>NC_135306.1:138483713-140983713 GCF_048772815.1 Callospermophilus lateralis
AGACAGAAAGAAAGACTAGTCACTCTCATCTGTGTGCCACAGTGGCCATCTATTGCCACATAAAATGACCTTCCTGGTTCATCTGGTAAGGTGACAGAGTTGACAGAGTCAAGGCCCAGGAAAGCAAGGATTTGGTCAACATTCAGGCTGGGAGAGTGCAACGGCATCTGTGGACAATCACCCTGTCAGACGAGCTTGCCCTTGGCCATCTTACATCCTGTTCTGGCACCCCACCCACTCATCTGCACGCACCAGGCTTACAT
This sequence comes from Callospermophilus lateralis, assembly GCF_048772815.1. Taxonomy (NCBI): domain Eukaryota; kingdom Metazoa; phylum Chordata; class Mammalia; order Rodentia; family Sciuridae; genus Callospermophilus; species Callospermophilus lateralis. Next base: position 138,483,977 of record NC_135306.1, read on the forward strand.
GTACAAATCCTATTCTGAGACCCTCCCAAAGCATGTCTGTTTGTTTTATTCCTTCTGGTGGTAGTTCACTTTTTGACCTAATCCTCCCGGGCTGGCCCATCAAAGTGCAGTTGTGATGTTGGAGGAAGGAAGCTGCCTCCCTTGTTCTCCGCTGCTCCCCTGTCCATAACCTTCCTCTGCTGTTACCCTGTTGAGGTTCAGCTGAGTCAAAGGGCCAGCAGGGTGCCAAGAACAATATTATCTAAATTTTAAATAATAGTCTCTTGGGACTAGAGGGTCACGAAGCATTTAGACTGTCACAGGGAAATTTGCCAGGAGAGTGATTCATAATCTTTCCAACTATCCACCTCTGTTTCCTTGTTGGGTAAGGACAAAATCCTAGTATTGCCAAGTATTTAAGAAGCAAATTCTTCTCTCTTCCATGCTGATTCTTATTCAACAATTTTGCATAAACTAGTCTTCCAAAGGCAAAAGAAAACAATTTCAATAGCCACTATTCTCACATGTGTTTGAATGGCGTTTATTAGCCACTTGCCCTTGGCATGTCATTGACACATCCAAATTTCAATTACCTCTTCTTTAAATGAGGACAATAACACCTGCTCTGTCTAGAATCAAATGACATAAGCCATATATAAGAGCATTTTAGAAATAATAAAGCAGCAAAAATATGCAAGGTATTTTTATCATTGGCAAAGATACTGGGCAAGGCACGTAGCCATTTGTGTAATGAATTTTATTTTTACGAAACACGTGAGTAAATAATGTGGAATGCAAAAAATTGTCCACCACTTTTTAAAAATTATAATTATTTGCATTTTCCCACCAATGGGAAATTCACTTTGATTTATATGCTGCATGAGGCACAACCTTGTTAATACCAGTATTTTGCTGAGTGAGGTTTTAGGAGCTGTCTGGAGAAAACAGTGGCAGCCCTGGAATCTAGCAAAGTACCCAGCCCTCTCCTCTCTGCTGGGAGAGGAAGACATTTGGTCAGAAGAGCAGCCTGAGCCACCAGAAATACAAAACCAGGATTGGCAGTCTTCTCATTCTGACTAAGGAGGGTACTGCGAGGACTCGAGCAGGGTTGTACATATGGCCCTGGAGTCCCCCTCAGCATTGCTTTACTGATCCCCCAGGTGTGCAATCTCTTTGGATTAAAATGAAGCCAGAATTGTCTGTTTCCTTGTTGGGTAAGGCAAAATCCTAGCATTGCCAAGTATTTAAGAAGCAAATTCTTCTCTCTTCCAGGCTGATTCTTATTCTCCCCTTCTTTCTCCACGTGATTATTGAAGCTTTTCATCTGAGTCCTGAAGCACAGATGTCTCCATTGAGTGGGAGCAGGGGAGGGAACAATCCTGTCCAAAAAGTGGTGGGGTAAAAAGCATTCCATCCTCGGTTCCGCCAAGACAGGAATCCTGGAGATTTGGTTGCCAATTTGAGGGAAACATGGCAAAATTAGACTCTGAGCATAATAAGATTAAATCAGGTTTAAAAAAAAAAATCCAGCCCAGCTAGTCCCAAATCTAAACAGTATCAGTATCAGAATCATCTAAAGGAATTTATAAAGTTATAAGGTTCTCTGATTTCCAAGACTGATGTCCAATCTTTGAAGCTGCTTTCAAGTACCTGATGGTCTACCTTGGTTATCACACTAAATAAAGCAAATTCTTGTTCCATCCTTCACAGGAATTTCTGGCTCCTCCTTCCTCCTCATAGGTTTTAATTGCATCTATTTTTGCATTTAGCTATTCTTTCAAAAAATTTTCCCCCTCCTTAATTTTAAATCACTCACAGTGAAAGCTGTGCTTCAGAAGCTTCCCCACAGCCTCCCATCATTTTCCTTCTATGGCTTCTAGACAAGAATCCCAAACTCCTTGGAAGGTCTCTCCTGCCTGCTGCCACCCAGGTGCAGCTGCATGTTCTCAGGGCTTATGCCTATCATTAAGTTCATCTCTAGCCCTTATTTCTCCAGCTCTCCGCGGCCTGCTCCATAAAACAAATCATCATTCTCTGCATCAAGGTAAATCAAGGTGGCCCTGTTATGTGGGCCGCAGGCAGGAACCAAGGTCAAGGTTCTGATTCCTGGTTCCTACACTTTCCCTCAGGCCATGCTGGGAATGAGCCCCAAAGTGGCAACAATCTGCACTATCCAGGATAGTATGTGTTCTTTATATTTAAATTAACTAAAATGAAAGAAAATAAAAAGTTCGGTTTCTCAGTTATACTGGCTACATTACAAATACTCAATATCTAGATGTGACCAGTGTTTGCTTCATGGTACAGAGCAAATACAGAACGTTTTCTTCAGCACTGAGCAGACAAAGTGTACATAAAGTACCGAGGGCAGGTTGCTATTAGCTTGCCATGGGAGTGGTTCATCTGGGGCCTCCAGAGAGCTGGAACTTTCCATGTCTTTTCTTAGGTTCCCCATCTAGCACATAGGAGACTTTGAATAATTTTTGTTAAATGGATGAATGAATTCACTCCCCTGGCAACATGTGTGTTTATTGAATGCTTACCCTGAACCAGTTACTGTAACACGGTTCATTGATACTACCTCTGTCCTCAAGGAAGATACTGTTTTAGCAGGGAAAATGGACAAGAAAGGAAATAAATACCATCAAGTATTTTGTCAATTATGCTAATTTCTTATAGTCCTTAACCTAGAGCAATCTGAAACTGATAGTCACAGCCTTTGAAAGATAGTTTTTGGGTTTTTTTTTTTTTAACTACATCTTTGAATGTACAGGGAGATTTTAACATCCATGTTTCCATTTGATACAGCAACCCAGTGAAGACAGTACTCTCAGAGAGGTGAGGTAATTTCTCCAGAATCATACAGCCCATGAAGAATCAAATGTAGAATCTTTGTCTTCGGTTCTCTTCCCTTTCCCCATCCTGCCTGTGTGAACGCAGTACCACTACCTCCTGGCTCTAACTCCTCAGACAGAAAATAAAAATGTTTCTCCCAATAAGAAGTGAATTTCTGTGTATATCATATCTGGAAGGTCACAGGCAGGCTCCACACACATGCAGCCCATGGCACCAGAGCCTAGACTTTGAGCCCAAGATTGGGTTGGGCCTTGTGTAATGAATAGAGTCTCCTCTGTGGAATTTACAATGTGTTTCTGGATCTGTGATTTTGCACCTGATTGCAGAAGTCTGTCTGGGAGGAAAGCTATTCTCAGGTCTCTGCTGGCAGAGTCTTCCCAATACTTGTGTTTCTGAGACCACCATATATTCATTCCAGGAGTGTGTCCAGGGCCTTCATAAACCTGGGATTCAGAGAAAGAGAAAGAACAGCAGTTTCAGTAATCCCACTTCCTGTCTCCATCCAGAAATCACATCACCCTAGCTCTTTAAACTCCAAAAATAAAGTCAATAAATAATATGCAAAAGGAGGAGAAAATGCCTTCCAGTCCCTTAGCAGCTAATCATCTTTAACTGTAGAGCTTCAGTACTGGTTGCCCACAGCTCTATCCCACTAATGGCTTCTCTCTACACTGTTACGGTTGATTGATGAGGAAACTGGTTATCACTTAAGCCATTGACACAGAGTATGACGTAATGATGTGTGGAACAAAAACTGCTAATCCTTCCTTCCAGTAATGATGCTGGTGAGAGGAAATACAGCTATGTGTGTGCTATGGGCCATGTGCATTAAATTGGAGGTAGAGGCACACCTGTTTGCAAATGGACTGAGTGGCCTAATGCAAATACAGAGGAACACTCAACAAGAGCTGAAATTATTAGGATCTAGTTCAACATGTAGAAACAGAATAATCACATCCCTGATTTTTTTTAAAAAAAAAAAAAAAGCCAACTCAGTCAACAACTTTTTATGTCTGTCCAGTCTCAGGAGTTGTTGGTTAGCTCAAAGGAAAAGCGTTAACTTGGAAAACATCTGGGCCTTGGTTCTACTTGGTTTTCTACTGACTTGCTGTATGACCTCAGGCAAGTTCATTACCCCTCTAGCCTTAGTTTCCTAATGTATGAAATGGAATAATAATCACAATACCATCCTGTCAGGGTCACTGTGAAGATTAGATAAGATGTCAAGTATAAAGTATCCATATCTCAGTGCCTGACCCAACCTCATAGGTGACCCATAAAGGGGAATCATTGCTGTTCTTACAAATAGTGACATTATTGTGCTAAAACCTTGTGTTAGTTTCTCAACACATCTGCTTCCTCACCACCTTGAGCTTATTATCTAGTAATTAATGCTCAGGAATCAAACAGAAAACACATTGCATGTGCTTAACTATATGACATTGGTTGCTATGTGAGATGGAGTGGCAGAGAGGCCTTCCAGAGCAGGGATTGGAAGTCACAGCAGGGAAACAGTCAGAGCATGGTGGATAGGGCACTGGTGTGAGCCAAGCATGACAGCCAGAATGAGTGTGGCTAGGCGGGGAGAAGGCACGGAGCTGCAGAACCTGGCCTGAGCCCACAGACAAGCAGTTGTGGGCCACATCACATCAGCTCCTATCTTCCAGTCTTTTTGCCAGACTAGCTTTAAACTGCCCTGCAAGGCTCTTCTCTAGCATCTGTTAATAAGCTCTCTTGTGCCACCTTCCCTTAAACAAAATGACAATAAGAATAAGAAGAACAGCTGATGTTCATTGAGCATTAGCATTTCCTATATGACAGATCTGTGCTAAGCATTTCACATGCATTATTATTTTTTCATTTAATCCCCCAATACATGAAACAGGCAGCACTCTGTTTTCCAGGTGGGAGAAGTGGCCTTCACTTCTCTTCCATGTTAATCCACATATTCTTTTGTGATTCCCCAGCCTAACATGGCATGCCTGGCATAAAGTAGGAGCTCATGAATGCTTATGGAGTAAATGAGAAGAGATCTTCAGGTACACAGCAGGGCCTTAGGTCCAGAGACCCTAGGCACATCACTAAGCAGGATGGTTATACTGAGTTTAGAAAAAGCTCAGCCATTGGAACAAGAGCACTGGGAAGCCTGCATCCCAGAACTAGAGGAGGCTAGGATAGGGGCACAATTAATAGGCTTGCTGTCTTTGAACCCTACCATGAATGGTGGGATCCATTCAAATATCCTCTCTCTGATGCCAGGAAGTTTTTTTCCTGGGAACTGGGGCAGATTGGCCCACAGGAAAAGTTCGGTGGTTGGGCTGGGGGAAGGTGACAAAATAGGTAAAATCAGGGGTGATAAGACTAAACCTGGCATGGCTTAGGCACTGATCAGCTGGAATTGCCATAGGCCTTGAGTGCTAAAGTGGGGTCTTGATGCTCCCCACTTCGCTAGAAGTTAATTCATTGGTTATTGGATCCTGGAGCATCCAATGGTTCCCTGGCAGAAGTCAGAGCAGGTGGAGAGGCACACTCTGCTACAGGGAGTGGTCAGAGCAGTAGCTCTGTAACATCTGAAATGTTTCATACTAGTACCAACTGGTAAGCCCCTGCCAGTAGGTCCTAGTTAAATTCCACAAGGACATGATGTTTAAATTTAATTATGGGAGTCAGCCATGTTTCAAAAGCCACTCGTCCTATTTCAAGGGTTCTGTTAAAACTAGATAATATAATCTGCAATTTTCTTTATGATGCACACAGAAACTAATTTCTCAAAGTAGTAAGAATGAGTAAGTTGATTTCTTCATATTGTACCATCCCTACCCTTGCCTCAGGACCCCTGGTATACCTCATGGGAATTGTGATTCTTTGACATATAGACCAAAAGCCCAAGTGCCAATTAGCAAAATGTACTTCTTCTGTAGATAAATACAAATTCTCAGGTTGGGGTTGTGGCTCAGAGATAGAGTGCTTGCCTAGCATGCATGAGGCACAGGGTTCAATCCTCAGCACCACATCAAATAACTATATAATATCTATAATATATAACTATAACTAAAAAAGTAAATATTTTTAAAAAATAAATAAAAGTTCTCATACCTTTCCTCTCTGCCTTACTGAATGGTCTTAAAAGGGCCTATCCTCTTTTTGAGGCATGATGCCCTTAAACTGCCTGCATTTCTGCTTTACAAATTTGTAAATCTGAAGTTGCCTTAACATTTCCTTCAGGATGAAAAGAAGCTTCTGAATATATTTTATTTAAATCCCTGAAATTACCAGTTGCTAAACAGTCATTCTTTTTCCTCAAGTACAAAAGAAATTAGTGGACACTAGCCAAGAGAAACACTTAGCCTTGCAGAGAGAAGCTGACTGTTATTAAAACCACAGTGGTCATTAACAAAGATGATGTCATAATTAAATGTCTGGGCTCCCTGGGGCCAAGGAGAGGTGATGGCAGTTTTTACCAGGACAGTGCACAGTCTATACCTATAATGGCATTTGGTGAAAGTGCGCAGTCTCCAGGGTGAGGTGGTTTCCTGCAGAAGGATCCAGGAGCTTCAGTGTTGCTCCATGCTTACAAAGGATGTGGCCATCACAGGGGATTATGAACTGGTGATTTTGGGCTTTGATGAAAAAAAAATTTAGAACTTTGTATGTGTAGTATTTGGGAAGTTTCTGTGAATCATGCTTTCAAATTGAGTAGGATCTATTTTAACATAGATTTTTCATACAGGTCCAGCAGTTCTTCTGGGAGGAGGAACAATTCAAGATTTATAGAAGTCAAGTTATCATTATTAATTTTAAAAAGCAAAAGAGAATTCCATTATTAGACATCCCCATATTACAAAATGGAGACAAAGAGGAAATTGGGAGTAGCCAAGGAGTCTTTCATTCTCTTTGCCAACCACTACCTATTTCTTTTTTCCTATACCTCCCTGCCACCCCTTCCATTCAACATTTCCTGAAGGTCTTGGGAAGATATTCTATGGTGGAAAGAATGCAACCTGTAACCAAATCTTAGTTCTTCCTATTAGCTCTAGTCAAAGAAAATCATAAGAAAAAAAAATAATGCCAAACATACTTGTTGATTATATGATGCATTCTGTTTAGGAAGCACTAGAGCATGAATTCGTAGGTATGGCACCTCAGGAGCATTAAGAGACCTCTCTTACTTAGCCTTCTCATCTGTGAAGTGGAGGTTGCAACACGTCTCTCATGAGGCAGTTTTAAGAGAAGTATAGAAGTATGGAAATTGGATATGCATGAGAGCTCCTTCCTTAGAGCCAATGTTAGCAACAACTCTAAGGTGTGAATGATTGATATATGTATTTTAATCTTTCTATGGTTGCTAACACCCTACAAAAGAACTTCTAATAGTTATAAATGAGATTTGGGCTAGCAGAGGAATGAAGCATCAGAGTTCCCTACCTTTGCAATTTCCTTTCCCCAAGAGAGTCTGGGGGAAACTAGACTGCCAGCATCATAGTTGAGGTCTCTCTTATTACATGTACTTCCTTCTTCTCTTTTAGGAAGAATTTTGTATCATTGATATTCATTACAAATAGAGGACTTATCCAGAGTTGCCTGGTATCATCAATCTTGAATAAAGAAGTCACAAGTAAACAAAATTAATTAATTCTCAGCCCTCCACATAATGCCCCCATGCAAATATGGCTCCCTTCTTTGATGTCCACCACCCACGGAGCCATTCAGTGCTGGCTACTTTGGAAATGGACGATGGTAATGGGTAGCATGAAACATTGTAAATGTATTTAATGACAATTATATGCTTAAGATGGCAAATTGTATGTTTTTTATATTTTAGCAAAACATAAAATTTTAATAATGTAACATATCCCAAACTGACTATTATTGCTATTGCCAGGCCTTCCAGGAAAGAGTGAGGAAGGGTCCAGAAGTTTCTAAGCAGTGCCAGGGCAGCCCTCTCTCCACCGGGGTCCCAGAGCTCTTCAAGAAAAGATCTGTTTTTCAACAAGCATTGCACTTTATAATCTGGTGACAGCTTGTGTGCCTATGTCTCCTAGTATCCTATATAAGGTCAGTTCCTGCAACTTCTACCCTCAAACATTCTCCTGTGAACCAGGCCAAGAAGCAGATTCTAAGACATCCTTCTTATGCCCCATCTTTCTCTGCAATAGTTCAAACTAGAAAATGCTGTTCTGTGAAAGATATGGCTAAGAGAATTAAAAGACCAGCAACAAATATGTACAAAACACATATCCAATAAAAAGCTTCTATCCAAAATGTGCAAAGAACTCTTTTAAATGAAAGATTTTATTGAGATATAATGTATGTGCCATGTAATTCTCCCATTTCAGGTTGCATAATTCAATAGTTTAGAGTAAATTACATTATCAACTTTTCAAAGTTTTGGTAAAATATATAAAACAAAATTTGCAATTTTAACCATTTTAAATATAATCAAATATTGCTACATATATTCACAATGTTGTATAGCTAGCTATAAACACCATCCATCCAAAGTTTTTTCTTACCTTAAACAGATACTCTGTAACTATTAAGCAATAACTTTTTATTCCCTCTCCCTTCAGCTCCTGGTAACCTCTATTTACTTTTCTATGAATTTGCTTAGTGTAGCTATCTCATGTAAGTGGAATTATACAGTATTTGTATTTGTGTCTTGCTTATTTAATTTAGCATAAAACATTCAATATTCATCCATGTGGTAACATGTATCAGAATTTTATTCTTTTTTGTGGCTGAATAAATTTTTAGTGCATGCTTATACATTTTGTTCATCCATTCATTTGTCAATAGACACTGGGTCAATTCCACCCTTTGGCTTTGTTGCTAGTGCTTTTGGTGTGAATAATGTTGCAGTGCTCATTGGCATACATGTATCTGTTCAAGTCCCTGCTTCCATTCCTTGGGTATATATTGAGGAGTGGAATTGATGGGTTTATATTAGTTCTATGTCTATCTTTCTGAAGCACAAACAAATTATTTTCTATAGAGACTGCAACATTTTTCATTCCTACTAGCAATATATGAGATTTTCAATTTCTCCACATCTTCACCAACACTTGTTAGCTGGTTGTGTGTGTGTGTGTGTGTGTGTGTGTGTGTGTGTGTGTGTGTGTTTAAATCCTAGCCAACCTAGAAGGACCACTGTTCCTCTAAACTATCAAGGTCATCAAAAATAAGGAAAATCTGAGATACTGTCAGAGACTAAGAAAAGGTGATAACTAAAAGTAGTGTGGTTTCCTGGGTGAGATCCTAGAACAACAAAAAAATAAAATGTAAAATGATATCTCATGTCATTTTAATTTGTATTTCCCTACTAATAATGTTGAACATTTTTTCATATGCTATTGGCCATTTGTATATTTTGTTTAGAGAAATGTCTACTTAAGATTTACTCATGTTGGATTGGGTTGTATTTCTTTCTGTTGTGTTATATAAGTTCTTATATATTCCCAATGTTAAAACACTATCAGATTTACAATTTTCAAATATTTTTCCCATTCTTTGTATTATCTGTTTACTTTCTTGATGGTGTCCTTTGATGTACAGAAGTTTTTCATTTTGACACCAAATTTATCTAATTTTTCTTTGTTGCTAGTGCTTTTGGTGTTATATCTAAGAATCGATTACTAAATCTAAGTTCATGAAGATCTACGCCCATGGTTTTTCTAAGAGTTTTGGTTTTCAATCTTCTATTTCTGTCATTGCCCGTTTTTAGTTAATATCTGTGTAAAAAGCAAGTTGGGCTTCAATTTTATTCCATTGTACTTGAAAATTCAGTGATCTCTGCACCATGTCTTAAAAAGTCTCTTCGTGCCTCACTGAATGGACTTGATATCCTTGTCAAAAATCAATTTACCATTGATCTGTATGTCTGTTCTCAAATCAATACACACTGTTTTGATTACTTTGGCTTTGTAGTAAGTTTCAAGATCTTTTTAAAACTTGTGTTGGCTATTTAGGGCTGCTTTCTCTTCTGTATGAATTTCAGGATCAGCTTTTCTATTCTGCAAAAAAAATGACCATAAGAATCTGAATAATGATTTATAAAAACCGTAGATCAAAGAACTCTTAAAATTCAACTACATAGAAAAAAACAAATTTTAAAATGAGCAAAATAACTGAACAGATATCTCACCAAAAAAAATATAGATAGGAAGTAAGCATGTGAAACGATGCTTAATATCATATGTTGATAGGGAATTGAAAATTGAAGCAATAATGACATATCACTACCTACCTATCAGAATGACTAAAATTTTTACAAAGCAAAATGACAATATCAATTCCTGGAGAAGATGTGAGCAGTCGAAATTCTTTCACTGCTGGTAGAAATGAAAAATGGTGAACATTACCTTAAAAAAGAATTTCATATAAAGCTAAAAACATCACATTACCATATGATCTAGCAATCACAATCCTATGTATCTACCCAATTGATTTCAAACTATGTCCACACAAAAACATGCACAGAATATTTATAACAGCTTTATCTGTAATCACCCCAAACTGGAAACAACCAAGATATCCTTCATTGAGGTAAATGGAGAAACAAATTATGGTATAAACATAAAATGGAATATTATTCAGTGATTAGAAATAGAAATGAGTTGTCAAGTCATGAAAATACATGAATGAACATTAAGTGCCTATTTCCAAGTGAAAGAAGCAAGTCTGAAAAAGCTACATATTCTATTATTCTAATTATATGACATTTTTAAAAGGACAAAACTGTACATATAGAAAAGATCAGTAGTTGCCAGAGATTTAGGGGAGGGAAGAAGGAACAATAAGTACAGCCTATGGGATTTTTGTGCACTGAAATGATTTTGCATGATACTCTAGTGGTGGATGCACAAATTATATATTTATCAGAAACCACACAATTTTACAGCACAGTGCCTTAATGTATTTGTTTTTTAAAAATCTTTTAATAGGTTGGGGGATTCAAGGAATGTATGCAGACTATATGACAAGAAAATTGTCATGCCTGTGTTATAAATGTACATGACAATCTCAGTAAAGTTGTTGGAAGGAAAAAGTAACTTGGGAAATAGTGGGGTTTGTAAGACTGATGGCAAAAGAAACTGTGCCTAAGTTCTCCAGTTTACAAAGTTGCTTCCATCGTGGCACAGTTAACAGTTTTGACACTATCCTGGTGTGTATACTGGAACTGAGCAATTGATTAAACAGATGGCAGATGTTGAGAGTCAAGCTTCTTGCTGTTGGAGTAAGAATTTACAGATCACGCCAGATTTGAGCCATGTGGTCATGGATAAGAGTTGCAGACATTAGTATGAACTGATTGAAACTTATTGTAGGTTCAGATAGTTGAATACAAAAACATCTACAGATATGCCCAGGTTTGGACAGACACAAGTATATCACCTTGTTCTCTCTGTCAAGAGGGAAAAGAAAATGAAACACAGAGTAAGGAGCATAGTGCTAAATGTAATACCAAGATTTGGGTTTCCAATACCATGCCACAAGAAGAATCAGGGCTTCTTGAAAAAATGGCTGAAGCTAGGACAAGTCCAGGCAATACATCAGATGAATCTGGAGCACCTTTAGTGCCAGAAAGTAAGGAGTCGTTCAAAAAAAAAAAACCAAAATACTACATTATGGGAAATGTCAAAGGGACACAGAAGTCAACTGAAAAGCCTCCCATTGGCCCAAGCTGAAACAGTCTAAGCATCAAAATAAATAAAGCAGTATTGAATTATAACCCAAAGTATAAAATAAATACTCATGAGTCTATTCTAATATAAATAAACGGTGACAGAGACAAATTTCCTTTGCAGCATAATCCCAAAACAGTGGTAACCTTTCAGTAGAGAAATTTGACAAAGCACTAACTTGGTCAGCTGGTGAAGACTCAAATCAACAGTGATAAATCATGTTTATTGTGTGTGCCCTTGATCTGATGTCACAAATATGGCACTTTACCTCTGTGATCTTCCCTTGAAAAACCCATATCTCCATTGTAATCATGAGAAAATCATAAGACAAATTCCCATATAGGGGCATTGTACAAAACACCTGACCAATGTTCCTCTAAAATATCAAAGTCACCAAAAATAAGGAAAATCTGAGATACTGTCAGAGACAAAGAAAAGGTGATAACTAAAAGCAGTGTGGTTTCCTGGGTGAGATCCTAGAACAACAAAATATAAATAAATAAAACAAAGACAACATTAGGTTAAAAACTAAGGAATAAACTATGGTCTTTAGTTATAATAATGGGTCACTATTGGTTTGTTAATTCTAATGAATGTATCACACAAATGTTAAGAAGTTAGTAATTGGAAATCTGGGTAAGGAGGGTATATGCAAACTCCGTTTCATCTTCCCAGTTTTTCTGTAAATCTAAAACTTCTAAAAAGCAAATTTTAAACAAAACAAAAACCTGATGATGTAGATATTTTTGTCATTTGTCTAGTGAGGGAACTTCAAAGTATCTGGTGCAAGATTGCCCCCTACTTCAAGGGCAGAGGTACAATTTGAGTACGAGGCCCTTTCTACTAAATCTCATTGACTTTAGACTCTCTGTTCTCGGCTGCCTGCACACCCATTTATCTATGTGTGTGTTTCTTCCCAGGGGATGGCCTTTACACTTGAAGAAAGGCTGCAGCTAGGAATCCATGGCCTAATTCCCCCCTGCTTCCTGAGCCAGGACGTCCAGCTCCTCCGGATCATGAGATACTATGAGAAGCAGCAGAGTGACCTGGACAAGTGAGTGCCTGGAGTCTGTCCCCTCTATCTGATTATTGGGCTGAGCTGCTGTTTGCATATTCTTCAGCTAGGAAAGGCTGAGAACTCTGAGAGACCCAGATCCAGCCTGTCGTTAGAGTGATGGTGTCCCCGAGAGAGAATTATGACAGAGTCATAGCCAACATGTTCTTGGAGAACAGAGAAGAGAATATGAACTCAACCAGTGCACCTGGGAGGTCTTTTGGGAAGGCAAGAGACGAGTCAGCCAAGAAGCACAAAGACTTCAGCAAACAGCAATGGGGTTCAGTAAGGGCATTTCACTGAGAAGGAAGAAATGAGGTGAAGATGTATAAAGAGGCATGTTAGAAAGTGGTACATGCAGTATGGTTCCTGGAATAAAGGGAATGTGGTGGGGGATAAGGCAGATGGACAGGGACACCTTGTCCTGTGTTGGAAGTTGGATAGGCAGCAGTCACTAACCCTGCCTCCTCTCTGAATCTCCATCAGTGGAAAGGTAGACACACAGACCCTGGGTCAGTTTAGCAACTTTACTAAAAAAAATAGTCAGCTCTCAGGTCATGTGACTACAAATAGGCACAGCCAGGATTTGTACACAGATGACTGAATCCAGAATCTATACTTTTAACTTCTCTGTTATGCCCAACTAAGAACAGCAGAACCTAATGGCTATAAAACTAGACTCTAGTTCTAAACTGAGTTCAAATCCACATTTCACCACTTAATAACAAGTTACCTCACTTCTCTGGGTCATTCTCCATCTATACAATGAATATGTCAAAGGTACATGACTCGTAGGGCTTAAATGAAGCTAAAATGTGTTAGTCTTTGTGAAGTGCTTGGGGTAGTGCCTGACACATAGTAACTACTGTGTGAGAGTTTGTTAAATGCATGTGTCACATTGCTATGGGGTCTAGAAGAAATGTTGGAAGAAGACAAAATTTCCCTCTATGTCCTTAGAGCTAAATGACCAAGACTTTGGATCAAATGGTATTGCCGCCCTCAAAAGCAGAGGTCAGCAGCACCTCACAGTCATCCTACACTTATCCCCCTATGTTTTCCACATATCAACCATAGCTTCTGAGAGGTAGTGAACAAGCAAGCCTCAGCTCACCCCCATGCCCAAAGTACTAGATTCTAAGGATTTTACTCATATTAACTCTAAGGCCCTACTGCAACCCAGGCCAAATATTGTCTCCTTCTTGATCATTCCACTCAGTAGCCATGTCACTTGGAAAAGCAAACCAAAAAATTATATAACAAATTCAACTAATAACATGAAACATACCCCAATTTTGAACAATCTAAGCCTCCCCTCTTCTGTTAAATTCATAAAAATTAAAATAAGTCCAAAGTGAGATTTTCTTTATTAAAGATATTGAACTTTAAAAATTAAACTCCCCAAGTCCTTCCCTCCGTGGTTCTTTCCAGCTAGATAGGTCTCACTCATTTGCGAGGAAGGCACTGGAGGCGCAAGGAGAAATGAGAGTGCCCACCCCTGCAAGCTCTAGAAGGCTCACTGTGAATGCTATGCTAACTATTTGATCCACTCATTCCCAGGACTCCCTCATTTCAGCAGGTACTTTAAGAAATGCCAAGAAAGCTTCCCAGCTTCCTTTGGGTAAGGGCAGTATGGGTTGGTAAATGTTTAATAACTGGCTGTCTTTGGGAGTGAGAGGAGCAGAATGTAGAATTGAGAAGAGACGTGCCTAGATGGCTACTGGGTATGGGAATCCTCTACACTGGCAATGAGTTGAGATCCTGGCCATCCCTACTGTTAAGTCTTCTCTTCCTAAAAACATTGTCCAGAATGCAGAGTTCACTGTCTTTCATACAGAAGAAGGTGCTGAGGCTCCAGGAAGTCACAAGACAGTTCCTCAAAGTCACACAGCTAGTAAGTAGTGAGAGTTAGAAGTCAAACCCAGAGTGCCAATGTCATGTCCAGGGTTCATTCCCCTACAGCACAGGTCTCTTCCCTACCAGGGCATCTCCCTCAGCCCACTCCATTCAAGGGCCTCTAGTACCCCCATCTTCTGTCCCAAGTGGTTGTCCAGAAAGACTGATTCAGCAGACAGACCTCAATGTGAACCTCAACCCCTGAGTTTTCTCTCCCAGGGGTTTTTGCATTTTTAGGAGTATGGGTGAAAGGCTCTTTTTCCTAGCTTGGTGATTTCAGGCTTCTGGGAACAGGTAAAAGAAAGATTATTTTCATATTATACCTCTTGAGATGACTTGCTACTGAGCTGTTTGTGCACTCTGCTCATGACAGAAAATAGCCATAGGTGGTAGGAGAGGACAGTTTGTATGGCACTCCTGCCTAGTACTTTACTGGGCCTACCTGACCTCCAGAGTATTTTTGTTCTATTTTCACTCATCAATGTCCATATAGTAATATCACTATCTCACACATTGGTTGAGGGCACATATTCTGGCATCAGACTACTTTGGTTCAAATCCCTACTCTGCCATGAAATCTTGGGTAAGTTGTTAATTTCTCTGTCCATTAATCTCTTTATCTCTAAAATAACATGAATTATAGTACCAATCTCACAAGTGACTGGAAGCTTTAATGAAATCTATTTTGAACAGTACCTACACTGCGTGTAGTGATAAAAAACTGAAGGCAGCTCATGTTCTCCACATTTCTTAGAGGTCAAGTCCCAGGCTTAGGGGAGATGGACAATTTGTCCCTGAATGTCCCACTGCAGCTGAGCCAGACCCAAACCCTGGACCCAACACCCAAACACCAATCCAAGTGGCCTCAGCCCTTTCCATAGCAGCAATATCAAGGGCCTGCAGTAATCCTAAGCTCAGTTTGCTGCTTCTCTCCCTTTCCAAGGTACATCATTCTCATGACGCTCCAAGACCGGAATGAGAAGTTGTTCTACCGAGTGCTGACATCTGACGTGGAGAAGTTCATGCCTATCGTATACACACCTACCGTGGGGCTGGCCTGTCAGCACTATGGCCTGACCTTCCGCCGGCCACGGTGAGCGGATCTGAGGGGTTATTCCACAGAGGGCAATAATGACATGTTATTAGAAAAAAATATTGGCATTGCATTTCCTTCCAGAGCTAAAGAATTTGGGGATGGTTTTCTAAAGATGACACTTTTTTGTCTTGTTGAGTTCATTTTATATATATATGCATGTGTGTGTGTGTGTGTGTGTGTGTATATATATATATATATATATATATATACACATACATACATATACACACACATATATAATTTTTTAATAGGAAAAGTGAGAAGATTTTCCAAAGAGCCCTCAGTGCCAAGTGCCTGATATAGAAATACACAGTTCTAGCACTAATGATTAGTGTTATATGTAATGGAATATTACCAGAGAATATTATTACTGTGTTAGGATAGGTAAACATACAATGTACCATGTATAGATGTGTAATTTACATTTATATAGAATTTCTAAATCAGGGTTTACAGTTGATGTGTTCTATGGGGAGCAGGTAATAATGGGTCTATGACAGCTTTTTAAATTTGTGCTCTCATGAAAGGTGAATGCAAAGAATTGAGACAAAAAAGCATTTGTCTACAGTGATCCAAGCATATCCACAGACTCTGACTAGAATGCATGGGAGAGTAGAGGAACTGAGTAGAATTGACAAGGGATTCTGCCCAATAGAGAGAGTCCTTTGTCTCCTTCACACTACCAGGGGACTAATAGGGGACTGCTTCATATTGGTTCAAGCTTCACTCAAGGTCCTCCAAAAGGTCAACCACAGACATTGGTGTGGCATCAGTGAAGGGTTCCATGCAGGTAGAAACAGGCCTCTGCCAATCACTGGCTCCCAGAGAACCAAGTTATCCTTTCTTGGAGGTAGACAGTGTATTGCAGAAGCTAGAAGCACAGCATTGGAAATGAGTATGAAACTGACCAAGCAGGGAGGTTATAAATGAACCGGAACCAGGAGAAAATCATAACTGTCAAGGCCAACTATAATCCTAAAATCTTTACATATCTTACTTAATTATCACAGTCCCCCTGTAGGTAGGTACTTTCATCATCCTATTTACAGATGAGGAAGCAGAGGACAGTCACACAGCTCATAACTCTCAAAGCCAGGACTCAACCACACCATTGGAACCTGAATACCTCAGATGGACCCACAGCTATCACAGTATTCTGCCTCATGGCTCAGGTCTGTGTGCATTTGGTGGGCATTCAGGGTGGGTGCCATTGAGCTCCATGTATATTTGACTTCCCAGGAGTCTAAAGTAGGGATTACCAGGTACCATTTCCAAAGCCTTCCTGGGAGGAATTGATTCAGCCAGTCCTGGAGCATGCAGCTGGGCGAGCCTGAGGCCAGCTTGGGCAGATTGAACCATCTTCTTGGATTAGTCCCTCCCCTCTTGGTGCAGACTTCCCACATGTGTTATGCACAAACCCTTCTTCAGATGATTACCCAATTAAGTCATTTGACATTTGCCATTCTGAGCGGTTACTCTAGGTTTCCATCTGGCTGCTTTCCAGGTGTTGATTTCACACCTGCCTTGTTCCTGGGGGAAATGAGCATTTGGCTCCACCCCAGCCCTGAGCTTCATCTGAGGCCTGGCTTAGAATGGCTTTATGGATTAGCATCTGAAGGGAGGACAGCCCTGAGGCCAAGAGGAAGAGAGCCAGGACTTCTTGGTTTCTGAAATGATAAACATTCCTGCCAGGTTCCTGGGAACAATGGAATCCTCTGTGAAAGGGCCTGGCCCCCCACCAAAGCTAATTAAGTCCAGCTGATCCTAAAATTGAGTCTCCAACATTGGGCTCTGCCATCACCTCACAACCGGGAAGAAGAAGATGCCAGAGTATCTCAGGGGCACCTGAGGGTCCTGGCCAACTAGATACAGGAGAAGCTTCTGGACTCTGTTGGCCCTCCCTGTCTTATACTCCTCTCTCCTGCACATTCTCTCCATGTGCCTTTATGGGCCTGGCTTGCAGGAATGCCCTCGTTAAGCTCAAATTCGGGACCCCCAAAGACCACCAGAGACCCAAGATCGATGTAAGGAGCAAAGAGGTGTTTATTGCGAGCTAGCTCGGTCCTCCGCACGCACACACAGCAACTGGTGATGCTGAGAGGCCCCAAGCCCAGGGTTTGCAGCATTTTTATACATTCTTTGGAGAGGGCAGGGTCTTCACATATATCATAGCCTCTTTTAGCAAATCATCACACACCGCGGGAAAATCAAATAACAACTCTAAAACGTGATTAGCACATTTACTGGCGGGAACAAGTTGTCTAGGGGTGATTGGTCAGTACAAAGAGGGTATTCGTTTGAACTGATTGGTTTAAGCCAAGAGGGGTGTATGTGCTGAACTACATGGTTTCCCAACATCATAAACTACTGGGAGAGTCATCTGGCATCCCAGGTATTTCCCTGTCTCATGCTGATTGGTGGCTGCTAGGGGGCTGCTATGGGTCCCCACCTAGCCTGACTAAGTCAGGGACACCTGGCGCAGCAGATCTCTCCTGTAGATAAACAACTTAGCAGGGTGGGAATGTGCCTAGGAACGCTCTGTGGGTTTTTCCAAGGACAAAGGTCATGTCCCTTCCTTGGACAGGCTTTGCTCTGAGACAGAGGCTGGTTTTTCACCCTCTGAAGGTCACCAGCATGTGACTTAGAAATAATGAAAGCTAGTTGTGACAGAGGCCAGGACAGAATTCAACCCAGAATAGGGGTATGGAGAGGAAGCCTTATGGTATCCAGTGTCAGTGAGTACTCTTCCTCCCCAGGCCACCTCCTCTTGACCAGCACTGTCTTCACCTTCTTCATCTTCTTAGACTTCAAAGTGTACATATTTGTGAAACTTAAATTTCCAGTTCCAGTGTGAGATCTAATTTGTATGGGTCATAGCAATGTTAAAAAGACTTTCAAGATACCTATTAAAGATGGTGAAGCAAACTGTATTCAAGGGGGCCATGGCCAGAGGTATAGGGACGACTGCAACAGAGTGCAGTGGTTACAGAAGTAAAGAAGAAGACTGGTCTCAACTCCAACGAGTAAGGTTCTGTAACCAGTGAGGCTGATGGGAGTCAGTGAATGAAAAATTACTAAAATTACTAAAAGGAAACATCAAGAATAAGGAGTTCCTGGCTAAACTGTCTGATAAGATTATTGCTGAAAGCAAGCTGGGGTGATAAGTTTTCAAGGTGGTTAAATACTAAGGGTGAGAAATTTTTGCTGAATTTAGTAAGATTCTTATACAAAGTGGGTACTTCAAGGACAGAAAGAGAAGCTCACCATCTAGTCTAGTCAAAAAGAACTCAGTAGCCTAACTAAAAGTTTGGTCAAAGCTAGGTTATGGTGTGAAAGGAGGTTGGACTTGGAAGTCAGGAAATCTTGACCTTGACTCTCAGCTCCTGATGACATTACAATTAGCTAGTGCCCCCTCAGTTTCTTCATGTGTAAAATGGGAATGCTACCTATTCATGTGGCTTCTTGTGAAGATTTCATGAGATTCAATATGTCAAGGACCTCGCCCTAATAGATGTTCAGTAGCCATGAATTGTCTGACCCATATCCCCAGCATGGGGCATCTGACTGAAACACCCCACCCAAAAATGTAAACCATACACCTACTGAGAGCATCTCAGTCCCCTGAAATATCACTGTCTTCTGTTTTGGGATTCAGAATTTAAATTATCTGTACTTGTGCTTAACTAGTAAATCCATTATAAAGTCCTGTGAGGAATTAGACAATGGACTGTAATGAGTTAAAGAGGTCCAGAAAGGAGTGGGTCATGGTTTTATATAGTTGGAGGCTCACTTTGTTGATAATACCTGAAGAAATATTTGGATTTGGACAAAGTCAGCAGCCCTTGACCCTTGCTATCTACAAACAGGTGGGTTTCTGCATACAGGCCAGTAACCCAGCAGTAACAGTTAATACACATTATTAACAATTGCCATTTACTGAATGCTTGCAACAATCATGGTGAGCCTTAGGATAGGTACTTCATGTACATTTTATCTGAGCCCTACAACAACCCTACAAGGTGCTTTATAGAGAATAAAAGTAAACTAACTTGTCTAAGACATTATAGCTGACTCAAAGCCAATTCCCCGTGTTTTTCCTGAATATGTAAGCCAGCTTTGCTTGGCTCTGGTAAACATGGTGCCTCTGACATAAACATTTGCAGGCTTGCCTTCTTATAAACTCCCTTGTTTGGTGAATCTGCACACAAGAGGGACATGGGGAGACACACACACACACACACACATACACACACACACACACGCACATACACACACACACACACACACACACACACACACACACGGTAGGGGCAGGATACCATGATGAACAGAGCAATGGGGCTGGAGTCCAGAGTCCAGAGTCCATGGGTCAGTCCCTAATAACCTGTGTCCTGTTACTCCACCTCCATGGGGGTTTTTACAAAGGTCAGATGAGTAAATGCATGTGAATATACCCTATCAATTGCAAAGTTCCTCATAAATTTAAAGGGTGTTACTTTTTCATCTCTTCTTCCTCATCCTAATCCTCACAAAGTTGTATGGTTAAGGCACACGTTCTCCTCCTTGTAGTTTCTTGCTTCCTGGTCAATACATCTGGTGAACCTCATTTTCTTGGAACATTTTTCTCTTCAGCCACTCTACCTCCACCACCCACAAAAATACACACCTACAAAAGGAACCCTGGTAAATGAATCATGTGCTTCTGCTTCCTAAGTATCCACTGGAGCCCATTTATAGTCACATACAGAAAAAAAAAAAGTATCTCAAATTATTTGGCTCTCAGCAAGCCAAATAATTGAGTCCCATTTCCAACTTCCCTCATGTCTCAGTGACAGGATTTGTAGAACAGGGGAGTCACGTCCTCCTCCCTCCCTAGGCTTCCTCCTGCAGCTCCTATCACCACTCTCCCAACTTGCACCCCCAGTTTCCTGGCTCTCCTGTGCCATTACCACTTTGTAATAGAAATAGCTGCCTACCCATCTGATGCCAACAACTGATGAGATAGGAGCAAACATCATACTCAAGGGTGAGCTATTTGTGCAAATATGTCGCCGGGGTGGCCTGCCTCTAAAAATGAACTGGCCAGTTGCAGTCCTTTTTGGGAACTTGTACTAAGACATGGAAAAAGCTACATAGAAAGAATTTTACAGTTGGGAAGGGAAACAAAGGCAGAAGAAGATGCTGTGGTTTACATTTTAGAGTCAAGTTATGGTGGACCAAAGGTAAATGCTAGTTATGAAGGAACAGAAAAAGAACAGGAAGTAAAGGAGTGAGTCTGTGGAGAGGACTGGTCAGATGAGAGAGAAGAGATGGAAGACAGAGGCAGAGACTGATTGGTCCCCAGAATTGCATTGGTTCATGACAGTTTTCCACACTAATTCATGTTCACAAATTTACCATACACCCTCTTTCTCAAGAAGTAACTTAATCTCCAAATTGGGCATCTAGAAGAGCTAAATTGAAAAAGACCTGTGAAATCAGCTGGATCTGATTAGTTCCTAATCTGCTTGTTAATAGGTTGTATAAAGCTGACACATTAAAGTAAAGCATCAGGGAATCATGGAGTACTTGCTAAAATACAGATTCAGCAAGGCTTGGAAGATGCCCGGAAACTTCATACCTAACAATATCCAGATGATACTGATGTTGCTGGTGCAAGAACCACCCTTTGAGAAACCCTAGATTACAGTAGTTCGTTGTAAAATGTAGAGAGCATCTGATGGAAGCAGAGGAACAGGTACCTCCAGTCCCAGCCGCACATTAGCAGAAAGAGCTGAGAGTTATGAGATACGGGTTCTGGTCCCAGTTCATGTCACCAACTAGGAGTACGAAATTCCATAAATCCTCCCCCTTTCTGGGCCTCATGGATAAAGTGAGGGAACTTTACTAGGTGATCTCAGGGGTTCCTTCCAACCCTGCTAGTCTCTAATTCTTGGAGCAGACTAGGACACTATGGCGATAAATTTGCCTCTACGATTTCTGGCATTTTAGAGAAAAGAAATGCAAAAGTACAAGAAAACACATGCTTTTCATTTTCTGACAAGAAGAAGCTTGCAGGCTTATCTGTTGAAGTGTCATTTTTACTGAGAGTTCTGATTCAAAAATGGTGCTTTCCCAGAAGGCCAGCAGGGCAGTTCAGGATCCGTTATGGGTTGTTTGGTGTTGTGGCTTGGGAATGGATGCTGGAATAGATCTAAGAAAAGTGGCATGAGGAGCCCCTCCAAAGCAGGAGGAGGTTGTTCAGCTATTATTTGACAGGAATGTCACATGGAGTAAGTTAAATTGTTCCTGGACCCTACTTTGCTGAAACATGTTGGAATAGCAAGAAGGAACGTTTATTTTTATGTCCGAGTCACATGGGTTTCAATCACTGAGAGAATTGGCTTGTTCCTTTTCAAAGGAAGTTTTGAGATTTACTTTCAAAAAAAAGTATGTACTTAATACAATGCAATTAAGCACCCAAAGGATCTTCTTTCTCTGTGGGGAGGACAAAGGACATTCCCCAGTCATCCATGAGTTTGGGTAAAGAGGACTGAGAATGAAGGTGGGGATTCAACTGCTGAAAAGCTCCTCACGGAGGCAAAGATGATATTTTCCTGGAGCAGGGATAAACTTTATTAAGTAGAACAGGATGTTCTGAGTTTGACTTCCTTTAGCCAGAGGCAGATCTCCCTGGCAATTTAAACAAATGGATTTTTGTTTCTTTTTTTTTTTTTTTTTTTTAATCTGGCACTATCTTTTCCCCTATGTCCCTGCCAGTCCTAGCCATAGTGATCAAAAGAGTAAGTGTGAGGAGAATTTCCTTACTCAGAGAAGGAAATACATACATACAAGCAGGGGTTGACTAGACCTTTCTAAAGATAACCTTGATCTCCCACTGACCTGTAAAATGCACTGAAAGTTGTGTCCACTCACACTGAATTTAGTCCAGCAAGCATGGCTTCTTCAGAGAAACTGTGAGCAGTGCAAATAGTTTGAAAGTTCTGGGCTACAGAAGAAGTAAAGGATCACTAGTACAGAACTTGCGGGCTTATCTGTTGAAGTGTCATTTTTGCTGAAAGCTGTGATTCAAAAATGGGTGCTTTCCCAGAAGGCCAGACCAAATGAACCCCATCAGCAGCTGGCCAGTCCACAATGCTCCTTATTATATTGATGTTCTGCTCTTAGTCCATTTTACCCATAGTAATCCCTTCAAATTTCCCAGGTGCCCTGTTGGCATAACATTGAAAACTTCATTTCTGAACTTGATTTTTTTTAGAAACTCGAACTAGCATTTCTCAAGCCAGTAGAGAATGGAATTTAGAGAGGATATATATTATCTGAAATTGAGAGGGGCCTATCTGGAATGCTGTCTTTTTACAGAAACAAAGCTCCGGTAGGGTGACATCAGCATTGTTCAAAAGGTTACTGGAGGGGAACAAGTGAAAAGACTAGAAGGATAAGAAAGAGTGTGGGTGGTGGAAGATGGATTTCTTCAACTTGGGACATTTAAACACTCTCTTCTTCTAAATCACAGGTTTTGTGGGAGAGGAACTGCTTGTTGTTCTTCCCTGAATCTCCTGTGGTGCTGAGCATAGTGTACTTTTAAGCAATTAATAGAGAGAGCAACTAAAGACAATCTTTTGGGTGTGGGAGTGAGCTCAGTGGTAGAGTACAGCATGCACAAAGCCCTGGTTTGGGTCTTGAGCAGTAAAAACAAACAAACAAAACAAAACTTCTGATTAGATTCCACAAGTATCAGTTGAGCACCATCTTTATGGTTGGCCACCATGAGCACCTGAAAGATCCAAATGAAATAATGAAGTAATTCCGTGGTCCCTGGCCTTGAGGAGTTTATGGTCCAACTAAGAACAATTTTAAGGCAACATAAGCCAATGAGGGATGTGGGGTTTGGATCATCTAGTTTACTTTGTGAGTATTGATGAAGTAATTCACTGTGGTTAAGAAATGTCCCCACTGAATTGTTGTGGGGTTTTTTTTAATTGTTGGTTCTTGATCTATTCCTTGAAAGGATTTTGATTCACATTGGGAAGATGGCCCAGCATAGTCCCTAGTACATAAAAATTTATTAGATGGGTTCCAAGTAGGAGAAACTGTGTAGACAAGCTGTATGACTAGAACAAACCGAGAACCATAGACTCTCAGGACTGGGAGTAGGAAGGACACTCACTGCTGGTTGCCTTTTCTTCCTTCTTAACATCCCCAGTTTTTCCCTTAGGTTTTTTTCCCTCCAAATGGCCACATACTTTGAGTCTTGGCCCTTTCAGAACAAAGCAGTGGGTCAAAATTAATCTCTACCTATCTTGGTACTCTTGTCTCTTGCCAGTGATTAACTTAGGAGTAGATACATGACCCAAGTCTGGCCAAAAAGATGGGAAAATGGTCTGCCTAAAGACTTTGGGGAAAGGTTTTTCTCACCAAAGAGAGCCCCTTTTCTTTCCTGGAAACTCTCATATCTGCTGGGACACTGGGAACCTGAGGAAAACAACCCTAGGGCCAAGTAAAATGGCAAGGATGAGTCTGAGTCATTGATGACATTGTTGAGCCACTAAATAAACAAATTCTGGAGCACTTACCTCTGAACTTCTTGTAATATGAAATAAATTTCCTGTTTTCAACCAATTGGTGTCTGTTACCTACAGATAAAAGCAATCCCCCCTCTCTGATGGGTTTCTTGAATCGCCTCTGTCATATAACAATAGCTCCCATCTATTTATGCAGAACTTCCAATGCACTGGCACTCTTCTGTGTGCTTTACTCATTCAGATCCACAACATCTCTTGTGTTATGCAATATCAGTCCCATTTTCATAAAGAGGAAACTGAGGCACTGAGAGCTAACCTGACTTATACATCTGGTACATGGCAGAATCACAGTTTATTCCCAGGCTTCAGAGTGTAAACCCTTGTCTTCTCCCCATTTCATGAGCCTCTCTCTGGTGATCACCCATCTCAAGGACAGAGGACTGTCCATGGCATTGACCTTTGCATGTGCAGGGTATGTAAGGAGATCACTCCACTGACAAGGATGGGGAAGATAAGGCTGGATGTAAGGCAAAGTGAGGAGTTTAGATTGGGCTAGCCACTTTTGAGTGGAGGATGGTATCATGGAAGCATTTCTTGAGGATGATAATTCTCAGAAGACTAAAGAGGAGAGCCCAGGGGAAGCTATTGTATTAGTTAGCATGCTCACAAGAGCCTTAGTGACCTAGATGGGGAAATGAAGGGTGAAATCCCAGGATGCCAAGAAACAGAATCTGCAGTGCATGCAGACTGGCTGGATGTGAAGGTGAAAGTCAGAGTTGTCAGATTATGAACTGTGTTGTCATGGACTGAGAATTGTGCAAAGTTGAACTTGGGCTCCAGAAATGGTACACTGAGCTGGATTATAACTACAACTACTACCACTTGCTTTTATAGAGTGGCCAGTACGTTGATGGTCAAGTTGCCTTTATTATCTTTGAATCCCCAGCAGTTTCAAGAATTCAAATCGTATCATGGTCCCAGATCAGAAGTTCAGAAGTGAAGAGAGACTTGCCTAAGGCCATTGCCGTTAGTAAGTGGCAGGACCCAAACCTGTGTCTGTCCTATTTCAAGGTCTTTCCCCACTTCCATCTTGAAACTATGGTCCTACATTGTTAAAACTCAGCATTTCTGAATCATGTGTATTCCCACAAAATGTGCCCCAAACCCCCCTCTTTCCCCAAGAACAAAAAGCAAACACATTTGTATACTGAATGAAATTAGCAACGGATCCTACAGGAGTCCATGTGCTTCCATCTCAGAACTAGAGAACCTTGCAGTCAGAGGAGATGAGTGGAGCTGTGAATTGCAGTGCAAAGTCAGGGTACTTGGTTAAAGTGCCTCAGGGGAAAACGTCAGGATTTGCCTAAGTTTTCACACCTGCTCAGGCACAGCCTTTTAGGCACATAGCAAGGATCCTGAAAGCTCCCACAATATTCCTTTGAGTTGGTGAGAGGATATTTAATGGCCTCTATATTAAAAAGACCCCTGTGTGGCCTGTGGTGCATTCTAGCCAACACAAATGTTACCTATGTGCCCGTGTAGCCCACTTGCAAGCACTCCCAGACAACCCCACGTTGGAGTTCCAAGACAGACTGAGGAATTTGCCTCCTAAGAGACCGTTGAAAGCAGTAAAATCTCTTCAAGAAGCAGTATGTGGAATCCTGCATTGAAGGGATGGAGTTGGTGGACATTAAGAGACCCTTGAGTTCTGCATTTCTGTAGGCTTGCCTCTCCGTGCAGCATGCACTGGCAGGATCACAGAGCTATAAATCAAGCAGCTAAGCCAAGGCCAAGAGAGGAAGTAACACTCTGCCCACCGAGACACAAGTCAGTAGAAATGGTAGGACTAAAACTCAGATCTCTTGCCTCTTATTCCAAAACTCTTTACTTTTCTCCATTTTTACACAAAGATATTATTTTTACAAAGAGATATTATTCCCACACTATTTGAATCAAACTTAATTCACAATTGTTATTTATATTTGTATAATGTATCAAAGTTGTAGAATGAATTCAAATACAATCCTTTCAAGTGCCCTATGAAACAGGGGAGCCTCCCTTCACACAAAGAAAGGAGAAGTCAAGCAGTTAAGTGACTCCCCAAAGCTGTATAAATAGTAAGAGAAAGAACCCAACCTAGGGTGTGGAGCTTTCTCTTTGTATCCAGGACTCTTTCCACTTCTGGGCTGTAGAATTCCAATAAAGAGGAACCACTCTTGTATACCCAACACCCAGCACAGGGCTTGCCACATGGTCCTTGTTAGATGGAAAGGAGGATGGATGGGAGGATCCATGAGTAGACAAAAGAAATTCAGGATCTTATTTTCCTGATGATTTTTAATAGACCCCATGGGAGTGAATTTCTATTATCAATGGCTCCACTTAAAGGCAAAGAGTTATAACTCTCTATAATTGTTTTAAATGCTTGGGTCTTAAATTTTTGAAACATTAATGTAAAAAGTGGTTTAATTACTTTAAGAATTTTCAATAAGAAGACGGCATAGTACACACTCAGTAAATGTTTCTGGAATTTAATTATTTAAATGCTAGAATGGGGAAATAAAAGTAGTTGAAGAATATGTTACTAAGATAATTAAAGAATAAACTTTACTGTTATTTGAAAAATAACTTGCTCCAAGTTCAAACCTATTGGGAAGAAATAAATAGCTTGAGTGAAGTGAGATCATGACCTGCACATCCAGGATCTTTGGTTCTGGAGGGTTAATAACAATGTCCAATCCTCATCACAAATGAGTGAAGAGATTGCCTTTGCCTGCTGGTGCGCAATGGACCCTGGGTGAGCCAATCCATGCTTCTCATGTGCAGCCAAGCAGAGGGACATAGAAGTGAAGTTGTCATGGTAACTTTTTTGCTGATTAGAAGAATAGATGAAGCTGGGGTCACCCTCTTTGCTTCACATGGGGGTGGAAGTCAGGCTGTCCAGTAGCCAGGAGCAGTGAGGATTCTCTCTAGACAAAGAAAGTACAGGAAGTTTGAATTTAACAAATAGTAGAACAAATGCGGGTCAGATGCTGGCTAGAATCATTAAGATGCCAGGTAAATAGTTTTGATTATCAAACTGAGGAGGCAGTGGTTAAAAGTCGGTCTCTATCTAAGTCTGTGTTTTTAAACTTTCCTAATGTTGTGGGGACAAATTAGGCAAGGCACCAAAAATAGCAGTGAACAGTTTTATTTGGCTGCAGCCAGATTCAGAGGGCAAGCTTTTGCTGTAATCAATCAATCCCCTGAACCCCAAGTTCAGGTAGTTTCAGAACTTTATACCCAGCATATAAGGGGAGGGGCTCAGAAGTTCACAGTCTGCAGAAGTTCACATAAAAGCAGCTTTTTCTCTCACTGTTTTGGTCAAGTTAACCCTTCAAGGATAATACCTGAGAAAGGGAGAGCTTCTTCTCCCCCTTTTTCTCTCCCCCTGCCAGTTGTTACCATGGGGCCCAGTTGGTAACTTATCTTAAAAATGTAGACATCTCTGTGAAGTCCCAGCTCAAGGCCAGAGGCCTTGTTTGCACATTTCTACAAACTACTATACTGGATACATTTGTGAAAAATTAGTAAGGGGGGTCCAGCACCTGGAGTGCTGGTATCTTCTTGGCCAGTGGCCAAGTAAAACAGGGTGGCATGAAACTAGGAAGTTTATCTACATTGAACTCTTTTGCAGAAACTCTTTTGCTGACAGTCCTAAAATCAGCCATGGTGAAGATTTCTGGAGAAGCCCAGTTAAGACTTTTCTGTGGAGAAAAAGAGTGCCACTTCACTAAGAGTCTACTTATGAAAAATTACAGACTCCATCTCCTTTTCCCAAGCTTCTGATCTATCATGTCAGGAGAAGAGTCCAAGATTTTTCATTTAAAAACTATCCATACCGTCCTTCTCCAGCAGAGATCTGGTGGACCATATTCCCATAAGCCCTGCACTAGTAAGCATAGAACATCAGAGAGAAGATCCAAGCTGGAGCCCAATCAACTCTTCTCACCTCATGGAAAAACTTAGGGCTAATAAAGCCTGTTTTCTATTTGAGTCTCATTTTAAAACAAAACAAAAGCAGAGTTTGAATAACCAGTGATTTATAACAGTTCCCAAATAAGCTACTTTAGTTTATAATTGTACTTTCTTTTTTTAAATTTTATTTTATTTTATTTTTTATTGATTTTTTAAAATAAATGATAATGGAATGCATTACAATCTTAATGCACGTATACAGCACGATTTTTCATATCTCTGGTTGTATATAAAGTATGTTGACACCAATTCATGTCTTCATACATATACTTTGGATTATGATGTCTATCACATTCCACCATCCTTACTAATCCCCTGACCCCTCCTTTCCCTCCCACCCCCTCTGCCCTATCTAGAATTCATCAATTCCTCCCATGCTCTCCCTCCCTACCCCACTATGAGTCAGCCTCCTTATATTAGAGAAAACATTCAGCATTTTTGGGTGGGGATTGTCTGGCTTCACTTAACATTATCTTCTCCAAAGCCATCCATTTACCTACAAATGCCATGATTTTATTCTCTTTTATTGCTTAGCAAAATTCCATTGTGTATATATGCCACTTTCTTTTATCCATTCATCCACTGAAGGGCATCTAGGTTGGTTCCACAGTTTAGCTATTGTGAATTGTGCTGCTATAAACATTGATGTGGCTGTGTCCCTGTAGGATGCTGTTTTTAAGTTTTTTGGATATAAACTGAGGAGAGGGATCGCTGGGTCAAATGGTGGTTCCATTCCCAGTTTTCCTAGGAATCTCCATACTGCTTTCCATATTGGCTACACCAGTTTGCAGTCCCTTTAATCTTACATTCTGTCTTACACTTTATTAATTGATAGAAATTTTAAAAAACTGTTCAGTTTGCCCAAGGCCATTCCTCTACCTTATCTAGGTGACAAACCCTGCTTGTTCTTTAAAAATTCATCTCAAATGTCCATCTCTTGCCACCTTGATCTCTGTCCTCCCTCCTTCACTTGCAGAATACTTTGTTCCCTCTATGTGTCTATGCACAGCACCCTCTACTAATACCCTACTGTGGAATTTACTGCACTATAATTCAGTAGCTATTTACAGATCTGTGCTGTCACTCTCTGTTCTCTCACACAGGAAGCTCATTAGACAGCATGTGTTTTATGCTCTTTGTATCTTTCCCTTTCTTTAACTCCTTTGCCATAAGGTGAAATAATGAATGAATGACTATATGAAGTAGATATAGGTTCCACGTAGGCAGGAATTTTTGTCTGTTTTATTCACTAGATAAATATTTCAAATGCGGAGAAAAGTACCCACTACATAGATGGATCTATTAAATAATTATTGAAATAATAAATGAGTGGTTTAGTTTACACAAACCAATAGAAACAAGAGAATTGACCTACTATGTTCCCAGCCTAACAATATGACTTTTTCATTTCGACATCAGTATTGTCACAGTCTCCTGAACAGATTAAGATTGAGATCCCTATTTGACACTTCCTTCATTGACTAGTTTGGAGTTTGGCTGGGTGGACCTAAGGTATTCTAATAGAGAAAAAGCAGTAACCTTGCAAACATTTATCTCAAACCCACATAATTTAGAGCAAGTCAACTGTTTTTATTTTCATCCTTAATTATTACATTCCTTTACTAATGGTAATACTGGAATGTGAAGAATCCTCTATGATTGTTTACAAGGAATAGCAATCATAAAAATAGTTTCATTTATTAAGTATTTACTAAATATTCTAGGCAGTCCATTTATTTGTGTGATCTTCAACTTTTTTCATCAATGTTTTATAGTTTTCAGCATACACATCTTTTACCTCCTTGGTTAAATTTAATCCTAAGAATTTTCTATGCTATCATAGATGGGATTTTTTAAAATTTCTTCTTTACACATTCATTGTTAGTATATGGAAACATTACTGATTTTGTGTGTTTACTTAGTATTTTAAAACTTTACTGAATTCGTTGATCAGTTCTAACAAATTTTTCAGTGAAGTCTTTAGAGTTTTCTATGTGTAAAAACATGTTGTCAGCAAAGATAAATAATTTCACTTCTTCCTTTTGTGTTTGGATGCCTTTTCTTTCTTTCTCTTGCCTAATTGCTCCGGCTAGGCTAACAGTATTATGTTAAATGTAAGTGGTATGTTAGTTAGTTTTCTGTCACTGTGACAAAACACCTGAGAAAATCAACTTAAAAGAAGGAAAGTTTTATTTGTCTCACAGTTTTAGAGGTTTTAATCCATGATAACTTGGCTCTGTTGGTTTGAGGAAGATAGTGAAACAGTGTGTCATGGTGGAAGTACATGGTGGATAAAGTCCATTCAGCTCATTATAGGTGGGCAGTGGGGGAAGTGGGGACCAATGTCCCAATATTTCCTTCTAGGGCATGATCCTAATGACCTAACTTCCTTCTACTAGCCCCTACATCCTAAAATATCTATCACCTCCCAATACTGAAACTTTGGTCTGCTAGTATTTTGTTGAAGATTTTTGCATCTATATTCATCAATGTTTTTTGGAACAGATTGAGAAAAAAATGTAGTAGTTCTTCTTTAAGTGTTTGATAGAATCCAAAGCCATTTGGTCCTATGCTTTTCTTAGTGGGAGATTTTTATTACTAATTTAATCTCTATACTTGTTATTAATCTGTCCAAAATTTTTATTTCCTCATAATTCAGTCTTGGTAGGTTATACATTTCTAGTAATTAATTCGTTTCCTCTAGGTAATTCAATTTCTTGGCATATAATTGTTCATAGTAGTCTCTTATGATTTTGCATTTCTGTGGTTATCAATTTTAACAATTTCTACTTCAATTCTGATTTTATTTATTTGGTTTTTCTCCTTTTTTCCTTAGCTATCTTGGATAGCTAGGGGTTTGTCAATCTTACGTTTATCAGTTAACTAATTCAGTTTTGTTGATTATTTCTATTGTTTTTCTAGTTTCTATTTCATATATTTATGCTCTGATCTTTGTTATTTCTTGTCTTCTGCTAACCTCACACTTAATTTGCTCCTTTTATAGTTCCTTGAGGTATGACATGGGTTGATTCTTTGAGATATTTCTTCTTTTTTGATGTAGATATTTATTGCTATAACGTTCTCTCTTAGAACTGCTTTTGCCACATCACATCAATTGTGGTATATTGTCTTTGTCTCCATATATTTTTAAAGTTTTCTTTAAATTTCTTCTTTGACCCAATGGTGTTCAGAAGAGTATTTCCTAATTTCCACATATTGTGAATTTTCGAAAATTCCTCCTATTGTTGATTTCTAGTTTCATACCTCTGTGGTCTTAAATTTGTTAAGACTTGTTTGTGGCCAACATAAGATCCATTCAGGAGAATGCTCTGCATGCATTCTAAAAGAATATGTTCTTTTATTGTTCAATGAAATGTTCTGTATATGTCTGTTAGGTCTGTTGATTCAAAGTGTAGTTTAAGTCCAATATTTCCTTATTAATTTTCTGACTAGATGATCTGTCCATTGTTGAAAATCAGGCATTAAAGTCCCCCACTCTTATTATAATACTGCCTATCTCTCCTTTCAATCTCCTAATATTTCTTTATATATTTAGATGCTTCAATGTTAAGTGCTTGTATATTATAATTGTTATATCCTGTTGATGAATTGACTCCATATCACTATCTTTTTTCTTTTTCTTTTTCTTTTTTTTTTTTTTAAGAACTGAAGATTGAACCCAGGGGCACATAACCACTGAACCACATCCCCACCCCTATTTCTTTCTTTCTTTTTTTTTGAAAAAGTGTCTCACTAAGTTGCTTAGGGCCTTGCTAAATTGCGGAGGCTGCCTTTAAACTCACAACCTCCTGCCTCAGCCTCCCTAATCACTGTTATTACAGTCATGTGCCACCATGCCCAGCTATCACTACCTTCTTTAAATCTGTTTTTTTACAATTTGATACTTAATGTTTATTTTGTTTTACTTTATTGATCTCTACTCCTTTTTGATTTCCATTTTTATGTAATATTGTTTTCATCCCTTTGATTTCATTCTGTGTGTCCTTTGTGGGCAGCATGTAGTTGGTTTTTATTTTTTTACCTACTTGGGCACTCTATGCCTTTTGAGTGGATAATTTAATTCATTTACATTCAGAGTAATTATTGATGGCTAAAGACTGATTACTGCTATTTTGTTAATTGTTTTCTAGGTTTTGTAGACTCATTATTCCCTTCTGTCTTCTTTTGTGGTTTGGCAGTAGTGGCATGCTTTGAATCTTTCCTCCAGAGAATTAGGTGCTTTTGCCAGGCACAGTGGTGCGCAACTGTAGTCTCAGCAGCTCCAGCAGCTAAGGCAGGAGGATTGCAAGTTCAAAGCCAGCTTCAGCAACTTAGCAAGGCCCTAAGCAACTTAGTGAGACCCTACCTAAAAATAAAAAAATAAATAAATAAAAAAGGATGTGGTTCAGTGGTTAAGTGCCCTTGGGTTCAATCCTTGGTTTAAAAAAAAAAAAAAATAGATTATTTTAATCTAAGTGAACCAGGCATTGTGCTCACTGCTTTGAATTGTCACATATAACTTTATTAGCAACATTTATTGGCCTTATTTTACAGATAAGGAAACTGAGGTTCAAATGTGATCATTTCCCAGGTTGCTCAGCTACTAATCTAGACCTGGAATTTAGTTCAATTTAGTTCTAAGCCTCTGTTCTTAAGATTCATAATAACATTGATGTTTTTCAGATTGGAGAGGGTTCAGTTGAGATTTATTTCTCACCAAAGATGTATGCCATTTCAAAACAAATACTTCCTTGGCCTTGGAAATTCCTGATCTGAACGTTCTGAGATTCTTCCTTGAAAGAGATTTGCAGTTTGGGGCTAAACTTAGTCAAAACAACAAATTAGGTCAAATGTGTCCTTCTTCCCTCCTCTTGCCTAATTGCATCTGATGAGTGGCCCTTTCAGACATTTAGTTCCAGGCACTTAGCTGTCTCTTACATTTGCTTCCAGTGATCAGGGTCCCTGCGATTTAAACATATGTTTTCCCAGTGAACTTTTGTCCTCTTTGAAACTGCATTCTGTTCTCTCTTATTAAATTCCAGCTTTCATGACTAATATGCAATGATAGCTCCAGAAATGTTTATGTGATAAATTAAAGTGGGCAGGGTCTTCCGCTTACAAATTGCTTCAAGATAAGACTCAGATGCCTGGCCATAGAATTGCCTCATAAATGCTAGCATAAAATGGATTTCGAGCTTTTACAACTTCAGCCTTGGCTTGGGGGCCTATTGTTTCAGCATGTCTTCATGGGGTTCTGAGCTCCTAGCCTATTTCTCAAATTGAAACTGTAGAGATTTATGACTCAATGGAAAAAAAAAATGTGTGAGTAATTCTCCAACCTGCTTTGGAAAAACAAGCAGATAGGATGGTTTTTTTTTCTCTTTATTTTGTATGTACACATAAACAAGTGACTCATTGTGCCCCTGAGTCAGGGGGACAACAATTTCAGAATCTCAGGTCATTATTAGCTTTAGATAGCAGACATTTGCATTAGAACAGAGACTTGTTCCAAAAAAATTTACTGCCCAGAGACCCAGATTAACCAAAAGCCTTGTAGGCAGCAGGAAGATGTTTGTTTTATGAAGTGGAGACATGTGTGGGTCTTTGCCATGTTCACAGCCATGAAAGAAAGTAAAGAGTGCTAAGTGTGACTTCTCAGGGAAAGGGGGCCTGAAGCCTCTGTGATTATTATTTCTGGAGGAGTAAATATTTCAGTGGAAGAAAAACTCCTTTGTACCAACTCTGAGTTTCTTGGCACATTTGAGCATTTCAAGTAACAGCTGAAACTACATTAACCTTTGTTCTAATTGAAAGCATCTGTGAGTTGCAGAATTTGAATTTTCAGATTCCGAAGTGATTTTCTACTTGAACAGGAGTGTCAATTTCAGCTAAAATTCCCATCTATGGAGCCTTTTTCTCCTAATTATAAAGTGTTCCATTGGCTAATGATGCGATGGTGATACAGGGCTTTTCTATGGTGTTCATACTTTTGAATGAAAACTGCACTTGTTTGCCTTGTTACATACCTTATCAGGATCCTTCTTATTCAAAGAGAATAGATGGAGAAATTCCCCCAATGCTTGGAATTCAACTCAACGTTTTTTAACTGCCAAAAACTATCTCATAATCAACACAGAGCCTGAAGCAATATATGATATTTGCAAATTCCAGGAAAGAATAAGAGAATAAAAGCAAATTAGAAACCTATTCTAGTTTTTCTGTATGTTAATAGAGGCCTATCTTCTAAAAAGGGTTGTGAGTTTTACAGATTCCCCTGAACTTTAACAGGAGACACAGGAGGGCATAGTAGCTTCTTTCCTGCTCTCCCCTGCTATTGGCTACTCCTTACCTCAGTAATATAATCCCATCTCATTGAGCCCCACTACTGTCAGGTGTTAGTAGGGACAACAATGCTTGCCTCCAGGCTTGTGGCCATAAGTTAATGCTGCAGCATTTGTAAATGTTCCTAGTAGGTACAAAATAAATGTTGATTTCTTTCTTTCTTACTTTGTAAATTTGACATAAAGCAATAATAACATGACTTACCTGAGGCCAAAGATTAGGACCCCAAGGAACCAAGACCAGGCCTGAGGTATGCTGATCTAAAACCTTTACTACTTCATCATTTTTGTCTGTGTTGAAAACTATGCAGAGTTTAGCAAATAGTGCATTACAGATGGTACTGTTAGGGAACAGACATATGAGGACGGTGGGAACACAAGGTTAAGAGAATAATTCTGTAAAATGGGCCCACTGTGCTGACCCCCACATGCTTTATTTTCCAAGAAGCAATTTACCTGCAGCCCTGCCTGGCCTCAGTGGACAGGATATGTTACATTCCTCAGTAAGCTACCTGTTCACTGAAGGAGAAATGCAGGCCCAAAATAATGTTGATAAGAGGAACCCAAGTTACCCCAAAGGAAGAGACTTTTGTGACTAGATCCTGAAACTCTGGGAGATATAGTTCCTCTTAACCATAAAATCTGTAAGAATGTATGGTTAAGAATCCAATTAGAACCAGTCAGCATGGGCTAGGGTGACCTAGAGTTGCCATGACAATGGGGATTTTTTTTGTCACCCTTTCATCAGTCAAAAATCAAGAGGTGGACCTGGGTGGGACTCTCTGGAAACTTCTCTGGGATCCCCAATAAAACTAGAGTGCAGGTGATGCATATTGTCCCTCTCCTCTCTGAAAGGGCCCACTCTCTTCCTTGAGAGTGTTCCCTTTGCCTTTTCCTATCCCTTCAATAAACTCATTCCTGTTACTCGAATGACGTGTCTGAAATTTTTCTGATTTGGTTGCAAGAATCAGGGTTTGAAGAGGTGGTCTTCGCAGCGCCTCAGCTTCTCAGAAGGCCCCAGCTCCATAACAGTATCAAAAAGGCACAGACTTTGGGTGATACATTTTGCATATGTTTTGGGTTATTACTAGGATTCTGATGAATAACTAACTACACAGGGAAGGGATTCCAACAATGCCACCAGAAGAATGAGTTTGACCTTTTATAGTTGACACCCAATAAATGTTTGTGGTATTGAATTTAATACAATGGATCTTCAGATCAGCAGGTTCTAGAGAGTGAGAAGGAAAACAAATAATAATTGTGTCAAGACCAGGGAAACCAGAATATGAAGTTGCTCTGTTAACCATGATATGAAATTCTGTTTCTTAGAGGGAAACTGACATTCATTTCTTTGGCAAACATTTCTAAAGTTCCAATTTAAATATATCAAGAGGCTACTTTATGACTGACACTGTACAGGTACGTGTATATGCTCACACGAACTGAGTGAATCTGATTTAGTGATGACAGCTTTATTTTACTGATGAGCAACCGAAACCCAGAGAAGTAACGTAAGTTTGCGAAGCGAATAAGGATTGGATCTGAAATTCGATATCAAGTCTATCTAGCTCCAAATCTGTGTTCTTGCAATGATTCTATGGATATCTGTTGGATCTGTTCCATGGATTGCTAGATTATAGACGTAGAATTGAAGAATTTTAGAGGTTATCTGATCTATTTCTTTCATTTTGGGAATGAGGAAACATGTTCGTAGAGGTCTAGTAACATTCTCAAATTCACATGTCTAGATATAGTAGTGAAAAACTTCTACTGCTCTGTCCTAACTGATCCATTCCCACAATTAGGGAAGGAGAGAAAAGAAATGCCATCTATTTAGAAATCCCTTTCTCGAGTAGATTTGGTATTTATAGGGCTACATTAAGGGAACCTTGGAAATCAATGGAAGTAAAGGATGTGGTCCTTACACTTGTAAGGTTTCAAGTCTACTTGGGGAAAACCACCCCACAGCAAGAGGGAGACAGAGAAAGGGGAAGGCCAAAAGGCTCTCTTCTGCTCTCTGGCTCTGTGATCCAGCCATTCCGGGCTTGCCTATCCTGTGGTTTTCCTCATTCCTCACTAATGTCTCTATTAGAACCCATTTTACTATACTTTTATCCTGATCTGCCTAAATCAGAAAACCCTTCAGGTTTAGACACAAAGTTGTATTCTTTGTGTCCAATATGCCCAGCATAATACCTGACACAAAGCAGAATTCTTTTTTAAAGTCCATGCAGGATCAAGGTAATTGCCAACCTTGAGCTTATAAAATCCAGGAAGCCCTGCCCACTCCAAGGTCCCACTAATGGCACCACCTGGACAGACAACACTGTCCATACCTTTAAGCCTTACTCCAAAGATAGGAGCGCTTCACATCCACTGTTATCTGGGAAGGTCAGAAGGAAAGGGGACCTCCAGCAGGCAGGGAAAGGGACATACACCCAGTCCCTTTGTAACGTCCCACCTCAGAGGGAAACAAAGGGGAAACAGGATGGGCTGTCCAGAGTGCAGGAAATCAGCCATGGTGTTCAGTGTGTTTAAATAATCCAAATGTCCTCAAGAGAGAAAGTAAAACCCAAGATGGTGACCAACCACTGTCCCAGTGATTGATCTATAGGCACCCATCTCCCACTTCAGTCATACTACCCTGAGGACATTTCAGACTGCAGTGTGACTGTTCAGTTCCTCCAGGCATGGCAGGGACCTCACTGCAATCTCTCAGGGCTCTGCCTCTCTAGGTGCTTGGCTTGTAGATTATTTCTTAGACCTACTTCCTGGTCTTCTTAGAACTGCTCTCTCCTGCAATGCTGCTGGCTTTGGAAGGCTGCTGCAGGGCTTTAAAAATAGCCTCTGTGGGTTTTTGGAGGACAGGTTCCCTTCCTGCCAAAATATGTGTGGAATGGTGCTTTTCCTCGGCAACAGCAAGTCTTTGTTACAGAGTTGAAAGTACATGTCCCTCTTCTGAGCCCGCTGCAGTCATTTGCCTAATGTCACTGACCCTGTTTTAATTAAGTCCTCTTTTTGTGTTGGACTTGGTGCCAGGAAGCCTAAAGGAACACTATTTCAATGGGTTTTGTTGTTGGTTTTTTTTTTTTTTTTCTAATTCTATTTTAGGAAATTTCTAAGGGTCACTCCTCTGCAGGCTGAGATAAGGCCTAAGAGTCTTTTTCTCAAGAAATAACATTCCCTTAAGTGAACATTATCTTTGTTTTTCTTTCTCATGTAACTAAGTTCTGAAATTCAAGAGAAGTTTTCTGACTCCTGATGGAAACTGGAGATAGTGATGTAATTTACCAGCCTTCCTTGGGAGGAAACTTCACCTGCACTTGCCCTTATGAAATTCCAACAGACTTTGAGTTTAAAGGAATGTACAGACATTCCTTTAAATGACTTTTACTAGTGGCTACTATGTTAGTAGTGAATATTAGTTTTCTAGGGATGCTACAACAAGTAACCACAAACTGGGTGGCTTGGAACAACAGAAGTGCATTCTATCACAGTTTTGGAGGCTAGAAGTCTGAAAGTGAGATGTCAGAAGGGCCAGAGACTCTCTGAAACCTTTAGGGAAGTTCTTCCCTACCTCTTCTGTCTTATGCTATCTTCTGGCAATTCTTGGCATCCCATTCCTTGTAGGTACATTGCCACCATTTGTACCTCCACATCGCATGGTCATCTTCTCCCTGTATGCCTATATCTTCCTCTTGTAAAGATGACAGTCCTATTGAATTAGGACTCAACCTAAAAACCTCATCTTAATTTGATTACTCTGCAAAGACCCTATATCCAAATAAGATCACAGGTACTTGAAGTAAGAATTTCAACTGATTTTTTGAAGGCAGGAGGGACAATTCAAATGGCTTTGTATCTAAGAAGTAGGTAGATTGCAGTGTGACTTTTCAGTTCTTCCAGGAACTGGAGTCCTATGTTAAATACCTTCACAGAAACACCTTGGAATTTTATTATAAACCAGTTAATAACTGCAAAAAAAAGAAGAAAAGGCCCAAATGTGTCTCACTTCAGCACCACAACCTAGACAACACATGGTACCTAAAGCAGATATTGCCTATGATGTGCCTCTTGTATGCCTGACTCTGTGCTAGGCCTGAGGCTACAGCAGTGAATAAGACAGGTGCTCTCTAGGCCTCCTGGAACATACAGGGTAGTGGGAGGAGATATGTGTTGCAGATCTAATCTCCTAAGCCTCAATTACTAATTTCCAATGCCATAGCACTGCTTCCAAGAAGGAATTCATTTCCTTTTCTGTCATTGCCAGAGGTCTGTTGAGGTATTTAATGGCTGCTGGGATGAAAAGGAATGAGAAATCCCTCAAAAGGGGGTGGCCTTTGTTTCTGTTTTAGGCAGAGACCAATATTTTGTTTTACATATTGAGCATCTCTGAAAGATTTTGTTAAATTATACCAAGGTCAGCTTATGCTGTGGAACAAGCAGCCCTGAACTCTCAATGCTTGAAATAAAGTTTACTCCGCGCCTCTACATTATGTACATTTGCTTTCACACATTTGCACGTACACACACACACACACACACACATACACACCCAACCACCTTCACCACCACCACTATCACTACCAACACCAATGCCAATTTGGGGACTGTACTCTGTGTCATCCTCATTCCAGGAACTAGGCTAATAAAGTAGCCTTATCTGAAATGTACAGGTTGCAATGACAACGAGGAAAAACAAGGTTAGATCACGCAATGGCCCTTAAACACTTCCACCTAGAAGTATCTGGTTGAATTTACTCACATTTTATTAGCCAAAGCAGGTCACCAGGCTGTGTTTCAGTTCAGAAAATCATGGAGCATTCCGTCTTGTGCCTGGAAGAGAGAGCATACGATGTTTTTGGAAGGCAGAGTTAATTGCTTCCACATATGATTAGAAAGAAGACTTTCAGTCTTATTCCAGGATGAGCATCCCACAACAAATATGCCTTTCAAATGAACTAAGTACATCAAAGAGCAGAGTAAATATTCAGCGTGGGTTTTGTTAAGCATGAACGTCTTCCCTTCCCTCCTGCACTTACCCTTAAGTCGCCATGCAAGAGAAGCCATGTCTCTTCTCAGGATACCTCCTCTCTGTTTTGTCCAGTGGGTCCTGATGACTATGCATCAGATGACAGAGATGTGCTCTATGTTTAAGGAAGTGCAGGACGAAAATCCAAACTTGAGGAAAGCCATAAGTCAGATGCTATGGTTCTACTAGGCAGCTTTTCATCGGTGTGACCAAAAATACTGACACAAACAACTTGGAGGAGGAATGGTTTATTTTGGCTCATGGTTTCAGAGGTTTTAGTTAATGGTTGGCTGATTTCACTGCTCTGGGCCTGAGGTGAGGCAGAACATTATGAAAGAAGGGCATGGCAGAGAAAGCTGTTCAGCTTATGGCAGCTGGTAAGCAGAGAGAGAGAGGAGAGAGGGAGGGGGTAGAGAGGGTGAGAGAGAGAGAGAGGAAAGGAGAGATGGAGGAAGAGGAGGAGGAGAAGAAGAAGAAATATACATATAGATATATATTCCCCTCAAGTTCTAAAATTGCTCTCCTGAGGTAAACAGGAAAAACTTGGGAGAAGTCATCAGTACCTAAATTACTTTGTCTTTGTGCTGTTTCAGTTAGTGGCTATTAACAGTGAGATTCCCATGAGTGCCTCTATCCCAGATGCCCATCTTCGCAGCCCCAGGAGTTCTAGTTACTCAGAGGAGCCACCAGCCTTGAAGAGTACTCAGGCTGCATCTGCTTCCCACAGGATATCCAGCACCTGGGGATCCCCAGGCAGCCTAAAATTTACTCCAAAGCTGGAGATATCTCTGGGCTCAAAGCCAGGCGTGGGCCTTTTGGAGCGTCCCACCTCCCTGCTTCCCTTCATGCCTCCAACAGGATGGTAACATCACACTTAAAATGAGTCACACAGCTGTCAAAGACAAGGCTCCTCCAGGCATCATTCATTCCCAGGGTTTTGGCTCCTTCTCAAGGACAGAAGGTTGAAACAGACCCAGCTACGGAACACAGAGCGCCTCTGGGCACTTAAGTTAGTACCCCAAACATCTGGACAGGACTACCAAGGAAACCAGAGCAGCAGCATGTGCTCAGAGAGTCTCACATTAGCACTGCTGCTCAGACTCACCATATTGGACAGGGTCAGACAAATATTAAATTTCATAAGTCTGTAAGGCTTGGCATTGGGTGGAGGTTTGCAAACCGTCTCAACTGATCCTCACAGTCATTCTGTGATGAATAACACATTGTCCTTATTTTACTGATAAGAAAACTAAGGCCCAGAGAGGTGAAATGACTTGCCCCATATCACACACCTAATGGGGTCATGTTTCTGAGATCCATGTGTGGATCTCAGTTCCCCCTTTATGACGCTGCCTCTTCATCTCATCTGTAGAGCGATGATGCTGCACTGCATAAGCAGAGTGATGATGTACACAAAGGGTCTGCCAGGGTCCTTGCAACAGAGACACTCAAAAAAAGTTGATTGACCTAATCAATGAATGTCGACCTTTTTTGATTTGTTTTCCCTTTCAAGCTGTCCTTGACCTCATTCTCATTGAGTATGAGCTCTTGCAGCCAGTGTAGAGAACTTTTAGTCCCAACTGTGTATCACTAAGGGCCTTTTTAATTTCTAAAGGCCCTTTTTATTTCCCCCCCATTCACTGACCCATATAATGAAAGATTTTCCATCTGCCACACTTTATGACCACCTTCCTCTTTTACCAGTAAAAGCCACATATAAAGGTCAGTCATGTCTTCTGCATTGATGAGGTAGCATTCTAGTTAAAATATTAATTTATAATTAGATTCTATGAGCCAGGCGCCTTGATGAACATATTGTCAGCCTTTGAACCAGGATGATCTGACTCTTGATCACACTATTAAATCCTACACTAAGTCAGCAACACAAAGAGCTACCTACCATTTGTTGAGTTTTCATCATGTGCCAGCAGACACTATAATACATGCATCACCTTATTTAATCATTATAGCAAAGGTAAGAAGTAGGTGATGTTCCTTCCTCCAATCTACACTGAAAAGAAGGATTGTCATCCAGGGCATGTGCATTTAACCCCGCATCTATGCTTCCTTCCCTTTGACATTTTTTCTAAAATTTCACTTGAGTGGCTTGCAACTTCTTTGCTTGTCAGTATTTTATATTATTGTAAATAGATTGTGTGTGTGTTTGTGTTCTCAGAGTGGAGCTATGCAGAACCAGGAGGGAGTACTCCTGAGGCACCTAAATGTTCTTTCTGAGACCACTGAGAAGGAATGCAGAGGTGTGAGTTTCTGCACTCTTCAGCTGACCAGAACTTCAGTTGTAGGTTTAGGCGCACTTTGAGAAGTGGTAAAAAATCTCTTAATATATCTCAAAAGGTGATACTTTTGAAGGAAGATAAAGATATAATTCAGAGCATGAAATTATAGATACAAAAAAAAGACTCGTCTGAAATTTTTAGTAGCTCAAGTTTAAATGTTAAAAAAAAGTTCCTTTCAAGTATTCCATTCTCCCCCTTGCTCTTATTAACAAAGATGGCTTATTTTAATGTACTAGATAATTTCAGCAATCATACTTCTCCTGTGTTTACAATGAAGCACACCAAAGCTTTGCTAAAGTCTAAAATAGGACATAGATCTTAACTTCTCAATATGTCACTTTTTTCTAAGCATCTTACTGAGTCTCTATCTGGGCTCTGGTCATAGAAGGAATGTTGAGAATCAAGGTTGTTTGGCTGAGAGATATTTCTAGAACAGGGCCAAGTTAAGAGCATCCAGAAACCAGAAGTACATCCAAGGATTGGCTAGTGTTGATTAAGTGACTTTCCCAAGGTGGGTCTGGAGGTCATCAGTG
This sequence comes from Callospermophilus lateralis, assembly GCF_048772815.1. Taxonomy (NCBI): domain Eukaryota; kingdom Metazoa; phylum Chordata; class Mammalia; order Rodentia; family Sciuridae; genus Callospermophilus; species Callospermophilus lateralis. The sequence goes on from NC_135306.1 coordinate 138,526,284, forward strand.
AGCCTGGGGCTAAGACCCTTTTCTTCTAACTTAAGATAACTGGCTTCCTTGTTAGTGTAGGAGAGCAAATCTAATTTACTGTATCTTCATATTTCTTAGTTGGGATGGACCCCTGTAAGCACAAACAGATTTAACAAAAGAAAAAATTAAGAATATGTATATCTCTGGGAGAAACTCAGAGAATGAGTAATTCTCAAAGATCTGGCTTTTGTGTTCAGACTTCTATATCATTTTGCACTGAAACATAGAAAGAAGATTGTTGGACAGCCAATAATGGTGAGGTAACTAAGAAACAAAGGTAAGGCTGTGACATGGGTTGAATTGATGCCACCTTTATTAATAAGAGCTTCCAATGATTTAGAACCATCATCTTCCTGATACAGAGATGACCTTCTTGCAAATGAGATTTCTTTTGTAGATGTAAATTTATCTTTAAACAAAATAATTTTTACTTGTTTTCAGAATTTCTCCTTGTGTTTGCAGTTTCTCAAAATAAATAGCTCGAAATAATCCTCAGTAGCATATTTTGGGGTAGCATAGTCTGGTCTCCTATAGTCTATATGAAACCAAGGTCCAGCCACTCAATCACTGCTTGAAAGTCAGTACTTGAGAGCTGGCAGTTGATAAGAAGGAAATCCATTTATTTACTTTAGGTCCTAAGAAGATGGAATGAGCTATCATCCTCAAAGCTCCATCTTGGAAAACTCAGGTACATGAAAGGGGCTTTGTAGGGTGTAGGGATTAACAGGTAGGAAACCTACATGCTGGGGGGAGTCTTCCTCAACCACAGTGTGTCTCCTTTTCTCTTTTTCTCTGACTAGAGAATTGCAATGGACCTTGACCTCTGGGAGCTATTTTGTATAGTTCTTTAGACAGACCTATTAATTTTCTGCAAGTTAAACCTCGTAGCAGTTGACATGCTTTGTGTTAGTTTATGCACAGAACTAAGGAATAAGGAGGGGCATTACATATTCTGATGTAATCTGAGGGTCACCAGATGTTCTGATGATGTAATCTTTCTTTAAATCTAAAGAAAGATTATTTAGCATTTTACATCTTCATTATTTAGATGCAGCTTCTCTTTAGGATTTAGAATGCTAGGCAAAGAGAGAAGGAGTAACCGTGCAAAGGACAACCCACAAAGGAGTGCCCACTGGTACACAGTCATGGATATTTGGGGTACCATATTCTAGATGTCCTACATTAGCATTATCATCCTGTGTGACTATGCTCTAGATGAACTGACAGGGAAGAAATATTAAAGCCACATCTATGGGTGAAAACCAAACTCATATGAGAGGTGTCTCTAGCAAGACCTCCTGGAGTCATACCTCAGAGTGGCAGCTGAAAAGACCTGGCCTAAGAGTTCTTTAAAAGGTTTTAGGTTTATAGGTTCAACTTGGCTCATTTATCCTACTGACACCACTACCCCTACTTAAACTTCAGAAAACTTATGTGTAACTATTATTTTCATCCAGGGAAATCCTTAAGGCTCATTATTATCCACACAGTATAATTTGCCAAACTTAAGCTTCATAGAGATTATCTTTAGCTACAAGTTCCAATCCAATGCTTAGTTTTTGTCTTAACTGATGGGACATTTCAAAATGGCCTGGCAAATGCCTGTAAAAGGGAAGGGAAAAAATCTTTTCTGCTATGCATCTTGTGTTCCGAAGCTGAGGCCCTATAAATTAGACTGACCAGAGACAAATTAATAAGAGAAAAACAAAAAATATGTCCATTCTGCATTGGAGCATTCATGAGTATCCAAAGGGGTGAAAAAGAGTTTGGAATTTAATACTATTCTAGATTAAACAAAGGAAAGGGGGGGGTTGGGGCTTTGGAAGGGCAGGGGTTTTAAAGAGGTGTCCAGAAAAAGTATGGCAACAAGTTCTATTACGTAGATTTAAGTCAGTGCCTTCTTCACTGATAAGAGTCCTTCTTTTGATACAGGAGAGGGAGGTATTTGGTCAAATGGAAAATTTTTTATGAATGTAAATGTCCTTTACAAAAATAAAACTGTGCCCAATTTTTAGAGGTTTTCCCACATCCCTGATTAATGCAAAGTAACAGTTTGTTGGGAGCCATGTGTGAGCTGTGTGTGAACTGGGCAATGTTTGATCCATTAAGGCAGGGAAGCCGCTTTTCCGGGAACTCCTAGGTGAAATTCCCCAGTTCAAGAAAGCCCAGATCATGCTGGCATCCTGACCTAGCTCACAGCTCCAAGTTCAAACACAGCTGCTGGAGATGGGCATAATCTGCCAAGCACCAACAACCTGTTTATCTCCACTCCCATCCTGTCCCTCCTGAAGGATATCCCTATCCATCCCCTTTGGTCTGTACCAATATAATTAAAGCAAGGGCAGGCCTTTTCTTTGTTAGAAGTTGGACCCCTCTGGTCAGCTCAACCTGTCACACCCCTGCTCTGCAAATATATAATTCTTGCCTTTTCCTCTTTATTTCTTGATATATTACTTTCATAACTTATTTCAGAACCAGCCCATCTCTCCGATGGGTATTTACTCCCTCGCCCATGCAGGACTAAAGAGGCATGCTTTGGGGTGGCAGACTCAGGTACCCTTCACCTGCAGCTTGCTCTCAAACCTTCTGAGTAAGTTAAGTCAAATGCCTACACTGCTCCCTTCAATGTAGTGCATAACACCTTTTTTAATCAGCTTTTTTGTCACTATGACCAAAAGGCCTGAAAAAAAAAATTTAGAGGAGGAAAAGTTTATTTGTTGCTCATGGTTTCTGAGACACAGTCCATAGTTGACTGACTCTATTCCTCCAGGCTTAAGGTAAGGTATAACATCACAGGGAAAGGGTGTGGAGGAGGAAAGCTGCTCAGGAAATGGCAATCAGGGAGAAGAGAGAGAGCTCCGCTTACCAGGGACACTGAAGGTATGCCTCCAGTGACCTATCTCCTCCGCCCACACACTACCTGCCTACAGTTACTGCCTAGTACATCCATTTTGGTGGATTAATCTACTGATTAGATCATACCTATCAAAGTTTAATCATTTCACCCCTGAAAATTCTTGTGTTGTCTCATTAATTTCTGGGGGACACTCTAAACCATATAGGGCCCTGAACCCCACATCTTGAATGTTTTCCTTTGCCTTTGCCTATCCACCATCCTCCAGGTGTTCATTTCCCTGCTACAAGATAGCATTGCATTGTAGCATTGCATGTAACTTGGAGCACATAACAAGTTAGCACATAACAAGATAGCATAGCATTGTCCAGCATTAGCCAGCACAGTGCACATGACCTTTGAGTCAGATACAAGATAATACCCCTGCAAATTGACTGTGCTCTGACTCTGATCCGACTTTATTCAACACTTTTCATCTTTATCCCTCAACCATTGTGGTTATTAATTTACTCACCTCTCCATTTATTAAAAAATTTGTCTTGCACATCTGTTATTGACTAACCCTGGTGTTACAGTGATGTACACTATCAAAAATAAGTGCAGACCTTGCCTTCATGAAGCTTCTGGTCTAATTGGGGTGTGAGGGTGTATTACCTGAGTAGCCACAGAAATAAATGTTGTATGTTTGCATATGTAGGGATGAGGAACTTGGAGCACATAACAAGGAGCCTCTACTTTGGTTTGGCATTATCAAAAGAACAGGTAGCAATTAACTAAAGAAGAGTGAGAAGAGGCAGCTGTACCAGTCAGAAAGAATAGTATATGAACTGCCCTGAGGTAGAAAGAACATGGCACATGAAGGACTGGAAAGAAGGCCCGTGTGGCTGACCAGCAGAGAATGGGAGGAATGAGCCTTTGCTTTGTCTTGCCTTTGAGTCACAGTGGTGGAAGATTAGATCATTAATTTTTCAGATGTCCTAAGTATGAAGTCTACACATGTCAGGTAGACAGTTAAATACAAAGATCTAGAGCAAGGGCTCTAAAACCAAGAACGATTTTATCCCCCAGGGTACATTTGCTAATATCTGGAGACATATTTAGTTGTCACAACAGAGTGTGAGGTGCTACTGGCATCTAGTGGGTAGAGGCCAGGGAAGCCACAAAACATTCTACAATTCACATGACAACTCCACTCCTCGAAGCAAAGAATTGCCCAACCCAAAATATCATTAGTGCCAAAGATAAGAAATCCTGGTTTTCAGATATCTGAGAATCATTGGCCAAATGCTTTGACATTGATGAGATCACATAGAGAGAGAATAACAGTGAGAAGGAAATGTCTCTCCTGATCAGCAGTAATCAAAATCTCTGCTCAGTTCTTTCAGATTCCAGCTGCAATAGTTTGGGGGTTTGTTTTTGTTTTTTCCCCAGGCCCCCTGTATATGCAGAGTTCAACAGTCAGTGACTTGGGAAGATTTAATACACAGATTTAGGAGCACATCCCCTCTGCAGCTCCTTCCCCTTCAGCATTTCCCCCCTGCACTTCCTGACTGTTATTCTACCCAAGCTCTATTCTCTGATACCTCAACCTAGTAAAACCTTCACTTTCTGCTGCCCTAAGTTTCTTGAAGATAGAACTGTCCTCAGACAAAGAGCTGCAAATTCACAAATTTCAAAAGGTGTAATTCTTTCTTTCAAAAGAAAGCTAACCTACATTTGGCTAACCTCATTGCCATAAACACACACACACACACACACACACACACACACACACAAACGCACGCACACACACTTCATAACATAACAATAATATAATTGCTTAGTAATGAATAATTTTATAATTGTTATCTGCAAGAAGATTATTCTATATAAGCTACTATGTCACTATCAGAAGCCAGAAGTCTTGTCTTTGTTTTTAGGACAGTAAAGACTTGGGCATGTTTAATGGTTGATGACAGATCAGTGGGACATCTACTAGAGTGAGTGAGAGAGAAAGAAAGCCCCCCACACACAAAAAAATACTCATCTCCTCTTACTACTGCCCGGAGGGCAGAAGACTCATATCCACATACTAAACATTTAATGTTCTAAACCAAGCTAATAAGCTATTAAATAAAATATGTTCTATTAACTTACATTTAGAAACATACCTTCTTGATGGGCTGGAAGGCCAAGTTTGAGTTTGGCCAGTGATGCAGAGAAAACTATCCAATGTCTAGAACCCCATCCCATTTCCATCCCTGTTCCATACCCCATTTCAGAGACCTCATGCACATGAGTCTGGATATCTCAACCTACATGTCCAAGTTCCAGTCATAGCTCCAAGTTTAGGAGTCCAACCACTACAGGGTGAAGAGAAACCACAGTTTCTGGGGAAGAGAACCACAGTTTCTGAAGCATCTTTAGGGTCATTGAGTCTGTGAATTTTGGGGTCCGGGGTACCTGGTACAGAGGGAGAAAAAAGGGTGCAGACTCTGGAAAACACAGGATGGGGGTCATATTCCTTGGCCCCATGGGCCCTAGACCCCATGGAGAAGAATAATAGGAGGAGGGCAAGAATAAGATCTTCCAAACTTGGGGCTTTGGAGAAGGATCACTCTTACCCAGGTCTATGGGCAAAATTAAGTGACGCAATGATACCTAGCGCTCATGATCTTTGCTTTGTTCCAAGTCTGACTGCCTGGTTTCTCTGTGTATATGTGTTTGTTTCCCTAGCGGGCTGTTTATCACCATTCATGACAAAGGCCATCTTGCAACAATGTTGAACTCTTGGCCAGAAGACAATATCAAGGTATGATCCTATTTTTATTGCTATTGCTCTAATGTTGGGTGAATCCTTTCAACTTGCCATCAGTCATTTCCGCCTATAAAATGAGGATTGTGATGCAGAAGGATATATACTGCACACGTTTCTCAAGATCAGACCAGAGACTTATTATAGCAAAACCACAGAGCAGAGATTTATATTAACAAGGCACCCATATGAAATTGCCTATCATCATTGTCACCACCATCATCATCATCATCCAGAATATATATTCATCATATCTGCTAAATATATAGTGCCAATTTCCATGATGAATACGGGGGAAATCAGACCCTATTTTCAAGTAGCTGCCATGCCATAAAGGAAATAAAATATACACACTGTTTTAGTCAGCTATTTCGCTGCTGTGACTAAAAGACCCAACCAGCACAATTGTAAATGAAGAAAAGTTTATTTGAGGGCTCACAGATTTAGAGTTCTTAGTCCATAGAAGGCTGGCTCCATTCCTCGGGGCTCAAGGTGAGGATGAACATCATGGAGGAAGAGTGTGGCAGAGGGAAGCAGTTCACATGGTGATCAGAAAGCAGAGAGAGATGTCTCCACTTTCCACTTACAAATATATACCCCAAAGACACGCCCCCAATTCCCATCTCCTCCAGCCATACCCTGCCATTTTAGTTACTACTCAGTTAACCCCATCAGGGGATTATTTCACTGATTGGGTTAAGATTCTTCCAACCCAATCATTTGTCCTCTGAACCTTCTTGCATTGTCTCACATGTGAACTTTTGGAGGATGCCTCAGATCTAAACCACAACACACTCCAAAGACTAGCAAGGCAGAACTTGACCAGAGAAAAGTGAAGTCTACAGGAAGAATTGAGGGTAGACAAAGAGACTACTTTTAGCTCAGGGGAAGTCTTGGATGACTTCAAGAGGAAAAAGACATTAGAAGAGGGCCTTGAGTTTGGACCAGTCAGGCATTGTAGACTGGGGCATAGCTGAGGATCTTCTACACAAAGCTTCTAGTGAGCAGTGTTTTCCCTCTCAGGTTCATGGACCCCAGGTGTACACAACAGTAGGGCTATATATACAGAATGACAAAGCAAACCTGGAACTTCTTCCTGGAGTACCAATTTTAATAAAAAAAAAACTTAGGGAGAAAACATTTTTATATAACAAACAGGATAGAATATGGAAAGCAACAGTTGTGTTATTTTTTAACTTAAAACATATACAACTTTGCAGAAATTTATTATCCTCTGGCTAAATCTCCAGATCTCCTCCTGCCATAAGGATTTCTATGGACAAGTTTGAGGGTCTCTACCATCAATGGTCATTGTCACTTCTGAAAACAACATGAGTGAAACAAAATGCAAAACATCTTCTGGCTGCCTAGTGAGGGTATATCTGGTACATGATCCACAAAGCACTGGAGCTAACCAAGTGTGGTACAAGTAGTCTTTAGGGCCGAGGCTCATACCACCCTGCCTCCACTGGAAGGCTTTGACACTCCAACATTATTTTCTCTCCAGGGCCTCCCTCTTCCCTCTATCCCTGCCAGTTTGCCTTCTACAAAAGGCACCAAATACAGCTTCTTTCTCCTACCTGTGTTTGTGTTCCACCTACTTCTGACCCTCTCTGGGAAGTGTTAGCATGCAGAACCACAGCAGGTAGGGGATTGGTGGAGCAGGACTTCTGTGTGCATGTGCCCTGTGCTTCTCTTTCCTGCCTATCTGCTTAGACTCCAGTTATATGTAGGCCTTGGCCTTGCAGGTTTGGATCTCAGTCCCAGGGAATCAATTTTCCAGGGCATGTCTAGGATGAAGCTATCATAAAATCTTGAGAACATTGAGAAGAGCCAGTTCACTCAAAGGGGAGCAAACTCCAGGCTAACCTGAGTAGGCATTGCTGAGAGCCTACAAGCTAATCTTTTTCACATTCCTGGACAGCAACCATGGGAAACCTTGGACATAGTAGGCACTCAGGAAATGCTTGCTAAGTTGAATGAACTCAGTCAACAACTGTGTTGAGCAATTTCCTTGTATCAGGCACTGTGCCAGGAACAGCAGTGGGGTCCCCATTAATAAACAGTGTACTTTTTTGTAAATTGCAAGCAAATAGAACAAGGAAAAGTTGCCCCCATGCACACCAACTTAAGCAGAAAAAAAAAAGGCACCCATTCCTTTAGGCTGGCACTGGGACTGGATTTCAGGTTTCAGTTGCTTCGTTTCATAGGGCACAATTTGTAAAAATGTTACCAGGGCCATGCTGCGAGAGATGCAAAATAAGAAAAGCATGAACTCTGCCCAAAAAATGCTTAATTTCAATTCATCATATGAATTCAAAATAGAAACTTAGGGGGCTGGGGTTGTAGCTCATGGGTAGAGCACTTGCCTAGTATGTGTGAGGCACTGGGTTTGATCCTTGGCACCACATAAAAATAAATGAATAAAATAAAGGTATAGTGTCCATCTACAACTAAAACTATTTTAAAGAAAGAAAGAAAAAGAAACTTAGGAGCCAAATATCCACTGATTTAACTGAACATATTTTGAGACTCTTCTAAATATGGAGTGCTAATTACCAGAGAGATGGAGAAACAGTGATTTTAGAGGAAGAGAAATGGAGGCTTTGGGATCACCCTAGAAGAAGTGGGACTCAAACAAGCCCAGAGAGACATCCATACCCTTAAGAACAGTGTAAGTTATGAGCAGATCTGGGCCAGTGAGAGGCATCTAATTCAATTGAACTTGGTCATCATTCAATAAACACCTACTCTTTAAGAGTTCCTGGGGACTAACCCTAATAATGTGTGTACACATTGAAGGGAACTTGAGTGGACATTGTTATTACCAGAGGTGGCAGACGCAGCTGTAGCACACAGAGCCTAGGGGCCACTGTGGAGGGGTTCTTACCTGGGAATCAGAGGCCACAAATGAGCAGTAGGATACATCAATTTGGTCCTCAGTAATTGTTGAAATTTTTGAATTTTTAGACAAACTTTCTTGCAGATTTTGAAATTTTTAAATGACATTTTAGACACATCCAAAATGCTTTTCAATTCAGAATTTGGAAACAGGCTAGAATATTCTGTGGAATACAGCTATATAGTGAGTAGAGAAGGCTTTCAAAGTCATTCCCCTTTTCAAGTTTTTTTTTCATTTATTTATTTATTTTTATTGATTCTTTTTAGTTATATGTAACATTAGGATACATTTTTGTATAATCCCAAAAGCATGGAATATAATTTGCTCTAATTCAGTCCCCAGCACATGCCCTCTCCCCCTGCTCTCTCATCCTGCTTCCCTCCCTCTACTCTATTGATCTTTCTACAGTTTATTGATAGTATTTTTAAGTTAATGTCTTATAAATATACTTAATGTTGAGATTCACTGTGCTATATCATGGATGTACATATGAAAGTTCAGTCAGATTCATTCCATTCTTCTTCCCATTTCCAGTCTCTCCTTCCTCTCCCTCAATCCCCTTTGTCTGTTCTACTGATCTTTCCTCTATTTTGATGGAATCCATCTCTCTTTTATTTCCTTTCTCACTCTCTTTCTTTCTTCCCTGCCCCCAACCCCACTTTGGATTCGCTACTATATATCAGAGAAAACATTCAGCCTTTGAGTTTTGGGGACTGGCTTATTTCACTTAGCATGATAGTCTGTAGTTCCATCCATTTATCAGCAGATGCCATGATTCCATTCTTTTCTATGGCTGAGTAATACTCCATTTTTTATATATGTCACATCATTTTAAAATAAGGGGGTTTATTTTTAAAAATATCAAAATCCGTGGATTTCTGGGTCCTCTGAGAAAACCAAAAGCTCTGAATATGAACCTATAGTTTGACATGTAATCAAGCCCACTGTGACTGATTGGACTGCCCCTGACACACACAGACCCCAACCCTGCCCCACTCACTGGGCTTTTTCTGAATGTCCCTTTTCCCTCTCACAGGGTACCCTTTCAGAGACTCAGAAAGTTCTAAGTCATAGAACTTTCTTGTTTCCTGATGTGTTTCTACAGTTGCCTTAAAAAGAGGCAATAGTCTCCCTACCTAGGTAGGGGATCTCTGTTCATTGTCCCTTGCATGGCACTTTGGAGCTCATGTAGGACTTCACCGTTTGATCAGATCTTCATAGGCACTGTGATCTGTGTGCAGTATGGACTGCTTCTGAAACCCCCCGAGGTGGGTCTTGAAGAACAGAGAGTGTTTTGTTCAGATGAGCAAGCTGAGGTTAAGTGGTGTGCCCAAGAGAACCCCTAAGCATCAGTGCCCAACCCAGACCTTGCTGCTCAGCAGCCTCTCCCCCAGCTGCAAGCTGGGGAGGAAGAGTCTTTCAAGGTTCAGGTATCTTTGGACCCTGGTGTCACTGACTTCCTGGTGGGAAAGGAGGGCAGATTTGGAGGAGCTTCTGAATCAATGTGTAAAGTGAAAAATGACTTTCTGTGATTTCTCAGTGAGAAAGCAGAACTGCAAACATATGTAAGAGAAGTAAACTGTGAGAGAAACAGGGCCAAAGCTCAAGACTGAGGAGTGTATGAGGTTTTGTGAGCCCTTCTTGTTTAGGAAGGCGGAGGAAGGCCACAACAGGCCACCCAGAACTGTCCAGCATAAATCAAAACGAGGAGTGAGAATTGCTTTTCTGACTCTTTCCCACAGTGGCCCTTGCCTGGAGCCAGAGAAAGGCTCAGCTAAGAATCATCCTCCTCCCCAACACTTTTCCCAGGCTCTTAAATCTCCCCCTCACCCAATCTCAACAGTTTCTGAGAAGAAGAGCTGAGAGGTAGATGGGTAGGGAGCCCAGGAAGCGTCCTCTGCTGCTAGGCACCAACCACAGAGATATTTCAAGCTGGACCAAATTGCTAGGGCCAAGCTTACCTGTCACGCACAGGACAGGCTTGTGTTAAACCCCACTCTGAGCTCAGTGTCAAGAGATTGAGGTGTTCCTGGAAATGTCTCTGAGATAGAAATTAGCATATTAGGTAGTGTTCTTGGGTCAACACCCGTGGAAGGGAAGGAGGCAATATAGACCAGAAGGATAGGCTGGACTGCACTTTGAGAGTGCAAGGAAAACTAAGCTGAACCCAGAGGAGACACTGGAGCTAGAACAACCCCCTTCAAAGACATCCTGAGTTGGAGCAAGGGAGTGGGCCTTCAGACTCCTACAATGATCAGTCATTGGTAGCAGGCTATCCTTGGAATGGAGTGTCATGTTGGGCAAGATGGCTTTCTTCACTAGATGAAATTCCTCAAGTAGACCGACAGCTGAAAGTAGCAATGGGGAAAGATCACGATCTTGGGCAGCACATCACCATATCCACCTCACATAGTATTTTTTTATTATACTAAGTAAGTTCTTTACGTAGATTAACCCACTGAATTCTCCTGACAACCTGTGATAGAGGTCATTATTATTGCTGCTTTACAGACGTGAAAACTGAGTTAAGTTTTTTGCAAGTGAGGAGTAGAACCAAAATTTGAAACTAAAGTCTATGCATTGTCTATGTTGTGGAGGTGAGGAGAAAGAAAAAGAAGAGGAAGAGGAGGAGGAAGAAAGGAAAGATGAGAGGGAAGAATGAAACAAAAGGAAGAGGAAGGAGAGGGTTGTACACCTAGTGTTGCAGGCAGCCCATGTCCATAGCTACAAGCCATACAAGCCCCACAGCAAGCAAAGAATCATATCCTCAGGTCAGTCTTGGGTCAAGACTATTGAGTCACCTAAGCCAAGTTCACTATAGCTTGAGGTAGGTAGGCAAAGAAAAAACGCAGCATACCACCCCTAAATCTCCAAATCTCCCACTAGTCATCTGAAAAACAAGGGAGTTTTGAGTTATAAAACTTCCAAGCAAGGAAAATGTGATTCTGTCATTCCATAAAATTGCTGCTGGGCTTTACAACTGAAAGATGCTGCCCAGGTTTTCCCTAAGCCTTTTGATGATCTACAGAACCCTTGGGAGACAAACCCCATCCAAAACTTAGCAAATAAGAAGTTATCTATTTACTCAACATTAGCTCCATTGTTGTCATGGAAAATGGGGTGTATCTGTTCTCTGAACTTGTAAATCTTCACCAACTCTGAATTTCTGTCCAGTGCAGAAATAACTTTCTGCTCTGTGTTGTATTTATTATATTGTTCAACATTTATTGAGTATGTATCAAGAGTTTAGAGGTACTATAAAGGATGAGGAAATGTATATAACTGTAAATTAAGAAGAAGATGAGGGAACATTCAAAGGGTAAATCGGGCTTACAGAAAATCTAAATGTCAGTCTAAGAGGTTTAAGGTTTTTTTAATAGGAATGGAACTACTGGATATTTGGGGCAAGAATGTGGTACATCTAGATGTGCTTTGGAAAAAATTTAATGAAATGGGGCAGGTACAAGAATGGAGAGAAGAGCTAGAAGACCAATGTGTAGACAACTGAGAGGTGGACAGCAGGTCCACAGAAGAAGCCCTGGTATGAAGACTATGAAACAGATGTCATAAATATGAAGCAGGTGAAATCAGCAGAACATGGTTGACAAATGGCCATGGTTGACTAATGACAAAGAAGAATCAAAGCATAGATTGTTTAGAACTTGAGATATGTGGGGAAAGAAGAGGGAAGACAGCAGAGTAAAAATGGCATGAGTAAGAAGGAAAAGAGAATTTGTTTGCTAGAGACTTTGTTTGTTTTGGAATTTGTTTGTAGAATTTGAGAAGAACATTGCACATCCAAGGGGAAGTGCCTAGCAGTTAGCTACAAGCATCATCTACTCAAGAAACAACAGCAGAAGCCTTTGGGATGGATGCAGATGTCAAGTTTCAAATGCTGTTAAACCCACATAGCCAGACTTTCTTAAAAGTTGCATTTATCACAGTCCCCCTGCCCTTAGTTTCTCTTAAATTCACTCACTTGTCAGATAATTATTACATGTTTTTTCTGTGGTAATTCTGAACTACAGAGATTGAAAAACAATTTTGAAAACCTAATGTATAATCTTTGCTCCAAATGATAATCACCATTATAACCATAAGAGCAGTGACCATTTGCTGGTCACCTTTATTTTATTCAAGGCACCAGGTTTAAATGAGACATGTACTATTTCACTTCATCTTTATAAAAATATGAAAAGTTATGTATTATTATTTTACCCATTTTGTGGAAAATTAAAGCTAAGAAAAGTTATCTATTTACTCAAGGTTACATATGGCACATTATCAAGGAGCCTAGATTCAAATACTCAACTCCAAAGCCCCCTCCGTTAACCTTTAGACTATTTAGTAAGATAAAAATATGCATTCTAAAAAATGTTAAAATGATGTATTACTCCATTTCCCAATGGAACCCACCTGAGGCTGAGTTATGTATAAAGAAAATAGGTTTATTTATCTCTTTTAGTTTGGGACATTTAAGGGCATGGTTCTGGCATCAGCTCCGCTTGGTGAGGACCCCATGACAGATGGCCTTACAATAACAGGATCATGTGTGGAAGGGAGAGATCACATGAAGAAACAGGAAGCCACAGAGAGTGTAGAGGGACCAGCCTTAGTTTTTTTTATAATTCACTCTTATAAACACTGAGATCCCAAAAGAACTACTTTAATCTCCTCAGAGGAGAGTATCCCCAGTGACCCAAGAACTCCCCACTAGGCCCCACCTTAGATTCCACCCCCTCTACATTGCCACACTGGAGATCAATCCTCCAACACATGAACCCTTGGGAGACAAGCCCCATCCAAAACTTAGCAAATAAGAACTGAAATGTTATCACCATCCAATGTTTAAGTAGCACCTTGTGCAGGTCTTGGCATCCAGTAGGTAATTAATAAATATTTGTGGAAAGCAGGCAGGTGACGGAAGTATGTAATGGATATAACAAGTGTTAACAGTTCAGGGGAAAAAGAAAATGCATTATATTTTAATGGAGGGTTTGTGCTTTTGGAAAATGGGGAGAAGAACCTTCCAGGAAGGAGAAATATAGAAGTCAAGAGGGATATATGGTAGGTGCATCTGGGGAGAGTCTGGGGAGACTGAGGAAACCACTGGCCAGAAGATGCAACTATATTCAGCTGTATATACAGAGATAAGTTTCAGAAGATATGTTGGGTTCAGGTCATTAAAGAGTTAGATGTTTTTTACTTTATGCTATAGATAGAAGACACTAAAGGTCTCTGAGTCTGGAAATGCTGCAATGATAGTTTTTGGTACACTGAATCTGACATTGGTTGGCAAGGAGAGATTAGAAGGAAGAAAGTACGAGGGGCAAGCAGTCTGTGAAGCTATTGCAACAAACCAACCATTCCACCATAGGATTGAGGATGGACAACAGGTGGAGGTGAGGCATCCCCTCAGAGGGGATGCAGCAGAATGCCCTTGGACACTTCCAGGGTGGGAAGGCACCTCACCATCCTAGGGTTGTAGGGACTATGTCCTGGAGTACCTGAGGTCCTCAGTTTAATTTCATGTCACTCATTGTCCCCTTAGCAGATAGAAAGATTCTGAGAGAACCAAAATAAGGAAGCTTTGATTAGGAGAGATGGTAGAAAAATGCTCAGAGTTCCAGCCCTCAGAGGCAGTATAAGGACACAAGCTCCCGCCAGGAGAGCTGCCAAGATGAGGTCAGAGGTGGGCTACAGAGAGGGTGATACAGAGGCGGGATATGACTTTACCAAGAACACAGGTGCTTTCACCCAGTGGAAGGGGGCAGTAGATGGAGCCCTGAACCAGGAACCAAAGCCTGATTAGAAGTTTGCCCTGCCACATACATAAGCAAGATGACCTTGGTGAGATAACCAATGTGAAAACATCCAGCCCAGTGCCTGGCACATGACTGATACCTAACAAATACGAGTAGAACATTAAGCTCTTGAGCTGCAGTTTGCTCACCTGTAAAACAGTTTACAGTCTCAGACATTTCTACCTGCCCAGGCTGTTGGGAGGGTCAGATGGGATGTGGGCTGTGAGCCCTCACCACAGAGGTCACGGACCAATGTAAGAGGGGACATCATGATTTCCATAGGTCTGTTGCACTCTCCATAACCCTCTTTCCAGGAGTAGAGAAGTGTTTTTGATATTGCTCCAATTCTACCAAAAGGCAGCACCAGCCCTTATGCACTCTCACCCCTGGAGAGAGAGAACCAAGGTGAGAAGATACCATGGACCCTTTGGGTACTGGATCATAAACTATTTCAGGTCAAGAATGGATCTTCATTTCCTTATTCCTGGTGCACTCAACATTGTCACTCCATAGATTAATCTAAACCCTGTGGGTACCATGCTTGGGATCAACCAGGATATTCATAGCTTGAAGCTGGTCCTACATCCTGGTCCAAAGCCAGGTTCCAGGGGAGGGATAGTAAGCTAATCTATAAACAATTTCACTGACACTCTGATAGGTTGTTGTTGGCCTGATTTCACTGTCTGATTTCTGCCTGACTTTCCATTCTTTCCTTTCATGTAAGCTATACCTCCTAGTTCTTCCCCCCACATATTACATCCCCCACCTGTACCCTGTCTCTTTTTATTCTTATTGGTGCGTTATATTTTACATAATAGTGGGGTTCATTATACCATATTTGTACATGTACATAACAATTTGCTCAGTCTCCTTCCCCAGTACTTCCCTTTCCCTCCCCTCCCCCAATCCATTTACTCTAGTCTCATCTCTCCTCTATTATTATTATTGTTATTATTATTATTATTATTATTATTATATATATATTATTATCATTGTAATTAGTGCATTATCATTTATATATACATATATGTGTATTTATGCACACATATATATGTGGGACTCATTGTGGTATATTTGTACATGAACCTAGCATAATCTGGCATATTTCATTCTTCAGTACTTCCCCATGCCCTCCCTCCCTCTGCCTCTCTCAATCTCCTTCCTCCACTCTAATGGTCTCCTTTCTATTTCTGTGAGATTACTCCTTTTTATTCCTTTCCCCCACTCTCTAGTTTCCATATAAGAGGGGAAATATTCAACACTTCACTGACTCTGGCTTATTTCACTCAGCATGATGTTCTCCAGCTCCATCAATTTATCAGAAAATGCCATAATTTCATTCCTTATAGCTGAATAAAATTCCATGGTTTATATAGACCACATTTTCTTTATCTGATTGCCTGTCGATGAGCACCTAGGCTGGTTCTGTAACTTAGCTGTTGTGAATTGAATTGTTATAAACATGTCTATTCTATGTCTTAACTTGCTTTGCTTAACTGATCACCCCCCACCTGCATCCTCACAATCCCCTCCAGTCCAAGATCTGGTATATGTGCCCCCTCACCCACAAAATCCTTATCTAAGAGGGGTAAATCTCCCATCTTTTAAACTCTGCAGCCCTTTGTGCTGGTCTGGTGCACTCAGGACTCCTTCCCAAAGTCTTCATTGTTAACATCCACATTCCATCTCTCTTTCAGCCCTATAATTCTTTAAAGGCTGAGTTCATACATACTTGTTTTTGTAGATGAGCAAACTGAAGCTCCTTTCCCCAGAACATGGCACAGTATCTTCGGCAAAGTACATGTTACATAAATATGTGTTAAGTGAACAAACAAAAGAACATCCATTCTAATCATATAATAATATTTATCATCATTATCAGTTTCATCCTCATCTGTTAATTTATAGTATGAAACCTTGAACCTGCACTGATACATGGACCTCCCCCAGGTCCATGTGTTTGCAAAACACAAAAGGAAATCCCAATACAGCTCCATATCTTCCTGGTTTCATGTGAAACAGTGATCCTAGGAGACATAACAAGGAGCTCTGTTCTTTGCAAATCAGATATATCAGAGCCCAGGAGCAGGCCAGGGAGCACTTACATTGGTCTCTAAACCCAGAACTGCAGCAGCAGCTGAACACTTGTTTTTCATTTTCTCCTTTCCTTATGTCCTTCCCTCCCTTTCTCGCTCTCCCCCACCAAGTCTCAGGCTGAGAGCATCTGTTTAGTTTCTTTGAGGGAGAGTGACTAGATGTGGTTTCCCTCCAGCTGTTTCTGAAGCCCCCACCCCAAACCTCAGAATGCAGGGCAGGTGTCTTTCTGTCATTTCGCTTCAGTGGGATTTCTCATCAGCCTGACAGAAAAAGGAACAGCCACCTGCAGTTGAATGAGGCCTTATTCCAGACAAGCAGTTTCAGCCCCTGCAAAGTCAGCAGGCATGCAGTTGTCAAGCCTGACATGCTGGGGCATGGAAATGAGCACTTTGTCACAGGAGGCTCTGGCCCTGATTGATGGCACCTGCTGTGTTTTTCAGGCTGTGGTAGTGACTGATGGAGAACGCATACTGGGCTTGGGAGACCTGGGCTGCTACGGCATGGGCATCCCTGTGGGCAAGCTGGCCCTGTACACCGCATGTGGAGGGGTGAACCCACAGCAGTGCCTCCCAGTCCTGCTGGACGTCGGCACCAACAACGAGGTAACGGGCTGTCCGGGCCAGGAGCTTGGGGGCCAGAAGGGCACAGAAGGTGGATGTGGGGGGTGCCTTTGCAGGGTGATTCTATCTACATAGCAATGGGCCATTTCTTTCACACCCTCTCCCATGACCAGGGTCCTCCCCCTACACAGTTGTGGAGTGGAGGAACTTCCTTCTCCCTAGTTACCCACTCTACTTCTCTCAGCCCTCTCCCACTTCTGGGTCCCTTTGCTCCTTCCTCTACCTCTGTGAAGACTTCTGTGCTCTGCTTGGGTTTTCTTTCATCCCTTACCTCCATGACCCTACCCTTCGTATTCCCCATGAGGCCATTCTCTAACCTATTGGTTGAGAGAGCAGCCCATGGAGTTGAAAGTAGGTGTGGTTTTCAGCATTTTCAAATTAAGCTGCCTCAGTAGAAGGATTAAAATTCAAAGCACCATCTCCAAGGGTTGAAATGCCTGAACCAGGCAAATGAGTGTTCTGCAAGCAAACCAGTGAAAGAAACTGAGCCAAGCTGTGGATGAAGTTTACCCACAGGATTCCAGGTGGTTTGGGATTGAAGGAACTCAAACCCCACCAAGCATTTGTCTGCTCGGGGCACAGTAGGACATGGTATTTGTACATGTCTATGATTCTCAGCCCTATGTCTGTGTCAGAAAGCATGAAAAAAGCACCCCAAAATTCCTCGTCAAAGACATTTATTACCAAGTTTAAGACCAGTGTATATTCATCTTTTAAAATTAAAATCCAGTGGGATGGGGTGATGGACACTTGTAATTGCAGCTAGTCATGACCCAGCAACAGTATGTTGAGTCAGGAGGACCCTGGGCATTTAGCAAGACCCTGACTCAAAATTCAAAAACTACAAAGGGCTGGGGCAGGGTGGCTTAATGGTAGAACATTCCCCTAGCCTGTGCAATCCCCAGTACTATGAATAAATTATATTAATTAATTAATTAAATTAAAATCCAGAAAAGCATTAGAAAATGAAATATCAGTCATATGATCAGTGCTAATCATTTTTTAGATTTTTGGTATATTTCTTTCTAGTCTTTTTTTTTCCCCTAAAAGCACTTATAAAGCCAAATTTGGGGTTATATTGCAGGTACAGTTTTTGTATCCTCCCTTTTGAAGCTTAAAGCATGTAATGAGTTTTCTCTCAGGTCATTGACCACTATTCCACAATATCAATTGAAAAGCTGACTTATATATCTTTATGTAAGAAATCCCCCCACAGTTGAATATTTACTTAATTCCTAGGTTTTCTGCAGAGATAAGTTGTGCTGATACCCATTTTTTTTCATGTCAATCTTTGTCCCCATCTGTGATTCTTTTCTCTTAGGATAAATTTCTAGAAACAGAAATGTTGTGGCAAATAAAATTGTCACTTTTTAGATTCTTGACTCATATTGTCAAAAAAAAAAAAAAAGGTAACACATATGCTTTCTTCAGGGATCTCGCTTCAGAGAGAGATTTTGCTTCTCTAGAAATCATGTTCCCATTTCTAAACATGAATGAGCACTGTAGCTCCTGGAAAGAACAATGCTTCATCAAGTTTTATCCACAGATACCCCCAAAGAAGGGAGCACCCGGCAGACTTTGCTTAAGAGCTGGGAAATCATGGAGGTGGGATGAGAAGAGGGAGGGCAAGGGGCATGGGAAAAGGACTGGCCTGAGAAGCCAGGACCCTGATCCTGGTACAACTGATGAGCCAGGTAAGTCACAGTACGTCTGTAGACCTGATCCCCTCCCAGAGCACTGAGGACCTAGGTGTTGGTTAGCTCTAGCAGATGTATTGGGATTCTTTGCTGTTGAAGGTTCAGCACCCAGCAACAGTGTGTTGAAGTTCAAGGCTGACCCCTAACTTGTAACAAACCCAGCAGAAACAAGAAGCCTGTCATAATCAGAGACCATACCCTTATACCCAACTTAAGTCTTACAATGACCCCATGAGCAGAGCATCTGTCATCTACACTCTTTTTCCAGTTGAGGAACCTGAGGCCTGTAGAGTTTAATTTGCTCAAAAGATACTTGAAGTCACAAGACTAGAATTCTAACTAGAGACTATGTTCCTCTTCCCATACCATACTGCCTGGGTTTCTGTTGCTTTATAAATAAAGATAATCTCTTGACTTTTAGAATTTGTATTACTAAATTTTTTTTAATTTTTGTTACTAATTTTAGAACATTATTCAATTTTTTTCAAAGAAAAAAGAAATGGCATTTCTCTCACAAGCTGCATTCATGTGCCCTTCCAATATCTGCATAGATATACTTATTACCTAGTTGCAATTATAATGTACCTGTGATTTTATTCTAATTTTTTCAATTAAGATTATTTTATGAACACTCTCTCTCTTTACTTATTTAGTAAACGTTTATTTAGTGTTTAGTAGGTGTCAGGCTCTCTCCTAGGCATGATGGAGATAAATGGCAGCCGGACCTGGATGGAATATTCTAGTTGTCAGAGTTTCAACACTGTCACCTAATTGATTATTTTCATGGGTCATGTATTATATCTACTCCGAGTTGGCTTCTCTCCCTGAGAGCTATGCTCAGAACACAAGAATTCAAAGTTGCAAAATTACCAAGTTTAGGAAAATGGTGATTTAGCTCTTCAAATGGATTTATTACATCAGCTCCCATACTCCACTTTCTTTTAAAAAAGAATTTTTTTACAAGATTTTCTCCCCAGAAGTCTTGAATACATCTCTTGCTAGAGAAAGACCAAGCTATAGAAGAGAGAGGGTTGGCCTTGCGACTTTTATCTGTCACATCAGGGCAGGGAAGATGCTATTGTGAGTTTTAGTGTCAGAATAACTAGACCATCTGTGTGTATGTCTCTATTAAACTCCTGAGGCAATGGGAGCTTTAATCAGAGTCAAAGAAAACACCCCTCCAGGTTTCCTGTTGAAGGAAAACATCTGCTGTCTACAGCGCTGAAACTGAGTCACTATTACCTGCCAACAGCAAAGAGGTTTGGAAAAATAAACATTTGGAGCTGTGATCCCACAAAAAGGGGACAACCCATGGATCAGTTTCAAGGGGGCAAGGGAAAGGAGCCCCTTTCAGTGTCAGCTATTTGTAAATGAAACAAAATACATGATGGTCACATTGTCCATGAAGAGATCTAAAACACTATCTGATACAACTCCCTTCCCTCATTTTACATAGGAAAAGAGACCCAGAGTGAAAATGGCTCCCTCAAGGACTGGCTCCCAGACCTGTGCTCCTCCTTCTCCAAGCCAAGGTTCTTCAGGGCAACACCCTGGGACTTGGCTTTACCATGATGCCCCTGAGCCTTGGAGTTCTTCTCCTAGCTGAAGTCTTGGGCCTCTATAAATTCACACAAGTAGATGCTATGTGGAACTCCGGAACTCACAACTAGGCATGTCTACTACATGAGACAGACACAGGAGCAGACCATGAGCAGAGCCTCCTAACCATGCATTAGAGGCTGAGTGGATTGCTACAGGAGCATAGGGTCAGCAGCTAAGCTGGGTGTTGCAAGATTATGATCACTGCCACTAATAAACATTCCGCATTCACCACACAGAGCCATCAGAGAGCTCTTTCTCTCTCTCTCTCTGAACACACATGACCAATGAAGGTGTACTTCCTGGGATCTTTGTAACTTATTCCTGGGCTTCACTGAGCTTCCCAGGAAATTAGCAGTAGGCTTAACTGCTACCCTAAGGGAAGGGAGTTATGCCCACAGCATAAACCCAGCCCCACGACCTCCCAGAACCACAGATGCTCTGCAAAACAACTTGGTATACCTATTGCTATGCATCATAAATATTTTCTAGACCAGGAAGTGCATCTTACTTCCAACTTAAATCCAACACTCAGAGATATGTCCAGTGAAGAGAAAGAAACAATTTTGTTTTCCATGTCATTCTGTCTCCAAGAAAAACCTTAGGAAGGCAGAGCTAGGCAAACAGCCCAAAGGGCACATTTAACCCTCTAACTCCTATGACAGAGGAGGAATTCTGGTTCACCTGCTTTGGAAAATGCCCTCACCTAAAAATTATAATCATTGATTCATTTAGTTCCAAAGGGAACTTGATAACTATCTAAGAGAGAGAAAATATTCAGTTATTCAGTTAATAACAGTTGGGAGGGCACCCTTCTGGACACCAGAGCTCGGAATGATCCAACCCTGGTAACCTTTCTTTGTCCAGAAATCATGGTTTCTTCTCTGTTGTTCCTGCCAATATTTTGTGACCTTGGACAGCTCATTTAACCTTTCCAAGA
Organism: Callospermophilus lateralis; assembly: GCF_048772815.1. Taxonomy (NCBI): domain Eukaryota; kingdom Metazoa; phylum Chordata; class Mammalia; order Rodentia; family Sciuridae; genus Callospermophilus; species Callospermophilus lateralis. The sequence continues at coordinate 138,547,612 of NC_135306.1, forward strand.
CTCAGAAATTCATTTGGGGGAAGCTGGAAAAGGGATTTCTAAGACCTTCTCACTTCTTCATTTAGCATCTTCTTAACCCAGCTCTGGGACTCATGCAATTATTATCAATAAATATTTTTTAAAAGCTTTACCCATTTGCTGGCTCTGGACAAATCTCTGGGGAGATAAACATGAAGAAGGATGGACTCTTTTCTCAAAGAACTTGCACTATGGGTGACAGGCATCATTGTGCCTTTATAACAGAGAAGAAAAAGAAAGCAGAGAGAAGGTAAACATTTTGCCCAAAGTCACAGAGCTAATTAAATGAAAGAGCATGAATTGAAACTCAAGTCTATCCAATCCAAAGCCCAAATACCTTCACCCCATACTGAGTTACCCAGAGGGAGTACCCTAAGATAAAAACCACCAGGACCATCAGCACCTTTTCTCTGCTAGATAGTCTCCTAACTAAGATTCCTTCACCCTCTATTGGTAGGGTTATCAGATTTAACAAATAAAAAATACAGGACATCAGTTATACTAAAATTTCAGATAAACAATAATAATTTTAGCATACACGTGTTCCATGCAATACTTGAGACATAAACTTTAAAAAAAAATTTAATTATTGCCCATGTGAAATTCAAATTTACCTGGGTATCCTGTATTTTACTTGGCAATAATACATGCTCAAAACTTCTCTTCCAAATGCTTACATGAGGAGGTCAGGGGAGGGGAGGACTGCAAAGATGGGTCCAAGCTAGTAAATACTCCTACACCTCACTGCTACAATCATTCTTGTGTCCAAATCAGTTGGTGAGAACAGGGAAAATGCCAGGTCATCAGGGAGCTCCACTCCCTGCTGTTTGGAAAAGCCATGCTCACCTCCTGCTGGAGGACCTCAGCTACTGGGCAGTGAGGATGTGGGTTTTCCCTTGGTTCTATCCCAGCTTTCTCTGATCCCCATCCTGGTCTATAGGATGTGAAAACCTGAAACCCTGGACCTTTCCAGCCACTACTGAGCTTTTAAGAAAACCAGACAATGGGCAAGGAGCTGCTGCCTAGTTCCATGATCCCCATAACATCAAGTGATGGGGAAGAGCAGGCACTACCATGAGACCCCTTTAGAGTAAGGCTCCCAGTCAGCTTAGCCACCTTCTGGCTCTATGAATTGGGCAGTTTATTCTAACCCTTGAACTCCAAGTTCCTTGTGTGTGAAACAGAGATAAGAATAGGTCAGACTATTAGAAGGTTGGAAGGTTCAAATAAGTAAGTTACTTGAAAGCTCTACACAAACATGTATATATATTTCTATATACTAATATATATATATACATATATGTCATCTAGTATATAATATTGGTGTCATCTAGTATACATAATATATATTAATATATACATATTTGTATATATGTATATATACTTCAAAATATACATAATATATATGTACATATATATTAGTATATCTATGTATACATAAATATAGATGCATATTTATAATATTAGTGTCATCTCAATAATGAAATTGTTTCCATTTTGGAGGTCAGTTTTGAAGTATTTGAGGCAGAGAACATTTTATTATAAAAATCAATATAAAGACTTTTAGAAAACCTTTTTAGAGCCACTCATATCTCAATAGTATCTCATTGTGGTTGACTTTTTTTTTTCTTTTTGGTACCAGGGATTGAACCCAGAGGCACTTAACCATTGACCTATATCCCTATCCTTTTTATTTTTTATTTTGAGACAGGGTCTCACTAAGTTGCTGAGACTGGCTTTGAACTTGAGGTCCTCCTGCCTCAGCCTCCCAAGTCACTGGGATTACAGGTGTCCACCATAGTGCCTGGCTCATGGTTGAGCTTTGATCTTCACTGAGATATAATGAGAAACCTTTGAAAAACCAAAAAATTCTTTCATGCTCCTGGAGAATTTGACTCACCCCAAAAAAAACTGCATATTTGGCACTGAGAAATTCATTTTATGCTCCCTGCGGCATCATGATTCAAATCTGTGACTTGGAAATATCACAAGTTATAACTTACCATGAATCCTTCTAATCTTTACATGAACTCAAAACATGAGTATTTTCTGCAAATACCAGAAGTTGCACTATTTTCAATGATTTCTGTGTTTGTCTTTCTAGGTTCTACATGTGCCTGTGTGGATGTGTTTTTAGATAGTTGTAATCATGATACCTGTATGATTTGGGCAATCTTGTATTGTGCTTTTTCCCTTTAAATAGTCTCATCCACATTTGTCCCCGGGTGGCTGCAAAATCTAAAAACCCACTTTAATGACTGCCCAGCTGTCCATGGAGTCGTTACACCATCATTTACTTTATCATTCCTCCTCACTAGGTGTTTACTAAGAGTCCTTTAGAAGGTTGCTTTGAAAGAGGCATCTGGAGGTGAGCACCAAATATGTCCCACCTTCAGCCTTTCATTTGTTCCCCAACACACACACACACACACACACACACACACACACACACACACACACCTAACAAGGAAGAGCCCTAACAGTTTCAAGGATCAATCCAGAGAACAAAAAGAATGAGAGAAGGAGGTGAGGATCCACTTTCTAAATGCAGACCTGTGATTCCCTAACAAAGTGCTAAACCCACAGATTATATGGACCCAGAACTGGGGACCAAGGATTGTAAAGGCAAATATTTCCTGTTATTTTCTGTCCCTGCACCTTTCCCCACCACCTCCTCCAATGACATCGAAATAGGACAGAAGGAGAGCAGTGGGTTTAAAAACTTGTAAGTCAATTTTTTGTTGATGTACCAAAAAGCCACCAAAGCAGCATGGCTGCATGTTGAGACCGTGGACTCAGGGTTTGAATCTTGACTCTTGCCCTTACTAGTTTAAGGTTTAGGGCAAGTTGCTTAACCACTCTGTATCTTGCTGCTGCATTTGTAACATGAAAGAAAGTAATGAGACCTGTCTCTCAGATCCTCTGTAAGAAATTCCTAGAGAAAACAAAAGTAAAGTGGGAGGAAGCAAAAGTCATAGGAGATGGGCAGGATCTTCAGACTACTAAACAGGTCAGACTCCCATGAAAGGAGAGAAGGAAGGATCTAGAATTGAGTAAGAACAGTTCTGACTGCAGTGCAGCCCAGGGAGAGGAAGTCTGGTCAATGGAAAGTCCCCAAGCAAAGACTGCCTCAGGGGAATCTCAGGTGGGCAGGAATGGCCCAGCCCAGCCCTGCACAGTGACCAGCCATTGAGCAGCTTAAGGTTGATACCAAATACCCTCCCTTCAGCAGATTCACCTGTGAGCTTCATCTTTCCAATGGCTGCCATGACTTTAGGCTGCTAATTGCTCTAGACAGAACATGGTACATAGGAACACTATGAAAGCTGCAACTGCTGCCATTATTTCATAGTATGTGTTATAATTCACAAAGCTCTTTGGTGTTATTTCACTCAATTATCACAACCATCCTCTGCAGCTGGTATTTCATCCCCACTTGGCAGATGAGAAGGAGGCTCAAAGAAGTCACATGCTTTGCCCAAAGTCACACAGCTTGTGGATGGTAAGGTGAGACTCTACACTAAGCCCCTTGAGGGTAGTAAGGTATCATCCTTATCTTTGCATCCTGCAGTAGCTGCTCAGATGGAGATGAAGATAAAAGAACTCCTGTCCTCCTGTCCTGGACTCTTATTTTTGGTGATCCAAATACAAAAATAGGTAATTTCAGGAGACCATAATTCATGGAATTACTTCACATTCCCCAAACACACCAGGTACTTTCTTTATTCTTATGCTCCAGCCCCTAACTTTTCTTTGTGCCAACGCCTCTGCCTGGAGGGCCCAGCCCACCTGCTGAAACCTGCCAGACTTTCAGTGCCTGACAATTTTCTCTGTAACACAACCCCACACCCAACATACAAGGCAAATTACCGCAATCCTCTGGGCTTCTATGTGCCTCACTTTGTTCCAAACACTGTCTCCCTACCCTGCAGTAGAGTTAGTTTACCTGCAATAGACTGAACACCCTGAAGGCAGCAACCACTTCTCACTCACCTCCAACACCCCTCTGGAGGCCCCTTATCAGCAGTATGTCATCTTTATTATATGAAGTTGCAAACATTTTAATGAAGTTCTTTGTTTAGTTTTGAACTTTTTATTTTGAAATAATGTGGATTCACATGCTGTTTCAGCATGTGAATAAAAGAATAAGAGAGATCCTGAATACCCTTTATCCAGTTCCCCCAACGGTAACATCTTACATAGCTCTGTATAATATCACCACCAGGAAACTGACCTTGACACAATCTATAGACTTTATTCAGATCTCACCAGTTTTACATTCGTGTGTGTGTGTTTAGTTCCATGTAGTTTTGTGATATGTGTAGATTCCTGCACCATCACAGCAGTACATATACAGAGCAGATCCTCGCAGGGCTATTTCATGCTGTCCTTCTATAACCAAGCCCACATTCCTTCCTTCCTCTCCCCAACCTCTGAAACTACTGACCTATTCTCCATCTCTATAAGTTTGTCATTTCAAGAATGTTCTATAGATAGAGTTTTGTAGGATGTAGCCTTTTGGAATTAGCTTTCTTTCGCACAACATGATTCTCTTGAGATTAGTGCAAGTGTTGTTATGTATCAGTAGTTTGTTCCAATAATTTTATGAGTAGTATATTCTATAGTATGTATGTGCCAATTTGTTTAACTATTCACCTTTAAAGGACATTTAAGGTTGTTTTTTTTCCAGATTTTGGGCTCTTACATATACTTCTATAAAAATTCAAATAAATAAATAAAACATGCCATGCATGAATGAGTTTCCAATTTGTAGGGGATAGAAAAGGTGGAAACTCTAGTGGGAGAGGTCATTCAGACCAGTGTAGACACAGCAAATGACCCAACAGCATGTGACTGCTTTGACGGCAAGAACTACAAATGGCAGAGTGGTCACAGGCTAGGGCTTAAGGTGAGCATCTTTCTTGAGCTGACTTTTCTGGTTGTATCATTCTATATTTGTATCCCATGTGTGAGGCATGTGGTAGGTAAGATTTCATTGAAGGAATGAATGAATCAATCAATCAATAAGTCAATGATTTTCTAAGTCCAATCAGGAGCTTTGGATGAGGCCCAAAACTTCAATACAAGACGCTGCCTAAAGTCAGCTACAGTGATTCTCAACTAGTGGCAGTTTCACCTCCAAGAATACCTTTGGCAATGTCTGAAGACATATTTCATTGTCATGCCTTGGGATGCTGCTGGCTTCTACTGGCTAGAAGCTAAAGATATTGGTCAATCAGCCCTTGTACTAAAGAATTATCCAAGCCTGGGGCTGGGGTGGTAGAGTACTCGCCTTGCACATGTGAGGCCACATAAAAATAAATAAATAAAATAAAGGTATTGTATCTAACTACAACTAAAAAATAAATATTTTTTAAAAAAAGAATTATCCAAGCCAAGATGCCAATAGTGGTACTGCTGAGAAATCCTGAAATAAACCCAGAGCCTACGGTCAGGGTTAGAGGACTGTGTCTGAGAGGCTTGCCTTGTTCAAAGCATCATTTGTTCCTAAAGTGGGGACCATTTGGGAGTCCACCTTCTGTCAGTGGCTTGGCCTGCAGACCCTTCCAGAATTGACCCCTTGGTGTGGGTGGAAGGATTCTCTCTTCTCCTTCCACCTACTTGCTCCTTCCCACTCAACCTAAACACTTATTTTAAAAACAATAATAACTCAGTGAGACACTGTCTCTAAATAAAATACAAAAAAGGCCTGGGGATGGAGCTCAGTTGTTGCCCCTGAGGTCAATCTCCAGTACCATCCCCCCAAAAGAACCAATAATAATAATAGTAAATGGGAACAGTGGGAGCAAGTAAGTAAATGAGTGCTGTCTGTTCCAGGAGCTGCTCAGAGACCCTCTTTACATCGGCCTGAAACACCAGCGTGTGCGTGGGAAGGAGTACGATGACTTGCTGGATGAGTTCATGCAGGCTGTGACAGATAAGTAAGTGGGCCAAGCTGTCTTTTTTGAAGGAGGACTCTTTTTTAAAATATATATATTTATTTATTTATTTATTTTAGTTAGGTTTATATGACGACAGAATGCATTTTGATTCATTATACCCAATTGCAGCACAACTTTTCATTTCTCTAGTTGTACATAATGTAGCGTTGCACCATATGTGCAGTCATACATGTACCTAGGGTAATAATGTCCATCACATTCCATCATCTTTCCTGCGGAAGGAGGGCTCTTAAGAGCTACTATGACTGATGTCAACCCTGGTTTTGTTAGAATCACAAACAAGTATTAGAAGATACTTACTTTTCTGGGTGGTCTGAATATTCCAACTGGACCCCACGTATTGGGAAGACTGGAGGTTGAACGGGCTCATTCTCTGGGAGAATCTTTGGCAGTGGAAAGGGGAGTGAAGGGATGATGGCCAATGTCTCTGTAATCTGGAGGAAAAGTATGTTTTTCCAGAAAGAAAACTCTCTTGGTCTGAGGTTCATAGCTCTTGGCATAAATAAGAATGTTGTAGGTGGTGAAAAAGGACACTCCTCTTATGACAAAATGACCTTGGAAGGCAGCTTGCACATTTATCATCACTCCACCACCACCATGTGAAGACAAGGCAGTATTAATAAACAGACCACATGGACTCTGGGCCAGCTAGATTTATGAGGTGTCATCTCTTCACTGGGGTGCACAATATTGGCAGCCCCACCCAACTTGCCTGCCCCATCTGTCTGGCATCTTGGCCACACACTCACCCTGCCATGGCTGGCATGCTGCTGGGATGGAGTCCTGGTAACAATCCAACACAAGCTGGGAAAGTCAGGGTGTCTGCAGCTCATGGGGCCTCTGAAGATAAAGCAGGTCCCCTCACTTGAAAAAAAATTATAATAATATTGTGGTCATATAGGAGGGAATGGTCCTGTAGAGAAGTCAGTGATGGAATGTAGGATGTGGGGGAAAAGTTCTTGAGTAGGCTAGAACGCAAGGATCCAATGCACACCTGGAGAGTTTATTCTGAAGAGCACAGAAACCAATCACAGGGAGAGAGGGAAGGAAGAATATTGGGCACAGAGCGGGAAGGTGGGTAGATATGGTGGAAGGAGCATTTGGGAGTCCAGTCTAGTTGTAGATAAGGTCATCAGTAAGTTTGAGATTGGAGAAAGAAGTGGTAAAGCTCTAAGGATGGAGGAGGTGTGAGCTAGTTATCTAGGAAAGTGGGGGAATTCAGACCTGGGGACTGAGGTGTGATTCTGAGCAGCTCCACGGGCCCTCTTGAAGCTATTGGCCATGAATTTTGCCTAGGTCAGTGGTATGGTTTGAATGTGTCCCCGAAAAAGCTTGTGTTGGAATTCCATTTTAACAAGTATCAAAGTTAAAAGTACAAAAAAAAATCTTCTACAGATATGGGATCTGGAAGCCCTATTGGATCTTTTTGTTTGTTTTGTTTTGCTTTTTATTTGCTCTATTTAGATATACATGACAGTTCGGTGTATTTTGACATATTACACATACACAGAGTATAACTTAGGATCCCATTCTTGTGGCTGTACATGATGTGGAATTTTACTGGTGGTGTATTCATAAATGAACATAGGAAGGTTATGTCTGATTCATTCTACTATCTTTTCTATTTCCATCTCCCCTCCTTTCCCTTCATTCCCCTTCCAATTCTATTTTTCCCTCTACCCCTCCCCTTATCATGTGTTAGCATCCACATATCAGAGAGAACATTCAGCTTTTGGTTTGGGGGATGGGCTTACTTCACTTAGCATGATATTCTCCAACTCCATCCATTTACCTGCAAATGCCATGATTTTATTGTATTTTAATTCTGAGTTATATTCCATTGTGTGTATATATATGCCATAGTTTCTTTATCCATTCTTCTATTGAAGGGCATCTAGGTTGTTTCCACAGTTTAGCTCTTGTGAATTGAGCTGCTATAAACATGGATGTGGCTGCATCACTGTAGTATGCTGATTTTAAGTCCTTTGGGTATATACCAAGGAGTGAGATAACTGAGTCAAATGGTGGTTATTAAGAAAAACCTATATCTTTAATGAGAGCTTTCAGGTAGACCCACCCAGTTCTAAATAAAACCTATAAAAGCAAAAAAAAAAAAAAAAAAAAGAGAAAGAAAGGAGGAGGAGAAACAGGAGGAGGATGAGGAGGAACACTGAAAAATTTCTTGTGAGTTCAGTGTAGTCTTTATGGGGGAAAGTGAGGGGCCTGACCTTGTACTCCCAGTGATATTTCTCTAACTTTCTCCAGTGGCCCAGGTTTCAATCTCCAGCCTTAAGGATTTGTGTGTGAAGGGCACGTTTTCATGTTTCCAAAGTATGGTGGAACCTATGAAGGGAGGGTCATTCTGCCTGTGCTAAGTGATAGCCAATCTTGTTTTTATTTTAAAGTGATTTCTTCTGCTTAATTCCTTTCTCAAAGATTCTTTTCTCAATAACATATTTGCATTTTTCTTTTAATAGAACTTTTGACCAAGTTGTTAATTAATCTTAGGTATTATTCAATAGAACAGAAATACAAGTACTTTCAAATACCCATCTTACCAATTAACATAGAGAAACACTTTCCAAACTACATTTTCAAGGATTCAGAGTCATTTCACCTGCTCTTGTGGCATTTTTCTGAATTATAAGTAAAATGACATTCTGTTCATTAAGTTATAATTTTTAACTTATATTTTTAAGGTTTTTTAAGATTTATAACAAACATGCATTTTGAAAAATAATTTTAATTTATTAGAATTATATAAATCGAGAATGTCACAACATTTTTTATTTTTCATATATTCCCCTCTTTAAGGCAGATTGATAATTATTCTTGCTAACCCTTTCCTTTGCACACAAATATGTACTAAATTATCATACTCTTTATTAAAAGTGGGATCATACTATACATATTGTATAACCTGTAATTTTCAAAAAATGTATATATTTTTACAGCTTATTTTACTGGAAATTTTTTATATAAATATAAAAAAAGCTTTATTTTAAATTGGAAAAAAAAAAAGTGTGTGTTGGAACCTTAATCTCCTATGCACCAATCCTGGGATGTGGAGCCTAATGGAAGGCATTTAGGTCATGAAGGCTCCACTCTCACAGATGAATTGATACCAATTATAAAAGTACTCAAGTTGGACATAGTGGGGCTCCTGTAATTCCAGCAACTTGGAAGGTTGAGGCAAGAGGATTGCAAGTTTGATGACAGCCTCAGTAATTCAGTGTGACTCTGTCTCAAAATAAAAATTAAAATGGGCTGAAGATGTAGCTCAGAAGTTAAGTGCCCCTGTGTTCAATCCCCAGTACCAAAAAAAAAAAAAAAAAAAGCAGAGAGGGTCACAGCTGTGATTTCAAGCTCTCACTTTCTTACTCTCTTGTCCTTCTGCCTTCCGCCATGAGACAATGCAGTATGAAAGCCCTTACCAGATGCTGGCAGCTTTATTTTGGACTTTGTAGCTATACTGTGTGAAATAAGTTTCTTTTCTTTGTAAATTACTCAGACTATGGTATTCTGTTACAGCAGCACAAAACAGACTAAGACAGTCAGTTAAACTGTCTCTATATTTCTCTACCTAGGTTCAACTGTCTGGGTATGTGGCAGGAAGAGACAGAGAGTAAGATATCATCAGGGTTGTGATTTTGCCAGGCAAGATAGAAAGGGAAAGAGACAGGAGTTGAGAGTATATTCAAAGGAAAAATTCTAACAATGTGCCAGAAGATCTAGGCTGAGTAAAAAGGGACATGTGGATGTGTGCAGCAGGAGAAGTAAGGTAGAAAAGGTGATAGGATTGATGGACCATAAGTCCTGGTGAGGTCTGGATGCAAGGTGGAATAAGCTGGAAAGAAAGGAGGTAGTGATCAGAAAGTTCAGTGATTTCAGTTGATATTATGGAAGAAGTGCATTGGGATGTGGTCACCAGCAAAGTTAACTCAAAACTCAGCAGCCATTAATACAGACAGAGTATCTAGAAGGGAGGTGAATGCCCAATTCATTCTTCCCCTTTCAAATCATCCTGAATACCACATTTAAGTCTGACAAGGTACATCAAGGGTCATAAATTACCTAAAGCATCTTTGGAGAATCATAACAATGATTGTGCTCTATGTGTGTCAGAGTTCAGTACCAACTCCAGACATCTGAAAAACGTTCTTTCAGAATAGTATTTCATTCAATTCTGTGTATCCAGCAAAGAAGAACCAACTGGTAAGATGACAACTGAGGCCGTTTAAAGCACAAAATAAATCAGAGCCATCTCACAATATACTGCCCTCTGTAAGAATGAGATCCCCATCACAGAGAAATTCCAGGATAAGATTCATGACTTACTGGTGATGATACTATAAGAATGAACTCAAGCATCAGATGCTTCTTAACATGCCTTCCCACCCCATTATTCTATTCTGACCTCTTAAGAATCTGTGTGGCTGGCAATATGGGTATTATTATTACTGTTTTTATAGAAGAGAAAACTAAGACTCTGAGAGGCCACAGGGCCAGCCCCATGTCACCCAGTACCTAGTGGGACTGTGAGCTGAACACCGGTGTGCTGACTCAGAGTTCAGGCTGCTTTCCACATTCTGAATTACCTGAGAGAAGGGAATGAAATTGGTTTCACAGCCTGTTTTTAGTTATGTGTTTCCAGGACTCCCGCCTTATCTAATGAGTCAGTAGTCATTCCATGATTCCCCAAAGAGAAGTCCTGCTATGCATGTGAGAAGGTTAAACAAACTAGGATGTAAGAGGCTCTTCAAAGGATCATGAAAATCAGTTCACAGCTTTACATACTCACATGGGCGGCCCAGGGGTGCACTCCTGGGGAGGGCTGAGCATCAGCCATCAGGAATGTGTCTTTAAGCAGAAAAGATGAGGGTTGATGGGCGGGTGTTTTGACTTTCTGATAAGCTAAAGCAGATGTTCCTGTGGATACTGCAGGTGGGGAATGAGCTAGTCTCCCCAGGCACTACTTGGAAATATAGTAGTCCCAAGATGGAATGCCTGGCCTAAAAGGTGACTCAAAAGTCCTGAAGCCCTACACAATGTATTTTAAGAAAAAAAAAAAAACTTGGGAAATGTTGACTCCTGCCTTCAACATCTCCAAACATCCTGCTTATAAAAATCTTCATCTTCTTACCCCTCCCCACTCATTGGAAGATGTCTTAAGGGGTTTTTTTGGCCTAAAATAAAAAAAAAAAAACTCACTGTGGCTCAGTTCCTGTCCTGGGTTTGGCCTCTAAGGAGGACAGAGGGAATCTCCATTTAAGTCAGTGATTCACAACAACAGAAAGCTGGGAGCATCCTCCTCAAAGCTGAGACCAAGACTGAAGTTCCCTGGCAGAGATTAGTCATCCCCTCCTTCCTGGGCTTACTTTGTCTTGCGGGGGAACCAGAACACCTCACCTGAGCACCATATCCTGCTGTGATAAGTTTCCAATTTCATTCCTGTTACTTACAGCAGCATTGTGGGGGTCATCTATCTTAAGCCTGGCCCTGGAGCCCCAGCTGTCTAATAACTGGCCTGGGTTGGACAGAAGCTTGATGTTACCTGCAGCTTCAGCCTTTAGGCAGGCCAGGAAAGGAAACCACCTCCTTTTTCTCTAGTTTCCCAACTCCACATATAGGGATTCTTTTTTTTTTAAAATTAATTTTTATTGTTGGTTGTTCAAAACATTACATAGTTCTTGATATATCATATTTCACACTTTGATTCAAGTGGGATATGAACTCCCATTTTTACCCCGTATACAGATTGCAGAATCACATCAGTTGCACATCAATTGATTTACATATTGCCATACTAGTGTCTGTTGTATTCTGCTGCCTTTCCTATCCTCTACTGTCCCCCCTCCCCCCCTCCCCTCCCCTCTTCTCTCTCTACCCCCTCTACTGTAATTCATTTCTCCCCCTTATATTTTTCCCCCTTTCCCCTCACTTCCTCTTGTATGTAATTTTGTATACCCCTGAGGGTCTCCTTCCATTTCCATGCAATTTCCCTTCTCTCTCCCTTTCCCTTCCACCTCTCATCCCTGTTTAATGTTAATCTTCTTCTCATGCTCTTCGTCCCTACTCTGTTCTTAATTACTCTCCTTATATCAAAGAAGACATTTGGCATTTGTTTTTAAGGGATTGGCTAGCTTCACTTAGCATAATCTGCTCTAATGCCATCCATTTCCCTGCAAATTCTATGATTTTGTCATTTTTTAATGCAGAGTAATACTCCATTGTGTATAAATGCCACATTTTTTTTATCCATTCGTCTATTGAAGGGCATCTAGGTTGGTTCCACAGTCTTGCTATTGTGAATTGTGCTGCTATGAACATCGATGTAGCAGTGTCCCTATAGTGTGCTTTTTTTAGGTCTTTAGGGAATACACCGAGTAAGGGAATAGCTGGGTCAAATGGTGGTTCCATCCGAGCTTTCCAAGAAATCTCCATACTGCTTTCCAAATTGGCCGCACCAATTTGCAGTCCCACCAGCAATGTACAAGTGAACCCTTTTCCCCACATCCTCACCAGCACTTGTTGTTGTTTGACTTTCTAATGGCTGCCAATCTTACCGGAGTGAGATGGTATCTTAGGGTGGTTTTGATTTGCATTTCTCTGACTGCTAGAGATGGTGAGTATTTTTTCATGTACTTGTTGATTGATTGTATGTCCTCCTCTGAGAAATGTCTGTTCAGGTCCTTGGCCCATTTGTTGATTGGGTTATTTGTTATCTTATTGTTTAATTTTTTGAGTTCTTTGTATATTCTGGATATTAGGGCTCTGTCTGAAGTGTGAGGAGTAAAGATTTGTTCCCAGGACGTAGGCTCCCTATTTACCTCTCTTATTGTTTCTTTTGCTGAGAAAAAACATTTTAGTTTGAGTAAGTCCCATTTGTTGATTCTAGTTATTAACTCTTGTGCTATGGGTGTTATAGGGATTCTTAAGCTGGGAAGAGTGATCAATAAGAAGCAAAATCACAGTTAAAGAAACTCTACTAGGTGGCACATGCCTGTATTCCCAGCAACTTGGGAGACTGAGAATCATAAGTTCAAAGCCACCTTCAGCAACTTAGCGAGGCACTTAGCAACTCAGTGAGAACTTGTCTCTGAATAAGAAAGAAAATTACAAAATAGGGCTAGAAATGTGGCTCAGAGGTTGAGTGCCCCTGAGTTCAATCCCCAGTAACAAAAAAGAAAAAAGAAAAAGGATTTTTTTTTTCACTTTTTAAAATATGTCATTTCCTTTTTATCTCCAGGAAAGTTTATTTTCTGAGCATTTCTATTTTTCTGTCTGTTTCCCCCACAGCGTGCTCCCCTGGCCCTTTTCTCTTTTTCACACACACACATTACATGAAATTCACACGGTAGTGGAAGTCATTAGCTCACTGTTAGTTTTCTTTGTAGAAGAACTTTTCAAACAAATTTAGACAGCCTTGGATCTCTGTCTCTGGAGCTAGCTACTACATAGGCCCACCTCTTAATGCTACCTTTCGAATTTGATGTGAGCCCCTGCCCTTCCAGAGCCAACCCCAAGATCTCCAGCATGCATTCCTCATGTCCCTTCAACTTCAATGGGACTCCCTAATTCTATCTCCCTTCTGCAGCTCATTCCATTGTTTCTACCCTTATGTGTGGTAAGTACTCCAAAGATTTCCATTCAGAGATACTAAATATACAACTAAGTATGTCTCCTGTGCCCTGATCAGATTGAGAGGGAGCAAAGAAACAAGTGCTTGTCCAGTCTTCATACAAAGCAGAGCACTCAAGTAAAAACTAGAAACAAGGAGGTGTGATTGCAAGACTGTTAACTGTCCCCTAGATGTAATATCAAGGCACCCACCTCCATTTCTATTTCTATGTATCAAACCACCCCAAATCTTAGTGGCCTAATGTGTTACTTGATCTTGATTCTGGTAAACTGAACTGACTCAACTGGGGGGTTCATCTGCTGGCTTGCCAGTGATCATGTTTATAGCTGCTTTCAGCTGGAAGATTTGCTGGAAGCAGGCTCAGCTGAGACACTGGAAATATGCTTTTCCCTATATGTATGGAGTCTCAAGGTCTCTCTGTCTCTTCAGGGACTCTCCATAAGGCCTCTTCTCTTAACAAGATAGCTGAACTTCTTACATGGCAGTCCGGGAATCCCAAGAACACAACATAGAAACTGCCAGGCCTTCTCAAGTATGACACCCCAGACTGGCACAGTATAACTTCCACCACATTACACTGGATAAAGCAAATCACAGGCCTATCCTGGGCTCCAAGCGAGGTGGACACAAGGACATAAATATCAGGAGGCATGGTTCACTGGGAGCCACCAATACAACAGCCTGGGAGGGACAAGAAATTGGAGCACCAGCATTATAGGAAGATGCACCCTGGAAATGAAAAAAGAGCAAAGAAAATAATAACATATTATATGAATACATATATGCAGATTTATATTAATGTGTGTGTATATATACACTACACACAGAGAGAAATGTATTATGTGAAATCGATGGACATTTTAACCTAGAACCTGCTATATGCCAGATAGTAAGTAGGCATGATGAGAAATCCAACAGGGTTGCGGGATTGGGGGACCAGTCCTGCTCTCAAAGAGTTTTGCAGCCAAAAATATTTCATATGTCTACTGGAGTTTAGATAAACTGATTTCTAAATTCTCTTTGCCTCTGAGTATCTATGTAAATCTGGAGCTCAAGAAGAATTTTGAGGCGGAAATATATAAAGTTGGGAATTTCCATCCTGTAAATGTTATTTAAAGTCAAGGGAAAGATTGAATTCACCTAGGAAAAGAAGGTAGAAACAGAAGAGAATATGGCACACCACCATCTCTGAACTGTGCCCTGTGGATAACTGCAAGTCCCAGTGCCCAACATAATTTAGGATTCAGCTGGGATTTTATTGGTAGAAATGGCAATGAAGGTAAAAGATTTCATTCTTTGTGCTGGTCTATGTTAACAATGCACCTGCCACATTAATGCCTTCCTTCTACTTTGGAGTCCTTCCAAGCAGGACTGTGCCCCTGGTTCTGCTGGCATCCCTTTGCCCCAAGGACCCTGAGCTGCTTTCATGCCTGGCAGCACTGCATTTCCATGTTTAGAGAAAGCACTCATGCATCTGGGCACCCAGGTCAGAAGACACATCGTGGGCTAGAGTCAGGCCTGCCTGACTCATGAGCCTGATTTCCTGGGCTCATCCTTGACTTCATGACAGCTAACAAGCTTGAAAACAGGAAATGACAAACACATGCATCAGATGAAGACAATGGTGATTGCCTTGTTCAGGGAATTTCTTCCAAAAAGCTTCCTGTGGAAAAACAGAATATCACACCACACTCCTAAAATTTATCAATTTTTTTGGAATTTTCAAACTGGAAAGGGTAAATGTGTCCCATGAAGTCATGGATGTATTTTGCTGGCAAAGAGATAGGAACAGTAGAAACTGCTGCCAGAACTCTGAGAACTGAACTTTATTTTCACCACCAAGGTGAGAAAACTCTGAGATGCTAGAAGCAACAAACGTTCATAATGTATCTTATCATCCATTGCCAGGATTCTTGAGTACAATATGCCTACCACTCTTTTAGACACTGTAATGTGACTCAAAATAATTAAAAAGACATGAGTTGTGCCCTTAAGGATTGTGCAGTCCATGGCCAGGTGCAGTGGCGCACGTTTGTAATCCCAGCAGCTCAGGAGGCTGCAGCAGGAGGATCGAAAATTCAAAGCCAGCCTCTGCAAAAGCGAGGCACTAAGCAACTCAGTGAAGCCTTGTCTCTAAATAAAATACAAAATAGGGCTGTGGATGTGGTCAGGTGCCCCTGAGTTCAATCCTCAGTATTGCCCCACCCCCTAAAAAAAGAATTGTGCAGTCCTTCTGAGAAAACAATATTTTTAATAAAAATAATTAGAGAAGATTTAAGTACTTAACTGTTTGGTATTGATCTTCAGTTAATGGAAATTTAGAAAAGAAACAATCAGCAATAACTGGGTAGGGACAGACATTGTCCAAATCTGAGGCCAAACTTAATAAAACAGTAGGAAAAAGAATGCTGTTTCATGTAGACAAAACATCATAAGAAAAGCAAAAACAACAGTAAAACAAGGTGTACACAGAAGACTCTACAAGAGCTACAAGACTCACCAACTAGAAGTAAATGCTTACTGGTTGAAAATAAGATTAAACAGAAGTGAGACAAACTACACATATTATTCAGGTTTCTCCAGAGAAACAGAATCAATGAGAGATGGATAATGATAAATAAGAGGGAAGTGTCTCCTTCGACCATGGAGGCTAAGTCCTATAATAGGCAATAGATCAACTTGAGAATCAGGAGAGTTGGTGACCAAGTTCAGTCCAAATCAAAGGCCTGAGAACCTGGTATGGGGCTGGGGAAGGGAAGAGGTGCCACTAGTACATGTCCTGGAATCAGAAATTAAGAGAACCTAAAGTTCTGAAGTTCAAAGTCAGGAGAAAATAGGTGTTCCAGATCCGGAAGAGACCAAATTCAACTTTCCTTTGCTTTTTTGTTCTATCCTGACCCTCAACCAATTGGATGGTGCCTTCCCACTTTGAGTAAGGGTAGATCTCCCTTATTTGGTCACTGATTTAAACGTCAGTCCTTCTGGAAACACCCTCACAGACACACCTAGAAATAATGCTTTACCAACTATCTGAGTAACCCTTATTCCAGGTAGGTTGATACCTAAATTGATCATTGCACTATAATAGGCCTTGAAACCCACAGAGAAGGTTATCATTTCCAAAGTGAAAAGGGCTTCAGTCATCTAATTCAGTGTTTTAAAATACAAGCTTCCTAGAGCCCAGGACTCTACAAGTGTGCATCAGGGATGCTAGAAATGAAATATTTTCCGTCAACCATAAAAGATTTAAACTTGAAGAAACACTATATTACCTTGTTTTTAATTTCTTTTTGTATCAGGTTTCTGCTCATTTTTTCATTAAAGGATTCTGCTGAAAATGTTTGAAACCTACTGATCCACATAATACCCTTATGTGGGACTTGATACAGTGAGCAATACGAAGCTACAGGGTGTTCCTGAGCAATAAAAGTAGTGTAATAAAATTGACAGAATGTGAGAGGAGACCAGAGGCAGAACACATAGCAAGGTCCCAATTCAAATTCTGCCCAACATAGGGAAATCGACCCTGACCAACAAGACCTGAAATTCTTTCCCTGTTTGTTATCTGATGAAATATATATTTCACTTACTAAATATTCATATACCATATTGTGACATATACAATTGTCAAGTGTTTTTTTTTAAGGTTTTTGTTTTTGTTTTTGTTTGTTTGTTGGTACTTTAATCTTTCACAGTCAGAGAAGAGATTGGACACAGGTGTGCCTGAACCAATGTAAAAGTTTAAAGTATCAAGTGGTCTGGAGTGGATGGCCTTTATAGAGCATTCCTCTCTCAAGTCCTATGACACTAGAACATCACTACCAGACTGATACTTCCTAGGGCACATGGCTTCACTCATAGAGAGTCCTCAGGAACTGGCGAAGGTGGGGTTGGTGATTGGCTCATTGGTTAATGGGTCAAAAGACTTTGCCCAGGCTAGCTATCAATTAGAATGTACAGGAGACCATGAATCTGACCACATCTGAGGAAGCTCAGAGGAAGGAACTCTGGAACTCATTCTGGCTTGTTTGGCCTCTGAAGAAGAAGCAAGACAGTCTCAGCCTGATATGGCTAATTGTTGACAATTTGGCCCCTACATATTCCCATCAGAATGGGAGCCAGATGTTGCATGATGATGGACTCCCAAGCCTGCAAGGAATCTGTCCTGGATCACAGAAAGGGCTAGGAGACTGTATCAAAACGCAATTGGCACCAACTCTCTAGGACCTAGTCATATTCTTGGTGATCAAGTAGAGTGAATAACTGAGAGGATTTGCACTTCACTAGTTAAGGTCCAGCCTCAGGACTGAGGCCAAATGTGCTAGAAGAAACCCATTGGCCAGGGAGATGGACTCAGTGATGCCAGCTGGCTGTTTCCTTTTCATTTTCTTGTAGCAGCCTGACTTTATAGCTTGACTTCAAGAATAGGAACAAAATCATGTCCAGACCTGAAACTTTCAGATTATAGTAGAGGAGATGAAGTAATAGAAGGGTGTGTTTTTGCATATGTGGGGAGGGGGAAGGAATGGCAGTTCTGATTTCCCTCAATGGGTTAATAACAACTTGTTGTTATACACACACACACACACACACACACACACACACACTATGTGTATAAGCACTCCCTACAATATTTTTTATTAAATTATTTATTTATTCTAATTTGTTATATATGATGGCAGAATGCAATGAATTCAGATTATACATATAGAGCACAATTTTTCATGTCTCTGGTTGTACATAAAGTAGGTCACACCATTCATGTTTCATACATGCACTTAGGGTAATGATGTCCATCTCATTCCACCATCTTTCCACACCCCCTGCCCCATCCCTTTCCTCCCTCCCCTTGGCCTACCTGAAGTTCCTCCATTTCTCCCATGCTCCCCCCATCCCCATTATGGATCAGCATCTTCATATCAGAGAAAACATTCAACATTTGTTTTGGGGGTGATTGGCTTACTTCACTTAGCCTAATATTCTCCAACTCTATCCATTTACCTGAAAATTCCATGATTTGTTATTTTTTTTAATGTTGGAAGTCCCTACAACATTAACTCACCTAGTTCCCACAACAACCCTAATATGTAGGTACTATCATTAGCTTCATTGTAAGAGATGAAGAAACTGAAGGTTTTTAAAGTATAATTGTCTCACCAAATACAGGGACCCATGGAAGACCCCACTATTAACCGTGGTCATTAAAAACATGAATTCTAAAGCTAGACTAAGTTGGAACCTCTATTAACAAGGTACTTATTAATACACTACTTAACCTATCTGTGCTTCAGTTTCCTCAGCTTGAAAGTGCATTTTTTAAATTCTTTTTTAGTTGTAGTGACATATACCTTTATTTTATGTGTTTGTTTGTTTTATGTGGTGCTGAGGATCAAACCCAGTGCCTCACATGTGCTAGACAAATGCCCTACCACTAGCCACATCCCCAGCCCTTGAAAGTGCATGTTTAAGAATAAGTTGTAGAGTACTTACGATGGCTAGCTGAAACCATCTACATAAAATACTTAACATTCACCTAAATGATTGTAAACTCTTAGAGTTTACTATTATTTATTTTTATTTTTACTGTTAATTCAGGAAAATTCTAAAGCTCCCTTTTAGGCAGTGGTTTAGTGCTATATATTCCTATATCCATGCTTGACTTAATCTATATATCACTGCCTTTCACAGTGCCCCACCCATCCATCCTCTCCCTTCCAATGTTACTTTCTCTTTCCCAATGCTGAACTTGAAAAAACAAAAGCAACACAGTCGTGAGTATAACTCATCTCCATTTTAGATCCCTAGTACGTACAATTAGTAAATTTTGTTCCTTCCCCATTGCCCCCAACCTAGTGGAGAGATATTGTGTAAACCCAACCCATGTATACCCAGAGAGCGGGAGGGTCCATGTGCCCAAGGGGGCAGGGTCTTCTCACACTTTGTATTGGTTTTTTGTTTTTGTTTTTGTTTTTTGTTTTGTTTTTTTTTTTTTTTTTTGATGAGTATTGTTTCAGCCTTGCAGACCTATCAGTCTGAGAGAATTGTCATCTTGCATAATCAAACACATGATTATTATGACATAGACACATTTCTTGGTACAGAAATGAGAACTATAAACTTGCCCAAAAGAAAGTCACTAACCCATCCAAAGCCCACCCACTGCTACTGACTTACTAAAGGATTACACCTATGGCAGCCCCAAACTTTGCTTCCAGATCTAGAATGATACTTTTGATGACTTCACCTCCTACCACCCTCTCCCTTGATCCCTGGATTCCAGTTACTGGTCTTCAGGCTGCTTTTTTAAACACATCATCATTGTTACGTGCTGTTAACTCTCCAATCGTGAATGTCCTTCCATTTTTATGGCTGTTTCTCTCTCATCATTCCAACCTAAAGATGGGTCCACAACCAGGAAGGACCAAGTTTGAGTGCTGAACAACAGGGCACAAAGGAACAGAGTCCTACCAATAACTGGGAGCCTCACATGGCTGTCCCCAACTTCAAGAAGAAATAGGTCCTGGTCACCAATCTAGGGAAAAAATGTGAAAGAAACAGGAGAAACCAAAACACCAAGCCTCCACCACATTGGGGATTTGGAGTTCACATTTACAACATCTACTTGGAGCAAAAATTCCTGTTAAGAAATGAATATAAAATGTTGCCCCTTGCCAGTGATATTTCTGGGAAACCTGGCAACAGGAAAAGTAAAACTTGTCCTTAGGGATACTCCCACAGCCCATGCTACGAAGAACTTAATTCCCCAAGGAAAGTGCACACATGAGTCACAACAACCCACAGGCAAATGGTCCACAATGTGGGGAAATCAGATATGCAACCAGTACAGGAATTAGAACCCTAAGAAATAGGAAAGTTTCACCAGGAAGACTTGATGAAACAGAATGTTTCTGGAGGGAAAGAAAATATAGATAGGTTCAGGGACCCCCCAAATCCCAGCCTCATGCGGAAAGAATGAAGCAGCCCCCACCCACCCCATGGCATAGAGTGTTATTCTCATCTTTGTCTTTCTCCATCTCATGCTCATCCATACACACACAGACAGCTTCTTCTTATTCTGTTTTGTTGTTTTTATTAAGATTACCAGATGTTTTTTAATAAAGTTGGATCACAAAAAAACAAAGTTCCTAAAAACAAATGATTCAATCAAAATAAGTTATGTAAGGAAAAAAAATATCTGGATGTGTATACACCAAACTGTTAATAGTGATTACAGTTAAGGAATGGGATTGCCAGAGATTTTTGTGTTCTTAGTCATTCATATTTGTAATGTTAGATTGTTTATGCAGAGGCATTTCTTTTATAATTAGAAAAAACAATGAATTTTGAAATAATGTGTTAAGCAGTAACTCTTATCCAGAGATATTTCTTGCATTTAAAAAAATTAAATAACTAATATAGCAAGCACCCTGTGGTGAACTGGACACTAGGCTAACCTAGGCTTCTATGGACAACAAGCAATTCACATATATCAATTTATTTAACATCCACTAAAACACTGTGTTAGTTAACTCTCCCTCACCATAACTAAATACCCAAGATAATTAACTTATAAAAAGAAAATGTTTGTTTAGATCATGGCTTTGGAGGTTCCAATACAAGATCAGACAGATTCATTGCTTTGGGCCTCTGGTGGGGATAATGGCAGGGCACATGTGGTAGAATAAACTGCTCATCTCATGACCCTCTGGTGTCCCAATGCCCTTTGAGGGTACAACCCCTATAACCTAATGTCCTCTTATAAGGCCCCACCTCTTAAAAATCTACAACACCTCCCAGTCATCCCACCCTAGGGACCACCAAACTCTTAACACAAAGACCCTAGGGGGACGTTCATCCAAACCCTATTAAGTGAATAAATTATCATCCTATCCCACGAAAATACAAGTTCTAGGAGGGAGCTTTATATTTTGTGTTTACTATTCTATCGCAAGCCCCCAAAACAATGCCTACTACCATGTGAAGTTTCAATAAATATTTATTGAATGAATGAGCATTTTACAAATGAAAGGCCTGGGGCACAGAGAAGTTAAGGAAGTTGCCCAAGGTCATGACTTCACTAAACAGTGGACACAAACTGTGAACCTAGTTGATCTAACTCCAGAACTCACCCTCTAAATTGGATTTTCTCTACTTCTATTCTCTTCCATAGAAAAAAAAAGACATCCCAATACACTCGAGACACCTTCTTGATATAGTAGACAGTGAGTATAAATGGAAGGGAGATCTTTGAAAAGCATTCTACTTACCTTTTTTATATGTGTTCTCTCTGTGTGACTCATCCAGGGGCAGGGTTAGTGTCCCACCCATCCTCACTATAATGGAACAATGGAAGGCTGGTCATCAGTTCCCATTTTCTAGTAGAGAAGGAAGTATTCTCTTAATTAGCCCTTGTCCGTTAATTGTTAATTGACTGGCTCTCCTGGTCTTCCTTCTTGATTACTTAAGGGCCAGTTGTCCAGTTGCCCCATCATTTACTAGAGCTGGGAACCTCCTTCTGGACTCTTAACAAACCTCAAACCCCAGCCAGCTCAGGCCAGACCAGAGGGAAAACTGGGGCTCTCAGGCTTCAAGTTTCTTCTGTTAGTTTTAAAGCAATATAAGCAAAGGAAAAACCCTAAGCTTATAGCATCCAGGCTACAACAAGAGTTAGAGGGGTTTATTTTAATTTAAAAGACTATAAAAATATTGCTATTAGCCCTGAGCCCTGATTGCAATGTCTCAAGGAGGTGTGCACATTCTGAATCTCTCTCAGCAGAAGTGTTCGCTGTTCAGTATTTCCCTATGCACCTAAATTTTAGGAATTCCTTTGTGATTCAACCTGTATGTGACCATTCTATTTTTCCTACCTGGGCCTCCATGGGACTATAATCTAACAGTCTTAGAATAAATTAGCAAAAAACAACTTGTTCATTTGATCCAACTCCCTTACATTATAGGTGATGAAACTGAGACCACAAGAGAAAACTGTTTCCTCAAGGCCAGATAATGAGAAAAGCAGTGGGAATCAAGGGAAACCTATCTAGCTCTTTGCTCTTATTTATATAATTTACAAAATTTCCATTCATCCTGAATTTAGTACATGCCTTCTGTATGTCCTACAATGTTGACTGATACAAAGAATGTGGTTTTCTTTGATCATGAAGAATTCAAATTTCCCTGGGATTGTAATATGGACACATAAGATAATCATAAAATAGTTCAAGGATCGGGGGCTGGGGTTGTGGCTCAGTGGTAGAGCGCTTGCCTAATATGTGTGAGGCACTAGGTTCAATCCTCAGCACCACATAAAAATAAATAAATAAAATAAAGGTATTGTGTCCATCTACATCAAAATTTTAAAAAAAAAATAATTCAGGACAGCATGTCATTAGTTGGGTTTTTTATTATTATTCATATAAATAATATCCATCCATTCATTCACTGGACCAACATTTATTGAATATAGCAAAGTCAAAAAAAGACTTTGCTGCCAGGGAGCTTACAGTCTGCTTGGGGGGGAAAAAGAGATGCCCAAATAATTAATGTTGTGTTTGTGTAGATTAATGTATACCTAGCTAATATCCCTATCTTCAGTGTTATCAAGGGACAGGGGGTACTTACTTGGATTCAAAAGTCACAGTCTTATTCCCAGGAAAAAACTTTTATAGAGCACCTACATTTTACTGGGTGTATTAAACTTAATTATCACAGCAACCCTGAAACCAAGAAACTGAAGTTATAAAGGTCATAAGTAACCTTTCTCAAATGACCCAGCTAGACTCTCAAATTCACATGATTACAAAACCCAAAGCTTTTGACTATAGAGGGTCCATAGGCCTTCTGCTAGCCAGAAAGATGTGCCCTGCCGGTGGTGCTCATTCATGTTAACTTGAACCCTTTGGGCACAAGGAAGAAGCCTCAAATATTATAATATAGCAATACTTTGTCATCAGGCTTCTAGAAGAGGAGAATTTGGCTTCAGGGGTAGCTGGTGATATCATATGAGATGTGCACAACTGGATACTCACGGGAGGGACTGTTCTGCAGCTTGCTAGCTTGCTTTCTGTCTTTCTTTTTTGTTGATTGTTCAACAAATATTGACTGAGCCAGGAAAGCATAGGGTAGCAGATAAGCAGCAGAATGTTTTGACCTCAACACAGGTGTCTGAGACTGACCTGTCCGGAGAAGGAGGCAGAAAAAGGAGTTCTTTGAAGCTCCCTCTTTAGCTGCCATTCAACACAATAAAAAGTAAGATAGCACCTTGCCTTCCAGGACTCTTCAATCCAGTGCATTGCCTAACCTGGACTGGTCTTTTTAGTTTCTTCCCCTCTCTGACTTTGGCTCATTTGGGTGCTAAAAGCCCATCCCATACACACAGACTAGGTTTCCCTACTTTACCATCTTTTATCCCAAGACTAACTATCTAATTCTCGTTTAGCCAGTTCTATGAGACAGTCAGACTCTGAAGAGGATCTGGATGTTATAGACTGGATGTTATAGACTGTATAGTGCAAACACTACATCTAGACTGAATAGAGAGATACAAATGGGCCAGACTATTCATAGAAGCCTCATCAGTGGCTGTATGACATCTGGGCACATACAACTGGTTTAACTGAAGCCCCTGAGTTAACCAGTGAGTTGATACCTGAAGAAAGCACCTGAGCTTTATGAGCAGGAGTTTGAGAAGTGAGTTCCTGTGCCCTAGAAAGAAAACTCAGCACAGGCCACTGACCTATGAGGGATTGAGAGGTCAGCAGACTAGCTACCACCCTCTTCCCAGCACTGGTACTCCTGACGCCATGGGTGTGCTTGCCCCGGAACTCAGACAAACAGGGAAATTCAGGAGGAAATCCGAATGTTCTGAAGTGTTTTCTGTCTGGCCTGCACTTGCCATCAGAGCAGTAACTGAGGAATGGCCACATTTTCCTGGGGCTTTGTTTAGAAATTGCTACTTCCTGTGACAATCTTGCTAAATTGATGGGGGTTTTCCCCCAAAGGCCAAAATGCCAGTCACAGGAGCCTGCCAGTCTGGCTGCCAGGCAAGCACACCAGGGAATCTCCCAGTCTGGGAGCTGGGAAGGGAAGCACCTCAGAGGTCCAGCCTCACGCCCTGGGCTGGAATCCCTTCCATGACTTCCTTGCCAAGTAGAGCTCCAGGGACCACAGAATCACCTCTCGTGACCAGCGGCCTTTGTCTGGAGTGTTTAAAATCTCTGCTTTACATGGTACTGAAATCTGGGTCTCTCTGTCTTCCACCTCTTGCTCTGCTTTTTCCCTCAAGACTTTGCAAAAATAGGTCAATTTAATTCCTTGTCCACCGAACAGCCCTTCTATGAAATGCATCGCTGTGCTTCATTCCACTCTGTCTTCTCATTCTCAGATTCAGCATCCTCTCTCTCCAATCCACGGATTCCAGCTTCCTCACCAACAGTACATCCTTGTGGATGCCTCCCCAACACCCACCTCCCTCCTTCCCCCATCCCCCATGAGTCATTCCCTCAGATAATCTGTGGCTGAGCTGGGGCGTGACAGCTCATATCTGTCCCATAGTATCTGACCTCATTTTCACATTCCAGCTGAGCTCTAGCTCTCACCCCCTCCCAGGCTCTCCCCATCCTCTCATCCCTCATCCCTCATCCCTCATCTCTCATCTCTCCTCCACACTGGGGAGGAACCATACTGGTTCCTTTATTCCATTATGTACCCCTCTCATCTCCAAAATAAATCTATCCTTCAGTCCTGCATCCCCCAGTGGCTGTCACCCTGCCCTACTTCAGAGCCAAATGTTGAGATTCTCCGACCCCAGAGAGATGGCCTCTCCCTAAATCCATCCAAACCCACTTGAACAAAGTTCTTTCTGCAGAGAATCATGTCCCTCAAAGTGTGCTCTACCATATGTGGGGATGAGGAGTAAGCAGAGGTGCAGCAGGGGAAGGTCTCTGGTCAAATAAGCTTAGATAAGGCTGGGTCAAACAGGTTTCTTAATGCAGGACTTTTCAGAGCTTTTGAAATACATTATATAAGCAATACGTAAGATAAAGAGCATTTAAACTTATTTAACCACAGAATCTCTTTCTAAGGGCATCTCAAGGGCCCAGAGTTTAATGGAATATGTAAAATTTTAAAAAGTCCTAGAGTTTCATGGTTCTATCAGCTCTAGTTCTTGGAAGGAAAGAGAAGAGATGAGAAGAAAGAAACAAGAAAAATGGGTTTCTGGGTGTGTTATTCTCACTTTACACACTGCTGTAGAAGTCTTGCATGTGTTTTGCATTGGAAGAACAGAGCAGACGCCCATGGATATCTGAGTGGTAGCTTTTAGTCATTCTATTTGGAGACAGGCTGAGCAATTTCACCTGCTCCTCCCAGGTCCCCTGTGTTTATTCAGGCCTGAAAGAGGTCAAACTCAGGTGTTTGAAAGAATGGTGGGTCCTGACCTCTGGAACAGAGAAACCAGGTCTGTAGTCCCTGGAATGTTTGATTCTTGCCAACAGCCCTTGCTCTGCATTTGGTCAGCTTGTGAGGGGAAAGGCAGAACACCTCTTACCCCCGGGGGGCTGTATCCCAGGTATCTGGTGTCTAGCTCTGTTGGCCCTGACCTAGGTCTCATCACACTGTCACACAGCTTGCTAGGACACCAAGACTCAGGTTAAGATTTGCAAATTTTCTCTTGCCTTAGCACTGAGGAGGGGAAAAAAATCAAACATCCATCCAACATCCTCTCTTTAAGTGAGCTCTAACCTTAGAATGCCTTCCCTGCGGCTCCAAGGCCATTTCCCAGCTGAGTCCCTGGGGTCAAGAGGTCTGGACTGCTCCATGTGGCTTGGGAAGGTGCCCTTTCTCCATTTCAGGAATTATTCACTGAAGAAGCATCAAATGTTCCTCCACTGCTGCCAGGGATACAAGGTGAAGAGTTCAAAGGTGGAAAGGGGGACAGATACCCTGGAACCTCCCCGGTAAAGGGCAGATTCTGAAAGAACAGGAGTACAGCAGCACATAGTCAGTTCTAAAATCAGGAAATTGCCCAGAGCCCTGGGTAGGGGTTCCTGAGCAGGCCTCTTGGGAGGGGGCCCTGTGACTGCTCCCACAGCCCTGGAAGGTTGCCGCCTGCTGATCTGGTTTGGGTAAGCACAAAGAGGACTCTAAGACACCCACTCTCCAGATTTTCCTGCCCCCTGTTGCTCATGCTAAGAAGGGTCAGACTTCCCACTTAGTTTCCCAGAAAAATCTGAGTGAAGTTCCTAGCATGCCCACTCCAACCCCAGACACTAAGTAGCTTATGCTCCTCCTCCAGCAGGTAGATCAGGAGGTTGATAGAAGACCATTTTCTGTCTCCCTGTTTGATGTATGTTTTTCCACGTGGAAAAAGAAACCCAGCTTTATTACCTGTTTAATTTTATCTTCTACAAATCTGTATTGCTTTTTAAAATTAAACAAAGGCAAATTCTGTAGTCAGATTAGAGCCAAATCCAAATTCCAGCTTCACCACCTACCAAGTGCAATAGTGTAAACAGCCCCTAGGCAAATAACATTCCTTCTCTGGAAATGGCAACTACTTCATAAGGTCATGCAGTGATTGAAAGAGTGATATGTAAAGAACTCAGTGTAATGCCCAGCAGATAATAAATATTCAATAAAGATGATCATCTTTTTACCATTGTTCTTAGTATTTTGGCAAGTATATAAATTAATTGATAACTAACATTTAAACTTATGTTATGAAGATAACCTATTCAGATGTATATGGATGAATGGAGACAAGTTTTTTGATCTGAGTCATTTAGATTTTCACTCTAAGCTTTTTTATCTTAACTTTTAATTAGTTTACAAATTCATGATGCTACATTTTCACCAGCTCCTTCATTATCTACACTTTCCTGAAACATTGTTGAATTATAGCATTGGCTCATCACCAGTGCTCAATAAATGTGGATGGATAGCAGAACAAGGGGTGGATAGAAGATGGTGGATGGACAGTGCTGAGACAGTGACTGAAGTAACCACTCTTGATCCAGACTGGCTTGGTTTCATGAAATGCTATAAGGAAGAGGCCAAGGGACTGGATGATGTGATTAAGGACCCAGAGGTCTTGATGCAGAGCAGAAGTAGCAAAAGCGAAAGGAAGTAGAGGCTGCAGTCAGAGGCTAGAGGGGGACAGTGTGAAATCCCAGAGCAGGGGTGGTTCCTGGTAGTGGAAGGCCCAGGGAGCAGCCCTGGAGATGTGTGTGCAAGGACACGGTCCTAGAGGTTCTGGAGTCCTAGGAACTCAGTCTGCATCATTGGATGGTTGGTCCCTAGGCCTTTTGTGCAATTCCAAGCTGGGACTAAAGTGGCCTGAGTTAATGAGGTTTTACTCTATATTCTATCAAATTGTTCCATCAAAAGGAGGAGAATTTCTTATGTAAAATTAAATTAAATATGAAACAGTAACAATACACTGCACAATAGTATTTATAATGCTTGCCTCATTTTTACCTTGGCAAATAAGTGGTGGTGTTGCTTAAAGGTCATGTGTGTGGTGTGTGCAAGAGAATGTGCCCCACTTGCTTTGCTGTCTGACCTTTTCAGTGTTTTAGCCCCAGGCTAGTTGTGAAGCAATGTTGGAAGTCTTATATACAGTAAATTGTCACCAACAACCAAAGACCTTCTGTCCCCCACTTCCACTTCAAATACTTGAAATTCATACGCTGAACAAAAATTCACAGTAAATTTTGCTTGGCAAGCATGGCATTAAATTTGTGCATGGGAGGTTTTATTTATCATTTCTAGTCATAGTACAATTTTCCCTCAGTGTCCAAGGGAATTTGGTTCCAGAACCCCCTGTGGATATCAAGGTCAATGGATGCTCAAGTCCCTTATATAAAATGGCATAGTAACCTACCCACATCCTCCTGAATGGTTCACAACATCTCTAGACTATTCATAATACCTTATACTACATAAATTCTATGTAAATAGTTGTATACTATATCATGTAGGGAATAATAACAATGAAAAAGTCTGTACATGTTCAGTACAGATGCAATTTTTTAAAAAATATTTCCAATCTAGGATTGATTGAATCCACAGGTGCAGAACCTGCAGATATGAAGGTATTATATTGTTGAGTACTTATGTATCAGGCACTGTTCTTGGTACTGATTGTTAAAGGATTGTCAAATCATGGAGTGCATTACTGAGAGAAATTATGAGACGACTTTCTCTTTTAAAACATTTTTTAAATGACAATCCATATTTAGTTATGCACAGAGACAGAGAGATGGAAATGTTAATGATTATACCTAATGATTCCAAGATGACCCCAAAGAGATACATATTATAACCCTATCTATGACTGTCCTACTGAGGTGCCCAGGGAGGAGTCATAAAGTCAACTCAGGAGCTCACAGAAGTTCAAAGCAAGTGCTTTATGCTTTCCATGGTCCAACCCAATATCTTACACTTCATTTCCCTCCCAAACTCTTTTCTAGAGTCTTCTGTAACTGGATTTGTGATTAAATATATATATATATATATATATATATATATATATATATATATATATATATATACCCAATATTCTCATTCCTCTGACAACTCCCTGTCTTCCTGGTTTTGTTGAAATTCAGCTTTCCCCTGAGGCCACTACTTTCCCTATAACTTCTCAAGGCTGTGTGCTCTCTCCATCCAAGGATATCTTCACCTAGGAGCTGGGCTGAGTATCCTTTCTGCTACTGTTACTTAATAGCATCTGTGACCTTTTCTCTCTCAAAATCTCCTGTACAAAGAGAAAATAGCTGAACTGTAGGTCGGGAGACAGCAAGCCCCCCACCACTGCCACACCCTACCCTACCATCCCACCACAAACCCTCATGAGCACTTACTCTTCATTGTAGATAAGAATTATGGCTAGAATGATTTCAGTCTAAAATCAGCCTCAGACTATATATAGCTAATAGTGTTATACTGTATACTTGAAATGTGCTAAGAAAATGGACCTTAAGCTTTCTTACCCCAAAAATAATTTTAAAAAGATAACCATGTGAGGTGTTGACTTACTTGGTTGTGATGATAATTGCACAATGTAAACATACATCAAATCATCATGTTGTACATCCTAATATATACCATTGTTATTTATCAATTATACATCAGTAAGCTGAAAAAACATATCCTCAGCTTTTAGTCCTCAATCAGAGCACAGAAAATGGTCAGGCAGATATTGTGCCCACTGACCAATAAGAAACTGAGGCAGAATGAGGGAGAATGAGGGTGACGTGACAGGTACAAGGCCACTCAGTTGTCAGGCCTTCAAGCCTCCTGATCCAAGCCTGGAAATCTTTAGCACTAGATTACAGCAAGTCACCACCGCTTCGTTTCCGCCCCTGTAACATGACCCCATTTCCAGTGCCTCCAAGAGCAGCTCTGACCAGCTAAGAATCTGAAAAAAACCATAGCAGAAGCAAATATTTACCCATTCACTGGCATTTGTGCTGGACAGGGTAGGCTGTGCCGAAAATTATGAGGGCTGGAGAAACTGCTTTCTGGATCTTTCAGGGCAATCCACTCCCCCACAGGCACTAACCTCACCAGAAAGATGCCTCAGGAGCATAGGAAGCCTGCCACATAGGTGGCCCACCCAATTCTTCATCTCAAGAGGGCTTCAAGCCTGTGGTTCACACCAGGTTGGAAATAGCAAGCCACTTCTCCCTATCACATACCCTGACATTCCTGAATTTCATGTAGATCAATCAGGACTTTTTTCTCAATGAACATGATCTCAGGTACCATTACTCCATCACAAATTGACCCATGAGATGAAAATTATTTTTTGTCCATGTGTTAAGTAATTTTAAAGAATTCATACATGCCTGATTCCATAAAGACCAAGACACCAATAAAATTACCAAATATCAGAATCAAAGAGCAAGCATGAAGTAAGAGGGAAATCTGTGGGTAGAAATCTCAGACTAAGGATGCCTATTGTAAATAGATGGGAATTTTGCTCTCAGCTTCCTGACAGACAACAAATATTAAAAGGAAAAATAGGTTATGAAACTCTAATTAACCAAGCCCCCCTTCCCTTTTTTAAGGAAGATGGGAAAATCTAGGCAGCAATGCCTCACAGATTTCCAATAAGGCCCATGAAGCAGCTTATTGGGCATTGTCTTCATTCACCAAGGCAGCGTTTCTCAAAGTTCTCTACACGGCAGGATTAGAACAATCTGGACTGCTGGTTAAAATGCAGATTCCTGAGCCTCATCCACCTTCTGAGTGAGGCTGTGAGATGGGCCTGGAGATCTGCATTTTAAACGCACTCCCTACCTAATTCTCTTCTACTTTTGCAAATTGGAGAACAACATCACCAAGATGTAAATAGATGACAATGGTTTCACATGCTGGCCTTTCCCAGCCTTCCTTGAATCATGTCAGGAACCAATGACTGAACTTTGAGGAGTCTCCAATGATGGAACTCCTGGCCTCCGGATCTGGAGAGGGAGATACTTAGAGGCTGCAGAAGCTCCCCAACCATCTCTGGTGGGGAAACCTGGCTCTATTTATGCATTTGAGCATGGAGTGGGTGAGCTTTTCTGCTGAGATACCAGATGGCAAAAGGCTATAGACAAGGCAGCTCAATCTCAGCCCTCCTGGCATGCCCACTGTCTGCCGTGGAAGCCCAAGGGAGCCACCAGTCCACCTTAGATACAGTGATGTTGGCTTGGCTGACAACTAAGCCAGGTGCCCCTACTCTCTCCTTTCCCTATCCATATGATGGGACAGGCAGAACTCCAAGCCCAGGAGTTCCAGATCCAGCCAGATGGCAAAAAAACCCAGATGAAGGAGCCATGTTTCCCTCCACCTCCTGTTTGGGCCTACCCACTCTCCCATGCAGGCTGTGACATGCAGGGATTTGTCTTAGGGAGTCAGTCATGTGCTCCTTCCTCTCTCTCTCCACAGGTTTGGAATAAATTGCCTCATTCAATTTGAAGACTTTGCCAATGCCAATGCCTTCCGCCTGCTCAACAAATACCGCAACAAGTACTGCATGTTCAACGATGACATCCAAGGTAGGCTTCCACCCTACAAAACCACTGGGGACTAAAACCTGCCTTTCCACAAGGCTCACCTGGATGCCAAAGCAAGGCAGAGGTGTCACCTCATAACTGGTTCATTCCAAGCAGCTGTCGAAGACAGAACATTAGACTTAGATTCAACTCCCACTTGACTAACTCTTAGTTCTATGACTTTGAACAAGTCTCTTAACTTTGCTAAGCTTCAGTTTGCTTATCTACAAAATGGAGATCATTACTACTTCAGAGGTAAGAATGATGTGATTTAATGAATGTAAGAAATTCCAAACAATGCTGCCATTTACTAGTATTTGAATAAATCCCTTCTCTGACCAATTTTATTCTCTAATCTATAGAGATGACAACAGTCACCTCAGGAGAGTTTTGTGAAAATTTAAAGAGCTGATATATAGAATGCACTAGTACCCAGGACTCCATCAGACCAAAGCATCCATTGCCCCCCCTCCAAAAAAATGGTCTTTCACAACCATAATAACCTCTTGGATTTTCCAAATACAAGGAGTATTCCAATCAAGGAGTCGAGACTATTCCTCCCCAGAATTTGGCTGGAATATGTGCTGCTGAAAGGATAAGCCTGAGAGGCCCTGGCACCAGGGACCTAGAGCACTTCTTTTTTTTTTAATTTTTTAATATTTATTTTTTTAGTTCTCGGCGGACACAACATCCTTGTTTGTATGTGGTGCTGAGGATCAAACCCTGGCTGCACGCATGCCAGGCGAGCGCGCTACCGCTTGAGCCACATCCCCAGCCCCAACCTAGAGCACTTCTAAAGCCAGTGTGAAGCATCTTCTGTTTTAGGGTCCACCTGGCCACCTATTATAAGGCCCAGAAATACTTGAAGGCACATGCTTCTTGCTATGGAGGTGCCAGTATCTGAAGCTGGAACAGGAAGGGTGGCCTCCCAAGGATTATCTCATCCAATCCAGAAGTTCCCAGTAAGGAGCACTGGGAACCATTCCTAGCATTTTGTAAGGTCCAAGAGAACATTTGATGGGTCCACATGGGTTATTATTTAACAAATGAAGTCTGACAACCAAAACCTGTTAAAACCAAAGACCCACATCAAATAAAAAGAATGAGTTGGTGGGAACAGGTCTTGGTCCCTGAGAGTAAAACATGGGTCAACATCTCGTTAAACACGTTTCCTCTAGAGTCCCAAAGAGGTCTCAACTTTTCAGCAATCGAATTCCCTAACTCCCTAGACCTGAGGGAACAGCCGAGATGAGCTAGTAAAACTAGTTAAGGTTATAGTTGAAGATTTATGATACATCAAGCACTGTTTTAGGAACTTTATACATTTAATCCTATGAGGTTTTAGCATCTGTGTCTTGTGAATGAAGAAACTGAGGCACAGAGAGGATGGTAACTTAGCCATTGAGCGTACAATTGAACTTTGAACCCATTCTTTTGGAATCTAAATTCCAAGTTCCTAACTACTTACTATGCCATTCTAGAGTTTATACTCATCTTACAAAACCAAGAACCTTGTGGTCCACATGTGAGGTATAAGAAATGTGATAAATTAGTTTTTTTGATTTTTGATTTTTTTTTTTTTTTAGATTTGTCGTGAATTTTCAAGAGGTAGGCTAGCATAGTTATAGTACATTGTTAGATAACTAAGTTCAAATACTTGACTTCAGTGCCTGAAAAGTGAGCGTCCAGAGACAGGGAGACCCAGAAAGGCAAAGCTGGGCCATAGTTAAGCCCCTGTCCTCGCAGCCTCTCCATTCTGTCTGCCCCTCACCCTGATGGCTGAGCCTGGGACAAGGCAAGCCCAGCCTCTCCTAGACAAGCCATCACACAGACAGGAGAGTCCAGTCTGGCCATCTTCTCACTGCCTGCCAGGACCTTCACTGTCAGTCCAGGGGAAGGGCTGTGCCTGTGGCCCTGGAGGAAGCACCTGCCAGCTAGCCCCATCATGGCACTCACCCATGAGTCAGCAGCAGGATAGCCATCCCGTGCCTTTGTGCTGCCTAAGCCAGAGGGGAGGAGTAGAAAACAAGTCCATGTGGGCGGCACACCTGGTGCACAGACTCCAGATGTACAGACACACAGCCCTGTGTGTATACATCCTCATAAACGTGCACAGGAGCATACCCAGCCGGCCCTGCCATCCGTCAGCTTCCATCTGCCCCACACTACTGCCAGAATGTAACCCTAAGATGGAAACACTACTCTGCTACCCCTTGTTTGTGCGAAAGTTCATACTCCTTCACTCAAGTCTCTGGCTTTGAGCTCTCTCCTCTGTCCTCTGACTCTCCATTTTCACTCCTATAATCTCCTTACCAGTGATTCCTCTCTGCCAGGTGGAAGTCCGGCTCACTCTTGCCCATCGTCTTTGCCTGAGTAATACCTTTAGCCCTCAAGACACAGCTCCAGGTCTCCTGCCTCTGTTCCTCTGAAACAGAAGGTGTTCCACATTGGCTTTAGAAGTGCTCTAGGTCCCTGGTGCCAGGGTCTCTCAGGCTTATCCTTCCAGCAGCACATATTCCATCCAAGTCCAGGGAAGGAATAGTCCTGATTCCTTGGTTGGAATACTCCCTGTATTTGGAAAATCCAAGAGGTTATTATGGTTGTGAAAGACCACTTTTTATTTTTTGGCAATGGATTTTTCGGTCTGATTTGGAGGCCCACTCAGGTGATACTTCTGTACAATCTCTTCCCTCACTGTACCTGGGAGGCCTATATTGTATTGTTTCCCCTACAAGATGATAAACTTCCAGTAGTAGCAACCAGATCGTATCTCTTCTTGTTTCCCAGCTCCCTGCACAAAGCCTGGCACATTATAAATGGTACTAAATGTTAAAAGAGTGAGTGAATGATGTCTCCACATACAAATGGACATTCTCATAATTTCACCTACTCATTCATGTGGGCATGTCTACACTGGACACCTGCCCCCACAGCTTCTCTCTTATCCCAGTTATCATACATATACTCATGTATAAATGCACCCCCATGTGCTCTCATGCTCAGATGTATGTATATATTCACATGTGCACACCAACATGCACACATAGGGAGTTTTTTTCAAATGAAATCAATTCATTTTGTTTAAATTTGTTTGTTTTTATGTCCTACCTATGAACTCCCAGGCAAAGCCAAATGGAATAGTTTTCTGGGCCTCACAGAAAAGAAAAGAGAGTTTTTCCATTCTTTTATCAGAAATAAAGACTGAAGTCATTCATCTAGAACTCAATAGAACCAGAATGGCAGGAGCTCTATTATTACTCCAGCCTTTGATGAACACAGCCTGATATTTAGGTATAACCATATAATTAACAATAAAGACATGGTCATGGAGATACACCACCCAGATACTCCTTCAAGGAAAGAACTGTTACCCCAACTCACTACAAGGTTATTAGCACATCATGTAGAGGCTCAGCTATAGAGATCTACCTTGCCCGTGGTCCTACCTGGCCAGAAGCTACCCTTACTCAGTGATAAGTGAATACCAAGGCCCAACCATTTCAGTATGGTGCAGGACAGAGCTCCCAATGGGGGCCAAGATACTAGGGCCTACATCATAACTGAGCTTCTCTCTCTGTCTCATGTTGCTTCCTTCCCCACCCTCTTAAAAACATCCTGAACACTCATGTCTCAAAATCTTCTTCCCAGAGGATACAAACTGTGCCACATAATGCATTTTGCATGGACATGAAATTTCAGGTTTCAGAGTGCTTCTTGTCCATACTATATCACAAATTCTTGGCCATACCCTGCCTCTCCTCATGGTGGGATGTTGCCTTCCCACATCACTGACGAGGACATTAAAGTACAAGCGGTGAAATCTTGTTTCAGGTCACTTATCAAGACAAGCAAAACAAACAAAACAAAGCTGGGACTAGAACCCAGGTATTTCTGACAGAATACTCTCTCCATGACATCAGGGTACCAATTGCTCCCCAATATGTGAGATGATAGGACAGATTCTCTTGCTGAGGGTTCCATTCCAGACTCACATACTGTAGGAACTGCTACTCCCTCCCCAGTAGCATGCTGCTGTGATCCTCTGAATGTGTGAACTAGGACAGGCCTAGTTCATCCCCATAGGTCCTGGAGACAGATTCTCAGAATCTGCCTGGAACCCACACACTGCAGGGATTAGAACCAAGTATCCCCCATGAAAATGAGACCATGCTTCCTTCTCTGAACACCAGCCTGGACTCACATTCTCGGTGAAACAAAGAAAGAACTGAAGTCCTCAGGAGCCTCCAAGGCTGAGCTCCATGAAGACAGGACTGTGGCTTGGTGCTGCATAGGAACTGGGACACATTAACTGAACTGTCTCCCAGCAAGACCCACTGCACCATGCACCTCAGAAGCACTGCCCCCATAGGGCTGGCCACAAGGCTGAGCCACTGCACTTGGGGGTAAGAGCTCCCCAGGGCTTTTAGTTGTCTTCTCTGCTCCCACCCCAACTCAGACTCAAGCATCGGGCCAGGCCAGGCTGGTCCTTGGTGAGCTGGGCTGCTGATGCTCTGACTCATTGCTGGCAGCCTCTTCAGGAATTTTGGAATAGGCAGAATCTCCGGTGACTTTTGTTGTTTCAGCTGGAACCAAAGAAGCATCTCTACTCTTAATGGGAGGAAAGAGGCCTGGAAGGGGAAAGGCAGTAAGAATGGTCATGCTGGGGGCAGGCCAGTTTTGACCTTGGCAAGGAGAGCATGCAAGGAGCCAGGTACTAGGCCAGAATGCTGCTGGCCTACTGCCCTTGGGCTGCAAGTTGACCACACAGAGTGGCTGGGGACAAGAAAGTCTGGTTGACTTATCTGCTCCAGAGGATCCTCTACCCCACCAGCCTTCCCTGGACTTGCCTTGGCCCCAGTCCTTCCACATCCCTGGAGCCAGAGAGCTTGTTTGTCAGGGTGTCCTTTGCTACATTAGGCCTGTGTCACTCCCCTTCATACTTTTAAGCCTTAATTTGTGAGCCTGGATGTTCAACAGTCAGACGTTGGACAGAGGCAAGTCTAGATCTGAATCCTTTCCATTTTGTGAGTGTGACCAAGTGGCCTAAATTCTCAGAGTATTCTTTTCCTCACCTGCAAAATGGACAAAATGGTGTTAACAGCCATGGCTACCAATCAGCTGGTACCACCAGAATGGCCTGGATGCTTTCCAAAGGTCAGCATCTGTTCTGGTTAGTTGACACCTGTGCTACTTCATTGTTAAGTATTTCCAGTATCACTCTCCACTTACAGTACCAGCTGTGGCAAGGATTGTAGGTATGTGTAGGCAGGGACAGGCATGTAGCAGTACTCAGCTTGTGGTGCATAAGAGACTCTTGACATTGAGGTATGAAAGGGAGAGAGGATGGAATGAGAGCCCAGACAGAAGTTCTGAAGGAGATGAGGAGAGGCCCAGTGTGTACACAGGACACAGGAAGCCTGAAGGAAGGGCAGGAAGGCCCAGCTCACTTTTCTCCACTTCCCACATAAGCTGTATTCCTCCAGCACATTACATTACTCATTGATCTGTGAGTTTTCTGCCAAGTCTATAATATTGATTGTGCTTATCCCTCTGCCTAGAACTCTCTTCCCACTCATGGCCAATTTGGCTTGTCCTTAGTAGCTCAAGTATTACCCCCACCAACCAGGATACTGCATCCAAGGCCATGTTACAGATGTCTTGATGACCCCACCTTCTCGAGCTCTCAAAAGTGGTTCCAGGCAGTGGTTGCCCACTTTGCAGGGTGCTTCACAGTTCCATGGGGCCACAAATGGCCAAGAGATGTGAATCATATCACTGAAAGATGACACCCTGGGTAGGGATGGGAGAGGTCCAGTTGGCTACAGATGCCATGGTAGGAACAAGCAGAATGGCTGGTGTGTTTTGTTTATAAATAACCAGTAGTTATTTATGGTTGTCAAGGGTCCACTGCCTTCCTTTGACCCCACTTCACACATCACATACTGAGAAACAGTTCCAGGCCTTGCCTTGGTCTTCCCCCACAGTGCAACTCCCCATGGTCCCCCAATCTTACTTCCCAGTCCGCAGAGCGTTCCTTTCACTAGATCCTGTCTGCCAAGGTAATGCTCTGCTTCCAGAGCTGCCCCAGTCCTAAGGTTTACATGGGTCTCATATATCTGGAGATTAGTGCTCTATCTGAGGTGCATGTGGTAAAAGTTTGCTCCCAACATGTAGGCTCTCTCTTCACCTCATTGATTGTTTCTTTTGCTGAGAAGAAGCTTCTTAATTAGAATCCATCCTATTTATTGATTCTTGATTTTATTTCTTGTCCTTTAAAAGTCTTGTTAAGAAAGTTGGGGCCTAATCCAACATGATGAAGATTTGAACCTACTTTTCTCTCTATTGGGTCTCTGGTCTAATTGCTAGGTCCTTGATTCACTTTGAGTTGAGTTTTGTGCATGGTGAGAGATAGGGGTTTAATTTCATTTTGCTGCATATGGATTTTCAGTTTTCCCAGCACCATTTGTTGAAGAGACTATCTTTTCTCCATTGTATGTTTTTGTCACCTTTGTATAGTATAACATAACTGTACTCATGTGGATTTGTCTCTGTGTCTTCTATTCTGTATCATTGGTCTATGTGTCTATTTTGGTGCCAATACCATGCCATTTTTATTACTATAGCTTTGTAGTATATATTGTTTAAGGTCTGGTATTGTGATGCCTCCTGCTTCACTTGTCTTGCTAAGGATTGCTTTGGCTATTCTGAGTTTCTTATTTTTCCAAATGAATTTCATGATTGCTTTTTTTTATTTCTATAAGGATTGACAAAGGGATTTTGATTGGAATCACATTGAATCTGTATAGTGCTTTTGGTAGTATGGCCATTTTGACAATATTAATTCTGCCTATCCAAGAGCATGGGAGAGCTTTCCATCTTCTAAGACCTTCTTTCATTTCTTTCTGGTTCTCACATATCTGAACCTGGATCCTTGGATATCTCTTTTAGCCTATTGAGCAACTAAAAATCCCAGAGAAGCTGAGATGAGGGCAATTATTATCATTAGTAGTAGTAGTAGTAGTATCCCTCTGGTTCAGACTGTGGCAGAATAGGCCTAGCCCTGCCTTCTCTGTGGGCTAGAAACTACCATCTAGAGGTTTCAAGGGCTCTGGAAAACTCCTTCATGAGACAAAAATAGTGTCAAAGAACTTTATAAGGCCTTTGCTTGGTGTTCAGTAAGGGGAACTTATTTTTCTAGACACTTTTGGTGGTATCTCCTGAAAAACAAGCCTGTTTCTTTCCTCTTTATATATTCAAGAGTTTGTCCCTTAAAGGCCCAGAACAAGTATAATTAGGCACTAGTGACTAATTGATGGCAGTAGCTGGCTGGTGTGGGAATGACTCTTGCAGACTCTTGCATGCCTGGCTTCATTGCAGAGGCTCTCCAGTCCAGCAGGGGCCCAGGCTCCAAGGCCACATTGGCCAGACCCTGATGGAGTGGTACTCTGCCTGTCCTTGTTGCCTGGCTCCGCAGTGTCACCTTCTCCTGATAAGGCAAGGAGTTCCCCCCCTTTTCATCCAATAACCTGTTGATCAGCACAGAAACTGCTTTAACTTTGTTGAATGTGACTATTAAAAGCAGAGACTACGTACTTGGCTTGTCCTTTTGTGTTATTTCCTGAATCTACAACCTCAAGTATTCAGTGTGCAGGAAATGTAATTATGGAAAGCTCCCTCTTTAAAAGAAAGCTTGTTTTTCTTTCATCACAAATGGGAACAACCAGTCACGCTTTCAGCTGCCCACGACATTTATGAGCACAAGCCATGTTTCTGTACATCCCTGAACCCCCAGGCCTCTCAGGGTGGTTACCTCCAAAAAGCTAAGCAATTTCCTTCCTATGCATTTTTAAATTCTTGGCAGGAAGCCCAAGAACCACCCCCACATAACACTTAACGAAAGTTAATGAAGGATGTGATGACTTTATTTTCTAAAATTTATAATTTGGGTTTAACAACTGCAGTTTTGCCTGATACGTTCTGGTCCATAATTAGGATAACTTACCACCTCAGAGAATGGCCTCAAAAAAGAACTCCAGAAAGGAGATCATAATGAAGTAGCCACAGGTAGACAGTGAGTGTGGAGTTTCAGAAATTAAGTGCAAAAAGAGTTCCCCAAAGGAAAGGATGGGCAACGATATCAAGGGCTGCTGACAGGTCAAGGAATATAAAAGCTAAGACCTGACCACGGAATTTGGCAAGGTGGGGGTGCTTGGTGATGTCAAGAAGAGGTGGGTTAGATTGGTGCTTGGTGACGTCAAGAAGAGGTTTGATTAGATTCATCTTCACAGAAAAATGAATAAAAAGAAATCAAAGCAGTAAATTCTGCTCTTTAGAAAAGCATGGCCATAATGGGGAGTGAAAAATAAGGTGGAACTTACATCAGGCCAAAGGAAGGTTTTTTAAAGGTAGAAACTTTACAACATGTTGGCATCCTAATAGGAGTGACCCAGTAGAGAGAGAGAGAGATTGAGGATGCAAGAAACAGGGAAGAGAATCCCAGGAAAAATTCCTTGAGCAGACAAAATGACGGGATCCAGTTCACAAAGAGAAGTGGCTTTAGCTAGGAGCAGTGATAGGACCTTTGTGGTTACAGCTGGAAGCATGAAGTACATGGACATGAAAAAGAGTTTGCAGACTTGGTGGTGAGAGCATCACAGGTTCTGTCCTGATTGCGTCTATTTCCTTTGAGTCTCATGGTCCTCTTCTGAGAGAGAGAGAGAGAGAAAGCACAATTGTGGGGGCATGACAGGACCTACTTGGTAAAGTTGTTGTGAAGATTATGTGAGCAAAGGCAAGTAAACCCTAGCACAGAGCCAAGGTCATGATAAGAGGGATCAATAACTGGTGGCTGCCTTTGTGTTCTTTTACAGAAATGTGCAATTCTCTCCTCTCACATTTCCCATTGTTTTGTGTTCCCCTCTTTCCAGAATCACAGCCAAGCATCTGAATGGCATCTCCTGCCTAAGTCCCCTTCTCTCTGCCTCCACTTTACCACTCACGTCATAGTTCTCTCCCAGGAAAATTACAATGTCCCTTCACTGCCTCCAACTCCAGTCAGGAAAGGCTGTCTGGACTGCAGACCCTAAATGGGCACAAGCACCTCTCCAAGTTTCCCTATTTTACTTCCCCTTTTCTCTCTGACCTCAGTTTTCTCATCTGTACACTTAGAGGATGTTGCAATCTCTAATCCTCCTCCAGCACTGAATTTCTGCAGCTAAGCTCGGTTATTAAATCTTCAGGTTCTATCTAACTCCAAGTGATATTTGACACCAAAAAAGGAAGGAAAAAAAAAAAAAAAAAAAAAGTTGGGTCATTGAGACAGACTCAGCGAGAATATCTTTAGCGCCATCTGGTGGCATGTGCTTTGCGCATCGCCTCTTCTCAGGCAGAAGACTTATCGCTGAAGTAGAACTAGATGAGCAGAAAATTCCTTCTGTCCAAATGACAGGAAACT
This sequence comes from Callospermophilus lateralis, assembly GCF_048772815.1. Lineage (NCBI taxonomy): Eukaryota > Metazoa > Chordata > Mammalia > Rodentia > Sciuridae > Callospermophilus > Callospermophilus lateralis. The sequence continues at coordinate 138,588,733 of NC_135306.1, forward strand.
AGTACTTTATCAAGAGAAGCCATCCAGTTCAACGCATCTCAAATTTGAATTAGCATAAAAATCATCTAGAGATCTTTTGAAACACAGATGCTGATGCAGTAGATCTAAAATGAAAGCAGGTTTTGAGGGACTGGGAGAGTAAGCAGGATAGGATTGTTTACAGGGAGGCACAAATGGAGAACAGCCACCACAAGTGGACTTTGGCAAAAACGGACAATGGGGATTTGGAAAGAGATCATATAATGAAATAGTCCTCGCCACCTCTTTAAATAATTGATTTAATTTAAATAATTATTTAGATTTGCTTTGTTGGATGTGATTTTGGAGGGTTTGTTGTTGTTGTTGTTGTTTTGTTTGTTTGATTGTAGTATAGTGCTAATCCTGGCTGTGTGATAGCCTAGCTTTGTTCAGGTTGGATAAAATGTAAATATGGGGGAGGAAGGGGTGACTAAAGGATGCCTGGGGAAGCAAAGAAGATCATCTGAGCTAAGTTTTAAGGAATAAATAATGAACTACGGAAGCTCCTCTAGATCATGGGGACAGCATGAACAAAAGCTAGGTGGCATGTTTAGGAGCCATGAATAACGCTACTGGTATACAGAGGCACGAGACTACAAAAGTAACTTGAAAATATACTTCTCTATACTTAAATTACACAAGCTAATTCACAAACCTCTTTATAACACTTTTCACACTTGATATCATTGAATCACTTCTTTCTTTACATATTAAAGTGAACCTGGGGAAAAAAGAGTGAACCTGGCCTATTTGGATACCTATGGTACCCTCAGTATACACAGTCTGGTTCATACGTGCTGCTCACTAATTAAATGAATGTAACTACTTCCAAAGGCTTCTGATTGCTGATTGTTATAGTTATTGTACCAAAGCCTTGGTAAGCATGATGTGCCCTGAGGGCAGGAGTTATGTCAGATTCTTCTCTTTCTTCCATAGTTTTTTGGTAGGCACACAGAGCATCTGGTAGGCACACGGAACACTCTGGGAACATTTAGAAGGAATTGGGAAATCCCACTAGTCCTCAGCCATGCCTCTGGGACCTGTTAACGGCTCAGTAGTTTCCCCAGGCCACAGCCATGTGAAGACAAGAAAGTCTGCACCCCATCTTCTAGGGAGTGTGTTCCTGGTTAGAGTCCTACTTCCTGATGTCCTCAGTGATGAATGTGCACTTACTAGACTCCAAATGCTTACTAAGCCCCTTATCTCAGCCCAACACAGAGTCTCCAAGCCAGGCATAAGTCCAACTCTTGTTCTAGAAGAAAATCCCACTCCTGAGCCAGCGAAAAGCAAACCATCTGGAAAACTAGAAATAGAACACAGAAGATTCACTTAAACCCCCAGTCTACAACTGTGTATTTTTGTAGTCCCTTCCGGATTCTGTGTGTGTGTGTGTGTGTGTGTGTGTGTCTGTGTATGTGTGTTAGGATTAGAACCATGATATGTGTGCTATTTAAGGTTCTCTTCTTTCCAACAAATTCAATAAAGCAAAAAAGTTCAGTGGTTAAAGGCATAAGCCGTTATAGTCTGATTCCCTGGGTCCAAATCTAATTTGTGTTATATGATCTAGAACAACTCAACAAACTAAACTGTCCCTTTTCCCACTCTGTAATATGGGGAGATGATAGTAGTTAGGATCAAATGAGCAAATATATTTATATTAGGACATGTAAGGCACTTAGAAAAATCTCTGATGTTACTAACTCATAGTATTTTTATACTGCTTACACAATCTTCATTTTTTTTTTTTACTTTTTATTTACCTTAATCTTTTTGGTAAATTCCTTTTGTTTTTTTTTTTCTTTTTACAATTTTTTTATTGGTTGTTCAAGATATTACAAATCTCTTGACATATCATATTTCATACCTTAGATTCAAGTGGATTATGAACTCCCATTTTTACCCCAAATACAGATTGCAGAATCACATCGGTTACACATTCACATTTTTACATAATGACCTATTAGTAACTGTTGTATTCTGGTACCTTTCCTATCCTCTACTATCCCCCCTCCCCTCCCCTCCCCTCCCATCTTCTCTCTCTACCCCATCTACTGTAATTCATTTCCCTCCTTGTTTATTTTCCCCTTCCCCTCACAACCTCTTATATGTAATTTTGTATAACATTGAGGGTCTCCCTCCATTTCCATGCAATTTCCCTTTTCTCTCCCTTTCCCTCCCACCTCATGTCTCTGTTTAATGTTAATCTTTTCTTCCTGCTCTTTCTCCCTGCTCTGTTCTTAGCTGCTTTCCTTATATCAAAGAAGACATTTGGAATTTTTTTTTTAGGGATTGGCTAGCTTCACTTAGCATAATCTGCTCTAATGCCATCCATTTCCCTGCAAATCCCATGATTTTGTCATTTTTTAGTGCTGCGTAATACTCCATGGTGTATAAATGCCACATTTTTTTATCCATTCATCTATTGAAGGGCATCTGGATTGGTTCCACAGTCTAGCTATTGTGAATTGTGCTGCTATGAACATCGATGTGGCAGTAGCTCTGTAGTATGCTCTTTTAAGGTCTTCAGGGAATAGTCCGAGAAGGGGAATAGCTGGGTCAAATGGTGGTTCCATTCCCAGCTTTCCCAAGAATCTCCATACTGCTTTCCAAATTGGCCGCACCAATTTGCAGTCCCACCAGCAATGTACAAGTGTACCCTTTTCCCCACATCCTTGCCAGCACTTGTTGTTGTTTGACTTCCTAATGGCTGCCAATCTTACTGGAGTGAGATGGTATCTTAGGGTGGTTTTGATTTTCATTCCTCTGACTGCTAGAGATGGTGAGCGTTTTTTCATGTACTTGTTGATTGATTGTATGTCCTCCTCTGAGAAGTGCCTGTTCAGGTCCTTGGCCCATTTGTTGATTGGGTTATTTGTTATCTTATTGCTTAATTTTTTGAGTTCTTTGTATATTCTGGATATTAGGGCTCTATCTGAAGTGTGAGGAGTATATATTTGTTCCCATGATGCAGGCTCCCTATTTACCTCTCTTATTGTTTCTCTAGCTGAGAAAAAACTTTTCAGTTTAAGTAAATCCCATTTGTTGATTCTTGTTATTAACTCCTGTGCTATGGGTGTCCTATTAAGAAATTTGGAGCCCGACCCCACAATATGTAGATCGGAGCCAACTTTTCCTTCTATCAGACGCAGAGTCTCTGATTTGATATCTAGCTCCTTGATCCACTTTGAGTTAACTTTTGTGCATGGTGAGAGGAGGGGATTCAGTTTCATTTTGTTGCATATGGATTTCCAGTTTTCCCAACACCATTTGTTGAACATGCTATCCTTCCTCCATTGCATGCTTTTAGCTCCTTTATCAAATATAAGATAGTTGTAGCTTTGTGTATTAGTCTCTGTGTCCTCTATTCTGTACCATTGGTCCACCCGCCTGTTTTGGTACCAGTACCATGCTGTTTTTGTTACTATTGCTCTGTAATATAGTTTGAAATCTGGTATCGCTATACCACCTGATTCACATTTCCTGCTTAGAATTGCTTTTGCTATTCTGGGTCTTTTATTTTTCCATATGAATTTCATGATTGCTTTATCTATTTCCACAAGAAATGCCTTTGGGATTTTGATTGGCATTGCAACAATCTTCATTTTTAATAACTGCAAAATATTCTACTGAGTGTCTACCCCAGCCGATTTAATCATTATTCCTTTGTTAGATGTTAAGGTAATTTCCAGCCACTTTGCATCACAAATAACATTTTCATAAATGTCCTAGAACATATATTTCTAATTTTTTATACACAAATTCCCAGAAGTAGAAGTATGAAGTCAAAGGGCATGAACATTTTATGCCTTGGTCTGCACCAGGAAATAGTTTTCCAAAAAAGGATTGTAGCCCTTCAAAATGCAAAGTATGTTGGAACATTTTAGTTTTTACTGCTCCCTCACCAGCCCTAGAAAATATTAGGTTTTTTTTTTAAATTTGTGCAAATTCAACAAGCCATAAATAGCCTCACTTTAATTTCCTTTTCTTTGCTCATCATGGAAATTTGACATTGCCAACTGTGATTAGGTTTTTATTATGAACTCTATCAGTCAGAGTCTACACCATTTGCTTTGACAGAGAAAATTAAATAAAGAATTGTCAATTATGTATTAAGGAATTGAAAAGCAGAAAAGAAACACTAAGGTTCTGCTGCCACCCCTGAGGCTGAAGAAACAAGGAAAGAGGAGGTGGCAGCCCGCTGGCATTGGTGTCTTGGGGTGGGGTTGGGGAGGCTTGCTATGAGGGTAAGTAATGGACAACCTGAAGACTGGACTCAACTGCTGCTGTGGAGGGGCAGAACCAAGGCAGCTCAGTTGAATTTCAATATGAAATAAATAAGAAAAACTTTCTTAGAATATGCATGCTAATGTTGCAAGGGAATGCTTGTACTAAAAAATTACTTGTTTACCTAAAATTCAAATTTTACTAAGTGTCCTACATTTTACCTGGCAACTGAGGCGATGCAGAAAAAGTGTCCTCACTACCCCACATCTAGCTTTCCAGTCTCCCTCTAGTGCCAAATCCCAGCACAGAGCCAGTTGGCAAAGTTGAACAGGGTTTGCAGATCAAACAGTGTAAGAGAAGGGTATATTTGGAGCTGAAAAACAATTACCCAATAAGTGGCACAGTTCACCTTTTTTGGCTCTCTTTAGAATCCATGCACATTGTTCTACACATTCTTACTCCCAGACAACAAAAACAACTCTAACAAAATGCAACTATCTCCAAGAAATGAAGACATTTTCACCTTCTCCCCAAAAAGGGATGAGACAGTCTCAATAGTCATTTTATTCATTACTGGAAGATAGTCATACTCTTCATCTTCTGGATAGGATCAACCACTCTTAAAATTCAGTTATAGTCACACTTATAAACTCAGTTACTCAAACACTAAAGCAAAGAAGTAAACCTCCAACCAAATGTGTATAACATAATAAAGGGAAGGGAGAGGGAGAAGAAATCATCTAATCTATACTATTGTTATAGTTACGTAAGAATGAAGGAAGAAATATGCATGACTTTTACATTCCTTATTTTTTTAACTAGAAGTGAGGCCATAGCTGATATCTATAAATTTCTTCCTCAACCTCCTATTCTGTGTTTTTGTTGTTGTTGTTGGGTTTTTGTTTTGTTTTGTTCTCAGAGTGGACCTCAGCTAGCCAGGGTCCTCAGTCTTTACCCAGTAGATAAAAACGTACCTTCAGTTTTAAGACCTCTGAATCTTTAGTATTCCTGCCTCCCTTGAGTTGCAATAGTGTTCACTGATATTTACTATTGAGCATGGAAATACTAAGACACACCTCAGAGGATCCCCTCAGTGCCAGATGGACTCCTTCCTGGCCCAGATTTCCTGTTGGTTACCAGGATCAATCACTACAACTAGATCAAAAACCTCTTTTTTGCCCACTGGTGTAGTGGTATAAAGAGTTCCAAATGGTCAAGTGGTGGTTCTCAACTCCTGATTCAACATGCTGTGTATCTTAGTACTTAGTACTTCTCTCTTGGAAACTAAAACCTTCAATCCAGTGGGACAAAAGGAGAAAAGACAGGAAACAAAAATTCTGCAAGTGGATTATTAGAGAAAATAGGATCACTTTCACTTCCAGACTCATGAATTCTGAGAAAGAACCCAATATATTATTTGCTAAATCAGATTATATATTGTATCTTTTAGATAGAACATCATCTGTATAGGGTAATTGCCTCAACCCAACTCTTTCTCCTTGGTCAGCTGGCCGCTCTACTGATCTATTAGGTCAGCCGCTTCTAAGTGGTTGGGTATACATTAAGACCAGTGAATTCCTTGAACATGAGCCTTCTATTGCACTTCTTTTACTGTGAAATTAATTTCTTTATTATAGGAGCCTTGTTTGAATTATAACAGGATGATGAATAAGTATTCCAAACATCTATAGATGATGATACTAGCAGCAGCATGATAGACAAGGAGAGAAGTTCCTCTCTGGATTAGCTATGTATTCCAGTGCTTGTCTGTGATGGAAGGAGTCCAAGTTAACCAGCCATCCACCAGATGGATATCAGAAGTTCAACTTGGGTCTCTGCCATTGACAAGTCACTCAGCAGTATCAGTAACAGATCAACAATGGTAAAAGGAAGTCCATGCATAGTCTCAATCCTTGGCCACCATGTCTACTTTGTATGTAAGCCCATTAGGCAAACCCTCGGTGACTGGGGAAAGATGCTGGCGAGCTCACATTTAGAGAACATAACATTTATCTGCTTGGTGATTGAGAAACTATTCTTATTACATTGGTGAGTTTTCACGTGAGGCATAGGCCTCATCACACTCTATTCCTATTCAAGAGGTCATCCTCACACCACTTCCCAGAACCATTCATCACCAATCTTATTTTTTTAAATATTTGGACTCATATTTATTTGATTATAGGGATTTTCCCTCTAATTTTTGTGGTAAATACACATAAGATTTGACATTTAAACACTTTCAAATGTACAGTTGAGTAATATTAAATATATTTAAGGTTATGCAATCATCAGTATTACCCACATCCAGAACTCTTTTCATCTTGTAAAATGAAATTCTATGCCAGATAATGATTCCCCACTCCCCAGTCATCACCAATCTTATAGTTTTGTTCTCTCCAAGTCCCTGACCACCCATCTCAACCATTAACAACTGATCGTGAATCAAAAGAGATCCAGGGGATGGGGATTAGCTCAGTGATAAAGCACTTGCCTAGTATGTATGCAGCCATGGGTTTAATTCCAGCACCCCCCAAAAAATAAAAGTAAAACTAGACATCTTTTGGATCAAAGAGAACAACCATATTTACCATTGAAGTCATGTCTGTCCACTGCCCTTTGCCATTATCCTTTATATCCACCTGTGAAGCTGCAACGTGACACTTAGTTGGTGACAATGTAGCATTAAGAACAATCTATAAACTGAGCCTAAGGTTTTTTCCTTCCTGGACTATAGTCTAAAAAATTCCCAATAAATCCTTAGATGTGGACTGAGGGAGAAGAAGTGATACAGCAGTGATTTTATCAAGTCTCAACCACCTGCTCATGCAACTTACTTGTTCCTTCTGGGCATGCTCGATGATATGCTACCAGATACAACTAACCTTATGATTTGGTGGAAAAGATGGGCAGCTCAGGACATATGGTCTCTTAATGTCTGATAGTTAGGCTGTCCTCTCATTTTAAAAGATGTCTTTGTCCACTTAACCTTTAAAGCATTCTGGAGACTTACACTTCCTTTTGTCATCTATTAAATTATGTTTATCCTGTTATTTCATTTATGGACAATGGCAGTAGCAGAAGCTAGCTATCTGGTAATCTCTCCTGCAGTCAAGAAACAAATAAGGATCTGCCCATCAGAAGAAGAACAGTTATCTACAAAAGAGGGCATGGCTTTAGGCTTTCATGCCTTTAGGCTTGACATACATAAGGGCTGAAAAAAGTTGTTTCTTCCTGCACAGGTCCTAAGTGTTGTAAACTCTGTCAAGGGTCTTCTCTTGGAGGTTGGGAGCCAATGGCCAGAGTTGATCACAGTCCACTCTCTTGCAGGCACAGCCTCTGTGGCTGTGGCAGGGATCCTGGCTGCTCTGAGAATCACCAAGAACAAGCTCTCCAATCATGTGTTTGTTTTCCAAGGTGCAGGTGAGGTAGGTGCCACCAGCGGGGTCTCTACTGTTGTTGAAGTTGAAAAATAAGAATGCATCGAAGAGAATCAAGAAGGGTGGTGTTCCATGGTTCAGTATATTCTGATCAGTATATTCTGATCATCTCGGCTGCCTGAACTTCAACAATTGAATTTATCAATGCAAGAATTTGCCTGGGCCTCCTGGGAGTTATGGGGCTATAGGAAAGAATAAGGGCTTATTTTGGTGAGATATCTGATCCATGCTGAGCAGCTATTTCCCAAATGTCTAAACATTTTCTTTATGGTACCTCTCAGGCAGCTATGGGCATCGCCCACCTTCTTGTCATGGCCTTGGAGAAAGAAGGTGTACCCAAGGCAGAGGCCACAAGGAAGATCTGGATGGTGGACTCCAAGGGACTGATTGTCAAGGTACTGTCAGCCTGGAGACCTGAAAGTTTCCCAAGAACTAAACTTGAAGAGTTCCCTAAGGGGTGAAGTTCTCAGAATAGAGAAGGAGAGCAATGGCAATGGCCTAACCTCCAAAACAAAAGATTCATCCCAAAGTAGCCTTAATTGCTCTTGTTCAGACGTTCTGAATTTGTGTGTGTGAGTGTGTATGTGTGCTCCTTCCAGCCTTACCTCCCACTACTCCTGCCTTGCACTAACCTTCAGCCATATTGAATGGTACTTCTCCAAAAGTCACACATTCCTCTCCTCCACATCCTTGCACATTTGTTCTGCCTGAAATGTTCTTCTCCCTTTTTCCAAATACTCACTCTCAATCCCCCTTCATAGTTTCCTCCTTACCTTCTGATTGAACTCAAATATTAGCTACTCCAGGAAGCTTTCTGAGAGCATTAGGTTTTTTCCTTACATCTATGCTCACATAGGCATTCCCCTTCCATGGGCTGCACCCACCACTTTATAAAACAGATGCTTTTTACTTGTCCACTAAGCTACATAGTCTTGATGCCAATGTCTGGCACCTGGTAAGCACATAATTAATGTAACTAATGTGTGATATATGAGTGAAAGAATGAGAGAGAGAAATAGCTCAGTTTCTGACTAGAATGTGGAAAGGGACACAACTAGATGACCTCTCTCCCTTAGAGCTTGACTCATAGCTTCATCCTTTAATTTCCAGAATTCCACTAGCATGGAATGTCAGTGAGAGATGAAAAACAATGAGCATTGTAGGAATGGAGAAGTGCATTAGGATCATATACCAAGAATAGCAAATACCCTCCTCAGAAACTGGCCTTCCTATAGAGCCAGATCACTGCCGTAGGAACTTAGGCCTGGAGACTCCTCCTCCCACTCTATGTCATTCCAGAGCATCATCAGTCACAAGTATAGGTTGCCAAAGCTTGCCACTCTTGACCATTTTTCACCATCATTTGGTTCACCCCATGGAGCTCACCCCTGCCCAAGGAACTCTCAAAGCTGACATAGTCTCTCTGTTTCTCATGAGGCCAGCTGGTCCCAGGAGTCATCAGAAATGTTTGTGCTCATTTATTAGTAATCATGCCAGCCTGTCCCCCAAGGACCTCTATTTGGGAAAATGGAAGAAATATAGAGTCAGTCAGCTATTCCAAGCCTGTTCTGGAACTCAGCTTAGTATTATTCACAGGGAGGTTAATGACTCATATAAAATACATTCACACTAGCTCCATGAAGAAGAAGAAGGGCTCAACATACGGAAGACAGAAACAAGCTATCATTACTGCCCCAAACCCATCCTTAAACTCAAACTTCTGGTTTTCTTCCTGGCTCCAGTGCCAAGGCTCAAGCCCCTATCCCTCAACTGGGCCGGGTCCTGGATGTCTTGGGGCAAAGGGACTTGGTCAGACTCAGGTATTTCCTTAGAAGCTTTTTGTTCTGACCCAGCTCAAAGAAATGCCTTGTGAATTCTCCTGATGTGGTTTGGGTTAAAGACACACACACACACACACACACACACACACACACACACACACACACTACATGTTAGGCTTTACTGGGAAATCTGATCAAGAGGTCAGGCCCTAAGACTTCTGAAAGATCAAAATTATGGGGCTCAGCAGGGAATGTTCTCAGAGTTTCCAAAAGCATTCTTGCCCCTGCCCAACAGGTTCTCAGCACCACAACTTTTTCATGAACCTTTTTTTCCTGTAGGGGAGAAGCCACCTGAACCATGAGAAAGAAATGTTTGCCCAAGACCATCCTGAAGTGAACTCCCTGGAGGAGGTGGTGAGGCTGGTGAAGCCCACAGCCATCATAGGTAGGAAGATGCAGGTGATATGCTGTCTAGCCCAACTAACTCTATTGACTTGCAGATGGAGAGACTGAGGCTTATCCAGGAGACATAAGTAACTTGTAGAAATGCAGCTCTATCCCCAATTCAATGCCACAGACTTCTATGGAGAAACTACTATATAAAACCATGGAACTAAGCTACCAGAGTTGGGGCTTATGTAGTATAGTAGAAAAGTGCAGGACTGATATCTCTAACCCAGATGAGATGAGCTTTCCCCCAACCAAGGCAGAGATCCTAGTATCTCTCCCTGTACTAAAAGAGCAACCCATTTTCAATGACAAAGCCCAATAACATCTTCAAGATGCATCTAAATGGCAGGGAAGTAGACCCTTAAAGACGAACAGGAGGCCTCAGGCAACTCCAGCAAGAAGATGCTCTTCCCTTCTTCTCTCCCAATCCCATTGGCACATGCTATCCCCAAGATTCCTGAGCCTTACATGGTACACCTAGTTTCCCCAGGAGAGGAATGGGTCATTAATGAAGAGTAGGTATCCCCACTACCCCACTTTTCCCTGTAGGTGTTGCTGCCATCGCAGGAGCCTTCACGGAGCAGATTCTGAGGGACATGGCCTCCTTCCACGAGCGCCCTATCATCTTTGCCCTGAGCAATCCCACCAGCAAGGCCGAGTGCACAGCTGAGAAGTGCTACCGGGTCACCGAGGTCAGCGGGGAGTCCTTCCTTCCCCCAGCTGAGAGGACATAGTAACAATAACCATAAGTAACCCTTTGAGGGTGAAAAAAATCCTCATCATCAGTAAACTGAGGTTCAGAAAGATGAAGTAACTTGCCCACAGTTACAGAGCTAATAAGGAATAGAGCTGGTCCTCAAGCCCAGCTCTAACTCCAAAGCTCTTACAATTAGGCAATGCTGGACAAGTTTTCCCTATCTAACATGAAGCTTTGGCCAGAATCCAAGGCTCTTATAAACTCTAGGATACTTTCATGGCTGTCATGTCCTGGGTTGGCCTTCTCAGGAGATGACAGGTAAAAAGGGTACGATGAACTCCATCATCTATCAGCAATTTCTTGGCTGTCAGATAAATTGGGTGGGGGGACTGAGCTTTCTATTCAAATGAATAAACATGTTTTGAGTGCTTGCCATGTTCTCAGCACGATGCTGGGCATTTGGGAAAGGATGAAGAAGGGTTCAACATACGGAAGACAAGAACAAGTTATCATTACTGCCCCAAACCCATCTCTAAACTCCAACCTCTGGTTTTCTTCCTGGCTCCAGGGCCGAGGGATCTTTGCCAGTGGAAGTCCTTTTAAGAGTGTGACTCTGGAAGATGGAAAAACATTCATTCCTGGGCAGGGAAATAATGCCTATGTGTTCCCTGGAGTGGCACTGGGAGTCATTGCCGGCGGGATCCGGCACATCCCCGATGAGATCTTCCTCCTAACAGCAGAGGTATCTTGTCCTTGCTCCTTTGAATGCTTTCAACAGAGCCTGGGGGTTAACACTAGGTCCTACACTGGGTCTCTAAAGATTCCTCCTCTTTTTGTCTCTTCTATCTGCATGCTCCAAACCCTGGCAATGGATCCCCAAAGTACTTAAACCTCAGGCATCTCTCTAGACTATCTCAGGCTTGACCTTCTTTCCTATGGCATGCAGGCTTTTGAAGAAGGATGGGAAGTAGTTGGAGGAAGAGCTATTGTCAGAAGGAACTAGCAGTCAAGGGACATATCTAGTACTGTTCCCCACCTCCCAGCGTGTCATCTAGATAGAGATGTAACTAAAGGTACCTGAAACTGGGGACTTGTGAACCATGACATGTCTTGTCATTGATCACCTGCGCTGCAATGTCACATTCATTGGTTACATCACTGGGGTAACTGGCAACAGTTAGCCCCACTAGGACACTTTCCGCAAGAAGCAGGTGGAATTCTGAGCACTGTTATAGGGGTCTTGGGGATATACCTGTTCTGAGCATCATACAAGAAAAAGCCCCAGAAGGGTTCTTTACTGGAAGAAATGGTTTCTTTACAATGAGAAAATTCATTAAGGATGACATTTCACATTTATAATAATGGTTATGAATAACAATTACATTGCTGACATTATCAAATAACCTGCACTTGACATTTATTCTCACTCTAAAAAATCCATTGCCTAGAAGAAATGTTTCTCTCTTTTTGTTAGAGAGAGAGAGAGAGAGAGAGAGAGAGAGAGAGGGAATTTTTTTAATGTTTATTTTTTAGTTTTTGGTGGACACAACATCTTTATTTATGTGGTGCTGAGGATCGAACCCAGCACCCCTCGCATACCAGGCAAGCACGTTACCGCTTGAGCCACATCCCCAGCCCTAGAAATGTTTCTTTTGAGTAGAGGAGGATTAAATTAATCAAAGATATATATAAATATTAAATATATTTATGCTTCTAACCTGTAAATAAATTTATACTTCTAACCTCCTCTGGAATTCCTTCTTACCATGGCACTGGTAAAAAAAAAAAAAAAAAAAAAAAAAAAGTTTAAGCCAATGAGGCATGAGAACTGCTTCCATGAATCTCTATCCAGATCCACCCTATGAATCCCACAGGGTACTGTACCACATCCTAGGTCCCTTTTTACTGTGTCTTGTCATTGATCACCTGCGCTGCAAGGTCATAAAGTAATGTTCCCTGAAGAATTTTAGGCCACCTCCCATGCTATGCACAGCAGTTATGATCTTGAGCAGCACCTATCCCAGGGAAGACTGTACCCACCATTCTCTGTCCATCTTGTCTGAGTAACTTGCATTCATATTTCTTCCTATTGCTGTAATGGGTGTTCTTGTCTTATGACTGTGGGTAGAGCTGTTTGAAATCCCCTTTGGATGAGAAGAGTCACTCTTGCTTAAAGACAGACTACAAGTAAATTTCCCTGTTGTGCAGAAACATAGTTGCTATAGCCTTTCCTATAGAACCCTGAGACATCTGCACACCCAATACCCTGTGCCATGGAATACTTCAACTTCCTCATTTCATGATGAGTGTCCATTGATTTTACAGGAAACTCTTCTCAATCTACTCATTAAGCATCTGCTGTGAGCAGAATAAACTTTCTCACTTTTGTTTTTGTTTTTGTTTTTGTACCAGGGATTGAACCCAGGGGTACTTAACCACTGACCAACATCCCCCTGCATTTTTTTGTGAGAAAGGGTCATTAAGTTGCTTAGTGTTCCACTAAGTTGCTGAGGCTGGCCTCAAACTTAAGATTCTCCTGCCTCAGCTTCCCAAGGCACTAGGATTACAGGCATGAGCCACCATGCCCAGCTCAGGTCCCTCACTTTTAAGAGCTGACAGTCCTATCTTCAAAGCCCTGACAGCTTATATTTCTGAAAAAGATGTTTTTCATTAAGACACTTTATGTTGAGGGCTGGGGTTGTAGCTCAGTGGGTAGAGCACTTGCCTAGCACATGTGAGGCCCTGGGTTTGATCCTCAACATCACATAAAAATAAATAAATAAAATACAGGTATTGTGTCCAACTACAACTTAAAAAATCAATATAAAAAAAAGAAAATTTATGTTGAATTTTATTTTCCTATAGAAAATTAAACAGGAAGAGAAAGGGTGAGAACATACTACCACACTCCAAAGACCCCCAGAACATCTGTTCACCACAGGCTATCCTCAAAATTACATTCCTCTTAATTAGCTATATTTTCTCCTAAAAAGCATGGAAATGTGAAGGATTTATAGATGAAATCAACTAACCTATATATGTTACTTTATACCAGAAGAAACCAAGTACCAAAGCCATTAAATTAATAGGCCAAAATCATACCCAGTAAGATGATATAAAATGGTAGGATCTAATTTTCCACCTTTACCACAGGATAAAGCACACTTGTTTGAATATCTGTGGGTGTGAAAACTACCCATTTCTTCTCATTTACACATAAACACCTTTAAAAAAAAACTCAGTTAATGTTTTATTTTTCTTAATTCATATCTCTTTAATGCCTGAAACTAGCTTAAAGAAAATAAAGAGCTTATAAACAAAAAAAGAAAGAAAATTAATATAGATTTTAGGAGATTTACATGCATTGCCTCATTTCATCTTAACAATTCTATAAAACTAAGTATAGAGTGTATCCTTATATTATAGACAAGGAATATGCGGCATAGAGACTTTAAGGAACTTTCCCAAGATCTCTAGGCTTGTGAGCCATAGCACTAGGATAGCCCAGGCTTACTTGACATTATGCTGCAAGATGTTACCAGTGCCCAGCACCTTAGAAGTGCCCATAATACCATGATTTATCTCTTCACAGGACAAGATTTCTATATGCAGATCTAGTCATGGCAATCCTGTTTCTTTCTAACCAATCCATCTTCTGTACCTCCACAAAGAGAACACTTCAAAACACAGATCAGGCCAAATCTCCTCTAATTTCATACCTTCATATGGCTCTGTTTTAGTCATCTTTTTTGCTGCTGCAACAGAAAGACTGTAGTGGAGGAAAAGTTTATTTGGGGCCTCGTAGTTTCAGAGGTCTCAATCCATAGGCAGCAGGCTCCATTCCTTGGGGCTCAAGGTGAAGCAGAACAACATGGTGTAAGAGTGTGGTGAAGGGAAGTGGCTCACATGACCATCAAGAAGCAGATCAGGAAGAGGTCTCTACTTACCAGATACAAATATATACCCCAAAGCCACACCTCTAGTCCCCACCTCCTCCAGCTACTCTACCACTTCAGTTACCACTCAGTTAATCCCTATCAGGACATTAATTCACTGGTTGGGTTAAGACTCTCACAACCCAATCACTTCTCTTCTGAACCTTCTTACCTTGTCTCACATGTGAGTTTTGGGCGGACACCTCACATCCAAACCAAAACAGGCTTCTTGAATTTATAGAATAATATTCAAACCTTTTCCTGTGGTTTTCATACAAGGTACTTCATCACCAGGCCCTCCTTTCCTCTTCTGCCTTTCTTGTAGCCTCTCCCTATCATCGGACCCATCCAGTGTGACTTTTTAAGCCTCAGGTCCTTGCTCTCTCATCTACAAGTATTTGCATATAATTTATATTTTCATGTATCTCCTCTTTTCCACTATTTCCTATTTAGTCCATCATCTGTCAGTCTCTGACACTTCCTCTAGGAAGCCCTTTCTGCATAACACATGAGACTCTGTCTTCCTCTTTGTCTTTATGCCCTCTCTCATTGCACTCCCTACTATAATTGTTAGAATTGTTTCTATTTGCCTTCTATGAGCGGTCTCTATGAGGGAAAAGTCTTTTCACCTTGGGTCCTCAGCACCTAGCACAGAGCTCATCAGATTGTAGAGTTCAGTGAATGTGTGCCTGAATGAATGGGAATGGGGGAAACTCACTCCTTTGAAATAATGTCTGCAAACTCTAAGGTGAGATCAACTCCATTGCCCTATCACTTCACGGACAAATAGTTCTCAGAGAACACAAGGAATCTTCTCAAATTTAAATTGGACACAAGAAGATAAGATAGGAGTATTTTCAAAGATACTCATTTAAAAAGCTGACCTGTGAGGCTGGCTGGGCACACAGAACCTGAGGCTGGAAGGCTTGCAGAGTTTTTGTGCCATTCACTCACTGGAGAAAAGGCCTTCCTCAGTCTGAGACCGTGGCTGGGAGAGTTCATGGATCCCTAAATACAGGAATGTTTCTTAGATGGGCACCCAGGATGGTACCAAACATGGAAAGAGGCTGGAAGCAAGGAAGCGAGAAACTTAGGATCTTTGTGCAATAGACTGGATGAACCAAGAAGAAATCCCATAGTCTTTGCTTTGCAAGCCGTGATTTATTCATCTTAGTCTTAGTAATTTTCCTTTAGAATTCAAAAATCCCCATGTTTTAAGCCTCAACCAGCCTCACAGTACAGAAAAGTTTTGTCCTTGTTTAAGGCTAAGCATTAAGCTCCCTTGGTGCCACATGGCAGCAGAGTTAACAGTAGGAACTGCAGCATTTGACCACATGTGCAGGATTGGGTGAATCTCTGAGGCAATGGGTTGACCTTGTTCTTTGAAAGCAGAAACTCAGCTTATTCCTTTTGGTTCTTTCCCTTTCTCTAGCATATTGCCCAGGAGGTCTCTGAGCAGCACCTATCCCAAGGGAGACTGTACCCACCACTCAGCACCATCAGAGATGTATCTCTGAGAATCGCCATCAAAGTAAGAGGCATCTTACACCTATAAATGGGGAGTGATGCACAAACACTTTCTCTTTGTGACTTTAGAAAGACAAGGAGACAGCAGCTCTGGAGATATACTTAGCTCCTCGGGCTGCATTGCATGCAACCCAGAAACTCCTGCCTGAAGCCTGCCCAGGCCAGTTCTGGAAAGCTCCTGGATTTCCCTTCAAAACAGCGGACAGAAAAGTCATGAAAGCCCATGGTCTTGTGTGCCAGAACGTGGGTGGAATTTTTTTTTAATGAATCATAATCACCCATTTATAAGAAAGGTCAGCTTGCATTACGTGAGGAAAAGGGCTTGTGCCTTGGGGTCCCAGCTCTGTGAATCAATAGTGAAGCAAGCTTGGCCCAATCACTTCACTTCCCTGAACCTCAGTTTCCTCCTTTTCCAAAGAGGCCAGTAATGCCTGTCTCCCAAAATTCTAGAAAAGATTGATAGAGGACAATAATAAAGCTCCATACCCAGTGCCTGCCTGGCCAGAGGAGATGTTTATTCTTCCCCTCTCAGAATGACTGGGCCATAGAGTGATCATGGTCATGGAATATTCCAGACTATGAGACTATGAAGGGTGATGGGTTTTCAAAGAACCAGAGCATAGTCCAGTAAATACTGGCCCCAGATGATAACAGTTGACAGTGTATAGCGAATATATAAGGATTCAATATGCTATTATTTCTGTTAGTGCATATGTTTTTCTATAATTTTTAAAAATAATTTCAAAAAATGCATTGCAGTACACAGTCTCTAAGAGTTGTTCAGTGCAGGGTTTTCCCTCATTTAGTTCCTTCCTTTGAGGATATATTTAGATTCACATTCCCCTGAAGTCAAATCTAATACCCAGAGAAGGTGTTCAGGATGTTCATCCTGTTCAACCCTCATCCAAAACAAAATTTGGTAATTTTATCCTCACACAACTCCAGATAAAAGCATCATTCCCTCACTTTACAGATAAGGAAACTGAGGCTCAGCAAGGATAATGTCATGGCTAGGGACTTGTGGGCAGATACAAGCAAGCAGAATTTAGACTGGGCCTCTTGACCCTGGCCCAGTATTTATTCCACTATGTCAAAGCTCCCTGCTTAGGCAGAAAGCTTAAAATCCTTTCTATCCAGTGGTTTCATGGGCCAAACTCATGAGAGGAACATGATTGGCTAATCGGAATGTATTCTGCCACCCCAGAAGCAAGGGCCTTTAGGCAGGTTTTTCCTTAGATCCAGTTCTTCAATCACACGTTTTTCCCTAGGTCCTCGACTATGCCTACAAACACAACCTGGCTTCCTGCTACCCGGAGCCTGAGAACAAGGAGGCTTTCATAAGATCCCTCGTCTACACTCCAGACTATGACTCATTTACACTGGACAGCTACAGTTGGCCCAAGGAAGCCATGAATTTTCAGACAGTCTGATGAGTCTCAGGGGCCGGTATGGGGCTGGATGAAGCCCAGAGTAACACCCACAATATAAATAGGATCCAAAATGATCATCCTTGTCTGTGTGTGTGTGTGTGTGTGTGTGTGTGTGTGTGTATATTTTTCCTTTGAGTACTCTGATGTAAGGGGAGATGCTGAGGCATACAGTGAATGACAGCCTTGTGCCTAAAGGTCCTGGGAGTTCACTTTCCTATGACCCTTTTCAGAATTCTTTCCCAAGCATTTCTTCATCCACTAATTGCCAACTATTGTCTAGGTCTGGTGGGAAATACCGAATCCTGCCTAGAATTCCATGTTTATAGAGCTCAGGACCTAGTGGAGAAGATTGAACACAAATTATGAAAAATGTGCAGGTAGAAGTCAAGGGTGCTCACAGAAGGGAGAAAATACTTCCTATGAGCACATAGGCTCAGGGAGATGGGAGCAGTTTTTTGCACTGAGTTCCAACAGTGAAGGATGGGTGGGAGTCATGGTGAGATGAGGAATGTAAGCACAGTCACTAGCCATAAAATGTGGCCCATCCATTAGTCCCTGCCAGAGGGACTGAACACTGCCCTCAAGAGTCAGCAGGATATGAGGGCTGAGTAACTGGAGGTAGTTCAGTAGCTAGTTAGGAATGGTCACTGCCCAATAGACTGTTGGGTAATAAACATTCTTTTTAGGTTACTACTAAAAGAAAAACCAGAAAAATGTGGGTGTGGAGGGTCAGCATGCCAGTGAGTGAGGAGGAGGAGAGGCAATGAGGTGAGATTGCAATGGGAAGTTCTAAGGAACTTCATTTTCCTGGCTTTTCCATCCTTTACACTCTGAAATAATTGAGCAATCCGTAACAGCTTTCCTGTAGAGGTGATGTCAGACTGTCCTAGGTATTTTCTGTTTTCTTTTTTTTTTTTTTTTTTTTTTTTGCAGATACTAGGGATTGAATTCAGGGGCACTCGACCACTAAGCCACATCCCCAGCCCTATTTTGTATTTTATTTATTTTTTAAAATGTGTTTGTTCTAATTTGTTGTCCTAGGTATTTCTTAGACCAAGTTCAGCACTAACCACTTCCCTCATGTCCAGCAAAGCCCACACCATGGGAAGTAAGGATGAGATAGAGGTTGCAGCCCCTGCTAAGATCTATGGGAATAGCAGCTTCCAATCTCTAATTTCTTTGTATAAATCACCTTTAGGAACCTGCCCCTACTACCACCTCAGCCTTAGGTTCCCCACTTCCCACAAGGAGTAAGTCCTACATGACCACTTCTCAGTGACAGGCAAGGTGGACTATTACACTTCTAGAAGGGTAATTAGCAAAGTTATCAATCACCTCTTTCTCAAATTTTATTCTGCTTAACATCTGCATCCTTGGTTCCGGTGTTCAGCCAAGAATATCCTAAGAAATTATCCCTCCTCTATGATTCCTGAGCTCACACAGAATGAGAAACTATTCAGAAGAGGGTTTAAAGAATGAAACCAAAATCTGAACTTCAGAGAACTATTTACACTTTTTTGCCATCATGTCCCAAACACCCACAAGGTTTTTGTCTGTTTTGCAGAAATTGACAAGATGATCCTAAAATATATATGGAAATGCAAAGAACCAAGAATAGCCATATTTTAAAAAGAAAAAGAACAAAGTACACTATTCACTTTCAAAACTTACACAGTTGTACAATGATCAAGACTGTGTGGACATATAAATGAAAAAAAAACTGATAGTTTGAAAATAGCCCTTAAAATTATGGTAAATTGATTTTCATCAAAGCTACTGAGATAATTTGATAGGAAAAGGAAAGGCCTTTGAAAAAATGATGCTGAAGCAACTGTATATCCACATGAAAATAGGAAAGAAAAACTTTTGACACCTCATACCACACACAAAAATTAACTTGAAATGGATAGTAAACTAAATGTAAAAGCTGAAACTATAAATTTCTTGAAGTAAATAAAGTAGAAAATCCTTGGGACTTGAGTTGAGGAGAGTTGTTAGATGTTATTTTAAAAGCATGATTCATAAAATGAAAAGTGATATATGTCATCAAAATTTAAAATTTCTGTACTTTGAAGCATAGAATTAAGAAAAAAACAGCAGAGTAGGAGAAAATATTTCCAATTCATGTATCTAATATAGGCATTAGATCCATAATTTATAAAGAACACTTACAACTCAATGATAATCCGGTTTTTTAAAATGGGCAAAATATGTGTGTATGGATAACAAGCACATGAAAAGATCATTACTCAAATGAAAACTAAAACCAAAATGGAATACCATTCCACAGTCACCACAATGGTTATCATTAAAAAGAAATAATAATGTATTGAGATTGTGGAGAAATTGGAATTTTTTCCAGTGTTCTCTCTTAAGCACTACGAAATTAAGGAAATTTTCATTCTAGCTCCTCAGCTTCTGATACATAGCCCCAGAATTCAACAAATGTTATGTAATATAATGGATGCTGTGGTGGCACCACTCAGGTTTGAAATTCTCATAACCCCACTTAATTACTAGCTGAGAGCTCATAGCTGCAACCCTCTCTGGGAACTGCTCTTACCTAGCTAAAGGAAGATGCTTCACCCAAGGTTCCCAGTTATGGCCTGCATCCAATGATGGGCTGATTCTAAATTCAAAGGACCTCAGTTGCAGATGTCTCTAAGTAGCCATCCCATTTGCAGAGCTCCCCATGAAAGGGAATGAACTGTAACTATGTATCAACCATTCAACTTCCTAAGCCCATTCTGCTTCTTTCAATCCCTTCACAGGTGTTATCTCTGAAAAGACTCCCCAATAAATCTCTGAATGCAAATCTCAGATTCAGTGTCTATTTCCTGGAGAACTCAACTTAAAACAATGGAAGAAACCAGTCAGGCTTTTCAAATTTCCAATTTTTCTGCACCAGTCCCACATGACCAAAAGCTTTTCTGGGTTTCTCTTTACCCCAGGAGAGACCTGCATAAACCAAGCCTGATTCTTTTTAGTCCATGTCCAGAATCAGTAATTAATGCAGAAAAGAAATTTTTCCTGAGGTTGATTGCCCCAGGAGGGTTCCTCCCTCTCTGGAACTCCTAGTCACCTAGTCCTAATTGCTTTCATAGCTCTCACATATCTTTAAATCTGAGTTTTGTAATTTTTCCACATTTTTCTGGTTGTTGCAGTGTGCACCAACTTGGGATTCCATAATGTAATAAAGCCTGACAAGAAGTGAAAGTCTCTAGACAAAGTTTTTCAAAATTACAAATGTATGGATTTTTGTTTTTTGTTTTTGTTGTTTTTTGGAGGTGGTGCTGAGGATTGAACCTAGGGCCTTGTGCATGTGAGGCAAGCACTCTACCAACTGAGTTATATCTGCAGCCCTTTATTTCCTTATTTGACTGATGGTCTGAAAAGTTTATTCTGAATCATTCAAATATTTTGAAATTTGCTTATAAATTTAATAAATTTTTAAAATATTTCATATACTCTTAAAAAGAACACATTCTCATACTGTTGAATGCAATGCTCCTTCAATATTCATGGGATCAAACTTATTTTGTTCAAATCTACATCCTTACTGATTTTTGTCTATTGTTTCTGAAATTATAGTAAAATTTCCCACTGCTATGGTAAACTTTTCTATTTTCCCTATAGTATTGTCCATATTTGCTTTATATATATTTGGATTAATGTTATTAGATGCATAAAGTTTAGAAATGTTGTAATTTCTCATGAATTCAAACTCTTGAAACTTTCAGTTATGATTTTCCTCATATCTAGAAATGCATTTGCTGCTACTTTTACCATTATTAACATACCTATATCATCTTAAAGTCTTTCACTTGCAATTCTTTATTTAGATATATAAGCTCTTGTACTAGCTGACAAGTTATTTCTCCCACAGAACTCTATCATTTATTCCAAGACAGTATGAAAATATGGTTGTATTAACATTAAAACATATCACCAAATATCAATCTCATAATAAAAGTAATTATCAAGTATCCCAATATTATAGTTCAAAAAAGCATATAAAATTTTAAAGTTCTAATTAATTCATTAGTAGAAATCTACTCTTTTCGTTGGGAAGACAAGGAAAAATATCAACAGTTCAAACTAAAATAATAGTTAAGTAACTTCCAATGGGTATGGGGAAGAATTACAAGATTTTCAGAAATTTTATAATTAAGCATTGTTTACCTTTTCTTTTTAACTAAAGAGCCTACTGTTTACTTCCTATACAAGACAAAGGCAACATTTTATTAGAAATATTTCATATTTTCCTCCCATTCTGTCTGTCTTCAGGTCCCCAGTACAGGCATCCCAAATGTAAACATTTACTATAAAACTTCTTTATCTGAAGACATTAAACATATATGCTTCTGTACAAGGTGGATTTTGCATGAACTTTTAACCAGAAGTTGATTTTCCAAAATGGAGGTTTTCATAACATAAAATGAGATCTACAGAGACATAAAATAATCACCATGAGACTTGGTAATAATTGAACAAAATCAATTGTTGCACAAATCTGATGTATACCCATACACAAGTGAGGTGGTAAGGATAAAGAAGCAAGCAAATAACTATATAGACCCTACTTGCAATGTTGAAATAACTGAAGGAATAAATCACATAAGGTCTAGAGTGCTTATAGTTCCTGGGATTTTAATTCTGTATAACTAAAAATATACAAGTATTGTGCTGGGTATCTTGGTACCTCATATCTCACTAAATTTCTTATATATTGTTTCTGGCATGGGATAGTAGTAAGAAAAACAGAGGTTGCAATTTTGTCAAGCTTGTGGCTTTTCAATTTTCCTATGGAAGCTTCATTAGACTTATATTCACTAAGCCTATATGATGACTAACATGTACGATAAATTAAGTCCTGTCTCAAGCTCCACTTTCAAGGCAATGGCATCAGCCAGCCAAGTTTTATTGAACGCAACAGTTGTTTCTGTGACCATTGGAGTCTTTGAAGCGCAGCCGCATTTTAGAACGATATTTCTCCAAATATAAAAGTTGCTTGCTGTTAAAAGCTCCGCGCCGCTTTTGTCTTATAAACTGTACTGCATCTTCATTTTTCATTCCACTTTCAATTAATGCTAAGGCAACAAGCACTGGAGTTCGCCCAAGACCTGCAACACAGTGAACGGCAATACAACAACCAGGTTCTTCACGAAATTTAATGTTTACAAGACTTAACCAGTCATCAACAATCTGGTTGGATGGTGAGGAACCATCATCAAAAGGCCAATCTAGAACCTGGATGCCTTCTTTCTCCATAAGAGCAGTGTCATAAGTTGCTTCACACACTCTTACTATTGTTGTAACTCCGTATTTCTTAAGTTCCTCTATAAATCTATTTAAGGTTGCACTGGTTGGGTTGTGTGTAATAAGAAATCTCATGTTCCTGTATGTGACTTCCACAGGAGCTGGGCGATTCATTGGAGCCATGTTAATCTAGTTTTTCAAAAGTCACGGGAAAAATTAAAATTTTTTGAATACAGTAATGGTGTCAGGAAACTGAAGTCTACTCCAACGTACTCCAGATGAAATTCTCAGCGCTCAGAATATGAAGTTGGGAGTGACAGGAAATGAAAGGAACCTCCTAACAAGCCGCAGCAGCTCTTCAAGTCCTTAAAACGGAGTCAATAGAAAGGAAGTGCACGGAGGTTTACCCCATCCAGTCAGAACTCTTGTAAAATGCTCAGATGACTTCAGCACTTCTGTGTCCAGGTTACTCGCTTCCACTAGGGCTTCCTGCTGGAGTGGTAATGTCTTCCTACAGTTCACTTGTCCTCATAAAGGTCGTGCTGTGCCTGGCAGTAATCTCCAGGGCCCTTCAGAAACTCCATAAATGCGTGACCAAGAACACCACAGAAAGGAATATGTTTACTCATGAAAAATTGTGGCCTAATCATACAGCCAGTCCCGTGGCGGCGACACAGGCGGCAGCGGCGGCTGCAGGCCCAGGAGCGGTAATGGGCGTCGCGGGGCGGCGGCGACAGCGGCGGCGACGGCGGGACACCTAGCTCTACCGTGGCCGAGCGGCTCGGAAGAAAAGCCTCGAGGGAGGCAGTGCGCGCGCGCCCAGACGGCCCTGCGTCACAAGCCCTCCTTTTTATAGCCGGCGCGACGTGCGAACGCCCGCACCAATCGCTGTCGAGAGCCAATGAGCGAGACCCCCCACCCCGCAAACGTCACCACGGCCGCTGCTCGGTGAACCTGTGCGGAAGGAAAAGCGCCGATCCTGCGTTGTCTCCTGCCGAGAGAGTGGCACGAAAGGACGCAGGGAGGTGGGGCCGAGTTTGGGAGAGGCTGAAGAGAAACGTGGGTGGACAGGAACGAGGAAGAGAAGGTTCCAGCTACGGAGTCTGTCAGCTTCGTGTTTTGACTACCTCTTGGGAACGTTTAGCTTTTTTTTTTTTTTTTTAAGTCTGACAAACTTTGTGTTTAAACTAAAATATTTAGCTATCATTTTTGCCCTATTGTTTTGTGCTTTGGGACCCAAATGTTTAGTAATGGTAGTAACGGCTGCAGGTTATCAGAGCCCACGAGGAGTAGGCAGGGTATGTGCATGTAGGGACGGCAATAGTGATCAGAGATTACCTACGAGTTCTTCAAGTACGACGTGGAAAAGGAAAAGAGTAGAATTAATTCTGATCTTAGATTGAAATTCGTGGTATCAGTGTGGACTCACCATTTTAGAGATGGGAATAGAAATATATATATATATATAGTGTGTGTGTGTGTGTACGTTTGTGAATTCCTTAACTTCATCTACAGCGAATAAAGAGGGCCTGAAGCAATGACCGTTCCATAGCAATGAGCACAAGTACTGCCCCATCGTGATTTTTAAATACCACTTTCTATTAAAAAAATTACAAGTCTCTGTGGAGAAATCGTTGAGTCCAGAGCCGGGGCAGGGAAAGTACAAGAGTAGCCCTGAAAATCTTGTTATGACAGAAAGTAAGGAAGTATTCAAGAATGAACGGAATATGAAAAACAGACATACAAAACAGACCATAAGAGGCTATGGAGACACGACAGCTGTAATGTGGTATACTGGATGCAATCTTAGAACAGTACAAGGACATTAGGGAAAAGTAATGAAATCTGAAGTGTAAAATTTAGTTAATAGTTCAATTTCTTTAATTGTGACAAATGTATCATAGTAATGTAAGCTGTTAACAATAGAGAAAAATGGATTAGTATATAAGAAACTCTCTTAATATCATTGCTACATTTCTGTTTATCTAAAACATCATAAAAGCCAGCTTAAAGGGCTCCCACTGGCCAGATCTCTATCTAAAAATGATAGGAATGGATTATATCTCATCAAAATAAAAACAAATCCATGAATCCATACTGATATAAACAAGTGAGAGAAACAAAAGCTTTGCCTTACAGTAGAATGTAAACTAAATAAATATAGCAGAAATGGTGGAATTAGAAAAATGTTTATTTAGCAATCATTAAGAGTATCATTTGTTTAGCACAGAAGCATCACTTATGTAAGACTAGGGGGTGAAAGTTGATGTGAAATTGGATATTTTCATAAATGCCTACCACCAAAAAAACTAATTTGTCACCAAAGAAAAAAACCAAAACAGTGGGAAAAGTTACAGACACAAGCCTTAAATGATCAAAGTTAAGATAACCAGTACCAAGACAAACTGAATTGTGTACCACCTGAGAGGATGGAGTACAAGGAACATAGCATCACATCTGTGATATTCCTGCCCAAAAATATGTTACTGGAATTTATGAGAAAAAAAATCAGATAAATCCAAATTGAACTGTAATCTTTGAGAGTGTCAACAATGAAAGTCAAGGAAAAGTTGAGGAACTGTTCCAGGTTGACAGAGATTAAAGAGCTATGACTACTAAATGTAATATGTGATCCTTTTGCTTAAAGGATGTTATTGGGAAAATTAGCAAAACTTCAGTGGACTCTGGATTATATAGTACTAATGAATCTATGTTAATTCTATCATGGTTCAGAGGAGAATGCCCTTATTTGTAAGACATGTATCCTGAGGTACTCAGGAGTAATGATGCATCAGACACCTGCTCCCATATAGTTCTGAGGGAGAAGCTATTTTTACTATTTTGAATACTCTTTGTAAGGTTGAAATGAAATGAAAGTTTATCTTTTAGCATTAATTTTTTTAAAAAATGTCTAGGTCCAGTAAAATGAACTGGACATAACATTCCTACTTTCATATATGAATCCCACAACCAGTGTAACCTCGTATCATGTACTACCACAAGAATGGGAAGTTATACTCCATGTATGTATAATATGTCAAAATACATTCTACTGTCATGTATAACTAGAAAGAACAAATTTTTTAAAAGATCTAGGTCATAAGAAATCAGCTGATACTCTCTTTTCTGGACTCTTGCTCTCATTTTTTGCCTGTTTCTGGAGACTTTTCTTGAAGCTTTACATTTTTAAAATACTTTAGCCAACATTATTAACTATCTTGTAGCTCCCTTTCCCCATAATTTCAGATTATGGTGGATGGACAGTTGCCACTACAAGCTATTTTTTTCCTAAATTTGACTTGAATTCCCTAAATATTCCACTGGACACAGGCTATTAAGCTAAATACTCATTTCCCAAACTTCCTTTGAAGTGTGGTGTGCCCATGTGACTAAGTTCTGTCCAAAGAGACACAGTAAGAAATAGGGGGATTCCTTCCAGATCAGACCCCTAAAAGAAACTCCCACGTGCTCTCTAGCCCCCGCCTCTCTTTTGCTTTCTTTCAGCCATGGGGTGAGCAGCTTTGTTCTACCATGCACGCCCCACCATGATGTACTGCCTCACCAAAGGCCCCGAAATCAATAGAACCAACTAAACATGGAAACTGAGCCAAAATAAACCTTTCCTCCTTTTAAGTTACTTGTCTCAAGTCTTTTGTCACAGTTACAGAAATCAAACACAAATGGACACAGAAAATATGGTATATATATATATATATATATATATATATATATATATATATATATATGATGGAGTATTATTCTCCATAATGAATGAAGTTCTGTCAATTGCAGCAAGATGAATTGAAGTAGAGGAAATTACATTAAAATAAGCTAGACATGGAAAGAAAATAGCATATGTTCTCTCTCATATGTACTGTAGAAGCTAAAAAATGTAGAATAGTAATTACTAGAGATTGGAAAGGGTGGAAAATAGGAGGTAGGATCTGGTCAGTGCATGCTGGATGCATGTATGAAAATGTCACACCAAAATCTATTAGTATGTACAATTAATACATATTAATCAAAAATTTAAAGCTGGGTCATAAGGAGGCTGCAGCAGGAAATCACTTCAGCCCAGTAGTTCAAGGTCATGGTCAATAACATAGCAAAACACCATCTCCAAAATAAGTTTTTTTTAAAATAAGTCTGAACATTTATTAATAGAAATTCATATTTGAAAAAGAGAGAAAAGGGGTGAAAATAATGAGTAAAACCTCAGAGACCTTTTGGACTACATTAAAAAGTTTTGTAATTCATCAATGTCCCTAAATGAGGGAAGAAAGATACTGGACTAATTCCAAAATTTAGTGAAAGACAAATTAATTTAAAAAAAACTCAGTGTGCTCTAACATAATAAACTTTTAAAAAGCCACACCAGGGGCTAGGGTTGTGGCTCACCAGTGCTTGAGGCACTGGATTCCATCCTAAGCATCACATAAATGTAAAATAAAGATATTGTGTTCACTTAAAACTAAAAAAATAAATATTTTTAAAAATAAAAAAATAAAAAGCCACACCGAAAAAAAAAATACATCATAAACTGCTGAAAACCAAGAAAAGGAGAAAAACATGAAAGCAGCCAGAAAAACATTACATTACCAATAAAGAACAATGATTTAAATAACTGGATTCTTTTTTTTTTTTAATCAGAAATCATGGAACCAGAAACTGTAGGCTAACAATTTTAAAGTACAGGGAAATAAAAACTGACCACCTAGGACTCATATATATCCAGTAAAAATCTCCTTCAGTAATAAAGTCAAAATGAAGACATTCTCAGATGAATGAAAACTAACAGATCCTGTAGCCACCAAATCTACTCAAAAGAAATGCTGAAGGAAGTTCTTCAGGATGAAAAGGAAATCATACCAGAAAAATAACTGGACCTTCAGGAGTGAAGGAAGAGCAAAAGAAATAGTATCTAAGCAAAAATAATAGACTACCTTTTTCCTTTTTTTAATTTTTTTTTTTAGTTGTCAATGTATCATTTTTGTTTTATTTATATGTGGTGCTGAGGATCAAGCCCAGGGTGTCGCACATGCCAGGCAAGCACTCTACCACTGAGCCACAACTCCAGCCCCCACCTTTTGGTTTTTTAACTGCATGAGTTTTAAAGCAAAAATTATAACATTGCCTTTTGGGGTCTTCAGTGTACGTAGTTGTATTAAGTCGTGTTTAACCCAAAGAAAGGATAAAATGGTCAAGTAATTTATGTGATTATAAAACTGCTAAATTTTACTTGAAGAAATAAACAAATTTAATCAGTGAAAAATTAGGGTTCATTCCTTAAACAACCACTAAAAAACAAAATCAAGAGATTTATCCCATAAGAATTCAAAAGATAAATTAAGATAGCATACTAAAAAATACACAAAGGGGACAAACAAAAGAATACAGTTTTCAAAATCCAAATTTATCAATAATTACAAATGACAATTTAATAAAAATGGTTGTCATATTGGATTTTTAATTGGATTTGTATGCTATCTATAAGAAATCCATTTAAAATATAATGCCATAGATAGAATAAAAGAATCAGCCAATCATACTGGCACACACCTATAATTCCAGCTATTCAGGAAGCTGAGACAGGAAGATCATAAATTCAAGACCAGCCTGGGCAACCTACCAAGACCCTATCTCAAAATAAAATAAAAAGGTTGGGGATGTAGCTCAGTAGTAGAGCACATGCCTAGCATATGTGAGGCCCTTGGTTTGTTCCCCAGTACCCAAAAAAATGGAATATACCATTAAAGCTTTATCATAATACAGCTGGAGTGGCTATGTATTAACACAAGGCAAAGTAGATTTCAGAATAAGGAATACTGGCATGGATAAAGGAGAACATTGCATAACAACAGAGTCAATTCACCAAGAAAACATACCAATCTTAAATGGTGAGCACCAAGCAACAGTGTCAAAATATGTGAATCAAAACTGATAGCACTGAAAGGAGAAATAAACAAATCCACAATCATACTTGAAGATTCAAGTACTCCTCTCTCAGAAATTAAGAGAATAATTAGAAATTTAGCAATGATATAGAAGATCTATATAACACTATCAATCAACCTGACTTAACATTTATAGAACACATCACTCAATACATATTCTTCTCAAGTACACATGGAATGTTCAGCAAGATGTACTGTATCCTAGGTTAAACAAATCTTAACAAATTTAAAAGAATTAAAATCACACGCTTTTAAAAATCACACATTTATTCTTTAAAGACAATAAAATTAAATTAGAAATCAATAATAGAGTTCTGAAAAGTTCTCCAAAAATTTAGAAATCAGCAATGTTCTTCTAAATAAGCTATGGATTAAAGAGAAAGTCCCAAGTCAAAAATTAGAAAATATTTTGAATTGAAAGAAAATGAAAATGAATTACATCAAAATTTGTAGGCTGCTGCTAAAGCAGTGCTTAGAGGGAAGAAAATTTATAGCATTAAATCCTTATATTAGGAAAAATTTCAAATCAATAATCTGAGTTGCCTCCTAATGAAGCCAGAAAAAGCTGGATGTGGTGGCACACACCTGTAATCCCAGCAGCATGGGAGGCTGAGGCAGAGGAATTGCAAGTTCATAGCCAGCCTCAGCAAAAGCGAGGGACTAAACAATCCAGTGAGACCGTTTCTAAATAAAATACAAAAAATAAAAAAATAAATAAACAAATTAACCCAAAGCAAGCAGAAGAAAGGAAAGTGTGGAAATCAGAAAAATGGAAGCAAAAGTTGACTCTTTGAAAGATCAATAAAATTGAGATAGCCCTAGCTTGCTTTATGGAACAAGGAGGACTCCACCTTGCTAGTCTATAACAATCAATGCAGAGTGCTACTAAGTTTTTACCTTGTTATATAAAACTTCTATCACATCTCACCTCTGCACTAGACAGAGCTCTGAAAGCAGGAAAGGACTGATGAACTGGGTTTTTTTCTACACTATTTTTTTGTTTTTACATATACATGACAGTAGGGTGTATTTTAATACATTTTATAGGGAGCACAACTTCCCATTCTTGTGGTTGTACCTGGAGTTACACTGGTCTTGTCATAGGAAAGTTATGTCCAGGTGATTCTGCTGTCTTTCCTATTCCCATCCCCCCTCCTTTCCCTTCATTCCCCTTTGTCTAATCCAATGAACTTCTATTCTTCCCTCCCCCATCTATTGTGTGTTAGCATCCACATATCAAAGAGAACATTCAGCCTTTGGTTTTGGGGAATTGGCTTATTTCACTTAACATGATAGTCTCCATGTCCATCCATGTATTGGCAAATGCCATATTTCATTTTTCTTTATGGCTGAGTAATATTCTATCATGTATATATACCACATATTTTCTATCCATTTTTTGAAGAGCACCTAGGTTGGTTCCATTGCTTAGCTATTGTGAATTGAGCTGCTATAAACCTTGATGTGACTAAGGCATACTATAGTATGCTGATTTTAAGTCCTTTGGGTATATACCGAGGAGTGGGATAACTGGGTCAAATTGTGGCTCCATTCCAAGTTTTCTGAGGAATCTCCATACTGCTTTCCAAAGTGGTTGATAAGGTCTTAATCTCCAAGTCACCAAAAATTACCTTAGTACTTGGCATATAGTAAGAGTACTGCTACTCAAATTATAGCAAATTATAAGTTCAGTTCCTCCAGTAAAAATGTCATAGATGTTCAGTCAGTTCACTGTGACATATCAAAATTGTATTTTTCCTTAACTAAGCAGTCTATATTTTAGTTAATATTAAAACAACAGCATTATTATAATAATTTATTATATTCTAGAGACTTGCTTCACAAGTACACAGGTTTGGGTACGGCAGGTGGAGCAATCTTGGTAAAAGGCTATTGTTTTAAATATAGCTTGATGATGCTTAGACCTCCATGAAGTGATCATCAGAAAAAATTCAAGGAGATGGCACTGTAGGAATGTTGGGGAAGAGAATTCCAGTCATCAGCAGGCATGTTTGATTCCATCCAAAAAGGTAACATTAGCAATATGCACTGACAAGTTCAGCTTGCATCAGTATTTTCTCTTTAACTATTCAGAATTCAATATATTCCTATTTTGCATTGTAAAAAAGCAAAAGCAAGTTTCTAAACATTTACAAATGTCTCCTCATTTTCTAAGGGACAGATGTGGCAGGCAGAAAGCAAGTAGTATAAGAGACTTTCTTCCTGGCATTTGCATTTCAGAAATTCAGATGTCACTCTAATCACTGGGCAGAGGGAGAAGAGGTAAAATGGTAAAGATAAATGAATAAATTCTTTGAACATACCTTACCAGGGAGGTAAGTCCTCTTTAGTAGCTCATAAAGAGTCAAGAATGGATACAAGTGAAGCAGTGAGAGAAGGTGACACCTGCCAGGCCAGGCACTCTCCTCATGGTACATACACATTTATTGCCATAATAAATGTATGGTGTAGAAATGTCTGGACAACAGAATGTTTGACTTGGAGGTCACCAAGGGAATTATATTCCTTGGGGACCTGACAGAGTCCCAGTTTGTCATCAATTATAAAACTCTAGTCACATTGTTCTGAGCTTTTAAGGCCAACAGTCTAACCTACCTGTGATGACTATACACACAGTCCTCTAGAAAAATAAAGGGTTGGGGGTAAAATTATGAATTATAATGCACAGCCAAGCACTTAGAAAATATTTATTATGACACTGATTCATTATGGATGAAAAAAATGAAATTTATGGCAGGGTTGTGTCAGCAGTCCCTCAGCAGCCAGAGCAAAGTTGGGTTCCGTTCCCAGGGCCTATGGCGATGGGTTCCAGTCCTCAGAGCCACTCAGTTTCATTGCCATAGAAGAGAAATTTCAGGAATAAGTAGTGGTGGGAGAAAGGCAGGAGGGAAGAACCAGTCAACTTGAATTCAATGAGAGGCTAAATAATCTAATGAAAGCATAGAACCTAGAGAGTAATTTTTTTTTCCTCTGAGGTAAAAATATGCAGTTTCAAAATCACTCCAAACATGTAAAAGATTTAAATGTTCCCCAGGAAACAAAAGTCAAACTGAGTTTTATACAAGCAACCGGGAGCCTTGCAGGAACTTGTTCATGTGCCACAAGTTGCTCTTGCCTGTATTGGACATGCGCCTCTGGCACTGTTTGCAACGCTGATACTTCTTGCACTGGTCCAAAAGGAATAGCTTGTTGGAAGCCCTGAGGAACAGGAGAGGAGAGTGAAAGCAGCAGTTAGCAGTTGTTATGCAAGACTCTGGAGACCCCCATCACATTACTGCCTGCAACTCAAACCCTGTCCAGGCTCTCCCTGCTTGCAAATTGCCACTGTCTCCTCTTCAGTAAATCTAAGCCTCTGACTTGGTACCCTCACAGCAACAGTCTGCCTGACCCTCTTTTCCAGTCACGCCCACCCAAACCCACTGAGAACACAGTGTCCAAAGTCACACAGTCAGCAAAGAATGGCTTCAAAGCCTCTTTGTTTGCTGTTTTGTCACTTGGATGCACCTCTCTTTCCTGGGCTCCTGGAGACAGGAGACAGCATTTGAGAGAGAGATCAGGCCATTAAGCTGCTGGTTAACAGCACCTACGGAGCATTATGAGTACACTTACAATGAAATATCTCAAGAGGCCAGAGCTTCTGGAGAGTTAAGGGCAGGACAGAAAGTGAAGATAAGTAGAGGGACAAAATTGGATGGCATCAGAGAGGAAGGGGCAGCAGTGACTGATCTACCTTGACAATTCCCAGTTATGCAAGCCAGTCCCTAGTTGTTCCCCTGCCCCATCAACAGTGTCTACAAGGGTAGAATTCTGGACAACCCAGAGCATCAGAGGCAGCCCTAAAAGGAGAAAGTGTAAACAGCCATGAAAGTGGGTAAGGGAGACCCACCTTGCTTGCCTTGTAACAGGACAGATTGCATGTGCTAACTGCATGCATGTGAATCGTGTTTTTGCCTTTGCTTTTTTTTTTTTTTACCCTGTCAACACTGTAGTATTTGCTATGATTTTTGTTGTTGTTGTTGTTATTCTAATTAGTTACATATGACAGAAGAATGGATTTCAGTTCATTGTACTTTTGAATTTTACATCAACCACTTCGTTCTTCCTATCTGATGCCTGCTTCAGTATCTACCTACAACTTGGCCTAGCCTAGGTCCTTAGAAAACAAGTCTGCTCCACCATGTCCCAGAGCAGGTTTGCCAGCCTACACTCAAGATTAGTTCCTGTATATCCTTTATCACTATGTTGACCAAGCATTTTTACTAAATCCAAATAAAATTTCCCCACCATTAGTCTCACTGCCTTTTACTTGCCTTTCTACAACACTGAAAAAAATGGCTTGAGCTCTCCCATTCCCCTTCCCTTCCTCTTCTCTAGGCCAAGCAACTCCATTTCTTCTTTGGGACCTATTTTCCACATCATCCCTCATACTTTCATAGTCGTACAATATGTTTCACGCATTAGGAAAACAGGTGAGAGGGCTGGGGTTGTGGCTCAGTGGTAGAGCACTCGCCTCACACATGTGAAACACTGGGTTCCATCCTCAGCACCACATAAAAATAAACAAACAAAATAAAAAGGTATTGTGTCCATCCACAACTAAAAAAGAAGAAAAAAATTTAAAAGAAAAGTAGGTGAGAAATGACTTACAAGAAAATCTAAAAGAAAAGGAGTTACAAATCAAGATCATTGTAACAAAATTTACCCATGATAAAAATGAGTTAGCAATTGAAACTATTATTTTGATATATCTGGGGTTGACTTTAATATGTTGATTGTGCAGACTTGGTCTGTTTCATCAAATTCTCGTTCTGTTAAATCCTGCCTTACATTTTTGAAGGATTTTATTTCTATGAGTAACCATTTCCCATCTCCTTAATCAATCTCTAAAACTTCTCTGTTAGTTTGGTCAGGCAAATATTTACTTTCCCATTTTACACATAAGAAAAAATAAGACAAAAAGATTAGCTGCCTCTTCGAAGTAAGTGATAATTATCAAAGCCAGGACAAGAATCCAGATTCCCTAACTTAAATTATAAATACACCACTGGAGAGGGGATTAGTTCCATAATGGGCATCTCATCTTTCCAAGTATCAATCTTACTCACAATCCCTTGACTCTGCTCCTAAATGACTATTCCATAAGCATTGGACGTGTTCAGGTCAGATATTCACTGTCCTGACTTTCAATTAGTTTTTTCCAAAAAGAATTTCTACTACCTTCCACAAATTGAAAATGAAGCCACCCTAGTCAGAGGCACAGATTGGGGCAGAATTGGTGAACACATGACATACAACACAGCAATCGTTAGTCCCTTGTTCATGGCAAACATTTCTAATCAATCACAGCAGCATTTCCCACTGAACACAGACTTGCTTTCTCCATTAAATCTTCTAGTCAACCACCACTGATCAACTAGAATTGGTGCTTGAAACCTGCCATCCTAGGATTAGAGGAAAGTAAATAAGGAATAGGGGAAATTTCTTCAAAAAGAACTTCTGGTTCCAATCAGATGTTACCGCTCGAAAGACTTTTCTTCCAGGTCCTTCTCTTTCTTTATTGCAATGCTATTTTCCCAATCCTCCTGCAAGCATTGGTTCATTTTGTTCACTCTCTCCAGCTCTGCAGTTCTGTCTGCCAAGTACCTGGAGAGAAAAGAGCATTCTGACTCCATTCTTAATATTTAAAAGAACATGCATTAATCTTGGGAACCCCATTCCTTTCATGTAAAATTAAACAGAAAACTTTCTGGTTTTGTTCACTGTTCTTTGAACTATATACTAAAAGGCATGGACACTGTAAAAGCATAGTGAAACTTCTGGCTGTCAAATATTATGAGTCTAGGACCTTTCATCTTCAATAGTAATTTAAATTAGCAGGGTTGAAACCTTTTTCCAATTAACAACTTTGGTCTTTAAAGTCATTAATTTCCTTTGAAGCTAATTTAACTCATCTGAAGAATCATTCCAAATTGATTTCTTATACTCTGTTTCTTTGCTTTTATTCCAACTTCTCAGCTGTCAGTAATCAGCCTACTGGTTGCTACAGGCATTCTGCAAGCAAAGGCATACAAATCAAGGTCTAGAAAGGGATTAAAGGAACACAAGGGACAAAAGGACAAAAGGAAATCTAGAAAATATCTAATGCTATGCTGTGAAGAAGTCAGGGGAAGGAAAAGAAATGTTTGGTGAACCATGGTTAAAGCAATGACTGCCCTGAAATCTTTCTTAAAGTCTCACTAATCCCAGAGTTGCGTTTCCACCACTGGTCTCCAAATACACTGACACTACTGTTGTGAGCCTGGTTCAAACTATTTATGTGTGTCTATTTCTTGCCAAAAGGAAACTTTTACTGTCAGTTTTCATTGAAGTCTAGAAGAAGCATCACTGAATGTGACTGCTGACCGCCTACACTGAAGAGACTTGTGCTGTGGTGGCTACAGCCACTAGGTGTCAGAATCCTCCACTGAAAATCAGCACTGTCCCCTGGTTCACTTTTTCCTAGAACAGCACAGCCACCTTTTTATCTAACCAGCATTAACTGCACAGCTATTATGTGGCAAAAGATCAAATGGCAAAAATATAAAGTGCTAATGCCCATTAATAGTGTGAGTTCACTGAATGAATGGAACCTTCTTTTTCTTTTCATAGTTCTTTTTTAATTATAGTTTTAAAAAAAATCACCATCTTAACCAGTTCTAAGTGTTGGCAAGGATGGAGAGGTGATAAATATATCCAGACTGTTGTGCAACCAAGCTGCAGAATTCTTTTCATCCTGCAAAACTGAAACTCTATGCCATTCAATTCATTTGTCATTCCTCTAGTCCCTAGCAACTACCATTCTACACTCCGTTTCTAAGAATCAACTTTTCTAAATACCTCCTATAAATGGAATAATACATATTTGTCCTTTTGTGACAGCTTATTTTACTTAGTGTAATGTTCTCAAAATTTATGCACACAGTAACATTTGTCAGAATTTCCCCCTTTCAGATTTGTATTCAAAAGAACTGAAAGCAAAATCTTAAAGAGATATTTGCATACCCATATTGATAGCAGCACTATTCACAACAGCCCCCAAGAAGTAAATGTAAATGTCACAGAGGAAAAAGCAAAATATGATATGTACATAAAGTGGAATATCTGCCATCAAAAAATAATGAAATCCTGTCATTTGTGGCTGTTGCCACAGGATGGAATTAGAGAACATTGCATAGAAGAGACTGGAGTAGAGGCCATTAGAGCCTAAGAAGGGTAGAGAGGAAGGGGTGACAAAGAGAAGTTATAAAAATGTACAAATATATAAAAAGGAAAAATAGTTCTGCTGTTCTACAGCACAGCAAGGTTACTATAGTATACAATTATTTATGGTATGTTTCAAAATAACTTTAAGTCTTCCAACTAATACAAATGATAAATGTTTGAGGAGACAGAAACACTAATTATCCTGATTTGATCATTCTACATTATACACATGTATTGAAATACTGTACTATATCCCATAAATATGTACAATTTATGTGTCAATTAAAAATTTTTAATTATATCTCAATAAAGTTTTTGAAAAAAATAAGAAAAATTCATCAGGAAAACTATGCCTTCCCCTCAGGCATGTTTGTGCTTTCACTAATCTTCTTAGGCTGCAACCATTTCTCCTCTCCACCATCAAAATGCCTGCAGAGCCTTTTATGATTACTATATTACAATCCTTTAATCTGTAAGCAATGTAACTTATGATTGCAAAACCATAAAATCTGTTGAAAATAAAATAGCAAGCCCAGGGGAAAACTAGAGTAAAAGGGAATATTTAATGCAGAATTGTTATAACAACAAAATACTAGGAAACAAAGTGAATATGTTCACCAAAAGTGCAAAAGTTAAATTATATTATTTTTAGTACATCCATTGGAGAAATGCAAATTAAAGCATGAGATACCACTATATACCTATTAGAACAGCTGAAATTAAAAAGATTGATCATACCAAGTGTTGGCAAGGATGGAGAGGAACTGTCATACACTATTGGATGAGATTAGAAAATAGTACAACCAAACTGAAAAGCACTTTGAATTTCTTTAAAAGTTAAATATGTATCTGTGATATATCAGCCATGTCATGCCATGCCTAGGCATTTACCCAAGATAGAAGGCACTATATGTCCATACAAAGACTTACACTCAAATGTTTAGAGTAGTTTTATTCACAATCACCAAAAACTATAAATGACACAATGTCCATCAACAGACGAATGAATAAACAAAGTATGTTATGTATGTGCAATGGAATACTCCCCAGTAAAAAAAAAAAAAAGAACTGAGATATTGTTATATGCAAAAGCATGGGTGAATTTCAAAATATTGACTCACAATGTATACTGCATGGTTCCATTTGTATGAAACCCTAGGAAATGCAAACTAACCCATAGTGACAGAAGGCAGATTAGGGGTTGCCTGACCATAGGGTTTGCGGGAGGGATGAGGGAGGAATTATAAAAGACACAAAGAAACTTTCCAGGATGATGAATATGTACATTATCTTGACTGTAGTGATCCTTTCATGGGGGGTGCATACTATATCAAAACTTATCAAGTTGTACACTTTAAGCACATACAGTTTATTGTACATCAATAAAGTTGTTTTTTTTTAAAAAAAGGAAAAAAAAAATCATCAGGAAAGCCGTGCCTTCCCTCAGGCATGTTTCACAAATCTTCTTAGGCTGCAACTATCACTCCTCCCCACAACCAAAATGCCTAGAGAGCTTTTATGATTATTATATTATAATCCTTTAATCTGCAAGCAGTGTAATTTATGATTTCAAAACCATGAAATCTGTTGAAAATAAAATAGCATGCTCAGGGGAAAAAACAGAGTAAATTTTATAGACTCTTCAAATTGTGACACAGGAGGTAGAGCCAAAATCATGGGCATAATCTCACCCCATGGGCATTTCCAGTTACTTATGTAATAGAAAGCAGAGTGCCAGTTCTTTACCCCACTGCACTCTGTCCTGCTGTCAACTCCTACAGCCACACCATTACATTACCACCCTACAGGGACTGAGAGCCTACTGTGACATTTTCCACAACCACTTTTATTCATTATCTCATGAAAAGCTTTTAAAATATATTCAGAATCACTCAGAGTTTATGTTCTAAAATAAGTAGAATGAGTAACTAAGTATCAGTGGGGAGCCAGATCTAGGGAAGACCCCAAATAAGGCCATTTCCATTGATTTAAACTGATGTAATAGAGAATAATTATGTCAATTTATAATCCAGAAAAAGAAAAGCTCTTTCTTCTTTTCTTTTTCTTGTAATAGTAATAACTACCCTTGAGGGAGCACTTAGGCTGAGTCAGACACTATGTTATTTACAAAGATTATTTAATTTAGCCTTCAACCACCTAAAGATACTTGTATTATTCCTAATTGATAAGGAAATCAACATCTTCAGAGATAAGTAACCTGTCTAATATCACACAACTCATAAAATGGTAGAACCATACCAACCATTCAGAACAGATACTGGAAATGGTCTGGAGTTCCCAGTATGCATCATTTAGGTGAAAGATCATGGGGATATGGTTTGGGGATACCAGAGGGTTGAGGGAAGTATAGACAGAATAGGTATACTTGTGGGCTTGGGGTAATCACCATCAAATAAATATAAAAATATATAATATTTTAGCAAATATATAGACATACACTGCTGAGAATATGCAATATCTATCCTATGGTGGACTTCAGAAATTATGTGTTTCACCACTTCCACCCTTCTCTATCAACAATCAGATCCCACCCTTATCACCATAAACTCCATCTACTCATGTTTGTAAATCTGGGCCTACATGGTATAGACCACAACAGATACATGCACTATCTCTATGACCACTTATAAAGTTCACAAAAATTTAATAAATAATTTTTTATAAATACAACTGACTTCTGAGATTGAATTCCTTTGGACAGAGCCTTTTTGGAACTCCTTGTACCTTGACATTTTTAACTGAACAAGAATAAGAATCTAAGACCTACTGAACATCTGCAAAAAAGAAAACTAGAGTTCCCTGTAGCAATCTGGGTGAATAAGAAGCAGGAGATTATGGATGATGGAAAGACTAGGGAAGAACCATGGAGATGTTGTAAGACTGAGAGCCAAATAGGACCTTTAAAAATTCCCCATTGGTGCAGTGACCAATTGGGCATTTTAAGAAATGGGATGTCTGATGTTTGAACTGAAAGGTATGTGCACTGATACAGTATAAGTCCTCCTCAGCCTACCCTGACACCTTCCACACACCCTCACATATGGAGGAAGGTTAGTGGAAGTTGAGCAAGACCCCTTCCAAGTTGTCATGTCTGGATTTACTTGAGCACAACACCACACTTGAGGCTCACATCCTACTTCCAATGGATACTGCTGGAAGGGACAACCCTTTTAAGAAGTTAAACTGTAACAGGAAGGAAAAATATGAGGAGGGAACTGAAGGGAGAAATGAAATCAAGAGAGGGCTTTTAAAGTTATTTATTTAATTGTGTTTTCTTCATAGGATGGATTGTAAAGATAAAATGAGATAAAGAATGTGGTTAACTTGGAAAAGTGTCTTTCACAATTAACTCCTCAATGTGTTATCTATTATTCTTACTTTTCTGCTGTTGTTTGAGAGAGGAGGGAGGAAGAGGAGGAAAAATAAGAAGCCAGGGAGGAGAAGAAAAGATTCAAGATCTCCTTACTCTTTTCTTGTCCTCTGAAGCATCTCCAAGTCCCGCTTCTGATCCACCAGTTGGTGCAGAATGGCTTCCCTCTTCTGGTTAGCAGCTGTTTCCAGCTGGTGCTTCATGTAATCCTGTTCTCGCTTTCGCTTTTCCACCAGCCAGTCAGTCTTTTTCTTACCAAAGATAGGCTCAGAGGAGTCCGGTTCAAACACAGGTAACTGAGAGGGTCTGTTCTTCATCTGAAATGGGAACAAACATATGCAGATTTTAATGCTATTATGGAATAAACTTTATGCACAACTCTGTAATATGGTAAAATACCAATACCTTATAGGAAGGTTCACACTCACCAAATGTGTAACACCAAGAGTATCCATAATATTAGAGTATTTATATATTTTATGCTATTGAAAAACTGTATAATTTTAAAATAATAATACTTGGCCCTTACCTGAGCATCCAAAGCTGTCTTGTAACACAGTGTTTCTTCCATTTTATCTTTTAAATATTTGGCTCTTTGTGCAGCAAGTCTGATATTTAAGAACAGGATAAGGTGGGAGAAGTTTTGAAACATTTTCAGTCAAGTATTAATACTGAGACATCATAAATAAAAATTGTTCTTTCATTATGGGATATTTCATCTTAAGAAAGAAAAAGTAGGGCTGGGGCCATAGCTCAGTGACAGAGTGCTTGCCTAGCATGTGTGAGGTGCTGGGTTCAATCCTTAGCACCATATAAAAAACTGAACAAATAAAGGCATCTGTCTATAACTGCAAAAAAAAAAAGAAAGAAAGAAAGAAAGAAAAAGAAAAAGTAGTTCAAATCCATAGGCGAGTGGGCATCATGTAAACACAGGACAGATAGGATAGGTATAAGCAGGGGATAGAACCATATTGTCCAAATACTATTGAAACAGCAGCCCCCCTTCTATACTACCCTGCCAATTCTTTAAAAAAATCTAGATATGAAAGCAGTAAGGGACTATTCACCTATCAACTGATTTATTGTAAAAGTCCTTTTTAAGGAAAGTAATCCCTATTGTAAATAATAACTTCAGGAAACACATATGATCTATTAAGTGAGTACAATGGACTATTATAGAACATTTATAGAATATACTTTTCAGTCAATTGCTCTCCTGACTTTAGTAACAGAAATATGGGCCTCCCTCCCCTGTTTAGGCACATATGAACTCCATATACCTAACCCTATCCAAGGCCTCAGGTAATTTAATCAAGATCAATCAGATCTCTTTCCTGAAGTTTGAAATTGAAACTAACATTCTCCAAGTCTGAGCTGGAAAAAAAAAAGAGTATGTCAACTAAGTATCTGTGTGTAAGCAGACAGAAGGCCACTGTACAGGTCTTTTCAGTCCCTGGTTCCATTCCCTCCTGGGTTCCCATACATTTCTTCACTCAGTTTCCATGGGACACCCTAGTATTGGTGAGCAAAAAAACATATAAAATGATACTCTATAATAATTATAGATTGGCAATCATTATTATAATCATAATGATGGATCTTTCATTATTCTAATTAGAATACCATCTAATTCTAATGAGGGTATTGACTGCTAACTGGATTAGTTTGTTGCTCAATTGGTTATAGTGGTGCTAATAAAACTATCAATGCTGGTTCAATCTTACATAAAAATTCACACAGAAATTCTGAATCCATTTCACAGAGGACCTCTGGCTAGACTCACTCCTCTGTGAGCTGTACTTGTTCTAGGTGGTCCATCAACTCTCTGTTTTGTCTTTGCTTTATTTCCTTTTCCCGTCTGTTAGCCATTTGTCTCAAGAGACTTTGGGAATATTCCTCTTGCTTAATAGCATTAATCTCAGGACTAAGTGGCCGTTTATCAAACAGGAAGGATTTCTAGAATGAAAGAAAAGCAATTTATTCATACTAGAACACAGAAAAATAAAGTTAATGTTTCAGAAGAATAAAAATTAATGAGAAAGTATTTCTTACTTTCTAATATGCCAGCTAACATGAAAGGAACCCACATAACAACATGAGCACATTTGATAATCAAGCTGAGCTAATTGAGCTCAGAGCCCCATTTCTGAGACAGGGATAAAAAAGAGTACCATGGAGTGGTTCCTGAGCTAGTTTCTTAGAAGGAAGAAAGAATTCTGAACACCTTTAAAAGCATGAGCAAGCAGACAGAGGTGTTGTAAAGAGAGCACCAAGTATCTACTATGGGCCCAGCCATTCTAGACTTTCCAACAATAACAGAGTTCAGAGATCCTCAGGTTCATCCAGCCTGCATTCAGGTGCCAGAGACAAGTAAACATTAACAAGTAAACAGTTTTTCAAATAATTTAGGGTAGTAATAAGTGCTATATATCCTTTATCCTAGCAAGTGACTAGGTAGGAATAGGATTAGATCGGTTGTTTACTAGCGAAGGCTTTTCCTTGTAGAAGACTGAATCGCCTCCACTGTAAATACCAGTGGGATCTGTGTCCCATAAAGAAGGAACAGCAAGTGTGAAGACATCAGATGGAAACAAGTGAGGCATGTTCAATGAGCAGAAGGGAGGACTATGTGGCTGAGGCACAGGGAGGAAGAAGTAGAAG
The DNA here is from genome assembly GCF_048772815.1 of Callospermophilus lateralis. Lineage (NCBI taxonomy): Eukaryota > Metazoa > Chordata > Mammalia > Rodentia > Sciuridae > Callospermophilus > Callospermophilus lateralis. Next base: position 138,630,763 of record NC_135306.1, read on the forward strand.
TAAACAAGTAGAGTTGGAGGAAGGCAGGGACATCTGGCAGGGTCTGATAGAGTAAAGCAAGTTCAGCTTTCAGTTCAATTCAGTAGGATTCCTAGAGGAATTAAACAGGAGAGTGGTATGTTTTGGTTAAGAATTGTAAAAGATCATTTTGGCTGCTGTGTGGAGAACAGATGGTAGGAGAAGAAGATGCAAGACATGAATCCGAGGAGAGACCAACTGAAGAAGCTGAACCTTATGATGTGTCTTTGACTGGGGTGGCAACATAAAAGATGAAGAGATTTGTGTTTTGTAGGTTGTTTAAAGAAATTTGTTTAGCTCACAGTTTTGAAGGTGGAAAGTCCAAATGGCATGGTTCTGGCTCTGGCATGTCCTACCTGGCTATTTCACCTCACAGTAGGAGTACAAGCAGAAAGAGGGAGGAATCATATGACAAGACAGGAGCCAGAGAGAAACTTAGAAATCAGCCTAACTCTTTTATAACAACGTGTTCATATGAGAATTAACTCAAGGTCCCATGAGTACTACCTTAATTCCTTTCAAGGACAGTGTCCCAGTGACCAATTCCCACCCACCAGGCCTACCAATTCTCAACATTGCCATGCTGAGCTTCCAATCCTGATCTCTTAGGGATACACAAAAAAAAAAAAAAAATATATGCAAACCATAGATATGCAAACCAATGCTCTTCTGGAAGATGAACAGATCTGAACAGGTACTGGGTACATTTAAAAGGTAAAAGCAGCTGGACTTGAAGATGGTCGGATGTGGGAGACAAAGAAAGGGGAACCTGAGATCACTCCTGAGCATCTGGCTGACTAGGGATGCCACTTACCAACTCGGGAAGCAAAGAACAGGTTGAGGAGGGGATCAATAGTTCTGTTCTGTTCTTTTTAAGATATCTAAAGATATACCAAAGAGGAGCTACAAAGTGGGCAGTAATAAATGTAATCTGGAATTTATATATAGGAAGCAAGAGAGATCATAGCTAAATGTCAAAAGCCCCATGCTCTCTCCCTCCCTCTTTGCTGCCCCTGCCTGAAATGTTCTTCCTCCACTTACTTCTTTACCTAACTCTTATATGCAAGGAGTCTTCCCAGATCTCTGGGCTACACTAAGTGACTCACCTGTTACTCACAGAAGGCCATTTTCAAAGATGTATTACAGCAGTTATTATATCACACTCTTTTCTCTTTTAGTCCCTGTCTCCCCTACTAGACTGAGACCTCTTTAGAAAAGGGAACTTGTATTCCTAGCTGCCAGCACAGTGGCTGGCCTATAGGAGTTCCATACATCTTGGATAAAGAAAATATATCTGATTAGATTTGTGTGCAGAGTGTCAGACTACCTAGATAGTGATATAAAAAGAGAAAAAATCAGGCAGAGATGAAAGTAGGCCAACATGATTAAAAGCAAATCAACAGTGAAGCAGGTGGCTTCTTCCATCTGAAGCTGGCTTCTCAAACTTTAATGTACATACAGATATTCTAATATAGATCCCCATTCTGGAAGTCTGGTATAGGGCCCTAGATTTTGCATTTCTAGCAATCCTGTCATGATGCTGGTTTTCTCTTTAGCTTCCAGGGCTGGACTTCAGTGTACTCCCCCCACCACCTGTCCTAGGACCTGATTGAGAATGGCTATAATTAACAAGAACTGCAGTTACTAGTAGTTACTCTACTGTGACTCTGGATGATGTGGAGACAGACACTGGGAAGCACCTGTCCTAGAAGAAAGTTTCAAGCCTATGGAGCCCACTTTTCAACTCTGTCACTTTAAAAAAAAGTTACAACAGGCCTGAAGGTGTGGCTCAGTGGTAGAATACTTGCCCAGCATGTGGGGAGGCTCTGAGTTCAATCCCCAGCACTGAAAAATATTTTAAAAGGCACAACCTGCAATACAGGGAGTGGATCTGAAGACAGTTGGGGTAGCTGCTGTTAGCAACAGAAATTTCAAAAGGACTCTTACATAAAATTCAGGTTTCTCATTCTTGTGACTTCTTATAGCTTCAGCAACTCCAAGATTATAGGCAGCATTTTTCTGATTCTGTTCTCTAGCAGCCAGACTTTTAATCTATCATAAAACATTTTTTTTACATTTTAATCACAAATTGGAATAGAGCCTTTAAAAATTTTAACATTATGATATTCATTTAATCCAACCATGAAAGAAACCTATTTAGAGGCAATGGTATTTTCTGATGTCTTCAGAGATTTAGGAAAGTGGGTTAGGGAGGTTTTTTATTTCCTATTCTTGGACTTTAGGCACCATCACTACATGGCTCCTAAGAAGGAATGAAAGAATTCATCACAAATCAGGAGAGGGCAATCGGATCAATTATAGTGATCACAGAAATCTGGATAGAGCAAATATAATGGTGCCATTCTGTCCTTGCTTGCTTAAAATAGACTATGAATTTGAAAGGTAAAAGTTTTGACTAGATATTATATTTTATCATAAATCAAAGATAAAGCAATAAAACCTAGCAATTCCACCTTTAAAATTCAGTTCTTTGGGGGCAAAAAATTAATGATACATGCAAGTATTCCACTACATGGATATCCATCCTAGTCTTATTTGTTATAGTTGAAATCTTGAACACTGCCTAAATTTTAGTCCAGCAGTATATAACATATCAGATATGTTACAGAACAGGAGAAAATGATGGAATATTTTAAATGGAGTTTGATAACCATGTTCTACTATCCCATTTAAAACAGTTCTTTCACTGAGGTGTTGGACTACCTGGTGTTTGAAGAAAGCCTCCTGATCTTTCATTATTTGATGTTGCTGTATGAGTTGCTCTTCTTCTATTGCTCCCCTTCTCCTCTCCTCACTGTAGTACAACGGGAAATTCCGTTTTGCTCTTTGTAAACATACATAGCACATTTCCTACAATCCCAAATTTTAGGACAAATTAATTTTTTGCATTTTACTTTTTTGCCTTCACATTCCCTTCACAAGTTTTCCAAAGGCTGGGTGTGTCAAGAAACACACTTTACAAAAGAATATATTAGTGACAATTAGAAAATGAGTAGACCCACAAATAATCAAAAGGATTTACTGAACTCTCAATCAGAAGTGTTTATCGCAACTGGAAAATAGAAAACATTTCCAGATCTTATTTCTGTGAAATAGTAGACTGTGATAGATTTAGCACAGTCCAGGTTTGGGTCCTGAGTACTTGTGCCACACCCATATGTTATAATTAGGAAAGAGAGTCCCAGAACCATCTTTAAGAAACAGAAGTCAGAGGGAGATTCTAGGCTTTGTTTGTTTGAAGGCACTGTACCTGTCCTGCCCTTTTATGATCCTGGCAATCAGGAGCTAGGTCTGTTCTGGGCTTTGTTTCATTGTCATTTTTCAGAAAAGCTAAAGATGATGAGCTAAAAAAAATAATGCAATATTAATTAATGCTTAATGTACTCTGGCCTCAGAGCAATAACTTTAGAGGCAAGTATAAACATAAGACAAAGAAAAGTATCTGTTTTTCTCTAGAATAACTGTATATATCAAGGTTAAGAACTTATACTTTTTGTCAGATGAAGTTGGATTTGAATCCCAGCTTTTGTGTTTACAAAGTGACTGACATTGGACAAGCTGTGTCATCTTGCAAAGTCTCAGTTATCAATTCTGCATAATAGGGATAAAATGTATTCAATTCCACAAAAATGTACTGAGTTGTTTACCAAATGTGCACCATTCTAGGTACAGGAATAGCAAAACACACACACACACACACACACACTCTCTCTCTCTCTCTCTCTCTCTCTCTCTCACACACACACACACACGCACACACACACTCACACACACACACACACAATCCCTGTCCTTGCTGAATTAACATCCTGATGGGGATACTCAGGCAGTAGGATAAATAACTGAACTCTGTGGTGTGTCCCAGGACAACAAATGCCATGCAATGCTGGAGAAATGGAGTGTGAAATCATAAACTGAATGACCTAGGAAGTTCTCACCAAGGCTATATTTGAATAAATTCTTGCAGGAAGTGAGAAACAAGGTAGATATATCAGATACAAAACTAATTTCAAAAGAAAGAAATGAGTGAAAGTCCTGGAGGTGGGAGTGTGCCTGTCTCAGTGTGGCTGGAGGGAGATGACTTAGGGGCCAGAAGTAGGAGAGAAGTCAGAGACCTGATAGGAGGTTGAAGGTCCAGATAAGAATACTGACTGGTTAGCTTGAGTAAGAAAGGGAAGCCATGGAGGGTTTGGGAAAGTAGATGAAGCCACCTAACTTTCACAGGATTTCTTTGGCTATTGTTGAGAATAAACTGAATAGGAGGAATGGCAGAAGTGAGAGAGCCATTAGGAGACTGTTTCAATAAAACGAGAAAGAGAGACCAGCTGGGACTATGGTGGTAGCAGCAGAAATGATAAGAAGTGGATGCATTCTGGCTGTGTTGAAGGTGGAGTTGACTAAATTTTCTAACTGAATACAAGTGCTTTTGCTTCCTTCCCATGCCACTGGCAAAGAACAATTCCTGCTACAATCTCCTGACCAAGGGTCAGAAACAGTTTTATTCTGTGTTTTATCCCACAGATGCCAGAAACCTCCTCAGAAACCAAGAACTAAACCCACACCAGACAAGGATATGGTGTCTAGCATGGTCCAGGTGGCCTGGAGCAAGGGCTTTAAATATTAATACAAATATTTGCCTAGGATTTGTAACTGTACATCCTGAATGTTATGACAACCACCTAACAGCAAGGCACATATAGGAATTCTCAAAGTAAAACTGTCAAGCATTTAAAGTCCTCCAGAGCCAAGATAGCACCTCTGTCGGCAGACCCAACAAATGAAGTCATTTATACCCAAGGAAATAATGAAGCAACTGATGACAAATAAGAATTTTCAACAAGCATGTTTAAAATACAGAAATATTAGAGAAACTGGAAAGAGCAGACCAATAATAAAAAGAAAACCAATTAGTCACTAAAACAGAGACCCTGTGCCTAATAAAAGAAAAAGTAGGCCCAAATCTTCACCATGTCAGCTAAGGAATTGACTTCCTTAACAAGACTCCTAAAACACAAGAAGTAAAATCAAGAATCAATAAATGCGATAGATTCAAATTAAAAAGCTTCTTCTCAGCAAAGGAAACAATCAATAATATGAGGAGAGAGCCTAAAGAATGGGAGAAAATCTTTACCACCTGCACTTCAGATAGGTATATAAATAGCTCAAAAGACTCAACCCCCCCCCAAAAAAACCCAATCAATAAATGGGCTAAAGAACTGAACAGATACTTTTCAGAAGAAGAAATATGGTTAATCAACAAATATATGAAAAAATGTTCAACATCTCTATCAATTAGAGAAATGCAAATCAAAACTACACTGAGATTTCCTCTCACTCCAGTTAGAATGACAATTATCAAGAATACAAGCAACAATAAATGTTGGCGAAGATGTGGGGAAAAATGTTCACTTATACATTGTTAGTGGGACTGCAAATTGGTGTAACCACTCTGGAAAGCAGTATAGAGATTCCTCAGAAAACTTAGAATGGAACCACATTTGATCCAGCTATCTCACTCCTCAGTTTATACCCAAAGGACTTAAAATCAGCATACTACAGTGACACAGCCACCTCAATGGTTATAGCAGCTCAATTCACAATAGCTAAACTATGAATGCCCTGCAGTAGATGAATGGATAAAGAAACTGTGGTATATATACACAATGGAATATTACTCAACCTTAAAGAAGAATGAAATTATGGCATTTACAGGTAAATAGATGGAGTTGGAGAATATCATGCTAAGCAAAGTCAGCCAATCCCCAAAAACCAAAGGCCAAATTGTTTTCTCTGATATGCAGATGCTAATTCACAAATATGGGGAATGGGGTGGGGGTTGGAAAAAATAGAGGTCCTTTAGATTAGGCAGAGGGGAGAGAAAAAAGGGGAGGGTGTCTGGTAGTGGAAAGAATAGTAGAATGAATCGAACATTAATACCCTATGTGCATATATGACCAGTGTGATCCTAAATCAAGTACAACCAGAAGAATGAGAAGTTACACTCCACTTACGTATGATGTGTCAAAATACATTCTACTGTCATGTATAACCGATTAGGAAAAAAATTTTAAATAGAGGAAACATTGTATTTTATATTAATTTCACTAAAATAAAATATAAGGTAATATATTATATAAATTCTTTTTAAGTCTTTCCTCTTACCACATCTGTAAATTCTAGAGGTCTATATCTTATGAAAATTTTTTATCTTTCCAAATGTTGCATGTAATAAACACTTTGCAAATATCCAAATTAATTTGAAGATATGTTCATATATTATTTGAAGTAGAATGTATTATTGTTTCAAGTAATATATATGTAAACAGTTTCCAACATTGTCAAAGAAACAGTATAGTAATTTTTTATTCTGTCTGTGCAAAATGTAATTGAAACAGTAATGACTTGTAAAAGCCAAATTATTACTTATAATAATAAAAAACAATAGTATTTAAAAAAATACACAACATATAGTAATAAAATATATGATGCATAAAAATAATATATCATACATCTTTATATATAATTATATATCATACATTTGTACATGTAAAATTTATTATGTATAAAATAAGTGTATATGTATAAATTATTATAAATAATTATTAATTATTATAAATAATTGTTTATAATTATTATTAAAATATTATGGTAAAATATATAATATATAAAATAATGTATTTTATACATTTTTAACTCAATGAATGGAATATAAATAAGTAAACTGGCCCATCTAATTCTATATTACTTCACTTGAAAATACAACTGAGAACATCACCTAAAAAATAGCACAGAGAGGGGCTGGGGTTGTGACTCAGACCCAGAGCACTTGCCTAGCATGCGTGAGGCACTTGATCCTCAGCATCACATAAAAATAAAGTAAAGGTTTAAAACAAAATAGCACAGAGAATAAAGAAAATATTTTTAAAATAAGTTTAGAAATAAAGAACCAACTCAGAAACTCAAATATACATTTAATTAGGAGTGCTGAGTTAGGAAAGAAAGGACATGTTAAAGAATGCTATACTAGAAGATAATGGCTAAGAATTTTCCAGAAAGTCATGATTCCTACACAAAGAGTAAAAATGCAAAACATTACAAAAGAAGATTCTGAAAAGCTACAACAGAGAATGACAACCAGACTGACTCAGACTTCTCATGAGGACAACTGCCAGAAGAAAATGGAGCAATATCATTAAAGTGCAGAGGGAAAATAACTACGAATCGGCATTCAAGAGTGACGACATACTAAGAACTTTTATAAACAATATGAAGACTAAGTGTATTAAAAAGAGAACCTTGCCAAAAGAACCATTACAAGACACACCTTAATAAGAAGAAAAGTGAACCCTGGGGAAAGAGCAGGGATATAATAAACAATGGTGAGCAAAGACATTGATTAAAACATGTGGCATTTCTAAATGCACATTGGCCATAAAATATTTTTTAAAGATACACACTTGAAAGCAAATTGAAATAAAAGTTCTAGACAAGAAAAATACAGGTTTGGAAGAGGGTGAAGTTTGGAAAAAATTCAAAGCATGCTAAGGAAATGTGATCAAGAGAAAACAGAAAAAGAAGAAGAAGAAAGTTAAATGTGTGGCAAATAAAAAACAAAATAATATGATAAAAATAGGTCTAAGTATACTAGTATACAACTGAAATATTTATTGTACTACCAACAAAAAATATTTCTACAGGAGTATTTTGGCAAGAAGGTCCATTATTGTGGATACATTTATCTTATTCTCCTAACACTATTCTTACTAGGTATCCTGAGGCTGTAGGACAATTAATACTCAAAGGAATAAAAGCAGCAAAGGGAGTGTTTGGAATTTCTCCCAATAAAATTATTACTCCATATACTATGAATCAAATTGATGAGTTAGCTAATGAGTTAAATACTTGGGCAATAATCATGTGCAAATCTAATGTTTCATTTGATAACCACTTACCATCTAATCCTTTATTGTCTTTTTGATCATCGCATCCTGTAATTTTTCCAAAAATGACAAGAAAAACACCTATCGGGAATGCTCCAAATATATTCACTGATGGATCAAATAATGGTACAGCAGCAATAGTTACACCTGATCAAACTTTTACATTTTTAGTACCCAAACAATCAGCTCAAAAGGTAGAGCTTAAGGCAGTATTACAGGCTTTTGTGATGTTTAAAAATTCTGTATTTAATTTATTTTCTGATAGTCAGTATATAGTTAATGCTATAGTATCCCTTGAAGATGCTGGTAGGATTTCCCCTTCCTCTACTGTTTTCTTTTTGCTTTCCACTATACAAAGTCTAATCTGGGACAGAAAAGATCCATTCTTTATAGGACATATCAGGGCACATACAGGATTGCTTGGAGCCCTTAGTTTGGGCAATGATTTAGCAGATAAAACTACACATGACATACATATTTTCTCTACACTAGAAGAAGCTATAAATTTTCATAAAAACTTCCATGTCAATGCTAATACTTTACAAAAGCGTTTTAAAATAACTAAGGAACAAGCTAGACAAATAATAAAACAATGTCAAAATTGTGTGACCTTTTTACCACAAGTTAATCTTGGAGTCAATCCTAAAGGATTGATACCTAACCATATTTGGCAGATGGACGTCACACACTTGCCAGAATTTGGAAAATTAAAATATTTGCATGTTACAGTTGATACTTCTTCTGCATTTTTGATGGGCTCCCTTCATGCCAGAGAAAAAACTAAAGATGTTATAGCTCATTGCTTACAAAATTTTGCCACTGTGGGCATTCCAAAACAGTTAAAAACAGATAATGCCGCAGACTGGCTGGGCACAATTCAGGAGCCACTTGTCAAAAGAAACTAACTTTATTTTTAGAACTACACACGCCAAACAAAACAGCTCCTCAGGAAAAAACCCTTAGAGCCCAACTGCCACCACTGGCTTCCCACAAGCCACACACCCCAACCCAGCCTCCTCCTCCCACAATCCTCCTGCTCTTGAGGCCGATTGGCTGGGTCGCATGGGCGGAGCCAAAAAAGTCCCCCAATGAGCAGCTCCGTGGTCTGAAAGGGCAGGGAAACAGCCCAATGAGCATCACCGCAGAGGAGCCAATCAGCTAGATGTTGCTGGGGCTGCTGTGAGCCAATCATCAGCTGGCAGTCTGAAAGTTTGCTGGGGCCCCTTCAGCTGTGGCTCTCAACACAAAATAATATGATAAAAATAGGGCTAAGTATACTAGTATACAACTGAAAATTCAAGTCTGTATTGAGTTTTTAAAAATCCAAATTTTTGGACTCCAGAAGATGGCGGCGAATAGAGTGCATCACCCCCGTGTACCGCATCACTGCGCAGGTGAATAACGAGTTAGAACGGCCAAAAGCTATCTTGTTAGGAATTTCCAGCAAAATTGGGGTGCACCGAAACCTAAAGGAAGGATTTCCATCACCCGAGGATCGGTTACTAGGGGTTAATCATGAGTGAACCGTGTGCCCGGAGATTCAGGCTGATTGATCGGCAGCCTGCCCCGCTGCTAGAGACTGCGGTTTGCCGAGAAATTGCGTGCCAGCAATGCAGAGGAACGGTGCTGCAGATTCTGTGGGGTCCTGCCGGCTGTGCCCTCACTGTGCTCCGGCCTGAATTCTGGGTTTGAGACAGGGAAGGAAGCGGTCCAGTTCTGTCCTCTACACTGGACAGCCCGCTGAGGAAGCCAGCGGCCACCATCTTGGAGAGCTGACGTCACCATCGCCAGTTTCCGACAGATGGCAGCTAGTTCAGCAATAAAACAGGTGTGTGTCATTTAGTCCATCTCCCATATAGTGGGGAAATCGCATAAAATCTCTCCTCGGCTTTCCGGGGGCATGATTAACAGAGTGAGCGTGAATAGACGCGAGGGGAAAGGTAAAGCCACCTGACCTCCAACTCCCCCCTCCCACCAGCATCGAAAATGAAACCTGTCACGCCAGCTCTCAGAGGAGTGGCTATCGGAGGGAATCAAAAAGACAGGGGGCCGATTTCCAATAGCCTCGCTCCACATCCAGGAAACTGCAGGCCCAGAGCGTAGCTTGAACTGCTGAAAGGTATCACACTGGGGAAGGCCTGGCTGACAGGAGAAGCGAGGAGACTAGAGGCCAGGAATAAACCTAAGCTAATGGGTTTTGAGAGTCACGGGGTGGGGGGGGGAGCGGCCTCACATGGATTGTTTCCTACAGCCAGAGGGCAAAATCTTGGCCTGGAAGGCACAGCACCACCTACTGGAAGCGAAGAAAATAGAAGCCTAACAGTGCCTTTTTTTTTCTTTCTTTTTTTAATTTTTTAATTTTTTAATTTTAATTTTTTTAATTATGTTTTAATTGTATTTTTATTTTACTGCATTTTATTATAGTTTATCATTTCTTTTTCTTTTCTATTTCTTTCTTCTCTCCCTCTCTCTTTCTTGGTTTGCTTCCTTACCTTTTCCCCATCTTTCCTCTTAAGCATGACCACCCAGATTACATATAACTTACTAAATGCAAACAGATGAATACTACAAATCAGTCTATAGTTCACCTAGGCCCTTAACTACACCCAAATACTCCTATCTATTCTCTTGTTAATATCTGCCTGCATTTGAGCAACCCCCCAAAGAAGGTAACATATACTAACCTCCATACCATCAAAGTGCCCGAACTTAACATAAAATCCTAAATTCAAAACTCAACTCTCTAAATGCCATCAATCTGTAGGCCTTAATGAAACTAATGAATTTACCTTAAATCACAATTAAATCCAACATCTCTAAACATTGTCTCCCAAAACAAAGGAGAGATATTGGAACTATAAAAAACAAAACAAATTTAAAGGAGAAAACAGAAACACAGCAGTCAAACAGAGTTGGAAAGTAATGTGAGTACCATGAAAAAACAAGGGAAAAAAGGATTACAAACAATGTAGGACAACTTAAATTCACAGGAGAACCTAGAGGCATCAGAAAAATGGACAGAGAAAGAACTCAAGGCATACCAAACTCAGATGGAATGGAATCTTAGAGAAGACATTAGACAGCAAGTCCAAACAATGAAAGTATACTTTGAAAATGAATTACATAAGCAAATTCAAATGAGCTCTACCAGGAGATAGAGATTTTAAAAAAATCAAACAGTAATCCTAGAAATGCAGGAAACCATAAACCAAATCAAAAACTCAAATGAGAATATTACAAATAGACTACATCAAGTAGAAGTCAGAACATCAGATAATGAAGAAAAAGTATATCAGCTCGAAAAGAGTATAGTCAATGCAGAAAGGCTGGTAAGAAACCACAAGCAAAACATCCAAGAGATATGGGATGTCATAAAAAAAACAAACTTAAGAATCACTGGAATAGAGGACGGTATAGAGGTCCAAACCAAAGTAATGAGCAATTTGTTGAATGAAATAATTTTAGAGAACTTTCCAGACATGAAAGATGGAACAGATTGCCAAATCCTGGAAGCCTACAGGACCCCAAACATACAAAACCGTAATAGACCAACTTCAAGACACATTATTATCAAGATATCCAACATACAGAACAAGGAGAGAATATTAAAAGCTACAAGAGAAAGGAGGCAGATTACCTTCAGGGTTAAACCAATTAGGTTAACGGCTGATTTTTCATCAGAGACGTTGAAAGCAAGAAGATCCTGGAACAACATATTTCAAACGTTGAAAAATAATGGATTCCAACCAAGAATACTGTATCCAGCAAAATTAAGCTTCAGATTTTACAATGAAATTAAAATATTTCATGATAAACAAAAGTTAAAAGAATTCGCAGCCAGAAAACCAGCACTGCAAGGCATTTTGAGCAAAACACTACAAGAAGAGGAATTGAAAAATAGCACCCAAAACTAAAAGTGAGAGGTAACTCAGTAAAGGGAAGAAAAAAAATAACCAAAAAGGAAAAACTAGCCATATTAAAATAAATAAATAAATAAATAAATAAATAAATAAGCATGACTGGAAGTACAAACCATATATCAATAGTAACCTTAAACGTTAATGGCTTAAATTCACCAATCAAGAGACATAGGCTAGTAACCTGGATTAAAAAAACAAATCCAACAATATGCTGCCTTCAGGAGACTCATATGATAGGAAAAGACATACACAGGCTGAAGGTGAAAGGTTGGGAAAAATCATACCACTCACATGGTCCTTGGAAGCAAGCAGGAGTGGCCATACTCATATCAAATAAAATCAACTTCAAACCTGAGTTAATCAAAAGGGATAAAGAAGGACACTATATACTGTTAAAAGGAACCATCCACCAACAAGACATAACAATTATCAATATGTATGCACCAAACAATGGTGCTACAACATTCATAAACCAAACTCTCCTCAAGTTCAAGAGTCATGTAGACCACAACACAATAATTATGGGTGACTTCAACACACTGCTCTCTCCATTAGACAGATCCTCCAGACAAAAGCTGAATAAAGAAACTATAGAACTCAATAATACAATCAATAACCTAGACTTAACCAACATATATAGAATATATCAACCATCATCAAGTGGATACACGTTCTTCTCAGCAGCACATGGATCCTTCTCAAAGATAGACCATATATTATGCCATAGGGCAACTCTTAGTAAATATAAAGGTGTGGAGATAATACCATGCATCTTATCTGACCATAATGGAATAAAACTGGAAATCAATGATAAAAGAAGGAAGGAAAAATCCTGCATCACCTGGAAAATGAACAATATGATCAATGGGTTACAGAAGACATAAAGGAAGAAATCAAAAAATTCTTGGAGATAAATGAAAATACAGACACAACATATCGGAATCTATGGGACACAATGAAAGCAGTTTTAAGAGGAAAATTCATTTCCTGGAGTTCATTCCTCAAAAAAGAAAAAACCAACAAATAAATGAACTCACACTTCATCTCAAAACCCTAGAAAAGGAAGAGCAAAACAACATCAAATGTAGTAGAAGGCAAGAAATAATTAAAATCAGAGAGGAAATCAATGAAATTGAAACAAAAAAACATTGAAAAAATTGATAAAACTAAAAGTTGGTTCTTTGAAAAAATAAATAAGATCAACAGACCCTTAGCCATGCTAATGAAGAGAAGAAGAGAGAGAGCACAAATTACTAACATACAGGATGAAAAAGGCAATATCACAATGGACACTACAGAAATACAGAAGATAATTAGAAATTATTTTGAAACCCTATATTCCAATAAATAGAAGATAGCGAAGATATCGATAAATTTCTTAAGTCATATGATTTGCCCAGATTGAGTCAGGAAGATACACACAATTTAAACAGACCAATAACAAAGGAGGAAATAGAAGAAGCAATCAAAAGACTACCAACCAAGAAAAGCCCTGGACCGCATGGATATACAGTGGAGTTTTACAAAACCTTCAAAGAAGAATTAATACCAATACTTTTCAAGTTATTTCAAGAAATAGAAAAAGAAGGAGCTCTTCCAAATTCATTCTATGAGGCCAACATCACTCTGATCCCGAAACCAGACAAAGACAATTCAAAGAAAGAAAACTATAGACCAATATCTCTAATGAACTTAGATGCAAAAATCCTCAATAAACTCCTGGCGAATCAAATACAAAAGCATATCAAAAAAAATTGTGCACCATGATCAAGTAGGATTCATCCCTGGGATGCAAGGATGGTTCAATATATGGAAATCAATAAATGTTTTTCACCACATCAATAGACTTAACAATAAGAACCACATGATCATCTCAATAGATGCAGAAAAAGCATTCGACAAAGTACAGCATCCCTTTATGTTCAAAACTCTAGAAAAACTAGGGATAACAGGAACTTACCTCAACACTGTAAAAGCTACATATGCTAAGCCTCAGGCTAGCATCATTCTGAATGGAGAAAAATTGAAGGCATTCCCTCTAAAATCTGGAAGAAGACAGGGATGCCCTCTCTCACCACTTCTATTCAATTTAGTTTTCGAAATACTAGCCAGAGCAATTAGACAGACAAAAGAAATTAAAGACATAAAAATAGGAAAAGAAGAACTTAAATTATCACTATTTGAAGATGACATGATTCTATACCTAGAAGACCCAAAAGGGTCTACAAAGAAACTAATAGAACTAATAAATGAATTCAGCAAAGTGGCAAGATATAAAATCAACACACATAAATCAAAGGCATTCCTTTATATCAGCGACAAATCTTCTGAAATGGAAATGAGGACAACCACCCCATTCACAATATGCTCAAAAAAAATAAAATACTTGGGAATCAACCTAACAAAAGAGGTGAAAGATTTATACAATGAAAACTACAGAACCCTAAAGAGAGAAATAGAAGAAGACCTTAGAAGATGGAAAAATATACCCTGTTCATGGATAGGAAGAACTAACATCATCAAAATTGCGATATTACCCAAAGTTTAATGCAATGCCAATCAAAATCCCAATGGCATTTCTTGTAGAAATAGATAAAGCAATCATGAAATTCATACAGAAAAATAAAAGACCCAGAATAGCAAAAGCAATTTTAAGCAGGAAGTGTGAATCAGGAGGTATAGCGATACCAGATTTCAAACTATACTACAGAGCAATAGTAACAAAAACAGCATGGTACTGGTACCAAAACAGGTGGTTGGACCAATGGTACAGAATAGAGGACACAGAGACCAATCCACAAAATTACAACTTTCTTATATTTGATAAAGGGGCTAAAAGCATGCAATGGAGGAAGGATAGCATCTTCAACAAACGGTGCTGGGAAAACTGGAAATCCATATGCAACAAAATGAAACTGAATCACTTTCTCTTGCCATGCACAAAAGTTAACTCAAAATGGATCAAAGAGCTTGGTATCAAATCAGAGACTCTGCGCCTGATAGAAGAAAAAGTTGGCTCCAATCTACATATTGTGGGGTCAGGCTCCAAATTCCTTAATAGGACGCCCACAGCGCAAGAGTTAATAACTAGAATCAACAAATGGGACTTACTCAAAATAAAAAGTTTTTTCTCAGCAAGAGAAACAATAAGAGAGGTAAATAGGGAGTCTACATCCTGGAAACAAATCTTTACTCCTCACACTTCAGATAGAGTCCTAATATCCAGAGTATACAAAGAACTCAAAAAATTAAACAATAAGATAACAAATAACCCAAACAACAAATGGGCCAAAGACCTGAACAGACACTTCTCAGAAGAGGACATACAATCAATCAACAAGTACATGAAAAAATGCTCACCATCTCTAGCAGTCAGAGAAATGCAAATCAAAACCACCCTAAGATACCATCTCACTCCAGTAAGATTGGCAGCCATTAGGAAGTCAAACAACAACAAGTGCTGGCAAGGATGTGGGGAAAAGGGTACACTTGTACATTGCTGGTGGGACTGCAAATTGGTGCGGCCAATTTGGAAAGCAGTATGGAGATTCCTGGGAAAGCTGGGAATGGAACCACCATTTGACCCAGCTATTCCCCTTCTCGGACTATTCCCTGAAGACCTTAAAAGAGTGTACTACAGGGATACTGCCACATCGATGTTCATAGCAGCACAATTCACAATAGCTAGACTGTGGAACCAACCTAGATGCCCTTCAATAGATGAATGGATAAAAAAAATGTGGCATTTATACACAATGGAGTATTACACAGCACTAAAAAATGACAAAATCATGTAATTTGCAGGGAAATGGATGGCATTAGAGCAGATTATGCTAAGTGAAGGTAGCCAATCCCTAAAAAACAAATGCCAAATGTCTTCTTTGATATAATGAGAGCAACTAAGAACAGAGCAGGCAGGAAGAGCAGGAGGAAAAGATTAACATTAAACAGAGACATGAGGTGGGAGGGAAAGGGAGAGAAAAGGGAAATTGCATGGAAATGGAAGGAGGCCCTCATTGTTATACAAAATTACATATAAGAGGTTGTGAGGGGAAAGGGATAAAAAACAAGGGAGAAAATTAAATTACAGTAGATGGGGTAGAGAGAGAAGATGGGAGGGGATGGGAGGGGGAATAGGAAAGGTAGCAGAATACAACAGTTACTAATATGGCATTATGTAAAAATGTGGATGTGTAACCGATATGATTCTCCAAATTGTATTTGGGGTAAAAACGGGAGTTCATAACCCACTTGAATCTAATGTATGAAATATGATATGTCAAGAGCTTTGTAATGTTTTGAACAACCAATAAAAAAAAAGAAACTAGCAAAAAAAAATCCAAATTTTTTTACAAGATTAACACATAAAATAATAAAACACACATTAACAAAGATGAAAAAGATTGGCATAAAAAGGGTATTCTAGATAAATACTAAACAAATGTGCATTGTTAATTAGAACAGAATTTAAGACAATAGGTTCAATGTGAGCAATCTGTAGACAATCTCTCATTACTGCTGCTCAGAGGACAATTTGGTACAAGCTTCTTGAGAATAATGGCAACCTGTATCAAAGGCATGCAAAATGGGCTTGCCCTTCTCCCTCAGATTTAACTTTAAAGTTTCTATCCTATGGAATACTCAGATGTGTGCAAGGGATGATGTATAATTATAACTGTCACTTTATTTATAATATTTAAAAACTAGAAATACATCAAATATCCAGCAAGAGATTGATTACACAAAAGGTTAATCTTTTATTAGGATGATAAACAATCATTTGTTAATGTTATAATATATATAAAGCCATGGGGAAGACTTTACCACTTATTGTTAAGTGTAACAAAGTTTCACATAATATGATCTCAATTTTATTTAAAATGTATATGTTTCATACACACACACACACACACACACACACACACATACACACACACATATATAGTATGCATTGAAATGAAGCATATATACTAAAATGTTAACAATTTTCCTTGATGTAGAGGGATTAGGAGTGATATTTTGTGTAAATTTTGCTTTTCTCATCTTCTCAAAATTTTTGTGATAAACATGCATTATCTTAGCAATTATCACAAAATATTTTTTGGTTAACTTCTACAGGAAACTTTGACTAACAACTCCAAACTTACTTTTGTAGTCTTCTCCACATGTGTTATTCCCCTAGTGTCAGTTTTTCCTACAAAACTATTAGTATTATAAAAGTGGCTTTATATATCTTTTGGTGTGTATTTTCAGTACATAGAGTAGTACCTAGCACACAGTAGTGCTTTATGTTTGTTGGATTGAACTAAATTCCCACTAGACATTTAATTCTCAATTATCTTTCATAACATGAAATTATTTTTTTAAATGCCTAGAATTTTGAATTGACTTTAGGATCCCACAATGTACATAAATTGCACTTATGATAGCTGGTAAATTATAATACATTAATTAATTGAAAAGTGATAACAATGCAAGGTAATAGGTGTTTAATAAATACTTGAGTATAGTTGACTGATTTGAAGTCTTGAAAAGTAGCCTACTTGAAGAGAAAAGGATAAAATAGACATCTTTTGACATAATACCACAGGAAGAAGACAAAGCCATGATAAATTGTAATATATTCATTCGTTCAAAAAATGGATACTGAGAACTAAAGGTGTTTGACAAACTTACTTTATGTTTGGCAAAAATAAGAAACTGTCAGATCAGAATATCTAAGCATTCAGAAAGCAGCAAGGGAAGTTTATTGTAGAGCTGGAAAATAGCTTCCCAGATCCATAAGGAAAGCCACATGTTCCCTCCTCCATGCTACTTTGTTTCTTCCTCTATCACAAGATTTTTCCCACTGAACTGTCATCTCTCATTCTAGGTATGTTTGGCTTTCCCACTAGATTGTGACCCTTGGTCATCTCTATTATCCTCATCACCTAACACACAGAATGTTCTCAATAGTGGATAAAAGAATAAATGAGCAATTATTAAAATTCCTTGCACCAAGAAATACCTCAAAATTACATTTACTTAAAAGCCACAGAAAAAGAATGTTGCCAGGGGCGGTGGTAACTGCTGCTGTAGTCCCAGCAGGCTGAGGCAGGAGGATTGCAAATTCAAAGCCAGTCTCAGCAATTTAGCAAGGCCCTAAGCAACTTAGTAAGAACCTGTCTCAAAATTTTTAAGAAGTGGAGGGAGGACTGCGGATGTGACTCAGTAGTTAAGTGCCCCTGGTTTCAATCCCCAGTACCAAAAAACAAAAATATCAGTGCATTACCTTCTAGATATTACATTTGTCCCACCATTCCCACCATGGTCAAACTGGTCTGTCAAGCTTGTTGATTTAGTTGGGAACATAATTTGTTTATCTCGAATTTTCTTGGGTGTCAAGGTTTCTGTAGAATAAAAAACAAATGGAAGTGAGTTTTCTTTCAACTTTTTACCAAGACAAATTTCCATAAGATATCTATTCTGTTATCATTAAAAATGATTGTCCCTTGCCCTGTTGTGGTATTTTTAAAAAATGCTTTCACTGCATATATGCAAAAAGAGGCATTTAAAGACTACAAAGAGGCTAGTCTTTGCTCTTAAATATCACAATAGCTAACAATTGTACAGAAAAGTAATATATAAGCAAAGAAAGTGACAGCTTCTTTATTACACACTGACAGTGATGAGCCCCTTACATCATTGTGTAAACAGCAACTTAGTTTAAGGTTCTGATATGTTCAGAGAAGAGAGAAGCCACTTCAGAATCCGTGATAAGAGTAGTTTTATATAAGAAGTGATATGTGACTGTGAAGACGGTGCCAAAAGGTGACAAGGACTGAGATGAGCTCAAGAAAAGGAAAGGCATTCCAGCTGGGAGGAAAAGAGTGAACAGGATACATTTAGGGCATACTAGGAGAACATACATAGGCAATTCTGCCCAAAGAAGTGTATAGAGGGAACAGAGGGGTGGGGTAGGAAAATGAAATCACAAATATCAGGCCAAAAGTTTACATGTGATTCTGTAAGCCACACTTTGAAAATTGACACCCACAAGCCAAAGTTTACCCATTAATATGTTTTGTTGGACCCAATCAGGCATTTTTTGTTTCAATATCAATTAGTTGTCAACATTCAGCAATTTTGTATCAAAGTCAGAATGTTTGCTTTTCTTGAAAAATCAGAAGATTTGATACTACTTGAACCACATTTTTACTAAGTACTAATATATTAGAGGAACAGTCCACAGGGCATGGTCTCTAGGACCCTTTTGAAATGTCTTCAAAGTCCTCAAATTGTCTTCAAAAGCTTCAACCAAAACAACTTTTTACAACAAATTAAATGCATACACAGATAGGAGAATCCAGCTATCTTCTACCAACATTAAAGAGATAAAACTGCTACTTTTTTCCCATAAAAAGTGTTATTTAAGCTAATGTGTTTCCCTGCCTTCTATACAGCCCACTTCATGCATTTGTTACTTGCCTTGTCCCTGGCAGGCATCTGAGTTTTTATGCCTACAGAGCTACAAAGAGATAATAGTCTAGAAGTCTGAGAGTCATGGGATCTAAGACACATAAAATGGTTAAGGTGAGATATAGGATTCCAGAAATAGAGGTTTGTTAGAGAAAAGAACACATTGATTATTCATGAATCTACCTATTTACATTGGGCATATGAGTTGCTAAGAAATATGGCTGGGCACACAAGCAGTAAAAAGTGACAAATAATCCCACAAATCATGGCCTACCCTTGACATCTCCTTTTTCTGGCTGGTCTTTCAGCTTGCTCTTTCTTTGTCTATTCTCTCTACCTTCTTCTGCAATGATCTCCATAGGTGGTTTGTTCTCCGTCTCTTTGTGCTCAATCCTAGGAAAAAGTCAAGATGCTTGTCCATTACACTGGACCTGGACTCTCAAACACTCGCTTGCTGAATCTGAAAAGAGCCCTCTTCCTCCTTCAAGTGAGTGAGTGTTCTGATTTGCTGAATACATGTCATGGACTCACTCTCTTTGAGACTCATTCTGAGAGCCAACCAAGACCTGGACCCACTATACTGTGGGCTCAAAACAGCTTGTATATAAAGAAATTTCCTTGAAAGCCTCAGGTTAAGTTTTTGGTTTTGGTTTTAGTTTGAATTTGTCAATGTCCTTTTTAGTTCTGTAACTAGATATTATCAGGGTGATAGAGTTGTTGGCAGTTGTTAGATAACTTGAAGGCAAGAAATCACAACAGGTAGACAGCATGCCTTATGCGAAGGACCTGAAAAGGTACACTGGGAGGGGAGATGGTGTTCAGTTTGTGGTGTAGTTGTAGGTTCTTTGGTCTCAAAGACCAAAGAATTAGGGATGGACTAGAATTAGGGCTACATTCAGGGGCCAAACTTCACATACATAAATACCGGCAAGCATTTTGAGTGTTTGAGTTCTCATGTCCACTTTTAGACTCTCAAATTGGCAAGCACCTCCATCTCTGTTTTTTGTTGGTTTGTTGGTTGGTTTGTTTTTACCCTCTGGAATTATTTTCCTCCTGGAGTGAATAAGCCAAAAATATGGCAAAGCCAGATTTTCCTTCCAAATGAATTAAAATAAAATGATTTTGAATTCATGGACTTATTTTCATTTATTCCTAGCATGACTATTCATTACTTGGGTGGACATTTCACCTACAAGATGATGAGGGGGCTGGACTGACTATTCTCTAAGGCATATTCTGACCCTCATCACAGTTCTTAAGAGGTATATGTCGGACTGAGGTTGTGGCTCAGTGGCAGGGCACTTGCCTTGCACATGTGGAGCACTGGGTTCAATCCTTAGTACCACATAAAAATAGACAAAATAAAGATATTGCGTCCATGTATAATTTTTAAAAAAAAATTAACGAGATATGTGTCACAAGGCTCTTCCAGGATGGGGTTGTTCCAAACCAACAAATCAAGAAGAGGTCACAGACTCCAAATCTATGAGAAAACACTAACTCTGGAAAGCTGTTATTATCTACCAGAAATGCACAGTAGTTAATGTTATAGCAATTAAGATTAAGAAAATAATTAAGGGCACATAATAAATGGGTGATAATCATACTGAAAAATAAAACCAAAGCCTCCTGACTCCCATTCTAATGTTCTGAGTAGTGCACCATGTTGCTTCTGCTGTTTATATATTTTTAATTAAATCAATTTAGTATCTCTATAAAATGGAGGAAATTATAACAGTTGCAGTGAAGAGTAAATTCGAGAATATTGAGAAAGTGCTTTAACAGTAAATGGCATCCAGTAGGTGCTATATAGTAACTGTTATTACTACTGTCATCATTATTATCATCATCACTATTATAAACATTGTCAGCAGCAGACTTCAGCAACACCCACCATACCCCTTGGGTAAAGCTGTTCCCTATTCTACCTTATCTTTTCAACCTGTTTAGCGGTAAGAAGAAGAGCTCAGATGGGAGATGGGCTAAGATGAGGGAAGAGAAAAGCAAACGAAGAGGAAGTAGGGGAAATAGAGGGAAACCCAGCAGGGTCTAAGGTTTGTGGGGTCAGAATCTCCAGGGATTTGAGAGTAGTTTATAAAAGAAATAACTTGAAATTTAGAAATTTCAAATTTTAGAAATTCTAAAGACCACTGTTAACTACAAAAGTGTATACAAGAAACTCTGCTGATTCTCTTGGGAATTTATTGTACTTATTTTAGTATGCTACTTCCTTATTTTTTAAAAAACCTCTTTATGGGAATTCCCTTCAAAACTTTTTGTAGGCTATAGCATTTATTCAAAAATAATAATTGTATTTTATTCTGTAATATGTACATATATATATATATGTACATATATATATATATATATATATATATATATATATATATATACACATATATGTACATTAAAAGGAGTATGAGTTGTATAGGTTGAGAAATGCTGCCCAATCAGATCAACAGATGAGCAAGGAGAGTTGGTACCTAGAGAAACCCTCAGAGCAAAGTACTCACCTTGGAAACAAAAGGACACTACCAGGCCGCCTCTTCAAGGCCTCTCTGCTTGACAACACCGAGTCCACAGTGTTGGGCCTCTGCAGAACAGAGAGAAAGTTATACCCGAGCTCTCAAAGATGAGGCTACCATGATACTCTTTGGTTGTTTTGTTTACCATTTTAAAGTCCAGAGCTCAAAATCTGGTGTGGAATAATTTTATTCTTTGGAGTAGTCACCCAGGGTTATTTCAATGATGCTGCATTTTCTCAAACCATCTCCTCTTTGGAAATTGCTTTGACAACTGACACCTTCCTTTAGACATCCTTGAAGGGAGACTAGACTTCCTAAATTTATCGAGGAATTTTTGAGCCAGCTGGCTAATTCTACCCTTGATCCAAAAAACTCTAAAATATACAGTTTAGAAAAGGGTTTTGGAGTCAAGTGGGCTTATGTTCAAATCCCAGGGCTAACTGCTGTGTGACCTTGGACACTAGGTTTGTGGGGATAATAATAGGGTCAAATTCATAGGATTTTCATGATGTGCTCCACGTGAGTTTATAATAAGCACTCAACAAGCAGCAGTCGTAATTATTACACTGTAAAATAACCACTTTATTACATCATCGGGATAGAATGATTCATGATTTTTTTTTCAGTACTTGGGATCAAACTTAGGGCATCACTCATGCCAGGCGAATGCTTTACCATTTGCAACATCCCTAGATCCAAAAATTATCATCATTTTTGAATGAATGCTACAGCCTTTAAAAGACTTCAAAGGGAGTTCCCATAAAGAGGTTTTAAAATAATCAAAAGGAGCATCACTGAAATAAATATAAAAGCTCCCTAGAGGACTATTCCAGGACAATCCTCAGGTTTAAGTTACAGAACAATTGAGAATAAAACAACCAGCATTCATAGAGTTAATGAACTACTTACAAGTTCTCTGGTTACATGGCTACAGTCAAACTGGCTGCTTTACAGCCAGACTTCTCAGCTCCTTTAATGTGCTGATGGGCTCTGGGCCTCACCACTCTGTGTCTAAGACAGTGATTGATATAATCAGAAGTTCTCAATCTCTTTTGGCCTCCAAACCCTTTTATCAAATAATATCTTCTCAGGACTAGTCCTTTCAGAAAATGTTCCTTAAAAGTTATGCTTTAGAATTCAACAAGCCAAGTAAGATTTTATCTTCTGTCTTGTAAACATATAGTGAAGCTCTAAAGTTCAGTAGAATGCCTCAAGGTGAGAGATGAGCTAGCCACTTTGGCCTTGCTTACAGATTTGCAAATCTTGCCTTATGTTTTTGTGGAAATGACAGGTTTTTTTTTTTTTTTTCATGTGTGTTTCAACTTTCTACACTCTTAGCAATCCTGTAAAAAACCCAAGTAGTGTAAAAAACACCAAGAGGCTATATACAACCCCATCTCCCAAATCTCCATCCCAGAACTATATGAAGTGAGAAATGAGTAGAACTTAGCCATTTTCATAGACTCTTTTTTTAAAAAATATAAATTTCTTTTAGTTGTTGATGGAGCTTTATTTTTATTTATTTATATGTGGTGCTGAGAATTAAATTCAGTACCTCACACATGCCAGACAAGTGTGCTACCACTGAGCTACAACCCCAACCCCCTAAACTTTCTTTTAAAAAAATCAGACTTTTGCTATATGCTATTCTGTGGTAATTCAATGAATCATGTCAACTCTGTTAGTTCTCTAAGAAGTACATAAGGCACAAATCCTGTGGATTAACTTTAAACTTTTACTGCTATGTCCAACTTGGCATAAAGATCATGCCAGATACTTAATTGTTAACAATGATGATGCCAGTTACAAAATTTCTTCTATGTATGGCAAATTAAAAGCTAAAGACACAATCCTATGACTTGAATTCAATTTTGTCATAGACTTTCTTTAAACTAAAAGAATATATGTAGCAAAAACCAGGTAATGAGGAAGTCTGAGCTCAAGTCCCAGGGACTACACCACCTAAACCCTGACCTCAGGGCCCCCACACAACCTCTGGCTCCCACTTTTCTCTTGTAAATCAGGATGATCATGCTATGATGCAGGTTTTATAATGTTTTGAGACAAATGAAATAAAATATGTGGAAGAACTTTTGAACTATAAGGTGCTATAAAATATCCAGAATTATAAGTTTCTATTACTGTTTATATTTCTCATTTGGCACTGACTCAAATTTAGTTTAAATCTTCCTTGCCCTTCTTATATTTTTCTCACAGAGTTAATCATCTATTGACAGGCATGTCCATGAACTTGGAGAAACTTACACTTAAAATATGTTAATATGTTTTTCTTAATGATGTGACACCTAGATGATTCAGACCTACTGTTGGGAGAGGGGTTAGTAGAAGAAAACCATTAATTTACGTTTGCTAGGGCTTTGATCAAAGTCCCACTTCCATCCATGTTACAAAGGAAGTCCTTATAAAATTTCATCTTCACTTTGCCATCTTTGATCACGAGGACCCCAATTCCTTTGAATGTAAACTCCACATTTTTTTTGATAGAAATGGATCGTGATAAAAAAAGTATTGTCTCCTTAACACATCCTTCCACTGTGTCCCTGTTAAATGGGCTCTCCAGGGATATCATGATAAAATTAAGTGGAACAACTGGGATATCACCTAGAGGAGAAAAAGACAGGAGAAAGGAAGTGGAGGTTACAAACATACCATAGATACTCACAAATAATTATCTGATTCTCTCTTAGTATTCAATAATAGAATTGTCCATGTAAAATATTTATTTGTACCCAATGTGATATTATTATGCAGACAACTAACACAACAGGTTAACACATATTAATCAGTACAATTTTCCCCCAAAGTATACTGTTTTATCTTCAAAAGAAGAATAATTAGCTTTCTAAACATCACTCTAGACAAGCTTTTGGTTTCTTTCTAGAAGACAGCAATAATTGCTCAGCTTTATCAGAGTTTTCTCAAGTTTTCCCCTTATCTCCCAGGCCATGCTACAGTAATATTTGCATATCTCCTTCAATTATCATACCATTTTTAAATGATTATTATACCTACAAAGTCTATTTTGAAAAGATAGATTCAATAAAAGTTATCACACAAATGAAACTGGGTCTTATATATATAAAACTGAGAGATAATCTCCAACTGGGTGACTCGAAGAAAGCTTTTCTTCCCTAATGATCCTATAATTGGCATTGCAAAAGAATAAGTTTATATCTAGTTTGAAAGGAAGCACAGGATCTATTTGACCTGAAGAGATGCAAGGCCCACAGTTAAGAAAGGGGGTAAAACCAAAAAAGCATCAAGATGATAAAGCCAAAGAGAGATAATAACAAGGCCCATTGATGGAGGAACAGGACAGAAATAAGATAATAATATTCTAAATGGTCATTCTGTAAAAGCATGAATTAGACTTTCAAATGTCTAGTATTGCTGAGTGACAAGGGTTAAAGCTCTATAAGACATAAGCTTCACTATACTAGTGACTATATTGTGTCTCCCTCACAATTTAATAATTCTACTCTACCTCCCTCCATTTATTTCTGGTTTTAAATATAAATTTCTTAAGCAAAAGTCAGATTTCCTGCCTCTGGATTCTCCCTCCACTCCCCTCACCTCTCTGCAATCTGTCTTCCAGTGCTCTGATCTCAGTAAAGACACTATCTTTCATGAAGGTCAAGCCAAGGGATACTTGCAAATCTCGTTTCTCCTGTCCTCTCTGTAACTCCTGATGCCTGCACTCTTTTTTCTCATACCTATGACATCACTCTTGCTTCTCTGGTTTCCTTCTCCTTGGTCTCCTTTGCTGGCTTCTCTCCTCTTCTACTCCTTATTATACTGAGGGTTTGGGGTTTGGTTTATTAATTTATTTTACAGTATTTTGTTCTTATCTGTGTCGTCTTACTTTTATATCCTTTCTCCTAGGTAAACTTATTCAAATCTTGATCTCTGGTCTTCACCTTTCTCCTAAGTTCTGGAATTATCTCTACCTAAATATCCCTAACAAGAATCAAAACTTAGCATGTCCCAAAGCAAACACATTGTTTTATCCACCATCACCACTACCACCTGCCTTTCTTCTTCATTTCCCATGGTGATTAACAGCATTAGCATCCATCTGTTCTCCAACAAAAAATCAGTCGTCGTAAATACCACTCCACCTCTTGCTATCCATTTCTCTCAATCAGCCCTGTCAGTTCTACATCTGAAATGTCTCAGGAATAGAACCCCTCATTTCCCTCCTGACGTCACTCCCTCCATTCAAGCTTTTACCTTATTTCACCATAATCAAAAGAGCTACCTTCCCAATCTAAAAACTGGAACAAAACTGAAAATTCTCTGCTCAAAAACTTTCAATGGCTTTCAGTACCTAAAGGATCGATTCTTAAATCCTTATAATCACACAACTAACCCCTATCTGCCATTTTTATCTTACTTCTCTCCTCCTGCTCCTACTCAGATATGCCCATTACTTCTTTAGTGGGCTTTACTCTTTCCCATATTCTTGACTTGTTCACACCAGTCCTGGAACTAGAATATCTTCCCATAGCTTCTCTGCCAGCAAAAGCTTTTTTTTTTTTTTTTTTTTTTTTAGTACTGGGGATTGAATACAGGGACACTTTGCCACTGAGTTACATCCCCAGACATTTTTGGTATTTATTTTGGGACAGGGTCTTGATAAGTTTCTGAGGCTTTACTTGAACTTGTGGTCCTCTTGCCTCAGCCTCATGAGTCACTGGGATTACAAGTATGGACCACCACACCCCACCATCTTTTAAGCCTCCTCACATGTCATCTGAAACCACGCTTCCCCAAGCAAAGCTGGGTATGATCTCTTCTGGGCTCCCATAGTGTCCAATCCCTTTCTGATCAGTGATTCCCTGATCCTGGTGCTGGGGATTGAACTCAGCATTCTACCACTGAGCTACATCCCTAGTCCAGTGTTGCTTTTATAGCATTCAATCATGCTGCATCATTTGCTAGTATATACTTATTAGCTATGATAAGATCTTGAGTGCTTCAAAGCAAAAACTACATCTTACAAATCATTAAAAACGAGTAGATGTTTGATTAGTTATCTGATTAATGAAGGCTAAGGAATCATAACACCAAAGCTAAACTGTAGACAGAAATATTCTTTTGAATGACTTCAGTTCATTACATTTCGTTAATTCCAAAATTCTTCACCCTCTAAAAAAGTTAATTCTAAAAAAGTTATTTTTTCACTATACTAAAATATCAAAGATGGAAAATAAGTTCTAAATCTAAGGCACTATGTTTTTGAAAAAAAAAAAAAAGAAGAAGAAGAAGAAGAAAAGGAAAAAATGACTATCTTCAATTCCTTTGGTAGGTTTTTGATGAAATATATTTCTTCTATTATAAATTTCAGGCAAAATGGCTTTAAAGTTTATCAAGCCCACTGTAGTGAATATATTCTAAGTATAGTGTGTTGGTATTTGTTTTTCCATCAGGAAAGCCATATATTGAAAATTATAATTTTCAGAAAGTTATAGTTTTTCACCTCTGCCACAGGGGATAGAATACATCTCCGTTTATCCATCTCTGAGTCTGATGCAGGAGGAGATAATAAATGAGGTCAAAAGGAACACAGCCAGGAATCAAGAAGTAAGCCCCAAAGTTTGCTAACCAATCATGGCATGACACCCACATGCTACAGCTGGATACGTATCCTGTGGCAGGGATTATGTCTTTTTTGTTTACCATTATAGCTCAAGCACCTGCAACAAGGCTTGACACATAGTTGGCGCTCAGTAAATGTTTGCAGAAGGAAGACTGGTTTTTTTTTGTTTGTTTGGTTAGTTTTGGTTTTGTTTTAGTTTTTGTTGTTTGCAGTCCTAGGGATTGAACCCAGGACTTCATACATGCCAGGAAAGTGCTCTCCCACTGAGTTACAGTCCTAGCCCCTAGAAGGTTGGATTTCAGGATATGAAAAAGGTACAGAAGATATGCATAAAATATGGAATTATTCAACTTCTAAATTTGTATAACAATAATTTAAGTTATATATTATAGAATCACATTTATTTAACTTTTTCACAGCTAATACTGACTCTAATTCTGCCAACTGGAGACCCTAATTAAATTTCTATTTATTATACCACTCTACATTTCTTTGGATCTGAAATACAAATAAGAGTCTATACAACTCTGTGGCATGGTTTTCAGGTAAATCTGCCTTCATATCCCATCACCTATTCTCATACCTGACTCTTAAGTTACTGGGGTTTAAAATGACCTGCAGAAAGACACTATCATATTCCCATCCCAGTCACTACCAAAGGTACCATGTGAAATGTGAGTCCCTCAAACTAGAAACCAATGAAGCAGCACTGGCCAAGCTTTGCTCTTTCATTTTTATCCCAGGCCAATAACATTCTGGGAAAGTCTTAAATATTAATATGATTTACCAGGCGAATAAACTTTGTTTTGACTGAGCCCATGAGTCTGCAATAACTTCTCTGTCATGATAAACACAGGCCTCTGAATTAGAATAAACTTGTTTCCCATTTCAAGCTTTTGTCTCGTGAAAGTGAAAGTTCCAAATCCTGAAATATGAACCCCCTGAAAGAAAGAAAAAAGAGGGAAAAAAAGCAACAAACATAATTAATTGAAGGAGTAAAGAAAAATAGTCCTACTGTATTCCAAACTCATGAAGAGAATTTAAGCTTAGGCCTTAAAAATCCAATAATCTCTACAACCCTTATAGCAGCTGTAGCATTTTAAGATTCTAAATTTCCAAATAAATTTAGTCTAAAGTGTAACTATATTGATCCATAATGTTTCGGACATCAGATGTCTCATCTCCATATCATGAAAAGGCTGTGAAGATTATGAAAAATTGCATAAAGCCATAGCTTTTTGAAATCTATATCTAAAATTACTCTTGTCCTAAATTGGTATGACTTTTAAATTTTAATCACTTGCCATTTAAGGGGGCATGAGAATCTCTGCTTCTCATTCTTTCAGATTTTATGTCTCCCACTTAAAAGCAGACAACCCAGCATTCAAGGCATATGCTACAATGTAGTGTGGTCTTGGCTGACAGATAGTAGCAAATGTTTTTGGCCCTCAAACTAGGTTTTCTGTCTCTAGGGAGATAATATACATCTAGGATTATAAACTCTACTGCCTGCATTACAAACTCTACTGCCTGCAGGAGTCATAAAAGAATGCAAAGGAGTCTAACTAGCCAGCCAAGGGACTGGAGGTGTGGAGTGTAGGCCTTATCTGAAGGGGAGAGTCCATCTTGGGCTCCAGCCAAGTGTCATCTGCAGGAATGGAAGACTGCTGCTGTTAAATCTACTGATTTTCAAGAAAAGGGAGGGGAGAATTCAACAATTTATATAAACTCTCCCAATTTTAAATGATGATAAGTAATTCAAATTCTTAAACCAAATAATAATAACAATAAATTTGAAGGGCAATTCATCCAATGGCTCTAATAAAGTTCCACAGCTTCCTCCCAAAACTTTTGTCCAGTTCCATGGCTTCCAAACCCGACCCGACAGGAGGAAATAGTCTAGCCCTGGGCAAAGTTTCTTATTTTTGGCAAGTTTTGTTCCTGAATGTCTTCATGTATTTCAATTAAAATCCATTCCCTGTAAGGAAGCAAGACAAGAAACATTATATTATTCCACAGCTGTATGGGAACTATCAGGTCACAAATAGAACAGGTCTAGTTTTACACAAACCCAGGCTGACTGGCATTACACGTTGTATCGCTAGAAAGCAGAACTTAAAAAATCATTACCTAGGGAAAAAATCCACATTTGTTAAACCTTCTCTCCACAAGCCCTAAGTGTTAACATCACAGAATCACAGCAATGACAGTTAAACTGGGTGGCTCTGAAGCCTACTTTTATACCACTTCCAAAAAATTATACAAGACTATGTAAGGAAGAGCCTTCAAATCCTGACATTAAAAGTATAATTCCTACCTTGTGCAGGGCTAGCTGCCGCTCCACAAACTCTGAAACATTCCCCCAAATAGTAGAGACTTCTGAAATTCAAAAGAAACCAAAATACTTTGTGAGCACCTATGTGATAGGATCTTAGTGCTAATAACAACAATAATAATAATAATATAGATTTTTTTAAAGAATTTTTTTCTGGAATAAAGGAAACCCAGTCACACATTTCCTTTTATCCTAAAAATGAAGTTAACCAACCATAATCTAGTTTTTTCTCAATTTCTCATTCAAAAAAACGCTCATTATATGTCTACTCTGTTATCTAATTAATATGAAAAGTTATTCTCATACCATTCTATAACATGGGAATTAGGCCAAGGGCCACTTAGTCAGGAATGGCTGTCATCTGTGTATTAACCGTGCCTACACTTTTACTTTTGTTAGGTTCTCCAGTCTACTGTTCATTCTCATTTTTCACTGTAAAATTGCCAGCTCTCACTTTTCTCTACTGCTAGTGCTCTGCAGACCCCCTGCCAAGTTCTGATTCACTGCTTCTAGTCTGCTGTGTTCTGAAAACAACAAATATACTAATATTATGTCTAGAATAATACTTTTTAAAAACAGACCTTGGAGAAGGGCCCAAGGGTTTTGTTTTAAGTTAATGGGTAGATTTTGCACTATCTACTGTGATCAGAAAGACACCTTCTATGTTTATTTTCTTGTCTCAAGTTGTGGTATAAAAAAAACTGGTACAAAATAGGTAGTTACCAAAAACTATAATGTTAATGTGCAATACAAATATATGCTCTGGATATGTTTAAAAACATGGAAAATTATGTCTATGTTGACATCTCCATTTCCAAATATAAACTTGTGCTTATGACAATAAGCACTTTATGACACTTTCCAATGATGAACCCTATGCAAATCAAGACTATTACGTTTTAATCCTCAGAGTAGAAGATCAAGAAAGGTGACATTCACCAGACTGCCACTTTGGGACATACATGAAGTTGGTGACAAAAGCCAATTCTTTCCTCACTTTGACAACTGCTTGATTTATTGGTATCATTTTTTTTTCTTACTGGTTTAAACCACTAAGTAAAGCAGGGAAATTGCAACTTTTAATCCTAGCAAATAAAGATAATAAATATTTTCATTATTATGCTAGGGAAGGGGCAGGTTAACTGGATGAGAAGTAGCAGTTACTCTCATGGGAATAAGTTTGATGTTGGAAATTTAATCACCCGCCAATGAAACCCCAGCGAGCACAAGGGCAAAGGTTCTGCCCTTCCTCTAAATCTTGGATATGTAGTTTCTATAACTAGGTGTTTCCCACACTCTGTCCACCCGACTGCTTTCCCCACTCCTGCCTGCCCATATAGCCAAAAGAATTCTCCTGCTGGCTGCTAAGAACTAAGAAGGTCTTTCAACCAGGCCAAACTGTATACTGGGTTATAATTTTTATTCTAATCAAAAATGTCATTAATTCACTAATAAAAATCTCAGAATCCAGATTTACTCAGATAATTTTCAAAGTTATTAAGTCAAAACTTAAAGTTTATGACTAAAAGTCTTTCACCTAGACATGCAGCTCAGATTTCAGGAAGCTAACAACAGAAGAAATGACTTATTAAGGCCAGGAGAAACTGTATAGTTTGCAATCAAACCCTAATGAAAAGAATTAACTAAGCTTTTCATTCGTATGATTTGTTTAAGTTCTCCCTTAATGTTTTACTCCATGAAATATAAAAGGCAAAGTTATACAAAAGCAGAGTTAATTGTTTTAACTGGAATTAGTTATTTTTTCACTGAACAAAAAAGGAAAACGTGTATCCATACTCTCCTTAGGAAGTTTTTGACCCCTGTAATTCAATTGTGATAGATTTGTAAATTATATAGATGGTGATTTATTCTTATACTCCAAATTTTCAGAGACGACATTACTAAATCTCAAAATGAAAAGAATCTCATTCCAGTCTAAAAAGCAAATTAAATAATATACTACTCTTTTATATTTTAAGGAAAGCTGGATTTCTTATTTGTTTTAATCACTGAAATACCAAAAATCACCATTATAGAGAACTATTTCTTACATATACCTTCTGCATTCAATTCAACCTTCATTTCACTTCAAATTCTAAATAGTTTATACACTCAATCCATATTTTCAATCACAATGACAAGTATCTTATCATTATAAAAACAGACTAAGCATACATTATGTAAGTTGAAAAATAACATATGCCAGAATAGATATTAATATCAAAAATTTTTAAATATCAAAAATTAAAATATAATCTTCTAAAATTAAAATATTCATGTAAAAACAGAACAAAATATTCAATAATATTAAATACTATGTCACAGAGCATAGTGCAAAAGAAAGAACCATATGCTGCATGTTAGGCCTAAGCCTTCCTGCCTCTGTGGAATTAATGGTTACACTCAGTTTACATTTGTAAATCATGACAGGACCTTTTAAGCACTATAATTACATAATATTGAACTTTGGTGAAACACAGAAGCAGTTGGAATACACAGTGAAGAACAAATGCATTGATGAAGTTCATTCCTATTTTGCTGAGGTTTAGAGTTTATCTTCCTCTCTTTACAATTTGTGGAATATTAATACACAGTTATTTTGATTTCAGCTCTGTCATACATCCAATAAAGCCCTTGCTAAAATCACCACTGGTCAATGAATTCAATGAGCATGTTGATTGTTCATTTCTTCTGATTCCCTCCATCAGGTCTGACACTATTGATCACTCCCCTCCTTTAAGCAAACCTCCTTTTGACTGTCATGACACACTGTCTCCTGGGTTTCCTCTTACCTCTCTGGCTGTTTCTTCTCAGTCTACTTTGCAGGCTTATCCTCCTCAAGGATGATCCATTAAATGATGAGTTTTTTCAAACTAGGACCCTAGGCTGCTTCCCCTTTAGATACTCTGCTTAAGCATTCACATCCATGCCCAGTATGATTCCCAAATGTTTATTTATAAGTCCAGATTCCTCAAACCCCTCTCTAAGGTTATGAACTTGTGTATTTGATCCAACTACCTTCTTGGGAAGCCCACAAAGGCCCTTCAACTTGTCCAAAATCAGGATCTTTGTCTATAAGAAACCCACTTTAAAGATATAGATTAAAAGTAAATGTATTGTATGTATAATATGTCAAAATACACTCTACTTTCATGTATATCTAAAAAGAAAGAATAAAAGTAAATAGCACTAAATCAAAAAAGAAGTAAATGGATAGAGAAAAATAGATCATGCTAACACTAATCAAAAGAAAACAAGTAACTATTAATTTCAGATGGAGAAGACTTCAAATCTAAGAAAGCTATAGGGGATAAAGAAAAGCATTATATAACAAGATCAATCATTCAAGAAGATATAATAACCCTTAATATGCATTTGCCTAAAAACAGAACATCAAATTATATAAGGCAAAACCTAAAAGTACTGTAAAAAGCAAAAGATTAATCCACTTTCGTGCTTGGAGATTTTGAATCTCTTCTATCAGAAATGGACAGAACCAGCTGGGTGAGGTAGCACACACCTATAATCCCAGTTACTTGGAAGGCTGGAACAAGAAGATGGCAAATTTAGCAAGGCCAGCCCCAGCAAATTAGCAAGACCCTCAGCAATTGAGTGAGGCTATAAACAACAGTGAGACCCTGTTTCAAAATTAAAAACAATGGCTGGGTTTGTGGCTTGGTGGTGGTGCACTTGCCTAGCATGTGTGAGCCCTGGGTTCGATTCTCAGCACCACAAATAAATAAAGTAAAGGTCTATTGACAACTGTATCTTTTTTAGATTTTAATTAGGTATATATGACAGCAGAATGCATTTTGGTTCATTGTACAAAATTGCAGCACAACTTTACATTTCTACGGTTGTACACAATGTAGCATCACACTATATGTGCAGTCATACATGAATCTAGGGTAATAATGTCCATCTCATTGCAGCATCTTTCCTACCCCCAGGCCCCCTTCCCACCTGGCCTTTCCCTTTGCCCAGTCAAAGTTCCTCCATTTTTCCCTTGTCCCCCACAATTATGGATCAGCATCCATTTATCAAAGAGAACATTCTGCATTTGGGTTTTTGGGATTGGCTTACTTCACTTAGCATGATATTCTCCAATTCCATCCATTTACCTGCAAATGCCATGATTTTATTGTATTTTAATTCTGAGTAATATTCCATTGTGTATATATGCTACAGTTCCTTTATCCATTCATCTATTGAAGGGCATCCAGGTTGCTTCCACGGTTTAGCATTGTGAATTGAGCTGCTATAAACATTGGTGTAGCTGTGTCTCTGTAGTATGCTGATTTTAAGTCCTTTGGGTATAGACCAAAGAGTGGGACAGCTGGTCAAATGGTGGTTCCATTTCAAGTTTTCTAAGGAATCTCCATACTGCTTTCCAGATTTTTTTTAAAAATTAATTTTTAAAATAAATAAATAATAAAATAAAAAACAAAAAGGGCTGGAGATGTAATTCAGTGGTAAAGTGCTGCTGGATTAAATCCCCAGTACAAGGAAATAAAAAAAAATGAGCTACCACTACATACACCGAATAGAATAACCTAAATCTAGAATGCTGTGATAGTAAATTCTGGTACTGATGTGGAACAACAGAAATTTTAACTGATTGCTGCTGGAGTGCAACATGGTACAAACCCTTTGGAATTCAGTCTGGCAATTTTTTATTCTCTTACCAACATTCTAGCAATCATCCTTCTTGGTATTTACCTAAATGAACTGAAAATGTATATCTACACAAAATCCTACACACAGATGTTTATGGTTGCCAAAACTTGGAAGCAACCAAGATGCCTTTAAACTGGCAAATGGATAAAACTGTACTGCATTTGGGTAACCAAATATTATTCAATACTAAAAATAAATGGGCTAGTAAGCTATGAAAAGACATGAAGGGAATTTAAATGTATATTGCTAAATAAAAGAAGCCAGTTTTAAAAGGCTACATACTATATGATTCCAACTATATAACTTTCTGAAAAGGACAAACTATGGAGACAGTAGAAAGATCAGTGGGATCCAGAAATTGGAGGCTGGGGTAGGGATGAATAGGTGGAACACAAAGGACTTTGAGGTCAGTGGAAAGCCTCTGTATGACACTCTAATGATGGATACAAGTCATCTTACATTTGTCCAAACCCATAGAATGTACAAGACTGAACCTGACTATGATGTATCAATGTAGGCTCATCAGTTTTAACAACTGCACCACTCCTGTGGGGCATGATGATAACCCAGGAAGCTATACATGTATGGGGATAGAGGGGTGGGAGAAATTTCTGTACCTTCCTCTAAATTTTGCAAATTTTGCTGCAAAGTTAAAGCTGTTTTTAAAAACAGACTAAAAAATAAAAAATTTAGAGCTGGAGGAGTAGACTAGTGGTCCAGTGGTACAATACTTGTCTGTTAGGCTCTGAGTTCAATCCCCAGAACTGAGGTGAACTGGGGGGGCAGGGGACTTCTTATTGTACCATTTTTCTCTTCATAGCACTTCCCTCAAATGTAAATATACATTTATTAGTATGATTATTTAATTAATGTGTATCTTCCTCACTAGATTGTAAATTTCAAGGTTTTTAGACAACATCAATACTCTAGATAGGATTTCAAAAAAAAGTATACACACATATATATTTATAGTTTATAAATATGACACATATTTTAAATCCAAATACATATTTAATACTTCTCTTAGAATTATTTTGATGGGAAAAAATTAGGAGTGATTCAGGAGAAGAAAAAGAAGACACATTCATGACCATCTATTTTGTCCCCTAAAATTATTTAGTTAAAATCTAGACAATATGTCTAAGTTACACTGGCTTGATAATAATAATAGCTTCCACTTCTGGAGCACCTTTCTTCCAAAGACAGATCTCAAAGTCTATTTTGAGGCAACTAAGAAACTACAGTAAAAACATATTGTGTTGCTACTAACCAAGCTTGGTGAGTCTTCTATGAAAAGCTGCCCACGTCCCCTTGCAAACAGTTATCAAATATTTTTTATGATCATTTGATTTTCTTAACAAAACTGCAAGATGTCAAGGATAGCAAAAGCAACGGTGCCTTTGCATGAACTCTGAAAAGTAGCCATCTAAAAGTTCCTGTGCAACAATTTTTCTCTAGGTATCCACAGGGTTTCCATCTGTCCCAGTAGATGAAATGGGATGGTTGTTTTTAGGTAGCATTTATTTGTGGTAGTACTCTAGCTAAATACTGTGTGTGTGTGTGTGTAAAATACATATTAATATGTATTATCTCGTTTAATCAAAACCCGCATCTGCCTCCATTCCCTGCTTACAACAGCCAATTAAAAAAAAAACAAAAAATCTGCCTCTGGACATCCAGCCTTGGCTAATGTGATACCTAACTAGTTGACAAAGTAACCTAGCCACTCCATGTCAGGCTGGAGCCAGGGAATAGAAAAATAAGTATTCCACCTCACCACCACCCCACGCCCAAAAGCAGGTGAAGGTCCAGTCTCCAGAGCCCCCACCCCAAGCCTCTTACCCTCCTGGCTCAGCAAGGGCAGCGTGGGCAGCACCTGCCTGCTCAGGTCCTGAAGAGCAGGAATGATAGTGTCCAACATCCTCAGTACCCAATCAACTCGATACTGGGTCCCTGATTGGTCTCTTTTCTTCCTTCGTTATATGGAGTTCGTACCAAAATGATTTTCCCACCCTTCAGCCCTTTCTCCCCGGAGCTTAGGATATGCTTTAAAACTAAAAATTTCCAAAATCTTGAACTCCGTTGATTCTTTTTCTTTGTGTCAACTTAAACGTTGCTTCTCGCTGTCTCTGCCCCTAATCTGACTCTCAGGCTGCTCCCACCACAAAAAGCCGAAAGGCAGCCCGGCGCTGAGCCAAGGGTGTGGGACTCCGCGCCCACCCGAACCGTGACGGACACCGTGAGAGGGTGGGCGGGAGCCTGGAGCAGGAGAGGCCCTGCTGAGCTAAGGGAAGAGCGCGTTGCTAGGACACGACAAAGGCTTGCCCCAGCCCGGGCCTCCACGCCGGACTCGGCCCCGCCCCCTAATGAGCCGGCCTCTAGGTTGCCGGGTAATTCCGGAGCTCGATTAAGCGAGAACGGAAAGAAACTTAATTTTTAACTTTGTTTTTTATCCTCCTTTTCTTACCACGGCAGCGAAGAGCCTTCGGGGTTAAGGTGGTCACTTTCTTAACCAACGTGGACAAATCTGGGAATGCCTCTGGTCAAGAGCGATGTGCATTCGAGTCGCCAGATCTGCAATGAGAATTTGTTTCTTGGTTTTATTTTTTGCTGGGCTCCCCTCTTAGGAAATAGAAAGTTGGAGAACTGAGGAGAAAGGAGTTAGCTTTTTTCTTTTTTCTTTTTTCTTTTTTTTTTTCCCCCTTCCCTGTACATGTCACAGATCTCTTCCTAGAGAATTATGTTTATGCTCTTGGCTCTGCTGGTATCACAGAGTGAACCTACCCAAGTGAACCCCATCCAAGTGAAGAGATAGAGCACTATCAGTACCACAGAAATGCAGCTCCATTTTCCCATCCAATCATTATCCCAACAAATACTATAGATTGGCTTTGCCAGCATTTGAACTCTGGAAATCACATAGCAGGGACTCTGTCGCTTACATTGTGACACTCATCCATAGTTTGGGTTTTGTTGTTGTTGTTGTTATGTTTTGTTGTAAGAGTAATTTGTTCATTTTCACTTTTCGTATTATTTCTTTGTGTGAATAGACACAATTTACTTATTCCACTGTGAGAGGCACCTGAGTTGTTTCCATCTGGGGCTATTAACAATAATGCAGCTGCAATAAATCTTTTGATGAATATATGTACTCATCTTGGATGTGTATACACCTAGTAGATTGGTGGGTCAAAGAAAATGCATGTGGCCAATTTTAAAAGATAATGCCAAGCAAATTTCCAAATTAATTGTTATGAAGGCAGGAGGAAGAACTGCTGGAACACAGTGCGGACAGAGACCAGGAATGGCGGATAACCTGCAATGGGCAAGAAAGCCTCACAAAATAAAAATTGTCCAACATTCGCCACCATTTTAAAATTTTCATCACACTTCCATGTAAGGAAAAACAAACAAAAAAAAGGCTGCTTTAGAGCCTAGGAAACAATCAGGTTTTCATGTAAATACAAGGGTTTTGCTCAATTTCAATATTATTTAATTTTCTAGGAATTCAAAATCAAAGTTCTCCACTATTTAGGAAAATTGTATCATCACCTTCAATGAGGCTGATGGTGGCTCAGTAGCTCAGGCTGCAAACCAGGCTGCATTTGTAGCTGTTGTACTCATAAGGATTCTTCTGTAGATATAAGCTTGGGGGACGTAATTATACCTCCCAGTATATTCATGCTTGGACAAACACGATATATATATATATATATATATATATATATATATATATATATATATATGTATGTATATATATGTATGTATATAATCATCATTTAATATATATCCTTTAATTTTTCTATTGTGCTAGAGTTATGGTTTTATGTTCATTTTAAATAGTATGGATAAACTGTATCGCTCATAAACCTCATTTCAGGATAATAAAAAGGCATTAAAATTTTTTTTAATATTTTTTAGTTGTAGATGGACACAATACCTTTATTTATTTATTTTATGTTGTGCTGAGGATCGAACCCAGTGCCTCACATGTGCTAGGTGAGCACTGTACCACTGAGTCACAAACCCAGCCTTAAGATGGTTTTTATAAAAAATAGTCACTGGGTCTAATAGGACTGAGAACTTCTGTAATAGAAAATGCAAACTATAACTCAGCCACTTTCTCTAACTTGGTTAAGAAGATCAGAACTAAGTTTTTGAGTTTTACTCAAATTAGTTTCTTGATAATCTAATTTCCTCCCACTTTCCCTTTTAAAACCTAACTTTTGTCCTATAGTATGTTGATGACGTTTGGTCTTCACATGTTTTCAGAGTAAACTTTCTCAAATCCTTTAAGGAAATAAGCAGAGAATATTGTCCAAAGAATCAGCAGCAAAGCAGTGGACAAAATCTTTTCTGATTATTGTCTTGAGAGCAATTACCAAGCCAGCTAGTTTTTTTATTTTATTTTTTTAATCTATATATTTATTATATACAGGGGATTGAACCCAGAGGTCCTTTATCACTGAGCGACATCCCCAGCCCTCTTTATGTTTTATTTTGAGACAGTGTCTCACTAAATTGCTTACAGCCTTGATAAATTGCTGAGACTGGCCTTGAACTTGCAATCCACCTGCCTCAACCTCCTGAGTCACTGGGATTACAGTCATGCACCACTATACACACAGCAACCATCTAATTTTGAGTGTCAATATAAGCCTTATTGTTCTATATTAAGATAATAATGGAAATATAACACTATGTTAGTTTATTAAATTATATTGTGAATTAAATATGGTGATAGCACTTTTAGTCTCTAGAAATGTTGTCTTCAGTTTCAGAAGACAGCTATTAATGCTAATTATTAATGAATTATAGATGGCAAAGGAGGCTCTAAAAAAGTAAAGATAAAGACTTTTCTTCCAAGATCCTTTTTTTTTTCCTTAATTGTCTCTTGATAATAGAGGCTATGGAGACATATAGATCATGTTTACTAGCAACTTCCAAGAATCTGTAAATCTTACATATCCTGAAAATACATACCTTTCAGTGGTTAAAAAAAAAAAAGCTAAAATGAACTGTGCAATTTCATGGAGAAGAATTTTCTCTTTGAATATACTTGCACAATTCATACAAAGATATATGTATATGCAATATTATTTGGCATGTAAAATCTTAGAATTAATCTATCACAGAGATGTTAGTTAGCTTTCTGTCATTGTGACAAACTACCTGAGATACACAACTTAAAAGGAGGAAAGATTTGCTTTGTCTCATGATCTTTAGGTGCAAAAAAAAATACTCAATATCACTAATCATCAGGGAAATGCAAATCAAAACCACAGTGAACCATCATCTCACCCAAGACAGAATGACTATAATCAAAAAGAAAAAAAATAACGAACACTGATGAGGATTCAGAGAAAGGGAGAAATTTTACACACTATTGATGAGAGTGTAAATTAATACAGGCTTAGGGAAAATAGTGTACAGATTCCTTTAAAAACTAAAATTAGAACTGCCATATAGTTAGCTTACTCACTACTGGGTATATAACTAAAAAATAAATCAGTATAACAAGTAGATGCCTGCATTCATGTATAGTGCAACACTATTTACAATAGCCAAGATATGGAGCTAGCTGAGGTATCCATGAATGGATGAATAGACAAAGAAAATGTGGTGTATATACACAATGGAACAAAATTCAACCTTAAAAAACAATGAAATCCTATAATTTACAACAACATGGATGGAACTGGAGAACAAAAAAATAAGCCAGGCACAGAAAGAGAAAACCACTTTTCCTCATTTATATTTGGAAGCTTAAAAAAGTTGATTTCATTGAAGTAGAGAATAGAATAGTGGTTTCAGAGGAAAGAAGGAGAGAACAAAGGAGGCTAGAAGGAGGTTGGATAATGACTACGAAAACACACTGAATAAGTTTCAGTGGTCTAGAGCATAGTAGAATGACAAGTTAACATTTTATCATATACCATATAAAGAACTGGAAGACAGGAGTTCAGAGTCTCCCAATACAAAGAAATGATAAATGTTTGAAGAAATGGAAATGCTAATTACCCTGAATTAATCATTACACATTATATACTTGTGTTGAATTATCACTCTCCAATCCAAAAATAAGTCAATTAAAGGTTAAAAGTTTGCTCAAACCTGGCATGGTGGCAAACGCCTATACTCCCAGCAGCTTAGGAGGCTAAGACAGGAGGATTCCAAGTTCAAAGCCAGCCTCAGCAACTTAGTAAGGTCTTGAGGGACTCGGTGAAACCCTGTATCTAAATAAATACTAAAAAAGGGTTGAGGATGTGGCTCAGTTGATAAGCATCCTTGGGTTCAATCCCAGTACCAAAAAAAAAAAAAAAAGTCTGCTCAAAAGAAAGCTGTACATTTACCTGGTGATATTGAAAAAGTTTCAAGATGTGCTAAGTAAAAACCAGTTGCAGAATAGTATTCATATATGTATTTGATTTACTTCAAATAAAGAATACATATAATATGTACACATAGTCATATATACTTGTGAATACATGGACTATTTGAGGAAAGATACACCAAAAAAATGTTAACCATGGTATTTTAAAATAATGAGAAATTGTG
This sequence comes from Callospermophilus lateralis, assembly GCF_048772815.1. Classification (NCBI taxonomy): domain Eukaryota; kingdom Metazoa; phylum Chordata; class Mammalia; order Rodentia; family Sciuridae; genus Callospermophilus; species Callospermophilus lateralis. The sequence continues at coordinate 138,671,835 of NC_135306.1, forward strand.
GACAGAGGGAAAGGAGATCCAAGAATTTTGATTTTCACTTTTCTCCTTTATTTATTATTTATCAAGAACATTAATTACTTTAATAATATTTAAGATAATTTGCTAAAGAGAGTGAGAGAGAGAGGTACAGGCAGAGTGCAGGAATTTATGGCAGTACTGAAGGAAGCAAACAAGGCCAAAGTTTTCCAAAGTACTGTACTTGTACTTTTCTGAAAGCTTCAACTTTCCTTGCAAACCCACAACGAATGGGTAGTCACTTTTACCCAAGCCCCAAGGTGCACACAATATTTAGTGATTTATATTTAAAGAAAGTTGGAAACTGACTGAAAATAAACATTTAACCCGGGTGCCATGGCTCACGCCTTCCCCAACTTAGGGAAGATAAGGTAGGAGGCCCACAATTTTGAAGTCAACCTTGGCAAATTTAGCAAGACTCTGCCTTAAAATAAATAAAAAGGGATAGGGACATAGCTCAGAGGAAAATCACACCTGGGTTCAACCCCTAGTACTGCAAATTAATTAATTATTTTTTTTTAAATTATAACATTCATTACACAGCACCAAACTAAAATTTTGCAATAAACAATTTAACACATATCCATTGAGTTCCTAATCTGAACTACTTTGCTAGTTGCTAAAAGGAATATAGACATATACTTAATTCTTACACATGAAAAGTACACAGTTCACTTTTCACCACTTGACAAATATTTATAAGTTTCTAAAATTAAGCTTGGGTTCCAAAATCAAAATACATATTAAAAATTGGTGAAAAACAAAACTACTCTAAAAACTCTTCTCAGGAACGTGCAATGTTGAATACCCATATATAACATCTCTCCATTCATAAATTCAATACAATCAGCCTTTCTTTCCAATATTGGAGAAGATCACTTTTTTCAGGTCAAACTCAGTGAAGCAGTTGAGTTGTATTTAGGAAAGCAATCTTGTTTGAAAAATTCAAATGGTAGATTTGCACTCAGCACTGTGAGATGGCTTATACTTGGGAACTGAGGCAGATTGAAAATAAAACTGATGCATATCCTTAGTCCCTTCCTTATTCAAGGACGCATGCAGAAATGGACTTGTGGTGGCTTTGTGCTGTAAAATAAGGTGTAAGGGAACTGCATTTCCCTTCCCTGTATCATTCTAGGCAAAGAGAAATGTGTGACATTTGGAAGGCAGAAGTAAAGCAGCAGACATTCTTGTGCTCTGAAAATCCCTGAGTAGTCACTGACCTGCTGGCTTGCTGTATGGGCATGGGCCTACAGCCTGGCCTGATCTCAATCTGATTCTCTAATTCCTGGATCAGATAGGTGAGCAGCAGTGTTGCCAAGGATACTGCCTTATCCTGCAGGTCACTCATATCACTAAGTTTGGATGTACAGAGAAACAGAGACAGGTTGCAATTTATCCTCACAAGATCTTATTTCCCTTGTCAGTTCTAGGTTATTCTCACCAATTCTGATCTTTCCTTGCTCTCTCCCATACTACAACCATCTTTCTTCCTGGATGTTGGTTCTGCTGACTTATGGCCCCAAATCAGACACAAGGGCCAACACAAGACACAAATGACTTAACCAGCTTCTATAGCTGTGTAAGGAGCTAATACCAGTAATAAATTTCATGTTTTCTATCACTCATATAGGACCTGCTTCTTTGACTGAGCTCTTATACAGGACTGGTGGTTAAAATTAAAGTATTTAAATTATTCTCTTTTGATTTTATTTGGACTTGAATCAGCATAAGTAACTGCTATGCACTGCAACCTTATGGTAAATATGTGTTAAGTGTTATGTTCAAGATAAGAAAACAGTGTCTCAAGAAGGGTCCCAGAGGAGGGAAATGACTTCTGACTGGGATGATTGATTTGAATGCTAAACAAAGGAGTTTGGACTTTATTTGGAAAGTGTGGAATAATTCCCGAAGGCCTTGAATAAGAGGCTCTCCTAATCATCATTTTATTCTCTAGTCTTATATTAAAGAGTTTGAATATCACAATATGATTAATGTAGTTGAGTGATAGCTGTTCAAAAACTTTTGACAAATGAAACTACAAAACTACATTTGTTTTCCTTGCAATACATTAAAGAAAGGTAAATGTAACTAATGTGACAAATAAAATGACATTGAAACTAAGCTGTGGAATTATCTCCCAAAGAAGAAATAAAAGAATACTCTTGAAGTTAGACTATTTAAAAAGAGGTCATGTCAAGTAAGAGATAGCACACTGTCACCATTCTGCCTGGACTCTGCAGGATAAAAGTCATGCAATGGAACTTTCCCATGTTTAATAGATGTGGTCTCAATGAATAATACATGTGATATGGATACCCATATATAAAACATTAGGCATCTAGGAATAGAAGGCAAAGTTGATATTTAAGTCATGTTCACCTGACCTGCCCCTCTGACATTTTGCACAATTCGTCCATTTCACACAAGCTGAAGTGAGGAATTTGGTATTAAAAAAACTTGAATTTGGGGCTGAGGCTGTAGCTCAGAAGTAGAATGCTCACTTAGCTCATGCGAGGGCCTGGGTTCGATCCTCATCACCACATAAAAATAAATAAAATAAAGATGTTGTGTCTAGTTACAACTAAAAAATTTTTAAAAACTTGATTTAAGCCTAAAATTAACATAAATAAGTGTATATGGATAAATGAAATATTAATATTTCTGGGCCTCAATTTTTCATCTTTTTCTATATTACTGGTTTGTTGTAAAGGATGCAAACATACATCCAGAACATATAAGCTTTTTGTCTCAATACTTATGGCAAATAAGCCAACAAAGAAGATAAAAAGTTATTTTTAAAAATCCAAAATAAGGCAGAAAAGAACAAAGGGAATTAAAAAACCAGATATACAGGAAAAAAATGGGAAACTTAGAGAACAAGGATTGGTTAAGGAAAGTAGTGAGAATTTCTAGAGATATAACCAAAGTACTTATTCCAAACAGAGGGCCCAGGCTTCCAAGGTCAAGTCATAGATGCAGAATTGAGATGATTCCAATAACAAAGTAAATAATAAAACAAATAATCATAGTTTAAATCTATAAATATACATTTCATGCCTTTTTAATACTCTTTCCTCCACATGGAATACTCTCCTTCTCTCCATTCCCAATTCACTACTTGCAAGGCACCATGCTTTCCCAAGCCTGTAGTGATTCTTTCTTAAACTTGAATTCCCCTCCCAATCTCTAACCCGTCCTTGTGCCCAAGCCTCAGCTGTTATTAGGAAACCTTCTTCTGCTTATCTGTATAGCTAATTTAGGTGACCTTCATCTGGGCTCACATTTCTTATTATTTCTCAGATGATAGTTAACCAAGCTTTGTGGACATGCAGTGTTTGGAAATTCCCCAGGATCCATGCCACCCTATCTAATGGAAAGCACCATCTGGTGGTAAAGAGGGTGGCTGTTCTAGATCCCCAAGATGTGCTGAGCCTTCAGAGAGCTTTTAAGACTGTGTTAGAGCAAAAAGATTATGATGAGATTGTTAGAGAAAGAAACTGTGACGACTTATACACAGTTATACATCCAGTTAAAAGTAACTCTTATTGAGAGAATGCTTCCTGCTTTTACTCACTCCCACTTTTTTTTACCCACCCACATTCACTCTTTCCTTATTTCTCAATCCCTTTCTCCTGCATTTCAACAGTGCTTTTGAAAACACAGTTGTGGCTGGTGTTCATTCTGTTTTGCTGCCCTAACAGCATCCAGATTTCCTTTTGGAATTCACACATCCACGTTCTGTGTGATCTAGACAGGACAGTTATTCCTGATGACCACATGCCATTCCCAAAGGTGAAGGAAACAGATCCTTGCCCTTCTTGACTTAGCCCGACTAGGTACCAGGCATGCAATCCAAGCTCAGTTGTCAGAAGCTCATTCTGGGACTCAGGCCATTGAATTGGTGACATACAGACAACAAGAAAATCTGGAAGATATTCATGCAAGGATGAAGGATGGCAGGCACTCCTCACAACCCCATTTTAAGAAAATTGGGGCTGGAGTTGTAGCACAGTGGTAAAAGTACTTGTCTAGCATGTGTGAAACACTGGGTTCAATCCTCAGCACCACATAAAATAAATAAATAAAAGATAAAGGCATTTTTTAAAAGGCTTCCCATCTTTAATATATATATTAAAGAAGAAAATAACCAAGATGATTTGTTTGTTTGTTTGGTACAGGGATTGAACCCGGGGGCACTTAACTGAGCCACACCCCCAGCCTGTTTTGCTGTTTTGTCTCCTTTCTTCCTCCCTTTCTTCCTCCCTCCCTTCCTCCCTCCCTCCCTTCCTTCCTTCCTTCCATTTTGAGACAGGTATTGCTGAGACCGGCTTTGAATTTGCAATCCTCCTGCCTCAGCCTCCCAAGTCGCTAGAATTATAGGTGTGTGCCACTACAACAGGAGAAAAAAAAAAAAAAAGAAATTGCCAAGGTTCCTTTTTTTTTTTTTTAAAGAGAGAGTGAGAGAGAATTTTTTAATATTTATTTTTTAGTTTTTGGCAGACACAACATCTTTGTATGTGGTGCTGAGGATCGAACCCGGGCTGCACGCATGCCAGGCGAGCACGCTACCGCTGGAGCCACATCCCCAGCCCAAGAGATTGCCAAGGTTCTTAATGTCTGGCCCTCATCAGCCCCCTTGATTCCTGCCCATTTCCAAGTCTGATTTTCCCGGCCCCCATCACTCTCTGGGTTTCCCAATAATCTTCTGATAACTCCCTTCTGCTTAATTTAGACCAAGTCAGCATCTATGTTCTTGCCTGCTTATATGTTTACAAAAAAACTGAACTTCAGACTAGTGTAATCGAATAAAAGGAGACTATCATAACTTCCTATAATCATTATCAAAAAATAAGGATGAAAAAGAAACATTTAAATCCTAGCTTTAGTTATCAGTGGACTCAAGCAGTTAATGTGAGGATACTTTGAAATGAAAACCAGAAAAAGAACAAATGTTAACAGGAAGATTAGACATTTCTAATGTAGATAAGCTCACGTAGTCCTGGAATGGAAATTAATCCTCATAATGGCACACTGAATTGGTTCTGTTAGGAGAGCAGCTGCAGCTGGGAAGCACTCACAGACAAGCCTGCTCTCCCTCCACTTTGGAGAAGCTCTCCCTGCAGAGACAAATGGAAATGAAGCAGAGGGAACAAATGTCTACACCCAGTGGGTATATCAGGCAGGAGAGTTTATGAGAAACACAAGAAAGTAGGGGCTGAAACATCATGCTGGGGCTGAGGGTGACTTGCTTAAAAGAGAAGAAGGCATTGAGAATCACTTCTGAGGTACCCTGTCATTTGGTGGCTTATGCAGTGAGGTCCTCAGCTCTCACATATGACAAGGGAGAAACCAGACCAAAAGCCAAGTACCTGCTTCATCTGTGGTCTCCAAATGAATTGGAAGCACTTGCTTGAGCCATTATTAGAGAATAGCTTGAGGTTCTAGTAAAGTCTGGCTGTACTCAGAGGAAAGAATCTACCTGGAAAAGGGAGGCAAAACTCCACTCCTTGGTTGCTGGCTGGCCTCCCTTCACTGTAGAGCACTTGAGGAGGGATTGTGCAGCTGATTCCTTTCTGATTCCCTGGGCAATCCGTTTCTCAGAAGAGACACTGCCCATGAGAAAGGTGACACTAGAAAATAAGCAGAGCATACCCAAGGGCCTGCCACCACTCATTCTCTGTCTTAAGCTTTATCCAAATGCTCTTGTTATCTGAGTCTTGAAGGCATCAAATTTTTTATCCGAATGAACTTCATTGCTCACTTAGGTATGTGATAAAGTTCATGAAGACAGGAAGTAAAAATAACAACAACTACCAAAAAGAAAAGGAAAAAAACCCCTGAAACTTGTAGATTCTCTAGGTTAGGCTCTGACAAAATGACCAGTTATGACCACCTGTTCAGTTGTGCTTAAATATGTCATTATTAATAGTAAACATCATCAGATAAGCAAACCACTCCAGAAAGTGAAAAAAGAACAGGTATAAAGTAAAGTAATATTATAAAAGTATAAAATCCTATTTTACTTTTAAATATACACACAATTGTACTTCACAATGCAAATGCTACAAAGAATATTGAACTTTTGTGAATTTAACATAAAAGCCAATAAAAATGAAAGCCTTCCAAGTTCTCTAGGAAAAACATAAACTGAAAAATAGTTTAATACCCTATGTAAAGTCATTCTTTTAATTTCATCTGTGTATCTTACTACATAAAACAATGATTTTTTTCAAATTTCACATGTAAAATATTATAAGATTGGTACATATGAACCCCAAAATTCAACGTACTTAAAATTGAATTCAATATCTTCTCAAATTAAGTTCCTATTTCTGCTGACTCTTCTGAATATCTTTTTTCCTTATCTAGTGAAACTTCGACCATCCTCCTAGATCAGGTCAAATATTACCTTGTGTAACATGTTTTTGACAGTCTCTAGAAAAACACTTCAAAAAATAATGTCTGCTCTGGTGAGATTACTAAATGCCAGGTCTTGGTTTTGAATAATGGTTTCCTGTGATCCCAAAGGACCTGTTCATACCTCCTTCACTATTCTTACCACATTATTCTCATTGCAGCTGCTTTCCACACCAGACTAAAAGCTTCTTGAAGGAAACTGTGTCTTCTTCATCTCTTCATCTTTGTATCCGCATCCCCTTACCACAGTGTCTGGTATATAAAACATAATCAAATGTTTGTTGGCTTACAGAACTTTCCTTAATGAAATTTGACAGAAGTTCTTTCATGTTATATAAATGTAAGTACCACCTACAGATCTAAAATCTTGGCTATTATCCTATCAAAAGTTCTATCATTGGAGGTTACTAATCTAATTTGCAGGGTTTATTTTAGAGCCATCAACATGCAATTTAAATGGTAACTTTCTTCTTAGATCATTTATAAATATCTCTTTTACTGCTACCACAAATTCAATGTCTTATTTACAATATTGACAGGATTTCTTTAAAATGATTCTCTATATCTGACTTTCTCTAAAGGAAAATTTTGCATTAGGAATTCTGTCCCTTTCCAGAACTGATGTGTCTATGTCTCTGTCTCTCTCTTTCTCCCCCATCCTTTCCCTCTCTCTTCATAAGTTGTAAGAACAGATTTGCATGATATGTCCTACTATGCAGAGGTATAAATAAGGATCACTGATTTTCCATTCATGAAGAAGGTCATCACTCCTGCGGTTGGCACGCTCCTCACCAAAATTTTATCATCAGGCCCTTTCATACTACATATGGAAAAGCTACCATTTGAAGGAGCTAGTATTATTTCCAACTTGGCCTCTTTCCCAATTATCAGAGGTCTCCAAGTACAACCTAACTATGAACAGCCACTTACTGTCCTCTGTCACTGTTAAAATCAAAAGAATGAATCCAATGTTGGGGGAAAACTAATACAAGGTCAACAACAGATAAGGCAAGAATAAAAACTAAGCTTTTGAAAACATGTAATTTTTTGTTGCAAACTATTTTTTAAATTTTTTAATCAGCAAATACACAATATAAAATTTAGCTTTATTATTCATCTTTAAGGCTACAATTCAATAGTGTTAATTATATTCTCATTATTGTGCAGTCAATCTCTAGAACTTTTTATATTACAATATTGAGACTCTATACCCATTAAACAACTCCCCATTTGCTCTTCTCCTCACCCCCCAAAACCATAATAACCACTATTCTACTTTCTGTGAGTTGGGCTACTCTGAACACCTCACTCACATAAGTGGAATCTTATAGTATTAGTCTTTTGTAACTCACTTATTTTATTTAGCATAATGTGCTCAAAATTTACACATGTTGTACCATGTTGTCAAAAATTCAAAAATCTGAAAAAATTCAAAATCTAAAACACTCTGACCCCAAGAATTTCAGATAAGGAGTATTCAACCTGCAAGAATATATAGAAGAATTTTGCTGCTGTAAAAATTCTGTTCTTTGCCTATTTGTCCTCCTCTCAATTCCCAGAAATCATTAATCTTTTATTCAGTTTATAGTTTTTCTCTTTCCAGAATGTCATCTAGTATGTAGCCTTTTCAGATTGGCTTTTCCCACTTACTAACATATATTGATAGTTCTTTTCTGTCTTTTCATGGCTTTATAGCTTTTTTTCTTTCTAGTGCTGAATAACATTCTGTTATAACTATGTTTGGGGCCAAGCATGGTGACCATGCTTATAATACCAGCTACTCAGCAGGCTGAAGCAGGAAGATTACAAGTTCAAGGTCAATCTTTTAGTAAGACTCTGTCTCAAAACAAAACATAAAAAAGGGCTGGGAGGTGTAGCTTGATGGTAGAGCACGTTTGGGTTCAATTCCCAGCACTGCAATAAATAAATGTTTAATTTTGTGAGAAAATGCCAAATTGTCTTCCAAAAGATGTGTACTGTTCTGCATTCCCATCAGCAATTACACATCATCAGCTTGGGTAGTGTCAGTATTCTAGATCTTAGCAATTCTTATAGCTGTGTGTAGTGGTATCTCATTTTAGTTTTTCCTATTCTATATGATATGAAGCACATTTTCATATGCTTATTTTGCATTCATGTATCTTTTGGAGAGGTGTGTCTTTAATTGTTTTTCTTTTCCTTTGCATTGAGTTATAAAAGTTTTTTTGTATATTTTATAAAGCAGTCCTTTATTAGATGTCCCTTTTGCAAATATTTTTTCCCAGTCTGTGGCTTGTCCTCTCATTCCCTTCATGTTGTTTTTCATAGAACAAAGTTCTTAATTTTGGTTCTTTTTTTTTTTTTCAATTTTTCCTTTCATGGATTGTAACTTTGGTTTTGTATCTAAAAATCTTTAGCATTCCAAAGGTAGTCCAGGTTTTCACATATGTTATCTTCTAGGAGTTTCATAGTTTTGTGTTTTGCATTTAGGTCTATGATACATGTTAGTTCATTTTTGTTAAGGGTATAAGACCTGTGTCTGCATTGACCTTTTTTGCATGTAGCTGTTCAGTTGACAGCATGATTTGTTAAAGGACTATCTTTGCTCCATTGCTTTGCCTTTGTTCTGTTATCAAAGACCTGTTGACCATATATATGTGGTCTATTTTTGGACTCTCTGACTTGTTCCATTAATTTTACTATTCTGTGGACAATACTACATTGTCTTGACCAGTATAGTTTAATAGTAATTGTTTAGTTGAGTAGTGTCAATCTTCCAACTTTCTTATTTTCCTTCAATATTGAATTGGCTATTCTGCCTGGTCATAAAACTATAGAATCGGTTTGTTTGTATCCATCACACAGCTTGCTGGGATTTTAACTGGAATCACAATGAATCTCTAGACAAGTTGGGAAGAACTGATAGCTTGACAATACTGAGTCTTCCTCTCCTTGAACATTGAACATATTTCCCTTACTGATTAAGGTGTGAGAGCAATGTTGGCCTCATAAAATGAGTTAGGAAGTACTCCTTTCCTTATTTTCTTAAGATATTGCAAAGAATTGGTATAACTTCTTTAAATTCACCAGTGAACCCATCTGCTGTTTGGAAAATCATATATTAAATTATCAATTTAATATGTTTAGTAGATATAAACCTATTCAAATTGTCTAGTCCTATTTTTATTTTTCTCCCTTGTGACCACCAACCTTTTTTTTTTTTTGGAGGTTGGGTACCAGGGATTGAACTCAGGGGCACTTGAGCACTGAGCCACATTTTATTTTATTTAGAGAAAGGGGTTTCACTGAGTTGCTTAGTGCCTCTCTGTTACTGAGGCGGGCTTTGAACTCGAGATCCTGCCTCAGCCTCCCAAGCCACTGGGATTAAAGGCTGACTACCCAGCTGACTACCAACCTTTGAAGGACTTTTACTTATCACTGTCTCTTCCATTTTTTCCAAGCCTCGAGTAATCAAACCAAAGTAAGAAAATAAAATTACAAGCAAGAAACATGTTTTCGTTATCCAAAATAACAATATTATTTCTATAGTTCTCCCTACACTTTTAAAAAGAGCTGGAGATGTAGCACAGTGATGAAGTGCCCCTTGGGTTTGATCCCCAGTACCAACACACACATACAAATACAGGTAGTATACAAATAGTTATCAGTCATCTCATCTTTAAAAAGGAAGCCCAGGGGGCTGGGGTTGTGGCTCAGTGGTAGAGTGCTCACCTAGCATGCATGAGGCACTGGGTTCGATCCTTAGCACCACATAAATATAAAGATATTGTGTTGACCTAAAATTAAAATATATATACATATATATTATCAATTTAATTTTTAGTAGATATACATCTATTCAAATTGTCTATTCATATATATATATATATATGTGTGTGTGTGTGTGTGTGTGTGTGTGTGTGTGTATACACACCAGACCAACTGAATCAGAATCTTTATTTACAAGGTCCCCAAAGGATATATTACTACATCAGAGTTTGAGAAACATTAGCCTCAACTGCATAGTAAATGCAGAAATAAAGAAGTGAATGGATTTTTAAATATTTGAAGATCTGATAGAACTTAACATAATCAATGATTGGGTAAGGCTGAGAAGGAAGGAATATAAATATATATATCTCCAATGATATAATAGTTTGAATTGTTCTTTGAAACTGATAGAACCATAGGGCACTTGATCAATGAGTTACCCTTGATCAATTTTAAAATTAAATGTCTAAACTTAGCACATGGGATGCCTCAGGCTAAAACGTCATATAAGTTTATACTTGATAATAAGCCTCTATGGCAGATACTGTGGTCATTTCATTTTACAGATGAGCAAAACAGGACAGAGAGACAAAGTAATTAAATAAGATTGCAGCAGTAAATAAATGGTAGAGGCAGGTTTAAAATCCAAGGCCCATGACTCTAGAGCTTATAATCTTAACTATTGTACCACAGCTTTATTGTTCTCTATCCATCACTGCAAAAGACAACAACTTACAGAGTTTTACATTTTTTCTCTTTTGGAAAAATAAAGCCAAATGCTAGTGAGTTCATATCTAAATAAAACTCTGTGGTTCTGGATTCAAAAATGCTAAGTTTAGCAATTAATTTTTTTAAAAAATTTATTATGTAGTGATGCCTCATATCTGATAAATATTAGTACATTTTAAATGAAAAAAGAAAAAGAAATAGCAGGTCATGAAACAGTCTCAATGGATGTTGAAGCCAGATCATGTATACAAATGACTTTTATTCCATATTTAGACTTTTGTCATACAAAGGGCAATTAGTTTTCTCTTATTTCACTGCATTTTTTAAAGGGAAATTAACCCACCGGCATGGTAGACACGTCACCCCAACTGGAGGAGAGGCAGAGCAGAGCCGCTGCCCACGCCCGCAAGGTAGGCAGACCTGCGACCAACCCGCTGGTGTGGTAGACACGTCACCCCAATTGGAGGAGGGGCAGAGCAGAGCCGCAGCCCGTGCCCAGAACAGGCCCAGCGGCCCGCCAGCAGGGTAGACACGACACCCCAATTGGAGGAGGGGCAGAGCAGAGCCGCCGCCCGCACCTGCAAGGTAGGCAGACCTGCGATCAACCTGCAGAACAGGCCCAGCTGCCCACCGCCAGGGTAGACACGTCACCCCAATTGGAGGAGGGGCAGAGCAGAGCCGCCGCCCGTGCCTGCAAGTTAGGCAGACTTGCAACCAACAGGGAGAACAGACCCAGCGGCCCACCAGCATGGTAGACACATCACCCCAATTGGAGGAAGGGCCCAGCTGCCGCCCGCAAGGTAGGCAGACCGTGAGTCCCAGAGAAGGGGCCCAGCGGCCTGCCGGCCTAGTTGAAAAATCACCCCAATTGGAGGAGGGGCACAGCCGCCGCCCGCGCCTGCAAGGTAGGCAAACCTGCAACCTGGAGAACAGGCCCAGTGGCCTGCCAGCGTGGTAGACAGATCACCCCTATTGGAGGAGGGGCCCAGCCATTTCCCGCAAGGTAGGCAGACCACGTGACCTGCAGAAGGGGCCCACCGGCCCGCCGGCATGATAATCAGATCACCCCAATTGGAGGAGGAGCACAGCCGCTGCCTGCCCCTGCAAGGGAGACTTTGCAACTATACAAGAGAAATATAAATATATAGGGGGAAAATTCAATAACACAACAGTTTCACCAAGCAGAAAGAAACGCGATCAGTATGAAAAGACAAGGAAAGAAAGGACCACAAGCAATGAAGTTCAACTCAACTTTAGAAGAGGTAATAGCTGCAGTAGATGGAATGTCAGATAAAGAATTCAGGATTTACATGCTTCAGATGATCTGGAGTCTCAAGGAAGACATTAGACAGCAAAATCAGACAATGAAAGATCACGTCGACAATGAATTACATAAACAAATCCAAGAAGCAAAAGATCAACTAAACAGGGAGATAGAGGTTATAAAAAACAAACAAACAGAAATCCTAGAAATGCAGGAAGCAAGAAACCAATTTAAAAACACAAATGAGAATACTACCAGAAGAGTAGAACACTTAGAAGATAGAATATCAGACAATGAAGACAAAGTATTTCAACTTGAAAAGAACATAGACAGCTCAGCGAGACTCTAAAGAAACCATGAGCAGAACATCCAAGAAATATGGGATAACATAAAGAGACCAAACTGAAGAGTCATTGGAATACAGGAAGGTATAGAGGTCCAAACCAAAGGAATGAACAAACTGTTCAACGAAATAATACCAGAAAACTTCCCAGACTTGAAGAATGAGACAGAATCCCAAATCCTAGAAGCCTACAGGACGCCAAGCGTGCAAAATCATAAGAGACCCACAACTAGACACATTATAATGAAGATGCCCAACATACAGAATAAGGAGAGAATTTTAAAAGCTTCAAGAGAAAGGAAGCAGATTACATTTAGGGGTAAACCAATCAGGATAACAGCTGATCTTTCAACACAGACTCTGAAAGCTAGAAGATCCTGGAACAACATATTTCAAACGCTGAAAGAAAATGGGTTCCAACCAAGAATTGTGTATCCAGCGAAATTAAGCTTCAGGATGGAAAATGAAATTAAAACCTTCCACGATAAACAAAAGCTAAAAGAATATACAGTTAGAAAACCATCTCTTCAAAACATCCTTGGGAAAACATTACAGGAAGAGGAAATGAAAAATACCAATAAAAATCAACAGTAGGAGGTAGTACAGTAAAGGGAAAAAATAATCAAAGAGGAAAAACAAACCATGTTAAGTAACATAAATAAACAAATATGGCTGGAAGAACAATCCATATCTCAATAATAACCCTAAATGTTAATGGCTTAAACTCACCAATTAAGAGACACAGGCTAGTAGAATGGATCAAAAAAAAAGATCCAACAATATGCTGCCTACAGGAGACGCATTTGATAGGAAAAGACATACATAGACTGAAGGTGAAATGTTGGGAAAAATCATATCACTCATATGGACTTCGGAAACAAGCAGGAGTGTCCATACTCATATTAAATAAAATAGATTTCAAGCCAAAGTTAATCAAAAGGGATAAAGAGGGACACTACATACTGCTCAAGGGAACCATACACCAACAAGACATAACAATCATAAATATATATGATCCAAACAATGGTGCAGCTATGTTCATCAAACAAACTCTTCTCAAGTTCCAGAATCTAATAGATCACCATACAATAATTATGGGAGACTTCAACACACCTCTCTCACCACTGGACAGATCTTCCAAACAAAAGTTGAATAAAGAAACTATAGAACTCAATAATACAATTAACAACCTAGACTTAACTGACATATATAGAATATACCACCCAACATCAAGCAGTTACACTTTTTTCTCAGCAGCACATGGATCCTTCTCAAAAATAGATCATATATTATGTCACAGGGCAACTTTTAAGACATTATAAAGGAGTAGAGATAATACCATGCATCTTATCTGATTATAATGGAATGAAACTGGAAATCAACAATAAAAGAAGGAAGGAAAAATCATGCATCACTTGGAGAATGAACAATAGGTTGCTGAATGATCAATGGGTTATAGAAGACATCAAGGAGGAAATTAAAAAATTCTTAGAGATAAATGAAAACACAGACACAACATATCAGAATCTATGGGACACAGTGAAAGCAGTGCTAAGAGGAAAATTCATTGCTTGGAGTTCATTCCTTAAAAAAAGAAAAAACCAACAAATAAATGATCTCACACTTCATCTCAAAATCCTAGAAAAAGAAGAGCAAAACAACAGCAAAAGAAGTAGAAGGCAAGAAATAATTAAAATCAGAGCTGAAATTAATGAAATCAAAACAAAAGAAACAATTGAAAAAATTGACAAAACTAAAAGTTGGTTCTTTGAAAAAATAAATAAGATAGACAGACCCTTAGCCATGCTAACGAAGAGAAAAAGAGAGAGAACTCAAATTACTAGCATACGTGATGAAAAAGGCAATATAACAACAGACACTTCAGAAATACAGAAGATAATTAGAAATTATTTTGAATCCTTATACTCCAATAAAATAGAAGATAGTGAAGGCATCAATAAATTTCTTAAAGTCATAGATCTACCCAGATTGAGTGAGAAGGATATAGACAACCTAAACAGACCAATATCAATTGAGGAAATAGAAGAAACCATCAAAAGACTACCAACTAAGACAAGCCGGATGGGTATACAGCAGAGTTTTACAAAACCTTTAAAGAAGAACTAATACCAATACTTTTCAAGCTATTCCAGGAAATAGAAAAAGAGGGAGAACTTCCAAATTCATTCTACGAGGCCAACATCACCCTGATTCCTAAACCAGACAAAGACAATTCAAAGAAAGAAAACTACAGACCAATATCTCTAATGAATCTAGATGCAAAAATTCTCAATAAAATTCTGGCAAATCGGATACAAAAACATATCAAAAAAATTGTGCACCACGATCAAGTAGGATTCATCCCTGGGATGCAAGGCTGGTTCAATATACGGAAATCAATAAATGTTATTCACCACATCAATAGACTTAAAGATAAGAACCATATGATCATCTTGATAGAAGCAGAAAAAATATTCAACAAAGTACAGCATCCCTTTATGTTCAAAACTCTAGAAAAACTAGGGATAACAGGAACATACCTCAATATTGTAAAAGCTATATATGCTAAGCCTCAGGCTAGCATCACTCTGAACGGAGAAAAATTGAAGGCATTCCCTCTAAAATCTGGAAGAAGACAGGGATGCCCTCTCTCACCACTTCTTTTCAACGTAGTTCTCGAAACACTGGCCAGAGCAATTAGACAGACGAAAGAAATTAAAGGCATAAAAATAGGAAAAGAAGAACTTAAATTATCACTATTTGAAGATGACATGATTCTCTACCTAGCAGACCCAAAAGGGTCTACAAAGAAACTATTAGAGCTAATAAATGAATTCAGCAAAGTGGCAGGATATAAAATCAACACGCATAAATCAAAGGCATTCCTGTATATCAGCGACAAATCCTCTGAAATGGAAATGAGGACAACCACTCCATTCACAATATCCTTAAAAAAAAAAAAAAAAAAACTTGGGAATCAACCTAACAAAAGAGGTGAAAGACTTATACAATGAAAACTACAGAACCCTAAAGAGAGAAATAGAAGATCTTAGAAGATGGAAAAATATACCCTGTTCATGGATAGGCAAAACTAACTTCATCAAAATGGCGATATTACCAAAAGTTTTCTATAGGTTTAATGCAATGCCAATCAAAATCCCAACGGCATTTCTTGTAGAAATAGACAAAGCAATCATGAAATTCATATGGAAAAGTAAAAGACCCAGAATAGCAAAAACAACTCTAAGCAGGAAGTGTGAATCAGGCAGTATAGCGATACCAGACTTCAAACTATACTACAGAGCAATAGTAACAAAAACAGCATGGTACTGATACCAAAACAGGCGGGTGGACCAATGGTACAGAATAGAGGACACAGAAACCAATCCACAAAATTACAACTTTCTTATATTTGATAAAGGGGCTAAAAGCATGCAATGGAGGAAGGATAGCATCTTCAACAAATGGTGCTGGGAAAACTGGAAATCCATATGCAACAAAATGAAACTGAATCCCTTTCTCTCGCCATGCACAAAAGTTAACTCAAAATGGATCAAGGAGCTTGATATCAAATCAGAGACATGGCGTCTGATAGAATAAAAAGTTGGCTACGATCTACATACTGTGGGGTCGGGCTCCAAATTCCTCAATAGGACACCCATAGCACAAGAGTTAATAACTGGAATCAACAAATGGGACTTACTCAAACTAAAAAGTTTTTTCTCAGCAAAAGAAACAATAAGAGAGGTAAATAGGGAGCCTACATCCTGGGAACAAATCTTTACTCCTCACACTTCAGATAGAGCCCTAATATCCAGAGTATACAAAGAACTCAAAAAATTAAACAATAAGAAAACAAATAACCCAATCAACAAATTGGCCATGGACCTGAACAGACACTTCTCAGAAGAGGACATACAATCAATCAACAAGTACATGAAAAAATGCTCCCCATCTCTAGCAGTCAGAGAAATGCAAATCAAAAGCACCCTAAGATACCATCTCACTCCAGTAAGATTGGCAGCCATTAGGAAGTCAAACAACAACAAGTGCTGGCGAGGATATGGGGAAAAGGGTACACTTGTACATTGCTGGTGGGACTGCAAATTGGTGCGGCCAATTTGGAAAGCAGTATGGAGATTTCTTGGAAAGCTGGGAATGGAACCACCATTTGACCCAGCTATTCCCCTTCTCGGTCTCTTCCCTAAAGACCTAAAAAGAGCATACTACAAGGACACTGCTACATAGATGTTCATAGCAGCACAATTCACAATAGCATGACTATGGAACCAACCTAGATGCCCTTCAATAGATGAATGGATAAAAAAAAATGTGGCATTTATACACAATGGAGTATTACTCTGCATTAAAAAATGACAAAATCATAGAGTTTGCAGGGAAATGGATGGCATTAGAGCAGATTATGCTAAGTGAAGCTAGTCAATCCCTAAAAAACAAATGCCAAATGTCTTCTTTGATATAAGGAGAGTAACTAAGAACAGAGTAGGGACGAAGAGCATGAGAAGAAGATTAACATTAAACAGGGATGAGAGGTGGGAGGGAAAGGGAGAGAGAAGGGAAATTGCATGGAAATGGAAGGAGACCCTCAGGGTTTTACAAAATTACATACAAGAGGAAGTGAGGGGAAAAGGGGGAAAAAAAAACAAGGGGCAGAAATGAATTACAGTAGATGGGGTAGAGAGAGAAGAAGGGAGGGGAGGGGAGGGGAGGGGGGATAGTAGAGGATAGGAAAGGCAGCAGAATACAACAGACACTAGTATGGCAATAGGTAAATCAATGGATGTGTAACCGATGTGATTGTGCAATCTGTATACGGGGTAAAAATGGGAGTTCATAACCCACTTGAGTCAAAGTGTGAAATATGATATATCAAGAACTATGTAATGTTTTGAACAACCAACAATAAAAATTTTAAAAAAGGGAAATTAAAATGAGTTCTAAAGTCAAATAAGCTAGGATAACAAGTTAAACATGCTTAAAGATATTACTGAGGATTTTGCTATCTTGAGTTTGCAAGAATATTGTATAGATTTGAAACATAAATTTTAGTAAAAAGAATATTGTGCTGTTTCTTAAATAACATGGAAGATTTCTTCACAAAATGTCTAGCAGAACTAATGTTTTATAAAATATGTTTCAAAAAATATACTATGTATTTTATGGATATACATTGATATTTGAGAAATTGAAAATAAAAGGAGTCCTAGAAAATATGATTCCCTAATGAAAAACAAAACCTCAAACACCTCTCTACTTCAACTTATTCTTTCGTAGATCCTTCTGAAAGTCACATATTGAAAGCAAACAGTGATATTAGGCATTTTAATCAGGAAAGCACTGACTTCTTGGTAAAGCATTGTATTCTCACATCTTGTTCAGTTTTTCAAAAATATCTTTTGCACATCCACTATTTGCCACAATTAAAAAGAGAGCTCCTAATCTCAGGGGAAAAGCAGACAAATAAAAAGGCAATAATATACAGTTGATTGAGTGCTGCACAATGCTTCAGGATGAGAGGCAGGACCAGGAGACTATCCTTTTGCGGGGGAATCTGAATAAACTCTGCACAGGAAGTGAAATCTAAGCTGAGACATAAAAGAGAATTAACAAAGTCAAGGAAATGGAAGATGATGCTGAGTTCAGCAGAAAAATATATACAAAAGCCCTTCAAGTCATACACACATGGTAGAATATGAACAAGTTGAGGTAGGGGAAATGAGTGTAGGAGATAAAAGTTTGAGAGCAAAGAAGAATCTGTAATGATTTCCTGCTTCATTCTCACTTGAGAAATTACCAAAGGATATTAAGCAAGATATTGAGATGATCCAATTAATGTATTATAAAAATCACTCTTGTTGCAGTGTAACAAATGGATTAGAGGAAGGGGTAAAATAGCAGAGAGGCCCTTTAAGAGACCTTGGTAAGGATGGACCTAATTCCTTTCTATTCCAAGTGTGGTTGACAGAACAGCAGCAGCACCTAGAAGCTTGTTGGAAATGCAGACTTAGGCTCCTCTCCAGACCAACTGAATCAGAATCTTTATTTACAAGGTCCCCAGAGGATATATTACTACATCAGAGTTTGAGAAACATTAGCCTCAACTTCATAGTAAATGCAGAAATAAAGAAGTGAATGGATTTTTAAATATTTGAAGATCTGATAGTACTTAGCATAATCATTGATTGGGTAAGGCTGAGAAGGAAGGAAAAATCAATAACAGTATTCAAATTTTGGATACTAACCTGACAGAAATTAGTGCAATTTCCTAAGATAAGGAAGATAGGTAACAGGAATGCAGATTTCAGAGATGAGTTCCACTTTGTACATATTGATTTTGAAGTTCCTATAGATTATGAGGCATTTCAGGAAACAGAAATGAGATTCTGGAGTAAAGAATGCAAGGAGAATGCAAGAAGAATCTGGAGTCCTCAAAATGCAAGGATAGATTACAGCACTCTAGAACTGCACTTCCCAGTATGGAAGCCTCTGTTCTCATGTGACTATTGAGCACATGAATAGGACTAGTAAGACTAAAGAGTGGAATTTCTTGTTTTATTTCATTTTAACTAATTTATTTTCCCAATAAGCACAACTTGTCTTGGTAGTACTACATTACTTTAACTTTTGAAAACCTGGCATCTAAATTTGAGATACACTATAAAATATACACCAGATTTTGAAGACTTTTTATGCAAAAGTATGTTTCATTAATTTTTTATTGATTACTTGTTGCAATAATATTTTACATGTTAGATTGAAATACATTATTAAAATTAACTTCACCTATTTTACTTTTTTAATACAGCCACTAGAGAATGTTAATTTACATTAACTATGTACTTCTAAACAGTACATTAACTATGTACTGAGACCCATATCACAGCCCCCTAAACCTCTCCCCAACTTCTCCCTTATGATAAGTCCTACTTCTCCCTTAGTGTGCATTCTCCCTTGTTGTAGCACCCCAATAAAGCTAACTTTGAATGGAGGTGTTTTCCCAGAGTCTTATGTTGCAGACCTTAAAAGGTTTAGGTCTGCTGAGATTTAGCTGAGATCCTTGCTAAACATTGTCCAGATTCACACAAGCAATACTTTCCCTTTTAACATACAGCCAACCTGTTTCTCCCGTGAGTTCACCTGCATGGCTCACATTCTATTTATATTAGAAAGTACTGTTTTGGAAGTACATAGTGAGAAACATATAGAAGAACTTGGACAACATTCCATGGGTAAACAAGTCCTAGAAGAGAGACAGAGATGGTAGAATAGTTGACATTAAAGTACTGAGGAATGAAACAAGTTCTAACTTGCAAAATACACATACAAAACTCAAAAAAGACACAAAGCGTACCACCTTAACATCAAGAAGAACCATCTAAGTTCAAAGGTTGAACACCAACTAATAACAGACCCATATATAGACCCCCAAACTGGTAAAAAGTGAAGTGTACCGAGGTACATGTGTTCCAAAGATGTTTCAACAATCATTGTTTACACATCCTAACCCCTGCTAAAATGATCCAAGACTAACTCCAGCCCCCTAAACCTCTCCCCAACTCCTCCCATATGACAAGTCCTTAGTGTGCATTCTCACTTGTTGCAGCACTCCAATAAAGCTAACTTTGAATGGAGGTGTTCCTGGAGGTCTTATATCGCAGACCTTAAAAGGTTTAGGTCTGCTAGATTTAGCTAGATCCTTGCTACCCCAGTATGGACCCTCAACTCAATAATTGTGTGCATATGTGTAATTCCTTTAGTTTTCATCTGCTCAAAGCCAATTATTTCAACATGTCCTTCAGGATTGGGCTTATTTTTTTGTCCTAGGAATAAAGATCCCTGGGAGTTTCGGTATCTGACCAGACAGCTACTCATTTTCCTTGGTAAAGAGTCTGCCAAATATTTGATTTACCATTAGCAATCCTGCCCCATGCCTATGGTACTGCTGCATGCAGAAAAAAGTTTATAGGACAGAAGATAGTTATAGACCTATTGAATCTGTCCTCCAAGTTGCTAAGAATTAACAAGTTCACAGAAAGTCTCACAATCTGATTTGGGCACTTTGCTTTCCGCCACCTTTTTTTGAGACCATATAAAAATTTCCCTGTCTTATCTGTGAGAAATAGTAGTCTTTATATCCACATGCCAGGAATCTGCAAATTCATGATCAGATTCACACAAGCAATATTTTCCTTTTTTTTTTTCAAAGAGAGAGAGAGAGAGAATTTTTAATATTTATTTTTTAGTTTTCGGCAGACATCTTTATTTGTATGTGGTGCTGAGCCAGCCTGTTTCTCTCATGAGTTCACCTGCAAATGAACTTGGGCTATCTTAAGACGGGACTCTGACTTGTTTTCTCATCCTAGCATTACCTTTCCCTTTACCAAAAGTAACCTGGAATTATAAGTGACCATTAAGGAAACCTGGGACATGAACAAAATTGTCCTAAAGATACCTTAAGTCAAAATTAGTCAGATAAGGGTTCTTAAAACCTACAGTTCTTGGGGCTGGGGTTGTGGCTCAGTGGTACAGCGCTTGCCTCGCACGTGTTGAGACCCTGGGTTAAGGCCTCAGCACCACATAAAAATAAATAAGTGAAATAAAGGTTTTGTGTCCAACTACAACTAAAAAATAAACATTAAAAAACCCTACAGTTCTAGTGCTAATTGGTTTATGTTAAATACTCACATAAATTTAAAAATAGAATCCAAGAAATTTCAGAATAAATGTAATCCCTAGTGCATTACAGAAAAGATGAGAAATATAAAAATCATTTGTCACAGCTGGAGTGAGTCAATATTTCCTTGATATGGGCATATACTCAGGGGAGAATATTAAATATTAAAGTTTCTGCAGATAAGTCTGGTATATCTTTGAAGAAAGATGACTACTGCAGTGAGACTTAACTCCAACATTTTCCCCTTCCCTGGTGATCTTGGTTCTGCTAAGAGTGCTATAATGATTGTAGCAGAACTATTTTGTTGGATGAAAGATTGTTTTTATAAGAATGAAATGAAAATTGAGGTTAATGAAAAGAAAAATCAAATATCAAAAGGGATTAATGGAAGGAAACTGACTTCCCCATGAATTTAACAGCCATTAAGGTTTTGTTTTGTTTTTGGCAATGGAATTTGGAAGATTCAGAAAGCAGCTATGTTCTGAGAAAATGGCTCAAAATGTTTTGCACTTTTTAAAGATGGAAGAAGCTGTCCACTTTTTGCTGCCATTTGTTTAATTTGAGGGTCTTAATTAGTCTTCTTCCAAAGAAGCTGCCTTCTGGAAGATTCCTAAGAATTATTAGTTTTAAGTCTACTAATCATCATCTTGGAACTTTATTACCATACTAGTTGTTGAACATTATCTGCTAAACTGATTTTCATAGAGGGCAGTTTTTCTCTGATGTCTCATCCAGAAGACTAAACATAATGATGATTGAGGATTTTATAGACAATAATGTTTTTGCAGCAAAGCAGAATCCACTACGGATGTACAACAGAATATAAGAATTTAGTCACTAGCTAGGCACAGTGGTGCATGCCTATAATAATACTTGGGAGGCTGAGGCAGGAGGATTGCAAGTTCAAAGCCAGCCTCAGCAACATAGCAAGGCCCTACACAACTTAGCAAGACCTGTTTCAAAATAAAACATAAAAAAGGCTGGGGATGTGGCTCAGTGGTAAAGTACCCCTGGGTTAAATCCACAGCTTTAAAAAAACAAAACAAAAAAACCTTAGTCACTGATTGAGTACAACTTATGGACAGTGACATTTGCTAGGCCTGTAATTTATTCCCATAAAGTTTATCTTCT
Organism: Callospermophilus lateralis; assembly: GCF_048772815.1. Lineage (NCBI taxonomy): Eukaryota > Metazoa > Chordata > Mammalia > Rodentia > Sciuridae > Callospermophilus > Callospermophilus lateralis. Next base: position 138,694,182 of record NC_135306.1, read on the forward strand.
TACAGTTACTGTGCCATTCTTTGGATGAACACGAGTATGTTTCTTTTTTTCCTGAAATGTAGTCACTAAAATATTTTTATTAAAATTTTACTTATGTATAATTTACCCTAAGAAGGCTGAACTTTGATTAACCAGATTTCTTCCTTTAAGGTTGGATTAAAAACAAAAAACCCTCTTAAAATTGTTTAGATGCCTAAAATCTAAAGAATGCCAAAAAACCTTGTTTTTTTCCTATTATCTTTTCTTTTTTCCATAAATGAAAGAAATCTGAAAGTTCACACAGTTAAGACATCTTTACAGTTTTATTATATCTGGGAAAGGCAAATTTATAAAGAACTGTCTGAGAAAACATGAACATAAGTAAAAATATCCAAAGGTAAGAAACAGAATATATCTGCATTCACTATCTGAGAAAACATAATCACTATCCATTTACCATCTATGTCCAATATATCCATTTTTAAATGGTTCTAAGCCACCTTTTAAATCATTTGCTGAAGAAATAAAGTGAATTAAGAAATTTTATTAGCAATTTTAAGTAACGAGAATCAGATATTTCACAGCTTTGATGATGTATGTACCCAACATTGGCATTTCTTTTCTTCTTCTTTTTTTTTTTTAATGTTTTTAGTTGTAGATGGACACAATATCTATTTTTATGTGGTGCTGAGGATCAAACCCAGTGCCTCCCACGTGCAAGGCAGAAGCTCTATGGAGTTATAGCCTCAGCACCGCCCCCCCCCCACACACACCCTTTTTGTTTTTGGAGACACGGGCTAAGTTACTGAGGCAGGCCCTGAACTTTTGATTCTCCATGACTCAGCCTCCTTAGTCATTGAAATCACATGCATGTGCCACTGCACCTGGCTGACAATGTCTTATTGTAACTACTCATCAACTATCATACAGAACCTAGAACATATCTGTTAGTTACCTTGTTACTGGGACAAAATACCTGAAGTAATCAGCTTTAAAGAAGGAAAAGCATATTTAAGCTAACAGTTTCAGAGGTTTCAGCCCATCATGGTGCAGTACATTTTAGTGGAACAAGTGGCAGAGGAAGTATGTTCACCTCTTGGTGGCTGGAAAGAAAAGAGAAGAATGGGCCAGAGTCCAAACACCTCCTCAGGAAAATGATCTCAATGACTCAACTTCCTTTCACTAGGCCCTATCTCTCCACCTTCTTTCTTCCAACAGTGCTGCAAGCTGGTGACCAAGCCTTCATTCAGCACATGGGCCCTTAGGAGACAGTTAAGATGCAAACCATAATAATATAAATCTTGGAAATGCTGGTTCTAGATTTCAACATCTCTAATAGATTCTACTTTATCATTATTTACTGGTTTATCTCATACTAGCACCATCAAAATGCAATACATTAGGAATTGAAGACTGACCACACAGAATTTTGTTGAAGAGAGTAGAGCTATCTTCTTATATCCTTAGTTATAAAGCATTTTCATTTTAGATTTATAACCACAAATAATCAATTTCTGCATCTTCTATATTTGCCCATCACTTATACATACCTGCTTTCGGCATTTGCTTTTAACTTTTAAAAAAGCTTTAAGATAATTCACATACAATTCACCCATTTAAAGTACACACTCACAATCTAATTTTAGAACATCTTCATCCCTCGTATAAGCTGCACTGTACTCATTAGTAGTTAATTCCCTATCCAAAACCTCAACATCCCTAAAGCAATCACTAATCTTGTCTCTAGATTTGCCTTTTCTGGATATTTTATAAACAGAATCAGTGTTAGTGGTTTCTCACAACCGGCTTCCTTCACTTTGCATGTTTTCAAGATTCTCCCATGTCACAGTATGTTTAGTATTCTATTCCTTGTCATGCTATTAATATTATGCAAATATACCAGTTTATTTACATACCAAATTGATGGTCTCCTGAACTGTTTCCACTTGTGGGCTACTATGAATAATGCTATTAACATTCATGTACCAGTTTTTGTATGATTGTTTGCATTTCTCCTATTACCTTAATCAGTTTGGGCTACTATCAAAGTACATGGATTAGAGTACCAAAGATAAACAATATTTATATTTCCTGTAACCCACTAGGAATTACTTATCTTAACACCAGGCTTTCACTTACATCCTATACAAAAACCTATCTTGTATATATAGAATACTTGTTAAGAGGATTTTCACATATTTAAAACTTCCTTCTCTCCAGTATACCATGTTTCCTTCAGAAAGATAACCAGACATTTCCAAAATAAGGCAAGTATATATACTACTTAAAAGAGCTTCCAGAAGTAGTACCTCTTATTTATTCTGTGCAAAATACTACTCTAAGAGGAAAAATAATACAACTACAAAAGGTGATCAAATATTTCACCCTCATCATCTTCTCTAGAAGATCAACAAACTGGTTTAAATTCACTACCCTAAATTGTCATGAATAATCACATAGTCTTTAATTTACTCTGAGCCAGTCAAGTTACAGTTGTGTTTAATTAATGCTTCCTGTTGTACCTCTATAAAAATCACTGGACAGCAAATACCTAGATTTTGACTAAGTTAAAATAAGTGGCTGATCTCTACCATCCTGATCTCTACCTGACTCTGGAATAGGCCTAGGTGCACTTGGGATGTTTTTGTAGCTTAAGTTTTATAATCCAAGCTTATAGGACAATAATCATTTTGCTTCTTCTAATTGTATTGTAATTGGCTGATGCCTTCTGTGCAGAGTCAAGTCACATGATTCAACAATGATCACTCATTAACAAGAAGATCTGAGGGTATTCACTACCATTGAAAAACCTGATACACAATTATAACTCAGTAAATAGCAATACACAATTGATCAAAACTTCAGAAGATAATGGTCTAACCTTCAATTCTGGCTTGTAAAAGGAGAACTGAGAACAACTTAAAAAAAAAAAAAAAAAAAAAAAGTACAACCTGGAAAACACGTAAGTCTACCAAACTTTGACAACGCAGGAAAGTATCCAAGCTCAAACTCTTAATGTCAGATCAACAGATTTTTAACAAATAGCTATGCAGACTGACACATTCTAAAAACATTGTACCAGCAACTCCCTAGTTTCCAAATTTTCAGCATTACTTGCTAACTCCAGGCTCCAAACTCCTCTATGTTTCCCACTTCTGGAATACCCCAGGGTTCCTCTAGTATACATACTCTCAAGGTACAGCAAGCTAATAAATCTAATTTTGATTATAGGTGAGATCTTGGTGGTCTTTGGCCAGAGGGTTCCTTTCTAAACAAGACACAAAAGCTCTGCATTCATATGCAAAGATAATGAATCCTATATTCTAGACACAAAAGCTCTACATTCATATGTAACGAATCCTATATTCTATACACATTGCCTAGTAACATTACCAATATTAATCAGTATTAATCATGGCAATTTTATTAAGCAAATAACATTGTGTGAATCTGCATATATAAAAACTGACAGCCAACCTTACTTGAAAAATTTTGTTAATCATAGAAATACTGCCTGAAAATAATTTTCCATATCTAAAAATGCATATATCTGCTGTTTTCAAAAGTTCCCCAATTTTGAGATAGTTAATTTAAAGTTAATTACTCTAGCAAACCACTGTGAAAACAAATGAAAGATTACACATGCAATATCATCTGGCACACTACTATTGTGAATAGGCTTTAAGGAAAAAAAATGAATAATAGCCAAAACAAAATGTTTGCCTGAGTAGTATTTTATGCTTTTAAAAGGGAGAAAGTCACTAATAATAAACATTTCCATTTTTCATTGTTTTAAATTTTTTTATGAAGATTTTAATTAGATTCACAGTTACTAAGCAGTTTTTAAACTTAGGCTCCATGATCCTTTTGACTTCATGCTTTTAAATTGTCTATTGTTGTGTATCTTCAAATCATGACAAATTTCAAAATCCATTAAAAATCATTTTATTCAAATTATGTTTTCCAAAAGAGAGGGTTCTGTGCTAGTCGTCTTTGAAAGTTTTCATACCTAGAAAAGAAAAAATATAATATTTTTATAATTAAAAAAAAACTGAACTAGGATCTTTCATAATCTACAAAATAACTTATCAGAAACAATTTTATGTCATTTCTAAAAAGCTAAGAAATAAGCTAATCTAGAAATTTATTATTCTTGCAAAGAGAGAGCAAGCAATGATTAAAGAATAAGAACAGTTATGATTAGCTTTTATCAGAGCCCAAATCATATAGATTTAATAACTATTCATCTTCTACAAATTCAAGTGCTAGAAAGCACCTAAGGAAAAAAATAAATCAAGACAACTCCTCCCTCATTTCAAGAACAGATGAGAATAATGTGCTCAGAGTCACATAGCTACATTGTGACAAAACTCAAACCTAGTATATTCCAGTGCTCTCCATGCCACACCAGGTACCACTTCTCAACAAAAAACTTCCTAAACATCCCCCCACTATTCGGATATTAAAAGTGAAAAGAAATACCTACAAAACAAAAACATGGGGAAAAGGGGGAAACAGATTTATTAGTCATTCATACTCAGAATGCAATAAACTACCCTGATGCCCTACACATGAAGACTTTCTAAACAAAGGGGAAAAAGTTTTGATTGATATTTCAAACCTCGTATAGGGTACTTTAAATTCAAAATTCAAATGCAAATGCAAAATACACAAATATATATATGTATGTTTTAGGACCTCCCTAAAACATAGGCAATTATATCTTCTTACCTTTACAAATTCCTAATGGCCAATATACAACAGAATATTGAGGGTACAGACCATCCTGATCTGAATGCTACAGTACATACATTATTAGCATACAAAAACATTAATGTATGTTGATGTCCACAAGAGAAAGCACTTTTAAAATATTAAAGAACAAATACACTCACAGGCAAACAATATATAGTTACCAAAGCTTTAATATTAGGGATCAAAATGCCTCATACCATTTCAGAACCACATTTGCTGGAATGAACATTTCAGATGGACTCGGTGTCATCTGGGCCTGAGAGACAGCAAATGATGAAGCAAAATTGTAGAAGTTGTCCAACATCTTTTGTGTGAACTGAAAAGTTAATCATTAATAGATTAATGGGTTATATTAAATATTCTATTCAGCCCTCAAGAATTTAAATTAAAATATTTCTATATTAACTTGCCTTTAAAAACTGCAAGTTTTAAGACAGTCAAATGCTGAAAATTATATGTAGTCACAAAATGACACCCCGGGGCATATGTTATTCATTTTGAAAGAAAAAAGGAAAAATTTTTCCTTCAAAATTTCTTATCTCCACAACTGCATCCTGTTCCCCAAACATTATTCTCCTAAATCAAAAATGTGCTCAAAGTCAGGTAGCTACATTTATTTCTCATAAAATACTAACCATCTCTTAAGAAGTTCTTTTTTTTTTTTTGACAGAAAGAACTTAAATATTAATAAAGGAGCTACAGGTTACCATTATCATAAAGAAAAGAGTGGTAGCATTATTCTATTTCCCCTGGGGTTTTTTTTTGGGGGGGTGGGGCAGGCAGAGGGGCAGATACCAGAGACTGAACTCAGAGGCTCTGAACCACTGAGCCATATCCCCAGCCGTTTTTAATATTTTCTTTACAGACAGGGTCTCACTGAGTTGCTTAGGGCCTAAGTTGCTGAGGCTGGTTTTGAACTCATGATCCTCCTGCCTCAGCCTCCCAAGCTTCTGGGATTAAAGCCATGTGCCACTGTGCCCAGCTTCCCTTGTTTTTTTAACTGTCCCCTAAATGGCCAAATCTACTAATATCTCCAAGACTCCTTAGTAAAAGATAGAAGTAAATTCATTCATATTTTCTGAGAATCAAATGGGCTTAAGCACTAAACCTAACAGTAAAGAACTAAAAATAGTACCACTTTCTATTCACTCCAAAATAATCTTCCCTGCATCACTTTCTCAAATACACAAAACCAGCTATGAGAGCTCCTGCTTCTATCTCTTCTCTACACAAGAATTGTCTTACTAGGGCTTTAAAATTTGTTGAATATGAAGGTAATACTAAGGACTCTACTATTAAGGTACTTGAATTAATATTAGAGTTCAGTAAGCTCTAGTGAAAAGGTCACTATCAGGAAAAAAAAAAAAAAAAAACAGCACACCACCACACCAGTGACAAAGATTTTAAAATGTAATTTTAAAAGATTCACTTTAGAATATAAACAAAGTCTGTCCAATATCTACAAAAAATAGTAAAGCTGGTAAACCTTTGTGGAAAATATGAGACTATAATATAAGGCAGAAAAGAAAACAAAAGAACTTATGTACTATGTTCAATGGAAAGATACACCATATGTCACAGATGGGAAGAGTTAATGTGTAAAGAAAGGTAGCCAATTCTCCCCAAATCAAACCAATCATTCAACAATAATTCCAACAAGGTTTTTCATGGAACTTGACAAGGTGATACTATTTGATGAACTCAAAGCTTTTTGAATTATTACATAGAATACCTAATCTTATTTTGAGGAGTAGGAGGAAGAACTTGGCCTACCAGATATTAAGACTTACTGGCAAATAATCAAACTGGAATAATAGAAGAGAAAGCCCAGAAAAAAACCTAAACAAACATGACAACATGAATATATTAAGGTGCTATTATTATTCACTGGGGGTGGAGGGTGGTGGTGGCTGGGCTAATTAGTTCTCCATAGGACAAAAAAATGAACTTAATCCCTCCAATAGATAAACACATAGATAAACACAATTCAAAAAGTAAAACCTAAAGCTTTAAACTATTAAAAGATATCTTCACATATCAGAATAGGGAGAAAACCCCATAATTCATAAAGAAAATAACTACTAAACTTTTCTACATGAAAATATATCTGTATGCAAAAGATACCATGAGCAATAGTAAAATACAAGTAACATGCTAGGAAAAAAATTGCAATGTATGTTCACATAAAATGTATGTACACATAAAAGTCTTATTCCAAAAAACAAAATTAAAAAGTACCAAAAGCAGCTGGATACAGCAATGCACATCTTATTCCCAACAACTTATCAAATACAAATATGATTTAATATTTTCACCCACTTATCAAATTTTGGAAGTTTGATAAGTATTAGTGAAAATGTATAAACATTAATCAATATGGAAATTTTTTTTAAATGGTTCAGTCATACAACAGTATACTATACAACAATTAAATTAGATCTATTCCAGGCATCAACATAAACAAACGCTAAAAATAATTTTAGGTAAGCAAAAGCAAATGGTAGAGTACAATACTCTATAATTTCTATAGTAATGGTGAAAGAAGATAATACTAAATACAACTCTACAACAGGCCCCCAAAAAACAATCAATCCATACAATAAAAACAAGTAAACAAAAAAGGGGGAACATTCTAAGATGGATGATTCCAAGACAAATTTGAAACTGATATGCTTAAATATATATATATAAAGTGTTCCTAGTTAGAACTAGGAACACAGAAATCTATGCAAAAGAAAAAGAGGTATCTGACAATATAGAAAAATGAAAAATCAATTGTAATGCATTCCGTTGTCGTATATTTAAAAACATAAAATCAATAAAAAAAAGATTTTAAAAAAAAGAAAAATTAAAAATCATGTAAGAAAACAAATGTAATTATCATTCTACACATGGTTTAGTTCTGAAAAATATTTACCTGTTATAATACTGAAAACTTTGAACTTTAACAAAAATCTATACTGGGAAGGTAGGATGAAAGTGTGTGTGTGTGTGTGTGTCTGTCTTTATACGCATGCACACTCATATTTGCATACAGAGGCACAAAAGTGAGGAAAGTAAAATAAACATGTTTCATACTGGTAAGGCAATGGAAAAATATCTGTAACAAAAAAAATTAATCAATAACAGATTAGCAAGTTTAATCTGATAAATGGAAGTAATAAACACCAGAAGAGATAGATAAAAAAGGAGGGTGTTGAAAGTGATTGCTTCTGAGGAACAGAATAGAAGATATAAAGAACAGCTGTTTTTCATATAAAACTATTGACTTTCCAAACCAAATACAGTGCCACTCTAATAAAAATTTAAATGAAATGAGAGTAAAAGTAATTAAACTAGGAACATATTTAAGCACACACTTAAATGGTACTATACAGGTACTAAAAAATGGATAACTACGAGGTTAGAAGAATAGAGAGATACCTGGAAGGTTGAAAGAAGAGAATCAGGGAGTAGGGGCTGCACCTTTAAATGCTTTATTTCTTTTTAAAAAAAAAAAATTAGTAGCAGGTGGGAAAACTGAAAATCCATATGTAGTAGGATGAAATTTAATCCTTATCCCTGCAAAAAAACTCATCCCAAAGTGGATCAAAGACCAAGAAATTAGACCAGAAACTCTGCACATACTAGAAGGAAATGTAGGCCTAACACTCTATCATATTGGCTCAGAAACTTAGTTCCTTAACAAGACTCCTAAAGCACAAGAAGTAAAATCAATAATCAATAAATGGGATGACATCAAACTAAAAAAGCTTCTTCACAGGAAAGGAAATAATCAATAATGTGAAGAGAAAGCCTACAAATGGGAGAAAAACATTGTTACCTGCACCTCAGACAGATCATTAATTTCCAGGATATATAAACAACTCAAAAAACTCAGCACCAAAAAAAATCAAATAACCCAATCAATAAATGGGCAAAGGAACTGAACAAACACTTCACAGAAGAAATAAAAATGGCCAACAAATATATGAAAAAATGTTCAACATCTCTAGCAGTGAGAGAAATGCAAATTTTAAAGGTGCACTGAGATTCCGTCTCTCTCCAGTCAGAATGGCAATTACCAAGAATACAAGTAACAATAAATGGTGGCAAGGAAGTAGGGGAAAAGGTTCACTCATATATTGCTGGTGGAACTGCAAACTGGTACAACCACTATGGAAATTCCTTAAAAAACTTGGAATAGAACCACCATTTGACCCAGTTATCCCACTCCTCAGTTTATACCCAAAGGATTTAAAATGCAGCCACATCAATGTTTATAGCAGCTCAATACACAATAATAGCTAAGCTAGACAGCCAACCTAGATGCCCTTCAAGAGATGAATGGAAAAGGAAATTATGGTATATATACACAATAGAGTATTATTCAGCCATAATGAAAAATGACTTTATGACATTTGCAAGTAAATGGATGAATCTGGAGACTATCATGCGAAGTGAAATAAGCCAGTCCCCAAAAAACCAGACATTGAAGGTTTTTGCTGATACGTAAAAGCTAATCCACCACGAGGGGGCAGCACATGGGAAGAATAGATATTCAGTAGATTAGACAAGGGGGAATGAAGAGAAGGGGATGAATAGAAGGAAAGACAGTGGAATAATCAAAAATAATTTTCCTATGTACTTACAAGAATATACACAGTGAATCCCACCATCATGTAAATCCATTAAGCATGGGGTCCTCACTAGAATAAGATACATTCCATGCTTGTACAATTATATCAAAATGAATTCTACTGTCATGTATAACTAAAAAGAACCAATTTTTAAAAAATGAGTAGCAGGTACTGGAGGTATGACTGAATAACACAATGCCTGCTTAGCATGCACAAAGCTCTGGGTTCAATTTCCAGCATTTAAAAAAAAATCAGTAGTAAGAATGACAGAATGTAAGTTAAATTTAAGGGGAAAATACAATCCACTATAAAAAGAATCTATAAAAACAGGGGCTACTTTATTTCATCTATCTCTTTGTAACTCTTTCAGAAAATGCCTGGCACACAGTGCCAGTACACAATAAATATTGGTGGAACACGTAAGTTGTTCTCTGTACTTTGTGTATTTAAAATTCTTCATAATAAAATGTTTACCAGAAATAAATATGCTTTATAAAAAAGCTTAAATAATTTAAATACAGCAAAAAGTTTACTTTTCTCCAGGGAAACTTAACACTTTGGGGGTGTATTTTTCAGACGTTTTTCTAAATACCATCTATGTGGGATACTATAAGTATTGTTTTAGAGCTTGCTTTCTTTGGCATGGTAGTTTATTTTTTAAATAATTTACTAGAAAAAATTATTTTCGTGAAGATTGAACCTAGGACCTCACGCATTCTAAGCAGACACTTTGACACTAAGCTATACTGCTGGCTCCTTTAAAAAAAAAAAAAAAGTTCTTTTGAGACAAAGATTCTGTCATTCTTAATTCAGTCCATTCTCAAAAGATTATGTGACAAATTTGCCTTTAAATTCATGATGACCACAATTGTCAAAAATGTGCCTTTGGTTCTATACAATAGACCCTAAAACTTTCCCTAGTCCATTCATCCTCTTTCTTTCCTAAAGGACTTAAAGCCCTTTTAATTTAAATTTCCAGTATCTCTTCCTTTCTCTCAATTTTAGCTAGTGATCTTCCTTCTTATATCACTGAGGAAAAGAGAAGGAATCAGGAGAGAACCTGCACAAGTTATCATCACCACATCCACCAATCTCCTGCACCTGTTCCCATAATCCATTTCCCTTGCTAAGGTGAACACCTCCACCTGTGCTCCTTTTTCTACTCAAGTAAGAACTTCATGGGCTGGGAATGCACCTTAGTTGTAAAGTGCTTGCCTAGCATGCACAAGACCCTGGTTCCATCCCAAGCAACTCTACCAGAAAAAAAAAAAAAAAAAGATACTCCACTCTTTGCAATTCTCCACTCTCTCCTAAATCTCAGATTTTCCCCTCTAGACATTAAGCTGAAATAAACCAGGCACACTGAAAGAACTACTGTATGATCCCACTTATATGTGAAATCTAAAATAACTGAAATTGTGGAAGCAGAGAGTAGAATGATGGTTGTCAGGAGTTAAGTTGTAGAGGAAGGGAAACAGGGATACATTGTTCAAAGGGTACAAAGTTTATGTACAGCACAGAGACTATACTTAATAATGTACTCTATACTTGAAAATTATTAAGTGGTTAGATCTTAAATGTCACCACAAAAAAACTTGGTAAGTATGTGGGCTAATAGACATGTTAACTAGGCAGATTAACCTAGCTAGATTTAATCATTTTACAATGTAAACATACATCAAAACATCATCTTGTACATCATATAACCTTAATGTCAATTATAACCTTAATAAAGTGGGGAAAAGGATGAAATGTGTATTACCTGAGTGAAAGAGTCAACTGACGATACAGCAGCATTGCCTACAGGAGTCTGCTGAGCCATACTGTCCAGTGATTCCACTGAAATTCCTATCTGAGCAACAGTTGGAGTTCGGACAATATTCATGGCTCCAAACGGATGTTGGCTTCCTTCTCCTGAAAGAAATTAATGTGTGCCACATATTCCAAATTTAACTTATATTCAAATTCCTCTGGAAATAATTTGAAAAATCTCTGGTCTGTACAAAGCAAAAAGTTCTCTTATATCCAAGTTTGTCTCTTTTACTATAAATGCCAAGGGCTACTTAATTTTTTTTTAGCATACTAATAAAGTATAAAAGATAAAAGTTTTGCCCCAGAAAAATATTTCTTTTCTAAAACTTGCCCAAACTATTACAGCTACACACAATAACAGAATGAGAAAAATGAGGATTAAAGACTCAATTCTGTATAATTATGTAGAAAGTATGCTTTTAAACATCTTTAGAACTAATTTTAGCATTCTGATTATTCTATTACAGAAAGATCTTTGGATTGCCATTAACCACCAATAAATAATATAGCATGTTTTACTAACTGCCATGGATCTACTCATTCAAAAGCTGATGCTGCTATCAAATAGACAATAGTGAAATTTGCAGTTTACTCATGAAAAATATTTAATAACTTTTCCCCTTTGTTCAAAACTATATCATTAAGTATACACCTAAGACACCATCTCCAAGTGCCAGCCAATCTCTTTAAGTGATTTTATATTACTATCTTATGTCCTCTCATTTCAGCTTTAAGAACTTAAAACCATTTTTATATGGCTGGTATGCAAGCAACTACTCAGTTTTTGTTTATCTGGGAATGTCTCCATTTCTCCTTACATTTTTTTTTTTTTTTTTTTTTTTTGGTACTGAGGACTGAATACAGGGGTGCTCAACCACTGAGCCATATCCCCCAGCCCTTTTTTTTATATTTTATTTAGAGACAGGGTCTTTCTGAGTTGCTAAATGCCTCACTAAGTCTAAGGCTGGCTTTGAACTCACAATTCTCCTGCCTCAGCCTCCAAAGCCACTGGGATTACAGGTGTGTGCCACCGTGCCCAGCTCTCCTTACATTTCTGATAGTTTTGCTGGACACAGAATTCATGGTTGACAACTCTTTTCCTTTCAAAATTTTGTCATTTTATTACTGTCTAGACTTTATTTATCACCTCAAAACAGCTAAAAGGATCCTTGTATGTGATGAGTTACTACTTTCAAGATTCTCTCTTTACTATAATGGTTTAATTGTGTCTTCGTGTGATTTTCATCAAGACTCAATACTCATCCAAGCAGTCTACAACTCTGCCCTAGTCTCCACTTCCAGCTGTGCAGAGCCTAAAAACCAGGCTGAGGTGCAAGCTTTGAATCTTCCGGTTTTGTATGGAGTATGTATATAGGTCAGGGCATGTATGTGCCCTTCCAGATTCCCAAGCGTGTATCAAAAAATTTCAAAGCCCTTATTCTCCAATTGCTTCTCATTCTGGCTTTCATCCCAAGCTTACTCCAACTCCTGTCCCATGCCTCGAGCAGCAGTGATTGATTTATGTCTGTAAATGTTTTTTGGCAAACATCCCAGGATGGTCACCTTAGCACTGGAAAAATTCCTCCTAGGTAAGTTAAAGGCAGAGAACCACCAGATACAAAAAAAAAAAAAAAAATTGATTACAATTCTTTGTAAATGAGGTCCATTTGCTCCCTGTACCCATACCAAAAATGGAGGCTTATTTTTAAGGTTACCCATAAGTTGAGGACCAGGGTATGGAACCAGGGTAAGTTAAAATGCCAAAAAGTTAAAAGTCACTGTTTCAACTGCAAGTTGTTTTACTTTAACTTCAGCACCCCTTATTGCTACAAGCTTTTGGTTAATTGCTAGAATTCTGAAAAAGCCAATTCTCACAGATTTTAGCAGTTATTCTGTTGATTTTATGGAAGGATTTTGGATCCCTTACTCTCCCACTTCTTTGCTTTAAACCTAGAATTATGTTAAGTACAGAAAACTCCTATTTATCTATCTAACAGACTCCAATGATCCCAATTAATCAAAGAAGTTCAACGCAAACTTCTGTTGCCTTCATTATCACCATGTAGGAAGTGACCCGCTAGGCAGAAAGGTGTGTCATCTGTGACTGCATCTTTTATCACACACAAGTAAAAAGGGCCAAGACCCATTATAGAGATGGGATTAAGGAAACATCCTTTTTCTTCCTCTTTAAAGCTTTCTGGCACTAGAACCACTTACAGAGGAAAAAAGACTCAAGGGTCTTCAATGATCTTTACATTTTCAAAGATACCTACTACACTCAAAGATCTTTGATGATCTTTAATCTACATTTTCAAAGATATCCACTATGTGATAAAATTATTCCTTAGTCAATCTTACTCTTAAATGGGCTTGACACAGTAGTTAATACACTCCAAGCAGAAAGGTCCCTATTTACAAATTATGAAGTAAAATACTAGGAAGAAATATTATGAAACAATTTACAGACTTTCAGTTAGTATCATCCAACTTACAACTGGATCTTAAACCAGAATAGCCAGAGCAAAGACGATAAATTACATTAAGAATTACTGTCAAAAAATTAAACCTAAGCAACTTGGGAGACTACAGTAGGAAGATCACAAGTTCAAGGCCAGCTTCAGCAATTTAGCCAGGCCCTAAGCAACTCAGCAAGACCCTGTCTCAAAAATAAAAATAAAAAGGACTACAATATTGCTCAGTAGTTAAGTATCCCTGGGTTAAATCCCCAGAACCCCCGCACCCCCGCCAAAAAAAAAGAGGATAAGAACAACAACAATAAAAACAGCAGAGCAAGTAAAACATTCAGCATATTGTTAGAAAATAAAACACACATTATATCAAGTTCTCAACAACATTCTAAGAGTAAATGCAGCAGCTTTCTTCTTTTTTTGTGTTGGCGATTGAACCCAGGGGCACATAATCATTGTGCCATGTCCCGGGCCCTTTTTATTTTTTATTTTGAAACAGGGTCTCACTAAGTTGCTTGGGGACTCATAGAGTTACCAGGACTGGCTATGAACTTGTGATCCTTTTGCTTCAGTGTATCAAGCTGCAGGGATTACAGGCAAGTGCTATCACACCCAGCTGCAGCAGCTAATTTTTAAAGACTGTTTCTCAGGGTATCCCTCCTTCTTGTAACAGCCTAATGCAAAACATAATGCAAGAGAAGAAATCTTACAGAAAGCTAGTTTTTTAATCTCAGTATACAAAGAAAAGTAGTCATCATCATTTGCTATTTGGGTCTAATGGAACCTTTTAACAAAGAATGGTTAGAAAGAGAGTAAGTGTATAAATCAGTGGTAAAGCAAGGACTCTTGGGTTCAATCCCCAACCACCCCTCCCCCACAAAAAAATAATGTTCAGAATACATGTTGGAAAAAAACTTTATTTGAATTTTATTAAGTATTTAAATACAGCAAAACTAGATATCCATTTCATTTTTTTCCTTATTTTTAATTTATATAGGTGAAATGGGCATGTCTTCTAAATACTAGTACTCATTGGCCATCAGAAATGAACATGAAATATCCATCTTATAAGTTAGACCTCTAATAAGTTCTAACTTATGGTTACATCTTGTTCATTGTATGGCCTATACACTGTCAAAATGAAATACTTAAAAGACTGAAATTTTTAAAACTGTAATGGCTCATAATTTGTTCAAGTAAGGACGACCAATCTCTGATCATAATTTACAAAATACTCTTATTTTTAGTTTATAAACATTATTTCCTTTCAATCACCTTTGTATATACACCCACTTTTAGCATTTTTCTACTTACAAACCCTATCCAGTCAAATTTATAAGACAAATATACAAGATGAAAGAATATCAACATACATCTTTTAATACATGTTCAAGATATTGTTAGAAAATACTGCATGATAATTTCTTCCTCTTAAATGCCTAAGTACCCATCTTTTCTTTTGGTCCTTTGTTCAATAATGAATTATTTGAGTAAATTCAGATGAGATCATTCTCTGAAGATTCATAATCTGAAATTTTGTATATATGAATAACTTTACCATCATTAGTCTAGACTGCATTTAGCTCTTTGGATTTGTTTTCTAATTTGTCTAATAAATGTAAAATGTATTCTGTCAGTTTTTTCTCTTTGCCATTGTGAATGAAATACAAACAGTATTAACTTCATATTCTATTTAATAAAAGTTAAAACCTGACCATAATGATGGCCTTGTCTCATTTTACATTTCTTTAATGTTAACATAATCTTTTGACCAATGCAATATGAAATTATAGTTAATGAAATGAATAATAAAGATGCACAGACCAAATCTGGCCCACAACCAATTTTTGTGAATGACCTTGAAGCTAAGAGTGGTTCTTAAATTTTTAAAGAGTTGTTTAAAGTGGAATCATAAGCCACTGAGATAATTCAGGGGCTGTAAAACCTAAAATGCTTACTATCTGATTCTTTACAAAAAAGTCTGACAACCTCTGCTCTAAGACAGTTCCATCATTCTTCCATTTTTTTTTTTTTTTTAATTTTAGCCCTTTTCCTTTTAGTATAGTTGAGAATTGGTGAGTAATGATGAAATAATTTCCTGGTTGAAACAAAGTACTTCAAGATAAAGAAGAAATAAGATCACTAATATTTCCAATTGCATCTTAGGTTTATAAAATGATCCAGTGGACCTACAGAGTAACTGCAAGATAAAATGAGGTTTTTTCCTATTAAAAAAATATAAATTAATGTTCTCTGTATTCTTTGGAAGAACTCTACAAAAGAATAAAATTCAAGAAATAACAATCCTTCTGATGGTTAAAGTGCTCCAAAGAGGAACTAAAAATTCACTGGCAGAGATAAAAGAGATAAAGTAACAGCAAAAAAATAAAGGCTAAAGACAGTTATGGCAAAGGAAGGTAATTTAATAAACAGTAGCATTTCAATATGATTGACATATGCTATAAGTAATATAAAAACATCTTAATTATGTCTGCTTAACAGTGTACTGAATGTAAAAATCTAGAAATCATATATTTCTAAAATCTCTTGGCTTCATTTTTATTGACAGCTTGACAAGACTGAAATTCATTTTTCACTAATGCATATTCTAAGCACTGTGTGACTCTCAAAACTTTGTTACCAATAAATATCTCAGTCAGATAAAAAAATGGATAAAAAAAATTTGTCCATTTTGGATGTCTGAAGTGTTATTAAAGGAGCATCCATCACTGTATCATACAGAGCACAAAGTCAAAGCCATAAACAATACCTATTTTCAAGGAGCTTACACTCTAACAAGAAGGAGTAAGAGTCACTTAATTGTTCTGAACTGGTTTTGTTATCTGGATGATTTCTAAGAGCACTGACATTATATGATTTTTTATAAACATAAAAAGAACCACTTATTATCAGGGCTGGGGTTGTAGCTCAGTGGTAGAGTGCTTGCCTAGCACATGAAGGCACTGGGTTCAATGCTTAGCACCACATAAAATAAATTTAAAAACAAAGGTATTGTGTCCATCTACAACTAAAAATATTTTTTTAAAAAACACCTATTAAACATCAACTGTGTGCCAAGCACTATTTTTCATTCTGCATACATAAATACTTTTATTAACTACATTTTACTGAATTTTCCTTTAAGGTTAAAGATCTTGGTCAAGTACACACCCCTAACTGGGTGTGGTGGTACACACTTAATAGTACCAGCTACTCTGGGAGGCTAAGGCAGAAGGATCAATTGAGCTAGGAATTTAAGACCAACCTGGAAACAAAGGAAAACACCATCTCAAAAAGAAGAAAAAGAAAAAAAGAGTATACCACCAATAATGAGTATCTCCAAGGTTCAAAACAGATTTGTCAAACTCCAGAGTCAAAACTTATTAAATATTATTTTATTATTATTTATTAATAGTTCAGTTCATTATTCTTTTTATATTAAATTCTAAAGTCTGAATTTTTATTCATTATTTACTTTACAATGAAGCCAGTCAAGAAATGTCACAAAGTAAGAGGTTCCCACTCTGACTCACTAATTCCACTTCATATAAATACATTAAAGCATCTTGGAGCTTTTGTTGTTCTTTCTAATCCCCTTGACAACCTCAACTCTATTTTAAAACAAAAACTGAATTAGCTTAACTGTTTCTTTCTAGTAACTGAGCTGAAGAAGTGAAAGATCATAAATGCCTAATGTAGAGAAAGCTAAAAGCAATGACATTAAAATATGGCATCAAGACCAAAAAGAGAAGAATCATGAAGAAGAAATTCAGACAATGACTTACAACTCTAATTTTAACATTTGCAAAAAAAAAAAAATCTTCTTTTTAATGTCACTGTTACGAAAAACAAAGCTAAGCAATTATGCCAGATCAAAGATTAAGGTGTAACAAGAGCAACTGCATGTTCTTGACTGGATCCTAGATGGAAGTGCAGGGTAGAGTGATTTACTAAAAGATATTATTGGGACAACTGCAAGCCTTTAAAGTGAACTGTATATTAGATAATAGTAGTATAATTCACATTAAATTTTCTGAATGTAATCACTATACTATGCTTATATAAGAAAGAGAACACTGTTGATCTAGGAAATATCTATAAATATACTTAGAAAAAGGGAAATGATGTCTAAGACATATTTGCCAAAGTTTCAGAAGAAAAAATACATAAATACAAAGATAAATAAAATACAGCAAAAACATATGTGAAGAAAGTGTAAAAAATTCTTTGTGCAATACTTAAAATTCTCCTCTAATTTAAAATTTTTCAAAATAAAGTTTTCTTTAATCCCCAATGCAAAAAAAAAAGACCAGAATTGATATTTTTAAATTTTGATACCAAATTAACAGTACCTCACAATAGGGATGTAACCAAAATAAAATAAGGTAAAACTCACTATATGGTGCCCAATTTACTCTAAAGGCCTAAAACATAAAACATTAGCCTTTTCTCATAATAAGAATATTCTACAAAACTCTAACAGTACTCATTCATATAAACACACATAATTCTCTCTTTCTTATACCACAGGTGAATTGAGAAACTATTTCTTCTTATTCTGCTAAGTATAATTACATATTAAAGTGCTACAGACATAATAAAATATATTTGTAAAGCTCTACATAAGTGTTTTTATATCTGACCTAATGTCCTACTCCCCCACCTGCTCTTCCAATCTTGGACTCTTCTGTTTCCCATTCTCCATATAATTCTCCACTGTAGATGTCACTGGAATTCTCCCTGACTGAGGCATTGAGCCATATCCTCCTTGTCTCTTGAAACACTTTACAAATAGTTAACCTACAGAGAAAAGGAAGGTTTTAAGTTGAACTTTGTGTGTATGATGTATGTGCATGGGGCTTAAATAAACTCTTCAAATAGTATATGAACTCAACAAATATTTATCTTTGACAAACAAATGCATATAAATATGCATAAAGATACATAATATAAGTATTTTCAGTTACTTGTTTTCGGTAAGAGAAACTATTTTCTCCTTTCAAATTCAGATCAAAGTTTTAAACCACAATTTAACAGACACTGTACTCGTGTTCCTGATATATCACGAACCAAAACTTCTTAAAGTTAACATTACATGGCATTTTCTTATTCTTAAAAGTTACAGCTTTTAACAGATGTATAAGTTATAATAACCAGAAATTAGTAGATCCTGTATCTGAGTGCTGAAAACAATGTTAAGCTTTCTTAAGATTTTTATAATTTAATGTTACTAAGGCTAGATACCACTTTCAGTATACAGGTAAGACATTTTAAGGAAAAACTTCAAAAAGCACTGGAACAATCTCAGTATAAAACTAGACAAAAATATTTACGTATATGCAGAAAATGAATTTCTAATTCTAATTAAGGGTACCCTTTACATAAGTTGAGATATGCAGGCTATCACCAGGCATATTTCATTGAGAAAATTAAAGATGTATCTATTGAGTAAATTCTCAGGACAACCTGCACATGTTTACGTGTTTCTGTGGACCTAATGAAATCAAAACAAAAGTGAAGCCGGTACAATGGCACACACCTGTAACACCAGAGGCTTGGGAAGCTGAGGCAAAAGGATTACAACTCAAAGCTAGCCTCAGAAACCTAGCAAGGCCCTATGCAACTTGACAAGACCCTGTCTCAAAATAAAATATAAAAATTTTTGTCATTATATTCAGAATTTCACTACATGAACCAATAAGCAAGGAAAACTGAAGGTAAGACCCTATAAAAATAAACCAAATTCAGTTTCATTGTTGAAAATACAGATTACTTATTATAGATTATTTATTTCTATTATTTATTATTCTATTATTATTATTATTATTATTATTACATTACTTCTGTAACATTAACTCATGGAACACTGTAAAAAGTTAACAATGAATATTACAATCTCTAGAGGAACATTTAAAAAAACTAAGGCAGTCAGCTGTGGTGGCATCACCTATAAGCCTAGCAGCTCAGGAAGCTGAGGCAGGAGGATCACAAGTCCGAGGCCAGCCTCAGCAACTCAGCAAGGACCTAAGCAACTTAGCAAGACACTATTTCAAAATTAAAAAAAAAAAAAAAAAAAATAGAAAAAGGGCTGGAGATGTGGCTCAGTGGTTAAGTGCTCCTGTATTCAATCCCTGGCGCAGCGCATGTGTGCCTTTACACACACACACAGACAGACACACACACACACACACACACACACACACACAAAAATACTAACACAAAGGAATATAGCTAAAAATTAGAAGCTATATAGAATAAAAAATACACAATCCTAAAAAAAAGAAAAAACACACAATCCAAATGAATGCCCAAAAAAGGGGAAGAGGAAAAAAGAAAGAAAATAAACAGCAAAATAAAAATGTTAACCAAAGCTGGGTTTGGTTTACAGCTGAATGTGGAGTACATGCCCAGCATGTGTAAGGCCCTGGGTTCAATCTCCAGTACTGGATGGGGATGATGGACTAAATACCTCTTTTGAAAAATGGGGGTTATAAGAATTGGTTCAATCACAATTGCCTGAAGCTATTTCAGCAAGACTCTTCCCTACCCTGATGTGCTAGTTAGCTAGGTTTACTCAAAATACTCAAACCCCCAGGCTTGAAAGGGTACCTCAAAAGTTGAGGAATCTATTACAAGTTCATCTAATTTTGTTATTTTAAAAATACCTTTTCCTAGTAAGAATACTTTAATTTTATATATATAAATTAAGAATTCTCATACTTTCAACATTCAAAAGGCTCTTTTCAGAACAACTTATTGGGTTTTTTTTTTTTAACCCAGGTAGGAGGATCACACAAAAAAAGTTTTTTTAACCGCTCTAAGATTTCATCTCACTCTAGTCAGAATGGCAGCTATTATGAAGTCAAACAACAATAAGTGTTGGCGAGGACATGGGGGAAAAGGTACACTCATACACTGCTGGTGGGATTGCAAATTGGTGCAGCCAATATGGAAAGCAGTATGGAGATTTCTTGAAAAACTTGGAAGGGAATCACCATTTGACCCAAAAACTTGGAAGGGAACCACCATTTATCCCACTCCTGGGCCTATACCCAAAGGACTTAAAAACAGCATACTACAGGGACACAGCCACATCGATGTTTATAGCAGCACAATTCACAATAGCTAAACTATGGAACAAACCTAGATGCCCTCAGTAGATGAATGGATTAAAAAAATGTGGCATATATACACAATGGAATATTACTCAGCAAAAGAGAGAATAAAATCATGGTATTTTCAGGTAAATGGATGGAGTTAGAGAAGATAATGCTAAGTGAAAAAAACTTTTTCTTTAACAGCATTTTACCATTTAATGTTGATGTGTACTGAGTCTCTAATTTATGCTGATTTAATATTCTCTATAAAACACTGTGCTTTAGCATGATAAATATTGCTTGAAAATTTTTTTCATTAAGAAACAGTGGCACACACCTCTAAAAACTGCAACTAAGGAGGATGAGGCAAGAGAATCTCAAGCTCCAGGATGGCCTCAGCAACTCAGCAATACCTTGAACAACTTACCAAGACCTGTCTCAAAAAGGAATTGGTGATGGATGGACATCATTACCCTAAGTACGTCTATGATTGCATGATTGGTGCGACTCTACATTGTGTACAATCAGGGAAATGAAAGTTGTGCTCCATTTGTGTACAATGAATCAAAATGCATTCTGCCATCATGTATAACTAATTAGAATTTTAAAAAGGACAAAGGAAGTGGGGGACTGGGGTTGTAGCTCCGTGGTAGAGCGCCTCCCATTTGTGAGGCACTGGACTGGATGCTTAGCACCACATAGTAAATAAATAAACAAAGTTAAAAAAAAAAAAAAAAAAAAGATTGGGGATGTGGGTCAGTAGTAAAGCACTCCTAGGTTCAAGTCCCAGTGTCAAAAAAAAAAAAAAGTTATTTTCATAAACTATCAATAGCCATTTTCTAATGGAAATGATTTTTTAAAATAAAATGAAACTATTTTTTTAAAATCAGAATAAAAGAACTTGTCAGAAGCTTTGGGTTTAATCCCCAGGACCATAAAATAAATAAATATATATCATTATCATGTAAACCCATTTTCTCATAATGGATCAAGGATCAAGAATTACTCTGAGATTGGGTTTTAGACTGTGTTATGTAACTACACACACACACACACACATACACACACACAAATCTCTCTTTGATATTATTCCTAAAATTTCAGTAATATTAATTAGGTTAAATTTATTTATTTATTTATTTACTTATTCACTTATTGGTACCAGGGACTGAACCCAGGGGTGCTTAACCACTGAAACACATCCCCATCCCTTTTTATTTTTATTTTTGAGACAGGGTCTCCCAATGTCACTTAGGGCCTCACTAAATTGCTGAGGCTGGCTTTGAACTTGTGATCCTCCTGCCTTAGCTTCCTGAATTGCTGGGATTACAGACATGTGCCACCATGCCTGGCAGGATTAATTTATTTTTTACTCCAAAATTTTCTCCAGATTGAATGAGATAACACAATAAGGAAATGTTAGGATTCATATGACACTAGAGTGCCTCTCCAACCTCCTAAGGGAAACAAGAGAAAGGCAGCCAAAGGCAATGCAAAAAAATGGCATGAAAAAGCATCTCCTGCAGGGAATATTGATCACAAATGAAAAAGGAATGTTGTGGCCCCCTTCCAAACTCAAAATGTTGACAAAGCTTTGGGAAAGAGGAGAGAAAATAGGTTTGGACAGTTAAATGAATAAGTTAGTAAGTATGTCTCTAAAAACAATCATATGCCCTGGTCTACTAGCCAGTGACTAAGATTCCAAATTCAACTTAATCAATGCATATGATTAAATAAACCACTAAAATTCTCTACTTTCAATTGTTATACAAACAAAACCTATCATTTTATATTTAAGGCACTATAATCAGGTCTCAAAAGCTTGTCAAACCAAACAGTCTCTCTCTCTTTCCTAATTAGTTGCTCCTTCTTCTGTACTGCTTATTACTATAATATATACCAGTATCCATGCAATATTTCTACCATTTCCTAACTGGTATTTTATTATTAAAAAAATTAGAAAAGTATCTATTTCTGTTTATTTCTTTCCTTTTTAAATCAATACATAAATATTCAGAAATATTATATGTCACTTTTTTAAAAAGAAGTTTGGGAGCACTCAAGTGAGCATCAAATGAAATTTTCAATGATGAATACACAAAAAATTATTCATGACTTTCTTTTAAACAAACAATCTAGACTCACTGTATATACATTTGGCAAGGGGAGAAAAAGAATTTCAATAGATATCTTGCACTAAATATAAAATTCAATTCAAACTGAATCCCAGATATAAAAGCAAAATCTACAATAAAATTTCCTCAAAGATTTCCTAAGTCACAATAGCAAGAGCACAATCCAGAAAATAACAAATTAAAAACTTGGACTATCTCAAAATTTAAAAATTTCTGTTCTATAAAAGACACAATAAGGAGAAAAGACCAGCCAATGACTGGGAAAATAATATTTTCAAAATTACACATCTGATAAAGAACTTTTATCAAGAACTTTATATATATATATATATATATATATATATATATATATATATATATATATATTATACACACACACACACACACACACACATACATATATACATAATCTCAAAACTCAAAAACACCCAATTTTTAAAAAGAGGTAAAAAATTTGAACAGACATTCATCAAGAAAGATATATAGACAGCAAAAAGAACACATAAAAATAGTCACTATCATTAGAGATTAAAACCACAATCAGACACCACTACAGTAAAATAACACTAGAACAGCTTAAGCTGTAACAACAATGTAGAGGAACAGGCAGTTTTATACACTGCTAGGTAAAACATAAAACAGAACAATTATACTGGAAAATAGTTTGATAGTTTCCTAAAAAGCAAAATATCCAAGTACTATATGATCTAGCCACTGTTCAGTAACCCAAGGGCATATTTCCATGCAAAGATCTTTATACAAACATTCAAAGTGACTTATTTTTATGAGCCAAAATCTAGAAATAATCCAAATGCTTGTTAACAGGTGAGTGAATAAACAAATGTATCAATATACATACAATGGCAGACTACTAGCAATAAAGAAGAATGAGCTATTGATACACCTTGCAACATAAGACACTCTGAAAATAATTACAATGAATAAAAGAAGTCAGGTAAAAAAAAGTATATACTGTATAATTTCATTTATATAAAACTATAGAAAATACAAACTATTTTATAATGGCAGAAAATAGGTCAGGAGTTGCCTACAGCAGGTAATAAGTTCATTATCTTGACTGTGATGAGAGTTTCATGGGCATTATGATATGTCAAAAGTTATCAAACTGTATACGTTAAATATGTGAAATTTATTGTATATCAACTAATCTCAATAAACCTATTAAAATCTGTTAACAAGGCAAACTTTTTTTTGTTCTTTGGAAGATCTCTTATGAAAGATTAAAAGCCATGAGATATTAGTCTCTGCTGAAAAAGAAAACTAAAGCCAGGAATGGTGGCTCATGGCTATAATCCCAGCAATTTGTGAGGCTGACGTAAGAGCATAGCAAGTTCAAAGCCAGTCTAAAAAAAAAATAAGCGAGACCCTAAGTAATTTAGTGAGACCCTGTCTCAAAACTCAAAAACACCCAATGTGGACTATAGACCACATTCGATGAAAGAACATGTAACCACCAATAATAATTCTGTCAAAAAACGTTAAAAATCAATTCAAATGAAATATGGTAAAACCTCTAAATCCAACTAGTTTACTGGAAACAAAGACAAAAGAACACATTAAACCTTTAATTTTCATAAAAGATTTTTGAGACTTAACAATCAAATGAACTATGAGGATCTTTCACGGATGTTAATTGAAATTATTTTAAAACTTTATATACTCATAAAACTTTTGAGACCATTGGAAACCTGAACACTGATCACAGATATTTAATTTGATATTAAAGAATTATTGTTTAATATTAACTGTAATACCAATGTATGACAGTTTTTTAAGACTTTAATCTCTTAAATACACATAATTTATTTATAGGTTGCGTGCTGTGATTTAAGAATCTGCTTCCAAACAATATGAAATAACATTATCCATGAGTTGGTCATTTCTGAAGCCAAGTGATGGATATAATATTCTGTTTGATCTGATTCTGCATATGCTTGAATTTTCTACAATGAAGTTTTTTAAACTTCTCAGTTAAATTTACTTTGTAACTACTTTCTGTACATAGATATAAAGATTTAATTACCACTTTAAATTTCTTTATTGATACTATGTCTCTTTTTTTTTTTTTTTGGTAACTTCAAGTTTTTACATTATAGCATTCAAACAGGTCTGTGACCTAGGCATATAAAAAATTGCTGACCCATGTAATTTCAAATCAGTTCGTGTAACACACAACTTTTCATAATTCATACCAATTTTTCCCAGGCAGACTCTACCTTGTACCATTCTGAGCACACCGTGCTTTCCAACTTTTGTCATGCTGATTATTACCCACAGCTAGAAAACAATGCCCAATAAATCTCTCACAGGTCTGAAAAATTCCTACTTGTTTAAAAGCTCCAGTATCACTTCCTCCAAGAAACCTGCCCAAACCTATTTGAGTTAACTGCACACTTCCTTCTCTATTCTTCCTCAGCACTATTAGTTTTCATTCTTCCAATTACTGGACTATAGAAATGTCTTCTATAAGAATATATTTCAGGCAAAAACATAATCACTATATTTTAATTCCTACGGTAGATACTCAAAGGTTTTTGTTAAACATATAAACGTGTTATCTACACGTTCCCTAAATATAGTTTTTCCTTGGACTCCATTGACAGTGTGTACAAAAGTTTATACTTATATTTTAAGAGTTTTCAAATATGTTCATCCAGACTTAAGGGAACCCAAGATTCAATGGAAGTGATAGCTAATCTAGTTCCAGTCTCAAATTTCTTCACAAAATACCTCAAAGTGTAAAAGTGAGGATTACTTCCTTGCACTATCAAAAGAACCAAAATAAGAACAATTTGGAAATCAAATCTAAGAGTTCAAAAATCTTAATGGAAGAAAAGAGACACTCCCATTCTATTTCCTATAATCTTAGTTTATTACAAATCCTAAGACCCCTCTCCTTAATAAAACACCCACACAGAAAAATCCAAAGAGAGTTACTTTCAGTAGTTCTCTCAAGGGGCAGAGAATAGGAGTAAGGATCAAGAAAGGCTTTTACTTATTTCAAATGTTTCTGTATCATCTGCTTTAAAAAAAAAAAAATGGTACATATTACTAGCAACCAAAAGGAAAAAAAAAGTAACAGTTTAAAAAGCTATCATCTCATGTTAGAATAGTTAAGAAAAAGTTTAATTACAGAACTATTTTAATATTATTCTTACCAGATTTAAGACCTGAAATTTTGAAGATGGCACTTGGTTTACCATTCGTGACAAATCCTAGGAGTTGCCATACTGGCATTCCATTTGAATCAGGATAGGAAAAGTAGACAGATCCTCCCATTCCCTCAGGAAATGGAATCGTTCCGAGCATAAAAACCACAACATGGTTGATATTTTCATAATCAGGCAAGTCAAAAACAAATTTATCCTCTGCCACTTGCTGTGCAGCTGTCTGTACCTAGAAAATAAGAAACTCCTCTTAGTTCAATGTTTGATGAGTTTCTGTGATACTTATGCTATCGCTATAAATTATGACATCAGCATAGTCAATTATCATGATTATATGAAGTGTGTTTGACTAATCTGGTACTCTTAATTATGAAACTACAAATATGCCAGAAAGTGTTAACTTTATTATATAATAGAGTCCAAAAATACATATTTAGCCTTAATATGTATGTAATCTTTTCAAAATACAACTATATTCTTTCAGAAGTTCCCTGAAAGGATTTTAATAACTACAACTTCACAATGTTGTAAAAATGAAAGGTTCTTCAAGTAACATTATCAAGTTCATATCACCCAACTTGAGAGTATAGAACTTCAAATCATAAAGTGGTTAAGCAATCTAGAAGTAGCAATTATTTGAAGATTCTGTATTTGCAAACTCAGATATAACCCAAAAATCATTGCTTACTATTACTTCTGCAGTCATTCATGGACACTGTCATCGGTAAAACAAAAATTTGAGTTGCCTGACTTACATATTCCCAGCTGAGGTAAAACTAGGCTATGCAGTACCACATTTCAGCCTGCATACTGTAAACAAATATTTTTCATAGTCTATTTGGTGCCATGTTTGTTTGCATTTTTGTACTTTTTGTCAGTGATTTTGCTATTTTAAATGGCCAAGATTTATAAAGTGCTGGTTAGTGTTTCTAACTATATCAGAACTACGAAATATCTTACGGAGAAAACCCATGTGTTAGATTAAGTTTTATTCAGGCATGAGTTATGCTGTTAGACCATGAATTGAATATTAATGAATCAGCAATGCATATTAAATGTCTTTTTGATGTTTATAAAAAGAAACAAAAAAATTGTGATAGTTGATAATAAAGGCTGAAACTAGAGGCTCTCAGGAATGTACCCCTATAGTTCCACTAGGAGCAAGAATCCAGTATTTTTTCATTTCAATGGTCATGCAGACTTGTATACAAAATATAAAAATTCTTCCTTAAATTCAGTATGTGGGAACTTATAAAAGTTTCCTCTTCAGTCAATTCATAATCTAATTGTTTTAGAACTGAACATTAATTTATAAACTAATATATTAAAATTTGAGAAATCTATTCATATTTCACTACATAATCATTGCCACCGCATTTATGTTCACAATTCAGTGAATCCTAATCTTGCAGCAAAGACAGTTTAGTAATAAATGATTTTTAAGTAATACCTGCACAAATTTGAAAAGGAAAATGCTTCACACAGTGGTCACAACCCTATATTTTGGAAAAAAAAAAAAAAAACTGGCATAAGATCTGCAATGATTATCCAGTGAAAGACAGCACTGTGAGAGAAAAAAAAAATGTTATACTTTTAGAATAAAAGTACTGATAATGCTATTTTATATCCATTAGCAAAGAGAAACATTAATTTTGAGAGCACTCAAGATAGACAGGCTGTCAAGAATTTAAATACAGTTTGTCTGGTTTTTGCTTGACAATTATTATATACCAAAACACCAAATCTGAATTATTACTATTACCTCTGAAGACTAAATGGTCAATTATTATTTAACTATATACAATTTATTTTCTGTTAACAGTATTTGCTAATTGTTACCAAAATATTTCCCCCTCTATAGTATCCTATCTAATAACAAAAAAGAATCAAAAATATATTGCTATATAAAATCATCTATTAGTTACAAAGTAATATAAATTGCTCTAAAATTAAATTCCCAAGATGTCAAAGCTGTGTTTCTTTAATTACTTTTTTTTAGCTATAGATGGATACAATGACTTTATTTCATTTGTTATTTTTTATGTGGTGCTGAAGATAAAACCCAGTGCCTCACACCTGAGGAAAGCATTCTACCACTGAGCCACAATCCCAGCCCCCACCTCCCCCACAAAGCTGTGTTTTTAAACTCAAATTCTGATTCACTCTTCTGAAATTTTCTGACTCAATTTAAATTCTCTACTTTAAACATAAAGAAAGAAACAAAGGAAGAACAAAAATATAAACCAAACTGCCAGCATGAGTATTAAATTCAGTTTCACCGATTTATAGCATACATATAACATTAGGGAGCATGGAAAACTGTGGTTTTAGTCTTGAATAACTATCAGGAAAAATAAATACTTTTTAAGTGTCAACCCTGTACAAGACACCAGACATTCTAGAAATTTGCACTGACACTCTAAATCACTGACTTTAAGAAAAAAGGTACCTCTCTTCCAAGAAAAAACATTCAAGGAATGAAAATTAGGTTCATAACTTGAGATGAGTGGTTTCCTTTTTCTGGTAATAGAATAATATAGGTAAATTTTGGTTTGTTGCAAGGTCTGTATGACCTTCATTTTACTTATATATTTTAATACATATATTTAGAATATATAGTCTACATATATATTCTATTATATATTATATAATTACATTCAATATAATATAGAATTTAAAAGCCAAACATCCACTCCCAAACACCCCTCTCCCACCAAAAAAAAATCTTGTCTTGACCAGGAGTGGTGGTGCATGCCTGTCATCCCAGGAACTCCTGGAAGATCGGGCAGGAGGATGGCAAGTTCCAGTTTGTTCTCAGCAACTTAGCAAGACCCTAAACAAAAACCAAAAAGGACTGGGGATGTAGCTCAGAGGTAAAACACCCCTGGATTCAATCCTCAGTACCCATCCACCTCCCCACCCTACCCCCCAAAAAAGCCCCCAGTGGTTGTGAAGAAATCCCTACTGAATATCCACAATAGAGATTAGGTATTGGGTAAATAGACACAAATATTACTATAATTAATTTCCTTCCAAATTAGTTGACAACATGATACGTGGGATTCCGTATAGCTCTTTTATTCTTTAAAAACACATTTTAAATGTCATTCGTTAATGAAACTCACTCATCTGAGTGCCACACTCCTCCCAAACTGAACCAATTTCCCTATCAAGAGCAGGGTAAAACCAAAATTATCTCACCAGGATGACCAACTACCACCATCCCACAGGGACTCCAAGTCATTGGAGGGACAAACTTTCTGAGGCCAGTAGTCTTCGTAGTTTCTTAGAATAACGCATAGAATACAAATGTAACACCAAGAGTTGACTTAAAAATCAAAGGGGCTGCAATATTTAACAAGGCAGGGAAGGAGGGGGGTTAAAAGAAAGAAAAAAAGAAAAAGAACTCTAAGTAAAATGTGTCCATCTGAAAAGGATATATGGATGGTTTCTACAGAAGCAAACAAAATTCATTCTCCAAATTATTCTTAAACAATTCTAGACGCCGATCTCATTAAATTTTATGATCTGGCAAAGCAGTTTCTTCTGACCAATAAAGGAAACATTTTGTTCGCATCTTTCTCTGATTATCTAAGATATGGCTCACACATAAATTTCAGGCGTTTTTATCAGCCAATTTCCAATAAACACATTTTTACTAGGGACCTTCCAAAGAGACCTAACAGCTATACAATGCCTTAATCTCTGACAGTCCGGTGACAAGCTGAATTAAAATCTCAAATTTATGAGTTTAGGCAAGCATTTATACTGCCAACAGAGCTTAAGTTTCTCAACTGCAAAATGGGAGTAATGACCATTTTACGGATTATGAAGGTTAAATCTGAAATACCAAATAAACGTTACGCAAAAAGAAACTGACAAAAAGGGTGCATAGCACTAGGCCCAATACTTGGTACAAATTGCACCCTCAATAAATGACAGCTAATATTGTGACTAACCTACAAGTAAACCTGAACAGAGAGCACCCCAGCGTCCCAATCCCCAACCCACACATCCAGCCAAAAATTTTATAGAGGCGGTTTCACAGCGTCTCCAGCACGGAGGTCCCACCCTGCTCAGACAGGTTCGCTTTCTGCATCCAGATCCCTTCCTGATACCACCCGGCCCCATCCTCACCAGCCTCCCCGCCACCAAGCAGCCAAACATGGCGGCGGCTCCGCTCAGCCAGCAGGGACCCGAAGCTGGCGACTAGCAGTCCTGTGGCTAGCGCCCTAGAGGAGCCCAAGAACCTTCCAGACTTTACGGAAGGGAACTTGTCCCTCCACTACATAGCTGCAGGACCAGCGGCAAGAACGCCTTCTGTCCCCACGACCTTTGACCCTACTTTCCAGCGCGAAAAGCACTTCCGGGTCTTGTGTCCACTTCCTGCTACTAAAAGAGAAGGGCGTGCCAGCGTCAGTCTAAAACTACAAGTCCCATAGGGCCGTGAGCCGCTTCCGGGAACAGAGAGCCAGGTAGACTGGAAGGTTGGGGTTGGTCGCATTTTGGGTCCTCACGCACTCTGGATCCAACTTTCCAAAGTAAGGTCCCGGGAGGAAACGTTTAAAACGTTTTTGTAACAGTTTAGAGCGAACAGTGTGGTTCTACAATAATCGCTTCACTACATTCTTAGCTAAGTTCTATAAGTATCACTAACTCATGAGGAAGAGGTTCAAAGTGGCCAGCCCCAAGTATTTACACAG
Organism: Callospermophilus lateralis; assembly: GCF_048772815.1. NCBI lineage: Eukaryota > Metazoa > Chordata > Mammalia > Rodentia > Sciuridae > Callospermophilus > Callospermophilus lateralis. The sequence continues at coordinate 138,724,938 of NC_135306.1, forward strand.
CAGTAAATATTGGAGCCTGAACTGGAGTTCTGATCTAAATCAGGAATTCTTACAGCTACACGGAGTTCGGAAATAATTTTTAAGAAGTTGTTTGTGCTTATTTACAATTTTATTTTAGATCTTTTCAAATTCCCACTAATACTTGTAAAACTGGGCAAGTCATATAAGTTCAATGGTCCAGTCGCAAAATGATTGTATCTTTCTCCTGGGGTTGCTGTGAGGATTGATTAATATATACAAAATACTTAAAATAGATCCTTGCAGTACTTTGTTTTATTGTAAAATATCCGACTGGAACATGGGGATACCTTTTTTTTTTCTTTTTTTTTTAATATTTATGTTTTAGTTTTAGGTGGACACAATATTTTTATGTGGTGCTGAGGATGAAACCCAGTGCCTCATGCTTTCTAGGCGAACACTCTTCAACTGAGCCACAACTCCAGCCTGGGGATACCTTTTTCTATATCATCCATGAAGAGATCTGTTTACATCCTTCATCTATAGAGAAGAAGGATCATTTTTTAAGGATTAATGTGAAAATCTGGTACCCTTTCATAATAAAAATTGTCAGCAGTGGCTGGGGATGTAGCTTAGTACTAGAATGTTCACCCTGCAAATGCACGGCCTGGGTCTCAATCCCCAGTGATGTAATAAATAAATAAGGAAAAGAAGATCAATAAGAACTTCTTCAACCTAATAAATGGCATCCACAGAAACCTACAGTTACCATACACTTAAGCATGAACGATGGGATTCTTTCTTCCCAAGATCAGGAAGAAGACAAAAATATCTTCTCCAGTCACTGCTACTAAATACTGTATTGAAAGTTCTAACCAAGGTAATTAGGCAAGAAAAACTAGTAATTTCAGCAAAGTTTCAGAATATGAGATCAGTATACAAAAGTCTAATATTTTTATGGACTTGTATAAATGATCAAAAAATGAAATTAAGAAAACCATTCCATGCTGGTGCAGTGGCATATATCAGTAATCCCAGTGATTCTGAAGGATGAGGCAGAAGGATCACAAGTTTGAGGTCAGCCTCAGCAACTTAGGTAGACCCTAAGCAACTTAGTAAAAACTTGTCTCAAAATGAAAAGGGCTGCAGTGTATCGCAGTAGTAACGTAGCCCTGGGTTTGTAATTCCAGATTCGTGGGACCCCAATAGACCTCCAGGAGCCGAATCCAATGTAAACTCGAACCTGGACTCATAACCACTTCAGAGGCAGAGGTCCCGAGGAGTGAGTCCTGGCTCTTAGTTCAGTGAGGATTTATAAGTTTGGGGGGGGGGGTACTCTATGCATCACAACATCACACAGCAAATCATTTCACACCTCAGGAAATTCAAACAACAGCTCTTAACATTGATTAGCACATTAGTCAGCAGGAACAAGTTGAGTAAGGGTAATTGGTGAGTTCAAGAGGTGGATAAATTAGGCTGCCAGGGGTGTAAGCGCTAAGCTACTAGGTTTCCTAACTGTTATCAATCACGGAAACTACTGGGAGGGTCACTTGGCATTTCAGATATTATCCCTGTGTCATGCTGATTGGTGGTTGCTAGGGGGTTGCTCACCTAGCATAAGTGAGTCAGGAACACCAAGCCCTGCAAATTTCTCCTGTTATTTACAAACAACTCAGCAGGGTGGGTGTGTGCTTAGGAGTGCTCTGTGGGTTTTTCCAAGGACAAGGGTCACTCCCCCTCCCTCTGGACAGGTCTTGAGGTAGAAGCTGGTCTCTCAAAAATGGAGTACCCCCCCTCCTGAAAAAAATAATGAAAATGATTCCACTTATGGTAGTTATCATAAAGTTAAGACTAAATTTTACAACAACAGCAACAAAAAAGTGTAAAATACATACTCTGAAAACTACAAAAAAATTGTTTAAACCTGGGTTTAAACCCCAATCAGTTGTTTCTATCTTTCTCTTTCTCTGCCTCCCCCTGCCCCCCGCCCACATAAGAAATTATAAAAGATCTAAATAAATGGGAAAACACCTCATGTTCATGAGCAGGAGACAATATTAAGATGGCAATACTCTCTCTATTGGTTTACAGATTCAATGCAATCTCTATCAGAATCCCACCTAACTTCTTTTGTTTTCCTACAATACTTCTTTATAGAAATTTACAAACTGCCAGATTTTGTGGTGGTGAAGCCAGATTTAAGTATGATAAAGAAAATGGAGACCATTATGAGAATGGAGTCCAGGAAGCCAGAGCTTGGGGAAATTGAAATGTTAATGTCCCCAAGGCCAGAACCCTTCCTAAGGAACTGTTAATGAAACAGCTCCCAGGAAACAATGAAGTATTAATCAACCACCCCAGGCCCTTCCAGCCCAGATTACTCCTTCAGTCCACCTATCTCTCACCTTTTGGCCTTCCCATCTGCATTCTATCACTGCAGGGTAAAGGGAAACAAAGGACAGGAATGTGGGAAGACTAAAAGAAGACCTTAGCTATAAAAAAGGGAAGACCTCCAGAGAAACTGATGTGACTCCATTTTTGAGAAACCAGCCTCTACCTGAGAGCAAAGCCTGTCCAAGGAAGGGGGGTAACCTTTGTCCTTGGAGAAATCCACAGAGCACTCCTAGGCACATACCCACCCTCCTGAGTTGTTTGTCTGCAAGTAACGGGAGAGATCTGCGGTGCCAGGTGTCCCTGACTCCGTTAGGCTAGGTGAGGACCCATAGCAACCCCCTAGCAAACCACCAATCAGCATGAGACAGGGAAAATACCTGGGATGCCAGACAACCCCCTCCAGTAGTTTAGGGTGGTTGATAACAAGTTGGGAAACCATGCAGTTTAGCACATACATCCCTCGTGACTTAAACCAATCAGTTCAAAGGAACCCCCCTCTTGTACTAACCACCCACTCCCACCCAACTTGTTCCCGCCAGTGAATGTGCTAATCAATGTTAAGAGTTGTTGTATCCAAAAAAAAAAAAAAAAAAATTATAAAATCTCACTGAAAAAAGGACCGGGACTCACTCCTCAGGACTGCCACATCGGAAATGGTTGTGAGTCCAGGTCCAGCTTGCAATAAAGACTATTGTGTGATTGCATCGAATTCGGCTCCTGGAGGTCTGGAATCTGGCATTACACTCCCCCTTTCACGGATTCCGCCTTTCGGGTCCCCTTCTTCCTCCGGGAGAAGTCTTTTCTGCTGTCCTTTAATAAAGCCTTCCACTTTCCACTCTCCACTAGCCTCCGTGTGCTTCTCTGGTGTTATACTTCAGCATTCGGGGAAGCAAGGACAGGGGTAACAGTGGTATTCACCTGTCATCTCAGCTTCTCAGGAGGGTGAAGCAGGAGGATTGCAAGTTCAAGATCAGTAAGGGAAATTTACCAAGACCTTGTCTCAAAATAAAATAAAAAGGGCTGTAGTTCAATGGTAGAGCATTTGCTCTGGGCTTAATCCCCAATACTGCAAGAAAAGAAAAAAAAAAAAAGGAAGGAAGGAACAAATTGAAAACCTGATTCTAAAATTTATAAGCAATTGAAAGAATAGTCAAAACCATTTTGAAAAAAAAAAAAAGTAAGTTTCACACTTCCCAATTTCAAAACAAAGAAAGCAACAGTAATCATGCCAGTATGGTATTAGCATAAGTGTAGACATATAAATAAATGGAATAGAATTGAGAGTCCAGGAATAAAATCATGTTTCTATGGTCAACTGATTTCTAACAAGAGTGCCAAGATCATTCAATGCAGAAAAGAATAAAAAATATTCTCTTCTAGAAATGATGTTGAGACAGCTGGATAGTCACAAGCAAAAGAATGAACTTGGACCCTTACCTCAGACTATATGTAAAGTTTAACTTAAGATGGGGAAAGGTTGGACAATGGGAATTAAGCTATCATTAAATAAGAGAGATAAGTTCTGATGTTCTGTTGCACAGAAGGATGACTACAGATAATTATGATGTGCTGAATGTTAAAAATAAAAATAAAAGCTAGAAGAAATAATTTTGAATGTTTTTACCATGAAGGGTAAATGTTTGAAGAAACAGATAAGTTTACCCTGACCTGAACATTACACAACATATTCATGTATTGAAACATCACATGGTATCCTATAAATGGCCCTTTCTACCATCTTCATAGTCAATGGTGTAGCATCTTGCTTCAGTCCTCACAATGCCTCCTTTTCTTTTTCAAACATCCCTCTGCCTCCCCCCACCTTGCTTTTTTTTTTTTTCTCCTGGTACTAGGAATTGAACCATAGGATATTCTATGACTGAGTTACATCCCCAGGTCTTTTTATTTTTTATTGCCGCAGTCTGGCTGGGCACAATTCAGGAGCCACTTGTCAAAAGAAACTAACTTTATTTTTAGAATCACACACGCCAAACAAAACAGCTCCTCAGGAAAAACCCTCAGAGCCCAACTGCCACCACCGGCTTCCCACAAGCCACTCTCCCCACCACCAGCCTCTCCACCTCCCACAATCCTCCTGCTCTTGAGGCCGATTGGCTGGGTCACGTGGGCGGAGCCAAAAAGTCCCCCAATGAGCAGCTCCGTGGCCTGAAAGGGCAGGGAAACAGCCCAATGAGCATCACCTCAGAGGAGCCAATCAGCTAGATGTTGCTGGGGCCGCTGTGAGCCAATCATCAGCTGGCAGTCTGAAAGTTTGCTGGGGCCCCTTCGGCTGTGGCTCTCAACATTTTATTTTGAGACAGGATCTAGCTAACCTGTCCAGGTTGACCTCAAATTTGTGATCCTCCTGCCTCAGCTTCCAGAGTAGCGGAGATTGCAGGTGTCCAACACTATGCCTAGCTTCTGCCATTCTCTTATAAAGATATTTGTAATTGCATTTAGGCACCATCAAGAAATCCAGAATGGGTTGGGGTTGTGGCTCAGCGGTAGAGCACTTGCCTAACATGTATGAGGCATTGGGTTTGATCCTCAGCATCACATAAAAATAAATAAAATAAAGGTATTTTATCCATTTAAAAAAAATTAAGATAATTCTGAATAAAAACAATCTTGAGGTCCTTAATCACATCTGCACATTCTCTTTGCCATGTAAAGTAATATTCAAAGGTTACGAAGATTAGCACATGACCATTTACAGGGCAGGGGGAGCCATTATTCAGTTTACCACAACAATCTTAATAAAAATTCCAAATGTCAGGGCTCAGTCTGGGGCTCAGTGGTAGAGCACTTGCCTGGCACATGTGGGGTGCTCAGTTCGATCCTTGGGACCACATAAAAATGAATAAATAAAATAAAGGTATTGTGTCCAACTACAACTAATATATATATATATATATATATTTAAAAAATAGAATGGCCATTTAAAAAAATTTCAAATGTGAAATAAGTAAAAATTATTATTTAGCTACTTTAAGAAGATAGAGTAAGGGGCTGAGGATGTGACTCAAGTGGTAGCGCGCTTGCCTAACATGCGTGAGGCATTGGGTTCGATTCTCAGCACCATATAAAAATATAATAAAGATGTTGTGTCCACCTAAAACTAAAAAATAAATATTTTTTAAAAAGATAGAATAAGAGGAGGTGTAAATAGTTAAAATCTTTGAACATAGTCAATATGTGTTGAAACTAATGAATTAAAAAGAGCAGCAAAAAAAAAAAGAGCAGCAATTATATGTTACTTGTGAAGTACTTAGAATTATGAGGTAAACAAAAGAGATAACTAAAATTCTTAAAAGTTGCTTCCAAGGAATACAACATGAACAGAAAACTCCTTTCTTTTTGTTTGTTTGTTTGTTTTGCACTATTTGGCTTTTTAAACTCTGTAACTGTGTTAATAATAAATTTTAATTTTATAAAAGTTTGAAAATGAAGAAATTTGACTACATTTCTTACAGTATTTGACTATATTTCCCTGCAATAAATATTCCATATTTATGTTTCTTTAATATTATTGTTTTAAATCATAGAATTACAACTTCTGAACTTTTTCTGCCTAGAATAAGCATGTCATGAAATAATAACAAGCATACTAGTAAACAAATTTCAGTTTAGTCACACTGGGTAGATTTGAAACTTTAAAATGCCAGTTCTCTTTTGAAAGCAGATCCAAGTGGCTACTTCTGTTCCTGTATCTTGCCACCAGTAGTAGATTGCAAAAATGTCATAAATTCTTCCTCACATCCTTGCCCATACAATGTGACTTAGTAGCTCACATCAAAAGACAGATTCTATTTCATCAGCCTCTTGGCTTTGTTTGATTTAACCAGAAGTGATGCTGTACCAGCTCCAAGCTTCAGCCTGAAAACTGTTGGCAAGCTTCTGCTCTAATTTTTGGAACTTTACCAGTCTACTATAATAATAAGACAAGGAGAGCCTGCTGGAAAATGGAAGACAGCTGGTCCCATTCCTCAGCCAACAACCAGTCAAATCTGAGATCTGACTTGCAGCTAATCATAGACACCTGAGTGAGCCCAATCAAGACCAGAAGAGCCACCTAACTGAGCTCAGCCCAAATAGAATCACGAGTTAAATAGTTGTATTAAGTTTTGATGTGTTTTGTTAAGCGAAAGAGCTAACTTCTACATAGTTCCTTCACAATTTGTAATTTTATTAATTTTTCTCCCCTATACCAAATACTGATAATCATCTATTTGGCATCCATTTCTCCATTCTTGTTTTTTTTTTAAAGAGAGAGTGAGAGAGGAGAGAGAGAGAGAGAGAGAGAGAGAGAGAGAGAATTTTTAATATTTATTTTTTAGTTATCGGCGGATACAACATCTTTGTGGTATGTGGTGCTGAGGATCAAATCCGGGCCGCACACATGCCAGGCGAGCGCGCTACCACTTGAGCCACATCCCCAGCCCCATTCTTGTTTTTTAACAGAAGCCAAATTTTGATCAGGAAACCACTCCTCCTCTATGTGACAGGGAGCCCCAGGGGAAGACCCTGTTTAATTAGCAGTTTTCTATCCTTTTGCAGTGATTAGTTTGAGATCAGTCCCATAACCTGAGAGGAAGCTAGCTGAGAGTTTCTTGAAATTTTCTTGTTCTGAAAAAAGTCACATGGAAGAGCCAGAGGTGTAGCTTAATGGTGGAGTACTTGCCTAGCTTGTATTAGGTCCTGGGTTCAAATGTCAGCACTTTCCCTCCCCAAAAAGAGAGGAGAGATGATCATTTTCTCCTTCCATACTTATCAATACCTGGAGGTGACAAATGAAGTTGTAGCAACCATCTTGAAACGTCAAAGGGAACACCCTGAGAAGAAAGCCAGTACAATCAGGAAGGCAGAGAAAGAAGATGAAAATAACTTGGTCTTATTAATGCCTTGTGCAGTTGATTCAATCAGCCCTAGAGCTTATCCTACCTCTGTACTAATGATTATGTGAAATAATATATTTTTTATTGCTTAGGGGGATTTTAGTTGGTTTGTTGCTACTTCCAAATGATGTTATAATAAACACAACCCCCAAGGGAGCAGAGAATGTGTCATTTTGTTTACCACTGTATCTCCAGCATCTACCCCCTAGTAAGCATTTAATGGTTATTTACGGAATGAATTATCCCATTTGCAATCATTTCAAATACATCTGCCATTGATATGTGACCAGACAGCATAAAAATATAACTAGACAGCCTGACTACTCTTGACTGTAAGCCCTTTAAGAACAGGACTTCAACTTTGCCTGTTATACAGTAAAACTTCTCTACACATTTAACTAAATGTCCTGTGTCACAGAATTTTGCCATCTCTCCAGTAGAGGGTGCCCAAAATCAAATGTTCTGGTCTCTTGGACCCTTTTCCTGCCTCCTCTCATCTAACCTTCCTTCAGCCTATTCTTTGCGTATATTTTCCTTTGAAAATACAGTAGTCCTCACAGTGTGGTCCCTGGCCAGCAGCATCAATAGATGTAGGAAGTTATTTAAAATGAAAATTGCTGGCTCCACCCCAACTTATTCAATCAAAAACTCTGAAACAGGACAGAACAATCTGTAATTCAACAGGTGATTCTAATGCATGCTAAAATTTGAAAAACATTGCTAAACAAAATATAAGAAGCAAGGCTCTGTTGCTAGGGCTAAGAATATTTTGGAGCCAATATGGCATGAATCCTCCCTTTTCCCATGATACCTTTTCATAAGAGAATAGGTCTAGCTGTGTTCTAGCATGCCTTCACCTCTCTAGATTCTATTCCATACTGCCTGAAACTCATTAGAAATCTCTTTAAACAAAGATTTCTTAGTCATTTTTCATTCATCTAACATTTCCTTGAATGCCTACCATGTATGCTAAGCATTGGGGATTCAAAAACTAAGGAAAGGTACCTGTTTCTAGAGCTGTCTGCACTGATTTTAGAGCACAGGAAACCACAAGGTACATCCATTTCAGTGATATGCTAAAATGAGCAAGTTCAATCAGGGATATGGCTTAATGGAAAATAAAAGAAAGACAATAATTCAGAAAAACAGAGCCCTTTCCAGAGGACAAACATGTATTTATTAACTAAGTCCCATGAATGTCATTCAAGCAAGCAATCCGACTATATGGAAAGTTTCTACTATTGAGACAAGAACTAGCATAATGGAATAAAAGGTTGGGACAATAGAGGGGAAAAAAACTCCTGGGCACAATAAACTATTACTCTTGTAATGTTGTCATGTTGCTTTGCTACCCTTGTGCTCTTTTCAACAGGACCTGTCATAAGAACTAGATAAAATCACAGAAACAGAATTGCACAAAATAAAATCATTACTGGTGAAAAAAACAAAATCTCTAGCTTTACTTGTTCTTAGTCAACTTAAAACTCACTAATTTTGGAAGTCACACAACTGGATATTATTAGCCTCCCACTAGCTTTACTGTAAATAATGCCCCTGACATGTGGGTTATGATAGTAAGGGTGGACTAGCTTTCTTTTCAGGGATTTGAGGGCTACTTTTGCTGAAAACACTGACTTTTTACTTGAACTTGCAGATATTGATGGATGAGTTTGATGAGATCCAAAGTGTGGCAGCTCTGTCTTCATTATATTTGTCCCCTTTGTTACCTTAATTTGGGATCAAATTCTACTTTGCACAGTATGTGCTTTCTTCTACTGATCGCTTGTGTTATTTCCTTAGCTAGAGCAGCCCAAGCACCCAAAGTTCTTCACCTATCATAAGGTCCAGATGGAGCCTCAAGGCCAGGATATTTTCATAATATGATAGTGTCAGCTGCAAGAAATAACTCAGCAGTTCCTGGGACAAGTTGACAATTCCTTCCCAGTGGTCCAAACAAATCTAATGCAATAAGTATCTTTTGGAACTGTGCCCCTGACCAGTGGAAAATCACTGGACTTGAGCCCACACCAGCATATAAGTAATAAACTTACATCTACCTTTGTTCAAGTAGCAGCTTGGTTCCTTGTTCACTGCTGTCTCCCTTCAGTTGAAATCCCAATTAAAGCCTTGCCTATGTGTGATTTCAAAACTTGGTTGTTTGGTACTTGAAACCAATCTCCTGTAACCCTACCAGAAAGGCAGGCTGGCAGGAACTAAAGTTCTGAACGTGGCAAGGCCAGCAGAAGAACAGAGGGATCAGCTAGTGAGGGGCCCTATCAAGTCCCAAAATGTTTTCACAGCTGGCTTGTTGGCTAACCTGGCTTTTGGTCATGGACCTGAAGACTAGAGTGTAAAAATCATTAAAAGAGAAGAGTCCTGATAGGAAGCTGAGTTAGGACCCAATCTGGGACAGAAACTATAAGTCTCAATAGAAGTGACCCAACAAGTAATAGCTATTAATTCTCCACCACTCCCATCAGTGGCCTCTGACATGGGTTTGGGACACTAGTTTGTAACAGGGAGAGAGTTTCAACTTGACTGTGGAAAATGGGCTGGGCTGAGCCTGACCAAGAGAAACTTTATATCATTAGATCTACTTTGGGTGATTTTGTTGTACAGTCTTATAGCTTAGGGAAAAAAATGAGATTACTTTTGAAATATATCAAATGATTTTTAAATTATGACATTTGTAATTAAGTAACAGTTTCAAAGTCTGTGTATCAGAATCACTTGGAAAAGTTTTTTAAAAATTCTTAATTCTAATCTCTCAGGTTGGGATTTAAATATGTCATGTATCTTCCCTAAATGATTCTGATACATTCACTTTTTTTTTCTTTGTACATAAGAATTGAACCCACATATGCTTTATCCCTAATCCTTGCTATGTTTTCAATTTTGATACAGGGTCTAAATTGCCAAGGCTGGCCTTGAACTTGAGATCCTCCTGCCTCAACTACACAAGTTGCTGGGATCACAGGTGCGTGCCCACAAATGCAGCTCTTTGCACATTTGAGAACCACTGCACAACAGGGGCCTGGTAATGAAATGTTTTGCACACCTCGCAAATCAGATATATGCTGCTTTGCACTAAATGCTTATATGTTAAGGCAAAGGTAAGAAGTATTTTGGAGGGACTTCAATAGAGGATTTTAACCTCCAAAAGTCACAAACTTCTTATTTCAACCATATTTACTCCAGGAATGAGGGAAATATGAGAACTCTTAGAGAGGTTGCTACTCAGAATTGCAGAACTTAAGCCTAACTTTATAAGCAGACTGAGAAAAAAAATACACCAAACACTTTTATACTAAATTTTACATTTAAAAAGTGATTTTGCCAGGGCTGGGGATGTGGCTCAGCAGTAGAGTGCTCACCTAACATGTGTGTGGCACTGGGTTCAATCCTCAGCATCACATAAAAAAATAAAATAAAATAAAGATATTGTGTCCATCTATAACTAAAAAAGAAATATTTTTAAAAAGTTTTATATACCCATAATTTTGCAATGAATAAAGAAAATTAGATAATGGCCAATACATAGCACAGGGTGTCAATTCAGTACTACATTCAAAATTTAATGGTTTCAGAATTCAACACACGCATTCTCTCACCCATTACAGAGAAATATAACAGAAATCACCCAACATTTTTGTTCCACATCAGCCTGGGGTAACTAAAGATAGAAAGGTGAAATGAGTCTGCTTTCATTCACTGGTAGTATTCCTCTGCATTTAGAAAAACAGCAACAAAATACCAAAAATCTTTGTAGAAATCCACCAGCTCAATTCCAAAATGATAGTTTCTATAAACCACAACAGGGGAAACCCAGGGGTAATAAATGAAAGTAGGGCAAGGTACAAACTTTACAGTGTCAGCTCTCTTGGTATCTGGTTAAAGAGACCGTGCGGTATTTTTTATTTATGCTTATATTTCTGACAGCATGGGTTCTGCTCCCAACCCCCTTGTTAGAAGCCATCTAGATCAATTCTCCCCAGATCAGTGTGTTTCAAACTGCTTGGTGGAGATCCATTAGAGGTTGTGAAATCACTTTTTTGAGTCATAATCAGCATTATGAAAAAGAAAAAAAATTCAGAATGTATTATACATGGGAAGTGCATTGTTTCATGGAACATTTTGTTTCTTCTGTGCATCTGTGTATGTATGATTGGACTATTATGTCTGTCTTACTGTGGGTTGCATTTAAAAAGAAAAATTTTGAAATTATTATCCTGATGATACCTCATACAAGCCTGAAGATGCAATTAAGCAGAATGACTGACTGCCCCCTTTGCCTCAGGTAAGCATTTAAATCTTTTAAGCATTTCTGGACAAGGAAACCATCAGTTTTTTAGACTTTTATTCTTCTCAGGCATTTGCTTAAAGTCACCTTTAATATCATTTAATTTCTATGCAGCAATTTTTCAACATTCTGTAGTAGGATACCCCCAAAGTGCCTTTTTTTTTTGGAAAGGCCTGGGATTTCATTCTGTTTGTCATCCTTAAAATAGCAACTATCTCAACATACAGAAATCAATAAATGTAATTTATCACATCAATAGACTCAGAGATGAAAATCATATTATCATCTCAATAGATGCAAAGAAAATATTTGACCAAATACAGCACCTCTTCATGTTCAAAACAGTAGAAAAATTAGGGATATCAGAAACATATCTCAACACTGTAAAAGCTATCTATGCTAAACCCCAGGCCAACATCATTCTAAATGGAGAAAAATTGAAATCACTCCCTCTAAAAACTGGACCAAGACAGGGATGCCCTCTTTCACTACTTCTATTTAACATAGTTCTTGAAACTTTAGCCAGAGCAATTAGATAGACAAAAGGATACAGATAGGAAAAGAAGAACTCAAATTATCACTATTTGCCAACAATATGATTCTATACCCAGAAGACCCAAAGAATTCCACCAGAAATCTTCTAGACCTAGTAAATGATTTCAGCAAAGTAGCAGGATATAAAATCAACACCCATAAATCAAAGGCATTTCTGTACATCAGTGACAAATCCTAGGAAACAGAAACTAAGAAAACCACACCATTTACAATAGCCTCAAAAAGAAAAAAAAAACTTGGGAATCAACTTAATCAAAGAGGTGAAAGACTTCTACAATGAAAAGTACAGAACGCTAAAGAAAGAAATTAAAGAAAACCTTAGAAGATGGAAATAACTACCTTGCTCTTGGATAGGCAGAATTAATATTGTCAAAATGACTATACTACCAAAAGCACTATACAGATTAATGCAATCCCATTCAAAAATCCCAATGACATTCTTCATAGAAATAGAAAAAGCAAAGTAATCATGAAGTTCATCTGGAAAAATAAGAGACTGAGAATAGCCAAAGTAATCCTTAGCAAGAAGAATGAAGCTGGTGGCATCACTATTCCAGACCTTAAAGTATACTACAGAGCCATAGTAACAAAAATAGCATGGTATTGACACCAAAATAGACCTGTAGACCAATGGTATAGAATGAATAGAGGACACAGAGACAAACCTACATAATTATAGTTATCTAATATTAGACAAAGGTGCCAAAAACATATATTGGAGAACAGATTGCCTCTTCAACACACATGGTACTGGGAAAACTGGAAATCTACATGTATCAAAATGAAATTAAACCTCTATCTCTCACCATGTACAGAACTCAATTCAAAGTGGATCAAGGACCTAGGAATTAAACCAGAGACCTTGTGCCTAATGGAAGAAAAAGTAGGCCCAAATCTCCATCATGTCAGATTAGGTCACAACTTCCTTAATAAGACTCCTATAGCATAAGAATTAAAACCAAGAATCAATAAATGGGTTGGATTCAAACTAAAAAGCTTCTTCTCAGGAAAAGAAACAATCATTGAGGTGAAGAGAGAGCCTACCGAATGGGATCAAATTTTTATCACTTGCACATCAGATAGAGCACTAATGTCTAGGATATATAAAGCACTCAAAAAGCTAAACATCAAAAAAACAAATGACCCAATCAATAAATGAGCCAAGGAGCTTAATAGACACTTCTCAGAAGAGGATATACAATTAAGAAATGTATGAAAAAATATTCAACATCTCTAGCAATTAGAGAAATGCAAATCAAAACTACTCTAAGATTTCATCTCACTCCAGTCAGAATGGCAGCTATTAAGAATACAAACAACAATAAGTGTTGGCGAGGATGTGGGGAAAAAGGCACACTTATACCTTGCTGGTGGGACTGCAAGTTGATATAGCCAATCTGGAAAGCAGCATGGAGATTCCTTGGAAAACTTGGAATGGAACTACCATTTGACCCAGCTATCCCACTCCTCAGTCTATACCCAAAGGACTTAAAACAGCATACTACAGAGACACAGCCACATCAATGTTTATAGCAGCACAATTCACAATAGCTAAACTGTGGAACCAACCTAGATGCCCTTCAGTGGATGAATGGAAAAAGAAACTGTGGTACATATACACAATGAAATATTAATCAGCAATAAAAGAGAATAAAATCATGGCATTTGCAGGTAAATGAATGGAGTTGAAGAATATAATGCTAAGTGAAGTTAGCCAATCCCCAAAAACTAAATGCCGAATGTATTCTCTGATATAAGGAGGCTGATTCATAGTGGGGTTGGGAGGGGGAGCATGGGAGGATTAGATGAACTCTAGATAGGGCAGAGGGGTAGGAGAGGAAGGGAGGGACATGGGGGTAGAAAAGATGGTGGAATGAAATGGACATCATTACCCTAAGTACATGTATGAAGATATGAATGGTGTGAATATACTTTGTATACAACCAGAGATATGAAAAATTGTGCTCTACATGTGTAATATGAATTGTAATGCATTCTACTGTTATATGTAATAAATTGGAATAAAAAATAAATTAATTTTAAAAATAAAATAAAATAGCAACCATCAGCTCTGCCTCACAGATTCTCCAGGTCCAGGTTGTTCCCACAGAGCACAATATGGCTCCTGGATTCTCCCCTATTTCCTATTGCTGAAAAAAGGAGAAAATATGGGTTTGTGTGTGTGTTGCTGGTGTAGGATTTTTTTTTATTCATTTCACTTAAACTGAACAAAGAAATCCAGAATCAAAAAGACTGATAAAATTTTAGGAAGTATAGAAAAGAAGTGTTGACAGTTCCAAGAGCCTATGAACAGATGTTTGTTCTAGAAGGTGCTGTTGGGAAAAGGGAGGCATGGGACCTGGGGGCAGGCAGGGTAGCTTCTGTAGGCACACATGTGATCCAGGCAATACAGGGCACTGAGCTCAGAAAGTCCCTATGCTTGGTTTATTGTTCTGCTGTCCCCATCTAGAAATTCTTAATGATTTAATCTTTGCACTCACATCATAAGTGAAATCTAATGGAACAGTGTGGCATTTGTTTACATACAGGGGATACATGCAATATGAAAGTTTCTTGCTCCTCCCATAAATATACAGCACTCATAATTCGCCATGAGCACAGACTTTCAATGGACCCACAATGTGTAGAATTCAGTGAGGCTAAAAACAAGTGCAAGATAAGCAGTTATCTACAACTAAGCAAGAAGAAGTGTTGACAGTTTCAAGAGGCCAAGCTTTCAGTTTGAACCAGATTTTAATTTGAATGTAAAAAGAAGATATAGCATTTTAGTACTACTAGAATATATGGTATAAAGTAAAATAAAAACAGTTGAGCTATTTTTGTGTGCCGCAGTCTGGCTGGGAACAATTCAGGAGCCACTTGTCAAAAGAAACGAACTTTATTTTTAGAACACACACACCGCACCACACAGCTCCTCAGGAAAAACCCTCAGAGCCCAACTGCCACCACCAGCTTCCCACAAGCCTCTCAACCTCGCCCCCCCCCCTGCTCTTGAGGCCGATTGGCTGGGTCGTGTGGGCGGAGCCAAAAAAAGTCCCCCAATGAGCAGCTCCGTGGTCTGAAAGGGCAGGGAAATAGCCCAATGAGCATCACCGCAGAGGAGCCAATCAGTTGGCAGCTTGAAGTTTGCTGGCAGCTGGAAGTTTGCTGGGGCCCCTTCAGCTGTGGCTCTCAACATCTCCCCCCTCTGCTTAAACAACAAGCATGTGGCTTAGGGACCATGCCTGCCTTAGGTTGTTCAATAGTACATATGGTTCTTACCCGTCATCGGATGAGCTGACCTCAAGGTGTCAGCTTCCTATCTTAGGTTGGTACCATTGCAATTGGATCTTACCCATCATTGACTACTGATCCAGCATACAGCCACACCTGTGGATAGGTCTTTGTACCAGCGGGGGAATGAGGTTCTTTGCCTCACCTCTGTTGGTCCCCAAATTTTAGCTGAATGACCATGACAAGCAGAAGGGAGGAAGATGCACCAAGCCAATTGATGGCTCCTTTTGGAAAAATTGTACCACTGATGACACCATCAGCAAAAATACCCCAACACTACCACAAGTCGCTGCACCAACAGATAGTTCACAATGCATACAAGTGAGTTCACAATGCATACAAGTGATACATAGTCAGGCAAGTTCTGCAAGCAGTTCAGTGATGGCTATTGCAGAAGCTGTAGATTGGTTTTATCTTTGTCTTCACCGGCGCTGGGATGAAGATAGGAATTCTGGCAATAATGGCTAAAGAAAAAAATTATGTAACATTCCAGAAGGCACTAAAAGAAAACAATTTTTAGAACAATTTACATTATCCTGAACAGAATTATTAAATATAATGAAAAGGAAAGGTGAAAGTAAACAAACAGATCTGTTAACCTCCTTTTTTGTTCACATATTAAAACAATCCTCAACAGCTGTTTACCCAATTTAAATTAAACCATTTAAATCACGTGAATAAAAAAAAAATATTTGGATCCATTTTTTCATGAGTGCTCATTATATATGATATATGGACATACGTACATACAAACATACAACATAAAACACAAGTGTGCATACATAATATAATACATACAACACATAACATACTAGTAAAGGCCTTATAACTTTTTACAGGTGAAATCTCCATTGCAATGTTTAAAAACTCTATAGTCAAAAAATAGAACTGATCAGCAAAACAATAACCTAGGTCTTTATGAGCTCAAAAAACAAAATAGAACTTCATGATGTGGGAAAGGGTAATAATAAAATAGATATTCAAAAAAGCATCCTGGTTCTGTCACAGATGCAAGGATAGCCAAACTGGAGTTTTGGATATCAGCTATTATGGATTTGAGCCAAATCATCTTCTTTTTGGTCTGTAGAAATTGTTTTGGTTAATCTCTCTGGAATCCAAATTGGCTGCTGTTCTCCCTGTGGAAACACACAAACAGAGCCCCGACTCCAGACAATCACTGGGTCAGGACCTTTCCATTGTCCTGTTAGAATATCCTTCCAAAGTACCTTAGGCTTATGTACATTTTTTGGATACAAATGTCTTTCCGCAGCACTAAGCCCTGATGAATCCAAATTTAAAAAGTTTAGAGTAAAAAGGGTTATTTTAAGTTTATCTTTGGGGGATATATATACCCCTTAACAATTCCCTCCTTTTGTTTTAATAAGTACATTTTAATAGTTTGATGAGCTCTTTCAACTATGTCTTGTCCCTGTGGATTGTATGGGATTCCTGTTATGTGAGTAATGCCAAATGATGAGCAAAATTGTTTAAAAGAGGTAGAAGCATAACCAGGACCATTATCTGTTTTAACTGTTTTGGAATGCCCACAGTGGCAAAATTTTGTAAGCAATGGGCTATAACATCTTTAGTTTTTTCTCCGGCAAGAAGGGAGCCCATCAAAAATCCGGAAGAAGTATCAACTGTAACATGCAAATATTTTAATTTTCCAAATTCTGGCAAGTGTGTGACGTCTATCTGCCAAATATGGTTAGGTATCAGTCCTCTAGGATTGACTCCAAGATTAACCTGTGGTAAAAATGTCACACAGTTTTGACATTGTTTTATTATATGTCTGGCTTGTTCTTTAGTTTTTTAAAACACTTTTGTAAAGTATTAGCATTGACATGGAACCTTTAATAAAAGTTTATAGCTTCTTCTATGTGGAGAAAATATGTATGTCATGTGTAGATTTATCTGCTAATTCATTGCCCAAACTAAGGGCTCCAGGCAATCCTGTATGTGCCCTGATATGTCCTATAAAGAATGGATCTTTTCTATCCCAGATTAGACTTTGTATAGTGGAAAACAAAGAGAAAACAGTAGAAGAAGGGGAAATCCTACCAGCATCTTCAAGGGATACTATAGCATTAACTACATACTGACTATCAGAAAATAAATTAATTACAGAATCTTTAAACATCATAAAAGCTTGTAATACTGCATTAAGCTCTACCTTTTGAGCTGATTCTTTGGGTACTAAAAATGTAAAAGTTTGATCAGGGGTAACTACTGCTGCTGTACCATTATTTGACCCATCAGTGAATATATTTGGAGCATTCATGATAGGGGTTTTTCTTGTCATTTTTGGAAAAACTACAGGATGCTTAGACCAAAAAGACAACAAAGGATTAGATGGTAAGTGATTATCAAGTGAAACATTAGATTTACACATGATTATTGCCCAAGTATTTAACTCATTAGCTAACTCATCAATTTGATCCATAGTATATGGAGTAATAATTTTATTGGGAGAAATCCCAAACACTCCCTTTGCTGCTTTTATTCCTTTGAGTATTAATTGTCCTACAGCCTCAGGATATTTAGTAAGAATAGTATTAGGAAAATAAGATAAATGTATCCACAATAATGGACCTTCTTGCCAAAATACTCCCGTAGAAATATTTTTTGTTGGTAGTACAATAAATAATAAAGGCAAACTTATATCAATTCTATCCAAATGCATATTTTCCATATATGTTTCAATGATTTTTAATGCCTTTCTTGCTTCAGGCATTAACATGCGGGGTGAATTTGGATCTGATGGACCTTTTAGGATATCAAATAAAGGTCCTAGCTCTCCTGTTGGTATGCCTAGATAAGGCCTTATCCAATTTATGTCTCCCAATAACTTTTGAAAGTCGTTAAGTGATTTGAGTTTATCTACTCGTATTTGAATTTTTGGTGGACGGACCATGGTTGAGGATAATAGAACTCCTAAATAATTAATTGGAAGATTTAATTGTACTTTATCTATTGCTATCTCTAGATTATAACTTTTTAATAAATTTGTAAGTGTGGCATAACATTCTAGCAATGTATTTTTATCTTTATGTGCCAATAACACATCATCCATATAGTGAAATATTTGTAGTTCAGGATTTTTATTTCTAAGTGGCTGGATTGCTTTGTTAACATAAATTTGACACATAATTGGACTATTAGCCATCCCTTGAGGGAGTACTTTCCATTCATATCTCTGATCAGGACCTTCATGATTTAGTGCAGGGATAGTAAATGCAAAATGTGGACTATCCTCAGGATGAATTGGAATTGAAAAAAAACAATCTTTAATATCTATAGCTAAAACATACCAGGTTTTTGGTAAAGCAGACAATTGGGGAATCCCTGATTGAGCAGGTCCCATAATAACCATCTCATTATTAATGGCTCTTAAATCTTGCAATAATCTCCATTTACCAGATTTCTTTTTAATGACAAAAATGGGAGTATTATGGGGAGATACGGAAGGTTGTATATGTCCCTCCGCTAATTGTTGTTTGACCAGGTCATGGGCTACTTGTATCTTTTCTATAGTCAGGGGCCACTGAGGAACCCACACTGGTCTTTCTGATTTCCAAGTAATTTTGATTGTCTCAGTGGCCCTTTTTGAAAACCCAATCCATGTCTATTTATTTCTTGATTTATTTGAATTGGTGCTGTCATACCTTGTTCTTGTTCTCTTAATCTTTTTTCTTTCCTAAAGCCTTGTCTAGCCCTAGTAGTGGGCGCGTTAGGACTGATGTTATTTGTTAATGTCAAACCTAATTGATCTAGGACATCTCATCCCCATAAATTTACGGGAAGATGATCCAATACATATGGCTGTATAGTTGCTTCACATCCTTCAGGATCCTTCCAATCTAATACCATTGCACTTCTATGGGGATTAGTCGCCACTCTTAGACCTTGAAGTGTTTGAGTGGCTTGTTGTAATGGCCAATGTTTTGGCCATTCTTGATGAGAGATGATGCTAAGGTCTGCACCTGTATCCAGTAGCCCATTAAATTCCTGTCCTTGAATATTTAGTTTTAGCATGGGGCGAGAATCTAAATTTAAAGAAAGCATAGCCCAATCTACACCTGTGGAGCCTAATCCCCTGGTACCTCTTTCTACAGCACGATTGGAAAATTTATCATGTAGGCTGGGTACTATTAATAACTGTGCTATTCTATCTCCTGGTGAAATTACTGATATACCCTTTGGAGAACTAGCTATAATTTTTATTTCACCTTCATAATCGGGATCAATTACCCCGGGACTTATCATAAGACCTTTTAGTGTAGAAGAACTGCGTCCCAATAATAAGCCTACTGTTCCTTGGGGAAGAGGTCCTTTTACTCCTGTGGGAATGATTTGAACTCCCATCTCTGGAGTTAGTACTGCTCTGGTGGAGGCACAGATGTCCAACCCTGCGCTCCCTCTGGTTTGTCTGATAAGAGATCTAATGGACAATGTGTCCTGGGCACTACCCTGATGGGGTTGCTGGGTTCCTCCAGTGCTCTGTATATTTGTGGTTTGGGGCCCTGGAGCATTGGGCCCCCCTGTCCATTTTTTGGCAACGGAGCCCAATGCCTTTCTCCACGATATCGTGGATAAACACCTGGTCCTTGTTCGTTTTTTGATAATGGAGTACCCTCTATGGTGGTTTGAGAATGGCATTCATTAGCCCAATGTCTCCCTCTACGGCATCGTGGGCCTGGTATTCTACTCCTTTGATACCTAGTTTTGTTAAACCCTCCTCCTATGGGGCAATTCCTTTTAAAATGTCCTGTTTGTTCACAATTGTAGTATGTTCTTGGCCTGGCATCTAAAACCTGTTTTACTGCAGCTGCCACGACTTGCCCTTGTTCATTAATATCTCTACATAATTTAATATATGTGTTTAAATCTTCATGTTTCCATGTTCTAATGTCTTCTCTGCACCAACAATTCGCTTGCTCATAAGCCAGTTGTTTTATTAATGGCATTGCTTGTTCTGTATTCCCAAAAACTCTGGTAGCTATTTGAATAAGCCTATCCACAAATTCAGCATAAGGTTCATTAGCTCCTTGTATTACCTTAGATAATTGACCTTGTAAACCTCCATGTCCTTGTAAAGTCTTCCATGCCCTGACCACATCTACAGCAATTTTTGCGTATATACCAGGATCATATGCAATTTGTTGCTGCTGATCCTCATAAGGTCCCTTTCCTAACAACACATCTAGATTTCTCTGAGGATAACCAGCTGCTGCATTTCGCCTAGCCGTCTCCTTGCAAAATTCCTCATTGGCAACCTTCCATAACAGGTATTGTCCTCCATTTAGCACAGCTTTACACATATTAGCCCAATCTGCTGGCGTCATGCTCAAGTTGTTAATGGATTCGACCATGCTTACAGTGAAGGGTGCTTGAGGACCATAGGTTGTTACAGCCTCTTTTAGCTGCTTCACTGTTTTGAAATTTAAAGCATTGTGAATTCGCTGCCTTCCTGCAGGGCATGTTAATATTTGTTTTTTTTTTTTTTTGTATGAGGTGCTGAGGATCGAACCCAGGACTCACGCATGCCAGGTGAGCGCGCTACTGCTTGAGCCACATCCCTGGCCCTCTTTTTCACTTTTAAGTTGAAGTCCAGGTGAACTAGGTATACACTTTCCGGTGTCCTCATTATCCAAGGTACATTTGTAATCCAGGAAGGAAAGAGGCTGCATGATGTAGAAATACATGGAGAGCTGAAGGGTTTCACAGCACTGGTACCTTTTTTTGTAATGCATGTGTGTGCTAGTAATTAAACCTAGACTCTTGAGCATGCTAAGAATTTGGCTGTGAACCATCTGGTTGACCTTCAACTCTTAACCTTGTTAAGAGTTCTCTTGTTTTAATAACTAGTAACCACCAAAGGGGTTATCAAAAAAATGGCTGGTGGACAGGAAATAGGCCCACTGTCTGTTTTTATCATTGTTTTCTTGGTACATAGCCATGCCCTGTCATTATATGTTGTCTATTGTTATGGGCCAGGCTATATGGGCAATGACCAAACAGACTTCATTTTACTGAGACTCCATGCCATATAAGAAATGCTTCTTGTGGATGGGGTTGTGGCTCAGTGGTAGAGTACTCCCCTAGTGCAGGTGAGGCACTGGGTCAGATTCTCAGCACCACACAAAAATAAGTAAATAAAAATAAAGGCATTGTTCCACCTACAACTAAAAAATATTTTTAAAAAAGAAAAGGAAGAAATGCTTCTCCTATGGGAAAACTCCACCCCTGTCATTGTGTTGATCCTGCTTAGCATAGTCTGTTTAGAAACAAAATTGTTTCTGTTCTTATATAATGTAAATTGTCCTTTTTTTAGTTCCCATTTTTCTTGGACAATGTACCCTGTCAGAGAATAATTGTTTAGATGTTAGTTACTGTTCTTCAACTTGTACTCAAAATGACCCACTTCCCCTTCTGCCTATGATTTTAGATTTCATGTTTGTTTATGGTTTTGATTCATAGCTACAGCCACTTATGTTTAATATGATTTTAGACTATAAAGGTGTGCTGTAACCCTTGGAGAAGATTGAAGGGTATAGACTTGTAGCCTGCCCTTTGGCCCGTCAGCTGGTGAATAAAAATGGTTCCATCTCCTGCTTCAAGTTGACTTGGTGATTTATTGAAATTTTGCCATAACACTAAGACTGCTTTCATGATATAGGAGCAGACTCAAATAGTTATAACGGAGCCTATAAGATCTATATTTCCTATCTAGGTCTCTGTAGAACAAATTTGTTGACCCCTGATCTACAGAGATATAGACTAATAAACAAAAAAAAAAATGACATAAGCTCTAATATATACTGTTGGGGCAAATATAATTTGCAACAGTAGAGAAAAATGCCCTTTCATTCAATAATTGATTCTGATGAATGAATCTGAGGAATCACAGAGGCACACAAAGATTTGCATGCTGGGCAATTAATAAAACATTATAAAAGCAAAAAAAAAAATGGAAGTAATGAACATGTCTAACAACAAGGCAGTCAACAGATAAAACTGTATTAATGGAAATGTATCAAAACATGCAACAAAAACCAAAATAATTTAATATTTGAAAAATCAGAAACAACCTGAAAATAAAGCATATAAACAACATTTTTAGTAATATCATTTGTTTAAAATTATGCACACAAAAACATCTCATAAATAAATGCAATCATTTCTGGGAAGTAAATTAAAGGTGGATTTTACCTTTTCTTTTTTTTCTTTTTGTGATGCTGAGGATTGAAACTTAGACCCTTTGCATAATAGACTACTCTTTATGCTTCTATATAAACAGCACATGTGATTTAGAAATTATTAAATTGGAGCTGGGGATATAGCTCAGTAGTACAGTGCTTGCCTAGCCTTGGATTCATTCCCCAGGCACTATAAAAAAAAAGTGAGAATGGTATTGATTTTTTTTATCTTAACAAAATGTTTATAGATGAAATGACATGGTGTGCTTCAAAATAATCTGGGGTGGATGTATGGGCAAAACAAGGTTAGCTATACAAAAAAATCTTATTTATTTATTTATTTATAGTTGTTGATGAGCTTTATTTTATTCATTTATTTATATGTGGTGCTGAAAATTGAACTAAGTGCCTCACATATGTTGGGCAAGTGCTTTAAACTGAGACACAACCCAGCCCTAAAAAATCTTAATATTATGACATTGTATAAGAAACATGCTGAACAATTATCAAGTCAAAGAATAAATAGGGAATTAAAAAAGATATCTTGAATCAAATAAAAATTGAAACATAACATACCAAAACTTATCAGATGCAATAAAAGTAGTTTTAAGAGGGAAGTTTATAGCATTAAATGTTTACTTCAAAAGAGATCTCAATCAACCTAACATTATACCTCAAAGAACAAGAAAAATAACGAAGGTCAATAAAACCAAGAGTTTGTTTTTTAAAAAGTTTAAAAAGCCAGGTGTGGTGATACATACCTACAATCCCAACAACTCAGGAAGCTGAGGCAGGAAACTTTCAAGTTCTAGGCCAGCCTCCATAACTTAAGACCTTGTCTCAAAATAAAAAAATAAAAAGAACTGGGGATGTAGCTTAGTGGTAGAGAGTCCCTGAATTCAATCCCCAGTACTGGAAACAATAAATAAATAAAAGTAAAAAGCTAAATAAAATTAAAAATCCCTGAGCTAGACTAAGACAAAAGACAGAATACTCATAAATAAAATCAGAAATAAGAGACATTACACGTGAAACACAGAATGCTGAGCATTATGAGAACTCTATGAACAATAATATGCCAACAAATTAGATAACCTCGAACTAATGAATTACTAGAAACCTATAATGTACCAAGACTAAATTATGAAGAAATCAAAAATCTGAACAGACCAGTAATAAGTAAGATTTACTCAGTAACAGAAAGTCTCCCATCAAAGAAAAGCCCAGAATTGAAGGGCTTCACACCTGAATTCTACCAGACATTTAAAGAACTATCACCAATTCTCAAACTCTCCCAAAAACATGAGGAGGGACTACTTGCAAACTCAATTTACAAGACTAGCATTAACTCTAACACCAAAGCCAGACAAGGACAAAATAAAAAGCTAATATCCCTCATGAACATAGATACAAATATCCTCAACAAGACTAGCAAACCATATTAGAACATTTAAAATATCATAAGCAATTGTCAATTAAAAATAAAAATTAAAAAAAAAATAGTTACCAGGAACAGTGTCACACAGGTGTAATTTGGGAGGCTTGAGGAAGGAGGATCTCTAGTTTGAGGTCAGCCTCAGCAACTCAGTGATTCCCTGCATCAAAAATGATAATGGGCTGGGCGCACACTTGAAATCCCAGTGACTCAGGAGGCTGAGACAGAAGGATGAAAAGAGCTAAGAAACTCAGTGATATCCTGTCTATAAATGAAATACAAAATAGGGATCAGGATGTGGTTCAGTTGTCAAATTCCCAAGTTCAGTCACCAGTACCCAAAGGGGGGGGGAGAGAGAGACAGAGAGACAGAGAGGGGGAGGGAGAGAGAGAGAGAAAGAGAGAGAGAGAGAGAGAGAGAGAGAGAGAGAGAGAAAGAGGAAAAAAATGGGCTGGAAGTGTGGTCAGTGGTCGAGAGCCTCTCGATTCAATCCCCAGTATGGGGACACACATACACAGCCATATGTAGCTCAACAAAGGCCCACATTCTAAAGAATGTCATTGATTTTGTCATTGTGCAAACATCATAGAGTGTGCTTACAGACCGCTATAATGTCACCAGGCTTTATCATAGGGGACCACCATTTTATATATATATAGTCTGTTGATGTTGGCAAAGTTTTTATGAGGGAAATGATCATTTTTGGTCTTGATCCCCAGTTCCTGACACAAGGTTCTAGAATCATTTTGTATATTGAGATAACTGGCAATTAGGAGTTTGGGGATAACTTCAGGATGGGAGTTGACCATCAGAAAACCAAGGCATGATTAGAAGGTTTCAGCTCTACCTTGAGACAGAGAGGGGCAGAAGATGGCCAGTAATTTAACATGGCTACTAATAGAACCTACTCTCTCTCTCTCTCTCTCTCTCTCTCTCTCACACACACACACACACACACAAAAAAAAAAAAAAAAAAAAAAAACCCTCTAAGCAATATGTTTCAGAAGGTTCTGGGTTGGTGAATGCACCTACATGCCCAAAGAGTGGTGCATTCTACTCCCTGGGATATAATCTCCCCTTTAGACCTCCCCCAATGTACCTCCTTCATGAGGCAGTTGATCTGTAGCCTTAGCTGGTAATACTAAGCAAGCTGTTTTCTGGAGTTCTTTGAGACATTCTAGCAAATTATTAAAGCTGAGGGGCTTACAGTCAGTCAGAAGTATGGGAGATCTAGACTTAAGGATGGGCATCTAAAATACGTGCAGTCTAGTGGGACTAAATTCCTAACCTGTGGGGTCTGATGCTAACTTAGATAGTGTTAGAACTGAATTGAATTACTAGAAACCAGTTGGTGTCCAGACTGGTTGGTAGTGTGGAAAGCACTCACACATTTGGCATTAGAACTTTTGAAAATAGTTTGGCTATTGTAAATTGTGCTGCTATAAAAATGGTTGTGCATATATCACTGTTGTATGACTTTAATTCTTCAGAGTAAATACCAAGTGGTATAGGTGGGTCATATGGTGGTTCCATACCTAGTCTTTTGAGGAGATTCCATATTGATTTCCATAGTAGTTGTACTAATTTAGTCCAACCAACAGTGTAAACGTGTTCTTTTCTCCACATCCACTCTAGCATTTATTCCTATTCTTGATGATTGCCATTCTGACTGGTATAAGATGAAATCTCAAGTGTAGATTTGCATTTCCCTAATTGCTAATGATGCTGAACATTTTTTGATGTATTTATTAGCCACTTGTATTTCTTCTTTGAGAAGTGTCTAATTATTTTGCCCCTTTATTAATTGGGTTTTTTGGTGAAGTGTTTTTTAGCTCTTTATATTTTCTAGATATTAATCCTCTGCAAGAGTCACTAACAAGGATTTTCTCCCATTCTCTGGGTTCACTCTTCACATTCTTAATTGTTTCCTTTGTGACACAGAAGCTATTTAACTAAATGCCATCCCATTTACTAATTCTTGACCTATTGCCTGAGCTTTAGGAATTCTATTGAGAATGTTGTTGCCTGTGCCTAAAATCTGGAGTGTTGACCCTACATTTTCTTCTGCAAGTTGAAATTTCTGGTCTAATTCATAGGTATTTGATCCATTTTGAGTTGACTTTTGTGCAGGGTGAGAGATAAGGGTCTAGTTTCATTCTTCCACATGTGATAACCAGTTGTCCCAGAACCGTTTGTTAAAAAGCCTGTCTATCCTTGTATCTCCAAAGTATATTTTTGGCAACTTTTTCAAGGATTAGATAATTTTATCTGTGTGGATTTGTCTCTTGTGTCTTCTACTCTGTGCCATTGGTCCATGTGTCTGTTTTTATGCCAATATCATTAAGTTTTTGTTACCATTGCTCTGTAGTATAATTTGAAGTAAGGTATTGTGATGCCTCCAACATTGCTTTTTTGGCTTAATATTGTTTTGGCTATTCTGGGTCTTTTATTCTTCCTAATGAATTTTAGGACTGTTTTTTTCCTGGTTTTGTGAAGAATATCATTGTTATTTTGATAAGGATTGCATTGTATGTTGCCTGTGGTAGTATGGGCATTTTAATATTAATTCTGCTTATCCAGGAACATGGAGGTCTTTTCATCTTCAAAGCTCTTCAATTTCTTTTAATGTTCTGTAACTTTCATTGTAGAACACTTTCACCTCTTCAGTTAGATACATTCCTAGGTATTTTACTTTTGTTTGGGCTATTGTAAAAACTGTTTTCCTGATTTCTTTCTAAGAAGATTTATTGTTGGTATATATTGTTTTATAACCTACTACTTTGCCAAATTTGTTTATTACCTCTAGAAGTCTTTTGGTGGAGTTTTTTGTTGTTGTTGTTTTTAATCTTCTAGGTATAGAGTCATATCATCCACAGTGATAATTTCCTTTCCTATTTTTATCCTTTTTATTTGCTTCTTTTGCCTAATGGCTAGAATTTCTAAACTGCATTAAATAGGAGTGGTGAGAGTAGACATCTTTGTCTTGTAGATTCTAAAGTAAATGCTTTCAATTTTTCCCCATTTACTATGAGGTTGGCTTTGAATTTTTAATATATAGTTTTATGATGTTGAGGTAGGTCCTTCTATTACTAGTTTCTTCAGTGTTTTTATTATGAATGGGTGCTGAATTTTTCGGACTTCTCTGCATCTATTGAGATTACTAAGTGATTTTTGACCTTAATTCTTTTAATGTGATGAATTATTTATTGATTTACATATATGAAACTATCCTTGCATCTCTGAAATAAACTCAACTTGGTCATGGTGTACAATCTCCTTGAAATGTTGTTGGACACAATTTGCTAAATTTTAGTAAGTATTTTTCCATCTAATTTCATCAGGGATATTAGTCTATAGTTTTCTTTCCTTGATGTATCCTTATCTGGTTTTGGTGTGAGCGTGGTACTGGTTTCATAAAATGAACTTGGAAGGTTATGTCCTTATGTCATGGAATTATTTCAGGATTATTGACATTAGTTCTTCTGCAAAGGTTTGGTAGAATTTGACTGAGAACCCATCTGGTCCTGGAACATGGAGTTCTTTCCATCTTCAAAGCTCAATTTCTTTTTATGTTCTGTAACTTTCATTAAAATCTTTTTATTACTGCTTGTATTTCAATACAAGTTATTGACCTGTTTAGGTTTCCTACGTCCTGTTTCAGCTTTGGCATGTATTCATCTAGAAATGTATCCATTTCTTGTAGGTTTCCCAGTTTTCAAAATAGTCCTAATGATATGCTGGATTTCTAACATCTGTGATGAGTTCTCCTTTTTATCTCTGATTTTCATTAATCTTACTTTTCTCCCTTTTTTAGTTTGGCTAAGGATTTATCAATCAATCTATTTAAAAAGAACTCTATTTCATCCATCCTTTGGATTGTTTTTTTATCCTCAAGTTCATTGATTTTCAGCTGTGATCTTAAGTCTTTCCTTCCTTTTATCGGTTTTGGAATTGGTTTGTTCTTCCTTTCAAAGGGCCTTGAAATGCATCATTAGGTCATTTATTTGGGACCTTTCTAATTCTCTTATGTAGGCACTCAGCTATAAACTTTCCTTTCAGAACTACTTTCGCAATGTCCCAGATGTTCTGGTATGTTGCATCACTTCCTATTTTAAGAATTTTTAAATTTCTCAATCTCTTCTATCACCCATTCATCCTTTAGAGTATTGTTCAATCCCCATGCTGTTTATACAGCTTTCATAGGGTTTGGTTGTACTGATTTTTAATTTCATTCCATAATGATCTGATAAGATGCAAGGAATTGTATCAATTTTTTTTTTTTGGTTTAGTAAGAGTTGCTGTATGGCCTAAAATATGGTCTATCTTAGAAAAGGTTCCATGAGATTCTGAGAAGTATATTGTTATTGTATGAAATATTCTATAGATGCTGTGGGGAGCCATTCTCACACATGACTGGGCAACTCGCGGTTTGGGTCTGAGGCGCTCTGGCTAAACTGTGTCGGAGTTTTCCCAACCCTCTCCTGGAGCGAGAGCCTGTCCATGTGGGGGTGTGACTTGACCACTGATCCTGGGGCCAATCACTGACCCTGACCTTAGAGTGCTGCCCCCTTCAACCTTCATTGGATGGAATTCTCCCCTGAATTTTCCCAATAAAAGGCCACTCCCTGGCGTGCTCTCTCTCTCCTGTTAGCCCTGAGTAATCCCTACTGCCCTACCGGGTGGTTCAAGGTGGGAGCCAGAGGGGGAGCCGTCTCGGACCTGGTCATAGAAAAACGTAACTGAGTCTGTGTGTTTATTTCAATCTCACTAGCTAACTTTTATGCCAAGAACCTCATTAATGAAACCAGTGCGCTGGTTGCATGGTGGAAGATGCCCCTTAGGTCCATTTGATTTATATTTTTAACATCCACAGAGTCTTTACCGAGTTTTTGTCCAGATGAGCTATCTAATGGTCAGAGAAATCACCCAGTATTATTGTACTAGGGGCTATCTGGGGCTCCAATTTGAGTAGTGCCTTTTATGTAATCAGTTATGCTCATACTTGAGGCATAAACATTTATTATTGTTATATCTTCTTGTTGGATTGCTCCCTTTACCAATGAAAAGTGACCTTTTTTCCTTTTTCTGATATATTTTTTGTCATATGGGAGTAGCTACTTCTGCTTGTTTCCAGACTCCATTCACATGGCATATCTATCAATTTCCATCCTTTCACTTTCAGCTTGTGGCTGTCTTTGATATGTCTCTTACAGACATATAGTTGGGACCTATTTTTTAATCCACTCTGCCAACTAACATCTGTTAATTGGAGAGTTGAGACAATATATCTTCAATGTTGAGATGTTTATTAACTTCTGTCATTTTATTGTTTAGTCTTATTTCTCATTTGCTTAGCTACTCTTCAAATGAGTTTTTTCTGTGAGCTCTGAAGCTTTTTCAATTTGTTTAATATTTAAGTTCTGTAATGCAGTTTACTAGTCATGAGTTCTTTTATTAGTTTCTGCTTATCTTGAAAGGTTTTTATTTCATATGGAACATTAAAAAAAAAAAAAAAAGTGTCATCCTTGTCCAGGAACCATGCTAATCTTCTGTTTATCTTTTCAATTTTAGTATATGTGCTGCCAAAGCAAGCTCAATTTGTCATTCTTCAGTCTTCTTGATCACTCAAATATTTAATCGTTTTTCAAGGTCTAAGAGGAGATGCCATCTTTGTGGTTTGCTTTCAGCTTTCATGGAACAAAGCTGAGAATTCAAAATATTTCATCTTCTGCTCATGCAGGAAAAAAATTACAAAGAAAGATATTTCTAAATTATTAGATGAATCAGAAGATCACGAGAGGCAGACATAGCACTATACTCTAAGAGATAGTGACAAAGCTGACTGGGTAAGTGAAATTTCAGCTTGTCTTCAGATGACGTACATTGTAGAATTTTCCCATTCAAGTAGTGAATAATATGTTTCTAAGAAGGAACATACTCTCACAAAGTTAGTCATGTAACAGGAAGGATTTCACCATGCAGTAATAAACTGGACCACCTTGCTTTGCTAAATGGATGTCACAGTACTATCTTTAATGTTTATGCATTAAAATTTATTTGCTTTTGGTTTGCGACTTAAGAAGGATCGATCCATCGGATGCAAAGATGACAAATGTTGATAAAGTTTTCCTGTTTACTAAGAGTTAAATTACTATATTTCAGGGAGGTAGACCTTGCTTCAGAGACAGCACACTGTCCAATACCATACAAGTATACAATATCAAAACCAAATTTTAAAAATACAAAAAAGAAAATTTTATTAATCCTATTAAAAACTTGACAAAATCAGTCTTCCATATTTTACCCCGGCCTGGCTCACCTCACCTTACCTCTACCATAGTTTCATGACTACTCAGGCTTTCTTCATTCTGCTTCAGGTTGGTTAACATTCGACATGTGATTGTGGTCCTCTTTGGAGATTTTGTTGTTGTTGTTCACAAATAAATGCAACATGCTCTATGTCTGAGACCAAAACCTTCCACTCTATGAGATCTACTTAATCTCACTTAGCCTATTGGCTACCATTTTAGAAATGAGGCAATAACTCATACATGGACATACTCCCTGTATCTTTCATTGTTAGACTGTGCATTTAAACAGTATGTCTTCTCCTTTGTTCTAATAATAACATTTCCACTAAGTTTACTAATGGTCCAATTACAAATCTACTGACAAGAAAACATATGTTCTAATGCTACTGAATTTTAAATATAATTACTTGGGGAATCATCACAGAAGAAATCACTAAAACTATAAAACCATAAAGCATATAATAGCCAATAATCATAAAATATACTTAGGGCTTATTATATGGCAAATAATATTCTAAATGCCCCAAATACATTAAAATAATTTGCTTCTCATTTTTATGGTAGTATTATTCATTTTACACATGAGCAAACTAAAGCACAGAGATGTTACTTACCCAAAGTTACACAGTTGCAGAGCCAATATTTAATTTCAGCTTAGTTGTAGAGCCTACACTTACTCTCTACATTAAATTGCTTTCTCCAGTTAAGAAAAAAAGATCATCACAAATAGATAAGCTATAATTTTATAACTTTCAACTTGCTTTCATCATAGTGAAAATAAAATAACACACAGCTTACAAAAATAAATTTTTATTAAAAGCAGTAGAGTCTGAGCAGGAAGACAGTACAAAGAATGTAAACAATGTAAACATCACTACATTCAGCTCAGCCTGATTGAACGCTGAAAAACAAGTCTAAATGCTCTATGTGCTCTTGCTAGCAAGATACATTAATTCTATTTTACACAGACAACACAGTCTAATTTTGAGTAGGAAAAAATATTTTATCGAAGTCGATCCCAACGCCAAATACTGGCATCATCACAAACTGCTATAAGAATGCTGCTATCCCTGCTAAAACTGGTTTGTCGAATAGCAGCACCACATTTATGATGAGTCAGTGTTGTACATCTAGGGAAAAAACACGACAAGAGGTTAAATATTTTACATTATACTACCAATATCTACCTTTAGAATGAATAAGAAAATAAACAGATACCAAGTCTCTTTAAAAAGCATTTAAAACCAGACTATCTTCATTAAAAGTCAATCTCAAATCTCATAAAATTTGGGTATATTTTAAACTCAAGAGGCACCATATAATTTGTACAAGTATCACCAAGGTGCTCATTATTAAAATAAAAAAATACTTGTAACTCTGAAATTTGTAAATGTTAAATGTTATTTAAGGATGATATTGCAAGTGTCAATATTTTTTCTCTATTTGCATAAAACTTTGGGGGAAATAAGGCAGAAGTCTTTAATATTACAGAAACTTCTAAATACTTACTTGGCTTTATGAGGATCTTCTACTTCTAAATCCCAAACATAAAGTTTGCCAACCTGATTGCCCAATGCAAGCATCTGTGTAAACATTTTTAAAAACATCAAATTAATAAAATCACCATGCTCCAAGGCATTCAACAATCCTAAGACAACTTTCTTACTTCAGAAAAACCTCGGTTCCAGCCTCTGACTGCGCTCTTGACTATTTCTTTGGATCTTATATTCCTGATTTGTAAATAGGAATAAGAGCAATTAATATTTCACAGGTGTCCTGAGTAAAATAAGAAGGCACTTCACAATTTTATGAAGGGCTTTACAGTTTACATTGTAATGTGGTACTCTTTTTTCTGCCCTGCCTTAAAGAATTATAGCAACAGCTGTGGAAAGCTCTTCCAAAACCTGTTTTTCTTTTTCTTTTTTTAAAGAGAATTAATTTGTTACCACAGAATTCTAACAACAGATTTCTTTAATATTTTAGGTAACTAGTAACTAGTATTTAACCTGTCTTCCATGCTGATTTTCCTAGGAAAAAGCTACAGAAGTAATTTAACACTCCAATCACTAAAATATTAAATGTTAGTAACAGTTATTATGGAATGTAACCCAAATTTAACTACTGATACCAAACTGCCAATTTTATTTATAACAGGCATTGCAGA
The DNA here is from genome assembly GCF_048772815.1 of Callospermophilus lateralis. Taxonomy (NCBI): domain Eukaryota; kingdom Metazoa; phylum Chordata; class Mammalia; order Rodentia; family Sciuridae; genus Callospermophilus; species Callospermophilus lateralis. The sequence goes on from NC_135306.1 coordinate 138,757,446, forward strand.
TGGTATACAGAGCCCACAATGGCAGAATTTTTTAATCAATACAAAACATCAAGATAGATTCTTAGAGTAAAAAGAACATGGATATAACAGAAAAAGCTAGAATTACAATGGTGTTTTATAAGCCAAATAATTTCAAAATGTAAAAATATGCTGCTACCTTTTGCCAGAAATCCATAGAAAACCTCATGTACCAAATGTCACACTGGCTGTAATCAAATCGCCCAAGAATAGTCACATTAGACTCACTAGGTTTAATTTTATCTATATCATCTTCCATTTTGCCAGGTTTCCAGCATACAATGGCATTTTCACAAGACTAAAAGAGAAAAATGAGAAAAACAAGTATTAATTTTAGAACTGAATTTTAAAAATTTAAAACAAGACTATTATTTTAGAATGACAAGTCAAAGAATGTGGTTAATCCAGTGATACACATTCATTTGTATACAGTCAACGTCCACATTTGAGTATAAGAAATCTGATCAACAAAATTAGACAATACAAAAAAATTATGTTGTTTGGAATATTCATGTTGGAAGTCACAATTTCTCTTCATAATCAAACCACATTCAGCTCTAGATACTTTGGTACCCAAGATACTTTGAAATTACATTTCAAAGGTATAATTATAAAAACACTGTATAAGAATACATGGCTTTTCAATATCTGGTCCTTCTTTTTATCACCAGTTTCCCTAACTTTCAAACTTATTTCTAATCCTTTATTGGATTCTTCAACCACAGTGTCTGTACCACCTGACAGGTAACAGATATAATGAATTCATTCAATGTGCCTTGAAGATCAGGTTTGAAGTAGGGCAAAAGGAGGCAATCAAAGCAGTAGTTTAACATCAAGACACCGACATGTGAATGGGCTCAAATGATATGAAGTTAAACTTCTCTTATCATGTAACACTGACTCTTTGTGCACACATTCCTACTTAGGCAGGAACTGGTAAAGAATACAATGAAAAGAAAATTTCAAAACTGTGGGTGCCTTTCATATTATTAATTGGTAGAAGCCAGACATGCTGACAAAAATCTTCTGATGAATTGGATAGTTCCTCACCAAATTACATTATACAGCACAACCTCAATAACTCCAGATTAAGAAACCTTGGTTTAAGTAAGCAGTGCTCCCTGGATTTTGCTGTGCAGCTTACACTATCAAAGGTGGCAACCCTGCAGCAAGGGTCACTGGCATTTAAACAGTTTAACCACATGGTCATAATACGATCAGAATGGGATAATACTTTTTCTTTTTTTTTTAATACCACGGATTGAACCTAGAGAGGCTGGCTTTGAATAGCAATCCTCTAGAGCCACTGGGATTACAGGCATGCACACCATACCTGGCAGGACAACACATTTTTTTATTCTTTTTCAAATTTTTCAAACATAATGCTATATGGTATCTGTTACACAAGTTCTTAACTACAAAGTACCCTCAGAGATCACCTTAGCTTAATGACTCTTGAACAAGTGTACAACTAGATCAATAATAACTTGTGGAATTTTCTCAGGAACCTCATCGTGACCCCAACCCCAATGAATCAGAATCTCTAAGGGGAAGGCAGAAGCATAAGAATTATAAAATTGTTCTTCATGTACTTCTTACTGTGCTGATAAAGAATATTTTTTCCCCCTGTGGTAGGGGATCAAACCCAAGGCCTAAGGCATACCAGCCAAGCACTCTACCACTGAGCTACATCCCCAGTCAAGAATTTTAATTATTAGAGTCCCGCCTCATGGAAAACTAAAGTAAGGGAAGATAAAAAGAATTTACCAGAGCTGATTCATTACCTTCGAAATCATCTAGGGAGCGTTTTAGAATCACAGATTTCTAGGGTTCTTGTGCCAAATTTAGAATCATTGGGGGATAAAGTGTAGAAATCTATTTTTACCATGTTCTTTCAGTGATTTTTAACACAGAGCCAGATTTGAAATGACCATTAATATTTAGTCCAACCTCTCACCTAAATTCAGAAATCCTGTCCTTAAGTGTGATTACATTCCCAGTATGGGGAAATGAACCCAGGAGTATGGGTTCATGAACCACTGAATTATATCACTGGTCCTTTTTATTTTTTTGAGACAGTGTCTCACTAAGTTGCTAAGGGACTGAAACTTGTGTTGTTCCTGCCTGTCTCCTGTGTTGCTGGGATTATAAGTGTGCACTACTGAACAACTGGCCAGATTAAGTTCTAAGGGTAGAAATTTAAAGCTACTGGCTTTTTATTGCTGCTACCAAAAAAAAAAAAAAAAAAGAGCAGATTCACTCTTCTCTATTAATTCCCCTGAATGTAACTTAAAAGACTAAATATCATATATAAAGCAAACAATCTTAAAGGTGAGAAAAGGCAGACAAGTTATGAACCCAGGAATGTGAACCATAAGAGTGTTGAGTTCTCTGGATTTTCTTTATATCCCAGACTGGATGCTAGAGAAGGCAACAAAGCAAGAATGCTAACAAGTAAAGACAAGCCTCTCAAAACAGCACAGAAAAACCCATGACTCATCTTCACTTGAACCTACAAAATCCTGGTAAGGAACCATTCTTAAGTCATAACTAAGTACCTTGATTACATATCCACTGGTATCCCATACCCTTAGCATCAATAAGGTGACTTTCTGGCTGGCCTAGTATCAGAGAAGGGCTAGAGAAGGCCTAACAGAGTCAGGACAGTCACAACCACTCAGTGGTAAGGCCACAACTAACTATCCACACAGCAGTGGAGACTATTAGATCAGCACTAATGTGGCATCCCAAACCCCCAACTATGGTTGTATTAACTGAAGCCTAGTAGAAAGTCTGAACTCCCACCCACTAACTGGTAACCACAAGGCTGTGCTCTCCTTCCCCAGCTGAAAAGTCTCAAAGAAGCCTACCACAAGGGAAGCTTGAAAGAAGATCTAGAGTCTCATAATACCCCAAATATCCACAAATCAATAAAAAATTACTGGGATACTAAGAATCAGAAAAATCTCAACTTGAAAAGATACCAATACTGAAGCAACAGATGTCATAATTATCTGATAAGGATTTTAAGGCAGCAATCATAGAAATGCTTTAATGAGTACAAATACATACACTTGAACTAAAAAAGGTTTCAGACACAGAATATATATGGAAAAATTTGAAATAAAAATTGTATTATAATCAAAATTAAAACTTCAATGGATGGGCTGAATAGCAGAAAACAGGAGAGAGTTAAGAATTTTAAAAAGAGAACAACAGTAATTATCCAATCTGAGTAAAAAAGAAAACAGACCTTAAAAAAAAAAAAAATCCGAGAAACCAAATTAAAGATCTAACATTTCATCAGACTCCAAACTAGGGAGAGTGCAGGGTTAAAAAATAACTCAAATAATGGTTGAAAGGTTTCCAATCTGAGACAAAAATATGCCCCCAAAACATAAACCTAGGGTGCTCCTGTAAGCATGTGTAAGTCTCTGGGTTCAATCCTCAGTACTACATAAAAATAAAAAAAAAATAAAATAAAAGTATCGTGTCCATCTATGACTAAAAGAATAATAATAATAATAATAATAATAAATCTATCAAAGATTCAAGAAGGTAGTGAACGCTAACAAAATAAAACAAATAAATCTCCATTCAAATTATACTCAAACCCCAAACTACAAATATATTCATGTTCAATCTAAAAACTAAAGACAAAGGAAAAATGATGAAAGCAGAAACAAAAAGAATGCCTTATCTACAGGGGAGAAAAATTTCCAGAAGATCCCTCATCAAACCAAAGAGGGGACAAACACTTTTTCAATAGTTAAAAAACAAAACCTAAAAAACTGTGAAGCCAGAAAACTATATTCAGTGACTACATCCTTCAAGAATGAAGAAGAAATAAAGCCATTCTTAGATGAAGGAAAACTAAGAGAATTTTGTCAACAGCAAACCTACCTACAAGAAGTTTTCTGAACAGAAGGAAATTATTTAAGGAGTCATCTTGGCATTATGAGTATGGAAGAACAGAAAAAGCAGGATGAGTAGTATGTAGTACTCTCTCCCTTTTCTTTTATAATTGAAAATTATAATTCAGTCATCTAAATTATATTTGATGACTGAAGCAAGATTCTGATGTGGTTCTCAATATAAAGCAAATATTTAAGAGTTATAAATGAAGAATAAAGGAATGAAAAGTCATACGTTTCACTTGAATTGATAAAATACCAATACAAGGATGACATGTTACACATATATAGTAAAGCAACCACTGAAAAAAACTACAAAGAAATATACTCAAAGATATAATACATAAATAAAAATGGAATTCTAAAAAATATAATGTACAGGAAGTAATAGTGAAAAAAACCCAGAGAGAGAAATGAAAACAAAAACATATAAACAAAAATAACCAATCCAACAGACTAATATAATTACCTATGTTAAGGCTTAAATATAATGGTCTAAATAAATCAAATAAACCACCAGAGAGGATTAATAACAAAATGACTCAATGATATGTAATCTATAAGAAACTTACACAACTATAACAAACAGATGTTAAAAAGTATTACATAACAATAAAAGGGTAAAGCCACCAGGATACAGCAATACCAAATATATATGTACCGAACAAAAGAACTGCAAAACGTGTAATAGAATTGTCAGGAGAAAGAAAAATCTACAATATAGTTGGAGATTTAATCATTTGTCTCTTAGTAAGTGACAAGGCTGGATCAATACTCAAAAAATAGTACAATCCACTAAATTAACAGGCTACAGAATAAAGAAAAAACATAATTTTATCAACTATGAAGAAAAAGCATTTGACAAAAATGAAACCCATTTGTGGAAAAACTCAAAAATTTAGGAAGCAAATACAATTCTCAACTTGACAGAGAATACCTAAAACAAAACAGAACAACAACAATAAAAAAACCCCAGCTAATAATTATGAGACTATAGTCAAAATGTCTGTTCTTAACATGGTTATTCAACGTAGTACTAACAGTTGAGTTCATCAGTGCAATAAGGAAAGAAAGAAAAGGCATACAGATCATATAGGAAAAAGTAAAATTGTCCTATTAATAGATGACAAGATGGTCTACATAGAAAATCCCAAGTAATCACAGAATCAACAAGAACAAAAAAACTTCTTAGAAAAAGCAATTTATTTAGGTTGTAGGATTCAAGATTAATATTCAATCAATTGTATTTCTATAGACTAGTTATGAACTCATGGAAATGGAAATTTAAAATACAATTTATAATAGCTAAAAAAGAGAATAAAGAATACTTAGATGTAAATCCAACAAAGCACAAACAAGGACTTGTATGCTAAACGGTATAAATGCTGATAAATACAATTTAAAAAACAAATAAATGAAAGACATACAGTATTTATGGATTATAAGACTCAAGATATTAGTGCCCGTCAAAATTACATATAAGTTAAACATAATTTCAATCAAAATCTCCCTCATCCCCAAAAGAAATCCCAATAAGATTTTCTTTTTTTTTGGTAAATGTAGACAAGATTCATTCTAAAACTTATATGTAAAGGCAAAAGAACTAGAATAGCTAAAAACAATTTTGAAAAAGAATAAAGCGAGAAATCAACCTATCCAATTTCAAGACTTATCATAGTGCTACAATAATGAAGACCATGTATGTAGTGATGGCACAGAGACAGACATACAGTTCAATGGAACAAAGTATGTTCAAATAATTTTTGACAGGTACAAAAGCAATTCAATGGAAGAAGCATAGTCTTTGAAAAAATAATACTGGAGTAACTGGATATGTATAGGGAAAAAACTAACTTCAATTTGAACCTTGTACTTTTTACAGAAATTAACTCAAAATAGATCATACATTTGAGGGAAAACATAGCAAGAAAACAAATAAAACAAAAGAGAAAATCTTTAAGGCCTAGGACTTAGTGAAGAGTTCTTAGACACAACATTAAAAGCATTGTCTACAAAATTTTTTTAAAAAATCAAAAATTGAATTTCATAAAAATTGAAGACATTTTAAAGACCCGGTTAAGAGGATGAAAAGCTATAGACTGGAAGAAAATATTTGCAAACTATGTATGTGACATAGGAGTCATATTTAGAATATATTAACAACTCTGAAAACTCAACAGTAAAAACAAAACAAAACCAATCCAATTAGAAAATGAGTAAAGATATGAAGAGACATCACCAAAAAGGATATATGGATGATAAATAAGCACATGAAAAAGATGTTCGACAACACTAGCCATCAGGGAATGCAAATTAAGACCACGATGAGATATCACTACACACCTATCAGAACAGCTAAAATAAAAAATAATGACAATACCAAATGCTGGCGAAGATTCGGAGACACTGGATCTCTCATACATTGCTGGTGAGAATGTAAAATGGCACGGCCACTCTGGAAAATAGTTTTGGCAGTTTCTTAAAAAACTAAACAAACTTAACCATGACCCAGCAATTGCCCTTCTAGGCATTTATCCCAGAGAAATGAAAAACAAGTCCACACCAAATCCTGTACAAAATCATTAATTAGCAGCTTTATTTGTAATAGCCCCAAACTGGAAACAACCAAAACAACCTACAATAGATGGTTAAATAAACTGTGGTAGTATACCCATACAATGAAATGCTACTTATCAATAAAAAGGAGAATTACTGATATAAGCAACAACTTGGATGGATCTCCAGGGCATTACATTGAGTGGGAAAAAACAATCTCAAAAGATTCCAAACTGTTACATTCTTGAAATGACAAAATTCATGTGATTAAAATAACAAGAAACTACACACACATTATAATAACAGTGTCAATATCCTGGGTTTGATATTGTGTTATAGTTATGTAAAATATGACCATTAGGGGAAATTGGGAATTGATCACACTGGACCTCTCTGTACTTACTATCTTTGAAATTTCCTCTGAATCTAAGTATTTCAAGATCAAAAGTTTAAGGGGGGGAAAAATAAACAACAACAGTAAAACTATACCCATAGGAAAAGAAAAAAAATAAATTAGGTTCTGGCCCAAGAATACACGAATATCCTGAAATCCGCATCAAGAAAGGAAACCAAATAGCAATTTTTTCCAAATCTGACAATTCAAATGTTCAAATAACATCACCAATAACTTCTCTCAATTGCCATCTTAAAATGTGTGTGTGAAAATTGAGCCCTCAGTATCTGTAAGAGAATGGTTTCAGGACCCCCCCAAATATCAAGTACTTTATATAAAATGGCACAGTATTTGCATATACCCTACACACATCATCCCATAGACTCTATTTATCTTTTGGCAAAGGGGATTGAACCCAGGGGTGCTTTACCATTGAGCTACATTCCCATACCCTCCCTTTTTTTAAAATTTAAGACTCAATCTCACATCTCACTAAGCTGCTGAAGCTGACCTCAAACTTGCCATCCTCCTGCCTTAGCCTTCCAAGTGACTGGGATTACATGGGTATGCCACTACACCCAGTATTCCCATATACTTAAAATCATCTCTAGATTACTTATAACATCTAATGCAATATAAATGCTATGTAAATGACTGTTATATTGCATTACTTAGAGAATCATGACAAAAAAGTCTATACATGTGCAGGTTTTTTTTTTTTTTTTTTCCAATCAATGGTTGGCTGAATGCAGGATGTGGAACCCATGAATATGGAAGGGTATACCTACATCCATCAACATGTTAGAGCAGGATATGCAGGATGGGGCTATAGCCTATAAACCAACCAACTCCAGCCACCTGTTTTTATAAATAAAATGTTATTGAAATAGACACAAACATATCAATAAAAAAAGAAACACTGTTGGTTTTAATTATTGGTTATTTTGCAACATCATCAAATATCAGAAAACACTATCACCATATAAGCTACATTTCTCTTACTAGAGCACAAATAATTGTATTATTCTTAAAATAAGTTTTCAAATCTACCAAAATATTAGACTTTGAGAGTCAAATTTCCCTTCTAGTATTCATTTTAACCAAATGAATTTGCAAAGTTTCAAACACACACACACACACACACACACACACACTCAAACAATCACACTCTCTTTCTCTCTCTCTGAAAAGTACAGCTTAACTGCAGTTTCTTTTCATACCTTGGAAAGTATCAAATCGCCTAACCATCGCACACAATCAACATAATTCCTATGTATGTCTCTGGTAGAAAAGTCAGGAAAGTGGATTTTCTGGGAAATAAATGGCCTGAAGGAAAATAGAAATGTAAAAAGTTAAAAGAAAAAAAAATATTAGAGATGACACTAGTTTTAATTTTTGAATTTATAAAACTCTTTTTTGTGGTATGGCCAGGGGCCTTTTGCATGCTAGCCAAGTGTTCTACTACTGAGCTACATCTGTAGCCTGACTTATAAAACTTTTAAAAATAAAATGTGACTATCAATTCCTCTGTTTCCAGACAACTTATATTTCAATCTGTTTACTGAAGAGTAAGTCTCCATTTTTCTTTCTCTATTTTCTTCCATTATCAATTTTCAATCTTATTTTTGTCCAATGATATTTAAAAAATAAAATTGTACTACATATGACCCCAAATTAATCCATTCAATTCTGAGTATCCTAACCAATAAAAAAGAAAGAGATCTGATAGCAGGGGTGAAACTTTCCCACAAAAGTACACTAAACTACTTATTTAATCCTTTAAAATTCAGCATTAATGGTTTATGAAAGTTAACATACTTAAGATAGCCATCTTTCTGGAAGCAATGAAACATCATCTCAAAGTCAGCTACAAATAAATTTACAGTCCTGCCTCAAGAAATAATTTCTGAAACAGCCTTGCAGAAATCTGTTAAAGACCTTTCCAAATAATTTCTATATTTAGGAAACTAAAATGTGACTCCATTTCTTCCCTTAAAGACACTTGCAAGAAGACAATGAATAAGATAAGCTGCTACCAATTCTGAAGTTACTGGTTTTAATACTACACCTAATATTTCTAATCTAGTAAATAATTCAGTTTTGTGTGTTTTTGTTGTGCTACGTATAGAACCCAGAATTCATATATGCTAGGCAAGTACTTTACCAGTGACTGCTTCCCCAACCAAGAGCCCGTTTTTATACTGAAATAATTATAGAATTACACATCATGAATTGTCTTAGTCAATTGACATGTTCTCTTCTTACATTTGCCCTCATATAAAAAGCATGTTGGGCTGCATTATCTGGTATAATGCTTCCAATTCAAATTCTGGGAATTTGTTAAAACATTCAAATGTTATTGATGATTTGACATAATTTTTTAACTGTTACACAATTACATTAAATGCCTTTAAGTCAAGTACATATTAAAAGTCTTAGGATTAAACTCCTTCAAGGAGATAACCAGCACAACTCAATATTATTTTCTGTAAACTAAGAAATATAATTTGTATTTATTTCAAAAATATACAAAATAATTTCAAAATACAAATTCAACACCATATTAGTCTGTGCTCTTTTAAAGTAGAATTCTGAAAGTTGTATTTATTCTTAAAGGTCACTAAGGTTTGATGAGTATACTCAAATGTGGCTTACAAATTTAACGATTATTAATATAGTTTGCAAACCAGAAGATAACCTCTAGCTCTTTGCTTAAACAAAAAGGCAAAGTTAGTATACGTAAACATATGTTTAAAATGAAAGTGTTAATGATAGCCTCATGTAATGCTTAAAAAAGTTAGCTGAATTAAGAATTCAGGCATTTCCAAAACTGAGACATTTCAAAAACACAAGGAAGTTACAAAATTGCCCACCACATGGTATCATGGAACAAGACTTCTGAATTTAAATTTTCTCTATTTAATGAAGTGAGATTCATTTAAAAAAAATGTTATATTATCATTATTCTTTTTAAATACGTTCTATTATCTTGAATTAGAATTTACTGATGTGTCTTTTACTTTATTCTATTAAAACTGTTAATATGTGGGGCTGGGGTTGTGGCTCAGTGGAACAGCACTTGCCTAGCATGCATGAGGCACTGGATTAGATTCTCAGCACCATGTACAAATAAATAACAACATCTAAAAAATATTTTTTAAAAAACTGTTATATGTGTAAATTTAAAAGGTCAAGTATATGCATAGCTAAATAAAAATCAGTAAAATATGCTACTAAATGAAGGCAAAAACAGTTCTAAAGGGATTGTAAAAACTGAGCCATAAGCATTAAAAATAAAAGGTTTCCATTTAAAAGGGGTGAATTTTATGGCAGATAAATTATACCTAAAGGTTATTAAAAGGCCTTCTAAACTTAGTGTTGGGGGTTTATTGAACAATTCAGGGAAAAAGTAAAACACATCTATTCAACAGCACAATAAAGCATATTAACTGTTACCTGTTAGTTTTATTGGGGTTATAATCATAAGATTCCTTAATTGCATTCATCATTCTCTTTGAATTGATTCTCCAAAGTTTAAGGGAGTGATCCATACCACAGGACATTATTTTTTCACCCAAAAGGTCATAATCCTATATGTAAAACAGAAAAGTTTAAATTAAGTATAAAAATTACCATCACAAATTATATTTGTCCAATTTTCACCTAACACAGTGAAAATTGTATTTCAAATCAAAATACTAACTCCATTTTGTTTTTCATCTATGTAATCCATAAATCACAGTTTACTACTTCTAAGATTTAAAGCTTTATTTGGTTTGTCACCAGAGTAAATGAGTTCTTATAATATGGAAGGCCAGAAAGTAAATTATGTGAATTTTACTTTTATTTATTCCATTATATTAAAGTATTCCCTTTGCTTGATTTTCAAGGTATATATTGAGTGCTGAGATAAAATTATTATTTTATGACACAAAAAGCTGAAAAGTTTCATTGCTTTTCTTGTCCAACTCCAATCAAGAAATTCAATTGATATTTGAATTTGAACCTATGAGTCCTTAAACAACTCAGATTTTATTTTATACTAGTAAATCAAAACATTTCAAAGTTATATTGGTGTTAGAATTCACTTTTTAAGTGAATAAAGGGAAAAAAAACAGGAGAGTTGGAAAAAAGTCACCTTAAACTCAGTGTGAGCACAATAAAATGCTTTCTAAAAAGTAGATAACTTACTTCAAAGAAAAAGGGAAAATATATTTTTTCATTTTCTGCAGTACTCTGGATTGGACCCAGAAGCCCCCTATCACTGAGCCATACACCCAGTCCTTTTAATTTTGAGACAGGTTCTAAGTTGCCGAGGATGGCCTTGAACCAGCAATCCCATCTCAGCCTCCTTAGTTGCTGGGATTATAGGTGTGCACTACAGTGCCGAACAAGAAAATGTTTCTTAACTAGTGTAATGTGTTCCTTCAGTAATTAAGAAACAGGAAAAAGAAAAAAAGTTACCTTTTTGGGGGTGATTTTAGATTAAAGATAGAAAGGAATAAGTTCATATTATTCTTACATGAGAATCTAGGCACTGGTAAGATAAACTACAGGTAATTTTAAAAAACAAACACCAAAAAAATTCTTGCTCTATTCTTTCACCAGTAAGATCAAAATTTTACATTTTCAATAAATAAAATGCCTGCCTGGCAGGCTGTATGAAACAAACATATGCTTTCTATTAAGAACAGAGTTCCATGGGGATTGTTCACAGCTTATAAACCTGAACTTTACTGTCCTATAGCTTTCAACTTACAGCACTTAGGACTTCATCTCTGTGCCCTTCTACACCTCCAAATATTGCCACCAGAGTGTCCGTTTGGATATTCCATAATCGTAAAGCATGATCTAATGTAAACATACAAAAAATTAAGATGAACTTTTTATCATTCATTTACTGTGAACTTTTTCAGCACCTCCTTAGAGAAGCAAACACTATAAAAGTTTAGACTTAAGTCACACACAGTAAAGACTAATAATGAAATCCATATTATATAGCAACTTAAAATATTTATAACATTTATAGTATTAACTAGACAAATTTTTTAAATTATGTAATCTTAAAAATATTTTAAGCTTATTTATGTCAAATAAGTTTCTTTAAATAATATCCTAATTTGATGGAGAGATACTTTTGAGATTAAAACAGAGATTTAACATAATTTTATACTATACCACAGAATAAGGTACTAGCTCTTCCCTTCACCACACTCATTAACAAGTCAAAAGGGATTGAACAGATTCATAAGATTTCTACAGAAAGCCAAAAATGACTGAAAACAATATGCATTGTAACACGACTGACAGTTTTCCTTTGAAAATTACGTAACTGTAATTTGAACGACTTCTTTTATTTCTTTTTTTTTGCAGCCCTGAGTACCAAACCCAGGGCCTTGTGTATACTAGGCCAGCCCTCTATCACTGAAATATACCACCCCCTGCCCCATCCCAACTTATTCTATTAAACAATAAAGAACGTATAGCAAGCATCAGTGAAACTCCACATCATGTACAACCACAAGATGGGATTCTAATTAGAGAAGTTACACTCCATGTATGTATAATGTCAAAATGCATTCTACTGTCATGTATATATAAAAAGTTTTAAAAAATATATAGCAAAAGACATGCCACATAGAGCTTGAAATATAACAATACTCATATTGTAAATGTGTATTAACATACTATATAATTACCACCAGGAGGCAATAGTACATTGAGAAATTAACATTGCTATAAAACTGATTTCTTGGTTCCAATCATGTACAAGTTTTTGAGTATACAAATGTTTTTCACTAGTACAAGTATGTGCACATGCACGAGCAAACCCACACCCCTACCTACAATTCATAATTTTATGTTTAATGTTAAGGACCTGCTAGCTTGTTTTACAAAATGGTTACATTTTACATTCCAACCAGCAATGTTTGATCATGTTATAATTTCTCCACATCTCAATCAATACCTATCTGCCTTTTTTATTATAGCTACCCTAACTATCTGTGAAATGGTTCTCATTGTGCTTTTGATTTCAATTTCCTTAGTGATTAATAATGGTGAACATCTTTTAATCTGTTTATTGGTCATTTGTGTGCGTTTTCTGGAGACATGTTTATTTGGAACTTTTGTCCATTTTTAACTGGGTTGTCTTTTTATTGTTGAGCTGTAGGAGCTCATATGCTCATGACATATATTTTCTCCCATTCATAGGTTGTCTTTTCACTTTCTTGATGGCATCATTTATAGTAAAATTTCTACTCAGCTTGAAAAGGTTGTATGCTTTTTTTTAAAAAAAAGCTATATAGATGAACACGATGCCATTATTTTGTTTACTCATTTTATGAGGTACTGAGGATCCAATCCAGTGCCTCACATGTGCTGTGCAAGCACTCTACCACTGAGCCACAACCTAAGCCCAAGGCTGTATGCTTTTTAAAAACATTCTTGCTCATACAATAGGGAAAGACCAGGGTTAAAAATTGTGATATTTAAAGGAAAAGAATTAGTCTACTCAGCTATACAGGAATATTTGAGCTCAATTACTGTCACCAGAGGACAAAAGTAACATCTTTTCCTAGTGGTAATTTTCTTTCTTTTTCTTTTTTTTTTTAAATATAGAGGATTGAACTCAGGGGTGGTTAACCACTGAGACAAATCCCCATCCCCTTTTTATACTTCAAGACAGTGTCTTGCTGAATTGCTTATATATTAATATTGCTGTAAAACAGCTAAATTGCTGAGGCTGGCTTTGAACTCATGATCCTCTTGCCTCACTCAGACTCCCGAGCTGCTGGGATTACAGGCTTACACCACCATGCCTGGCCTGGTCATAGTCATTTTAACTTCAGCCTCAATATTTACAGAAAAAATTGACACAATTTTCATATGGGAGTTTTTTTGTTTCTGGGGAATCAAACCCACAGCATTACACATGCTAGGCATGCCCTAATGTTAGGTAGCAGCTACCAATGAGCAGTGAAATGCATGGCAAGGTCATAAGTGTTCCTTAAATTACTTTAGGTCCTTCTTTAATCTATTTCAAAGTAGATGAGAAAGAAAAGTGTGGTAGTTAATTTGTAGACAATAAACAGAAGCAAAGGAGCTAATGGGAAATATGTCAAAAGAAAAGGATTAATGGGACTTGACAGGGTCCATTGATGGTGATGTAAAGCTAGGAATTATGGCTATAGGTATCTCATCTGTCTGGGAAGAAAGTTTCCTTTAGTAAAACAGGTGCACTAAGGTAATTTCTGACCAGCTATTGACCCCAGTGCCCACATCAACATGGGACTGACTTGTAGATGAAGCCCCCTAAATAGGATGGCCACCATGACAGTTCCAGAGATGAGCAACTAAGGTCAAAAACTCCACTGCCTTGGGACTGGGGATGTAGCTCAGTTGGTAGAGTGCTTGCCCTGCATGCACAAGGCCCTGGGTTAAATCCCCAGCAACACACACACACACACACAAAAAAAAAACAAAAACAAAACAAAAAAAAACCAAAACCCTCCACTACCTGAAAGAAGTTGAACACCTGATTGGCAAAGAGTACAGAGTGGTCTCTAATTCTGGTAAACATTAAACACTAATAAATTTGTAGACAGCATTGTCTCCTTTTATCATTCTCTGCTCAGATGCCCCAGTGTCTCATTGTAAGAGTGCTCTCTGCTTTAAGTTTCACTTTGCTTATTTACTTTAATTTCACCTACTTTCTCTTTAAAGTCCTCTTGAATAGCTTTTGGTGTCTGATTTTAAATTTTGTTATGTCAGAACACAAGAATTGAGATTTGGAGTTTCAGCTCCCTGCTTTCCTATATATAACACTATCACTGAGCTACATTCCCAGCCCAAGTTTTAATTTGAGGACTGATACGCCTAAGAAAAAACTTGACTAGAATACGTAGAAGCATAAGAGAAGGCAATGAAAAATAGAAACAACATAACCTAATTCATTTTGGAAAGCTCAGAAATGATTTAGAATGATTAAGTGGCCTGTTTAGACCCAGAATAAACTTATAATGTCAGCATAAGCATAAGAGCAATACAAAGCTTTATCTTCATAGAAAATATTCTTAAAAGTTTATGCTGGAGAAATAAGAATTTTATGGAATTCTACAAAGAATCCTTTATACAACAATCTTCAAAAATTAAAAAAAAAAACAGTGATTGTCATATGCTGTATTGATTACATGATTAGACAGAGTGATAGTAACTGGTAAAAATGTTTTTAAAACTATCTTTAAAAACTTTTTTAAATGCAATAACTTTGAGCCTGTGTCACTTAAAACTGACAAAACTATAATTATTCACATAAGGACAAAGTTCTAGAACTACAACAATACCATATGCTAAATGAGAAGGGTAACATATACTTCATTGTCAGTACCAATTATTTTACTAAAATCTGATGTCAATGCCATAAGTACATTTCACTGTTCCTTTCTTTAATTCTTAGTTTGTGAAATACTAACGTAGCCTAAGATTTTATAAAAATTCACTGTTACAGAATGACCCCGAAGATAGCATAGGTTTAACGGGCCATTAAACCTGCTGGTGACCCTGTCCACCTTGGCCACATTCATCTGGATGGACATGTGGTCCTTGGCACCAATGATGCAGCTACTGGTGAAGCATTTCTGTGGCATTTATAGGTCCATGAACTCACCAGCATCATCCTGCATGTTGAAGCGCACTAGCTGCCTCCACCACAAGTGCGAGCGCAGAAAGGAAGTGGCCTACTCTTTAAAATTGTTATTTCCGAAGAAATAAGACTCTCTTACCTTTACTTACTGACAGGAGAAGATTTGGATCTCTTGGGTGGAATTTCAGCTCATTGATGGCATTTCCATGGCCAACATAGTGCTACAATAAATTTAAAATATTTCAAATTTCATATCTCGAAAATCAGTAAATTTTTTTAATAAGTCTTAAGAAAATGGAAAAATAGTTTTACTCATTAAAGTAGTGGTTTTCAACCTTAGCTACAAATTAAAATTGTCCTGCAGACTGAAGGGGGAAAAAGATGCTCAAGTCTCACTTGAAGATGTTCTGATAGGACTGGATTAGCAAAGACTCATTTAAAAGATCCTTAGGTAATTTAATGTGCCCCCAGGGTTAAAAACAGTTAATTAAACCAGTCTCCATTTCATCTTCCTAGGCTTTACCATTCAGTTAATCACAAGGTGTCCTTCAATCTACAACTCCCAGTTTGGGTGTCTTGCAAAACCTGGTATTTGTCCATTGAAAGCCTCTCAAAAGAAAGGCAAGGAGGGAAATTATTTTAAAAGAAAAGCATTACAAGCCTGGTGGTGGCATACCCCTGTAATCCCAGTGATTTGGGAGGCAGGAGGATAGCAAGTTCAGAGGCCAGACTCAGCAACTTTGTTAGGCCCTAAGCAATTTGACAAGACCCTGTCTCAAAATAAAGCATAAAAAGCAATGGGATGTAGCTCAGGGATGTCACCCTTAGGTTTAATCTCTGCCAAAGAAGAAAAGAAAGAAAGCATTACAAATATTAACATTTTTCCCACTTATTCCTCAATTTGATTACACAACTTTCACAAAGGACTCAAAAAGATTTGTCTAAAGAAAGCAATAAACAATGCACAAATTGTAAATTTTGCAGTCACTGATTAATTTTACATTGAAAACAGTATGTTTTCACCAATGTACATTCAAAATATGCAATTTAGCCATAAAACCCACCTTTATACATTGCATTGTTATAGGATTAATTATCCTTATTATGCCTCTTGATCCAGCTACCGCCAGCAAAGGATGGCTTGTATTGCTATCATAGGTCCATGCACAAGTGTAAAAGTTTTCATCAGCCTAAGAAATGCCACAGTTAAGAAATATATTTTTGAAATAAATGTTAATAATTGTAGTATGTAGAATCCTCTCAAAACACTGCTGTATTTTTTTTTTGGGGGGGGGGGACGGGGAGGGGAGGGTGTACCAGGGATTGAACTCAGGGGCACTCAACCACTGAGTCACATCCCCAGCCCTATTTAGTATTTTATTTAGAGAGACAGGGTCTCATTGAGTTGCTTAGCGCCTCACCATCGCTGAGGCTGTCTTTGAACTCGTGATTCTCCTGCCTCAGCCTCCCGAGCTGCTGGGATTATAGGCATGCGCCACTGAGACCGGCAAAACCAGTATAGTTTTTGACATATAAGTTCTCATTTTTTATTAAACAACCAAATTTATAAAATGGTAATTTTAGGTCTAAAATCCATGTCAAATGAGTAAACAAAACTAGTCCCTTCACTCAACTGTATTTATTATTTAGCTATTTGTATAACTCTGTTCTTATAGTGTCCCTGTAGTGCCAAAACAGCTACAGACAAAATGTTAACAAGTGGGCATGGTTGTATACCAATAAAATTTTATTTACAAAACTAGGCCAAGCTGTAGGCTCTACTTTGCTGACCCTCTATCTTGACAGTTCTGTCCATCTCCAAATAAAAATAAATATTCCACTTTCCACTTTTTCTGTGTGAGATCTTCCCCAACTAGCAATACTTCTTTCCATTATCACCTAGAGAAGACTGTCTTTATCTTGTTTGCTTGGTTTTTCAAATGGATCTGGAAGAAGCTTTTACTGCTCTACCTAATCCTCTGCCTTTTAAATTTTCCTTTTATTCATTAACTCGTGTTTTGTAATATTTTATTTCCATCTAAGCTTTTGTTGATCCAATACTTGGAATGACTGACAGTTACAGCTTCTGATCAACTCAAGTTCATTATTAAAACTATGCTAAAATTTAAAAATTCTAGGCAAAATCAAAGAAACAAGAAGTTTTAGCTAGTCCTAGTCTCAGCTAATATTTTCTATTACCAGATTTTTAACATTCCTTTCTCCAGTCTGATTCTGAAGATTAGGAAAATCAGATACCAAGATTCTATTGGGTGACAATGACAGTGAAGGAATAACATTGGCTAAAGAAAGGATAGTAAGTTGGGGCTGGGACTGGAGCTCAGCAGTAGCACACTTGTCAGGCATGTGTGAGGCACTGGGTTCGATTCTCAGCACTGCATATAAACAAATTTTTTTAAAAAGGCCTATCAACAACTAAAAAAATAAATTTAATTAAAAAAAAAGGACAGTAATTTGAGGGAATTAATTTAGAAAATTTTGGTTTATTTATTGAAAATAAATGTCTTTGACCAAAGATACTAAAACCCAGGAAAGGATACATCAGCATCCACATAAGACTGCAATAACCGGATTTCACCTTGTGAATGACATTCATATAATGTAACCTAATGAAAACAAAAATAAAGTAAATTTCATCTCAAATACAGAAACACACTCTTTAGCTTCTAAACATTCTAATCACAATATTATCTTAAAGACTCTACAGAAACTATTGCCCTAAAAATAGCTCCTTTAAACTTATAAATTTCTGAAAATCATTATAAAGCCTAACACGTTTTACATAATATCCAGAATATAAAATATTCTAGTAATGCTTCTATTTATTAATTTATAAATTATATTTATAATTTTATAATATTTTACAAATATTTTATTTCCCATCATTTAAATGTATTCTTCATCCTTATAATTGCACCAACCTCTCAAAGTGAATAAAGTTGAACACCCAAAGTAATTGTGGTTTATCATCCTTTATTTAAATCCATAACAAAAGTCTTTGGCACCATAAAGAAATAACGAATATTCAGAAACAGATACATTTACCATGATTAAAGAGTATACAATGTATCCATGTACCAACACATCAGCTGATACCCAATAAATATGTATAATTTTTGTGCTTTTTTGAATTAGTTAAAAAAAATTTTAAAGACTTTATGAAGTTATAGGCCGTTATTAACATAAAAAAGTCTACAATTTGCTAACAATGAATTGCTTTTCCTTGTATAGTAGTCCTTTTCATTTGATTCATATTCCAAAATTTAAAATATAGCAACATATACAACTTTAAAAATTTTTATAAAATTTGTTCCATTTTTCTTATACCTTAGTCACATTAGCAAAAATCTATTAAAATTTAATAGCAGCATATACTATGAAGATCCTATATATCATTTATCACTATTAAATTCATAAAATAATCTCCCCTAGATCATAATCTAAAAACTAATCTTCATGTGGTTGTTAATTATATCTTAAAAGATAATTGTTTTCCCTTTCTTCTTTTAAAGAAATCCTAATGGCAGGACTTTTTAGAATTCAATAAACTATATGTAATACGCTTCAATGTCATTTTAAATGATTTTTTTTCTTAGAAAGCTTAGAACACTGCAATTAGCATACTTGAGCAGAAATTATACCAATTCTACTACTATCATGGCCAAGTTGAAGAATTATAATGGTAGGTTTATGAGGATATCTTAAAAATGGATTCAATTTTAATTAATGGGCTTCAAGCCAGTTAGAAAATCTTTCTTGAAACTACACTTTTCCTCTGATTGCTATTTTCAAAGAATATGAGAACTCAACAACTATAGGAAGACTACATATCATACAACCTATGTTTGGCTGAACACTAAGAAAAGCTGTTATCCCATGTTATCAACTTCACTAGTAACTTTCAAGTACTTTTAAAAAATCTTTTAGATGTAGATGGACACAATACCTTTATTTTATTTATTTTTATGTGGTGCTGAGAATCGAACCCAGGGCCTTGCACATGCAAGGCAAGTGCTCTACCACTGAGCCACAACCCCAGCCCGAGCACCAGAGTCTTAATGTAATTAAAACTTCCTCAAGTCAAAATTTATTTTTTAGAAAAAAAGAACTGGAAGGACTCAGCCCAGAATGGCTGATATTTGAAGAATACTGAACGGACAATTTCCCTGTTATCAAGTTAACTTACTAAAACAAAAAAATATTAATACAAGGAATCAAAAATACAGAAAACAAGTAGTGCACATTAAAAATTACAACTCTCAATGAATTTTAACACAATTACTAAAGACACATAAGATGTCATTTTACTCAATTAAATGACTAATGAACATCTCAGATTCATTTCTTTCCTTTTTGAGCTAAGGGTAGATAGAGTAAGTGACTTGTCAACAGTCCATATCCAATTAGTTTATTTTCTTCCTATTTCTTTTTCTGAACACATCAATCTATTTCTATGCTATTCATCTTAATTCCCACCACAGTATTAATGGGTAACCAAAATGTTAGCTACTTATAGACTTAAAGAGGAAAATTTTTCCTTGAGATGATTTCAATTTTTAAAAGAAAACCTGTGAGGACTCCCTGGAAATTCTAGTTAGAAATGAATAGAATGAGTACATCTTTGCAACCCAGCTATTTAATTTAGCCCCTTATTTAATTAAAACGTTAGAGGATGCGGCTGTAGCTCAGTGGCAAAGCACATGCTTGGCATATGTGAAGCACTGGGTTTGATCCTTAGCACCACATAAAATAAAGGCATTCTGCCCATCTACAACTATTTAAAAAAAAAAAAAGTTGTTGATGCCATGGTGTGTGCCTATAATCCCAGCAGCTTGGGAGGCTAAGGCAGAAGGATTGCAAGTTCAAAGCCAGCCTCAGCAAAAGTGAGGCACTAAGCAACTCAGTGAGATTCTCTCTCTAAATAAAATACAAAATGGGGCTGGGGATGTGGTTCAGTGGTCAAATGCCCCTGAGTTCAAGCCACAGTACTTAAAAAAAAAAAAAAAAAAAAAAAAAAAGTTAAGTGATGGTTTATGTTAAAATGTGCCAGCATTGCTCTTTTCACCCATTTCACTCAATTTAAGATAACTCTGGCTTTCTTAAAAGCAAACTCAATGGTAAAGTACTGCATAGCATGCTCAATGCTCTGAGCTGGATCCCTGGCACCACAAAATAAATTAGTAAGAAAATAAATAGCAAACTCAGATATTTATTGCAAATAATTAAAACACTTGCAAAACTGTTATTTAAATCCACTGGCTTTAAGCTTTCATTTATAGAGCAATTAATTACTTTATTTTTTTAAAAAAATCACAAATTTCTCATCCAATTCAATTCATAAATAACAAAATAACTTTAAAAAAAGAGAAAAGTAGTCAAATGTGGTAACATAGGTCTCTAAATTCCACATACTCCACAGGCAGAGGCAGGAGGAACAAAAGTCTGAGGCCTGCCTAGGCAACTTAGCAAGACACTGTCTCAAAATTTTAAAACAGAGCTGAAGACATAGTGCAGCAATAGAGTATTTGCCTAGCATGCGTGAGGCCCTGGTTTCAATCCCCAGCACCACATCACACACACACACAAATCCCCACACCACACATACAAATGCACATGCACACATGGACACACACACACAGCAAGAGAGAAGTTAGTTCTTTCAATCACCCAAAATACTTATGAAGAAATATAAAACCTGTTTGATGACCTACTTTAGTAATAAATGTATTTTCCAATAATAAATATTAGTTTTAAATTGACAATTTCTAGAAAGTTTTACTGTTAGATAAAAGAATCATATTGTTAAACCATTCTTAAATCATATTGTTAAACACAAAATTTAGTTCAAAATCATTCATTCTATAATAACAAATCCAATAATCAAGCTGAGGGCCAAAAAGACCCCATAACACTCACTCTGTTGCTTCCTACAGTTGCAAAGACTAATGGATCTCCTTCTTTACTGTGCCAGTTAAATTGAACTCCAAACAATGGCTGGTTATGATCTTCCTATAAAATAATCATGAAATAAAAATTCAACAGTGTCTCTTAGAAATAAAAAAAAAAAGATAGTGAATTAACCTTTACCCTTTCTCTAAAATATAATTTGTTATTTTTGTGAATCATGCATAAACTGACTTTTGACGATAAAATTAAAAAATCTTGACTAGACCAGTTTTCACATCTTTATATACTGTATATGATAAAGTTTTATAACAATCAAAGACTTTGAGCACTGCCTCAGTAACATTTATTTAGGTTACAATTATTTGTCTATAAAAAAACTTTGATATGTACCTTTCATTTTCTTTAACTCAAATCGTTTTTTCCCAAATCACAATACATTGGGTAAATTTTGATAGACATATTTAACATATTGGGTCATGAGGATAAATTTATTTTTCCAAAAGAGGAAACCAACAAATGGCTTTATAGAGGTAATATAACTTTTTGGCAATCACTAAATTTTACTAGGATTAAATTTTCCTTTGTAAAGTGAAACATTATCAAAATTCTATTTAAATTACTGCTTTCTATTAACTCTATATAAACAATTTTAAATAATCTTGAATTTGGTTCTTTAAAGACAAACATTCCAGGAATTTAATAATGAAAAAGAACACCTGAATAGTGAGGGCTGTGGGAGTAAATGGACTATACCTTCAGAGATATACAAACAGATAGATCATAAGATTACTTACTTTTGTTTACATGGTTATTTTTCAGTTTTAGGACTTCATGGCAATCTCCTGGCATTTAACACTAAATTTCAAGTTTACTGGAAGGTACTGTTTTCACTTTAAAATTTAACAACTTTCATTTTCTTATCCATTTGAAAAGCCACAGCTTTAGGCTTTTGAATTATTTAAAGGCAGTTAAAAATATCTTCCAGATATAGTAACTAACTCTTAGGCTAATATAATATTATCTCAATATTTTAATAAACACTTTTTTGAGAGGCTGAGATTAATTTCTCTTTTACACACTAAGCACTTAATTTTTGCTACAGACAGGAAAACATCATGTAGCCACAGCTTCTTAAACTCTCCTAAACCTTTACCTAAAAGTATAATTAGCTATCTACATTTAAACACATATATATGAAGTAACATAATGTTTATTTTCCTTCAGGAAAAATAACCTCAAACTTAAAAAATAAAAAACACAAAGTGGAAATACATCAGAAAACATTTAAAATAAACATCAGTAATCCTTTTTATAAAGTAAATGTTACTGAGGCAGTAATTTAAATAACCCTAATATCTTATTTTCCCCAAATATTGACTACTGAAAAGTTTTTAAAATTGCACACCTTTTCCTTTTAAGACAAATATAAATAAAGCAAAGGACAAAAAGATTTTTTTAAAAAACTGTACAAAGTAAGACATCTGTTTCAATTTATACTTCTTAGTTAGTGGGTAACATTCAGTTCTTTTTAATAACTGGTTCCAGAAGTTACTCATGTTTTTTAAGGTTTACCAGAACATAAAGAGTAACATTTCCTAAAATATTTTATTTGAATTAACAAACAATAAAGCAAAACCACCTGCAATACTCAGTATTACACATTTAAATTAAAATAAAAAACAAAGCCAAAAAGCTGAATGTGGGAGATTGTATTATGCTATTTGAACCTCAAAAAAAAAACAAACAAAAAAAACCTTAAAACCCTCTAACTTTAAAATATTTTAAACTTAAAAGAGTACCTTGAATATAAAATGTATGCCATTGAGAAATAATTCTAAAGCCTAACATTCAGCCCAAAAAACCTGTCTTTCTGAACATACCTTGAGACTGTTTACACATTTGAAAGAATATTTGCATTTCTTCGACTTCCATTTTCCCTTTCCCCAACTTTTCCTTCCAGGTGCATTTGGTGTATTTGTAGGTGTATCAGGGCGTTCAGTGTTTGTACCACTTTCTATACTGACAGCATCATCCTATAAGCAGTAAATTAAGAAAAATTACATGAGACAGTGATATTTTCAGGCAAGTGACTTTATACTGGAAAGATCTAATGAACCTAGAAGTCTGAAAAAAAAAAAAGAAAGAAAGAAAGAAAGAAAAAATGTACTTCTGTCTTCAAATAAGGATACAAAACATCAGAATTTTTGTAGGTATTTTTATATTTCAGCAAAAATGAAAACAAAATACTAATCAGATTGATAATGGAAAAGTAATATTGCCTTTACATAATAAGGTACTGACCTATGCCAGCTACTTTAATGCATGGGACCATTTAATCTTTAGGGCACTTGTTAGATAAGGAGGTGTTGAGAAAGCCTAACTATTCTCATTTAGGGTTGCTGGGATTCCACCCTAAAACTGTGACTACTAAATCTGACTGATCTACATGTCTTTATAATTTCCTTGCTTGTTACTCAGTTTGGAGCATGGAGGTAGGTGGCCATTTGAGGCCAAAGTGTTAATGCTTCCACTTTGATGTAGTTTTTACAAGTCCTGATATTCATATGCTGTATATTGACAACAAACTATTCAGAATTTAAAGTCTCAATGGCTTCAAATGGCTATCTGTAAATAAAATGTGCCTCATAGTCCTAACATAATCAGAACTCTGAAGACAATAGTTAAAAGTAAAATCCTTCCAAATACAGAAATGAATGCAGAAATCCTAAAAATTCTTCTAATTTATTTCTTATCTCTGGTACAGAAGACATACTAAAGGCCCTTTAATCTCAAGAGAATTTCACTACCTTCTTGGAGTACAGATTCCAATGTCTCCTTAGAAATAAGATGATTTATTTACATTTATGACCCTAAATTCATTCAAGGGAAAGTTTGTTTTGTTTTGATCTTTCTTTCTTCAAGTGCCTACTAACATCTGCTAGAATAGTCTAAAAAACATTGCCTTTAGGGACTATTTCTAAATTACTGCTTCCTAAAGCTGGTTTATATTACAGAAGGTTAAAATTAACTGAAGTATCAAAAGGCATAGTAAAAAAACCCATATTAACTCACTTGAAAACAACAATATATTTCCTGGGGATTTCAAACTTCATATGACTCCAAAATGAAATGCATTAAAAAAAAATACCCTATTCTGGAAAATACTAATTATCTAGCATAAAAAAAAATGGATGGAGACAGGTGGCACAAAGTGCTCAACAAATATTTGAACTGTAATTTAATGTGAGTGCAATTAAACATTATGGAAATAGAAAATGTAAAATTTTAAAGTTGGGTTCCTAGCTTGAAATGTTCTTTATGTCTCCCTATTCTCCCCACTTGTCAGTTGTATTTACATAGTTAAAATCCAGGATAGAAAAATGTATCAATGAAAAAACCATGCTTGTAGTTCCAAATTATCAGATTAGTCTTCCTCACTGTCTTTTACGTATTTTTGCAATTCTTTTTAAATTATAGATAACTGATAGACATGCAAATTTTGTCACCACAGAATAAATTCAGTATAATTCCCTTTCCGTTAGTGTAAAAAATATTTTCTCTCCATTTGCAATTCATCCCTTCATTTCTTTATTTTATATAAATTTGACTGTTTGGCTTTTTTGGTTTACAAGTTATAACATTTACCTAATTCCTTCAAGTGAGTAAAATAAAAATGTTAACAATGTTCACACACTTTTTTCTGAAAAATTACCTTTTAACAGAAGAGAAATGAAAGAAAACGAACAAACTCTGGAGTTGGGAATGTGGCTTAGTGGTAGAGTGCTTGCCTAGCATGCATGAGGCCCTGGGTTCAACACCCAGCACCACAGAACAAAATAACACAACTTCTTTTTATTTTGGCTAAACACTGAGCCATTAGTCAAGAGGTCATACAAAAACATTGTCACACTGCATATTTTACCTCTTGACCACTTAATTTACCCATCTATATCCTCCAAAGGCAAGATGGAATCAAACAGAAACAAAATGCTTTCATTTTGTCTTTAAATTAAAATAAAATCTTTGTTTAATATGTACTCAGGCTGACTCCCACCCTACTCCTTCCTCAAAGTGCAGAATGACAATGCCCAACAAGAAAACAGACTCAGGAATAGTAATTTGTCCCTTAATCTTGTCCCATTACTCTAGCAAAGGGCAAGCCTCCAGATAAGGCCTTCTGGTATCGTTAACCACAATAACCATTAATACTCTTTCAGACACTAACTACTTTACTGTCATCTGATCTTAAAAAGTTTGATAAAATGACAGAAAATATATACAATAAATCTCAAATATGTTCTTCAATTCTTTTAATAACTTTTTAAAGAGTGTTAGCTGCTCAGGTTACCTAACTCCAACTCAAAAACACTTTCTTCCCCCACCTGCTTTTGGTCTTGTTATTATTCCCTCCCTACAGAGTAAAACCACTGTCCTTGTTAGTTTTTCTGGAACTTATTTTTACAAAATGTTCTCTACTCTGTGTTGTATGGAATTCAGAAGGTCTGTGAATTCAAGTGGGGAAAAAAATTACATCTTAATTTCCACCACTTTGAAATTTTACACTTCCTTCTGTTATAATGGAGGTAACAGATGCCAATGTTAGCATAGTTATGACTGTCACTAATAGAAATTAGATATTTCTTTTTTTTAATATTTATTTTTTTAGTTGTTTTTTTTTAGGTGGATACAATATCTTTATTTTACATTTACATGCTGCTGAGGCTCAAATCCAGTGCCTCACCTATGTAGGCGAGTAAATATTCTACCACTGAGCCACAACCTCAGCCCGGAAATTAGATATTTCTATTTCTATATCACACTGGTTAAGTGTCCTTTATCCAAAATGCGTAAGACCAAAAGTGTTTCAGATTTTAGAATATTTGCATATACTTTACCATTTGAACATTCCTAACCCAAAAATGTTAAAAGCTCCAAAATTCTAAACATTTGGAGTGCCAACAACAAATTTCAACTCAAAAAACCCATTCTTCCCCTACCTGCTTTTGACCTTATCATTATTCCCTTCCTCTAGAGTAAAATTACTACCCTCTTTGGTTTTTCTGCATTTCAGATTTTGCATTTTCAGATCAGGAATGCCAACCTGTATTACAGTTGCTATGGATCTTGAAAAATAAGCCTGTCACTACCCTCAAATTCAATGCTAGATTCTGTTGTTAAAAGAAATATATATTATTAAATCTGATCCCACACCCCCCAATCCCATGGAACCCAGGGCCTCCCACATGCTAGGCAAGTGCTCTACAACTGAGCTATCCCCCTGGTCCTAAAAAAACTTTAAAAAATATATTATACAATTTTATAATTGATCATGTTTTGTAACCCCATATACTGTATTTCCTACATTTAAAAATGTTATTTTGGGAAGACTCCAAAGGCTTCATTGAGGGGTCCAAACATAAACACCAAAAAAAGTTTAAAATCTCTGTCCCCTATTTGGAGAAAACAAAACAAAAAGCTAATCCAAGCATTTGGTTTTGAATTGCTTCAGAAGGTACCAAAGAATATATTCCCCTCAGGGGTCTACAAAAAAGAAAATGAGCTTTCACTTTATTTTGTCCCCTGAATTTTTCCTCACTCTAAGTAGGTTTCACATTTTCATTATATTTTGCCCGATTATTAAGCATATGAAAGGGCCAGAAATATAACTCTATATGATCACAAAATAAGTAACGGTAATTATTATAAATAATTAACAAATATTTGTGTACTATTTATTATGGGACAGATACTCCTTAACCACTTTACTTATATTACCTCATTTAATCCTCACACTTCGTTTAACCTTCATCTAAATAAATCTGTCTTTACCACGGTTGCCTAAAATCTTCCAGGTTGTTCCCTTTACAAACTGCCAAAGGAGAAACTACCCCCACCCATACCTAACTCAAACGTGGTTCCCCTCCTAGTCAGAAGAAGACACTCTCAATTATGCCTTTACAGAAAAGGCGACACTCGGGCACACCCCACCTCCACCGACAGGGCAGAAGCAGCCACAAGATCTTCTTTAATAAAGTCATCTAAACCCCTATGTCAAAGATCTATACCTTCCATCCTGGAGTTTCTATTGGTATCTACGGACGGCACAGACCCTAAACTCCTTGAAAGGGGTGCCTAACAGACTCAGCCTCTTCCTTTCAACTCTTAGGAAAATCTCTAACATGCCTTTTAAACCTACATGAATCTCAGATCCGGAATCTTCCCTATATCCCCCAAAGACTCAAACACTTCTGCATCACATGTAAAAGGAACTCAAAAGAGACCTCTCAGACCCCTGTAACCATTTAATACCTCTCCTTCACCAAGTTTCTGCCCGTTCTCAGCCCCAGCTCAAAATCCCCCCAGAGACAAGTTCAATTTTCTCCAGCACGCCCGCGTTTTCCCGAGTACAGGGTGACACCTCTCCCTCCCCCCACAGTCGCCCGCCCGCCCCCGCTCCTACAGTTTTAAAAGAACTTAAAACTTCTACTCCGGAGTCGCGTGACTGCTAGGGGCTGCACTCACATTCTCATCTCCAGAGAGATCCGGGTTGCTGTTCTCGTCGCTACTCAGCTTCTGTTTCTTGGCCGAAGGCATGTCGGTTCCCGCCGGCGCTGTCGACACTTCCCTCTCGGACATATTCCTCCGCCTCCCTCCAGGTTCCTGCCGCCTCGGGCGGGGCCTCCGCCACACCGCCGTCAAGCAAGCCCGGCCCGAGCTTGCCGCAAAGTTGCCACTGCCGCCGCCACCTCCACCGCTCCCCCCACTGTCGCAAATCGCGCCCAGCCGCCGAGGCGGGCGTGCGTGCGACCCCGCCACACTGCTGAAAAAGGGGCGCGCGCGCGCGCCCGCCTGCGCGGCTTCCTGGCTTCTTCCCTTTACCCACTCCCGTCTTGCTGTTTTCCCGCCGCCCTCCCGGCAGATTGCACGGAGACGTATGATCCGTTGGTTTAAGAGGGCAGTATTTCGTAGGTCCCCTTTCCCCACCACCGCCTCGAAAAGAAGAGGCGGAACTCAAAGGGATGTTCCCTCACCCCTTTCTTCCTTCCAAAGACGTTTCAGCCGCAATTGGCTCAATCCTTCGATCTCCGACCCGCTGCAAGGGAGCGAAAGTCTGTGGAATGGACTAGACCACCAATGTCCCAGAGAAGGGGAAGGAATACAATAAGTCACCTATTGTTTTTCCTGTCTATTCCAAGTGTCCTTAATATTGAACTTGGAGGATAATGTTTTCCCTAAATCATGGAAACGCGGACACCCTATTTTTCGCTTGAGGATAGAAATCGAAAAACTGTACACGGTTTCCGAATCGCCACCCCTATCAAGCAAATGGAAGGCACTCGCCAGAAGATGCGCATGCGCCCAGGCGTATTCTCGCGCTGGGTTGTGGGGAGCCACCTCCTCCAAGCCCCTCCTCTTTTCGAATTCTTGTTTGCTGAACCAGGTAGTCTATCGGTGTTCAAAGTAGGCTGGATTTCAAAATGCTCTCAGATTCAAGTCTGGATGTACCCTAAATTCTTGACGAATACCTTATTCTGATGAATATTTGTTGCAATGAATTAATGATTATCATCACCTAGTTGGTGCCAATTAAGATTTAAGTAGAGATATCTTTAAATTACCTTACTCTAGATTCCAGTGTGTTACAAGCGAAGTGCCCCCTTTAACTGTTAGAAGATTATCAAGGCCCTGGAAAACGCCAAGACCTGTAAATCATTGCTCTTCGCTAACTGTGTATGCGATTGTGAGACTTGGGCAACGGTCCTTTTTTTGGTTTTGCATGTCAGATACGATAAAAAAAATTTTAGAAAAAGGCAACAAAATTGTTTTATGTCGCTGAAATATTTGGCCCTGTTGCATGTGTCTGGACTCTTGACCCATGCCAAATACACCAATGAACCCGTGGATTTCTTGGATGGGTAATTAAACCGTATAACTGAATGAGTATCAGGAAGAGGAAAATGATGGCAATAAAATAAAATACAGCATTCCCCTGTTTCAGAAAGTAATTGTGATTACTTATCTTTCTGGGTGTCAGTGTCCTCATCTGTAAAATGAGGAAATAGGAAGGGACCTAACATTTCTTGAGCGCCCACTTGATAATGTATATTTTTCTCATTTAGATTTCAATGTATCTTCCAGTGGATAACCAGTCTAGAATGCCCCATCCTAATATTCTAGCATACTTAAATTACTTATGCATGCAGATTGCAAGTCACACTTTCTTTTAGATATAAGCAGAGAACTGGTTGAGAATGAGAAAAAAGGAGATAAAGCAATGAAAAAGATTTTTACAATGAAGTCTCAGGAAAATTAAGTGGGAAAAAATTCAAGTTCAGGTCTTAATAATTGCAGTTATTGTTGAGCACTTCTAGTGAGTCAAGCACTGCAAAGATTTCTTCAGTATGTAAGAGAAATGAGACAAGTATAGAGCCAGTTACTGAGAAAGTAAGAAGTCTTTGGTGCTATGGCTTTCATGGACAGAAATGCACTCCCATTATTGGGAAGGATATTCGTGAAATATAGCTCTACAGATAAGGATAATCAACAGAAGCGTTTCAGGTACAAATTACTGTGGGAGCTGGGAAGTGGGAATCAACTTCTAGATGAAAAGTGCTGAATATTTGAATAAAGGACACATGGAAAGAAAATACATTTTCAGCATTTCATGTTACTGTAACAAAGCAAAAATATTTTTAGAGTCTTATTAAGGTTTGGAGGGATTATTTTTAAATTTATTTTCTGATGAATCAGGGTTGATAAATAGAAATTAGTTCATGTTCTTTATTAACAATGTTAAAGAAAAACTTATTCTGAAAGTTGTTTAAATGGTTAGGAAAATACACTCAGGACTGTCTTGATAGATGTCAAAATAAAATGGAGAAAAGGGATCATGCTCATCTCTAAATACAGCAAAGACAAGTGAAGATGAGATGGGGGAATGTGGTTGAAAATTATGAAAAGGAAGATATCAAAGGCATGAGCATTCTAGCTAAGCCAACTTAACAGGATTGTTGCTGAAGGTAGCCACAATAATGAGACATCAAGGATTGGGAATTCTTTCTGAATTGACTTACCAGAACTCTAGTACAACTGAATTATACAAGCTGAAGACAAGGTCCAAGGACAAGACCTAGATGAAAAGAGGGTGCAAAGACTCCTAACTAAAGCCAAGGAGAGAGCCTTTGTCACTATTTATTTGTCACTTAATAAATATTTACTGAGTACCCTCTATATGTCAATATCACAGGTATTCTATATAAAGTACTACTTTTCTAGTATTAATATGTAGACATCTACCCAGTTTCTCAATACCAAATTCTACCATGAAGGATTTCAGAAACCATCACAGTTGGAGAGGCCTTACCTCCTATATTTTACAAATGAGGAAACTGAGGCTTAGGGTAATTAAAAGTTTGTCCAAAGATAAAGAGCTCAAGTAGCAGAGCTAAAGATTGTATTCAATCAAATGAAAAGCCAAAGAAACAACAGCTCTAGACTTATGTAATTATCCTCACAGAGCTTGCTTGGTCTTTAAACCACACGATCTTTTACACACCATCAAAGAACATCAAAAAGTTTTCTCAGCCAGGCACAATAACATAACACCTGTAATCCAAGTAACTTTGGATGCTGAGGCAGAAGGATTGCAAGTTCAAGACTAGCCTCAGCAATTTGGCAAGGCTATAAGCAACTTAGTGGGACCCTGTCTCAAAACAGAAAAATGGCTGGGGACTTAGCTCATTGGTCAAAGCACCCCTAGGTTCAATTCCCCCCCCCCCCAAAAAAAAATAGCTATCTCACTTAGGACAGAGGACATAGCTAGACAAACCTGGGAAAATACAAACAAGTCTGGAACATAGTTAATAGTAACATATGTATTTTAGTTTAATTTTGACTTGCATACTATGATGCTATGTTAACAATGACAGAAACTAGATGAGGAGAGTCCAGGAACTACCATGTTTGCCACTGTTCTGTAAAACTATTCCAAAAAAAATTTTTTTAAAAAACTTAAACTTAAAATAATGCTATCTCAAGTGGCCTATTGAGAACTCAGTAAGAAATACTCTCTGGGTCCACACAATGTCACGTGCTTATAATTCCAGACACTCAGAAGACTGGAAAAGGCAGAAGAATTGAAAATTCAAGGCCAGCTTCAGCAAACTTAACAAGACCCTCAGCAACTCAGGGAGATCCTGTTCCAAAATAAAATTAAAAGGACTGGGGATGTAGCTCAGTGATAAAGCACCCCTACGTTCACTTCCCAGTTACCTCTCTTCCCCCCAAAAGAAAGAAATACCCTTTGGCTTCAGATAAATGATTGTTGATCTTAAAAACTTTCCAAGATCATTTGGTTATATAAAAAAGAAAATTCACATTCTTCTTTGGCATTGTCTTCTATTATAAGTTTCATATCAGGAAATGAGTTTCAAAAGCTAAATTAAATCCTTCCCATTTCCATTGAAGTTTATTTTTCATTCATACAGTATTTTTGTCTCTTCTACTTCATAAATAGAAGCTGTTCATCATCATTCATGCAATCTCATATGCTTGCAGATCTAGTATTCTATGAACAGAACATCATATGGCTTCTTTGAACATTTAGAAATGAATGAGGAAAAAAAGGAATGAATGAGGAAAAATTTATTGAATGCCTTTTATGTGCACAGCAGTATGTAATTTCAAGTATGGGGGTTCAATAAAAGGGAAAATAGGACACAGGACCTGCCTTTTAAAAGCCTGATATTCTTCCAGCATTAAAAAAAAAAGTATCTCATGCACTTAATAAATATTTACTGAGTACCCTCTATATGACAAGTACTGTTCCAGATGCTGAGGAGACTTGATAATAAGGAAATAAAATAGATTCCTGCTGTCAGAGTTTATTGTCTAGAAAGAGAAACAAACTTAACTAGACAATCACCAAATAGATGTAAAATTACAACTGTAGTAAGTAGTATAAAGAGAAGTAGAAAGTCAGGGCTGTTGTTTGCCCATATGGTGTCTTATTTAAAAAAGGCATTACCATAGGCAAAAAGAGCCCAGAGAAGGTAAACCTTGGCAAGCAGACTGTGTCTTTGGTGAATCAGAAAAAGATGCTCCTTTATCCAGTTTGATACAGCCTTGTTCATGAACAGGTCTTTGTGAGTGGAGCATAAACTGGATTTCAGCCCCATTCATCACCTCAAGTGAGAACCTAGGTTTATATAAATAACCTGCATAAGCATAAGTAGCAGACCTATAAAAAGATTCTAGATTCATATAGTAAAGGAAGGCTTCAGAGTTTCCCTGAAGAACAGAAAGAAGAGTGGAACTTCAAGAAGAATGAGTTAACCAGGTGAAAGAGAAGAAGGACAACATTCTGAGGAGTGATAACAGCATCTACAAAAGGCCCTGGGGGCAGGAATGAAAGGAACAAAGGTCATTGGTAAGCTTAAATAGTCAGTGCTGGTGAAGGACTGGAGAAATGGAGAGAATATGATAATATATAAAGCTAGAAAAGTAGGTAAGAAATCAGACCATGCAGGACATTGTAGACCATATTAAGATTGTTGTGTTAAAATGTATATCCAGCTGATAGGACATATACAGAAGGAATTATAATGGCATTACTTTATTTTAATTTTGTTGATATTTCATTTATATATAGTGAAATGCACAGGTCTTAAACATACAGTTTGATGAATATACATCCATGTAATCCATGTCAATAAGATGTGGATGGAATTTCTAGCACTTCAGAAAGTCTCCTATTGCCTCTTCCCAGGCACACCTTTCTTCTCCCCAAGCAATCCACTGTCTGTATTTCCTATATTTGTAAATTACTTTTGTTTTATATGAGCTTTTCCTATTCTCAAATCTCACATAAGTGGAATAATTCAGTATGAGCTCTTTTGTGTATGATTTGTTTGGTTGCACATAATGTTTTTGATATTTATAAAATGACATTGACATATAAAGAAAAATACTGTCTAGATCACAACTTTCACATTTCAACAAGCATAAGAATCATCTGGACAGCTTGTTAAATGACAATTGTCTGGACCCCATTTCCAGAGATTCTGATGTACTAGGTTGAGGTATAGTTTTTTAGTGTATATCTCTAACAAACTGAGTATTCAAGTATTCAAGAAGCATACTTTGAGAACCTTTGATCTAGACAACAAAAATAGTTCCTAAGAGCCTATTTCTTTAAAAAAATTATTTTAAAGGAACTTCTATGTGCCAGGAACTGTCTAGGTTGCTGAGATTTAAAAATAACTAAAATGTCATGCCTGTCCTCTAGTAACTTGGAGTCTGGTAAGAGAAGACAAGGGTAAACCAAATAAGTATTTCTAGATCTCAGTCTATTCATTAAATAGTGGACACAATATTAAAACCATTAAGAATAAAAACTGTATAATGAATCCCATCCTAGATGGGATTCCTCACTTGGCAGTAGGATTCCTCACTGCCAAGCTGACTGCAAAGATTGAGTGTTTTACACATGTTTGGTACTGCACAAAGTGTTTTCTGTGCAACACACCATCTAATCCTCTCAATTACTCTTTGAAGCTGGTACTACATAATCCACATTTTATGGATGAGGGAACTGTAGCTCAGAGTGATTAACAGACTAGACAAAGACCTCAGTGGGAGAATCAGAATTCAAACCCAGATTTGGTTGACCCAGGTGCTAGTTCTTTTAAATGCCAGCTCTCAGGAAAAAAAGCAACCTTATTTAGTTTTCATGCTGAAATATTACTGAGTAATATCTCATATTAGAAACATTTAAAAAGAATACTGTATTATTGCAAGATGGTAGGAGAGAACTAATTTTAACTTGGTTGAAATAGGAGGAGTCTTAATAAAGATGTAGGAATTAGTTTAGAAGGTAAGTTTTTGTCTGTGTTACCCTAATATAGTCCTAGAGACCAAGACAATCCAATAGGTATACATGTAGTACTACAAAAATGCATTCTATTGCAGATAAGGAAAAATTTATTAGGGTCAAATACAGCTTGAATGAAATCTCTCTCATGATTACATAATGCTTTTTTCTTATCAAGTATAGACCTTATGATTGCTAATTTAGCTTTCTAATTACCTCTACAATAAAGAGGAAGTGTTCTGCCACAATTCCTCAAGGTGGGAGGGAAGGAATGCAGGCGGCCACAGCTGAGGGCGTTGGAGGGTTCGATTTTTACTTCCGTGAAGAGGTTAAGTTCCTGACGCCCGAAGAAACTCGAGTTAAAGAACATCATTGAAACGTTGCTTTCCATAGTCTGCAGGATCCATCTGAAGCTCTCTCTCTTCATCATCTGTGGTGTTGAGGATTGAACCCAGCACCCGCGCATGCCAGGCAAGCACACTGCCGTTTGAGCCACATCCCTAGCCCCTGCCAAACTGCTATGACTCAGCACTAACGACCCCGCCGAAACAACTGGTCGGCCCTTCTTTGAACTTGCGGAGGTAAAAGCCAACCGAGCCTTCATAGGCAGTGGCCACAGGATTGAAACGGGGCATGGGAGAGACAGTCAGGACCCACCCGTTGCATTGGTCACCCAGCAAAGGGAACGAACTGTCACCATTTGCATGGGATACCACCATGGCAGAGAACTGACGTCACCAAAACGCGGCGGAGGAGACAACTTCATTGAAACCAGCGGAAACAGGTGTGTAATCCCTTAGCCATCCCTCTCCACACAGCGGGGAAACCTTAAGGGCCCCTCCGAGATCTTCCTTGAGCGCGATAGCCAGACCAAGGGAATCAGGAGTGGCACGGGACCCGTGGAGCGGAACTCCCGGCTACCGCTCCCACCAGTGCTGACAACTGAGGTCTCTTGCACCAGCTACCGGGGGCGTGGCTACCGGAGGGCAAGCAAATTCGCTGGGGGTTCTCAGCCCCAAGCTCTACAAACTCAGGGTCTGAGGGAATGGCAAACATGGAGAGTGTGCCCAGGCATTCATAAAAACAGGGCTCCCAGGAGCAACAGATCTGGCGTGTAGCCAGTATTGTGGTGAGCATCACTGGTGAGCGGGGCCTGGCTTGAGGAAAACTGGGGAAGTGACTAGACACAAGAGAAGGCCCTAGGCACTCAGGATTGGAGACCCGCCCAGTCTGGGAGGAGGAGCTGCTGCACAGTGATTGGTTCCCGCCTACTGAGAGGAGAAGCTTGGCCCAGTGGGCACAGCTCCGCATAATGGAAGAGAAGTTAATCAAACTATAAGACTGCATTTACCAATTTTTTTTTAATTTGGATTTTTTTTTCATTTTCATTTTTTTGTTGTTGTTTTTTAAATTTTTTAAAATTTTATTATTATATTTTTTAATTTTAATTTTCATTTTTTACTATTATTATTTTTTATTTTCTATTTTTTTCTCTTTTGTCTTTTCTTTTCTTTTCAATTTTCTTATTCCCCCTTCCTTGAATTCTACCTGCTTACTCTCATTCTCTTTAGTGACTACTTCCCTTCCCTTCTAATATCTTTCCTCCCAAGCATCAAACAAATTTATAAGAGTAAACAGTAACTCAGCAGTCAAACAGAACAAGAAGTAACATGAGCAGCATGAAAAAGCAAGGAAGAAAAGGAGTACAAACAATGCAGGACAGCCTAAATATTCAGGAGGACCTAGAGTCATCAGAAAAATGGTCATATAAAGAACTCAAGGAATACCTTAGACAGATGGAATAGAACCTTAAAGAGGACACGAGACAACAAATTCAAACAGTGAAAGAACACATTGAAAATGAATTACATAAACAGATAAAAGAAGAAGTTAAGCATCTTTATCAGGAGATAGAGATAATAAAAAAAATCAAACAATAATTCTAGAAATGAAGGAAATTATAAACCAAATTAAAAACTCAAATGAGAGTATCACTAACAGAGTGGAGCAAGTAGAAGCAAGAACGTCAGATAATGAAGACAAAATATATCACCTTGAAAAGACTCTAGCCAACTCAGAAAGGCTGGTAAAAAAATCACGAGAAAAACATCCAAGAGATATGGGATAACATTAAAAAACCAAACTTACGATTCACTGGGATAGAGGAAGGTATAGAGATTCAAACCAAGGGAATGAGTAACCTGCTGCATGAAATAATTACAGAAAACTTTCCAGAAATAAAAAAGGAAACGGATATACAAATTGTAGATGCATACAGGACACCGAGCACACAAAATCACAGTAGACCAACGCCAAGATACATTGTTATGAAGATATCCAATATACAGAACAAAGAGAAAAATATTAAAAGCTACAAGAGAAAGGAGGCAGATTACATTCAGGGGTAAACCAATAAGGTTAACAACGGATTTTTCATCACAGATGCTGAAAGCGAGAAGATCCTGGAACAACGTATTTCAAACACTGAAAGACAATGGATGCCAACCAAGAATTCTGTATCCAGAAAAATTAAGCTTCAGGTACGACAACAAAATAAAAATCTTTCATGATAAACAAAAGTTAAAAGAATTTGCAGCCAGAAAACCAGCATTGCAAAGCGTCTTGAGCAAAACACTACATGAGGAAGAAATGGAAAACAATAACCAAAACCATCAGTGGGGAGTGCCTCGGTAAAGACAGAGGGCGGGGGGAAAGCTAATCATGGAGAAACAAACTAAATTAAAAATAAATAAATAAATAATCAAACATGGCTGGAAGTACAAAACATATATCAATAGTAACTCTAAACGTTAATGGCTTAAACTCTCCAATAAAGCGACATAGGCTGGTAACATGGATTAAAAAAACAAATCCAACATTATGCTGCCTCCAGGAGACACATCTGATTGGAAAAGACATACACAGGCTGAAGGTGAAAGGTTGGGAAAAAATATACCACGCACATGGTCCTTGTAAGCAAGCAGGGGTGGCCATCCTCATATTGAATAAAATCGACTTCAAGACTAAGTTAATCAAAAGGGATAAGGAAGGACATTATATACTGTTAAAAGGAACCATTCACCAACAAGACGTAACAATTATCGATATTTATGCACCAAATAATGGTGCTGTGGCGTTCATAAAACAAATTCTCCTCAAGTTCAAGAATCAAATAGACCACAATGCAATAATTATGGGTGACATCAACACACCTCTCTCACCATTGGACAGATCCTCCAAACAAAAGTTGAATAAAGAAACTATAGAACTCAATATCACAATCAATAACCTAGACTTAACTGACATATATAGAATATATCAACCATAATCAAGTGGATATACTTTTTTCTCAGCAGCACATGATCCTTCTCAAAAATAGACCATATATTATGCCATAGGGCAAACCTCAGTAAATATAAAGGGGTGGAGATAATACCATGCATTTTATCTGACCATAATGGAATGAAACTGGAAATCAATGATAGAAGAAGGAAGGAAAAATCCTACATCACATGGAAAATGAACAATATGTTACTGAATGATCAATGGGTTACAGAAGACATAAAGGAGGAAATCAAAAAATTCTTAGAGATAAATGAAAATGCAGACACAACATATCGGAATCTATGGGACACAATGAAAGCAGTTTTAAGAGGGAAATTCATTGCCTGGAGGTCATTCCTCAAAAAAAGAAAAAACCAACAAATAAATGAGCTCACACTTCATCTCAAAGCCCTAGAAAAGGAAGAGCAAAACAACAGCAAATGTAGCAGAAGGCAAGAAATAATTAAAATCAGAGTGGAAATCAACAAAATTGAAACAAAAGAAACCATTGAAAAAATTAACAAAACTAAAAGTTGGTTCTTCGAAAAAATTAATAAGATCGACAGACCCTTAGCCATGCTAACGAAGAGAAGAGCGAGAACTCAAATTACTAACATACAGGATGAAAAAGGCAATATCACAACAGATACTACAGAAATACAGAAGACAATTAGAAATTATTTTGAAAACCTATATTCCAATAAAATAGAAGATAGTGAAGACATCGATAAATTTCTTAAGTCATATGATTTGCCCAGACTGAGTCAGGAGGATACACACAATTTGAACAGACCAATATCAATGGATGAAATAGAAGAAGCAATCAAAAGACTACCAACCAAGAAAAGCCCAGGACCAGATGGGTATACAGAGGAGTTTTACAAAACCTTTAAAGAAGAATTAATACCAATACTTTTCAAGTTATTTCAGGAAATAGAAAAAGAGGGAGCTCTTCCAAATTCATTCTATGAGGCCAACATCACCCTGATCCCGAAACCAGACAAAGACACCTCAAAGAAAGAAAACTACAGACCAATATCTCTGATGAACCTAGATGCAAAAATCCTCAATAAAATTCTGGCGAATCGGATACAAAGGCACATCAAAAAAATTGTGCACCATGATCAAGTAGGATTCATCCCTGGGATGCAAGGATGGTTCAATATACAGAAATCAATAAATGTTATTCACCACAACAATAGACTTAAAGATAAGAACCATTTGATCATCTCGATAGACGCAGAAAAAGCATTCGACAAAGTACAGCGTCCCTTTATGTTCAAAACATTAGAAAAACTAGGGATAACAGGAACTTACCTCGACATTGTAAAAGCTATCTATGCTAAGCCTCAGGCTAGCATCATTCTGAATGGAGAAAAATTGAAGGCATTCCCTCTAAAATCTGGAACAAGACACGGATGCCCTCTAACACCACTGCTATTCAATATAGTTCTTGAAACACTGGCCAGAGCAATTAGACAGACAAAAGAAATTAAAGACATAAAAGTAGGAAAAGAAGAACTTAAATTATCACTATTTGCGGATGACAGGATTCTATACCTCGAAGACCCAAAAGGGTCTACAAAAAAACTACTAGAACTAATAAATGAATTCAGCAAAGTGGCAGGATATAAAATCAACACGCATAAATCAAAGGCATTTCTGTATATCAGCGACAAAACTTCTGAAATGGAAATGAGGAAAAACACCCCATTCACAATATCCTCAAAAAAAAAAAAAATACTTGGGAATCAACCTAACAAAAGAGGTGAAATATTTATACAATGAAAACTACAGAACCCTAAAAAGAGAAGTAGACGATCTTAGAAGATGGAAAAATATACCCTGTTCATGGATAGGCAGAACTAACATCATCAAAATGGCGATATTACCAAAAGTTCTCTATAGGTTTAATGCAATGCCAATCAAAATTCCAATGGCATTTCTTGTAGAAATAGATAAAGCAATCATGAAATTCATATGGAAAAATAAAAGACCCAGAATAGCAAAAGCAATTCTAAGCAGGAAGTGTGAATCAGGCGGTATAGCGATACCAGATTTCAAACTATATTACAGAGCATTAGTAACAAAAACAGCATGGTACTGGTACCAAAACAGGCGAGTGCACCAATGGTACAGAATAGAGGACACAGAGACTAATCCACAAAGCTACAACTATCTTATATTTGATAAAGGGGCTAAAAGCATGCAATGGAGGAAGGATAGCATCTTCAACAAATGGTGTTGGGAAAACTGGAAATCCATATGCAACAAAATGAAACTGAATCCCCTCCTCTCGCCATGCACAAATGGTAACTCAAAATGGATCAAGGAGCTTGATATTAAATCAGAGACTCTGCATCTGATAAAAGAAAAAGTCGGCTCCGATCTACATATTGTGGGGTCAGGCTCCAAATTCCTTAATAGGACACCCATAGCACAAGAGTTAATAACAAGAATCAACAAATGGGACTTACTTAAACTAAAATGTTTTTTTCTCAGCAAGAGAAACAATAAGAGAGGTAAATAGGGAGTCTACATCCTGGGAACAAATTTTTACTCCTCAAACTTCACATAGAGCCCTAATATCCAGAGTATACAAAGAACTCAAAAAATTAAACAATAAGATAATAAATAACCCAATCAACAA
Organism: Callospermophilus lateralis; assembly: GCF_048772815.1. NCBI lineage: Eukaryota > Metazoa > Chordata > Mammalia > Rodentia > Sciuridae > Callospermophilus > Callospermophilus lateralis. The sequence continues at coordinate 138,797,742 of NC_135306.1, forward strand.
ATGGGCCAAGGACCTGAACAGACACTTCTCAGAAGAGGACATACAATCAATCAACAAGTACATGAAAAAATGCTCACCATCTCTAGCAGTCAGAGAAATGCAAATCAAAACCACCCTAAGATATCATCTCACTCCAGTAAGATTGGCAGCCATTAGGAAGTCAAACAACAAGTGCTGGTGAGGATGTGGGGAAAAGAGTACTCTTGTACATTGCTGGTGGGACTGCAAACTGGTGCGGCCAATTTGGAAAGCAGTATGGAGATTCCTGGGAAATCTGGGAATGGAACCACCATTTGACCCAGCTATTGCCCTTCTCGGACTATTCCCTGAAGACCTTAAAAGAGCGTACTACAGGGATACTGCCACATCGATGTTCATAGCAGCACAATTCACAATAGCTAGACTGTGGAACCAACCTAGATGCCCTTCAATAGATGAATGGATAAAAAAATGTGGCATTTATACACCATGGAGTATTACGCCACACTAAAAAATGACAAAATCATGGAATTTGCAGGGAAATGAATGGCACTAGAGCCGATTATGCTTAGTGAAGCTAGCCAATCCCTAAAAAACAAATACCAAATGTCTTCTTTGATATAATGAGAGCAACTAAGAACAGAGCAGGGAGGAAGAGCAGGAAGAAAAGATTAACATTAAACAGAGACATGAGGTGGGAGGGAAAGGGAGAGAAAAGGGAAATTGCATGGAAATGGAGGGAGACCCTCATTGTTATACAAAATTACATATAAGAGGTTGTGAGGGGAATGGGAAAATAAACAAGGAGAGAAATGAATTACAGTAGATGGGGTAGAGGGAGAAGATGGGAGGGGAGGGGAGGGGGAATTGTAGAGGATAGGAAATGTAGCAGAATAAAACAGTTACTAATAGGGCATTATGTAAAAATGTGGATGTGTAACCGATGTGATTCTGCAATCTGTATTTGGGGTAAAAATGGGAGTTCATAAACCACTTGAATCTAATGTATGAAATATGATATGTCAAGAGCTTTGTAATGTTTTGAACAACCAATAAAAAAAAGATTAAAAAAAAAGAGGAAGGGTTCTAAAGACTGACTATTCATATCTAGTCACTAGAGAAGTATATTCTGCATAACTTTGGCATATGGTTCATAATAAGTTTCTTTTTAGTTTGGGAGGTGCTAATGAAGAAAAGCCTAGGACTGTAGATCAATAACGTAAAGGTAGCCAAAGAAGAGTTTTTGCTTAGAGTTCTGCAGGAAAAAACTGGAGGCTGGCAGATGAGCTCTGAGACTATTTTAGTACTGCAGACCTGAACTAAGGCAGTAACAATGAAGATGGAAAGCAAGAAATTATTTCCAGAGATGTTTAAGAATACCATCTATAGGATTCCCTAATTCAAGGAATGTGAAGACTAAAGGGAGAGGGGCAAAGATGACTCAGATTTATAGTTTAGCTGACTTCCTGAATGGTGATATCTCTAAGATAGAAAAAATAGGAGTACATAGAATTATTAACTTTGTTGAAAAAACAGGTACAGTATTATTTAATTTCTCAAATTCAAATAGTGTCAAAAACAAATGCAAAGGATTTGTTCACTAATTTAAGTGAAGAATTAGCTCAAACAATGGAGATAATTCCAATGTCTTAATCTTTCAAAAAAAAATTTTTGAGGGTACTGGGGGTTTAACCCAGGGGCATTTTACCACTGAGTTACATCCCCCAAGCCCTTTTAATTTTTTTTTTTTTTTTATTTTCAGACAGGATCTCACTAAGTTAAATTGTTAAATTGCTGAGGCTGGCCTGGAACTTGTGATCCTCCTGCTTTCAGCTTCCCAAGTTGCTAGAATTACGGGAGTGAGTCACCAAGTCAGAGAGGTTTGTGTAAGCATTAAATAAGACAATGTGTGTGGAAGAGCTAAAAAACATTTATTAAAGGAAAATTTGTTAAAAAATAAATTTTGGTTTTTGAAACAAAATTTGATCCTGCTTTAAAATTGCCATCTTCGATATTAAGAATGATAAGATTTTATCTGCAATTTTCCCCTTATACAATAAAGAAGAAAGGATGCAGGAAAATATATTTTAGTTAAAAGTAGCCATCTTTTGATATATTCAGGGCTCTTTTCAAATGTAAATCAAAACTAGCAATGCTCCCATTTAAAGTGCTAAGACAAAAAGGATTCAGAAAGTTGCACTAAGAAGTAACATTCATTGCAGGCTTGTTATATGCCAGGCACGTTGCACATTTTATCTCATTTAATCTTTATGATATCCTTGTATCTGTTTTTACAGAGGAGGAAGCTGAGACAGAGAAGTTAAATTAACTCAGAGTCACAAAGATGATATGTGGGGTAGCAAGTTTTGAGTCCACATAACCTAACTCTGGGACGGAGTTCTTCAACCCTGCACTATGTAGCTTTCCACAGAATTGTCAACATGTTCTCTATGTGAATGGACTTATATATTGGTTTTTCTCTTTCCTTCCTTCCTCCCCACCTCCCATTCCTTTCTGATTTTCTGTATTTTTGGTAATATGCATATATTACTTTTGAGTTAAGAGAAAGGATTATTTTAATTTAAAAAGCAATCAGATACATTAATTAATTTTAAATAATCCAGTTCTCCTCTCTACCTAATTTTGATTTTAAGTATTAAGTGCATTGCTGTTTGAAGGCCAAGTCTTCCTGGGTGCATGAGATATATATATATATATATATATATATATATATATATATATATATATGGCACATTTAATTCCTGAAGACTACAATTTCTGCCAGGTTAATTAACTGTCATTATTTTAGAATCTAGAATATGCAAGTAAATCCCCAATTCTGAAATAAAATTTTAGGAATTAAAGCTAGATAAACAGGAGTTTTGTTGCTGCTGTTTAAACATTTGTAATCTTTATATCATCTGAAATTTTGTTAATGAACCATAAGAAATTCACTATTATCCATCAGTTAAAGTCAGGGCCCAAACAGTTCTGAGATCTGATATTTAACTTATAACTATAAGGCTATTCCATTAGAAGTATAAAACTGTATTTCTAATACATTTGTGAAAATTTGGTCTTTCCTTTTGCTATATTCATTCTGGTTTGTTATTATGTGATGTCTCAGGAGAATTAATCTGTTGGATCAGATAGTACTGTGTATGCTGGAATAAGTCAACAACGAGAAAGTTTTTGTGTTGAAAGAGTAATTACATAGATCAAATTACATAGACTCCAAAACAACATGAGGCACTTAAAGAAAAAATAAAAAACAAAAATACATCTGCTCTCTATAACAGGTTGCATTCAGATTCACTGACCTTGATGTTAATTCACCATCAGTGCAAATAACCAAAATAAGAAAAGATATATACTTAATATATTTTATGCAAAAATTACTTGCTGCTTTTGGTTTGTAGATACATTTAAAAATATGCCTGGGAGAGAACCCTGATCAAAATAAGAGTTTTTCAAATGAAGATTTGATAATAAAAATGTATACTTTAAAAAGAGAGGGAACTAAATAAATTAGAAATTATACATTTTGAATTTATTCCAACATGGGGTTTTATTTTATTTCTTTGATGGAGCAAAAGGTGACTTGTGGTTCTTCAAACAAAATTTTGATAGAGCTAGTTTAAGCATTCATGAGGTACAGAGTGTCAATGAACAGATTTTGACGCGTCAAGTGTAAATAAATCAGAAACATATGGATTATATTCCTCTAGATGCACATGAGTTTCAAAGTGTAGAGGAAAACCTGCTCAGCAAAATGCTCGGGGACACTTTGAAATCCAAATATTTGGAATGTTGAATTTCAACATTTGAGGTATTCACTAAATGAGGCCATGGCTATTTGTATGGGGTAAATACTGGAGATCAATTTTCCTTAACTTTATTTCTTCTCACTTTTCCTAAATCTTCTGCCTAGGAATAAGAATGTGTATTTTAGTCAGGGTGCTCCAGAGAAAAAGAACTAATAAGACCTGTATATTTACATATACAGATTTATTTTAAGGAATTGGCTTATGCAATTATGAAGGCTATAAAGTCCAAAATCTGCAGTTTTAGCCTGAAGGCCATCTGCTGGCAGAATGCTCTCTTGCTCAGAGGAAGGTCAGTCTTTTGTTCTATTCAGGCCTGCAGATGACTGAATGAGGTCCACTCACATTATGGAGAGTAATGTGCTTTGCACAGTACCCACTCATTTACATGTTAATCTCATCCAAAAACCCTCAAAGAAACATCCAGAGTAACATTTGAACAAATAGCTCAGCACTGTGGCCCTATGAGTTGACTCATAAAAACGAACCATCACAGGGGCTGTGGTTGTGGCTCAGTAGTAGAGTGCTCACCTAGCACATGCAAGGCCCTGGGTTTGATCCTCAGTACCACATAAAAAAATATATAAAATAAAGGTATTTTTTCCAATTACAACTAAAAAATAAATATCAAAAAAGAAATAAAAATTAACCATCACAGATGCCTAGTTGGTTGATATGGACCATTTGTTAAATTTGATATTTAGAATACTAAAGCAATGCCAGTTCAAAAGGATGAATAAAATTCACTAACAAACTTTTAGAGCTAGAAAGCTATTGGAGACCCTCTAGTAGTATTTCTCAAAAGAGATGCTTTTAGCATTTGGGGTAGAGTAGTTTTTGGATGAGGGAAAATGTTCTGAGTATCCCAGGTCACTCAGCCTCTCTGATCTCAACCCATAAATGCTAATAGCTCTCTCAAACATTGTGACAATCACAGACTTTTAACTGACTTAACAATGCAATTATTAATTTATACCAGACTGTTTTGCAGTATTAATGAATCTATAATTACACCACCAAAAATAAGATTTAAAATGTCAACTCTGAATGTTATCAAATGTTATAAAAAACTGTAATGTAGAAAGTTGGTAAGGATTTTAGGCACAAAATTACCAGGGTTTTGGTCAACACATAAGTGCAATTTGCGGTGTTAAACCAAAAGCATAGATAAATTACCTCCTATTTTGAAAACTTTTTGAAAAATAGGAAATATTAGTTGGGGAAGCATTAATTCAAAAGAGTAAACATGAACACATTGGATACCATTGTCTATAAGGAAAGGGAGCATTTCTGAAACAGCAATTAGCTTTGGTTTGAAACTCACACCTTTAAGATAAGAGTACAATTGTCTCTTGCTCCAGGAAGCCTCCCCTAACCATGCAAATGCATTTCATTGATATTCACAGAAGTCATCATCCTAGTTTATAGTTGGTATTGCTGTCTCCCCCATTAAATTATATGCTTTATGAGGTCAGATACATTGTGTTGTTTGTCTGCCTTGTACTCCTAACATTCAGCCAAATACCTGGCATATAATAGGAGTTCAATAAATATTTGTTGGCTAGGGGAATAAGGAGGGAACAGCATAAAGAAAACAAATTCTATCTTTATGGAAACTATGCATAAGAGAGAACCGTCATTGCTTTTCTTCACCCATTGCAGAGTTCATGCCTGACAAATTTGGAAAATCTGGCAAAAAAAACAGTTGAATAAAAGAAAAGAATAGACACTAATTTCATACAAATTTTATGCGACATGGGAGTCATCTAAAATGGATAAAGACCCAAAGGCCAGAGAAAACTGCACTGTAGAAGTGTGATTGGAGAACAAAAGGGAATACTCTAATGGTGATAAACTGAGGGGAGCTGAGCAAGTACTGTTTGTTCAGATTCTTTTTGGCCTCCAGGCATAGGGCAGGATCACTCCAGAATAAGGATCTTATACCCTACTTTCAGGAAAGGTAGGTCAAAGAATTTTTTTTTTTTTTTATGGTCTGCTTCAAAGGAGAAATGTGGGAAGATCAGAATAAGCTTCTTGCTTCTGTGTATTTTTTTTTCAATTTCCTTCACTTTAAAATAGTCAGTATGCCAAGGTGTCATATTTTAGAGTAGGATTTCCTGCATCCCATCACAGGTATATATCATTTCAATTATGACACCTATAGGACAGGAACCATATTTTATTATTCATGTGTTTACCAAGTCCTTAGCATTGCACCTGGTACACAGGAACCATATATTATTATTCATGTGTTTACTAAGTCCTTAGCATTGCACCTGGTACACGTAACATTTCTCATACTTCATTGAGGTATGATTTATATGCAATAAACTGCATTCATTTAACATGAACAGTTGATAGTTTTGAGGCAAATGAGTTTTGACAGCAGAGTAACGGCCAATTGAAATACAAAACATTTCCATTATCCAAAATTTCCTTCATTCCCCTTTACAGTTATCTTCCCTGCTTCACCTCAGACCCAGGAACACTAGAGATTAGTTTGCATTTTCTGGAATTTTATATAAATAGAATAACACAGTATGTACTTCTTAAGCTGTTTGTATATTGCTGCACAGATACTTAGTTTGTTCCTTTATATTGCTGAATGATATTTCATTGTATGGATGCACTGTGATGCATTTACTAATCTACCTGTTAATGGACAATAGGGTTTTTTGTTTGTTTGTTTTTGTTGTTCTTGTTTTTTGCCATTAAGTACCAAGGATCTTTATTTATTCTCAGTTCTGAAATGGAGTCTGTAACTCAGATAATATGCCACTATTTGAAAATAAAAGGTCCCACCAGCCTCAGTCTTCCCATATTTTTAGTCACAAGATCACACTTCATTCACCGCAGAAGACAATCAAGCTGAAGAATTAAGGAGGTACACTGAAGATAAAAGCAAAAAAGGAATAATCTTACAAGCAGATCATCTCAGTTACTTAAAAGTTTAAGTTTCAGATTAATTTACACAGTAGTGACAAAACTATTTAGTCTCAGTGAAAATGAAGACAGTCATACCATTTAGAAAAGATCAATTTAGAAATATTAATTCAGGCAAGCATGCAAAATTCAGAATATTAAAAAAAAAAAAAAAAGCAAAGCCTGGCTGCACAAATATATTCAGGTGAATTGCAAACTGAAAGGGACACTTGAGGATCAGCAGACCAGTCTCTCCTTCTATGAATGAGGAAAGTGAGCAGACACCAACTGGCGAAGCTCATGTGGCGATACCAGGTACACACAGATCTAACTCCTGGTGCCATCTGCAACCCCATATACTTAAAATAAGGATATAATACCCAGAAAACAGAAGCCCACTGATTTAAATAAAAGATTTTAGAACTGATACACAGGGAGGAGGTAAAGTTAACACAGCACAGTAGCACACTTCACGTTTCAGAGATGAAATGATCTCTCAAAGATTTAATGCTCCATTTTCACAAACAACAAAGTTTCTATCCAATTTTCTGATTTATAGTAAAACGTATTAGCTTAAAAAATGTGCACTCTTCACACTTTTTTTGCCTAACTTTTAAAACTGAGAACTGGCTATTTTTTAACCCAAGAAACCTATGCCATGCATACACTTTAACTGCACGTCTTAGGAATACATAAAATCTGTTATATTTTTTGGTAACTTATAGTGTATTTACAAAATGAAAGGCTCTCTCAAATACACTTTTCACTGGGAAAAATAAATAAAACAAATGAATGGATCTACATAAAGCAAACAATAACTTTGGTAGACTTCAGTGTAGGACAGTCTATAACAAAAACATTTGCTCTTATTCCCCCAGAGCTGTTCATCTTCCAAGTTAACAATTTTTAACATTTTTTTTATCTGAGATTTTATTATGTTGACATTTGTTTCTCATTCCATATCATCTTCAGCTAAGCCCTGAGCACTCACAATTCTCTAATTGTTGGAAGCTTAGTCAGAAGCATCTGGAACACTGGTGGTGGAAGAGTTTGCTGTAACACTTGCAGCAACTGCTGTGGCTGTCCACAAACAGCAATTGCGTTTGTCAGATGGTCCACACCTTTCTCATATTCACCTGAGCTAGCAGCTCTTCATTGAGTTGTTTTCTTCAAGGAAAAACTTCTGAACAGCTTCAGCATCTTTAAGGTCCGGTAACTTGGAAAGCCCAGCTCTCTCCTTGGCAAGCTTCTGTTTCTTTCTTAGTTCCCAAAGCCTGTTCTTGAAGTTGGGGTCGCTGGGCCTTTTGCGGTAGAAGTAGATGCAGTAGCCGATGAAGAGCGCCCCACACACGGAGGCGGTAATGGCGCTGTTCTGGCCCACCATTTTCCCTCAGTGCGGCCAAGCCGCTGCAAGCACTCCAATGAGCCTTGCAGCCTGCCGCTCTAATAGGGTTGTTTATAGTTTTGAGCTATTATGACTAAAGATGCTATGGTGATTCGTGGATAAATATTTGTGTAGAAGTGTGCTTTCATTTCTTTAGGCAAATACCCAGGAGCAGAATTCTGCATCATATAGCTAATAAATTGTCAAACCATTTTCGAGATGGTTGTACCATTTTCCATTGCCACCAGTAATGTTTAAAAGTTCCAATTGATCTACATCCTCCTCAATCCATGATATTGTCAGTCCTTATAATTTTAGCCATACTGGAGGTTACATAGTAGTATTGAGAAACTAATGTGACTCCATTTTTGAGAACCAGCCTCTACCTCAGAGCAAAGTCTGTCCAAGGAAGGGGGCGTGACCCTTGTCCTTGGAAAAACCCACAGAGTACTAAGCACATACCCACCCTGCTGAGTTGTTTGTCTGTAAATAACAGGAGAGGTCTGAGGCGCCAGGTGTCCCTGACTCAGTTAGGCTAGGTGAGGACCCATAGCAACCCCCCTTGAAACCTCCAATCAGCATGAGACAGGGAAAATACCTGGGATGCCAGATGACCACCAAGTAGTTTATGGTGGTTGATAACATGTTGGGAAACCATGTAGTTTAGCATGTACGCCCCTCGTGGCCTAAACCGTTCAGTTCAAAGGAATCTCCCTCTTGTACTAACCAATCACCCCTACCCAACTTGTTCCCACCATTGAATGTGCTAATCAATGTTAAGAGTTGTTGTTTGACTTTCCCGCAGCGGTATGGAATAATTTGCTGTGTGATATTGTTACACATAGAGTATCCCCAAAAAACCTATAAAATCTCACTGAACAAAGGACTGGGACTCACTCCCTGGGACCGCTACATTGGGAACGGTTGTGAGTCCAGGCTTGAGCTTGCAATAAAGACTTGTGTGCTTGTATCAGATTCAGCTCCTGGAGGTCTATTGGGGTCCCACAAATCTGGCATAACAGTATCTATGGTTTTAAAATGAATTTCTCTGATAAAATGATGTTGAACACTTAACATGTTCAACATTCCATATATACATAACATATATCTTCTTTGGTGAAGTGTCTGTCCAAGTGTTCAGTCCATTTTTGCTTTTTGGTACCGGGGATTAAATCCAGGGGCACTTAACCACTGAGCCACATACCCCAGCCCTTTTTAAATTTTTATTTAAAGACAGGGTCTCACTAAGTTGCTGAGGCTGGCTTTCAACTCACAATCACCCTGCCTCAGCCTCTGGTGCCTCTGGGATTGCTGGCATGTGCTACCATACCCGGCTCAGTCCCTTTTTAGAAATTGGATGTTTTACCTTTGTTTTATTGAGTTGTAGGAGTTCTTTATATATTCTAGATACAAGTCCTTCAGCTTATAGGAATTATTTATATATCCTCAATATAAATCCTTTGGCTAATATATACAAAATGTTTTGTCCCAGTCTGTGGATATCTTTTCTTAATGGTATCTCTTAATAGCAAAAGTTCTGATTTTTTAATCCAATGATCAATTTATTCTTTTTCTTTCTTTCTTCCTTTCTTTTAAAATTTTGGTTCTGAGGATTGAACCTAGGGGTACTCTACCACTGAGTTACATCCCCAGATCTTTTTTTTTTTTTAAGTACGTTTTCACTAAGATGCTGAGGCTGACCTTGAATTTGCAATCCTACCTCAGTCTCCTGAACTGCCAGGATTATAATTGTATGCTACCATGCTCAGAGAAATTAAATTTATTTACCTAATATTCTTGTCTCACACAGAATTCATATATGTGATGCTCTGTGAAGCTATACAACACAGATGTTCTATAATGTCCCCATCTCTGTACTCTGAGGTTTCCATTACCTGAAATGCCTTTTCCCTCATTTTGGAATAAATGTTCTCTCTCCATGAAGCTTTCTGCCATCTTCTCAATCAGGACTATTGTGACTTTTCTTGATCTCCCAAGATACTCTTTTATTTTTTATTTATTATAATAATATAATAGCTTTCATGTATTATTACTATGTATGTAAGACAGTGTGCTAAGTATTTAACATGCATTACCAGTTATAGTCATCATAGAAACAATATATGTAGATATTACTTTGTTCCAATTGACAGATGAAGAAATTGAGGGTTGAGTCCCTGTAGTATGCTGTTTTAAGTCCTTTGGGTTTAGACTGAGGAGAGGGATAGCTGGGTCAAATGTGGTTCCATTCCCAATTTTCCAAGCAATCTCCATACTGCTTTCCATATTGGCTGCACAAGTTTGCAGTCCCACCAGCAGTGTATGAGTATACCTTTTTCCCCATCCTTGCCAACATTTATTGTTGTTTGTCTTCATAATAGCTGCCATTCTGACTGGAGTGAGAAGAAATCTTAGAATGGTCTTGATTTGCATTTCTCTAATTGCTAATGATGATTTTTTAAATATATTTGTTGATTGATTGCATATCATCATCTGAGAAGTGTCTGTTCAGGTCTTTTGCCCATTTATTGATTGGGTTATTTGTTTTTTGGGTGTTTAACTTTTGAGTTCTTTATATACCCTAGAGATTAGCGCCACATCAATGTTTATAGCAGCACAATTCACAATAGCTAAACTTTGGGACCAACCTAGATGCCCTTCAATAGATAAATGGAAAAAAAATGTGGCATATATACACAGTGGAATATTACTCAGCAATAAAAGATCATGGGATTTGCAGGTAAATGGATGGAATTAGAGAAGATAATGCTAAGTGAAGTTAGCCAATCCCAAATAACCAAATACCAAATGTTTTCTTTGATATAAGGAGGCTGATTCATAGTGGGATAGGGAGAGGGAGCTTGGGAGGAATAGATGAACTCTAGATAGGGCAGAGGGGTTGGAGGGGGAAGGAGGGAGTATGGGGTTAGAAATGATGGTGGAACGTGATGATCATTATTATTCAAAGTACATGTATGAAGACATGAATTGGTGTGAATATACTTTGTATACAACCAGAGATATGAAACACTGTGCTCTATATGTGTAATAAGAATTGTAATGCATTTAACTGTCATATATAAATAAGAGAAAAAAAGGAAAATGATTTAAAACAGTGCTGAGGGTTAGGGACTTTCTGTAATAATATGATCATATGATTAATAAATGTTTATATTTTTATGTTAAAAAAAGGAATTGAGGGCTGAGGCTGTAGCTCAGTGGTGAAGCACTTGCCTAGAATGTGTGAGGCACTGGGTTTGATCCTTAGCACCACATAAATATAAACAAGCAAAATAAAGGCTTGCTTTATCTATAACTACAAAAGAATTATTAATAAAGGAAATTGAAACACAGAGATTAAGTAATGTGTCCAATATCACACAATTACCATATTTCAGAGTTAAAATTCTAAGGTCTGTTTGAATCTATTTGGCTACAGAGTCTGTGTTCTTAACAGTTATGCTGCTGTTCTGTCTTCAGATAGTAGTACCTATTTTGCTTGCATCTCTCCCAAACTGAGATGGTACTCAAAACATTGCTTCCTGGTATACTTGGAAAGATTGCTTGTGAGGCCCCACAGATAGCAGAATTTAAAACCCTTAAACAGAAAAAAGGAAAGGTCTTTGAAGTCTCCTTGTAACTTATAGTGAGTGTGCCCCAGACAGGGTGGGAAGTAACATTTTACTTTGCCTCCATGTACAAGTTCTTTGAGTAATGTTTTGAGTTAGCACATCTGACATCACTAAAGTAGCTTTCCATTTTAACCCTTGGGGAATTTGGTGAAACTTCTTTGTAAATGAGAGCTACAAATAGGAAGAGCTAAATCATTTCTTGGTTCTTTTTCTTAAAAATATAATTTGTGTCAGGTGCAGAGGTACACACCTGTATTTCCAGGGGCTGGGAAAGCTGAGGCAGGAGGATTTCGAGTTCAAAGCCAGGCTCAGCAGCTTAGCGAGGCCCTAAGCAACTTAGCAGGACTTTGTTTCAAAATAAAATATTAAAAAATGGCTGAGGATGTGTCTTAGAGGTTAAGCACCCCTAGGTTCAATCCCTGGTACAAAAAAAAAAAAAAAAAAGAAAAGAAAAGAAAGAAAGAAAGAAAAAAGATTGTTAGAGTCTGTAAACAAGTCAGGATGGTGCCTGGCATTTTGCCAGAGAAATGTTAGAGTCTGTAAACAAGTCTGCATGGCACCTGGCAAAATGCCAGAGGGAGTGGTTTGTGAAGTAAGGCCAGCGAGCCATTAAGTGTAGAGATTCCTTATTGGTTGACTGCTGTATCTAGTTTATGTTAATTAAGATAAGCTGTGTGGAATGTATAAATATCTCTCCGGTCCTACAAAAGGCTCCCATTCCTGCTGTATCAATCTACACAAGTTGTTCGTCACCCCCGGTTATTTTGCCCAGCCAGCCGGGCTGCGGCAGAAGATATCTACACATAAATTAAATTTGTTCCAAATTATTAAAGTAAAACTTGTGTATTTTAGGTAACTTGGAAAAATGAAAAGCACAAAGAAGAAAATTCTCTTATAATTCTACTGCACTGAGATAACCATTATTAATGTTTAAATAATCTATTCTCATTTTTTCTGTGCACACATAGTCACGATATACACATATTTGGAAAATATAACTGATAATGCCACAATTTATAAGCAATTTTTACAACCATACATGGTAAATACTTTGTTTTCCTTTAACATCATTTTAACAGCTGCATAGTATTACATCATAAATATAACCATAAATTATTTAACCCCACCCTATTGTTTGGATTTAAGTGGTTTCTGATCTTTCATATGTATTCACATGCTTGCATGTGCATGTTTACTTTGTTTCTGATTATTTCCTCAGGAGCAGGAAGTGGGAGAGAAGCTAAATCACTTAATGTTCCAAGTTACATTTCACTCTGGTAGAATCCTACCAGTTAATATTTTCAGTGGAGCTAAGTTACCATTTGATGAATAAAATATTGGTAATCCTTTAGGGGCCAAATCCTAAAAGCATTGCCAGAATCTCTCCACTGCTAGAAGGAAGAGTAATGGCTCCAAGCAATAAGGGAAAAGTCCCAAGTATTTCAATATTCATATCAGAGCACCAACTTTGCCATGCTGACTGGTTTACACTCCCAAATCCATGGACTGACAACACAAAATAGCTGTACATTGAGTTCTGAACAGAAATGTTAGTTTTAACCCAGTTAATTAGCTATGTCACCCCCTACCCCAGGCTAAGATTTGTGGGCAGAATCCATTTGTGATATGTATTTGTAGGTGGCTCCTTCTTGATATCCATAGTACCTTCAAACTCAAATTTTTTTTTCTGAATGAATGAAATTAATATTATATTTATGCTTACCTCCTATTGACTCCTTTGGGAGATTTAAAAGATGCATGCTCTTGGAATTTGTTATCACAAAGACTGGAAGACTTATCTATAATGAGAACAGAATTTGGCCAACTGAAACAACTTTAATAGGTTGGAGTTTCTGGGCAGAGATCTCTGCCACAGGTTTACTAATCCATATAATAAAAAGACCATGAAATAATCTTCTTCCAACCTGCATTTAGAATCTAAACAATTGCAACATTCTTGTGTAACTCAATACACATATCATCTAAAAGAAAAAAAAACCATCAACAGGAAAAATGTATTATTTCAACAGAAATTTTGTTGAAACTTGATGACCAATTTCTTTTTTTTTTCCTCAATCAAATTCCAGTAAAACAGGTATCAATGTCACAAAATGAATTACAGTGAAAATACATCTAAGGTTTTGGAGGACCATAATTATTATTTTGCTAATATCTTTATAAGTAGTCTACTATTTAACACTCATAAATGTCATACTCATGAAAACTACAACATCCACAGACAGTACATTTGCATAAAATAAGGAATATTGTGTGAGGCAGAGGAAGGCCTTAAGAAGCTCCATAGTTTTCCCTCTAATGATTCTAGGAGAGAAAAAGATACTATATAGTTTCTTGTGATTTTGTTGTGAAAATCCTGAGTGCACACATCCTTGTTCAGAATCAATGTCTCTTTGCCCATGAATGATAAAGGAGGATGTCTTTTTTCCATTGTTGTAACAATCTATTTGAAACTGGGTAATTTATGAAAAATAGAACTTTATTTGGTACATAGTCAGGAAGGCTGGGAAGTCTCAGAGCATAGCATCGGTATTCAGTCAGCATCTTGGGGGACTTCTTGCTGTATTATAACATTATGGAGGACATCACATGGTAAGACAGAGCAAGCATGTATCAGCTCTGGTCTGTCTTCCTTATCTCATAAAGCCCCAGTCCCATCATGGAGGTCCCTTCCTGGTGCCTTTATCTCATCTGATTACTTATATTGTGACAAGGTAAAATCAGCTGGTACTGAGAATGCTCACCCTGTAGATAGGACATAGAGTTCACTTCACATATCACACTCTGGTCTGCTTCAGTTCTTGCCCTGCTAACTATACTCGTGGTAGGCATTTGAATTTCCCACCCTGCCACAAGTTAAGGAATAACATAATGGGAAAGTGGTCAGGACTAAAATGACCTCACTTGACCACTAACTCCTTCTGGTGTGTCTGAAAGAGCTGATGAATGACTGGAATGTCTCAATCATATACATGATTTGCTGTAAAAAAAATTTTCACTTTCATCTTTATTTTTTCCCTAGTTCAGATGGTTTTCTGCTTCTTCTTTTTGCTTCCCCACCTTGTGCACTGCAATTCTAGTTGGTAGTTCTATAGCAGAACTTTCAATGCTTGCCACATTCATTGCATAAAACAAAGGTAATCAGGGGTTAATCAGCACTGCATATCTGTGCCTGGTTAGAATTGCAGTTCTTCTTGCATTTGTTGCATTGGAAGAGATCAGTGCAGCCAGTCTTGGAGATCGCCTCTTGGGTCCTTCCTCAACTCCTTCAGCTTGTCACTGATAATTTTCTCTACTGTCATCTTTCCAATGAGCCTGCTAGAGATGGGTTGCTGATTTGGCTGGCAGTACTTCATGCCCATGCTCTTGAGATCCTAGTAGATTCCTGATGTCATCTTGTCACAGGTACTCCGTAATCCTTGTAATCATTGCCCACCACTGTCAGGGTTATTGACAGCCTCTCCATATACTTGTCCTGAACACAGTCCCCTGTGAGAAAGTCACAGGGGCCAGAAGTCAGACAAAGAGGCAAACATGGGTCTTTATAAGGAGTCCATTATCTCTAACACACTCATTAATGTCATAATCATGAAAACCAGAAGCTCTCCTGGGTGTTTGGGGATTCTCGGCTATCTATGTTTTTTTTTTTTTTTTCTTAATATTTATTCTTAAGTTTTAGGTGGACACAATATCTTTATTTTACATTTATGTGGTGCTGAGGATCGAATCCAGTTCCTCGTGCAAGCTAGGTGAACACTCTACCACTAAGCCACAACCCCAGCCCCTCTCGGCTACCTATTTGTTGCTATTTGATAGTTCTGGAGGCTGCAAGCCTAAGATCAAGGTTCTTTCTGGTCAGTTCAGTTCATGGTGAGAGGTTTAATCCTAGTCATCTTCTTGCTGTTGTCACATGATGTAAAGAAGGAGCTTATTTGCTTTCTACTACCTTGTTAGAAACAATTTTAAACAGCTGTATATAGGTTGACATGGCCTGATTTATTTCCCTAAATTATCAATTTATTTATGATTTGTACTGGAAATTATATCTTCATAACGTTAAGTTTCAGAGAGTAGAAGCAAAGAAAATGCAGATCTAAACTCCTCAACCCTGTGAAGGCCATGGTTATTAAAGGAATTTACCTCTGCCTTCTTAGAAAAGCTATCAAGAACACAGCATCATTGTTGTCGTGTATTTAAAAAATAAATAATTAAATAAATAAAAGAAGAAGGGAAAAAAAAAGAACACAGCATCAGAATATTTAATTCAGCTGTACATTCTCATGAGTATCTGTAACATCTAATTATCAAATACACAATTCAGAGTAAGACAGTATTGGGGCTAGCTGAAGCAGGGAGGGGAAGATTTTAATTACTGAATGAAGACATGCTGATGTCATTAATTTGTCTTTAAGAATTTTGTGGGAATCAAATTGCAATGAAATGCAAATGCAACCTCATGATTTATCATTGCCTTTGAAACTTTGGTTAACATTGTTGGCATTATCGTTATAAACTACTCATTAATTGTATATTCCCCTAAATTTATGCTCTTAAATTCATCACCATTCTTTGATATCATAGAAAGATATTTGGTGTTTGTCCAGGTTCCTGGTAGAGAACTCTTAAACCCTTGGGATTTCCTGACTGATAAGGTGATAGGAGTGTCTTTTGTTCTGATGAAGCAACTCTTGGCCCCAAAATAACTTCAGGATAAGCACTGGTAGCCAGAAAGACTAAGCCTTGAGTAGAAGCTTAGAATTACAGCTCCAACCCCCAGTTTCCAGTGAAGGGAGAGGCATTGGAAACTGGCCAATGATTTAATCAGTCACACCTAATGAAACCTCCGTAAAAACTCCTCCACAGTGGGGTTTTGGGAGCTTCCAGGTCAGTGAACACATCAAGGCACCAGGAGGGTGGTGTTCTCCAGCTCCAGGAGAACAGAAGCTCCTGCTTTTGGGACTCCTCTGGACTTCAGCACTGCTTAAGAGGTCTTAAGCACCTCTCCGTTTAGCTATTCTTTCATCCTTTATAATAAATTGGTAAACATAAGTAAAGTGCCTTTCTGTGTTCTGTGAGTCATTCTAGCAAATAATGGAACACAAGGAAGAGGTTGTAAGAATCCCAGTTCATAGCTGGTTGTTCCAAAGTATGCATGGCCCAGGACTTGCAAAATGGCATTTGAGGTGGGGTAGGTCTTGTGGAACTGGGCCTTTTAACTTGAGGAATTTGATGCTAACTCCTGGTAGATAGTGTCAGAACTGAATTGAATTGTTGGATATACCCAATCTGTATCAGAGAATTGGAGGAGTAGCATTGGAAAAAATACCACATGTCGGTGTCAAGAGAAAATTAAACCCTCCTATGCCTTCTTACCAAGTGCTCATAACTGTATGATTCTGCCATTGATCATTAGTAATATTGATGAGTTACTTTAAGCAGTCTCCTTAAATCCATGTTTTCAATTTCTCTTACTTTATTGCCTTTTATGCAACCATTTTAATCTACTCCACAAATATTGAAATCCCATTAAGTGTCCAGCTCTATCCTAAGGTATCATTGTGAGCAAACCCAGATACAAATGCCTACTCTCATGAGTCTACATGGAAACAGGCATCCATCAAAGAATCAGATCTCCAGATTCATTTACAATTATGGTAAGTCCTATGGATGAGAAGTATGAGATGCCACTATTATTTTTATCAGAAAGATCACGAAACACTTTTCTGAGGAAGCCAAAGTCAGAAGAACTATAAGAGGTTAACTAGATGAAGATGTGGAAGTGCTTCTTTCAAAGACTTCTGAGATTGAAGGTTCTTATCTTCAACTTCTTATTTAAGTACCCTCTTTCTGTCACTTTTTCCCACCACAATTTTACTTTCATTAAGAGCCACTTAGAACAACATCAGAAGAAAACACTTCAGAGGCTTTTTTTTTAAAGAGAGAGAGGAGAGAGAAAAAGAGAGAGAGAGAGAGAGAGAGAGAGAGAGAGAGAGAGAATGTTTTTGTTAATATTTATTTTTCAGTTTTTGGTGGACACAACATCTTTATTTTATTTTATGTGGTGCTGAGGATCAAACCCAGCACCCGGCGCATGCCAGGCGAGCGCGTTACCGCTTGAGCCACATCCTCAGCCCTTTCAGAGGATTTTTGAACAGATAAAAGTATTAAATGTACAATAAAGAAAGCCCTAATTTCTCACACTTGCGTACTGCTATCCTCCTCAGTTTCCTTCTCATGTGCCACATGAATCCCCAACTGGTACAGCTGGCATTCACCTAGCTGGGCCCCTGTGATTATGAAAATAACAGAGCTATGAACCAAGACTGTTAGACCACAATAAAGCAATTTACTTTGCTGATTGGAGTACAGGATGTCTTCAAGGAGATTTAAAATAGGTTTTAAAGAATGGGACAGGAGGGAGGATTTCCAGCAGGAGGAAACAGGATGCATAAAAGCACAGAGAGGCAACAGAACACTACATATTTGTAAAGTCAGTGGGTAGTTTAAAATTCCCTAAAAGAAAGTTAGGAAAACACTATAGAAAGTGAATTTAAATCAGCTTTTCAGAAATAGAAAGAACTAAATTTCAGTAAATTCAGAAAGTCCCATAAGTAGAAACTGTCATAAAAAAAAAAATCCTTGGTAAATGAGTTGTTACTTGACACACTAATATTAAGTCTGTAGTTGTCAGAGGTTCTCAAAACTATAACTTAATTTCCTGGGATGTGCTTATTTCCTAACTTGTCTTATTTAAATTCTTTCCCGTTTTCGATTAGCTTCCAACTGTTGCCTCTCGTTTTTCTCCCCCACCCCCACATACCTTTCTCTTTTCTTGCTTAACATCTATGACAATCTTTGACAACTGATTTTTCTATCCTCCCAGACCATGATGTGACAGAATTTAAGTATAACTTTTTGTCGGTTCTTCATTTGATTTAAAAAGTAATTTATTTTTTTTCTCTCCCACTTTTCCTCCCATCTTCCCTCCCCTCTCTCCCTTCTCCTTCCTTTCAGCTCTACTAGACTTCCTTTCATTCATATATTAATTTGTATTTGATTGGTTATTAAAAAGTAATTTATATTGGAATGAAAGCTTTCCCTTGAAATAACATATGGCAAGACCTGGAGGAAACAATGTTCAGTTTAATGAAAGACTCACCCATAGAATAAGTCTTCCATAAATAATTATCAATAAAGAAAAATATTCACAATATCTTTGATCAAATAAGCTGTACAATTTCCTATAACCATACAAACAGTCAAATATTATTAACTGCCTCCATCCTTAATGGATAAAGGCAAACTTTTCCCTTTTTAAAAATTGAGAGTGCTGCAGAATGTCTCTATTGCATGTGGAAAAAAGAACATTTATTAGCATACATACTATGTCAGGCTCTGTGACAGGTGCAATCTGAATGCTATCTTGATTAATCAGGCATCAGTATACCCAAGTCGGGAGATCGTCATACAATTGCAGTGTGGTGAAAAACTTTAGAGAAGCTGAAGCTCAGAGTAGATTAGTAGTTATTTAACTCATTAACAGCCAAATGAGACTTGAACCCAATTTCCTGACTCTTAGTCTCATGTTCTTTCTATTTCATACTGCCATTCCCATGACATTTGTCTTTTGGTCACTTTTTTTTCTGTCTTTCTCTCTCCACCCCCTTCTCTTTTTATCTGTTTGAAATCATCCTCTCAACAATTTTGGGGGGAGGTATATGGTACTAGGAATTGAACCCAAGGCCTTGCATACACTAGGAAAGTACTCTACAACTGAGCTACATCCCCAGGCCCTTCAACAACTTAATCCAACATTTATCTAAACAATTATCAGCTACATATTAAACCTTAAATATTGTGCTTGGCATTTGGTTAGGTACAATAAGTTAATATGCAGAGATAACTAAAAGACCTTTGTAAACAGGTCTATAGGATTTCAGAGGAGGGAAGATGACCTGTGAATTGGACTTTTAAAGAATGGAAAAAGTTTTCATGAAGATATAAGGGCTAATGATAGGAAAATAATTCTATGCAAAATCAAAGGCAATAATATGGACACAGAGGAGGGGAGCATTGCAAGTTGGAGAGATGCATTAGATGAGAAATACACAGCAGGGTAAGGGATCTTTCCTATTAACAAGACCAGTCTAGAAAAAATACAGTGTAGAAGCCCCAGTTTGATATCATGGAAGTTGGAGAAATGTCATTTAGGAGCACTGGAAGTGGGCAAAACTCAGCAACTTATTTGACAAAGGCTGATGCTAAGATGAACTGTGAGGAGTAAATAATCACAGTCCAAGACTTATTAGCATACTCCTACCTCTAGGGGGAGCTCAAGATTTCCATCCTTCATTCCAAAAAAAGATCTCTGAATCCAAGATAAAATGGAGATTTTAGACAGGAAAAAATGATTCTGTTGAAGAAATAAAGTGATTAATGGAATTGAACTGGGAGAATGTTTTCCTTGTCAATAAACTCTAAGTATTCCTGGCTTTGGTTAACTCTTGTCATGTTTTATCTTCTCACTTCTTCTCTGTCTTGTAATTAGTTTCTAGAACATTCTTAAGTCAGAAGGACAGAAGTATCTTTGGGAGGGTGGGTTGATCTTCCTTGTCTAGCTTGGGCGCTGGACAAGAGTCCAAATAGGATTTAGCCAGGCAGAACTGGCAGTAAAGAAGGTCATTTGCCCAGTGTCCTTTGTACGTTGTTGGGTGAGAAGCTTGTGCAGCCACACACATGATTCAGGATCCTGGCCAGATTATTTCCAGTTTTATAATTGTATGAGATTAGCATCTGATGTGGTCATATAAGGGACTAGAAAATAGAAAGCAGGAAGTCTATGGGGGATCTTTTTATTTTTTTTCAAAAAAATTTTTTAAAATATTTGTTTCTTAGTTGTAGTTGGACACAATATCTTTATTTTATTTATTTATTTTTATGTGGTGCTGAGGATCAAACCCAGGGCCTTGCATGTGCTAGGTGAGCGCTCTATTGCTGAACCACCATCCCAGTCCCTTTTTAAAAATATTTTTATTAGTTGCTGATGGACCTTTATTTTATTTACTTATTTACATATGTGCTGAGAATCAAACCCAGTGCCTCATACATGCTAAGCAAGCACTCCACCACTGAGACACAACCCCAGCCCCAAGAGGGGATCTTAGTAAAAACTTTAGTTAGTGATTACCAATAGGCAGAGATGGAGACCTCTTTCTAGCACCAGAAAATGTACCATCAATGGGCTGAAACTATAAAGGCACATACCTGCACATTTTTGAAGCTCCGTTCCTTAGTGTGAGAGTGGACTCTAGGTTTGGCTGCTTTTCTGGAACTAGAAAAATCCCACTAGCAGAAGTCTGAAATTTGATTCAAAGTCAAATGGGGAGACTGATATCTTTTCTACAAGACAAAGGCTGGGTTCTTAGACAGAATCAATCCTCACTTGATTTTAGGAATAGGAATAGAATTCCAGGAACAATGACATGAATCTAGGATCCTAGAAAGATATTTAATCTTTAGAAATGAAGGAGACCTGTGAATGACATAGGGAAGAAAGACAGCAATATCATAAATTATTAGTTTCACTAGTACTTAGGTACAACTTTCTGGGAAGGCAGGCAGCCCTGCACAAATCTTGGAAATACTCTAGCATATGAGTGTCAGAATGTCACAATATTAGTCTTACTTTTTTCTCTGCATTCATTTGGAAAACATTTTTTAAATGCCTCTATGTTGCAGTTATAGGTACCACATTATTATTCTCAAATGCCATCAGATATTTTAACATGAAGGCCTATGCTCAACAGAAATAATTTCTTATTCTATCATTTATGTACTTCTATCTTATTTAATATTTATCTTTTAAATCCCATTATAAATTCATAAATGATTAGTGCAGAATTTTTAAAACACAAAAACACAATGCAAAACAAAAATTAGCTATAATTCTACCATATATTAACATTTTGATATATGCCCTTTTACTGTTTTTTTTAACATCTTGTGTATATTTTTAAACAAAAAATCATATATTCTCTTTTGTACCTTTTTTCCACTTAGTAATCTATTTATAGAACTATTTTAATGTCAATATATAAACTACAGCACAGTGTTTTCTTTCTTTCTTTATCTCTCTCATTTTTGTTTTTTAACAATACTAGGAATTGAATGCAGGGGTACTCTGCCACTGAGCTACTCCCAGTCCTTTTTATTTTATTTTATTTTTAATTTTGAGATGGTGTCTGACTAAGTTGCCCATATTGGCCACAAACTTGAAATCCTCTTGCCTCAGCCTTCTTAGCAGCTAGGATAAAAGGCATATGCCACCAAGCCTAGCTTATATTTTTTCTCTAAGATATTTTTTATTATACAAATATTACCTGTGCATTTTTTTTGTGTGTGCTTAAAAGTGGAGAAAGTTTGTGCAGAAGGAAAGAAGTCATCTAAAATCCTAACATCCAGAGATTAATTACTTTTGCTATTTCAATCTATTTCCTGACAGTCTGTTTTTAAAATTTTGTACATAGTAAATACATGTATTCTGTCACAGAAATATTTTATTCTTTTTCTTTGCTTATAATAAATACCAATTATTTTGTTGTTTCTTTGAGTAAAAATCTAATATGTTCACATATATTAAAATTAAATTCAGAAAAGTATAAAAGAAGGCAAAAATGACTGCCAAATCTGACATTTGAAGGCAATACTTACTAAAATTTTAGTAATTTTTCTTTGTCATTACTTATGTTATTTCACTTAATTTTCACAACATCCCTAAGGGATAGATACTATTATTATCTGAATTCACAGATAAGAAACTAAGGCTTAGGTGAGTTACATAATGTGCCCAAGTTTCCGTAGCCAATGAATGAGTACTGGTCTTGACCCATTATTTAATACTGCCATTCACATTTGTGTATGTGAGCTCATTTGATACAGGTTGTCTTGTAACTCTTTGCCATTTGACCATATATTGCAGAGATCCATGAATTATAAAATATTTCATTACCATTTTAACAGATTTATGGTATTTCATTGTATGGTGTCTTAACCTCCATTTAATCAATCTCCTGTTTATATTATTTTCAGTTTTTTCTATTATAATTAGGGTGCAATAAAAATTGCTGTACACTGCTAATTCATATGGATTGTTTTCTGAAATCCAGATTAGTAATCTAATTACTTACCATTTTATACAGAAATGTCAGTTAAATGTCAGTATGCATGTTTTAAGTTTTTTGATGTATATTGACAAATTGCCCTGTGAAAAGTCATAGTCATTTATTTATGCACCCTCTAGACAACTAAGTCTTGGCATTCTTCTTCATTTCTCTGATTATTATTTGAATTGAGTGTTATTTTTAAATGTTTATATTTCTTCTTTTGTGAATCCCTTATTCACATAACATTGACTATTTTTCTATTGGAATATTTGCCTAGATATTCATCAAAGATACCATTGAAGTGTCTTATTTTTAAAACTATATTTTCTTGCTGTTTTTTCCTTTAAAAACACTGAATGTATTATTGATATTGCTTTTTTTTTTTTTTTTTTTTTAAGTACAGGGAATTGAACCTGGGACTTTACTGTTGAACTACATTCCCAACCATTCTGATTTTTGATTTTGAGACAGAGACTTGCTAAATTGCTTAGGCCCTCACTAAACTGCTGAGGCTGGCCTCAAATTACAATCCTTCTGCCACAACCTCTCAAGTTGCTGGGATAATAAGCAATATTTTTCACTTTTAATTCACTTGCATAAAATTTTCATAATTTCTATTTTACCATTTTATGTACAATTTCATTGTGAGAGTCCCTTCATGAATAACATTCTGTTGAAGAAAAATGGCAACTGACTACATATGTATGGGGTAGAGTTTACTATACCTTTTTTATTAATAAATTTTATTATTTTTTTTTAACTGCTTTAGGTTTGCAGAAAAAATTAGCAGACAGTACAAAGAGTTCCTGTATGCTATAGCACCTCTATCCTCACTCCAATTTCCCCTATTAACATTTTTTCATCATTATGGTACCTTTGTTATAATTGATAAGCCAATATCTATATGTTATTATTAGCTAAGGACCATATTTGCATTAGGGTTCACTTTTTGCATTATATATTCTAAGAGTTTTGACAAATGCATAATGACAAGTATCCATAATTATAGTATCTTGTATAGTAGTTTAACTGTCCTGAAACAATCCTGTACTCTATCTATTCATCCCTCCCTCCTCCCCACCCTCTGGTAACCACTAACCTTTTCACTATCTTTATGGTTTTGCCTTTCGAGAATGTCTTGCAGTAGGAATCATAAATATGTAGCCTTTCAAGTTAGCTTCTTTTACTTAATAATATGTATTTAAGATTCTTCTATGTCTTTTATAGTTTAATAACTCATCTGTTTTTTAAAAATATTTTTTAGCTGTCAATGGATCTTTATTTTATTTATTTACATGTGGTGCTGAGAATTGAACACAGTGCCTCACACATGGTAGGCAAGTGCTCTCCCACTGAGCCACTGCCCCAGCCCCAACTCATCTGTTTTTATTGATAAATAATATGTCATTGTCAGAATGTGCCACAGCTTAATCATCCATTCACCTACTGAAAGACATCTTAGTTGTTTCCAAGTTTTATTCAAGCATGAATAAAGCTGCTGTAAACATCTGCATGCAGGCTTTTGAGCAGACATAAGGTTTCAACTCATTTGGGTAAATATCAAAGAGTTTAATGTTGGAGCTGATGATTTACTTTATAATTTTAATTTAATTTATGGATATTTTTTTCTACTTCATCAATCTGTTTGCCTAATACTGTCAGAACTAATCTCTTGATAGACATATTCTTTGGAGTCACAGAAGATGAAAGCTGAACAAATACCACAGATTAGTGGAAAATCTGGAAAAGTCAAGTTAATGAAGCCATTACTTTGCTTTCTTCTGTTCTCACTAAGAAAACTTATAAGATCCTGGGTAGTGTGATTTTTTGCTAAAACTGAAACAGTTGGTCATCCTGTGATTGATACCAGGGTTGTGATTCTAGATTGTAATGCCTAAGGTCCTTCATCTGTGAAAACCCCTCAATCCTGGGTAAAAGAGAAGGCTCTTGGATCACTTTCTTTTGTGTAGTTATATTGTTTTAATCAGGCAGTGATTCTAATAAATTTGAGGAAGATTTATAAGGTAGTGGTATGCAGGAGGACTGGAAGGGAGTGAAGCTACAATCAGGGAAACTCCCCTCACACAGGCAGCAGAGGCCTCAACCACTTTAGAAGTAGAAAGGAAGGTGGAAAGATTTAGAGAGTAACCCTTGACAACACTAACTTTTTTCTTTTTGGGGTAACAGTTGTTTTTAAGTTCACTAATACCACATTTTTAGCAGCCTCTTTTTGAATCATCTTGTTTTCACTTCTATAATTCATTCCACATTATTAAAAAACAAAACAAGTCTGGAACAATTAAAAAAAAAATAAGCCAGGTAAGTGATGCATGCCTGTAGTTCCAGCTACTCAGGAGGCTGAGAAAAGAGGATCACAGTAGCATAGACATCACCTAAGACCAGGAAGGGAATGAGGAAGGGTATAGTGCCAAAAACAAATAGAGGTTTTTTAAAAAATAAATATTAAAAAAAAAAAAAGGACAGGGATGTGGCTCAAGCGGTAGCACGCTCACCTGGCATGCTTGCAGCCAGGGTTTGATCCTCGGCACCACATACAAACAAATGTTGTGTCTGCCAAAAAAAAAAAACACCTAAAAAATAAATATTAAAAAAAAAAAAAAAAAAAACAGCTCTCTGGAAGATGGTGGCGAATAGAGTGCATCACCCCTGTGTACTGTGTCACTACGCAGGTGAATAACAAGTTAGAACGACCAAAAGCTATCTTGTTAGGAATTTCCAGCAAAATTGGCGTCGAGAAGCGGCCAACAACGCAGAGAAACGGCGCCTAGGATTCTGTGGAGTCCTGCCAGCTGTGCCCTCACTGAGCTCCGGGCTGAGTTCGGGGTTTGAGACAGGGGAAGGAAGTGGTCCAGTTCTGTCCCCCACACCGGACAGTCCACCAAGGAAGCCAGCAGCCACCATCTTGGAGAGCTGACGTCACCATCACCAGTTTCCGACAGATCGCAGCAATAGAACAGGTGTGTGTCATTCAGCCCATCTCCCATACAGTGGGGAATTCGCATAAAATCTCTCCCCGACTCTCTGGGGGAGGGATTATCAGAGTGAGCATGAATAGCAGAAGGAATCAAAACAATAAGGTGCCGGTTCCCAATTGCCACGCTCCACACCCAGCAAACTGCAGGTCCAGAGTATAGTTTGAACTGCCGAGAGGCATCATACTGGGGAAGGCCTGGCTAGCAGGAGAAGCCAGGGGACTAGAGGCCAGGAATAAACCTAAGCTAAGAGGTTTTGAGAGACACCAGGCCGGGGAGGAGGGAGCGGCCTCACATGCATTGTATCCTACAGCCAGAGGGCAAAATCTTGGCCCAGAAGGCACAGCACCACCTACTGGAAGCAAAGAAAATAGAAGCCTAACAGTGCCTTTTTTTTTTTTTTTTTTTTGCTTTTTTCATTTTTTTAATTCTTTAATTTTTCAATTTTAATTTTTTTTAATTATTTTTTTTCAATTGTAATTTTTTTCAATTATAATTTTTATTTTACTGCATTTTATTATTTTTTTAATCATTTCTTTTCTATTCTTTTCTCTTTCTTTCTTCTCTCCCTCTCTCTTTCTTGGTTTGTGTCCTTACCTTTTCCCCATCTTTCCTCTTAAGCATGAACACCCAGATTACGTATAACTTACTAATTGCAAATAGATGAATACTACGAATCTGTTTATAGTCCGCCTAAGCCCTTAACTACCCCCAAGTACTCTTGTCTATTCTCTTGTTAATATCCACCTGCATTTGAGCAACCCCCCAAAGAAGCTAACATATACTAACCTCCATACCATCAAATCGCCTGATCTTAACATAAAATCCTAAGTCCAAACCTCAATTCTCTATATGCCATCAAAATCTGAAGACCTTTAATGAAACTAATGAATTTACCTTAAATCACAATTAAATCCAACATCTCTAAACATTGTCTCCTAACACAAAGGAGAGATAGTGGAACTATAAAAACCAAAACAAATTTAAAGGAGAAAACAGAAACACAGCAGTCAAACAGAGTTGGAAAGTAACGTGAGCACCATGAAAAAAAATGGGGAAAAAAGGATTACAAACAATGCAGGACAACTTAAATACATGGGAGAACCTAGAGGCATCAGAAAAATGGACAGAGAAAGAACTCAAGGCATACCTAACTCAGATGGAACGGAATCTTAGAGAAGACATTAGACACCAAGTCCAAACAATGAAAGTATATTTTGAAAACAAATTAAATAAGTAAATTCAAATGGCAAAGAACGAGCTCTACCAGGAGATAGACATCTTTTAAAAAAATCAAACAGTAATCCTAGAAATGCAGGAAACCATAAACCAAATTAAAAACTCAAACGACAATATTACAAATAGATGGATCAAGTAGAAGTCAGAACATCAGATAATGAAGACAAAATTTATCAACTTGAAAAGAATATAGTCAACACAGAAGGATGCTTAAAATTCACGAGCAATCTATCCAAGAGATATGGGATGTCATAAAAAAATAAAACTTGAGAGTCATTGGGATAGAAGAAGGTATAGAGGTTCAATCCAAAGGAATGAACAATCTATTGAATGAAATAATCCTAGAAAACTTCCCAGATATGAAAGATGGAGCCAAATCCTGGAAGCCTACAGGATCCCAAACATTCAAAACCATAATAGACCAACTCCAAGACACATAATTATGAAGATATCCAACATAGAGAACAAGGAGAGAATATTAAAAGCTATGAGAGAAAGGAGGCAGATTACATTCAGGGGTAAACCAATTAGGTTAACGGCTGATATTTCTTCATAGACGTTGAAAGCGAGAAGATCCTGGAACACCGTATTTCAAATGCTGAAAAATAATGGATTCCAACAAAGAATACTGTATGCAGCAAAATTAAGCTTCAGATTTGACAATAAAATTAAAATATTTCATGATAAACAAAAGGTAAAAGAATTCGCAGCCAGAAAACCAGCACTGCAAGGCATTTTGAGCAAAACACTACAAGAAGAGGAATTGAAAAACAGCACCCAAAACTAACAGTGGGAGGTAACTCAGTAAAGGGAAGGAAAAAAAATAACCAAAAAAGGAGAAACTAGCCATATTAAAATACATAAATAAACAAGCATGACGGGAAGTACAAACAATATATCAATAGTAACCTTAAACGTCAATGGCTTAAATTCACCAAACAAGAGACATAAGCTAGTAACCTGGATTAAAAAAAACAAATCCAACAATATGCTGCCTTCAGGAGACTCACATGATAGGAAAAGACATACACAGGCTGAAGGTGAAAGGTTGGGAAAAATCATACCATTCACATGGTCCTCAGAAGCAAGCAGGAGTGGCCATACTCTCATCAAATAAAATCAACTTCAAACCTAAGTTAATCAAAAGGGATAAAGAAGGACACTATAGAGAGCTCAAATTACTAACATACGGGATGAAAAAGGCAATATCACAACGGACACTACAGAAATACAGAAGATAATTAGAAATTATTTTGAAACCCTGTATTCCAATAAAATAGAAGATAGCGAAGATATCAATTAACTTCTTAAGTCATATGATTTGCCCAGATTGAGTCAGGAAGATACATACAATTTAAACAGACCAATAACAAAGGAGGAAATAGAAGAAGCCATCAAAAGACTACCAACCAAGAAAAGCCCTAGACCGCATGGATATACAGCGGAGTTTTACAAAACCTTCAAAGAAGAATTAATACCAATACTTTTCAAGTTATTTCAAGAAATAGAAAAAGAAGGAGCTCTTCCAAATTCATTCTATGAGGCCAACATCACCCTGATCCCGAAACCAGACAAAGACAATTCAAAGAAAGAAAACTACAGACCAATATCTCTAATGAACTTAGATGCAAAAATCCTCAATAAACTCCTGGCGAATCAAATACAAAAGCATATCAAAAAAATTGTGCACCATGATCAAGTAGGATTCATCCCTGGGATGCAAGGATGGTTCAATATACATAAATCAATAAATGTTATTCACCACATCAATAGACTTAAGGATAAGAACCACATGATCATCTCGATAGATGCAGAAAAAGCATTTGACAAAGTACAGCATCCCTTTATGTTCAAAACACTAGAAAAACTAGGGATAACAGGAACTTACCTCAACATTGTAAAAGCTATATATGCTAAGCCTCAGGCTAGCATCATTCTGAATGGAGAAAAATTGAAGGCATTCCCTCTAAAATCTGGAAGAAGACAGGGATGCCCTCTCTCACCACTTCTATTCAATTTAGTTCTCGAAATACTAGCCAGAGCAATTAGACAGACAAAAGAAATTGAAGACATAAAAATAGGAAAAGAAGAACTTAAATTATCACTATTTGCGGATGACAGGATTCTATACCTAGACGACCCCAAAGGGTCTACAAAGAAACTGCTAGAGCTAATAAATGAATTCAGCAGAGTGGCAAGATATAAAATCAACATGCATAAATCAAAGGCATTCCTGTATATCAGCGACAAATCTTCTGAAATGGAAATGAGGACAACCACCCCATTCACAATATCCTCAAAAAAAATAAATAAATAAAATACTTGGGAATCAACCTAACAAAAGAGATGAAAGATTTATATAATGAAAACTACAGAACCCTAAAGAGACAAATAGAAGAAGATCTTAGAAGATGGAAAAATATACCCTGTTCATGGATAGGCAGAACTAACATCATCAAAATGGCGATATTACCCAAAGTTTAATGCAATGCCAATCAAAATCCCAATGGCATTTCTTATAGAAATAGATAAAGCAATCATGAAATTCATATGGAAAAACAAAAGACCCAGAATAGCAAAAGCAATTCTAAGCAGGAAGTGTGAATCAGGTGGTATAGCGATACCAGATTTCAAACTATACTACAGAGCAATAGTAACAAAAACAGCATGGTACTGGTACCAAAACAGGCGGGTGGACCAATGGTACAGAATAGAGGACACAGAGATCAATCCACAAAATTACAACTTTCTTACATTTGATAAAGGGGCTAAAAGCATGCAATGGAGGAAGGATAGCATCTTCAACAAATGGTGCTGAGAAAACTGGAAATCCATATGCAACAAAATGAAACTGAATCCCTTTCTCTCGCCATGCACAAAAGTTAACTCAAAATGGATCAAAGAGCTTGATATCAAATCAGAGACTCTGCACCTGATAGAAGAAAAAGTTGGCTCCGATCTACATATTGTGGGGTCGGGCTCTAAATTCCTTAATAGGACGCCCATAGCGCAAGAGTTAATAACTAGAATCAACAAATGGGACTTACTCAAATAAAAAGTTTTTTCTCAGCAAGAGAAACAATAAGAGAGGTAAATAGGGAGCCTACATCCTGGGAACAAATCTTTACTCCTCACACTTCAGATAGAGCCCTAATATCCAGAGTATACAAAGAACTCAAAAAATTAAACAATAAGATAACAAATAACCCAATCAACAAATGGGCCAAAGACCTGAACAGACACTTCTCAGAGGACGACATATAATCAATCAACAAGTACATGAAAAAATGCTCACCATCTCTAGCAGTCAGAGAAATGCAAATCAAAACCACCCTAAGATACCATCTCACTCCAGTAAGATTGGCAGCCATTAGGAAGTCAAACAACAACAAGTGCTGGCAAGGATGTGGGGAAAAGGGTACTCTTGTACATTGCTGGTGGGACTGCAAACTGGTGCGGCCAATTTGGAAAGAAGTATGGAGATTCCTGGGAAAGCTGGGAATGGAACCACCATTTGACCCAGCTATTGCCCTTCTCGGACTATTCCCTGAAGACCTTAAAAGAGCATACTACAGGGATACTGCCACATCGATGTTCATAGCAGCACAATTCACAATAGCTAGACTATGGAACCAACCTAGATGCCCTTCAATAGATGAATGGATTAAAAAAAATGTGGCATTTATACACCATGGAGTATTACGCAGCACTAAAAATGACAAAATCATGGAATTTGCAGGGAAATGGATGGCATTAGAGCAGATTATGCTAAGTGAAGCTAGCCAATCCCTAAAAAACAAATGCCAAAATGTCTTCTTTGATATAATGAGAGCAACTAAGAACAGAGCAGGGAGGAAGAGCAGGAGGAAAAGATTAACATTAAACAGAGACATGAGGTGGGAGGGAAAGGGAGAGAAAAGGGAAATTGCATGGAAATGGAAGGAGACTCTCATTGTTATACAAAATTACATATAAGAGGTTGTGAGGGGAAAGGGAAAAAAACAAGGGAGAGAATTAAATTACAGCAGATGGGGTAGAGAGAGAAGATGGGAAGGGATGGGAGGGGGGATAGTAGAGGATAGGAAAGGTAGCAGAATACAATAGTTATTAATATGGCACTATGTAAAAATGTGGATGTGTAATCGATGTGATTCTGCAATCTGTATTTGGGGTAAAAATGGGAGTTCATAACCCACTTGAATCGAATGTATGAAATATGATATGTCAAGAGCTTTGTAATGTTTTGAACAACTAATAAAAAAAACCAATTACATGGGGGAATTAGTTGTGCTAATTCTACATTTTGAAACAACTACAGGAAAACAGAAGGTTCCAGCACATAGAAATGATAATATTTGAGGAAATGGAAGTGCTAATAGTCCAGATTTGATCATTACACACTTTATACATGTACTGAATTACAACATTATACTCCATAAAAAGTACAAATATTATGACATTTAATTTTTTTATCTCAAAGAAGTTGAGAGCAGAATAGTGGTTATCAGAGGTTGGGGGCAGTGGGGTGGGGGAGAGATGGGGAAAATTTGATCAGTGGTTACTAAGTTACAGTTAGGAGCAAGAAGTTCTGGACTGCTATTGCAGGGTAAGGTGACTATAGATAACAATTATATATTGTACATTTCAAAAAGCTAGAAGAAAGGATTTTGCAAGTTTTCACCAAAAAGAATTGATAAATATTTGAGGAAATAAGTATGTTTTACTTGATTTCAACATTATACAATGCATACATGTATTGAATATTACATGGCACATATCAATATGAACAACTTTTATGTTTTGTGTATCAGTATGAGATGTAACTTACTGGGCACAGCATTTGCCTAATATGAACATGGCTCTGGGTTTGATCCCCAGCACTACAAAAAGAATTAGAAGAATTAAAAGAATACAGTAAAATAAAATAAACTTTATAATATTTTCTTCGTCCTAGGTACTGTGCTGCTGTCTTCTTTCTCCCCTCTGTGTCCTAATGTCCTGCCATACATTGTAGACAAACTCAGTTTCCATGTGGAAGATGACTCAACACCCTGAGTTCCCATTTCCATGACCTTCCAACACCAATGAGTGCCCTTTGTCATATCTTGCTTAAGTTACTGTGTCCTCCCTCAGGATTTTTATAGCACCCACAATAGTGCCAACTCTTAGACTATGTCAGTTCTTAGACTCCTCTGATCATCCTGCCCTCTTACTCCTCTACTTTTCACTATCACCTTATTAAGAATGGCAATCCCTAATTCTTCCATTTCTCCTCAATCCATCAGCCTCTTGGCTCCACAACTCTCTCAATGTCACCTAAAGATATGTCAATGATCCAAACAAGTTAAATGGCTATGGCTTTTTTTAAGGATATATTGAAAGTGGTAAACTTAAGCTTTCTTTCTGCATCTTGGAAAACTTTTCAGGGTTTTTCAAAGTTTTATGGGCATCTTTATGAAGAACATCATTGTACTTAAGCTTTCAGAAGTATTGGTTAATTATTGAGAGGGTTCACTGAAAGACTATAAAGCATACTGTCTTTTACTGTGCTTCCTTTCCTATAAATTCTTCAAAGTAAAAGAAAATAGAAAAGAGAAAGAATATTCCAAAAGTCTAAGACTACGAAAAACTTTTGGAATAGGTCATATGCTGCCATCAGCAAAATGATTTCCTTTCCTGGAAAAGAGATGAAGGAGGAAAGGTCTATCAGAGTCACTTGGAATTAATACTTGCAATTAAACTTAGTGAAAGATAGTAGAAAATGTTTTGATCATGGCTGCTGTATTAGTTTCCTGTGGCTACCGTAACAAATTACCACAATCTGGCGGCTTAAAATCATAGAAATATATTTTCTTATGGTTCTGATGGACAAAATACAAAATCAGCATCACTTGTCTGAAATCAAGGTGTTAGCAGTGCTACTCATTCTTCAGAGGACAAAGGGGAGAATCTATTCCTTGCCTTGTCCAGCTTCTGGTGGCTTTTAACATTTATGGACTTGTGACCACATCACTCCTCCCATCTTCAGTACAAAGTCTTCCAATCTCTTTGTTCCCTCTTTATATCAACTTCTTCTCTTCAGCATGAGCAAGGTGAAGAGCATTCAAAGGTAGGTGCATTGGTGGCACAGGCAATTTTCAGGTTTTACAGTCCATTTGTTTGTTGGTACTAGTCATTGATTATATTCTACCAATTGAACTCTAATATTGGGACAGACCTGCCCTCATCTTTATGTGTTCTCAAGAGTGCTGGAGGGGAAGTAAGCTAGAAGGTCTGATAAATTTTGATAGGTGATTAGTGGCTAGAAGATCTATGGGAAGAGTGTGCCAAATGTAACTGCTCAAGTGCACAGCCTTCTGCAGCCTGAGTCTAATTTAGGGGACTAAAAGGTTGGCCCTCCAAGAGGAAACGGGGTTTGAGTTGATGAGTATGAAATGTTGGATGTGGGTGGGGACAGTCATTTCAGCCACCCGTACGCAGAGTGGAAGATCAAGTTCTTAGTTCAGAGATCTTCAGAGATGACCAAGCTGGAGTTCCCCAGCCACACCACAAGAGAAACCCCAAGGAAAAGGAAATGGGCACACATTGTGGCTAACATTGAGGCTTTACCCAGCCCTCCCCAGTGTATTGGGAATTTCCTACAGAAAGAGGCCCTGCTTAGAGAGTGAGCCCTGTGGACTGTGCTCTCAATGCCCTAAGAAATGCTCAATCAATTTCTGGATTAAGACAGAGAAAGCTTCCATGAATAAGTGAAGTGGAGAGGGGCTCAACTAGAGTAGTGATACAACTCATGTTGGGACGTTCCAACTCCGAAGTAAGGGGAGGGGAGCCAGGCATAGTGGCACACACCTGTAATCTCAGCTACTGGATAGGCTTAAGCAGAAGTTCAAGGACCCCCTAGACAATTTAGTGAGATCCCGTCTCAAATAAAAAGGGCTAGGATGTAGCTCAGTGGCAGAGTGTCCTCAGATTCAATCCTCTGTACTCTCCTACTCAAAAAAAGAAGAACTAAAAGCCTGTGGGAAGGAAAAGGAGGAGAGCATATGAGAACCAGAACTTCAGGACAGTTTAAAAACTTGATCTAGTATTAGATGCTAGAGTAAAGAGAAGGAAGAGTCCTCTTTGCCAGTTCTCTCTCCCCTTCTCAGTCTACTTTTGCTCCCTTAACTTGCATTGTATGTTAATACTAAATAATTCCAATTAGAAAATACGACAGTGCTTTATAGTTTTTTTAAAAATTGTTCTGTAGTTGTAGATGGACAAAATGCCTTTATTTTATTTGTTTATTTTTATGAGGTGATATGATTGAACCCAGTGCCTCACACATGCTAGGCAAGTGCTCTGTCACTGAGCTACAGCCCCAGTCCAATGCTTTATAGTTTTAAAAGCATAATAATTATAAAGAACAGCATTTATTGAGTTAGTATATGTCTACATATACATATAGTATTATGTAGACATTGCTGACACAATGTAGACATTGAGTTACTATATATAAATGCTTTACTTATATCCATCTCATTTAATCCTCATAACAATTCTGTCACTTTTTTTATTATTCTTGTTTTACTGATGAGGAAATTGGGGCTTAGGGAATCATGATTAGGGAACTTGCTTACAGTCAGGATTTGAGCACTTCTAGCTCCAGAGCCCAAATTATTAACAATTTTTCTATAGTGCCTTGCCAAGTAATATCTGTTGGATTATCTACTTTCTTTCTTTCTTTCTATTCATCTATCCATTTTTTTTGCAGGGCTAATATCTGTTGGATTATCTTCTTTCTTTCTTTCTTTCTATCCATCTATCCATTTGTTTGTTTGTTTTGCAGGGCTGGGGATCCAACACAGAGCCTCACGAAGGCTAGGTAAGTAGTCTACCACTGAGCTACATCCTCAACCCTGAAGTATTTATGTTTAACCTCACTAAATAAAAGTAAATGTGTATAAAACACAGATGCCATCAGAATCATACTTGATTAAAGCAACAAAAATAACAAGCCAGTACATAATGGATGAGAATAAATGAATGCAAGGTTATTTTAAAGAAGAAAATGGCGCCCGGCCAAAGGTAGGATGCTGGTCCCTAAGTCCTTCCTTCCCAGGAGGAATCTTAGGGTGACCTTACTCATCCCAGATCTAGATGAATTGCCTGGAGTGTCATCTCTCAATTTCATGCCTCATAAGCTCTGCTGTTTTCCTACTGTTGCTCCCAGTGATACTCACTGATCTTGGGATTTGACATCACCCAGGTCTTGTTATCCTTTCTTCAACATATTGCCCTGCTTGCTGAGTCTACTCACCCGAAAATGATGGGGGGGGATCTTGGATAGGTAGAGATATAACTGCTGTTTTCCCAAATATGCTGATCCTGCTCTTGGGCTTTCATAGCCCTCCTACAGTTAAATTGTTATTAAGTTCATTCCCTAAGTTTCTTAAAGAACATTGTCAAGGGAACTTACCTCCATCCTGAATTAGAGAACAGTTTTGCTTTGCTACTCAGTGTCTGACTAAAGAGAATTCCTGCTTGTTGATGGTCAATAATCATCCCAGGACTGAGAGAGCACACCCGATGCCATTCCCATCTCAAGCAGAGTCCTACCTAGGTCATGTTCTGGACTTTAGGGATATAGTCTTTCTTCTGTACCATCATCCCCTGCTTCCCATATATCCTGCCATTAACTCCCCAAAGGGTACAGTCAAGAGTTTTTACACATAGAACTCTGGCACCTACCTCCAACATGCTAATTGATAAGAAATAGATCCAAGAGAAGGGAGATTCTTTAAGGAGAAGGAGTCCAAGGAAATCTCTCCAAATACAGACTCTAGAATTTTGAGTCTGTGTACATCACTCTTCTGGAACTGTAGACCTATTAGAGACCTTGGACCAGTCAGTGCTTCAGTGTGGTGGTGCCTCAGGATTTGCATATACTATACAGAACAGGGTATATATATCACATAACCCTCTCATTCCTGAGATGGGTATAATATTTAGTCTCCATCCCATTCTCCAGCCCTATCCCCATATCTACCCATGATATAAATAAAAACAATGAAAACACAAGAAATCATTTCATATTACTTTGAGAAAAAATATATAAATAAAGTACCTGCTATATAGTAGAAACTTAATAAACTCTTGTCACATAAAAGGCTCAGTTGAGATTTTTCAAAACAGGGTTATAACACACAAAAAACGAGTCATTACTTACATGATTTGCAAGTGAAATTGAAAGGCTATTTTACCTCCAAATAGCTCCTCTTTTACATGACTTGAAATTTCCATTATTAAGATCATAATATAAGGACCATCATTCATTCACTCAATACACATGTATATCCTCTGTAGGGTTACAAATACGAAGTCATATGTCTCTCCTGAGAAGGTTTATAATTTATAGAAGAAACAACATGAAAGCAAAATGGTTACTATTCTGTGGGTTAACTTCATTGAGGGAGCAAGAGCATTTCCCCCATTTTTCTGTTTGTTGTACATAATATGCATAAATTTTACTCATAAATAGGTCCTCTAACCATCTTCTACTTGTACATTTGCAAAAATAGTACTGATAAATGCAAATGCCATAGGTTTAGGCTTTATGTGTTTTCTTTCCCTGGAATGCTATTCCCCTGGAGAACTACTCATCCCTCAGCATACAATTTAAACATGAAGCTCACCCAACACCTCCATAGTCCTATTTCCTTTTTTCTCCCAACACATCCTATGGTTCTCAGACCTTGCTATCCAGGAAGATACTGAAGAAATTTTTGAAATTTTGTACACCTGAGTCCTATTCAAATTTACTAAATTAGGTGTGACATAAACAACTATGGTTGTCAACTTCACAAGTGATTTTAATTGTGGGGATAAGAATCGCTGCTCTTAGCACTTAGTATAAGCAAAATATGAATTACTCAAGTGTAAAGACTATACCTCTTCCATTGTATTTCTCCAGTCCATAGCATTTATAAGCATTTGGTAAAAGTTGGCTGAATATACTGAATGAACTGGCAAGCAGATAGAGCTGAAAAGTATATGATGTAGCAGTGGAAATTTTAATGAGTGACTCATTCTAGGTAAGCTGGATATGAATGATATGGCTTGGTGGCATTGAACGAAGGAGATGAGTCTAGAAGGGGAAGCCTATAGTGACCCTATTGGGATCTCAAGAGCATTAAAAAGAAAGAAGTGGACGTCAAAGACCAACTTGGCCTAATCCCTTGACATATAGCTGCTTCCCAGTTGGAAAGGGATGACACTTGAATAATCTTCTAGTCAGAACTGGGAGACAGACATTGTCTCAGGTTCTCTCAGTATCAGCATCTCAGATAGATGCTGACATCAAATGTATGGGTTCTTAAAAATATTTTTATTAGTGTACTATAGTTATACATTGGTGAGTTTTTGTTGTTGTTTTTTGTTTTTGTCACACAAACCAGTTCTCTAACTCTCTGGACACCAACTGGGTGTCTAACAATTCAAGTCTAATGATAATTATTTATAATTAGGATCAGACGTTTTAGGTTTTGAGGCTCAGTCCCACAAGGTAACCTTCACTTCAGATTCCAATCACAATATTAGATCACCTTTATTGCTTCATTCTCCTCTAGCTTTATTATGGTATAATTGACAAATAAAAAATGTATATATTTACACTTTAAGGTAAAGATTTTATATTTGAATACATTTTCAAATTATTAAATCTACATAATTAGCATATCCATTTATCACACATATTTATGTATGATGACAATACTTAAGATTTACTCTCTTAGAAATTCTCAAATATATAACACAGTATCATTAACTGTAGTCACCATGCTATATAATAGGACTCCAGAATTTATTCATCCTGTTTACCTGAAACTGTGGTTCTTGACCAATATCTCCACACTTGTCCTCCCTTACCTACAGCCCCTGAAACCACCATTTTGTTCTTTGCTTCTGAGTTCAATCTTTAAAGTTTCCATAGGCAAGCAAGATTTTGTAGCATTTGTTTTCCTGTGCCTGGCTTATTTCATGTAGCAGAATATCCTCCAAATTTATCTACATTGTTACAAATGATAGAATCTTCTATTTTTTTAAGGTTGAATAATATTCCAGTGTATGTGTGTGTTTCATATTTTCTACAGCCATTCATCTGTCAGTAGGCACTTAAATTGATTCCATATCTTGGCTGCTGTAAATAATATTGCAATGAACATGGAAGTGCAGGTATCTCTTTGACATACTGACTTCATTTCCTCTAGATATATACCCAGTATTGGAATTGCTAGATTAGATGGTGCTCTATTTTTAATTTTTGAGGCACCTCCATACTGTTTTCCCTAATGGCTGAACCAATTTATATTCTGTACCAACAGTGTGTGAGGGTTTCCTTTTCTTCACACCATCACACTTTACTTTCTTTTGTCTTCTTTATAACAGACATTCTAACAGGGATGAGGTAATATCTCACTTGCAGTTTTAACTTTGCATTTTCTTGATGACCATTTGCATGTCTTCTTTGGAGAGATGTCTATTGCAGTCCTTTTCCATTTTTAAATCAGGTTTTTTTTCTTGCAGCTCAGCTGTTTGATTTTTTTCTTTGCATATTTTAGATATTAAGGCCTTATCAAGTATATAGTTTCTAAATGTTTTCTTCCATTTTGAAGATTGTTTCTTGTCTGTAGATTGTCTTGTGTAGATAATTGTTTCCTTTGCCATGCAGAAGCTTTTTAGTTTAATATAGTCTTGTCTGTTTTTGCCTTTGTTACCTGTGCTTTTAGGGTCAAGCCCCCTTCCCTAATTATTGTCCAGACCAATGTCATAAAGCTTTTTCATATATTTTCTTCTAGTAGTTTTATACCCAGATTTTAAGTTTTCTTTAAGTCTCTAATTTTTTTAATTATTTTTTTTCCATTACTGGGGATTGAACTCTGGGTCTTGTACATGCTAGGCATGTGGTCTATCACTGAGCTATATCCCCAGATCTTTTTTATTTTGAGACAGGGTCTTGCTAAATTTCCCAGACTGATGCTAACCTTGGAATCCTTCTGCTTCCAGACTCACGAGTAACTTGGATTATAAGCATGCAACATCATGCCCAACTAAATCTTTACTCCATTTTGAATTGATTTTTGTATATAGTGTGAGGTAAGGATCCAATTCCATTCTTTTGCATGTGGATATCCAGTTGTCCTAACACCATTTGATGAGTATATTATCCTTCCCCCATTCTACATTCTTGGTATCTTTGTTGAAGATACATTGGACATACATGTGTGGTTCTATCCTGAGATGCTTAATTCTGTATTCTAGACATCTGTTTTTATGCCAGTACTGTGCTATTTTGAGATCCCTATACTTCTGTCTGATTCGGGATTCTCACACCCACTCCTCAGGTTTGGTAATTTTCTAGAATAGCTCTCAAAACTCAGGAAGGCAATATACTTATATTTATTTGTTTATTATAAAAGTAACAAATGAACAGACAGATCAGAAGTATATAGGATCAGATCCAGAAGGATCCCAAGTAGAAGAACTTCTGCCCCATGGAATTGGGGTATGCCTTCTTCTTAGCATGTGGATATGTTTGCAAATTGGAAAGTTCTCTGGAGCCCATTGTTTATGTTTTTTTAAAAGAAATTTAATTAAGTAGGCATGATTGATTAAATCATTGACCATTGGTAAATGAACTCAATTTCCAGTCCAATTCTCCTCTCAGAACTTGGGGAGTGAGGCTGAAAGTTCTAAGCTTCTAGTCAAGACTTGGTCTATTCTATCTACCAGCCCCCATTCTGAAGCTACCGTGGGATCACCACCCACCATCCATCTAAACAGCATACAAAAGATACTCTTACTCTTATAAATCTAGCAATTCCAAGAGATGTAGGAGCTGTGTCCCAGGAGCCAAAAATAAATAAATAAATATTATTATTATTATTTTATTTTTGCTTGTTTTCTACAATAAGAGTTATCCATACGGAGAAAGAACACAACTTTCTGGTTTCTGGTGATGTAAGCATGAAGGAATCATTCTAAAGTCCGAGACAGAAAGTTTATGTAAATAACCAAAACAGTACTAGTTAAAATTCTTCAACTTTTGGTGCATTTCCATGCAGATGTTACATATGTAGATTCACAAGCTACATTTGATGTCTCTACTGTGAATATAGTGTAGTCTGGGAGATTCTGCAGCTATCAGTAGTTTGGTCTTCACTTGAAATTTTTATTTCCTCCATCGTTTTTATATTACCTGGACTTGTCTCATTATGGCACCATTGTGACATATGCACAGGCTAGTTACTCTGTTCAACTGTTTGCTTAAAACCTTCTCTCATGATCGACTTGACCCCAAGCTTACCTACTCTCTCTCCCCCAATTTTAAAATGGCAGGCGAATGATAAAACTTATCCACAGGAAATTCTAACTTTACTTATTGACACCATTACCTTTAGCCATTCCACTTCAGTTGTAACTGGCAACTCACACAAACATACAGGATTGATGGGCAGTTTGTATTGTTTAACTCAATGTTTTATAATCACCTTGGCAACTGTTTCTGGATTATTGTTCTTAAGGAAACTTCTACTGCATTATTGCTAAAGTACTTGTTACCTTGTTCTTATATTTTCATTGGTTCTTCTTTTTTTGGTTTATTTATTGCTATATATGTGTGTGTGTGTGTACATTTGTATATTAGACACTGTAAAAAAAATGTTAGTTTGGGGTTGAGGTTGTAGTTCAGTGGTGAAGCGCTTGCCTAATATGTGTGAGGCACTGGGTTTGATCCTCAGCACCACATAAAAATAAATAGATAAAATAAAGGCATTTTGTCCATCTACAACTAAACATATTTTTTCTTTTTTTAAAAAAAGGTTAGTTTTAGGGGTTGGGGATGTGGCTCAAGCGGTAGCGCGCTCTCCTGGCATGCGTGCGGCCCGGGTTCGATCCTCAGCACCACATACAAACAAGGATGCTGTGTCCCCCGAAAACTAAAAAATAAATATTAAAAAATTCTCTCACTCTCTCTTTAAAAAAAAAAAAAAAGATGTTGTGTCCACCGAAAAGTAAAAAATAAATATTAAAAAAGTTCTCTCTCTCTAAAGAAAAGGTTAGTTTTATATTTTAATGACAGTAATACATGATTTTAGTTGACACTTATTTAAAAAAAAAAAGAAGAGCATGTTCTTGTGGGTCTGCAGGAATTCAGTTTTCTTAAGGTATTATACTCACACAATATAAATAGACTAAACAAAAGCATTTATGTGCTTAACAATATTTATTGATGTTGAAGAGAGTTCATCAGACAGGACAAGATGTTGTGTGTCTAGAGCAACAACAGGCCCTATTACTCTTCTGCTTAAAATATTTGGAGGGCCCTGAGTCCAAACTGGCTTGGAATATTTCTCTCCAATATATACATATGACTAAAGAAACCCAGAAAGGGGAAAAGCAGCATTAGGATATTTGACTGTGCCTCTGCCTTTCCATTTTAACCTCTTTACTCTCTCTCAGAAATTTTAGTTCATATTGCCATATTATTTATATCTGGCTTTCCTATCAGATTCGAATTAATCCTGGCATTGTCCCTGGGACCTCAGTTTCAGGTGTTCTTAGTTCTACTGCATGCACTTTATGGTGAAAGTCTTATACTACCCATAACCAGACTCAGTTTCTAGAACTATATAGTCTCAGAATGTCATCCTAGACCCCAGTTATTTGGGGGAGGGTTTTAAATATTTTCCACAGCTTTGAAATTTAAATTCCTGACTATAGTACACAAGCTCTTTTTAGATAAGACACCTATTGTGTTAGTCAGTTTTCTGTCATTATAATCAGCTTTTAAAGAAAAAGGGTTTATTTTAGCTCACAGGTTTGGAGGTTTCACTCCATGATCAACTGGCCCATGTTGCTTTGGGTCCTGGTGAGGATGCACATCATGGTAGCAGCAGCATGTAGTAGAGCAAAGCTGCTTACTTCATGGCCAGGAAGCAAAAGAGAAAGAGAAAGGGAGAAATTGAGTCCCTCAATCCCCTTTAAGGGTATGTCCCCAAGCACCTGAAGACTCCCCCTAGGCCCCATCTATTAAAGATTCCACTACCTCCAAATAGTACTATCTTGGAGACTAAGTCTTTTATACATGGGCCTTTAGGGGACATTTTAGATCTAAATTATAGCACCTACTCATTTCTCTAGGTTCATCTCTTGCCATTCTTCAACTTGTATGTTATGTTCCTGTCTTACTGAATTCCCTGAGCAGTTTCTGGATTAAGAAATTTTATTGTCCTGTCTCAGTGTTTTTGCACACGGCATGCTTTCTTTTCATACAGAACCCTCATTTTGCTTCCATTTTCCCAGGGATCTCCTGTTAACATCAAATCTAGTTTCAGGGGTTCTATCTCCCAAGAAATCCCAGTCTGACTTAGATATTTCTCCTCTAAGCCATATCACTTATCACATGATAGCAGTTGTTTTATTTATCTGTCTCCCACCTGCTCCAAGATTTTGAAAGAGGTTGCTATGCATTATTGAACTTTCTACCTCTCCCTAGCTCATGATAAGTACTCATTAAGGTAATGTTGAGTGAATCAGTAAAAAATGAATAAATGAATGTGCTGTCTGATACATCTACTTAAAGTCTTTTACAAAGCAGGTGTGGTAAACAAACAATAGTACTATAGTCTAATATAGGAGGTGAGAAATAGAAAGGGCATGAATAGAAAGATTAAAATTTTCCTGTTTATGGCATATTTCTGTTTTCCTGGATATGAGCAAAAAGTCTAATAATTGCCAATTGTGGAATCAAGATCTACCAAAAAGTTATCAATTCAAATATAGGTTCATCAGTGGATTAACAATTGCTGAGCATTTGTTACATACAAATTACTGCTTAAACTATAAGGATGTTATGATTTATTGAGGGAGCATATACAAAAATAACCCTGAAACAAGGCAGACTGTGATAACCATATTAGAAAATTTTAAATCATTCTGGGGAATTCTGACATAAAAAAAGATTACTTCTCATTAGAATTAATCAAATTAACAATTTATGGGATGGGCACAGACTGAAAACTAAGGGCTCCAGGTATTTAATGTCAGAAAGAACAAATGATGAATTGAGTAATATCTATTATTTGTCAGCTGGTTATTTTGTCCTACAATAGCCTTAAACCTTGAGTGACAAGGAAGTGAAAAAGTAGAAGGAAGTGCACAGGACCCAGAAGGGGGGAATTCTTGCTAAAAAAGAAAGAGAAGTGGAACCACAGTGGGGAAAGAAAGATTGTTTTTATTATAGGTTTAGTATTTTCTTTCGTTTGTTCAGTTCTAAGAACAGGGAAAGGAAGAAAAGGCGGGGGGAATAGT
This sequence comes from Callospermophilus lateralis, assembly GCF_048772815.1. NCBI lineage: Eukaryota > Metazoa > Chordata > Mammalia > Rodentia > Sciuridae > Callospermophilus > Callospermophilus lateralis. The sequence goes on from NC_135306.1 coordinate 138,841,242, forward strand.
TAGTTAATTAGTTATTTTACCCTGGAAACAAAGCAAGATTTAGCATTAAAATAAGGTGAAAACAAAAAGCAAAGAAGCAGAAACAACTTATTCACATAGGAATTATTCTGTGGTACTACCTAAAATGTTGATACTGGAAACATTTTACTCATGATACCAAACAAAACAAAAAGACGAAGAAGTCATAACTTACATAGAAATCTAAGGGGAAAAGTTTGTCATGGTTATCATTAGAACTTTTCACAAATAGTACCACTCTCTCCATTAAAACACACTAGAGAACTGAATATTCACCTCTTTCCCCCCCATTTTTGTCTTTTATTAGTGCATTAGAGTTATACATAATAGCTGGGTTCATTTTGACAAAATTATACATGCATGGGATTTGATTTACTCACTTTAGTCCACAAATCTCCCTTCCTTTCCCTTACCTCCTCTCTCCTTCTATTATCTCTCCTTTTTCAGCCACTGAGGTTTGTGGTATCAGTATAAACTGACTTATATTTATTAAGAAAGAAAAAGATGGTTAAATAACATTTATGCAAGACAAAAAGTGAAGAGAAGGGGAGAACTAGAGGAAGAGATTTGTAGGATAAGTCAAAGGATTACTCTAACAGGTTAATTTAATTTAGAAATAATAAAATGTAAAGTGAAAATAGAACAACTAGGAATTATAAAATTATTTATGTGTGAATTATTAAAAACTCTACATTTCTGGTCCTGACAATAAAATTCACAGTTCTCACTACCTACAAAAATATACTCAATTTAAAGTACTTCAGTAAAATTATTCAGACATGTTCATGAATGAAGCTCTGAAACTCCCCAAAAGACCAAACTTCCTCCTCCATCAAAAAAAATAATAATAATAATAACCTCCCCATTTCTGTTAACAAAATCTCCATTCAATCCTTGTTGGTCAACTTAGATTTCTTCCTCTTCATGTTCCTCTTTATTCAATCTCTCTTTCAAAATGCCTCCCAGATTTATCACCTTCTCTACTTACATCTGTTACTCTAGTCCAAACTTACTTGATTCATATCTGGACCCATCCATCCTGCCCATGGTTTCTAGATGAATTTACCTCTTTAAGGATCTACTAAGACCCTCAGCCTCATATCCAATACCACCTTTCAAAAAGTGCCCATCCAGCCCTCTCCTGCTGCTCCCCAGCTGTTTTGTTCAGACTGGAGTACTTGCTGTTGTAAATCACTCTGCTCATTCCTTCCTCCATACCTTACCAATGTTTTTACCTCCTACTCTATAAGTTTTCTCATGTTCATCTGCCCAGTCAAAAATCTCACATGTTTTAAGGCTCATCTTGTATCCCTTCCCTCCCCTCAGAAGACTTACTCAAAAAATCCTGCCAAAATTGTCTCTCTCTTTCTTTACCCATATAGCACTTAGTCACAGAGTTCACAGTTCTCTTAGATGTCATACCGGACAATCTTTTCACTTTATAGTTAAAGTTGAGAGACTTGGCTAGTTCTGTAATCAGCCAGTGACAGCTGAAATTTGAGTCCAGATGTCTTGAATTTGGCTTCCTTCCAACTACACCTTACTGCCTTTTATTTATGCACTATAATAAGAGTTTAATCCTATTCAATCTTGCATTTTGTTTAATGTTTATTAAATCACAAAGCCCCGATTAAATTATAAACAGCTTAGGAATAATGATTCAGTGCAGAGACTGAATGAGGTGACTTATTTTTGAGTATCCAAGTCTGAAGTTCAGAGGAAAGAGTAGAATGAGATTCAGATCCCTATGAGGCCTGCTGAGTAAATGAATATGAATATACTAAATAGCCCCACATCTTCCTCATATCTGAGCTTGGGGAACAGACAGACCTGAATTACTTCATGCTTTTATAAGTCCTTAGGGATAGGGATGTAGCATAGTGTTATAGCACCTGCCTAAAGTGCAGATGGCCCTAGGTTTAATCCCCAGCACTAACAAAATAAATTCTGAATATATGACTGGGAGGCTGTAGCTCTGTGTCTAGTCTTAGCATGACTGTAACCTGCAGGGAGAGGGAGATCATCTGGATTCCATGCTAAGGCTGCAGATAACCTGGTGACTTAAAGGCTGCAGCCAAAGGGGAAAAGGAAAGGTGGGACTTCCCTTGTTACTGTAATACTACACAGATTTCTGGTAAGCCTGCAATAATGTAATTTTTAGGAAAAGGCAGTCACTACTGAAAAAAAAAATGGGACCATGACACAGAAAGAGATGACCTTCACCAGGAGGAAGTAGAAAGAAAAAAGAAGAAGTAGCTGGAGGAAAGGAAGACAAAGGGAAATTTAGCACAAGAGGGTAGCTTTTGTTAATGCTGCACTTTTGTTTAAATAGAAGGTAGACAAATATTTTTAGACTAGAACTTCAGGAAGATAAGAATGAAATGAATACTTTAAAAAAAATTTTGAAAACAAAATTAGCATGTGCCTCTTAAGAGTTATTTTCCTATTTACTTCAATATATATTAACCTGTGTTACGTCCAACACTTGCTAGACATTAGGGATATGGAAATGAATGATTGAATTCCTGATCTCAAAGAATGGTCAGAACAGGAGAAAAATTTACAGGAAAGGCTTTTATGCATTGGTTGCTAGTAGAGGACAGAGGGGGAAGCTCTTAAATCACGTTGTGGGGGTGGGAGAGGCAAGGAATATTTATAACACTAATTATAGATAATTTTTTGGTGATCACTTACATCTGTCAGGCAGTCTGCTAAGTGCTTTATGTGGATTATGTCATTTGATACTCATAATAATGTAAGTATATTTCTATTATATTCATTTTTAGATATAAAAACTGAAACTTAGAGAAGTGAAGTAACTTATTCAAGATCACACCAAAGTGGTGGAATAAGGGTTTCCCAAGGAGAAAACCTGAGCTAAGTGTTAAAAAGCAAAAATAAGCCACCACCACCCCATACCTCATTTAAAAAACAAAAAAGGAAAAGAAGAAAGATGGTGAAGGAAAGAAATGGGAGAAGGTATGTTATACAGAAATAACACTAAAAAAGAGGTTAGCTGGCAAGTGAGAGTAGATAGCAATGGAAAAATCATAAGTTGTTTAATACTATTGGAGGTTCACTACATATGGGGGAGCAGAAAGTATTGAAGTTAGAATAATAGACCTGTGTCAGATCACAATGGGGCCTGCCATGTTGTATTAATCAGTTTTTCACTACAGTGACTGAAGTCCTGACAAAAACAACTCAGAGGAAGAAAGTTTTATTTTGGTTCACAGATTCAGAGGTTCAGTCTATTGTTGGCTGATTCCATAGCTCTGGGTTTGATGTGAGGCAGAACATTATAGTGGAAGGGGATGGTAGAAGAAAGCTGCTCAGTTCATGACAACAAGGAAATCAAGAGAAATCTTGAGTGCAAAAAGCCAAGGACAAAATATAATTCCCGGGGCATGCCCCCAGTGACCTACTTTAACTACACACCGTACCTGACTACAGTTTCCACTCATTAATGCATTCAAGTTATTAACCACCAAATGGATTAATCCACTGATTAGGTTGAAGCATTCATAATCTAATCATTTCACATCTGAGCATTCTTGCATTGTCTTATGCATGAGTTTTTGAGGAATACTTCATATCCAAATCATAACACATTTCCCATAAAAGGGTTTGGACTTTATCCAGACATTGCTGAAGGATAAAATGAAGTTTATAGCCATACCACAGGAATGCACCCAATCTCATCCAATCTGGGAAGCTAAGCAGGGCAGAGCCTGGATAGTATTTGTATAGGATGAAATAAAGAGAGCAAAATAATAGTGATATTATTATTATTATGGAAAGTTTAATAATGGTTCACCAAAGATGTTTACATCTGAATTCCTGGTAACTGTAAATATGTTACATTACATGGCAAAAGGGACTTTATGATTAAGTAAGGATCTTGAGATGGGGAGGTTATCCCAGATTATTTGGTGGGTCCAATTAAATCATAAGTGTCCTTCTAAGACGAAGGCAAGAGGGTCGTAGTCAGAGAAGGAAATGTGCCAGGGAATCAGAGATAGGGTGGGGAAAGAGAGGGAAATTGGAGCATCTGTGCTGCTGATTTTGAAGATACTGGAAGGAATCATGAGCCAAGGCATATAGGCAGCCTCTAGATACTGGAAAAGTCAAGGAAATAGATCCATGAGCCTCCAGAAGGAACGCAGACCTGCTACATTTTAATGTTAACATTCTTTTAGATTCTGATCTTTTGAACTACAAAACAACAAATTTGAGTTAATCTACTAAGATTGTAGTAATTCACTGTAGAAGGAGTAGGAATCCAATACGGCCATATCCATAATTTAATAAGTACCTATTCTGTATGAAGTATCTTATATCCAGAAATCCTAACCCCAGGGCCAACATCGTAAGTGTTCAAACTATGCAACCACACAAGCCATGCTTAGAGGTGCCCTCTACCTGCTGTTGCTGCATTGAAATTCTTAATAATTATTTAACAATAATACATTTTCATTTTATATCAGGACCAACAAATTATATAGCTAGTCTTGTCTAATTCTAACATCAAGCCTGAAAAATAAAGGCTGGACCTACTTTACAAATGAATGAACTGGTAATCTCTACTAATAAATACCTTGAATCAGGAGGCAAATTCCTTCTGAGCCTAAGTTTCTTCTTTTGTACAATAATTACAATATCTTGATTGCAGAGCTATCATGAGGAACAGAAATAACACTTATGAAGAGTCTACAGTGTTAGCAAATAGTGGTAGTTGCTATTGCTCAAAGTCATAGAGTTGAACAAAGATTTCATACCTATATTTTTTCTACTACTTCTTTTTCTCTCAGACTTTAATTTTAGAAGATAATTTTAGAAGAATGTGAGTTAGAGGAGAATAAAATTAGAGGCAGGAAGATCAGGTAAAATTGTGGTGATAGAGTAGATAACTTCTAGAAAGACTATATATCTCATGTCAACTCATTTTTCCTTAATAATTGCCTCCAATACACAGGAGTCATTCTCCAGAGCTGTTTCCATCAATATCTCTACCTGCCCCACTTTCTTAATCATTCTGGTCCTCAGGTGCTTCCAGAAATTGGTATTTTAAACCAGGAGGCTGCAAATTCATAGCAGACTCCCTACTGAAGGTCCAGGAAAACTTCCTCCCTGCCAAAGCCTCTTTCTTCTTCTCTTGTGTATGGGGAGAGGGATAGTGTACACACGTGCACACGTGCAGTTCTATGAACTGACCCCAAGGTGCTCTACCACTGAACTACATGCCCAGCCCTTTTTATTTTGAGAGAGGATTTCACTATGTTTCTGAGGCTGGCTTTGACTTGAGATCCTCCTGTCTCAACCTCCCAAGTCACTGAGATCTCAGGCATATACCAATACATCCAGCTTCAGTTCAGTATCCCTATCAGTGGTCTCATCAGTTATGGCTGAGGAGACAAAAACCTTATTCAACATAACTGATCCTGTGTTCTCCAAACCCAGGGAATTCCTTTAAGTTCCATTATCTTCCCTTTGCTTTGATCCCTAGACTCTCCTGCACTGCCTGACCTATTTGGGTCAACAACTCAATTAGACTGACTACCTGATGGCCTTTAAAATACTGTGAGTTTATACCAACAGTGATAGAAATGCAAATCAAAACAACCTGAAGTTATATTATGTATCTGTATTATTTATACAAAGGAATAAAACAGCAAAGTCTTATGTTGGCAGAAGCTGTAATAAGGAAGGCAGCCACAAACTTTACTGGTGGCATTTTACAGTCAATTTGTTTGCAGAGTAAAAAGAAAAGCAGCCCAAGAGCTGTATGTTCCCTTTGTTCCACTTTGGAACACACCTCAACAAAATAAGCTGAAGGAATGATGTAGTAGTGGTACAGATTCCAGTCCCACTATTTGCAACAGCATGAAGCTGGAAACAATCCACAACCTCAGCTTAATGCTTAAACAATGTCAAACTAGCTTATTTGGAACACTGTACCCATTAAAAATGACTACCATGTGGTCATGGAACTGCATCTATGAAATAATGTTAAGTGAAAAAAGCAAAGTACACCAAGAATAGAGAACCTGGGATCTGCATGCATTGTTAGTAGAAGTGTAAAATAGTGCAACCACTTTGGGAAACAGCCTGGCATTTCCTCAGAAACTTATATGTGGATTTATCATTTGGCCCAGCAAGGTCACTTCTAAGCTTACACCCAAGAGAAATTAAAACATATGTCCAACAAAAACTAATACACAAATATTCATAGTAGCATGACTCATAACAACGAAAAGGTGAACACAACCCCCAATGTCCATTGATTGTTGTATGAACAAACAAAATGTCATAATATTCACACAATGGAACATTATTTGTACACACTTGTGCATCAACATGGAGGAAACTTGAAGACATAATACTGAGTGAAAGAAGGCAGTAACAAAAATCAATTATTATATGATATTATTTACATGAAATGTCCAGAATGGGCAAGTATACAGAAACCTAAAATAGATTAGTGGTTGCTTAGGGCTTTGGAATAGAAGAGGACAATGAGAGCTAAAGGGTACATGATTTCTTTTGGGGATGATAAAAATGTTCTAAAATTGATTGTGGTAATATTCTATGAATATATGAAAAACCATAAGATTGTACACTTTAAATGGGTGGATTGTATGGTATGTGAATTCTATTCTGATATGTGTGTGTGTGTGTGTGTGTGTGTGTGTGTGTGTGTATCAACTGTTATATAAAATTAAAAAAAAATTTTTAAGTTATAGGTGAACATAATATCTTTATTTTACTTTATGTGGTGCTGAGGATCAAACCCTGTGCCTCATGCATGCTAGGTGAGCACTCTACCTCTGAGCCACAACCCCAGCCAATATACAATTTTTTATATCATTGAACTAATAATTTATAATGAGTGGATTTTATAAAATAAACACACATCACTTTGATAAAGCTGTGTTTTAAAAAAGCAACACACAAACTGGTTGCTGCTTTGAATGGTTGTGTGTTTGTAAAATAATGAAGGCTGAAAGAGACTGGGAGTCAGCTGAGATTTAAAAGACAGATAAGAAACTTGGAGTTTATAGCCATAGTTCAATTCCTCACCCTGCCATTTACAAATCACGTGATCTTGTCTGAGCCTTAGTTCTTCCTTTGTAAAACAGGGAAATTAGTCCACACCTCACTTTTTTTTTTTTTTTTGAGACATAAATGCTTAGTGGGTTCATTTTCTTGCCCTTTAGGATTACCTAAGCATGAGGTTAAGATAATGTGGCAATAAAAACTATGATAATGTGTGTGAAAAGGATTCAAAAGTGAAATCTTCCTCAAAGAATAAGATAGCTCTGATCCCAGTTATATACTTCAGGCGTAGGAAACAGCATCAACATAGCTTCAGCCTCAAAAAGAAAGGACTTTCCCTTTGCCTAAGTTCCTTGAAAAACAAAATGCCTTTGTAACTGGCTGTATGAAAATTAAGGAAAGCCTTCACTTTCTGAAAATGTACACTAGCTATAAAGGTAATTTGGGGGCGACACAAAGGAACTAAGGTGTGGAATGCCAAGTTACCATAGTGACATGCTCTGCTGCTCTATCGTTCCCAGTCCTGCCCCCAGATGGGATGCTGAGCCCAGCAGACGCCAGAACTAAGCCACTCTACATGAAATCATCTTCTCCATATGTAGACAGGTGAGGCATTGATACTTTCTCACAAATAATGTTTGAAGGAAGAAGCCCTCTGAATTTTTTATGAAGCAATCTCCTCCCCTCTCTTCAGATCAGAATCAAGATCCTATATACCCATCACAATGCCTGGCATGTGGCAAGTACTCAGGATATAATTGTATAATGAATGAATGATCAGAATTTACCTAGAAGTCCAAGCCTAAAAATAGAACACCACAACTTATTACTAAGAAGAGATGACTACGTAACACACCAGGCATCTCAAAGAGGAGCTCTGAATACATGTGCCACACAATTTGGTGTGTGTGTTCCAAGCCCACAGCATTTTCACATCTGGATTTTGCCCTTTTAGGAAATATTTCAGCCTGCAGAAAATTCCCCTCAAATATCTTGCTTATTATTCTGAAAAGACCTAATGTTGCTCCACCAGTATTATTTAACCTGTTATACCGCACATATTTTCATACAGTGTGGAGAACAATATGAGCAAACCACTGCTTAATGGATGTACTGTCCTCCACCCTTCCAAGTTTTGGTCCTGATTGAGAAGGGAGGCTGACTTCCAGATCTGCATCTGCATAAATTGTTTCCTCCTTATAAAGGGCAGAGAGACAAACCTCCCTGGAGCCAGGAGGTCTGTTTGTGAAATCATTCTTGTGGGTTAGAAAGCCTCCCTTCAACACCAGGAGCCTGGCTCTCAGTCCCACATGGAGTCAGGCTCTCAGTCCCAGAGCTCAAGATAAACTCGATATCCACCTTCCTCACCCTAATATTCTCACATTTTGGCACAAAATTTGGGTCTCTTCTCTCCTCAGAGACATTTCCTTCTTGTAATCTCAGCTACTGTGTGAAACACCTCAGATCAAAGGAGAAGGACAGAGAGTCACCCTCATCATCCCCAGAACTTCAGATAACTGCCTCAAAGCTAGAGCAATAGCAGCACTTTGCAAACTTTGTCTCATTGAATCTCCACCAAGGTCCTCGAAGGCAAGTATTTTTGATTTCTGAGTAATCCTTGAGGAAATCAAGGGTCAGAGAAATCTTATAATTAGTCAGTGACTGAGCTCTTATTAAAACGGAGGTCTGACCAATTACATGCTTACATCTAATAGCTAAAAACAGTGGATGTCTCCACAAACTTTTGCCAATACCACTCTGCACCAGAGATTTGGAGGAGAGCAAAGGAAAAACAACCGGCTGGAACAATATCAAATAACTCTGAGGCCTTAAAAATTCTAATTTTAGACCTTAATCTTGGTATGTGTGTGTTGTGGTTGGTGGCAAGAAAAAAGACTGAACAGGAAAACCCAGCTTCTGCCTAATGAATAATATTAACAGATACCAATGTTTCTAATGTTCTTCCCTTCCACTCTCCTTCTGTCCTTCAAGACCCATCTCCGCTGGGAAAGCTTTCCTGACAACCCAGGAGATCCTCAGGCCAATCCCTTGCTCTGTGCTCCCACTGTAGTGTGATGTATCTCAGTGAGAGCCTGCACATCAATTTTATTTAGTATTATATTCCCAGCTGTCTCTAGAGCACCTTGAGGCTAGTGCTGTGTCTTAGTCATCTTTGAACACTTGAATGCTTTCTGGTAGAATGTCAAGTAAGTGTGGCGACAGTATATCCTGACCTCCCAGACTTAGTTTTCCAATTTTCAATCACTATCCCATTTTCCCTACATCCTGTCTTGGATGGAATTTACATTCTTATTGGCTGCCCAACCTCTGAGCCCCTTCCTATGTCTGGGGAAACTGCCATTTCATGAGACATGGTAGGAGACAAATTATATCTTCCCCTTATGGAAGGTAGAAAAGAGGCCAGACCATTGCCCTCCTGCATCCCTGGCAGCTGGTACACAAGCATATGACCTAATGTTTGCCCAGCTGATATTCGTACCTGACTGAGACCTTGAGTTTGAAGCAAAATCACACAAGAAACTGGGACAGTTTAGAATTTCTGCTGGTGGCACCACTGGTATCCACTGAACATGGCAGAAATATTTTTTACCAGGTTGTTCTGTGGAGTGGTCTTACCTGTGGATCTCTTTGGTTCCTGAGCATTTTTCAAACTTGACTGCCTAGACATCCTGTCAATTCTTGTTGTCCCTCTAATTAACTCTGGTTTTGTTTCAGGTAGCCAGAATTAGCTGCTATTATTTGCACCAAGAGCCCTAACTGATACACTTGGTGACTCCACAGTTACTGATCGTGATCTTGGGAAATCAAAGGCCAGCAAGTAACTTCCAAACCCAAAGAAAGATGCAGAACTGCCTCTTGGTTGCTTTACATCTAACTTTTCACATTCATTCTCACATTTCATGTTCACAACAACTTCAGCAGTAGCAGATGAAACAGATAGTAAAACAAGATTCAAAATGAGAAAAGGGAAGCTCAATGAGTCTAAATGACTGCTCTGAGGTCCCCAAACTAGTAGCAAAACCCTCTAATTCTCCTGGTTGTAGCCAAAGCCTTTTTTATGCCAAAATAACAGTGAATGAGTGACTTGTTTTAACTTTTAAAAAGCATCCATTATGTACCAGTCGTTGGTTAAGACAATAGGCTCCCTCTTCTCTATGCTTAATACTATGTTTTCTAAAAAGTACTGTAAATATCAGTACAAATATGTTTATTGATAATACTATACTGGGGGTGGGGTTGTAGCTCAGTGGTAGAGCAGTTGCCTAGCATGTGTGAGGCACTGGGTTCGATCCTCAGCACCACATAAAAATAAATAAAATGAAATAAAGGTAAAAAAAATACTATACCTTAGGTAAGCAATACAATATTATTGTTGAAATCTAAGCTAGAGCCAGGTAAGTGGTACATGCCTGTAATCCCAACTACTCAGGAGGATCCTACATTTAAGGTAAGCCTGAACAACATAGTGGGTCCTCTTCTAAAATAAAACAAAACAAAATGAAACACCTAAGCTAGACTGCTTGGAACCAGCCCTGGCTCCCTGACTTGCTAATTGCACATGGCACATGTTGTCTGGATCCACTGTACTCCCTCAGCCCTCATCTCCACATCTTGAGAGCTGCTTACTGAGAACACCTGTGACCCAGTGCCTGAAGAGCATGCTTGGCCCATGTGCAAGCAAAACCCAGAACACCAGAGTATTGCACAGGCAAGGAGTCCTCCAACTGTGGCAAGAGGAAATTTGGAAAGAAATGCCCCAGTCCTCTTACCTGATGGTGGGAATAACTCTGAGGCATATTCTTCACTGTCTCCAAAATTCCCCAATGGGATTGAGCTCCAGCTACCTCAATAGTGACCTGATTGACAAACACACACCCCATTGGACACTTCTCTTCTCCACCTCACGTCCCTACTTGCTGACTGAAGTTTCCAGAGATCAGCAGCCAAGTACACTACTTACACTTGCCTGCTTTTCTCAGGGTTTGCTACTGGAGAACACCAGGTAACCTTGGAAAAATTACTAAAATAATATTCTATTAAATGAAAATAATACTGCCTTCCCTGTAGAGACAAATTCATGAAAGAGCTTAACCCGATATATGGCATAGAACCAGCACAGTGTTAGCCATTGTTCTGTGTGCACACTTCTGGTTTTCAGAGCATGCGCCCACACGTTGTTTCACTTCTTGTTTGGCAATCATAGAGCTTCATCTCTGGCCACCCCACCAAACTTCCTGCCTTGCTCCATGCCAGATGCTGTTCTTTACTTCAGCCCTGAGCTCCCACTTGCACATCTCTAAAATGACCCATCTCCTTCACACATTTGTGACTAGCACATGGTACTCTTTTCTTGCCTCCATATACTTTCTTTTCCCCACAGTTTTCTCCTATCAAGCCTCCACTCTGGCTTAATTCTTCTACGAGTCTTTCCCATTTTTCTTCCTTCTTCTTTTTCTTCTGTCCACAATGCCATGTGCATGCACACACACTGCAGACATGCAAGAAGAGCACCTAACCCAGGTGCTTCTCCTTTTTACCGAATATCACCTAGAACTGTAATTATTTGCTTTCTTATTTGCCTCCTTCATGGACTATGAGTATGTATCTATAGGAGGGACTATCTTATATCTGCATTTCTTGTTCATACCCTAGTGCCCATCTAAAAATTGTTAAAGTATTTTTAAAGAAAATAAATTTTTTAAAAACATGAGGCTGGGGGTATTATCTCTATTTTTTCAATTGAGGAAAAAGGCTTCAGTTTAAATGACAGGGTCAGTTGGTCACAGGCTCTGTTCCTATACATTGACAGAGAATAAGGGCACCTGAGACTGACATTCTGGGGCTTCTGCTTTGGGTCATGTGATCTATTAAGCAGTAAAAGTGGATCAATCATGAAAAGCACAGACAAGGCACCGTGATGGGGGGGGGTGGTGCGGAGAGGGAAAGAGAGAGAAAGAGAGACAGGTGTGTCTATTTTAGTTCCTGACAATTTTCCATTTCTATTTATAGCTCTTCTTGAACCCTGACAATTGAGTTCTATAGGATACTCCTAATCATTTATAAAAATGTTTCTGTTAAGCTAACTCAGTTGACTTTCTCTGTCTTGCAACTAGATAGGGTTGTGATACTCATTTACTGACATCTTCCTAAGTGTGGTTTTCATGCTCTCAGTACAGGAAGGATGTGCATATTTACCAAGTCCACCTGCAATTAAGGTATCTGCCAACAGGTGTCACAGATTTGCTTCTCTGGAAGCAGACGAGTTGGGATACAGGTATTTATTAGGCATCAACATGTGTGAAAGAGAAGAGGCAGGAGGCAGAATGGTGCAGAGGAAGAAGTCAAACTGCACGGAGGGCCTGAGGGAGCCCTCTACTCCAGCAAGGGCTTTGGAGCATACGTTGCCTTACAGAGTGTCCCAAGTCTGGATCTTTTTACAGGTACTTAATTCAGCCATTAGGTTGCCCTCAGAAGTGTTTAATCTTGAGTAGAATGATTTTCACAGCTGAGACAGCCAGAAGGAGCTGATAGCTGAAGGCTGTCTGTATGAATGGAGAGTATATCCTACCCAGAAGGAGAATCTGGTTCATTTCTTTGTCTATGACACTACATGATGGTTATGTCATGATTACAGTCTGGACAAGCCAGTTCATCACTAGTGTGTTCAATTGAGATTAGCAAACCCATGCTTTACCATCTAAAATAAAATTTCATCTCTTTTAGATTACATATGCATCATCATTACAGATTAAAATGGAACTAAAAAACAAATGAAATGGGTTGGGATTGTGGCTCAGTGGTAGAACGCTCACCTAGCATGCATAAGGCACTGGGTTCAATCCTCAGCACCACATAAAAATAAAATAAAGGTATTGTGTCCACCTACAGCTAAAAATACATTTTTTTTAAAAAAATTAGGGATTTAAGTATTATTATTTATGTAATTTGGTACCTTTCTCAGTACATCTTGTGATTATCTTGTCTACTTAATATAATCTGGGTTTTTCTGTACATTTCCATTCAGCCATGGATGCAGCACACATTTATAATGACATATGAACCTGTTGAATGGTAAGGCAGATCTATGTCACTTTTCTGACCCATTAGATGCTACATGATCTAATCATCTGTTATGTAACTTCTCTGATCTCTTCTCCTATTACTCCCTCTCTTGCTACATTGGCGTCCATATTCCTTCAACATGCCAGGAACATTTTTGCTTCATGGCTGTGTTCGTTTCCTAGGGAGGCCATAGCAGAGTATCAAAAACTAGTGACTTAACAGAAATTTATTGTCTCACAGTTCTGGAGGCTACAAGTTCAAAATCAAGGTGTCTCAACAAAATCAAGGTGTCTCAGGGCCATGTTCCCTCTGAAACCTTTAGGGAAGAATCCTAAGCTTACCTCTCAGGCCTCTGGGTGTGGCTGTCAATCCTTGGCATTCCTTGGTTGCAGCTGCATCATTCTAATCTTTCCTCTATTGTCAGGTAGTATTCTCCCCCTGCATCTCTGCCTGTGTTCTCTTATAAAAACACCAATCATATTGGGTTAGGGCCCATCCTAATGACCTCATCCTAACTTGATTACATATGCAAAGGCCTTGTTTCCAAATAAAGTCACATTTCACAGCTATCAGGGATTAGGATTTCAAGATATCTTTTAGGGAGGCACAAGTCTACCCACAACAATGGCTTTTACAGTTGTTCACTCTGTATAGAATGCTCTTTTCCCAGATGTCTGCACTATCCACCTTCTCATTTCCTTCTTGTCTTTACCCAAATGTCACTTTCTCAGTGAAGCCTTTCTTAGCCACCTTATCTGAAATTGCAATACTCCCTGGCATTTCCTAGTCACCTTCCCTGCACTTGTGCTCAGCACATTGCATGTTGTCTTTCACTTATTTATATTGCTTTTATTGTGTGTCTTTCTGGAAGAATGTAAATTCCAGGAAAGAAGAGATTTTTTTTTTTTGTGGACTTGCTCATTGTGTATTGCCAGCATTTGGAACAGAACCTTGTGCAAGGAATACCTTCATGTCCAAAGCTATTCATGGGATGTGTTCAGAACTCTAGGACTTCTGCAGTTCTGTAAAGACCAGTGCCCCTATAGACCCTCTTCTACAACCACATGTTTTAACTCCCTAAATACAGAGCCTAATGTCTGTTTCCCATACAGAGGAGTTAGGAGAGGAATCTTATCTCAGCCCTAAATGTCTGGTTGTTGCAACTCTGGTCCACTAAACGTATCTGAAGGAAGAACAAGGCAGTCTCCTTTATCTCATCTTCAGCTTCTGGATCTCTCTCCTTTTCATTTATGAACAGAACAGGGGAGGGGAAATTAGGACCAGGGAGTCACTGTGTCAAAATGGTCTCTTCCAGTCTTAATGTTTCTGTCCACTTGGTTTTTCCACCCTTTCCAGGAGTTCTTCCCTCTCCTTTTATGCTGATCTTTCACTTCATGAGGTCCAGTTATCATGAAAGCCTTTTTGTCCAGTGGTTCTCTTAGCAACTGGCAATGACTCAGCTACTTTGGAATTCTGATATGACCCTTGGGGTTGTAACATTTTCAGCTTATACTATTGTGGTGGTTACCTTTTTGTGTCAACTTGGCTGGGCTATGTTGCCCAGAATTTGGTCAAACATTATTCTAGCTGTTTCTGTGAAGGTGTTCTCAACGAGATTAACATTTTTATCAGAGGACTCCAAGAGAATGGAGTTCCAGAGAATGAAGGAACTACAGTTTATTACAACAGACCATGCTTAGCCCCAGAAAAGGCAGTGTAGGAAAATACTTACTTTCTCCAATAATCATGAAGCCAAGAAAGAGATTTACTGAGTTAGAACAGAAGAGAAAGAAGATAATACCAAGTAAAGCAGATTGTCCTTCATAATATGCGAGGGTCCCATCCAATCAGTTAAAGGCTCAAGTAGAACAAAAGACTTACCTTCCTGAGGCAAGAGAGAATTCCCCCAGCAGAAGGCCTTCAGACTTGAATTTCAACATAACTCTTTCCTGGGTCTACAACCTGACAGACTTTGGACTTGTCAATCTCCATAACTGCATGAGTTGATCCCCTAAGAATCTCTCCGTCTCTGTCTTTCTCATTACACCTATAAATACGTATTCTGTTGATTTTATTTCTCTGGAGAACCCTGACTAATATAAGTGTTACCAGCATTTCTTACAGAACTAATTCTTCCAAGCAACAGTGAAGCAGAACTTCCTGGTATTTTTGACAGAGGGTTGATATGTTCTGCTTCCTGTTGGAAGAGCAAAACCCAGGCAGCATGATTTCACTGATCTAGGACTCTAGTCATAAAACTGAAAGTCTTTGTGGAAAGTGGGAGTTTGCAAAGGATGTAAAAGAGAGAGTTCCATAGAATGAAGGAACTCCAGTTTATTAAACAGACCATGCTTAGCCCCAGAAAAGGCAGTGTAGGAAAATAGTTACTTTCTCCAATAATCATGAAGCCAAGAAAGAGATTTACTGAGTTGGAACAGAAGGGAAAGAAAATAATACCTTTCTTGGCCTCTTGAATAATTTCAGATCAGGATCTTAATTTAAAAGTAGAGTTATTTCTTTTATCTGGCTTTGTCATGTGTGACCCTTGGGGTTGTAACATTTTCAGCTTGTACTATTGTGGTGGTTACCTTTTTGTGTCAACTTGGCTGGGATATATTGCCCAGAATTTGATCAAACATTATTCTAGCTGTTTCTGTGAAAGTGTTCTCAATGAGATTAACATTTTTATCAGAGGACTCCAAGAGAATGTAGTTCCAGAGAATGTAGGAAACAAACCATGCTTAGCCCCAGAAAAGGCAGTGTAGAAAAATAGCTGTGTGACTTTCCACAAGGCATTTCCTTTCTCTGGGGCTTCATTTTTTTCACTGTTAAAAGGAGACACTTGCATTAGACAGTTTCTGCAGTCTTTTTTGATCATGCCAGTCAATGTTACTCTCAACTCTAAGCTCCATAAAGGTAAGCTGCCTCTTTTTTATCTACTTAGCACCTAGCATAGAGCTTATCACATCATAGCACCCAGCAAATAATGGGTGCTCAATAATAGTGACATTGAATGAATAAATGAGGATTAATTTAACTTTTATGGCTAACTTTTATGAGAAAATGACAAGAAATCAAGGAATCTCATTCTGCATAGGTATATCAAAGATGATTTTAACAAATTTGAAATTCTTGTATTCATAAGCCACTTCCTGAGATTTGTTTTATACATCCAGAGTATATTACTCATGAAGTACAAAGTTATTTAAACTAACTGCGTACCCCTCAGGTTCTCACCATTTTGATAGGGAGACAGAAAATGTTGTATTGTATTATGTTCTAAGGTATCACAGGTTCCAAAGTTTATGGGTGGATCTGAGGTAGAGGACCAACTGAGCAGCCTCTCATAGTCCAACTCTACCACCCTGAGGCTTTCTCTCTGTATATGTCTGGAGCTGAACAACAGTGTCCTCACTGGCCATCCTGCCTACCCCCTGGAGCTACGGACAGGTAAGAAATAGCCTGCTCTCTGCTCTTCTTTTCTGCCCCAGATTCTCTACTCAAGTCACACTTTTACTTGGTTCAAGCAGAGAATTGCTCTGTATCAGCGAACTCTCTGCAAGTCAGCTGACTAATAGTTTTCTATCTTCAGTATAAAACAACCTAGAAAAGTTTTGAGTTTATGGAGAATCCCTCTGAGTCACATATCTCAGAAAAATCTCTACAAGTCATCCTATTTGATTTTTTAAAAGCTTTCAGCTTTAGATCAGAGGAATCACCTCTTCGTTCTTAAAAAAAAGCTAAATGTGGCTCTGGACCAAGAGAAGGCAGACCTGCCTCTAGTTCCCACTGCATCACTTAGGAATAGTGGGTGTTTGTCATGTTGCTTCTCCTTTCAAGATTTGGTCATCTTCTCTATAAAGAGAGGACTGCAACTACAGTGTACACACACACACACACACACACACACACACACACACATCCCCCACTACTACCTTCTGCCAGAGGGTTGTTCTGAGAATTAAATGAGATCATCAAAGTGACAGTATTCTGCACTATGTAAGTTTCTTTAACATCAGATAACAGCTTTGATGTGTCATTTCAGATATCAGGTCTTGACATAGTTATCTTTCACTTAGTCACACCATCAACTATTTTTCCTTCTTTCTCTTGTTTCCTGGAGAAATGATGAAGTTAGTCGTATACATGCCTCCTGATGGAGTCTCTTCCTGTAACATTTAATATATTTCTGGCTTCATTCTCCCTTCTCAGTCAAGCCCACCAGCTCATAATCCCTCATTCTGTCAGTAATTTTTCAGGAAGTCTTCTTCCAGCCCACACTACTACTTGCACAGCTGCATATCTGACAGATTTATTTAATGCTTGATCTACTTGTAGTCATGTATAGAAACCCAGGTAATGATGGATGAAGAATCAAGAGACATGTATTCCAGAATTAGCATTGTTATTAATTATCCAGAGGCTTTCAGGCCATTTTTAGTTCAAGGACTATCTATTCATGTCAGAAGATTGGGAGGATAACACCCATGATGCAGAAACTCAAAATTCTGTAATTCATATAGATATATAAACTTCCAATTTGAACAATGTGATATAGAGGGCAAAAATAACATGGGTACGTAGTGGAAGGAAACTTAAACAGTTTGTAACATCTGACCTAGGCCCTGAAGGATGACTAAGATCATACAAGTCCAAGAAGGAGACCAGGTTGAAGGAGGAACATTAAGTCATAAAAGGAATAACTGGATGAAGAAATGACAAGAATTTGGCATGTCCAGAACATTGAATACCTAGACAGGGTAATAGAAAATGAAGTTCCTTGGAAGATTACGCTAAAGTTATGTAGGACCAGTGTGCCAACCTTAAACATTCGGGCTTTCTTCTTTCCAACCCTTCTTAATTTGTTTTGTTGTTCTGTGCCAATGCACAGAAGAACAAAACAAATTAAGCCCTGATAACTTAAGAGACCCATTGTACAAATAAATTTTTCTCCTTTATACCTAGAATGATATTTTGTACCATCCTGGAAAGAACTGAGGAAAAAAGTCAGTTTTCTGTAGGGCTTGATTCTCACATGGAAGCCTGGTTGAGAAAGACTGCTAGGCAATGACAAACCACTTAATATAGAGACAGCAAGTGACATGCTCACATGTCATAGAAACATTTGCTATAGTGTCAATGAGAACAGTGCTTTAGAAAGAGTATAGTTAGAGGATAAAAGATGAACTAAAATGCTATTCCCAATAATTCAGGTGGGTGATGACCAGATCAAGATGGTGACCATAGAAACAGGAAGAAGGGACATCTCAGAAATACTTTGGAAGCAGAATGGATGAAGTGTTTTAGTGCTGTCTTCCCTAGCTCCCCAGCTGTGATCTGGAGTCATTAGTTCCCTCTAACTGCAGGCTGGAGCCTTTCTAAAAAGGGCAAGAAGTGCTTTAGCTACAACCTCCATCAGGGTGGGGATTTCTGCTACTTTATTGTACCCCTAGTAAACTCTGCACACCCTGATAACCTCAAGTTATAACTTTTCTCTCCTCTACATCCCCTCACCCTCCTGGGTATGTTGGTTCAGTTTTCACAACTGACCTTCAGCCTAAAGCCACTCTTCAGCTCCACATTTTCCTGCTGGGACAGATGCCCAACCCTGAACTTCAGACCGCTTGGCTGGGTTCCTGATTCTTTGCTTCCCTAACCCAACCCATTCTTCTAGGAGGCTGGGTTCTCTCCCTATGCTCCACCCCAGCTTCAGTCATCCTGCAGCTGAGTTTGCATTGCCAGCTCCAGGCCTGCTCAATTCTTGTCCCTCCTTCTTTCCTACAGACTGTGTTACTGAATTCCCACTATGCCTCAGACCTAAACCTACTCAAATTGAGAAAAAAAAAAAAATCACCAAACCTGATCTGGGTCTCATTTTCTCATTTGTAACGCGAGGGGGTTATATTAGGTGACTTCTAAAGTAGCTGCCTTCCAACACTAACATCCTGTGTTTCTAAGTAGGCCAACTGTAAAAGAAGTCTGCATTGGCACAGAACAATTGAGGCTGGGAGGGAGTGAGTCAGACTCAGCAAAAATGTCAAGCTAACTGTGAAGCCAGGAGATTAGACTGCAGCATGCCACTGGACAGCCAGCAGCTAGAGACTCCATCAGAGATTAGCCTACCCAGACAGCTGTGTGGACAAGATGACTGACGCCACACCCAGTTTATTAGTCACACTCATGCTCAAGGAATTAACAACATCATTTTGTGTCCCTCCAAAGGACAACATTTATTTATGACCTAAAGCTATTTAGCAGGGTGGTTGTAATTCTACCATTTCTCATGGTTTATATTGGGGATTTAGGATTCAATATTATCCCATTAGTATTTTGCCCATTTCCCTGACATTACTGTCCAGTGAGTATTCCCTGAGCATCTAGTTTTACTCTTAAAGTTTCCTAAATTCCTTTCAGATGCTTTTCAGGATGTATGAAAGAAAGAACTCAGGTCCTTAGATACCCACATTTAAACAGAGCTGTGTGATTCTGGAAAAGTTAATCTCTCTGAGCTTCAGATTCCCCATTAGTAACATGGGATAATAATCCCTGCTTTGCAGAGTTGTAGCCCAGATTGAAAAGCTTCTCAGAAAGGAATTATCCCCCATAGCATCCCTCTTGCTTTCCATCTCTTTAAATCTTGACTTTAAAATTGTTTCTCTTGGTCTTGCCTGACTTTTTCCCTTCTTTCCTGTTTAAGCTTGCAAAGTTCCTGCTGATCCACACAAGTTACGGCTTCCATTCCAGACCTATACCATGCTGAGTCAGCACAAGTGCTTCTGGGAGTAGGGGCTTTCCCTTTCTGTCTGTCTCTCGGTCTGTCTCTCTGTCTTTCCGTCTCTTTCTCTCTCTCTTTCCCTCTCTCCTTGTCAGGGCTGAGCAATCACAGGCCAAGAAAAATCTTGGTCAGAAGGTGAGATCATAGTTGAAGACTCTAAGAGCCCCATTGTCTTAGCTCCAGGGTTCTTTACATGAAGATTTAAACCGTAACTCAGTCAGAAGAGTCTAAGAGGCAATACCGCAAGGATAAGAGGGATAAAGCAAGGATGCCTTCAAGCTGCTGAGCACAGGAATTAACTGCACAACATTACATCTGGCTGGCTAAGGGATAATATTCCTTTTTCTTCCTTCAAGGGGATCCTAGAATCAGGGACCAGTATAGACATGACCTATAAGGGTCTTGGAGAACATTTAGATCTACCCTCTATTACACAAATAGAGAAAGGAGTCCCAGAGGAGGGGATTGACTTGCCTAGATTCACATAGAGAGGAAAGGCCAGAACTTCATCTAAATGCAGGTCTCTAAAACTCTACATCTATAACAGCTTCCATTATTCTATGATAAGATAGTGATTGTTGAAACCAACACATTGTGGGCACTCACTAAATTTGAGTGTTGAATAATAGGTGTGGGGATTGTTGTTAAAAAGATTTCTAAGCAGAAGAACATTCATTTATTCAATAAATATTTATTGTATCCCAGAGGGAAATGGTCAAAGTGCTGATGGTGTCAATGCCATGCTTAGGATTATAGATTTTATTTTATAGATTGTTATGCTCAAATTCGGGATCCCCAAAAGATCACCAGAGACCAAGATCGATGTAAACAGCAAAGAGATGTTTATTGCGAGCTAGCTCAGTCCTCCGCGCACACACAGCAACTGGTGATGCTGAGAGGCCCCGAGCCCAGGGTTTGCAGCAGTTTTATACATTCTTTGGAGAAGGCAGGGACTTCACATATATCAGCATCTCTTTAGCAAATCATCACACACCGCAGGAAAATCAAATAACAACTCTAAAACATGATTAGCACATTCACTGGCAGGAACAAGTTGGGTAGGGGTGATAGGTCAGTACAAAAGGGGTATTCATTTGAACTGATTGGTTTAAGCCAAGAGGGGTGTTCGTGCTGAACTACATGGTTTCTCAACACGTTATCAACCACCATAAACTACTGGGAGGGTCATCTGGCATCCCAGGTATTTCCCTGTCTCATGCTGATTGGTGGCTGCTAGGGGGTTGCTATGGATCCCCACCTAGCCTGACTGAGTCAGGGACACCTGACTCAGATCTCTCCTGTTATTTGTAGATAAACAACTTAGCAGGGTGGGAATGTGCCTAGGGGTGCTCTGTGGGTCTTTCAAGGACAAAGGTCATGTCCCTTCCTTGGACAGGCTTTGCTCTGAGGTAGAGACTGGTTTTTCAGATAACATTAAGACATGGAAGAGGGGCTAGGGTTGTGGTTCAGCAGTAGAGCGCTGGTCTGGCGTGTGCAGGATGCTGGGTTCAATCCTCAGCACCATGTTAAAAAAATAATAAAATAAAGGTATTGTGTCCAACTATAACTAAAACAAAGCAACAACAAAAACGACTTGGAAGAATCATTTACAGAAATCTTTTGGTAACTAAGAGAAGAATAGATTGGAAGGTGTCACATTACATGCCTGAGTATTTGAGAACTTTTAGGGTAGTCCTGGCAAGAGAGAACTTATGGAGGTCTAAAGAATGGCAGTGATGTAAAGAAATGGGAGAGACAAAGGTTACTCTTAAATGCAATCAATGGGATCTGGTGGCCCCGTGGAGATTTAGTAATTTACCCAAGATTACAGAGAGAATACTGAGTACCTGTCAGTGGAAAGACACATGGGACTGAATAGGGCTGGAGAATTGGCCGTCGGGAAGCCCAAACACAACTTCTCAAAACAGGAGTCTAGAGTCCCAGGTCAACCAATCAGGCTTCTCTTCTAACATGGCATCTGTTTGATGGCCACAGTCATGGGCAAACCACAGGTTTCTATGAGTAGCAAATAGTTACTAATAGTCATTGAAATTCTGACTATGCAGTAAACCCCAGCAAAGTACAACAAAGATGATTAGCTGTGACACACAAATAGGAAGTCTTGTTAGAAATATTATTTAGAGGATTTCAACAAGAGTAAAATTCTTAAAAGATTTAGCCTGCTAGTTTCTACATCTTGTCTGCCTGACTAAAGTTTCCTGGTATAAAGGTAAGTGCCATCTACTACTAGCTATTCAGTCATGTATTATAACAATAACACAGAATTTGATGTTAGGTGGTCCTGGGTTTTGTGTCCCAGACTGGTATTCACTGTCTCTATAATCTTGGACAAGTTACTAAATCTCTTTTAAGATTCCTCAATATAAAAAGGGGACTATAGTAGTATTTCTATAAGAGCTATTGTCCTATGATATGAGATGATGCATTTTAAGTGCTCAGTATAATGCTTTACACAGAGAAAGCACTCAATCATGTCATCTATTGTTAATTTTAATATCTCCACTGAATTATTTTCTGGCATGGACTATAAATAAAAGATCACTTCTCTAAGTGTAAAAAATTTTCACAGTCAGATTTTTTAAAAAGTTTTTTTGTTTAGATATTGTATCTTAACCAAATTTTAAAGATTTGAGGATGTGTTGGGACAGAAGAATATTTTATATATCCATAAGCAGATTGTGTAAGTGTGTAATAAAATAAAAGTTTTATTTTTCAAAAATTCTGTGTCCACAATGGGATATTACTCAGCATTAAAAGAGAATAAAATCATGGCATTTGCAGGTAAATGGTTGGAGTTGGAAAATATTATGCTAAGTAAAAAAAAAGCCAAATGTTTTCTCTTATATGAGGATGCTGATCCATATGGGGATGAGGGATGGGGAAAAGCATAGGAGGAATGGAGGAACTTTAGAAAGGGCAAAGGGGAGGGAAGTAAAGGGAGGGGGCGGGGGGGGGTAGGAAAGATGGTGGAATGAGATGGAGATCATTATCCCAAGTACATGTATGAAGACACAAATGGTGTGACTCTACTTTGTGTACAGAGACATGAAAAATTGTGCTCTGTATATGTACTATGATTTGAAATGCATTCTGCTGTCATATATAACAAATTAGAATAAATAAATTTTAAAAATTTTAATTATAAACAGTAAAACAAAAATCTGTGTACAAAACATGATTTTACTATGAATTTCTGCGTGACTTTGAATAAGTCCATTTAACATTTTAGCCTCCTGTGCTCCCTCTGCAAATACTAAGTTACAACCTTTTTATTTCTAAGGAAGCTTTAAAACATCCCACTAATGATTACTAAGAATTACTGCAAAAAATCTGACTACCATCCAATATTGTGAGGTGTGTGCTTTATCTATCTAATGCATTGCTGGCATAGAGCTGACCTGGAGCCTCTGGAAAGGTATTTACTACTGACAAGCAGAAAACTGGAAACAGAATTTGAATCTCCTTGCACTTGTTGGCCCTTAGGATTTTTTTTCTTTGAATTTTCTCATTTGTTCATTTATATTTTCATATTTTTTCTCTGACAGTGTTTTCCAGAGAGAGTTTATCAGGTTGGCAATGTATTGGGAATGGGTTAGAAAAGGCCTTCTTTATGAGTAAACCTTTCAGGTCTGACTCCAGCTCACTCTCTCCCAACTCTCTTTCTCACTTCTTGCTTTCAAGCCTTTTAAATACAACCAGACTAATCTTGGCTGTTTCCTTGGATCCTCTGTGTTCAGTGCTTTCATGTTTTACTAATGCTGCTCTCTCTCTAGGAATATTTCTCTCCCTTTCTCTGAATTCTTCTGCCACTGTCACCACCAACAGTTGTACATACAAATCCTCCCTTTCCTTCAAGGTTTGGATGGAGTGAATGTCTCCATCCATTGAGCTTCAAGGACACTTTTTTGTATGTACTTGTCTTAGATCATTTTGTGTTGTTCTAGCAAAATTATCTGAGGTGAATACCTTGTAAAAGAAAGAAATTTATTTAGCTCACAGTTCTGAATGTTCAAAAGCATGGTTCCAGTATCTACTTGGCTCTGATGAGGGCCTCATGGTGGTAAGGCATCACAATGGTGGGAAAGCGTTCAAGAGTAGAGAGTGGTACATGTAGAAAGGGATTCAAGGGAGGTACCAGGTTCTCTTATAACAACACATTCTCCTAGAAACTATTAATCCATGCCCACAAGATCTGTTCTACTCCCAAGAAATAGCATTAATCCATTCATGAAAGTAAAACCTCATTACCTAATTACCTCCCACTAGGCCCCACCTCTTAAAGGTTCCACTACCTCAACTGCACCACACTGGGACCAAGATTTCAGCACATGAACTTTTGGTGGACAAACCACATCTAAAACATAGCACTATCTCCTAAACGGTCCTTCTCAGAATTGCATAGTGGTTAGGGACAAAAGACCTGCAGTCACACCACCTGAGGTCAGATCTCTAGGGCCCTGTAGCTGTGATTTGGGCAAGTTAAAACACAAAAACAAAATCCTCTCTATGACTCAGTTTCTTTATCTTTAAAATGGACATGATAGTACTACCTATGTCATAGCATTTTTGTTATATTTAAATGAGGCAATAAATATAAAATATTTAGAATAGTGGCTTACTCGGGCTGGGGTTGTGGCTCAGTGGTAAAGTGCTTGCCTAGCGTCTGTGAGGCACTGGGTTTGATCCTCAGCACCACATAAAAATAAATAAATAAATAAAATAAAGGTATTGTGTCCATCTACAACTAAAAGTATATTTTAAAAAAAGAATAGTGCCTTGCCCTTGGTGAATGTTTAATAGATGCTAGCTATCATGATGATATAACAACCCTACCTTATAATCCCTCTAATATCTCTCTCTCTCCCTCCCTCCCTCCCTCCCTCCCTTTCTCCCCCATCTGTGTCTTTTGTTTGTTTCAGTGCTGGGGATTGAACCCAGTGGCATTCTACTGCTGGGCTTCATCCCAGCCCTTTTTAATTTTTATTTTGAAATAGGGTCTTGCTAAGTTGCCCAGGCTGGCCTCCAACTTGCAATTGTCCTGCCTCAGCCTCCCCAGTAGCTGGGATTACAGGCATGCACCACTATGCCCAGGTTTGTTCTTCCTAGTCTCCACAATCATTGAGACAGTAAGATTTGTGCCCTTTTATTTTTTTGTAGTCTCTTTTGCACCTAGAACATAGCCCCCAAATTAGTTATTTGACAGATTTTTAGAAAACTAAGCCAAGCTCTTTCCCCTTTTTCATTCCTAATATTCACAACGTGACTTTGAAATGTGTGATTTCATGAATTCATGCAGGATATTATAATTAAATTGGAATTAGACCAAATAGTCTATAGTTAATTCTGTAGCCCAGGACTCCCAATGCTTGGTCCAGGGCCCTTCCATTGCTCCAAGTGCTGAACTATATTGCCTTTCCTTTCCACAGCTGTGAGTCAGCCTAGCTCTGGCTGGCAGTGCACAATGATGACGACGATGGCCACTGTGGAGCACAGTTCACTCTGCAGGGAGCCTCACCTGTGATCCATGGCCAATTGGTGAACAAACATGTACTAGTAGAAAACATTTTGTATTAGCCTTGCAGGACAAAGTTCAGTTGCAGTTAGATTTCCAGGTCAAATTCAGTTTTGTTTCTGAAATATTTCCACAGATATTTTTTTACATCTTTGCAGAGACACTTCTTTGGTCTGAATTCAAGGATTTTTGCCAAATTGCAGTTTACCCAACACATGATTCATTTATTTGTTTTCTATACACTGACTTTTCCCATATTTGGTCTTTGCTGAAGACTCTCAACATATGCTTTACAAGGCTAGTCAGTTAAACTTTTTAGTATTTTTTAAATCTTTTTTTTTTTTTTTTTTTTTTTGGTACTGGTGGTTGAAGCCAGGGGTACTTAACCACTGAACCAAATCCTCTGCCCTTTTTTGTATTTTATGTAGAGACAGGGTCTTGCTGAGTTGCTCAGGGCCTTGCCAAGTTACTGAGGTTGGCTTTGAACTTGCCATCCTCCTGCCTCAGCCTCTTGAGCCACTGGGATTACAGGCAAGTGCCACCATGCCTAGCTGTGTTTTTAAAAATCTTAATACAAAGAAAGTTAGATTAAAGGTCAGTTCTAATAATAAACTGGGGACTAGTCATTTTCTTTTTAATGAATATTAATTTCGATTTAGTTCTCCTCTTCAATGAATTTCACAGCATTTATGTTAAAGTGTAATTCAGATCAAGTACAATATCCATTCTTGGTGTGTCATTAATAGTACCCAGTTCGTGATTACGAGTCATATAAAGTAGTACATGCCCACAGAAATGAGCCTGGAAAAATCAGGCCAGACAGGGATCAAAGAAATAAAAGTATCTCCCCTCCCTTGACTAACCTGAGACACAGGCTGAGTAGGCATGGGCCTATCACAGAGGGGTGCTGGAAGTCTTAAAAATAAGTTCTCTCAAGTAAAAAATAATTAAAAAAAAGAAGTAAGTTCTCCAACCTGCCTCTTGTGCTTGGCATTCATGCCTCTACAATAGCATTCCAATGGCAGAAGTTTGTTCCACAGATTTTTGTCCATTCCTTTACTAATTCTTCAAATGTTTATTAAAGCCAGTAGATGCATGCAAAATGAGTAGGACACAGGAGATTTTTGTCCTATATCCATAAAACTGCCAGAGAGATAGGATGTGACTCCAGAGAATGGAATGCCACAAGAAAACATGAGGAGAGAGTGGCACAGTGTAAAAGTGGTGGTAGTTTGCATGTCACTAAGGACAAGTAAGGTGAAGAAAGCCAACACTGAGTGCAGATACCTCTGATGGGGTGAATGCTTTAAGAGGGTTAGTCGTTATGAACAAAGTGCAGTATTCCTGTTTCATGGTTAAAGGTCATCTGAAAGCTGAGTCTCCAGGCAGAATTGATAAGGAAATGAGAAAGAAGGGACAGAACCTGGGATCTTGGGTCACTGCCCAGGAGGGGCTGAAGTGGGTTCTTGGTTATTGGAGGACCAGCCCAGGTACCATGGCCAGAGATGAGGGTGCTCTCAGACACTAAAAAAAGAGGTCAGAAAATGCCAAGAGAATGTTGCTTATTTGGTAATTTGGGTGAAAGAAGGAACTGACCAGCTTTCAGTCTCATAAGCCAGAGGGAAGCCATAAATTAAATCTGAATTAATGTGGTTTATGTAACTAAAATAGGCAAAGCCTATGTTTGGCTTTAGGATTAAGAAGACTTCTGTGTTTCTGAATTCTAATCATTCCCATCACTGCACTGTACACCCAAAGCATATGCTCTTTCTTTCATTTAGAATACCTCTGTACCCTCTTCTTTGTCTTTTAAGGCTTGGCAAAAATGTCCCTTCCTCCTGATGGTTTAGACTTTAGGGTATCCCTGCTCCAACCTCCCAAGGCAATTAGCATATCCCTCTCTTTGGACTAGCACTTGTCTCACTGTATTGTCCCTATTTATTTTTATCTCCCCCTTCTCTAGGCTGTGAGCTCTCTGAGGGCAGAAATTGCCTTCCATCTATACATCCTCAGTACTTAAGCAAGGACTAGAACATTGTAAATGCCAATACATTTTTATGAATGGATGTATGGATGGATGGATGGGTGGATCAAATGGATGGATGAATGATTCCAATCATAAAAAGTTTGCAATTTCTTTACAAATATAGACCTCAGGGAGTGGGTGCTCAGAAAAAATGCTGATTTTTTTTTTTTTTTTTGGTACTGGGAATTAAAACCAGAGACACTTTACCACCAAGTCACATTCCTAATCCTTTTTATTTTGAGACAGGATCTAAGTTGTTTAGTACCTTGCTAAGTTGCTGAGGCTGATCTTGAATCTGCAATCTTCCTGCCTCAGTCTCCAGAGTCACTGGAATTACAGGAGTGCTCTACCATACTGGCTGAACATATTTGAAAGCTGTTGGATAAAAAGAAGTCCAATTCAAACCTAGCTGGACTTTTGTAATTTTGTGTTCCTGTTCATATAAACCCTGTAATTTTAGGTTAAGATTTACTGAATAGGCAGGTTTCAGAGATGCAGAAGGAGAAGAAATCTAATCGACAAAGTTCAAACCAGGAGCCAGTAGGTCTACCCTCTCTTCCTGATCCCCTCTAGCATCCTGATTATGTAACCTAGATGAGCCTCTTATCTCCAGTCTCCAACTTCCAATCTTTCCCTTTTGTACCCATCCGCCACTCATTTATCTTTCTTGAAAACAAATTAATTATCTTGTTTTCTGCTTTAAGACCCTCTGCTGCCTCCAAAGCAGAGTCCCAAGTCCTCTGCAGGCATGTGAGGTCTTTTGTGTATTTCTTGGGTCAATTGTCCTTTATTAAGTTCCTTATATCCAGTTACTCCAAGTTTCTTAATCTCCTAAGCAAGTTTTTATGCCTCTGCTTTTTTGTACACACTGTCTCTGATAGTCAGAATGACTTTCCACACTTGTTCTACCTAGTGAGCTTGTGTTTGCACCTTTTAATACCCAAAGAAGGTGAATTGCTGCTTCCTCAGCAAGGCCACCTTTATCTCTTCCAGATAGTGAACACTTCCTGCACTCAGCTCCAATAGCATTTTCATTTATCTCAGATCACTAATAGCTGTGATGGAAATTATTTGCCAACTCATCCATCTATTTCAGTTTCAAAACCTTCAAGTTCCTCTAGATCAAGCTATGATTAGTTCCTATAGCACTTTGGAGGTTCTCCAATATATGCTGGTTGAAAAAAAATCAAATGAGTTAAATTGAATTTTACATGTACTATCTCCCTATTACTTTTATTCATCTATCTCTCTGTAAAGCTTAATAATAAATATTGATTGATTTAGCACTGATTAGGAAGCAGGCATTATTCTGTACCTTTACATTGGTATCATTATTTAATTCTTGTCTGAGCCCTGAATAGTAGGCATTACTATTACTGTTACTTTACAGATAAGGAAACTGAGACCCAAGGAAGGTAAGCGACTTTCCCAGGTCACAATTAGTAGGTGGTAGAGCTGAATTTAATTGGAATTATCTCAAATGTTAATGCCCATGAACTTCCATAATACCACTTCTTCCCCAAAGGCCTGTTCCTAGTAAGTTCTTATTTGCTCTGAACAGCACTGATAGAACTGCAAGAGTCAGGCTCACCCCAATTTGTAGCTGCAGCCTGGGCACCACCACAGCTCAAACATGAAACCTCAGACAGCCACATCTAAATACTGGTTCACGTGAAGACAAAGCCCAGATCTTCCTCTTGGCAGGAAGCTGCTCTTCTAGCACTTGGAATCAGCACTCCATTTCCTGTGAACAGATGGAACCCTTAGCACCAAGGCCCTGTCACAGTTTATGGATTTGTCCTGATGTCCAGCCCAGAAATTGTCTGCTCCTTGGCTCCATGAAGAATGAGAAACCATTGGCTTCTGAGTTGTTTTTCTAATCTCAGCCCTCCAGGGGAAAGGTCTCTTGGATGGAAGTGATTAGGCCAAGTTTACCCAACCCAGCATGGTGTCAGGCAGTCCTGAGCCACATTCCTTTAGGGGCCACAGAACAGTTGGGGCCTCTTCTGTATATCCAACTTCTCAGCATGATACCTGGCCCTCCAAGGACAAAAGTCTTCTAGTCCCCCTATGCAGCTGACATAAAGCAGAAATCCCGCTGCAGAGCTGTCTGCAGACTACAGACTGTACAGAGCCCTGAGAAGCTTCCTTTCAACCCTTTGCTTTCCACAGCTGCTAGGAAGCCTTCAGCTTGTGTGGAGAAGAGAGGCTCTTAAAAGAATATAAGTACTTGTCCTGAAAAATGTCCCATAGGAACAGAGGAGAGAACCACAAGAGAAAAAAAGTATTTACATACTTGTGAATACCTATTATTTAACTCTCACTGTAATTCTTCTAAAGATGTACAAATTTAAGGTGGTTCGAAGCACAAGAGCATATTTCCTTTCATTAAAAAAAAGGAATATTGATAAACTTTTGAATGTAGTCCTAAGAATCAATGACTGGAGCTCAGCATGAAGGTAAGTGGGACATGAACACACAGGTAGAATCTCTGCCTTAGATGTGCTCATTGTCTGAGACTGAAACCTTGCCCTATGTGCCCATACTCCCAAACTTTGCAGCTTAAAAAACAAAACTGAATTGGGAATTAGATCTGGAGCCCAAATCTAGATGTCCAGTACTGGGAAAAGGACATAGTTTGACATTTTTTAGAAAAACAGCATTGAACTAGGAGTTAGATTATATTTGCTTCAATCTCAGCTCTATTACTTAAATGTGAGAATACTTGCCTTGGTTTTCTCATCTGTAAGGGTGGAATAAAAAATTATTAATCTCCTATTTTAGAATTTTTAAAAAAGTTTTTGGTACTGGAAATAGAACCCAGAGGCACTTAACTACTGAGCTACATCCCCAGACCATTTTATATTTTGAGATAGGGTTTCATTAAGTTGCTTAGGGCCTCACTAAATTGTTGAGACTGATCTTGAACTTGTGACCCTTATGCCTCAACGGCCCAATTTGTTGGGATATTTTAGATTTTTTATAAGCATTAAATAAGATTTTTAAATGTATTTGTGAGGAGGTCCAACTCATAAATAAGCCACCTCATGTCCACTGCCCCTTCTATGGAACTCCATCTATGGGACAACACCCCATTCTCTGGGTTAGTCTTTTTCCCCCACTTATCACCAAGCTAAATGAAGACCAGTTTGATAAAGAGGAAGAAGCATAAACTAGGAATTGAATGCGTTGGGTTTAAGTCCTGATTTTCTTAGTTACTAGCTATGAGGTATTTAAGTGAAGCAAGAAGTATCAGTTTTCTCATCTGTTGAATGGAGACAGGACATTTGTACTTACCTCCTAGGATTGCGTGAATATTATATGAAAGATGAATAAATTAATGCTTTGCCAATTCTAACGCACTATACTAATGCAAGTTATTTATCTAACAAAGTTTTTTGACAGCCTGGTATGGGTCAGGTATGTACCAGATGTCATAATCTCCATTAATGGAGACATCATATCCATTAAGCTCACAATCTGATGAAACAGACAAGCAAACAGGTAATTACAACATAATGCGGTAAGTACTCTATCAGGAGAAGAACAGAATGCTCAAAGCACCAAGTGGGGGCATGATATTAGTTATCTATTGCTACAAAACAAACTACTCCCAAACTTTGCAGTTTAAAAAGCAAACATTCATTATCTCATTATTTCTGAGTGTCAGGAATCTGAGGATGACTTAGCTGGATTGTTCTGGTCATGGCCTTTCATGAAGTCAAGTTCCTATAAATACTTGACTAGAGAATCCATTTCCAACCTACATGGCTGTCAGCAGGCTTTAGTTCTTCACTATGTGGACTTCTCCATAGGTCTTCTCAAGACATGGCTTTCCCCGAAGCAAGTATAAGCAAGCACCCAAGAGGGAAGCCACATATTTTCTTAATCTCAGAAGTAACACACCATCACTTGTATCATTTTCTGTTGGTCACACAGACCTGGTACAACAAGGGAGGGGATGACACAAGGGTGTGAATACCAGGAAGTGAGGATCACTTTGGATGCTTATTATTACAGGTACCCAACACACTGGAACAAAGGAGGAGCCAGGAAAAGTTTTCTAAAACTTAAAGCTTGGATATACTTTTACTAGACTAGTAAGCGAGAATACCTAAAAAAAAAATAGATTATTCTGCTATTAAATGGAAAGTCACCTCAGATAAGGCAAAACAAGCTTAGAACTTTGAAAAAGCAGTAATGACTTTGCTGGTATATCTCCTGAGCAGCTGCACCCTGGTGAGGTCAGGCCCTACTGGCCCCAGTGTAGTCCATAGACCACGTGGAGATGACCATCAATAGCCACTATCTGCTCTTATTAACAGCATACCTCATACTGTACTGCAATCATGTATTTACATGTCTGACCTCCTTCCAGACTGCCCTGAGTGGACAAGGAGGGTGCCTTTCTGATATGTGGCTCTCTAGCATTTAGAATAGTGCCTAGCACCATGCATGACTACTTAATGGAAGAATTAATGGAAACTGAGTGAATTCAAGGCACATTGAAATGTCATAGAGTCAATATAGAGAAGTAAGTATCTTGTTTATGGAGTTACATCAAGTATTTCCTGAGGTTGGACCCTATGCTATAGCTTTACACATATTATTTCATTTAATACTCATGTAACAATCCTAGGGTAGGTATACCTATTTCTTAACAGATGAGAAAACTAAGATCACACAGCTAGAAAATTGGCAGAGTCTGCATTTGATTCCAGGACTGTGCAACTAAGCATATGGCATTTGGTAGCAAAAAAACACCAAATAAACAAAACTTTGCAAATTTGAAGGGCTTTTGGTAATTGAAAACCTGATAAGTGAAAATTAAAAGCCTTAAAGAATAATTTGATCAATATCTAAAAGCTAGTATCTCCCCTACAAACACACACACACACACACACACACACACACACACACACGGCTTATTTTTCCAGGAAGACCCAGTTCAAGTCTTACTTTTTCCAGGAACCCTTTCTTCATTCAAGGATGCCTGTCTATCTCAAACTCCTGCTGCACTTATAAAGGTGGAGTTTCAGTTGCTACTTAGTGCAAATAGTCTAGATTTGCAATTTATCCTTTTTATAACTCAGGTCTATGGTTTTCTTAGCTAAATAATGAGAGAGCTGGACTACTTCTCAAAAGCCCTTTCTGTATTGCATATTATAGGAGTTATTTCCTGACTCACCACTGGCACAATCATCTGCTTGCAAGAAGGACCACATGTTTGGATGTAGCAGAACCCTATTGACAGTAGAGTTTTTTTTTCTGAATTGTGTTGGAATAGCCCATTTTCTGCTATTTCCTGAACACACTGTAACCTCCTGGGGGATCCTTACATATCTCGGTATCTCACACAGGACCTAAACTATTGTCGGTTCTTTATAAGTTTTACTGAAGAGACAGATGAGTGAGTGAATAAAAGTGAAGTTGTGGTGATGATTTTAAACTTAATGAAAACCTCTAATTTTATCAATGTTATTAAATTGACAGTAGTAATTTCTTTTACTTGTTTTGTGCTTTGACCTTCCCTGGGCAACATTTCCTTCAGGTCCTTCTTTTCCCAGGTCTCTCTGTCCACAGACCAGGGCAGAATATTGGAAACAGGATGCGCAGAGCTGTAGACACATGGGCAAACTTTGACTCAGCCTATTTCAGACCCCCTGCTGACATATCGTCCTTATGTTTGGACTTATTACCACATTACCCTCCTTTATTGCAAGATACTTTCAGAATATGAGGCAATATCCCAGCCTACAGCTTTATTTGTACCGGTTACATCTGTGATTAGTTTCCTCAGATGCTATCAACCATCCTTGGTGGAGAATGGGGGGTGGGGGGTGTTAATACTAAATCTTGGCAGTAGCATTTCCCCTGATCACTGTCAAATGAAAGATTTCTAGAAAGCCTCTTCCAGCAGCTTTACCTACATAGGGAAGGAGCCCCTCTACACATCTCTATCATTGCTTTCACTAAGACCTTCACTTGTTTTGCTTTTTTTTTTTTTTATTAATGTTCTGCCTTACTTTTGGAGAGAAATATAGTACAGTGGTAACATGGATTTTGCAGTTAGAGATGGATTTTCTTTCTGGTTCTGCCTCTTATTAGCTATTTGTCTTAGGCAAATTACTTCTTTGAGCCTTAATTTTCTCATTTGTAAACTAGGAATAATAATATTACTACTTCATAGTATTATCATGAGGATTGAATACTGAAAAGGGTTTAGAACACAGCTATAAAATACACGTATTCAAATTAAATGTTCACTTGATATGTCTACAACTTACACTGAGTTTGTCCTGGGTAGTGAGTGACTGCAAGTAAATTTTCATCACTGTCAACATTTTGATGGAAGGAGAAAGAAATTCAGATTTACTGAACATTAGACTAAGAGCACTGTTTATCTGGACTCATTTAATGTTTAGAAAGACCCCAACTTGTGGGTAAAACTTAGAGGGTGAAGGAATTATTTGCTCCTTGTCACACAACCAGGGTGGGAAGTGGGTCTCTCTGAGTGATAATCTTTCCCTATTCTCTTTCCCACACTCTGGGGCCTACTGGAACATTTAATTGTCCATGCATTTACCTTGATATTTCTATCACACTCATACTTTGTCACACTAAGGACTAAAACTGCCATGGACATTTAGTTTACACCTTTCTCCTACTTCCTTTATTGGCCCCAAGATGTTCTCAAAGTCCTGCTCTAACTTCTCTTTTCCACTTAATACCCACCCACCCACACCACAACCTAGTCTGTTTTCCTGGCAGACTGTTTTCTCCGTCTCTGGGCCTATCACCCTTCTCCTTTGGGTCCCCAGCAATTCCATTTGCATGGCCTTGGTTTACCCTGTGTCTGGGACTGTCTATGCTAACCTCAGCAGGATTGGTATTAGAGGCCCAGGCCCCGACTGGCTCAGCTGCACAACAAGTTGGGGCTGGGGAGACTAGAAGGGAATCAGAGGGGCTGACAGAATTAGGAAAACAGCTATCCTGGCAGGTGACAGTGTGCCTGGGGATACCTCTGAGCAACTGAGAAGTAAGGAGTATTCACTTATCATGACACCTAGAGATCTCAAGAGAGCAAAGGCAGCAAGGCCTTGAATCTGGGACAGGTTCAAGTATTGTGCCAGCAGAAATTCAGTTCCAACAGGATCCAAAAATGAAGCAGGGTTGGGGATATGGGATAGGCCCAGTTTCAGTCTATTTGTAATAATAAACAGTCAGGCAATCCGTTTGTTACAGATTTTTTTTTTTTTTTTTT
Source organism: Callospermophilus lateralis (assembly GCF_048772815.1). Taxonomy (NCBI): domain Eukaryota; kingdom Metazoa; phylum Chordata; class Mammalia; order Rodentia; family Sciuridae; genus Callospermophilus; species Callospermophilus lateralis. Next base: position 138,875,998 of record NC_135306.1, read on the forward strand.
GGTTGTCATCCAGACTGGCTCTCCTGCTCAAAAGTTGCATTAAAAATCCTTTGGTAACATTGGGTTCTGTTTTTCAGTTCTGAAAATGTAATCACTACATCTAACCCATCTTTCTTCATGATCTAAAGTATCTGGGGATATGGTATATACTATCGTTGCACTCCATTATTCTGATTTCTTGGAATAAATCCTTTTGCCTACAATGTTATTTCTTTTAAAAAATGAAAGTGGTTTTATTTATACAAATAAGTAATTATAAATAAGTATATTTTTGCAAAAAAATTTAAATAATCCAGTAGAGAGTAAAAAGTAAAAATCTTATAAACCCCTATTTCCCTCTGTAAATTATTCTGCTGTTTATTTACACCAAGGGCTGGGATTGTGGCTCAGTGGTAGAGTGCTTGCCTAGCAAGTGTGAGGCACTCAGTTCAATCCTCAGCACCAGATACCAGATAAAAAATAAATAAATAAAATAAAGGTATTGTGCCCATCCACAACTAAAAAAAAAAAAAAAGTATACCAAGTAGGTTTTATTGTTTTTTATGATTGTTTTTAAGTTGGTGTTTAAAATTATCATTTTATATCATTGTCAGGTGGTATATCTCCTTATTGCCAGGGAAGACAGTCCCCCATTCATTGCCCTACCTTGGTTTGCCGCTGGACAAAAGTCCAGTATAAACATATGGGTATTTTTTAAAATTGGAATCATTCTGTCGTACTCTTTTTCAATTTTCTTTTCCACCTTCATCACCATTTAGCAGTTCATCTTTGGTATCTTTCCACAACAACACATGGAATTAATATAGTTCTATTCCTTTTTTATTATTATTAATGATTACATAGCATTCCATAGTATGATTGTAATATTCTCCTATTAATAAATATTAGATCATCCAATTTTGTGCCACTACAAACACAAACTTATAACTTATTTCCAGTGGCACAAAACTGAAATTTTGTACATTTGATCTATGACTATTCTAAGCACTTTGCATGAAGTAACTGGTTCAATTCTCAAAACAATCCTATGAAACAGGTGCTACATTTTATCATCCCTATTTCACTACTGAGACACCTAAGGTAAACCATCCTAATTTCCATAACTAGTAAATGGCTGATCTGAGATTTGAACCATAGCACTCAGTCTACACTATTTACTCTATGAGCCTCCTCATGATCTTATACAAGCTTTTCTTCAGGTTAGGTAACTGGAAATTGAAAATTTTGATATACACTTCAAGTTACTGTCTAAAAATTTCTGTAATGATTAATACTCCTGAAGAATTTGAGAATGCTATTTCCCCTGAACTTTTGCAATTCCTGGATTTTATCTAGTTTGCTTATTTTTGCAAGCTGAAGGTTAAAAATATTCCATTCATATTTTAACTTGCACTTCCCTTTGTACTGATGAGACTGAACATTTTTATATGCATACTGACCATTTATTTTTTCCTCTGTTAACTACTTGGTCCATCTTTTAAAAATTATTTAGTCTTTTCATGTTCATTTGAAGTATGCTTTATATATTAAGGGTACTAATCTTTTGTTGACAAATAATCGGTCCTTTTCATGCTTTTTAACCTTTTATTAGAGTATCTTTGTTACATGAAAGTATTCAATTAAAAAATACTCAAACTGTATATTTAACCATATTAAATAATTATTAATATTTTTTGGACATTATAACTATATTTATGAATGAAATAATGTCTGAGATTTCCTCTTCTTTTTCTTTCTTTCTTTTTTTCCTCCCTTTGGTACCAGGGATTGAACCCAGGGGCATTTAATCACTGAGCCTCATCTCTAGCCCCTTTTGTATTTTATTTAGAGACAGGGTCTCGCTAGAGTCTAGTCTCTTGCCTAGGCTGACTTTGAATTTGTGATCCTCCTCCCTTGGCCATCCAAATTGCTGGAGTTACAGATGTCCAGCACCACTCCCAGATGATTTGCTTTAATATGAGGGTTGGCAAATAAATGAAATGAGATTGGCCATGAATTTGACTATGGGTATAGTTGAGTAATGTGTACAGAGGGTTCATTGAACCATTTTCTCCATTTTTGTAAAAATTAAAGTTAAAAACATCTAGACAAATCCATTCATCTTATATTTTATGATGTTCTCTGTGCTTTGTGACTTGCTCAAGAGGGACTTACCTACTTCCACTTACAGAAATATTTTTCTTTATTTTCTTTTTTTAATTTAAGGATATTTATAGGAATACAGGAATATCCATCTTCTGCCATAGCAAAATTTAGCCATCCAATAAATGCCTGCCAAAGAATAAAAAGTTCCAGGCGTTCAAAGAAGCAGGAAAATATATCTCATAATAAGGAGAAAAGTGAAGTCAAAATGGAACCAGAACTGATACAGATATCAGTATTATCAGAAGGAGACAATAAAACAGTAATTATAATTTTTTTAGAAAGTTTAAATTAATAGTTGTTTATTTTTTTTCACATCTTCACATGTGTATTTTGTATAATGATGAGGGTCTCCTTTCACCATCTATTCCCCTTCTCCCTCCCTTTCCCTCCCACCCTCTTTGTTTTCTTAATATTAACTTTTTTCCCATTTAGCTCTTTAGTCAAAATGAAATTTATCTTCTGTGTGGCCTAAGATAAAAATGTAATTTTTCTTTTCCAAGTATGACTTTATGGGACAATCCATTTTTTTGTCCAATCTTAAATGTCATATTTATCTCTAAAAAATTCTCATATATACATACACATTTCTAGACTTTAGAATGAACTGATTGAGCCTATTCTCATTATTTTCATTACCATATCTCTCTTCTAGATGAGCTTTAGAATCAGTTCACCAAATTCATTAAAAAATGTTTCTGCGTTTTTAAAATTTTATTAGGTTCAAATATCCATTTTAGGAAAATTAACATCTTCTCAATACTGATTTTCTATCCAGAAACATGGTCATCTCTATAGTTATTTTTAATTCTTTAGCAAAATTATAAAGAACATATTTTCTTAGGCTTAAAAGTATGTTATAGAGGTTCTTGCTTTTATGAGTTGAATCTATGTTTTTCCCATAATATTCTTCTCCAATATTTCCTGTGTTCTCTTCATTAGGGATTTAATTCTAGATTGTTACTAATTTTTTTTTCACTATTGGGCACTAAAAATTATTTAAAGAACTGTAAGTTTGCTAGTTTTTCTCCTTATCACAACATCTTTCTTACTTGAATTAGTTTTTTTTTTTTTTTCATGTCAGTGTATCCTTCAGTAATTCTTTTGAGAGAGTATACAGTGGATAAATGTAAGAAAATGTCTTTATTTTGCATTCTGCTTTGGACGCTAGTATGATGGTTAGCATGGTGTATCATTCTAGGTTCAAAATTATTTTCGTTCAGATTTCGAGGTTATTGCTTCATTGCTGACCAGTGTTCAGAGTTACTTTACAGAAATCTGAAAAACAATCTCATTTTTGGTCTTTTTAGATAACTTATCTTTCTTCTCTGAATACTTTTAGGATTTTCTCTTAGTCTTCTGAAACAATTTCTCTGAAACACCCATAATGTTTGTCCAAGATTTTTAAAAATTTATCTTACCTGACACTTAAAGTTTCAAGCCTTTCCTTGGGCTGGGAAAATTTTCTATCCCTTCTTTGTGAATCTTCCCCTTACCAATTCTCAGTTCTCTCTAGGTACATCTTATGAATGAATGGAGGCTTTCTGAATCTGTCCTTTGTGTCTTTATACTATCTGTTGGGGCTGTCATAACAAGATACTGTAAAATCAGCTCACCATTCTGGGAAGCTTCAACCATAGAAATTTATTTTCTCACAGTTCTGAGGGCTGGTAAGCCCAACACCAAGATACAGGCCAATTCAATTTCTGGCAAGGGCTCTTTCCCTGGCGTGCAAGTGGCTGCTTTCTGGCCATGTCCTCACTTGGCAGAGGGAAAACTGTGGCATCCCTCCCTCAAGAGGGATTGGGCCCTCCCACTGTCAGATTGAACCCCACCCGTTTTACCTCATTTAACTTTTATCACCTCCTCACAAACCCTATCTCCAAACAAAATCACACCAAGGGTAAGCGGTTCAAAGTAAGAATTTGGGGGAGGGGAGCACAATTTAATCTGATGCAGTCTCTTAATTTTCCTCTCAATTTTTTCATTCTTGATCTTTTCTGTATATTCAAGAAGATTTCCTCTTATTTAGCTTCTAGATTATACCCTATATTTTACTATGTCATTATAGTGTACATCCTATCTATTGCTTTATTTAGTTTTACTATTGTATTTTTCAATTTCCTTTTTTGGTTGGTTGTTTTTGCTTTGTCATAGCAATTATTTGATCCCTTTCCATAGCAACCTGCTACAGTATTCTCATGCATTTTCCTAAAGATGATGCTATTTACAATTTTTTTTAAGAGAGACTGAGAGACAGAGAGAGAGAGAGAGAATTTTTTTAATATTTATTTTTTAGTTTTCGGCGGACACAACATCTTTGTTTGTATGTGGTGTTGAGGATCGAACCCAGGCCGCACGCATGCCAGGCAAGCACACTACCACTTGAGCCACATCCCCAGTCCATTTACAATTTTTTAAATGTTTTTTTTTTCTGTTCCTTTGTCTCTCTCATCTGGAATCAGTTTTCAGTTTGCTCATCATAGTTCTTTTCTTTGGAGTTATTGAATTTCCCCAAGTATCTGGTGATCCTTAGTTTTCCATTCATATATACATTTGAAAGACAGGTTAATTAGAAGGTGTGTTGCTTAAGTATGTAACCTAGTTTTGAGGCATCTATTTCCCAAATGGATGGATTGGTCTGGGTTGTGTGAGTAAGTTGGACAGTTTAACAGATTTCCCTATAAGATGCAGGAAGAGAAGAGCAGGCAAGGATGCAGGTAGATAGGAGAGACCACCTTCCTTCCTACTTGCTCATCTCAGTGCCAAAGTGAAAAGGGCTTTACTTCTATGATGCTGTAGCTGACAACGTAGGGAGGCACAGCTTTTCCTTTTTGCTCTCTGAAAAGTAACTGGGGTCCAGCCCATTTTTCTCTCAGGCTCCTATCCTCTAGCAGGTGCCCTCCCTAGATAGATGATTCACTTGCTTATCAACTCCCCACACCCAACTAGAGCACTCTGAAATGAAGGAAGAAAGAGCACTACCGTTGGGGGGGCAGCTTAAAGACTAATAACCCTGATGATTGATTCACATCATCTAATATTTTTGTTTCCTTTGAACTTAGAGATTCTCCGCTCCTACCTTCAAAGTAATTTTCTCTTAAGAGTGCTTTAGAATGTGTTAATATTCTGCTTCCATTAATCTAATCACAACTTTTTTCTATCCATATTTTTATTGTAATTTCTACCTCCTTTCTTGTATGTTGTGATGGTAGGGATTTCCTGATTTTTTTTTTTTTTTTTGTACCAGGGATTGAACCCAGGGGTGCTTAACCACTATGCCACATCCCTAGTCCTTTAAAAAAAAATTTTTTTTATTTAGAGATAGGGTCTTGCTAAGTTGCTGAGGGCCTCACTAAATTCCTGAGGCTGGCTTATGAACTTGTGATCCTCCTGTCTCAGCCTCCCGAGCTACTGGGATTATAGGCATGGGCTACCACACCCAGCATGGGACTTCCTGATTTCAAAAGCAATCTTCCTATCTTTTAAGGGATCTCTGGTGGGAGGACAGAAATATTTGTGCTTAGTTCTCTATTTTGCTGCATTCTCCCTTTCCATGTTCTCTCTCCTTTTCATAATGCAACTTGTGAATAAAGTGTTCTGTTGGAATATAGCTTCTCTGTTCATTAGAACAATTTCATTAAATAAAATGTGAGACACTTACATATATTATTGCTTTGTATCCTCATAACAATCCTGTGATTCAGGCATCCAATCCACATTTTGAAGCTGAAGTTCAGGTGGGCTAAGTAAATTAAGTGAAATCACACAGCTTATAAATAGATCCAAAGTCTGACTACAAACTCCTCTTTATGCTGCTATCTAATGTTTAAAGGTTTCCCTCATATTTGTTTTCAGTGTGTTTATCTTTACTTCTCTAATTAATATATAATGTTTTTGAGGGAAGGATCCTGGCTATAGTTTCTTTGAGGTACCTGACTTAATGTTCCACAAGCAGAAGTCCATTAAAATTTTATAGACCAACAGGTAAGGCAGTTAATTAGAATTATGTTATTATCACACACCTAATTATACATTAGAGTAGTGCAGAGGCTTTACTTGGTACCCTTATATTCTATATTATGTCCATTAAATTAAAGATTGGGTTGCAAAAGTCAAAATTAAACTGGAGGGCAGGTCAAAGTTCAGCTTCTGGCTGGAGTTGTCATAGCAACTCTGGGCAATAAGTCTGTATAAACAGAAGAGAGAACAAGAGGAAATACTGATCTCTAATATAGCCCCTAACTAGTTGTTTTTCTATTTCTTCAATATCTTAATATATTGAGATGACTAGAATTGTGATTCTTTCTTTCATGTATTCCATTATATGCTCTGTTATTTTTTTTTCATGACACTTGACTCAAGAAGGGTCAAGTTTCTAAAGAAACATAATCATATGTTGACATTCCTAAAGATGGGGTAACACAGATATGTTCTTTCTGATCTCATTTGGTTTATTCATTCACTCATTCAACAAATATTCATTGAGTATCTATGGTACTGGTTTTCAGCCTGGCTGTATCATAAATCCACACATGGTATCTTCCAAATACCATTGCCAGGTTTCACCCTCCGAGTATTGGAACCCAAGCCCATAAGTTTTCAAAACTCTCAAGCAATTATGATGCACCTGGTGGGGGCAGGAAACACTGAGCTATGATACATTATGTCATGTGCTAACAAGTGGAGAGATACAAATAAAAATAATAATTGCTAAATTTATCAAGTATGTGCTATGTTTTAGGCACTGTTCTAAGTCCCTTACATGTATGAACCCATTTTATCCTCTCAACAATCCTGGAAGGTAGGTATTATTCTCATTTTATAGATTAGGAAACTGAGGCTCAGACGAGTAAATAACTTGCCCAAGATAACACATCTAATAACTGGCAGAGTCTGGTCCTGGAGTCCATGTATACTACTCTATGGCCTCCTATAGTCTAGTAAGTAATGAAAATACAAGAAATACGTATGAAGAGAAACACCTAAAGCGAGAAATGGAGGAGGAGGTAGAAACAAGAAGGCTTCTGATAGGAGGCAGTTCTTCAATTAAATAGAAGAAAAATGGGAACCCACAAGCCAAAGTTGGGGATAAAGTTCCTTAGTGTCCTGCTTCCCTGTCCTGCTAGAGATCTGCCTCTCCTCCAAGGAATGCCTTCTTCCTTTTCCCCACACTGAAACCTGGAATCATCAGCCCACAATCATCCTTAACACGCCTAACATTTCAACTGGAAAGATTGAAGTCATGTGCAATTACTCATGCAATTTTTCCTTCTGACAATAGGTCCTTCTGTGTGCTTCTCATTCAAATATATAAAGCTTCACTCTGTTGTTCTAAAGAAGTCTTTGTTGTAGAAACAATTCACAAATGTGTCAAACACACAGTGGTTCTCTGCCTTCTTCTCTTGTCCCCTCACTGGATGGAGATGCTAGAAAACAATTTCCTGGCTTGCCAGGGTCGTGTGCCCATTTGCCAACTGTGCCCAGAAGGAGGCTAACCCTGCACTTGACATTGCTTTTAATCAAATAGGGCCCTAAGCTTAAGTTTGAGGTTAACCTCAAGGAGCATTTGGCCACACTTGCCGCCCCCTCTGCCTGGCCTCAGAAGCAGGGACAGACTTTCTGTTGAGGAAAGGGAAATGCTCTGTTGCTGCTAATTAACCGTGGGAGGAAAGGAAGTCCTCTCCAGACACCAAAAATTCCAAGGAAGAACCTTTTAAAAAGCAGCCTTTGTACGAACCAGCCACATTATTCAGGCTAGCCTAGACTGGGGCTGGAGGGAAAAATAACAACTCCTGGAGTCAGTAGCATCCCTGGATCCCAAGTGGGCACCTCAGGAGGTATGTCTGCAGGGGAGGGAGGCTCAGGAAATCCAAGTCTGACTATACTCACTGGGGCCTTGGGCAAACCACAGGAAGCTGTCTAAAGCTGCCTCGTTTATAGGTGTCTGAGCAAGCTTTTGTTAGAACTGCAGCAGGCTTATTTAGTAGTTGTGCTTGCCTAGGATGCATGAGGCACTGGGTTCGATCCTCAGCACAACATAAAAAGAAAAAAAAATAAAGATACTGTGTCCACATTTCTAAAAAATAAAAATAAAAAATAAAAAAGTCAAGGAGTGCAAGTCTGTGGAGGTATGAAGTAGAGCTGCAAGATTTAGAGTCTGGGTAATCTCATTCCAGCAGGCCTGTTTCCCACCCTTGTACTTATCAAGTTAAAGGCTGAACCTCATTTTACACTCTGAAAGTAGGTCTATCTTAAACACAGGGCAAAAAGTGTCACCTTCCATCCTGCCCAATTCCTGGAGGCTTCACTGCTACAGGACTGAGTGGAGTCTGCAGTGTCTGCTTTGGCAAAGGGTTTGAGTTGCTGTGAGATCTGGGTTTGTTCACAAGCAGAAGGGCAGTAAGGCCATTTCAAGAGGTTGCAGAATTTGACTGCTGACCAGTTTATGGGCATGAGGCAAAATCTGAGGGTGGCCTTAGAATTGAGGATTGAGGACCTTAGAATTTGAAAGCTGCCAGAGCTACATTGAGGGCCTTGGAGGGCCTGTTTACAGGATCTACCTTCTTCCACAGGGATTGGGACAGATTCCCAAGACTCTAAATTGCCCAAATCAGGATGTCAGGGTATTAGAATTTCATACCAGGCAAGCTTCCCAGTTCTCACTCCAATAACATTTTCACATCTGGGCAGACAAGGGAGAAATTCTGCCATTAGAACATCACATGTACAGGATCCTTGGCAACTGTGCATGTGGTGGCATGTCCTTTTTCCTCCCTTGCTGATGATATAGGATCTCCTCTATAGACTCCTGAAGCATCAGAGTAGAAAAGATGTTATAAAGGCATGTGGGCCAATTATTTTACTTAAGAAAAAAAGAAACAGAACCAGGAAGAAATGACTGAGACAAAAGCATAGAGTTAGTGTTCACCAGGATTGAAACCAGGTCTTCTGACACTAGTCCAGAGCTTTTCCCACAACACCACACCCTTTATAACAAATAGCACTTGTATATGAGAGCCTCCTGCCCATTCCATATTCTTTTCTCATTTTACTCACTTCCATGCACAGGGGATTGTGCTGTACCTTGTTCCTGACAAAATGGCTTTCTGAAAAGTTTCTATTTGTTATTTTGACCAAAAAAACAAGAACAAAACAAAACCACTAAGTTTAAAAGTGGTTATTATAACTAGAGGTAGTCAATGTGAAATCAGACCAGCTGGAACAAATTCTCAGATTCTAAGGTCTTGCTGCTCAAAGTTGTCCATCCATCAGGCATTATCTAAGAGTCCCACCCAAGACCTGCTGTGGTAAAACCTGTATTTTTATTTATTTATTTATTTTTGTGTGTGGAGGGGTAGTATTGGGGATTGAATTCAGGGATTTCAATCACTGAGCCACATTCCCAGTCCTATTTTGTATTTTATTTAGAGATGGGGTCTCTAAAGTTGCTTAGCACCTTGCTGTTACTGAGGCTGGCTTTGAACCCGTGATCCTCCTGTCAGCCTCCCAAGCACCACTGGGATTACAAGGCAAGCGCCCTGGAGCCTGGCACAAAATCTGCATTTTAAAGAGAGCCTAGGTGATCTGACATATACTGATGTTTGGGCAGCACTACTTTTAAAAAAAGTCCTCTTCCTCCCCTTCCCACCTGGATGATTAGCCTCCTACTACCTCTCTTGCTCCTTCTTTCATAGACTTACTCCTGAACTTGTTTTATTAATGTTATTCTGTCCTTTCTTGAAAATTTAAAATCATGATAAAGGGGGAAAGATAACTTAAAATGGAAACTTTTGAGAGAAATAAAATTTAGCCAACTTGAAAGATCTTTTGCAGCTCCAATGTCACATTGTTAATGTTGAAATATAAACATCTACCATGTTTATATTGGCTGGCTTGTAAAATCATTCATCTTTGATTATATTTAGGAATTTGATGGCTTGGAAAGCATACTAAACAACTCTGAGAACAAAAATATTTTCCTTCTTAATTCTCTAGAAAATCAGAAAATCTCTTTTAAAAAATAAACAAACAAAAAATCCCAACAATATCTTTTCCCTACTTGTTTTTTTAATCCCTATCCACCAGTATACATTTCTTTCTGCCTTTGTTTCTAGTCCGTTTTCTCATTTCATTTATATTTTCAAATAAGTTTTTAGTTGTTTTTCTTACAGAAAAATTGGGAAATGCATATATTTTAATAAGAATGGGGCCATACAGAACATAACAATTAGTATCTTCTTTTTAAATAGAACTACAGATTGCTAATTTCTTAACATCAGTGAATACACCTCAACATCATTGTTTTTATTAAATCCTGCCACGGGGATTGTACCACGACTGATTTAGTAATATTTCTACTGCTGAATATTTAGGTAATTAAAACCTTTCTCTATTCAAAACAATATTGCATATCTTCAATGATTTTTTATCTTAAAAATTATTTAATTAAATCATGAACACACAAATGCATTATAACACTTGTGAAAACAATTAAGATAACACCACATCCTTTCTGACCATCATGGCCAGCCCTGGCTCCCTTTCTCTTCCTTCTCCCTCGTTCTAGCTCTCCCACTCTTACCCAGCTCAGCAAATTAATTTCTGATGGGTATGCATGGAGTGAAAAGTTCAGAATTAGATGCTTTAAGGATTTCAGCAGATGACAATCACCACCCTAGTGAGAGAGAACAGGCATCCATTCATTGCAAGATACAAATAACACTTACAAGCCATACACTGTACTACTGGGTGCAACTTAATGTTAAGAAAACTGAGTAAAGTTGCAATTCCTGCTGAGTGAACATCAAATCTCTTCATCTTTCACTGGGATTACTGTCTCAAGTTTTTACTTGGTTTCCTTGCTTATGATTTCTCCCTTTCAACCCATCTGGTTTACAACTGATGAAATAATCTCAAAAACCACTTTAAAGGTATTTGTAATCTTGTTCATTTACTACACCTCTTATCCTGCCTTCTAAACTTCCCCTCAAAATTGGTTCAAACTTTTATCTCCTTAACATGTACCTATTGAGCACATATTATGTGCTAACCACCTCTTCTAAAAACTTCCTCTTAGTTCTGTGACCCCGTTTTACTTCTTCTCTTAAAATACGTCCTACTTTGTTGTGATGACCTGTTCATTTTCATGGCCTACTCTATCCCAAACTGTGAGTTCTTAAAGTATAGGGACTTTATCTTATCTACTTTTTCATTCCCAGTAGCTAAAATGGTACTTGCTAGACACATAGTTAGTGCTTAATAAATGTTTGTTCATTTGTTCAATAAAAAGAATGGATGAATGAGTTTCCCAGAAATGTTATACTGGTCTGAATATACTTTTAGGATTTGGAGGCTAATTCTCCCTTAGAGAGAGAAGCAACTGCATTAGGTGGCAAGAACAGAGACAGCTTTTTGATTGTTGTTCTAATCAGTTATACATCTAATCAGTTGTTGTTCTAAACAGTTAGACAGCAGAATACCTAGAACTTTCTCTGCTGTAATCCACACCTATGTCCTCACCCCACGTCACCTGGCTAATTGTCATACATTCTTAGGTTCCAGCTTAGCTGTCACTGGCTCTGCCTAAGTCTCATGCTAGATTAGGCCACCCCACTGTATATTGCACGGCGCTCTGTATTTTCCCTTTACAAATTATTGTAATGTTTTGTTTTGCTTGTGGGCTAAGGGCTTTGGTGCAAGCTAGGGAAGGAAGTGCTCTACCACTAGCTATCCCCAGCCTTAATTATTATAATGTGATAGTTAAGTGTGTAAGTACTGTTTGCTTGCTTCTCACTGCCTACCTCCTAACTCTAGAGTATAACCTCCAGAAGGATAGGACACATGTCTGTTCTGCTACTACTTTACAGAAGGAGATTTACCCTATGTTATTTTATTTAGTTTCACAATCCTGTGAGGTATACATCCTCATCCTTATTGGGTGACATATGAGAAAACTAGTTCAAAGAAATGGCTAATAGAGTTAAAATTGAGCACACTTATATCTGCATTTTTAAAGAGCTAGAGTTTATTTATCTAGCTTTAGGATTTTTTTTTTTTTTTTAGTTGTTGATAGACCTTTGTTTTATTTATTTATTTTTATGTGGTGCTGAGGATCAAACCCAGTGCCTCACACATGCTAGGCAAGCGCTCTACCACTGAGCCACATCCCCAGCCCCTGGCTTTAGGATTCTTAGGACCTAACTGAATTCGTAGTTCGATCACTTACTGATTTTATACTTCTAGACAAATTACTTCATCTGTATAAAAGATAATATTACTTGTCTTGCCTACCTTTCATTTAATTCCTCAGGGAATTAAATGAAATAATAAGTGTGAAATGCCTTGTACATCAAAATCTGTACTACAAGTATAAGTGAAATTATTGGTGTTTTTCATCAGGCTTGTCTGTAACAGCTGCTGCTTATCTGGTCTGCCCACTCTGGCATCTGTTTCTTGAGAAAAATTGTCGGAGACAGTAAGTCCAGATGTCTCTGTATAACTTATAGAAGAGGTTAGCCCAGGACTTAAGTTGACAACAAAAAGATTAATTTAGAATGATAGCACTCATCTTACAGAATGAGGATGTGTAGGGTTTTTTGCAATTGTGAATAAGGACAATAAATAATATTCAGTGGCACTCTAGTGATTACCTCTAGCCCTTGCTCACCCACTAAAGAATGGATGAAATGGTTAGGTAAGTGTAGTTAATGATTAGCATTAATGGTTTGGAACTTAGGCTTTGGAGTCAGAGAGAAATTTAAGTTAAATTCTCTCAGCTTTACATTTACCAACAAGGAAAACTTGGGCAAGTTTCTTCTCTTCTCTAAACTTCATTTTTACACCTAAAATATACCTATACCTACCTTTAAGCTGTTATAAGGCTTAAAGCAAAGAATGTAAGTGCCTGCTGCATAGGAAACCTTCTGTAAATAGAGAGCATTATTTCCATCCCAGTCTGCTTGATTTTTTGACTTGCTGATCCTTATACATCAATTTGTTCCATTTCAATTGGAAAGATAACTTTCAGGTGTCAAGATCTTTAATTTGAACATCTGAGAACTTTGTCTTTCAGTCATCTTGTACTGAGGAAAGAGCTGTCCTCCTATGCTCTCGGCACCATGATGCCCACCATTTTCTAGTTCTTCTGGGGAATCTTTTCTATTTGTGCAGAGTAGCATGTTTTTCTACCCACATGTGAGCAACTGAATGTCTTTGCCCAACTATTTTTAAAGAGCAAACTAAGTAAAGATGGGAGATTGTATTCTCTCCAGCTTTGGACAGCAAGAGGAAATATAATCTGGAGCCACAGTGGAAAGTGTTTTCCTATTCAGCCATTGCAAGGCTACTGTCATAGATAAAATGACTTAGCTCATTATTTATCTTTTTTTTTTTTTTTAAAAAGAGGACCTTTCTATAATTTTAAATGAAGAGCCCAAAATTTCAACTATAGAAGTACATTATAGTTTGTGTGTAAGTTTTTTTTTTTAATTAATTTTTATTGTAGGTTGTTTGTGTGTAAGTTTTGTTTTGTTTGTTGTTATGATGCTGGGGATTGGACAGTGTGTGTGTGTGTGTGTGTGTGTGTGTGTGTGCGCGTGCGCGTGCACGTGCTTACCTAAAAAGCATTTTATTGGTCTATGGTATTTTATTCCCTGGGTAGGAAAACAAAGATGAATAAATCATCTTCCACTCATATAATTTGGGAACCTATGTTGGAGACCAACCAGGACACAAATAAGGGGAGAGGGTGGATGAGTAGGGGAAGGAGGACAGTATGAGAATGGCTCCCTTTTCTGGATTGGCATTCACATGCTTGAGGTAGTAGGGAAAGAGAGTAAAAGAATCATAGTTTTTGTGCATCACTAGATTGGGCCTGAATCTTGTTAAGTTACTTTGAGCAAGCTACTTTCCCTCTCTGTACTAGTTTTCTCATGTGAAAAACAGAGTAATAAGCTTACCTAGAAAATTATTATGAGAATTAACCAAGACAAAATACATATGGGCAAAGTATAATGCCAGGCTAATTGTAGACACTATTAGCCACTATAAATGCCACTAATATCCCAAAATGTAGACATTACTAAAATATCTCATGACTGTCAAGAGCAATGGATCAAATCTGTAATCCCAAGTGCTCAAGAGACTGAGGCAGGAGAATTGTAAGTTGGAGGTCATCCTGGACAATTTAGCAAGACCCTGTCTCAAAATAAAAAATAAATGGGGCTGGAAATGTGGCTCAGTAGTACAGTACCACTGGGTTCAATCCCCAGCACTGAAAAATTTTTTATCAGCCTATAGGGCATAGGGTAAGTGGAAGAGGCTTAATTAAAAACACCTCAATTCTCATTGCAGTAGTGTGGGGGATGTGGAACACCTTCCCAGATAAGCAACCCTGAATTACCAGTAAATGTGGAGTCCTTCCTGTTAAATATGTGCACTCTTCTGACACAGATGGTGACATTCTGTGGTCACTTCCTTCTCCTAGTCAAACATTAGGTCGTGGTTTCATGCACTCCCCACCCAAGATGGTGGATTATCTGACAGTAACAAAGAAACAGGAAGATCAGTGGTTTCAACTGAGAGAAGAAATGACATATTTTACAGTAAATAACTCTACTCTTCTAATTCTATCAGTTCCTTGATGAAATAATGAAAAAGCCTTGATATGAAATCATAGGGAAGCCAAGACATAGCTTTTGGAAAAGCTGAAAGCACCTTGAAGTTAGGAGCAAGTCCTGTGGCCCACAGCATGCTGAATAAGATGGTGGCTGAAGATAATTTATGGACAGCATAATCGCTCTAGCAGGCAGCCAAAAAGAGGAAGGGAACCTAGCACCTCACTATAAATGCTATTGCAATTTCTGCAATGAAGCTGCTGCTCTGTACTAGAATCACACATTCAGTTTGACCAAAGTAGGAAAGTGATCCAGATATGAATAAGTAATAATTGTATGGAAGCTAACCCAATTCATTTATAAAACTCCTTTATTTATGAGAAATATGGGGTTTCTATAAGAGAAAACGAAACAATAGATAACATAATAGTGGTTTTTCATGAGAAATACTACTATGGTCTTTCCTCTATTTCTAAAAATATTATTCTCATAAGGAAATTATAATACCTAAAGACTATATTGGCATTGATCCAGTGGTATATCTGTTTGTCATGATGGCAATCATAATAGTGGGTACCATTTTTAAGCTTCTAGCTTAGGCTATGGTATTCTGTCCTTAAAGAAACACTCTGGCTTCAAACTATAGGCCCCTTAGAAAGCTACTCATATTTAGGCCTTAGGCTATAATTGCCATTGTTTTTAAGTTTTCTAACTTATTCAGGTTGTATTCTACCTAGAACCAGCTCAGTGTCCAGTAATAGTAGGTGTTTATCAACACTTGTGAAGTATTTAGTTAAACATTCATTAACTGTTTTAATACAGCTGCCCTGAAAGCCCAATATTATCAGCTCTGGTTGTGAATAATAAGGTTGGTATGCTTGTTTCAAAGCTACATACAACTTAATACATTATTTACCAAGTATGAAATGCAGTATGGGGAAATGTTGCTGTATAGTCACATGATCCCCAAACTTAACATGAGAGACTCAAGGAAAGTGTTATTGTTTATGTGAAGATTCTTTTTTGCTTCCACAGTGTGGGAGGTAGTAGCTTTGTTGGCCATGTGACTAAAGGAGGAACTCCAAAACATGTTTACAAGGGGAGGAAGAACCAAGTGGAGATGTTTGGAGAACGTTTAAGGAACATAAAAGCCATCCCCACATAGCCTAGGCCTCACCCAAAATAAAAGAGACTGTTTTATGCTGTGTAGGTGCAAAAGGCAGAACATAGCCTGGCATGGTGGCATATCCCTGTAATCCCAGAGACTCCGGGGGCTAAGGAAGGAGGAAATTGTAAGTTCAACACCAGGCTTAGCAATTAGGTGAGGCCCTAAGCAATTTAGGAGACCCTGTTTCAAAATAAAAAATTAAAAGGGCTGAGAGTTAGCTCACAGGGTTCAATCTCTGGTACCAAACAAAACAAAACAAAGCAAATAGAAAACATACAAGAGGCAAAACATAGTGTGAATTTTAGGGAAACTACTGGGGCTAGACACAGAAAAGATCATTCTAATCCCTGCTATTGTTCAGAAATAGAATAAATCACTTCAGAGGTAGTAAACACTGTTTTGGGGAGTGTTCTAAGAAGAACCACATGATAACCTGACAAGGATTTTGTAAAAGGGATTTAAACATTGGCCTGGCCTGGGATATAGCACAACTTTATTAACATTTGTTAAATGAATCCATAAAATCTGAGATATGTTGAGAACTTCTGCTCTGCACACTCCTTGCCAAGTCAAAGAGGGCAGCGGAAATAAAAGCTGTAACAAGATCAATCTTCCTGTTCTCATTTCCTATATAGAGAAGTTTGGTCCAGAGAGAATATTTCCATTTATTTGTGGTTTAAATGTTAGACTTGTTAGGCTTTTCCTCTGGATAAGTGATTCAGTGTGTCTCTGCTCTTGGCCTCACTAGCTCAAAAGCTGTTTGTCCACTAACTACAGAATCCAACTTGCATAATGCTGGAATGAGAGAACCAGTAGGGCCTGAGAAATGGCCTGTTCTGTTTGTGGTTGAGAATACACAGTAGTGAAGACCATAACTTAGGTAAAAAGAAAAACACATAATTCAACATGGAAAGCCACCCCCATTGGTGACACTAGAGAAACCCAAAGAGAGAAATGACTGTGTCTAGTACTGTGTCTGGTACCTATTAGGGCTCAATACAGTGTACTGAATAATGAACAACTGGAATATGGTGTTATTCAACATGAGTGTGGGTCCTGGAGTCAGGAAGCTGGATTCCCCTCTGGATCTGCCACTGACTGTCTATGTGACCTTTCAATATTTCTTATCCTCTCTGTCATTTAGGGCTATCTGACATTCAAACCATTCTATTTGGGAGATACCTCTTTGGTATCTCAACCAGTCTCAACCAGTTGGTAGCAGTGGAAATATAAGTGGATGGCTTCAGGCACATCTTTTTTTTTTTTTTTTTTAATATTTTCCCCTTAGTTGTTGATAGATCTTTATTTTATTTATTTGTATGGGTGTTGAGAATCGAACCCAGTGCCTCACACATGCAAGGCTAGTGTGCTACCACTAAGCCACAGTCTCAGCCCCAGGCACATCTTAATGGTGTAGATTAAGTAGGATTGCATATATAATTGGACGTGGGATTTGAAGGAAAGAAAGTGATAAGGGATGACTTAGGTAGCTGGGTAGATGGCAGCAATGTTTGGTAAGTTGGGAACAAGCAAGTAGGAGTGGAATTGAGAAGAAGCTGATGAAATTTACCTCATGCTCCCAAAGCCCCCAGACTCAGGAATATCCTTGCCTTTTGGTTCTTCCCTTATCTCCCTGAGCCTGAGCAGAGGTCCATTAATCAAGAGGGATGGGCAGTCTAGGTAGCTTCAAATGTGACAGAGCCCCAGGTACTTCCTGGTACTGTAGTAACTCAGTCTTAAATCCCTGCATCTATTTTTCATTTCTACTAAAGCAGCTCCAGAAAGTAAATATGGAGATCTGGAACCCACAAGTGTAAAATTGTAAAGAAAAAGAAGAGAACCAGGGGATACCTCAAGATTAGAAGCTTGTTTCCTGCCAAATCTTTGCTTCATTTAATGCATTCACCCACACTCTGCCTGGTTTCCAAAGATCAACTGCAGGTTCAACTCCTGCAACCTATATCAGTGCTTCTACTTCTTGGTGTTAAATAAATGAAACTAGAAGAGGAAAATACAGAGTTCCCTGAGGACTGGGAGTGGATGGTCACATCCAGATGAGTAATAGACTGAAGGAACAGCGGGACAGGAATCAATATGTAATAGAGAGAACAGAGCTCCCCATGTGCACTGAGCTACTACTCTGTTTTCAGCCTCATTTAAGTGCCTCAGGCCTGGGTATAGTGAGCTGACCCTAGTAACAGCCTACTGGAGAATAGAGAATAACTGTCATGGTATCTTCTGAATATTGCTGCATAGAGACGACCCATGCTTTATAATATAGCAGAAAATGACACAAAAGAGACAAAGGTGGAGAGAGTAAATATGAGAATACGAGAAGTTATACCTTCATTTTTAAAAAGAGCAAGTTTTATTGTTTTGTTTCTAATACAAAAACAATATACATTCATGGTAGAAAATTTAAGAATTATAGAGAATTCAAACAAGAATCAGTTGTAATCCTATTAAACACTCTGGCTCTTTGACAAATATTTACTGAATGCTGACCAGCTGAGGCACAATTTAAGGTTCATAATAATCCTAAGAATTACGTAGGTGTACTATCCCACTTTAATCAATGATGGAACTGAGGTTCAGAGAGGTTGAGATTTGCTTGACTGTACATAGCTAGCAAGTGGAAGAGCCCAGGTTTGAACTTGATTCTGTATCCCAATTCCTTACAATATTCAGTCTAGATCAGTAAGTATTATGATTTGGATTTTTTGGGGGGGTACTGGGTATTGATTCCAGAGGGCATTATAACCACTGAGCCACATCCCCAGGATTTTTTATATTTTTATTTAGAGACAGGGTCTTGCTTAGTTGCTCAGGACCTTGCCAAGTTGCTGAGGCTAGCTTTGACCTCAAGATCCTCTTGCCTCAGCCTCCCAAGTCACTGGGATTATAGGCATGCACTACTGTGCCCAGCATGACTTGGATCTTTGATGTCACTGAAAAGCTCATGTTTTGAAAGCATGGTCCCCAGGACAACAAGGTTGAGAGGTGGGGTGTTAAAACAATGATTAGATCATGAGGGCTATAACTTCAAAAGTGGATTAATTAATTTGATGAATTAATAATTTGAATGGACTACTAGGTGATAACTGTAGGCAGGTGGGGCATCCCTGGAGTAAGTAGATCACTGAAGGCATAACCTTGGACTATATCTTGTCCCTGTCCCCTCTCTTGCTCTGTCTATTTTCTGGCTGCTGTAGGCTGAGCAGATTTCCTCATGTGCCCTTCTGCCATGATGTTCTGCCTTATGTCTGGCCCAGAGCAATGGGGTTGGCTGGCCATGAACTGAACCTCTGAAACCATGAGCCCAAAATAAACTTTTCCTCCTCTAAGGTGGGCTTTTTGTTTGTTTGTTTGTTTTGTACCAGATATTGAACCTAGGGGCACTTAACCACTGAGCCACATCCCCATCCCTTTTTATATTTTATTTTGAGACAGGGCCTCACTAAGTTGCTTAGGACCTTCCTAAACTGCTGAGGCAGCCTCAAACTTACAATCCTCCTGCCTGGACCTCCTGAGCAGCTGAGACTACAGGTGTGCACCACTGCACCTAGCTTTAAGTTGTTCTTGGCACAGATATTTTGATCACAACAATGCAAAGCTTACTAACATGGTATGACTTGTCTTAATTTACCAAGATTTGTCTTGATATTTATCTTGATACGAAAGATAATGCCAGGCTGGGGATGTGGCTCAAGTGGTAACGCGCTCGCCTGGCATGCACAGGGCACTGGGTTCGATCCTCAGCACCACATAAAATAAAATAAAGATGTTGTGTCCACCGAAAACTGAAAAATAAATATTAAAAAATTCTTTCTCTTTAAAAAAAAGATAATGCCACTTCATCAAATAATTCCAATTTTCAGATTGAAACTACTTCAAAGCAAGAAGATATTACATGAAGATGTTTCAAAAATGTGCCCTATCTTTGGAGTCTTCTCATACTTCCTGCAGTTTTGTAAACTCATCCATTGCAAAAATGGTGTTTTGATTTCTTTGTCCTTTCTGATAACCAGAACAGAAAGGGACTTCCTTCTATCACTTGGCCTTAGGCTTCTTTCTGCTACTGCCCAAGGCAGACTGTGGTTAGCACTTACTACTTAGCTTCTTCCTCCAGCATGTCCCTTTTTGAAGTAAAATGCTTTCATTTTGACACCATGGACACACTATGACCCTAAAAATCACATTAATAAACTACCACTTTTAATGTTACAATCTTAGTCCATTTCTAAATTTTACTCTCTCTCACCAAATCTCTGCACCATTCTTGAATTCTAGTACCATTCTTGAATTCCCCATTTGACCCTCACTTCATCCTGACATTCATTAGAGTTTTTTCTGCGTAGATTACTTGGTGATTTTTTAAAGCTAACATTTAATGGTTTATTTTTAAAATATTTTTGTTGTAGATGGACATAATAATTTTATTTATTTTTTAATGTGATACTGAGGATCAAACCCAATGCCTCATACATGCTAGGCAGGTGCTCTACCACTGAGCCACAACTCCAGCCCTATTGGTTTATAGTATCAAATAAACTATGAATGTTGAATTATATTACTAGCACTAAAACCACCTCAATAAAATATCACATACCCAATAACCAGTCCTGACTGCCCAGTTTTGCTCTTCAGCTAATCTTCTGCTGATAACTTTAAGACACTTCCTCCACTATTAACTCGATCTTAGTCTTCCTGATAACTCTCTAGTGGCTCTTAATACAGTGTTGTCACTGGGACTGAAACTTTGGAACCAAGCTGCCTCAATCAAATTCTCCCTTTACCACTCCTTGTGTGATTTTGGGCTAAACTTCCTTGTTTACAAAATGTGGAAATATCTATTTTATGAGGTTGTTATGAGATTAAATACTTGTAAAACTAATACTTAGAAAGATCTTAGAATGTGACCCAGCTTACTGCAAGTACATAGTAAATGTTGGCTACAAAGACAAATGGAATTGTCTACTTATCCTGTCACTTCAAAGACCAGGAGTCAAGATTTGTTTCTTAAAATTATTTTAAAACTTACTGGTTTCCTTTTTTTATTTGTTGGCATCAAACAATAATTTTTTATTGTACATACATGGTAGTTTGCTTACAAACTATATATATTTTATATAGTATACTTGTATGGTCTTGTCTAGAAACCCTAATACCTAATAATCACTTATCACATTTTTTTTGTGTGTGTGTGTATACACACACACACACACACACACATATATATATAAATAGACTCATATATGTTTGTGTATATGTGTGTGTGTGTGTCTATATGTGGACACACAACTATTTTTTCTTGCAGTGCTGGGGATTAAGCGCAGAGTTTCATTAATGCAAGGCAAGCACTCTACCATTGAGTTATACTCCCAGCTCCACATACGCTTTTTGCAGTGGATTTCTGGATAACATCTTTTATGTAATAAGTCCAGTTAATTTTATATATTTATTTTTCTTCTACTCGTTTTTCATTTCCAAAGGTTAGAAATGAAGAGCATTGTCATGAATTATTATGACCTTAAATAGTATGCTAAGGATTTTGTATTTAATTTCCTGTGTGAAAGGAGTTGCCCCATGACTTTAGAGGAGG
Organism: Callospermophilus lateralis; assembly: GCF_048772815.1. Classification (NCBI taxonomy): domain Eukaryota; kingdom Metazoa; phylum Chordata; class Mammalia; order Rodentia; family Sciuridae; genus Callospermophilus; species Callospermophilus lateralis. The sequence continues at coordinate 138,897,527 of NC_135306.1, forward strand.
AGAGTCACATAGTCTCATCTGTGCTTTGGGAAATATAGTATGGAGCAGTGCAAAGGCTGGCCTGATAAGCAGATCTTAGAGTTAAGAGACTGGATTAGAGGTTGTTGGAATAATGAAGACTGGGAGACTCAACAAAGGTACTGGACAAGAGGGAACACATGTGAGAATAAGTTGGGGGTAGAACAAAGGGGACTTAAGAGTGGTGAGAGAAATGGAGAGGATTCTCACAGGTTCTTCTTTGGGGTGGATGAGAAGACAGTAAAACCATTAAGATAGCTTTCTCTATACACAATGGAATATTACTCAGCAATAAAAGAGAATAAAATCATGGCATTTGCAGGTAAATGGATAGAGTTAGATAAGATAATGCTAAGTGAAGTTAGCCAATACCCTAAATCCAAATGCCGAATGTTTTCTTTGATATAAGGAGGCTGATTTATAGTGGAGTAGGGAGCTGGAGCATGGGAGAAATAGATGAACTCTAGATAGGGCAGAGGGGTTGGAGAGAAAGGGAGGGGGCATGGGGTTATTAATGATGGTGGAATGTGTTGATCATTATTATCCAAAGTACAGATATGAAGACACAAATTAGTATGAATATACTGTGTACACAACCAGAGATATGAAAAATTGTGCTCTGTGTAACAATAATTGTAATGCATTCTGCTGTCATATATAAATAAAAAAAGAGAAACAAACAAACAAACAAAAAAGATATCTTTTTCTATAGTTTTCTAAATCCAGAGGAGATTCAAAAATTTCAAGGAACAATGGAAACAGTCTGTGAAAGCTCAAAATATAAAACAAGTCTCTTCCTCAATACAAAATAATATCTATGTATACCCAGTACTTTTGGCATATAAACCTAAAATTAAACAAAAGTGGAAAGGTTTTTTTTAAAAAAATGGAATACATAGAGTTGATAATGATTTTCATTGATGGTCCATTTGACAGTGATCATCAAGCATGTTAAAAGTCACATTCCAGGAAGTGTCAAGCAGATGCAGAGTTTATAAGGCAGCATACTCTTTCATCCCTGCATATGTGGAAGGTTTCCTCTCCTGGTACAGGAGGCAGAGCTCTGGAAAGAACCAAACAAGCCAAAAGCACCCCCACTACATGCTTTTCACTTTTATCCAAGACTCTCACAGTCTTTATGTTCAATGGGCAAAGAACAAGACAGAGGAGCTGCCCTGATTTGAGACCACATGGGTAGCCAACTATGCAGCTGGGAGTGGCTGAGCCCAGAAATGTTGGGCTCTCACTAGACCACACTTCTTTCCCAACCCACTCCCAAACACTAAAGCTGGCACAGGGAGATGTTTTGAAAATTAGAATGAAGCTTTCCTAGATTGTGGCTGTGTGTTCTGTTACCATATTTTTTAAGTCAGAAATCCAATTCCATGATAAATACAGTTGCACCCAGAGCAACCAAGGGACAAGATATCTTAAAGACAGTTTTAAAAAAATTATCAAGAGGGATTATAAGTCATGGTCAAAATATATCACTTAAAATACTGATTCCAGTTGGGGATATAGCTCAGTTGGTAGAGTGCTTGCCTCACATGTACAAGGCCCTGGGTTCAATACTTTGTATACAACCAGAGATATGAAAAATTGTGCTCTATATGTGTAACATGGACTGTAATTCATTCTGCTGTCATATACAACAAATTAGAATAAAAAGAAAAGATAAACAATAAAAAAATACTGATTCGCTCAGTGGATTACACAAAGGGAATGAAGGAAAGGGAAGGGGGATGGTGAATAGAAAAGACAGTAGAATGAATCAGACATAATTTTCCTATGTTCATATGAATACACAACCAGTGAAATTCCACATCAAGTACAAACACAAGAATGGGATCCTAATAAGAATAAGTTATACTCCATGTATGCATAATATGTCAAAATACACTTTACTGTCATATATATCTAAAAAGAACATAAGGATGAAAAAAACAGGAAAAAATACTGGTTCCACAAATATTTATTCAGCACCTGCTAGATGTCAGGCACTATTCTAGGCATTGGTAGTAGAATAGCACCATGAAGAAAGCAAGCAACATGTTATATACTGGGAATAGACACCCCTCTAGGTAGTGTGTTAGGATTTTAGATTAGGTACATTAAGTTAAAGAGATGACTCAGAGTTCCAAATGGGCAAGTAATTTTATTGCAAATCTTTAACTTCTACTTGAAGTCTGGATTTAGAAAACTATAGAAAAAGCTCTTTTTTTGTTGTTTGTTTCTCTTTTTAATAATAAAAAAAGAACCAATTGGAACCCTGCCTGACTTATTAGTGATGTGATCCTAACTCCCAGTGGGAAGTCATTTCTCCCTTCTCTGAACTCCCCTACACTTCTTTTGATCCTTTGAAAAGCATTAGATCATTGTTATGTGTTAGAATTTTTCTATGCATGTCTTATCAGCCTTTATAGATTCCTTCAAAGCAGGCTGATTTTACTTATCTTTACAGAGCACTCTCCTGACATTGCTCTCATTCTCCTCCTTTCTTCCCGGTTCACAGCACACCTGGAGCTTCTTCCATACAGAACTCTTGCCTTGTTTAGCGCAATGGCCCACACCTGTTACCCCAGTGACTCAGAAGGCTGAGGCAGGAGGATTGCAAGTTTGAGGCCAGTCTGGGCAACTCAGCATAAAGCTGTTTCAAAATAAAAAATAAAAAGGACTGAGGATGTAGCTCAGTGGTAAGCATCCCTGGGTTCAATCACCAGTATTCATTCATATATAGTCTTTGCTAGTCCCATTATGGGCCAGTTACACACACAGTTTCTGAGCTTTTATGCACACAGTTTCTTCTGATAGATGCCCTTCCCCTTTATGTCAGAATAACCATGACTCTTCTTGGAAGAATCAGCTCAGAAATCACCTTCTTAATTAATTTATTGCCCATAACTTTTCTGAGCAATGAGTGGGCAATGTCCTGTTGCCCTTGCAAGGCTCTAAGCATATCTCTGTTAGCTCACTTATCATCCTAATATTTTTCCATTTTTTATAGATATATAAGATCTAGAGCTGAGTCCTCATCATATCCTTGAGTCTCATGCCTTTGCCTGGAAGAAAACGTCATAGAAAGTATGTTGAGTCACTGACCTGCCTTCTCAGTTGCCACAGAGACAGAAACATGACCTTAAGGCTCTCCTGTCTCCAAAATAAACAAACAACAACAAAAATAAATAAATAAAACTCATTTATCCTTTTAAATAAATAAAATTCATTTGTCCTAGAATTTCCCCCCAGTGCTTACTTCTTGGTAGTATGACATTGTCCAAATCATCTCACTTTTCTGAGTCTGGCTTTATTCATTTATGAAGTGCAACTTATAATCAGTTCCGAATGGTACATTAAATGTTTTCCTCAGTGATCATTTCAGTCTAATGGTATTGGCTTCCTAGAGAGCTCTATTGAATATTAGGAAACTTAGGATACGGAAGACACTCAACTGGAGAGAATATAGTGACAATTTAGCCATTTCTGTCCTCTTAGCCTAGAAATGGGAAGTGGGTCCATCTGCCTCACATTTGCTGACACTGAACTAGATACGTCTTTGGGTTCCTTTCAGCCTGAAAATTCCATGTCACAATTCATAAAAGATTATATATAAAGTAGGTACAATTTCATTCTGGGGTCATGTGTCAAATGTCTGCTGCATGCTCTGTATTGAATAGTGCAAGATAAAAGAGGAATAAATAATGCATGATCCTTGCTGGTAAGGGACTTGAGGATGATTAGTAGAGGTAGGTGATAAATATTATCTATTTGGCAGATAATGGAAACTGCGGCTCCACCAATGAGTGGAGGAGCTCGATCTAAGTACTTTTTACCCTTTCCCACTATACCTTACTATCTTTCATTTAAAAAGGGAAGGGAAAGGAGATACTGAACTGAAAGCTTGGGTGTTTCCCACACATGGTGCATCATAACAGAGGCTCAGGATAATCAGTGGGCAGTGTTAGAAACCCAAGGGTTAGGGGTTAAAAGGAACAGGAAAGTCCAGAAGACAAAGTTTTACCTTATTATATGAGGGCTGGTCTTAAATTCAGCAGGAAAACATAGGGCCATGGTTGCAGGAAGCATATTTCCTTATGTCACCCATGTCTCAATTCTAAGATTCTGTTTACTTTTTAACAATGATGGAATTTGGGAGCAGCAATAATATTTCTGGGAAGAAACAGTGCAGGATAATGGTTTAATTTTTTTCTTTTGAGTGCTGAAATCAAACCTAGAGTCTGGCACATGCTAGGCAAGCACTCTATCACTGGACAAGCATCCTACAACCTCAGCCCAGGATAATAAAGCAAATCATACTGATATCACACTAGGCCCCCGAGCTTGCACCATGAAGTTGTTCATAGAATATCATCTAAGAGCATGACTCTGTGAATATGCTTAGACAAGGACTTTTATTTCCATTTGATTTGAAAATGTCATGATTTGCCAAATAGTAAGTTCTTCTAAGTAGTAATATTTCTCAAGTAAGGACAGATGACTGTTTTCTGGGGCTACCATGTAGATGCAAAGACATAAAAGGGTGGACTTTCTGGACTGCACATGCTCAGATTCTTAATAGTGACTGGGTCCTGAAAAAACTGATCATGTTATTAGATTCACACAAGACAGGCAGACATGAAGAAAAGAAATTATCAGCCAGACATGGCAGCACAGGCCTGTAATCTTAGCTATTTGGGAGGCTAAAGCAAGAGGACAAGGCCAGCATGGACAATTTAGCAATAACTTGTCTCCTCCAAAACTGGGAGAAAGGAAGGAAGGGAGGAAGGGAGGGAGGGAGGGAGAAAGAAAGAATACAGAAAGAAAGGTAAGGAAAATTGTAATTTAGAATGAATTTATGCACAATATGCTACACACACCCCACACACATGAACATCAAATGTTCCAGTAGGGTTAATTAGTAAGGTCATCCCCTTCATGATATTGAAAGACATGGATAACCAACTTATATTTGAAATCTTCTCTCAAAGTAAAATAAAAAAGGGCTGAGATGTATGTAGTTAAGTGGTAGAGGGCTTGTTTAGCATATGAGGTTCTGGGTTTGATGTTAAGTACTAAAAAAGAAAAAAAAAGGAAGCAATAACAAGAACGAAACAAGGAACCGTTTGAGGAATTTTACCAAATTCTCCAATTTAAAAAGAGTTAGCTGGGGAGATGGTTATGAATAAAACCAATTTTCACACAATATGGTTAGTGCTCCAATAGAGGTGTTTGCAAAGATTTTCTGTAAAGGGCTGGACAGCAAGTATTTTTAGGCTCTGAGGGCCATATAGTCTGATGCAACTACTCAACTCCATTGTTTTTGTGTGAAAGTATAAACAAGATGTAAATGGTGCACATAACTGCATTCAATACAACTTTATTTATTGATTTGGAAATTTTAACTTAATATCATTCCCACTCCGAAATATTATTCCTCTTTTTTTCTTATTCCTCTTTTTATTCTTTTCAACCATTTAAAAATATAAAAACTAATTTTAACTCTCATGCACCTAAAAAAACAGGTAGTAGGTCAGATTTGGCCCATAGGCAGTGATTTGCTGACCCTGGTTTAAGGATAAACAAAAGTTCCAGATAATTTTTTTGCCATCCATGAAGGCATGATCTATTTATTGATCAGATTCTCTTGCCAAGAATAAAAAAGGTAAATAAAAGAATAAAAGAAAAAAAGTACATGCTTTTTGGTGTCACTTTGAAAAAGTAGGACCACAGAGGACAGTACTGTTCACAAAGAATAAAAAAGAAAAAGAAAAGGTCTGAAGAAAGGTCATCCCCACTTTGCCTCCATTTTCAGTCAAACCCCAAATGCTTCTGTAATTTTAAGCCAACTTTAATTTATTCACTTTTCCTATTTAGACACTCTCAATTTTGTGAAATTTAAAACAAGGTTTCTCTGTAGAATAGCTGGTTCTTTCCCGAGTTTCCACATACCCATGCTTAGAGGGAGTCAATGGCTGTATGGGACTCAGTCCCTCTAGGGTTCAGGTGGTTTTATGACAACATTAGGGTGCCTTGTGTGTGGTCTTGGGAGGGACTGACAACCTTCTAATAGATGTGAGTGCCTAGGCAGCATCTCATTACTCTTTGTTTGCCTTGTTCTTCAAAATTGCATTTGGCATTTCAGTTATCAGGCTTTGCCATGGGAAGAAAAGTATATATGCTTTCCCCTTATAGCAGAATTCTCTGGGCCTCAGTCTCCTCACTTGTAAAGGGACATATCACCTATGTCATGGGCTTAAGTAAGATTACATATGGACTAGAACTCTGTAAGCCACAATACATACAGAAATGATCCTATAACTTCCATTGCTCACTTCTATCTCTATCATCCCACAAGAAGCAAGACCATTTTATTTCTCTGACATTCATTTTCCTTACCTCAAAGGCCAGTAGGTGAATTTAATGACCTCTAAGTTCCCTTCTGGTTCTAGCACTCTGACCATGAGCCATGTTAGGAAAGGGATTTTTCACTAAATGGGGAGCAGTTTTGTATTATGGTTGAAAGTGAAGGGCAGGAATAAAGATGTCAGGAGTGGTACAGCAATGTGTGTGTGTGTGTGTGTGTGTGTGTGTGAGAGAGAGAGAGAGAGAGAGAGAGAGAGAGAGAGAGAGAGAGAGAGGTTGGGGGGAGGGACAAACCTGGAAGGGAACTTAGGCTCTGGACAGGGAGAAATACCAAATGCCTTCCTCATTAGGCATCTTGGATGAAATGTCTGCTTCTTTAAGAACCAAGAAGGCTGTATTCCTTGGCACAGCCCACATTTGCTTTACTTGTTAGAAAGCCAAGTTTGAGAATCTCATCAACTTTCTATTTTTATCAGAATCAATCAATGTTTAAAAATGTTTGGGCCAGTATCTACTAGCAATTTTTAACAAGGATCCCAGTGCTCAGATGTTTCAATGTGGAACACACATTGCTATGTGATGCCTTTTTACCTCTGCTGAGAGTGTTGGCCACAGAAGAACAGGCTGAGCATGTCCCATAACACCAGGATCCTATGTAGATTTCCCCTTTCATTTTCCGCTATCAAAAGGAGGGAATAATTGTTGGCCATTAGGCAAAATGCTGTCCTCCCTTCTGAGGAAAGTGATCTTTGCTTTTTTAAGAAGCTTGTGTGGGATGGGAAGGGGAATAAGGATCTGCTGACAAACAGGGGCAGGTAAGGTAAGTGGAGAGGAGATTGTTTCTCTGCCTCCTCCATACTCCTGGATCGAGAGATTTAAGGAGGACCAATGGCTGTCCAAAGCCAGGACCTATCCATGGCTCTAAGGAGATTGGATCTTGGTAGGACTGTCTGGTGTACCCCACATTTCTGATGTCCAGGAGATGGGTTTAAGCTTCTAACAGTAGGCAAATTGGAAGTCCTGTGGTTTTTCTTGTAACCTAAATATTATGAGCCTATGGACATAAACCAATTTATAAAAGAAAGCACAATGGATCACAGATTCTCATAATTACAGGGGTCTAAGAAATACTTTTTGAGATAGCTGGATATTCAGTACATATTACCCCAAACTAGGAATGTACCAAGTAAATATCTTGTGTTATGCTTACTTATCTCTGAAACAACCAACTTACAGTCCATTTGATATACTCCAAGCTTTCCCATCCCCAGGCATTTATTCCAATTGTTCCCTCTGCTTCAAAGACCTTTCCCCACCAAACATTCTTCCTACTTTCAAGCACTGCTGGTCCAAATCCATCATTCAAGCCCATTTCAAGTAGTAGCTTCTTTATAAAGACTTTTCTCATTTGTCTGCCTCTTGTAATTACTCTTTTACAAGTTTATGTTTTGACTCATCAAAGGTAGTATACAATTTTTTAATGATGCAAACTAATCTTTATAATTACTAATGTCCAAAGTGGTGCCTGCCTGGTTCAAGTCCTTCCACAAAATAGGCATTCAAGAAAAAAAAAAGTCTGTTCACAATTTGTTTAACTCAAATTTCTTAGTACCAGATGAGTTCCCTTTCAATAATTCCACTATAAACAGAATGTTAATACTGTAAGATCAGGCAAGGCAGGTAGCAACCAAAGGAGGCAGATTTAAAAAGGCCGTCCAATGAGGCTTTACTGAGATCACTCCCACCGGAACTCCGTCAGAACCACAGAGTGGGCGTGGAAGCTTGACTGGACTGGACTTTTATGGGGTTTACAGCAGGAAGGGAAGGGCTTGGGACAGGAAAAGGTGTTTTTAGAGTCCCTTGTCCAGTTGGAGTTGGTCAGGGGAGTTGGCTGAACTCCAGGATTGGCCAGGGTGTCCTGCTGATTGACAGGCCTTAGTCAGGAAATCCCATTGATTGACAGGCGTTTCTGTCCGAGCCTGATTGATGTTTCTTTTCCGCGTGGGTTGCTTTGTTCTAAGTCGCCACCACCGACCTGACACATACAATTTAGAAACTGTTAACAAGGATTTTAATTCAAAACCAACAATAAACTTCTAGATTTCCTGAGTGTTACACATTCTAACTAAATTTTGCACCTCCTGCATGTTTTTCCAAGCAGATGAATAATTTGAATTCAAGCTTAGAATAATAAGCCTGAGGTACAACAAGGTCTTCAATCATCAAGAAAGATTCAATTATATTCAGAGCGCATGCTTTCCAAAGGGGGAACTTGGAAAGGTTTTCAACTAGAAGGAGTGAACTAAGATGTTTTCCTGAATAAAGAGTACCAGTATAGAAAATGAAGGCACCACACACCTCACTACATCCTGGTTCATGAATGCTTTTCTGTAATTTTTTTATCTCCCAAAATAATTAAAAGGGGGGAAATGGAAGGTTTTTATCTACTTATGTCCATGATGCTTTATAAATGCAATCTCATTTGATCTGAACAGAATCCTATTATGTATTATATTCACCTGTCTTACAGATGATAAAACTGAGGCCAAGAGTTCATTAACTGCTTCAAGATCATAGAATTGAAAGTAGACCTAGATCCAAACCCAGTACTTTTTGGTTTCAAAGCTTATACATTTTTCAGTGTGCCATGCTGCTTCTTGGTGTTTTCATAGCAATCCAAATAGTTGAGAAAGTCTGGCTGGGATTAAAAAAAAATTTAAAATGCACATGCAGTGTGGTGTACTGAAATAAAACATGGAGCCAGGTGATACAAGATGAGGTTCCTACTCTGCCATGATATGCCTAGTTATATGACCACAGCTGAATCACACAAATAAGATGCTTCTTAAAGATCACCTATCCCTACTCAATCTCTTTCCCTCACAGAAGAATTTGGGACCCAAATGAAGCTACCTGCCTATAGTCACATAGGAGCAGAATTTAGGTTTAACAAACCCATCTAGGGCTTCTCTCTTTCCTGGGCCTCGGCCTCCTCATTTATAAAGCAGATCTATAAGACAATTGTTATTCATTTAGACTGTGGTATGAAAATATAGAGAATTTATTATTTCTTAGTGCATAACTATAAACTATGAAAGGTCTCAGGGATACTTTGAGAGAAAGACCACATAGCCTCTGAGTGTGAGTGTGTGTGTGTGTGTGTGTGTGTGTGTGTGTAGGGATGGGGGTGGGAGGATTCTATAGAGAAACCTATCCCTAGGGCTGCCTCAGATCCCAATAACTTCCTAACACCAGATTATCTCCCTGTCAATAATTCCTTCATATATATATTTTACTTGTGGGCCTCTGAGTTTTTGTTCCTTATAACCAAAACAAAAGCCAATAAACAAAATAACTAGAAAAATGATGAAAATATTTTCGTCTAAATTAACTTTCTAAAGTAGAAAAATGATGTTCTGTCATAGTATATAGTAGAAACACACATACACTAGTATCCTGAATAAAGTTACATATTTATCCCCTGCCACCCACCCCACCCCCACCACACACACACAAAAGAACATTTACTCCATAGGGCTCTCTCCAGACTTCAATTTTACTCTTCCACCAAAATAACTATTATGAATGTGAAAAAGGCAAAATCCTGCCAAGATTTGAGGTTGTGCTCAGTGAGGCCATGGTAGGGCAGCCCTCCTTTCCCTTTCACTGCATTTGGCATTTATTATGCTTCCTGTAGGTATATTTCTTGGCCTGAATCATCAGGGCAGCATTTTGTTTAGCCACAGATGGGCGTCTGGAAAAATCCCTATCTATAGAAGAAAAGACTTGTCTATGTCATCTTAGAAGTTAACATATTTTGCGACAATGAAGTATAGCTAAAAGGGTATGAGAAGTATTTCCAAAAATTCTTTCCTTGAAAACACAGTCTGAGAGATGCTATGTGACAGAAGGTTCCAAGATCAAATATGTTTGGGAGATGTTGCCTTCTGTATCTGCTTCTCAGAGTTCTAATGCACACAAGCATGCTAAAAGTCCCCTTTGCTGGCTCCTCATCTGCACCAGATTTCAAAATTTGAAGTGCCTCAGTGCTTGACTTTGGCCCTTAGCTCCTTTCTCCACACTCCCAAGGTGATCTCCACTTCCATGACTTGAAATGCCATCTGTATGTTAATGCCTTTCCCACCTTATATCTCAATCTTTCTCCTAAGCTCCAGATTTTCTCTGTCTCTGTCTTTCCTTCACCCCCAAATATGCCACAATAACATCTTATTCTTTACTGTAGTCTCTAAGATCAAACCTCTTCATGGATATTTCCCCTGTTACTCAGCTCTAGTCACTAAGGTTCCTTTCTGTCTCCAAAATGCCATGCTGTTTCCTGCTAGGTCTTTTATTATTCCTTCTGTTTGCTGAATTTCCCACTTCCAGTTACTCCTTTTATCACTTATAAAGGTATTCACAGCCCATACTCACTATTTGAAATGATCTTGCTTGTTTGCTCAGGGTTTTGTTTTTTTGTTTGTTTGTTTGTGAATCTCACCTAGAAAAGGAATTTACTGAGGTCAGGAAAGGGATCTTATCTATTCTGTTCACTCTTTGCAGTGATTTTCTTAGTTCCTAGAGTAGTGCCTGACACATAATAGGTGCCCAGTAAACATTTGTTGAATTCATGAAAAGCCTTTAGAAATTATGCAGTGTAGAAAACTATAAAATTTAGTTTAATCCAACATTCCTCAAATTTATTTGATCACAGAATCCTACATGCCATTGTAAACAATCTTTGTTATCCCAGGAATCATTTCCCAGTATACACTGTGATTCATGCTGAATTAACATTAGTTGTTGTTGTTATTATTGTTGTTGTTTGTTTGTTTGTTTTGTGTGGTGTGTGTGTGAGTGTGTGTGTGTGTGTGTGTGTGTGTGTGTGTGTGTGATGCTGAGGATCAAACTCAGGGCCATGAGCATGCCAGGCAAGTACTCTACCACTAAGTCACATGCACAACCCAACATTAGTATTTTAAAGGGCTGATGTTTGAAATCCAGTGTTTTTAAATATCAAAACTTGAAAATCTCTTGTAAGCCAACATTTGGACTGTTCTTTTTAAGTCCACAATATTTTATTAGGAAGAGTATTCATTTCAAAAGTAAGTTCTTCGATGTTTTCTCCTTTAAAATCTGGGTTCAAAAACTGAGATAGTCATTCAAAATCATAGGGCTCTCTGAGTATTGATACATGAAGTGTTGGTGGGAGAGAAGGAGGAGTCCAGACAGGATATAACAAAATTAGGGGATGTGGTTGACTAAGGGTAAATGAGCTTAGTGCCCAGTAAAGCTTTCCTGCTTCAAATAGAATTTTTAGAAACAGAAACCTGCAGTTGGAAAGTTGGCTATTTTTATACTACGTGTGTTTTCCATAACTATTCTATTTTCCCTCATATTTGGTAAAGCTGTTATTGAAAATGCCAGCCTGTCTCAGTCATGCCAAGTTTGCCAACAGAAAACATTTTTGTCACTAAAAATTTTAAAGGAGAACAACACAGCCTTGGAGGAGAGGTAACTAGTGATGTAGTGACATAGAGAATCTGGGAAAGTACCCAAGATAGAAATGAAAGACAAGTCATAGAGTCAGAGGGAATGGGGTGCCTCTTCTAACTTGGAGACACTCAAGACTGATTTAGTTCAGCTCTGATCTGTTAACATTTGGGAGGATTTCACATTGAGTCTTAATTAGTCAAAGCTAATTCTTTATAAAGACACACATACACATTATTAAGCTATAAAAAACAAGTTGGTAAAGAAATTGTCTAGTTGCATGAAAAGCCCTAAATGAAATTAGATAAAGAGAATTTGAGAGAGTCCTCAATGATTTGAAATGTATGAGAAGTTTTTATGCATGTGCAATATGCTCTGAGTTTGAATCTTAGTGTTTCTCAATTCATGATTGCACTAAGTCTGGCATCTGCTATTGACCTTTGGCCGAGTTTCTTGTCTTATTCTCAGAGAGATTACTGGGGAGGATATTTTAGTCATAAAGTTAACTGAAACTCAGATTGCATAGCCCAGATATAGGGGCTTCAGATTAGGGGGTGGAACACAGTGTTTGGTAAAGGGCTGGCTCTGAGGCTGCTAGCTTCTAATCCTGAAAGATTGTTAAGACATTTGTGGTTGTTCTTCATTAGGTGGGAAACCTGGTCTTAGAGAGTTAGGGTTCTCCAGAGTGAGAGAGGGGTAGGGAAGGTGAGAGATAGTGAGAGATTTTAAAGAATTGGCTCATGTGATTATTAAGACTGACAAGTCCAAAATCTGAAGAGCTGATATACCAGTTTGAGTCCTGAAGCTGGAAGCAGCTATAAAACCAGAAAGAACTGATGTTTCAATTTGAAAATTGTCAGGCACAATAATTCTGGGACAGTCAGCCTTTGCTTCATTCAGGCCTGTAGTTGATTGGATAAAGCTTAACCATATAATAGAAGATTATTTGCTGTACTCTTGATTTAAATGTTAATATCATCAAAAACACCTTCATAGACATAGCCATAATAATGTTTGACCAAATATCTGGGCACCCAATGACCCAATCAAGTTGACACATAAAATTAACCATCACAGATAGAAAGTGATATGAACTACTAGATTTCTATCCAGAGAAATGAACTGGCCCCAAAAACATGGTAACAGGTTCGATATAAGGAAGAGGAAGGTCAAGCCCTATACTAGGCATGGCCACTGGGTTACATGATAATGACACTTAAAATTTCATTAAGTTCTTTTTTATATTGTGTTTCCCATCTGTTATCTTTAAACCTTAGTGTTATGAGTTAAATTGTATCTTCCTAAAAAAATACATGTTAAGAGTCTTAAACTAATTCTTCAGAATGTGACCTTATTTAGAGATAGGGTCTTCACAAAATTAAGTTAAAATTAGGTCATTAGGATAGGCTCTATTCTAATATGGCTGGTGTCCTTATGAAAGGGACAACTTAGACACAGAAACATGAATAGAAGAAAGATGGCATTAAGAGACACAGAAGAATACAGACATCTATATGTTAAAGAGAACAGTCTAGAACAGATCCTTCTCTCAGCCTCAGAAGAAAACAACCTGCTGACACCTTGATTTTGGACTTATAGCCTCCAGCACTGTGAGATGATATATTTTTGTTGTTTATGTCATTCATAATGGTATTTTGTTGTAACAGGCCTAGGAAACTAATACACTTAGTAAAGTTTATTATATCTGATAGCCTATGTTGACCATACTTGGAAGAATGAAGAAAGAATATAATGTGCATCCAGGGAATGAAACCTAGGGAAGAGGGAACAGTAGCACAGAGCAGAGATCATGAAATAGCAGAAGCAATTGGGGAAGAAGTCTAGGATGCTGAGTAGTGATCTAAAGAGTCTCAATCGAAGTACTGAGGGTGATACCACTTTGTATACCAAAAACTGTTTTAACTAAGTGTAGTTGTCACTATGGCTGTTGATAATATCATACCAAAAAAATAAAATTAAATTAAAAATGTGTTGGTTACTGACTAGAAAAACCACTGATACAGCTAGTTCATAGTGATCATTCCTGTGTTTGATCAGCTGAGAAGCATTAATGGGGTTTATATTAACTTTAAAATGTTAAAAATTAAAAGACTTATACTAACATTGACAATGTTGAAAAGTAAAGGGTATATATTAACTTTGAATATGTTAAAGATTAAAGAGACAATCTTTGATTTCATCTGCATCAATAATCGAGGCACAAACATCTAGATAGGGGTGTGTGTGGGAGCAGCAGCAACAATAGCATCTTGCCTGACATTTATATCTCTCTGTTTGAATGCCACCATACAGGCATGTCAGCTCATTGTTTCCTGAACCCCTTCCATTGATATGTTGCTATAGATATAGATAATGAGTACCAAATGGTCATAAGAATGAAAAGAGGAAGGATAAACAGAAGAAAAGGAGGAAAGGAGGGAGGTGGGATCTTATCTTACCCCAGATCCAAGTTCCAATCTATTTGAAATATCATAATATTTGGCTCTAGATAATGCTATTTCTAAAATAGATAAATATTTATAATATTTGCCAAACATTGTGGTTAAATTATTAGGATGGGGTAAAGATATTATTTAATAGTAATCTACAAAAATTAATGCTTCTTTAGTGTCCTTATTCATGGTTTACTTCTAAAACCTTTGAATTAACATCCTATTTCAGAAAATGTAATGAAGACTCCTTGGAGGTATAGAAACTAGGTAGAAGGAAAAGAAATATGATGATAGTATGTTTATATCTTTAAAATGAGTAATACTAATAAAATAATAGTAACTATTTCTTTATTCTGAGGATTTCCATTTTAAAGGCTTACTTTTATTCATTTTCCTTGCTTAGTGACTTATTAATTACCATTTTCTAGGGCTATGTGCATGACTTGAATTCTATTAAATACCAAATGATTTCCCACATATTCTAAGTTTGGAATCTCTTAATACATAGAAATTACTTTTCTCTAAAATAATAATATTGTAACAATGTCAGGAATTCAAAATGAATGCTATTGTCCTTCTTTATTGATGCCTCTATTCCCAGATACAGGTAAAAAAGAAAATAATAATGCATAACTGGCTATAGCTTTTCTGGGGCAAAGGATAAGGGGTTAGATTGAGTATCCTCCTAAGTTATGGATATGTTAATATGTATACAAGAAAAGTATTTAGTGTTATTTCCAAGGAAGTGTTTGATAGGCTTTTTCCTGGCTTGAAATGATCTATGTATGGTAATATTGTCTTTATGTCTCCAAATGTTCTGTAAAACAGACTGATATCCACTGTGCTTTGTGAAATAATTTTTGTAAAGAAGGTCCTAAAGGAAACCAACAGCTGGAACAAAGATTTTGGTAATATTTCAACCAACTCTGATGTAACGCCTCTTGCAGGAAAACTTCAGGACTTCAAGGGGCACTTGTTTGAAGTTCCACTACATGACAGTCTTGGGCAAATGGACACAAATGGACATAATTATGCAATCTGTTCTACATCATTAGTGAGAGTAAATGCCTCTGCCAGGTTTCTTTTCTTTTTTTTAAGTTGTAGATGGACACAATACCTCTATTTTATTTTTTTTATGTGGTGCCGAGGATCGAACCCAGTGCCTCATGCATGCTAGGAAAGCACTCTATCACTGAACCACAACCCCAGCCCTCTCTGCCAGGTTTCTGCCAACACTGTTTCTAGCCAGACATCCATTAGTAAACACTGCAGTCTTAAAATACTAGTTGGCTTCTGTGACTGGGTTGTCTGCATAGTGGAAACCAGGTCCAGATTTTTATAAGTATCATCATTGGCAAGCATAGAAATGCTGTTGTCCAAGGGAGATAGTTATTAATTTGGGATAGCTAAAGTGGAGTTTTAGTAAAGTTCTTTTCAATTTCTTACTTAGAAAATTTTAAATGTCCTTAATTGAAAATATAAGTTTTTATTGTTCTGCGATAATGCCAAGTAGGTAACTGGCTCCCTATAATTCTGCCTTGCTCAGTATTGCTATTTTACTTTCTTCATAGAGACCAGAACAAATTAAAATACTATCTCTCAGCCAGGCCCAGAGGCACACACCTGTAAACCCAGCCACTCAGGAGGCTTAGGCAGGAGGATAATAAGTTCAAAGCCATCTTAGCAACTTAGTGAGGCCCTAAGCAACTCGGTGAGATTCTGTCTCAAAAAATATAAAAAGGGGCTGGGGATGTGGCTCAAGCGGCAGCGCGCTCGCCTGGCATGCGTGCGGCCCCGGTTCGATCCTCAGCACCACATACAAAACAAAGATGTTGTTTCCGCCGATAACTAAAAAATAAATATTAAAAAAAAATTCTCTCTCTCTCTCTCTCCCCCTCTCACTCTCTCTTTAAAAAAAAAAAATACATACATATATATATATATATATATATATATATATATATATATATATAAAATAAAAAAGGGCTGGGGATGTGGCTCAATGGCTAAACGCCCCTGGGTTCAATCCCCAGTACCAAAAAAAAGAAACAAAACAGATACTTTCTCTCTTCCACCTGAATATTTGATCTTTCCAAGTGGATATTCTAACAAATTGAAAAGATCCAATTGAAATACTCATTGAAAATAATTATAGTGTCTGACATATTCTTGAAAATGATAATCTCCTCCCCAATATTATGTATAACTAGAATATGCTAATCAAAATATTTTTTTAAATGAAATCCTTTTAGTCACAAGACACTTAATTTTTTTGTATATATGTGCTACTGAGGATCAAACACATAGCCTCTAGTATGCTAGGCAAGTGCTCCACCAAGGAGCTGTACCCCTGACCCCAAAATTTCACAATTTAAAAAACATGTCACCCTGTGTTCTCCCTTCTGGTCCTTGACAGCCCCATGAAGTGGAAAGGGAATGCAATATAGAAAACTGAAACTCAGAGAGATTAAGAAGTTGGCCAAGGCACTAGGAAGTTGGTCTACCTTCAAGATCAGCATGTAGTTTTGTGATAATATTTTCTTAGTATTTGATGTTGAAGGAGGAGAAATTGCTAGTTAGGTGGGAGAGTTCCAAACACAAGCTCCCAAGGTTTCACCTGGCTCTGAGCTCTCCAGGCTGGCCAGAACTCCTGAGTGATAACCTACCTACAACAGAAGGCACTTAACCTAAAAAGATAACTTTCTACATGCAGGTAGTAAGAAATCAGAGTCTTATCAGAATGCCAACATGTTAAGATGTTTTTGAGACTTTTTCATATTTCAGATATTTGACAGGGTTACAAACCTCATTGCCCTCCCAAGTGAGGAATAACGAATAAATGAAGATGGTAAATTACAAAGATCAGTTTAGAAGCAATGACACTCTTGGTAGAAGAGTGTCATTATTATTTATACTTATAAATAATAAAGCATTGAACTTGCCATATCTCCTTCCCTGGAAGAGCCCGGAGGAGAACGTTCTCAAATTCCTTTCTTTCACATTCATCTCAACAGCCTTGCTGAGAATTGCCTAGACAGGAATAACCATCCCTATTTTACCTATGGAAAAAGCTGAGAATTCAGAGAGTTGACTGACCAACTCAAGATCACAGAGTGAGTTTTTAAGAGACACTAACACAAGAGTTCACTTCTCCACAGTTTGATTACCACAGGAAGTTCCTTGCTTGAGGTAGCCAAAGGAAAATATATGGGAGAATTGGGACATTTATGACATGCTTATCAAATATGCATGTGATTAAGGGGTGAGTGCTGGTCTTAATTCTATCCCTAACTAGTTATTAGATTTAGACAAGTTACTTAACCCCCTCAACCCCTGTCTCAATATCCTTTATGCAAAAATGAGGCTGTCGATCTAAATCAGGTTTTTCAAACTTTCTTTTTCTTATTTAAGGAAATTGTAATGTTCTACACATTTATTCAAAGAACATCTTAACATTATAAATTTAATTGATAAAAGCTGAGCTGCATACAATTCTAACCTCCTGCTTAGCTCCCTCCACTTTCTATTGGGCTCCTTGGACACAGTCTAAAAACCAAAGCATTAAGTAATCTGAAAGCTTCAATAGTTTTATGATTGGAAGCAACTAACTTTCTAGACTTCTACCTGTTCATGTCCTCTACAGTATCCTGTAGCATAAAAGAGCCCTAATCTTGAAGTCAGAAGAGATAGCAGTGGACCCCTGCTTCACCAATCAATTGTTTATGTCACCCTGAGTTGCTTCACCTCTCTAAGACTCTATTTTCTTATATACCAAAAGATGGTAATAACCCTTCTTAGGTAAGAGTGCCTTGTTGTTGAGAGCCACAGCCGAAGGGGCCCCAGCAAACTTCCAGCTGCCAGCAAACTTCCAGACTGCCGGCTGATGATTGGCTCACAGTGGCCCTAGTAACATATTCCCAAACTACTACAATTTCACAGAACTAATATACAAGAAGCATTAACATTCAGCAAGGTAGTTAATTCCCCGTACGGGCCACCAAATGCCGCAGACTGGCTGGGCACAATTCAGGAGCCACTTGTCAAAAGAAACTAACTTTATTTTTAGAACTACACACGCCAAACAAAACAGCTCCTCAGGAAAAAACCCTCAGAGCCCAACTGCCACCACCGGCTTCCCACAAGCCACACCCCCCAACCCAGCCTCTTCCTCCCACAATCCTCCTGCTCTTGAGGCCGATTGGCTGGGTCGCATGGGCGGAGCCAAAAAAGTCCCCCAATGAGCAGCTCCGTGGTCTGAAAGGGCAGGGAAACAGCCCAATGAGCATCACCGCAGAGGAGCCAATCAGCTAGATGTTGCTAGATGTTGCTGGGGCCGCTGTGAGCCAATCATCAGCTGGTAGTCTGAAAGGGCAGGGAAACAGCTCAGTGAGCATCTCCAATGAGCATCACCACAGAGGAGCCAATCAGCTAGATGTTGCTGGGGCCCCTGTGAGCCAATCATCAGCCGGCAGTCTGGAAGTTTGCTGGCAGCTGAAAGTTTGCTGGGGCCCCTTCGGCTGTGGCTCTCAACACCTTGTAAACTGCAAAAGATTAAATAAATGTACAATGAATGTCATTAGTATTATCTCCTGTGCACAACACCGTCTCTGTGGGGAGATGACTTTATCCTTAGAATGACTCAGAATAACAATATGGTTGAGCTGCTCTTTGGCAAGCTTGCCTAAGAGTAGAGATGATAGCTATCACATTTGGGCTTCATCTTTCCTGTGAGCTGAAAGCCAAGTCAGTACAGAGGATTCAGACTGTTAACACAGCAAACAATTGAGCCAAGGAGATACCTTCCTTAAGTTTAAAGGGAAAAATTGTCCCCAAATTGTGACCTTGATAATAATGACCCAGCTACATTTCTCCCTCTGCATAAAGCCAAATCTGAATAATAATTACTGATATATATTGAGTACTAAACTAAATGCTAGACACTTTTTTATACAAATTATGTCATTTAAACAAGGATCATTCTGTAATGATGTTTTCTCTATTTTATAGTAACAAATGAACTATAAAATAGAATATTGGTGCTACTTTGTAGCTTAGAAAGTGTAGGTATTAATTATTTGAGGTACATACAGTTGGTAAATGAAAGAACCTGAATTCTGAGTTCAAAACTCTGAACTAATTAGTTCTGCATTTCCCAGTTGGAAGAAATTATTTTCCTCACTCAGTATGAGAACAAAAAGTCTCATTCCTCTTTTACTTTGCAATGCCTTAGCCCCATCTCTCCCTTTAATAATTCTTCCTCCATTCAAAAATTCTTCATTCATCTTCATAAAACTCAGAGGTGGAAAGTACCTATTAATCACAGATGCCCTCACCACCACAACACACCCTCCATATGCTTGTCTTCCACAGCATGGTTTCCACTCAGAGAGTCTCAGAAAATGAAGCCAAATCTCTTCCATTGTGGAGTGAGTCCTGTAACTAGTTCATCTCCATCAATAAGATTTTCCTCTTATGCTTATCCTCCTCTTCAGTTTTGCATTTTATCCAATTTTTTTCTCTTTGTGGGCCACATGCCTCAGCTCTTTAGACCACATTGTCTAAGCCTGTCCAGGCTCTCAGCAGTGATTTTGATGAGCTGCCTCTTCCCCTCACACCATGACCAGATAACTTTTTTACTATCGTCTGGAAGATGCTTTCCACAGAGGACACAGGTAGAGGTGAGCTGTGGGGGGATACTGGAGTAGTGAGGAGGAAGAGGTGTGAGCATGATGCTTGAACCCTGCTTAGTCAGCAAACCTGGGAATCAATTTGGCTTGGACATTTCTCTTAGGTAGCCCCTCCACTGGCAGCAGAGGCATTTGCTGTCTAGCTAGCCATGATTTCACGAGGATGCTGTGCCAAACCCTAAAGTTGGTGCCAGGAATCACAGAAATAAATGGAATGCATCATTATAAGGGAAGACATCTGATACAGGAGAAGGCATGTCAGCGTTAGGATTTGAAAAATCTAGTTTAAATCATTGCTGTACTTTTTACATAGCTATAGGGTTTTGGCAAGTCATTTAACATCCCAATATTCAGCTTACTAATTTTTAAAATCAGGAAATAATACCTATCATAGGTATTTCTATAAGGATTATAGACAATGGTGTGGTGCATAGTAGGCATTCAATCAATGAGATATTATTTCTCAAAGCTCTAATTCTAAACCACTTACCTTAATCACTCTTTGACAATCATGTGTCCTATCTGGAGTTTCTAGGCAAATATCTTACCTCTTATTTCCCATTCTTACTATGCTGCAAACTAACCTATAGAATCTCATATTTTAGCTTCATTTGCAGCAATAGTATCCATTCAGTTTCCCACTGCCTAGAAAGCAGAACTCAGGTATTAGCTTTCATATTTAAATCAACATTAATTTTGTATTTCTATTTTTACTTTGCTGTGAACTTCACTACTAATATTCTGAAATAGATACAGATACTAACCTCTTTGCCATTTTTATAGGCTTTATGTGAATGCTGACAGTTTCCCAACCATATCATGTGTATGAGTACTGGCAATAATCAATATATAAACAAAACCCAACTTAAGCAAAACATTTAATTAAATTCACTCTCTACAATTCTCTGATTATTCTCAGCCAAAGGATACTGCTTATTTCTTAGATGACTGAAATCTACTCATTTAACAAATACTTATTGAGAGTCTACAATGTACAAAAGACCTTGTAGGTACTGGGATACACTGATTAACGTGGCAGAATGGGATCATTGAAACAAATTACCTTTTTCATGTAGCTTATATTGCAGTGAGAAATATAATAAACAAGTAAACATATAAAGAAGATAAGTTAAATTAGGTATTGTGATGCATTCCTGTAATCCTAACTACTTGGGAGACTGAGGCAAAAAGATTGAAAGTTTGAGGTCACCCTAGACAACTTAGTGAGACCTTGTCTCAAAACAAAATTTAGAAAAAGAAGGAAGTAATTTAAAATGATGACTTCATCAAAGAAAACAAAACAAAGTGATATAGTGACTAGAAAGGGTATTTTACTTATTTTAGTTAATAGTAACTAGAGAGTGTATTTTTATTTTTGCCTTAATGTAAAAATAAAATAGATGCATATAATTTTAAAAACCATACCTAATTTAAAAAATTCAAGCAAATAAGGAGAGTAGAGGAAGGCTCATTTGAGAAGATAATTACTGAGCTGAGACCCAAATTATGAGGATAGAAAAATGAGATGGCCTGGGGAAAACCATATCAAATAGAGAGAACTGCAATCCACAGGCCCTGAGTGCAGAGGAGCTTGGAATAGGAGGAAAATGCAATGTGGTCCAGGTGAGTTAACAATAGGATGAAGAGAGAGGGGGTGAGATTATAGAGATAGTAAGAGACAGATCATATAGCATCTTTCTGGATCTAGCAAAATTGTTGGTTATGTTTAAGTTATAGGTAAGACCATAGATGGGGTTGCATTAGGCAAAGGAGAGATATGAACTATTTGTGTTTTTAAAAGATGGCTTTATTACTGGATAGGGAATGGAGCATGGAGGGGCAACAGTGAAAATAGGAGTCTTTTACAGAAGCCCAGATGAATGATAGTGGTGACTTGAAGTAATATGAAAACAGTGGAGATGATGAAATTCAAGACTTATTTTGGAGAAGCAGCTTCCAGGATTTGATGATGAATTGGATTTGGGGAGCAAGGTAAAGAGGAATCTAGAATAAGTCCTAATTCTTTACTTGAACTCTTGTGGATATGGTGGTACTATTTATGAAGATAGGAATGACTGGATTAACATATTTGGGGAGTTGAGTTTTGGTTTGGACATGTTAAATATGGTAGACCTAAGGGACAGTCATGTGGGATATCTCAAAGGCCAACTTGCTTGGCTATTATGGAATACTTCCATTTTCCTCTCTCATACCATACATCTAACTTGTTGGGTAGGTTAAGGATCTACAAAAAAAAAAAAAAAAAAAAAGGAGCAAATAACCATGCCAGTCTAGGTGCCTTTGTAACTTACTTGCAGCTTTTCCTGGGAGCTAATTCTTGAACTCATGGAATCATGATGGGCACTCCTTGGACATCAATACTGTCCAATGGTTAATAATGGAAGTAGTTTCTAAGAACAGAGTTATATATTTGGCCAAAACACATTCCCAACTACATTTTCTACTTCACATACAGACAGAATATAGCACAGTATAGAGAACTAATACAATCTCGGTGGAAATATTTCCTAGACATAGACCCTTCCACTTCAGAATCTGGTTCATAGATTTATAGCCTGTAGATAGAGAGTATCTTAAAGAATAATTGGTTTAGTCCTTGCTCTAAGGTACACAAAATATAAAAAGCAGTAAGGCAACAAAGGCCTAGAAGAATCACACTGCTTTTTCATTTAATAGGGCTTTTGGTCTTGGAGAACTAGCCTTTTCCTAAACATTCTTTAAGCATTCGGGTTCCTCAAAAATCTCTTTTCAGCTAAAAATTAAGTATAAATGAAGTCAATTTAATAGACAAAACTTATTACAACAATTTATAATGTATCTAGGTAATTGTATTTATGTTAATGTGACCAGTGTATTTATAAAACAAAACACCAAATGGAGCTGGATACAGTGGCACACACCTGTAATCCCAGCTACTCAGAAGGCTGAGGCAGAATAATTGCAAGTTCTAGGCCAGACTAGGCAACTTTGTGAAATCTTGTCTCAAAATAAAATAACAAGGGCTGGGGTTATAACTCTAGTAGAATGATTGCTTAGCATGTATGGGGCCCTGGTTTTAATCCCAGTACCATTAAATAAACAAACAAACAAACAAGCAAGCAAGCAAGCAAAGAACAAAAACACCAAATATCAGGACTTAGAAGAAAGTCTAGGGCTGGGGTTGTGGCTCAGTGGTAGAAAGCTTGCCTAGCACGCATAAGGCACTGGGTTCCCTCCCCAGCATCACATAAAAAAAATTAAATAAACAAAATAAAGGTATTGGCTGGGTGCAGTGGTGCATGCCTATAATCACAGCGTCTTGTGAGGACCACATGTTCAAACCCAGCCTCAGCAAAAGTGAGATGCTAAGCAACTCAGTGAGACCCTGTCTCCAAATACAATACAAAATAGGGCTGGGATGTGGCTCACTGATTGAGTGTACCTGAGTTCAATCCCCAATACCCCCAAATAATAATAAAGATATTGTGCCCATCTGCAACTAAAAATACTTTTAAAAAGAAGAAAGTCTATTCATAAAGGAAATAATAAAAATTTATTTTAAAATTATTATTTTAAAAACCTTAAATTCACAGAGTATTTTATATGAGGCCTTTGTTGGGGAATATTTTTGTCTATTAAAGCCAAAAGGCCTAAAGAAAACAATTAAAATCTTATTTGAAGTAAAAGTAATTTAACTTGTTTTGTTGTGGAAATTTTCTTTTATAGAAAGATTTATAGAAGCCAGGTGCAATGTTGCACAACTGTAATCCCAGTGATTTAGGAAGTTGACACAGGAGGATTGCAAGTTTAAGGGTAGCCTCAGCAACTTAGTGAGGTTCTAAGCAATTTAGCGAGACCCTATCTCCAAAACAAAAGACAGATTTATAGAAATCTATAATTATATGATTTTTGAAATTAAGAATACTGCAAGCAAAACATTATTTTCTGTACATATAAATATCCAAAATGCTGAGTTTAAATTCTATTTTATGGTTGGTTTCAAGAATGGGGATGAGAGTGGAGGTGGGCAGAGGAGAGAATAGATAAAAGTAAAAAAAAAAAAAAAAAAAAAAAAAAAAAAAAAAAAAATATATATATATATATATATATATATATATATATATATAAAGAAGGAGGAGAAAAGAACAATTGATAAAGAGGAGAGAGGGGAGACAAAAGAGAATTTCAGAAAGTACATTCCAGCTTTCCAAAAGATTATTAAATAGACAATAAACTAAAAATTTAAATCTAAGCCAGGCACACACCTGTAATCCTAGTGACTCTGGAGGCTGAGGCAGTAGGATAGCTAGTTTAAAGCCAGCCTCAGCAATTTAGGAAGGCCATAAGCAACTCAGTGAGACCCAGTCTCAAAATAAAACATAAAAAAGGTCTGGAGATGTGGCTGACCTGATAAATAAAAAAGTTCAAGACTTGGGAACTAAGGAACTATATTTTTAACAAACCTCTTGATGATTCATATCATCAGAGAAATTGTGGAAATACTGATATATACTATCAGGGTTTGTTATAAATAAAATTCAAAATAAAATGATTATTTTAATAATTTAATCTTCAATGTGTACAACTTTGTTATGCTCCCAGTTAAATTATCCAGTTAAATATTTTAACTGAAATTTACACCAAATATTTAAAATTTTAGTGCATTTGTCTTTTTCCCTGTAGATTCTACAAAACAGTCAAACTTCATTTTCAGTGAATAAAAAAGAATTTTTTTTGGCTTTAACTGATTTAGTATCAGAAGAATAAGAGCCAAGAATATTATAAAGCACTTTGGTAATATACATGCTACATAAATGTTTATTATAATAATTATTAACTATAATAATTATAATAATAATGGTCTATAACTACAAGACTTTACTTGTGAGTTAACCAGCTAGCTGCATTTTCATACACTGTTTGACTCTTTCTAACTTTATGGAGACAATGCTTAGTATTATGTCAAAAAAGTCCCAAAAGTCCCTTATTGATTGAATACAAATTGTTCTCTATTCTTTCATTTTTTTAAGATGGACCTCTAGCTAAATGCACACTTTAGATTATGTTTTGCAGTTTGTTTACATACCTTTGCAATTTTAAGTATTTGACATTCGATAGACATATTATGTTTCATTTGAAAATGATACTGTGAATGGTGATTATTCTATTTGTGTGTTGTATATGGCAGAGATGCAGAGGAGTGATAAAATGAAGGGGAAAGGAAAGGAAAAGGATTGTAGAAATCAGTGTTAACAGCCACGGCTTTTTTTTTTTTTTTTTTTTTTTTTAAAGAATGACTATTCAATAAGGAACATTTACTGTGCTCCTAGGAACCATCTACTGTCCTAATGACCTGAACATAGTGAACTTCTTTTGGTTCACGTGGTTTGGGTTTTGCTCCTGAGCCATATGATTAGTGAGACACATGACAATTGTTGGTGACTAACACTTTTCTGTTAAAAAGAGCCAGGCAGTTCTGGGTTGCCTTGGGCCACAACTACCACACAGTGGTTGATGCTGTTTCAGAACTACACATGATTCTCCTGTGTTTATGCCTATCTCATATCAATGCAACACACACAAAAAAATAATTGTTGAGGTTGGGGTTGTGACTTAGTGATAAAGTGCTTGTCTCACATGTGTGAGGCATTGGATTCAATTCTCAGCACTGCATATAAATAAATGAGTAAAATAAAGGTCCATCAACAACTAAAACAAATTAAAAAACAAAACAACAATGACAAAAAAAAACCAGATTGTTTATCTTGCTGTCATCCACTAGAGTTAGTCTGAATTGAATATGCTATAGGGCTGTTAAACCATATATATTATACAATCTACCCTGAATCTAGATTGTACCATCACGTATTTGTTTATATGATGCTTTCAGATTATTTTTTGTTTCCTACTAAAATTATCTTTTTTCTTTATCCACTACACTTCTACATTATTTTTCCCATAACATAGTGCCTGAGATAAAACTATACAACTGGAGATTATTCAGATGTTAGTTGTATTGAATAAATAAATTTGTTACTGCCTCATAGGACCTTGTTGGTGGCCATTTGCCTTCATGTGACATGTGTGACACTGATAAAAATTTCTATAATTGAGAACTTGACATGTAGTTTTTTTGGAAGTTCTAAACTCCTAGCCATGTGACAATCTAATCACGGTCACTAATAATAATAAATTATATTCCTAATGATTTAGATTTGCTTGTTTTTTTTTTCTCATTTTAGAAAAATTAGACAACATAGAAAGTATATAAGAGTTTGGAATAAAGAATTTGACCAGTCACAGTGGCACACACCTATCATCTCAGTAACTCAAGGGATTGAGGCAGGACTATCCCAAGTTCAAAGCCAGCTTAAGCAATTTAGCAAGAATTCATCTCATATTAAAAAACAAAAACACTGATACAGCTGAGTGATAGAGCATTTCTTTCTAATAAATAAGTGTATATATAGAATATACACACACTTTCATTGTGTGTATATTCTATATAATTGATATGCATTTGAATTTATTTTCCTTGGAATTTTTTTTGCATTTCATGTTAACATTTTGATATATAGTCTTTCAAACTTGCTTTTAAGCACATATACATTTTTCCATAAAAATGGGAATGCACATTTATATTCTTTAGTAATTGACTTTATAAGCATAATAGCTCTTATAAAGATGGCTACTTTTGATTTCATGCATGGCTGATGAAGACAAAGTGTAGAGATGGAGGACAATGTTTTAAAAGAAAGAACTTCTGATCAGGATCTTGGAATTATTCTTCAGTTTCAGAGCAAGGTGATTCTGTTTTACATTTTGGTGTATATTTTTTCCAGAGTATAGATAATATCCTATATATCAGTACTTCTCAGACTTTAGGATTCTAATCTGAGAATTATGTTAAAAATGTAGAAAATCCCCAGCCTAAACCTCAGAGACTTGGATTTCCTAGGTAACCAGGCATCTGCCTTGACTAATCAGCATTCATTTCAACTCTACTTCCCATTTCCATGAGATCTCACTTTTGAGGAATCAGTCCCAGGAAGACTCACCTAAGTCAGGACTTACATTTCATTATCTGGAGGCTCTTTTTCTGAACTTTCAATCTAAAGCAGTGATGCGATGATAAGATTTAACTTAGATGATGACAATGCCCGCATGCAGATTATATCATTCCTGCAGTATAATTTTTGTTGTGGTCCCTTTAAAGATTCCTTCACCCAGTCTCTTGTTAATTCTGCAAATCCTTGATGTCCTTCCAGTGGGTTCCTTTTTAATCCTAAAACAGCCCAAATTGGCTTGTGTTGCTTGAAATCCATAACTATAACCAATACAGTAGACCTACATGAGGGTCTAAGAACCCACATTTTAAACTAATTCTCCAAATGATTCTGATGCAGGTGTGTCCTTTGAGAAATCCGGTTTTGTGTCTTTAGTATTCTATATAGCTCCTGGTGTCATGGTTTTTATGCAGAAGGCACTTGATAAATGCTTACTTGATGAGTGAGTGGATAAATTCCTTATAAAGTAGTGTGACCTCAGATCTATTAATGTTAGACTTTTGTCAAATGAAGGACTATTGATTCTCAAAGTTTCTTGTTAATTACATTTGTATGGTTTACTTCATTATAGATTTAAACCACAATGTAGTTTAGGAAGGACTGTAATTTGCAAGAATTGGTAAGAATTCATGTTAGAATCTTGACTATAATGAAGAAATGAGATTTTCATAGGTGTGGCCATAGGTTTTTGTTTAGCTTTTGCATTTTTTTCTTATTTCTAAAGGATGGTACAAATATTGAAATATTTGTACATTTCTTCAGTATCTTATGTACAAAAAAATAAATCTAAGCAGACAGCTAATTAAACTTTTTTTTTCTTGCTTAAGTAGGTTGAAAAGTATGTCAGCAAGTAATGGAATTTTTCATGACTTTGACCTTGGTGGTGACTTCTTTAAAAGTTAGAGCAAGGACTATGCTATGATTATTTTTCTTTATAGAACTTCTCTATTCATGATTTCCTCAGTGTTCTAAGAAGTCTTTATAAATAATATTGAAATATTTTCATCAGAATTTCCTGTCATATAAAATAGAGTCATCTTATTATTCATACAACCTCAAGAAATGTGGGTACCTCCATGTAACCCAAAGACCTAGACTTAGTTGACATTAACCTATCTCTGGATATATCTACCACGATTCCCCACCACTACTAAAGCCTCAAGCTTTTTTTTCCCCCCCAGTACTGGAGATTGATCCCAGGAGTACTCTACCACTAGCTATATCCTCAGCCCTTTTTTATTTTCAGACAGGATCTTCCTAAATTGCTGGCCTTGAACTTGAAATCCTCCTGCCTCAGCTTCCCAAGTTTGGGGAAGTTCCCAGTCTTTCTGGACTTCATATTTTTAACTTGTAAAATAGACTGGTTATTTCCTAACATGATTTCCAGCTTTGAACTCTGTGATTATATGATCTGTGTATCCTGAAGTCAACTTCCCTCAGCAATCTCTCTTATTTGGGCCATTGAGAAACAGCATTGCATTGCTTGCTTTATTATAAGTGGTTTCTTCATCTCTGAGTCATTCTTACTGAAAACACTTTCAAAGAGCCTTCAGCATTGCTGTATATTTAGTGGAGAACAATTTGGAGAATTGCCCATTCAATATTTACTTTTATAGTTTCTTGTGGAATTCTCTACTCCATGAGGGCTGAGATATTTCATGTAACTTCTTAAAGATATCCTTCTCAAAGAATTTGGAACATATCTGGATAGTCAGACTGACTTGGTTACATTTTGGCAAATTTTATGACTCAGATGATGGACTAATGGCCTACCTGGTATTAAAGGCATCTGGAGGCCATTTATAATATTTGATAGCTTTTCTTTATCCCTTTATGACAAAGATAGTTTTGCTTAAAGAAAGAAAGAAACATAAGGGCTTGAATTATAATACCAACTGTAGAATGTTAGAACAGGAAAGAAATTTGTTGTGGAGGCCTCAGGGGCTGCCTGGAATGGTATAGTGGGGAAAAAACTCCATTTAGATAGGACCCTGAATTCTCATTACAGCTTAAACCATTCAATGAGGAGCAAATCTACTTTTGTCCATTTTACATGCTAATCTTCTGAATTATTATAAAAAATGTTCTTCTTCTAAATAAAATTTTGACCAACCAATATACTCCAAGTCCTCATGTATAGATAAAGAGGCTCAAGAAGTTAAGTGATTTGTTTTTGAGACAGGTCATGGAACATCTCTTGGTTTGGCTCTTAATTTTCAAAAAAGGATTTTCAGGAAAAGAAATGGGACAGACAGAGCTTAAGGTTTAGATGGAAAATCTTCAGTATTAGAATGCTTACCTTTTTGTATTTACAAAGCACTAGTATTTACATATTATTTTATCTTCACAATAGATTTGTGAAGTAAGCAATGCAGATATCATTAACCCCAATTAAAAGCAAGGAAACTGACCCTGGGCAAGGTTAAGCTGTCACAGCCTAAACTAGAATTCAAATCTTCGGACCTTGAACCCTTACTTATTATGTTACAACACAGTGCAGACTACAGACATATGACAAATAACTGTGTTCACATATCTTGGAGACATGAGTTGATAGTGGGTAGAAGATTCACACACATTCTGGAGCCTGAGGATATGATTTGGCAACTATGTACATTTCCCTAAAGTCATCCTCTGCTGTATATTGCTCACAGTCTGAATCATGCACATTGTTCCCATTGGAAGAACATTTGAACTGTACTCTGCCATTTTCTATTTTTAGCAACATCAATTTGCTAATTGTGCAGACCAAATTATCTTATTAGATCATAAGGAAACCTGCCTTTTGGGTTTGTCAGGCTTTTGTTCCTGCTGGTTAAAAATCTTTTGGTACTCCTTATAAGAATTTACTTAGCCAAAATATTTAATGTATAAGAAAGCTTGAAGATAGATGGAATTATCTAGATGGAATTAAGATATTCAGGGTAAAAAATAGAAAAGGAAGATGATCAGGGAGATAAGTTCATAACCTTCTATTTACTCTGCCCAAGAGAACAACATATTAAGATTCTAATGGTTCCTTCTGTCTTTTGGGATGAGGTTCACATGAGAAAGACAAAACCTCAAATAATTATGCCCTAAACGAGATCTGATTCATTTCTGTCACAAAAATGGAGTCAGGAAGTAAGCAGTCCAGGATTCGGATGAGAGTTCTGCAATCATTAAAGACATACACTTTCTACCCTATTGCTCTTCCACCCTTAGTACCTTCTACCTGATATCCCAGAATCATTGTTCATGCTTCAGCTATCTGCTAAGCTCCAATTTAGTCTATCAGTCATTCATCCCAATTCAGCAGGATTAGGCTCTTTCCAGCCCAAATGAAGGAGACAGAGATGAAGGCAGCATGATCTCCCTAAAAGAAGTCTTCCAGGAAATCCCAAAGAACAATTTTGTTACTCTCTCATTGACTAGAATTTAGTCATATACCTAGTGCTGACATACCTTACAGAAAGGGAGCTTTTTTTCCCCCTTTCTTTTTGAGTGGCCATAAGCTCAGCTACAATTAAGGTGCCATTGCTAAGTAAAGTCAGGGGAATGGATATTTTGAGATTGTATCTGACACAAGCTTTTTTCACCATCATTTTGGTTAGCAGTTACTAACCACTTGAACTTATACTGCACAAGTTTGCTTGAATCCCCTTCCCCAGTATGAAATCAAATGTAAACAAATAGCTACTGCTTCCCATCTAGTGAAAGAGAGGTGAATTTTTTCCCTGTACAGCTTGTTGGCAAATACATTTTAAGATGTTGTGTTCAGTGGGGCTGGAGTTGTGCTCAGTGGTAGAGTGCTTACCTAGCATGCACGAGACACTGGGTTTGATCCTCAGCACCACATAAATGTAAAATAAAGATATTGTGTCCACCTAAAACTTAAGAATGATTTTTTTTAAAAAAGATGTTATTCAGTACTGTATGCAGATTGCTCCTTGTAGCAATCTATAGCATCACCACTGTATCTCTAAATATATAAACCTTAATGTTAATGTTTCTTGAAATGACAAATTGGCCAAATAAGCATTTCAAAACTAGTATGAACCTGTGTGTACCATGAGATTTTTCTGAGGGAATAAAACTGTCCAAGCAGTTCAAATGTAAACAAAGAAACATCTACAAACATCCTGTAATTTGTTTTCTAGCAAGGATCATAGAATTGTAGTTGAAGCCAGAAAAAATATGAACAAATTTGAGTCTTCATTTCAGAAAGATTCACAGAAGGAGCTGGAATCGAGGCTTAGTGGTAGAGCATTTGCCTAGCATGTATGTGGCACTGGGTTCGATTCTCAGCACCACATACAAATAAATAAGTTAAATAAAACATTTCATTAACAACTAATAAAAATATTTTTAAAAAGATTCATGGGAGAGTCAAATCTAAATGCAATGGTTTAAAAATATTAAAGCAAGAACAAAAGGTTGGATGCAACTGAACTATGCAATCATTGCTATAAAGTTTTTAGATGAAGTAAAGAAAGTATTGAAGCTATTTTAATGCATCTATTTTAAAGCATCAGCTCACAAAATTTATTTGTTAATTTCACTAGCATGTTACTGGCCCTAGATTAATCAACACTGGACAAATATTTATTAAGTATCCACCATTTCAGGCATTGTGTGAAGAAAGGAATGAAGCAATATCTGCCCTCAAGGACTAAAGTTTGGTGATTACTATTTACTAATAATTTTCATCCTTACAAATAATACTACCATTATACTCTGTGATCCCATACCTACGAATATATGATTACGAGTTGTGATTGGAGCCGGGTGTAGCGGTGCACGCCTGTAATCCTAGTGGCTCGAGAGCTGAGACAGGAGGATTGAGAGTTCAAAACCAGCCTCAACAATGGCAGGCACTAAGAAACTCAGTGAGATCCTGTTTCTAAATGAAACTCAAAATAAGGCTGGGGATATGGCTCAGTGGTCAAGTTGGCGAGTGCCCCTGAGTTCAATTCCCGGTACCAAAAAAAAAGAAAAGAAAAGAGAGAGATGCTGTTAGCTCACCAATAATAAAGTAAAAAGAGCACACGGCTCAGGACCCCAAAAAACATCCATTCAAAGCTCACCTCTGTCACTTACTACCTGTGCCTTAGAGTAGAATACTTAACCTTCCTTAATTTCAGTTTCTTCCTCTGAGAATAATGCCTACTTCTCAGGGCTGTTCTGAGGATTAAATAAGATAATGTAAATATAGAAGGCCTTCAAAAGCTAGTTGTAATTATTATAATTATTATTCATTATGCTACTATTTCCAAAGGTAGATTATGTTTTATATAATGTTTTGGTGAGTGCACATGAGTAACACACATGTACTTGCTATGATCTGTACATTATTCTTTACTCAGTAACACGGGTGGGTTTTATTTTTTATTCTTTATTTTTAAATTTTTTAATTTTTATTTATTCTAATTAGTTATACATGACAGCAGGATGCATTTTGATTCATTGTACGCAAATGGAACACAACTTTTCATTTCTCTGGTTACACACAATGTAGAGTCACACCATCCGTGCAAAAATACATGTACAGTTTTTTTTTGTTTTGTTTTTTAGCACGAGTGTTTTTAAGTATCACAACCAGCCTCCAAGGAAGTTATCATTATTATTCCCATTTTGCATGTGAGTACACTGAGGCAAAAATAGGTCAAGTAATTTGCTCAAGGTTATACAACCAATTAGCAAGGTTGAGATGAGAACCAAAGTACTATTCTCCAAAGCTGATACTCTTCCTATTATACCACATCCTACAAATCACTTCATTATTTAATCCATGAATCATACATAGGAATAAAAAGAACTCTCTGACTTTCTGTAATTAGCTTTTGGTAAAGGAGCACAACTCAGCTGCCTAGGGTAGGGTCACCCAGTCTTATGAGCCTCCACATATCACAATATAAAAAAATAAAACTTACTAAATAATACATAGGCACCTCTGGCACTTGAGATCTGGCTTTCAGCATTGACATAGTGTGTTCTTAAGCATCCACTCTTCTTCTTAACAGCATTGCCTCCCTAGGAAAATACTTCTTGACATCTTTTGTCCTATGTACTTAAAGGAAGAACAAGTATGTCTAAATGTAGAGATTTGTGGATTGAACCACTGCCAAATTTTGAAATGAACACTAGAAATTGGGGAGAACTTGAATAAGAGAAGCACTTAGGTAGGATAAAACACAAACTTTTCAGATCCTACCTCTAAGAGAGCAAGAGTATAAGAGATTTTTCATAATGCAGTATCATCTTCCAGTATACAATGCATCGATTTTCTTTCTGTTCTTCATATTTCAATTTGTGTTTCCCGAGTGTACTCATGAACTAGTATTTTATTTGCAATATCTGAATTTGGGGGCTGAGAAATATTTTGTAATATAAAACTATTCATATTCCCCTTAAATGTATAAATATGTAGGCTGCATATAGTATGCACAAAGTATGATATAAGTTCTTACATTGGCCACTGGATGGGCACTGAATGTGAGAAGTGAGAATAGTCTTATTTTTATTAAAATATTTAACATATGCAAATAAACTTCCAAATTTTTTCTTTGAATAATTTTGATATAAAATGTTGATATTCAATTAGTTTCCCCCTTTTAAGAGAGATAATTTTGAATACCTTAGAAAAATCACTTTTGAACATAAAATAATTTTTTCAATTTGTTAACATTTATTTAACATTTTTTGATGGAA
Organism: Callospermophilus lateralis; assembly: GCF_048772815.1. Taxonomy (NCBI): domain Eukaryota; kingdom Metazoa; phylum Chordata; class Mammalia; order Rodentia; family Sciuridae; genus Callospermophilus; species Callospermophilus lateralis. The sequence goes on from NC_135306.1 coordinate 138,931,292, forward strand.
AAATACTGGACACTTTTTTTTTTTAATATTTATTTTTTAGAACTTGGCGGACACAACATCTTTGTTTGTACGTGGTGCTGAGGATCAAACCTGGGCCGCACACATGCCAGGCAGGCGCGCTACCACTTGAGCCACATCCCCAGCCCCCTGGACACTTTTAATATATTACATTTTGGGTTTTTTTTTTTTTAACCAGGGATTGAACCCAGGTGTTGTTAACCACTGAGCCACATCCCCAGTCCTTTTTAAATATTTTATTCAGAGACAGAGTCTCACTGAGTTACTAAGTGCCTCACTAAGTTGTGGAGGCTGGCCTCAAACTTGCAACCCTCCTGCCTCAGCCTCCCAAGCCACTTGGATTATAGACATATGCCACTGCACCTGGCTGTTTTTCCTTTTAGGACACTGATAATGAGTGTCCTTTTAGGACACTGAGGGAGACTCAATTGAAGAATGGAAAATATAAAGATGAAATTCCAAAAAAAAATTTTGAAAGAAATTATAGATCAAAACAGAGAAAGATTGGTATAATATTGAATCATCATGCCAGAAGAGCTTTACAGAGTAGCACTGGAGTGAGGCCAATAATAATAATAATTGGAATGGAGTTAGGAAGGGCAATATAGATTTAAGTAAATCACATGAAATATAAACTATTTTTTAAAAAATGCCTCCTCAGTCTTTCCTCTCTCATAGTAGAGCTATAAATGTACTAGTGTTATCTAGGCCTAGTTTTCATCAATGTAGGAAGTGTGACTTGAGAAGTGTGTATGTAAATGTCATTAAATAGCACCCATTCCCTCTTCCTGACTTTGGAACCAGCTGTGAGTCAGACATCAGTGTCAGATAACCAGAGATTAAAATAGCAGATTTATTAATGGTATAAAGCTAAATAGGAAGTTAGGGTTTTGATATGTGACCACATTTTACCCCAAAATTTGATAGATTAAATCAACTAGACATGAGTTCCCTGGACACCACCAGACCTCCCTAGGCAGGTACAGGCCCTTAACATAACTCAGCAGAGAGCAGATGGGCACAAGAATCTCTGCAAGCAGATCCAACTAGGTTATACACAGGATTGGGATTAGAGTAAGGTAAGTAAGCACCCAGGATGCAAAATTCAAGAAGATCCTTATTCTCAGGCTTGTGACTGTATCTGCCTTATGACCTGAACAGTGGGGGGTCTCCCCAAATTTTGTGCCCAGGTGCCTCACCAGTTTTACATTAGTCTTATGCCTGGTCAAGCAAGTCTATTTCTTTTTCCTGAACTCACCAATCAGGTAAACTCTCCTAGGGAGGATGAATATGAGAACAAAGAGACATCTGCCAGGGGTGTTAATCTACTGGATGTCTCTGCATGTGGAAAGAGACTAAAAGGAAGGGTCTTTCACCAGAAGTGATCAAAGTTTCTTGCCAACATCATATAAGACAGGACTCCTGATTACTATTCATAAAAAAGATATAATACCGCTGGGCTTGGTGGCATACACTTGCAGTCCCAACTACTTGTGAGATTGAGACAGAGGGATCTATTGAACAAAGGAGTTCAAGGCCAACATGGGCAACACAATAAAACTAGTCTAAAAAAAAAAAGTTGGGCATGGTGGTGCACACCTGTAATCCCAGTAACACTTGGAAAACTGAGGCAGGAGGAACACAAATTCAAGGCTAGTCTCAGGAACTTAGTAAGATCCTCAGCAACCTAGTGAGACACTGTCTCAAAATTAAAAACTAAGGAGCTAAGGTTGTGGCTCAGTGGCAGAGCACTTGTCTAGCGTGTGTGAAGCACCGAGTTTGATTCTCAGGACCACGTATCAATAAATTAAGGTCCATTGACAACTAAAAAATATTTTTAAAAAATTAAAAATTAAAAAAAAGAACTTGGGATATAACTCAGTAGTAAAGTCCATCTGAGTTCAATCTCTAAAACAACAAGAAAGAAAAGAAAGATGCATATTGGGGTAATTAAACTCACTAGATCATTCTTAATCAGATCTTTATTATCATTATTATTATTTTGCCTTCATGAAAATATTAGGTGACTTAGAAAATTATATACACATATATGGACATTCACTCATATAGGCTGTATGTGTAAATATGACCTTATTTGGAAAAGGGATCTTTGCAGATTAATTAAGGATTTATAGAGCTAAGATGTAGTTCAGTGGTAGAGAACTTGCCTAGCATGCATGAGATCATGGGTTTGATCTACAGCTAAATAAATAAATAAATAAATAAATAAATGTATGTTAAGGATCTGGACATAAGAATATCCTGGGTTATCAAAGTGGAAAAGTGGAGGCGGGGGTTGTGGCTCAGCGATAGAGTGCTTGACTTGCACATGCAAGACCCTGGGTTCCATCCTTAACACCACATAAAAATAAATAAATAAATAAATAAAATTATTTAAAAAAAATAAAATTATTTTTTAAAAAAGTGAAAAAAGCTCATGGAAAACAGAAGCAACAGCTGGAGTTAATATAGCCACAGTCCAAGAAATACCTGGACCTGCCAGAAACTGGAAAAGGCAAGGAGAGATTCTCCTCAAAAGCCTACCAACACCTTGAATCTGAACTTCTGGCTTCTATCACTATAAGAGAATTAATTGCCATTGTTTTAAGCCACCAAATTTGTCATAATTTGCTACAGAATCCCAAGTTAACTAATACATAGGACAGATTCAGTTTTTAAAAAGTTCTGCATTAGTTACCTATTATCCCCAAACTTAGTCGCCTAAAACAACAATGTATCACATAATTTCTGTAGGTTAGGAATTGGGGAACAACTTGGCTGGATGGTTCTGGCTCAGGGATTCAAGAGGTAGCAATCATGATGTTGGTCAGGGTTCTGAAGGCCTGACTATGGTGCTGAGGATCTGTTTCCAAGATGGCTCATTTACAAAGTTGGCAAGTTAATACAGGCTGTTGGCAGGAGGTCTGTGTTCTTTGCCACATGGACCTTTCCAAAGAACTGTTGGAGGGTTCTCATAACATGGTGGCTGATTTCTGACAGACTAAATAAGCTAAGATAGATATAGCAATGTGGAAGCTAGCCTTAGAAGTCACATACCATCAATTCCTCAGTATTCTGTTGGTTCCACAGGTCACTCCTATTTATTGTGGAAAGAGAACATAAAGGCATAAATACTAGGAGGTGAAGATCACTGAGATCTTCCTTGGAGGCTGGCTCGTAAAAGTCTCAACATTTTCAGGATATTCTGAAGTCAGAATATTTTCTATATAGTCCCCCAAATCATCTATACCTGGAATTACAATGTTAAACTCTTTGGAGTGATAAACTTATGCTACTAAAAGTTATTCAAACATTCAATTCTGTTTACATTTATAACTTTATGTTGAACCACACAATATTTGGTATCTTTGTTAGTTAAAAAAAAAAATTATCTACTATCAGCAATTTCACGTCCTCAACCTAGAAAAGTAGGACTAAATGAAAACATCTTAGATAAATATTTAAGAAGTTATAAATATAAAAATGCTTTTTCCCCCAAATATTGGTCAGCCAGAATCACTCTGGTTATTTGAAATATTTCTATAGCTTTGATGTTCTGGTAAAGTTTTGGTTCATGGGCCAAAAGAGATGTGACAGGAGTTCTGAGAGAGCAGTTTATCAGTGTGACTTGATAAAAGTGTGACTTTAAATCTCTGGGACCAACTTTCCTCATCTAGAAATGAAATAATTAGACAAGATGATATCAAGAGGTCTTTCTATGCTAAGAAAATTTAATATGTCTTTATATCTTGTATATGAACCACTATAGTTCCTTTTTAAAGAAAAATCATGATAAATCATTCATATCTAAGCTGGGTATGGTAGCATTAACCTGTAATCCTAGCTACTCTGAAGACTGAGGCAAGAATATCATAAGTTCAAGGCCAGCATAAGCAACATAGTGAGACTACCAAAATAAAAAGGACTGAGAATATAGCTTAGTACAGCACCTCTAGGTTCTTTTTGTTGTGGTGGTGGTAGTACTGAGAACTGTACTCAGGGGTGATTTACCGCTGAGCAACATCCCCAGTCCTTTTTTTTTTTTTTTTTTTTTTTTTGAGACAGGGTCTTACTAAATTGCACATGCTGGACTTGAACTTGTGATCCTCTCCTCAGCCTCCTTAGTTACTGAGATTACAGGTGTCTGTTCCCAAAAACAGTAATAGCCATGGGTTCAATCATCAGAATATCTAATTGAGTTCTAGCAAAATGTCTTCAACTAAATATGTTAATTTATTAACATACAGTATTAGTAGTTAAACTCAGGGACCCTAATGTTTATTAGTACTCCAGACTTCCTTCCTGCTTTGTTCTCTAGAAAGCATAGACTGCCCTTCAATAAATCAATTTACTTAATCTGACTTGCTATATTTGACAACATTTTTTTGGATTTACATTTTTTCCTTGTGCCAAGTTCTGCATTTTTCATTTCCCACAGAATCAGGACAAACTGTACATCCCCTGCTGTGTCCAGAGCAGATCTGGCTAAATGTCAACTATGTTAATTGCTATAGAGAAAACAGCAGCCCTATTTTTATCTGATTAAAAATCCCCACAAACATTCTCCTTTCAACTAAAGCTTTGTCAGTACAAAGTGATTTAATTATAAAGTTTGGCAGATGTTTCTCTCCTGCCTTTACTTTACTGTAGCATGTAGAAATGTTACTGTTTCCTGGAATCTTCCAGCATCTAAAATTTTAATTCTATTTTTGGAGGTTTAGAATTTAGTACTCAAAACTTTCTCTGGATTGCCAATTAGAATACAATATCTTTGTTTAAAGTGATATGTTTGAGCAAATGGTTTACTGAACAATATGTGGAACCTTATCTAAAAGGTAGTTTGAAATATTTTATTCTACCATTAAAATGTCTACATCTAAAAATTGCTCCAGGATGAGCAGATTATGTAATATAATTGCTTTAGTTAATTGGGGTGTGGGAGGTGTAGGTGTAAAAGAGTAAAAGGTAATGAACTTTGATAAACTTATGTGAGCAATTTCAAGGTATCAGGAAAAACTTAATTTTATCAGAGAGTGACTATATCATTAGTACTCGTTCAGAATTATACGTTGCTTCTTTAATGTTAGAATTCCCTAGGACTCATGTCTTCAGCTGTCTCCAATTACCTTCTTACGTTCCATGATTTCATCAACTACTTGTACATTCATATTGTTTGGATCTGTATTTTCTGCTTACTATAAGCCAGATTAATGCCCTGTGGTCTTGGACAGCTCCAATTGGGTGTCTATGAGCAACACAAAATCAATATGTCCAGGACCTCCAATTTCCATTGCAGCATGTAAATAACTTAAATGTTACCACTTCATCTTAACATGTAAAAACTTGAAAAAACAAAAAATTCAACAACACTTCTTAGATGGTTAAACAAAAGTGAGGTCACAGGGCAAACCTCTGCCCCCAAATTGAAGAATCACAACTTGACAGAGCAGAAACCCATAATTAGAAACGTCTACAGGGACAGATAATGGGTGTAGGGGTGCAGTTGGATAGGAGAAATAAGTTCTAATGTTCTCTGGAATACTAGGATAACTAGAGTTGTCAACAAACAATTGAATATTTCAGAATATCTAGAAGATTTAAGTTTTTCCCAACACAAAGAAATGATACACATCTGAAGTGACAGATATGCCAGTTCTCCCGATCTGATCATTATGCAATGTATTTAAGTATTGAAATGTCCACTGTACCCCATAAATATGTATCATTACTATGTGTCAACTAAAAATAATATATATTTATATACAATACATATAATAAAAATATGTGAATATTTATATTACATTACAATATGTGAATATTTATGTTATATTACATTATGTGAATATTTATATATTACATATCAAACTAAGCAGGCTTAAGGGGATAGTCCCATAAGACTGCCCCATCTAAGATGCCAAACATAAGTTCCAGGCCACTCATACTTCTAACTGACTGATTATAAATTTTGAGTTCTCATGAACCGTTTCAGATTCAAAATTTTGCTAGAATAGCCCACAGATTTTAAGAATAAATTTTACTCACTTGCTTACTTGTTAAAATAGATATAAGTGATTAACTAGATGAGGAAGTACATAAGGCAAGGGCTGGGAAGATTCTGAGCTTAAGAGCTTCTTTCCCAATGAAGCTGGGATGCACCAATCACCCTCTGGCACATAAATGCATTCACCTATTTGGAAGCTTTATAAATTTCAATGTTTACATTTTTTAAATTTTTTAACTATTTTTGTGGTATCAGGGATTGATACACATGACCGGCAGATGTTCCATCTCTGAGTCACATTCCTACTTCCAAGTGTTTTTTATAGAGCTCAAGCTCCAGATTCCCTATTCCCTGAAATTAGAGGTTAGTGGGTTAAGTTCCAACCCTTTAGTCACTTGGTCTTTCTTTTATTTTATTTTTATTTTTCATATTTAATTGTTGATGGACATTTATTTTACTTATTTATTTACATGCAGTGATGAGAATCGAATCCAGTGCCTCACACATTCTAAGAAAGCACTCTATCACTGAGCTGCAACCCCAACCTTGGTCTTCTTGTTACCAGCACCATCCAAAGACCATTTAGGGGTCCCACCTTAAGTTGTTTTATTAGCATGAACTAAAGTTGGTTGAAAGAGACTCATTGCGAATTAAAAAAAAAGGGACAATTCTATTATTCAAAAATTCCAAGAGTTTTAATAGCTCTGTGGTAGAAGACATGGGCAAAAAACAAATATATTTTTATATTATATCATAAGAGCTTAGGCTGCTGATGTTTTATCAGAACCTGACCTACCCAGGGAAAGGGAAATACCCAATTCCTGCTGCTTATCACAGCTAATGTAGAGGAAAAGCTAAGATGGACTAATGAAGATCATATTTGAGGGGCACAGGCACCAAAAGACTGAGCTCTGACCATGGAAATATAGAATGCTTTGCATCCTCCACAAGCCTTATCACCCTTTCACTAAAGGCTATTTACCGGAATTTCTGTCATTCAGTTAATCATGTCATACTACAAAACAGTAGTATACAAGACACACTAAAAATAAAACAGTAGTATACAAGGCAAAAAAAAAATAGTTTGAAAAAAAGCATCAGAATCAGGGTGAGGTATGGCAGGGACTGTGGAATTATCAGATTGAGAATTAAAACAACTATAATTAATGTGCCAAGGGCTCTAATGTGAAAAAGACATCATTCAAGTACAAATTAGCCAGCCATGGTAGCACATGCCTGAAATCCCATAGGCTCAGGAGGCTGAGGCAGGATGATCATGAGTTCAAAGCCAGCCTTGGCAAAAAGCAAGGTACTAAGCAACTCAGTGAGACAGGGTCTATAAATAAAATACATAAAAGGGCAGGGGATATGACTCAGTGGTCAAGTGCCCCTGAGTTCAATCCCTGATACCCCCAAAAAAATAAAAGAAAGAAGAAGAAGGAGAAGAAGGAGAGGAAGGAGAGGAAGGAGGAGAGGAAGGAGGAGGAGAAGGAAGAGGAGAAGGAGGAGGAGAAGGAGGAGGAGAAGGAGGAGGAGAAGAAGAAGAAGAAGAAGAAGGGGTTGGGGATGTGGCTCTAGCGGTAGCGCGCTCGCCTAGCATGCGTGCGGCCCGGGTTCGATCCTCAGCACCACATACCAACAAAGATGTTGTGTCCGCCAAATACTAAAAAATAAATATTAAAAACTCTCTCACTCTCTCTAAAAAAAAAAGAAGAAGAAGAAGAAGAAATAATTAAAAATGTAAGCAAAGAGATGGAAATTCTACTAGAGATAAAAACACTGCAAAAAACAAAAATGAAGAATGGGCTCATTGATAGACTTGACTATATTGAGGAATCTCTGATCTAGAGGACTAAAAAACCATCAGAATATCCCCAAATTACAAAACAACTGCAAAAGGATAGCATACATGTAATGGGAATGTAATAGGAGAAAGAAAGGAACTGAAGCAATACTTGAAGCAATAATGACAGAATTACTCCAATTAATATCATTCACAAAACCAGGTGGCTCAGAGAATACCACACAGGACAAAACTGCATATAGCCATATCATATTCAAAATCACAAAAATAAAGAAAAAATCTTGAAATAAGTCAGAGGAAAAAAACATTTTACTATAGAGAAATATAGGTAAGGATTAAACCTGACTTTACCTTAGAAATTATGTAGAAATTATATTCTATAGGAATTATATTATTAGTAAGAAGAGAATGGAGTGAAATATTTAAAGAGCAAAAAGGGAAAAAAAAAGAACAAAACAAAAGACATAAAACTAGAATTCTATACCCTAAAAAAGTACCCTTCAAAATTGAAGTAGAAGCCAGGCAAGGTAGTGCACGCCTGTAATTCCAGTAACTGAGGAGCCTGAGGCAGCAGGATCGCAAATTTGAGGCCAGCCTCACCAATGTGGAACCCTCAGCAACTTAGTGAGACCCTGTCTCAAAATAAACGATAAAAAGAACTGGGGATGTAGTTCAGTGGTAAATCAACACTGGGTTCAATCTTACTCAAACAAAAAATTAAAAAGATTTTGTTGCTAGGAGACCTGATTTGCAAGAAATGCCAAAACAATTTTTTCAGAGACAGGAAAATGATATATGTCAGAAACTTGGATCCTCATAAAGAAAGAATGAAGTTTGGAGAATAAGTAAGTTAAGGTTAAATAAAAACTTTTATTATCTTATTCTTATCCCACATAACATTTTGTTCTAAATAAGAACTCAATAATGTATTTGAATATATATATATATATATTGAATATATGTATATATATTGAATATATGTATATATATTGAATATATGTATATATATTGAATATATATATATATTGAATATATATATATATATGCACATATATGCTTACATAGGATTTTGTGTGAGTGAAATGAATGACAGTAATGATACAAGTGACAGGATGGATGAATTAGATGTATTTTGTTATTATAAGTATTTTGTTACGTATATTATAAACTCTAGCACAACCACCAAAATATGTAAAACAAAATGATAGTATAACTGATATTCTAAGATAGAAAAGAAAATGGAATCATATAAAACTCTCAATTAAAAATGGGCACTATGTACTGTGTGTATGTATGACAACAAATCACACCAGTACATAGAATTATAATGTACCAATAAAAAAATATGGGGGGCTGAGGATGTGGCTCAAGCAGTAGCACACTCCCCTGGCATGCATTCGACCCGGGTTCAATCCTCAGCACCACATACAAACAAAGATGTTGTGTCCACTGAAAACTAAAAAACATAAATAAATAAATATTAAAATTCTCTCTCTCTCTTAAAATATATATATATATATACATATATATATATATATGTATATATGGAAAAAAATGGGTACCCAGTGGTGCAACCTAAAATCCCACTGACTCAGGAGGTTGATTCAGGAGGATTGTGAGTTCATAGATAGCCTTGGCAATTTAGGGAAACCCTATTTCAAAAGAAAAAATGAAAAGAGATGGGGATGTGGATCAGGGGTAAAGTGTCCCTGAGTTCAATCCCAGTACTGAAAAAAAAAAACAGAAACCAAAACAAAAAAATCATAAAAGTATAAAAAGTTTATAAAAGTAGGAACAAAGAATGAGAGCAACAGTGGAACACAGAAACAAATGTGGCAGATATTAATATGGTAGGTATAGAATCCAAGTGATTATATATAAATAATCACTTTAAACATTAATGATCTAAATACACCAAATAAAATTTTTTATCAGGCTTGATCACAAAGTAAGATTTGACTATATGTTGTCTACAAGACACATTTTAAATACAAATGAAACAAATAGCCTGGCATGGTAGAGCATGCCTGTATTCCCAGTGATTTGGGAGACTGAGGCAGGAAGATCTTGACTTTGAAGCCAGTCTAAGCAACTTAATAAGACCTTAAGCAACTCAGGGAGACCCTGCCTCAAAACAAAAAATAAAAAGGGCCGGGGATATAGCTAAGTGGTTATGGGCCCCTGGGTTCAATCCCCACAACCAAATAAATAAATAAAACAAGTAAGGAGATAAAGATGTATCATTCCAATACTAATCAAAAGAAAGCCAAATTAGCTATGTTAAATTCAGTCAGAGCAGAATTCAGACCAAGGAAAGTATTAGGGATCAATATATCACAAAATGATAAAGGGATCAATACTTCAAGGAAACATAACATTCCTTAATGTTATATACCTAACAATAGAGCATCAAATTATGTAAAGTAAAAAACTGATACAACTAAAAGAAGGGGAAGAGGCTGGGTGTGATCATGCATGCCTGTCATCCCAGTGGCTCAGAAAGCTGAGGCAGGAGGATTACAAGTTTAAGGCCAGCCTCAGCAACTTAGCAAGGCTCTAAGCAACTTAGAAAGGCTATCTCTCAAATTAAAAAATAAAAAGGGCTGGGATGTGGCTTCATAGTTAAGTTCCCCCGGTACCAAAAAAAAAAGGAGGAGGAAGAGTCAGCAAGCAGAAAATCAATAAGGATATAGTTAAATCGAAAAGTACTACCCATCAACTAGATATAATTGACATCTATAGCCACTTTATCCAACAACAGATATTACATATCTTTTCAATATCATATGAAACATTTACCAAAACAGATCATACTCCTTGCCATAAAATATACTTTTAAAAAACTTAAAAGAATAGAAATTGTACAATGTCTGCTAACAGACCACGCGGGAACTAGGAAAAAAAAAACTAGACATAAATAACAGACGTGATATATAGATAACACCAAAATACATGGATATTAAACAATATATTTCTAAGACACTACATAGATCAGAGAAATGTAAAACTATTTCAAACTAAATGAAAATACAACTTACCAAAATTTGTGGGATAAAGCAAAAGCAATGCTTAGAGGAAAATTTATGGCATTGAATACACACATTAGAAAGAAGAAATATCTAAAATCAATTATCTAAGCTTCCACATTAGGGAACCCCCCCAAAAAATATAGCAAATGAAATGCAAACTAATCAGAAGAGGAGAAATAATAATTAATGAAATTAATTAATGATAAATAATGAAATTGAAAACAGGAAATGAATAGAGAAAAATTAAGAAAATCGATGGCTGGACCCATAGACCAATGGTACAGAATAGAAGAAGGCCCATAGACAAACCCATATAAATATAGTTATCTCATACTAGACAAAGGTGCCAAAAACATACATTGGAGAAAAGATAGCCTTTTCAACAGACAGTGCTGGGAAAACTGGAAATCCATATGAAGAAAAATGAAACTAATCCCCTATCTCTTACCATGCACAAAACTCAAAGTGGATCAAGGACCTAAGAATCAGATCACCTAGGAATCAGAGACACTGCGCCTAACAGAAGAAAAAGTAGGCCCAAATCTTCATCATGTTGGAATAGGCCCCACTTTCCTTTATAAGGCTCCTAAAGTGCAAGAAATAAAATCAATAATCAATAAATGGGATAGACTCAACTAAAAAGTTTCTCTCAGCAAAAGAAACAATCAATGAGGTAAAGAGAAACCCTACATGTTGGGAGCAAATTTTTACCACATGCACATCAGATAGAGCACTAATCTCCAGGATATATAAAGAACTCAAAAAACTTAACACCAAAAACAAAACAAAAACAACCCAATCAATAAATGGGCTAGGACTGGGGCTGTGACTCAGTGGTAGAACGCTTGCCTAGCATGTGTGAGGCACTGGATTCAATTCTCAGAACCACATAAAAATAAATAAATAAAATAAAGGTTAAAAAAAAGAATGCTTAAAAAAAATAAATAAATGGACTAAGGAGCTGAACAGACACTTCTCAGAAGAAGGTATACAATTGATCAACAAATCTACAAAAAAAAAATGTTCAACATCTCTAGTAATTAGAGAAATGCAAATCAAAACTACTCTAAGATTTCATCTCTTGACAGTCAGAATGGCAGTTATCAAGAATACAAACAACAATAAGTTTTGGCAAGGATGTGGGGGGAAAGGCACATTACTGGTGGGACTGCAAATTGGTGCAACCAATCTGGAAAGCAGTATGGAGATCCCTTAGAAAACTTGGAATGGAACCACCATTTGTCCCAGCTATCCCACTCCTTGGTCTATACCCAAAGGACTTAAAATCTGCATATTACAGGGACACAGGTCTAGAACCAACTTAGATGCCCTTCAATAGATAAATGGATAAAGAACTGTGGTATACACAATGGAACATTACTCCGCATTAAAAGAGAATAGAATTATGGCATTTTCAGGTAAATGGATGGAGCTGGAGAATATCATGCTAAGCAAAGTAAACCAATCCCTAAAAAAATCCAAAGACTGAATGTTCTCTCTGATAAGTAGATGCTGATCCCAATGGGGGCGGGGAATGGAGGAACTGTGATTGGGCAAAGGGAAGGGAGGGGGAATGGGGGCAGGAAAGATGGTGGAATGAAATGGACATCATTACTCTAGGTACATTATGACTGCACATATGGTGCAACATCGTGTACAACCAGAGAAAATGAAAAGTTGTGTTGCAATTGTGTACAATGAATCAAAATGCATCCTGCTGTCATATATACCTAAGTAGAATAAATAGATTAATTAATTAAATTTTTAAAAAATATTTATCTTTTTTTAGTTGTAGTTGGACACAATATCTTTTATTTTATTTTTATGTGGTGCTGAGGATCAAACCCAGGGCCTCGCATGTCCTAGATGAGCACTCTACCACTCAGCCACAATACCAGCCCAAATTAAAATTTTTTTAAAAAAAGAAAATTGATGGCTGGTTCTTTGAAAAAAAAATCAATAAACGTTTAGCCAAACTAACTCAGTAAAAAGGGAAAAAGACACAAGCGAATGACTAATATCAAGAAATTAATATCGATATCCATGGACATTAAAAGTATAATAAAGAAACATATGAACAACTGTATGCTCACATATTTTATAACCTTGATGAAATGAACTAATTCCTTCAAAGTCACAGCTTGCCAAAGCTCACACAAAAATTAAGACGTAATCTGAGTAGACCTATACGTACTAAAGAAATTATATCAATAATTAATAACTTCTAAAGCAGAAAGCTGCCTGTTATGGTGGCACATGCCTCTAATCCCAGCAACTCAGGAGACAGAGACAGGAGGATTACAAGTTCAAAGCCAGCCTTAGCAACTTAGTGAGACCCTGTCTCAAAATAAAAAATAAAAAGGGCTGGGGATGTAGCTCAGTGGTTAAGGGCCCCCTGGGTTTGATTCCCAGTAACAAACAAACAAAAGACCCAAGATGCCAATTGTTACTGTCTACCAATTTTTTCACCTCTACAACTAAAAGATCTGAACTGAACAATTGTAGAGTAGGAAAAGTTTATTCGAGGCTCACAGTTTCAGAGGTCTCAGTCCACAGACAGTCAGCTCCATTCCTTGGGGCTCAAGATGAGGCTGAACATGGTAGAAGAGTGTAGCAGAGGTAAGCAGTTCACATGGTGATCAGAAAGCAGAGAGACTCCAGTTGCCAGATACCTCAAAACCACGCCCCTCCATGCCCACCTCCTCCAGCCACACCTACCAGCCTTCAGTTACCCAGCATTCACTTAATCCCTATCAAGGGATTAATTCACTGATTGGGTTAATACTATCACAACCCAATCATTTATCCTCTGAAGCTTCTTGCACTGTTTCACATGAGCTTTTGGGGGACACCTCACATCCAAACCATAACATGAAGTATTCCCAACTTTACCAATAAATTCAATGTCATCCCAATCAAAACCCTAGCATGCTATTTGTGGAAACTGACAGCTGATTGTAAAGTTCATATTGAGAGGTGAGAGATCCAGAATAGCCAACTCAATACCAAAGGAAAAGAACAATATTAGAAGATTGACACCAGAATTCAAGACTCACTGTGAAGCTAAGGCAAAGAGATCAATGAAACAAAATTGACTAGAAGTAGACCCATGTGAAATAAGTGAGATAATCAGCTTTCTTTTTCTTTTCTTTTCTTTCTTTCTTTTTTTTTTTTTCATACAAGGTCTCAAACTCCTGAGTGCAAATGATCCTGCACCTGCTTCCTGACTACTAGGATTACAGGTGTTTATCAACTGTTCTTAGACATAGGAGCAAAGGCAACACAATGAAGTAAAGATTGTCTTTTCAACAAACAGAGCTGGAACAACTGTACATCTACATGCAGAATAAGTGAATTCAGACATAGATTTTATAATCTTCACAATAATTAAATCAAAATGGAACATTAAAATGTGTCCTAATCCATTTAGGCTGCTATAACAAACTACTATAGATGTGGGTTAAAAAAAAAAAAAAAAAGCCTCCTAGTCCATCTGCTTCTCACCTTTTGGCCATCCCACGGGCATCTCTTGGGCCTAGTCACATATACAGGATGGGGAAAGAAAGGAGAGAGATAAGGAGGGAAAAAGGCAGGAGAACAAAGAAAACCCAAGATGCATAAAAGGACAGGATGCTCCCATTTTTTGGGATACCAGGATACCAGCTATGGCCCTCTTCTTCCTCCTGGGAGAAGTCTGTTTCCATTCTTTAAATAAAACTTGCTAGTTTCTATGCTTGAAAAAAGAAAAGATATTTGTAAAATATATATCTTAGAAAGGACTATTACCCAAAATATATAAAGAGTTTTCAAAATTCAACAATAAGAAAACAGCCTGCTATTGTTTGTATTTTATACTAAATTTTTCTGTGAACCTAAATCTGCTATAATTTTGTTTTTTACTTTAAAAACTTAAGATGTCTGAACTCTTACATTTTCTCCCTGACATCTCTCTGAATTCCTCTCCTTCTAGGTTTCTTTTTCAGTGAATAGCATCATGAGACATTCAGATAGCCCAAGTCAGAAACCAATATATCTACACCATAATAAGACACTTCACCAAACAAGATATACAGATGGAAAGTAAGCGTATGAAAAGAAGTTTAGTATTATATATACCACTGGGTCACTGCAAATTAAAACAACAATGAGAAGTATATACCTATTTAAACAGTCAATATTCATAACAATGATAACAATAAAGGCTGGCAAGGATGTGGAACAACAGAAAAGTCATTCATTGCTGGTGAGAATGCAAAATGACACAGCCCCTGTGGAAGATTTTGGCAATTTCTCACAAAACTAAACATATTATACTATCTACCAATTGAATTCTTTGGTATTTACCAACTGAATTGAAAACTTATGTCCACTCTCATAAAAACACATGAATGTTTAGCAACTTTATTCACAATTGCCCAAATCTGGGAGCAACCAAGATGTCCTTCAGTAAATGGTTGGACAAAAAAAACTGTGATACATCTAGACAAGAGATAGTATTATTCAGTGCTAAAAACACATAAGTTATGAAGTCATGAAAAGACACGGAAGAATCTTAAATGCATATTACTAAGTGAAAGAAGCCAGTCTGAAAAGGCTACATACTGTATGATTCCACAAATATGATATTCTGGAAAGGGCAAAAACTATGGAGATGCTAAAAATCATCACCTGTCAGGGGTTAGGGAAAGGAAGGAATGATTAGGTAGAGCATAGAGAATTTTTAGGGCTATATATATATATATATATATATATATATATATGTATGTATATATATACACACACACACACACACAATACACACACACATATATATATTGTATATGATAATTGTAGGTGCACGTCATCATAAGTTTATCAAAATTCACAGAATGTACAATACCAAGATTGTGCCCTAATGTAAATATGGATTTTTGGTGACAATGATGTACTACTGATTGTAACAAATACACCATTGTAGCACATGATGATCATAGTTGGGGAGTTTGTGCATGTGTGCAGACAGGATCTATATGGGAATTGTTTGTATTTTACACTAATTTTTGCTGTGAACCTATATCTGCTATAATGTTTTTAACTTCAAAAAATTGAGATGTCTAAACTCTAAACTGAATAAATTTTCTCCCTGACATTTCCCCAAAATCCTCTCCTTCTAGGTTTCTTTTTCAGTGAATAGCATCATGAGACATTCAGGTAACCCAGGTCAGAAACCAAGGAATCAACCTAAACTTTGCATTATGCTACCCTACCCATTATATTTCTAAGTATTATGCATATTACTTTCTATATCTAGAATTTATATCCTTCTTCTCATCTCTAATGTCACTATTAAATTGTCCTTTACCTATTAGCTAATTTTCTTTTGATCTTGCCCTTGGGCTGTTATGAACAAATACAATTATTTTTATGAGATTTTTGTTTTCTAATCTTCTATCAGCCTTCTGTGAATTAGGCCTGATGAAGACCAGAAGATGTAAACTTCTGCTGTGCAGAAATTTCTTGATATCTAATCTTATAATGTTGCTCTAATTAAACTAAAAGCCAAAGCATGACACGGGTAGCAAAATAAGGAAAGAGATGGAATAACAGTTTCTGGCTCTGTGTATCATTTAATCGATTAAATTAATTTTAAAAATGTAAGTTACCAAAAAGATCCATTAATCCCTCATGCCATTTCTATGTTTATAATCTTTCAGTGCTTCCTCACTCCTCAAGACAATGTCTGTACTCTTTAGTGTGACATGAGGTCCTATACGACCTGGCTGCCATCTTTCTTCCCAGTTCATCTGCCCTCATTCTTCATTCACTCCGTTGTTCAGTCCAAAATCCTAGGCATCATCCTTGTATAGTCTCTTTACTTGAGCCTCTATCTCCAGATTCTTCTCCCCACTATTCATTTCATCAGCAAATTCTGTATACTGTTTATTCAAAATATATCTAAATCTATGTGCTTCTTTTGACTTCCATGTCATCCCTTCTAATTCAAGTCACTATCACTGCTCTTCTAGTCTATAGAAATTCCTTCTTTCCTAGTTTCCTTTCTTCTACACTTGCTTTTACATTCCATTCTATACCCAGCAATAATACTTTTTAAAATATCTTGAGATCATGTCATCCCTGTTTAAAAATCTAATGAATTCTCATCTCACACAGAATAAAATCCAAATTCCTGCCAAAGCTTTCTATATTACTTTCCTATTTCTGCAGTAGCAAAATTCCACAAACATAGTGACTTAACAGCAGAAATTTAATCTGTTATCTGATTTTAGACTTCTAACCCTGACAAATTACTTTAAGTTAGAAGTCTAAAATCAGTCTGATGAGGCTAAAAACAAGGCATTGACAGAACTGGTTCTTTCTGGACATTTAAGAAGAGAATCCTTTCCTTGTTTCTTTCAGTTTCTAAAGGTGACTTTCCTTGGCTTATGACCACATCACTCCTATCTCTGTTTTTGTTATCACATATCCTTCTCCTCCTTCTGACTGTCTTCTTCTTATAAGACCATATTACATCAATCAGATAATCCAGGACAAGCTCCCATTCTTAACTTAATCACACCTGCAACATTTTATTTACCATGTAAGATAAATTTGCAAATTCTGGGGATTAGACCATGAACATTATTTTTTTTTGGTGCATTCTAGTTGTACATAATGATGGGATTTGTTGTTACATATTTGTACAATATAATAATATGATTTGGCCAGTATCGCTTCCCAATACTTCCCCCTCCCTCTTCTCCTGCTACTCCCCAGTTCCTTTCCTTTAATGATCTTTGACTTTCATGAAATCCCTGAGCCGCTCCCTACACCTTTCTTTTCCTCTTTCCTCTCTAGCTTCCACATTTAAGAGAAAACATATGATCTTTGACCTTCTGATTTTGGCTTATTTAACTTAATGGTCTCAAGTTCTGTCCATTTTCCTACAAATGACATAATTTCATTCTTCTTTATTATTGAATAAATCTCCATTGTATATATATCACATTTTCTTTATCCAATTCATCCATTGGAGGGACACAAAGCTGGTTTCATAGTATGTCTATTGTGAATTGTGCTGCTATAAAAATGGGTATGCCTATATCACTGTAGTGTGATGACTTTAACTCTTTAGGATAAATACCAAGGAGTAGCATGGCTGAGTCACATGGTGGTTCCATACCTACTCTTTTGAGGAATTTCCATACTGATTTCTACAGTAATTGTACTAATTTACAATCCTATAAAGGTGTTCCTTTTTATCCGTATTCTTTCCAGCATTTATTATTATTTATATTCTTAGTGACTGGCATTCTGACTGGCATGAGACGAAATCTCAGTGTAGTTTTGATTTGCATTTCCTTAATTGCTAAAGACGTTGAATATTTTTTCATATTTTTGTTTCCATTTGTGTTTCTTTGAGAAATGTGTGCTTAGTTCATGTTTTCACTTATTTATTGGGTTATTTGGATTTTTTTAGTGTTAACTTTCTAAATATTTTTTTAGCTGTTACTTATATGTGATGCTGAGAAATGAACTCAGTGCCTCACACATGCAAGGCAAGTGCTCTACTACTGAGCTACAACCCCAGCCCCCAAATTTTTTGAGTTCTTTAGGAATTCTGGATTTACTCTCTATTAGAAGAGTAGCTACCAAAATTTTTCTCCTATCCTGTAAGTTCTCTCTTTGTATTCCTAATTGTTTCCTGTGCTGTGTGGAATGTTTTAATTTGATGCCATCCCATTTATTAACTATTGGCATTATTTCTGAGCTTTTGGGGTCCTATTGAGAAAGTCATGATTGGTGCCTAAAAACTGAGTGCTGACCCTACATTTTCTTCTAGAAGTTACATAGTTTCTGGTCTTTGAATAATGAGAAATTATTCTAGGATCGGAGATATAGCGCAGTTGGTAGAGTGCTTGCCTCACATGTGCAAGGCCCTGGGTTCAGTCCTCAGCCACACACACACACACATACACACACACACACACACACACAAGAAAAGAAAAAAGAAATTATTCTAGGTCTTCAATCCTTTTTTGTTGGTGGTGGTGGTAGTGGGGATTGAACCCAGGGGCACTTAACAACTGAGCCACATCCTCAACTCTTTTTTTTGTTGTTGTTTTGAGACAGGTCTTGCTAAGTTGCTTAGGGTTTGTTTGTGTTGCTGAGACTGGCTTAAAACTTGTGATCCTCTTGTTTCAGCCTCCCAAGCAGCTGGGATTGCAAATTGTGCCACCATGCCCAGCCTTTGATCCATTTTGAGTTGATTTTTGTGTAGGGTGAAAGATAAGGTCTAGTTTCTTTTCTTTTCGTTTCTTTTTTTTTTTTTTTGGTGCTGGGGATTGAAGCCAGAGACAATCTGAGCCACATCCCTATCCCTTTTTTGTGTTTTATTTAGAGATAGGGTCTTGCTGAGTTGCTTAGGGCCTCACTTGTTGAGGCCAGCTTAGAACTCACAATCCTCCTGTCTCAGCCTCCCTAGTCCTTGGGATTACAGGTATGTACCACTGTGCCCAGCTGTTTTGTTCTCGTACATGTAGATAGTCTTTTTAACAGATGGTTATCTTTTCTACAATATGTTTTTGGCACCTTTGTCAAGAATCAGATGACTGAAGATGTGTGGGTTCGTCTCTGTGGCCATGGATATATTTGAGGCAGAGAAGAGATATGATTTAGCCTTCCATATTTCATACAAAAATCATGAGAAAACCTTAAAAATCTGGATTCGTTAAAGTTCTGATTTAGGGAAGCTTTACTGTAACTGAGTTTTAAATGTCTCAAAAGGAACAAGTTAGGAAGAGATACTTATAAGATTTAGGAAGGGGATGGTGTTAATAACAGAGTAGCTGGTGGATGTTAGTAGTCCTGGAAGGTATTGGTTCAAATTTGTAACCTAAAACATACATGTCTGTGTAAATACAACTAAATTACTCTATCTGTGGTTTATTTTGTAGTCTATGGGTCTAAACAAGTTGGTGTTAAAATAGAGCTTCAGTAGTTTATGTTGCACATGATAGAAATAGTTGATCCATTTTGCAAATTATTAGTTTTTGCTTCAATTCTCATTTCCCCTCCTTTCTGTCAATCTTCAGGCCAACTTGGAAGAAATACAATTATTCTTCTGAGACAAGATCAATCTATATCTGCATTACTATTTAATGTCATAATTGTATATTGAGTTTTTCATGGTAGTCATTTTGACCTCTAAAGTATCTTGTTCTTTTTGTTGGATGATCATTTGTAAATCATCCAGTTTAACAATGGTGGGCAGGAATATTTAAAACTGAAGATTATATATCTGGTAACAGCAATGCAACAGACACTAAGACAAAAATTATTGAAGTTTGCAAAGCATTTTAAAGCTGTATTCCTATATTTTCAAACCAGAGAATAAAAACATGTGCCATAATCTATTTGAACTTTCCTTAAGTGTCTTTTTAAATTAATTTGGGTAGGGTCTGTTCAACCTTACAAGGGTTTGTTGAATTAGTCCCATATCTGCTAATTGTCAAAATTTGGGTCTTGGGAATACCAGGAGTTAAGGACTAAGATGTCCATTAGCAATCAAGAACATTAATTCAAAGGAAAGGGATAAAACAGCTAAGAGAATAGGATACAAAGAACATGATAATGAATGGGGCCTTGTTCCAGTGATCTTGGATGGAAACGGCCTTATTTCATGTAGTTATCAGTTTGTTCCAATGGGCTAGCTGGCTATTTTCATACGACATCTACCTCTAAATATTATAATGGAGTTCTCAACATGCCTTACAAAACTCTTCATGGTCTGACTATCTTTGAGGTCACCTCCTAGAACTCTGCTTCACCCTTTCTCTACTAGACGGCCTTGCTCTTCTGCAAACAAGTTAATCTTATTCCTGCATAAGAGTCATTGTACTTATTGTTTTCCTTTTGTGAAATGATCTTCCCTCCAATATTTGCATTGCTGACTCCCACTATCCACTATGTCACCTCCCTAGATTTTACCTTACTACTGGGTTTAAAGTCTTCTTACATACCATTATTTGCTTTTTGGTACTAGGGGGTTGAACCCAGGGGTGCTTTATCACTGAGCTATATCCCCACTCTTTTTTACTTTTTGAACCATGGTCTTGCTAAGTTGCTGAGGCTGGCTTTGAATTTGTGATTCTTTTGCTTCAGTCTCCCAAGTTGCTGAGATTACAGGGTTGTATCACTGTGCCCAGCTCCCCTATCATTCTTGATTCTTTTACCATGCTTCATTTTTCTTCATAGCATTCTTCATCTTCTGTATTTATTTCATATTTATTTCTTCTTTGTTATATATTTTACTTAAAAATAAACACCAGGAAGTCAGGAAATTCCTAGTTTGTTCACTGATATACTTTCAGGACACAGAACACTATTTAGCATTTTGAGGGGCTCAATAACTACAGTTCTTGCTGAGTGAATGAATAAGAATCCCACACACTCTATGCTTCAGCCATATACCACTATTTTCAGCCTTCACGCAGCTTATTCTTTTGAATGTGTGGGTTTTTCTGTTTGGAATAATTTCCTGATTCCTTCATAACTCCTGATCATCCTTCAAGACTCACTTAAGGTCTATCCCCCTAGGGAAATTTCATTGATCCATCTGTACAGAGATATGTTAATTTTACAATTACTATATATTCCGTGCAATCTCTATCAGAGTAGTAAATACATTTTGTTAGCTGAGTGCAGTAGTACATGCCTATAATCCCAGCAGCTTGTGAGGCTGAGGCAGGAGGACTGCAAATTCAAGGCCTGCTTCAGCAACTTAGTGAGACCCTATCTGGCAATGTGGTTCAGTGATTAAGTGCCCCTGGCTTCAATCCCTGGTATCATAAATAAATAAATAAAATTTTTTAGTTAATATTTTGACTAATTTACCCTGGTGTCCTAAGAATGTATTGGAGTGCTTTATTTATAATAAAATTGAGTAAATGTTTATTGACTAATTTTAGTGTGCCAAGCATTATACCAGTTTTTTTTTTTTTTTTTTGGAGGGGGGTGGTACCAGGGATTATGCTCAGGGGCACTTAACCACCAAGCCACATCCCCAGCCCTATGTGGTTATTTTATTTGGAGACAGGGTCTCATTGAATTGCTTAGCACCTCGCTTTTGCTGAGGCTGGCTTTGAACTCGTGATCTTCTTGGCTCAGTTTCCTGAGCTGCTGGGATTTACAGGTGTGAGCCATCACACCCGGCTTATACTAGTTTTAGTGTACATTATTTTAATCCTGACAGGAAGTCTGCAAAATATGTACCATTAACTCTGTATTATGTATGAGGAAACTGAATAATTTTCCTAGTTATAAACCTGAGTTCAGACCTAAGTGTGTCTGACTCTAAAATCCAGTGCTTCTCCCAATGCCTAAAATCACGAATCTCCTCCATTTTACTTATATAACCTATTGGTTATAATTTAATGACCTAATTTCAACATTAGCGTCTGATTTCATTTTGGTTCAACGTTGAATGTTTTGGTTCATTTTTATTTGATTCAGTCTGTTAGGTTATAGACAAAAATGAATACTAGATATCTTATTGTTTCTTTTCTTTCTTTGTTTTCTTTTTTTTTTTGTCACTATGACCAAAATATATGACAGCAACCACTTAGAGGAGAAAATGTTTATTTGGGGTTCATGGTTCCAAATGTCTCAGTCCATTGATGATAGCCAATTACATTGCTCTGGGGAGCACAACATGAGGAAGGGCCCATTGGAATAAAGCTGCTCAGCTCCTGGCAGGGTAAGAAAGCAGTGTGTGTGTGTGTGTGGGGGGGTCCCCCTGAGGGAAGGTGCATCCTTCTAGTGTAAGGCCCTAGTGACATACCTCCTTCAGCCACTTCCCACCTTCCTATAGTTCCCACTTAGTAATTCAAACTAGGATTGACTGATTAGGTTATAGCTCTCACAATCCAATCATTTTACCTTTGAATATTCCTGCAGAAACACAAGAGCTTTGGGGGAACACCTTATATCAAAATCATAATTAATTCTTTGAAGTTTTTATTCAGGTGGTAGTTAGGAAGAGAAAGAGATATAAACCAAGTATGGGAGGTTTTCATTTCTGTTCACATTCTCTTGGACAGAAATCAGTTACATGACCCCAACTAATCACAGTGGGAGCTGGGAAACATAGTTCAACTGTGTTCTGGAGGAAAAGGAAACATTTCGGTGATCCACAGCTGTTTTAGGGTCAAAGATATACTTTATGTAACATGGTTATCACAGGGTACACAATGAACAAAGTTATATGCTGTTGCTATTATCATAAATATGTATGCTGAGAGCTAGAATAAGTTTCCTACATTGAAATGTAGTAATTGCTTGAGTTCTAGCAAGAGAACTCAGCTACAAAGAAAAGTCCTTATTTTTTGTAAGGTATATAAGGTAATCTTTTACTGATTTGGCTACACCAGGAAGTGTGAACATAGTAAGCTCAGGGAGGAAGGAGTTGCCAGGTGTTCCTATCAACTTCATGAACAGAATGCTAAAAAAGTATAACTGCATTTCTAACAGTGACAATAAGGAACTAGTAGACTGTTTTTGGATTTGGAAATGGGTTTAAGTATAAAAGTGAAAAATTCTGGTTCATTTTCTCTTCTATATTCTTTTTTCTCTCTCACTTTTCTACTTTTGCAGGGGTGAGGGGTACTGGGGATTGAACTCAGGGGCACTCAACCACATTCCCAGCCCTTTTTTTATATATTATTTAGAGACAGGATCTCACTGAGTTGCTTAGTGCCTTGCTTTTTGCTGAGGCTGGCTTTAAACTTTCGATCTTCCTGTCTCAGCCTCCTAAACTGCTGGGATTATAGGCATGTGCCACTGCACCAAAAACTGACATTTTCCTACTTTTAAGTCATAGATATCATCAAGTTTCCTCAGGTACAGTATACCATTTCAATTCCTGATACCAAAAAAAAAAAATAATAATAATAATAATTGTCCCAAGGTTTGAAGCGACTACCTGTAATCCTAGCAGTTCAGAGGCTGAGGCAGGAGTGTCACAAGTTCAAGGCCAGCCTCAGCAATTTAGCCAGATCCTGTCTCAAAATAAAGAATGAAAAGGACTAGGGATGTTGCTCAGTGGTAGCACACTGGTTTTAATCTCTGGTACCAAAAACAAAAAAAAAAAAAAAAGAAAAAGAAAAACAAAACAAAATAAACATTCAAAAAAAAAAAAAAAAAAACCAAAACAACAACAAAAAAGAATGGACAAAGGGTCTGGAAAAAGTAATAGAAAGAGAATAAGTTCTTAAATCTTGCTTCTGCTACTTAGAATCTGTGGACTTTGAGGAAGTTACATTACTTATAAGCATTGTTTGTTTTCCTGAATTAGATGTGCACAACACTTTTCTGCAGTTATTGTGACAGGAATTAAAAGAAAAAAAAATTATGTAGTACATAGGAGGCATAAAAAAAAAAAAAAAGCAGTTGCTTCTTCCCTGTACATCTATGCCTCTCTACAACATAACTTTTAGTTGGAAGAGTATAGGAAATAACATACTATTCAAGTTGTTTCCTTCTATTTTGGACTGTTCATTTGTAAAGCAAATAGGCCTTTGAATTGGTAATAAAGTAGGGAACTTATTATTTCAGGAAGGACTGATGGGTTCACTATTAGAACAGTATTCAGCAACTACAATGGTGTCTGACATACAGTAGGTAGTTGATATATATTTTGGGAAGAGTGAATTATTAGCAAAGTACTAAGTAAAGATGATGCGCCAGACAGATTAATTATGGGATGGTCAGGATACATTTGTGAAAAAGTGGGTAAATTTTATCAAATGAAAGATTTGGAGTGATGTATGTAAATGAGTGATTTAAATGTTTTCTTTATTCATTCAACCATCATTCTACTGTGTGTCTACCATACATGAGCCACAATACTAGCATAAGGATATCTCCTCACCCCCTACACTGAGCAGTAAAATCAATCACAGAAATATGTACAAAATATTACACAAATAAAAGGAGACAACTGCCTACCTATTGGGTTATGAAAGACAGTATGGTAAGTAGTATTGGGATAGAAGAGAAGAAATAGGATAGGTAGAAAGAAAACAAGCAAGGAAGGAAACAGGATTGTAGTTTTATATTACTTTTAATTTATGCTGAGATTCCTTTCTATGGTGTAAGTCGAGAACTTGCCAGGGCTGAGTTGAGGTTCACTTTTCCCTTCTGGGGACCTCCCTGGATCCTACCTGGTGGCATGGTTTGAGTGCATGTAGGGGAACAAGATGAGTTAAAGTTCAGTAAGTAGTTAGGTAATGATTAGATCATGAAGAGATGTGTATCCCAGGCTGAATTCTTAATTTTATCCTCTAGGGTAGTGATAGTGTAGCTTGTCTTAGTCCATGTAACATGGATAACATGCTGTAACAGAATACCACAAGCTGGGGCATTTAAAATACACATAAATGTACTGGCTCACATTTTTGGAAGCTGGGAAGTCCAAGATTCAGGGTCTGGTATCTAGCGAGAGTCTTCTTGCTGTGTTTCTAGAGCAGAAGTCAAAGGAGGGTAAGAGAGAGAGAGCAAGAAATGGAACTTGATTATTTGCACAAAGATCATTTGAAAAACTTTCCTGGATTATCTTTTATAGGAGTGCATAAAAATGTGTTTCCTGCTGGGTGCTCAGGAATAACTTTTACATTGTCTCCAAGGATAAAATATTTCCAGTTGATAGCTAGATCACCTCTATTGGGGTTTATCAAGCAGAGACTCAGGCCAATCAGTAACTTAAACAATGAAACCCGCAAAAGAGTAGCAATGATGGTTGACATTTCTTGAGAACTGGGTAATTCCACTCTTTGATACACATGGGGTAGAAAACTGGACACCAAATCACTGACGGACTGCAGATGTACTGAAGGAAGTCATTACAGTTTTATGAAATTTGAAGCTGGTTTGATAAGGATGAAGCCTGTTGGTTTAGAACTGTAAGTTTTTTGTAAAAGCATGGGGCTGCATAATTTCACCAGCCATAGTTTGGGGGGGGGGCAGCGAGACAGAAAGAAAGCAGGGTGTGTATGTGGGGGAGTGTGAGAGAAAGGCAATGGGAGGATACCACACAATTCTTCATATGATACATAAAATACAAAATATCTATTAGTTTTGCCTCATTTGAGAGTCACCAGATTGGAGCACAGTATTTTGGATTTGGTTGGCAGATGGTGTACACAGATTTTCTGAGTATGTTAGCATTTCATTTGAAAGTAGCAAGATTACATATGACTATGATGGTAACTTAACGTTCATAGATTTTAAAATTTATCCCTAACTATGAGTTAAATGTAGGCCAGTAATAGCATTTTAAAAGGTTTTGTTAATAGATCTTCTGGGTCTTACAAAAGAGATTTTTGAGATATACAACTCAGCTCTCAAATGTCTGCAAGGCAAGGCAGTGTCAATATCTTTCCATGGAAATCTGGATCACCCAAAGAGAAAATAGGTCCAAGGGAAGAAATAATAAACCCGGAGAGATGGCGGTACTTATTTCTGACCCTTTGAATGGAACTTCTCCATTTACTACCCCTCTCACTTCCTTCTAAGGTCTGGACCTTTAATCACCACAGCAGTCAGCCTTGTAGGGTCAAGCTAATCGCTGTTGACATCATCCTACTACTTCCCTTTTCGAATTCCAGCGAAGCTATGTGTTTCCTGTCCTATTTGACACCCTAGAGGATGAATACTGGCCGGTTAGTATCTAAATTTAGACTCGAAGCTACGTGTCCAGTTTTCAGAGTAGAGATAAACAAAACCAAGTGACATTTCAAAGTCTCTCAAGTAACAAGGGAGAGAAAAAAAAAAAAAAAAAAAAAAAACCTTTCTGGGGTAAACAAACAGGAAGCTTCAACAGTTCCACCGTGAAGAGGCCTGCTGGCAGGTTCTGCAGATTGGCTGGAACCTTTTTCTTTAAGCCAGGAGGACGGCTTTGGGGGCTTCACCAAACACAGTCTTGACTCGGCTAGGAAAGCCCCGGGAGTCAGAGCCCTGACACCCTCCTCCTTAGAAGAAGCTATGCAAGCAGCTGCACCTCCTCTTTGTCAAGCCGCGGGTTTCAACCTCAGGCCCTAGGCCCTCCCATCCCGCAGCGCGCCGACCTCAGGGCCCCTCCCCCGCCCCGCCCCCCCTCTGTGACCCCCGGGGCCCAGCCTTAGGCGACCTGTTGGCAGAGAGGGCCACGTGACGCGGCGGGCCGCGCACTCCCCCCCGGGCCGGCCTCCTGTTGCGCCCGCCGGGCGGGTTCCATCACGTAACGCGCGGGCGCCGCCCCGCTCTTCCCTCGCCGAGCGAGGGAGGGCTGGCGTGGAGGAGAAAAGGGAAGGAAAAAGGGGCGGGAGAAGGGAGGAGGGGCGGTGCCCTAGTCACGTGACCCGGGGCAGCCCGGAAAGCTCCGAGGAGGAGCCTGGCGCCGCCATTTTCCTGCAGCTGCCTGTCCCTCTTACCCAGCCCGGCTCCAGCTGACCAGGGAAGGGGTGGGCAGATCTGAGGCGGGGGCAAGGAACTGCTCGACATCGTGTCGGACCCCGCGGGGAACACGAGCCGGCTCTCTGCAGGCTGAGTGGCAGCGCGCGGCCCTGAGCCCCGCCCCAGGCCGGCAGGCGGGCTAGGAGCCGGTGGGGGTAGGGGGTGCGGTGCGGTGGGGGGTGGGGGCCCTCCAGCACTTGGGGGTCCCGGTCCCCGCCGGCTGCCGAGCAGAAGGGGTGGCGGAGGAGCCGCAGAGATGTCTGGCCAGAGCCTGACGGACCGAATCACCGCCGCCCAGCACAGTGTCACCGGCTCCGCGGTGTCCAAGACAGTATGCAAGGCCACGACCCACGAGATCATGGGCCCCAAGAAAAAGCACCTGGACTGTGAGTGAAGCCCACCGCGGACCCCTTTCACGCCCGCGCAGTCCTCGTCCTTTTCTCCATCTCTTTTCTTTTCTCCTCCAGTTGCCTCTTCCTCCCTACGTCTTATCTGGCGCTGCGGGTCCTCTGCTTGTCGAGCTGTGTTCTTTTTGCTTCCATCACACCTGCCTTCACGGCCTCCGTTCCCTCCGTCCCCTCTCCAAAAATCTCTTGGCAAGCCACTCCCCTCTCAGATCCTAGGGGATCCTGGCCTCCCCGCTCAATGCACCCCCGTGCTCCAGTACACCCCAACTTGCCTCCCCGCCTTGCTTCTCACCCCCTGCTTCTCCTGTCTACTGCAGCCTTTCGCCCTTCCATCCCACCCGTCCCGTGCCGCCTCATCGCCCTCTCCCGAGCGTCTCCACGCTTGTTCGGGACTCACCTCCCCATTGTTTCCCTATTAGCCTTTTTCGGGTTTCCATGGACTTCGGGTTCCTTGGACCCTGTTACTCCGCAGCCTTCGAAGTGGTTCCCACTTCCCTTCTTCACCCTTCCCGGTTTTCTCTTCCACCTTTCCTCCTCCTCCTTTTGGGTTACCTTTCTTTGCCTCTATAGCTTCAGAACTACAACTCCTTCTACTGATTTTCTTTCCAGTATCATACCCAGTTACCCGAAGTTCATCCCATATTACCTTCTTCGTGAGGAGTAAAAGTAAAGGGATTCACTTTGGTTTAGGGAAAGCTTTGTGGAAAGTTGGTATTTTTAGTCGCCTCTGGTGGAATTTAATCGTTGTATTGTCTGTGTTTTTGACTGGGGTGAGGGTGAGCTGAGAATGTCAGTCCCCCACATTTTTTAAAAATATCGAATGGGGATATGGAAAAAGGCTTTGCTGATATTGATGTCAGTTCCTGGAACTGTTAACCCTGGCGGTTTGAATTTAGAAGCTTAAGTGTGAAACTTTAGAAGCTTAAGTATGCAGACTGTTGTTCAAAATGAATTAATAAAATTATCTACAAATAACATACCTTTGGTTAAAAACAATGGTAAAAAGATGTTTGGCGCTTCATCTTGGATATTTTTTAATTCATGCTGATTATCTTTTGGGCCACGAACTTTTCCAATACAGCATAGTATTGCTTCATTCAGTAACTTAGATTCAATTAGTAGAACTAACTCCTCCCATTTTTTTTTTTAAACCCAGAAGCCACCCATAAGCCACCTCCTTTACCTCAGGGTACAAAGCTCAGTGGATCTCTCAATCCTTAAGTCCACCGGAGCTTTGACCTGAAACTTTTCAGGAGAGAGTAAGGAAATAGTCGCAAATTCCCTTTTAAAATGACTGTTGGATACATTAGACTGAATAACTTTCATCATACATGAAAGTTACTTTGCTTTTACCATGTGAAACAAGAGTGAGCATGTTCTGAAAGGAATTCACTGTCAGGAGCCCTGTTTTGGTTTTTCATTTGGACTTTGGGCTTGTAATACTTGCATTGCACTTAAACAGCTTTTTTTTTTTTTTTTTTTTTTTTAACAAAATGTGAATTCTTCCAAGATACTTTGCTCATGAAGTGCTGTTAGAACAAGTAATTGCTACAGACAGAACCATTATTCATTGTGATTTGTGGAAAAGTTTTGTAAAAAATCATTAGTTTGGTTCTCTGTGACACTCATGCAGTGTAGGGTGCTTGTTACTTCTCAGTCTCAGCCAGTTTAGAGAATGGAGAATATACTTAAATGATCCACTTGTATAAATAGAAAATTCCTTACAGTGCATTATGAAGCCATAGTGTTTTATATTTGGAGTAGACATGTCTACTGCTTATGTCCCTTCCAAAGATGGGAGTTTGTTCTACCAAAACTTATTTTACCTTAACACTCTTAATTCTGGTGTGTGTGTGTGTGTGTAGGAGGAAGAAGAAAGTACTTGACTATGTGAATTGTTTTCCCTCATTCAAAATAAGTTATAACAATATAAGGGTGTGTTACAATGTAAGGGTGTGTCTTATTTCAAATGGAGAAGTGATTCTTTTTGAAAGTTGCTTGAAGGGATAGACAGTAGGTTGATTATGGTTGAAGAGTTGAAGAGTTGTTTGTAGTTTTATAAATGTTAGTAGCCTTGTTTCTTGTAATGGCTGCTACTGCAAATGTTAACTTGGATTAGATTTTGAGGATAATCTGACATTTTTATTTCTTTTTCTCTTTTGCTGTGTTTTCAAACTCCCATATTTTTAGAACTTGAGTATACTTGATAATGTTTGGCTGAAAAAACTATATACATAAAGTGCATCCATTTATTTTCAGTGAGGAGTTAAAACACAGTGATATTATTTGGCCTTTAATGCAATTTAAATGTCCTTGAAACCAGTTCTCATTGATGAAATAAATTTAAAGTCTCACCAACCAGTGGTTTACTAAATACCTTGCTTCTCCCACACTTCAACATGCTTTGAGAAAATTGAAAATTCTTAGTGTAAACATCATGAAGTTTAGGCTTTATACAGAAATATATCATCACAAATGACTTATTTCTTAGAAGTTTAAAAACTTTTTCTTAAATGAAAGCTTAGTTCTCTTGTACTCCTGATTTTTTTTTTGTTTGTTTGTTTGTTTTGGTCTGGGGATTGAACTCTGGCACTTCACTGCTAAGTGACATCCCCAGCCCTTTTTATTTTGTGACAGGGTCAAACTAAGTTGCTGAGGCTGGACTTGAATTTATGATCCTCCTGCCTCAGCTTCCCAAGAGTCTTTGGGATTACAGATTTTCAGCACCACACCTTTGTACTTTTTAATGTCTCTAACAGCTGATGCCTACTTATTTGAACCAAAAGGAAACAACTTAAAATGGCAGCATTTGACAAAAACATAATATGCTTAGGACTGTTGTTTCCCTATAAGCCATAGAGTGTGGCGGTGGTTTCTGTACACTTCCTTCCCAGGATCTTTCCATATTAGGAAGTGATTATTATGATCCGTGAGTTATAGCTTAATTCATACTACATTGTATACTTCTTGAAGAAAGGATCTTTTTTCTTTGCTTATAGGCACTAATGGATAAAAGTTAACTAATATCCCTAATGTGAAGAGTCATTAAACTTGAAACATATGTAAAAATAAATGATTTCTATGTAATATCAGGCCTCTTATGGCTATCCAAAATCAAGGTAGAGGAATGGCAGCCCTTATATTTGAAGGACTTCAGTTTCCCAGGCACAAGTATCTCCCCATCATATGCCAAAATTTGTGGATGCTTAAGTCCCTTATGTAAAATGACATAATGTTTGCATATAATTTGCACACATCCCTTTATACTTTAAAGGATCTCTAGATTACTTATATACTACACTTTAAATCATCTGTAATTACTTATATGTATACAATGTAAATTCTTTGTAAATAGTCATTATATTTTATATTTAAGGAATAATGACAAAAGAAAAGTCTGTACAAGTTAAGTACTTGTGCAGTTCCCCTTCCCCACAAATGTTTTGATCTGAGGTTAGTTGATTTCGAGGATTAGAACCCATAGAAAGAGGGTCAACCAAAGTTTGTATTCTAAAAGACTGACATTCAACCATTTTTGTTCTTGTCCTATTTGTAATTAGTAAATGAATTCTAAAACATTTCTTTAAAGTGATTGTGCCTCACTAATGGGCTTACTTTAAGATATGCTTAATACTGGACTTTGAACATCTATGCATTTTATGTTTACTATATATTTTATATATCTGAATCCCCACCCCCCTTTACCTGGCGATGGAACTCAGGGATTTGTGCATGCTAGACAAACACTACCACCGAGCTACATCCCCAGTCCTTTTTATTTTGAGACTGGGTCTCACTAAATTGCTGGAGATTGGCCAAAATTGCAATCCTGCCTCAGGTTCTGGACTAGTGGGATTAATAGGCATGTGCCACAGCACCAGGCTTGGATAATTTTTTTTAAGTGTTTGTGTTTGGATTTAAAGTTATAGTGGTGGGTGAGAAGTGAAACACTTTATAATGACCTGGCTATTTTTTTCATATTATTTGTAAAGCATTTGTATGAGACACATCCTTTGATATCTTTAAAATACACTTGTTTAAATTATTTATTTAAATTTTTAAAAAATTGTAGATGGAAACAATATCTTTATTGTGCCTCACACATGTGAGATGAGATCTCTATCACTAAGCCACAATCCCACACCCCAGATTTATTTATTTAAAAAAAATTTTGTAGTTGTAGATGGACAGTTTGTCTTTATTTTATTTGTTGATTTTTATGTGGTGCTAAGGATCTAACCCATTGTGTCTCACATATGTTAGGCAAGTGCTCTGCCCCCCCTCCCCAGCTACAGGCCCAGCCCCTAAATTTATTTTATCAGAATTTCTTTAATTTAAATAAAATTGTATGCTAGAATATTTAATACAAAAGTCGATTCTAATGTGTAGAAAGTTACCTCTGTTTATTTTCTCCACTTCCAAAATCAAAGAAGTAAGAAAAATAAATTTAAAGGTTTTTTGGCACAAGGTTAGAACCCTAACAAGAAGAGGTATTTGCAGAGTAAAGGCTTAATATTTGCTCTTCCTGTTCTTTTGGTGGCTAAAGTGGCATTTCCGTTACTTTGTGTTCTGTCTCAGTATGTTCCCAGTTGAACTGCTTTATGCATTTCTCTAGAGAATCAAAATTTTGGATTTGACCTTTTAGAATTTTTTGTGTTCATTGTGTATATTATTCTTTTCATGGAGAATTATTTTGGGCAGTTAGATTTGGCTAGTGATATTCATTTAAAAGGAATCTTGATTAACATAAACCTTTGTATTAAAAATTATGTTTAGTTGTGATTTGCCAGATTTTCAAAGCATTAAGGGTTTCTCAAGTTGTTTTAATAGAAAGATAGCAATGGCCATGTTCTTTGTGCTTATACCTAGTTTGATTTTATTTTTATAAAAATTTATGTTTATGTGTTTATGTTTAATGTGTGCCAGATGCCTTACAGAACACTTTGTATTTGATAACTAGTTCATTTCCATTTAACAGCTTTGTGAGAGAGCCTCTGTTTTCCCCACAAGGTCATATAGCTAGAAGAGGTGAACTGGGATTTGAACCCAAGTAGTGTAGCACTTGGAGTCTGTACTGTCATCTCAGTGTGACTTTTTACATAATTATTTTTCTATCCCAGAAAATGAATATTATTTTAGAGCAGTTTAGGTTCACAGCAAAATTGAGCTGCTTGTTTCTCATATTTACTCTATTCCCACATGAATATCCTCTCCATAATCAATATCCCTCACTAAAGTGGTACAGCTGGTCATAATTGATGTACCTATGTTGACATTATACCCAAACTCCATAATGTACATTAGTATTCATTCTTGGTGTTATGATGCATTCCTTGGTTTTGGAAAAGCCTATGGCATGTATCTACCATTGTAGGGTCTTACAAAGTAGTTTAACCACCTCAGACTCCTTGAAACCATTGCTTTTTTTTTTTTTTTTAAACTATTTTCATGGTTTTGCCTTTTCCAGAATGCCACGTAGTTGGAAACATATATAGTCTTTTCAGATTGACTTGTTTTACTTGGTAATATGCATTTAAGATTCCTTCATGTCTTTTCATGGCTTAAAATTTATTTTGGGGAATGAATAGTATTCCATCGTCTGGATGTATTACAGTTTATTTTTCCATTCACTTATTGAAGGGCAGCTTGGTTATTTCCAAATTTTCACAATTATAAATTAAGCTGCTGTCAACATTTGTGTGTATGTTATATTAAGAATGTGTTCAGTTTGGTGCTGGGGTTGTACCTTAGTGGTAGAGTGCTTGCCTAGCACGTGTGAGGCACTGGGTTCGATCCTCAGCACCACATAAAAACAAATAAATAAAATAAAGGTTAAATTCTTAGAAAAAAAAAGGGTATGTTTAATTTTGTAAGAAATTGCCAAAACTGTCTTCCAAAGTCACTTCCAGAGTCATTTCTCATTTCCATCAGTAATGATTGAGAGTTTTTGTAGTTCACATCCTTACTAGTATTTAACTTTCTCACTGTTCTAGAATTTGAGCATTCTCACAGGTGTGTAGCTCATTGTTGTTTTAACTGGCCTCATTTCCTTGATGATGGAATGAAAAGATCTGGAGCATCTTTTTATGTGTATACATTTTCAACAGATTTCTTTTTTACTTTGAAACAGTCTTTCTCAGTTGTTGAGGTTTTCTGTTTTTTGTTTTGTTTTTAAATTTTTATGCTGGGGATTTAACTCAGGGGTACTTTACAACTGTGCCACATTCCCAGCCCTTTTTTCTATTTTATTTAGAAACTGGGTTGCTGAGTTGCTTAGAACCTCCCTAAATTGCTGAGGTTGCCTTGAACTGGTGATCCTCCTGCTTTACCCTCTGCAGTTGCTGGGATTACAGGCATGCACCATTGTGCCCAGCTAGGCTGTGTATCTTTTTTGGTGAGGTTTCTTTCTGTTAAGTTCTTTGGCCCTTTCTGAAAGGTAAATTGTTTTCTTATTGAATTTTAAGAGTTCTTGTAAACTTTAGGTTATAGTCCCTTGTCACATGTATCTTTTGCAAATATTTTCCTCCCAGTCTGTGGCTTTCCTTTTTATTCTTATGAATATCATTTGCAGAGCAGAAAACTTTTCATTTCAGTGAAATCCAGCTTTTCTTTTCTTTTTTGGTGGTACTGAGAATTGAACCCAGGGCATATCTACCACTAAGATACATCTCCCAGCCCTTTCTATTTTTTTACCTGAGACAGTCTCACTAAGTTGCTCATGCTGGCCTTAAATTTGCACTCCTCCTTTCTCAGCCTCCTAAGTAGGTGGAGTTTCAGGCATGCACCACCATACCTGGCTATTCTGTCTTTAATGGATCATGCTATCAGTGTTGTATCTTTAAAAAGTCATCACCAAACCCAGGGCCATTAAAATTTTTCTCTTATGTTGTCTTCTAGGAGCTTTATTTATTTATTTATTTTTAAACATTTAGTTCTCTATTTTCTTTGAGTTAATTTTTGTGAAAGGTGTGAAGTCTGTGTCTATACAATTTTTTTTGTATGTGTGTGTGTGTGTGTGTGTGTGTGTGTGTGAATGTCCAGTTGTCCCACTTTCACAGATAAAGGACTATCATTGCTCCATTGTGTTGCCTCTGCTCTTTTGTTGGTATAGTCCCCAAAACCCTTTCAGCAAGTTTGTGAGGTTAAAAAACTGTGTTCATGTACTAAGATAGTATTTGTCTTTTCAATTTTCATTCCTTCACTAGTGTACAGTGAAGGTTTTCAGAGGCTATGTGTGTGATATTCTAATATATTGAATGTATTAGCACATAAGAATCATTCCAACTGTTTTCTATTAAGCCAGATACTAAAGTGTTACAAAAATTTAAAATAATTCCACTCTTGTAAAATTTTGCTTTGGAAAACAGTTTTTTTCCATGAAATTTTGTCAAACATATAATAGATTTTATTATTTTTAAATGAAAATTTATATTTTTAAATGGCTTTAATTTCTAACAACAATATCAATAGAACTCAGATTAAAAATTCTTTGCGGTTCTAACCTATTAAAAGTGTCAAGGTTCTGATCCTAAATAATATACCTCTAAGGAAAGGTATATATTATAGGGGAGAAAACTGTTCTCAGAGATGAACTTGATTTCAGAGATCCTGAACTCTCCAAGTAATTTTGGATTTCATTTGGTAGTTAGAAAACTGTACTCAGAGAGGAACTTGATTTCAGAGATCCTGAACTCTCCAAGTAATTTTGGATTTGATTTGGTAGTTAATAGCGACCCAACCACTGGAAGACTTGTGACTTTGTCCTTTGATTATTTCACACTGTTTAGGCAGATTAGAAGGAATGTGCAGTGTTACTTAGAAAGGTGACCACTGGGGGAAAAAAGAGTCTAGCAATGATATCTAAAAACCCCCCTCCCCTCAAGATCTTAATAAAGTCTGTCATTAAATTGGAACTCTTGGAGCTCTTGATCTATTTGTTTTTTCTCTATTCCTCCTTTCCTCCCAGAGCAATCTTTTTTCATTAAGAACAGGCAGGTTAATATCAATTAAGCCAAAAGGAGTTTCTTGACATCCAAACTATTTGCCTTTATTTCTTCTCCTTTTGGTACTGGAACTGAAGCCAGGAGCACTTTACCTGAACTATATCCCCAGCCTTTTTTGTTTTTTATTTTTAAATAGGATCTTCTAAATTCCTGGGCTGGCCTTGAACTTGTGATCTTCCTGTCTCACCTCTGTGGTCCCTGAGATCACGGGCAAATGCCACCAGAACCTATTTGCTTTTGCACACAACATTCCTTGGACACAAAATATTTTCCTCATTTCTTTGTTAAGATAGATAAATCCTGTGATTTTTTTTTTTTTCTCTTTTTATTTTAGTGAGGCTGGGAGATCAAACCCAGAACTTTGCACGTACCAGACAAGTGCTCTCTACCATTGAGCTGTACCCTCATCTCCACTCTTTTAAAATTTCTTTAAACTATTTGCTTTCATTTTTTTGTTGTTGTTGTTTATGTTTTACCATGCTGAGGATTGAATCCCAGGGCCTCAGGCATGCTAGGCAAGCCCTGGGGAAAGCAGCCCGTTGTTTTCACTAGGTAACCTGTTTCCGAAAAACATTCCTTGAATAATTTTCATGGTCCTGTTAGTCCAGCATTATCACCATTTATAAAGTTTATAATTTTGATAATAAACAGTAGTTATATGTATAAACCGTGTGTGTATGTATGTATGGTTTATGTGTATTTTATTTGTACAATAGGAACTTTTTTCCCCTGTACTTTTCTGTATTTCCCAAAGTATACCTAGTCAACAACCCTCTGAGTGCTTAGTCTGCTTGCATATCTCAGACTATGCCATGAACAACTTATGGCAATAGAATAAGATCTATTCCAGCAGACATTTATGAATATTCTTTATGGTAATTATCTTAGTTGTAATGAATTGTATTTGGCTGGTTAAAAATTTATATATAAAGTTAGTAATGTTTTGATAACACATTATAACAATGATCTGTGTGTTTTCTAGAACTTGAGACCTTAAGAGGTTTAGTTTTGTTTAGATACTGGGTAGTGTTTTCTAAAACATTGTTAGAGCAAAGGTTTTGGTTATAGCTGCTCAATTTGAACTATATATTAAAGTGCATATTTTGAGGGCATGTTCTTGAAAGTAGAATGTAATTTTAAGAATTAAGCGGAGGACCAGAAATAGATCTGCAGTGTTTGTCAGAGCTCTTTCCTTGTACCACTCCAAGGTAGTGCCAGTCATATTGGCCTCTTGTGTGAAGGGTGCCTCCTTGAGTGTGACTGTGGAAGGTTCATTTTTGATTAAGCAAAGATGAAGTACACTTAGCAGATAATGTAAAAATGTGAAAGAAAAGAAATGACTGATTTAGAAGTAACCCTTATATAAGTGTGAAGTAAGGATTGGTATGCTAGTAGTAATGATAGTAAAAGTAAGGTCACTAAATCTAGACTAGAAGTTGATACCCCAGGGGCTAATGGAAATTGTTTAAAGTTTTCTTTTGAACACTTGGAATTCCAGCAGTGATTTCAGGAATGTGCTAGTATTTACAGCATTAGTTTATTACTTAAAAGAATTCTAGGAGCCCAAATTTTACTCTAGGGCAGTTATTCCAAGTAGTGACTGAAGAAGCTAGGCATTCTCTCCAAAACACTTCACTCCATAAAGATTGCAGATATACTGTACAGGTGACTTCAGAATGTACTATATTTTAATGTCCTTGTTTCTGCTAATTATAGGTCTCTTGTGACTATAAACGCTGAGAACAAGGGGTATTTGTTTCATCTTGAATGTGCTAATAAAATAATTAGCTATCTTGTGGGTGCTTTAGAAGAACAAATGTATCCTTTTAAATACATCTAATATGCAAAAAGATTAATGAAATTTAAGTGTACAGTGAACAATCAATAATGGATGGTATTTTCCTGGAGAGGATTGGCAAACCCTCCCTGCCCCCACCCTTAGTCCTCCTAATTTGTGGTACTGTGTATTGAACCCAGGGCCTCACACATGCTAAGCAAGCACTGAGCTACATCTCCACCCTTTATATATATATATATATTTTAGGAGACAGGGTCTTGCTAGATTGTCCATGCTGACCTCAGCTTCCCAAGTAGCTGATGTTTTATGCACACACTACCATGTCTGGCTGCAAAACCTTTTTGATCATCTCTTAAAAAAGTGTTTGCAGAAATTTGATTCATGCATTAAATGGAATAACTTGAAATATTAGCAGTTAACTAATTCAGAGATAATTATGACAGAGAATTGTGTGTGGTTTTTTAATAATTTTAAAATTGAGACATAATAAACATAATGTGAAAACTGTTTCAAAGTGTATTGTTCAGTAGTATTTAATATAGTCATAACATTATTTGTAACCATGGCCATTATCTAATTCTAGAACATTTTCCATTCCTTAAAGAAGAAATTCTGTATCTATTAACAATTATTCTCAGTTACCTCTCTACCCTTCACCACAATTAATCTGCTTTCTGTGTATGAATTTTTCTTTACTGGACATTTCAT
This sequence comes from Callospermophilus lateralis, assembly GCF_048772815.1. Lineage (NCBI taxonomy): Eukaryota > Metazoa > Chordata > Mammalia > Rodentia > Sciuridae > Callospermophilus > Callospermophilus lateralis. The sequence continues at coordinate 138,969,527 of NC_135306.1, forward strand.
ATAAATGGATAATGTATGGTCTTGTATCTGACTTTATAGCATGCTGATGTTTTCAAGGTTCATTCTTTCTCTATATATACTTATATAAAGTTATAGGTGGACACAATGTCTTTATTTTACTTTATGTCGGGCTGAGCATCGAACCCAGTGCCTTACACATGGTAGGCTATTGCTCTACTGCTGACCCACAATCCCAGCCCTTAAGGTTCATTCTTATAACATGTAATAGTACTTTATTCCTTTTTATAATTGAATAGCATTCCCTTGTATGGATATATCACATTTGTTTATAGGTTCATCACTTGGTGAACATTTGGGTTGTTTACTATTTTTGCTATCAAGAATAATATGGCTGTGGCCAGGTGCAGTGACACTTACCAGCAATCCCAGCAGCTTGGGAGGCTGAGGCAAGAGGATCATAAGTTGAAAGCCAGGCTCAGCAAAAGTGGGGTGCTAAGCAACTCTGAGACCCTGTCTCTAAATAAAATACAAAACAGGGCTAGAGGTGTGGCTCAGTGGTTGAGTGCCCCTGAGTTCAATCTCTGGCACCAAAAAAAAAAAAGGAAAATATGGCTGTGAACATTTGTTTACAAGTTTTTGCGTGAACATGTTCAATTCTTTTGGGTTTATATCTAAGATTAACATTGCTAGATCATATGTTTGACTTTTTGACAGACTACCAGACTTCCATAGTAGCTGCACTATTTGGCAATGAATGAAGGGTTCAGTTTTTCCATATTCTTATTAACACTTGATTTTTGTTTTTTACTTTTTAAGTAGTCATCAGAGAAGATATGAAGTGGTATCTTATTGTGGTTTTGTTTTAGTTCCCTAGTGTTTTATTTATTTTTATTTTATTTATTTATTTTTCGTAGTACTGGCCATTGAACTCAGGGCCTCATGTATGTTAGGCTGAGCTATATCCCTAGTCTGGCACTAGGAAATGATTAATGATATTTAGTATCTCTCTATGTGTTTATTGAGCACTTGTATATCTTATTTGGAAAAATGTCTATTCATTCCTTTTGCTTAAATTTGGTTCTTTATTTATTTGGGATTCTAGGAAAGTACTATATTTTACATATTTTGGATACTAGATTCTTATAAAATTTGCTACATTTTTTCCATTCTGTGACTATTGTCTTTCCACTTTTTTTTTTTTTTTTTTTTGTACAAGGGATTGAATTTAGGGGTGCTTAACCACTGAGTCACATCCCCAGTCCTTTTTGAAAATTTTGATATATATTTATTTGTGATACTGTGGATTGAACCCAGGAACACTTTGCCATTCAGCTAATTCTCAGCCTTTTAAAAAATTTCTAATTTGGGACAGGGTCTCTCTAAGTTGCCCAGACTGACCTCAAACTTGGGATTCTACTGCCTCAGTTTCCCGAATTGCTGGGATTATAGGCATGTGCACTGTACTGGGATCAGACTGACCAGTTTATAAAGAAAATAAGCTTCACTTGTGGAGGCTGGGAAGTCCAATAACAATGCTTCACCATTTGGTGAAGGCCTTATTGTGTCATAACATGAAGGAGGATATCATATAGCAAGAGAGCACTTGAAAGGGGTCATTTTTATAGATCCCTCATTTCTCCATTAATGGCATTAATGCTTTGGGTGGAGTCCTCAGGGCCATCTTCTTAGAGTTCCACATCCTAATACAGTTTCAGTGGCAGTTAAATTTCAACATAAGTTTTGAAGGGGTCATTTAGACCATAGCAGGAAACAAGGCTATGTAAAAGGAAACTAAAAATATTTGCGTTTCCCCCCTCCCCCCCCTTTTTTTTAAGTTAACATGGAATCTAAATTACTATCTTCTTTTGCAATGTAGAAATAGAAAATTGTGGAGGAGAAAAATATTTTCTTGATGTTAATCCCAAGTACTGGGCATAGTTTGTTGTGGATAAATGGGATTTTTTTTTTTTTTTTTTAGGTTGAATATCCTCTCAGCTGGATGGAACACTTAGCCTGATTCACTGTGTGTTTTTTAGGTTCTCAACGTATGTAGTTTTTCAAGTGATTGAAGAGATAGCATAATAATTGAATAAGTATGTTTTTGTCCACACGGAAAAGTGTTATCCCATGGTTCTATAGGATTTTGTATTTTGCCATAATGACACTTTTTATATATTGGAAAAATTCATAGTGCTTATAATTGTTTATAGATATGTCTCCTGTATGTCTTTTTCATTATGCTAAATACAGCATATAGCATGTATATGAAACAATCAAGGAGAATGAATTTCTTATTGGGTTTCTGTGTGTTATGAAATAGTAGTTTGGGATCATTTAAAGAAAGTAGAAAATTGCTGCATGAGTAATAGTCTCTGCTATAATAGTGGCTTGTTTAAATGTTTTCCCCCCCATAACCAAGAGTACATTTTATTCCATATTGATTGAAAATGTGAGGAATGATGGAGTTGGAATCAACTTTTCAGAGTTAGGTTATATAAAATCAGGTCAGTTTAACACACTAAAATATTTATCCTGGGATATACCTATTGTTGGTATGTGTGTGCACACACACATTTATATATATTTTTTAAATTTTTATTTTATTTATTTTTAAAGTCATTTTTATTTTTTAATTTGTTCTATTAGTTATACATGACAGTAGAATGCATTTGGACACATTGAACACAGATGGAGCACAACTTCTTCCTCTGGCTGAACATGGTGCAGTCACACCAATAGTAGTGTAATCTTACATGTATATAGGGTAATAATGTCCTTTACATTCCATTTTTCCTTCCCATCCCCATACCCACTCCACTCTCCTCACTCCTCCCCTCTTTGTTGGTATGTTTGATTTCAAACATAGCTTATTAAATATTGGCAGTTCCTTCTTCTCCTCTTCTGTTTTTTGGTACTATTATTTTATTACTTTTATTTAATGCTATTATTGTTATGTGTGATTGTCAGAAATGGATTTTGGATAGTCCTTGGTTTTAGGGTTTTTTTTTTTGGTTATCTGCAGTAGTCTAAATCTTACAGCAGGAAGCTATAAGGCTTTATTTGCTAAGGGCTTGTGTATTTTTATATAGGACACTGTAAATAAAGCTGTAAAAAAAAGATAGTAAGAAATGAAGTATATGCTTTCAGTAAGTTATAATGAGTGGAGGATGGTCTTCTTCTTCCTACTAACTACTTCATCTGTGCCCTTTCTCTCCTGGTCTCCATTGCTGGTTGGTTTTTTGTTTGTTTGTTTATTTTTTGGGGAGGAGTACCAAGGATTCAACTAAGGGGCACTCAACCACTGATTCACATCCCAAGTCCTATTTTGTATTTTAGTTAGAGATGGTCTCACTGAGTAGCTCCCACCTGTTTTTGCTGAGGCTGGCTTTGAACTCACAGTCCTCCTGCCTCAGCCTCCTGAGTTGCTGGGATTACAGGCATGCGCTGCTGTGCCTGGCCTCCATGCTGTTTTTTAAAGACCTACTAAGACTCTTTAAGATTATCATTTTGTGAGACTTTAGCTTTTTCTTGGGCTAAGTAGAAAAAGTGAGAATTCTTTTTATATTTCATGGTATTTTCATAAAATTTCATAGGAAATATTTAAAATCTTTTGCTTGGTGTGTGAGTAAGAATGAAGGCCAAACATTCAGAGATTGAATTCTGTTTAATGTTGAGCAGGACCTGTACAAATCCTGATTAGAAACAGTAAGTGAGATGCTGAAGGAAAGTGATCAGGGTCTAGAAAAGAATGCAAAAATGAATGACACTTGATCTCTACATTAAAAGGTGTATGAGTTGGGTGTAGTTGCATACTTATAATCCCAGCAACTCTTTACTCTGAGTCAAAAGAATCACAAGTCTTAGGACCAGGCTTGGCAGTTTAGTGATGCCTTGTCTCAAAATAAAATTTAAAAAGGCCTGGGTGTTGCAGCTTAGTGGTAAAGTGCTTGTCTAGTATTCACAAGGTCCAGGGATCAATTCCCAATACCAAGCAGGGGTTGGGGGAGGATCAGAGGAAGACATAATTCCTTTTTTTGGGGGGGGGGTATGAGGGATTGAACTCCAGGGCACTCAACCACTGAGCCACATCCCCAGCCCTATTTTGTATTTTATTTAGCGACAGGGTCTCACTCAGTTGCTTAGTGCCTCTCTTTTGCTGAAGCTGGCCTTGAACTCATAATCCTCCTGTTCTAGTCTCCCGAGCTGCTAAGGAACAGAACTGAACTTTAAATGATAAGCAGTGAGGAGCAATAGACATATGGAGGAAAAAGTGTGCACAGACTTTTGTAGGTGGGGAAGGCTGGAGTTTTGTTTGGGAAACAAATGAATCTGCAAATGGGGCTCTTTGGGCCTGTGAGAGAGCTAAGCAGAGTATAATGAGAAATACAGCTGAAATGATTGTCTGAGATCAGTTGTGGAGGGAGTATATACATTTTAGTCATACTTTAGATATAAGTTATTGTCTGGTAGCTTTTGGCTACTGTAGGTAAAGTTGGACCATACTTAGAGTCCATTTTTGAGAATTACACTATATCTTTATTTTCTGCTGACAATGTGAAAATAGGAAAGGCAAGGAGTTTTGCTGATCTTGACGCCTAGGATGAGATTTTTCTCCTTCAAGCTTGTAATCGGATTGCTTCCCAGTCCCTCTGTAGGGTATTTTCTTTTTCACCCCACAAAGCAGCCTGTGCATGTTTATCTTTTCTAAAAACTAGACTCCATTTTATTCATTTTGGTATCACTGGTATTCAGAATATCATGCCTGTTGCATAAAAGTGTCTTAGTAATTATTTAATAAATCTTAGGTGGAAATAATGGGCTCAGAGTACTGGGCTAGTAAACTATTTCATGAACAGCTTTTTGTTGTTTCATTTTTAAAAGTATTCAAGTATCTTGGTCTTTAATAACTTGGTTCATTCGATCAGTTCAGAGTGTTCATATCAGCGTTATGAATTTGATAACTCAAAAAGGATGGTACTAGTGCTTGTTTTAACTATTGCCAAATTGTGCTGTACAGTGGCAAATTGTCCTGTATTTGTTGTCAAAATGAAAGGTATATAAGAAGTAACACTAATCCATCACCATATGCTCTGCCACGGTAACAAATCATCTTTGAATGATTTGGTTAGATCATGAATTTATGGACTATTATTCTAGTCTTATTTTTATCTCTTATTTTTATTTCCTAGGACCATAGGAATGTAAGCATTATTAATAATAATGTGTTTCATGGATCTTTAATTTAGTTTGCTTTTTGGGAGAACTATGTTTCTTGAACTGTATGAACTCTATGTGTATGTATTATGGACTTGGGAATTCTATGTATATCCTTATTAATAACTGGAATTATATAATCATGGCTTCAGTTTTTTTTCCTTGCTATAATTGCTTGTGTATTTTTGAACTATAATCTTTTGTGTACCTATAATAACCACTAGGAGGAGAAGAAAAAGTTTGCTTTTACTTTGAAGTATATGCACAGCTAATTTTAGTTGACTTGTCAAAGTGTAAGTTATCTTTCTCTCTGGCCTTTTAAAAAGTGTGAACCTATGTTGAATTGTTTTTTAAAACTGTATACAAGAGGAAATAAGTTATAGGAGAGATGCTTTTGATCTTTTGGTAAGGAACTGAAGGAATGCTTTGGTTTCCTTTCTTAATAATTTTTTTGGTCCATTATAATTATATATAATAGTGGAATTCATTATGCCATATTTGCATATGCACATAACAATTTGATCAACCTTATTACCCCAGTTCCTTCTTGGTTTTTTCTTTTCTTTTTTCTTTTTTTTTTGTACTTGTATATGGATAGCATGTCTTTATTTTATTTGTTTATTTTTGTGTGTGTGTGGTGCTGAGGATCAAACCCAGTGCCTCATATGTGCTAGACAAGCGCTCTGCCACTGAGCTACAGCCCGAGCCCTTGGTTTGTTCTTTACATGTAAGTTTGCCTTTTGTTTTCAGAATTGGAAGATATACCAACATTATCCTTAACCTCATTTGTGACATTTTCCTTTTAGTTGCTTAATGATTGAGAGGTTCAAATTTAGCAGACAGAATTTCCTTGTTTCTTTTTCTTTTTTCAACATTAACTTTTATAACTTTTCTTCACAGAACTATGTATTTGTCTATTAGTTACTGTTTTTGGAATTTGTGTTGGTTATTAATTCAATAACAAAGTTTAGATTTTGTGTAGTCCCTCATTTTTGTTCTTGTTTTGGCTGTAGTAAAGCCCAGGGCATTATTTTTGGGTAGTTTTCTGTAGCCTATCCCAGAAATATTGCATATCAGAGCTGTGTGGCAATAAAAGGTAAGTACTGTTTTAAAAAAAATTAGTTATGGAGTTGGAACTGGCAGCTAAGTTAGAAAAAACTATTTATAGAATAGCTCAGGAGGCGGAGATACTCCTTGTCTAACCTCCTGAAGGTACTGTACAGGGAGAGAATCATTTCTTCCTATCAGGAGATTAGAAACTTTTTTTTTTTTTTTTTTTTTTTTTTTTTGAGAGAGAGAGAGACTTAATACTTATTATTTTTTAGTTTTTTTCGGCAAACACAGCATCTTTGTTTTTGTATGTGGTGCTGAGGATCGAACCCGGGCCGCACACATGCCAGGCGAGCTCGCTACTGCTTGAGCCATACCTCCAGCCCCGCAGGAGATTAGAAACTTTAAGGAAAAACGCTTAGGCCATGTTCTATCCTTGGCTTATAAATTTAACCTAGAAAAACCTTTTCCTTGACTTTCTTTATCAGTTATGTTTTCCTAACTTGTGACCAACCAAGAATGTGTTGTAGCTTTTGAGGCTCCATTTAACATAGTTACTCTTTCTGCTCTTGCAAAATATTGGGAATGATTGTATCTCTGGGGCAAAAAAGATGACTGGAAAACTCCTTTGTATGTTCTTCTCATGTAACTAAATCACATAAGGCCTGTTCAGCTAATATCTAGTGAGTTGAGGTATTTTCTTCTGGGACACTCTTGGCTTCCTTAAACTTGCATATAGATTAAGGCTTGTAATTTCTAAGTTATCTGGAGATGGACAATGCCCAAAACTTTTGAAACAAGTTCCTTTTCAACTTGGGTTGAATTGTGTGCTGCTTTCCTTATAATTTGTCAACTTCAGTTCACTGTAGCCAGAATAAAAATGATGCCGCCAATGAATATGATAAAGTGAGGCAAATAAGAAGTGGTTACTCTTTGAATTAGGAGTTAGTTTTGCTGTCAGCTAAACACAGAGAATGTGTGATTTTAGGATAATTAGAGAAGGTGATGACTACACTCACATCATTTGGAATGGGGAAGAGAAGGAATAAATATGATGAATGGGTATCTTCACCCATTCCTTTAATGGAAAGATTACTGCTTGAAGAACCTATCGTTTCAGCACAGCCACTAGTTTGTGTTATTATTTTGCTACTTTCAATTTTCCTTCAATCTTTTTTTTCTTCTTTGTAGTACTGGGGATTGAACCCAAAGGGTGCTCTGCCACTGAGCTGTATCCTCAAGACCATTTTTTTTTTTTTAAGAGAGAATTTGTTTAATATTTATTTTTCAGTTTTCGGTGGACACAACATCTTTATTTTTTTATTTGTAAGTGGTGCTGAGGATCAAACCTAGCACCCCGTGCATGCCAGGCGATCGCGTTACCGCTTGAGCCACATCCCCAGCCCGCCTCAAGACCTTTTTATTGTTTTTGAGACTAGGTTTTGCTCTGTTGCCCTGGCTGGCCATGAGTTTGGGATCCTTCTACAAAGTTAACCTCCTGAATAGCTGGGTTATACACATATGCCAGTGCACCTAGTCTATTTTGCTAGTTTTGAGTGCCAGGTACCTACTGTAACACTTCTCAGTTGAAGCTGCTGAGAATAAAGGACCTGATCAGAACAATTGTAGAAGAGAAAGTTTTATTTGAGGGCTCATGGTTTCAGAGGTCTTAGTCCATAGAAGGCTGGCTGCTTTCCTAGGGGATCTTGGTGAGGCAGAAGATCATTGCAGAAGAGAGTGGCAGAGGGAAGTAGCTCACATTATCAGGAAGCAGAGAGATACTCCATTTGTCCAGAATCAAATGTATACCCCAAAGCCATGCCCAATTCCCACTTTTGCCAGCCAAACCCTACCACTTCAGTTACCAGTTAATCCCTGTCAGGGTCAGGATGCCAGCTTGAATCTGGGCTTTTTATCTACTGATTGTGTCAGGTTTCTCACAACCTCCTCTGAACCTTTTTGCATCATCTCACATGTGAGCTTTTGGAGGGACACCTCATCTGAACCATAACAGTTGAAGAAGTTGGACTTTAGAGGTTTTCCAGGAGTCATTGAGTGTGATGTGGTTTTATAATATCATATGGGGAAAATCATGGGGAGGAATAGTCTACCAAAATGAGGGAAAACATCAATAAAATAAGATGCTAAATAAAATCAACAGTATCTTATATTAGTAAAGGTGCTTTAAAGCTTAAAAAGTACCTAAAGATATTGTAGTCAAAGATATTGTTCAGGCTGGGTGTGGTGGCACATGCCTGTAATCCTAGCAGCTCAGGAGGCTGAGGCAGGAGGATGGCAGTTCAAAGCCAGCCCCAGCAAAAGTGAAGCACTAAGCAACTCATTGAGACCCTATTTTTAAATACAATACAAAAAGGGCTGGGGATGTGGTTCAGTGATTTGAGTGTTCCTGAATAAAAATAAAAAAATAAAAAGGATATTGTTCAAATTAAGTATTAGTGTTCCATTTTTAATATGTGGAGTTTGAAACTCAGTGACTAACATTACTCAAGTCATAATGCTATAATGGTTAGTAGTGAATATGGAATTTGATTCTAGATCTTTTGCTTATTCTGATATGTCTCTTGGTCCTGTTATCATCCTGTCACATGGAAATGAATGGGACCTTGCATGGAAGTAGAAGGACATCCTAGAGCAGAACATTAGTAATGGTGAAATTAGCATCCTTATTGTTGTTGAGGCAGAGATTAGAAATGAATAGCACTTAGGATAGACTGCCAAGAAGTGTGAGTTAGAAAATTTCTGATAGGGAGAGATGAAATTTAAAGGAATATCTCATAGAAAAGGCTAAAAATGGAAATCCCTTTTCCTCACCTGCCAATCTCAGTCATTCTTAAAGGTATCTAATAACAGCAGCAAAAGAAAAAGCTAGTTAATGTTCTCCAGTTTTCACCAAGTTTAGGAAAGGATTAACTTGAAATATTCATAGTATAAGCATTTTAGTTGAAAAGAATTATTTTGGGGGGAATCTTTGACACCCTGGCAGAAAAGGAGGTGGTTAAAAGCTTGGTATTGTAGAATGATGGTAGAAAGGTAGTTAAATTTTTCTTGGTATTTGTGTAGACCATGGAAGATTTATATTGCTTTCTTTCCCATAGCAAGCCAAGAAAAATATACATCCTTTCACTAATTTAAGGGACTCTTCACATGTATACCCACAGGTAGAATTTGTGTTTGAAAATATGTAACATTATTTATTTATGTATAGATACTGGCATGAAAGAATCAACAGTTTTAATCCTAAGGTGTTTTTATTGTTAGTATCTCTGCATCATTACTGTGGTAGGACATAGTAGCAGAACTAAAGAAAAGAAAAACCCACTGAAGATATTAGGTACCATATAGTAAGTGATGTTACATTTGTTTCTAAATATTTGTTGTTGTTTCTAAAATTTTTAGCAGTATAGGTCTGCTTCTCAAAATGCTGTTTATTAAGATAATAATTTTATTTTATTTTAAAATAAATAAATTATTTTAAAGGGGAAAACAAGTTCATAATTAACACTACAGTATGCCTAATAAGTTGTGATTGTTTCTAACTTTTAATAGATGAGTAACTCATTTTCAGACATATTTTGAGTTCTTTTAAGTTTTTGCTGTCTCATACTAGACTGATGGCTTTACTTTTATTTATTTATTTTTGCAGTACTAAGGATTGAACCCAGGGGTGAGCTACATCCCCATCCCAAAGCCCCCTACCCCATGCTTTTTAAATTTTTTATTTTGAGATAGGGTCTCATGGTAGGTTGTCCAGTCTGGCTTTTAACTTGCAAACCTTATTCCTGAGTCTCTGGTATTACAGGCATGTGCCACCATAACCGGTAGTTGATGGCTTTTAAACATATACGGAATCAAATAACACTTTATTTTCAATGTTTAGATTTGAATAAAATGTACCAAATTCTTTATTGGTGTATAGTCTGGAATAACTTTGTTGCCCTATAGCAACAAAGACTTTTTGATGACCAAAACTTGGATTTTTAGATTTGAATGGATATATTCTTTTCCTTAAATTGTTATCAAGGTATAATTTACATGGGATTTTTAAGTTTAAAACAGTAACATGTTCATTTTAATTTTGGTAGCTTTTAAGATCTTTATCTCAGAAGGTATTTTATAATGTCTTTTAAGAAACTCATTTATTAGGAAATGAAGTGACTAATTTTTATACTAGAAACAAGGGAATGTGGGCCATAGAATTTTTTTTTAATATTTATTTTTTAGTTTTAGTTGGACACAATACCTTTTATTTTGTTTATTAAATCATGTGTTGCCGAGGATTAAACCCAGAGCCTCGTACATCTAGGTGAGCGCTCTACTGCTGAGCCACAAACCCCAGCCCTGGGTCGTGGAATTTTATAGGAAGAGTTGTATGGTAATAAGTTTATGAGGATGGGAGTTTTTTTTGTGTCTCCTAGTGATTACTTCTTTTAGAAATTTAAAAACTTAAGTTTAAACTTAATAGGAAAACTACTTTGGCTTTATTTTATAGTAATTTACCAGTAAGTATAGAATTGCTCATTTTTTCCACTTACAGAGCATTATTTCCCAACTTACAGCCATGTAGAGAGGTGCTGCTTACTGTTTCCAACTGTATCATTACTGTTTCTAGCAATTTGAAAGTGATGTTTTTAGAAAGGGCTTTTGCTTGTTACTTAGTGAACTTGATGCCTACTTGCTATAGGTATTGCACTTAATAAAGTGTAATAAATGACTGATGTAAATTTTGACTCATTTAAAGTAAGCACATTGTTTTAATTTCAAAATGTATAATAAACATTTGAGATTTCCTCTGTCTCTACTTACCGTCTACATAAAACTAGAGACTTTGCAAAATTAGAGATGAAGATCCTATTCACTGTCTTTGGTTTGTCAAGGGTGAAGCAGAGATGTGAGGTATAGAATGAATGGGTGCTACCACATTTCCCTGCTATTTTGGTGGTTAGTTCCACAGGCCTCTAGGCCACTGGTGACACTACCACTGTTGTCTTAATTTGTTAAAGTCTCTTTTTAAATCTGGGACTCCTTCTCTGATTATCATGTGTAAATAGCAGCCTCCCCCAAACACATACCATCATCTCCCAAGTGCTAAGAAATCCTTAGCAGTTACTAGCATATATTTGTTCTCTGATTGTCTTCCCTTTCTAGTATATAAGCCCTGTGATAACAGGAGTTTTATTCAACCACTGTTTTGTATAGTTCTAACTCTTAATATACTGTTTGTCATATTACACTATGTAATGAATATTTTTAGAATAAGGGGATTTCTCTTTGTTTTTACTGAGGTTTGCAAGGCTTCAAGAAGGTTGAGTATAAAGATTTTCCTTGTTCTAATGGCATTGGGGATGTGGAATAGAGCTTGTGTTTTCTGGGTGTGGGAGACTGGCAGAGAAGCTAACTACAATCCATTATTCCCTCTGACTAGGCAGAATTTAAATTGTTAAGAGAGGACATGACTTATAGACATTGGGCTTGGCTGTTGGAGAATAATATTACCTTGTCTGCAGGGAAGAGTTTTTGCCTGTTGTTACTCCCCCACCCCCACTCCGGTCTATGAGTGAAAAATTGGACTTTTGTTTCAGCCATGGAATTCACAAATATTTATAGCATCATATGAACACATGTACAAGGCACTTGTATCCTCATTGTGGAGGATACAAGGAGACAAACATATCTTGAGAGTTTATTTTAACAAAGTAATGAATTGTCTTATTGATTAAAACAAAAATGGGATGATTTGGTTAGTTGGGACCATTTTCATGTTTTTTAAGTGTGAGGTATTTTTGAGCATAGATGTGAAACATTCTAACGTCTCAAACTCCCCAAAAGGCCTTATTTGATTTTCTGAGAAGAAAAGTGTACATTATTTCTATAGAAGTTTTCTTTGACATTAGAGATTAGATGATTTTCCAAATGTGAAAAAAAGGACCAGCAGTTAAGGTTAAATGATGTTCATGAGATGACAAAGTGGATAGAACAGAGGCATGTTTGTGTTTTAGGGAAGCTGGAGATAAACCAGAATATAGAGCTCTTAGAAAAATGAATGTACACCAGGAGTAGATAGTGGTTGTATATTAATTCTTTTTTTTTTTGTTAAAGAGGAGAGAGATAGAGAGAGAGAGAGAGAGAGAGAAAAAATTTTAATATTTATTTTTTTAGCTTTCGGCAGACACAACATCTTTGTTTGTATGTGGTGCTGAGGATCGAACTCGGGCCGCACGTATGCCAGGCGAGTGCGCTACCACTTGAGCCACATCCCCAGCCCTTGTATATTAATTCCTTAGCTACATCTAAACTTTTATTAGGCCACTTATAAGTAAAGTGGTATATAAGTTGTTGTCTAAAATGTGTCACTTATAAGGGTAAATGTGACACTGGGACATTATGTATGAACCAGAACCGTTCCTCCCCCAAAAATTAAATAAATAAACCCCGGACACTTGGTTATTCCCAACTAATAACACTCTTCTCCAGATAATTTTTTTCTCTCTGTAGTACTCTAATCTGCATTTACAGAGCCTCTCGAGCTTTGGTTCCTTTTTCCTGGTCTTGTTGGAATTAAGGAGAATTCTTTCAGTCCTTTTTTTGTGCTCTTCGTTCTCTGGAATATTCTAGTTTACACCTTTGGAGGAGGTAAGTACAGTGCTCATAGTGTATTATTAGTTGACCTTTCATTTTGCTTAGGGAAGCAGGTTTTGTGTTTCTGATCTAGTTCTATATTGTTTTTGAGAATCCTGGTAATTATCTCCTTATTAAGCTAATTAATTACTAGTGAGTTCTTAGAATAGAAAGAAATAGTCTGAATATTGACATACAAAATTTGCTTTTAAATTACTTGATACTTACTATGTTTTCTTTCCTGTAGGTGTGATTATTAATTCCGAAACTTCAAATCTTCAAAGAAGAGAAAGCCACTTTATTTTTTTGTTAGAACACTGTAATGCTTTTATTTTGTTTTTCTATTCCATTTAAATAAATACTTTAATTTTTTATTAAGTGATGAGTTTTTATTCTATGACGTTTTTGTTGTCATATTTTCTGATAAAAATCAACATAGAAACCATAATTCTTTGAGGAAGTGCTGAAAAAGTATAATTTTTCCTCATCTCTGAGATCCTTATTTGGAATCTGGGGTAAAATGAGGGTGTCAGGGTTTGGAAATCACCATTTCAGAGCAGTAGAATGGAATCCTAAACAATCTCAACATTAGGGAAATTTTCCGTAGATGAGCCTGAACCCATCTCTCTTCTTGCCAGCTTTTGTGGTCTCTCTGTTCTGTCTGCCACCTAGTGTTAGGAATGCAGAGCACACCAGAATGCCAAGAAGCAGTCCTAGGTAAGCTTTCAGATCTTATATTAGGAAGGCTTACATGGTACGTGAAAACATTTTGATAATGAAGGAGGGAGGCAATTCTTTGACTAGAACATGTCAGTCAGTGGCAGTGAATCCTGAGAGTATATTTTTTTCTATAGAGCATTTTCACAACTTACAGATTTTGCTTTTGTTGTATTTTTTTTTATATTTATGTCATAGTAATGGGTGAAGAGACCAATAAAGAAATAAAGATAACATTTTAAGATAGTAGGTTGGGATGACTTGAAAATGATGCTTTGTGTGTTGATTAAAATTTTAGGGCAGTTACATAATGACTCCATTAACTAAAAGAATTTCTTTTGTACTTTTAAAGTTGATGTATAAGCAGTTCAGTAAATTTGGCTTATGTTCAGCCATGACTTAAGAGGTGCAATTCCAACCAGATACTAAAAAGGACTGGCTTTGTATATCTAAGTTCCAACTGAATTCTTTTTTTCTCTGTATGTTCCTTTTTCTCCTTTCCTTTGCTACAGATAAAAAGAATGTTGGTCCTTTGCCAACTAGAAATATGCCTTTTTTAAGAAACTTTATGTCCTCTCCTTGAAGTAGTCGTTCTATTAAAGCAGTTTATATTGTCACTGTAGTGACCAGACAGAAATGTGGGTTAGCAAAAACCTGAAAAAGCAATTACTATCTGTAGATTGCTAACAGTTCTTCCACATTATTATTTCCACATCAAAAATTAGACTAAATAGAATATTACTACTTTTTATACATGTACATGTCTCGTTTGTTACATTTCATTAATTTTTTTTTTTTTCTTAATTTGCAGAAGTGGGAATTGAACCCAGGGGCACTCAACCACTGAGCTATGTCCCCATCTCCTTTTTAAATTTTTGAAACAGGGTCTCATTAAGTTGCCCAAGCTGACCTGGAACTTGTGATCACCCTGCATGAACTTCCCCATCCTTTCCTGAGCTAGGATAGCATGTACCATCTTGTCTGGCTTGTCTTTTGAGACAATAAAAAATAACCTAAATGTCCCTCTTTCTTCTTTTCATAGTAACACAATTCCTGACACTTGTATTCAGCATTTCATATACTTTGTCATTATCCAGTTAATATGTTGGTTAGATAAATTTCTTAAGGTAGAAGTCAGTTTGTAATGAGCATATTTTTTAAGTTAATTCTAATGAAATTATATAAAAATAAACATATAGTACTGTGTTTTTGCCAGTAACCCCACAAAATTTAAAGATAAAATTTTAGGAGTTCTTAATTTGGACCATAATTTTTTTCTGATTTCTTACAGAAAAAAATAATTGATAGAATAAGAATTAAAACTGTTTATTTAATTTCGTAGACATTTTGACATTTATGTAGAGAAAAATGTGTCTATTTTTCATTAGTTTAAGTCTGACTTCAACTTGAACATTTTCTAATGTTAAATAATTTAAAATTTTTGCTATATGAAAAAACATTGACACTTTATGTCAAAATCTTAGAAACCATTTTCTTATTGCCCATTTTCTATTTTCTGGTATTTGTTCTTTTTATTTATATTCCCATTCAGGAAATATTTCAGAGATGTGATCAGTGAAGTGATATTTGTAATTTGCCTTCCAAATAGGGTATATCTCCAATTACTAAAGTCAATTGGGTTTTTGTTTTGTTTTGTTTTTTGTTTTGGTACCAAGGATTGAACCTAGAGGTGCTTAAACCACTGAGCTGCATCCCTAGCCATGGTCCCCCCACCCCTTATTTTTTATTTTGATACATGGTTAGGGTTGATGAGTTGTTGAGGCTGACTTTGAACTTGTGATTCCCTTGTCTCAGCTTCTTGAGCCACTAGGATTATAAGCATTCACCATCTTGCCTGGTAATTGCCCTGTGGGGGCAATTACAAAAAGATTATCTTTTGGGCTATAATTATCTTTTGGGCTATTATCTTTATAGCCCAAAAGCCTTTAGCTTCATAGTAGACCTCATTGTGGTAGTACCTATACATAGATACAGATTATTGATATAATGCTTGGGGTGTATATTTAATCCCCAGCCCCCTAAAAAAACCAGAACAAAAGGTTATCTTTCAAAATAACCCCTTTGAAAGGAATACTAGCATTTGGTTAAATGATTATGAAATGTTGGTTCATACTGTTTTTAGCCAGGCTAATGTTTTAGAAAATCTGACTTGGGTATTAGCATAGCTTCTTTTTTTTTAATATTTAATTTTTAGTTTTGGTGGACATAATATCTTTATTTCATTTTTATGTGGTGCTGAGGTTTGAACCCAGTGCCTCATGTGTGCTAGGTGAGCAGTCTACCACTGAGCCACAACCCTGGTTCCTATAGTTTCTTTTTGTTTTTTTAAAAGTATTTTATAGTTGTAGATGGATACAATAACTTTATTTTATTTATTTTTATGTGATGCCGAGGATTGAACCCCATGCCTCACAAGTGCTAGTGAGCACTTTGCCACTGAGCCACAACTCCAGCCCCAGCATAGTTGTTTTTTAGAACCTAATGATCAAGTGCCTTTTTACCAGGAAATTCAACAACACTGTATTCCAGTGGTGCATGCCACTGTCCAGGTTGCCTTGCTTTCTGTAGAAGTGAACTCTGCCCTAACTTAAGTTTCTAAAAAGTTTGTGAACTCTGCCTGAGGAGGTCAGTAGAAACTGGTGATCAGCACTAAGAATGTGGTTATGAGCTTAATTTAACTGGTCTGAATTTTTTGTACTTTGCTGAAAATTTTCCCTTAAATATGAATATACTGTTTTGTGCTTCCATTGTTTTTCTTTTGGTTTTGTTTTTAAGTAAAAAATTTAAGAGTTGCTTTAAATTGGGTAGTAAATTGAACTTTCACTTTGCATGTTTTAAAGTAGTTACAAAAATTAATTCTAGTCATAAATCTGTCACTTTTTAGTGAGTTCCTGTGACCTTAACTGGATAAGAACATTTCCTACGTAAACTTAGTTAATTAACATCTGCTTTCTCTAACTCAGACATTGTTTTGGGGACAGTAAGTATTAAAAATGAGAGTGTTTTGTTTGTATGGTAGGAGTTGGTTCTCTCTCTTTTTTTTGGTACTGGGGATCAAACTCAAAGTCACTTGGCCACTGAGCCACATTCTCAGCCCTGTTTTTTATTTTAATTTAGAGACAGGGTCCCACTGAGTTACTTAGCCCCTCACTTTTGCTGAGACTGGCTTTGGACTCATGATCCTCCTGTCTCAGCCTCTCTAGGTGCTGGGATCACAGTTGAGCGCCACCGTGCCTGGCTTCTCTGTTTTGTTGTAGTGGTTGGCCTAGTTTCTTCATGCTCTTTCTTCATGCTAGATGTTCTCATTGTTTGAACATACATGCCATGTGTTACTTATTTTTTTGAGTGTGAGATTTGGGATTGTTCATTGTATTTGGGATACTTCAGTTTTTATATTCTCAAGATAAATAAAGGAAGATATAGGGTATCATTCTGAAACCTTTTTGATTAGTAAGGAAAACTGTTGCCAAGTTTTTGCCTTTTAAGAAATATTTTCTCCTGAAGTAAGAGTAGGACAAGTTGGGGATATAGCTCAGTTGGTAGGGTGCTTGCCTTGCATGCACAAGGCCCTGGGTTCAATCCCCAGCACCAAAAGAAGAGTAGGACAAGCAGTAACTACTGATATTCTCATGGTATTTATTTTATGATCTTTGTTTAGAGCAATTTGCTTTTGGTTAGTCAGAGGTGGGGAAAACATTTCCCTCCTGAGTTGTTGGAGTCAAACTTGGAAGAATTTTCAGGTTACCACTGTGGTAGGAATATTGTACAGAGGAGAAATAACTGCATGGAGAAAATTACTGGTTGAGTTAAAGTACTATGGGAAAGTATATACTGCAGAGTTTATGTAACTTTATTTAGTAATGTCCTTACCCGCAGTAACATTTGTACAACTTTGGTTTTGTATTTGATCTATTTTGACTCATAATCTGGGCATGAATTCTTATTTTTCCTGTTCTATAATATGTGAAGTTTTTTTTTTCAATGTGTTTTTAGTTGTAGATGGACATAATACCTTTATTTTTATGTGGTGCTGAGGATTGAACCCAGTACCTTCCACATGCAAGGGAAGTACTTTACCACTGAGCTACAACCCCAGCCCTGTAAAGTGTTTTTTTAGCCTGCGGAGTTATACTTCAGATTTAATATGTGGTCATATGTAAGCCTACTGTACCTTATTTTTTAATTTATTTATGGTACCAGGGATTGAACCCAGGGGCTCTTTCTTAATTATCGAATCATGTTCTGGCCTTTTTAATTTTGAGATAGGGTCTTGCTAAGTGCTGAGGCTGGCTTTAAACTTGTAATTCTCCTGCCTCAACCTCCTAAGCAGCTGGGATTACAGGTGGCCACAATGCAGTTTATATAAAAAGTATTACAATGAAAACTTCTATTTGTTATATCTTCTTTAACTTGAAATTTGAAAATTTGCACATGTATTGGCCTTAGGTTTGTTTTTCAATTTTGGGGGAATAACAAGTTGTACTAATAGTTGTAGAATGTTGGTTTAGTCTATGTAAGAAATACTGTTTTGGATACTTTCTTAAAATATCACAGTAAGTGTCCATATGCATATTAAAACAAATGTATTTATTTAGAACAACAACAAAAACAAAGAATGACCACTTAATGTGAGGTAGAAAACAAAACAATCCTGCCCACATGGGACTTAAAAACATTTTAGTAGCGAAATACATACATTAAATTAACATGAGTTAGGTAGAAGTACATGCTTTGGGGCAAAATGAAGTAGACTAAGGGTAATATTGAGCATTTGCAGGTAGTCTTTAAGGCTTTGTTATTTTGTATAAATATTCAAGGAAGTTTATCTGATAAGGTGACTTATCAGCATAGATCTATAGGAATAAAATGAGGGAGCAAGCAAATACTTGGGAAAAGAGGATTCTATGCAGAAGAAACAACAGTGCCAAGTATCCAAGGTAACAGTGCTTAGCATCTGTGCAGCATTGTGAAGGAAGGTATTGGTATAGCTGAAGCAAAGGCCTGCAGAGGGGAGAACAGATCACAAAGGGAAATTTGTATAAATATATGTGTATATATACACACATTTGATACCTGATATAGTACAGTATATATACATACATTGTAGATCATGTTGTTTATATAGGTAAATAATACGGTAGTTGAAACAAATCTGTATCCTTGTAAGGCTCGGACTAATCTTAGCAATCAATTTATCTCTGATGAAGAATAAAACATTTATAGACTTTTAAGGTCTCTAGTAGAAGAGAATTATTTAGAAGTAAATAACAGTAGTGTGGAAAAATGATTTTATAGTGTGAACTAATATGTCAATTTTAGTGACATTGGAGGGTTTATGGAGGGAAAGGCTTCACTAAATAGGAAGTCTTTTGCAGGAATGATCAGATTCAGGTATGAAGTAGAAGGCATATAACAGAAAACTGGAAAGTGGTTCTGTGTTAGAGGCTAAGATTCAAGGAGGATATGGAGGGCAGGAGGTATTTTCCCCATCGGTTAGGCATTAGGGATATCATTTAGATTAGACTGTGACAGTGTTGTATTATAGGTCATTCTGTGGCCAGTTCCAGTTTAGGAGAATGGTTGGAAATGTGGAATTGGCAAGACCCCAAATCAGGTATAATCCAAAGGAGACCAGTCAGCTCGGGGGCCATCTTTAATTGTGGAGTACTTCTGGTGTATTGCAGGATAGTTAATCTCCCTCTTTAATATTAATGCCAGTAAAATTCCATCGTGATAATTCTCATTCCCCAATTTCTGAATGCTTTCAAGGTGGGTAGCACATATTCTCTTGTTAAATAAATAAGATCTCAGTTTTGGCTTTGGCACTGGAATGAAAAGAAGAAAATGGGTGTTCTAAGAAGTTTAAGAGGTTGAATCAAAATTATTTGGTTACTAATGTGATCTTGGGGATACACACATACAGAGGTAGGAGCACTTTTGGAATTATTATGACAAATTTTGTGACAGGTTAAATTTTGAAAGAAAAAATATTCTTGAGGAGTAAAATCACTATTGATGCCATTGCAAGGAAGTAGCTACTACATTTAAGAATTAAATATTTTATTAGGATGGTTTCTGGAAGAATATAGAACTTTCAAGGCCTATAATGCTAAATGTAAAGGGGAAAAGAGAAGCCAGGAATATAGCTTTTTATAATGAAGAAGCAAGTAACATCAGAATTTTGATGATGTATTTGAAATGTTAAAAGATTAAAATGAGCAAAGGTAGGCTTTGCCCTTAGTAGAGTATATTTGGAAGGTATTTGGAAGGAGACGAGTGCAAATATGTTCCGTGTCATAGAATCTTCCCATGAAGATTAAGGGAAGGCAGATAAAATTTTATTTTTTAATTCTCAGAAGCATACATGCTTAAGTTGAATGTGCTATTTAATTTTTGTTGCAAATAGTCTGAATTGTGAAAACCTTTTGTCATTCTGCTGATCCATGGGCACTCTGACTGCTTTGTGCTTTGTTCTTTAAGCAGTGTTGGCCAGGGTAGCTGCGAAATGCAATTGTTTAGCATTTGTTACTCTGTATATTAATTGCACCTACCAGAGCAAACATTTTGAAAGATTATAAGATATAAATGTTCTTACTTATATTGTCACTTCTAGCAATCAAGTTAGGTCCTTTGAATTCATTGTTAATCATTATGGACTGAAGATTTTAAGAGTGGACACATTACTAATGACTCACATATAACTTAATTTTTTTCCTTTAATGGTAGTTAGAGCCGAGATAGTTATACATCATATTTTATACTCATTTTTTGGTCTTCCACTCATTGTCTTTAAGTAGACTGTAGGTTCATTGAGAATCTCCCCACCCCACCCAGTTTTGGTGCTGAAAACAGTTGTTTGCCTATTTTATTGTAATGCTTTTGAATTTGAAATGTGAAATTGGAACTTTTATTGGTTCAACAGTTTTCAAAGTAATGCTGTATAAGTCTGACTCATTTCTGATTGCCAAATTCATGCAGTAAGAAATTTTTCATTGTCAGTTCCAATTATTAGCATTAAATAGTTGGTATCAACTGATACCTGAGCTAACTCAGGAAAATTGAGGGGAAAGAATAATGAGAAATATTTTACATAAACAAACTCAGTTTCTACCCAATCACAGAACAAAAGTCTGCTCTGTTATCTTCCTCTTAGTGCACACAGTGCTCTAGGACAGGTATTAGTAAAGGTAGCTGACCTTCAGTTTGTTCAGATCTTTTTATATATGATTTCTTTAAAAATATTTTTAAAGATAAAGTTTTACTTAACAACTTAATATTAAAAGAATGAATAATACCAGTATTATTACAAACTTTAACAGTTTGTAATAGTAAGAGAACTAAAAATCCCTCAAGGCCTTCTTGAAACAGGTCCTTCTGAGGTAAATAAAGCACTTGAGGATGAATTATTTCCTAAAAACGTTTGATTCACTTTCTCATATTATTGATCACTTAAATAATTCTAATCAGTACCTGCTTCTTTATGGTGTCTCAGTTACTCTCCTGAAAGAGTTTTAAATTCTCCAGTCTGTCTGTTGTTCCACTTTGTTGAATTTTTCACATTTATATGCCAGTCTGGCATTAACAGTAAATTAAAACCAGAGAGTAAATTAATCTTCTATTTTTTTTAATTGCAGACTTAATTCAGTGCACAAATGAGATGAATGTGAACATCCCACAGTTGGCAGACAGTTTATTTGAAAGAACTACTAACAGTAGTTGGGTGGTGGTCTTCAAATCTCTCATTACAACTCACCATCTGATGGTGTATGGAAATGAGGTAAGAATTTTTGGTTAACAAGTGTATTGATGTGATGATAATTTAGCTTGTTTCACACTGAAACTTCAACAATAACTTCAGCAACTGAAACATATATAAAAAGGGCAACATGTATAGCCAGGAATATACTTGTAGACCCTGCAGTTCAAGGAAAGATGGTGTAGAAAGCAGAATATGGATCAGAGTATAGATGATTAAATAATGCGATCAAGAAGAAAAGATAATTTTAAGAGATAAGTTCAGGAGCAGCACTGATCTCTGCAATCCTCATTTACAGATTAGAGATTCATCTATGTCCACTTGATGTTTTATTATAGCCCAGTCAGATTTCTGTTTGATCTCATATGGTTGTGGAAGTACTTCATATATTTCAATAATTATTTTGAGGATTAAGTTGGCATTTTGCTGAGAGGTACTGATTGCAGATACCTTTCTTAACAGAAAGGTGTCCCTGAAGACTTTGTTGCTTAGAAGGGTAACAAGACATAAAAGTTTTTGCAATTTTCTGTTTGGAGAGTAGTCTTATTTTCCGTGGTAGGATAATAGCCAATTTTTGGATTTTAGCCTTCAGTAGTCTTCTCAGCCTACTGTACTTTATTTGTGAAGTTGTGTCAGAGGAACTAAGAACAGTTGAATGAAAGGAGATAAACATATATTGCTATTAGAATTTTTAAAATGCAGCCTAAGAAAGCTGTCATAGAGATAAAGAGGGACTTTAGTTGTTGGTATTAGATTTCTGAGCATAACTTTGTGACATGCATCACTTGTTACTTTGAGCGTTTCTCATGAACTCTATTCTCTGACAGATACCAATGCAGCATTAATGAAGTTCAGAAAATTAAAGCAGCAGTTTACCCAAAACTTGATCATTCCAACAAATCTTACTATTTCCTCATTTTGGTATTTCCGTGTGCTCCTTGTCTAAAGGTGTTTGTATTTTTAGTAGCTATAGTTAGCTTATTTATATAATGTTACAATCTAAGTATTATTGTCTGTCTTTTGTTGTATCTTTTCAAATTTATTTCACAATTTTCTTGATTATACCCCTTGTTGGAAATTTCATTTTCTGATTATTCATTGCTTCATTGAGTAATTTTATTTGTAGTTTAAATTTTAAAAAAATTGTTTCTAGAAGCATTACTTGTTACTTGAAATTTGATTAGTAATTCAACATTTACAACCATTTTTAGGACATATGTTGCTCGATTGCTTTCCAGTTTATTATAACCAGTTTTCAGAGCCAGTAGAAATGTTTGCATATACTAACTTAAATGTAAACTTAAAACATTTTGGTCTTAACTAGGGTTAATAGTTTCAATTTTATTTAGAATATGTTTACATAGATTGCGATTATTCTGAAGAATTTCAGGCTTATTTTTTTACTGTGTGTGGGGGGGTGGGTGGGTGTGGGTGTGTACAAATAAATGTAGTTTATTCTTTAAAAGAAAAAGCCACATATATAACCAACAACAGTGCCATATAAAGAGACACAGAATTGGTCATGGCTTTCACAAGTTTTAAGTATGAAGGCACAGTGATGATAATGAAAAAACAGAAAGTGGACTGCCATTCTATACAGTTGACTGACAGGGGAAAGCATTTCAGGGTGGTTTATTGTTTTGTTTTTAGATAAAAACAAGTTTAGTTTCCTGCTTAGTTTCCTTTAAGCAGCAAGGTAAATTCATACTGTGCTCTATTTTATGCTAGCTTTTACAACTCTGAGGTTTTCTTTTTTTTTTGTTTTTTCTGAGGTTTTCTTGATGGCAGATGTTATTAGACTATGAGAGAATCTGTGTAGCCTTTTATTTGCTAGATTGATGAAGTGGTACTTAGTTTCAGTATTATTAGGATAATGTTGGATATATGATCAAAACTTGACTAAAGCCATGTCTTTGTATTTAAATGTTAATGATGAATTTAGAAAGGACTAAGAAAATTTAGATTATTATCCCCAAAGACATGGATGAAATAGGTTGATAGACTAAAATATTTACATTCATTTCTAGAATGTAATGGTTAAGAAGAATATTATCAAAGCCTAAAAAAATATACTGATAATTGTCCTAGGATATTTTAAGTTCTTTTTGAAACAGATTATTTTAGGAAGATGATGAAACATGAATCTTCAATTCACAAATTGGTTTTCAGAGTCCTGGTATGTTAATTTGGGATAATCTCAGGTAAACATAATTGAGTCAGGGGTGATTGTGTACATCCGAGTTTATTATAAGCCTCAGCATGTATTTAAAAAGTTTTAAAAATAAATATAAAAAAGGAATCCTTGGGAGAACGTGAAGCTGAAATGCATTTCTTTAGCTGTTTCAGAAGTTGTGTGTAAAGGAAATTAAGGTAGTAAACTAACTGGAGAACATTTTGACAATATTTTGGAAAGATCAACTTTCAACCCTAAGTATATATCCTGAGTTTGCTTAAGTAGTTACACAGAGACCAAGTTCAAAGATGTTAGTGCACCATTAATAATAAAAGTGGACGTTGGAAAGAACTTAATTATCTGTAAATTAAGAAATGAATACATAATGAGACACTACATCATTTGAATGAGTACACTAGATCCACATAGATTAAATGAATAAAATTTGAGTTAAAAATATGACAAAAGGGCCGGGGTTGTGGCTCAGTGGTAGAGCGCTTGCCTAGCATGTGTAAGGCACTGGTTTCGACCATCTGGCACCACATTAAAAATAAAAACAAATAAAGTAAATGTATTGTGTCCATCTACAACTAAAAAAATATGTTTTAAAAAAAATACATGACAAGGGGCTGGGGTTGTGGCTCAGTGGTAGAGTGCTTGCCTAGCCATGTGTGAAGCACTGGGTTCCATTCTCAGCACCACATATAAATAAATAAAATAAAGGTCCATCAACAACTAAAAAATATTTTTAAAAAATTCATGACAAAAGAATATAAATATAAGGTTTCCATAAATTTAAAATAGAAAACAAGATTACATTTATAGATACTTACACATGTAGTAAAAATTGTGGAAAAGAATGTGAAATGATGTATACTTGCTTCAAAAAAGTATTTGATACATACTTGCTTCAAAAACAATTTTTAAAGAGGGCTTGAGAGGAATGAGATTGAAGGTATATGTCTTCAATGAAATGGATAATGTTTTGTTATTGAAAAAAACTTAAAACAAAAGAACTTAAAGTATCATAGGACAAGATCTGAAGTGAATATGTTAATGTGTTTAGCCTGGACTGTGTGTAAAAGGCTCTCTGTAATATTGTTCTTCTGTATGATTAGGAATTTTTTTTTTTTAAAGTCATAAAATTTTGGGACACAGGTAACTGAAATACAGATGTGAGCTGAGCAATATGGTACACACCTTTAGTCCCAGCTACTTGAGAGGCTAAGGTGGGAGGATTGCTTAAGGCTAGACTGAGAGCCGAGGTAACAAAACCCTCTCACAAAAACTAAACAAGTAAATAAATAAAACACAGATGAGATCTACATATGAGATTAGCTATGATCCTAATACACTTCAGTAAATTGAGAATCACTGGCTCCTAATTAAAACTACCTATTTCCTTTTATTATTTTGACTTTAATACTATAGCTGTGGACAATAGGCTTATACATTCCTAGTTAGGTCTTGGTAACTATTTGATGGGATAAGTGAGAATGAGAAATTTAAACTTAAATTAAAAAATAGAAATTTAAACTTTGTAAACTCAATGGAATGTGTTAACCATAATTTCTCCTCCTGATTTTCAGATTAGAGTTTGTGAGATGGCAGCACCTTAATTTGATATAATTATTTGTTTGTTTTCCAGCGTTTTATTCAGTATTTGGCATCCAGGAACACATTGTTTAACTTAAGCAATTTTTTGGATAAAAGTGGATTGCAAGGTAAAGACAACTTAATTCATTTTAGAATATTGAGAGTAATCACATATGATTACCACAGAATTGAACCTTGTATTTTAGAACATGTACTGTTTTAAACATTACATTTTAGTGAAGTTTGCAGGGGTAAGTGGGGAGGAGCTTTCAATTTGAAAATGAAGATTGATTTCAATACCTGACACCCCCAAAACTCTGAGAGGCAGTATAGGGTAGTTAATTGACAGCATGGATTCTGGAGCTGGATTGCTTGGATTTGAATCTCATCTTTGTTGCTTACCAGCTTTGTGAACTTCAGCAGGCCATTTTACCTCTCTGCATCTGTAAAGTCAGGAATGATAATAGTTCCTATTCAATAGGCTTAAAGATGTAGTTAATAACTAATTGTAAAGTGCTTAGAACAATGTGTGGAACATGGGAGATACCATGTATCTATTTTTGTTATTGTTCATTATTTTATGTTTAATTCTAAGAAATACAACTGAAATATTATGTTTTAGTAGCTTAGGTGAATATGGTATTAGATGAATTGCTCATTGGTACACACAGCTATTATTTTACTTTTAATTTGGTAATTTTGAAACTGCCATGTTCTGTTATTGCCATCCATGCCCATTCTGTCTTAATGGAATCTATTGTACTTATCTCCAAAACTAGGCTTTAGCATTATAGAATGTGAGCTCTAGGATGAACTGTATAAATGATGTACCAAATGATTTGGGAATATTAAAGTGAGACTTAATTGGGGAAATGTTTTTAGGGAAGGTGAGACTTGTGTTAGTCTTTGAGAATGGATGAGGAAGTGAATTGGCTTAAGCAGGGGAAATGTATGATATAAAGAAAGTACAACTTGGTCAAGTTGGATCAGAATAAACCAAGTCTTAAGACATTGAGACTATTCTAGTGATTGCGCTAGTTGTCTTGTAGAAATAAAATCATTGGGATTTAGTGTTTTATGTTAGGGGCCGCATAGTTCATAGTATTTCCATAGTTAAATGGAAATACTACTTGGATTCTGGAAGACTGGTAAATGTGTCATGTTACACAATTCATCTTATTTTAATAAGAGGTATAAAAGGGGGGGAAATGAAGCAATAGATCCCTCTTTTGAAATGAAATCTTACCCAGAAAACAAGAATCTCTAACAAATAAATATGGGGCTTCTCTGATTTGGGGAAAATGGAAGAAACTCGTCCTTTCCCTACTTATCCTTTTATTTCTGCTGCTACTTTCCTTATTTTAGAACTTTAAAAGTCTGTGGAAAACAGTGTGCAAACCACTGCTCTAGAAAAGGCCTTTAAAACTATTCTTTATGTAAAAGGAATAAAATTCTTAAAACCTTATCAGTAAGGAAATGGGAAATTAGTAGCTAATAATACACAAGAACCTTACTTGGACATGTGTATTAAACCATTTTGTCTCATTCTTAAAGAGATTGTTAAGACAAAACAATAATATTTAAAAACATGTAATTTAGTGATGTTTTTGAAAAGTAATTTTGATAGCTGATGTATTTTCTGCTATATTAAATATTCACTGGGCATATAGAAATAAAATTCTACTCTAGTGAGTAGAATAGACATGTTGTACTACTGATAGCTACCAGTTGTGTTTGGAGTAAGAATACTGTCAAGGCAGTTCATTAGTTACTTAATTTACATTACTAAATTGATTTGTATTATCAAGACATTATAACTTGAATGAGTTTTTATAGAACAGTTAAGGAATGTTCCAAAGAAGCTGAGCCTTGAATGATGAAAGATGTTTCTCCTACCAGAGAGGATGGAGTAGAATAGATTAGAGGAAATAATATGAACCAAAGAGCTGAGGAACATGAGTATTTAACATTAATGTGCACTAGAGGTATGTGGCCAGATGGGGAAAGTGTACTTTGAAAAATTTTTGTTCACTAATTTTTCTCCAGTGGATCATCAGGTCACTGAATTTGTGTGCTGGATGGGGGGCACTCAATAAATTTTTGTTGAACAAAGTGGTGACCATTGCTAAATCTAGTCTCATTTTTCAGTTGTTTTCAGGTATTACCTTTTTAAAGTACAGGAGTGATCAAATACAGTTAAATTTGTTAGTTGAGTTAAAATGGACTTCTCAAGTCATGCAATAACTAACAAAGGATTTTTTATAACATGACATTTTATGATGCTAAAGTTTTCAAATGATGTGATTTTGATGAAGCAAAAATATTAGAAAGATTTGTGTTCATTTAGAAGGTTTCATTGAAAATATTCATATAGGGGAGCAGGAACAGTATCTCTAGAGAAAATAAAGGTTTTCCACGGAAATTTATAAGGTTAAAAACTTCATGTTCAAGTTTTCTGTAAGGATAATATTTTTCAAGATGTAAATCTTGGATTGAAATTATCTTCAAGTATAAAAATTATAAAATTTGTTAGGTAATTTGAGGAATGGGAATTCAGTTCCAAAGGATGTTAAATTTGAATTGTGAGGTTATTGAGTTGTGTAAGAGAAACATGTTCTTCCACTTTCTGTTGAATAAGGAATAGGAATGTGGATCAAAAGTGAAACAGACTTCTTATTTTAGTGAAATTTACTGAAAAGGGCTTTTCAGGTCACATATTACATACCTGATTTTAAAAATATGTATTCTTGCCAGGCATGGTAATATGCACCTTTAATCCCAGGCAGTCTGGAGGCTGAGATAGGAGGATCATGAGTTTGTTGCCTGTCTGGACAAAATAGCGATGCTGAATTAAAAAAAAAAAAAAGTGAATTCTTACAGAATTTAATGTGAAAATGTTATTCATTAGTTACTTAATTTACATTACTAAATTGATTTGTATTATCAAGACATTATAACTTGAATAAGTGAGTTTTATAGACAAATTGAGATTTTAATCATTTATGAAAACCTTCTTTTCTTACAGGATATGACATGTCTACATTCATTAGGCGGTATAGTAGATATTTAAATGAAAAAGCAGTTTCATACAGACAAGTTGCATTTGATTTCACAAAAGTGAAGAGAGGGTGAGTTATGCTTTCTTTTTTGAATTAATTGATTAATTTGAATATTTAATGTAAAAAACATGGGAGTTTTTAAAGATTATGGAATATGGAATTTAGTTAGTTTTGAAAGATGAAATTCATTTTTCTTTGAAGAAGGATGACAAATAATTTTTGTAGAAGGATTTTTCAAGTTTTAAAAAATTTTATATTAGCTTTATTAAGATATAGTTCACATAATATAAAAATAACCCTTTTAAAATCTCTGATTTATTGTTTTTTAATGTATTTACAAAGTTCTGGACATTATCCCCATTATTTAATTTCAGAACATTTTCAGTACCCCGTTAGCAGTCATTTCCCATTTCTCATTCCCTTTTCCCCCCAGATCCTGGTGACCTTGAATCTACTCTTTTGGACGGGTCTTATAAATTGAGCTAATCAATATGTGCTCTTTTATGTCTGGCTTCTTTTGTTTAGCATAATATATTTTAGGTGTAATATTATAGCATATATCAGAACTTCATATCTTTTTGTAGCCAGGTAGTATTTATTCATTGATAAATACCATATCTTTTCTCTGTTTATCAGTGGATAGACATTCAAGGAGTTTCTGCTTTTTGGTTATTAGGAATAATGTTTCTGGGAGCATAATTGTACAAGATTTTTTGTGGATTATCTTTTGACTTCTCTTGGGTGTAAATGTAGGAGTGGAATTGCTGGGACTATATGGTAACTCTTGGTTTTAGCATTTTGAGCAACTGCCAAACTGTTTTTCAAAAACAGTTGAAGTATTTTACATTCCTACTAGTAGAGAGTGGGATTTCCAGTTTCTCCATATACTTGCCAAAACTCATTATTTTCTGGGCTTTTGACTTTTGTTCTTGTTTAATTGTAGCCATCCTACTGGATGTGCAATTGTGTCTTATGATTTGGGGTTTGCATTTCCCTGATGGCTAATAATAGTGAGCATAGTTACCTATAGTTATATATAGGGTTTATATGCAGTTTCAGATATCCACTGGGTATTTTGGGATTTATTGTATGTGGATAAGAGGACACTGCTTTATATTCTGGGACTATCTGGATACCAGTCCTTTGATCACATATGATTTGAAAATACTTTCTTCCCTTCTGTATCTTTTTTTTTTTTCATTGATTTGATGGTGTCCTTTGAAGAACAAAAGATTTTCATTATGATAAAGTTCAGTTTATAATTTTTTTCTCCATTGGTTGCTGGACTTTGGCATCATGTAAAATAAAAGATTATTTAATACAAGGTCACAAAGATTTACTTCTGTGTTTTATTCTAAGATATAATTTTAGCTTTTACATCTAGGTTTTTAATCCTATTTTGAAATAATATTTATATATAGTGTGAGGCATGGGTTCAAAATTGTGTAAGGTCAATTTTATGAAAAGATTATTCTCTCATGGTGTGATGGTACTGGTGGCATATTACCACCATGGCTGAGAATGAATTTGCCATAAATGTAAAGATTTATTTCTGAATTTGTAATTCTGTTGTTGATCTATATGTCTATCCTCATGCCAGTATCATATTAATTTGATTATATTTTTTTTTTGGTAGTGAGTTTTGAAATTAGAAAGTGTGAGTCCTCCAACTGTGTTCTTTTTTTTTTCAATATTGTTTTGATTCTTTTAATCTTGAATGCAGAAGATTAATTTAGTTTTTGTTGCATCCTAAGTAATAATAATTTTAGAACATGAACTAGTCATAAAAATGATGATAATCAATGTCTCTGGTATATACAGATTTTTCCTAGATATTGTTAATGTCTGATGGCGTTTTTTTTTCCAAATAGATTTTTTTTCCCCCTCCCTGTTTATCCTAGATTGAACCAGGATATGATAGGCAAGCACTGTACCATTGATCTACAGCCCCAGTCACGAAAGGTATTCTTTAGAGGTAGTGTTGAGCCTTTTAGCTACAAAGGCCTGTCCTGAGGGGATTTTGGCATCTGCAAAAAATATTCTGGTAAATGCCTTTCTGAGCTAACCTACAACTCAGACATCCCAAAGATCTAAGCAATTGTTATGTTCCTTTAAATTTTTCTCTTGAAATTTTAAATTATTAAACTAAAGTGTAAAATTTAATAAAAATATTTTAGTATGTGATGCCATGATTGTGAAGTCTTGATCTAAACTGAATCATTTCATCTGTAAAACAGTGGTGATTTGAATAGTATTCATTTATTTGGATTTTTGTGAGAATTAGATGAGGTAGTATATTTGCTATCTTTAGCACATTCTTAGTTATGTAAGAATTTTAAAGCAGAACTCATTTATTATGTAATTAATCCCATATTAAAGAAGAAGTGATTTTTAGTTTTGAAACTTACCAAAATTCTGAAGATTTTACTTCATCTGTTTAGGCACTTTTTAGATTATAGTGGAGGGGTTCATATTAGAAGCCTGGTTCTTCATCCCTGGATCCTATCCATTAAACCATTTCTAGTTGGGCCATGCATTAATACTTCACTATAGAGTGTTTTCAGTAAAGCTGATCTTTATGATACTTACAGGTTAAGGTAATTATAGATTTCAAAGACTGAGGATTTTTATATCTAATAGAGCAAACTTTCTTTTTCTGAGACGGGATCTGGGCTGGTCTAGAACTCCTGGGCTGAAGGACTCTCCTTCCTCAGCCTCCCAGTTAGCTGAAAGTTCAGGCATGTGCCATTGTCAGCTTAAGATAATTTTTTACATTTATAAAAATAGTAAACTTTAAAAATTCAGTTAGCAACTTAACTTACAGAAAATGCTAATATTTTGTCATATCGAATCATCTTGTGCAAATAGAAATAAATAAATATATGAAGCACATAGAAAACTATATAATAATTAGATCATATTTTTTGAATATTGCTTCCTCCCTACTATGTATTTTTGACATTTTTAATCTCCGTACACACAGATTCATCTCATTCGTTGGCATGGCTGTAGAATTATATTCTAGATGTACATTTGATCATTCATTTTTTGGTCTTATAAAAGCAGTGAGTTGACCATCCTTTAACATGTCAGGTGTATTTTTAAGTGAATTTTATTATAGAATAAATTTTTAGGGTTAGTGAGTCACAGGATATATACATTTAGCATTTTAATAGAAAATATTGAAATTTCCCTTTATAAAAGTTAGGTGAAATTATTGTGGTTTTTTTGTGAAGGGGTGTACTTGGGAATGGAACTCAAGGTTGCTTTGCCACTGAACTATACTTTCAGCCATTTCACTTTTTTATTTTGAGACAGGGTCTCACTAAGTTGCTGAGACTGACCTTCAACTTGTGATCCTTGTGCCTCAGCTTCCCAAGTTTCTGAGGTTAAAGGCATGCAACACAGTGCCCAGCAATTATTGACTTAAATACAGTTACCAATATTTTTATAATACCATCCTCATAGAAAATGTATCTTATTAGATATACATTTTATATTGGTAAATTGAATAAATAATATTTTCTTTTTAAAAATACCATTTATGCTTTTTAAAAAATATTTACTTTTTAGTTGTAGTTGGATACAATACCTTTCTTTTATTTATTTATTTTTTTGTAGTGCTGAGGACCAAACCCAGGGCCTCAAACGAGCTAGACGAGCACTCTACGGCTGAACCATGACCCCAGCCTCACAATTTATGCTTTGTTAATTGATGTCCATTGCCATTTCTCTATTAGGTTTTTTGTTCTTTTCCATTGTGTTGAATAGTGGTAAGCCTTTCATTGGCAGACAAATGTGTTTGAAAACTAGCTTTACTGCATTTGGATGAGGAACTTGGTAAAGTAGTTAAGCTAGCTTGCCGACTTAAAAAAATCTTTTAAAATAATTTTGCTTGGGAAATGTTACAAGAACATAACAGAGAACTTCTGTGTGTTTTACTCAGAATCACCAGTTTTTAACATTTTGCCAGCATTTACCCTCAGTATATTCTCTATGTTTATGTACTTCTTTTAATGAACCTTTTGAGATTGGGTTTTACATCTCAGGCCCTTTTATAGTTTATAGCTCTTAATACTTTGATGCATGTTTCCTAAAATCAATGATCTTTTATTAATATATCCATGAGCTTGTGTAATTTTTTTTTTTCACATAGCGACACATAAACTGATATTGGTTATATAGGATACTCAGATAAATGGAGAGGATTGCTTGAGCCTGAAGGGTTAAAGGATCAATTTCTTAGCACACAACCCTTTTCTGCCATAGTAGTATGTGATTCCATGATTGTGAAGCCTTCATCTAAACTTGAGTCATTTCATCTATAAAACAGTGGTGATTTGAATAGTATTGATCCATTTGGATTTTTGTGAGAATTAGATGAGATAGTATATATACTACTCAGCACATTATAAACACTCACCAAACAAGCTTTTGGTGTATTAGGAAAACAAATTGCCAGGTAACAAATATTTCTTCCTCTTTTTGTTTAAAATTATTAGGTTTAAAAATCTTGGGTTGGAGTATCTTGCTTAGTGGTAGATCATTTGCCTAGCATGCACAAAGCCCTGGGTTTGATCTCCAGCACTGCAAAAAAAAAAAAAAAAGATGAGGTAGATACTAGAGTGAATCAGACATTATTACATACATATATAACTATATGATCAGTGGGATTCTACATCATGTACAACCAGAAGAATGAGGAATTATACTCCATTTATGTATGATGTATCATAGTGCATTCTATTGCCATGTATAACTAATTACAGCAAATTTTAAAAAATGTAATCAAATTTAACTTTTTATGGCTCTTATCTTTCAAGCTAGCTCAGGGCAAGCTTTTCTACCCCAAAATGATCAATGACCTATGCATGTTTTTTTTGTCAGATATATTTATAGATTGAGTATTTTATATGTAAACATTGATTCATTTTTTAAAAATGAGACAGAAACCAGCAATAGTCTTTTAAATGGAAATAATAGGGTATTGAAAAACCAAAATGAATTACCAATATAAATGGTTAAATGACTTTTGACTCATATATATTTTGTTTTTCCTGTAAGTCACCTTTTGTTTTTCTGGCAAATATTTATTCAAATATCACTTCTTTGAGAAAGCCTTTTTTGGTTGTTAGTATATGACACTGTCACCTTCATGAGAAAACGTAGTTTTATATTTATAGCTTCGGGGACTTGTCAAAGTAGATATTAATAGTTTTCACAAAGATGAGCAAATGTGTTTATAAACAGTACATGAAATGGTTCTGTGTATAAAGACCCAATAAATTGCCTGTGGATTTAGTTTTTCATTTGTTTGTTAAATATTTGTTTCTTTCTTTCTTTTTTTTTTTACATTCTATTTTTTGGTAGTATTAAATCCTGAATTATACTGAATTACCTTGTAGTCTAAATTGGTAGTGTCCCAAGTGACGACAAGACTTTGTTGTATAAGCAAAAGAAAGAGTAATTCTGGTGTTGTCTTTAATAGGACTTAGAAAGCAAACTTATAGTATACTGCTTTCTTAAATTTGGTAATCAAGTATCCAAATTTAATTACAATCTGTTAATGAAATTAAAAATTTATATTATACATGAAATATGAAATCATGGATTTGGTCTGAATCATATCCAAATATTTAGATTTGTTAAGTATTATTTGAGTTTCTCTAAAATCTGATATGAGCATATGGTATACCTTTAAGATTTTTCTTACTTGAAGAATTTTAAAGTTTTCTGGGAAGAAATGCAGAGGCTCATGAGAAAGGAAGGAGTCAAAAACATTCCCTAAGTTTCTGGAATAAGACACTGGAAAGATGACACTTTTTACTGGGAAAGTTTTGGTAGTCAAAAACATTCCCTGGTTTCTGGAATAAGACACTGAGAAGATGACACCTTTTACTGGGAAGGTTTTGGAGAGTAGTATAGGATCTAGTGATAAAAGAAAATTAAGGACCTGGGGCTAGGGGTGTAGCTCCTTGGTAGAGCACTTGCGTAGCAGATATGAGGCTCTGGGTTCAATTCTCAGCACCATATAAAAATTTAAAAAATAAAATAAAATAAGGTATTGTGTTCATCTACAACAACAAGGAAAAAAGAAGGAGAAAAATTATGGACAGTTTGGAATACTATCTATGAGATGCATGTGATTTAAATATCAAGTAGGCTGTTGGATATAACTAACTTAAAACTAAGGCATTCTGGAAATATGAGTGTGTTAATGGCATTTCGGTAATTTCAACCTTAGGAATGACATATAACCTGGAAAGTAAATATGGAATGAGAAGAGAGGGCCCAGAATGACTTTTTTAGGTACACCATCATCTCTTTTTTAGAGGGTGGGTAGAGAATGGAGAGCCAGAAAACAACATTGAACTAAATGATAGTGAAATGAGAAGAAAGCAAGGAGAGAGAGAGATAGTGGATGGTTAAAGGAATATTTCATGAATGAGGCAAACTTCAGCTGGGGATGGCTCAGGGGTAGGTAGAGTGTCTACCTGGTATCATGAGGCCCTGGGTTCTATAAGAAGGAAAGAAAGAGCCTGGGGTGGGGGTGGGGGTGGGGAGGCATTTGAACGATGCTGAGAAGTCTGGTTAGATGAGATAATAAATACCTATTGGAGGAACTGGGGATATAACACAGTGATAGACCTCTTGTCTAGCATGTGAGAAGCCCCCAATTAAATCCCCAGTTGCACCAAAAAGTAAATAAGTACATAAAGAAATGAGGAGAGGCAACAGAGTTTCTGCCCTAGAGATTTAACTGAAGTTACATAGTGGAGGCTCATATTAGAATGAACTGGAAAATAAATGTAAGGTGAATTGTGAACTCTTTTGATAAGCATGCTTGACTCTAGGAGAGTAACAAATAGATGGGAATAGGGATTAGTGGGGGGAGAGGGAGAGAGAAAGAGAGTGTGTATGTGTGTTTAAGGAATGGTGATTAGTGGTCCTAGAATTTTTGTTTGTGTGACCACAGGGACAATCTAGTATTTAAAAAAGGATTAATGAGCTGCACTGGCTGTTTGGTACATAAGCCAATTAAAATTAAATTGCTAAAAATGCAATAAAAATGCATCTCTTAACTTGAATCAGCCAAATTTCAGATATTTAGTAGCCACATTTAACTAGTCAGTTGACCGTATTAAATTATGCAGATATAGAACAATTTCATCATCACAGCTAGTTCTGTTGAATGGTGCTGTGTTAAAGAAAGGATAACCAATGGACAGAATGGAATGTTAAAGACCTGCATAAGTGATATTTCTGTTTGATAGATGAAGACCTCCTCCATTACAACAGGAGGAGACCAAATAGATATAGTTTGGGTTTCAAGAAGACCTGACAGTATCTTTTTGTTGTTTATTTCTGAATGAAATATTTTGGGAGTTATGATTCAAGAGTTTGTGTGAGTAGGCAGTGATATAGAAGTAGGAGAAGTAGCTATGAGTGTACGTAGAACAGGAGTTCACTAGAGCAGGCTAAGAGGATTGCTTGCAATGTTGAATACCTATTAGAGGTTGATGGTCATGAATTCATTTTTGCCAGTTTTCGCAGTTGGGTGGTTTTCTTTACTAGCACCCAATTGTGTGTTTATAGGCATGGATAAGTTAAATGTTTGCTCAGCCAGGATTGTCAATTTGCCAGATGACTGCAGTGAAGAAGACAGGTGGAAGAAAATTAGGAATATTTGTAAGGAAGTGTTTACAACAATGATCTGTGGAATAATAAGCTACATGAAGAAAGTAAAAATGAGAAGGGATCAATGTGGATAGTAGTAGAGTTAATAAATTGGGGTTTTTGATGAGCAAATAGTTTTTGGTTTGGGGATACTTGACCAAAGCAGCTGTAAGGTTAAAAGGTTATTGTTGTAGAATAAGGTGTCTGAGTTTTGTCTTTTTAAAATTTGGGAGCGGAGGAGTAGAGTAGTTTATCTGGGGATAGAAAGGATCTATAGGAATAGGGAATGCTGTAGAGGAACTTTGAGATCAAGATGTTGAAGTGGTTGTTTGTGTAGATGTTGAAGTTAACCAAAAATACTGAACCAATGTATAAGTTTTTTGTACTAGAGAAAGATCAAAAGGTTAAAAAAAAATGACTTCAGCCAGAAGAGAGGGAGAATTAAAAGGGAACTGATGGTAACTAATGAGAGTGTGATGTTTATGAAAATAACGGCTTGCAAAGAGAGATTGGCATTCTCAGCCCAAACTCCAGCATCTGGTACCAACCTAGGTAGTATACCACTTGAGAGGAAATAGTTTCAATCCATTGATGGATGGGTTAGTGCATTGTGTTAGTAAGGCTATTCAGGATAAAACTGGTTAGTAGCAGCCTAACTAAAGCAGTCCAGTGTTTATTAAACTGTTGTTTCTTGTGAAGCACTATTGTTGCTTTTCATAGCTTAATTTTTTTTTCTGATATCTGGATTGTAGTTGATTGGGTTTTAGCTATAATCTGTATTATGAGCTATTTGAGTCCTGAATAAAATACTTTGACTATAGCAGTGTTCGAAGACTTGAATTCAACTCTTAAGTCCTGTTTTAGTCAGTTTTTTTCACTGCTGTGACTGAAAGACCTGACAAGAACAGTTTTAGAGGAGAAAAAGTTTATTTGGGGGCTCATAGAGTTCTCAGTTCATAGATAGCTCCATTCCTTGGGGCTTTAGATGAGGCAGAACATTATCGTGGAAGAGTTTGGCAGAATGACAAGTGACTCACATGATGATCAGAAAGCAGTGGGAAAGACTCTACTCACCAGATACAAAATACATACCCCAAAGACACGCCCCCATTAACCTACTTCTTCCAACCACAATCTGCCTTTGGGCACCACTCTGTTAATCCCATCAGTGTATTAATTTACTGATGGGGTTAAAGCTCTCATAACCAATTCATTTCACTTCTAAACCTTGTATTTTATCACATGTGAGCTTTTGGGGGACATCTCACATCCAAACTAACAGCTTCATAATGAGGCAAATGATTTTTTTTTTTTTTTAATTGGTTAAGTCTATCTTTCACACACAAGTGGTTGTGAAGAGCATATGGTTTCCTTCTATGAAAAGTACACTATTGGCCTGGTATGGAATATAAACTTAGTTCTTAAGTCTCATGGTTACAGCTTTCTTTTTGCTTTTAAATGAACACAGTAATATTGGAGATATATAGTGTTACTTTTTTTGTGTGTTTTTTTTTTTTTCTGTATGATCCTTGCTTGAAGTTTCAAGTACAGTGACTTAAAAATGTGACACATTTTGTAGCAACTTTATTCTCTATGTATAGACGCAGATGGGAGTTTAAAATCTGATTTAATAGGAAATTGATTTCTTTTTTTCTCTTTTCTTTCATATAGGGCTGATGGAGTTATGAGAACAATGAACACAGAAAAACTCTTAAAAACTGTACCAATTATTCAAAATCAAATGGATGCACTCCTTGATTTTAATGTAAGTAGATTATACATTTGTAATTTAAGATTTAAAATATCACATCATTGTAACTGATCAATTTTTATTCTCAAGTTTATGGACTTTACGTTTTTCACAGCATAATATACTATTTGGCTAAAGATTTTCTATAAATGTCCCTAGATAAATTCCTATTCATTTTTATGTTTTAGATTTACTCTAATTTCTTAGGTGCTTCTTTAGCTCTGGAATTTTAGGATGTATAAGCTAAATAAAGTGATAGAGAAGACAAAGGGATTGATCTGAAAATGTACTTTATTTTGGTAATGGCTTTGGATTTGAAAAATGCATAATGATTTTCTTTATGAATAGCCACCTTATTGTTTTACTTCTGTTTTGTAAGTTGACAATTGTCAGAAATAAAGTTCAAATAGTATAATAGTTCATTTTGCATTACCCCAAAAGGGCATTGTATTCCCTGGAATTTTTATTTAAACAACCATTGTCTGAACCAAGTTGCCAGCATTGTCATTTGTTTTTACTATGTTAGAAGTTAGCATTTTCAACTCTTCTCTCTCCCTACCTCTTCCTCTCCCTATCCCCTCTAATTTTTATTGGTACATTATAATAACATATAATAGCGGGATTTGTTGTTCCATATTTGTACATGCATGTAACATAATTAGGTCATCTTCATTCCCAAGTACTTCCCTCCCGTTTCCCTCCCCTTGTTTTTTCCTTGGTCCCCTTCCTGTGCTGGTCTACCTTATATTTTCATGAGGATCCCCCTCCCCTTTTTCTTTTCCTTTTTCTTCTCTAGCTTCCATAGATGAAAGAAAACATGAACCTTCATCTTCTGACTTTGGCTTATTTTGCTTAACATAATATTCTCAAGTTCCATCCATTTTCTTGCAAATGACATAATTTTATTTTTCTTCTTGGATGAATAAAATTTTATTGTGTATATATGTGCAATATTTTCTATATCCATTCACCCATTGATGGATACCTTGACTGATCCCATAGTTTGGCTGTTGTCAGTGGTGTCACTATAAACATGAATATGCGTGTATTGTTTAGCATGATGACTTCAATTCTTCAGGGTAAATACTGAGGAATGGTATAGCTGCGCATATGGTGGTTCCATTCCTAGTCTTTTGAGGAACCTTCACATTGATTTTCTTAGTGCTTGTATTGATTTGGTCTCACCAACAGTATATTAGCGTTACTTTTCCCTTTCATCCTTGTCAACATTGATTATTACTTATATTTTTAATGATTGCCATTCTAACTAGAGAGAAAATCTCAGTGAAGTTTTGATTTGCATTCCCTTGTTTGCTAAAAATGTTGAACATCTTTTCATACATGTGTTGGCCATTTGTATTTCTTGTTTTGAGAAGTATCCATTCAGTTCATTTGCCCATTTATTGACTGGATTATTTGGGGGTTTTGGGTGTTGATTTTAAGTTTTTTTATTTATATTTTGTATATTAATCCTCTGTAGGAAGAAAAGCTGGCAAAGATTTTTCTTCCATTCTGTAGGCTCCATTTTCACACTTTTAATGGTTTCCTTTGCTGTGCAGAAGCTTTTTAATTTGATGCCATCCATTTATTAATTCTTGTTCTTATTTTCTGAGCTTTAGGAATGCTATTGAGGAAGTTGTTGCCTGCACCAATACGTTGCAATACTGAACCTTATGTTTTCTGCTCCTCTTCAAGGTTACTGGTCTAATTTCTAGGTCTTGGATCCATTTTCAGTTGACTTTTATTTTTATTTTTATTTTTTTTTTAATATTTTATTTCTTAGTAATCGGCAGACACAACATCGTTGTTTTGTATGTGGTGCTGAGGATCGAACCCGGGCCGCGAGCATGCCAGGCGAGCGCGCTACCACTTGAGCCACATCCCCAGCCCCTCAGTTGACTTTTATATCAAGTGACAGATAGAAATCTAGTTTCTTCTTCTCCCTCTGGATTTTCACTTCTTCCACGACCATTTGTTAAGACTTTTTCCAGTGTTTTTGGCACCTTTGTCAAGGATTAGGTGATTGTATCTGGGTGGGTGGGGTTTTTCTGTCTTCTATTCAATTTATTTATATGTCTGTTTTTAAACCAGTACCATGCAGTTTTTATTATTATACCTTTCTAGTATAAAATAAAATTGGGCATTGTGATGCCTCTAGCATTGCTCTTTTTGCGTCAAGTTATTTTGGCTTTTCTGGATCTTTTATTCTTCCATATGAATTTTAGTACTGTTTTTCTGTGAAGACTAATGGGTATTTTAATGCAGGTGACATTGAATGCGTAGATCACTTTTGGTAATATAGTCATTTTAACAATATCAGTTCTTCTTACCTATCCATCTTTCATGATCTTCTTCACCTTCTTTCTTCAGTGATCTATAATTATCATTATAGAAGACTTTCACCTCACTGGTTAGATTTCCTAGGTTATGTATGTATGTCTGTATGTATTCAATCATTCATGAGACTATTATGAATGGAGTTATTTTCCTGATTTCTTTTTTAGTGCATTCATTAGTGGTATATAGGAAGATTACTGATTTTTGTATCCTGCTACTTCACTGAATTTTTTAATTAGCTCTAGAAGTCTTCTCCTGGAGATTTTTGGATCTTCTAAATACAGGATCCTAACATCTGCAAACAGTGATAATTTGACTTCATCCCTACCTATTTGTATCCCTTTTATTTTCTTTTTTTTTCTTTTGCCTAATTGCTCAGGCTAAAATTGCAAGTAATTATATTGAATAGGAGTGTTAAGAGTGTATTGTTTCTGATTTAGAGAAATACTTTCAGTTTTTCTCCGTTCACTATAATGCTGGCTTTGGGTTTGTCCCATATAGCCTTTATAATGTTGTGGTAACTTCCTTTTGTCTCTTAGTTTCTTCACTATTATTATCATTATCATCATCATCATCATCACAATTAGGTGCTGAATTTTGTTGAAAGCTTTTTCTGCATCTGTTGAGATAATTATGTGGTTTTGGTCTTTAATTCTATTTATGTAGTGAATTCCATTTATTGATTTGCATCTTTTGAACTATCTTTGCATCCCTGGAATGAAACTACTTTGGTCATAATGTGCAATCTTTATGTGTTGTTAAATATGACTTGCTAAGTTTTTTTTTAAAAAAAATTACAGCATTATAGTTATACATAGTAGCTGGGTGCATTTTGACAAAATCATATGTGCAAAGAATTTGATTTTCAGTCCCCATTTATGTCCCTTCTCTCTCCTCCTCCCTCCCCTTATTCTTTTTACCCCTACTTTACTGATTTTTTTTTTTTTTGCTTGTTTATTTATTTGTTTGATTGGTACTTTCTACAGATACATAAAGAAATTTCCTTTGGTATGCTTATATATGCATATAACATGATTTTGTTAAATTCATTCCATATTTCCTCCCCTTTCCATCCATACTCTCTACCTCTTGTTTTCCTCTTTCTGCTGCACTGATCTTTCCTGTATCTTTATGATGTTGACCCCCACACATTTTCCCCACATGACACATTTCTGAACTAAAAATGAATGTTCAAAAATTTCTTTAAAAAAATTTTTTTTGTAGTTGTAGATAGATAGCATGCCTTTATTTTATTTATTTTTATGCGACTAAGGATTGAACCCAGTGCCTCACATGTGCTGGCAAGCACTCTGCCACTGAATTACAGCCCCAGCCCTTATACACCACCTTCTTTGATTTAATAAGTTTTATTAGGAATTTTTGGATCTATGTTCATCAAAGATACTGGTCTGTAGTTTTCTTTCCTTGATATATCCCCCATCCCTTCTCTCTTTTTGGCCTCTGACTTAAGACATGCTTAAGACTTGCTTAAAGGCAAGTCCTTGAATGGGATTGTGATGATTTCATGATGAAATTGTTTTTTCCTTTATATTATTAGTTGCTAGTCTTCAAGCTTCTTTAGGCAGGAAGCAGGACTGTGTTGTTCTCTGCTGTATCTTTATTGCCTAAGAATGTGTGGCACATAGTTAAGTGTTCAAAAAATGAATCCTGTGTTTCAAAATTAGAACAGGATTATCAAACTGTAGCCTGCTGCCTGTTTTTGTATGGCACATGAGATAAAAATTGTTTTTCTATACTTAAATGGTTGAAAAGTTTTGAAGAGTATTTTGTGGTAGGTGAAAAGTATATGAAATTTCAGATTTCAGTGTTCATAGTGTTACTGGATCATAGTCAGACTTATTGGTTTACATATTGTTCATGGTTGCTTTTGTATTTTAACAACAGAGTTGAATAGTTAATAGCAAAGACTGGATGGCTCACAAAGTCTAAAACATTCACGGTCTGACCCTACCCCCAACTTGCTGACTTCTGTTCTAGAAGACAAAGAAGATTGACATAATTACAAAACAATATTTTGGTTTATATAGAGAGACTTAAAGGGGCCAACCATTTCATTTACTATATTATTGGATATCTATATAAAATTACATTTCAATATTTGTATTATATCATAATGTATGTAGCAATTTACCTGGTTTATCCATTTGATCAATTCCTTGAATAAAAAATAAAGGTATTTCCAGTATTCTTGATAGATAAATTAGTGCTATTTTTTTTGTTACATTATAATTATTTTTGTCAACTCCTGTGGTAGATTCTTCTTAATCATGATATCACTTAATTCTCCCAGTGACCTCATGAAGTTAGTTTGTAATACTGGGAAATGATACACTTTAAAAGAAAATACATATCTTCTGTCTACCTTGTTGTGGTGATTATAGTAGCCATTTAATACTTATTTAAAATAATTCAGTAAGTCTTTTATGAGCTTCTCTCTAGAAATGGGCTCCATGTTGCTGTTAGAAGTACATAATGTAATAATTTTTTACTTAAAAGACTTTTTTGAAATATAATCTAGGAATTTCAAAAGTTAAAGGGTAAATGACATTACTTTTTTTCACATGACACATTTCTGAACTAAAAATGAGTGTTCAAAAATTTCAGTTTTGTTTGCTTGTGTTTTTTTATGTAAATCTGAATCCTTATCTAAGATTTTTGTAATATTTGACTTGTAACTCTAAGTGTAAGAAATCCAGAAAGTTCACATGTTAGCAAATTCATATGTAATGTATGTATTATAGAAAGCAAATATACACTTTTTCTCTAATATGCCTTAATGTTTGAATTTGCTGTTTTAATTTGAAGGGAGTCTATTTGTCATTATCATTTAAAACATAAAATTAGCTAATATCATTTTTCATTTTCTCCTGCAGGTTAATAGCAATGAACTTACAAATGGGGTAATAAATGCTGCCTTCATGCTCCTGTTCAAAGATGCCATTAGACTATTTGCAGCATACAATGAAGGAATTATTAATCTGTTG
Source organism: Callospermophilus lateralis (assembly GCF_048772815.1). NCBI lineage: Eukaryota > Metazoa > Chordata > Mammalia > Rodentia > Sciuridae > Callospermophilus > Callospermophilus lateralis. The sequence continues at coordinate 139,012,479 of NC_135306.1, forward strand.
GGTAAATACTGTTGTAGCCTAATAACATTTTGTTTGTTATATGAATAAATAATATTTACTGAGTTGTTACTTAAAGCTACCTAAAAATTCATTGCAATATGTTTATTCATTATATTTTATTTGTAGAAAAGTCTGTGCCTGATTATATGTGCAAGTTATTAAATTCATATTTTTATAACCAGAATGTTCAGCTAGAAGACCTTAGATTGTATATATTTGTATATTGTAGTATACTGTGTTTAAACCCAGGGGGCTGTCTGTCATTGAACCATATTCCTACCAAACCCTTGCACGCCACCCCCCGCCCCCCTTTTTTCTTTTTGCCTGGGGCCTTGCTGAATTGCTGAGGCTGGTCTTGAACTTGTGATCCTTTTGCCTCAGCGTCTGGATTAACTGGAATTACAAGCTATGCCAATTGAACTTTGTATCTGTATTTCTTTATGTATTTTTATGTATTTCAGAAATATAAAAAAGAAACCCATTAAAAATTAAATGACTTTAAGATAGTAAATTTTATGGCATATATTTTAATCTTATTTCCTCATATTTTATTCCATAATCAGCTTTGTAAAATTGATTCCCCCCCCCCCACCCCTTAAATTTAATTTTGGGCAGGGGTGTGTGAGGATTGAACTTGGGGCATCTTGAATACTATACCTTGTCTACCACTGAGCTATACTTTGGTCCATATACTTAATTTTAAAATGAATAATTATTTTTAATGCATTAAACATTTATTTTTATGGGCGCCTTTTACTTTGAGGTATGGTAGGAATTTGTAGTGCTTTTTTGTGAATTCAGTGGAATGCAGGTACTTTTTGCTTAGAAATACTCATTTATTTTGGTGTGATTTGGATGAAATAATAAAATAACAGTAAAGAATGCCAAAATATTAGGTGTCAGATGTCAAGTATTTTTATTCCAGTGTGCTCATTCTTTCCCCATCCACTCTTTAGAAATATTTATTTAAATATAATTTTGATAAACTACACTAAAACAAGTTTATTCAGAGATGCTTTAATCTGCAAGGCTAGGAAAATTGGGCCTATTTTTTCATAAGGAGAAATGTAAGTTGCTCTTTTCTATAAAGTTCTGAAAAATATAGTCTTCTACCCTCTGATTAGTATAAATTAAGATTGTTAGCACTGTTCACATTAAAGTTAAATGAGCTTTCCAAGTGACTTTGAACATGGTGAAGTTGCCATTTAGTATGTTAATACAAATGCACTGTTAGTAAAAATAATTGTTTAAATATTAGTGCTTTTTAATGTGGAGTAAAGTATGATACGTACACATGGAAATATATACCCAGGAAATTTTGAGAGTAGCAGTATTGTTGAACAAATTAGTAATATGAGTAAAATCAAGTAATTTTTCTTATTTTAATATAATAGCATCTCTTGGCTAATTTGCTTTAAATAGCTAAATTAATTTAACACTGATGTTTTGTTGTAGGGTATATCCTTTGAGACCTATATGATATTTTTGGAGCTTTTACTGAATTTTTTTTCCTTTTAAGTGTTATATTTTGATGTGAATAAAAGTATTTTTATATTTACTTTTGGCAGAAAAATATTTTGATATGAAAAAGAACCAGTGCAAAGAAGGTCTTGACATCTATAAGAAGTTCTTAACTAGGATGACAAGAATCTCAGAGTTTCTCAAAGTTGCAGAGGTACGTGTCTTTCAGGGACTGTGCCTCCTCACTTGCTTTTTTATCTAAAAGTATGGGTATTGAGGAAATCACTCATTATCCAAATGAAAGATAGGTCTTCAGTATAGTAAGAATATATATATGCATATATATGGTCATGTTAATATGCCAAAATGAATTCTGTAGTAGGTATAGATGTGATATAATATTTAATAAAACATATGCTGCGTATTTAATTCAATAGGGCATATTAAAATCATCTATTTTTAAATTGTTCTCTATAAAATAAGATAAATGATATACCACGTAGGCTGTGATTTTTATGTTTAGAACCATGTATTTCAAAAGGTTTATTCTGTTAACTGTGGTAGAGAATATTCTATGTCAGTACACATTCCCTTTCTCCTGCAGCAGGAGACTCATATTTGAAAATGTCTTTGTTTGCATATAGAAGTGCATTTGTATATTTATTTATCATAAAAGTAGGTTATAGGATAATCTAATTTTGCGAATCTTTAAAAATTACTTTTCTGAAATTATCACAGAAGGCAGTTGTGGTAATGCTTGGGGGCATTATCTTCTCAACCCAGGGGCAGCTCTCAAGGGTTTTTCTTTTCTCCGCTGTCTACCTGTTACTGCTACAGATATCTCCCTAAAATAATTTGATCAATCACATCAAAGACAGTACCCTGAAACTAGCAGGATAGTGATTCTAGGCTGTAAAGCTATAGTGGTATTTTATTCGTTAGCTGATGGAATAGTATAGAACAGGATGATGAGACCTTTAAAGAAAATAGCCTTGTAGTCTTTTTGTTTTTGTTTTGTGGTACTAGGGATCAAACCCAGGTCCTTGTGCATGTTAGTTAAGCTTTCTACTATTCAGCTATATCCTCAGCCCTACCATTGTTGTTTTTCTGCTATTTTAGGTGCCTATTGAAATTTATTTTGGATTTAAAGATCTTTCAAGGATAAATCAGTGATTTTTTTGTTTTTTTGGTTTAGAGATGTTTATTTTTTTTGTATTACAATTCTTTTTTTAAAAAAATATATTTTAAAAAAATATTTCTTTATAATCAGTCATATGCTAAAAACATGAAGGTAGAATTTATGCTCAGATTGCAGTAAAATTTTTAAAATAAGTGTTAATTTGTTGATTTTTCTCTTTGTCCTCTTGTGTTCTTTCTTTGCATTTGGTAGTTATAGTTACTGGCATAAGTTTTTAAGCACTTCCATCTCCAGAACCATCTGCTCCATATGATCTAAGAGATACAAGGACTCCCTTGCCTTAAAATATTCTGTCATGATATTGTATGTGGGCTTGCACTTTGATTAAGAGATCTTAGTTCTTGGAGTAAAGGCAAGAGTAACCTTTTGAAATATGTTTCAAGGGGACACATGTCTCAGGCAGTAATGAGCTATTAACATCATTCTGGGATCCTCAGAAGTTGAGAAAAAGAAGAATGACTAGCAAATGAAACATGGCCACAGGATGGGATGCAGTTTTCTTAAGTTATGTGCTAGAATATGTAGGAACTTTTTTTTTTTCCTGAAAACTACCTTGTTCCTGAACTTTGTGGAAGTGTGTTGGGGGTTTTATGGACACAGATATATCTTGTTTAGATATTTCTTGACATATGTATAAAGCCTAAACTACCCAACTGACCATACATTTGGTAATTATCAGGGAAAGCTAATTTTATGGAGAAAGACAAAAGTCAATATCATCAGGTTTGTTTAAGTTTCTGTGTTCCAAGGAACTTGTTCATGGTTAGTCTCCCTCATTCTTGCCATAGTATTTTTATTATATGACAGAATTTTTCAGATTTAGCAAGGTTGCTTATATAGGTCTTTAGAATTTTACCTTAATATAGGCTTCACTTAAATTTCTGGCTTTAGTTCCTATACTATTTAAGATTCTTAGAGCCATCAAATAATATATATGCCATTGGAAACATTTAGTGATATCTTTGAAAGTTAAATATTTTTCTGTTTTTAAGAGGTCAGTCTATAATATGTCATTTTCCCACAACTTATTCATAAAAATCTTTATTATAATTTTATCTGCTAAATATAATGCTTTTTCTTACAGCAAGTTGGAATTGACAGAGGTGATATACCAGACCTTTCACAGGTAAGTATATTATTAAAATATCAGTTCACTTTCTGTTGTATACTGTAATGCTAAGATAATGGATAGTTTATAACCCCTACTGTCAAAGAGATCAGTGTAAGTTTTTCTACAGAGATTTTATCATTTTGATATATTCCTGAAGATTGTTCTAATATTATAACCACATATAATGATCACATAAATGATCATTCTTCCTGCTACTATTGTATACCAGTCCTTTATTTATTTCCTTTAGTTTTCCTCACCCAGTCATTATCAAAAACAGAAGAAAAAGTAAAAACAAAACCTGGGAACTGAACTTAGAATAGTATTGTACAAAATTTTCATTATATTAGTGGTAGAGAATTATTTTACATAAGATTTTTGTTTGTTTTTTAAAAAAAGTAAAAAGTTTTGCTTTGACTTAGGTGGGAGTATTAAATAGGGATAAACATCAAAGTATAATACAGAATTAAGAGAGTGGGCTTTGTGGTTAAACTACCAGAGCTTAAGTCCTGATTGCAGTTAGCTGGCCTGGTGATTTTGAGGAAGTCACTTTTTATACTTTAACTTTCATCTTCTGTAAAATGGGAATATTATACTGCCTACTTCACACAGTAGATTGTGGATTAAATGAGCTAATACCTAAAACATATGAAGAGTAAAAAATATTTAGTTAATGTTAACTGTTGTTTATCATCATCTTTAAAAAAATTGTGGGAAAGAAACATTATACCTGCAGTTTCTTCTGGCTTATTCTCAGTGTTTCATTTACTGAGTATTTAGAAAGTGTCTGGTATAAACTGTCTTTGTTAAATCACTTATATCAGTTTTGTCCTTAATAGGTGACATCTCTTTTACCTTGTTTTGAACCATTCAATGACATCTTTCAAACACTTTGTTGTCACTGTTTCTCTGCATTCATTCTGATTTATTCCTCTGATCTCAAGACTAAGTATGCAGTAGATCTAGTTATGGGTTATATGTAAGTAAAGCACTCATGCATATGTCCACATGAGATGAACTGGCTTCATTAAGACTGAGCATGTTATTCTGGGCTGAGTATGAGACACAGGTATTGCTTGAAGAATGTACAGTATAAAATGATCCGGCAGCTTCAGATTGCTCCATTATCCACCTAATTTGTCATGCCAGGTTCTTCTATATTTTGTTTTAAAATAGTAAATTTTAAATAATACATAGAAATTACCTGTCATTTGTACTTGAATATTCATAGCATTATAATTGGGCAGGGTTGGCCAGCCTTTATCCCTTCCTCCTTCCCTCTCTCTTTATTGTTGATTGTTAAGAAAAAAGAACAACAAGCCAGGCATTATTTTGGTGAGTCAGAAGTTTTTCAGGAGTGAACCAAAAGTTGCCTACACGTTAGGTAAGATGATGGTAATGTAGAAGAATGGAAATTAGCGATTACTTATTATTATTTTTTTTTTAGAAATTCCTCTAAGATGTGAAGCATCTTAAAAGAATTAAAGCATCTTTAATTCTTAACTGAAATATTTGTGTTTTCAAAAAGTTATATATGCTTAGGAATTTTAGAAATGTTTTGTCATGACTTGTAACTTTAATATTTGTAAGCCACCTCTTAAACCTTTCAGAAAAAATTGAAGTACAGTTTGAATGGGCACAGTTTTAACCTGCGATTTATCTGTGCAGTGGATTTGCTAGTGTTGTCTACTTTATGAATTCAGTGATCTTCTGCAAGATAGCTAACATGCTGCTGTTGTGTTAGAAGAGCTTTTTAAATGTTAATCACAATCCTCAACACCCCTATGATCATCTGCACTAAAAGCTCTTTAACTTTTATCATGTGTAAAATGCTGATTAACAGACTCGTTGCTGGGGGGAGAGGATGTACATGTACAATGTTCTCTTTTCATTATAAAAATCAATCTTACAATCTAGTTTTTTATTTTAAAAATAGTTTTCTCCTAGATCTCCCTTGTGCTAAGGTCTTGGTATATATTGTTTAGACAAAATACTGAAAGAAATGATTAAAGTTATAATTTGAAGAGGAATTAGCTAGGTGCTGCCTCTTGTGTTTTTGGATTGTGTAACCAGAAACTTCTCAAATCCCATAGAATATTTGGGGTAAAGAAATGTGATTGAGCTGAGAACTATGACACATGCCTATAATTCCAGCAGCTTGGGCAGCTGAGACAGGAGGATTGCAAGTTCAAAACCAGCCTTAGCAACTTGCCCTAAGCACCTTAGTGAGAACCTAACTCAAAATAAAATACAAAAGGGGCTCAGTGGTTAAGTGCCCATGGGTACAGTCCCTTGTACTTACCCCCCATGTCATTGATGCATTTGCTTTGCTTAAATAGTGAACCATTCTTTCCCTGTGTACTGGAAGATTTCCTCTTGAAAGAAATTTGACTCTTAACCAAATACTAGTTTGATATTTGACCAATAGTCCAAGAGTTTTAAGCTAGTCTTCAGTTTTTAAAAAATATTGTATAAAGTATCCATTTCAGTGAAATTTCTTAGATATAGACATTTGTTTAACCAATATACCATTCAAGACAGATCATTTTCATCACCCCAATCTTTTGTGTCCCCCTTCATGTACAATTACAAGTTTGAATTCTGATATAGGCTTTAGAGATGCTTCAAAATGCTCCAAAAAGTGGGAGATTCTGTATGTGGCCCTTGGCCTCATGTGACAGGCCATAGTTAAAATGTGGCCACACAAAAAGTATTTCTGAAATTACTCTTAGGCTATGTTTCTGATAATATTGTGAAACCTATAAATTCATATTTAGATTTGGGACCCCTTCCCAAGATATTATATATACACACAAATATTCAAAATTAAGAAATTCAGAAGACTTCTGATCCTAAGCATTTCAGATAAGAAATACTTGGTTTGTAGCATAGTTTTATCAGTTCTTGAACTTAATATGAATAGAATCAATAAGTTATATTAGTTGTAGACATTCAATGGCAATACAAATTTAAACTTTGCGTATCCTACTATACTCTCACAACACAGATCATTTGAGATACCAGATGTATGAGATTTTTTTCCCACACACACCAAGCAAGCAATCCTGTAAACACCAGTTGGGTGTCTCCTAATTCACTTCAGTTCAATTTAATTCCAACACACTCTACCTGAAGAGAACTCCAGATCCCAGAGTCCCCAAATGTGCTATCTCCCTCCCACTTGAGATGTGAATCAATAGGAGGCTGTTTTACCAGTATTTATGACTGGCTACCTATAAATTAGGGTTCCAATAACCCTCCTCTTCAGGTTTGGTTAATTGCTAGAGTGATTCAGAGAATTCAGGGAAACAGGTTTGCTGGTTTATTATAAAGGATAAAGAGTTTTATAGGATGAAGCATGTAGGAAGGGATGTGGAGCTTGCATGCCCTCTCTGGGCATGTCATTTCCCCCAAACATCTAATTATTTGGTCCAAAGAAACTTTTTGAACTGACCTTTAGGGTAACATGCACAACCCTTAGAAATATGATTAGACAAAAGGGTATGATTAATGCTAACAAACTGACTGGAAAAAAACAGATCTGTCTGTTCAGATTCTTCTAGGCCTCTCTATTCGGTCTGCCTTTCTCCCAGGTGTGGGACAGGGTCCCTTTTGAAATGTTGGGTCTAATGATCTATTATCACAAAAGGTAGATCAGAAAATTACTTTATGGCCAGCTTCAAGATAGAAGAGAAGATTAGAGCATTTTTAGTTTCTGTAATGGTCCTTGGGGAGAGAAATCCTAGTTTGTATATCCTCCCTTGGGGAGAAAAAGGAGCAGGTGAAAGGAGGCAGGAAGTGAGAAAGACAGACTTTGCTTCCTGAGCTCTGAAGCACTCTTAGGAATCCCGCCAACCTGTGTAGAAGATTGAATCCAGGGTCTTGTGCATGTTAGGCAAGTGCTGTACCTCTGAGCTATATCCCAGCTCACTCTTAGGAACTTACAAAGGCTGTAGGAGCTGTATGTTAGTAACAGTAGACAAAAATAAGAGGGATGTGTGTATGTGTTTGTGTATTGTAATATCATATAAGTATTTACTTTTGTATCTGGCTGATAAACATGTTTCCAGATCTTTCCATGTTGTTAAATATACCATTAATTAATTCATTCTTCATTATTTTTAAGTAGTATTTCATTTTATGTGAACTTACAGTTTTCCAAATGGATTTGGGGATTGCTCAGATTCTTGACTATTATAAATAAAGTTACTTAAAACATTGTTAAATGAGTCTTTTCTTACGTCGATAAGTTTTCATCTCTTTTGAGTTAATAATTAGTGAAATTGAGTGGTTACGTAGTTGGGTAAATAATTAGGAGTGAAATTGGGTCATTAGGTAAATGTGTATTTAACTATAAAAGTCCTGATCCTTTTACAGGTGATGCGTTCTCACCAGTGGTGTATAAGAGTTCCAGTTCCATATCCTCTCTAACAATTGATGTAGCTCATCTATTTAATTTTAGCCATTCTCATGGATGAAAAGGTGTATTTCATTGTAATTTTAATTTGCATCTCCTTGATGCTAATCTTCCATGTCACTTATCAGTAACTACCCTAAAGTAATGTATGGATGCATTTAATTACTCAGCAAATAATTAATTATCTGCCGCATGCTCATTAATATGTCTAGATTTTAGGAGTATGTGTTCACTTAAAATTCAAATAAGTTAAGTATAAAAAATTAAAGTCCTTACAAGATCTTTTTAATGTTTCATGTTTACATAGTCTTCAGTTTTTTATATTTTTGTTGTATTCTTATTAGTACCTCCAGCTAGGTCATGTTTATATAATAAGATAGTAGTCATTATCATTAGGTACCTAAAACTTCTTCCTCAGTGTTCATTAGTGCCAGAGGAACATACCTATTTTTGTTGCTCTCATGTTAGATAACACTTGATTTTTTGGCCAATGACCTGATTATTATGAAAATTTAATATTTGTACAATTCTAGGCCCCCAGTAGTCTTCTTGATGCTTTGGAACAACATTTAGCTTCCTTGGAAGGAAAGAAAATCAAAGATTCTACAGCTGCAAGCAGGTACATTATTGTTTGTAGGCAAAGAGTGGGAGTGATTTTTCTGAGGGGGTAGATGATCCAAATCAAGTTTCAAGTCACTTTTTTTTCCCCCTATCTTGATTTAATTATCTATATTATGGGCTTAATTATACTGTCAACCTTAAAGAATTGGTAACAGGATTAAATGTATTAATTCATGTTAATTCTTGGAATATTTCCTGACCTTCAATAAATGTCAGTGTCTTTTTAGATGATGACAATAATGCCTTGGTTCAGAAGTGTTTTTATGTCAGCATTCCTCATAAAGATAATGCATTATTTATATTGTTCCTTATAATTATAATATACTTTATATTAATTTATAATAGGAAAGCTGGAACTTAAACCAAGAATGTCTGACATGAAATTTCATTATCTTTTTCTAATGCCAGTTCATGGGATTGGTTTCTCACACGTCATATTTTAATCAGTTCAAATTTTGCACTAATTTCCCAGTTAATCTAGCAAATTGAAAATAACACAAATCGTCTCAAATCAGTGTTGTGACATGATTTTTATGTTGAATAATTACTTGAGTAAATCTCATGTTTTCTTATGAAAATTTCCTTTCAACAGTAAAGAATTTAAAGTGTAATGAGACTCTTCCTTTTGTTCTTTTTTCCTAGTATTAAAATTTAAATAATTTCCAAGAGGAAAAGTCATTAATGAATTTTAAGACTTTTTTTAAATCCTGGATTTGCACTTCGAATTTTCTAGTGGGCTTTTGAAGTGCCATGAGAGTCTAAATGTGAAAGTTTGATTGTTTGAGAAAGTAATGTTCACATGTACCATTTTACTTGAAGTATTTATCATAAAAGCTATCATGTTTCTTGGATTTTTATCACAACTATATTACTGTTCCTTTCTCTTCTGAGTTGTATCTTTTAGGTATAACAATATAACAATATTATTGTTACTTTATGTACTTAAAAGTAGAAATTAATGATGTTTAGTTTGTGGTAAAGGAAAATTAATAAAGGTCAGGATAGTTTTTCTGGCTAGAATTCTTTTAACACATATTTTTATTTATCTTGGAATTTAATGTTGAGTTTATGGTTTGGATAAATTTTTGATAAAAGGGAAAGGGGGTGTCTTGCTGCGAATCTGCTAATAAGAAATGGTGCATTGTGCACCATTTGTATGTTAGGAACAGTAGACAAAAATAAGAGGGAGCCTTTTCAATCCGTTTGAAAAGGCAATTCTAGTTTGGCAGAAGAGCTGCACATAGAAAGGAGATACCACATAGCCTAGTGGCTGGATTGAAATTGATCTTCTTTTCAAGGAATCTGAAGTCCTCAGGGGAATGACATCTTCAAATGTCATTATAGGGAAACATACCTAGCCATAACATTACTTAGTGATGCTCATGGTTTGGTGTTCTTATGGAAGCACTGCCCCAAACCAGGTTTAAATTGGTGAAGGATATTTCCCTATGAGAAATGTAATGCTTTTTTCTATCAGGACTTTCCTGGGAATATGAAGGCTCTTTCCCAATTGCATTGGTTCCCTCTTCTTGGGGTTTAGAAGAGTCAGGTTCTACTCTTGTGAATTTTTTCCAAAGTCTAACACTTAATTCTAAGTCAACGTTGTTCTAATTTGCTCTAATCTTGTAGGCCACTAGTTAAAATATTTCATTTGAAGTACAGCTTTGGGTTTGTAAGTTAAGTTTGCAATTAGAACTTACTCATGACAGGGTTGCCAAGAGCATATATGATCTGGATCTCTAATGTAAATTGTTTGACAGAAAAATCAAATGACCTTTGTCCAATTATCCTAGGGCCACAACACTTTCCAATGCAGTCTCTTCTCTGGCAAGCACTGGCCTATCTCTGACCAAAGTGGATGAAAGGGAAAAGCAAGCAGCATTAGAGGAAGAACAGGCACGTTTAAAAGCTTTAAAGGTAAGTGAGTACATTTTATTTTTTTAGAAAAGCAAATATGGGTATTCATAAAGTAATTGAGATGCTACACAAATTTAATAGTTTTTAATTTGTGGTTATCACATGGGTTGAAACAGTCTAATTTTTTATCTGGACAGAATAATGGGTGTTAACTGGAAATACTCTACTGCTGTCTTTCTAAACAAAATTAGAAAGCACTTTTTTTTTGATGACTGTAAAAATAAATCTGGTTTCTGAATTCCTTATGATAGTTTCCTTTCTCAACAGGAGCAGCGCCTAAAAGAACTTGCAAAGAAACCTCATACCTCTTTAACAACTGCAGCCTCTCCTGTGTCCACCTCAGCAGGGGGAATAATGACTGCACCAGCCATTGACATATTTTCTACTCCTAGTTCTTCTAACAGGTATGGGGAGAGATTAAAGTTATCTTTGGTTATTCAGGTACAAAAAATTCTAATAAAAGTGTTGCAGATTTTTTTCAGGTTTACTCTGATTTATGAAGTAAATTACTTTGATTATCCCTAAGTTCACACAAAAGGGATGGTGCTAAATGGTGTAATTGGTAGAATATGAAATGATATTTCATATTTAGGAAATGGAACTTGACAAAATTACCATTTTTACTAATTGGAATATAACAAAAGAAAATCAGTATTTTCTGGGGAAGTCATTGACTCTTTCCAGAAAAGCTATAATTACTTGAATTCTATGTAAATTTAATACACAGTATTGGAATACTTTTCCAGGCCTCTTTAGAAATATGTTGTTAAATGAAGGACATACAATTGTTATCCTACAGAAATTGTTCCTCTTTTTGAGGGTTACATCATTGGGGCTCCTTTTTTCCCCTTTAGTTTTTAATGTTTTAATTTGTGTGCGGGCGGTGGCTCATTAGCAAAGTTTAGCTAGGAAATAACATCTCTTTCCAAAATATTTTCCTAGCACATCAAAGCTGCCAAATGACCTGCTTGATTTGCAGCAGCCAACTTTTCATCCATCTGTACATCCTATGTCAAGTACTTCTCAGGTAGCAAGTACATGGGGAGGTAAGCATTAATGATTTCTACTTTATATGTTGTATAAGTTTCTCCCCTCTCCATTGTGTGATGTTTTATTCATTTGTATAGTTTTTGGTTACACTTGATACATGAGAACTTGAGAAATATTAAAGTGGCACTGAAATAATTTTATGGCTTGAAGACATTTTCATTTCATGAATGGAATTTTGGAATTTACATTAATTAAATTATGAAATGATGTTTAATGAAGATGAAATTAAATATAAGAGGCAAGGCCACCTTTCTAAGTATGAAATCATTCTTTCAATGTGAATTTGATTCCATAATCAGAAATTTGCTTTTGATACAGGAAAAAATTTACTTTTCTGGGAAAACCCTCTTCTTTGTCAGTGTATGACAATGTTCTAGAAAAACTTAGATGGTATTATCAGGTAGTCAGGTATGTTGTGACCAGGTATCTCATGACAAATTTTAATGTTGATTTATTCAGACCTGTAAGATTTTGGTACTTATAAAATTTCTCCCTAGCACCAGCAAGAATATTTGCTACCCTTGAAGAGTTCTTTGATTATGAGGTGACCATAGCCTATCATCTTTGAAGGAAAGTGCCTAGTCCATGTCAGTTTCTACACAGTTTTGCTTAGATATCTGGTTTTCAAATTGCTTCTTTGGGTTGTTTTTGGTGCTTTTGTTTGTATATATAAGTATTATTTTATAAATAGTTATTTAAAAATTGCTATGAAGGAAAAGGAGGTGTTCTAAGAGGGAAGGATACTAAGTAGAAAATGTCTCAAGTTAAATTTTATATTGGCTTACATTTTAAAATCTAAATTGATAGACTTATCACTCATAGCAAAGTTTTTTTTTTTTTTTTTATTGGTTGTTCAAAACCCTACAAAGCTCTTGACATATCATATTTCATACATTAGCATACATTAGCTTCAAGTGAGTTATGAACTCCCTTTTTTACCCCAAGTACAGATTGCAGAATCACATGGGTTACACATCCACATTTTTACATAATACCATAATAGTAACTGTTGTATTCTGCTACCTTTCATAGCAAAGTTTTTATAGCATTTGAACTAGGTTGTTCTCTTCTTTATTTTAATGATTTGCATTTCAAGAAAAATTTTTTAGTACTTCTTTCTTTCTTTGTATTCCTTTATTTTATTTATTTATATGTGGTGCTGAGGATCGAACCCAGTGCCTTACACATGCCAGGTACTTACTTGCTTTACCATTGAGCCACCACCCCAGCCCTGGTACTTATTTCTTAAAAGTACTGTTTTTGTATACTATTATGTAAGCCATGTGAAATCAGGAGTTTTAAAAATAATTTGTTCATTGCTATATTCCCAGTGTGTAGAGCCCCTTTTTTTTTAATTTAAGTATTTTTTAAGTTGTTGATAGACCTTTATTTATTTACATGTGGTGCTGAGAATTGAATCCAGTGCCTTACACATACCAGGCAAGTACACTACCACTGAGCCCCAGCCCCAGTCCTAGAGCACTTCTTGATATATAGCAGGTACTTAAATAAATTCATTTAACAGGTAATTAGTTGACTCCTGTTCTGGGCAGATATTTTATGGTGTGGCAAGAAACAGTAAAACACTAAAACAGTAGATTTTTAGACTAGTTTTGTGAGTCTTAATGAATTAAAAAAATTAATGCTGAAGACTAGTTAATTTAGCAAAATCTTAAGATCTTGGAGTAATTTCTAAAAATGATAAGATAGCTTAAATTCAGTATTTCAAAAATACTGAAGAATGAACCATAGGCATCAAATTAAGGTTAAGAAAGGAATTTCTTAACCCACTAAGTCCTAAGGTTTCAATTCTGTCAACATTTCAGCAAAAATTGTGATTTTAATAGGTTGGAAATCAAAATCTAGAGTTTATACATCTCTTTATTTGTTTGTTTTAGTACTAGGGATTGAACACAGTGGTACTTAACCACTGAGCTACATCCCAACCCTTTTTATTTTTTATTTTGAGATGAGGTCTCACTGAATTGCTTGAGGCCTTCCTAAGTTGCCGAGGCTGGCCTTGAATTTGTGGTTTTTCTGCCTCAGCCTCTTAAGTCCCTGGGATTACAAACATGTGTCACCGCTCCTGGCATGTATATGTGTAAATATATATACCCACATATATTTATTTTCCAAATGCTCTAATGATTTACCATTGCTTTTTTTAAAAAATATTTTTTAGTTGTTGATGGACCTTTATTTATTTGCTTATTTATATGTGGTGCTGGGAATTGAACCCAATGCCTCACACGTACAAGGCAAGTGCTCTATTGAGTTACAACTCCAGCCCATACCTATTTACTTTTATCAAAAGAGTAAACTTCTGAAAACATAATAATTAAATAATAACTTTAAAGTTACTGTAAGAGGTATATTTGTTCCTTGATTATATCCTGATTTTAGGATTGTCAATCTGACAAATTTATATGCTTGTTTTCTTCTGTTAATTGCTTTAGAATTAACATGATCATTTAAGTAGTTTTGACTTTTTCCTATTTCTAATAAAATAAGACTGAAAAGTTATTTTTTTGAGTAGACTAAAATTTTAACAGAAGGCTTAATGAAATTAGTATATTTAGTACTTCAAAGAAACTTAACTGTGAAATTCTTAGTGGTTTTTATCTGGACATACTTAGTTAATTTCAATGAGAAAGTTTTTGGAGTGATTTAACTCATGAAAGTAAACAGACTATATTGTGGGAGAATAATTAAGTACTTTCAGCTTTAAGAATTACTTGGTGTCCTATAAACAAATTATTTCATAATAATCTATGCATAAACACAGTTTGTGAAATATATTTAATCATGTCTATTTTTGTTTTCTGTTATTTTGCTTTGTTATTTTCATAAAATTTCCCCTCATATTTTAACATTCAGTTCGCTATGCATGAGTAGTGAGCCCATCAAAAGTCAAAATCAAGAACAGTGGGAACAGAGGCAATAGAAATTCTACTATTATTTTTCTAAAACCTTTTTGTTAACATACAAGGAATGAGCCCTTCAATTTAAGCAGAACTAAACCCTGTCTTGACTTACACATAAAGGTACTTGACTTCTAAGTTGGTGATAATTTTAGGGTTTTGATTTCTGCATGACTAAAGAACTGAAGATTGTTTGAAGCTAAGAACTTTCAGATTATCATAAAGAAATTTAACATATGAAAAGATTTCATCATCTTGAAGTATTTTGAAATTAGCCATTTATCTGAGCACTTTAATATATAAAAGTTTATATCATGCTTTTTGCAGCATGTGACAAAAGTATGATTTTTTAAATAATCCCCAAATCTTGTTCTGTGCTTACTTTGCTTTTATTAGTTAAATATGCATGTTAATAATAGAACGAGTATTTAATTAATTTCTTATCATAACTATTTTATCATAAGCATTTGTATTCCTAGACTTTGTATGTTTTTTAAAAATATTTATTTATTTTTTACTTGTGGCTGGACACAATACCTTTATTTATTTATTTTTATGTGGTGCCGAGGATTGAACCCAGGGCCTTGCATGTGTTAGGCGAGCACTCTACCGCTGAGCCACAACCCCAGCCCAAGACTTTGTATATTTATATGAGAAGATAAATTAAGCTTCCACCTGAAAATGAAAGAGAGAACACAAGCTCCCCTTGTTCCCTTGTTTGCATTGTTAGGGAGGCTTTGATTTTCAAGAAATGGTCAGGAGTCTAAATAAGCACTTGGTGTTGATTAGGTTTTTATTACTCAAAAAACTTTGAGTTACAGTGCATCTAAAAATATACAATATTATCAGCTCAGTGCACTTTTGAGTATTTGAAGCAAGATTTAAAATTTTATATATATATATATATATATATATATATATATATATATATTTATATTTATATTTATATATATATTTAGTTGTAGGTGGACACAATACCTTTTTTTTGTTTATTTATATGTGGTACTGAGGATTGAACCCAAGGCCTAGGTTCAAACCTAGGCGAGCACTCTACTGCTGAGCCACAATCCCAGCCCTAGGTTTTCAAAATTTAAGTGTGAAAGAATTATCCATTCCGAAGTTTCATTTGCTTTATTTTTAACTGGCATGAAGCACACAATATTTCATTTAAAAATTCAGTTTCATTTGTAAATATAGATTATCAAGCGTTTACGACCCCAAGGCTATATATAATATGACCATGGTGTTATTTCAGTCCTTATTTTAGCTTTTTAAAATTATTTTTCCATGACTCTGGTTGCCATAAAATTAAACTTTCATGTGAATAATGATTCAAAAAATGGACAAAATTATTTTTTTAAAGTTTAGAAGATTTAGAGTTGCCAGTCTAGTAAGTAAATAAGTTGGAATAACTAGAACATTATTATCATCATCTTGAACAATAAAAAATACAATATAAATTTATAAATAATTATTAATTAAATGTTAATAATAGATTACAATGATATAAAGTTCCTATAATATTTTATCAAGTAGATTAGAAACTGGTTTTTCTTATTGTCTGATTGATCTACAGTATAATGCATTTGTATGTGTTTCTGCATATTCGTCTCAGATGTTTCATATAATAGAAAATGATTAAAATTAGGTGCCTAGATAAAATGGTATTAATCAATTAAACAGCAGATAACTGGTAACCATTAGTAAACATGTCTTTTCTCATGAATCAGTGGATCTGCTATAGAAATGCAATTTATTCATTTATTTATTTATGTATGCATGCACATTTGTACTGGGGCTCAGACCCAGGACATTGCACATTCTAGGCAAATGCCTAGAATGTCACCAAGCTACATCCCCAGCCCTGTTCTTTTTATTTTAATGACTCCTCTCATTGTTTGTTTGTTTTGTTGTTGTTGTTGTTTGGTTTTTTTTGGCTTGGAAGATTAGAGAGATGTTTATATTACACGGTCAACAAAGTATTTTGTACTTTAAAACTCGGTGCCATTATTAAGTTTAAAATAGTACTTATTGTCCAACTGGTCAAGTCTAAACTTAATTCAACTCCTTTCTTATGCAAGGAGCAGTTAGAATAGATAGCATTGCCTTTTTATGTTAGTATAAAAAACCCAGTTTTTTATATCTGCTTCTTATTGTTTATTTCTGAGTTATTTTTTCTGATTCTTTGTCCTGTTGTTTCTTTTACTGGGGAGTAGATAGGAAGGAAGACAATGTTAAAACATCATTTGAGTTTGAATAGCATAATCAGCATACTTTTGAGAAATTTATAGGACTTCATATTATATAAATATTACAGTTTTATTAAAAATATGTATTATGCAAACCCATGACCTCAGTGTTTTCTTAGTATTTTCCTCTTTCAAATAGTCAGGTTTAGGGTTTTGGAACATTGAATTTACTTGACTGAATAACTCTAATTTTTTGACTTTAAAGGAAGTGTCTGACATTGTAGTCAGTGAGCTGATCCTTAGGTCATTGCTGCCCTCTTGTCAGTTATTCAGTCTTAAAAAAGTGAAATACAATGCCTACTACTGGAAGTACCGCTGTATTCTTCAGTGAAGGTGAAGAACTTGACAAAAATAGACAAGAAGCTTCTACTGGTTAAAAGTGTAGAATTCTTGTTTTTAATTTATAAAATAGAAAAAAAAAGTCTTTTAAAACTTTTTTGCTACTCTTTTTCTTCTCTCTTTAGTTCACTCTTCAAAGCTTAAGAATATAGGTAAATGAATTTTAGTTGTTGGAATGATTATGATGAATGAAGTATAGGTACAGGAAATCTGATTCTAGAATAACTTTTGATGTAGGATTTGATTACAGTAATTAGTATATTAGTCCTATGATGAGAACATTGCTTTTGATCTTCCATCAAAAAATCATTTGAAAGACTCTAAAGCTCTTAGCTAGACCTTCAAAGCTATTGCCCTCTACTAAATGGGCAGTCTTTCATCTTTGTTCCTAAATGTCAAAAATCTCTTAAATCCTTAAATTTTTTTCTTCATTTTAATATTTTATTTCCTACTTCTCAGCTGGTACAGGAAATACTGCAATACTATAAATAGCCTCTTACCCCTAATTTGAAATTATCACCCTTCTTTTTGAAAGTTTACTTATACCACACATATACCAATTGTTTGTGTCAATTATTTGAGTAAACACAGCTGTGCAACCAAAGCAAATTCATTGTCACCTAGGACAGGGAAGGTGGGTCAAGGTGAGTGGCTCTTTTATGGAAACATCTTGATTATTCTCTTTTAACTGTTGGCTTTCTAATGTTGGGAGAACAAATCCTTAACCTGCTGCTGTTGTTAATGGACACATAAATGTTTTTTTTTTTTTCTTTCCCTAAAGATTCCTTTTAAAATATCCATTAGATGTGTTTGCATTTAAATTAATAAATAATAATATAGCTACTACTTTTCACTTTGCATCTTTTGACTAATTGCAATACTAATTTATTTACTTCCTTTCTTCATTTTGCCATAATACATTTGGACTGCACAGATCCTTTCTCTGCTACTTTAGATGCTGTTGATGATGCCATTCCAAGCTTAAATCCTTTCCTCACAAAAAGTAGTGGTGATGTTCACCTTCCCATTTCTTCAGATGTATCCACTTTTACTACTAGGACACCTACTCATGAAATGTTTGTTGGTAAAGTACCATTTAACATTTTTTTGCAATTCATGTTTATACTGCCTAAGTATT
Source organism: Callospermophilus lateralis (assembly GCF_048772815.1). Classification (NCBI taxonomy): domain Eukaryota; kingdom Metazoa; phylum Chordata; class Mammalia; order Rodentia; family Sciuridae; genus Callospermophilus; species Callospermophilus lateralis. Next base: position 139,030,901 of record NC_135306.1, read on the forward strand.
TTTAATGTAGTCATTAATACTTTTAAAGCACTGCAAAATCACTTTGGATTTTAACATCAAGTTGTAAAATAAACAAAAAAGCAATAATAATGTAATAATGTAGTGGGGTTTTTAAATAAACACTAGTGTCCCTAATTTTATTTAATATAGGTTTTTAGTTAAAAAAAAAATTTTCTTTGATGTTGAACTCTTTTAAAGTGTTTTGTTCTCTGTGAAATACTCCAACAGTCTAGCATCACAGGGAACATCTTCCTTATTAGGAGCCGATTATAAAGTAATACCTTTGTGCTTGGGAGGATGTTGGAAATACTCTTAGTGTAGTGATCTTAACCATTTTTTTTAAACTGTTTCAAGTTACAATTTTATATTGTCTAATCCATACATACCCCTTCATCCCAATCTTAGGGTTTCACATTATTGTTTGCCTGGAGACAAGTAAAAAGTAGAAACTATGTGGTATGTTTTAACTAATAAAGTAGAAAAGTGATTTGACTTGAATAACCTGTGTTTGCAGTATAAAAATCCATAAAATGGCAGTTTCATACTTGAGTTATATAGGGAAAAGTGAATTTCTAAGTATATACTAAAATAGAATTAATTCTGTTTAAAAAAAGAAAAGGCTAGCTGCTCTCTTCAATATAGTGAAACTGTAGTTATTCAGTTCAGAAAAACAGTTTAAGGTGATATGAATTTGAATATTTGATAAAATAGCATGTGAAAAGTCATTTTGTTCCCTAAACAGATCATATGGGTACATTCAAAATATTCTGTTGGATATGTATGAGAGAGAGGGAGGAATTAAGTAGAATGTTAATAGGGGAGTCCAGAGAAAGTTTCAAGTTAGTCTAACTATATATAGCTAGTCTAAAGCTCAATCAATATATATATATATATATATATATATATATATATATATATATAGTATGTATAATATATAAAGAATATATTATATATTTATATATAAAGAATAATAATCAATTGGAGTAATTCCTTCTTGTTATTGTAATACAAAACTGTCAAATCCTGTTTATAGGATTATTAACAACCCAGAAAAATCGGGGAATAGCTGTATATCTCAGTATCCTCCACCCCTGCTAGAGGAAGACATGTATCTGATCATATGGTGCTCAGTGTAATAGGTAGCTTGTCCTCGTGGAAGCTGTAAGAATATGAATTAATTGTAAGTCAAAGAGTGGGTTTTAGTCCTAAGTATGCCATATATGTGAGTGTGACCTTGTCTAGGCTTCCTTCCTGAACTGTAAAACTAGACTAATGAAGATAGATTAGTATTGGCTAAAAAGTAAATTCTCTGTCTCCCAGAGCATCACACACAGATATACACTTCCAGTTTAGTGAGATATGGTCTCACTGAGACTGACCTCAAACTTGAGATCCTCCTAGTTCAGCTAGCTGGGATGATGGGCATGTAACACTGCACTTGGCCTTCATGTATTTCTTTTTTTAATAAGATAGGATTGGTGTGTAAGTTTTTGTTTTTTTATGTTTTTTAATTTGATGCAAACAGTAGTTTGGTCCTCTCTCCTCCTCCTCTTCATCTATGGTATAGTATGGAGTTTAGGTTCTTTTTTTTAGTATGTTCTAATTTGAAGAACCCTTTTTTATTTTCTTTCTTTACTTATTCCATCCCGTTTTTAACTGTTCCTTCTCTTTCTTTTCTCCCTCAATCACTCCCTCGCTTCCTACCCCCACCTGGCCCGCCCTAATTATCCCTTTCTGCCTTATATACCCTGTCAGAATTTTTTCTGGCATTTAAGCTTATCCTAACACTAGCTTTATGTCATGAGCCTTCTATTGTAGGCTGGCTTATTTGGAGGTAGGTAATGGTATCTCGAAAATTTATCAATTTATTTATACAGGAGATACTCCTCCACCCCACCAAATGAGTTTTTTAGAAATTTCTCAAGAAAAAATATTTACTTTTCAATAACGCATTTTTGGCTAATTTTGTTTTCCTTAATTAAACACATTATGGTGGTGTTAATATATGCCTGTGCTTTAATTCAGACTGAAGACTTGTAAATTTTCGGAAGAGTATAAAACATTTTAATATTAGAAGCTGTGGAATTAAAAGCTCTTTGTATATTCATCAGTTTTCCAGATACATTATTGGCCAATGATAGAGCATTGCGGTAGTTATCAAACTTCAAAATTCTGCATGTGTGTGTGTGTGTGTGTGTGTGTGTGTTTTCATTGTAGTTGATATCTTTATTTAAGCTGGTGTTAAAAGTATAAACAGCCCAAGTCAAGAATTAGAGTTTTTGGTAGTAAGAATTGGACATGGTTGAATATATTTAAAAACAGAATTCATAAGTTCATTTGATGGAAAAAGTATACTTGGGGTCTGGCAAACTTGAGTTTGAATTCCAGTTCTACTTCATTAACTTGACTTGAATTTAATCAAGTATTTAACCTTTATAAGCCTGTGAAAGTTGGTATAATAGGGTTTTACAGTATTGTCAGAAGGTTTACATACATAACAGTTGAACGTCTAGCACTATGCCTGGCATATTGCATTGTTATCATAAAACCAGTACTACTAAAATCATCTTGTATGTGTGGACTGCTTTATTTTTTGAATGTACATTTTAAATTATTCATCAGATATAATCTTAAACAGTGATTATTTTTGCATTGCTTTTACATTTTAAAATTACCCAGGGTTATTTGCTTTTTTGGTTCAGCATTAACAAAGAAAAACTTAAAAAGTTCCTAAAACTTGTCATTTAAAAAAATTTTTTTTAAAGATGTTAACGGACTATTATTTTATTCATTTATTTATATGCAGTGCTAAGAATCGAACCCAGTGCTTTTAACATGCTAGGCAAGTGCTCTACCACTGAGCCACAACCCCAGCCCAAAAAACTTGTCATTTTTAAAAGAATTGTTATAGCTATAGTAAATTTTGCTTTTCTACTTAGTAGTTAGTATAAGGTGAATCCCTAAGTTAAACTGAAACTCCAGGTAGGTCTTACAATCAAACAAATGGGATTTCAAGGCTTGATTCTACCAGTTATTATATCTTTGACCTTGGATAAATTGTTTAATCTCCTAATTTCCTCATGTATAAAATGGGGATAATAATAATAATTATCTCAGAGTTGTTGTAGGGTTTTAATAATGTCCTGTTTATAAAGCTTTTGCATAATGCTTAATAGTGTTTAATAAGTGGTAGCAGTTACTTTCACAAACAAATATAAAGCCTAATTTATTAAGAAACTGCCACCAAAATTTATTAATAGCCTAGCCAAATTTTCTTAAAATGCCTTTCTGCCCCAAAGCTTGTCGTTTGTGTGCTTTTTTGTTAATTTATTATTATCCTCTTGAGATATACTCTTCAGGGTGGTGGTTTCCAAATATTACTATTTGGTTGCTGATCATTGACAATTTTCACTGGGCTTTGTGAAACAAAAGATGAGCATGACAATGCAGTTATTATTTTATAAAGTTGACCTTAATTCAGAACCCCATCCCTTCTCTAAATTTTGCTTTTGCAATAGTGACTTTCCTTTTTTGGTCTTTGTTTTAAGTAGCTTTAAAAATTTAAAAGATGGCAAAGTGACAAAGGTGTGCTGGGAGTGTAGCTCAGTGCTAGAGCACTTACCAACTATGCACAAAGTACCACCCAAATTTTTTTTTTTTTTTTTTTTTTTTTTTTTTTTTAAGTAACAGAGACCTTTAAGTTGATGATGCTCATTGAAATGACAGTGCAAAACTCTTATCTTGAAGGTGTGTGCTACATGTATTCATTAATTATTTGGAAGATCGTTACCTTGGAAATAATTGCTTGCTTCCCTGGTCGCTTTTCCTCTGTCTACATAGAGATATTTTTAAACTTGAGATATATACTCTGGATTACTATATATCTTTCTAACCATTTGTCTTTTTAGGTAATAATACTACTTTCACAAACTGATGCTCCTAGGGACTTCAGGAAATGGTTCCTCTTTGTGTAGGAAGTAATTAAGTTATTTCCATATTTCTTGAAAGGATAGGCTCGTTTTTGTTACATCAGTCACATACCAGAAAACTAGAACATTATAGCAGGAGAAAATAGAAGTTTCATATATTGGCCTAGTTTTGAATTTTTGTTGCTTGTATGATCTAAAGATAAGTGATAATATAAGCAAGATTACTGGAGTGCTTTAAAAAAAACAGTATGATAATTCTTGCAGTGTGATGCTTATCACATGGGTATGAAAGTAAGCATGATAGATGTTTGTCTTTCTTGAGTATATGTATTGATTCTTTATGTGAAATCCAGTAAGTATAGTTACAGGTTGCCCATTTTAATATTTTGTTAAATCAGTTAATCTTGGATTCTAAGATCATTTTAATGAATTGTTAGAAGGTTTACATATTATTTTGTATTTGATAGTTTTTTGAATAAAGAATAGCTTAAGGGTTGAAATAAGAGCAAAACTGTCCAGTCTCAAAAAAAATTGTGTCCTACATAAGATTTATTATATGATCTAACATGCTACACTTAAAATAGTGTCATTGATGTGGATGTACCACCTTGAATCAGTGGCATTATTTGTTTTAATATATATTTTTTAGTTGTAGTTGGACACAATACCTTTATTTTATTATTTATTTTTATGTGGTGCTGAGGATAGAACCCAGTACCTTGCATGTGCTAGGCAAATGTTTTATCTCTGAGTCACATCCCTAGCCCGAATTGGTGGTATTATTATAGTTAATAATTAATTATGGTTTTCTATATGTTTGAGGACTCTTGAACTTCTCAATCCAAATCTCTTCCTATATTTTACATTTTTCTTTAAGATGAGTCTTTCGAATATAACATAATATCATTTTAGTTTTTTACATTTTGGTGGTATACATTGAGAATTTAAAGTAAGATTTAAACTAAAAGTCCCTTTTCAGAAATATGGAAGAAGAAAGAACTTGTGTTTAGAACTCGAAAAAGTTCAACTTCTCCTTAATGATATAAATGCTAAACTTCTAATATTAGGTGGTTTTTGTTTACTTTCTAATTTCAGAGAGTTTAGAGATAGAGAAGGGATCTTAGGAGCCATTTATTACTATATCCTATGGGGCAAAAGAATTTACGTTTTGGCATCCTTGCTAGACTGCTGTTTATTTGGATATACTCAGTGATTCACTTTCTCAAGTCATGTGACAGTCCAGGTACCTTGACATAATTTTAATTATTATTTTCAGCTTCTAGAAATTCAGAATCTCAATTCAGAAAAAAATCTCTTTTCAGAAAAAAATACAGTCTCACAGTCAAAAATCTTAGATTTGTTATTTCATTATGAGCTGGCCTTAAAAATGGCATTTATTTGCTTATTTCTACTAGCATCAGTGTAACAGGCAAGAAGAACAAGTTATTCTGATTATGGATTGGTGTTTTAGGCTAGAGTTCTATACTTATCAATCCTACTTTGGAAAGTAGTAAAGTTGAAGGTAGACTGTGGTTGGACGATTGAAAGTAATTTATCTTTTTTTCTATAATATTACAAAAACATTAAACACAGGTGGACATGTGGATTAGTGGGTTGCAACTTTCAGAATTCTACTTCTCAGATGAATTTAAACAAATATTTAGCTTTTGATTAAATGTTGGGGAAAGAAAGAAGAAAAGGTGAGAAAGAGATGAAAGGTAGGTAGGTGGAGAAAGACTTTATCTTGGGGGATATTCATAGTTTTGAAAAAAAAACATAGAATATGGTCCCTTACATTGCTTATATATTCTCTTGCAAAATCTTGGAATTTTAGAATCCTTAGTGTTTTATAAGCATACAAAATTAAGGTGAATGATAAGCAAAGATTTTATTTCTCTAATGAAACTAGTTCAACATCAGTTGCTCATTGATTAGTTTTTTTTGTTTTTTTTGTTTTTTTCCTTTCAGTGCTGGGGATTAAACACAGGGCCTCACGTGAGCTAGGCAAGTGCTCTACCACTGAATTATATCCCCAGCCCTGTTTTAGTTTACTGTGTGAGTGGATGGTTTTTGGTAGGGACAATGTAGTCATCACCCCCAAAAAACTGTAGTTGTATAGAATACATTTTGCTTGAGGAGTTAGCTTTGTTTTTTGTTTGGGGAATTTATTGCTTTTTCCATTCTGTTATCAGTATTAAAGACCTTTAAATGTGGATTTAAATTCAAGAATTGAAGTGTTTTTGTTTTCCATTTTGGTTTTTCTCAGGATTCACTCCTTCTCCAGTTGCACAGTCACATCCTTCAGCTGGCCTTAATGTTGACTTTGAATCTGTGTTTGGAAATAAATCTACAAATGTTATTGTAGATTCTGGGGGTAAGAAAATATTTTTATTAAAAGTATTATAATGTCCTAATTTAGATTCTGTGCAAGGAAAGATAAAGATAATGCTGCTTTTAAGCATTTATAAGTAGATTACATTGGAATTGCCCCACCTTTCTTCAGTCACTAGGTAAGAATTTCAAGGAACTGTTATTTGATACCTTTTTATTGGTGGTAATTTAGACCCTGGAAATTTTGTCACAGAGCAAAATTAGAAAAAAATATTTCTCAGTAAAATGCCAAGTTGCTAATGATTATATATAGAGTGCTGTGCATTTTTAGTTATTATAATTTATACTTTATTGAAATGAATAATAACTTTTTTGTATTGTAGTGTATGAGATTGGTTGTTTTTGAAATGGAAAATACAACCTGTATAATACCTTAACTTGTTGTAAATAGTCTATATATAGAATACATTAAATATTAGGCCTGTAGAGTGTAGGAACATTTTTTTTTTTATTTAAAGGGTGATTTTTTTATTATAGTGTACTCATTCATTTGTGTTAAAAGAATTTATAAATCTGTAGGACAAAGTTTGCACTTGTGCTTATTAATACATTGTTAATCTGGAGTTTATAAAGTTCCTATGAAAGGATTAGTTTAGTAGTAGAGTGCTTACTACACTCTGGGTTCTATCCCTGGTACTGGAAGAAAAAAAGAGTTCTTGATATTATTCTTAGCATGAGATGGCCTTTGATTATGATTAGTTGTTAAAATTTATCCATTTAAAGAATATAATTGATGTATTCCTAGTTATGTAATTTTCAATTTGTTATTATCCATAAAATAAGAAGCAAGTTTGTATGTATGAATTAAGGATTTATTTTTTTTGTATATTATACTTTTTCCTTATGATTTAAAAAAAATATTTTTATTAATTAATTTTTATGTGGTGCTGAGGATTGAACACAGTGCCTCACACATGACGAGCACTCTTCCACTGGGCTGCAACTCCAACCTTTGTGTTTTTTTTTTTTTTTTTTTTGCCTAGGAGAAAGAAAGTGGAGATTAGTTGTTTATGTTTGATAAACCACCATCCTTTAGTGACTTTAAGAAATCTCTAGCATTCCTAGATCATGCTATTGAGTCTCTTGAGTGGCTTGGTTTGGTCAAATTTGCTTTTCCTTCACCGTTTGGTGGGAAAAATTGAGTTTTATTTTCATTTTCAAGAAATAATCCTACTTTACTAGAAGAATGATTAGAGTAGTTTAATAATATTTAGGTTTAATTTAGCTTTTCTCTACTTTGAAGAATATGAAAAGAATATGAAAACTTTTCTCTAAGATATTATTTCTTTAAAACAACTTTTTTCTCTTATGTTTTTCTTTCTTTTTTTTAGTGGGGACTGGACTCAAAGGTACTTTACCACTGAACTCTACATCCCCTGTTCTTTTTTAATATTTTAAAATTTGAGATAGGATCTCACTATAAATTGCTGAGTCTGGCCTTAAACTTGGAATTCTCCTGCCTCAATCTCCTGAGTCAGTGGGATTCCAGGAGAGTGCCATCATGCCAGCTAAGATATAGTTTCTACTTATATTGTTATATAATTGAGGGTTCAGAAAATTTTGCCAGGAGAAGGGGCAGAATTATATTTCTTTTCTTACCCTTTTTTATCCCCTTTATTCATCAGTTTTTTTTTAGTTGTTGATCGACCTATATTTTATTCATTTATTTATATGTAGTGCTGAGAATTGAACTCAGTGCCTCACACATGTGAGGCAAGTGCTCTATCACTGGGCCATATAATGCAATTTTGTCATAAGACATTAAATGACTTCTGTCAAAGCAAGAGCAGCCTTCTCAGCCAGTTCACTTTTTTCCATTTGAGGGCATTTACTCATGCCCATTTTTTTGGGAGAACATTTCCAGTGATCAAAGAAGTAGAAAAGGCAAAGACCTCCTTCAGAAAGGTGTAGCACCATAAAGTTCCTTACAAATCCTATTTCATTTGTTTGTAACTTTAAGGCTTTGATGAACTAGGTGGACTTCTCAAACCAACAGTGGCCTCTCAGAACCAGAGTCTTCCTGTTGCCAAGCTCCCACCTAACAAGTTGGTGTCTGATGACTTGGATTCATCTTTAGCCAACCTTGTGGGTAGTAAGTAATCTTGGATTCTTCAGTCATCTTTTAAAATAAGTTATTTTATTAAAATGAGTCTGGTTTTAAAATGCTTTATTTTTCTCTATTTCTAGATCTTGGCATTGGAAATGGAACCACTAAGAAGTAAGTGTTTTATGTGTATTCTTTCCCCATGTGTCATTTAGAAGTTGATTTGGCTTTCATCTCAAAAGTATGTATAGAGATGTCAAGTCTGCATTGTAAATGCTCTGTTCAGTCTGTTTAGTATAGAACCTTTAAAATTATACATTTAATATTCTCATTTACATTTATTTATTTAAAGTGATGTAAATTGGAGTCAGCCAGGTGAAAAGAAATTGACTGGAGGATCTAACTGGCAACCAAAGGTTGCACCAACAACTGCTTGGAATGCTGCAACAATGGTGAGTTGGAAAAGCTCCTGGTATAAATGTTTAATTTAAATGTGTAACTTGAAAATGTTTTTAAAGTGATAGGCATAAATGGATAGTTATTGAGTTTTAAATAGATAATTTGTATTTCCTTGGAAGCTGTTTGACTATGTTTGTCATGTACATATTTAAACATGTATTTAAGGGTCACTTTGTGCTAGGTCTCATTCTAATAAGTAATGTGTGATTTTTGCTTAGTGTTTATATGAACCCGCTACAGTAGGAATTATTATTTCCCTCATTTTATAGATGAAGAAACAGAGGCACAGAGTTACTAAGAAATATGCCCAGGGTCAAAGAGTTCTTAAATGATAGAGTGCATTTTTAGAACCCAAGAAGCCTGGGAGTTGCAGAACATTTGCATTTGAGATATTGCTGGTCTCTAATTTATTACTTATTTGTCTGAATATAAAATCTTCATTTTTCTTCAGATCTCACTTTTGGTAAAGGAATGACTTGTTTGGTTTGTTTTTTCTTTCTTTCTTTTTTTTTTTTTTTAATAATGTCATAATTTATAGAGTTGATTCTCATTGATGATAGCGATTAAATATTTACTGTCACCCTGAACACTGAATCATTGCTAGGGGAAGTTTATATATATCTACATTTATCATACAGATTTTAATTGTAAATCCTAAAAAAAAAAAAAAAAGAAAGAAAGAAAAAAAGCCTAAATCTAGTCAATTCTGTTTTCCTTTCTTTACAAAAAGAATATGAAGTTCTAAAGTATGAGTTCACAACATCATTAACTTTGAATTCTAGCCCTATCCATCTGACCCCAGAACTAGAGCTTCTTGCACTGTACTGGACTATCCTCTACCTTCTCCATCCTCTGTTAACTTCATGAGAACTGAAACATTACAGAGCATTCTTCCCCTTTGCTCCTCTCAGCTGGAAGAGGTGCATCAGGATACTCAATTTTTATGCCCCTTTGCACTTGTATGGCTAAGAATGACTTTGAAAGCCCAATGAATTTTGATTTGGGCATTTTATATTTTATCAGTTGGCAAATTTGCAAATACTAAATACATAAGTAATGAGGTTTAATGGTATTTGCTGATTATATACTTAGTACCTAGTACTAAAGAGATTCTAATAATGGTTTTAAACTGCTGTAAGGCATGGTGTACCTAGAATAGCTTGTGGCTATTTCCTTATCCTTGGCCAGCTGTTATCTTATAATCCACAGGTCTCCCTCAATCAGAGAAGAGCATACTCCTTCTCGTTCTTATGGAAACCTTTGAAGCATGCAGTTTTCTAAAGTGATGTAGTAGCAGTGTTTTGATAAAACAGGCTACATGTCATAGCCTTCCTTTTGTTATTAGAGATCTCCATTGTCCTTGTTATAGCATATTTCTTGTTTTTAAATCCCTTCTAGGACGTCACCCTGTTTGCCTTGGATTACTGAAATTGTCTTGGGTTATTAAAATTAGGGATAAGTTAAAAATATAATGTGTTGATAAACTTTGGTGTGACATTACTTAGAGTCTTATTAGCTTCAGGCTTCATAAAAGGAGAATAGTCTGAAATTTAGCTCCCTTTTTATGGCACTAATTTTTCACAGATAGTTGTCACTACCATCATTAAAAATACCTGGCATTTAACTAGTTTGTTTTTATGTACATATACCCAAGCACATATACATACTCTATTTTAAGTTTATAAGTGGTGCTATTTGGGGAGCCTGAAAGTATATCATCCCAATTTTAAGTATAAAATTGTTTTTCCATGTGCTAAACTGTTGAAAAGCAGATTTAAATTAAAATCAATCTCTTTTCACCGTGAATCCAATGTTTTCCCAACTGTACCACTAGGGATAGTAGGAGGTTAGTGGATTTTATGGTCTCCTGTGTGAATTATACATTAATAATTTGTGAGGAGTGACATAAATACAAAGTGTATTAGCATTTAGTATTTGCTTATTTTATATTAAGTTGATATTAATCTATATGAAACATAACAGATTTTTAAAATAGCACTTTGAAGATTGACCACTAGAATGTAATAGGCATCTGACCATTTAGAATTTATACACAGTTGATAACAATACTCATGGTCCTGTCTTGTAAATTGTAGTGTGTATCATCTCTTAATGAGATTTTTATTAAAATATTTACATGTATTTTAACACGTTTCTTCTTATTGACTAATGTGTGTGGGGCCAGTAATGTGATTTACTACATAAGATAAACTGCCGCTTATGACATTTCTTTACATTTCTAACCTTTTTATCATTAATCCTTAAACACTGTCAAGGTTTTTAAGTGTTTTAAGATAAATTTATTAGAGTTTTATTTCAAAATCTTTCATTAGTACTTCCCTGTTTTGTACTAAAGATTATCTGATGTGACCCTGTTTCAGGATGCACTGCATATATAGAACTACTGTATATATAGAGATGAGGCTAAAGTCTCTTGTCAACCTTGATAGTGTTTTTGTATAGATGTTCTTTCATTAGATATTGGGTGTACAAGGGATTTTAGGTAGTTGGTGAATGTACATGTGAACTAAAATGCTCTCTGTGTATTTTCTGTTGTGTAAGTACTTGTTCTAATCCAGTGTTATTGCATTATGTAATTGTTCTCCCTGGGAAAAACAGAATGGCATGCATTTTCCACAATACGTAAGTGACCAAAAACTAGCCTTTTTGCAATAAATTGGCATGCTATTAACCACTGCTGCAGCAGAATCTCATAACCTTCCGGCTATTACTTGTTTTCACATTCAGATTTTCAGTGTGTCAAAAATTCTTCCTAGCATCTCCTGGTTTCATGGGCGTCTTGCAGAATTGATTCTGATGGTGGCATGGGAAATACCAATTTTTTTTTTCTTGCTTAATATTCCGCCATTTGCTGCCAGATGGCTGGGTGTCTGTGTGTGTATCTGTGCTGCCACTATGCACTTGATGACTTCTGAATGAAGGGAAATGTTGATTGTGGTAATGTTTAAAATAACAACTGCATGAAATCTTACAGGCTTCTGCTATACTTGGCAGTTTGTCTGCTGCTCTTGCAGATCTTGATTTTTAAGTAGGGAGAGACCAATAAGCCCTACATGCTCACTGAATTACTAAACTTTTAACTATTCACTTTAGTGTTATTTTTTAAATGTTATGCTTTATTTAACTTCTCCATGTGTATATTCAAATTGTCATATAATTTCAGTTTATTTTTATTTTCATGTTTCAGCAGTATTATTGGTCTTTCACCTGTATTTAGTTCCAGTCTTCATTACAAGAAACACACAGAAGGAATGTTGTTAAGACAGCAACTATATCTAAAATAACTCTGGTCACACAGATGATGTATTTACAAATCATCTGTTAAAGTAGGAAAGGGGAGGGTAACTTAAAAATCTTAGTGGTAGCTGGTTCTTTTAATCATTAAAATATACACTGCCTTAAAAATTCATTGTATCTGAAGTAATTTTTGGAGGAAATTAGAAAGTTAACATACATACATACTCTCTTTAGAACTGTGATTCATCAAAATAGTCATACTCAGTAGTAGTTAGAAATCATTGAGGTCCTTAAAACTAAATGTTTTAGAGGATCAGGTCACTTGCTTTGGGATCTTTAATACTTTTGTTCTTTGAGTGCTAAAAAAGTGAACTACCTAGGAAACCATTTAGTCCTCTTGCTTTTTCTTGTTCAACATTTTTTTAGGATAGTTGATAGACTTTAAAATCTTAGAACTTTGATTATTATAAAAATCCAAAGATTTTTCTTTTGGCCATGCTGGGTATCAAACTCATGGCTTCATAGAGGCTAGGCAAGCACTCAAAAAATTTTAAAGCTGTACATTGAAACCTTAGTTCACTAATTGTATCTAAGTTTAAGTGTTATCTTTTTCTTTTTAAATAATTCTGCTTTTCTGCTAATTTCAAGACACTTTTTATTGAGCATTAATTGACACAGTTATTAATTATCACTTAATCACAGCTGTCTTAGCAAATATTTGTAGTTTTTAGTGGAAATAGCTGTCAATTCCTTGAACTCAGTTGATATATTTGAGTTATACGCTCTTGTTTATTTTTTCTTTTACCCTATTAGGCACCTCCTGTAATGGCCTATCCTGCTACTACACCAACAGGCATGCTAGGATATGGCATTGTAAGTATTTTTCCAGATATAATTTTTGGTAAAGACATTTAAACCTAGGACCACTGCAGTCCAGGTGTGATTATCAGGACTGGAGACAGTCATCCTGGTGACCAGGCCACATCCTGGAGCCTCATCTCTCCACTAATGTGAGATGAATGGGAGGCATAAGATTTCCAGGGTGCCTTCTCCTTAGGAGGGTGGGGGAGAGCAAGCCAGAGGCAGAGAGGGTGATGAGAGCTGGGGGGGCCGGGCACAGAGGGCAACGCTCTGGGTTCAGCCCAGACATTCTGCAGCAATATGAATGCTTTGGTTTCTTTGGTATGTCTAGAATAATCATTGTATAATAAATATTATTTATGTTCACTATTAATTATTTGTCTTATTTTTCCCCTCATGACATCATGAGGCATGTTGTTTTCCATTACAACCTCCTCATTTAAATGTTAATGTTAATGCCAAGTTTTTGTTGTTGCAACTTTACATTAAATACCTTTTGTCTTCTTACCTTACTACTGTCAAAGAAGAGAGGGATTCACGTTTTTCTCAACATACTACACTGCCCTTGTTTTCCTAACCCTTTCAATATGTAGATTAAAATATATAGATAAAAATTGGAGGTGTCTTCGTCCCACTAGTATATATTTGAGGAACTAATGCTTATAGAAAACAGCATCATGTCCTTTGCTATTTTTACTGTGTCTGCTGTGCCATATACATACACAGTATGCAAGTAGCTCCTTTCATACATGTGAACAAAGTTCATAACCTTTGGACTGGTGGTCATGGCCATAAACATAAAGCTAAGCTCTTGATACAAATAATCCTGTATTTGGGGATGGGGATATAACTCAGCTGTTAGAGTGCTCGCCTTGCATGCACAAGGCTATAGGTTCAGTCCCCAGCATCACTACCACCAAGCAAAACAAAACAAAACCAAACCTCTCTTTGAAAGGTTCAATATACCTTTTTTTTTTTTTTTGAAATATAAGATTTTAGTGTGTTGCATTTTTAACCAAAGTAATAATAGCAGGGTTTTGTACATCTTATTTTTTTAAAGAAAAGTTTGGTTGAGATTCAATTTTAGGTTACTGTAAAATGAATTAACTTTTTTGTGTGAATTTAAGTCCCTTCTTGATTTTGTTCTAAAAATATCTAAAATAAAATGAAAGAAGTATAGAAAATAAACTTCTTTTAAAAATGGTCAGCCAGACATGGTGTCACATACCTGTAATCCTAGGCCCTCTCGAAGGCTTGAGGCAGGAGAATCAAAAGTTCCAGGCCAACCTTGGCAACTTAGTGAGACCCCTTCTCAAAAAAATGAAAAAGGACTGGGGATGTAGATTAATGGTAAAGTGCCTCTGGCTTGAGACCCCCAGTTAGAAATAATTCATTACATGCAATTATTTTAAAAAATCATTGTCTTCACTTGTGATACTTTACATAATGGCATAAAAATTGATTTGATATACAAAGGCCAATTGGTTTACTTTGAAATGTGTTAGCTGTTGAGACATTGAGTCTAGTTTTCTCGATTTATAAACCTGGCAAATCTAGAAATTGAGGAGGAATTTTGGTCTGAATCATTTTGTCCATTGTACTATAGTAAAGTTTAAATTTTGCAACTCTTTGAATAGTAAAAGCTAGACTTTCTAGTCTTTTAAAAGTGAGTATACTGCCTGCTGGTTGCAGTTGTGCACACACATACTCACAAAAACTCAGGATGCTGAGGCAAAAGGATCACAATTTCAAAGCCCGCCAGCCTCAACAACTTAGTGAGACCCTAAGCAACTTAGCAAGACCCTGTCTCAAAATTTAAATAAAATAAAATGGAGATATGGCTTAGTGGTTGAGCGCCCCCGGGTTTAATCATTAGTACCAATAAATAAATAAATAAATTTTTAAAAATGAACATGCTAAAGTCTTTCTATTCCCCCCAAAAAGCTTCTCTTAAAAATTTTTCACTGTTGATTTTATTTGCATTCTTTTCTGTCTAGTCAAATCACACGTACCAGTACCTCTTATTACTGTTGTCTTTGCTTACTTATTCATAGTAAGGAAAATGTAAGTCCATATCCCTTAACTTGATATTCTTCTGGTTTTAGCCTCCTCAAATGGGAAGTGTACCTGTAATGACACAACCAACCTTAATATATAGCCAGCCTGTCATGAGACCACCAAACCCCTTCGGCCCTGTATCAGGAGCACAGGTATTATATTTTACGTGTAACTTGCAATGTACTTGATTTGGATCTCATGGTGGATATTACTTGCTTCAACTGTTTTCTCATATAATAACTTTTACAAATGTTGATTATTTGGAGGGAAAGGACAGTAGGTTACAAATTTAAAGATGGAAAATTCTTGGCAACTTAATACTTTTTGGATCCAGAGAATTGTTTTTTGAAGTTGAGGAGTCTACTTTCTCTTCATGAGTCTGGCATGCTGTCCTTAGCTGTGGAAAAATAGAGCATCATTTTCTTGATTGCCTAAATGGTGCTATAATAAGAGTACTGTCCTTGGGATCTTTGTAACTCTTGTCAAGTCTCCAGAAAGTTTTGTATGTCATTTTTTTCATTAGATAACTTTCTGCCATTGAGGATTGTATTCAAAACAAACCAAAAGAAGGCAGAAAAACATGAAATGTCATGATGATCTAATGAGAGACTTTTCGCATGTTTTTAGGGCTCTGTCTCCCGTTCTGAAAATTTACCCTAAAAATATTCAGTCTTTGTTTTTTAACCCATTATTATTGACACTAGAGGAATTAGACATAAGGTTTTTTGTTTGTTTTTGTTCTTTAAGCTTGTACCTGTTACTCTGATAAGAGAAAAATCTTTGTTATTATCTGGTACCTTGTGAAGTGTTAGACTGGCTTTTCTGTGTCTATGGCTCTATTCACGTTCTTTTATAGTTAAGAAATAATTCATTACTTACAATTATTAAAGCATTCGCTCCATTTCTTAAATGGTTTCCAGCACCAAGGCACTGATGCTATATTTGTCTAATGCTTATTTGAAAATATTTGAGTGAGCATTTAATAATGAAAATTTTGGTATTCCTTTTACTCAGAAAATTTTGGTATTCCTTTTACTCTCAGTATACATATACATTAGATTTGTCAAGGCATGTAGTGTAACATTACTAAGATTAGTTGATGTTGAGCTATTTAAATCTAGTCTCTGTTTTTCATAGACTGAAACATAGGAAGCTGTTTCATTTTTCAGCCTTTTTGAGTATTAAATCATTTAATAAACTGGCATCTCTGTTGACTGGAAGTGGATTGTGAATTTAGTTCTAAGAAATAAAGTCCTAGTTGGTTATACTTCATATATTTTTCCACATGCCTCTTTCCCCTGCCCTTGTCCATATTGCAGTGACTTTTTCTTCCTGTTTCTAACACAGTAGTCCTCATTACCCTTTTGACTTGCTAAAGAAACACAACTGGATTTTGATAACCCTTTAAGAAGTATACTGATGATTCTTAATGAAGATATCTTCTTATACAATAGAAGCTTCTGCCTGCCTTTTAAGGTTTTCTTTTCGTTTTTCTTTTGTTAGTTGTACTTACAGCATAAAGTATATTGTCATTTATTTTCAAAAATTAATTTGTCTGCTTTAAAAAACTGATAAGAGCCTAAATATATTTATGTAAATGGTTTTTTTTTAAAGGAAAATCTTTAGTCTAGATACAGACTTAATAAGAACCTTGATTATAGAAGTGTTTCTCTGATGTCTAGTTAATTCCTGCACCTAGTCTACATCTTGTCTTTAAGGCTATATCAGAATAATGGTAACTTAAACTTCAGTACTGCCTTTTACGCAATACTCAAAGTAATTTTTAAAGTAGATAGGTCTACTGTCATCTTCACTCTTTCACAAGTGAAGGAGACTGAGACTTAGAAAGGCTCTTCAACTAAGTACATGGTGCAATGCAACTTACTCCCAGGTATCCTGGTTCTTCGTACAGTACTCATTTTTACTGCACCACCTCTACATTTGTAGGACAGAGCCCTTATGGCCACTACAGTAGCCCCATCTTCTTTGTCAGCAGTAAACCACTCTGTAAATTCCTTGGGTTGTTTTATTGGTTTATAAACTGTGTTTTATAACCCAATAAGAAATATTGGGTTATAAAATACAGTTTTACAATAATATATATTGTGAATACATTCAGGATATATCTACTACACTTGCCAACAGTGTCCACTGCAGAATATTATAGAGAAAAGTAAAATCATGTTATTTTCAGGAAAAGAGATGGAACTGGAAATTCTAATGTTAAGTAAAATAAGCCAGACTCATAAAGACAAATATCCTGTATTTCCCTCATGTGGCGTCTAGTTGGGAAGGAAAGTGACAAAATGAAAGTAGCAAGGAGACTTAGAGAAAAGAATCAGGTGGAAGAGGGAAAGAGAAGAAGAATAATGAATCATACCTTCAACCTTAAAAACATTATTTATGGATTTTGCTTAAGAATGTTAAAGAAATATTAAAGCTATATCTTTAAAAAAAAACAGGTTTTATATCCTGTTGCCTTCTAAAACCCATATAATCTTTTCACTGAAATACCAGTTTTCATGTACACGAAAAGAAACAGTAAATAAAATGCTTTTTCCTAATAACTTTATGTCAGAAGTGAATGAGAGCATTAGGGTAATATGTTTCTAGTTGAGAAGTTAGTGCTTAACCCTAAATATTGTTGATTGAAAAACACACTAAGGAAGCAAATTGAAAACTAGAAAAAAAGAAAATCAGGCACCAATGAAGTGGCTCATAGAAACTTTGGTCTCACAGAAATCATTTGCATCATTTGAAAGTCAGAATCTTAAATTTTTTCATGTTATTCTTAATTCCTTCCCCCTCATTGTTTTCTGTGTATTTAATCTCAAAGTCCCCACCAGTTGTTCCTCTGTTATTATGGATCCACCCTTCTTGCATTCTACAGCCTTAACCAGTTCATGCTTGTTTTACAACACTCTCCTATGTTCCTTGCATGTCTGATTTAATCTTTTATATAGCTACAGATATAATTTTCTATAGGCAGTATTTTGTAGCATCTTATCTCTATACTTAAAATCTAAAGAGGTGAGTCTAAATATAATTGAATGTTTAAAACATCCCTAAACTTTTCTTTCATCTTAAAACTACCTTATGAGATCTTCCTATTTGTAACAGTAATGTTGAGTGAATAGAATATTCAGCTGCTTCATTCCCATTCCTTTACAGTTTTCAGTAGGTATCTATTGTTCTACTGCTATTTGTCTTTTCCAAAAAGTCTTCATCTGCAATAAAGCAGGTTTGCCCTTTAGCTGTCCTTTGGTCATTTCTTGTTCCTTTAGTGTCCTTATGAGATTTGGAATTCTTTTTCCTTATTCTGCATTATTTTTCTTTACAATTTTGTGTTTAATGATTCTTAGGTAATCCCTTGGATTGATGTTATCTATTCAGTACTAGCTGTAACCAAAATACTTTTTTAAACGAAGTACCTTTTAATTGTTCTTTCATTTTTTGTTTTCCTTTCAGTTGGACTCAAAGTCTTTGAGGGAAAACACAATTGCTTTTTGTACATTGTAAAATAAATGATAGTTTAAATGAAAAATTAAGTCTATCAAATCCCAGTTCTATACTATTGCCAAATATCCTTCTTTACAGCTGGGTGTGGTAGCACATGGCTATCGTAATCCCAGAGACCAGGGGCAGAGGCAGAAGGATCACAGATTCAAGGCCAGCCTTTGGCAATTTAGGAAGACCCTGTCTCAGTATAAAAGTTGGGATGTAGTTTAGTGGTAGAGCACCATGGGGTTCAGTATCAAGTACCCCCCTCTCCCATGTCCTAACATTATAGCTGTTTTTAAAAATATGCTTTAGGTGCACCTTCCTAGATGTTTTACTGCATAGAAAACTCAACGATCCCATATCAATATTTTTATTTCTCCAAAAGCATGGAGTGTTAAAGGTCCCTGTAGCTTCTTCTTCTCCCCTCTGCCCCCAATATTTTTTAGTTGTCCAATGAATCTTTATTTTATTTGTATGTGGTGCTGAGAATTGAACCTAGTGCCTCACATTTGCTATGGCAAGCACTCTACCAGCACCAGGTCCCCGTAGTTTTTACTTTTTCTTTGTTAAGTTGGAAAGAATGGAGATTCTTATGCCTTCTCTTATTGGTGCTTTACATAATGCTTTATATTATTTTTACTGGTGTTTTATATAAATTGGGATGTTATTGCTGATCAATAGTTTGTAAACTCCACATTTGCAGTGTGTAGCTGTTACGCTATTAAATGAAGGCAGTTAACTAGTTACAGTCTTTTTATTTCTCCAAAGTATAGAGTGTTAAATTTATTTATTTTGGACTGAGGATTAATCCCAGGTGTGCTTAACCACTGAGCTATGTCCTCTGTCCATTTTTTATTGTTTATTTTGAAGCAGTGTTTCACTGAGTTGCTGAGGCTGGCCTCAAATTTGAGATTCTCCAGCCTTAGCCTGCCAAGACACTGAGAGGTATATGTCCCCCATACCTGGCAGGCATTTATTTAATTTTAAACTAGTATTAAAAGTTTTGTTGGTTTCTTGGTATTAGGCATTTTGTATGGAGGACTACCAATCTTGTTCAGGGAACATAGGGCTGAAGATGCAAAATGTCTTTGTTTGCAGTGGCTAATTTTAAGTAAGTCTTACTTCAGTCAAGTGTCTGAAAGGAAACTATGGCTTATTGTGAGTCTTTTTTACCCTTATAAATACGGACACCGTTGGCTTTAGATATTGGAATAATTCAAGTCTTGCAAAATAGGGCATTTTAGGATTTGTTTGAGGGTGGTGGTGGTGGCGTTTAACTTTCTTGATAAGTTAATTGTGGATATTGGTAGTACCTCTGCTATCAGCTGATCTGTCCAGATTATAAAGGTTTTTTTGCCTTGTCAGCTATATATTGTGCTTATTTATACTTGCCCATAACATGAGAGAATTTATATTGGAAATTGAAATTTAGTACCATTGATGAAAAACTGATTCTGTAGCCCCCAATGTATACCTGAATGAGTCATAACTAAAATGTTAGGAGTCCCATCTGCTGATCTCTATTGTTAATAAGACAACATGTAAAATAAGGCCTTATTTATTACATTTTTGCTCAGGACATTGTTTTAAAGGCAAAAATCTAATTTTTTATCATCTTAAAATCTTCAGTGACTGAAGTTCTACAAAATTTTCATGATGAACACCAGTGACCGTGTATATATAGCATTGTGTATATAGAAAGCATGGAAATGGACTGACCATCTAACATCTACCAGAAAATTTTCTTTTAAAAATATTGTTTGGGGGCTGGAGATGTAGCTTAGTGGTAGAGCACTTGCCTAGTTTTCCTGAGGCTCTTGGTTTAATTCCCTGCATTACTCTAAAAATTAATTATTAAAAATATAAATTCTGGGGGTTAGGGTTGTGACTCAGTGGTAAAAATTGAAAAAAAAATCAATCAGTAAAAAGGTTAAAATCTTAAAAAACAGAAAAGAAAATTTAATTCTCTCCCCACCCCCACATAACAGCATTTAGCCAGTGCTGAGGGCAGAGCCCTCACAACCTAAACACCTCTTAAAGATTCTACCTCTTAATACTGTTACCATGGCAATTAAATTTCAACATGAATTTAAAGGGGACAGGCATTCAACCTACAGCAACTCTGTACCCTCAGTATATGTGTATTTATAGGTTAATATATTTCTAGAGCAATTGTATATTTACATACATTAAAAAACATGTTAAATATGGACTTTTTTGTGATACCAGGTGTTGAACCCAGGGGTACTCTACTGCTGAGCTACATATTTTTATTTATTTGTTTGTTAGTTGGGGAGGTACTGTTGATTGAACCCAGGGGCACTATACCACTAAGCTCCCTCCCTAGCTCTTTTTAGTTTTTCTTTTGAGACAAGGTCTTGCTGTGTGGCCCAGGCCCTGTTTTTAAATGGTTACTTTTGTTTTTTTAAAGAGAGAGAGAGAACTTTTTTTTAATATTTATTTTTTAGTTTTTGGTGGACACAACATCTTTATTTTATTTTTATGTGGTGCTAAGGATTGAACCCAGTGCCCTGTACATGCCAGGCGAGCGCGGTACCACTTGAGCCACATCCCCAGCCCAATGGTTATGTTTTAAAACAGAAAAGTTCTAATTTCTTCTCATATTCCGCTTTAAAGGTCATTTTCAAAATTTAACTCTTTTTAGCTGGGCACAGAGGTGTATATAAATCCCAGTGGGTTGGGGGGCTGAGGCAGGAGGATTGCAAGTTCAAAGCCAGCCGTAGCAACTTAGTGAGTCTCTAAGCAACTTAATGAGATCCTGTCCCAAATTAAAAAATATAAAAAGGGCTGAGGATGTGGTTCAGTAGTTAAGTGCCTCTGGGTTCAATCCCTAGCACTAGCCCACCCCCAATAATTTTAACAAATTTTAGAATACTTATATGAAACAGGTAAGAGATGTTGCCTGTACCTAATGAGTCTAAAGGTGAGTGTAATTTGGAAACACAAGAAACTGATAGATAAAGGCCCCTTAAAAGAGACCACAAGTGTTGAGAACACAGAGGAAGAACAAGAGCAATGCAGACTCAATAACATTTGAGCTGGACCTCTTATGTGCATAGATTTGATGGTAAATGCTAGGGATGATTGAATTAATATTTGAATTACTAATTTATGCCAGGCAATATGCTGAGTATTTACCATTTAATACTCAAAACAGCCATAAAGGGAGATTTAAAATTTAGTTCTGTCTTTTTGCAACACGCTCTTCATTCATGCCAGGCAAATGAACTGTATCCATTTTTCTCTTGAGATGATGTTTTTGTTTCTTCAGTGAAGACATAAAATGAGTCTCTACAGCACTGGATTTTCTACTTAGGCTTTTGGGTGACTAAAGAATTTAAATGTAAAGATGTAGCAAAGTGGCTTCTCTAAAAATTTGTCCTAAATATAGTCTTTTTTTATCCTCTCCCAAGCCTTTGATTGTACCAGTCTTGCTTTATGAGACTACTGTTATTTTCTTGTTTTAACCTGAAATTTTCTCTTCCCCCTTCATTCTTAGATGTGTGTGTGTGTGTGTGTGTGTGTGAAATAGAACTATAATGAAATTAAACCTCATAAAACAATATTTCTATTTATGTGGTATAGTCTGTAAATAGAGTTATATATTTTTTAAATTTCCTTAAGTATGTTTGTCTTTATTAATATGTGATTTCTGTACTATTTTTACTACATTAAATACAATAAAAATCTTTACTCTGAAGGTAAAAGCAAAGATTTTTGGTAACAATAAAATATATTTTTTCATGTATAAATATATAAACATATATAGTATGTATATAATTTTAAAAGACTGATTAGTGTGGTGGAGAAATTTCAAAAGTTTTCATCTTCAGTGTCAATTTTTGTACCTTTATTTGTATTCTGCTCTTGTTTCTCAATATAGGAGCAGTAAGATTTAACAGCTTTTGTTTGAATATCATTAGTTGTGATATAAACCACTTTGATTTGAACAGATTGATAGTTGTACTAATTTTTTAATCTGTGAATTTGGGGATAGAGAATATTATTTGAAATTAATGTGTAACAAGTGGTGTTTAGGGTTTGTTTTATGCCATTTTTATGTTCCTTAGCAACCTTATAATCATTTTCTTTAATGTATTCAAAAGAATGGTAAATAAAGGAATGTCAGTTGCCTATATGGTGGCACACTCCTGTAATGCCAGTGATTGGGAGGCTGAGGCAGGAGGATTGTAAATTTGAGGTCAGCCTCAGCGACTTCATGAGACCCTGTCTTAGAAAGAAAAAAGAAAAAGAATACTTTTAAGTAAAAGAAGTTTAGCTTTCAAAGTTTCGGGTGACTTTCAATCAAACTTTTAAAATCCTGCTGTTTCTGACCCATAGGAATCCCACTGTCCCTTTAGGGTCTTTTATTTTACTTGATGAGTAATATAAGCAGCCTCTTCCTTTCCTTCTCTTTTATTTTCTTGCTGACTACTTTCTCACCAGTGCATGTTTGTCTGTACTTTGGTATTAGTGCTGGAAAAGCAGGATAGGACCAGGTAGTATCTCGTGTCCAGGTCCTTAGAGCTGTACAGTAGCCACACCAGTCTGGTCTACGGATTTATCTGTTTCAGATGGATATTTATGAAAAGAAACTTATTGCAGGTATATTAAGTGTAGTTTTCTCATTGGTGGCATCAATCTTGTTTTAATTTGCTAAATGCTTATAGTTATGTGTGTGTGTGTGTGTGTGTGTTGGTCGGTCTGTCTTACCAATTTAAGAGACTAATAGAGTTTAGTAGAAATTAAAAAGCAGTACTTTTTCCCAAGGAAATTTGATCTTGTTCAACATTGTTTGTCAGCTTCTTGGACTTCTCTCTAGCAGCTCGCTCATGTAAAATATATCAAAGAATAATCTTGTCTGTTTGGTCTGCATTCTTCAGGGGCATCTGCTTGTGGGGCTATCAGGTTTCAGATTGCTGCCCTAAGGAAATGAGTGATTTAAGAAGTGTGTTTTAGTGTGAAGCTCTCATAGGAAATTTGTGATTTGGGGTGCAGTCTATAAAGAGCAGGGTTTATTGTTTTAACTTTAAATGAAAGAAAATTTATTTTGGAGAGAAACGCAGTTAATAATGGAGATACGTGTGAATGTTGTCTTCCAGTTGAATAACTAATGACTAGTTGGAGTTATCCCACTTCTGAATGGGCTTTCATATGTAGGCTGCAGAGGGAAGATGGGGATATCTCTCCAATAAAGTTATACTTTAGTCTGTCCCTACATGGATGATGTTTGAAACTTCAAGCCCATATGCTGCCCTGTCTCCCATCTGTAGCTCCCTGCATGATTCTGTCATCTTCTTTATTGTCTTTGAACATTTATTTCTGAAACAAAGATTGCTTATATTGGTGATGTAATATTTGTGAAAACTCATTATCTACTCATTCTTTATAGTGCTTTTCTTTTGCTTGTGTTTTTTTTTTTTAAGTAAAAATGTAGAAAGGAGATCATTTTAGACCACCAAAGAGGTTTTTATGGCTTTAAATTCTTTATAGGATTTGAATGTTGGAAGTATGAAGTGAAACTGTTTCCATTGTGAACTTTGATTTAATGCTTAGTTGAAATAGCTCATTTCAGAAGAGTTTATGCTTGCATCCTGTGCAATCCTGTATAAAGGGAGAAAAAGAATGAACAATTTGCTCCAAACTAAAGTTCCTCATGTTGGCTTTAAAATACTCTTAAGTCAATTTGGTGAAAGAGATACATATATGAAAATTAACATCTTGGTTCTTCAGAAGTATCTTTTCTTTGGGAGATCACTAAAGATATGTTACTAAATTCATTGATTTCACTACCTTGTAATATATTAAAGGATGGTTAGATTCTAAGAATCAATAATCTGAAGTGTTCCCCTTATTCAGGTGCAGTATCTGGACTTTCAGACTAGGTGAACTCCAAGATCTCTTTACCTCCGACAGTGTGCATGTCAGCTGCAGATTGTCTAGATAAATAGGCAGAAGACAACTCCATGTTAACTTCTACCCTTTATAAGAAAGGAAGGAGAGAGTATTGCTAGATATGTTGGGTCTGAACTAAAGTCAGAGTTCATACAACATTGGACAGATAGCCTGGGCAAAGGAAGCTATCTTTACTCAGTTTAAACACATGCATATGCATGTGTTTATGTATCCTGTCTCCTGTACCTTCCCACCCTCCCACACACTAAAGTCTTAATCACAGGTCAGCTTATATTGACCTTTTTGAGTAAAAGACTTTATTTCTTTGAAGTTTCAGAAACATAAATTTGTTTTCTGGAAAACACATGCCATTGGATACCCTTTAACTTGACATGTGACTTAAACTTTTGTTTTAATTCCATTTTCTACAAAGGCTACCTTTATATTTATTAAAGGTGACAAAACAAAAACCACTTCTTCTTTCATTACATTTTCTGCTTTCATGTTCTGTCATTCTGAGATCTTTTTTTCTTTCCCTCTCTCTGTCTTCTTTCCCCCAGCTGTCGGCAGCATCCAGCCCCTCCAGTCACAGTCCTCACAGAGCTTCAGGAAAGGACCCTTTTGCAGAGCTCTCTTTGGAGGATTTCTTATAAATCACTTTAGGTATTGCTGCTTGTTGGGGGAGATGGGGACTTAAATACTTTTTAAAAATTTACCAAACATTTACTACAATTCGCTCTTCTCCTCCTCTGTTTCTTTAAAGGACTCTAGGTTCCCTTTTTTTTTTCTTCTCTGCCAACTCCTCTATTCTTTAGATGAAGAATAAAAATAGGTCAAAATAGGACATAAAGAGAAACAACTTGAAAAAATATCTTCAACATAATTTGAAGTTATGAAATCAAAGGACCATCTTACATATTGAAGCATCCACTGCTCACAGCAAATGGATACGATCAAATATCACCCTTTAAAATTAGATATTTTAGCAAATCTTCAAAGACTTGTAGAGAACACCATAATTTTAAACATTGTATTAGAGATTAACTGGGAGCATCTTTAGTTTTAACCAGGATTAATTGTGAAGGATTCATTTCAGTGATTTCTTTTATGTGTGCCTTTTCATTTAAAAACAGTCATGTATTTATTTATTTTGTAAACAGCTTGGTTTTAAATTAAGAGCAAAGGAATATTTAGGCCCTTTCAACTAGAAGGATTCTGCATATGATTTACAGTGCCTTTGTTTCCTGGAAGACAGTATATTTTGATCTTCTTGGTGCTCTGGCCCTCAGTTTACATTTACCTGCTAGATCTTTATGAGTTTGTACTCTTCTTATTTGGCAAGTTAATAAACATCTACCTTATTAATATCTTTGGATAGGCAGTTTAGAGAAATCATGAGGGAAGTTACCTTTGAGTGAACATTGATTGATTCCCTATTGAAAAGTATTTCTTTATAGATCTTACAGATCTTTATTTATATTAGTAAAGCTATGGTTTAGTCAGCATAACATTCTTCCTTTTATTGTCTATAATTTTATATCATTTGGAAATTACATTTTGATTTCCCAAATGATATTTTACATGGAATATTTGTGCTTATGTTAGATGGTTTGAATCTGTCATAGAAAAATAGCTCATTGGTCTTCTTTCTTTTCTTTCCCCCAAGCGTACCTTAGTTTTAGTACTTAGATATTTGGAAGTCTGTTCCTGTAATTATACTTCAAATATTGAGTTCAGGCACAAAAGTCAGTAAGACTGACTTTGTTTTATAATTACGTTTTGTGACAAGTATGTTGTAAACTCTTCTGGCCCATTTAATAACAAAGTCCACAAAGAATTTTTGTGACAAGACATTTCATAATGCAATGAATTAACTTACACGTCTTTTTTTTTTTCTTTTCCAGATACAGTTTATGTAACTAGATAAGAGAGAATGGAATTATTCCAAAAAGACAAGTGCTCAAGTGGCGAATCCTTACTTCCAGCAAAATCCAAACTGCTGTCTCTTAAACTCTTCTTCCATTAGAATGCTACAGTAACCCAGTGAAGGCCCACGAAGGAAATTGGGACTAGTTTATAGAACGTACCAATACACTTTATAAAGCCAAGAATTGCCATGATTTAAGACTAAGCTCTGTCTTTTTGGTGACTAACCCTTCAGTTCTTTCAATTCCTATTAATACCCATAATCAATAACCTACCAAGAAAAGCCCTTATTTGGAAAGTGTGAAATTTGTATTTGGAAAAGCTGCCTGGAAAGAAGAGCTGTGACCTTTTGCTGTAATTCAACAGGACTCATTGGGGGATCAAAATCACAGTTCTTAATTATGCATTATTTTTTTTTTCTCCAGTCCTCAAAGTTACAGAACCTTAATTGAAATTAATTTTTCTTTTTTAAAAAATTTATATTCAGTTTGCAGTAGACATTCCTTAAGTATTTGTATTTATTTATGATTATCAATTTTACATAACATTAATATTATATCAAACCTCCTTATGAAAATGAGTATGGATGTACACAGTATGTTTGATTTTTATCCACAAGAATGAGTCTGATTCAGAATGCTTTTCAGCTGACATAAAGAGCACTAAATATATTAAGGTAAGCCCACAGGTCTGAATCTCAGTCTCTGTGGGTTTTAGGGAAGCATTACAAATGCATTAATCCTTATAGTCAATTCTGTGCCTAGGATTTTGCAAGGGAACAGTTCACTGACTAGGAAAAGCACTACATTTTAAATTCAGCATTAGTGCATTGGGAAGGATCTTTACTGCTTTGTGCTTGGCATGTCATTATTTTCCTTTTGACATTAGGGCCTTTCCAAAATGAATGTGAGGAATTGCTTTCACTTCAAGACTTTCCTTCTTTTCAGTAAAACTCTAGGAGGTGTTATTGGGGGAGGGGAGGGGGGAAAATCCTTGAACTTTTTATTTGGCTTGTGCCATGTTATGATCATGTACCTTTTAAATAAGGGGAAATAGTATCTTTAAAGTTAATGTCTAGCCAAGAGTTTAGTTAATGAAGAATTAAACTGCACTGTTGATCGGTGCTTTGTGTAAATACATCTTAACGCTTGGGTTGAGAGGGGCCTTAAGAAGGACAGTTTGTTGTAGGAAAGCAATTCTGTACATGAGTTTAAGCATACTTGTTGCATTGTCTCTGCAGATTCTATTTTTGTTTACAATATTAAAATGTATGTTAGCAAAATGGGTGGATTTTCAAATAAAAAAATGCAGCTTCCACAAAACTTGGTTTATGATATTCTGATCTGAAGTGCATTTTCTTTTTTTCTTCTATTTTCTTTTATCATCAGTATCATCATTTGTTTGCTGATAAAAGTGTACCAGGTGATTATATTTGCCAATTTAATAAAATATAGAATTTGTTCTATTTCAATTTCTAAAAAGATTAATCTTTGCAGTTTTGTAACTTCTAGGCTCTTTCCAATATAAACAAGTATTTATTTAAATTATTCATTTTTGCCTGTAATCAGGTAAGTTTAAGGGAGAAATGCTTTTGAGTTACATATTGGTGCATATAATCATGTCTTCCAAAGAAACCTTTGTATCATGTTGCATATGGAATAGTAAATAGAATTCAGAGTATATGATGGATTAAAAGCATTGATAATGGCTACATAGTATTTGCCATGATTGGAAAAATATAGCTTTAGCCAGTGTGCTTTGTTAATTTTACTGGCATTTCTGCTTCAACTGAAAATTTAAGATAATATCAAGGTTCTTCTCTTATTTGTCATTATCCACAAACATATTCGCAAATTCTGAAAATTCATTGATGATGCAGAGATTTACTGCTCAAACTTCTTTAAAACAAAATTTATTCATTCAGAACAAATGTGGCTCCTGTATGCTAGTAATGACTGAGTCACAGAATATGTGGACCTGCCAAAGCACTCAGCCAGATAGCTTCCTCTTGCCTTCCAAGAAAGAAGCCACCTCAGCAGTCTCTACAACCAGTCTAGATCTTTGTTTTGCCACACTTGTCCTTTTGTAAAACTGCTATGAGTAACCTTTGAGAAGAAAGACTTCTGTATTTTCCTCCCTGCAGCTTCTCTCAGAAAGCCTTAAGGTCATTCTATGGTAGTATTAAGAAATGATGTTCTATTTGGAAATGAGAAATGTTTTCTAAGTCTCTAGCTGGGATTTCTAGCCTACTGTTAGCAAAACCACTTAGTAAATGTCCATTAATTGTCAATGTAGTATGCAGGTGTAGTTTTTTTTTTTTTTTAATATTTATTTTTTAGTAGTAGTTGGATAAAATACCTTTATTTTATTTATTTATTTTTATGTGGTGCTAAGGATCAAACTCAGGGCCTTGCACGTGCTAGGCGAGCCACAACCTCAGCCCTGTAGTTTTTTATGTTGTATGGAACTGCCCACATTGTCAAAGGTTGTGTAAAATTTTTTTCTAGAATATTTCTTTTGAAACAGATGTGACTTTCTTGAGGCAGAGTATGTCATACCAATTATAGGCAGACAGAGAAAAGTGAGGGTAGAAAAAGTTTTATGGGAACTTATGCTTAATAAGCTTTTCTTTTAGCTGCTAGAAAAGGAAATTCCCCTCCCCCCTTTTTTGTTTTTGTGCTGGGGATCTAACTCAGGCCCTTGTGCATGCTAAGGATATTAACACTGAGCTTTAACCCCAGCCTACAAAAGCTAATTTTAAAGACAGTTTTGAAGTAAAAATTTTGTGAGACTTACCTTGGGAACAAAGCAATGGTCCTTTTGAGCCTTTCCCAGTCAAGCACCCTACATACTGTCTCTGAACCTGGGATGCTTGTTGTCTTCTTGTGCTCCTGATAAACAAGCACTGGATTATCATACACTTACCTAGAAGCAAAGAGAAAGAAATATAAGAAGTAAATAGCTGCTTACTCCCCACCATTCATCTGGACTCCAAGCTGTTTAGGAAGTTGGTTTCCTTATTTGAAGAACCCTTTATCTGGAAGTATCAAGCACAGCACACTAGTACTGCCAGCTAGCATAGTTGCTGTCCTAGAAAGCACAAAATAAAGTCTGCATCTCTGGTCATTTTTGTCTCGAAGTAAGGTAGGAACTTAAAAGCATTTCACTTCCTTATTATTTATTGAAGGGCAGCTTGAAGGTCTGAACAGAGGAAGAAGCACTGCAGTTGAAAGGAAAAGACTTGCTGGGAGATTCCAATTAACCCAGCAATTTGGTCTAAGGTGGGTACAAGGATTGTTTCAGTCATTGCTTGGTACTCATAACAATTATCACCAGAAGCTAATATTTTAAGGAACTTACAGTTCATCATGGGATACCATGTGTTAGTTTAAAAAAAAAAAAAGAGGAACTGAGGGTTCACTTACTTGGTCATATAACAGTAAAGTAAATTAAACGATTATGATACTGGCCTAAAAGAAACAGGACCAGGAAAGGAAGACTAATAATGGGTGCTAAAATATGCCATAAGAGTAGCATTTCAAAAGAACAAAATAGCCAGGCACTATGGCTGACACCTGTAATCCCAGCAGCTGGGGAGTTAGGCAGGAAGATCAAGAGTTCAAAGCCAACCTCAGCAGAAGTGAGATGCTAAGCAACTTAGTGAGACCCTTTCTAAAAAAAATACAAAATAGGGTTGGCGATGTGACTCAGTGGCCATGTGCCCCTGAGTTCAATCCCCAGTGCAAATAAACAAACAAAACAAACTGGGAGTATAGTTCAATGATGAACAGGTCCTGCACTAAAATATATGTAAAGTAAGTCTATTGAACAAGATAGTTTTACCAGTACCAAATACCTGTTGTGGGGAAGGGTGAATTCCTTCCAGTATACATAAAATAAATTCCACACAGTGAAAATATAAGGATTATTAAGATTAAGAAAATAAAGGAAGTTTATCTGTAGTCAAATAGGAAAAGTAAGAGAATATGACAGTTTACCAAGAAACAGTAACAATGAAAAAAGTTCATCTTTAATAGTAATTAAAAATTCAACTGAGAACAAAGTGGCATTTTCCAAGTGTAAAGCTGGCCTGAGTGTTTTAGTATGTGCCTGTTTATGGTTAAGGAAATTGAGGCCTAGAAAGAGAGTCACTTACTGTGTCATCTTTAACAACTCAATGGCTGAATCTGTATGGCTCGTATCTGGCCTTCTTCATAACTACTCTGCATACTGGTATATGTAGGGTATGAGAGTTCATGCCCTTAATCCAGTAATTTTCACTTTCAGAGAATTTACTTAGATAAATAATCTAGGGATGAGAATTTGTGTTGCATGGAAGAAAAGTTAAAAGAATTTATGTTAAGGGATAGGAAATCAAATTCGTGGGATAAATCATGCTGCCTAAGGCTACCCCTCAACATTCCTGCAGTACAAAATAGCCTTGGTCTTGGGTCTGTTTGCATCAACAGACAGGCTTTATTTTAGGTCTTTATTTACTACAGTTGATGATCAGAAGCAGTGTGTTCTACCAGGTTCTGCTTATTCCCAGGCCAACCAAAGGGAGAATGGGTTTATCTCTCTGAGGAAGGGCTATTAGTCACCCAACAGAAAAGGGTCTTCTACTCACCAGCATTATTTTACTGTCTTAGTGAAGATTCAAGAGCTAAGTGGAACTTTCCAGGTCTCTTGAGTGATGTGGGAAAATAATAAAGCATGTTTAAACTTCATCAATGAACTTTTCAGGCATAGTTTCTTGGTTGCAAGCTTTGTATACATGTTTCACAAAGTTTCCTTACTTGATAAGTTTCTGCCCAAATATAACTTTGAGAAGGGAAGGAATAATCTATTGCATGGTGAATTGTCTTCTTGTTTCTAACCTTTTCCCTTTGTCCTGGGCCTTAAATGGTGGAATACTTCAGTGTATCTACCTCATTTCTTATCAAATATTTTATATTATCAAAAGCCTCAACAGTTCAAATCATTCTCAGACTTCCATTCTTGATTCTTCTACTCAGGCCAACCTTTCACTATCTATTAATAGAATTCTGGGATTTTCTGCCCCTTTGTTTGCACATCTCTAATTTGCTTATTCAACTCCTGTCTTTTCAGGGAGAGAAATACAGTAGCTTTGATCATTTTTAGCAGCACGGTAAACTGGACAGTCATTTCAGAAAGCCATTAAAAATGTTGGATCTTATGCCTTGTAAACTGTCTCTAGAAATCTAAAGTATGGAAAAGACAATGCAGAATAATACCCATCACAGTGATTGAGATTTCTAAAGGAACAACTGCTAGATAAGGCCAAAGATGAGTGTCAAAGAACACCTCCTTTATTAAGAGAGATTTTAAAGGATTGGTGGAGACCAGAAAAGAACAACGAGAGCTGGAAGAGGAGAACCAGAGAAGGGATTTCAAAGATATAATTGAAGGAGTAGAGAATGATTGGCACAAGTGAAATAAATATGAAAAATTTCATTGGATCCATTCGTTTTCAACTTGAACCTTAACTTTAGCTAAACTGCAGATAGATAAGGGCAGAAGGTTACAAGGGTAAGAAAAGATGAGAAAACGCAGATGAAAGAAGCTTGGTTGTGAACTAAAAGAGGTAAAGGGCAATCTGCAAAGGTCATATGGGCTGGAACAAGAAGAGTTGAAAGTGGATTTTCTTTGTTCAGCCACTCAAACTAAATGCCCAGCAGTTGTAGGTGTGAGAATCAAGAAATAAAACATAATTTTTCCTTTCATGGAGCTTATTTTGGGGGGAAAGTAGGAAATGTACAAATACTTTGACAAGTGATGTAGTACTATACGAAAAACAGGTTAGAGAGAGATGTGAGCACGGTATGGTTTGAATAGAGTATGAAAGGAAGACCTTTGAATAGAAGCCTGAATGAAATGAGGAAGCAATGTGGTAAGATGTGGAGAGTGGCTCCTGCAGATACAAGCAGAACAAAGGGCAAAGATCTAAAGGGGATTGTGATGGGTTTCTCTGAGCACCTGCAAGGTTGCCAGTGAGACCTTAGCGATGTGATACAGAGGAAGCTTGGTGGAAGCTGAGGTTTGGGTGGCAGGGGTCCAGGGCTTTCTAGGTCACACTGAGGCTTGAATTCCTTCCTGAACTGGAAAGACACTAGATATGTTGAGCAGAGTATTGTTTTAAAAACTAAGTTAAAATACTCTGACTGCTATACCAGAAATGGACAATATGGAGAAAGAACAAACAGGCAATCGAATCAGGAGTCTATTATAAAAGTCCTAGGCATGAACAAATCTGAGAGCCATAGGTAAAGGAGCTGGCCAAAGGTAGATGGTCAAGACAGGTTGCAGAATCAACAGAGACGGGAATGCTGAGGACTAGAAACGAAGCAGGAGATTAAAAGAAGCAAATGGTGGGCCTAAATATGGACACGAGGGACTATTTGCAGATATTCTTGTCTCTTGAAGTGCAATCTCTTTCCCCACAGAGAGCCTTTCTAGTGAGGGAAACAGTTCCTACTTGGTGAGACAGCATAGAAGGAAAGGTACAGACTTTGTAGCCATGCTGTGAGTTTAAATACCAGTTTGGTAAGGTTAATTAATTTTCCTGTGCCTGAATTTCTTGTATACAATGTGTATGATAGTAGTGCCTAGTCAGTAGGAGGGTTGTATTTACTTGATAAATGGAACCACTTAGAATTGACTGGCAAAGGTTTAACATAATTCCTGGAGGTTTTGGTGGGGAGGGAAGCAGTGCTTGGGATTAAACCTGGGACCTCCACACGTTAAGCAAGTGCTCAACCACAATTTTTTTTTTTTTTAAATGGGATACAGAATAGCTTATGGTCAAAAGCCCAGATTCTGAAGGCAAACCATATGTGTTCAAACAGCTATGTTCCTAACTAGGGGGGCAATTGTGGGAAAATACTAAGTTTACTTTCTGCCTGTTTCTTCATCTGTAAAATGGTGATAGCTGTAGACCCTACCTCATAGTATTATGACAGGATGATATATGGATAGTACATATAATGAATACATTTAAGTGTTTGTTGTTGTTAGTATACCGAAGAGTTTTTTGTTTTGTTTTGTTTGTTTACTGAGGATTGAACCCAGGGGCACTTAACCGCTGAACCATATCCCCAGCCCTTTTATGTTTTGAGACAGAGTCTCTCTTGCTAAGTTGCTTCTGCATCAGGATTTTTGCCTGCATTTAAGATTTTAACTCTATTGGGGTTTGTTATGGTTGTATATAACAGAAAACCTACACTAACAATGATTCAGACAAAATAGATGTTTATTTTCTTTCATATGTAAGTCAGCTGGCACAGCAACTCATAAGATTTTCCGGGTGACCATATTTATGTGTTAAGTTTATTGTCCTTAAAGGTGTTGTTCTCATTTGGACACTCCAGTGTGGCTGAGCAGCAGAACCACATTCCCAACAACAGGATGGAAGAAAGGGGGGAAGGGAAGAGATGACTCCAAATTTGTGCGTAACTTCTGTTCATATGCTGTTGGCCAGAACTTTGTCACATGGAAGAAAAACAACTGGAAATTGAATCTTTAGTTTGGATGGCCATGTATTCATTGAAAACAACTATATGAAAACATTCTTACAGAAGGCCAAAATAGATTGGCCACCATTACCATTAGCCATACAATTTTTATTAAAAGAATTGTCAATTTTTTGACACTTTTTTCTCATTAATGACTTCAAAGCCCTGCCATGTCAGATACTGTAAGTTGAGATTGGGAAGTCCTAAAAAAAGAATTACAGTTTTAAAATTTAAATATTTCAGTGAAAACAAGATGTCAAAAGCTTAAAAAATGAAAAGTGAGCAAACCAAATTGCTATTGCTGGATAAATGTAATAAAGCATTGAAGTGAAACAGCCAAAGAGAGCATCATAGATCCAAGGTTAATTATCCATTTGCCCAAGAATCTCAAATGAGATGGAATGTGCCATCTCTCGGTTTGGTGTCTGAGGGCTTTAAGGTAAAAATATATCACTGGCTTTATTTGGAGCATTCTTACAGAGGAGAATCCAACATAATTAATTTTCATCCCTCTTTTTTTTTTTAAAGAGAGAATTTTAATATTTATTTTTTAGTTTTCAGCGGATACAACATCTTTGTATGTGGTGCTGAGGATCGAACCCAGGCTGCAAGCATGCTAGGCAATCATGCTACCGCTTGAGCCACATCCCCAGCCCTAATTTTCATCCCTCTTAAGAGGAAATTATTGCTAGGGCTAGCATATTTTTTATAGCTGAGATGATGGCACTAACCCAAGCAGGCAAGAGGTCAACGAATTGACTCCAGGACTTGAGGAAAGAAATACTGACAAAACCTTGTCCAGAGAATCTATTTGTGTCTACCATTACTGTAGAATTCATTTGCTATGCTGGAAATCTGAAATGTTTCTATTTAAAGAATCTTTAAAAGTATCACTGAGATTTGAAGAATGGAATGACCTACAACATAACCAGTCTAAAGAATCATGGTCTAAATAAGCAGCCTTTCTGGGAATTTGAGCCTCAAAGTCATAGGAATGGGAAATGGAAATAACTTAATTCAATCAGAATCGCTAATATTTAGAAAGCCAAAATTGCCTGAGGGCATGTTTCCTGGCTTAAAAGCCTGTTGATTCCAAGAAAGAGAGGTGTTGTGTTGACATCTAGTGAGACCAAGCAGGCCTTTAACAAACAGCCCTTTATTGCCACAAAAAAATGCCCTAGCCTCCTGATTCCCTGAATCATCCCAGTGCCTGACTACAGGGCTCAAAAAGAAACAAATGCCCTATGTGGTGCCCTGTCTTATATACAAGTATTTTGGAGCTAGTTTGACGGCTCCTCTTAGGGTCCACAGGTCCTCAACCAGGGGACAGCTGAGAAGGTGTACATGGGGCAGGCCCCCCAGTAAGAGTTCATCTGTCACCAGAGACTGGGTAGCACCTAGCATACTTTGGTCACAGTCACTGCTCTGTGCACCTTCACAGGAACACACTGCAGGCAACCAAATATCTTTGGCTTTGTTCCCAAAGTCTTGAGATTACTGTTAAATGTCAGTAGTTATTTCAGCAGCCATATAATGCATGTCTGCTGTGTTCAGATTACAAACACTCTAATCTAAAAAATAATCCTGCAATACAGAAATTAGGCCCATACATTTGCAGGTAAATGGATGGAGTTGGAGAAAATAATGCTAAATGAAGTTAGCCAGTCCCCAAAAACCAAATCTCTGACATAAGGATGCTGATTCATAATGGGGTTGGCAGGGGAGCATGGGAGGATTAGACAAACTCTAGATAGAGCAAAGGGAAGGGAGGGGGCATGAGGGTAGGAAAGATGTGGACATCATTACCCAAGTACATGTATGAAGATATGAATGGTGTGACTCTACTTTGTGTACAACTAGAGAGATGAAAAATTGTGCTCTATATGTATAATATGAATGTAATGCATTCTGCTGTTATATATAACAAATTCGAATACAAAATAATAATAATAATAAAAGAAATTAGGCCCAGAAAGTACAGATGAGGACAACAGTTTTAAAGAGGTTAAGTGACTACCCAACATTCAGAGACAACTAGCCTGACTTCAAGGTATGTGTTTTCCATATTATGCCTCTACATCTTTTTAATTTTTTAAAACCTATCTAATTTCCAGCATTTAGGGCATATGTTATGGTGATGGTTTCTCCAAAGAGCTGTGTAGCTATACTCCTACCTAGTCCCTGCTCCCCCAAATCTAAAATAACAACACTCAAAGCTCATATACTTGGTTATTATTCTGAGAACTGAAACCCACATAAAATCTATTTAAACTCATTTTTATATAAAAAATTTCCAGACCAATTACTAAAGGTGTTTAAAGTAGAATAATTGGAGTTAACCGCATGAGATCCCTCAACCAACATACCTGAAATAGCTTGTCCTATGGTCCTCTCTTTCCTCTGCTTGCTATTGCTGAAGATCAAAAAGCAACAATGGTGGTTCAGGCTCTATTACAGGGATATGAGCTCCTTGAGGAAAAGGGCAAAGTTTATCCCTAAAGCCTCACACAGTATCAGGCTGGAAAGACTTGTTCCATAAATGCTTTGTTGAATGAGTTTATTGAGATTTGCTTTGCAATGTAGACATCTAGCAAAGCTATAACTATTGAGTTTGGGTTGTGTTCTGGTCAGTTTTTGCTTTTCTGTGATGAAAAGAATAACTTAAAGTCATGTCCCCAGTGTCCTACAGTTACAATTAGTGGATTAATCCACTGAGGAGACCACAACTCTCAATCTAATCATTTCATCTCTGAAAATTTTTGCATTATCTTACAGTTTGGGGGGGAACACCTTATCTAAACCATAGTATTCCACCCCTGATCCCCAAAAGCTCATGCCTGTCACACAATGCAAAATACATTTAGTCCATTTTCAAGAGTCTCCATAGTCTTTAATTCCAGCATTACTCAACAGTCTGAGTCTAAAATCTCATCTGAGATCCAAGGCAAACTCAGCTGTGAGAGTAAAGATAAAAAGCAAGTTACATATATCCAATATGTAATGGCACAGAATAAATGTTTCCATTCCAAAAGAAAGATATAGGGGCATAGAATGAAGGGATGGACTGTTGAGAGCCACAGCTGAAGGGGCCCCAGCAAACTTTCAGACTGCCAGCTGATGATTGGCTCACAGCCACCCCAGCAACATCTAGCTGATTGGCTCCTCTGCGGTGATGCTCATTGGGCTGTTTCCCTGCCTTTTCAGGTCACGGAGCTGCTCATTGGGGGACTTTTTGCCTCCGCCCACATGACCCGCCAATCGGCCTCAAGAGAGGAGGCTTGTGGGTGGAGGAGAGGCTTGTGGAAGAGGCTTGTGGGAAGCCAGAGGTGGCAGTTGGGCTCTGAGGGTTTTTCCTGAGGAACTGTTTTGTTTGGTGTGTGTGGTTCTAAAAATAAAGTTAGTTTCTTTTGACAAGTTGCTCCTGAATTGTGCCAGCCAGACTGCGGCATTATGGACTAAAGCAAGATCAAAATCCAGCTGGGTAGCGCTGGGGATGTGGCTCAAGCGGTAGCGTGCTCGCCTGGCATGCGTGCGGCCTGGGTTCGAGCCTCAGCACCACGTACAAACAAAGATGTTGTGTCCACCGAGAACTAAAAAATAAATATTAAAAAATTCTCTCTCTCTCTCCCCCACTCTCTCTTTAAAAAAAAAAAAAAAAAAATCCAGCTGGGTAAATGAGTCCTGTAGCTCCACATCCAGCATTTAGGGCATATGTTATGGTGTTGGTTTCTCCAAAGAGCTGTGTAGCTATACTCCTACAGTTTCACTGGTGGCAGCCCACATGGCCTCTCTCTTGGCTTATCTGCTCTATTCTTGCAGCTTTCCTTCACAAATTCCTTAGTTACTGGCATTTCTTAATCTTGGGGATCTCCGGCTTCCTCATGCATCATCCCCAGGTACCCTACAGGAACTCCAACCTTGCTACACTTTGCCTGCCCTCCCACGCCTTCCTTTAAAATCTCAGTAGAAAGCCTACAGACTCGTAACTCCAGAATCCTGCATTCCTGCAGAACCAGCACCATGTGGTTTATGCCAGGGTCTGCCACCATCTCAAGCAGTAGGGGTGTGTTTTGGGGTATATATTTCGTCCCTGGTGAACAGAGCTTGGTCTCTCTGCTTCCTGGTTGCCATATCCTGAGCTACCTTCCCCAACCATGTACTTCCATCTTGATCTCAGAGCTATGGAGCCAGCCAACCTTGGCCAGAAACGTGAGCCAAAATAAACTCTTTCTCCTCTCTGTTGTTCTTGTTAGGTTCTTTGGTCACAGCAATGAAAGAGCTAGCTAAAAAGAGATTGGTTAAGAAAACCCTGCAGATTTATTCTAGAGGTACGACACTCCCTTTTCCAAATGATACTTTTTCAACTATGAAATCTTGGCAGCAAACAAGACTTTTATAGTCATTTGATATTTTCTTCTGCTGCAAATTCACATTGTAAAGAACAAACTACTACAACTAACAGATTATGCCAGAATACAAACATGTGCCTGGTTTGTTTTAATAATCTCATGGACCAAACTTTCCAAGTGGGAGAGGAAAAAAAAAAAGTTAATTTCTGCTGAGCTACTGAATTCAATGGGCTATCATGTGGACTTTGCTTTCTGTTAGTATTAGATGATCTTTGGTTTGTACCAGTGGGAAGAATAAGGTTTTTTCATTTGCTTTTTGTTTTTACAATGCTGGGGAATCCAACCTGAGGTCTGAGGGCCTCACTTATGCTAGACAAGTTCGCTACCACTGAACTACATCCCTAGCCCTATATTGTTTTCCATCTGAAGAAAATACAGATAAATCTTAACTATAAAAAGTATTTACCTGCTGGGTGTGGTGGTACACATTTGTAATCTCAGCAACTCAGGAGGCTGAAGCAAGAGGATCACAAGTTCAAAGCCAACCTCAGCAATCTAGTGAGGTCCTAAGTAATTTAGTAAGAATTTTGTCTCAAAAATTAAAATAATAATAATAATAATAATAATTAAAGGGATGGTTAAAGTGCCCCTGATTTCCATACCTGGTACCAAAAAAAAGTGTTTACCTTTCTTAAAATTGACAAATATATTCCATATCACCCTTTCTATTGATCTTTGAAATCTTGCCCTAATAAGACATTTTGCCCTCTTCTAAGGAAATATCCTTGCTGCCCTTCATACTGCAGGACATAAGCATGGACTTTGCATATTGTCACTTTATGGCATGGGTTAGAATATGGGTATTTAAGGGACCATTTTTTGAGATTGTTTTGAAATATAAAATATATATCCACTGGATACACAAATCTTGTCCTGTTTAATGACTGTTAAACAAAGAACACACCCATGTTAACTGCCACTGAGATCATGATTATAGGAAGTTTCTTTATGTCTGATTCTATTTATTACCCACCACAAAACTGACCACTATACTTCTGTCATTATATATTAGTATTTTGCATCTATATTCATGAGATACTGTCCTGTAATTAATTTTATTTTCTTGTAATGCCTTTGCCCAGTTTTGTTATTATAATTAATTTGACCATATAAAATTATTTGTTTACTTTTTCTTATTCTCTAAAAGTTTATATATGTTTGGTGTTAATTTCTTTCTGGAATGTTAGAAAAATCAAAAGTGTAGTCATCTGGGTTTGAAATTTTTCTTGTGCCATTTTTTTTATTATGGCATTATAATTATACATAGTAGCTGGATTCATCTGGACAAAATTATTTACCTGCTTGGAATCTGACTCACTCCATTTCAGTCCATGTTTCTTCTTACCCACCCCCAGTCCACTGATTCTCCCCTTGATCATCCATTTATCCATCCTTAATTGGTGCTTTACACACACACAAACACACACAGGTGAAATTTCCTGTGGTATATTTACATATGCATATAACATGGTTTTGTTAAATTCATTCCACATTTCCTCTCCTTTCCTGTCCCTCTTCTCTACCTCTTGATCTTCTAGTCTGATAACCTTCCCTATATGATATCTGATCCCCCCTGCTTCTTTCCCTTATTTTTTCCTATCTTCTACATGAGAGA
This sequence comes from Callospermophilus lateralis, assembly GCF_048772815.1. Lineage (NCBI taxonomy): Eukaryota > Metazoa > Chordata > Mammalia > Rodentia > Sciuridae > Callospermophilus > Callospermophilus lateralis. Next base: position 139,070,800 of record NC_135306.1, read on the forward strand.
AAACATTCAACCCTTGAATTTCTAAGTGTGGCTTGTTTCACTTAACCTTATGTTCTCTAGTTCCAATCATTTATTAGCAAATGCCATAATTTCATTCTTTATGGATGCATAAAACTTCATTGTTTTTATAAATATCACCTTTTCTTAATCCACTCATATATTGTTGGGCATCTGGGCTGAGTCCATATTTGACTATTATGAACTGTGCTGCTGTAGACATTGAAGTGGCTTTATCACTATAGTATGCTGATTTTAGTTCTTTTGGATAAATACCAAGGAGTGGGATAGTTGGGTCATCTGGTTGTTCCATTCCTAGTTTTCTGAGAAGTCTCCACACTGCTTTCTAGAGTGAGTGAACTAATTTGCTGTCCCACCAACAATGTGTGAGTATACCTTTTCTCTTACATCCTTGCCAGCACTTATTATTATTTGTATTTTTTTTCAGATTAAGAAAGGCTTTATTTTTCAGACCAGAAATATAACATTAACATACATGCAAATGCCAGTAAATGAGTTTACTAAAAAAGAAAACCTCACACAGATGTCAACTAACAATAGAGCCACTGAAGAATGACCACTGCTGTACTGCTGTGGCGACAGAAGTACAACATGTACAGAAGTTGTTTTGAGTTTGTATCCATGTGGAAATGCATGACACACGTGAAGCAAGGTGAAATAGCAGGTAGTCAAAATTTAAGCCCCTTTTTTCCACTCTAATGTGCTTTCAAGAATTAAACTAGGGGCTGGGGAAGTGGCTCAAGTGGTAGCGCGCTCGCCTGGCATGCGTACACCCTGGGTTCGATCCTCAGCACCACATACAAACAAAGATGTTGTGTCCGCTGAAAACTAAAAAATAAATATTAAAAAATTCTCTCTCTCATCTCTCTCTCTCTCTCTTTAAAAAAAATACAGTCCTAATATGTGCTGAGAAAAAAACTATTAAAAAAAAAGAATTAAACTAATTGGTAGGTCACTTTAAAAAGAACTTTAATATCAAAGAACTTTTACAAAAACCTAAAATAGACTCAAGGTCATGAGGAAAGTAGTACAGGGTGGTAGTGGGTTGTGTTCTCAAAAGCCAGTTTTCACACAATGGCAGACACTAAATCTAGTCACGAGTGCTTTCAGTAGAACAGAAGACACTGATATTAATGGAGGCTGGTGTTTTTCATGATGTGCAGGAACTCCTCATTGATCTCTCCATCTCCATCTCGATCAGCTTCATCAATCATTTCCTGTAGCTCCTCACTAGTCAGGTTCTCGCCCAACTCTTTGGCCACAGCTTTAGATTTTTGAATGATATCTTTCCCAAACTGTCATTATTGAAGAGCTTGAAAGCTTTTAGAATTTCTTCTTTGATATGTTTCTCAAACATTTTCTTGACCATCACAGTCAAAGTCACTAAAATTAATTTTTCCTGTCCGGTCTTTGTCAATTTCACCTATCATTTTCTTAATTTCTTTCTTGGGTTCAAAGCCCATGCCCTCCCTCATTGCCACCTTTAGTTGCTTAACATTTATGGTCCCAGTTCCCTCAGCATCAAAGAGATCAAAAGCTTCCCAGATTTCCTGCTTCTGCTCTTCAGTAAGCTCTGGCTTAGGACTCATCCTTTTTCACTAGGCACTCGATGTCATGTTTACCTTCTTAAAATTGGAGGGCACTGCAAACAGATTCTGCTGCAGGGATTGTTACAGCAACTGTGTACACACCTATATGCATTCTTTTTTTTTTTTTTTATAATTTTTATTGTTGGTTGTTCAAAACATTACATAGTTCTTGATATATCATATTTCACATTTTGATTCAAGTGGGTTATGAACTCCAATTTTTACCCCGTACAGATTGCAGAATCACATCAGTTACACATCCACTGATTTACATATTGCCATACTAGTGTCTGTTGTATTCTGCTGCCTTTCCTATTCTCTACTACCCCCCCTCCCCTCCCCTCCCCTCCCCTCTTCTTTCTCTACCCCATCTACTGTAATTCATTTCTCCCCCTTGTTTTTTTTCCCTTTCCCCTCACTTCCTCTTGTAATTTTGTATAACCCTGAGGGTTTCCTGCAATTTCCATGCAATTTCCCTTCTCTCTCCCTTTCCCTCCCACCTCTCATCCCTGTTTAATGTTAATCTTCTTCTCATGTTCTTCCTCCCTACTCTGTTCTTAGTTACTCTCCTTTTTTTTTTTTTAAAGAGAGAGAGAGAGAGAGAGAGGGAATTTTATTATTATTATTATTTTTTAGTTTTCGGCAGACACAACATCTTTGTATGTGGTGCTGAGGATTGAACCCGGGCCGCACGCATGCCAGGCAATTGCGCTACCGCATGAGCCACATCCCCAGCCCTAGTTACTCTCCTTATATCAAAGAAGACATTTGGCATTTGTTTTTTAGGGATTGGCTAGCTTCACTTAGCATAATCTGCTCTAATGCCATCCATTTCCCTGCAAATTCTATGATTTTGTCATTTTTTAACGCAGAGTAATACTCCATTGTGTATAAATGCCATATTTTTTTATCCATTCATCTATTGAAGGGCATCTGGGTTGGTTCCACAGTCTTGCTATTGTGAATTGTGCTGCTGTGAACATCGATGTAGCAGTGTCCCTGTAGTATGCTCTTTTTAGGTCTTTAGGGAATAGACCGAGAAAGGGAATAGCTGGGTCAAATGGTGGTTCCATTCCCAGCTTTCCAAGAAATCTCCATACTGCTTTCCAAATTGGCCACACCAATTCGCAGTCCCACCAGCAGTGTACAAGTGTACCCTTTTCCCCACATCCTCGCCAGCACTTGTTGTTATTTGACTTCCTAATGGCTGCCAATCTTACTGGAGTGAGATGGTATTTAGGGTGGTTTTGATTTGCATTTCTCTAACTGCTAGAGATGGTGAGCATTTTTTCATGTACTTGTTGATTGATTGCATGTCTTCCTCTGAGAAGTGTCTGTTCAGGTCCTTGGCCCATTTGTTGATTGGGTTATTTGTTTTCTTATTGTTTAATTTTTTGAGTTCTTTGTATACTCTGGATATTAGGGCTCTATCTGAAGTGTGAGGAGTAAAGATTTGTTCCCAGGATGTAGGCTCCCTATTTACCTCTCTTATTGTTTCTTTTGCTGAGAAAAAACTTTTTAGTTTGAGTAAGTCCCATTTGTTGATTCTAGTTATTAACTCTTGTGCTATGGGTGTCCTATTGAGGAATTTGGAGCCTGACCCCACAGTATGTAGATTGTAGCCAACTTTTTCTTCTATCAGACGCCATGTCTCTGATTTGATATCAAGCTCCTTGATCCATTTTGAGTTAACTTTTGTGCATGGCGAGAGAAAGGGATTCAGTTTCATTTTTTTGCATATGGATTTCCAGTTTTCCCAGCACCATTTGTTGAAGATGCTATCCTTCCTCCATTGCATGCTTTTAGCCACTTTATCAAATATAAGATGTTGTAATATTGTGGATTGGTTTCTGTGTCCTCCATTCTGTACCATTGGTCCACCCGCCTGTTTTGGTATCAGTACCATGCTGTTTTTGTTACCATTGCTCTGTAGTATAGTTTGAAGTCTGGTATCGCTATACCGCCTGATTCACACTTCCTGCTTAGAGTTGTTTTTGCTATTCTGGGTCTTTTACTTTTCCATATGAATTTCATGATTGCTTTCTCTATTTCTACAAGAAATGCCGTTGGGATTTTGATTGGCATTGCATTAAACCTATAGAGAACTTTTGGTAATATCGCCATTTTGATGATGTTAGTTCTACCTATCCATGAACAGGGTATATTTTTCCATCTTCTAAGATCTTCTTCTATTTCTCTCTTTAGGCTTCTGTAGTTTTCATTGTATAAGTCTTTCACCTCTTTTGTTAGGTTGACTCCCAAGTATTTTATTTTTTTTGAGGATATTGTGAATGGAGTGTTTTTCCTCATTTCTGTTTCAGAAGTTTTGTCACTGATGTGCAGAAATGCCTTTGATTTATGTGTGTTGATTTTATATCCTGCCACTTTGCTGAATTCATTTATTAGCAATAATAGTTTCTTTGTAGACCCTTTTGGGTCTGCTAGGTAGAGAATCATGTCATCTGCAAATAGTGATAATTTAAGTTCTTCTTTTCCTATTTTTATGCCTTTAATTTCTTTCGTCTAATTGCTCTGGCCAGTGTTTCGAGAACTATGTTGAACAGAAGTGGTGAGAGAGGGCATCCCTGTCTTGTTCCAGATTTTAGAGGGAATGCCTTCAATTTTTCTCCATTCAGAATGATGCTAGCCTGGGGCTTAGCATAGATAGCTTTTACAATATTGAGGTATGTTCCTGTTATCCCTAGTTTTTCTAGAGTTTTGAACATAAAGGGATGCTGTACTTTGTCAAATGCTTTTTCTGCATCTATCAAGATGATCATATGGTTCTTATCTTTAAGTGTATTGATGTGGTGAATAACATTTATTGATTTCCGTATATTGGACCAGCCTTTCATCCCAGGGATGAATCCTACTTGATCATGGTGCACAATTTTTTTGATATGTTTTTGTATCCAGTTCGCCAGAATTTTATTGAGAATTTTTGCATCTAGATTCATTAGAGATATTGGTCTGTAGTTTTCTTTCTTTGAAGTATCTTTATCTGGTTTAGGAATCAGGGTGATGTTGGCCTCGTAGAATGAATTTGGAAGTTCTCCCTCTTTTTCTATTTCCTGGAATAGCTTGAAAAGTATTGGTATTAGTTCTTCTCTAAAGGTTTTGTAAAACTCTGCTGTATACCCATCCGGTCCTGGGCTTTTCTTCTTTGGTAGTCTTTTGATGGCTTCTTCTATTTCCTCAATTGATATTGGTCTGTTTAGGTTGTCTATATCCTCCTGACTCAATCTGGGCAGATCATATGACTTAAGAAATTTATCGATGCCTTCACTATCTTCTATTTTATTGGAGTATAAGGATTCAAAATAATTTCTGATAATCTTCTGTATTTCTGAAGTGTCTGTTGTGATATTGCCTTTTTCATCCTGTATGCTAGTAATTTGAGTTCTCTCTCTTCTTCTCTTCGTTAGCATGGCTAAGAGTCTGTCAATCTTATTTATTTTTTCAAAGAATCAACTTTTAGTTTTGTCAATTTTTTCAATTGTTTCTTTTGTTTTGATTTCATTAATTTCAGCTCTGATTTTAATTATTTCTTGCCTTCTACTTCTTTTGCTGTTGTTTTGCTCTTCTTTTTCTAGGATTTTGAGATGAAGTGTGAGATCATTTATTTGTTGGTTTTTCCTTTTTTAAAGGAATGAACTCCAGGCAATGAATTTTCCTCTTAGAACTGCTTTCATTGTGTCCCATAGATTCTGATATGCTGTGTCTGTGTTTTCATTTATCTCCTTTATAATGTCTAAGAGTTGCCCTGTGACATAATATATGATCTGTTTTTGAGAAGGGATCCATGTGCTGCTGAGAAAAAAGTGTAACTGCTTGATGTTGGGTGGTATATTCTATATATGTCAATTAAGTCTAGGTTATTAATTGTATTATTGAGTTTTATAGTTTCTTTATTCAACTTTTGTTTGGAATATCTGTCCAGTGGTGAGAAAGGTGTGTTGAAGTCTCCCATAATTATTGTATGGTGGTCTATTAGATTCTGGAACTTGAGAAGAGTTTGTTTGATGAACATAGCTGCACCATTGTTTGGAGCATATATATTTATGATTGTTATGTCTTGTTGGTGTATGGTTCCCTTGAGCAGTATGTAGTGTCCCTCTTTATCCCTTTTGATTAACTTTGGCTTGAAATCTATTTTATTTGATATGAGTATGGACACTCCTGCTTGTTTCCGAAGTCCATATGAGTGATATGATTTTTCCCAACCTTTCACCTTCAGTCTATGTTATGTCTTTTCTTATCAAATGTGTCTCCTGTAGGCAGCATATTGTTGGATCTTTTTTTTTCTGATCCACTGTACTAGCCTGTGTCTCTTAATTGGTGAGTTTAAGCCATTAACATTTGGGGTTATTATTGAGATATGGATTGTTCTTCTAGCCATATTTGTTTATTTATGTTACTTAACATGGTTTGTTTTTCCTCTTTGATTATTTTTCCCTTTACTGTACTACCTTCCACTGTTGGTTTTCATTGTTATTTTCCATTTCCTCTTCCTGTAATGTTTTGCCGAGGATGTTTTGAAGAGATGGTTTTCTAGCTGCAAATTCTTTTAGCTTTTGTTTATCGAGAAAGGTTTTAGTTTCATCTTCCATCCTGAAGCTTAATTTCGCTGGATACACAATTCTTGGTTGGAACCCATTTTCTTTCAGCATTTGAAATATGTTTTTCCAGGATCTTCTAGCTTTCAGAGTCTGTGTTGAAAGATCAGCTGTTATCCTCATTGGTTTACCCCTAAATGTAATCTGCTTCCTTTCTCTTGAAGCTTTTAAAATTCTCTCCTTATTCTGTATGTTGGGCATCTTCATTATAATGTGTCTAGGTGTGGATCTCTTATGATTTTGCACGTTTGGCATCCTGTAGGCTTCTAGGATTTGGGATTCTGTCTCATTCTTCATGTCTGGGAAGTTTTCTCGTCTTATTTCATTGAACAGATTGCTCATTCCTTTGGTTTGGATCTTTATACCTTCCTGTATCCCAATGACTCTTAAGTTTGATCTCTTTATGTTATCCCATATTTCCTGGATGTTCTGCTCATGGTTTCTTAAGTGTCTCGCTGAGCTGTCTATGTTCTTTTCAAGTTGAAATACTTTGTCTTCATTTTCTGATGTTCTGTCTTCTAAGTGTTCTACTCTGCTGGTAGTATTCTCATTTGAGTTTTTAAGTTGGTTTATTGCTTCCTGCATTTCTAGGATTTCTGTTTGTTTTTTATAACCTCTATCTCCCTGTATAGTTGATCTTTTGCTTCTTGGATTTGTTTATGTAATTCATTGTTGAAGTGATCTTTCATTGTCTGATTTTGCTGTCTAAGGTCTTCCTTGAGACTCCAGATCATCTGAAGCATGTAAATCCTGAATTCTTTATCTGACATTCCATCTACTGCAGCTATTACCTCTTCTAAAGTTGAGTTGAACTTCATTGCTTGTGGTCCTTTCTTTCCTTGTCTTTTCATACTGCTCGTGTTTCTTTCTGCTTGGTGAAACTGTTGTGTTATTGAATTTTCCCCCTATATATTTATATTGCTCTTGTATAGTTGCAAAGTCTCCCTTGCAGGGGCGGGCGGCGGCTGTCCTCCTCCTCCAATTGGGGTGATCTGTCTATCACGCCGGAGGGCCGCTGGGCCCCTTCTCCAGGTCACATGGTGTGTCTACCTTGCAGGCAACGGCTGGGCCCCTCCTCCAATAAGGGTGATCTGTCTACCATGCTGGTGGGCTGCTGGGCCTGTTCTCCAGGTTGCAGGTCTGCCTACCTTGCAGGCGCGGGCGGCGGTCGTGCCCCTTCTTCAATTGGGGTGATCTTTCAGCTAGGCCGGTGGGCCGCTGGGCTCCTTCTCCGGGACACGCGGTCTGCCTAACTTTCGGGTGGCAGCTGGGCCCTTGCTCCAATTGGGGTGATGTGTCTACCACGCCGGGGGGCCGCTGGGCCTGTTCTGCAGATCAGTCGCAGGTCTGCCTACCTTGCAGGCGCGGGCAGTCAGCGGCGGCTCTGGTCTGCCCCTCCTCCAATTGGGGTGACGTGTCTACCACGCCGGCAGGCCGCTGGGCCCGTTCTACTGGTCGGTCACAGGTCTTCCTCCTATATGCATTCTTGATAATTGCCATTCTGACTGGAGTCAGATGAAATCTCAAAGTAGTTTTTGATTTGTACTTCCCTAGTCGCTAGAGATGTTGAACATTTTTTCACATATTTATTGATCATTTGTGTTTCTATTTAGGGAAATGTCTAATTCTTTTGCTCATTTATTCATTGGGTTATTTGTTTAGTTGGTGTTAAGTTTGAGTTCTTTATATATTCTAGATATTAATTCTCTGTCAGAGGAGCAGCTGGCAAAGATGTTCTCCCATTCTGTACACTCTCCACACTCTAATAATTTCCTTGGTTGTGCAGAGATTTACTTTTTTAATTTGATGGCACACTACTTATTGATTTTGGTTTTATTTTTTGAGTTTTAGATGTCTTGTTAAGAAAGTCAGTGCCTGCACCAATATGCTGGAGTGTTGACCTTATGTTTTCTTATAGCAGTAGCAAATTTTCTGCCTATGATCCATTTTGATTTGACTTCTGGGCAGGGTGAGGGATAAGGATCTAGTCTCATTCTACATATGGATTTCCAGTTTACCCAACACCATTTGTTAAAAAACATATATTTTTTTCAACATATATTTTTGGCACCTTTGTCAAGTATCAGCTGGTTATAAGTATATGGGTTTGTTTGTGTCTTCTGTTCTGTTTAGTCTCATTCCATTGTAGTCAGAAAACACATTCTAACCCTGGCATAGTGGTACACACCAGTAATCCCAACTGCTTGAGAGGCTAAGGCAGGAGGGTCACAAGTTCAAAGCCAGCCTCAGTAACTTAATGAGGCCCAAGCAACGTAATGAGATGTTGTCTCTAAATGAAATATTTAAAAAGGACTAGGGATGTGGCTCAGTGTTTAAGCACCCCTGGGTTCAATTCTGCTTCCCCCCCAAAAAATAAAAAACACTTTCTATGTGATTTCAGTTTTTTGACTGTTCATTGTGATTTGCAGGTTGATTTTTGTAAATATTTAATGTACATGTGAAAAGACTGTGTATTCTACAGTTGTTTCACTTTTTATATCATTAATGATTTTTTTGTTGTTGTCTAATTGTTCTACTGAGAGAAACGTGTGGTAAGATCTTCAAGTTAGATTATATTTGTCTCCTTGTTTTTTTTTTTTTCTTTTGTTACCAGGGATACTCAGCCACTGAACCCCATCCCCATACTTTTTTTTTTTTTTTTGTATTTTGTTTTGAATGAGTCTCACTGAGTTGCTTAGGATCTTGCTAAATTGCTGAAGCTGGCTTTTTTGAATTTGAGATTATCGTGCCTCAGCCTCCTGAGCCTAAGATGTGCATGATATTAAATTCATTATCCTTTTTTTTTGTTTTGCAAATTTTTCTTGAGATATTTTGAGACTATGTACATACAAATCTAGGATTGTTAAATCATCCTAATGGACTGACCCATCATTATGAAATATATTCCTTCATTTTCTATTTCTCTCAGTGCATTTTACCATAAAGTGGAAGTTGCCTGATATTAGCTTAGCAAACCATCTTCCTTTTAGTTGACTTTGCATGGTATGTATTTTGTAATCTTTAACTTCTGTCAATCTGTGTGAAACCTTTTGTAGTGTATCTTCATAAGTGATTTTTTTAGTGTACTCAGAAATCTTTGTCTTTTAATTGGATTATTTATTCTATTACATATATTATAATTACTGATATTATTTGGTTTAAATATACTTACTATCTTGCTATTTGTTTTCTATTCATGTTCTTTGTTAAGAGAGAGAGAGAGAGAGAGAGAGAGAGAGAGAGAGAGAGAATTTTTTAATATTTGTTTTTCAGTTTTTGGCGGACACAACATCTTTATTTTATGTGGTGCTGAGGATCGAACCCAGTACCCCACGCATGCCAGGCGATCGTGTTATGGCTTGAGCCACATCCCCAGCCTTCTTTGTTCTTTATCTGTTTCAACTTTCCCTTTTTAAAAATAAACCAAGTACTTTTTATTATTCCATTCAATCTCATCATCTTGTATCATTTATCTTTTTATATATTACTGTTTTTATTTTTCTTTAATTGGTTACCCTTAAAATTGCATTTTTCATTCTCAAATTACTGTTTACCACAAACCAGTATTTACACTACTTTTCAAACATTATAAGAAGCATACAGCATTTTAACCACATTCACCCTGCACTGGGTATTAGTTACTAAAATAATATTATTTTCTTCTGCTCTTTATTCTTTCCTGCAGATTCATATTTCAATCTAGGATCCTTTCTCTGCAGCCTAAAGAACTTCCTACAATATTTTTTTCTAGTTCAAGTGTATCATTGACATTGTTTCAGTTATTATTTGTTAGGAAATGTATTTGAACTTTGATAGAATTTTTTTGTGTGTGTTTAGACATCTAGGTTGACTCTCCCACTCTCAATTTTGTACTTTAATGATATTCTCCCATTGTCTTCTGTCTTCCATAGTTTCAACCGAAAGTTTTGTGTTTTAAAGTCTTATTGTTGGTTCTTTGAAGGTTATATATTTGTTTTCTTAGGCTGCCATAAAGGTTTCCCTTTCACTTTAGATTTCAACAATCTAATTATAGTGTGTCTATGTGAGCTTGTTGCTGTTTTATTTTGGCATTAATTCTGGTTGGGGTTTGTTGAGTATCTTGAATCTATAGGTTAATGTCTTTCATCAGGTAATTAATAGTTGAAAAACTATCAAGTGTTATGTCTTCAACTATTTCTTCATCTTTTATTTTCACAGGCCAACTCTATGTATGTTGTAGTATTTAATCCCAGATGTTCATTACCACTCCGTTCTGCTTTTTCTGTATTTTATTCTCTCTAAAATTGTGTTTGATTTTAGAGAGAATACTATCAGATATTGACTTTTCCCAAGTCTCACTAATCCTGGCTTATTCTGATCCTAGTCTACCATTACAACCCATACAACTTTTTATTTTTTTTCTATTTTGTAAATTCTCATTTTATGATGTTTTATAGAATCTAATTTTCTGTTGAAATTCTCTGTATTTTCATTATTTTCCTTTGATTTTCTTTACTATATTTGTAATAACATCCTTAAAGTTTTAGATTGCTCCCTTGAATATCTGGATCATCTGTATACTTAATGTCTTTTTTCTCCCCATTTCTGGGAATTGAACTGAGGGTTTTGCACATGCTAGGCAAGCACTCTACCACTAAACTACATCTCCAGCTGTGAAACTGAATTCCCCCCCCAACAGGAAAGAATTTATATCTTCTATTAATTATATTGAGTAAGGAGCAAATCACCCCCAAAGCAATCAGGATTTGAATTGTTTCACAGCTAGTTTGCAGTTTTACTTAGACTCAGTCTACCTGTTTTCAGATCTTTTGAAGGTGGATACCTTTGTTTCAAGCCCCACCTCTGCAGGGTACAGTATCCTAAATGCATCTTTGGCTCTCTTCTCTGTTGACTCTCTGCTCCTTAGGTAATACCTAGGCTTTGATGGCCTTATTTTTTATATCTTTATTTTTTAATTATAGGTGGACACAATACCTTCATTTTATTTTTATGTGCTGCTGAGGATTGAACCCCATGCATGCTAGGGGAGCGCTTTACCTCTGAGCCACAACCCCAGCCCCTGATGGCCTTAATTTCAATCTTTTTCTTTTGGTTTCCAGATCTATATCTCTAGCCTTCACCTCTTCCAGCAGAATACAAAGGGCAAATTCCAACAGGCTATTTAAGGAAAGTTTAATAAAGGGAATATATACAAAGGTGTAGGCAGAATTAAGGGAAATTAAAAGATATGGTGAAACTCCCTTGGGATAGCAACAGGTGGAAACTGTTACCACTCCTGGGCCTGAAGGGGCAAAGGGAAGGAGCAGTTACTGGACCTAAATAGAAGTTGTATTGAGCTTATTGCTGTGGTGTACACCTATAATCCCAGTGATTCAAGAGGTTTAGGCAGGAGAATTGCAAATTTGAGCCTCAGCAAATAAGCAAGACCCTGTTTCAAAATAAAATGAAAAGGGCTGGAAATATGACTTAGCGGTAAAACACTGAGTTCAATCCCCAGGACCAAAAACAAAAGAGTAGCTATATTAGTGAGTTGTATCTTTTGGCAGTGAGATCCCACTAACTTATATGACCTTGTAGAGAAGAAGCCAGAGGAATAAATCTTACCCTTCTTCCTCTCTTTTATCTGTCAGAATCCTTCCCACTGGGGGAAAAAAATTGGAACTTAGAAGTCAAGGGTGACAGTTGATGTAGTTCATAAAGGCCACCCTTTGGGACTCAGAAGGGTAAGATTTGGTCTGGAATGGTCAAATAGAAGCATAGTTGGATACAGTAGGGCATGGAGTAGAGTAGAAAGGAGTCTTGTGAACCAGGTGCTAAATTCAAGATCATGGAGAAAAGTGACAAAGAAGGGTTGGCAAGTTATAGCAAAATGACAGTGGTGTTAACAGCAAGAGTCAGGATCAGGTTTGTGTTTCATGGAGTCCAAGGATGAACAGCATGAATGCCAAGGTAAGCCAGGGAGCAGGAATTTTTATTAAAAGGAAGGTGAAAAACTCAGAAATCCTGATGCAACGTGCTTGGGAGGGGCAAGAGTGCTGTGTAAGTCTTCCTTCTTCTAAAGGCACAACGGAAGAAGTTGATCAGCTTCTCTTGATTGGTTTTGATGTTTCAATTATACCATAGCAGGCACAGGCCAGATTATGAAGTTGCTCTTCTGAGATGAAAACATGCCTTTTGAGAAATGGGAACTGTTTCTTAACATGTCTGGGCATGTTAAAATGGCTTTTCTTATGATCACCCTATTGTCAACCTTTATTGTCCCTTACCTTCTCTCAACTGCCTATTCTTTTCTATCTCAGTGGTAGAGGGTTACATGTATATACAACTTCAAAAGGAATATTTTCAAGTGAGATTGCAGAATAGCTGTCTGGAACAGGCATTGAGCTTGTGAAATTATATGGACATTAGAAAATGTGGAGGAATAGAAGAATAAATACCATCCACTTGAAAGAAGTACAAATGAAGAACCAGGCATCAGTCAAGGTCAGGTGCCAGTCAAGACCACAGAGTAGAGGAAACTTTCAACAATGGTATTTGTTTACTATTGTTTTATGGGGCTACTTAGAAGATAGTAGAAAGGGACAGGAAAACTGAACACAATGGGGATTGAACAGACACTTAATGATATTCAATTGGTGTTGGTACTTTGGTACTACTCACCCCCCACCAGGGGAAGCTGAATCAGTCGGTATTTTTGACTTTAGTGACTAAGGAGTGTGTTGTTAGCAGCATTTAAGATTGAGGAACTAGGAACTGTAACAAGAACACACAATTGTTATTACCCAAAATGTTAATAATATCTCCCATTGATGACTGGAAGGGTTTATTTTTTACATCACTAAGGATTACAGAAACATGGCACTTAGTGTTAGTATCTACTCTTGATGATCCAAGGAGTGCAATGTCACATTACATGTGGCTTATGGTACCTAGAGAGGGAAGTGGTGATTGCCTTGGGTAGGGACTCAGCAGTTTGGACTCCATATAGTTGGTGAGGGGAAGATCCCCCTATTAATGGATTATTTTTAAAAAAATAAATAAACTCCCTCACTTACTTGTATCTAAATTTTTAATATTCATTATAAGTAGGGTTAAAGAATAGGCTTGAATTATAGACTGGCTTTTCAGCACCCTAACAAGGAAATACGTATAATCAATGCTATGCAAACCTTGAAATTTTTCTTAGAAACATTTCTAATTGATCTAGTTCATATTGGAGTCATAGGTTAATCAGTGAGTTTTTAAGTGGGAAGGAACCTCAAAGACCACTTTAAATTCAATGTCATGGTTCTCAGTACTTCAGTGTAGAAATACAAAGTGTACTTTGATTTTTGACATTAATGCTATGCAAATAAATGACTGAATACTTGAAATTTGATTTTAACTACAATTATAACCTTTAGAGATAAGTTTAAAAATGGACCAAAGTGTAACTAAGTAAAATGGGCAACTGGTTACTTCAACTCCCAAAGCATTTATAAGGAAAATTTTTTACTTTGCAACTTTCAGTCTTAGAGAAAGGACTTCATCATCTTGTAAGTGATGCGGCTTTCTGGGTAACTGACATCTTCAAAGATTTTGACTGGACTCTCTTTTTCTTGAAAATGAATAGACATTTTCTTGCTCTCCACACTCATGAGCTTCACGGACAGTGGGCCCAAGTTTACAAAATCCTATGATGAAGAAACACAAGAGGAGTGGTTATCTAGCAAGTTAATGTTGAAAGATTAGGTTTTCTATATTATAGTTGGCCTTTAACTGGCAGATTCCATAGCCCTCTGCATTATTACCTGAATGCTGTGTAACACATGAATATGAAATCCATTATAAAAAAAGAAAACTCAATAAAAAACACTTTGTAAGTTTACATGCCTGGTAGGGCATAGTAGGTAAGTATCCTAAAAAGCAAAAGCAAGGCTGGTTTCTTGTCTCATAGGGAATTGAGGTAGGTGGGATACTGGCTAGAGGGGAAATCCACTGCAGGCTTTTAATTGGAAAAAGAGTGTTGGCCCTATATGCAGAGCCCTCAAACAAACTTTTCTGTATTGTTCAAGAACCAAGGGGAAGATTCTGCAAATAATATTTTAAATATCCTAATATTGGACATCTTTTCACATTCTTCACTGTTTTCCTGGGATATTTGGATATCATATAAATAAAACTTACCACATTTTGCCAAATTGGTCTAAGATGTCAATAAGCAGAATTAGAAAACTAGTTTATATGACATTCCATAGCTAACCCCAAACTCGGTTGAACCAGTTCAGGTACTACCCAACATTCTTTCCTCTTGGAAACCTCCCAACCTGTAACCCTTGCTTTTGAATTCCTTTAACACTTCAGCAAACCTTTCCTGAGTGTCCATGCATCCAGTGCTGGGTTGCAATAACAAGCACATAGACCCATCAGAGACACAGATACAGGAGATACATTTCCTCTCGTGTGGTAATTGTTGGTATTCTTATTTGTCTTCTATGAACCTCTAAATAATTTGGGGGTTGTGCCTACTATACAGGCATCTTTGAGACTTTATTTTCTTGTTCTCCCGCTTAAATTTCCAAGCATCTAACAAGTACCTGGCATGAAATGAGGTTTTCAATATTTATTTGAATTAAGGTTGAATGAAAAAAAGAAAGCAGTGTTTATTTCTCAAAAATTAGTAGAGTTGTATTTAGTTTTCAAAATATATAATTATAGAGCTAAGATAAATGTAAGATAGGAGGTCTACATGTTGCATACAGGGGCCATGGCAGTTTGTATGTACCACAAACTCATGAACAGTAAGAATGCCTTTGGGGCTGGGGTTGTAGCTCAGTGATTGAGTGCTTGCCTCGCATATGTGAGGCACTGGGTTTGATCCGCAGCACCACATTAAAAAATAAATAAATAAAAGATATTGTATCTATCTATAACTAAAAAAATATATTGTAAAAAATATAAAAGAATGCCTTTGGAATTCTTTTTTGCCCCCCTATGCTGGGGATTGAGCCCAGGATCTTGTGCATAGTAGGTAAGCACTACCACTGAGCCATATCCCCAGCCACAAACCCCAATTTGGGGATTGTATAGACAATTGTCCTCTAGCCTGAGATCATCATGATATACCAGAATTCATGATTTCAAGGTCCACATGGAGAAATTTGAATGGTAGACTAAAACGTCAATCTTTTTGATGGTGCTGGGAATCAAACCTAGGACCTAAAGCATGTGAGGCAAGTATTCTACCACCAAGCTGTTTCCTAAGCCCCTGAATTTTAGTCTTTAAATGATCACTTGATGATAGCAAGGACTGAATTATAATTACTTAAAATAATGATTTATTTCATTTCTTCTGCTTTTATGCATCCTTCTTTCTCCTACCAGACTTTAAATTCCAGAAGAACTTTTAAATTTTTGGTGGGACCAAGGAGGAAAATAGCAATAAATGAACATGGGGGTAACCAGAATATACCAAAAAGAGAACTTCAAATAAAAAGCCTTTATAATCTAGGCTTCAACTGATGGTATATGTGAAAGTTTGTGCTTTCCAAAGATGCCTAATATATGTCCTACCCCACATGCTCTTCCTACAATGTGATGGTAACCCTCCCCCATGAAGATGTAACAGCTATGTTCCTTCTCCTTGATTGGAACATACATCAAGCAATAGAATATGATGGAAATGATAGTATATGATTTTTAAGGCTAAGTCATATAAAACATTGCAGGTTTTATCTTATGCTCACTGTAGGAGAAACCAAACATCATAACAAAGGGATACTCACACCCACTGGAGAGGCCCTTATTCAGAGGAACTAAGATGCCCAGTTTATCCAGCATCAACTTGTCAGCCATGTAAGTAATCCACCTCAGAAATGGATACTTTAGCCCTACCAACCCTTCAGCTTACTGTAGCCCTAGGTGACCGTGTACAACTGCCCAAGGGCCCAAGTGAGAATTATCCAGAAATGTACTTCCTGAATTCCTAACCAACAGAAACCCCAAAAAAGAATAAATATAGTTTTAAACTGGTAGGTTTGGGAATAATTCATTATGCAACATTAGATAACTTACATTGTATTCTAGTAATGGAGGTCTATAAATGAATATATGTAAGCAAGTTGGCCAAGGGTAGGAGCAAAAATAATAACCGATGAGAGATGTGAATGATGGGCCAGTTAGTAAGAATTGCAAATAGGATTCATTATACATGGTTTAAGTTAATTTTCTCAGTTAATAAAACAGCTTTCTCCTAGTAGTCAAAGTTGTGTTCTCATGAATCTTACCTTGAAATCCCGCTCATCTTCATATAGTAAATATTTCACATGAGAATCTCCAAACTCTGTGCATAACGTGTCCTCTTCCCTTATCTTTAGATGCTGGTCATCTCTGATACCATCTTCATGACTGAGATGGAGAAGACTGCTCCCAAATGATGAGCTCAACATGTCTCCACTTTCTGTGGGTTGCTTTTTTGTCTTTTCTTCTAGGATGAATGCAAATAAATTACTTTATTTGACAAAAGCAAAATTATGACAAAGCAATACATCCTTTGTCACATTTTTAATTTGAAAGAGATTTGAGGATTAGAAATGGAAAAATTATGGATTAAAGTAAGAGAGGGCATTTTAAAGAACTCTTAAATTGTAATTCCTTCTGTTAGCTAATAAGTTACAGTAATCATTTGGGAATCTGTGGGTTGGCTAAATTGGGAACTATGTCAATGTAGGCAATACCCCCTCACTGTTCATTACCATCTTTTTAAGTCATGATGAAACATGGTGAATTTGATTAGAAAGTGCCATGAGAGAGAGGAGACAGATTAGTTCAAGCATTACAAGGAGAGAAATCCAGAGGAGCTGGCCTATATCTATTCCCTGAATAGCTCTTTTTTGTGTGTAAGTTGCTGCCTATAATATATGCTTAATAGCTATTTATCTAATTAAAAGAAAAACATGTCAACACCACTGTGACAAAATAATACCTATAAATGGTTCTGCAAATTCCAAAGGCTTTTCTTCAGGTGGCAATTCCTGCCCAGTTGCTTGAGTAAGATACAGTCGCCTAAAAGAACAAACAAGAAAAACAGTCTTTCAGTCAGTAAATATTGTATTATGTGCTCACTAGTATCCATTTCTCTCCTGGGTGCTGGAGACACACAGAAAATAAACATAGGTATAGGGCACAGTGGGTGATATATAGTCCTACAGTATTTTAGAATAATTGTTCGTACCAAGATGGGTCATTGGCATAGTGTGAGAATGCTGGGGAGCAGAAAGACTGAAGCAGCATCTGAGTTAACCTTAGGGGATAGGGAAGGTTTCCTGGAGGAGATAAAACCTCAGCTGAGTCTTGAAGAACCAGAAGTTCACCAGGGAAGAGCTGGGAGTGAGGGAAGAGCATTCTAAGATAGGGAAATAGCACATTTAAAGTTCCAGAAACAAGAATAAACATGACACCAGTTAGGTTGCTGTTGTTATAATTCAGGTGAGGAATGACAGTGGCCTGAATGGGATGGATTTGAGATGAAGAGAACCATTGGAACCCAAGATGCCATCTGGGTCCTGGCTTTCCCTGAGTTACATGTTTTGGCTACAAGCCCAGCGAATTGAACTATCAAGTGTTGCTGCCCTATAGTGGTACAGAAGTGACAATAAAAATAATTGTTCAGAGAGAGAAAGCTATGTTTATAAAGGTTATGATATTTAGTAAGGTCTTAATTATTTGAAATGGTAAACTCAGGAAACAATTCTATAGCCTCAGACATATCTGCCTATAAATCAGAGCTAAATGTGAAATCAATCTACTAAATTGTCTTTATGTTTTAAATATGTACACACTGTATGTAGCAGTATTTGCTGGAGCCATAAGTATCTGGATGACACTTTGTTTATGTTCTTTAACTGAAAGCCCCTAATTTAAGGGATTTACTTTAGTTGCTGTGATGTAAGTATAAGGGATTTGCACATCTGCCAGGGTTTCATTGCCTCATGCTCTTTTCAGGCAAATCTCATGGAAATGCCATATAGAGCTTTCAAGGAATCATATTTTCTTATTGAAAATTCAGGGGGCATTCTGAAAAGGAGAGCACAGAGAGGTGCAGCAGCATATGCTCATCAATTCATTGATTTCATCTTTTCCAACTTAGAAGCAAGACTTAGAAGCAAGAATTCCATGTTTCTCACTAAAGAAAACAAATCCCTAATACATCGGTGAACAATGTGGATTACACTAAAGATTTTCATGGAGTAGACAGAGGATAGGGTTAAATTTTACATTACACAGCAAAAAAAGTTAATGAAAATCCACATTAAATGTTTCACATCTGAACTGGTAACGTAGGTCAGTGGCAGAGCACTTGGCCTAGCATGTGCAAAGAAAGCCCTGGGTTTGAGCTCCAGCACTGAAAAAAAAAAAAAAAAAAAAAAAAAGAAAAAAAAAGAAAGAAAGAAAGAAAGAAAACATATCCCTTTCTGTCCTTGCCAAGTCCTCTGTGGTCAATGAAAGAATTCTGTCTGTTATGATTATTACTAACTTCATATCAATGTCAGCACCAAATCAAATATACTAAACTAGGTTTACTGAAGCAGAAAAGTGGAGCTGGCCATTTAGAAGGTAGCTCCCTCCTAAGGTTGGCCAATTCAGAAAACAGGAAAGTTAACAACAGGTCTAACAGTGGTTAGAAGCCACACACTTGCAATAGATGGCAGAGATTAGACCTGATCACAAAGAAGGCAGCAATCAGCAGCAGCAAAGGATTAGAGGAAGGACAGAAATATTGAGCCAAGAGACCTGATTACAGAAGCATTGCCTACTGGAGAGCAGACAGGCACTATTTACCTCTTAGGGGCTCTCCAGGGCATCAGTGCAAGAGACTGGAAGTACAGATGTCTAGTAATCAATTCATTCAGCCTCACCATCTACATTGGTATCTACTCTTCCAGGAGCAGCAAACAATTGTGGAAGGGAGGCAGGTGGCTTCTTCTCTATCTTCTCCTATACAGCTTTCAGCCTTTAAAGGAATTACACTATCTCCCAATTTCTTTAATCTTATATCCATATTCCCATATACCCATAGCTTAGCCTGGAAAATAAGGAACCCACAACTTGCCTGTATCTACCTTTCTTGGAACACAATAGGAAGTTTGTAATAACAAATACTTCATCATGTATCAGATGGTATTTTTTCCATGTCACACAGCATTGGGAAATACTTGGGAGAAAATTTTTTCTTGGCTTTTCTATTGTATTCAGCTTAATGTCAAATTCCTAGATCTAAATATTCATTTCCCATATCACACATGTACACCCATTTATGTGATTTTCCCTCTCTTCCTAAACCTGCTACAATTCAGATTACTTCTTGTTTCTGACTATCCAAATAATAAAAGAATAAAAGTTACTTTTGATTTTAATTTCATATTCCAGGATCTCTTTTTTTGGTCAGGTAAGAAAAATCGCTAACTTAAAACACTAACTATATATATTATATATATACATATATATTTGGTTTCTCTGGTACAAGAACAAATGTGACTTGGAATGCTAGTCTGTTTTCTTTACTTCCAAAGCAGTTTGACTATTTTGTCAGAGGAAATAATTCTGAGATAACCAGAAGGCCCGAACACTTCCAAAAAGCTTAGAGAAAGTTGGTTTTCCCCTCACCCCTCTCTGTGCTAATCCTACACCTCATACATTTTCTGCTGCTCTGTTTACCATTTTTGTGGCTGTGTAGGCTTCTGAAGGTTGACAGTTGTGATATTCATTGTTGTGTTATTGTGACTATAATGCATTGGTAGAAAAAATAAGTCAAAGTTTACACTGTACCAATCAATGGTCAATAGTGACAATCCTATACCCTCATTGTGGCCATTTTGTGAGTTCTTCTCTTTTTGATTATTGCAATCTGACTGAAGCAATGAAAATTTAAATTATCTTTTTAAAAAACAGAACTTTTTTACAGATGACAAATGTTTACCAAATACTTTCTAGATATGTTAATGACTTTCACCTGGGTATTTTAAGATCCACAAGTCTACAGTTGAACAGTTGATCAATAAGCACCAAATTTTCTTCTTCCAGTTCTTGAATAATATTTTCTAATTCTTCAACTTCCTTCCTGTGAATTGCAATCTGTTGTCAGAAGAAGAGAATAGGTGTTGGTACTTATTGATTTAGATCTATAAGGACTTCTATAGCAAATTTAATTCCTGAAAGTGCATGTGCCCAAGGAGTAGCTCTATCAGGTATTATTTATTGCTGGGTTTGCATTATCCTTCCTCTGTAAGAAGGAATAGGTAGGACTCTTTTCTAGGTCATTATCAGAAACTGTTTCATTGTTAGGTAGCTATTACAGGAAGCAGAGTTTGTTCTTTTCTACCTTTAGAAATACTGCTGAATTTATATAAAAGCTAGAGGCAGAGATTAATAAGAAGACTAGATGAAAATCTATCTAAGGGTAATTATAAACAATACAATGAAAACACTGGAGGGAAATGCTATATTATAGTATTTAAAAAAAAGAAGCAGCAGCACAGACCTTTTTATTAGACCCCATAAAACAATTATGTTCTAAGTGCTGGGGTAGTTCTGGAAAATGGCAGGTAGATGAAATACTATTTGTTCATTCATTCATTCAATTTTTTATATGCCTACTATGTGCCAAAAACAATATTATGCTTTGGAAACAAATGAACAACAAGATAACAATAGCTTTCTTAGGATCTCTTAGCCTAGTGAGAAAATGGAGTTAAAATAGAAATCAATGTGATAAAACCATAATGGAAGCTGTCCTGCTGCTGTGAGAGGAGAGAGAGATGAACACTATTTCTGTCAGGTGTCCAGATAGGGAGAATTCATAGAATAGATGATATCTAATCCAGATCTTGAAAGTCGAGTAGAGATCCCTCAAGCAGATGCAAGAAGTTGCTTTCTAGGTAGAAGGAACAACATATGCAAAGGCACAGTTATTTTGATGTGGATACATGCAAAGTGGCAGCAGAGAGAAGCAGGAGAGGAAGTGGACAATCAGGGTCAAATAAAGCTATTGAGCCTGGGTTTTATCCTCTAGTTGATGGCAGGTAATGCTAGACACAACAAGCTTAGTTAATGTGTACTGAAGAAATAAAATATGAATAAAAATTGGCAGTTCTGTTGATTGAGTTTTCATCAGTCCTTAAGAAGTATATTTTGGTAAATTTTGACTAAAGAAGGCTTGATAATGGTAAGAATATATCAAGGGGTGTTATTAGATAGAACCCCCAACTCACATCTCTGCCACTGAAAGCAGTTTGAGCAATATAGAAGAAGACCTATAGCAATATAAGTCTTCATGGGGAAGGATCAGAAAGATAGAAGAATTAGAACTAAGAGTATACAATAGAAAGTGGTAGGCTGATGAGGATAGTAGGAGGACAAATAGGAGGCAGTAATGCAAGTTTGAGGGAATGAGTCGAAACAATGAAGGCACAGAATTTAGATTCACTATTTCTTGTCAAAAGTTGCAGAGAATAGAACTCAGATGAGTACATGGAAGAAAATAACTAACACATTCTGCTTCGTCACTGGGATCTAATTGTATTTTAAAATCTTGAAACATTTGATATATTTCCACATGCATAGTTCTATCACTCAAGTCATTTATTAAATATATGAAATCTTGTGTAGACAAGATTCTGATTTATAAGTAGAAAGATACAAAGGTGAGTAAGTCATGTCTCCTTCCCTCAAGACAGTTTATAATCCCATAAACAAAATCACAAATAGTTATAAAGTAATACCAGTGTCACAGAAAAGGCTCAAACACTGTTGGTGGCTTTGAGTTAGAAAGAAAAGCATATGTTATTTCCTGCATAAAACAATTTAGCAAAATCATTTAGATTCATAATACAAAATTACAAAGCTAGAGGTTGGTATTCAAGGATCTCATATGTTGAGAAATAATTAACTTGATTATAAGCTTGAATGCATTAAGGAGAAGTTTGTGATTTTCAAATGTCAAAGAATAAGAAACAAATTAGAGTTAGAGGTTATAAGCAGAGAAAAATACTAGAACATTTGGAAATGTTTGACCTAAGGGCTTGGCATGTTTGGGAGGTAACACACATAGTTCTTGGTCTCTTTCCAAAGTTGGGAATGAGATCCTTTTTGGAGAGTTACATCCAGCTTTTCAGGCTAAAGATATCCACAATATCATCTTCCCCTTTAAAGTTCTCAGTAATGTTCTCATCAATTGCTGTCTCCCTCTCTGCCTTTTAAAATATTAGGAAAATTTAAACTGGTTCCTCTTCACAGTCATATAAGTACCTTTAGATTTCTGGGATAAGACAGTGAAAAGGAGGAAAAAGTGAAATACTACTTGTCCCCAAATACCTAAGAAATGTAAATAGAAATTAGAAATTGAGAAAGATAATTTAGTTAAAATTATTATATAAGTCAGGGACCTAGAAGATCTACTTAAGTTGATGTCTCTTCATACTTGACATTCTGATTGCTAACTTCCTAGAATTCCTCTGTCTCGTTTCTCTGGCTTTTCATTTGTTAAATTAGTCCAAGTTGTTAGAAAATTCCAATTCTCATTTTCCTCTTAAGTATGTTAAATAAAGCCAGATAATGAAAAAAACCGTGCAATAGAGCATCTCTGTATCCTTCCCAGAGATCTAAGGTTTTGGTTATTGTTGGAAAAATAGTTAACTGGAAAAAATGTTTCCAGAAGTTCCATTATCAAATATCCTTTGTTACTCATTCTAAACCTTCCTCAAAGAAATTTACATACATTTTGTTCTGTTTCCAATTTTTAATTCTTATGATAATATTTATAACTGGAAATAGTTTTCATTAATCTTTTGAATAAATTTAATAATACTAATTATTGAACTAATGAGAAATTAAACCTATTGAATTTTCTTATAATGATTTGTCCTTTATTACCAACCTCTTTTTGTTGGTGATTCAATTAAACTTGATATTTTTCTCTTTTATTTCCATTGAATTTTGAAAAGGAAAAAATATTTAAAAAGTAAAACATAATTTGTGACTTTAGCAGAAAGAGCCAAGGCACCAATCCTTTCTTATCAATTTTGTAGTAATTTCCCCTAAGCCTAAAATCTATAACATCTTATGAGTTGCATAATTATTATTATAGGATCGTGCTGTTATAATTTAAAAAATTGTAAGAACTAAATTTATCCCTAATATACTCTTTAATTATTAAGCCCACCTTGATTTATTTTTAAATTATTGATTTAAACTAGAGAGTTATCCTGATGAGTTTTTGGGGATAGTATGAATTTCTATTCACCACAATTTTATCTTTGCATTATTTACTTATTTACTTGGGTACTAGGGATTGAACCACTGGATTACATCCCTAGTCCTTTTTATTTTTTATTTTGAAACATGATCTTGCTAAGTTCCCCAGGACGTTCTTGAACTTGGTTCAATCTAAACCCATCTCCTGCCGCGGCTTTCTGAGTAGCTGGGATTAGGCATGTGCCAGCACACCTGACTCACCATGACTTTATAAAGGAATTTTAAAGATAGTTGTAAGTACTATAGAAAGCATATAAATTGTTTTAATTCCTTGTTTCCTAGACTCACTAACTACTTGGTGAAATAGAGGATAAGGAAAAGGAAAGAGGAGAAGCTAACAGATGGTAGAAAAGGAAACATAGAAAAAGAAAATTTAAGGATGAATTTAATAAGTCCTGCCATGGGTATGTTGAATTTGAAAGACCTTTGGAATATCTACGTGGGAATATTTGGCAGACAAATACAAATGTGGGTTCAGAGCTGAGAGTACACATAAGTTAGTGCTGAAGATATACATTCAAGAATCACGAAAGATTAGCTCACTAAAACCTGTGTGTAGTT
This sequence comes from Callospermophilus lateralis, assembly GCF_048772815.1. NCBI lineage: Eukaryota > Metazoa > Chordata > Mammalia > Rodentia > Sciuridae > Callospermophilus > Callospermophilus lateralis. The sequence continues at coordinate 139,094,873 of NC_135306.1, forward strand.
TGAAGTGAATTTTCTCAAAAAGTACTGATTTTGGTTTTATAGATAGCAATTAAAAACAGGCTAGGTGGTTACCTTGTCTGTATGTAAAGGAAATTTCAGGGAACAGAAGGGCTATTGAAGGCCAAGTTACCACCTTCTCCAGAATCCAGAAACACTCAGGCTGTTAGAGTTCAGTGAATCTGTTACCCACAAGGTAGAGTCTAACCTGCCTATATGCAAAGCATGGCCTGACTGATTTCTGGAGAACATGCTTCCTGGCACCTCTGAACTGACTGGAGAACCTGTAATGGAGTGTTTTTAAGCAGAAGACTGACACAATCCGGTTTATGTTTTAGAAAGGTATCTCTAGGGTAGTGTGAAGAAGAAAGGGGAAGTGTCTAGTCCAGAGGGAGGAAAATCAGGTAAGATGCAATTGAAAGATCTGTGTAAAAGATAATGGATCTGTACTAGGGCAATGGAAAAAAAGGAAAGGCGAGGTGGTCACAAACCTGACCTGCTGGAATGAAGAGGCATTCTGCATATTGGAAGAGAAGAGGATATTTCTAAGGCACTTCCAAGTTTCTGGCTTGGGTAACTGGATAATGGTGGGATCCTCAACAAGGACAGATAGCATAAGGAGGGTGTTTGTGGCAAGGGGGAAGATGAATTCAATTTAGAGATTGGAGATGTCTGTGATGCATTTAGGTGGAGTTGCACAGCTGGTTGTGGATAATGTGGTTTTGGGGCCTAGAAGTGAGAACAATTTCAATCTGAATGCTTTTTAGGCCTGCAAAACAATTATCTCAGACATTTCTTCTGTGGTGTACTGGGAATTACATTGTTTCCTGTTTTTCTCTTGCTTCGTTTACAGTCTAGTTTTGCCGAAGTGCATTGTTTAAGTAAATTCCTGAGGAAGATTGAGAAATAAATATTTTGAGCTCTTGCATTTCTGAAAACAGCTTTATTTTGCCCTTAATCTAGCTAGGCTGAGTATAGAATACCAATTTGAAAATAATTTTCCATCTGCACTTTGCCATTGAAAAATCAAATGCCATTTGGTTCTTATTTCTTTGCAGTTAATTTCCTCTCCACCCCTTCAACCTTCTGCCAGAAACCTTTAGGATATTCCTTTTGTTCTTGATGTTCTGAAAACTCCTGTCTTTTTCAGCACCCAGAAAATTTCTATTATTTCATTCATAATTTTCTTTCCTTTACTTTTTTATTTCTGGAATTGGTCCTTGGATATTGTACATCTTACATTAGTACTCTATGTCATATCCACCACCGTTTTTCTTTTTTTTTGCTATTGGAAATTGAACCCAGGGGCATTAACTACTGAGCCACATTCTCAGTCCCCTTTCATTTTTTGAGACAGGGTTGTGCTAAGTTGCTTAGGATCTCTATAAGTTGCTGAGGCTGGTCTTGAACTTGCAATCCTCCTACCTCAGCCTCCCAGTTGCTGGGACTACAGGTATGCACCATTGCACCTGGTTTGTCTTTCCTGTTATGAAAGATTGTTCTGTTTCCTACTTTATATTTGATTATTTTTGCCTTAAAGTATCTCATTTTCTAAATAAAATACATTATCAGATTTTTTTTTTAGAGTGAAAAAAGATCTTTTTATTCCTTGAATTTTTTTCTCAGGGACAGTTTTTATTGTTTTCTACTTTGTTAATGTTAGTTCATTTGGTTCTTCTCTTCTGTTGTATTGGTTGTATTTATATGCTTAAAGGTCCTTGGTTGTTTATTCATATTTAAGAGAGGTTTGGGGGAATGAAGTAGATGTTCTCTACCACTGTGTTTTGTAGTCTGTTTTCATAACAGATTTTTCCTCTGAATGGGAGCATGGACTCAGGACTCAGTTTATGGAACATCAGGGTAGGTGGACTGATAAACTTTATTCTGGGATGAAAGGCAAGAATAGGATATTAGATTGTGAACCTTTTTTTTATTCGTTCATGTCTTTTATTAACTCATACACGTTATTTGTCTTCTGGGTTGTTGAAGCAGTAAGTCAGACAGTACCTGCCATAATAAAGTCTGTCAAAGTAGCTGGCCCTAAGAACCCAGCACCTATTTTATTGACTTATTTTGCTATTTTCATCCACCTTTCAGTATTTCAGGACAGCCAACTGAACCTTTCTTCTCTTATGTTTATTATTCTTTTTCTTAGCACCACCACAAAGCCTTAGCCCAAGATGGAAGGTAGACGCTTTCTGAATGTTGTAGTCAGATAAATACACCCATTTTCCATTTGTTTACCAGAAAAGATTAGTCTTTGCTGATTGGGAGGAATTCCTTCCTTATCTTGGATTTTGGCTTTTACATTTTCTATAGTATCCAGTGGTTCAACCTCAAGCATGATGGTCTTCCCCTAAGGGTTTTTATGAAAATCTGCATCTCAGTGGCAGTTCCACCTCAGATGGTGGATTAGAAATCTAGATTGCAGACTCTTAAATACCATGATAGGAAGAATTTTTTTTTTTTTGCATAGAAATGTCTAATGTCTACATTAGAAACCTTAGCTGTTTTCAGATAATTCTCAGTGTTCTCAGAGGAGAGCCTTCAGTAGCAGGTCCTGGTGGATGCTTGCTGACACAGATCATCATGTAACTCTTGTTTTCTGCTTCAGTTCCCATCCCTACCATTCATAGTACACACAGACTCCAAGCAGAGAATCCCTCAGGTTTCCAGAAGCTGACTGAGTTCTGCACATTCTCTGTAGCACTCTTGTAACATCTGGACCAAATGTTATCTGCCAGTTTTATTCAACATGCTTTCATATCTGCTTTTTGTCTTCCAGACAATTGTTGGAACATCACTTTTGAAAGGATCTTTTTTGTATTTCTATCGTTTCATTTCAGTGGACCCTCAGGAAAGACAGGATGTAGTATATCACCTTTTTTAAAATTGTAGATGGACACAATACCTTTTTATTTTATTCATTTATTATTATTTTTTAATGCCATGCTGAGGATTGAACCCAGTGCTTCACACATGCCAGGCAAGTGCTCTTACCACTGAGCTACAACTCTAGCCCATATCATCTTAAACCACAACATAAACAATTTACAAAGGTTTTCACATAACTTTTCCTTCATCCAGGATCTCAGCCATATATGTAATTCATCCTTCAATAATGTGTCTATATTCATTAACATTCTTCATTCAATAGCTAATAAGCACAGATTATTTATCAGGTGCCATAGATAGATAATTGAAAAAACAGCCAGCTCTATTTATTAAGGACACAAATGGGTAAACAGACAATTTCAACATATTTAACAAGAATTTAATAAAACCAAAGAACATTGGGGGAGAATCACTCAAGACTTCCTGAGGGAGTTAAAAATGATTCACAAGGAAATTGGTCATCAAAGTCTGTCCCTATGGGCTGGGGTTGTGGCTTAGCAGTAGAGTGCTCACCTAGCATGTGTGAGGCCCTGGGTTCAATCCTCAGCACCACATAAAAATAAATAAATAAAGACGTCCAACTACAACTTAAAAAAAAAAATGCCTGTCCCTACAGGAAGAGTTAGTGTTTTCCAGGTAGATGAAAGTAAGGAGGTAATAGAGATAAGGGCAGAGGGACCAGCATGCACAATGTAAGGAAAACAGGACAGTAACTCAAAACACAGAATTATCCATCTCGACATGTCAACAGTGTGGAGATTGAGAAATTCTGCTCTAGAAATCATCACATGACCACATCCAGAAAGAGCAGTCCTGCATGTAGACTGATATAGGGAGACAGGTGGACAACTGAGTCTAAGGCAGCACACCTGGTTTCAGTAATTTCTATATGTTCTTAAGAAATGTGAAAAGGCCTAAAGATCAGGTTGAGTGAGGTATAGAGGCACAGATGCTGCATTCTACAGGATCATCTTGAACAAAAAAAGGCGGAGCTATAGGTTTTGTGCAAAAGCCAGCCCAGTCCACTTCAGAAGTCACCAGTGCAGAAAGAAGACCAGAGCAGTTCCTTCCCAACAGGCAGGCAGGGGGAGCAAGGATCCAAAGGAAATCCCACGGATCTGACTTTTTTTTCAGCAGTATACCCACAAAAGGTTATGTATGGCCTTCTTTCCCACACATCCAGGGATCTTCTTGGAGAAGATCAGAGGGAAGAAGGAAAATCTAAAAAACTGAACACTTGTCACACTTTTCTAAAATCATCCAAAAAAGGTGATTTAAATCAGAAGTCAGAATGCACCCAGGAGAAGACATGAAGAAACTATACAGATTTGAGTATGCTGTGTGAATTGTAGCCCCCAAATTACTTCTGGTTATTACTGAGACTATGGTATTTGTTGAATAGCAACTTACTAAAAAGATTAGAATTTCACTTGATCTCAAATTCCATGCTTTTCCCATGACTTCATTTTACAATTAAATGTCATCTCCAGTTCAACAACAACAAAAAAAAAAAAAAAAAAGGAAAGAAAGAAAAAACTGTTTTGATGTATTCTACTCACCTCTTTTTTCAGCCAGTCATTCTCCCAGATCTCTCGATAACTGTTTTTATCAATTAACTTTACAGCATTCTAAAAGAAAGTTTATGTTAACCAAGAGTTGCCATGTGATGATTCAGAGTTTTACCCAACGGTGTCACACAGTCAGTCTAACTGATCATTCATTTTAAATTATATTTTGTAAGGATTTTTAGGAACATGTGAGAACTTTTGGTTCAGTTATTTGTTCTTATCCTATTGTATTTTTGTTTTTGTTGATTTACATTGTCTGCTACAGGTGATTTGGAGAAATGGACAGTGTGTGGCTGTCCATTCATGCTCCACAATTGAGATAGCTAACTTGCAGTGATCAAACACTCCATAGTCAGATATAATCCAACATATAGCAAAAGCATAAGTAAATGACACTTCTATATTTTTAATTAGAACAATTTCTACATGAGTAGTAACAATATACACATTTATAAACCTAATAACACTTAGTTTTAGGGATATTGGCTATTAGCTTGTCTCCTTAGAAAGATTTTGTGTAAAGAAACAGGAAAAGTTTTACTTCATCAGTACATTCATAAAATGCATTTTTTTTCAAATACTTGGATTTTAAATTTCACCTGTAAAAATTTTATAATGGATGACACTGTATTTCTTTGTAAGATGATTTTAAATGAAGATCATGATATAAATTCAATATTCAGTAACAGAAGGGCAGAATCAAAAGAAGAGGTTTTTTTTTTTTTTTTTTTGTACTGGGGATTGAACCCAGAGGTGCTTTGCCACTGAGCCACATTGCCAGTTCCCGTCCTCACCATGTTTTCTTTAAGATAGTCTCACTAAGTTGTTTAGGCTGGCCCCACGCTTATGATTCTCCTATTTCAACCTCCCAACTCTCACTGGGATAAGATGAGAAATTAAAAAAAATATTCTACAAAAAAGAAAAGAGAAAGTCTAGATCATAAATATGGATAGAAATAGTTTTAAAGGTATGTGAAGGGTAAGTTTTTCTGCTGTCTTTAGAGATGAAATATTTTCAATTAAAAAATCATTAAATCATGCTTATTAAATATGCCCTAGGAACCAGGAACTTTTATATTCCTATTATAATTCTAATTTCCTCCAATGTAAAATTTCATTTAAACAAAAGCAGGAAGTAGCTCTTGAGGTCAGATGACTAACAGCTTAATTCACTAACAATGAGGCAGTGGTTTCCACTTTGGCAATATATTATAATCTGCTGTATATTTTGAAAAATCTGTGAACCCTGGTAACATCCCAGGGCAATAACATTAGCATCTCTGTGAGTGGGACCCGGGTACCAGGTTAGGTTAAAAAAGTTCCTCATGTGACACATCAATGTGTAGCTAAGTTTGCAAAGTCCTGTACAGAAAGGTGAACTGTATGGTAACATAGCCAGTTAAAATGAAAATGTAATTCAACCATGTTGAGTATTTAGCAGTATGTAGAAAAGAGAAAATGTATAGTGTGATCACCAATGATTTATCTGAAAGAAATCTCCTGAATTGATTGTGAGTTTTCCTACTTGCTCTGGGCAAGTCATGTTATTTCTCTGTGCCTCAATCTCCTCCTCATCAGCTTCCTAGGCCTTGTAGGGTTGCTGAGAGACTTAAACGTAAAATGCTTAGAGAAGTATTTAGAACAGTTCTCATGATACATGCTTGAACTGTATGCTTGTTTGATCTACATATGTATTTTCAACCATCTTAACTATAGTCGGATAACTTAATGGTCAATTTCACTATTTACTCAGATTCAGTCACGAAGTGACCCAATTGCATGGGCAGACAAACTCTTGATCATTTCCCCATAATCTTCTATATTTGTATAAATTAGTAAAAGTCATGCAATAGAGAGAGTACCATGGCAGAAACAACTGAACCAATGAAGATGCAACAAACAATAGCAACTGAAATTAAAAAGACCAAATGTTTGTGATTCTGAAGAAAGGATGTCCAAGATATGTGCTGAACACTCCTTTACTGATTTAGGAGATAGTTTGTAGAAGGACTGTGGAAAAATAAAAACTTAGGTATTTAGTGTAAACAAAGAACATACATGATTGGAAATTATGTCTCAGAAAATGTTTTATATCCCAAACTTAAAGTGCCAGCAGTATAGAGTGTACTCTCTTGGGTTTGGATATGTAATAACTATCTTTCAGACAAATAATATTTCATTCTATTATTCATCCAAAGGATTTATTTTAATTTTTTGTTGTAGCCATTATTATTATTATTATTATACTTTAAAAATAGCCAAAAAAAGTAATTTATTTGCTTCTTATGAGACTTTAGGATACTTAAATCATTTCATTCATTCCTCACATTATCTTTTTGAGAGAAATATTATTATTTTCCCTATTGTATTAATTAGGAAACAGAAGCCCATAAAAATTAATAAACTTGGTTATAAATCCAGTAAGTGGTAGAATTGTTATTTAAACTCAAACTGCCTAACTTTAGAACACAAGTTATTAACCACTATAATATAAGAAAAATTAAGGGAAAAGTTTTGTTTTAAGAAAATTGAAACATACCTGCGCAGCCCATTCCTTCTTTTGGTCCAGTAGCATCAAAGTTTCTCTGATTATTTTCTTTCTAGTATCTTCCAGAGTAATTTTATACTGTTCTTTAAACAGAAAATTATAAGCCTTAACAAGACTGCTCCTGGGTAAATCTATATGTTAGCAAATGTCACCTTCCATAATCCACATCTCTCCTTTCTACACATTTTTTTTCTCCTAAATTCTCAGAGAAAAATATTTTTTGAGGCAGGGTCTTGCTGTGGTTGATCTTTCATCTCAGTTTCCCAAATAGCAGGATTGATTATAGGCATGCATCACAGCACCTGGCTTCTTAGTACATTTTTACCAAAAATTCTACCTAACTAAATTTTCAATATTCCTGGCATGCATTTCCTGGGGCAGGGAAAAACAGAATGAGAAGCATTCTGAGCAGAAGGGGCATGAGAGGCAATAGACCTGATTCTATGTTGTGCTTACCAGAAGAAAGGACAGAGACAAGTGCAGGATTCTCTATCTATGTATTTTCTTATGGTCCTAAATGTCATTGTTGAGAAAACAAAGAATCATAGAAGTTTAGACCTTAAAAGATGCTTAGAGATCCTTTAATTTAAAACAAACAAACAAACATATTTTTAAAGAAAATTAAGGTACCGTGATATTAAGACTGCTTTTAGAGTGTGGAGAGGAATAATGCTGGATAAAAGGAGTTCAATTTGTTTGCTTTTTTCAACAATTATCAAGTTCTTCTATATGCCGGACACTATTGAAGGCATTGGGAATACTGCTCATTACTACAGACAAAACCCCTGTCCTTATGGCATGTACATTCTCATGGGAAAGGCTCACCATAAAATAAAAAACAAATATTATTTTAGGTGGTGATGTGTGTGATGAAGAGAAACTAAAAATCTCTTTCAGGTAGAATGATCAGAGAAAGCTTTTTTGAGGAGTTAACATCTGAGCAGATTCTTCAATAAAGTGATACAGTCAGCAATGTGAAATACAAGGGAACTGTACTACTCCAGATGAGTTAACATAACAGTAATCAAAATTGTGTTTTTTATAACATCAAAGTTATATGTCCCCTATCTTCATTTATAACATATCCAAGATGATTACTTAGATGTATTTTCCATATAAATAATGCTGAAAACTGTGTTTGCTAGATTTCTGGAAAGGCCCACAGAGGCCTTTTTAACTTATTCTATAACTAAACATAAATATTGTACCAAGAGTGCTGTAGAACGTAACTGCCATTTAGGATGTTGTCTCAATGCAAATTTTTCTCCACAGATCAAGGCTGTCAAAGCTGAATGCTTGAGATCTTATGCCATAGGAAAGCAGATCTGGAGGTCCAGTCTTCAAACAGACCAGGAACTAAATTAAGGTGGCTTCTAGGAAACTAGGGAGCTAGGCAAAAATTACTCAGTTCCCCCTATTAGCAGGAAATAAAAACTTTCATCTCTTTCTATTACTGAATTCCTGGACACAATAGATATTGAAAAACATTTTAAAGAAAATTAAATTTGGCTAACTGCAAATCTTGGATGGGCAGTGATCTATGATTTCAGCACCAGGGTTGCAAATGATGCTCCTCAGGGGCAACTGGTGGAGAGGAAGGGGAAGCAAAGAGAGAAGAGAGCTTGCCCAAGTTGTAGAGTGGCCAGAAAAATGGGTCCAGAGAGGGCCTCAAGAGTTAGATAGAGTGTCTGACTGAGGCATGGTTCAAAACAAGAGAGTTCATGAGATTTGGAGAACTAATCTAACTTGTCATCTGGAAAATAAGAAATAGACATCTTTATTTTTCCTACACATTCTCATCTACCTGCATTTCTCCTTACTCTAATTTGAAGTAATTGCTTGATTATTTATTCCTTTCAACTTCATTTCCAATGGAATTTCTTTTTTTAATAACTTTTTTGGTTGTAGATCGACACAACACATTTATTTATTTATTTATTTATTTATTTATTTAATGTGGTGCTAAGGATTGAACCCAGGGCCTCACATGTGTGAGGCAAGAGTTCCATCACTTAGCCATCACCCCAGCACTGGAATTTCTTTTTTTTATTTAAGCCCAAGCTCATCAGGTTAATATTATTTATTTATTTGAATCGTAGGTCTAACAAAACTACAATCAACCTAAAAGTTGCAATGGAACAGGAGTTTAGATGTAATGGATTTTAAAATATTAACATCTGAAAGAAACCATAAAACCTGGACCTTTATAACATTAAATATGAACTATTTTGGGGCTAGGGTTGTGGCTCAGTGGGGTTGTGCAGTGTGCTGGGTTCGATCCTCAGCACCACATAAAAATAAATAAAGGTATTGTGTCCAACTACAACTAAAAAAAATGAAAAAAAAATGAACTTTTTGCTGTAAATTATAAAAAATAGACTACCTAGAGCTATAGCTCTATTGCCACATTAATACTGAAGAAACAGTATTAACATTTGATAACTGTTCCAAACCCGTTAACATTCTATGGACTGTTTTTCTTCTTAAAAACAATATAACCAGCACAAATTGTGAAAATCTATTATCTTTTGTGATTTGAATGATGCTTTCTGTAGCTGAGAGACAATTACTAACCACTCATTTGTGAAGATAGCCAAAGAGAGTAAGGATATGCAGAAGTCTCCTTTTCATAAAAGTTCAAGACACTGCAACTGGGAGCTTGGAAGATTATGACTCTGTGCTGTGAGACTCCTGGCTGCTCAGATGCTCAGTCTAATGTGGCTACTATTCAGAGGCTGAGTTTGAAACTTAGGTCTAACAAAACAACAATCAACCTAAAATTGCAATGGAACAGGAGTTTAGCTGTAATGGATTTTACAATCTTAACATCTGAAAGAAACCATAAAACCTGGACCTTGGTCCATGGGAAGCAAGAAGAAAATAGGGACAAGCCCACAAATCACACTGGTTAAAGCTTGCTCTGCATTGTTCTGACTTCCCTGTGGTATTTGGCTCCACTTTGTTTTACTCCTCCATGCCTGCTGAGAGTTTTGTGCTCTGTCACTTCTGGGCATGACACAACTTCATTGAGCTGATCCTCTCCTGGGTGGGGTCTCCTTTCAGTTTCCTCTGGAGAAACTGAGCAGAAGCAGTCATCTCTGCAGGCACAGTTGGTATTAGAGAGCCATCCCTGCCTCACTGGATCACAGAGCTAGGAGGCCTATTTGAAGGATGTGAGTTTAGTGTCTGATGCACCTGGGTTCAAAGATCCTTTTCCACTACTTACTAAGTATGTGAATTTGGTTAAGTCAATTAACTTCTCTCAGCCTTTTTCACATCTTTAAAGTAGGCCCAATTAATCTGTGAGGAACTTAAAAGGATTACATGGAAAAGCAAAGTTGGGACGGTGAATCATCTTGGAGAACACCTGGGGACTCCCATTTTATAGAGAAGGAAATTAAGACTCAAGGATGTAATATTTATTTATTTATAAATTAACTTGAACCCAAGTCTTTTTGTTTGTTTTGTTTTTTGTGGTGCTGGGGATTGAACCCAGGGTCTTGCGTATTGAACCCAAGTCTTTTAACTCACTCTTAGTATACAAAAAAGTTTTAAGGATCCCTGTCCTGTGCCCCTAGTAAAGTACAAAATACTCTGTGACTGTAATTACTTATCAGGGCTAAGTTTCTTTTTTCTTTTGGGGGAAAAAACTAGTTTTGACCTGTACATCACAGGATACACCAGTGCCTGTTTTCTATACCCAATCTCCCAACTCCTACTTCTGGCTAAATCTCATAAAAGTAGTCCTGAGTACTTTTTCCCACCCCTACCCCTGTCAGGGATCATTGATGGCTACTAAATAAAGCAAGTTGGGACAGTTGACCAAAGAGTTTGTTTTGGGGCTCACTAGCAATCCATGAGGAGTCATGGACAAAGGTCTTTGATTGTTTTTTAGTTAGGTAAATGAAGACACCTGGCTTCTCTTCAGAAGCTGGGCTGGAGAACACTGCAAGAATTAGTCCATGGGAAGCAAGAAGAGAATATGGACAAGCCCACAGAGCAAATCAGGAGTGCCTCAAGAGAATAAATCACAAATCTTCAAAGATAAGGAGGAACCATCTGTTAAGCCACCACTGAACCAATGGCCCTCTGATTCTATATTCAATCAATGGGAGGAATGTCCTCCCTTTCCTCACTGAAAGTGTCACATTCAACAAGCATGACCCATGGGAAGTCAAGCAATTTTATTTCCTTTCTTCCTTTAAAGTTCATTGTATGAGGCTAGTGACTTCCTCTTGATAAAATATATGGCAATTTCTATGAAATTTTTGGTTCCTTTGTGGTAATAAAAGGTCCTCTAATAAGTATTTAATATGTCCAGTGTACTGTAGTAAACAAAACACTCAGGTTCATTCAAAATGATGGCTATTCCTCTTTCCTAGCTTGGGACTGCTGTGTTTCCTCTGCCTTGAGCTCCCAAGCCTCCTATTTCAGGGCTGAAGCAAAGAGGGGAGCATGGTGAAGGGAAAGAGAGGTCTCACTTGACTGATACCTTCTCAAAATTCATGTTCATTTCCTGGTCCTAGCTGGATAGAGGCTGACTCCCTCTTTCATGGGAATGTTTTTATGGATGCCTCAGAGGACCTCCTTCCCCATTCCATGAGATATTTCACTTGCATTCCCTTGATACAGGGGACATACAGCTGGTTGTGCTCATAGCAGAGATTCATGTAGAAGTACCCATTTTTTTTTTCTTCCACCAAATACATATCCCCTAAAGACCTTTTAATGAATTTGATCTAGCTTTGTTGGAACTGACCTGACATTTTCTCTGCATTCTCTTTAACTGTATTGATGTCATTTTGCAAGGATGTAATGAGTTTAGCATGTTGTTCACTCCCTACATTCTTGTACTCTTCCCAATATTCCTTTTCACTGAGTTTCTCAAGAAACAGTTTCTCAGCATTACCTATTTGTGTGCGCATATCTGTTGGAAAGAAAATCAAGATACCAAGTCATTTTTATTATCCTTGCAATAATATTTTGCAATCTGGTTTTATGAAGTTAAGGTCTGGCATTAAAATTCTGTTAATTTATAAATACTATTTTATGTATATAATTTTAGGAAATATAAACTTTAAACTATTGCTTATTCTTCTTGATTTAAAAGCCAAGTAAAATTAAGATTCCAATTATAGAGTAGATGTGTGGTTTGGGTCTGTGATCAAAGGATATATATTCCTAGGAACCCATAAGTTTAAATAGTCCTGTGACGGCTTAACATGGGTCCTATTTTGTGCAATACATTATATCATATGTATTCTCTATTTGTAGATTGTCATTTTTTCTGGCCATTATGCCTCTGGACAAAAGTGATTTCAACTTATGTCCTTTTCATGTCTTTGCCAGTCATTTTTGTAAGTAAATTGTTTGTAAGTAAATGCACTAGTTTGAATTTCCCTTGTGTGAAATGATAGCATATGAAAGTCATGATAACATGTCTTTTCCTACTCTCCCACTTAGTAAGACTTTAGAGTGAAAAATGAGTTCCCCCAAATAAATATGCATAAATATTGAGCTGTTTTAAACATATAACATTTACTCTGGTGCACTTGCTAAACATGATATTTTATTCAGTCTTTAAACTTGAGTATAATACTGCTGAGAATTTGGAAGTGGGGTCCTGAGGATTGAACTCAGGGGAACTTTACCACTAAGCTACATCCCAGCCCTTTTTAACTTTTATTTTGAGACAAGGTCCCACTAAGTGGCCAAGGCTATACTCAAACTTGTGATCCTCTTGCCTCAATCTCTTGTGTCACTGAGATGACAGGCCTGTGCCGCCATTTCTTGCCTGAATATCTTTTAATAGGAAACATTATACAACACAGTCCAATGAACTTAATGGCTGTTTGAATCATTACCACACACCACCTGTTTGAGAGTTCCTTAAGGGTAAGACACATCTTATTACTCTCTGTAAATAAAGCCCTTAGCACAGAGCCTGACAATTAGTTGGTACTCAATAAATGTTTTTGAGCAACTGAAGCATTCCAGTTAGACCAGAGGGATGTTCTAGGGTCCAGTGGTCTGTAAGGACTTTAGGCATGTTTTTTTTTTCCCCAGAGATATATATATAAGATTATATATTTTAAAATCTCCTAACAAATAGTGCCTGTTATTGTTATTTAATAATTAGTACTACTATTATTACCCAGAGAGCAACTGTTCTCTCATTTGAGCAGACTGCCCTGTGCTACATTCAGCCCCTGAGTTGAAGGTTAGTAGCTGTCACTAAAGTATTGGAAAGAGGTAGAGGTAGTGGTTATTGTTTTACTTTCTTTAAAACTGCTTTTCCTTCCCTTTCAGTAACACATACACAAACACACACAGATTTAAAAAAAAATCTGAGATCTGATAGCATGTAGACCCTGCATAGAGGTCAGCAGCACCCTGCCTTTTCTGTGGTTTGGTTATATGAAATGAAAAAATACCATTCCCTTTATGCTCAGACTAGTTTGAGTTGGATTTTTATCCTTGTACCTGAACGATCTTAGCTAAAAGTTGGAAGAAAAGACTTGTAGCAGTAATTTGTAAACTTTGCTGTGCACAGGATGAACCCCCTGGGATTTTGTCAAAAATGCACACTGATTCAGTAGGTCTGGGTGGGGCTTAAGAGTCCATGAATCTAAGAAGCTCCCAGGTGAGCTGCTGCTTCTGCTTCAAATCAAAATGAACTGTAAGAGACTAGTTGGCACATCTGCCTCAGAAATTCTTTCCAGTTAAATCTGTTCTCCCACTTTGCCTCTCTTCCTTGGCCTTCGTGAGCTTTCTTCCTTGGAAAACCACATATGTCCTCCCTCCCTCTGCTGTGCTCAGTTATCCAACTTGGCCCGGTCTTGTATGACACACACATACAGTCCAAACCATAAACAGGCACTCTTCAACTGGGCCCTCTCCCCTTAGAAGACAGTTCACCAAGAAGACCTGAGCATCCTTTGGGAGGTCTCAATCCCAACTCAAGGGACATATTAACGCATTACTTTCAAACACATGCAGAACTCTTTTGGAGAGAAGTCTTACAAAATACCCTATCTACCACCTCATAGCCTCACTACTGCCCATAAAGAGACTTGGGAAGCAAGAGTTTTACGGAACAGTTTTGACCTCTAAAAATAGAGCTTACTTCTTCATGTTTGGCTTTGGAGGTTATTTCACTCCAAACAACAAATATCTAGAGTGGTGTGACTGCTTTATGCAATGTGCTTGGTTAAGTAGGTGTTCTGAAAAACCTAGAGAAATGATAGTGAGTGCATAAGTCTCTTTCCATATTTTTTAGCTTCCTAGCAGACATAATATTTATGGAGTTTTTGACAAAAGTGATTTTAGAAATCTCAGCTACAAGTTTAGGATGAAGGAATAGGAATAAAGAAAATGCATGCATTAAAACTGTACATGTCCAGCTTACCCCAGGGCCATGGTTTTCTAGGTCAATATGTCTTAGGTGTTTGATCTCCCACTCCTAGCATCATTTCTATCCATGTCCTCCAAACTTCCCTTTCCTAAGTCTAATGCCTCTATCCCCCATCTGAATGTGGGGCTTATCTTCATTAGAGACATTGGGAGTGGGTATTCCATTGTTATATTAATTTTATCATTACCAATCTAAAGCCAATGAACTCACCAAAAAATAGAATGTCACAAAAGAAAGAAAAAATCCACACTGTGAGAAGAAATTCAGAGTGGTCTCTCACAGATGCTGTTCAGTGTTAAGAGTCAGATTTCATCCATCTTCATTTTTGATCACTGCCCTTATTCTTCCTCCTCACTTGGCTTCAGTACCTCTGCCTACTTTGTTATTTCCCTCACCTGCTCATTTACCTCCATGTGTTTGTGGTTGTGGTGGGAATATGTCATGTGAAATATATTCACAGCATTTTGAATATATTGAAAGACAAAAGCATTAGTACATTCAAGAAATAACTAACACTTCCATGAAAATTCTCTTAAGTTCTTAAATCACCTCTCAAGTTTTTTTCCTGGTCTCTTTCAAACTTCCATTTTTCCTTCATTGCTTCTTCAACATCCTCTCTTGTTACAACTGGTAATCCATGTGACTTATCCTCACTCAGTTCCTTTAGTAGGTTCTTTATGTGCCAATTCTGTTCCTCCTTTAAGCGCCCATTCTGTCATGAAAATTGACAGTAGTTAACATCTTTTTCCCCAAACAGAAGCACACATTGAGACTTGCAAAGTGAGAAACATTTAATCAAATAAATTATACAAAAATATCTCTAAAGATTTATGGGTTACCTAGGACTCAAAACCTATCAATGCAGTAACCACTGGATAGAATTGTACATTTTAAACATCGTGCTATTAATTTACAGGTGTATCATCCTATCAGAATTCATGAACATTAAAGTTAACCCTCAGAAATCATTTTTTTTCAATCTCCCAGCAACACTGGTCTTCTCTAGTATTCTTTATTCATTTATTCATCTACCACATGCCAAGTAGTATGCTGGGCACTAGGACTATATCAATGAATAAACAGAAAGGTAGTATTATACTTGTAAAATTTATATTATTCTTTGATTTTTCTCATGAATGATACCAATCCTCTTTTACTTAGAGTGAAAGTTGCTCATCATTCAAAAATTTCACACTTGAAATATGGCCCAGTTCTTCTTGTGGATAGCCCATCCATGTTTCTAAGTTGCTTATTTAATCAACTTAAAGTTTATTCTTGCCCTTGCTATCTTACTATGTATATGCAGATACATAAAACCTGAGAAAATCATAGGCAAACCTGCCCTACAATAATTAGTAAAGTGAAGGTCTGAGGTTGTAGCTTAGTAGTACAGTGCTTGCTTGCCTAGCATGTGTGAGGCACTGGGTTCAATCCTCAGCACCACATTAAAAAATAAATAAATATAATAAAGGAATTGTGCCCATGCACAACTAAAAAAAATTTTAAATCTAGTAAAGTGAGTCATTCACTTCATCGTGAAGAATACTAGACAGTCATTTTAATCCATGAGAAAAAAATAAGAACACCAATAAAAGTAACTACATAGGCAAATATAAAAAAAAAACAGAATAAATGTATTTTTGTAATTCTCCCCCACTCTAAAATTTATTGTTTTTTGTGTTTGGTACTAAGCATTGAATCTTGGGGTGCTTAACCACTGAGTTATATCCTTAGACCTTTTTAAAAAAAATTATGATAGGTTCTCACTAAGTTGCTTAAGACTTTACCAAGTTCCCAAGACTGGCCTCAAATTTGTAATCCTCCTGCCTCAGACTTCCAAATCATTGGGATTACAAGTAAATGCTACTGTGCCAGGCTAGACTGAAAGTTTAAAAGATGAAAAAATGTTGTATCATACAAACATTTAACCAAAGAGAGCTAGAGAAATTATGTTAAGAAAAAATAGACTTTATGAAAAATACAGGCTACTGAAGACAAAAAGGCTGTTATGTAATAAAAAAATAAAAGAGTGAAACTATCAAGAAGATGTAACAATGAGAAACCTATATGTCCTGAGGTAGGTACCCCACAAATTCATGCCAATTCAGAACTTCAGAATGTGACTCTATTGGAAAAAGTCTTGGCAAATATAAATAGCTAAGAGACAATCATACTAGATTTGGGTAGGCAATAATACGATGACTGTTAAAAGGCAGCATAAAGTGGGGCTCAAAGATGGCGGATTAGCGTGAGGCAGCATTTCCCTTGGCTTGGCTACGCAGAACTCAAACAGTGGGAATACCACAACCCCCTAAAAAGTGGAAATACCACAACCCCCTGGAGCTTAGATTGAAAAACCTGGAGGGGCAGTCTGCCCTAGCCCAACTAGAGACTGTTTGACTCAATAATCTGATATAATTAAAACCTCTCCACTGGAGTCTATCAATTGTCCTCTGAGAGCCCATCCAGGAGCCATGGGATACAGCATGGAAGAGCCTACAAAATCTGAAAACTCAGATCCCAATTTGCAGCTAGGTTGCTGTGGAACATTAGAAACTGGGAGAATCTTGCCTGGATGAACACAGGTTAGAGAGGCTGGAAAGAGTTGGGGTCTCCCCAGCCCTGTGAATCCTGAGGCTCACAGGGACTGATGGGACAGCGGGTCCCAGAGTTGGAAGGTTGGAAAAGGGTGTGAGGGCATTTTGTTCTCAGCTCCCTAGCCAGCTGGTCTGGCACCCATTGATCCCTGGGGCCCACCCAGGCCAGCAATGGCACCAGCCTGATCTCCGACTCCCTCCCCAGAATCCCCTAGTCCCAGGTCCTGCTAGGTCCAGCATGAATCCAGCATCCAACAGAGTCCTCTGACTCCCCAGTCCCCCAACCCCTCTGTGGCTCCCAACCTGGCCCATTGTTTGCAGTTTTGAATCCTGGTGCGTGGCCCTGACCCATCCAACAGAGAACAGCTGGGTCCCTGCCATGGTTGGGCTTCAACACCCCACATGCTGCTTAGCCACCAGACTTACCTGGTCCAGCACAGAGCTTCAGGACTGGCCTGCAGGCTCAGCCCCAGCCCTCAGGACCAGCTGAGAGAGAAGCACAGGGACAGGAGAGATTGAATTTGGAGACTGAATCAAAGAAACAGGAATTGTGGGGTCTGCAAGTGATTTAGTGGGCTAAGAACAGGTTCCTACACCACATGAGTGAACCCAAAGGAGATTCTTGGGGTGAAGTGTTCCGGCATGCCAACCAAGAATTCTATACCCAGCAAAATTAAGCTTCAGATTTGAAGATGAAATAAAAACCTTCCATGATAAACAAGTTAAAAGAATTCACAACTAGAAAGCCTTCACTATAGAACATTCTCAGCAAAATATTGATAAACTCCTAGGCAAAAACTCAATTTACTAAAATTCGTGATGAAAAAGGAAATATCGCAATGAATACTCCTGAAATTCAGAAGATAATTAGAAACTATTGATAATTTATGCTCCAATAAAATAGAAAACCTGGGAGATATTGATGAATTTCTAGAAACATATGACCTACTCAAACTGAGTCAGGAGGACACACACAATTGAAACAATCAATTTCAAGCAATGAAATACAAGACACCATCAAAAGCCTACCAGTAAAGAAAAGCCCAAGACCAGACAGATTCTCATCCAAGTTCTACAAGACCTTCAAAGAAGAACTAACACCAACCCTCCTCAAAGTATTCCATGAAATAGAAAAGGAGGAAATCCTTCTAAAATCATTCTGAGGGTAGTATCACCCTGATGCCAAAACCAGACTAAGATAAATCAAGGAAAGAAAACAATAAACATAATTCATCATATTAATAGACTTAAAGACAGAATCATATGATCACCTCAATAGATGCAGAAAAAGCATTTGACAAAATACAGCACCACTACATATTCAAAACATTAGAACAACTAGGGATAGTAGGAACATACCTCAACATTGTAAAAGCTATATATGCTAAACCCAAGGCCAATATCATTATAAATGGAGAAAATTGAAAGCATTCCCTCTAAGAACTGGAACGAGACAAGGATGCTCTCTTTCACTATTTTTATTCAACACCATACTTGAAACTCTAGCCAGAGCTATTAGAATAAAGAAATTAAAGGAATATGAATATAAAAAAACCTCAAACTATCCCTATTTGCCAACAACATGATTCTGTATTTTGAAGATCCAAAAATAATTTTTTTTTTTTTTAAAAAAAGGCAGCATGAAAAAACACAGATACTCACAGAGAAAAAGGTAATGTGCAGATGCAGGCAGAGATCGGAATTACTGTTTACTAAGTAATGTCAAGATTTGAGGAAATACCAGAAATTAGGGGATGGAATGATTTCTGCCTGAGAGCTTTCAGAAGGAACCAACCTTCCTTCCAGTGTGTCAGCATACTGGTTTTGAAGTTCTGGTTTTAACTGTGAGAAAATAAATTTCTGTTGTTTTAAGGCACACAATTTGTGACAATCCGTTTATGACAGCCAAAGGAAACTAATACATACCCCAACATTAGAACCCCCAAATACATGAGTCTTCCATCTCTGTCCAGCAATAAAGAGAAGTTCCCCCACGTCAGGTGTTAATTAAGGCCATGTAGGGAACCTACACTACTTCCACCAGTCAATAATCAGGCATTTCCACACTTTTCTTGCCAGAATGATGTCAATAAGAGCCAAATAAAATAGAAGGTTGTAATCCCTCCCCCCAAAAAAACAAATGCCAAATATTTTCTCTGATATAAGGAGGCTGACTCATAATGTGTTAGGGAGGGAGAGCATGGGAGGATTGGATGAGTTCTAGATAAAGAAGAGGGGTGGGAGGGAAATGGAGGGGGCAGGGGATTATCAAGGACGGTGGAATGTGATGGACATCATTATTATACAAAGTACAGGTATGAAGACTTGAATTGGGTGTCAACATACTTTATATACAAACAGAGATATGAAAAATTGTGGTATATATGTGTAATAAGAATTGAAATGCAAAACCCCAAAGTACATGTATAAAGGCATGAATTGGCATAACATACTTTATATACAAAGATATGAAAAATTATGCTCTATATGTGTAATAAGAATTGTAATGCATTCCACTTCTGTCATGTATTTAAAAAAATAAAAATCAATAAAAGAAAAAAAATAAAATAAAATAGAAGGTTGTAAATAAGATCTGGAACCTCGTAACATAATATAAAAATGTTGAAGTTTCAATAAATCACTCATACCAAGTACCAAGAAGATCTCAAATCAAATAAGAAAGACAATCAATAGATGCCAAAGCCAAAGTGACTAATATGTCAGAATTATTTGCAAAGATTTAAAGTGGTTATGATAAAAATGTTTCCATAAGCGATGGTGAACATTCTTGGAACAAATTAAAAAATGGAAAGTCTCAGCCCCCAAACCAGAATATACAAAGAAGAACCAAATGAAATTTTTAGAACTGAAGAATATAATAACTGAAATAAAAAAACTCAACAACAGAATGGAGGAGACAGAGGAAAGAATCAGTGAAAGGGAAGATACAACAATAGAAATAATAAAATCTGAACAACAGAGAGAAAATAGAAAAAAAAAGAAAGAAAAGAACCTCAGGGACATATGGGATCCCAATTTTTATGCTAGATGTTATGAAGTAGAATCTCATTGTAGTTTTGATTTCTATGTTCCTAATAATTATGTTGAGCATCTTTTATGTCCTTATTACCCATTCGTATATCTTCTTTGGAGAAATGTTTATTCAGTTCCAGACTGATTTGTTTTTCTGTGGTTCTTTTTGTTTGTTTGTTTTTATGTCAGGAATTGAACCCAGGGGAGCTTAACCAATAAGCCAGATCCTCAGCTCTATTTTTTATTTTGAGACAGAGTCTCACTAAGTTGCTTATGACTTCTCTAAGTGGTTGATGCTGGTCTTGAACTTGTGATGCTCCTGCGTCAGCCTCTTGAGCCACTGGTGATTACAGACACGCACCACTGTACCTGGCTCAAAGTGATTTTTAACAAAGATGTATGAGCAGTTCAGTGGAGGAAATAGAGCTTTATCAACCAATAGTACTGGAACAATTGGAAATCTTTAGGCAAAAAGAAAAACACAATAGAAAACCAAATACTTTGATTTCAGTTTTATACCTCATGCAAAACAAGCTCAAAGTGGACTGTGACTTAAATGTAAAAGGTGAAACTATAAAAACTTTAGAATAAAACATAGGAGAAAATTTGGGGGATCTAGAGCTAGGCAAAGGGTTTTTAAACTTGACACCAAAAGCATGATCCATAAAAAGAAATACTGATCAATTAGGCCTTATTTTTTACTCTTTCATAAGGATAAAAGACAAGCTATAGTCTGAGAGAAAATATTTGCAGGGGTTGGGTTTGTAGGTCAGTAGAAAGCACTTCCCTAGCATGTGCAAAGACCTGGGTTCAATCCCCAGTGGTGGGGAGAGGGGGAATGTAGAAAGAAAAAATATATTTTTGAGTAACATATCTAACAAGGCACTGGTATTTAGAAGACCCTCTATTCTCTTTTCCTGTCTCTCTTTCTCTTTCTCTCTGACACACACACACACACACACACAAACACATATAAACAAACAATACATGTATTATTTGTGTGTGAGTGTGTGTGTGTGTGTGTATTATCAAAACTATAGTGAAAAAGTCTAATTAGAAAATTGGCAAAAGACATGAAAATAGGGGCTGAGAATGTAGCTCAGTGGTAGAGCGTTTGCCTAGCATGTGTGAGGCACTGGGATTGATCCTCAGCACCATATAAAAATAAATAAAGGTACTGTGTTCATCTACAACCAAAAATATTTTTTAAAAGGATGTGAAAATAAATATCACCAAAGAAAACATATGGTTAGTGAATAAGCATGTGAAAAGATGTTCAATATCTTTATCTATTATGCAAACAGAAATTAAACCCTCAATGAGATTTCACTACCTACCTATCAGAATGGCTAAAATACATATGACATCATTGAATTCTGGTAAGGATGAGGAGAAACTGGTTCATTGGTATGTTGCTACTGGGATGTCAAATGGTACAGTCATTCTGAAAAAGTTTGGCAGTTACTTAAAAAAGCAATATATACTATCATCCTAACCAGCAACTTAAATCCTGGGCATTTAAACCAAAGAAATGAGGGCTTATGTTCATATAAATACCTGCACATGAATGTTTTTATTGGCTTTATGTGTAATAGCCAATATGGAAACAGCTCCAATAACCTCCAGTTGAGTGGTTAAGCAAACTGTGAATCATGCATATTATGGAAGACTAGTCAGCAATCAAAAGGAATAAACCATGATACACAAAACAACTTGGGTAAATCTCCAGAGAATTGTGATGAATGAAAAAGCCAATCCCAAAAGGTTTCTTATGATTCCATTTGTATGATTTTCTTGAAATTAAAAAGTAAAAATAGAGAATAGATTAATGGTTGCCAGGGGTTAATGAGGGAGTAGAAGTGGAAGTAGAAGGAATGGCTATACAAGGGCAGCATAAGGAACACTCCTGGTGATGGAAACGTTTTTTCCCCACATTTTTATTGGTGCATTATATTGTACATAATTGTATATAATGTTGTAATTTGTTGTTAAATCTCCCCTTGATTTCCATGATATCCATCTCTACCTTTCTTTTCTTTTTTCCTCTCTAATTTCTGCATATGAGAAAAAATATATGACCCTTGACCTTCTGAGTTTGACTTACTTCATTTAACATAAAGGTCTGTAATTCCATCCATTATCCAGCAAATGACATAATTTCATTTTTCTTATGTCTAAATAAACTCTATATTTTTTAGAATATCAATATTCAATATTCTAGTTGTGATACTGAACTACAGTTTTATAATATGGTATAGAAAACTAGGTAATGGATATAAAGATCATTCTGTATATTTCTTATAACTGCATGCTCTAATCTATAATTATCTCAAAATGTGTAACTTTAAAAAGTGAATCAATCACATTAACAATGAAAAATACACAAAGTATTACTCTTTAACCAATTTTCAGATACTCCATTTTCTTGAATGAAATATTCATGTTTTTTAATTAAAACTAAATTGAATTACTTTGAGTTGACATAAGGGTTATTTTAAAATGAAATATTTGTAGCAAATATAAGTGATAGCAATGGAAATATCCCTTGCCAAACTCCTACACTGCTAATACTTTTCCAAATATAGACTTTTTCACTTATTTTTGTACAAGTAGAAAATTCTTCTATTATATATGTTTTGAAAACTAAGTAAGCATATCTGATTTTACTTAATAAAGTCACAATGGCCTCTGAATTCAATTCCAGCTTTAAAAAAATTACCATGATATATGCACCAACATTTTCCAAAGCCAGGGCTAATTAAGAAACCAATACACAGGAGCTAGGGGAAGAACTCAGTAATAGGGCAGTGCTGAACATGGGCAGGGCCCTGGGTTCCATCTCCAGCACCAAGAAAGAGAAAGAAGGAAAAAAAAACCCACTATCTAAAATTCATAAAATACGTATATATACAAATAAATTTGCCTTTTATTTTCCACACATGGCACAAAAGTCTCAAAGTGAATCCAGTTCTCTTAAATCAAAATTTAAACACAATGACCATCCTTTTCAGGCCTGTGATTTTTTTCATTTGTAAATTAAAAGAGCATTACATGCCAAGCGCAGTGGTGCATGTCTGTAATCCCAGCAGCTCTGGAGGTTGAGACAGGAGAATCAAGAGTTCAAAGCCAGCCTCAGCAAAAAGCGAGGCACTAAGCAACTCAGTGAGACCCTGTCTCTAAATAAAATACAAAATAGGGTGAGTATGTGGCTCAATGATCAAGCACCTCTGAGTTCAATACCATATATATATATATATATATATATATATATATATATATATATATATATATATATATATAAATCTGAGGGATGAAATCTACCAAGAAAAATAAAAGAACATGTATTACAAAATGATTTAAATTTAAATTGCTAATGTTATTTCTTTTGAAGAGTCATAAACACTACAACAAAAAGGGAAACAAAAGAGAAAGAAAGTTTGCTGAGGAAAGAAAGAATGGAGTACCAAAAAAAAAAAAAAAAAAGAAAAGAAAAGAAAAAAAAGAGAGATTGCTTTTCCAAGATTTAAAAGGAGCAATCATGAGCAAAGGGTGAATCAGCTGGAGATAAGTTTAGAGGTGAGCAGGGGTCAGGTTTTTCCAGGGCCCTGAAGATTTTTAGTGAGGTTGATAGATTTTATTTTTCATTGGAAGTCACTCAAGGGTTTTAAGCATAGGGAGGTTTACAGGGTAATTCTGGTTGCATGTGGAAATTGTACTGGAGCGGGAAGGATGGGTAAGAGATGATGGTGTCTTAGATTGGGGCATCAGCCACAGAAGTGGAAAGAAATGTTGACGTTCAGATACATTCAGTTGGAGCTAGAGTCTGCCCATTCATTGCTCCTCCCCGATGGGTCTTCTAATGTGCACACTTTGGTCAGTCTCATTCTTAAGCTAATCATCTTGGAAACAAGAACTTCATCTGTTTAACCCTCTAAATGATGGGCTAATGGGCAAAGAGATGACTCCGTCCTGATCTGTTGTACTTTCCATAACCTAGTCCTGTCTTTGGAGCCCCATTGCTGACCACTAGAGGATGTGCATTGATCTCTTGATGGAAGCTCTCTCCTCTTTGTGCTTTGGATCTCATATATGGAACTTGTATCCAAGCACCCAGACCAGATTTTTCCTCTCCACCTTTAGCCATAGACCTGTTTCTGTTTTAGTCCCTATTAGAAATACTGATCCTTGCCAGATGTGGTGGTGCATGCCTATAATCCCAGCAGCTTTGAAGGCTGAGGCAGCAGGAGCATGAGTTCAAAGCCAGCCTCAGCAACTTAGTGAGGCCCTAAACAAATCAGTGAGACCCTGCTTCTAAATAGAATAAAAGGGCTGGGTTCAATCACTTTTACCTGCCCTCCCCCAAAAGATACAGATCCTAGAGAATTGTGACAGTATTAGAGACATAGCTGTATCACCACCAGGACTTGTCCAATAAACATTTGCTGAATGAATGAAAAAAATTAACCCTGTGGGAGAAAGAGGAATCCCTGTTTTGTAAGAGGGAAATTGAGGTTCATAGCAACTTTGGCTAAAAAGATATCACCAGTAAGTTGTACAGTCACAATGCAAGCTCAGGTCTCTATCTCTGACTTCAAGTTGCATTAAAGTTTGAAGATATAGCATTTGTAAAGAAAAGCCAAATAAAACAGTTAACTGTGGAAGTTTCACTCCTATAAAAAATAAATATGCAAATACCCTTAGTATTTCCTCATTCATGATATACTTTGAGGAGTAAGTTGTGCTAGTTATAATTTGCTACTTCCAAATCTTATTTCTGTTGATCTTAGTCCTGATAAATGTATCTCAAACCCCTTTGATACTCATTTTAATCTGATTTTATAAAATGTGCCACCTTAAATGTCCAATTAGTCATTTTAACAATCAAGATCATACTTTTAAAAAGGTATTTATATATAAAACATGAACACCAAAAATCTAGAAGATTCAGATATTGCAAATAGAGAAACACTGTTTATAGTTTGATTAAATAAGAAGTCAAAAAGTAAAATGTGCTTTCAAAGCTTTAAAATTTTAAACTGTTGTCCTTATGATCAAAATGACATTATTAAGGTAACATTATAATCAATACAATAGGAACCCTCTTTTCTCACATATACAAAGAACTTATGTGAATTATAAATCAATTACAAGCTTTGAAGAAAATAATTTCCTAGGATGTACTTCACCATAATTCACAATTTTTCATGGCATGCATGTACATTTTTAATAATTACATGAAGCTACTCTAAGTTTTATACTCACCCTTTCATGATACTTCTGGTTCTTTTCCCTAAGCTTCTTTATTTGAAACATGAGTCTTTCTACTGCATTTTCCTTTATTTGACAGCTGATAATAAACAAAAATAAGATGTGTTATAAGTATTTATCTTAGGAAAAAGTAATGAGTAATTTTAAAATTAAACTAAACTATTTGAATTTGAGTAAATTATTAAATATATTACAAATGCCCTCTTAGGGCTGGGTGCAGTGGCACATGCCTGTAATCCCAGTGACATCCAGGCTGAGGCAGGAGGACCACAAGCTTGATGCCAGTCCCAGCAATTAGCAAAGCCCCAAGTAATTTAGCAAGGCCCTGCCTCAAAATAAAAAATAAAAAGGACTGGGGATGTAGCTCAGTAGTAAAGTGCCCCTGGGTTCAATCCCTGGTATTAAAAAAAAAAGAAAAAAAAAAAAAGGCCCATTTAGGGAAAAGAACGTTTCCTAAATGATTTTGGATTTTGAATCTATTTAACTCTTTAATTTCAAGGTTTTTAAAAAAAGAATTAATTACTGGTCATATTTCATGGATCTAATTTTGTTGTTGTTGTTTTGTATACTAGGGATTGAACTCAGGGGCACTTGACCACTAAGCCACAACCCCAGACCTATTTTGTATTTTATTTAGAGACAGGGTCTGACCGAGTTGCTTAGTGCCTGGCTTTGAACTCTGATTCTCCTGTCTCAGCCTCCCTAGCTGCTGGGGTTACAGGTGTGTGCCACCATGCTCAGCTTTATGGATGTAATTTCTATACTTTCTAATTATCTTTAAATAATTCAGCTCAAAGAAAACATAGGATAGGGCACAGAAAATATGCTTTCTAGAATTCCTAAAACATTGAGACAAAAATGACAAAACAAAGATACTTCGGGGCAAGCACATCTTGAAATACTAAGGTAATTTAGGAGTGCCTATTGGATCAAGTTCAATAGTGCTCTATCTTGTCTATTTAAAAGCTTCTTTCCTGAACAAAGACATTTCTTTAAAACCCCAAAAAGTGTTTGTTGAATATTTCTTAGGAATGAATAAGAAAGAGAAATGAGCAGGAAGACTTTAGTACAGGCTCTCTGAAGTGCTAGTACATCTCTATATTACTATTATCTAGTAAATCATAACTTTAAATCTGAGACCAAAATAAGGCAACACAAATAGCTTCACCTAAGATCCTTGCCTCCATTCAAAGCAAAACAAAAGCAAAACCAGAGCTCCTCTGGTGTGGTGGACAGAGCAGTGGTTAAAGAATGAGGTGTTTTGGTTTTATATCTTGTCCTTACCACATCTTGATCACAGGAAAGTCACTCAGAGTCTCGGGGCCTAAATTTCCAAGCTGTTAAATGATGGTGGAAATACCCAGTTCCACATATTATTGTGATGATTAAAGTAAGAAATCATGTGTGAATGTTTCTAGAATAAAGTACTTATAAATTCCTGTTGATTCTAAACCTGACATCCTGTCAATCTTCTCTCTAAAGTATCATTTATATTGTGACATTGCATACTTAGCAGAGAGAAAAATAAGTTTCCTTTCTTCTAAGTGATATGAAAATGTAATATGAAACCAAAACAATAAATCCTTTAGTGGCAAAAAACTGCATTTGATAATACTGTGAAACTTGGATTTAGTCCTGGTTTCCCAAAAACTGACAAAGGAAACTTAACCTATTTAGGCCTTGGCTGTTCTTTTGTAAACAAGATTAAAGGAGATGAGCTTGGTGGTCCCTTTGAGTTTCAGATTTTTGCAATTTATGTTGACCAATGCTCCTTTTCATGCAGTCATCTGTGCAACAGATTCTGTGGCTGCCTCCAGTGCTTTGGGTGTTAGAGATAGTTTTTAACACAAACTTCCTGATCCTTGTCCTCAGGGAGTACAGTCTATTACATAATAAAAAAGTAAGTATAAAACTACATTATTTATACATTTTGATCCATACTATGGGGAAAATTATCAGGACATGAAAAGGATAGTAAGTGGAAGGAACTACTATAGTACTAGGTTCCACACAACTGTAAGAAATATGCCTTAAGTAAAAGCCAATTTTTATTTCTTATTTATTTACTTATTTTAATATATATTTTTACTTATTCTAATTAGTTATACATGACCATAGGATGCAGTTTTCACACATCATACACAAATGAAGTATAACTTCTCATTTATCTGGTTGTACATGATATAAACTTTACTTCTTATTTAAAGCTTAAGTGTGCAAAAACTGTGAAAGAATGCCTTCTCTATCTCCCACATTTAAGAAGAAAAATTGAAGTACTGTAAATAAAAGTTATCTGAAATGAGAATATAAAAACATGCAAATTACTTGCATAATTTCTGCCATTATAAATGTACTATTACTTTTCTGTATGGATGAAATAAGCAAATGAACTTCAGAGATGTGACCTCCACTGCTTGAGATTGAATCTTTGGATGGGTTTGTTAATAGGCTGACTCAAGGCTGGAGCTGCTACTTGGTGATGACTGAGCACGCAATGAGTAAGCTAGCAACCAAATCCAACCCCACCTCTGACATTGCATGGGATATACTTATAGTTAAAAAAAAAAAAGTTATTTGTTGTTTATCTGAAATTCCAACTTAATCTGGCATTATATATATTTTAAGTGTTACATCTAGCAACCTGACACGTAAGCCTATCATCCCTACCCTCAGAGCATATAGGAGCCAATGGCCTAGGACTTTGTCTCAATGTTCATTTAGTGGTGAACATCTTTAGGATGGTTGGAGCAGTGTCAACAGGCCTTGAGGAATTCTGAGAAGCCCTAAATGTTTTGGCAGCTTTCCTGGCCCCCTTGTGGCCCCCTGCTAATTATGGCAGGACTAACTGAGCCGGATCTCTCTGGAATCCACTTCGACTTTCCCAGGAAGAGATGGACTTACCAGGAAGCATGTAGGCTTAAACATCAGAACTCCATATTCTTAGCTACCTTATGGAATTTGATCTTAACTTTTCCTTTTCATATCTCTCTCATCAGTACCCTAGTATCCCACATGTCATTATAAATGCTGAATCAAGTGGGATGATAAACCAATATATATTAAGTTGGTTTGAAAAGGACACAGCACTATTCTGAAGAACAATGATAATAAATCATTGATAATAAAATGTGTCACCTTATCCCTTCCCTCTCTGTGTTATTAAAATGTTAGTTATGTGTAAACTTTTTTCCTCCATGAAATTTCTTTGAAAATTTCGGGAAGGAAAACAAATGAATTTGAATTTCAAAAAAATCAATATTTTTAAACCTATAACTATACCCAAATCTGTTCCTTTATCTATATCCATCCATTTTCATTGTAGAAAAGTGAGGGAAAACAACTATAAAGGAGAAAATAAAAGTCATCATTACTTAGAGATGATCACTTTACAGAATTAGCATTGACAGTATCAGCCTTTCACAAAAAGTCAGAGGTTCACAATCTCATATTCTTGGGAGAGCATTCCAACATACATGGAGTTACCTGATCAAAGGACAGGTTTGTTTTATAATTATTGCTATTATTGCCAATGTTTTGGCAATAATTAAACTATTTACATTCACTAGTGGGTAAAATCATGCCTGTTTCTTGGTAAGCATTTTGCCATTGAGGATTAGCACTTCAAATTTTTTTTTCCCATCAGATAGGTAAAAATAATATCTTTGTTTTCATGATTGTGATTTTGCTCTCAAACAAGCTTCAATAATATTTACTCAAGAAAGAAGCTCTGAGCTTAGACTATGTAGTAGCTGTGCTAGGCATAAGAGATACAAAGAATTATAAAATACAGTCTTTAAGGAGTTCAGAGTTTGTTGAAGGAGCCAAGCAGAAATTAACTATCATATTTTCTTCACACCTTAAATATTCTAACTGCTTGATCAATAATGAAAACACAAATCCCCAAATCAACCAACCAAATATACTTTACTTTTTAAAAAACCCTATATATAATCAATTTTTTCTACCCACAATTAATCCATACCTATTTCTGTATCTATAACCATATTCATTGTATAAAAACAAGTGTAAAGGAGGAAAAAACATTATTATTCAGATTATTTCTAAAAGTTCAATTGTTAAAAACCATTAATTGACTATCTACTATGTGCTTACTACATCCTTAGAAAATAGATGGAATGAGAAATAAAAGATGCTGCTAGAAAATCCCTGGACAATCCTTCTTTAGATAATGAGAGGAGGTGGCTCAGCTACTTGTCACATGACAAAAGTTCTCTTATATTGGAACACATGGAATGAGTAATCTGTCACCAGCAGAGCATGGTACAGCAAGTCTGGCTGTTCTAGTGCATTAGATTATTTATTAAGTTTTAACAAATAAAAGAGAACAAAGGCATGGGATGTTCAGTTTATATCTGTCACTAGATTATGAGAATTCTTCAATATTGTTCTCCTTATAAACATGTGTTAAAGAGAAGAAAGACTGGCCTCTGGTTGATCCCAAAGAAAGAGAAACAGCTATAACTAGATGTCCTCCCTATAAACCATGGGAATAAATTAGAGACCAGGTTGTGTTCACAAAGCCATTTTATAACCTCTCCTAAGATGAGATAAAGGATGTTTTCAGTATGTTAAAAAATCAGTACAAATAGTATCTGGTTATTATTTAATGTTACCGCAGATAGAAAATAAAGGGAAACTGTTAAAAACCCCTTCCAGAGGATGTTTCTGTCCTAGACTTCTGACTTTTTGACTCACTGCCTTATTAAAAAAAAAAAAAAAAAAAAAAAGACGTATGAATACATTTGGAGTCTCTCAAGGGGAAGGAGACAAATTTTCCCTGATCATTGTTAAAAACAATTCTCTTAAAGACCTAGCTGAGTATCACAAGTTTCCCATGTTCAACCTCATACCCCTCCAAAAATGACTTCCCATTTCTAAATTCCTTGTGTCTGCTTGGTCTTCCTTGCTTAAATCACTGGTGTCTGCCCCGGCTTTCTCCCCCTCACTCTCCATTCTCTCAGTTCCTGGACAGTGGTAAGGTCTTTGCCAGCTAGTATCTTTCCGTAAGCATTGTCTCCACGGTGCTTTCTCCTTTTTCCAGAGATTAGCTTCCTTACATGAGCTTTTCTAAATCCCTCTGACTAGGTCGAGTCCTTTAGTTACAACATTGAGCAGCACCCTACACTTTCCTTCCACAGTACCTTCCTTATAGCAATATATATGTATTTATATAAAATGTTTGACTTCTATGCTTCATCAGGTCAACAGGACCAAGTGGTCCTATTCATTGTCCTCCAATACCAAGCACTTGCTTTGCACATGATAAACACTCAAGTTCTGAGTGAATGAGAAAATGAATAAAGGAATGTCAGTCTTGTTTGAGAAAAGACTGATACTTATTAATTCCCTAACAAAAGTGAGGTTCACAAGACCTCAAGGGGTTTCTCCCTATTTGTTGGAATAAAACATCAACAAAAACGTCACCTCTAGTTTTATCTTCAATGCTTGGTAGTAAGTCATTATGAAATGTCCTCTTTATTAAATAATTCTAAATCACTTGGATTTGATCTGTAGCCACTTAGGAATAATGTAAGTTGGAATGTCTAAGAAATAGAAAGTTAAATACAGGGAAATGTCCTCTCCTTTTGGTCTATAAATGTCCCCTAACCCTCCCATGTTGTATTTTAAGAGGTAAGCCAGCTGTGGCATGTCCAGCAGAGAGTGACCACTTATTCCATGCAAGGAGCCAAAACCACATCCATGAATGCTATTTCATAGATATGACTTGAAATATGTTATATTCAAAGTTTTTTTTTTAAAAAAAACAAACTTTAAAAATGTGTGCATAGCACAACATTTAATTAAATCTTCAATCCATCTCTGTTTTGTTGGCATTTGTTAAGTGCATCATTTACATCTGGAGTTACATAAATTTTAACAATGATTGTATTTACATAAAGAAACACTTAGATTTCAAAATACAAACTTACTGGTAGTCTAGAAGCGCTTCACTGATGGGCAGTTTGACTTCCCTTTGTGGCAGATCTTGCATATCCTTTTTATTTGCTTTCCCTGTGCTTTCCATTGTTCTGGTTAGTTATTAAGGTACGTATCTGTTTAGCAAAGAGATATACAAAAAAATGAATAAATTCCCCCTTTGCTCCTCCACTTGTATTGATGCTAGGTAAGGCACTGCTAGGACTTCATTTTTGAAGCTTTGCCATCCTTGTCCTCAGATTTCACATCAACCACAAGACATGTTGAATCATTAATCATCATGAATCAATTGGATTCTTGAGCCTGGTGAGTTCCATGTGTAGCCCAGTATAACAACCTACCATGCATGATCCAAAACTTTCTAAGAGATTTGTTAGCTATCTACATCTATTGCTCCTATCAGCAGATTGATTAGTCTCTTACATATGATTTACGAAGGGCTGAATTTTTAAAATCATTTAAGAGCAAAGAACTGAATTTATAAAAATAATTTTATTTCTCCAAAGTGTTTGGCAGAGTGCACTGCACATAGCAGCAGCTCAATAAATATCTATTAATTTTTTTGAAATTAAAAAAAGAACCATAATTTTTTATGAGCGCCAAGAAACTAGGATTCTGAAGAATTAGAACTAGGATCCCAAAGAATTAGGTTTGGCCAGGATTGTTAGAAAGAGCAAGTAAAAACATACATTGAAGTGTGTTTTATGTGATTAAGATATTCACAGATGCAAATAATAATGTTGTATCACTAAAAATAACTTTTCATAAGCTAGTAATTGCTTTTATACTTTAATAAAAATCAGCAAGAATAATATTTTTTAAAAAGAAAAATCAAGACCCAATGTTCACTAGTGTTTTTATTAAGCAAGTATACATCATGGTTTTGGTTCAGATCCTAAAGTACAGAGTACAGCTTTCCTTAACAGGTTTTTATATTTTAATTTCTATTATTCTCATAAGATTAAGAACCTAAACTGCAATCAATGTTCAGTAGTTTGGTGTGGTAGAAAACACATGACCTTTGTAATTATTTGTTTAAATGGTTGTAAATTAATGAGCATGAGGAGGATGTGATAATTGTGCATATCTGTATTTCTCCACTAACCACACAAACGTATCCCTGTCAAATGAATACCAGAGTGAATGGATAAATGAATCAGGCAGAAGTATTTTAATCCTAGGCCCCCTCCTATTATCCTTGTGACCTTGAGATAATTAATGTTTTTGAACTTCAGGTTCATCATCTGTAAAATGAGATAGCTATCTTATTCTAAGAGCTACTGTAAAGATTAAAATAGGCTAATATTTAAAGCACCTGGTATAGTGTTTCACCAATAGAAAGAACTTCATAAGGATTATGCCCTTTTGTCTTTCTCTTCAGTTAACAGCTACAGATCATCCTTAGAATTCCAAATAACTGTAAATCAGAGTATGTCTGCCTGCTGCCAAGTACAATGATTTGTGGAAAGACTAATTCATGAGGTTTGCCATTGTCAGCCTTTGATTTGAATCAACCAATTGGCAATCTGCAAATACCATTCAGACCCACTGTGGAAAAACTTGCTGAAATGAAAACACAACTTTTTCTATAGACACATTGCTCACGTACCCAGACCTCTAGTGAGGCTATCTTGGTGTCTGAGATTTTTCTAGCCAAGTGTATACATGAATGCAAATATACTACAATATTTTCCAAGTGAAAAGTACACAGGCAACAGAAAAAAAGATTTAATACAAAAAAGATTTAATGTATTAAAACAGTGTCTTCTCAAATGTGGAAGTATGAAGAATAATTCAATAAGCTCCATACCAAAATGTATCATCATTATACGAGCACAGTTCACAGCAAATTATCAGCTAAGGAAAAATTGTTCTCTTTTATTCCAGATACAGAGTTGTGTTTTTATACTATTTTCTATTTTAGAATTGAAATTTTTATCTTGACTGTTGCACAAGAAGATAGCATGCTGACAAAGGTTCATTTTAAAACAAGAACTTACTATTTAATGTTTAGTTTTATTAAAAAATATTTTATTTAAAACTTAAAGCAAAGGTCAACATTTAATATCTTTCTGAATCATACAGAAGAGACCAAATGATGTAGTCTCTACCTGTGGTACCCATCTGGGGCTGGAGGAGAAATGACCATCTTGTTAAATTACTTCAGTTACCTGGCCCATATGCTTTTAACTCTCTTGTGTATAATTAGTTACCTAACTGAAGCTCACAGCGAGATTTTAATAAAATATGAGTGAAATGCGGTCCACTAAAACACAAGTGATTTATCCATAAGCTATATTAAGGGTCATTGTTCCACACACTTCCAAGAAAATCAGTAAGTCAACTGGATTGCCTGTTTGACCATTGCATTTTTGCAATGAGTTAATGACACTACCTCAAAATGTACTTTTGTATTTGATAATGTCTTAAAACAATGGGGACCTTCATCAAAAATTATAGTTCCTAATCGCCCAAAGGATTTATCACAGTAAGGGGTGAGAATCCTAGAAAAATATTCACAAAGTAAATGTTATTATCTTCTAGGAAGGTTACACTTAGAATAACTCCTGACAAACGGAAACCTAATCTTTTTGTCAGTAAGTGCAAACATCTATTCAGAGCCTGCTCTGTGCATGGCACTTTACCTGGCCCTTGGCTGTACAGAAAAGGTAAGATCCCTGCTCAGACTATTGGGAAGCAAGAAGCACACAAGTAGCCACACCTTAACAAAATAATGAACAACTTCAAAAGTCTTTAGCAAAATCATGACCTCTTTCTCTTTTGTGCTCTTGTGCTTTTCCTGCACCCAACTCTGGGCACTGTAATTCTCACCATGGAGTGGGGCGGGGTGGGGGTGGGGCAGGGGGCAGCGGCCTGGCAGGTGAACAGCCTGGGTTTGAAAGACTCAGGCCTCCAGCTTTCCTGAATCTACTCCACAATCATTATTTCAGAAAATGTTAAAAAATAAATTCCCTAAAGCTTCTCAGTGAAAAGAGGTCTATTTAGTAAAAATGGATATATATCATTCTCTTCAAATGTACTGTTAGCCCATAATGCTTTCTTTTAATATTTTTTATTGGTACATTATAGTTGTACATAATAGTGGGATTTGTTGTGACATTTTCACATATGGACACAATATAACAATAGAATTTGGCCAATATATAATTCTTGAACATTTACTCATAGACAAGACTGCATCCCATCCTGTAGTCTCGGTGGGGGCTTGCCTCAATCTTTAGAAGGCTCTTAATGACTCTTTTTATAAGTATGTACAGAGTCATAAATATCCAGAAGCCTCTGAATGCCTCCTTTCACAATTTTGTTGATGTTGGCAGAGATGACAGTTCTTCCCTAATAACATTCTGGACATATGAAATGGAGCCTGCTGTTTGGTGAATAATGTTTTAAATAAATGAAGATTAAAATTAAAGATATTTACCTAATAGTATTAATAATGACAACAGTTCTGAATAAGATTCCATCAGGGGATGAGAATATGAAGTATTTAAAAGATCTCCATATGGGTGTCTTAAAGTCTAGGCCTGGTTCAGCCATTAACTAGCTACAAATTTATGTAAATCTGATAGTAGTAGTAGTAGTGATAATAACATAATACTTCCATAAACCTTGTTAAAGAGCAATGTAACTAAAAAGACATAGAACTTGGCATAGTGTTAATTGCAAG
Organism: Callospermophilus lateralis; assembly: GCF_048772815.1. Taxonomy (NCBI): domain Eukaryota; kingdom Metazoa; phylum Chordata; class Mammalia; order Rodentia; family Sciuridae; genus Callospermophilus; species Callospermophilus lateralis. Next base: position 139,129,839 of record NC_135306.1, read on the forward strand.
GAAATACATATTCAAAAACATTCATGAGGGCTGGGGATATGGCTGAGTGGTTAAGCACCACTGGGTTCAATCCCCAGTACAAAAACAAACAAACAAACAAAAACATAAACATTCATGGCACTCATCTTCAACAAAATATAATTTAATGCTGAACAATACTACTTCAACAAACTCTTATTTGGGATATTCAAATATAGATCTTAGCACATAGGCCAGCATATCTCATGGACACAAACCAGATGTTCAATAAACATTTGATTTAAATGACTTGACTTGCACATAATGCATACTAATTTTCTTCTCCAAAGGCCTTATTTATTTGTTAATAATAATAATGTATCTACCCAAATTTAATAATTAAAACTGCTTTTAAACTCAAATTTTCACTTATACCAGAAACAAGTTTTAACTTGGAGAAAAGATTTATTTTGGCTCATCAGAATGCATTATTAATACAATTAGAAATGATCTTCTAGCACATGTTTAAAAATTATTTAAACACTTTAAAAAGTAATATCACTTAATGGTTAATTTTTAAGAATTTCAGCTCTCCATACATATAGATTATTTGTATAGAGCCCCAAATTGTTGGTGTTAAAATTCACCCACCTTGGAGAAATGATGTTAATTCCCAATATTCAAAATCAGGTATTTAAATGAATGACATTTTCAGCAATTACTTTGGATGATTGAAGACACACATTACATTAGCATGTATTTTCTTTACCGATGCAAATCCTATAGTCACTGGCACAGTTTTGAACTGCCGTTCCTAAATTATATTGGATTCTTTAAAACTGGTCTATTCTTCACAGAACTAGAAAAAAAAAAATCCTAACATTCATATGGAAGCACAAAAGATGCCCAATAGCCAAAGCAATACTGAGCAAAAAGAGCAATGCTGGAGGCATCACAATACCTGATCTTAACACATACTACAGATCCACAGTAACAAAATGCCATGGCATTAACATAAAAATAGACATGTAGACCAATGGAACAGAATGGAGGACCCATGAATAAATACACACATCTTCAGCTAACTGGTCTCAACAAAATGCCACAACATACACTGGAGAAATGACAGACTCTTCAACAAACAGTGCTGGGAAAACAGGATATCCATAGGTAGAAGGTCGAGACTAGACCCCTATCTCTCACCATGTATAAAAATCAACTCAAAATGGGTCAAATAATATAAGACTTGAAAATTTGAAACTACCAGGGGAAAACATAGGAAAACACTTCAAGATGTTGGCACAGACAACAATTTCCCGGATAGAACTCTGAGAACTGACAAATGGAATTGTAACAAATTAAAAAGCTTCTACATAGCAAAGGAAAGGATGACCCGAGTGAAGAGACAGCCTGCAGAAGGGGAGAAGTACTTTGTCAGCAATTCATTCATCTGACATAGATTAATATCCAGAATATATAAGGCACTCATGAAACTTAACAACAATAACAAAAGGTAATGTTTTGACATTACATGGAGACAGGGTAGAGAGAGGGTAGACATGATCAATACATGACAAATGCATGTATAGAACTGTCACAGTGAAACCCATTAATCTGTACAACTCATCCATATTAATAAAAAAGAAAATATAAGAATTGGTCTCTCTTCTAATTCAGAATTGCTAGTAACAAATAGTTTGAAATGCAGTATATTATATTAACTTATCTAGTAATCAGAACTACATTTTTTCCAACTCCTTCTGTCCTTCAGTTTAAAAAATGCCAAAAAAAGAAACATAAATAAGAAAAAAAAATACTGAGAGGATAATGGAAACATTATATACTCTGCTGGTGGAGAAGAACAAAAAGTATCTTTCTTCAAAGAGCAGTAGTGAATATAAACAGGACCTACTACCACCAGGTCTTGTAGATGCATGTCAGGAAATATATGAGCACAGACACTGATTATTACTTTAACAAAAATGAGTCTTTTGCTGATCCTCCTCTCCCTATCCATCTTTTCTTTTTAAAAATTTATTCTAATTAGTTACATATGACAATAGAATGCATTTTGACACATTATACATAAATGGAATATAACTTTTCATTTTTCTGGTTGCACATGATGTAGAATTACACAGGTCTTATAATCATATATGCACATCGGGTAATAATGTCTGATTCATTCTACTATCATTCCTCCTCCTATACCCACTTTCCTCCCTTCATTCCCCTCTGTCTAGTCCAAAGTACCTCTATTCTGTGCATCCCCTTTATTGTGAATTAGCATCCACACATCAGAGAAAATATTCTGCCTTTGGTTCTTTGGAATTGGGTTATTTTGCTTAGCATAATATTCTCCAGTTCAATCCGTTTACTGGCAAATGCCATAACTCCATTCTTCTTTAAGGCTGAGTAATATTCCATCGTATATATCACACTTTCTTTAGCCATTCATCTGTTGAAGGGCACCTAGGTTGGTTCCATAGTTTAGTCCTTCTTTTTGGTTTTAGATGCGGCATCTTTTCCCATCTCTAGCCACTTCTTCAACCCCCGCCCCTCCCCCCATCAGAGAATTATGGGGAATAGAGGAGTGAGGAAACTAAAAAATGTACTATATAAATCTAAGTAAAGAAAGAACCCAAGTATTCTCTTTTGAAGGACATCTATTATAGCATTCAGGTAAAGAATCAAAGCCAATCTGCAGATTGAGAGTGTGGGAGATGAATGGTCATCAACAACAAACTGAGCACATAGGGAGTACCTATATTGCGAGGTGTATTGGAGTTGAGGATTGCAAGGATGTGTGAGATCCTCATTCAAAAAGCACTCACTACAATGGGAATTCAGTAAGCAAAGCACTAAGAGAAACAGTCTATTTTCTCCATTGTGTTTTATAACCTCAGACATTTCTGAATCTCTCTGACCCTCAGTTTCTTCCTCCATCTTTCCTGTCAGGGTTATAAGACTTAATTGCTTTGGGAATGAAGTTATGAAGTCCCTACAAATGGAAAGCATCACAGTAGCCCCCCACCCTCAACTGGTGGGGGATATGTTGTTCCAAGACACCCAGTGGATGTCTGAAAACTGGGGCTGGTACCAAACCTTCATATACTATGTTTTTTCCTATACATACATAACTACAATAAAGTTTAGTTTATAAACTAGGCACAGTTAACAACTAATATTAAAATTATAACTACATACTGTAGTAAAAGTTATTTAAAACTGACAATATTTTATTTCAGGAAATTTCTACGTAATACTTTCCAATCAGCATGCAACTGGAACCGCACTTACCCGCCTAAGGAGGACTAACTGGGTGAGTGAAGTGAGCACCGACTGTGTGCGAGGGACTGTGTGAGGCACCCTGAAGGTTACAAACCTGCAGTCAGACCCTGCCCTCCAGGAGCAGATCTAGGAGCGCAAATGAGCAACGCGTCAATGAGCAGGGATTCTACTAGGAGGCGGAAAGAGAGGGAGGTCAGCTGTGGTCAGTTCGCAGAAGGCCCGCTTTCCTCCCGGTCTCCGAAGGGGAGAAGGCCAGGGTGGGGGTGGGGCACGGAGGACTGCCCCCGCCCGCCCCGCCCCCAGTAGCTCCCAACGGCCGGGGACTGGTGTCCAGCCAGGAAACCCCAGCGCGCGACCCCAGTCTCATTTCGGCACAGAGCAAGCCTCAGACTGGCAGATCAGGGGCCGAGCAGGACCAGCCTCCCCACATCCCCTTAACACTTCCAGGTGCGGATAAAGGGCCGCCGGCTTGTAGCCAGAAAACTGGTCCAGCCCCGCACCCTGCCCACCAGCTCCCCAGCCGCCCGCGCGCCCTGGGTTTCCCAGGCGACTGGCATCCTCCCGCCCGCCCGCCCGCCCCTCCCGGGCGCGAGCAGCGGTTCGGGGGCGCCACCTGGCGGCCCTGCGGGGAGCAGTCCGGGCGGAGGGTCTGCGCCGCCGCCCCGGTACCTCCACGCACTCTACCGCCGCCCTCTGTGCGGAATTTTCCGCGCCCAAGCTCTGCTCGCCCCCGTCGAGTCGCAAACCCGGAAGTGGTGAGTGTGCGGAGACGTGACGTGGCGCCGTGCCGTGGCGCCGTGCCGTGACGGAGCCGAGGTCGTTTCACTGGGCTTTCTGCTGTCAGATGAGACAACTGGAGTGGTGGGGTAGGGACCGTGGGCATGCGATCGGATTTGCCCGCCTCTGCCCTGCTCGGCGCTCGGCACCAGGGCAGCTCCTCTTCCACTTTTGTTTTGTACCCGAGTTTCAGCTCCAGATAGAATGACAAACACCTGAACTGAATAGGACAACTTTTGGCTCTGAAAGCTCCTAAACCTCAAGAAAAGCAACAAAGATTCCGTTTCCTCCTTCTTTTTCACCTTTTGTAGCTCTGTCCTTCTTTGTGGGGGGAGGGGGTCAGAAGTCCCACACTGACCGTCTTTAAAGTTCCCCTTTACTCTCCAGCATTCTTTCCCATTCTGTGCCTGAAGACTGGCCTCCTAGATCCAGGAAGCACCTACTTCCCCTAGTGACTTCCCAGTCATTTATCCTTTTGACCCGGGAAAACGGAAGTGAAGCTCCTTTTGGCTTTTACTTTCTTCCCAAGTCATCTATTTGACATTCTTGAATTCGTTTTTGTTTTTTTAATAGATTGTCATGTGTTTTTGGTTTTTTTAAAAAATATGTTGTTATAACACTTTCAAGAACCTCTTAAAGGAAGAGAACTGATTAACCTCTTGGTTAATAAAAGTATTAATTAACTTTTAGTTCAGGGAATTTTTCTCATCAGTAAAAAGCCATCCAAAAATTAACCAGTTTGTGGACATTTATTTGTTCTACCTCATTTAAACCTCCATTTGTGCAAAAATTATTTTTTATATCTAATAAGTACTTTGTGATCTATGCATCTAAAAGGTTTTAAAAATATTTTTTAGTTGTCGATGGATCTTTAATTAATTAATTTATTTATAAGAGGTGCTGAGAATCGAACCAGTGCTTCACACATGCTAGGCGAACTCTCGAGCACTGTGTCACAGCCCCAGCTAAAAGGTTTTTTAGTTACCTGGTCTTTCCTAAAATGGCAACAGGTGGGACTGTAGAGTGAACTTATTAAGTAGAGTGCAAAGGCAGGAGAAAAAGTTACTACCCAAAGTTTTAAAGCATTGAGTTTTTCTAGTCAAGTGGAAAAACTATGATTTTTTTTTTTTTTTTCAGCACGTTGAATTCATTCCCACATCATTTCTTATAAATCTTAGGCCTGCTTCTTTTATGAGGCCCTGGGCCTATGTTCAAAAATGTACTTTTACCCTATCATTTATCTCCTGCTCAGTTTTTCTTATGGTGTTTGCCAGTTAGTGGTCAAACAGTGAAACCAGATAAAAAACATTTGTGGAGTTTCCTCATTTGACCTTGATTTTCTGTGAGTCTTGCAGTGTTGAATGATGCACAAATAGAAGTAGAAAAGTATCTAAGGTAGAACAAGCCTAATATGCTGTCTGTTTTTTGGCAAAACCACAAATAATCTGTTTGGTATAAACAATTGCTAAACATCTGATAGATAAAAAAAAAAAAAATGCAGGGTCTGCTGTAGGCGGTGCTGCATGCCTGTTATCCCAAGGACTGGGGAGGCTGAGGCAGGAGAGTTGCACGTTCAAGGCCAGCCTGAGCAATTGAGTAAGACACTGTCTCAGAATTTTAATTTGGGCTGGAATGTAGCTCAGTGATAGAAGCCTTGCCTATTGTTTGTGAGGTCCCAGGTTCAACTTCCTGTACTGCAAAATAAAATTTGCAGGGACTTTTTTTTTTGACAATATGATTTTAAAAACCATGAACATACTTGTTCACACTTTTAAATATCTGTTTTCATTAGAGATTACTACCTTTGCCAATAGACAAAGCAATCAACTAGATATTAGTGTTAAATATCATAGTAATTTCTGGAGACCTGAACTAAAGATTAACCTTTTGACTTTGCAAGCTGCTTCAAACTTCTGGAATACCAGACATTTTACTGAGAGCAAAATTACTTTTCTTGAAATTTTGATCCTGACAAATTTGAAACAAATCAGTGCTTTGCAAAAAAAGAAGAAAAAGAAAGAAAAATGTTGTAACTCTATATCCATTGCTATGTTGCTATATTATAAAATGAGCATTTCTCCTTTATTTGTTAGAGTCCCAGTTTTTTCCCTTTAAGCCTGGAGCCATATCCCTTCAATCTTCTTTTCTTCATCTCGTTGATCCAAGTTTAACCTGAGTAACTAGAACTCTGGCAAAAAAGATATCACATCTTTATTTTCCCCCTTTTCTCTTCTTCCCAACTAAATTTTGAAATTATTTTCATGATCTCTTTGTTTTCTGTGAGAAAAGAGGAGCACAGGATGGTAAGCTGGAGTTCTGGGTTCCCAGGGACTGGGCCAGGGGATGAATTGTGCCTGAGGGCTTTAGCATATAATGTCTTGAGAGCTTTCAACGACAATGGATTGCTGTGTGCCTACAGCAGTTTTAAAACATGACCAGGAAAGTGACCGTAAAAGGATAAAACTATTATCACTAGAACATAATAAAAAGTCCAAAAGTAGACATAATATATAGTCAGCTGGTTCGGACTACAGCGCCAACGTAACTCAATGAGGAAAGGATAATGTTTTCAATAAATGGTATTCTAAATATTGGCTATCTATGTGGAAAATGACCCTCGACCCTAACCAAAAACATGCTTTTGTATGTGGGGCGCGTATATGGTACTGGAGATTAAAACTGGAGGTGCTCTATCTCTGAACTGTATCTCTAGCTTATTTTTTATTTTGAGTCAAGTTCTAAGTTACCATGGCTGGCCTTGAACTTGTGATCCTTTGGCCTCAGTCTCCTAAATAGCTGGGATTACAGAAGTGTGCTGCTGCACTGGGCCCATACAAAAAATCAGCTCAGAATATATCATAGACTTTAACACACAAGCTAAAACTATAAAATTTCTAGAGTAAAACAGGAAAAATTCTTTGTGACCTTGGGTCAGCAAAAATTCCTTTTTATATAGGACACAAAAGCATGGTTTAAAAAAGGGAGAAAAAGTAATAATTCATCCAAATTTAAAATTCTGCTCTATAGTTTGAAGAATATGAAAAAGCCACAGTCTGGAAAAAAAATACTTGTAATACATACACCTTACAAAAAAATGCTATCCAGAATTTACAAACAACTCATAAAGCTCAATAAAAAGTTAAAAAAAAAAAAAAAACTACCAAAAGATTTGAACATATGTGTCACAAAAGAAAATATATTCTTGGCCAATTAGCATATGAAAAGATACTCAACATTATTAGTCATCAGGGAAATGCAAATAGAAACCATGAGATACTAATCCACACCAATCAGAATGGCTGATCTTAAAACAGCTGACAACATTCTGCATTGACAAAGGATGTGGAGTAACTGAAACTTTCATATATTGCTGGGGAAAAAGTAAAATAATATAACTGTTTTGGAAAACAATTTGGTAGTCTTTTCTTCAATATATAGTTCAACTTCACTTGTAGGTATTTATTCATTCAAAAGAATTGAAAATGAATGTTTATAGCAGTTTTATTCATAATCTAAATCTGGAAACAACTCAGAAGTCCATCAGCAGGTAACTGCTTAAACAAAATGTTGAATATCCATGCAATAGAATACCATTAGCAATAAAAAGGAATGAACTATTAATACAGGCAATAATGTAAATGCATCTCAAAAGAATTTAGCTAATGGCTGGGGATGTGGCTCAAGCGGTAACGTGCTCACCTGGCATGCATGTTCGATCCTCAACACCACATAAAAATAAAATAAAGATGTTGTGTCCACCAAAAACTAAAAAGAAAATAAATATTAAAAAATTCTCTCTCCCTCTCTCTCTCTCTCTCTCTCTCTCTCTAAAAAAAAAAAAAAAAATTAGCTAAGTAAAGAAGCCAAGTGTGAAAAACTACATAGTATCACATGAAATTCCTGAAAAGTCTAAAAGCAGATCAGTGGTTGCCTACTGCAGAGAGGTGGGTGAAGGGATTTCTGCAAGGGGACAGAAGAGGACTTTTTGGGAGAAAGGTAATACTCTATATTTTGATTGTGATGGTTGTAACTACAGTGTTTGCATTTGTTAAAATTCATTGAACTATACATTTAAAATGTGTACATTTTATTATAACTCTATATTGTTAATTTTTACAAAATAGCTTCACATTTTTTGATATCTTCTCATTAAGAGATGGAGTCACTGTTCCCTCTCCTTGAATCCTGTTGATCTTGTTACTGCTTCAACCAGCAGAGTATGGTGGCAATTACTCTTGTGTTATTTCTGAAGCTAGATCATAAAAAGTCATGACAATTCCTCCTGCCTCTTTTGGATTCTTGCTTTGGTTGCCATGGGCTGCCATATAAAAAGTCCAACTACTATGGGGCAACCATGCTGAAGAGGCCAAAAATAGGCATTAAAGTCAGCTCTTCTAGCTGAGTCCACCTTCTAGCCCACAGAATGCCACATATATGAGTGAAGTCATATTGGATCTTCCTACCCACCCATGTCATAAGGAACAAGAGATCACCAGTTACTAATCTGTGGGATCTTTGAGATATAACAAAGGGTTTTTTTAAAACAGTTTTGATAGTGTATCAGTTATCTATTACCGCATAACAAATTAGTGATTTAAGACAACAACAATAATTTATTACCTCACCATTGTTATAAATGAGGAATTTGGGAGCAGCTTGACTGGGCAGTTCTAGCTTGCTGTATCTCATGAGGTCAGATGTTGGCCAGATTCTATGTCTGCCTGAAGGAGCTTTCAGTCTAGGGGAAAAGAGGAGCAATCAAATCAATAGTTTTTTACAACACAGTCGGAAAACCCCCATTAGGGGCATGCAAGGAGCATGCTACAGAAAACCTACCCCAGTCTTAAGGGTCAGAGAACAATTCCTAGAGGAAGAGAGGTCTGAATTTTTTTAAAAACATGCGTTATCACACAATATATACAATATTTACTTTGCTTGCCATCTGAAATGCCTTAGAAAAGCAAGGTCTGAATTGAGACTTGATGAGCAAAAATTAGTCACCTTGAGGTGTTGGGGGGAGGTGATGGAATAGAGAGCCTAGAATATTACAAAGACCTAGAAGTAAAAATGAAAATAATAAGGTCCTAATGGATTTAAGGAAATTTACCATGGTTGGGTAATAGGGCCCTCAGATAGGGGAGGAGAAAGAAGGCTGAAGAAGCAGTCAGGGACAGATCACATTGGGTCCTCTGAGCTATGCTGATGATGACAGCCTTGTTACCATGACAGAAGTTTCCTTTGGTTGCTGTAGAAGCGAGTGGGAAGGGTCAGAACTGGGTCAGGTTCCAGGATGAACTCCACTGACCACAGTTTCAATCTTTCTTTTGCCTAAGGGCCTCTCTCACTTGGGTCCAGTTTCTGGTCCAAGAAGCATGTCTCAGATTCTGCCCTTCATCAGATAAAAGTAACTGGCAAAAAGAATGACCTCATCTCTCTGGGTCAAGTTCAGCTTGCCTAATCTCTGGCTGCCTCTATGACTCAAGTAGGATGCCAACCCCCACACTAGAACATAGTCTATGAAACCCTACCATCACCACAACATCAACAAGCATATTAAAAGAATTAGAACGTATGGAATAATAAATACTACCTCACATCTGGAAAATGAGGCAGCATAAATTCTAACTTTCATCTTTTAAGAACTACACATTTGTTTGCAGAAGGAAACATAAAAGGACATTTTTAGGCATACCTACCAATATTAGCAAATTCAAGGTAGTGCATTGCATTTTAATTCTCATCTACTTATTTTCCAGTGCTAGGTATTGAACCCAGGGCTTTGCGCATGTAAGACAAGCACTTTGCTACTGAGCCACATCCCCAGCCCTTTTAATTTTGATTTCTGCAGGGTTTTACTAAGATGACCAGGCTGGCCTGGAACTTATATTTCTTCTGCCTTCGCATCTTGAGAAACTGGGATTTTAGGCAGCAGTACTTCACCTGACTGTGCACTGCATTTTTAGGGGAATAATGAGTTTGTGTATTACTCCCTACACATTTCACTTTTCACATGACACACTAGCTAAGGAAACAACTGCCAAAAGGCCACATTATGTGTTTTCATTTAAATGTAGGCAAGTCTACAGAGACAGAAACTGAGACTTCACCAAGGGCTATACACCATAGGGTCACCAGCAGGGGGACCACTTGGAGGGAGAGCTGTCCATGTGAAGAAAGGAGCAGCTGACCAGGGCATTGCAAACAACAGTCTTTGGACCCTGAAATTGGAGATTCTTCTACTGACCGCACCTAAGTATGGGAACTGCCATTGTGGGATCTGGCGAGACAGAGAGAGTGTTTACAGAACCACATGTTGTTAATGCATCTTTTTTTTAAAGAACATGAAACTTGTAGTCAGTGTGGATTCTTCTGAAGCCGCTCCCTAGTTGTGTGACCTTGGACAAGTTACTTTGACTTTCTGTACCTCAATTTCTTTTCTTTTTTTTTTTAATTTTAAAATTTGTTTTAATTCATTATACATGACAGTAGACTGCATTTATGCATTTTGATGTATCATATATAGATGGGATATAATTCTCATTTTTCTAAGTGTACATGTTGCAGAATCACATTGGTCATACAGTAATATATATACATAAAGCAATAATATCTGTTTTGTTCTACTATCCTTCTTATCCCCACATCCCCTTCCCTCCCCTTCCTTCACTTCCCTCTACCTAATTTAAGGTAATTCTATTCTTCTCTAGTTCCCCACACCCCGCCCTTACTGTGAATTAGCATCAACATATTAGAGAAAACATTCGGCCTTTGGTTTTTGGGGATTGGCTTATTTCACTTAAGCATGATATTCTCCAACTCTATTCATTTATTGGCAAATGCCATAAATTCATTCTTCTTTAAAGCTGAGTAATATTCTATTATTTTCTTTATCCATTCATCTATTGAAGGACGCCTAGGTTGGTTCCATAGTTTAGTTACTGTGAATTGAGCTGCTATAAACATTGACGTGGCTTTATCACTGTAGTATGCTGATTTTAAGTCTTTTGGGTATAAACCGAGGAGTAGGATACCTGGGTCAAATGGTGGTTCCATTCCAAGTTTTCTGAGGAATGTCCATAGCATCTCAATTTTTTCATCTGTAAAATGGACATAACATTGCATACCTGTCAGAGCTGGCATATGGTAGACTTTCAAAAAGTGTTAGATCTCTCTGGAATCTCTTCTAAAATATTAGGAATCCCAGAGAGTAGAATAATGTGGATCTCTCCAGAGTCACATTACCGAAGTGGCTTGAGAGCATCCATATTTGTTGGAACTCAAATCTATACCTTTTACCTAGGTTACCCACTTAGCTTCCTATTTAGCATCAATGTTATAGCTTGGATCTGGAGTGTTCCCTAAAGGCTCATATGCCTTGAAGGTGTGGTCCCCAATGCAGCAATGTTCAGAAGTGGAGCTCTTGGGGAAGTAATTGGTTCATAGGGCTCTGACCTCATCAGTGGATTAATCTATTGATGCATCAACAATTTGATGACATTTTTGGAAGGTGATAGAAACTATAAGAGGTAGGTGAGGCCTACTGAGAGGAGGTAGGTTTCTGGGGATGTGCCCTGGAATAGTATTTCTTATCCTGGGCTCCTTCCTCCCTCTCTCTGCTTCCCTGCTGCTATGAGATGAGCAGCTTTCCTTCCCCGTGTCCTTCTGCCAAAATGTTCGGCCTCACCCCAGGCCCAAAGTAATGGAGCCAGCCAGCCATGGACTGAAACCTCTGAAACTGTGAGCCAAAATAAATCTTTCCTTCCTCAAGTTGGTTTTCTCAGGCATTTGGGTCACAGCATCAAAAAGCTAGCTGACTAACAGAATCAATTAGATGGCTCACATCATGCCCCAAACTCATTATCTCCCCCCACCTCCAATTTTTCTTTCCTTCTCAAGACTGTGTTTGATAGTTAGTAAATGGCACCAGCATTCATTTATATACTTAAACCTCAAGTCTTGGAGTTGTTCTAAACTCACCAACAGATCTCATCAATCTTCAAATTTTGTCAGTCTACCTAGAGATTTTTTTTCATAGTTGTCAATGGACTTTATTTATTTATTTATATGTGGTCCTGAGAATCAAACCTAGTGCTTCATGCATGCTAGGCAAGCACTCTACCACTGAGCCACAACCCCAGCCCCATGCCTAGAGATTTTATATGTTGAATCCATTCATTATTTTTTTAGCCAGAAATTTTTATTGAACAGCTACTATGAACTGGACTCTGTCTATATTGCCTCCTTCTTAGTATAGGTCCCATTCTTTTGGTTTAACTGAAGGAATGTTTTCTCATAAAGTCCTGAATCCAATTCTTTCTCTACATTCTGCAAGAGATTCACTCCCTTGTCTAAGATCTTACACTGGATTCCAACTGATCCTGGTATGGCCAATGGTGCCCTTCAAGACCCAGACCCACGCAGGTTGAGGTCAGTTATATGTTAGTTGGGTCTCCTAGAAGTGTACCCTGAGATTGGGGTGTGAGGGCAAGGAGTTTATTTGGAAGGTGGTCTCAGAAAGCCCTGAGGAAAATTGAAAACTAAGAAAGGAGGAGAAAGAAGCCACTTCAAGATGTGTTAATGAACACATTACTGAGAGATGAGTACTTGGGACTTGATAGTAAGGAGTGCTCTCAGAGTTGTCCCACAGAGAGGGTGATGAGGCTTGGGTTGTTAGATCTCATTTGTCATTGATTGAGGACTGCTCCTGAAAGCATTGATTACCTAGAACTTAGAGCTTGCAGGAGATAAGCAGGCCTCTGCCTGCTGCCAGCCAGAGAAGTCTTCACCAAGAACTGCCATCTGGAGATACTGGTAGAAGCCCTTCCTTGGTTTGCCTGGTGAATGCTGAGTAGATTTGAGAGGGTTCTTGGAGAGTCACAGCTCTCAGAAAGCACTTTACTTCCTCTTTATAGCTCCACATTTCCTTGAAAGGACTCATTCAGTTTCATCTTTCAGCTAATCTGTTAGTTTTACAATAGGATAGACAGGGGCTCTCTGCTTCACCATTATACCACTTTTGCCTAGCACATAGTATAACATGTGAAAGGTGCTGAAAAATTATTTGGGGAATGTTTGTACATATGAATAAATGACTGTTCTTTCCAGAAAATAACCCAGGCATCTCATGCTGTGTATCTGACAAATGAATTACACATGCATAATAAAACCTCTAAGTTATTGTGACATCTGATTTCACATAAATTACTGTCATTTCTTAACAGCTAATTAAGGATCTTGCTAGGCTTTCTAAATAAAGCTTAGGATGTAAATTTTTATCCCTTTGAAGTAAAAACATTCCTAATATCTTTTTTCCCCTAGACCTGGACCACTCCACACATGGTGCCTAGGCTAGAGAAAGTGAAACATGCCCATCCCGTTCCATGTAACAACAAACAGGTCACTCCAAGACCTCTAGAGATGGCTTCCATCTGTCTGTCTGCATGAGGCAAACAGGTAGAGCACACAAGTGTGGCGGTACACAGCTTAAACTTTATCCTGTGGGCACTGGGGAGCTGTGGAAGGATTCCCATCAGGTGTAAAGCAGGATTTCAGAAAAATTAATGAAGCAGTAATGGATTGGGGAGAGACTTGAGGCTAGGAGGCAAGATGGGAGGGAGGAGGCCTGAGACAATGTGACTGACAAACTTCATAGCTGTGTGACGCTTTAGATAGTGTGTCACTATACTAGTTAGGGATAAAGGAGTCACCTCAGTGAGTTAGTCATAGTAAAACAGTGTGCAAATGTACTTTAGGTTTTTAACCCCCTCACAAATGCTTTCTTGTTTAAGTTTGAAGTTATCCTTAAACATTAATGAGGTGTTTGTAAGAAAAGTATTAAGCAATCATAGAGCTACCCTGAAAATAATCAAGAAATCCCACAGGTATTTATTTTGTATGTTCATAGGATAATATATGAATCTCCTCTGTATATATCACATGCCCTTCTTTGAAACTAATAAACATGGTTCCTCTTAAAACTTTAAGGGCTGGGGTTGTAGCTCAGTAGTATAGTGCTTGCCACATAAAAATATAATAAAATAAAGTTATTGTGTCCATCTATAACTAAAAAAATAAATTAAAAAAACTTCAAGTTAAGAAAGCTTTCTTTCATATGCTCTATATCTCAATTATGGTGTTGGTTTCATGGAAATATACATATGTCCAAACTCATGATTAATATAAGTGTGGAGATATCTTTATATCTATCTAATCTATATATCTCCTGAGAAAATAGTTTTATATAACTCAAAAGATGGGATACATACTATCTCCCCTACAATATCTTTCTTCCTACTATCACCAGATCTTCTAGTTTTCACAAATTCCTGTCCCAACTCTGTATTCCAGGAGAAAATACATCACTTTTCATCCTGACTTTTTTTTTTTTTTTTTTTTAGCTGTCAGTGGACTTTGTTTATTTATATGCAATGCTGAGAATTGAACCTAGTGCCTCACACATGCTAGGCAAGCGCTCTACCATTGAGCCACAACTCCAGCCCTCATCCTGAGTGTTTTTTTTTTTTGGGGGGGGGGGTGGGGGGACCAGGGATTAAACTCAGAGACACTCAACCACTGAATCACATCCCCAGCCCTATTTTGTAGTTTATTTAGAGACAGGGTCTCACTGAATTTCTTAGTGCCTCGCAGTTGCTGAGGCTGGCTTTGGACTCGCAGTTCTCCTGTCTCAGCCGCCTAAACTGCTGGGATTACAAGTGTGCACCACTGTGCCTGGCTCTGACTTATTTTTGAACCAAACAGTTTTTGCAGGTTGACAAGTTTCAGTAAACTGTAGCCCATAACCTCTAAATGTTTAAAGCAGTGGTTCTTAACCTGGGTGACTTTGTTCCCCTGGGCCCATTTTACAATGTCTGGAGACATTTTAAACTTGGAAGAGGAAGGTACTACTAGTATTTAGTGGATAGAAACAAGGGATGCTGCTAAACATCCTACAATGCAACCTCTGACCCAAACTTAAATATTGCTGAAAGAGAAAAACCCTGGTTTAGAAAAGGCCAGTTTCAGAAGGGTGACTATTACAGACTAGCAGAAGGTAAAGCAAATATGCTCCATTGTCATTTACCCATTCTTTACCTGAGGGAGGATTAGTTTTTATAATGTGCATTCCTTCGGGGCAGAGGTAGACATTAAGCTTAGAATCATCACCTCTCTGGCCTGAGGTCCTTGCCCTGCAGTCATGAAGGTTTAATTTGGTTTTCAGCAACGATGGGGAATAGGTCCTTCATATGGTTTCCTTGCTTCACTATTTTGACTTAATAAGAATATATTAAGGAAAATTGGCGAACTAGTTAATTTGCCACAATAAAACACCCACAGATTAGGTATTTACACAACAGAAGCTTTTTTTTCACAATTCTTTAGACTGGACGTTTTAGTTCAGGGTCCCATCAAGGGGTGGTGCTGGGTTAGGGCCCTCTTCCAGGCTTCTAGATGACTGCCTTCTGATTGTGTCCTCACATGACTTTTCTTCTGTGCACACAGGGAGAGAGAGGTGCCCAAAAGGCCTTATCTTCAAATATAGTCAGTTTGGGGATTAGAGCTTCAAATATGAATTTGGGGGAAGGGGCACAATTCTGTCTATAGCAGGAGTATTGCAAACAAATATGGGATATAAGGATGATGAATTTGGAGTCTGATTCTATAAATGAAAAGCTAGGGAAAAAATGCATAGTGCCCACATGAGAAAATTTGGAATTAGCCATTTTGGGAATGATTATAGAAAGGAACAAAAGGTTAGAACCAAAACATATAAGCAGTTTTTGTAATAGTAAAGCAATGGAATGGGTGGAGAAGAAGTCACTTCTGAGAGTTAAAAAATAATACTAGGAGGAATGTATGTCTAAGTGTCTATGTGTATCCATCTATCATCTAAATATATGCATATGTATACATATGTATGCATGTGTATGTATATGTATGTAATATGTATGTATATGTATATATAATATACATGCATACTTCCAAAGAGATCTAAAGTTGCTTTATCACTTGGAAGGAGTCATAAGATACACTATGTATAACTAAGTTTATATTAAATATAATATATAATATAAGCTTATAGCTATTAGCCAGAAATGTTTTCTTTTTTTTTAAATACAAATTATTGGGGGGCTATAAGGGAGTATAGCTCAGTTGATAGAGTGCTTGCCTTACATGCACAAGGCCCTGGGTTCAATCCCCAACACCACCAAGAAAAAAATACAAATTATTATTTTTTTTTACTTCTCATACAATTCATCTCTTTCTGATATGTGTCAATGACCACAATGCATATCTACCTTGAGAACTCTGGGATGTGAGAGGCTTATTTGTAACAGGGCTCCTAAACACCTTGGGAGAAATGATAGAAGAATAAATTTAGGACTGTCTACCACAATTCCCATTATATTGTTATCATTATTATAATATCATATATCTCACAGTGCCATATGTACATACAAATATAGCTCTATGAGATAGAGACTTGCAGTTGAACATGGCCAACTGCTGAAACCTCAATAAATATGTGTGTGTGTGTTGGGGTGGAATATAAATTCATGAAGACAGAGAATTGGAAAGGAGACATCAGCAAATGGGAAATTTCAGAAAAAAAATTTTGAAAGGTAGAAAATTAGAGGAGAGAGATGATTTTGAGTAGATAAAGTTGCTCTCTAGAGTCTGTAGAAGGACATAGGACTTAAAGTGGTACTAGAACCATGCTTTAAACATATGGGGTTCATTATACACCCATTAAGTTTTTATTTCTTTATTGAGGTGTAATTCATATAAAAATTTGCAAACAATTGATGTGTACATCTTTGTGGGTTTAGACATATGTACACACCTATTTTATATAATATTACCATAACCAGGGTGTTGAACATACCCACCAATTTTTTTAAAACTGTTTTTTAAAAAAACAGCCACCAACAAAGAGTGTAATGGAATACATAAATTATTTTGGATAATGTTATTTTGGGTAATATTTGATTCTTTTAATAATTTTTTAAATGGAAGAATCTTTCTATTACTTGGCTTCTGTTTGGGAACTATTAGTTTCTCATTTCCTTTTTCTTGAAGATTTGCATTGCAGTATGACAAAGGTAGATGCCATCACTGCTGAAACTCCACTCCTCAAATGTAAATATTTGCTGAAGATTAATCTTGCTTTGACAGTAAAAAAGGAAACTTATCTACATTTCAAAATTGACAGATACTTTTTATAGTGGTGCCCTGAATTATATGCAGAATGGCAAGGTTCTTTTTAGTTGGATCTTTTTAGTTTAGATCCTTTGTAGATCTTTTTACTGGTGAATCTGGGCCTCTTTCTGAAGAGTAAATGCTTAAGTATACAACAGAAGAATCATGAATCCTTGCATGATTCAACAGTCTGTATTTCTGCTACTGTTGACGAAGCAACAGTATGTAGGATTTATTTACGAACACCCAACAGGTACACCTAACTTGGGTTTGCCAGCCCAAGATCTGTGAATAAAACTAGATGGAACAGAACTATAAGTTGAGCAAGTGCTGCTTCCCTGAGTTTGGGGATTCAGATAGATGTCTTAGCTTCTGTTTGTTCTTCTAAAAGCTGACCTGATATAAGAACTTGAAATATAGATCATTTATTTAGGAAGTGATCCCAGGAAGCACAAATGAGGACATGGAGAAAGTGAAGGAAGTGGATGGTAAAGGAGAAATGCCAATAAAGGGTGCTGTGGGAAATGGGTTCGTTTCAATAGGGATACTCTGTGGGATCATTGGAATGAGCCTCAAAATTGCCCCACTGTAGACTGTGGGTAGGGACGCTAGAATATTTACGCTTAGTTTCATATCTTTATGGTTTGCAAGATGACCATGAGAAATGGAAGTGTTGCTTTTTTCCCCTTTAACACTGTGGCCTGGGAAAGCTCTTCTGGGCTGAAGAAAGTTCCAGACAGAAACACAAAAGATGCCATTCATAGAGGAAAGATGGCATTGTCTGTGGGAACTGCTCACTGCAGCCACAGGTATACTCAAAGGGTGGACAGGAGGACATGTCCGGCTCATAACATCAATTGCTACATGGAGAGTTTAGGATCTTTGATGTGATAGAATGCCAGTGCTGGGTGTTGATGAATGTGTATGATGTGGATAAAACAACGGGGTTTATAAATTCTGAAGCAGGGATTTCCTTTCATCATTATTATCCCAGAATGAACTAAACTGATGAAATATACAGTTAGCTGGTCAATTCTTTGTAGTTGTTTGGTATCCTGTAGACAACTGGTTTTGAAAGTGTGACTTCAGTGGCATCAGCATGACCTGACATAGTTTGGAAAGAAAATTCTTGGGCTTCACCCCAGCCTGATCTATAAAATGATAAGTTTGAACTAATATAATGATATTTCAAACATGTTTTTAAATCAGTGGAATGCTTCCTTTCAAAGAAATTCTACTTGAAAACCAGCAGACATGTAAAATACATATTAAAATAGAGCTCTTAGTTTGAGATTGTAGTCTAGTACCTTTTTTACCTGCTCTACAGTGGCTTTCCCCATACCACTGTGGATCTTGAGGTTCTTAAAAAGTACGGCATTAGAAGACCAAGGTCTCTCTGCAGTAAGACATCTGGCAAACTTATCCATGGTTTACTTGATGATGATGGGGATACTAAGGTAGACCTGAGACCACAAACTTTAGCTATATCCCTACTAGCAGGGTAATCATGAGTAAATCCTGTGGCCTCCATGGCCATTGCAATATCATTTATAAAATTACCTTGACTGATTCATGTCATACCCTCTTAAAGGGCTGTTGAGACGATTGAATGAAATCATATATGTGAACATGCTTCATGAATGGCTAAGCTCCTTTTAATTGAAAGGGATTATTGTGGGAGAAATTATCCTTCCAAGTAGCTTTCCTTTGTAACTGGTGCCAAAGATAGGGAGATATAGAGAAGGTAGATAGTTAAATGGTCTGTAGTCTCTCCCTTATCTTAGAGGGATGCAAATATAATTTACTTTTTAAATTAAAAACCTGCTTACCAAGATGAGTCACTCTAAATAAAATGATACTTAAGCAGAGACTTGAGTTAACTGGTTGAATCATTCTATAAAGCTTGTAAAAAATGTTTTGGTCATACTATCTAAAGATATAATTAGTTTTTAAAAACAATTTGCTGCCCACATACAAATAGGGAGAGCCAATTTTGGAATATGTTGATTTAGCCTTTTTAATTGGTTGCATAGTCAGAAAAAATATAGTTTAACATTAATTCATATTTACTTAACTTTTTTTTTGACCTGTCAGATGGGGCTTTTGGGAGAAATTCATTCATTCATCACAGAGGTACCTTAGAAATACCAAATAACATATTTTATGGCTGTATTTTGTCATCAGGGAAGTCATGAGTAATTCTTGTGGAACTTTCAGAAGACTATCTACTTGGAATGTCCAGTGTGGTTACTAGAGTTAGAAGGTAGTCAAATTTAAGACCTATTTATTTCCCAACCCTCAGGATCCAAAACATCAGTGTGTGCCAGAAAGCTGTCATCCTAAGAAACAGACATCTGCCAATAACACTCAGTGACCATTTGAAGGCAGCCATCATCTGGACCTACAACTCTTTCTAAGTGTGTGTCACTTTGCATTTCCTAAAGACTTCTGTTTACCATCCCCTGGATCTTTAGTCCAACATTGTGTGGTTCAGTTAGAACTTTCTGAGGGTAAATCAACACAGACTTTGTGAGATTTGCTTGTGACCACCCCATATTTGAGTGGAAGGGCTGTCAATGATCCTGAACCTTGGAATTGGCTAGGCACTTGTGGAGCAAGCTTCCTATAAGCATACTCTATTCATTCAATAACAAGATAGACACACAGAGCTTACTGTTTACCTAGCCTTGTGCAGAGTGCAGTGGGCAAAACAGTCCTCTGCTGAGATCCACAGGACATGAAGGAGTCAAACAGGTGGGAGTTGGGGTGGAAAGACAAAGAGGCATGGAGGGGAGCAGAGTATTTCAAGCAGAGTGATAGAATGGCCCAGAAGACAGAGTGTGGCATGTTCTGATAACTGAAGAAAGTCCCCAGTAGCATAATGTAAGTAACATGGGTAATAAGGTCAGGGGGCAGGTTTTGGAAGACCTTGTCAGTATTGCTTTCTTTGCCTTGTATATAAAGATAGGACCAGTGCAGGTTCCTCAAACTATTCCATGGAATCGGGGGGCTCCTCCAAGGGATCCCAGAGGGCCTCAGGGAGTAGGAAGTGGAAGGAAATGGCTCTGGGATTCAACCTCTGTCTTAGTAAGACAAACTTTGCTAATAACCATTCCTATTGTTAGGGATCTGAGCAAGATGGTATTGGAAGACAGAGCTTTATGGATTTAAAATATTTAAAAAATGGAAAGCACATGTCCCTCCAACTCTGTCCTCCTTGGATTATAGGCTTCTGTGCTACTTTCCTTAGGCACTGCTCTCTGGGTTACTGAGTCCCTGGGCTTACTGTCACCTGACAAGCAGCCCATTCCTAATGGAAAACATTCAGGGTGATGATGTGAGTGAAGTTCCTGGTATTTTCTGTCCTATTTTTCACAGAATTAAAAAAAATGGCCAATTTCCCACCTTCACTAATGTCTCTTCATGTCAGCAGGAGAGAGGAACCTTCTAGCAAGCTTCATATCTGCCTTCATGAGGAGCAAGTGTACACCATGCTGAGGCTTTCTCAACCATGGACACATGGCTAGAAAGCACACCTGCTTTCACACTGAAGGGAGTGAGCAAGAGGAGTGGGCACTCAGCAAGTAAGAACTCACTCTTTCCCAGAAAAGGCTCAGTTAAGTCTTAGGAGGACTGTCAGCAACTCCCTCCTTCCACCCCCGCCCTCTGCCTCTTGTTTTTAGGCTCTGTTTCTCTAGACTGGCATAACCTGTTTTAACTTCTCTCTCACCTGACTCCCTCATCCTTGACTTCTTGCCTCTTCAACCTGTGGACATTACCTTGGGTCCAGGATGCTGCTCTGAAACTCAACCTTGCTCACACATGCATGGAATCTGCACACTGGTCCTGCCTAGCCAGAGTGAGATCATAGCTTCCCCCATGCAGAACAGCCTGACCATCTGCCTCAGTCCCCACAGATCGTGGCCATATTTTAAGGATTCAGTTTGGACAGTATTCGACATCTCCTGCCTTCCCCATCTTTCCCGGCTGAAGCCCCTAGCTGCCCTTTAGCAGGAGACTCAGGCCTCCTGTCAATCCTGACACAAGTGGTACTTCTCATGGTTTAACTTGCAATTGATCACCTGGAAATCTGGCTAAAGTGAATAAGGTGAGGTCCTGCATTTCTAAGAAGTTCTCAGGGGATGTCGATGATTCATGAAACTGCACCTTGAGGGATAAGAAGAATGTGTAAAGACTGGAAACCTCAAACTCATGTGGGAGTAGGATCTGGAATAAATTGATTTTTATTTACTAGTAAATATTCATTAACCCACTCTCTATGGCAATTGCTCTGCTGCTAAGATCCACTATTTGCTTTTAAGGGCTTTACAAGTTAATAGAATAAGTAATCTCTATACTTTACATGGCTTAATTCTTACAACTCCCTATGAGATTATTATTATTCCCATTCTTTACATGAGGAAATAGTCTAAATGAAGACATTTGTCCAAGGTTATGCTAATAGGAAATGACAGCTTGGATTCCAGTTCACCTTTCTCTGGCTCTGAACCTTCATGCTTTCTAGGATATATTATACACATTTTCCTGGATCTTTTTGCGTTGCCAAAATCCATACAGCTGGGTTTCTACTTCAGTTTCCTTGCCTAACACTTTAGTTTCTGGCGTATGCTGAGCCCTTATGCAAACCTTGCCAACCTTGTTGAAGGTCAAGGACCTACTTCTTTCAAGTCCCACCCATCACCTACCATCCCCACCCCCCCCCCCCCCGTTGGGGTCCAATTGCCTGAAAACACAAAACATGGCTCCATGTTGCAAAGTAACTTTTAGGAACGCATCAGAGGAAGGTTCTCTTTCCTCTAGAACTTATCCTCATGGTTCTTTGGAGTTGCATACTCTGTATAAGCCTGAGTTTAAAAAAAGTTAGCAAGCCATGTATTTGGTATAGTGAACAAAAAAGGAAGTATCATTAACTTATGCAACATTTGTTCTCCAACCTCTTAATCTAGGGCAGTAATGCCAGTGGTCCAGGTATCTTCCTAGGGGTGGATGTGGCAACTAGTAGCGCCCCTGATGTAACTTGTCCCAGACTTCATCTTAGCTTTACCTTGACTTCTTGACAAGGTTCTTGTGCAAGCAGAAAGAGTGGAATAGATTCTCAACAAGCCATCTGCACGGGAGAATGTTCACAGACCACAGCCACTCTGTGGTCATGGCTCTGACTTCTCCTAGTACTCCCGGCTTCTTCTTTCCCTGCCCCTGGAAGCAGGGCCTACTTCTCAAGTAAGCAAAGGGCTCACTTCCTATTAGTTTGTTCACTTCTATTGAATTACTCAGAAGACAGGGGAAAGAACAAATATTTGCTGTTGCTTCAACTGCTTAATCTTACTTAAATGTCAGAATTTAGAAATAATTATAATTCAAATGCATCATTGACAGTTCCCACTAACCATTGCAACATTTTCTCTGTTACTCAATACAAACCATTCTACTCCTCGGCAGCATGACTTCAGGTGGGAAATCTTCAGTTGAATTCTGTTAATCATTCCCCATACTCTACTGATACTTTCTTTCACAGTCTGATGTCTTAAGGAAGATGACCATAAACCAGAGTTCAGGCAATTCCCTATGTTTGTCATCCATTTTGAATGACACTTGCTTCTTGTATGAACGTCTCCTCTCTCTCTTCACATACCCAACAGATGGTAATGTCTGCGCAACACAGCCCAAGTTTGCCATGGATCTTCAGACCTTTTAGCTCGGAGTTATCTGGGTATTCTGATCCATTCTCTCCAGTCATATTCCACTTCCATCTGCATTGCTGAGGTCCCAGTATGTCCTGCTCAGAGGCCACTAATGGTTGTTTTAGCCACATCATAAGCAATAGCTCTGTAAGACTCCTTCTGCACTCACCCCCACTCAAACAAAATGTAAACATGTTCATGGTTAGTAGTGTGGTGGCATGTGGTTTCCTTTAATTCAAAGTTAGAGGGTTTCTCATCATTTCTCTGCAAGTCTCAGAACTGTTGTTTGTTTACTCTGAACAAACAACAGATAGAGCTTCATCCTGACTAACCACACCATCCTACAGTCAATGTGTACATGATTTGGGGCTTACCTAGAGTTTACATGCATCCTGAAAGCTTTTGAGTGTTATTTAAATTAGTGCCCTGAGAAGTAAGCTGGAGTAAAATCTCAAAGCTTTGCATCAATATTTTCTTTTTGGAACTTCATTCAAGTATGCAACATTTTGTGGTCTAGCTCTATAGTTTTTACCTAACAGGTTGACTCTACAATTTTGGCAATTTCCAGGCATTTTTTTTAACCCAGTGGCAATATTTAATAGTATAGTAATACCAACAACAAATTAAAAAACTTGGAAAATAAAAACATTAAAAATTAAAATAGGGAGTGGGGTTGTGGCTTAGTGGTAGAGCGCCTTGCACATGTGAGGCTCTGGGGTCAATCCTCAGTACCACATAAAAATAAACAAATAAAATGAAAATATTGTGTCTATCTACAACTAAAAAATATTTTTAAATTAAACTAAAATTAAGGAAACACAAAAAAGAAAAAGTAAGCACATTTTTGGTTCAACACCTCTAGCAATTAGAGATAGATAAATTAAAACTACACTGAGATTCCATCTCACTCCAGTCAGAATGATAATTAGCAAGAATACAAGTAACAATAAATGTTGGTGAGGATGTGGGGAAAAAAATACACTGCTGGTGAGACTGTAAATTGGTGTAACTACTATGGAAAGAAGTATGGAGATTCCTCAGAAAACATGGAATGGAATCACCATTTGACCCAGTTATCCCCTTCTCAGTCTATACCCGAAGGACTTAAAAATCAGTCTCCTACAGTGCTGCCTCCACATCAGTGTTTAGCTCAATTCACAACAGCTAAGCTATGGAACCAACCTAGGTGCCTTTCAACAGATGAATGGATAAAGGAAATGTGGTGTATATATACACAATGGACTATTAATTCAGTCATAAAGGAAATGGAATTATGGCATTTGCCAGTAAATGGATGGAACTGGAGAATATTATGCTAAGTATAATAAGCCAGTCCCCAAAAAAGGATGCTAACCCACAACAATGGAGAGTAGGGAGGGGAAGAATAGAAATTCATTGGATGGAAGTTCATTGCATGGAATAGGAAAGACAGTAGAATGTATTCATATCCTTATATATGAATATATAACCAATGTAACTCCACATCATCTACAATCACAAGAATAGGATCCTAATTAGAATAAGTTATACTCCATGTATGTATAATATGTCAAATATTCTCTACTGTCATGTATATCTAAAAAGAACAACAACAACAAAACCAAAAAAATTAGTATATTTTTGATGTTTTAAAAACTAAAGTTTAATTTTACCTTCTCTCAAGTTCACATACTACTTCTTGGAAAATTTTTAATTATCTTGATGTAGGAAGTGTTTGAAGAGAATATAAGCTAATAGCAGCTAGCCTACTCAAATCTCTAATTTTATTGTTGATGAATATTGGCAGACAACATATGCTTGATACTTTACTTAAGGTTGTCACAGCTCAAAATATGTTAGGACCCAAGGCTTTTCCCAAATGTTCATTAGTTATTCATTCCTTCTACTAAATACATAGTGCCTACTATGTGCCGGAAATTTATCTGGGTATTAAGCTTTAAAATAATGAAAAGGCAACATTTTTGCTTGTATGAAGCTTATGTTCTAGTGGAGGGCCAAATATTTGTTAATTGAGTATGTGAATGAATGAGGGTAGCTAGCAAGTGGAGGCAGGGACTTGTTTTTACCTGTACCATTGCTCAACTTTGTAGGCTTTTTATAATCTGATTTCAACACATTTAGTCATTCAGGCCCTTTTGCTTCCTAACACCCTCCTTCTCTGTCCCACACAAATCTGTGTCTCGTAGTCAGAGCTGTTCCTTCCTAACCTCCAGTTGACCCTGTTCTTCCTCTTTTTTTTTTTTTAAATACCTTTACTTTATTTTTATGTGGTGCTGAGGATCGAACCCAGGGCCCTGCATGTGCTAAGTGAGCACTCTACCTCTGAGCCCCAGCCCCAGCCCCAGCCCTGATCTTCCTGTTTCTAAAATCTTTCTTTCTTCAACTTGGCTCAGCCACTTCTGTGTATTTAAGTTTCAGCTCACTACTGTGTTCCCTAGTTCAATGGTTTTCAAACTCCAGTGTGTATAAGAATCACTTGGAAGCCTTATAGAAGCCCAGATAGGCCTCACCCCAAACTTTTGCTCTAGAATGTTTGTGGTAGAGCCTATATATGCTTTTATAACAAGTTCTCAGGTAATGCTGATGCTGCTCCAGTGAGGTAGTCCTGGGGTCTTCCCTTGGTTATCATCTGTCTTCCAAGTCAGGTGCTCACACTAGGCAGGGCTTTGTACCATAGACATCTAGGCAGCTTGATGCTTATGTACTTCTCAGAATAATGTTTCTAAATAACATAAGATTAAATACAAAGGATTACAAAGAAAACCAAATGTATTAAAATTGATTGTTCAAATTACTTTAAAACTATAATATTTACAATATCTGTAAGTCAACTGTAATGTAGTATGACAATTTTGGGGATTTCTATTGGTGACAAAGTCACATCTACTGATACTACTTCTTTGGTTTTTTTCATATATATAATAGAAGAAAATTATATATTAGAATAAAATGCTAAATTTCAAGTAGAGGTTAGTGAAAATAAAGAACTTAGATTAGGAATCCTTTCCCTACTTCAATCTCAAACAATCTATCCTTTGCATTTGTTTGAGTTCCAAAGAACTCAATTCAGTGTGGTTCAATGTTATTAACTACCTTCTATGTGGAGACACTGGGCCAGATACTAGACATTCTAAGTCTTAAGACATCATCTCTACCCTTACTTAAGAATTTTCCATTTTGATTAGAGAAGACTGAAATATAAGTACAGTGTGACATCTGTAGAAATAGAAGTACACATGGAGCATAGAAGTAAAGAATGAAATGATATATGCTGTAGCATAAGAGATGGGGTAAGATCCCAGTTAACTGGAGTGCATTTGAATGGCACTTGTGAGAGTAGTGAAACATGCTAGTAGATAGCCAGGCCCTCTCACAAATTGATCCAAAACATGCCTTGGCCAAACAAATATTAGCAAGCATGAAACAAATACTCACACATTGGGACTTGACCCATGGAATCCATCTCTCATGCAAAAAGTTTAGGCTAGTTTACAGAATGGGGAGAGGCCATGTCCAGAGAACTCCTGGAGGCTGGGGGGCCATTTTGGGGGTTCCAACTGTTTACAGATGATGCTAGGATTAATTCATGCTCTTGGTTGAATGCAGCTGCATAAGAAACTCCAAGTAGCTAGAGCAGTATCTGGAGCCTTTGACTCACAAAATTGTTGGGAATGATAACTCATTGTTTTAACCACCATATTTTAGAGTGGTTTCTTAGAGTGGTTTGCGGAGGACAAAACACTATATAATAATCTGAAGCAGATATTTTTCTGCATACAAGTAAGCACAATTAAAGTTTCTAGTATTTTATATATTTAAATCTTATAAGAGCTATACCTAGAGAAATGATATGATGAATATGATTCTGGTGAACTTAAATGCTAATTTTCAGAGAATGATTTATTATCTTAAAAATCATAAATTCTTTTTTTAATATTTAATTTTTAGTTGTAATTGGACATAATACTTTTATTTTATTTATTTATTTTTATGTGGTGCTGAGGATCGAACCCAGGGTCTCGCACGTGCTAGGCGCTGAGCCACAACCCCAATCCCCATACATTCTTAAAACCTGGGATTTTTGAACTAGAAAAGATCTTAGAATATATGTAGCCTAATTTCTTAATTTCAGAGATAAGGACACTCACTGACGTCTGAGAGGGTAAATAACTTATCCATGTTGTTAGCAGAGTCCAGAAGAGAAGCCAAATCTCCTGACTCCTAACTCAGTGTCTTTTAATAAATAAGAAATAGTAACATGCTGCCTGCCATTTCCATTATCTTATTTTATTTTCACAATAGACAAAGTATGTATTTTTATCCTTTCCAATTTTATAGATGAAAAATCTGAAATCTGGAAAAAAAGACTATTCATCTCACGTAAAACCAGGACTATATGCACAATAGGTACATGTGACCAGTGGCTACCAGCATAGGCTGGTCCAGGGCTTTTTCATTATATTGTGTGTTGCCTATAATGGCCAGTATAAAAAGCAATTTTTTGAAAGAAAATAAACAGAAGACACTAATCTGGCTTAATTTTGAATTTTTAATGATAATATACCATGTACATGATGATCACTCAATAAATATTTATAATGTGAAATGGATGCATAAGTGAATGAGTAACTGAATAAACAAGAGAAGGAAGAAAATTATATTTTACCTGCACAAGGCACTCCATTCTTGAAGTATATGGTTAATCAAGATTCCTCTGTATGAAAAAGAACAGGGGATAAAACTTCCAGTCAGTAGAAATGGTAACATTTTGTGATTATTATGTTTTGAATTCTAAAGCAGAGTAACAAATAGAAGTTAGCTTTTTAAGTATGTCTTTCGTGTCTTACGCAAAATAACTCAAAAGGCCTTCTGGACATGGTACAATGGTAGGAAGGGGGTAAAGAGAGAATTTGCCACTGAGACAATGAAAAACAGAGGTTAATGTCCCTTCTCCCAAGTGGGAAAACTGAGGTAGAGAATGCAACTCAGTCTTGAACAGCCCTGTCCAATAGAAATAAGTGAGCCATATATTTAATTTAAATTTTTTAGTAGCTACAGTAAAAAGAAACAGATGAAATTAGTTTTGAGAATATATTATAGTTAATTATGTTCCAATGTTATAATTTCAATATGTAATCAATAAAAAATTATAGATGAGATACTCTGCATATTATATGAAGCTTTATATGAAGTGATGGTTACAAAAGTGTTTAGTCAAGTACCTGGCAGGTGGGCAGTACTCAATTAGTGGTAGCTATAAGAATCTATTGGGAATCTCACTGAATCACACAAACTCAAACTCCACTTTCTTAAAAAATGTTAATAGGGTTTCCTACATTCACTGTCTACTCTTCCAAGGTAAGTTCTATAGGGTTCTTAAGTAAGATGAATTTCAAAAACTGATAGATAAACCAAAAAATTGTCATGAGTTATGAAGTAATTAGACTTCTTCTACCAGAGAGACTCTCATGTGACTAAAACAAGAATGAATTTATGTATGTATGTGTGTGTGTACATGTGTGCGTATGTGGTACTGGGGATTGAACCCAGGCCTTCATGCATACTGGGTAAATGCTCTTCCACTGAACCACACCCTGGCCCAAGGTGGTCTTTTTTTTTTTTATTGTTGTAAAATAAACATAAAATTTACCATTTTAAATTATTTTTAAATATAAAGTTCTGTGGCATTATATACATTCACTTGGTTCTGCAACCATCATCACCATCCATCTCCAAAACCTTTTCATCATCCCACATTGAAACTCTACCCATAAAACAATAATTCTTCATTTCTTCCTTACCTGCTAGGTACCTCAAATAAGAGGAGGTCTAATTTTTGAAGTGCTGTTTTTTTTAAACAATAAAATAAGAGATTTTGTTCTAAAACATGGATAATAAGTAGTGATTATTATATATACATGCTTGAGGTGATCACTGCAAAGATTTTTCTTTAATTTTTAAAGGATTTTTAAAATTAAAATGTACATAGATGAATAAAAAGACATTTCTACATAAGATTGTTGCTCATGAAGTTTATAAATAATGATGCCACAATCTTCATCAGAAATGTTTCTGATATGGTAGACTTCTGGGTTCCAACTTTGACTTTGTTGCTAGTTTTTCATTTGGCCTGGGTTTAATGGGCCTGGTTCTTTTCAAGTCCCTCCTATCTTCATCTATGAAATGCAGATACTAAAATCTGTCCTTCCTACATCATAGGGTTGATGTGAAGATTAAATAAGATAATCAAAGTGAAAGGCCTCTGAAAACTACAAAGCCTTGTAGAAATGTAAGACATTATTAAAGGCTGTGGAGAGATTGCTAACGCAGTTTGAGTCAAGGCCAAAGTTTTGTATTTCCAAGAGTTTAAAGATATTCAGTATTTACAAATTATTTAGAAAGCCAAATTCTTGCCTTGGTGACCCAGTACTGTGGCTAAATTGTGTTCTAAATGCTGTACATTTGATACCTACTGCTATAAGTCATCTAACCACATCACCACACCAGACACAATTATACAGCATTTCAGCAATATCCAAATTTTTAGTGGGTAAGAAGTTATAAATTCACATAGCATAAAGACAAAGTCATGTTTTTAAAAGTTCTTTTACTTTTCCATGGTACCAAAAATGCTGCTCTCTCTAACACATCTACTAAGAGAGACCTGCCTGCCAATGCAACTTAACAAGCATTTATTGAATGCTTGTGGTGTATAAGTCATGGGGTTAGGGAGGATAGAGGTGGTGAGAATAAATGCAAGAGAGAAAGGGTCCCTGAATTCGGTGAGCTTTAATACTAGTGAAAGATCCTGTGATGACTTACTGTAAAGACAAATGAAATCAGTGCCAACAAAATGGTCAATAAATAAGCCATAGGTGTAAAAGAAGGTGCTAGGGTTAATTCATTCCATCTAGGAGGGAAAGCTGGTGACACTTTTTCTGAGCCTTGATGTATGAGAAGAATCCCTCAAGTCAGAAATAAAGGGAAGGCTATTTCAAGCTTGAAGGAAACACACCTAGTCCATTCCAACAATTAATATTTACCCACTAACTAGCTGGTGAAACTAAACAATTTAGCACTGTGCCACAAAGTCATGGCTGTGTGATGGTAGGGGTAAGTTCAAGATTCTCATTTGAAAGCAGTAGCCTTGTGGTATCCCACCTGTCCCGGAGGAAAGCTCAGAGAGTGTTACACATGATCCTGTAAACAATATTCTATTGTTTCATTTGTTTCATAAAGTGCCAGAATTTTATACCTATTTATACAGGGTTCCAAATTTAACTCATACTCACTTAGAAAATCCCTCCAGGCCCATGCTCCATTCTAAGATTTCTAAGCATATTTCTCTTATCCCAGTCAGTTTTCACAGATCCAGCACCAACCTTTACACCGAGTTTTACTTTCTTCTAGGGTTGCAATCTCTGCTCCCCATACATTGCTGTTAGATTGCTCTTCCCTTTCCAAAAACTCTAAAAGCTCACTTTCAAACATTATGCCACTGTAAACTCACTGTTAGGCCAGGCAATGTGCTAAGTGTGTTACAACATTGTCTCCTTTGCAAGGGACATATAGTATTACTGTTTCTATTTTATAGAACAGTCACAGAGGTTTAATGACTTGTCCAAATTCATGCAGATAGTTCAGTTGTTGGAGCTAGGACCAAAGTCTGTGCATTTAACCCTGCCCTGCACTATCCCTGTCCCCCCTTTTTCCCCTTCAATATCAGCATGGAATTTTCTCAAGTTTAAATGTCATTTATATGGCAACCATTTAGATATATGGCATTCTCCTGTGATTAAGTGGACCAGGCCACTGCTGACTTGATAAGATCATGTTAACTAAGGCTTATCCAGGACTCACTGTGTGCAAGGCACTGTATGATACATGTATTTTCTCATTTTAACTCTCACAATTGGCTGGAGAGAGGAGCATATTCATTATCTGTTTAACTAATGAACAATCTGAGGCACAGAGAGAATGAGTAATTGGTGTAAGATCCTATTAGAAACAAATAGGGCCAGTGTTTAGACCTTGGTCATTTGACATCAGGAATCTAGATTTTAATCTCTCAGCCATACAAGATTTGGATGAGTACCCCAAGAAGACTCTACCTCAAAATTTCTCCCCTGTATGCCAGAGTCTGAAATGAGGATCCTGAGACCTTCCCTTGTAGTTAGGTCTTGCCTTTGTTTTCAGGAGCAGAGGGACATTGGAAATAGCAAGCATCAAGTTCCTTTTACAAAGCCCTGTCGTAGGTAATGCAAAGAGCCACAGGTGAGCAACACCCAGTGCCTGCAATCAACAATGAAAGTGAGGAGCTAGAAGCATCTAAGATCCTGCCACTCCCTTGCTTATAGTCATTCACCAACAGCAATCACCAACAGGATGCAGCCTGCTTCCCTCAGCAAGACAGGGATGGCTTCCAGCATCTGTTTACCAGTTTTGTCTGTTTCAGCATCCCACATGGCAATAGCCATGACATATGACAGGCATCTCTTCTTGTCATCACCAGCCTTGCAGCATCCATTGTTCTTTCATCCCACCTAACTTGCAGCCCTCCTTCAAGAAATACCTTGGCCACATTTGCATTAAAACCTTTATTATCCCTTTCCCCTAGTGTGTGTGCCTTGTGACACTTTTGGACATCCAGATAGCACTTATTCTGAATTGAAATGATTTACAAATTTGTCTCTTGAAAAGCAAGGGGAGTGGCTTAGTTCTCTTTTGCCTCCTGAGTGCTCTTTCACAGACTCCCATGAAATGCTGGGTAAAAGCCAGAACGCACACCCTAAGGTCCCATAGTGCAAGGACTCCTAGGCCAGGTTAGCAGCTTTGCATTTGTAAGTCTGGGAGAAGGCAGAGGTTTGGAAGAACTTAAGGCAGACCCGGGTCAACCTCAGCTGGGATGACAGTGTGGAAGACGGTAGGAAGGAGAAGACTTTAAGGTTCAGAAACTTGCCTGGAGGCCCCATTATCAGTAACTTTTAAACACTGATCATGAATCAACCCTGTATTTAAAGGTGTACCTGCCTCCCCACTAGTTAGCACCTTCCAGGAGCTTGACCAGTCCTCTTTGCACACCCAATGGGTGGCTCAGGCAGTACACCTTAATCCAGATATTATTGTATTAGATACTTTAAAATAATCATCTTGTTTAATCCTTTCAACAACCTGTACACATAAGGACACACTGACATATGAAAAGTTAAACAATTTAGCCCCATCTCAGGGCTCTATAATCCCCATATCTCTTTTCCAGCACGGTGCCTATCCTGGCTCTGGGTGGGGAGCATCTCAGGTTCCACGCTCTCGGGCTACAGTCACCTTAACACAGCACATATATACTGCTTTCTTCACTTGTGCAAAACCCATGTTGTTTCAGGGCACCTCACACCTGAGAAGGAGGCCAGAAAAAGAGAAGCAGCAGGAGGAGCCTGGGAAAGAAGGGAAGGGGCCAGGCGGGAGCGGTAGGGTGTCGGGGGCGGGGCGGGGCGGGGCTTCGCCGGCGCGGGGCAGAAGGTCCTGCGCGCCCGCCCTCAGCCCGCGGAGGGAGCCTGCATGCGCAGCCCTTCGCTGACAGCTGCCGGGCGACACCTGGGTCGCGACGCCAGCGCGCGAGCCAGCAGGGCAGAGTCGACAGGGTCTTGCCCGGAGAAGGGAGGCTCGCAGCGCCCTGCACCGAGGAAGGTAACGCGCAGCGCCCGGGGCCCGGGGTTTTGACCCCCCAGGCCGGGAATTGGGGACTAGAAGACGCGGCAGGCGGAGAGATGTGCTCCTGGCCTGAGGGCGACTCAAAAGAGCGCACCCGGGTTTTAGTTTTGACTTCTCTGTCCATTGACTGTGTTACCCGGACAACTTTCTTTCCCTCTCTGTGTTGCTGTTCCTCTGTTAGATGAAGGAGTTGGTATAGAACGGTCTTCTTTAGTCTTCTGAGCTCTAGAATGTGAACAGAGTTTTGGCACTTGAGAAGCTTCCTTCCTCAGTTCCCCATTTATTTAAGAGCTACCCAGGCTGCTGGGGTCCCCGGGTGGGCGGGGTGCTGTGGGGCTGTCGCGTTTTGGGGGGCTTTGACGCTAGGCTTGGAGGCTGGCTGGAATAGGCTGCACAGTGACGAATGGCCCTCGGAGTGCTCAGGTGAAGAAAATTAGAGCGTTACGCCCTACCTACAGGTGGGGAACGGGCAGGTAAGAGGCTGATGATTTCACCTGTGAAAGTAAGCAGATTTATTTCGCAGCATTCCCCCTACACTAGACTTCGTCCGGGCGTGCTGTAAACCACACGAATGGGATTTATCATCTTTCAAGAAGAAAACTGATTGCTTCAGTGACCAAACATAGGGCTCCATCAGCGTATAGGAAATAGTCTCTCTTTGCACCCATTCTGCCTCCTCCTTCCCTTTCCGTACTCTTCTCTTTATAAATCCCCTTTGAGGGGCTCCACTTCCTGCTGCGATGAAAAGTCCTTATTTTCGTTCAGTGCTGATTTGTGACCCCAGCTGGCAGCTCCAGTTCTGGGTTGTGATAGAAGTCTAGATAAGAACAGACTCTGAATCGTAGCCTGCTGGTGCACATAGCCTGGCAAGTCCCTGAGCTTCAGAAATACAGACTATGGAGGGTGGGATGGATTCAAACTCTGTCTAGCTTCCTGTCCCCTTCTTGTCAGCTATTTTTCAGCTAGTATGGTGGCCTCTGCTGTCCACTTGATTTAGCAGCCAGATAGAGGATGGTTGAAAGTTGTTGTGGGTTTCTTAGATATACAGCAGCTCCCGCCCTTCAACTTCTCTCACCTCTGTAGTTTTTCTGCTCCACTTCCTCCCTAGTGTGTTATCTAGGTGTGAACAGATTCTAGGACCCCTCAAGCCTGCCCAGGAAGAAGAAAAGGCATGGGGAAGAGGGCAGGAAAATGTTGACTGTCTTTTACTGGGTACTTTCAGGAACTCTTCTGCATATAATGTGTCCTCAATTCTCACAAACTCACATGAGAGGTGGCATACTATACCCCACTTTATGGATGAAAAACTGAGGCTTAGAAAGATTGCTTCTCTTAGTCCCTTAGCTGGTAAGTAGCATGCATGGCTGGGATTCAAATCCAATATCAAATTCTAAACCCCATGTTTAGAATTTCTACTTTGTGTTCCTAGAGTAATGGTAGGCTGAAATTAAAACAACAAAAAGTGGTATTACTGAGCTCTTTCTAGGTGCTTTCACTGTTCAAAGTGTCTTAGAGGTGGTATGTCATTTACAGTGCCAGAGTTTTGGTTATTCTAGGGGGAGTCAGTGACTGCCTTCCTTTCTCTTAGCAGCAGTTTTGTTCTAGAATTCCTGCTTGATCCAGCCCAGCTGCTAGTGTGTGGGTGGGGCAAGGGCCCTGTTTGCTTTTTCCTAGAAGTGGTTTGGGGTCTAATGAAAGATTAATTGTCCACATTTGATCCGTTAGACCTGACCGTTGGTTTGTGAATGATCCCACTGTCCCCTAGGAAGCCTTTTTCAGGCTTCACTCAATAAACATTTGTGGAGTGAATGAACTAGCACCTTGTGCAGCATGGTCTGCTCCCCTGTTGAAATGCAAGGCAGCACAGGGGCAGTCTGGGCCCTATCCTCAAAAACTGTAATGCCAGGCCAGGTGGTTCTCCCTTTTGGGTGATGGAGAACTGTGCTCCTGTGCGCATCCAGACTTCTTGGTAAAAAGTTTGCTGACACCAGTTTATAGTTTTTAAAGAAATAGTACACTAAAAGAAATTTGTGTTTGGCTCCCCCCCCCCGACCAATCTAACCTGAAGAGTGACTTAGTATTGATAAGATCACTCTCTCAGGGAAGGGGAGGAGGAAAATAAGATGGTACTGTTTATCTTAGGACTTCCCAAACTTCTCTACAGAAGAGTCCCTAATGGGAAAGAATATTGACGAGTGCTCTAGGAATTGAGATGTAGTTCAGATTGGCTCCAGCAACTTGAAAATGTTTTAAGGACTTATAACATTTTTAAAACTTTGACTTCATGATATGTGGGTCTCAGTTTAAATATGTGAAAAAGTTTTCCTCAAAAATACTTGAGTAAAATTAATGTCCTGGCAGATTGTTTCATATTCTTGGTGTTTGGGGGGGACCCAGGTGGAGAAGCAGGGCAGAGTTTTTGGTCTGGGGGCTTAAGAGTATTGTTTGCATTTTCCATTCTCTGGTTCACAGTAACAGAGCTTCTTTACTGCCCTGGCAGAGGACACAGCCCTTTCCCTCATTTTTCAGAATAAGGAATATGTTTTTAAAATTATTCTTTATTATACTCTATTATCAAAACTGTACGTATTTGCTGCAGAAAAACGGTGAACTATAGTGATAATGAAATACTACTAATACTACAGAAAATAATGAAAATACTAGTAATAATGAAAATACTACTACTAGTAGTAATAATAATTATTATTATTATAATTATAAACAAAATCAATACATCTATACCCAGATATAACTGATACAAAACTTGAGATATAGTTTTCCAGATCCTGTGTCTGTGTCTTGAGTAAATTTTAAAAAGAATGAATATAGCTCTTAGTTTTGATTGAATTCTTATCAGAGTTAGAGCCATCTCATATTAATTTTGAAAGAATGCAGAGAATGAATTATGAATAATTAAAAGCATCATAAAGGATAATTCTGTTTCTGAGCCCAAAGTTTTCCACCCCCCATAGTTGCTCTGTGTTGTTTAGTTTCCAGCAGAGACAGGTTTCCATTTGTGGAGCTGCTGATGAAGTTGCAGGGCCAAGCTTTGTTCCTTGTTAAAGTTTCAAATAAAATAGTAAAGGTTGCTCCCTAGTGTTGTTGATGTGCAAAATTTGAGTATAAAATTCAAAAGTTCATCTGCAAAATGAAGAGAGGTCCCTGAATAAAATTATTGTTCCAGCATCATGTTTTAATCCCTTGTGAACTTGAGTAGCACAAGTTGCATCTCTGAACTGATTTTGACTTCTCTAAATTGGAGATAATGTTTTAGCTTTCCATCACTGTGACAAAATGCCTAAGGTAATCAACTTACAGGAGGAAAGATTTATTTTGGCTTGTGGTTTCAGTCCATGGGCAGTTGGCTTTGTTATTGTTGGGCCTATGGCAAGGCAGTACATCATGGTTGGAGTGTGTGGTGGGGGAAACTGCTCACTTCATGGCAGTCAGGAATCAGAGAAGAAGGGGCCAGTGTTTCAATATCCCCATCAAGGTCCACCTCCAGTGACCTAACCCTTTTCTATGAAGACCCCAGTAGCGCCACAGTGCCAATGGGCATTCAGGGAACATTTCATAGCCAAACTATAACACTACTCTACCTTTCTCTACCAGAGTCACATGAAGACCAAATGTCTGGTGAAATTGTTTGTTATTTGAATTGCATGTTAGAATGTTTACTATTAAAAAAAATGTTGAAACATAGAAAGTTGAAAAGCATTGTCAGACTTTATGAAATTCTAGAATCCAACCCTAACATTAATAGGACTTAATTATCATATAAATAACCATTTTGGAACTCTACCCTAAGTTTTCTTCAAAGAATCTAGGATTCCTTGGTGGCTAGTATCTTGTTCATCTTCATCACAATCCTGAATAGGATAGTTGCACTTCCTGGGTAAAGGCAGGCTTGCCATCCAAGGAAGTTATTGATTTGCACAAGGAATTCCTAGCATTATCTCTAGTTGCCTTAAGCAAGGTAGAAGGCATGCTAGAAGCAAGCAGTACGATAGCTTGGAAGTCAGTGTGTCCATTGGTGGGGTGGGGGATGATGAGCATCAGCAGCCATTGGCTTAAGGGTTCTCTCAGGCATGCACCCTGCTCCTGGCAGCTCTGGGGAGAAGTGTGGATCCTGCATTGGGAGGCAGGTGGTTTGGCTTCTACCTCTGTATCTGTCATAGGCAAGTTGCTCAAACTAGGTTCAGTTGTATCCTCCCCCAGAGCTTTCCTTTCTTAACTATAAAGTTAGGGATTTGGATTATATGAGGTTCTTTACAGTCTTTAAAGTCTCATTCTGGTTCATTTTTTTTAAATTATTAATTTCTTACCAGATAGAAATCTGGTAAAGAATTATCACATCCAGACAACTCAGGTGTCAGAAAATGTTCCCACTTTCTGTTGCTGTGAGCTTTTGGTGAGCCCTTATTGATTTTTCTAAGGATCTTCTCACCTGACATCCTTCCACAAATCTTTGAGAGGAGTTGTTTCTATTCATTTGTTGCTATTAATCTAAAACCTCTTACAATGTTAGAAGAGAGGACTATTTGGGGGCAATTTGTGGACAGGTGGGTGTATAGAAATACAGAGAAAGCAAGGGTTTTCTGGTAATAAAACCATGTGTTTCCTGAGTACTTGCCTCTCAAGTCACTAAATAAAGTATTTTTCCTTAGTGTCCCTTGGGCACTTGGCCTTGTGTTAGAACTTGTGCAAAATGTGGGAGAGGCACAAGATCTCATTCTTCAGATGTCAGCACTGGAAGGGGTGGGGAAGATGATACAGAACACAGGGGTATACAGCTGTGGTTAGAATAGGAAAGAGATGAAAAGACCAATTTGGGAAATGATTGAGTCCCTGAACGCTTATATTGTGTAATTTAATGCTGCAATCTCCTAGCCTGGGATAGTTTCTGGCACTAAGTGGGAACTTCATAAAGGTTTTAAAATTAAATAATAAATAAAATAAAGGAAAGAAAGAAATTAATCGTTCTCTGAAATGAAGTCTTTGCTGAAATATGATACAATGTCCCTCTGATAGTTACAGTGATTTCTTTATGTCCATTCAACTGCAGAAACACTTCCCTATGCATTATCCCTCATATTGATGATTGAGATAAAAGAAGGTCAAAATAAAAGCATTTCCTAATGTCATACTTTGTAGATACTTTGTACTTATGGGTAGAAATAGATTTGGCTTATTATTTCTAGATGTCCTCTTTCTATAAATGCATCAAAAATGCTTTTGAAGTTGGGATGAATTTAAGATCTAGTAAACAATTTCACAAATTTGCATTGTGAGCTAAAAGGAGAAAGGCAGTCATCACTTGGCTTCTGGGTGAATAGACATTTCTTTTTCCCCTTGCAGAAGCATTGTTTTGCTGTCAGTCTTGACAAAACTGACACATGAGCTTCTGATCAGACAGATGTGCTTTGTGCCGCCATTACTCATGGCCACAGGCGCCTGGGCTTTCCTGTCACTGGCTGAGTCACTTGCTTAAAACACAGGGCTTTAAGGCTGAGGGCATGGGCTGGATCTCAGACCAGACTGAGTTGCTCAGTCAGAACTGTACCCTGACCGTCCCTGCCCCATCTCTGCCCATGATCTGTGTTGGCAGGAAGACAGCTGTGGCAAGTTGGATTCTTTAAGTCAGATTCTTTACCACTGTTGGTTTTCGACTAGTCATTTGCATTTTAGAAGTAAAGGGTTTTAATTTTCAGTTTGGTTGTATTGTTCTTCAATCCCAGGACATGTTCAGGGAGACCTTCACTATCCCCCCAAGTCTGCAACTATTATCTTAGTCTATAATCTTCATGCGTGTGTAAAATGGGAATAATCATATCTGCCTCACAAGATTGTTGAAAGGCTTGGATGAAGTCATTTAATGAAAACCAGCAAAAACAGATACTGTTGCTAGGTGGTCGGCCGAGGACTCACCTTCTCATTCCTATCTGAGTCCATTTCTTAATTAGTTACGCTTTCTGTGTGACATATTTATGGTAACTTGTAAATAGATAAAACAATATGTATTCAGAATGCAATTGCTATAGATCTACTGAACTGATGGCATCTAAGAGAAAAAATTGGTTATGTAGGATTCATCTTCCTCAGTTACTTTAAAAGCATTTTACCTGATTTGGGATGAATTTGGGTTGTTAATGTGACATACTGCATTTTATCTATTTCCTTTTCAGGAATCTGAAGGCAAGTGAATGATACTGATGTCTGACGTTTACTGAGCACTTACTGTGTATCAAGTTATTCTAAGCACTGTGCCTGCCTCAATTTATTTAATCACAATAGTCTATTATTTATACTATTTTGGTACTATTACTGTTCCCATTTTGCGATGAGGAAATTGAGGTCTAGATAAGTAAATTGCCTGAGGTGACATAGCTAATAAAAATAAGAACAGAGACTTTTAACCTAGGAAATCTGACTTCAGTGCCCATGCTTTGGATCATCAGAAGATTATCTGATGATCTCCTATTCTATTTGTAGCCTAATAGCATTCTTCTCTTTTGTTCATGAAATCAGGAACCTTCAAACTGAGTTCTAGATACAGAATAAGAATTCAGAATTTGACTGGTGTTTAGCCACACAAAATAATTCTTGGAAATGAGCTTGTTACAAAACCTTTTTTTTTTTTTTTTGTTACAGAGAGATACTAATCATTAAGGAAGCTTAAATATTTCAGGAAATATCTGGAGGTAAACTAGACTACAAAGTGATAACTCAGCAACTGAGTGGCCTATTTAAGAATCAGTACTGACTGTGAATATAGTAACTAAAATGTTATGGTTAAAAGGCTAAGTAATAGTTCTATTTACATTAGGTAAGTCATATAATTTGTTTAATTTATTTAGAAAAGCAAAAATAGACTCTTCCACTCCTTTTGGAGATGCTACAAATAATTATAAGAACACAGTAATGAACAGAATACTTATTATCTACTGAGTATATATTATGTGTCAGTTCCTTGCTCATCTAATTGGCAGGACAGCTTTCTGAAGTAGATGATATTTATCATTTTGCTGATGAAGAAATAAAAGCACAGACAAGTTAAGCACCTTGTCCTAGGTCACAGAATTAGTACATGACAAATTAATTCAACTCAGATTGGTTACTTTGACACAAAAGCCTGTGCACTTTCTACTGTGTAGTTCTTTAGAGGAAAGATGTTATGTTTGTTCTTACTGAATCCTGTGTTGAGACATACTATTTGGCATGAGGCTCATAATAGTATTTAAAACTGAGACTATTCCAGGGAACCTGAATATATTTCTATTACCATGGAGGTGAAATTTTGGACTTGACAAAATCTTCCAGGAAAAAAAAAAAATCGGCTCCTCCCAGCACAGTAGGGCCTAAGGAATCAGGCGCTTACTGATACAGTTAAGAGACTGCTCTGCCTGGGATGAGAGTACCTGAAATGTGACTCTGGAGAACTTGCAAGCCATCTTTCCTTAAGCTCTATTTCTAGAAGATTCCTCACACATTTTGTGCTGGGGCATCACAATTTGACAAATGAAAGGGAATATACTGAAGAACTTGAGTAAAAATAGTCTATCTGTAGATAATAGATTTATTAAAGTTAAAGACTTCTTTATGTCAGTTTCCCTAGTCAGACCACTTAGACATCACACTATTACTATTTTATACAGATTGAGTATCATTTGTCTGAAATTCTTGGAGTCAGAAGTGTTTCAGCTTTTGTATTTTGAAATATTCACATAGGGAGATATCTTGAGATGGGACCCACATCTGAATAAGAAATTCATTTGTTTTCTATACACATTCTACACATAGTCTGAAGGTAATTTTACATAATATTTTTATTGCACCTTTATTCTGGCTCTAGTCTACAACATGAGGTCAGGAGTTGGATTTTCCACTTGTGGGGTCTCATTGACACTCAAAATTTTTGTATTCCAGAGCATTTTGAATTTTTGAATTAAGAATCCTCAACCTGTAACATGCACTCTCAAATCCTTTTGAAATAGCACATACCACCTTTTTACAAACGTAGTCACTGTGTTCTTACTAGAATGCTAGGGACACTTTGCCAATAACTTTAATAACGGATAGTTTCTAAGTATATTCAAAGGTGGAAGGTCAAAAGCTGGAATTATGAAGCACAATGGCCAGAAAAGTGATAAAAGAGGAGCTACAGTATGTTTTTGAGTAATGTCCATGGGCAAGTGTGAATTTGGATGCCCATGTTTCTCACAGAGCCACTTTGAAGTAGAAAGAAATTGGCTTTGGAGTCAGGTGAGTGTGAGTTTAAACCTTGAATCCACTTACTAGTTACGTCATTGAGCACGTAACTTCTCTGAGTCTGTTTCCTTTTCTAAAAAAAAAAAAAAAAAAAAAATTGCTTCACTATCTCATAATGTGGCTCCAAGTTATAAATAAGATAAAAAATATATTAATGTGGCTAACATTGTGCTTTATACAGAGTTGCAATTCAGTAAATGTCAGTTTCCTTTCTCTTCCTCTCCTTTTTCTTTTTTCCCCACCTTCCCTTTCTCTTGGCTGCTTGTTTTGGCTCTTGAGGGGAAAAATGGTAAATATAGTGCAATGTGGTCAATGTAGTAAAAATACAGCTTTTGGGGAGATTGCAGAGAGAGCAATTGCCAGGGACAGTTGGGAGGTACAGTTGAACTATACCCATGTCTGAGTAGGAGTTTGCTAAATTGAGAAGAAGGTGAGGTGGAAAGCACAGGTTGAGAGACATTTCACTTTCAAAGGCATAGAGAGAGGAGGGGCATGGGATTCTAAGACAGGGAGAGACCACTAAGTTAGCACATAGGGCTGGTAAGTTGTGGGTGGAGTTTCTGCTAATGTGGTAAGCTGATGACCAAAGGTGAAATCAAGCTAAAGTTTTGCCCTTTATCTTGGAGGCTGCAAGGAACTCATGGAAGTTTCTAAATTCTATGAGTGAAATAACTAAATTACTTTTTTAAGACTATAATACTGCCTAATGTATGGAAGATAGATTTGAAGTTGATTGGCATGCTTACTTAAACCTGTGAGTATGGATAAGATGCTATATTTTAAAGTTTTTTGAGGGGCAAAAGTTGATGATATTTTTAGAGACGGTGCATTTAATTCAAGACTTATCTAGGAAGATACGTAATGTCTTAGAAAATGGTGACCGTATATACTAATTTATGGACTGGATTACATTGGAGACAAATTATTTCAAAAAGAAAAATGTGTCATGTCTAGAGCTAAGTATCTTTACCATTCCAGTGTGCTTTTGGCAGATTGAAACCTTGAGAAAAGTGTAAGGCCCCCTTTCATATCTCCAGAATTGAGTTTAATATTCTAGGAATAGTCAACACCCAGTGAATGCTGAGTTTGGTCACTGCTTATAGAATTTCTTGTGTTCAGCATGCATTGCTGTGGTTAGCAGTTTCTGAGTTTCCTGGGGGGAAGAGCAGGGAGACTCAGGCTACAAAACTATCTTATATGGGAAATGCTAAGAAGCTGGGTGGCTCTTCACCTCAAGCAGTCAGGATCAGACACAAGTGTGTGTTTTTATGTTTCTAGGCCTGTGTTTATGTTTTCCTGAGTGTTGTCTGATTTATTCAGACCAGAGGGAAAAACCTGACTATAACCGTAATTCTTTGGGGGAAAGCCATTAGGGAGATTATCCTTGGTTACTAGAGGTGCCTAAATATAAAGACAGTCACTTGCTTCCCCGCAGGAGCCAGCCTATGGCCAGAAGCCAAGGGTGTGGAGGAAATGTGGCTCCACCTGTCAGATTCTGCCAGGCACAGATGTGACCCTACCATGAAACTGAACCCAGGTGTTTGCTTGGTGTGTGAGGAAGTGTGGGGTGGATGGATGTGTTTATCTTTACCCTTCTCTGCAGATCACTCACTGAGTAGCCAGGAACTAAAAGTAAGTTAGGGTGACATTCAGCACATAGGGAGTAAGATGTATATTTTAAACCCTAAAGGCATTCCATGTTGGATTTTGAGAATACTAACCCTTTGAACCTGACCTCCTTCCTGTGCCAAGGCCCATATTCTTCTCACTTGTATTAATCGAGCCTAGAATTAGTTGTTTAATAGATTCTGGTTTGGTCTTTTTCCTTTGAGAACAAACACCAAGAATGACGAACTATGAGTGAGAATGTTCAAGTCCTTGGAAGTATGTTTGCATGCTTTACTGTCTGTAGGTGCAATGATCCAGTTTTTAATTTGAACTTAATATCTAAGTATGGCATGATCAGTTGGTCTTCACTGAAAATTTATTGCTATTCTTTTAAAACTATTATTAAATAATGAACATTTATTGATAAAAGGGGCTCTAGTGAAATGCACTTTAGATTTGTGGAAGATCTAATTCATTTAATAAACACTGTGCGCTATGTTTATTATGTGCCAGTAATTAATTGTTTTAGAGTCCAGTGGAAAAGAAAGATGTCTACCATTATCATGCAGTGTATAAGAACAGAAGTGGGGTAGCAAGAGGTAGGGGAAAATGAGTGCCATGGTACAGCTTCCTGGAAGAAGTGACACTTTAGAAGGGAACTTGGATAAATAGGAATCAAAGTCAAGAATGGTGGGAAATGTGTGGTGAGCACAGCTTCATGTTCAAAGCAAGGCTAGAGCTGAGGTCAGAGAGATAGGAACTGGTTGATTGATCAGGGAAAGCTTGGTACATTTCATTAAGGAGACTGGACTTCTGTATGGACTTTTATTCCCCTTGGTTGAGCTCTTGTTGACCCTATCATTTTGGAATCCTGCCTGTCCTTAAAGCTGCAGCTTTATGGCAATTCTTCTTCTGTACATCTTAGCCAAGTTTTCTTTTCCTTTGCTACCTAGTTTAATGTTTGGCTTATACCTCTCTTATGGCCATCATCACATACCAATGTTATCAATCTTTATGTGCTCATCTTCCCTATTGGTCTGAAAGTGTTTAGAGGGAAGGGACTCAGGAAACTTATTTTTTCCTTAATGCTCAGAGCTCATAAGACTGACACAGTATAAGCATGTCAAATGAAAATATTTTTAAGTGCTAAGTTATGTTTGCTATAAGAATTTGGGGGTCAGTAGGTAGTTGTTAATTAGATATTTGGGTGTTTTATATTCCCACTTGAGCAGAAAAGAATTAACATAGCAGGCCCTAAACCGCTTATGCTTAGAAAAGCCTGCTTAGATGGCTGCCCTTGTCTGGCATCTGGGAACTTGGATTTCAGGAGGGTTCCTACTAATCTAAATGATAAGGGCAGTTCAGTGCAGGTCGCTGTAGCTCAACTGTGCAAACAGTATGGTTAATGCTGAGTAGCTGCTTTCCTTCTGGGTGTATAGAATTTGGATACATGCAAGGCAGGGGTTGCCTATGTGGCCAGACCCCAATAAGAACCTTGCACTGAATGTCTAATGAGCTTCCTGGGTGCTAACATTTCACACATGTTGTCACTGTGTGTTGTGTGTCCTGAGTGGCTCCATTGGGAGATACCCTTAAAAGCTCACAGTTGTTTTTCTCCTGACTTTACCCTATACCCCTTTTTCCTTTCTTGACTTTGCTTTGAATCCCTTCACTATAAGGAGTCAGAGCTGTCAGTATGACTGTATGCTCTC
This sequence comes from Callospermophilus lateralis, assembly GCF_048772815.1. Taxonomy (NCBI): domain Eukaryota; kingdom Metazoa; phylum Chordata; class Mammalia; order Rodentia; family Sciuridae; genus Callospermophilus; species Callospermophilus lateralis. The sequence continues at coordinate 139,174,063 of NC_135306.1, forward strand.
TTGAAACCTAAAGCAGGTCTTGGAGATCCCTTCAGCACAGCACAAAATGCCACGAATATAGAGCCAAACCTTTTTTGTTTTTTTAAGTTAGGACTTTGTAGTCATGACTCAGACTACTGGTCTTTCCATGAGATTGAGGCCCTTTCTTAAGATTGTGTATGTGCACATGCAGGAGATGCTAAAGAAGCTTCACAGTTTTTGGTTATCCCATAAGTCAAAACAGATTTCACCTTTTGGAAATAAATATCAAACTTTGAAACCCCTATCTTTGAGAGTGTTAGGATCTGATGATCTTTTGGTTTGCAAGCAAACTGAAAATGGGAAGACTTGCAAAACAAACAAAAAATTGAACTTGAGTGCAGATTATGGTATGGTGAGATGGATGAGTGGACAGATATGGTATGACCAGGCAACAGCCAACAAAAACAAACATTTTCTAATGTAACATTTATGTAGAAATTAACAGTTTTTCAAAATGCATTCACATATGATATCATGTAACACTAAATAACTTGGTTAGTAAGTAATATTATCAGTTCACAGATGAAGAAACTATGATTCATAAAAAATTGAATAGTTTACCTAGAGTGATAGGATCAATTTGAGATAGAACTAGAACTCAAATTCAGTTCTTCAAATTGTAAATCTAGATCCAGCAAAACTTAATAACTATGAATTTTCCTAGCCTCCAAATACATTCAGGTTTTAAATTTATTTTAAAGTATTTATTAGTCAACTGGCAGAAATAACAGATATAAATGAGTGAATGAAAGAAGTTAAGTTGCCTATTCCTGCCATAGGGCATATTGTGCATGACTTGCTTTTTTTTCAGCAACTGCATTTATAATTTGGATAGAAACAGAAGCAGACAGGAGAGCTGGGAGGACGTGAGCTCCAGTTCCAGAGCTCATGGTGTTTTGCAGGACAATTTTGAAGCCTTCTCAATTGCTCCCAATGAAATCTTGTCAAGAAAGAGATATTGGAGAAGATTTGATTGCACTTTTTAAAACATATCAGGTATTATCAGAGTTTTAAAAATATCACTTATCAGAACTAGTTTATTAGAAAAATTATGGGCAATATTTGCCTTAGATTCACTCTAATTATTCTTTGAAATTGAGGGATGAGTTCCTTGGGGCATTTTTCCTGCTTGAAAAAAAGAGGTGCACAGTTTACCATGTTTTTTCATCTATGTGTCACACATCAACTAGTTGTTATTATTTTTTTTTCCAGGTACTGGGGATTGAACTCAGGAGCACTCAATCAATCATTGAGCCACATCCACAGCCCTATTTTGTATTTTATTTGGAGACAAGGTCTTACTGAATTGCTTAGCGCCTCACTCTACCTGAGGCTGGTTTGAAGTGGCGATCCTCCTGCCTCAATCTCCTAGGCAGCTAGGATTACAGGTGTGCACCATGGCACCCGACTTAGTTTTTTTTAACTTGAAGAGTTTCTTTAATCATCCCAAACATACCTAGAAGTAAGAAATTAAAGCCATAAAACATAGAGAGGCAAAATGAGAGCTGGGCATGGTGGTGCATGTCTATGATTCTAACAACTTGGGAGGTTGAGGCAGGAGGATTGCAAGTTCAAGGCTAGACTCAGCAACTTAACAAGATTCTCAGCAAAATAAAGAGACCCTTTCTCAAAACAAAGGAATGGAGATATAGTTCAGTGGTTAAGTGCCTCTAGGGGAAAAAAAAAAGCAAGAGACACTTAAAGAAGTTAAATAACACAGGGTAACACAGATGTGGAGGGGAAGTAGCCCTGGAATTTGAGTTCAGGCCTGACATACAAGTCAGTGCTCTTTTTCTTCCCTGTGCTACCTGAACACAGTGGTGTGACTTCATGCAATCACAGTCATTCTATCAGCTCTGTTAGCTCTATTACATATGGCTAAATCTTATCTGTTACCCTGAGTAAATGTTAAGGCTGTTCTGTTGAGAAGTTCAAGCTTCTGGTGCTCAGCTCAAAGTTTTAGAGAAAAAGATTGCCTTGGTGATGATAGTATATGTGTGTGCTCTGAGCTCATGTGTCCTTTCCTGGGTCTGATGGGACTCTAGAGTGGCAGCCTTCCTGCTTTCTTCATAGGGTGGCAGGTATAAGTGAGGGGTGGTGATGGTGTCTCTTTCAGTTTGTTGATTTCAGAGCCAGCTTGCCTGAAGGCATCCTTTCTGGCAAATCTTTGGTAAAATATCATCATCTGTGAATAATCCACCTAATCAAATTTTAAAAGTAGGTAAATATTTTTATATTATAGGACTAAAAGAAAGAAAAGTGGGTGGTTTGGGTACTCTGTACTATTCTTGTTAGTTTCATCCTGAGAAATGTTTTTGTATAACACTTCTTTTAAATTATCAGTACATTGTGCTAAGGAAACAAGGCCTTGGGTTCCAGAGAGTGCAGTGGAAAGTGTTGACCATGAGCAAGTGAATCCTGGACTGGTACAATCCCTGGCACATACTAGGGACACAATGAACATTTGCTAAATGAGTGTGACTGAGACTACCAGGCATAAGCATCTGCCCTCTTCTGCCCAAAGGACATAGCAGCTCGGTCCTACCTCCAATTAGTGTGCTCTGGCTGGAGATGGGAGGATTCCAATTTTTTTAGGTGAACCTGGGGCCAGACCATCATCATTTTAGAGAATGAGACAAACATTTTTGGGGGGGTGGGATGTGATTTTCTTTGGGATGCTGAGAATTGAGTTAGTTGTGATGGTAATAATAATAATTAATAATTACATAGTATTCTCTATGCACCCATTGCTAGACAAAGTATAGATATATACAAATTCATCTAATCCTCACATCACAGTTTTAAATAAATATTCACCAGTGAGGAAGCTAAGTAACTTGCCCAAAGTCATATAGTAACTGGTTATTTGGAAATGTAAATGTCATCAGCTTAGTACAGCTACTTAACTTCTCTTTAGTGATATTATAAGGGAATGGAAACCAAGGCATTTAAAAAGGCCATCTATTTCTTGTGGCTTTAAAAATTATTATTATTATTAGAAGAAAAGTGCAAGTAAATGGTTTCACTTTCCATGAACTCTTGGAGCAGTTCCTGGAAATTCTTCTTTTCTTTTACCTCTATGTAAACCTCAAATTATTATTTATGCTTTTTTTTCAGAAAGAAATAATAATGTTTGAGTCTTGTTTTTTATATACCCACCCCCAATTTAATGATATCTCCCCCCCCCCAAATACCAAGCAAATAGTAGAAATCAAACCCAAACAAGCATAAAAGACTATGAATGCAAGTTCCCTAATTAAGGGATCAATTCATGAGATGCATGATACCTAATTGGGAATTTGGACACTTTTCAATTTTGTGATATGAGAGTTTATTCTGTGACCTTGAGGAAGTGGGAAGTTTTATTATTCTGTTGTCCCTAAGAATTCACATTTGCTTTTTTGAGTGATTGGAAGATGGAGATTGAGGAACCTTGAGTTAGTTTCTCTAATGAGTTTCACAAAATCATTAATTAAAGATAACAGAGCATTAACTTCTGATTTTGATATGTTTGAAGTTGTATTGAACCTATTATTAAATATTCTGCAGGGTTCATCATGTTTGTGTGGAGGAACAATACTGACTCAATCAATGTGTAAATAAATACATGCTTGCCAAATTCCAGTCACAGATCCTCCAACCCTTTTTTCAGTAATAAGATTTTTTTTTTATCTGTGCAGAACTAAATAATGTGACAGCTGTGGGAACTTAGCCATGGAAATGTGTATTTCTTTGCCTGTTGGAACAATTTCCATGACAGAAAGTGTTGAAACTATGCTGTTGATTTCTAAGGACAGGTTTATAAAATATCAGTTATAAGATAGATCATCTTAAATTTCATAGATACTATAAAATTTGAGGTAGTTAAAACTTCTCCATATCTGTCTCTTTGAAACGTTGTAATTCCAAGTCCCTGAGAAAGAAAAAAGAAACTTCTCATCTTTATAACATAGAAATTGATAATAACCATCTCCAATCATTTCCTTCCTTGTGGGTATTCATATTTTGAAACAGAGACACAATAAAGGCTCTGAAACTAAGAGTCTTGGAGGGGTGTGTTCATTAACAAATAATTTACTTCTATGATTTCTCTTGTGAAATTATTTTTACTTTTTGGTTTATTGTTTGTAGAAGAAAAAAATAATCTTTTTTGGAGGACACAAGGCCCTTAAAGTAATACATTTCATTGAATCCCCATTCAAAGATGTTTTTCATTGGATGAAGTACAAAGTTAAACTTTGAGGTAAAAGAAATGATTGGCCCTGACATGGAATAGAACTCGGAAAGACAAAGGGACATTTAGCTCTCAGTTGCACCCACTATACTGTCAAGTAGTCTATCCTGAACTTTTCTAGAAGAATGGGTTTGAGGGAGCTCTTTGTTAGAGCCTTGGTCATTCTTAATTTGAAGATCACACCTAATGGAGACTGGGTTGGTAGAATGGCTTCCTAAGTTATATCATCTTAAATGATTCAGAGTCTAACTTCCTATAGAGCACCAGGCTTTCCTGGGGAGGACCCTACCCTTCATCTAACCTTTTCATCTGATCTCTGACTCTTACTAGGTACATTCCCAAATTCACACATTACAATAATCTTTCCTGTGAAGTTTACCACCTACTTATAGTATGTATACTCCATCTTCTTAGCTATTTGTCAGCACATCAAGGTAATTAATCCTCTTCTCGCGCAGCTTTTGTATTGCTAGAGCAGCTGTAGAATTCCCAGGGAATAAGGTTTGGAGTCATTGGTCTTTCTCAGATACAAGAAGTTGAAGGGCTGAGGATGGAAGTCAGTGGAAGAGCATTTACCTCCTATGTACATGATGGGTTTGATCACCAGCACCACAAAAAGTAAAAAAAAAAAAAAAAGAAAAAAAATGTTGAGAAAGCAAACAGCTATTTGCTGCACATATTTCCTTCCTTATGAGCTCAGTGTTTAGAGAAAGAACCCCACATGCATTACTTTCAACATCTTGCTAACCACACAACTTCATCTGGGACTTAGGCTAGAGGACAGGGAGTGAAGTGGGCATGAGTAAGAGTCTTCAAGTATGTATTTGAAGAGCTGTTGCAGGCATGTTGGGAAACAGCTGTCTACTGTGTCCATAATGGACATATAATGGACAGTACAAAAGGGAACAACAGATGGCATATTAATTGGTAATCTTAGATGATAAAGAACTAGTCTGGTTTACCTTTAGAACAGGAAAGGTGCTTGCTTAGACGTCATCTATCTCAGTCTTCTTTTTGTGGATGAGAAAACATCCACAGTGTGCTATGTGCAGGTCATATGAAAATTCCAAGCTCACAAAACTAGAAGGCGGCATATGAAGCATTGAATTGCTTTCTTTGGGCTTGCAGTTTGGTGTTTTCTTATAACTCCGTGCTCCCAATCCTTATTTATTGAAAGATTGTAACTGGATTCTTAAGTGCTTTTGAGCAAAACCTGAGGGCTTTTCTTTCTGGAATCTTTTTCCCCCCAAAGGCTGGATGATTGTCTTCTGAACAGGTGTAAGTAAAGTGGGAGATTTTTCTAGAAGCAATCATGAACAAGAGTATTAAATGAGAATTCTCTTTTTGGAAGATACGCATTTGCTCACATGAACATTTGCTCCGCTCTTCATCTATTGGCACTAAAGTGATTTCCATCTCCTTTTGTTCACTCTTCTGCTGTGGAATTATGATCTGGCAGGAGCTGCCAGCACCATAGGGTGCATCTCATGTTCCCTAAATAGACAAGCAAGAATCTTCAAGTTTGTTCTCTATCTCCCAGGGGTCATAGGAAGCTGTTAGGAGCTGTCCCTGGAATGCAGATGAATTTAGAATGGAAGAGAAGGCACAACATTTGGCAGATAGTAGGAACTTACTAAGTCATTATTAAACAAATGGAATTACGATTTTTTTCTTTCTTCCCATTTATAGAGCTGGAAAGAATATAAAGACAAATTCCGCTTAACCTCTTCATTTTATGGGTTGAAGCAAGTAAAATCTAGAAATGTTAGGTGCTGTCCTTGGAGATAGGATAGTGCTATTTTGTCTCTTGATATTACATTGGATTAAACAAGTGAAATTGCTACTTATGTGGGTCAAATTAGTTGTATATTGACAATTTTTATAATAGCCCCATCTAATATATTTTGAAGGATCTGTACTATATACATTCCTGTTTCAACAACAGCATGTATAACTTTGGTCTTCTCTCTCAAGTAAGTAAATAGTAGTGTAGCCTAGTGTTGAAATTGAGAAAACTGATTCTGAATCAGTGAACCAGGATTTACATTTTTTCTAAGGAAATTTCTTCAATCTATAAAATAAGGATAATATTATGTGCATTGTTGAGAGCCATAGCCGAAGGGGCCCCAGCAAACTTTCAGACTGCCAGCTGATGAGCTGAAGGGGCCCCAGCAAACTTTCAGACTGCCAACTGATGATTGGCTCACAGCGGCCCCAGCAACATCTAGCTGATTGGCTCCTCTGTGGTGATGCTCATTGGGCTGTTTCCCTGCCCTTTCAGGCCACGGAGCTGCTCATTGGGGGACTTTTGGGCTCCACCCATGCGACCCAGCCAATCGGCCTCAAGAGGAAGAGGATTGTGGGAGGTGTGGAGGCTGGTGGTTGGGGAGTGTGGCTTGTGGGAAGCCGGTGGTGGCAGTTGGGCTCTGAGGGTTTTTTCCTGAGGAGCTGTTTTGTTTGGCGTGTGTGGTTCTAAAAATAAAGTTAGTTTCTTTTGACACGTGGCTCCTGAATTGTGCCCAGCCAGACTGTGGCAGTGCATCACTCTTAAAAGATGATTTTAAAGATTGAGATGATTCTTTGAAGAGCTTAGTATGGCTCCTGGCACATAGTAAGCACTTAATAAATATATTCTATTGTTAATTGTATTAATAAGGAAGGAAATAAAACTCATCAAGCTTTAAAATTTTATAATACTTCTGGAAAGCATATTCCTCTTTTCTGAGATTTGTAGGGTTTGCCACACCTTCATTGTGTAACATGAGCATATCTTTACATTCCATTTCTTATGCTTCTGCTAGTTACAGTGACTGCACTTAGAATTCTATTTCTGAGACCTTTGCTTTGATGATGTTTGTGTGCCATGCAAGATTATTAATTAGAAGTAAAGCAGACAAATGAGAGCATGCAGAATTGGCCCACAAGCTCCATAAAGGGAGGGGACGTTTATGTCCACGTCGTTGTTATGGATGATCCCTCCTCAGTTTCAAGCAGAGGCCAGGTGTATACTTATGACTCAAAATGATAGGCTGACTGAGTTAATATATTTCTTAGAAACTGGACCCTGAGACCATATTCTGTTTGTTCATCCCTACCTCATGGGTCAGCAAATATCTCCACTGCCTGGGCTCAGAGATATTCAAATGTAAAGTATTTGTCAGAGAGCACCTCATGATCCAGTGACACATCGACAGTAAATATATCTTCAGACAGCTGTACACTTGGGGGAAGAGTTACCACCCTTGGGCAAGAATGGACTAAGGCACTCCCAGTCCTGAGAAGGAAGCAATAGACCTATCCTGAAAACAAATAGCTTCCCTAGCAGGGAAAATAAACAAAAGTTCTCACTCCTTCCTTTCTGTGCCTCTGGCCTGCCATTCTTAGCAGATTTTCTTCTTCCCCTAGAGTCTATTCTGCCTGTGAAACAGAACTACTGCATGAAACCATAGAGAAGGAGACCAAGCTCAAAACAAGCCTTCTCATGCAGTGATGTGGAGGGAGAGGGGCTTGTAGTGTAGCTTGTCCTAATTAGAGCCACCCATAAATGTCTTAGTGTCTTTTACTTGAATGTGTCTTTCCCATATATTCCATCCTCTATCTACATTTACTTTATCCCCGTGACTTTTGCTATTGTAAATGTAAGCAAAGTTTTACCTTTAGGGGAGGGTTAATACATGAATAAAACACTAGTTATTTATTGAAAAGACATAAACTTATTAAGAATTGGCCACACTCTTCTGAACTATGATGTGAGTATTAGTGCCTGGAAGTGTCTGTGGAAGGGTGAAGACATTTATTGAGCATCTGGTGAGGCTGGCATAGAGCCTAGCCTTTTGGGAATACCATGTCTCTTCCTTGTAGCTTCCTTGCAAAAGTAAGCATTGTCCTCCATTTTACAGATGGGAAATCTGAGGTTCAGAGAAATTAACTACATGAGATCACACAACAAATAATTAGTGCAGCATTGTGACCACAACACAATGTGTAGTAGCTACAGTGGGAGGCCCAGGTGAAGATAGCCTTTAACTTCTGTACAGGCCTGTGAGGCAGATGAGTACAGCTATTACTGATCTTTTGAAGTTGAAAAGATGGGGGGAAAAGTATTACCAGTTTCTGATTTACCCAGTTTTATGAGTAGGACAGTAATCATTCATTCCTTCACTTATTCATTTATTGGTTAAAATACTTTTATTCAGACTCTAGTTTCAGTACTGTGTTTGGCACAGAGAGGGTATCATACAAATATGGGCCTGGTCTTAGGAGTTTTATTTTACATAAGGAGATAAGAGAAATATTTGTTCTTTAGAACAGGAGTTAGACTGCATGATAAAAACATGGGTGCACTGGGAGTTTAGAGGTGGGAGAGATGGCAGTGGTTAGGAAAGGTGCTGAGTGTTAACCACTGCTCTCCCTCCCTAAGCTCTCTCAAATTAGTGGAGCTGGTGGTGATAAAGGAGAGATTGCTTCAGGATTTTTTAAAAGTTAATCTTTTATTTTGAGTTAATTACAAATTCTTATAAAGTTATAAGAAATAATGCATATCCATGTACTTTCTACCCAGTTCCCCCAATGATAACATGTTGCACAACTCTAGTATAATATAACTTAGATATTGACATAGATACAATCCAGATTTCTCCAATTTTATAGATACTTATGTTGGGGCCAGGAAAGAGCATGCACCTGTGTGCATTAAGTTCCATTCAATTTCAACTCATGTATCTATCATTGCTGGCAAGATAGCGGCTGCCCATTATCACAAGATTCCTTTCTGTTGTTCCTTTATAACCATACCTACTTCCCTCCCACTTCCCTAACATCAACCTTAATCCTTGGAAACTGCCAATCTATTACCCATTTTTATAATTTTGCTCTTTCAAAAATGTCATATAAGTAGAACCATACAACATGCAACCTTTTGGAATTGGCTTTTTATATTCGGTATAATTTCCTTGTGTTCATCCAGGTTGTTGTGTGTGTAATAGTTCTTTCTATTTTAATTGCTTAGTATTATCCTTGGTATAGATGTACCAGAGTTTAACCATTCATTTGATGAAGCACATTGGAATAATTTCTAACTTTTTGCTATTATAAACAAAGCTAGTATGAACAGAATTATTAAAATAGCATTTTATTTTTTAAATAGTTTTTGTGTCTCACGGTAAGCAGAGTGTGAAGTATGAACTCACTTTAACTCCTTCCTTGGAAATATTTCATGCTTTTATTTAGACTCACTCAACAAATATTTTTGGGTGAGGCATTGTGCTACTTATATTTTAAGCAATAGTTGAGTAAAAATCAACTTTGTTCACTCTTGGGCTTCAGTACCCTACAGTTCTCAACATATAGCTTCTTTGGAAAAAACAAAATAGCAATCTAGGCTGTGGGCTTCATTTAAGCCCCTGTGGGTTCTGACCTCAAGAATTAATACTTGGGTGTGACCCTGAGCAATTATACCAGACCAATTCAGACTTTCTGTAAGTTTTCATGATGATTAAAACTCTCATTGAAAATTTTAAAAATTAATCTTTTGAATCATTTTCAAGACAGAAATGGAAGAAGTTTCTACAGAAATTTCAATTTGCTTTTCTTTTTATAAAACGATTACACAAGGGATTTTACGTCTAGGAAAATGTCAGACATTTGCAGGTAATGGTTAAAGGGAAAAGTACAACCCCACTTTTCTGTCTTCTGTCCCTTAAGGGGGTTAATTTCCAACTGCTCTTGTATAAGCTGTGTTGTTTGCTTGAGCCCATCCTGAAACTATGTCCTATCCACTCTGGTATTTAGTTAATGTTATTTCATTCTGGTTTAATTTAGAATTACAAGAGCCTCTAACTTCAGGTGAGACTGAATTCCACAGAGTAGACCTCACTGGTGTTTTGCCACCTGGCTTTTAGGGGGCATTCAAGTCTTTTCCCTCCAGCAACCATACATGGTTGTGATTTCAACAGGGGAGGAGTGTGGGTTAAATTTCTGTTTTCACCTCCCACTTCTTCCCTCCCTACCTTAACACCTCTTCTGGTTGGTTCAAACAAGAAGGAATATCCAAATAAGAAGATAATACATCAATTTCATGCAAATGCTGATGTGTTGCTGCAGGCAGCCACAGGCATGTGTGAATAACTAGTAAGTCCCTGGACTGACTGAAACTAGTTTAAACATCTGTATGATAGAAGAATGTTTTCTTTACCAGCTCAGTGGATCAATGGAATTGTGGAAAGAAATTAACAATTAAGATTCAAGGTGATATACTTTTTGCATTATTCTTTTGAGTACGTGTGGATGTTAAAGGCGGGTGATTTTCTATGTTTCTGATGTACAGAAATTTAATAAAGTAAACATATAATAAAGTTAAACCTTACAAGGACATCAGTTATCCATTGCATCTCAGCCTAAATAGTAGTGGCACTTAAAACTATTGTTTTAGAGAATTATTTACTTGTGGACCCTGAATTTGAAGTGAAAAAGCATTGCAGCCTATTTCTCTTTGCTTTCCTTTCATACCCTCTTCTACCTTTTCTCATATCTAAGACAAAAAAAATCAATGAAGCAGGAAACATAATATCTTTAGATGAGATCCCCCATTTTTGTTATTTACTTATTCCCTTTTTGCAAGACATTCATGAGAGTCACTACACTCTTTCCCTCTTGCTGGCTTTGACTTCCTAATGGGAGAATAAGGCAGAAGGAATTTGAGGCATTTAGTTGTTCAGAAGCCCTAAAAGCTCCAGCTATTTCTTCAGACTATTGCATTGCACCTTCTCTGCCATTTAACTTCTGCAAAGCACAGTCTCAATTTATGTGAGTTCATCAAATGCCTTTCCTGAGGAAATGTTTTCTTTCCCCCTTTGACTGTGGGTATTTTGGCAAAGGTGACAGTTCTCCTTAGGTTTAAGAAAGAGGAATTTCCAAGTACCTTGTGAGGGTTGTAAGTCTGCCCTGGGGCACATGGCACCTGGCTCCTGTGATGTTCATCAGGTGGCTGGAGTCTCCTGGGGCCTTTGCTCCTTGGGATGCCTAGAGAAGTCTAGTCTGAGCAAATAAATGGGTGAACTCTGAGCTAGAGATTAGAATATGAGCAAATCCAGAGAGGATTAAGGGTTCTAGAGAAAGGCAAAAGAAGGGCCAAAGACTCATAAAGTCTTGGTCCAAGAAGGCAGCGTGGTGTGCGTGTCAGTAGTGTGGATGCTGGAGCCACACTGCCTGACCAAGTTGCTAGCTTCTCTCTTAGCCTGTTTCGTTATTTGTAAAATGCTTACCTCATTATGTTGTTGTGGGAAATTAATGAGTTTATGTACTTAAAGTGGAATAGTGCCTGGCATATGCTAAATGCTATCTAAGCCTTTGATAATCTTATTATTAATGAATTAACTAATTTTGACTAATTTACTATCAAAACAAGGGTATAGAGACATGTGAAAACTTAAAATGTGTTTTTCCCTTTCTCTTTTCACTGCAACACAAAACATTTTGTGACACCAGATGTGTGCTGGTTTTCCAAGCAAAATAAGCAGTTCGGTTGAGTGTCCTCTGATTCGATAATGTCACTGACTACCTAGAGATAGCATTATATTCCACCAATTGAGGGCTCAGTCCCACAAGACTGCCCTCACCTCACCTGAAAATTCCAAGTAATAAGTTGTCAACTTATTATATACTTATATATACTTCTTATATATACTTCTGATATACAGGATATAAATTGGTGTTCATACCACTCACTCCCTGATTTCAACTAATTTACTAGAGTGACTCAAAGAAGTCAGGGGAGCACTTCACTTAAATTTACCAGTTTGTTATAAAGGATATTACAAAGGATACAAATGAATAGCCAGACGGAAGACATGCATAAGACAAAATATGGAACATGGGATTAGAGCTTCTATGCCTTCTCTGGATACATCACACTCCAGGAAACTCCACATATTCAGCAACCCAGAAAATCCAGTAGGGTTTTTATGGAGGCTTCATGATGTAGGCATAATTGATGGAATCATTCACCATTGGTGGTCAACTTAACCTTTAGTCCCTCTCCTTTTTAGAGGTTGAGGAGTAAGGCTGAGAAGCCCAAACTTTTAATGGTGACTTAATTTTTCCTGGGAGCAGCCCCTATCTTGAGGCTACCTAGGGGCAGCCAGCTACCAATAATCTCATTAGTATATAAAAGACACTCATCACTCTAGTGATTCCAAGGAAATTAGGAAACCAGGATAAACATGAAATATGTACTTCCCAGTTATCACATGGGGACATTTAAATTGGTTGAGAATTATCCTACTCTTTACAGGAGCCTAAATACTACTGAAAAAAATAACTGTTAAGTTCCTGCAAATGTTGGAATGATGTTCCCCTGGACTTTGAAATGAAAGTGACATGCTCATAAGTTATTGGGCAATGATTTATCATAGCCAAATTCTTCTGTGGCCTGACTTGTGCTTTTTCACCAATCTCAGTCAGAACATTTTATTGCTGAAAGGGGTCTGAGAGAGATCATCTTTTTTAGTGCCCTCATTTCACAAAAGAGTACATAGAAGCTTCAGAAGGTTAAGTGAAATGCCTAGCATTACTGGGAGTGACTGAGCTGCAACAAAATTGACCTTGCCAAATCCCCAGTGCTCTTTCTCCAGTATGAACCAGTTTTCTGCAGTCATGGTTCCTCTCTGCAGTGAGATGTACCTAATGAATCTGTCTCACATATTATGCCTTAGGTTGTATTTATCAATTGACCTTTGTTGATTAAAAGCTTATAAAATCTCAGCTGGGGGTGTAGCTCAGTGGTACAGGGGTTGCATGGCATGAGCAAAGTTCAGGGTTCAATTCAAACCTAAAACAAACCTGTTTTTACCCAAAATGGTAAAAACAAACAAAAACTAAACTTATGAGTATTTATCATCATCTTCTGAAATCAAAGTTATGAATAAGATTGTTTCATCTAAATATTTTTAGTTTTTATTGTTGATTGACCTTTTACTAAAGATCTACCCTCATTGGGGGGGGGGGGAAGTTTTTGTGAGTATTGCCTGGCCCATATGTTTGTAATTTTTGAAATTAAAATTGAAATTCCATTATGTCAGTCTGTAGATAGTATTTCATCTATATTACATAAACATGCATATATATGTATGTGTGTGTGTGTGTGTGTGTGTGTGTGTGTGTGTGTATGAATGACAGTGTTTAAAAGGACTTACAGAGATGAAGTTATCCCACTTCTCTGAGTTCAGTTCATCTTCTGTAAATGGGAATGATAATCTCATTTTCCTTACAGTGTTGGGCTGAGGATTCATGAGAATCTGTGTAAGTATTCTGGTACAATGGGTCTTCATAGAAATGTCAATAACTTCAATTCTAGTCTTACTGCATTTCTCCCAATAAACAGCTACGTCTGAACCAAAATAAGTTTTGTTAGAACATTTTTCTGTAGGGGAAGGGTGGCTGATTTTACTCACCGCCTGGACATCAGACTACTGATTTTATAAGTCATTTAGTGATCATCCAGTCCAGCTTTGCCTATATAAGAGTAGGATGAGGCAGTTTCAGAAATTAATAAATTGTTTGTAAATGACTGAGAACTAAACATGTGGGGGTGGGGAGGGAGAGGGAGATAAAGTGTGTATGGATAGCCTGCATGTGCCTGTCCTCTTCCTTCTTTCTCAGTAAGCTGACCTTATTAGGCTCTTGTTTTTGCTCAAATGCAAGTCTTCAAGTCTCCACTGGTGGGTGTCTGCAGAAGGCTTTGGATGAGTTTCTCAAGATGCCAGAAAGACTGAAAAAGATACAGGAAGGAATTTGGCTTTGTAGCATGGGATCTCTGATTCTCTTAAGTCATTTCATTTGCTCCACAATTAGTGCTGGATACTGATGTGGTGGAAGAGACGTTTAAATTCCTTTTGGTAGAAAGTCACTTTAAGCTTCAAACTGGAACTCCAAAACCACTTCCTGGGTAACACCATCAGAGAGTCCCTGTCTCCACACTAACTCTACTAGCTGCTAGTTGCTTGTTGGGGTTGGGGTTTAGGGAGGGTTATTTAATCTTATCATAGTCTCTACGAATTACATCTGAGAATTTCATCTCAGAAACCTTGACGAAGCACATATTGTTTAAAATGTTTCCTGATGAAGTAAAATTTGAATCAGAATTCTGGAGCATTGACTATAAAATCTCACTAGCAAGAAGTAAGACCTTTGATTCTCTTAGAGTTAAGCCTTAGGATTTCTATCACCTAGGTTCCCTATCAAACACAGGCCTATAGTTTAACTAAGTTCTTATTCTTTTTGTGTCTGAGGTCTTTCCTCTTAAGGATCTCCACTAAAGTCTCCTGATGCATTTTTTTGGCTAAAACCCATTTTATCTAGTATATAGAGCTGGGGCCTCTTTCATTAAGCTCTTCTGTAACTTTGAGGCTCTGTCATCACCTCAAAATCTTTTCCAGTGCTCTTCTCCTCCCTCTTCTTCCCTCCAGAGAAGGTCCAGGTCACTCGTTAATTATGTTTTTGAACATTGGTAGCAATGAATGTAGTCTGGGAAGGGAGGCTTGCTGTACAAGCATGTGATTAGTCACACCCACAGAGAGGAATACCTTGACTGAGAATACCAGTTAAGCCAGATAATTGGAGTAATAGTCAAGAATGCCCAGGCTGGGAGTGGTGGGCACACCTGTAATGCCAGTAGCTGGGAGACTGAGACAGGAGGATCACAAGTTCAAAGCCAGCTTCAGCAATTTAGCGAGTCCCTGTCTTAAAGTAAAAAATTAAGAAAGGGCTGAGGATGTGGCTCAGTGGTAAGTGCCCCTGTTTAATCCCTTGTACAAAAAAAAAAAAAAAAAGCCAAGGTGTCAGGTATTTTCATCTTAGTCCCATGTGAGCCCTCTCCCTGATACCCACCGTGAGTAAAAAGGGGAAAATAATGCCACCCACTTCTAATCCTAGGAAAAATACACATGCAGATTACTGATGGTGGCTAAAGAATGTCCACTTCTGAAATGAAAGATAGTGTATTTTGTATATGGATAAATACAGACATCCTTTTGTCTTTCTGTATCCTCCCCTCTCCAAAGTAGTACTTTCGTCTCTTCTGCATTGAATTCAGTGAGTTGGTGGGTGATTTGTCTAAAGCTTAGCTCCTATCCAAAGCTCAATTCAGTTCTCACTTCTTCCTAGTCTTTATTTATTTATTTTTGATACCAGGGATTGAATCCAGGGGTGCTTTACCACTGAGCCACATCCCCAGTCCCCTTTTATATTTTATTTAGAGACAGTGTTTCCTGAGTTACTTAGGGACTTGCTAAGTTGCTGAGGCTTGCTTTGGACTCACAATCCTCCTGCTTCAGCCTCCCAAGCTGCTGGGATTATAGGCATGTTCTACCAGGCCCAGCTCTTCTTAATTCTTATCCTTATTGATTCACTTCCCTCTAATCCCTCAACTGACCTTAAATATACCTTGATGTCTTCAGTTCTTTCTTTGCAAATGTGTTTCCTTCCCAGCTCTGTCACTTAACATCTGAGTGACCTTAG
This sequence comes from Callospermophilus lateralis, assembly GCF_048772815.1. NCBI lineage: Eukaryota > Metazoa > Chordata > Mammalia > Rodentia > Sciuridae > Callospermophilus > Callospermophilus lateralis. The sequence goes on from NC_135306.1 coordinate 139,189,832, forward strand.
ATAAACCTTGACCTTGCAGAGCCTCAGTTTCCACATTTATAGAAGGGAATTACAGTGATCTGATTCTTATCTGTTCTCTCTCCCTCCTAAGGCTGTTGTGAAGAGCACATGGTGCTGAAATACACTGTAAACTTTCAATGTCCTGCAAATGGGGACACATACTATTGCTTGGAGACAGAATGTTCCTGACAACAGAAACCAGGTCTTACTACTTAAGAGTTGTAGTTGTGCCTCCTCTATCCCAAACAGGACACTCTGAGTGAGAAAGGGAGACTGGAGGAGGAGAGAGACTAAAAAAGGAAGGAGGATTTTTCACCCATTTTTATATCCTATTTTTCTAATTATCACCCCTTCCTTCACTATATCTACATCTTATGAAAAGTATTTAGTTTCTAAAAAGACTTTTTGAACTGAACAGCAGAATGACTTATTTTCTCCCAAAGTCTATCCCTATGTTTCTCCCTCAGCTAGCTTGGTGGTGCTATTGGCAGTCATTTTATCATTTGCTTTTATGCCCATGAAAGGGAAAAATGATTGGAGGGTACCTGAGTGATCAGAGTTCTAACTCCCCATTTTAAAGGAGAGGCCATCCAGAAACGTAAATGAAGCTAAGGATTTCAGTCATCATGGCAGAGTAAGGATCCTAATGCAGATTTTTGTTTCTCTAGGCTGAACATGGACTGACCCTGACTAATGAAGTGTCAGTGATCGTTTGTACCTACCTGCAGAGGTGTTTGAGGCTTGATTAATTCAATAAACCTCTTTCCTAGATCAGAGCAAAGGTTTTTGCTGTTCATGAAGATTTAAAAAAAAATAGATTCCCTGATGCTGCAACATCATACCTCCTACCTACTCCCCACACTTTTAGTTTATTTTTATATGCTAAACTGAGATCATATAAAGAATAAAAATCGCTTTGCAACTGGTTGCATTAAACATCAAGTTTAAGAGTGTTCTGTACTGCAAAGCTTAGTGTTTTGGGAGTGTGGAGATTTGAGGGAAACCCCAGGCCTCCTTGCATCTTTGGGTTCCTTTACAGGGCATTGTGTGTGTCTCTCTCTTTCTTCCACCTTTACCATGGCTTTTCCTGGTGTGTCAGGAAGAACTTTGGAGCTTGGTAGACCTGGGTTCAAATTCTGACTCTTGCTTAGAAGCAATATGGATTTAGGTAAGCCTCTTAACCTCCATGAACTTCAGTTTCCTTATCTGTAAAATGCAGACTTCATTGCTTATGATGGTAGAGACAATGTGTGCAAAGTTGGAGAATGGTATCAGAGGAAGATAAAATATCTCTCTCTTCTCTTACTCTTTCATCAAGTTCAAGTCCTACCAATTAATTGCATTAATTAGTTTATCTTCTATCATACATGCACATATTTTTTGTATGTGGTACTAAAGATTGAACCCCAAGCCTTGTATATGCTAGGCAAGTGCTGTTCACTGTGCTACATCCCCAGCTCATGCACATACTTTTTAACATTGTTAGCAGCTAATAAGGTATTTTAATTTTCTATGCACAGTCACATTTTTTATTGCTGCTTTTTATTTAATTTTACAGGGTTTGGTTGGGAATTCAGAAAGCTTAGTGTTTAATTTATTCCTTTTGGAGATTTTCCTTTCTTTGGTAAAAGAAAAGAAAACACCAAGTTGGACATCATTTCTAACTTTGAATTGTCTTTTTAAGAACTGTGGTTCAGTTAGTTTAAAGAGAGTTTTCTCAGGGACAATATAATATACATATTTTAACTTGGCAATGATTATGTCACAATTCTGAGCAGTTATATATACATTTTCCTAATAAGGCAAAGTCTTTCTTATTTTTTGAATGAGAAAGAATTTTTTAAATGGATAAATAAATTTCTGGTATTTTGTAATAACACTGTAAAATGGAAGTGGTAGTTTGGTGAAACCAAACATTGAATGGCAAGCTCAGGTTGGATGCTGTGACTACACAGATGGACATGGTATCTCTTTGAGGAGAGCTCAGGCTAGTCAGGATGATGTAAACAGATAGTTCCCTCTAATGCAAAGTCCTGTAAGATTGCAGAGGAGACTCTAACCCAACTTGTGAGGAAGGGGCTAGCCTTAGCTTTCCAAAGAAGGTGAACTGGACTATGTCTTGAAAGATGACTAGAGGCTGAAGCAGCTGAGGAAAGGACTTGCAGGCAGAGGTGTTGCATGTTCCAAAGGCATGCAGGAACTTCAAAGTACTGTGGAGGGGGCAATGAAGAGGAAGGCTCAGGGGTTAGATCTATAGGGGCCATTATAACAGTGGGTTGAATGTGATCCTGAAGGTACTGAGAAGACATTGAATTAATGTACTTTCCAGGGAGTTTTAAACTAGGAGAACTGAGAGATCAGAGCCTAGCACTTTATTTTACAAATGTGGAAACTGGGACCAAGGAAAAGGAGATGAGTTTCTCATGCATGTAGGTAATCAGTGGTTGATAATGTGTGTCTTTATCTCATGGAGAGTAGGGTGGGGCAGGAGTGGAGGGGGACCTTCACAATGAAATTCCATTGTTGACCTTGTGAAGACAGATTCTCATAGGAACATTCGGTCAGGGATTTATCATGGGGACTTCATGGTTTGGGCTAATGACCCCAGCATGACTTTTTGCATATTATTTCCTTTAAAGGAAAGGCCATCACCAGCTGAAAATGCTCTTTGGCTATTTTTAGGATGTGTGGTAGGGGGAATTAGTGGAATTCCTAAGGTCAGCTCCAGCTGTTTTTCTCCAGAAGGCCAGCTGAATACTTCATGAGATTTGCTCATTAGGGCTTTTGTCCTTCTGTGAGGCATTGTGCTGAGTGAGTCCTAGTCAGGCTAGCCTGAGAAATAAGTAAGGGATTGGAGTTTGGGGAAAACTAAACTGGGGCTAAGATAGTTGCTGCTTCCCATTTTGACATGTAATATTAACGTTAAATGCAGTTTTAGATGTTGTTGGTCTTTTCTACTACCTCTCACATGTAGTGAATGTCCTTCTGGGATGTAACTACCTTAAAGGATGATTGGAAGATTTAGGTATTCCATATGTGTGAAGAGTCTAGCATGATATCTGGGCAGAGATGGTTCTAATTACTTACATATAATAGCACCTTTTACTGGAGAGTGTCACCTATCTGCATGTTAGTGCCTCACAGATATCAAGCTGGATATTCTTTAAGACTCCTTCTGGGGGACATGCGTGTGGTTACTTGGCATTTACAAGTAGAACACAAGGTCTGTTGGGTTTCAGGGACTTTATGAAGGCAGGTAAAGTGAGAGCATCCTTTGTATCTTCTAGAGTGTACTATGAACCTGTCCTGTTTTCCAAACTTACGGGGGTTTGTTTGGAGGTCATGCTGTTTTAGAAGGTGAATGGATAAATATGATCGTGTAGTATTCAGTTTACAAAATGTCTTTCTATTCATTGTCTCATTTGTTCTCTGTGGTGACTCAGCAACGGAGATACGCACTGGTTCATCCTAATTTTAGAGATGAGCAAATTAAGGCTCAGGTAAGTGCTACATTCCTGGTCACCAAGTTAGTAAGTGGGTGGCCATATTTCAAACCAGATGCTGTAGCTTTAAATTTTATAGTTTTTTTTTTCTTTTAAAGAAATTGCCAACTAGACAGAGGAAAAAAGACCTAGGCTTTTTTTTTTTTTTTTTTTTAAGCATAAAAGAGGTTTAAGGAATGCCTTTAAAGAAGGTAATTCTCTTGTATGTACAACTGAGGATTGAAGGAGAATCCACAGCATGGGATTTTTAAACATGCTATGTGCTTCTCCCTTGCTCTCTGAAATGTCTAAAGACGAGGCCATTCTTAATCTATGTAAGACGGGAAGCATGGAGAGATATTCTCAACATTTCAGTAACTTATTTAGTATTTAGAAGATTTTCCATTACTACGTGCAAGGTACTATGTGTCTAAAAAATAAAGTGGGCATAAATCTTTCCTTTAAAGAGAGGTGGGAATTTGATGTATTTACAAGTTATAACAATGCTACTGTATTATCAAATTTTTACTGTATTGGGAGTGTGTGTGTGTGTGTGTGTGTGTGTGTGTGTGTGTGTATACTTTATCTTCTCAACAACCCAATAAGATAGTTATGATGCCCATTTTACAAATGAGAAGCCTGAAGCTCAGAGAAACTAATTAACTTATACTACAGGATATCTAGGTCTACTTGACTCAAGCCTGTGTTCTTTCTACTTCAGATGAAAGATAACACTGATAAGTGTCATGACGGCCCAGTGAACAAGGCAATATTGGCAGCTTGAGATAGGGGTATTTGTAAAGGGAAATCAGTTGCAGGAGCAGTGGAGGAAGTATTTAAGCTGGGACTTGAAAGACAGGTAAGGTTTGAATGTGTGAAGATGTAAGGGGAAGACAATTCTAAATGGAGAGAATAGCATGAACAAAGGTCTGGCAATGATGGTGCAGAGAAGATGAATTCAGGAGTGGTTTGACTGGAGTTCAAAGGTAGGAAGAGGCCTATGAAAAAGAATAGGGAGTTTGATGAGAAGGATGCCAACACTAGGATAAGGAGCTTGGACTTCCTCTGCTACCAAGGAGGAGCTGGGGACGGCTTTTAAGTGAAAGTATGACATGATCAAAATGAAGCTTTTGAACACAAATCTAGCTAGATACTGTATGACAGGTGGAAGGGAGGGAGAACCAGAAATGTTCAGAGACAATTTCAACCCTCTACCTGAGTGTAAAAAGGGAGAGGAAGGGTTGAACTGCAGGGAGATTGCAGAGGATCAGCCCATTGAACCTGGTAATGATTAGCCACAGGACAGAGAGAGAGGGAAATTTCCAAATTGTGACCTTGGGTAGCTTTTAAGGATGTATTTAGTCACTGAGGGTCCAGGCAGCAAACTGGAGATTCAAAAACCAATAAGCAATGTTGTCTTCTGAGTTCCTTCTTAGAGGCTTGAGGGAGAATTTGTTTCCTTGCCTTTTCTAGATTCTAGAGGCTGTCTGTGTACCCTAGTTGGTGATCCTTTTCTCCATCTTCAAAACACATCATTCCAACCTGTCTTCACCCTTATAGTGGGTCTAACTAGATAATGTAAGATAAATAATCTCCCCACTCAAGATCCTTAATTTAATCACAGAATTCCTTCTACTGTGTAAGGCTATATATTCATAGGTTTCAGGGTTAGGATTTGGATCTTTGGAATATTATGAGTTATGCATTTATGAAAGATAAGTTTTTTGTTTGTTTGTTTGTGTTTTGTGCTGGGGATTGAACCCAGGGCCTTGTGCATGCAAGGCAAGCACTCTACCAACTGAGCTATATCCCCAGCATAGAATATAATTTGTTAAGTGTTCTTTTGTGTCTCCCTTGAAATATTTCTTATTTTTTCTCTACTCCATTGAATTGTCCTGCTTTTTTCCTCTACTATCTTTTTTTTCCTGTTCTTCATTTATTCAGTAAATGAGGTATCTGCTGTATACCAGACACCAGGCTACATTCTGGGGACACAGAAATACCAAATCTTCTCTGCAATTAGTGTAGAACCAGATGCCAAAAACATCAAATTCTTGGCTTTTGGTTTTCTAAAATGGTGCTCAAAACCTAAAATAAGAACATTTAGAATAAAAATTCTTGGTGATTTAGGAATGAAGTCCTTTCACCCAACCTTTCTACTATCAATCCCCCCTCCAGATTATCTTTTATCTTAAAGTCCTCCATGGCAGGAGTGGCTATGTGTGGGCTTGTAGAAACCAAAAAATTCAACTCCTTCTTAAAATGAGGTGAGAGATAAAGAAGCAGGGAGTCTAGGGAGACAAACAGGAAAGGCAGCAGCAGAAAGGCTGGAAAGGGTACTGGGTAGTGCAATGCTGGAGATTTCTTGTCAATAGAAGTTGCCCTCAGGGAGCATCCACGTGTCCCAGACTGTTTTACTTACAGCCAAACATCATCCTCACAGTAACCTTGCAAGGTGGGTTTTGCTGCCTATGTGGTATGGAAAAGAAGCCAGAGTTTTTAGGGGAACTGTTACAGAACTAGTAAAAGATCCATACTCATTCAATTGCTTCTTGACTTGAAAGCCAGTGTGTTCCATCATCTCACAGCAGCCTATTATGTCAGGGGCATCGGAAATGAATGTGGCACATATTTTCCACCTGTATTAGTTTCAAAATAAGTGTCTCTTTAAAGAATGGAGAGGATCTAGGAAGACCTTGCACATTCTAGGAACCTGGTGTGTCTTTGATGGGATAATTAATGGCCTGACCAGAGAGATTTGAGCAGGTCTGAGACTAGGGTGGACCAGGTGAGGGCCAAGGGTACAAAATCTTTGGAGACAAGGTCATGTAAGTGTTGACACTATTCTTGTAGTGCCTTTAGAGTGTCTCCTTAAATATTATGTCCTCAGTGATCCCCCTCTTAAGAATGCACTCATTCTCAGAATGCTTGCAGAAGCAGGGTGACGAGCTTAGTGACCTTGCCTCCTTATGTTTTGTGCCCTGGATTCCTTGCTTGCTTCATCCCTTAGTGCTATATTTGAGCAGGATCCAAAATTTAGTTCAGTGGTCTCAACTCTGTACATTACAATCATGTGGGCACCTTTGACAAAAAATATCCCAGGTGGGGGTCTTATCTCAGACCAGGTATCTGAGAACAACTAGGCAGAAAGGGAGGGTGAAAAACCCTGGGCATTGGTATTTTAAAAACATTTTTCAGGTGATACTACTGCACAGTCAGTTTTGGGAATTCCTGCATTAGTGCATTTAGAGAGACTCTATCCAGGCTGAATAGAATGTGTACATAATATATCCAGAGAGAGGCTTTCTTTAGACATTTTAAATTCTGAGGGGGTAATAGCTACAGTTCAGTTAACTTTATGATTCTGAGTTTAATTCCAGTCTAGTTAATAAATCAGCTGGTTCCTCCACTCCCTTCTTCTGAATTTGAAACCTAGAAAATAATTAAATCTAGAATTCATCTGTAATTTCTGCTTTTTAATCAGTGTGCTGGTTCAGGAATGCTGTGAAATGCAGACCAACTCATTTATTAGTCCACTTGCAAATCCTTATTTATGTTGACCTTGTATATGTCCTGGAAGATAAGAGGTCTCCCTGGGTGTCCTGGCTCTACGTCAGGCAGCTGTGTGACCTTAAGCAATTAGTCTCAGTTTTATCTGCACAAAGAACTAGTCATGACTATGATTCAGCTGCTTGTATTTTTGTGTTTGCTCTTGTCACAGTTGAAAAACAAAACACATATAAATGAATGTGTTCAATTTGGCTAATTGCTATGCTTCTTAGCCAGATATCAGATATTTCTGGCCTACAAGGGATCCTTTTTATTAATTAATTAATTAATTTTAATTAGGTATATATGACACCAGAATGCATTTTGATTGATTGTACACAATTGCAGCACAACTTTTCATTTCTCTGGTTATACATGATGTAGGATTGCACCATATGTGCAGTCATACATGTACCTAGAGTAATGATCTCCATCTCATTCCACCATCTTTTCTGCCCCCATCTCCCCCAGCCTTTACCCCATCAAAGTTCCTCCATTTTTCCCATGCCCCCTCCCATTATGGATCAGCTTCCACTTATCAGGGAAAACATAAAACCTTTCATGATAAACAAAGTTAAAAGAATTTATAGCCAGAACTACTAGGGATCCTTTATAACTGATTCTCAGATCCGGCCAAACATCTACATCATGTGGGAACATTTTAGAAAATGCAGATTTCTAGACATTAATCCTGAAGATTTTGGTTCAGTAGGTTTTGAGTGAGGTCTGGGAATCTGCCACTCAACAGTTAGATTTGGATACCAACTGTTTTATTGAAGCAATCACAAATATAATTAAAGCTATAACATTCTCAATTTAGATGTCACTGTGGAGTTTGCAGTTGACAGAGATCATATGTCTTCAAGGAAGCCTTCCCAAGTGCCCCCAAAGACCATATTAATCTCCCCTGCCCCAAGTTAAAAGTTTGGTAGCCCCTTGCTTTTCTGATTTGTAGGGCTTCTTTGGGCTTGTTTAGTACCTATCATCCTTTCCAGAATGTAAACTCTCTGAGGGCAGGGACTGTGTAGCCTATCAGAACCTTCAGGATAAAAATTTGCCCTCTTCCAGAATTGGGATCTGGGGTGCTGGTATTTTGAATTTAGATAGGACTTGTGGTGCTTCCCAAGCTCTATAGTCCATAGGTGTTCATGGAGGCTTTGGCTTGGCATTTCTTGCAGTACCAGGTGAACCTTGTTCTACTGTGTTGCAAAGCAGCTTCTTGATATGCTGTCACAGGCAAGTCATCCCTTTTCTAGAATTGATTTGAATTTTTAGCCCTGGTGTGAGGTTTAAAAATGAACCATTCACTGTCCATTTCCCAGTTCTTTTCTTTCTTCACTGTTTTTCTTTCTTTTAATCCTGACACATCAAGAAGAAATAGATTAAAAGGATGATTCTAGCACATTTTTCAAGAGTGAAAAATTTGGGTTCAGACTGGGGAGGCAGTCAGAGGTACAGCATTTGTCTAATATGCATGAGGCCCCAAGTTCAAACCCTAGCACTGAAAAAAAAGATAAGGGAAAGCAACCTCAAAATCCCTCCTTTGACATTTAAGCCATTGGGTCTGACCTCTGTCACTGTTAACCCTTTAATACCCAATACTCAAGATACTAGCCTTCTGTTTGAATACCTTTCTGCTTTCACAGCCCAGTGCTCTTGCCCAGAATACTCACCTCCTTTTCTAATTTAGCCTTCAAGGTGTACCTCATTCCTAAATCCTTCCTAAATCCTTATGTCTCCCCACCACCCCCACACACTTGGTTTGTGCTTCCTTTGTTAGTACTAAACTAATGAGGGTTAGTTGTGTGTGATGCTGTGTTTCTCATGTGACCCATTACCTTGCTCTTGGTTGGGGCTTGGATGAAATTCTGATTCCTGTGGGTACCCTAAGTTTAAACTTGAGGCCAAGAAATGACTGAGCTAAGCTTTTCAGAAGCCCAGGAATATTATCCTTAGTTTTGAATATGAAATTAAAGAGTAGAGGTAACTATTACAAACATAAAGTCCTTTTTCCTCTCCAATATGTGGATGCTAACACACAATAAGGGGGCAGGGAGGGAAGAATAGAAGTTCATTGGATTAGATAAAGAGGAATGAATTAAGGGAGAAGGGATGGAAATAGGAAAGATAGTAGAATGAATCAGACATAACTTTCCTATGTTCATATATGAATTCATGACCAGTTTAATTTCACATCATGTACAACCACAAGAATAGGAAGTTATACTCTGTGTATATATAATATATCAAAATACATTCTACTGTCATGTATACTAAAAATAAAAAATAAAATTCCCTTTTCCCCTATTTCCTCTTTATTTTTAACTTAAGATTACCAAGCCAATTTCTAGGAAATGCTGGCTCTTAGTTACAAAAGCTCAGAGTTGGAGAAAATGAAAAAAATAGAAAAATTCTTCTACCTTTGGAATAATCTTTGCAAAAGTAAAGGCCTTTGATCTTGAGGGTAACTGTTGGCTTTGAATGTTCAGTTTTCCCTCCTTGGTAAAACATAAACATATCATTAGATGATTAGCTTATATTCCATCTGTGTTTTTTTATTTTTCAATTCTTTATAGGTTCATTTCACTTATTCATTTTATTGATTAATTAAACTCATATTTTTTTGAATGGCAACATCGAACCAGTTACAAAACAATTTATTCTTTCTTTTCAAGAAGTCCAATTTAGGGGCAACACATTAGGATAAGTGATTGTATGCTTTTTTTTTTTAATAGAGTGCTGAGAGCCCTGACCATGAAGAAACAAGAAAATATTCATGAAGCTTTGTTTCCTAACAATTTTGCGTGGGCAAAATTTGCTTTTCTTAAATATATTTCTCTATAATCATATAACAAACCATTCTGATTGAGTTTAAATATATGAAGTCTATTCTTTTAATAAAGGTTTATGGTTACAGGAATCTATGCTATTCCAAGAAGCCAATGAACAAATATAATACCTGCATGTTGACACAGATGTCTTTTTTTTTCTCTCTGTCTGGTGTTTCCATATCTATCCATAAAGCAAACCCAACAGACCCAATCATTTTTCTATTCCTAAAAAGTAGTGCACAGAAGAGCATGCCATGTGTGAGAGACAATTCAGATTACCCATGGGAAATGACCAAGCAGGAAGTAGAATGTACAGAGGGGGGAAAGTAATGAAAAGAGAAATGGACTATGAATTAGGAAACCTGGATTTTGGTCTTCTCTTTGCCTCTATCTGGCTGCATAGTCTCTGGGGGTGGTGACTCAGTGAAAGATCAAGAACAATGGCTTCAGAACCATAAGAGTTGGGTTCAGATTACAATTTGGTTGGGCAACTGTAGACACATTATTTAATTTCCTGAGCCCTGGTGTTCTCATGTACATGATGTGGAGAATATCTTCTTTTCTGGGTGGTCAAACTGATTACTTGGGATCATTCTTAGTGTGAAGCACTTAGCACTACCTCCTCAATTTTTAGTCCAGAGAAAAATGACCAAGATCATGAGAGGTTTAGAAAACATCATGTGAAAAATAGTTAAGGAAAGAGGAAGTTTACCTTCCTCTCAACAAAGATGACTCAGGGAGAGCATGAAATATTTCTTTCTTTTCGGTTGTTATGTGAAAGGGAGAGTTAACTGAATGCGGTCCCAGAGAACAGGATGAAACAGAATCAACAGGTGGAACTTTGAGGCAGGTCAATCATGGTAGGAAGTGAGCCTGAGGAATGGAGCAGCCCAGCAAGGTAGTTACCACCTTAGCACCTGGCCTGGCACACGGACCTGGTGGCCTACTGACCACCTTGTCTTGAATACTGGGGGCAGACCTTTCTGCTGGGAGGGAGACAAGCAAAGATTCTGGTTGTCACACTCAGCTTACTCCATTCTCACCTTTTCCTGAAATGCCTGTGGACTGTTCCATCATCCTTTGATGCTATTGTGATCTAAGAAGTTTACAAAGCATTTAATTTTAGAAAGATTCGTTTTGTAAGTGTTACCACGAGGGATGAATCCATTGATCAGGCGTTTTCTTGTTTGCCAAGCATCATTGTTTCCAACTCAAAGCATGTCTGTTCCTGCTTTCCTACTGCCTAGATTTTTTTTCTTTCAAGTTTTCATTCTCCGTGTCATGGGACTTTCAGAACAGTTTGCTTCTCTTCTCAAAACTCATCATGTGAGAGTCACTGCTTACACAAGTTTTCCCTTTCCTTCCTTGGAATCTGTAGGCTTTGATAGACCAACAGCTGTCTGGGACAGGAGAAGATGCTTTCTGGGCCCCTCCTTGCAGCACAACACGTTGGTTGGGAAGGAAAATCTTTTGTTAATGGGGATGGAATCTGGGTTTGGTCAGATGAGGTGATTGAGATTAGGGCTTTAAACCCAGCTGTTCTCCTTACTTCCCATCAAAGGTGAGTGCTAACTGTTTAAATTTTAGAGAGTTGACAAGAAGAGGGGCATTGGCTTTTATAGATATAGTGTGGCAGGGATGACACATGGAAAATAGGTATTGAGCATAGACTGTATTCGAAACCCCCAAATTTCTCTTCTATGCTGCTGTCCCTAGAGCTGCTTGTTGTTTCATATTTGTCTTTTATGGCGTCCTGCTTTCTCCCCAGAGTCTCACAATAATCTCCCTAAGGAAGGGAATGTACTCATCATACACAGAAGATAATTAAGACTTGGTCATGTGACTTAAATCACAGTGTCACATTAAAGACCTGGAGCTAGAACTCCCACGAATATGGATTTGATTTTTTCACTTATAGGCCCTGAGTCAGGTTCTTGTTAAGGGAAGTAGAAATTCAATCCCATTCCACCTGTTTGTTTATTTAATGTCTATAAATACTTTTGTGCCTCTTTGAGTGACAGGCAGATCCTGGATATAGTAAGCACTCACGGACCCAAACCATGCCCATAAACTGTGGAGGACAAACATGAGTAGATAGAAATTTGAGACTGTGTGATGAGTACTGTGACAGAAGAAATCAAGTGCTAATGTAGCACACAGGAGGGCACCTACCTGGACTTGAGAGGTTAGGGAATGCCAGTAAATGACACAGGGGTTAAGACCCAAGAGGGAAGGTATTCTAAGAAGAAAGAACAGCATATGCAAAGCCTGAAGGCAAAAGGAATTGAAGTGCAGAATGCCTGGAATGTAAGGAAAAGAGCTTGGAGAGGAAAAAAGTCCTAGTTTAACAGGTCACATTAGGTATTTTTAGCTTTAGCTCATGGGCAATGGGAGGTTGGTAAAGGGTTTAAAGACTAGGAATGTTGTTTGGTTGGATATGGGTTTTAGAAAGTCACTCAAGAGCATGCAGAAGATGGGTGGGAGGGCTGAATGCAAGGAGAACTTTTTGCTCAACCCAGGAACTACTCCTTCAGCAAACACATCAGTAATCCCTGTAGACTTGGTTATATTCATTCCCTTATGGAGATTATTGTGAAGGTCTGGTGAGAATAACAAACACTATAGAAGACAAAATTCATTCTCATTATTTTGCATCAAGATTGCCCGTTGCTGAATGCCAGCTGTGGGCTAGTGATTCTTGAATGCTTAAGAAGAGAATGAGGATTCACAGACAGAAGAGTTTTGTTCTGCCTCTTTAATTTGAGGAATCCAGGTGGAGAGGAGCCTTAAATTAGATGTCAGCATTGGGGTGGTTTACTCTGACAAATTCATTGGCAAATGTCAGTCTCGCTTGGTGCAAAACCTCATTTGGCTTCATTCTCTTTGCAGAAAAAATAGAAAGAAATAAAACCTCCCTCATTGTGAGGATTCTATGAGGTGATGGGTAAAAAGTGCCAGGCATTTGTTTATTCCCTTATTTTTTTCTGTCCTCCCTTAACACTGAGGCATTCAAAGTAAAAGCCAGAAATCTTACATGCTGTCTGACCCACTTCCTCTCTGACCTCTCTTCCTGTTCTCCTGGCACACTCTGCTATACCAGTGCTGGCCTCCTTGAGCTTTCTTGAATAGACAGACAACCTCAGGACCCTCACATCTGCATGGCTTGTTTCCTCATCTCTCTCAGATTTTTGTTCAAATGTCACTTCCCCAATGAGACCTACCTTAGCCAATCTTTAAAACTTCAAGTCTTCCCCCTCTCCCACATAATGATCCTCCTCCCTACCAGCCTTGATTTCCTCCATAGTTCTTATAACCTTCCAACATGTTACATAATTTAATTATTTAGGTTTTCAATTAAAATTCTCATTTTTTAAATATTTAGTTTGATCATGTACTCTTCCCAGTAACATGTGAGTTCCACAAAGGCAGAGAGTTCCTTCAGCATTATTCATGGCTGCATCTCTGGTGTGTACAATAATGCTGGGCTCTCAACTGGTTGTAGGAAGGAATGAAATGTTCACTTAGCCCTCAGCCGTCATCCAGAATAGCAGGAGTTGGGTGAACACTGGGACTGAAGAGTCTTTGCTGCCCCCTGAGCACTCTCCTGAAATCTGGCTGGATAGTGATCCCTGACTAGGAAGAGAAGGGTTATAGCCCTTCATTCCTTAGGAAAATGAGAACATTGTCCTTTGCCTTGTGAATAGCTTACCTTAAGGGAGAACTTTTAACTCTTTGAGGCTTCTTCACTTCAGCTTGTAGTTGCCCTTGAAGGTGTGGAAACCAACATTTCCCCCTTCAGCAGCTCTTTCAGTCACCACTGCTGGGCTGCCTAAGTTGTTTTTCTCCTTTACTCTCTTCCTGTCCCCACCCCTTGAACTTAAAAATAATCTCTTATTGAAGCGGATGGCAGGGTAAGGCCACACTGGGCACACAGTTCCCAGAATGTAGCCTAAATCTGTATGCTTGCCCCGCTTTGAGTTCTGAGGAAGTTACTGCACATGAAATGAAAGGAGGAATTGAGGTGACCATGTCTGGGTGATTTGAAAATTTGGATTAGTTTCATTCATTCATTTACTGAATTATTTATTCATATTTAGAGTTAATTAGAGAGATTGAAGTAAAGCATTAGGGTTGTGGAAATACACAGAAGAGAAAGCTTTTTTTATCAATCAAGTTTCTGCTACAAATGTGTTGTATAACAACCCCCAACTCCAATGGCTTCCAACAACATATATTTCTTGCTTTCAAATCTGTAGGTCAGCTGGAGTGTCCCTGCTATAGGTGGTTCAGGCTCAGGTCTCTTACAGGGAGGGAATGAGGAGTTAGGAACAGTAACTTAATCTATCACAGCATTTAATTCTGACTATGGAAGTTAGGGAAGGCTCCCTGGAGTTGGTAACTTTGATCCTTCCTGAAGCATAGGTAATTTTCAAGACAAGGAAGCAATAACATACAGAAGAGTATTAAATTTTTAAAAGATTGAATTAATATTTTAATATTGAATTAAGTAGTCACTGTAATATGCAAAAGATGTAGGAAAAGAAAACAAAGATCATCAGAGTACTGCTCTGTCCATTAAGTCCAAACTTCATGGGGTAGGTTAGAAAAAGCTATAACACAAATGAGGAAAGAAAAATTTATAATCAAGTGTAATCTTATTTAGCAGGATGGAACAAAAGTGTGAGCTCAGAGAGGAAGCTAGAATGTATTTTTAGTAGCTAGTTTTGGTACAGGATGCAAGTTATGGGATGTTTTAAATCATTATTTTATTTAATCCTTTTAAGGATTAACTATATAACCTGTAAGGATAGCCCAATGTTAGGTAAAATGAGCAAGAAGGCTTCAGAGTGGTAGGTAATTTGCTTAATGGCTTATAGCTAGCAAGTAGTAGAGGAAATACTTCTCAGTCGTTATGGTTTTCAAGGAATTTATTTATAAACTTCACTCAGTAGTGTAGATACTCTGTTTTGCTCTTCAGTGAGGTTGCTTTCAAACTTGTACACATGGTTTTGAATGTCTCCTGTATGTGCAGCACTTCGCTTGTTAAAAGAACCTAGATCCTGGAGTAGATAATTTTCAGGTCCTGTCTGGCCTTGGCATTCTTAATGTCTTACCTTTTCATTTCACATGCATTTAAGATGCCTCAATAAAGTAGGATTCCTACCTATGTTGCTACTCAAAAACGCTTGCAGTAAGGTTGGGGTTATAGCTCAGTGGTACAGCTCTTGCCTAACATGTGAGGCACTGGGTTTGATTCTCAGTACTGCATATAATTAAATAAAATAAAGGTCCATCAACAACTTTTAAAAAATTGCTTGCTGTAAATGTGGCATGGTTTGAAATTCTGTCTCTTTCCTCCTTTTTCCCAGTTTGTATATACATACCAGAAAGTATTCAGAAATGAAGGGAGGCAAGGTTGGTAGTTTCCTTCAGACCCAGCAAAGGTTAGAGGTGCAACTTGGTGAATAATAACAATTCCACTATTCTGCAAACTACCTCTACCTAATACTAGTTCTCCTGTCAGTACAGAACTCATATGTACTCCACTAGAACGTTCCTATTTGTGAAGAGGTGAGCATTTATGATTTTTATTTCTAGCTTCTTATCCATAATTACATGACAATTGGAATCACATCTCCCTGTTCTTACCTTTAGCTTGACTTTTTAGCTGGGAGTTAGTGGAGAACTAGTTCCTTTTCTGTAACCACACCTTACTCAGGTGATTGTTAAACATTGACAGGCATTTTTGTGTGCTCTCCATCTTGGCAGTCTGGAGTTGGGTTGAAGCTTATTTTGTGACCCATTTACCACATGCTCAGGAAGCTGGCAGAACTGGTTTCTCTCATCTCGGAGACCATCTCATATAGTAGTTTGAAAGTCTTGTAATTCTGAGCAGTGCTTATAAGAACTGCTTCTCACTTTCTCTCCGGTTGTTGTCTCATGATTTGCCAGGTTGGAGACTCCAATGTTGCTGCCACTCACCAAATTGACAACCAGGTGGAGAGAGAATAGACTGCATCTGAGTCAGACTGGTCCAGAGAGGACGCATGCTAGGAATGCTCTGAAGGCCCTAGCAAGGAACACCACATCCTCCTGAAAGCCTCTTCGTGAGGTCATCCTACGGACCACTGTTGCCTCATGGAAAGGGGCGTTTAGGATTCTGCTGTCAACCCCCCAAAAACTTTTGTTGAGTTAAAACAAGACTTTTGCCACAGGACTAAGCAAGATATTATTTCATTTTATTTTTGAACCTTTTGAGCTTTCTGATTAGAATCCTGACTGTTGAGCCTTGAGAATTTTAAGCTACATTTATTGCTACTATTTTTATGCTCACTTCTCAAAATGATTGATTTAAGCTTCCTGACAGAGGAGGAACAAGAGGCCATTATGAAGGTTCTGCAGCGGGATGCTGCCCTGAAGAGGACCGAAGAGGAGAGAGTCAGGTAAGAGGCCAAGGACTCCTCAGGCATGAGGAAGGAAGAGGCAGTGCATAAGAAAATAGGGCATTTTTTGGTTTTGTTTTCAACCATAAGTGGTAGTTCTGACTTGGAGCCTAAACTTATGGGTTCCAATTTTAGGTTTACTTCCTGGACAGAACTCTTTCCTCCTCATGTCTCTTAAATTACTCCACTGGATGTCTGCCAGAAATAAGGTCTTGATTAAACACTTAAACCAGGCGCCGTGGCACATGCCTGAAGTCCCAATTACTTGGGATGCTGGTTTGGGGGATCAATTAAGCCCATGAATTTGAGACCAATCTGGGCAACACAGGCAAGATCCACCACCCCCGTCTCAACAGAAAAAATAAAAATAAAAATGAAAATAAACAAAAACCTGCACTCCTTTAACTTCTTAAGCACCGAGTTAAAATGAAATAGGTACAAACATATATAACTACATCCATATGTGTGTGTGTTTTTATATCTAATTTTGAAAACTGAATCCATGGTTTTCTAACTGAATCATGAACTAATTTAGAATTTTTAGAACTTTAAAAATTTTTAAAATAAAAGACATTTGAGAATAGCTCAAATGTCAGCATACTTTCAGAAATGTTGGTATCAGTTTTAATAGCAAAATTAAAAATACTCTCTGAACAAGTCAAGTTTTCATTAGGCTTGAGTCCCATAAGGAGGACTGGCAACTCTGACATACTACCCTTGTTGGGTGGAACCTGAATGTTCCATGTCAACATTCCTACCACTTTCACTCACCTTTGTGATACAAAGAGCACTACAACAGCCTGTTGAATAACTGGGCATAGTCCAGACCCCCATTTATTATTTGTGTAATCTTAGGCTTTGAAGGCAGTGAAAGGCCTCTTGAATGTTAATTGTGCTAATTTTATGGTCCCTGTCACAGGAGTTAACCAAAAGGGGATAAGCCATGTTCTTCCTGGAATATAAGGACCATGAACAATGGATTTATTTGCTCTGTTTTCCATATTTTTATATTAATTGAACATGGATCTATTATAAAAGAACATGCTGAAATTTCCTTCAAGCACTGCAGACTGTATGATGGTAGCTAGTGATAATTCGTGTATAGACATTGTTTAATGAGTTATAAAGGGCTTATGCACACATCGTTGTGTGGGATATAATTATCCCATCTGATGTATGAGGAAATTGACATTGAGATCGGTCAGGTGACTTGCTCAAGCTCACATGAACAGTAAGTGTCAGAATGAGAGGGAAGTCTTCATCCATTAATGCCTCCTCGTCAGACAGGTCATCCTGGCACCTGGAATCCAGAAGGTGGTGTTGTGGTGTGAGGCAAGACACTGAATGGTAATCATGAAACTGGGATCATGCGCTTTCCCTCAAGCCACTTGCACTACTCCTGTTCCCAGCAGGTATTGAGCAGTGTCTCCCTGGGGCACAGAATTGATGCTAATCCTTCACCACAGCCTCTTGATAGCCTTATTGCTTTATCCATTCACGATTTATAAAGCCTTTTCAGGAACATGGTTCTCTTAAGTTGCTCATAGAAACCCCGAGATTTCCACGTCAGGGACTTTTACACCCATTTAGGAATAAAGTATCAGCCAGTCTTTAGCCATCACAAAAATATTGCAAATCTCTTGGCAGTGTTGATTTTGCAGACTGTCCTTTGGTCTTCTATTTCTGAGGGTGTCCTAGCAGCTGCTGAGGGTGCCGCCCTTATGTTTTGCTTTTGTAAATAAATGATAGGTTAAAGGCTTGGCTGACAAAATCTAGTATGAGTCAAGCTCCATCTATCACTTTTTTTATTCTAATATATAATATATGACAGCAGAATGCATTTCAATTCATAGTACACATATAGAGCGCAATTTTTCATGTCTCTGGTTGTATACAAAGTAGAGTCACACCATTCATGTCTTCGTACATGTACTTAGGGTAATGTCCATCTACCACTTTTGTGGGGGACTTTCTTCCTAGTCAGGCACCAAGCACCTCTGTGGACTTGACCATGGGCAGGTCCAAGATTCTAGGGCTGTGAAGGAATGACAGTATGCACTATCGGAGATCAGATGGGTACAAAGTCACAGCCTGGGGACACTGCAAGAACCCAGATCATGACCTGTTCCATACAAGAAGAATCTTGCTATGTCCCTCTTTGGTTTAGAATGTAAGGGTCTTGTGGGAATGGTTCTGAAGCTGTTCTGTTTCTGGACCAGAACTGGGTCTCTGAAAATGATACACCATGGGCTCCTTCACCACCCCTAAGCTGTTTGCCTTTGCCTCTTCCATTAGAGTTACAGTTTGACAGCTCTGGAAAGAAGATTTTTTGGTTCATGTCAATAATTTTATAGACAAGGGGGTAAGCCCAGAGAGGGGAAATGATTTGCCTGGGGTCACACTAGTCAGTGCTAAACCTATGATAATAAAAATTCCTGGTCCAGTGCTTTTCCCTCTGCCTTATGCTATTTTTCTTCCAGGAAGAAACATTAAAAATTAAATCATAATACAGGGCAGGAACTCCCTTTCATGAACCTTGGAGTCAAATCCCCTCTCCGCCACTAATTAACTCCATTAGGCAAGTTATTTAACCTCTCTGAGCTCAACTCAGAGACTGAGAATGACCATAATGCCAAATTTAAATGATAAATTCAGGACTAAGTAAAATAATTCTTAATTTTTTTGACATGTGATAGGTAATGGATACATTTCAGTTCTCTTATTTGCCACTCCTCCTGTGCCTCTACAAAAGGACAGAAGATTCTGATTAATAGTCTGATTTCTTAACGAGAAATGATTCCTAAAATGCTATTATTTATTGCAGTAAGATTTAATTGAGTACCTTTTAAGTGCAAGAAACAACCCTGAACAGTGAGTGATGTGAAGGGAATTCCAGGATGATTGAAAACATGATCTCAGCCTCAAGGAATTTACCATCTAGTGGCCTTTTTTCATTTAATGGATTATCACTTGCAAATTTAAAATCTAATTTTTTTTTCTAACATGATTTTGTAATGCCCCAGTTCTCCTAGTCAGTTTGTGTCTTGGAAACACCAATTACATAATTACAGTATTAGCCTAAGCAAACCATCATTAAAAAGGCAAACCTGCCACTAAAATTCGACTGGTCTTTCAAATGCTAACTCTTTTTGGGCCTTAGCCATGAGGCCTTCACTGATGGATCACAGCACTATTGCCCACAATCTCAGACATTGCACAACCCTTTTCAGTAGGGCTGTATGTGATGTTTAGCATTTGCCACTCTCAATACATTCAGTGCTTTGAATTGTTCACATCCAAGCTCACTCAGGACACTTTGGAGATGATTTGTGAGTTAACTCCCATCCTGATTGATTTCGTGGATGAGAAAACTGAGCATCATGCAGGGGAAATGCCTGTTTCCTAAACTCCTCAATTTGCTAGCGGTAGAATATGGACTTGGACCCAGGGGAATGTCCTCTGTGATGCCTCTGGGAGTACAGGTGACAGGATAACAGTTCTAGGCCACTGTTGCCACTGCAACTGTCTTTTGTGCTCTCTCCCTGTAGCCAAAAGTGCTGGGCCCAAGCTATCCTCCTTTCTAATTCTTGGGCAGGGACATTTCACAAGCCTGCAAGGAAGCAGACATCAGGATGGATATTTTTCTCTCCTCCACCTCTGCCCTCTGTCTCTGTCTACCTTGTCCCCGCCTTCTAAGGGAACACTACCATACACACACATATGTAATTTTAGTCTTTTATGGTTTGAAAATGACACACTGTAGAGGTGGTGTTTCCTGTGCTTTGCGTCACGCTGCCAGCAGGAAATTGCTGCACATGCCTGTCTGAACACCACAGCAGCACCACGTCCCCAACCCCCTAATAGGCAAACCACATCTACAGTGAGGGGCGTTTCTGCAGAAGATACCATCTCAACCACCACCACATCTTATGATTCTCAGCTGCCTCCTTCAGACCTTAAGTTCCTTTTAAATGAAGCCAGTTGTCATTGAAGAACTGACTTCCAGGACCTCTGGCGATGTTTTCTGTGAAAGCAAAGAGGAAAGAAACCATCATTTATCCAGGGACTGCATTGCACACAGAGCTTCCCATACACTTTCTCCTTTCATCCTCAGAACAGTATAGCTGAATCTGTTCAACAGATGAGGAAATAGGGTGAAGAGGATAAGTGCCCTGCAGGATTAGCACTGATCCAGTTCCAAAGCCTGTGCACTGAGCTGCGCCTCAGCTGATTGTGGGGATTGATGCTGTGTCCACTCTAAGAGATGCATTTCATGTCATTTTTCACTGTTAGAAACATTAGCAGTTTGCTTTCAGTTATGTTGGTTTCTAGATTCTCCATCAAAGGTTTCTACCACTCTTTCTACCAAGAAAAAGTCAAGTGTGACAGCTGTCTTAGAAACCAAAATCATGTTTGCTTCTCTGAGGCAGGATAGGGTAGTGGAAAGAGTGCTAGCTGAGAGTTAGGTTGGGCTTCTGGTCCCAGCTCTGTGTGACCTTCAGCCAGCCTCCTAACTTCTCTGGGCCTTAATCATTTCATTTAGAAAATGAGACCATCTGTGACTATATAAGGTTTCTTTCAGATTTCACAGTCTAAATAAACATCTAAGAGTACTTTCAAATTATACTCTTACCAGCTTGCCCAGAATATATTGGGGGATTAAACAACAACAAAAGACTGGTGAATGGGCCAGTCATCTTTCTGGTCAGCCTACTGATTCTCACGGGCAACAGTAGACTAGATAACATCAACCAGGTCCAACTCATAATGTTGGGCCTTTGCCTAGTCATGTTGAAGAGTTGGAAGCTGGGTATGTGCCTATGATCACAAGGAGAAATGGGGGTGTGATGGGGAAGATGCTGAAGGTAGAGAGGAAGCATTACTGCTCTTCTGGCTTTCCTTTGTAAGTCCTCACACTCTGTGCACCCAAAAGGGTCAACCTTGGCAGTTAGGGTTGTAGATTTAATTTTTATGCACAATTCCAAGAATGTGCCTGGCATCTGAAAGGGAATTAATGAATGGATAAATGAGTGAACAAATAACCAGACAGGATTTAGATCTGGCCTTTAGGAGGCAAATTGACCAGCTTATGTAATTACAGAGGAGGCAAGTTGACCAGATTATGTAATTGACTAAATTCTTTATATATCTTGTTGAAATTATAAGGACTAAGTGCTATGATGCATGTTAACTGCCAAGCATGTGGTTCAGTACAAAGCAGATACTTCGTGTTAGCAAAAGGAACAGGGGGATGGGTAGAGAACAATGGGGACATTCATCAGGGCAGTGTCCTCTCTGGGCCAAAGGCTCTTGGGTCTTCATTCTTCCCACCAGCCCACAGGTATTTGCTGAGATCTTCGCTGTGCTCAGCTCTCTCCTAAACACTGTTTGTGCAGAGGATGGTAAAGGACAAAAAGTGTCAGTCCCAAGAAACATACCCTTTGCTCATTTCAACTAGATGGTACAACAATTAGAAAATTCAATGCTAATTTTGCTTGGTGCAGTTACAGTTCAGGAAAAATAGGCAATCAGTGTGGGTTAGAAGAAAAAAAATAAATAGCATCATAGTGGAACTTTTCCGTGTTCATATCTTTATAAAACTTGGTCTTTGGTATGACACACGTGGGGTCATCTACAAAATATAGCAAATGACTAAGAAAAAGAAAAAAGGGATTATTAAACATAGTGGCCATGATAGTGTTAGAAAATATGCAAGTGGCACTTATTAAATTTTAAAGAATTCTTTTGCCACTTTATAACAAAGGGGTCAGAAACCCTTTATTACCAAAATGGTACCGGTCTTTTTAGGGGCCATTGTTTCTAGTAGTCTGATTCTTACAGCTTGTGCTTGTTGTGCACAGGCTGGGGTTTACTGGCAGTCATTTAGGTGAGAGCAGATCAAGAGTTGCACAAAGATTCCTACAAAGTACCTTTCAGTCAAACAAAAATAAATGAAGAGAACTGAGGGTTGCTATGCTACAAGGTTTTGTGGTCTCCTTTAGCAAGAATGATGATGGGTACCATATTTTGTGGTGTTTTTTTTTTCCTGTTCTGAGGATGTCCTGTCTTACCAGAAGACCCTATATTGCAGTGGGGCATGGCTCACGGAACCTTGGCGGTGACAGGCTCTTCATTATCTCTAGCCTGACTCAGGCAGGGTGGCTGCTAGGTACTTATTTGCTCACTGTTTTTTTTTTTTTTTTTCACTCAACAAACAGCTATTATTGGGTATCAGTTCTGTGCCAGGCTCTGTACTATGCTGGGTTACAAAGGTGATTAAGATGTGATCCTTGTCCTTAAGGAGTTTGCTATGTCCACAGATGAGTGGGTGAAACAGATGTGCAAATAGATCACTGGGACACAGTGTGGTGAGTGCTGTAGGGGTGGGGCCATGGGAGCATGGGACAAGGCAAAGGGTGCCCCAGTGCTGGAGCTGGGTCTAAGGATGAGGAGCAACATTCTGAACAGAGAAGGGGAGATGTCCTGGGAGCCTTCAGAGTCCTTGGCCTCTTTCCATTCTAAAGCACTTTCAGGCAAACAGTGTGATGAGTTATCTCAGAATTCCTGCCTGGTAGATCCTATGGTCCCTATCTTCACAAGTAGGAAGACTGAAAGTTGATAAAGGCCCCATAGCCTTCCCATGTCCCATCTAGGAAGAATCAGAACTGGAATTTGGACCTAGTTTTGATAACCTTCAAAGCCCATATCTTTCTGCCATGTCATCCTCCATTCCTCCAGCATCTACAGAGGTCTCAAAAGAACTGTTTGGAGTACAAAAGCAGTTGAGTGTGTTGGCAAATGTTGTATGGGAGTAAGTTCTGAAAAATGAATCCAAAAAGGTAACTGAAGCCAGGTGGTCTGGGACCTCACAGGACATTCCTTTAGTGTGCAAGCACAGAATAAATATCCACTCTTTTCTAGACACTTAGCAAAAATGTATTGATTGAATACAGGCCCTGTATTCAATTCCGGAGCTCACTCTGGCCAAGGAGAGGCGGGAGGACTTTTCTCCTCTGGAGTTGAACTTGGGCTTGGTCCTGTTGAGAGGAGAAAGAAAAAGCTGCACAAGCAGCCTGACAGGGGTCATCTGCTCTGCTCAAAACCTGAGGCAAGGAGAAACTGTCAGAAACCATAATTAGAAGGATAATGTCTCTGAAGTGATGGTGTGCTGTCACCATTTTGACTTAGAGATACACTGTCATGACAATGTGTGGCCAAGAATTGTGATTGAACATGTTTGGAGTAGGGTCACTTCTTCCTAAGTGATTGGGAGAGGAGTGGAAATGCGTGCAGAGAGTGGGTAAATAGATATCTCCAGGCATTCATTTTCCATTGTAGATCTTGATATCTAGTAATCTTTTGCTCACCAAAGGACATTATTTATTTAAGGGTCTATACAGGTAATATTTTGAGAGCTTATTTAGAATTCTTTTGAGTTAGTTAAATAACACAGGAAGCCCTTTAGAGAGAAGACTCATTGATAGATCTGGGGTGATTGTCTCCCCACCCCTGTTTTCCCTACTTCCAGCTATGTCTGTGTATACACAAATTACACCAAGCCTTGATGCTACCTTGCTCCATTGCATTCTCTGGCTAAAACAGATTTGCTGCTTTAGGAAGGGTACATATGAGCTTGAACGACAGTCATAAAACCCTCTGAGACTTGTGTGGCATGTCATTTTCCAGGAGTTCAGTTTCCTTAAGGCTTTTTGGATACTTTATTCTAAGTATATCTCTGGGGTAAGAAAAGAGATTTGGGATCCTTTTTTTTATTGAGATAGACTCAGATTTACAATGATTATTTTATTGAAATAGAAGCAGAGGTTAAAAGACTGTTTAATTAGAACAATGTTTTTCTAGTCAGTACGATTTACAGAAGTTTTAGGATGGTATCATTTGTTTTTGTTTGTTTTAGGCCTTAGCTTTTCAGTGAACATGAATGATTGGGGAATCCTTAAAAGGAGTATCTGCACAAATGGTATTTGCTTACCCATCCCTGTTACCATATTTGGTCTACCTGATTCTATCCCACTAGTTTTGCTTATTTCCCTAATATTAAGCACAGGGATGCCATACCGGATTCTTCACAGACTTCTAGGAAAGTCTGATAAACTCACTTCATCAAAATGACAGGCCTGATGGGCTGGAAACTATTCCACTAGTTTTTTTTTTTTTCCTTTTCAGTACTAGAAATTAAACCCAGGGGCCTTAAACCACTGGTCTACATCCCCAGCCCCTTTATATTTTTTATTTTGAGACAGCATCTTGCTAAATTATGGAGGCTAGCCTCAAACTTGAGATCTTCTTGCCTCAGACTCCCAAGTTGCTAGGATTACAGGCATGTGCCACCACTCCTGGCTTCACTACCAATTTTCTTGAGAGTTTCTTACATGCCAGTCATGTACAGAGGGCTATTTACATGTATTAGCTTAATCCTCAGAGCAACCCCTTTTACAGATAAGGAAATCAATACATAAAGGAAGCTTATATCATCCCTCCCTGGGTTATTTGCATTTGAAGAGTGGACACAAAGGACTGCAACCAAGACATGAATCTACTCTTGAGAAATATCATACATCATCTGAGGATCATGGTGAAGCCTTTAGCTTTAAAAAAAAAATGCTGGCCTTGAAATTTCTGACTTTCCCGTTAAAGGGAATATTTGCTAGTAATCTGGGAGATTTATGGCATAAAATGTTGTGAGCTTCATTTTTCCTGTATGTTTACAAATTTCTTTATGCAGTGTCACAATGAACTCATTTATTTACTGTGGGTTCTTAGTGATGTAAATCTCTTTTCCTTTTGTAGGCATTTGCCTGAAAAAATTAAGGATGACCAGCAGCTGAAGAATATGAGTGGCCAATGGTTTTATGAAGCCAAGGCAAAAAGGCACAGAGATAAAATCCATGGTGCCGATATTATCAGAGCATCCATGAGAAAGAAGAGGCTCCAAGTGGCAAGTGAGTTGAATTGGCTGATGTGCTTATAGCTAGCATTTTTTCGGGAAAGGAGAGGGGGATGATGGCGGAATCATTGCTGAAATCTGCCTTGGGAAAACATTTGGAATTATGCTTCCCATAGTGTGTGGCCCTCAACATCCTCTTCTCTGGATTCAGATGGACTAGGGCAGGGCCAAGTAAACTCAGTGTTGGGTGGAGGAACACAGGAAGACCTTCAGGCACAATGTTGAATTGTAGTAGCATAGATACTCGGGGTTTATAAGAAATCTACCACCTCTTCATTGACTTTTACCTCTGAAAATTCAGAGCCTTCTGAGTAAGGTAAAAGGTTTAGACAGGAAGAAATCAGCCTCCTTATTCAATGATCTTGATATCTAGTACTCCTTGGCTCACCAAAGTGCATTATTTATTTAAGGATCTATAAAAGTAATATTTTGAGAGCTGATTTAGAATTCTTTTGAGTTAGTTAAATAATTACTGGGTACCTTCTCTCTAACTCTGGGTTAGTCAACATAAACCCCTGTCCAAGTCTCACCTATATGCAAGAAGGAATATAGCTATTACCTCTGAGTGTCTAATATTATTTCTAACGTAGCAGCAGTCTTCTAAGGCATTATTTCCTCAATTCTGTAGATGGGGCTCAGAGAAGTTAAATCCCTTTACCCAAGATCTTGTTGTTGCCAAATGGCAGAGTTGGGATTTCAGATCCCACAGCCAAACATCATGTTGGATATATTGTAGATGTTCAGTAAATTCACAGTATGGATGGTGCTTCAATCCCAATAAGCACCTCATGCCTGGCTATGTACATTCAATCCTGACTGATTAAGATCAGATTAACCTAGAGACAGTTAGAATTTTGCTCTTGCAGCCCCTGGAATAACATTTAAATGTACTCCCATGCTCTTAGGAGACTGTGCTTGGGCAGAGGAGCTAATGTCAAGGGAACCTACTGACTTCTTTCAAAGATGTATTTCTGATCCTAAGACTCAGTGATTGGCTTGGCACTCAGAAAGCCTGAGGTTCAGATTTAAGTCCCTAATGATAGGAGCCTATAAGAGAAATTGTGGAGGTGAGAGATAAACCTTCCTGCCTTTATTGTTTTCTATTTCAGCGGAGCAGAGTAAGAACAGAGCAACTGAGGCAAAGGAAAGCTGGGTGAATAATGTCAACAAAGATGCTTCCCTTCCCCCAGAGCTAGCTGGTACTGTAGAAGAGTCAAAAGAAGATGCAGCACCACCAAGCCCAAGGTGAGGCAGAGCTTGTTAGGACAGCTGCTGCTTGAAGGGGGTTTCATGGCTTGGTATGTTGTATGGGCAAAATGTGGGCTATGAATATAAATGTTGGGCTGGTGTCATAGACATGTGGAAGTGGGTAGTGTTGAGAGAATTCTGGATCCTCTTGGAGACAAAGCCTAAATTGCTGAATCTTAAAATTAAAATGCTAAATGGTGATTTCTTTCAGCACTAGCAATAGCTGTTTTTCATTTGTACTAAAATTTCTCTTCAGAATAGGACAAAATATTCCAAAATGAATACAGGGGAATAAGTCATTTCAGGAGAGCAAGAAATTATGAGAGTCTAACCTATGGTAGAATGGAACAAGCTCAAGCACAAGAACCAGACGGACATGAATTCAGAACTTAAGCCTACCATTTATAAATGATGTGACGATGGGATGTCATGGTCAATAACCTCTGAGTCTGCTGCCTTTTGGGTATATAAATAGGAATATAAATAGGAATAATATATACCCAAAAGGCAATGGTGGGAACTAGTGTGTAGAATACTTCAATTTTTCACTTGTGATTTTTTTGTTGTTTTCCATACATGTTTTCATCTGGTCAATTAAAATGTTCATCTGACATCCTTCCTAAGAGGTAGTAGCCAATTGCGAGGCTACAATTGCCACAGCCTTTTGAGCCATGGTGATTTGCTTTTAGGTGTTTCAGAATTTTCCCATTAATATCTGTCCCTTTAGAGTACAGTGGATACCCTTTGGTGGAAGGGGCAGTTGCACATCATCTTTAGATCTTCAGTCAAGACAATTCAATTCAGAGCCTACTGTTGGGATGAAGTTGATTAATTTGCTGGTGGGACAGCCTCTGAGCTAGAGTGCAAGACTAAAGGGCCTGGGGACACAGATATTCCCAAATAGATAATAGGTGAGGGGAAGGGTGTGCAGTATAGGTACCTCTACGCATTTCAGAGTCAAAGATGGGGAAAGTTGGATAATGTATACTGACTCTATTAAAGTACCTATTATTAACCCATTTTCCAATTGTTTCCCATGAATGGTGGGCTCCCCTGTATCTCTCCAGGATAATTTGTAATGTTCTCTTTTATGTGAGATT
The DNA here is from genome assembly GCF_048772815.1 of Callospermophilus lateralis. Taxonomy (NCBI): domain Eukaryota; kingdom Metazoa; phylum Chordata; class Mammalia; order Rodentia; family Sciuridae; genus Callospermophilus; species Callospermophilus lateralis. The sequence goes on from NC_135306.1 coordinate 139,217,450, forward strand.
GGCTAGAAGGTAAAACATCTCAGTAGTAATTGCTAATTGATACTATGACCTTGCAGTAGTACTGATTCAAATTCCTGGACTTTTATTTCTACAGCTGTAAAATGGAATAATAATAGCATGCTAATATGATTATTGGCAAGTTAATTAGCTAGCGAATGTAGAATCTTAATGCAGTTTATAGCACATAGGAATACTCAATAAATGGAAGCATGGGCTATCAAATATAAACAGATATTTCAGGAAACACAAGAAAGGGTGTGAGGAGCATTCTGTTCTTGCCCTCTTCGTGTCTCACCATCTACCAAGTGCTTGCAATCCCTCTAATGGATGCAGGCCTTACTTTCATAAAGAAAGATGAGACCTGAAGTATTAGAAACCTGGGGAGAAAGAACACAGTCATTTAGATTCCCCACCAAGGAGCTGAGTGTGACTCTTAAGAGCCAGGTATAACAGGGGCAGAGGAGCACCTAAGCATCAACTAGCTGAGGGAAGAAGGATCAAGTACCACTGAAGAGGAAAGAAGATTTGGGGACATCAGGGATTCACTTAGCTCATTGCACAGTTTTATTTTGTCAGTCTTCCAATTCTCCTTACAAGAACTCTTCCATATCAAAGGGCTTGAGGGACAGAGGAGCCCACCTCATTTTTCTCTTGACTCCATGGGACTGGTGGGCATTCCCTCAGTCTTTCTTGCTTTGAGGATAATAACTTCCATGATTTGCATCTGCATTATTTTCTACATTCCTTGTGTGACTGCTTACAAATCTTTGGGGTTTTATTTGTAAATCAGAACAGAGTTACCTGCCTGACCAGGATATTGTGAGATTCAATGAAATAAAGTGTGGGAATCACTTAGGATTTCCCAGGAAGAAGGAAGGTTGACAATTTCCAGGTGGCATTATAATGATGTTATTACACGGATAAGCATGGTCAAGAAGGCAAGTGTAAAAGTGTTAGGTGTATCCAGCATGTTTTGCTCATTAAAGAGCAACCCTATAAGATGTGGCATGGTGCTAATCACTTAGAATTGTAGGAGGAGCTACTTTTTACTTCCTCCTTTCCATCAGAAATGACTGCTTTACTTGGTATTAAATTCCTGCGGTGTTTCTTATACTTTAACCTTTGTGAATTGGGTGTGGTAAGTGTATTTGTACTTTCAGACTAAGTGAGTTTCAATGGAATGACTCAATACCTGTTAATATTTTCTTAGCCAGGAGTTAGGAAGTGTGAGGCCACAGTGGCTGAATATTGCCAGCTCTGAAGGAGTTTTTCCAATAGGCTTGGTACCATGGTCCTTCTTTCTTTCGTGGACACAATTCTGTGGGGCCCTCTCCATGAAGAGTTATAACATTATGGGTACCCAGCATGTAGTCAAGCCTCAGCAGCTACCACATTCTTTTTGAACTCCCTTTTGTTTGCACCTGTAGCACAAGGAAGCAGAGGTTTATGAGCAGAGAATAAGGTTCCCTTTAGAGCAGCAAACACTCACAGTTCAAATCCTGGTTATTGACTTTCAGCAAGGCAGTATCAGTTGGATCAGCACTTCATAAACTAGTGAAGGACCTGTTTAAAAATTTTTATTTCTAATCATTATAGATTGTCACCTTTCATAAATTATAAAACTGAAATGCAGAAAGCAATGAACCACTGATCATGTGGTGGAATATCTCAGAAAATAGCTATAAATGATTCCCAACATACACTCTCCATTTCTATACTTTTTCATTGTGAATCAGTGATACGTTCATGGATTGACACTGGTCCATGAACCACATATTTATAGTACCTTGTGTCACCCTTCCCAAATAATTGTTGAACATGTGCACAATAAGCCACAGGACTTGGCTGAGTCAAGGTGGGGAGTACAGAATAAAGATACAAACAGCTCTTCCCACATGAGTCAGGACCCTGCTTGTATAATGTGTCCTGACTGTAGAGGCAGGTCTATTCTGGGACAAGAAGCCCCTTCTTTGTCACTTGAGGTTACAAGTTCTGTGAAACAAGTTTGGGTGCTCTGGGTATGAACAGTCTAGTAACCTCTACTGACCAGGGCCTTAGATCTCTATAACTGGTACGTCCTTAGACTGATGGAGATATACCGACCACCTCCCCTCTCCTTCCCTCCCGTCTCCTCTCCTTCCCTCTCCTCACCTCCCTTCCCCTCTCCTCCTTTCTCTTCACCTCACCTCCCTTTAAGACTATCTCTTTAAGGACTGGCCCCTTGGCTAGCTTATATTGTTTTGGCTCTGTAGCTACAAACAGGCCAGCTCAGACCTCTGAAAAAAATGATAGTTACCCAAGTATGCTCCAAGCTTTCCAGTTCTTTTCTCCTTCTGGCTTCTCCTCTTCTACCCTTCTCTATCCCACACCCCTTAGTTGCTTGATGGTGGTTTCCTTTCTCCTTGAAGGGATCTAACATGAATTCTACCCTAAACAATATTTGCCTTTTAAAAATAACTTGAGCCTGTATAGCTGGAAATTTTAAACTTCTTTCCTTTTTTTAGCGGTCACCTTACTGAAACATGAGTATAGACTTGTTTATGCTGTCCTAACATGCAGCTCAAGTCCTATCATCTGGCATTTAGCATAGATGAGGACATTACAGCAAGGTGGAGATTGGATATCTGCCAGGTGCCTGGCTCCCATGTTATGCAGACTTTTCTATTAGAAAAATTCTTGGTTCTTATGGTTTCTAAAAGATTTAAGAATTATCTTAAGCATTCTGATAAAGAACAGAATCTTCAACCAAAAGAGGCAAGTTCATAGGTGGAAAAAGAGTTATATTAGGGATATTGGGCATCTCAGTGCCCTGATAGTACACTAAGAAAGCAGCCCTAGTAACAGATATCATCAGTCAGAGGTTAGTGACTTTTTTTTTTGTGGTAGCAAAAGTATCCAGAGAGCTGGGTACGGTGGCACATACCTGTAATCCCAGTGGCTTGGAGGCTGAGGCAGGAGGATTGCAAGTTCAAGCCAGCCTCAGCAACTTAGTGAGGCCCTAAGGAACTTATAAAATGCTGTCTCTAAATAAAATTTAAAAGGTGGGGTGGTGGCTGAGGATGCAGTTTAGTGGTTAAACATTCCTAATTTCACTTCCTGGTGTGTATATATGTATGTATGTGTATATATATAAAGTAGCCAGGGATGTACAGTTGGCCAACCTGAGCCACTGAAAAAAGAGGCCAGAAAAAGTATAAGAGAGATGTGGAGAAAAGTAGGAAAAAGAAAGATAATATGTATGAATGGTGAAAATAGAAGCGTTAATCCATATGTTGCTTAATTTTGCTTTTAGGATATTTATTGGAAATAAAGTATTTAAATACTCTTATGGGCAACTGATTGAAAGCACTGATTTGTACCTTGCTTGCATTCAATGGAATAAATCACTAGTTCATTTTTAATTCAGTCATTTATTTGGTTAGTCAACATTATTGAGTATTTAATTGTATACACCATGGTAATGAAGAGTTCAAAGGTGACTAAGGTCTCGTCCCTGTCTTCGAGGAGTCCATTGTTTGGAGAAGAGGCTGACATGTATAATTGACAACAGTATTTAAAAAGCCATGAAAGAGCTGGGTGCGGTGGCATATACCTGTAATCCCGGCAGCTCCAGAGGCTGAGACAGGAGGATTGCGAGTTTACAGCTAACCTCAGCAACAGCAAGGTGCTAAGCAATTCAGTGAGACCCTGTCTCTAAATAAAATACAAAACAGGGCTGGGATGTGGCTCAGTGGTCAAGTGCCCTTGAGTTCAATCCCTGGTACCAAAAATAGAATAAAGGCCATAAAAGAACAAATAGCAGTGCTGTGTCCAGTGTAGGGGAGGGATTGTCTGGGAACTTCTGGAGGTGGTTGTATTTGAGATGATTCTTGAATGATGAAAAAGGCTATGTAGACACAGGGGGTCCGGTAAGGACTGGCATGCTGGAGACCTGGAAGTGTTCTGGCATGGCATTGTCTCTCTCTCTCTCTCTCTCTCTCTCTCTCTCTCTCTCTGTGTGTGTGTGTGTGTGTGTGTGTGCGTGTGTAAGTGTGTATGTGTTGGACACGTGTAGAAAGAAACTGGTATCGGATGGCAAAGAGTCTTGTTCACAGACCAAAAGGCTGGGCTTTTCCTTTAAGTCACAGGAGTCACCAAGTGACTTTTTTTTTTTTTTTGATCAAGTTTACTTTTTATCGCCATCCTTTTGGCAACTGTGTAGGTTGGTGTCTTACAGTTAAAATAGGACATTGTAGCAGAAGTGTAGGTGAGAGATAGGGAGAACATAATTGAGCAAACGGAGAAAGAAGGAAATATGACAGAGTTGTAGAGATGAGATTAGAAGGAATTTGAAGAATTTATAGGCACACAGAAATATTTAAGAATTGCTATAGGATATTTGGGTTATTAGATGAGAGGTTCTGAACTATGGTCTGTATGCCAGAATTATCCAGGGAATTTTTAAAACTCCAAATTCCCAGGACTGAGTATCACTGCTTTGCTCTCTTGGAATTGAAGGCCTGAATTCTTCTCACTACTGTGTCCTAATCATCTAACTTCGTGTGTGTCTGGCACATGGTAGGTTCTCAGTAAAAACAAAAGAATGCCCTTACTCTCTCTTATTGGACTTCATTGTACTTAGCACTGCATGAAATTATGTTGATTTTCATGTGTGGGTGTTGTTCCCTCTAGCAGGTCCATTAGGAAAAGGGCTTTTCATTCCCTGTGTATTTTACTTGTTTTGTTCACCACCCTAATCCTAGCACTTTGAATAGTGCCCAATACATATTTTGTAAAATGAGTGAAATGAAGGATAGGGAGAGACTTGGGTAAGTGAGTAAATTAATGAATATTTGACGAGATAATGAGTTAATGGTGATAATGATTAAATGGTGAGCGAGGGGTCATGAAGAAACAAATGAGTGAATAAAGGAATGACCAAATGAAGTGGTTTGGATCCCATAGAGGAAGTAGAGAAAAGAGAAGGGAAAGGAAACAAAATTATGAAGTAAGAACAGAATTGAAGCATCTGGATTGCATGGCTTTGCTTTACTAAGAATCTCTCACTTCAGAAAGTATCACCATGAGCACTGATGATTATAAGAAGATGAAGGATTTGAAAGTTCTCTCAAATTTGTAGGACTCTGAAAGAAAAGCATTCAAGATGGAGAACTAGGAGGCATAGAGGTTGGGGGGCGGGGGCTTGGCTGCTGCAGAGGTTCAGAATATATGTTAGTCAAAAGCATCTCCAGACAATGTTTCCAAAGTGAGTTTAGTATAAATACTTCACTATTTTCATTCCATGGAGTTGTTAGGTTTACTTGTGAGCACTTATCTATGAAATAGTGATAAAATGAGGAGTTTTCTTATAAGCAAAACTACGCATCTGCATCTGACACTGTTTTTGTCAAATTAAAACAAAATTTTGTAAGTCAGTGTATTGAACCAAAGTACTGGTCTGAGCTTCACTGCCCGTGCTTGTGTGATGCTTCTGCCCAATCTCTTTCTTAAGCTTTGTTGAATGGGAACCAATCAATTAAAAATCACATCTTTAGCTCTGAAATGATGTAGTTGTCCCCACTAATGCTTTTTTCCTGGAAGGTTTTTGTTTGTATATGTCCATTTCTCTCTTCCAGCAAGAGAAGCTCCTTGTCTTACCCTCAGTAATAATATCAATATAAGGTACCTAGCCTATTCTCAGTGGTAGGGTAGAGATTGAGCCAATCTACAGGACAATGCATCTGATAGTTTTCTTTAGTACTGATAGCAAATATAATAATATGAAGATTGCATTTATAGGAGGTCAGGCCTATAGAATCACATATATCAAGCTCTTTAGAGAATATTTAATCCTAACAGATCTTGTATTTACTGAAATTGTGGTAGAAATGATTTCACTGAGAAATCAAAATGCCTCATATATAAATGGATCAGGGAGAGGGAGAAGTTTCAAAAGAAAGATACTAGGAAAAAAAAAGATTAATCAAATTATATTACGTGCATGTACAAATACGGCATAAGGATTCTTATTACTAGGTATGATAATGCATCAATTAAAAATGTTTCAAATGCCCTATACACTGATGGGAATAGTTGTGCTCAATAATTCTGTAATATGAACTGTGGTAGCACTAGAAGACTATGTGTGTCCACAAATAATATTTTACCAAAAAATAATACTTACCGAAAGGGCATAGCATAACATATTTTCTAATTTGCTTCCCTCACTCATCCCTGAGCCTTACTCATCATTTCTTGATTTGTTTATTCATTCAAGCTTCATTGAGTGTGAACACAGTGCTGGGTGCTGGGGATGAGACACAGCATGAGCCCCCAGGGAACTTACCATCCAAAGGGAAAGATCAAGACAAAAACATGTGGAAGAAAAAAAAAACTTGAAGAATTGATTTCTGGTTCTATAAATATTATCATCATCTAATATTTTAATAATCTTCTTAACGAAGTAAAACTAATTTTGTCTAAGTACTACTTATTGCAAGCCCTTTTTGAATAATGCCTGAAAGGAAAAAGTTACAGAGCATGGGGTATAGAATTAAGTTTGTTCACAGTTTAAAAATCTTATCATATGGAGTGTATTGGGTGTCTTTTATATTCTAGACACAGTCTACCACCCTCTGGGAGGAATTCTAAGAAAGACATAGTATTTATCTATAAAGAAACTGCATTCTCTTAGGAAAAATGATGCATTCATATATAAAGATCTGACCACATGAAAACGAATAGTGCCAGGCATGGAACATATTTCTAATATGAAATACCAATAAAATATGCTGTAATAACTGGGATAAGGGAGACTCATAATCAGCTGGGATGATCCAGGCAGTGAGACTGAGACTGGATTTGAAGATGACAGGGATTGCTTTTGGCAGAGGGAGGGGCTGGGGGACTGATTGAGTGGAAATAGTAGTCAGGTGAGGTTCTAGGATAAGATGTAACTAGACTTTTTTTTTCTTTAATATGAATGGTCAACAGAGAGGAGGAGTGGGATGTATATTGGGGATAGATGATGTTTTTTCTCTAGTGCCTTGCTGAGTAGTTCCAACTTTATTTCACAGGCTTTGGGGATCCAGGTTAAGGTAGTGAGCAGAAGCCAGGACCCTGGGTTGTGTTTTGGACCATTCCAGCTTAGTGGTGGTATACTTAATGGATTAGGGGAGTGGAGCTTTCAGAGACCACATATGAAGTGAATACAGTTGACAAAAATAAGGGAGTTGCCAGTACAGGTGACAAAGAAGAACAGATGTGAAAATCACTGGAAGAAAGCACCCCTGGCACTTGACTTCAGTCTATTTTGCCACAAACCACTGCTTTAATAATGCAGGAAATCAGAGCCAGAAAAGCCTACCACTGCTATTTTTGCCTCTGGAATCAGACACCTGGACTCAAATCCCCAGCTCTTGCACAAACTAATTTTGTGACTTTAAGTAGGTTATGTAACCTCTTCAAGCCAGAGTTTTCTAACAAGTGGGGAGAATGACACATGCCACATAGATGTTGCAAGAATCAATTGAGAATAAGATGGTTACTGCAATGATCATTGCTTAATAAAGGACAGGCAAACAAAACATTGTAGTATTCCTTGAGGGAAGCAAAGCTACTAGGAAGTAGCTGTGTTTTTGGATAGAGTCTGAAGCAAAAGACTCTAGGTTTAATTTTTTCATCTAAATTGACTGTGACCTGTAACTAACCAAGTTTCCTACCCCCATCCCATTTCCCCCCCATCCTAACCACAAGGTAACCCCATGAATACTGTGTGTTTCTGGCATTGTGGTGTCTGTCCATGTGTTCTGACTGCTTTGTTTCTTCCTTTCCCCCCACGCCACCAAATAGCATGAACAAAGACATTTTGTTTAGCACCTAAATAATCTGCTTCATTGTTGGCAAAAACAAAAACAAAACACAGATTAAAAAAAACAAAAACAAAAACAAAACCCTGGCCGTATATCTGCTGCTGCCTTCACCAGTCATGTCCTAGGGACTGTGCAAGACATAAAGATGGTCAAGTTTCTCTTGAGTGATTTCCCGGTTTACTATAAATGATAAGATATGTACATACAGAATGAGGAGGCATAGTAGACATGAAATGCAGAGATGGATATAATTCAGTAGGAAAGAGACTGGATTCACCTCTAGGAAGGAGGATCAATATGATGTACAGTCTGGGCAGTTGAGGCTAAGATCTGAAAGTGCAGGAACCAGATTTCCAGTAAGCAGAGGAAAAAGAATGTAGAGGTTCTACTTATCTTCTGGGCTTGGGGAGCAAGAAGGGGAAAGGAGGACAATGTGAAAACCCTAACTACTAGCACTTGGCTCAGGTCCTCTCATTACATCACTATTTACCAAGGTAAATCATACAGAACACTGAGAAACTGAGTATAGTATTTGCCATAAGGATGTTGTTCCTCTTATTACCCACTCACTTCTTAAAATGACACTCAAGAGATATTGCTTTTCAGTTCTTAGTTATGGCTATTTTAACTGTATGAACACTAATTTGATCCATGACCAGTTTTTTATTTTTTTTTTTCCACATTTCCTGCTAGATAACTTAGCTCAAGTTTGTGTCTTCCTATTACAGCAACAGAGGACTCCTGTAATGTGTCTTTTTGTCCAAATTCTGGTTCTTTTATTAAGTTCCTCCTCTGTTCCCTGCCATTCCCCTCTTATCTCTTTCCCCCACTTTCCTCCATGCAATCATTTGTCTATTTCATCTGTTATAATTCCTTTCTGAAACAATTAGAAAGGTGATGAAAGGAAGAATGTCTTCCTTAAGAGTTCAGCCTTAGCTAGTCCCAGAGATAGTGGAACTGTAATCCCATTTACTCTGAAGGCTAAGGCAGGAGGATTCTAAATTTAAGACCAGTAATCCCATTTACTCTGTAATCCCATTTACTCTGAAGGCTGAGGCAGGAGAAGTCTAAATTTAAGACCAGATTCAACAATGTAGCAAGACCTGTTTCAAAGTAAAAAATAAAAAGGATGGAGCGGAGTGGGGGACATGTCATTCAGTGATACAGTGCTTGCCTAGCATGTGAGAGGTTATGGATTCTGTTCCCAGTAACATCGTGTATACACACGCACATACATACACACACGTGTGCTTGCACAAATTCAGTCTTTTCCTTTCCTGGAACTAACTGTACAAAAACTGTGCTTGATTTAGAGGTAAGGAAAGGAAGTGAGGCTGCAGGCACATATAGCCCACAAATTTAGTGACAGTAATCTTGGGCACATTTCCATTGCCTTGCAACAAATTGCTCCCCTCCTGGGCCTTCAATTCTGGGGAAAGCCAACTCCTTAGGTATTTTCCAAGCTCTTTACTATTGATGTCACTGAGAGAACTAGTGGTGTTTAACAGTGATTTCAGCCAATAATGACTTCATCTCTTAGGCCCAAGGCAAAGCCACTGGAGCAGACAGTCTGAACAGGTTGTTTTTCTTCCCTTCAGGGGTCTCTTTGACGCTCTCTTGCCCTTCTTACTCAGAGTGGAGGGAGTGGTGCTCTGGAAGGAGCCTGTTCAACTCACCTTCCTCCTTCTCTCTGGCCTTACTCTCACTCAGGGCTGCCCTGTTTCTGGGATGGGAAGTAGTCTAGAGAATCCTCCTCATTTCTCCACACTAGCGCCAGGCATCAACTCTCCCACCATCTTCTCCATGTTCTATTTCTCTTTATTTCTTTGTATTTGAATAAGCACTCACCTGGCCAGCTTGGATAAGTGAGTGGAAAGGGCCCAGTAAGTGCCCACCAGCTTTTCTGTACAGCATCTCTGACCTACTCTTTTCTGTCCCTTTGCTGAGTGGCTTGTCTCATCAGATCCTTTTCTTTGGTGCATTGCTATTCTGGCCTTGCCTTATGGTATCAAGCCCCCAAATGTTGGAGCTTTATTTTAGCAATGAAATCAATTGCTCATTTTCTAGTCTGTGACTAACTCTTAGCTTCTGATTTTGAGATAAGTGAGTTCATCTCTACAGATTTAACTTGTGAAACTTCTGTACACTGTGATAAAAGTTTCATGTTTTCTGGCTATTTTTGTCTTTTCTCATGCTTTCCTTTCATTTATGTGCCACCATTACCTTTGCCTCAGTCCCAGGTCCCTTTCCCTGCCTGGTGGTTTGGTTTTACAAACTTCCTCTCCTATCCTACCTTAATAGCTTTTGACTCAAGAGGCAAGATGTATGCTTCCTGAAAGGGTGGCGATTTGTTGTCTGAATTACTAATTCTTTTGCAGTCCCAGTGTGGTGAATCCAGCTTCTACTGTAATTGATATGTCCCAGGAGAACACAAAGAAATCAACTGGATCTCCAGCTAAGGTAGATTCAGCCCAGTCTCCAAAAACCTCAATTTTGGTGGGAATGCCTTTTTTTTTTTTTTTTTTTTAAATTCTATCAGAGTACCATGAAATAAAGACAACTTTGTAGTACTTTTCTTTTTGTACAAGATATATGTAATTTCTACTGTTTACTGTAAGAAATTACTTGCAGTGGATAAGTTGATGAATGCTATGTTTTTTTGCAGAAGACCCAGATTCTTTGTCCCAGCAAGTAAAAAGTCTGAAGCTATTTGATGCTGTTTGTTTTAGGCATATGGAATGTGGCTTATTAGTTCTACTTCAGGCCTTATTTTTAATGATAGCTTCCTGAATCTGTAAGAGTTTTAATCCTGGGAGGAAACTGCCAATTTGTGAAACTATAGATAGTAAACATTGATATTTATTCAGTTTTATATTAATTATGAAAATATAGATTTACTAATACCTTTTCTGTCATTAGAACTGAACATAACTATGAGTGAAACACTTCAAGGTAACTAAAGCATCTTCTAAATCTTTAGGAAAGCTTAATCGCCATTGTTTTTCCTACCTTTTGGTAGAAAGAGCACTGGTGGGAATCTGAGCTGTTTACAGATCCAGGTTTGCTTTAACCTTGACTAATCTTTGATATATCCAGGGCCATGTTTTCTCACCTATAAAATGTGGTATTTTGATTTGAATGCCCATTTCTTGTCCTTTATTTTTGGTCTGGTATGTATGATAATTCTGCACTAACCAGATAATCAGCTTCCCCCCACCCCCCAAAAAATGCCAGATAATAAGATTGTCTGAATAAAACTATCAAATATTAGAGATGATAAGCATTTGCTAACACTGAGTTGCTGCTATGGTATTTAAACTAAGTTTAATAAACAACATTTTTTTTCCAGCAAAGGAAGAATCCATTTAATAGCTCTAAGTTGCCAGAAGATCACTTATCACCACAAACCCAAAATGAGCAGTCAAAAAATGGAAGAGCTGGTTTATTTCAGATTTCAAAAGAGGGTAAATATTATTTTTATGGGAAAGATATTTTTATCTTTACTATCTGAATTAAGGGAAATTCTCAGAGTTCCTTTCACTAAAATAACTTCCCAGAGAAAGTAAAAAGAACTGATGGTTTTCTTATTCCACTATGTCTATTGCTTTCCTCTCTGGGGGAGAGGAAGCAGTTTTAGAAACTGGAAGTCTCTGAATTCCAGTGGTGGAGCTGCTGCTGCTTATGTGACCTCCATGCCTTGGGGGGTTCCCTCATCAGTGAACCGGGAAATTTGACAAAGAGCATTTAGTCTTTAACCTAAAAGTATTTGTTGATGCCTACCATGTGCTGACAGTTGTCTATTTAAAGAGGTTACCTTATTGAAATGCTTTTCAGTGTCATATATAACAAATTAGAATAATAATAATAAAAGACCACTTGGCATTGTTATGATCTTTTAATCTGCAATTATCAGCCCAGGTGCCCAGGAACATTTGATCAAGTTTTCGAGTTAATTGAAGCCTGTCTCTTACAGAATTTTGCTGTTCTTATATACCATTAAAAGGAAATACCAGATAATTCAATCTCTTCAAAAGCAGCTATAGGAATTAAAGATTAGTCAGGGGGTAGAAAATTAACAAATGAACTGTGGAACTAGGGGTGTCAATTATCCTGTTTTAATATTAGTATATTTTTCCATGAGGTATACTTTATAGTACATAAACTATTTTGTAGAAAAAAATCACTTGAACTTGTTACTTGTTTGTTTTTTAACTTTTGGACAAAATATTTTTTGTTTTAGGTGTTAGGATTTTTTTTAATAAAAGATTTTTTTAAATTGTATATGGACATAATTTGTTTGTTTATTTTTTTATGTGGTGCTCAGGATCAAACCCAGTACCTCACACATGCTAGGTAGGCATTCTACCACTGAGCCCCAGCCCCAGGATTTTCTTTATTTTTAAATACAAGTTACGTTTTCTGATTTTAAAACAAGAATTTTTAAAGTGATTTCTATGTTTTTCTGTAAGGCTCCTTTGAGAAATTTTCAGTTTTTTTTTTAAACTTTATATTAAATATAAAATACCATAAAGTTTATAAAGCACAGCAATTTAAATATGCAGTCTATCTATAATGCAATGAACTTCATCAGTTTGGTTTTTTTTTGAAAGAAAGAGAGAGAGAGAGAGAGAGAATTTTATAATATTTATTTTTCAGTTCTTGGCGGACACAACATCTTTGTTTGTGGTGCTGAGGATCGAACCCGGGCTGCATGCATGCCAGGCAAGCGCGCTACCGCTTGAGCCACATCCCCAGCCCAATTTTATCAGTTTTTAAATAGACTTTTGCTTTTTAGAGGAGTTTTAAAACAGTTTTAAAACAATATTGAGCTGAAGGTACACATATTACCCATGTATACTCTATCTCTCCTGTTATTAACATTCCCCATCACAATGGTAGTTTTTTGTAACTAATAAACTACTTTGAGGCATTATTTTCACCCAAAGTTGATAGTTTACACATTGAGGATCACTGTTTGTGTAGTATACTCTATGGGCTTGGACAAATGTATAATATGTATCCATCATCAGATCACAGAGTACTTTAATTGCCCTAAAAATCCTCTGTGTTCTGCTGCATGAATTTTTAAAGGCTTTTCATATTAGGTCTTCACTTAGGCTATCTACTGTCTTTACTATTTTAATATTCTTTGCTAAATATAGACTAAGTTTATGAGTATTTTAAATTGTAGAGCTGCTCTCCATTTACTACATTACCTAATATATTTTCATTTTCAGGTGAATTGTCAGAGTCAAAAGAAAAGTCATCTATCCCTGATATTTCAAGCCAAAAATTAGAGAAATCAAAGCAGACTGTGCTAGCCGGGCCTGTGAATGGGTCCCAAATCAAGGCTCCAGTCCCCAAAGCCAGAAAATTTATCTACAAATCAGATGGTTTAAAACAAGATGATAAACAGTCTTTTCCTAGACAAAGGTCAGACTCTATGAGTGCAAGAGGGGCTCCAAGAGGGATCCTCAAGCGTAACTCCAGTTCCAGTAGTACAGACTCGGAAACTCTTCGTTTAAATTACAACTTCGAACCCAAAAGCAAAATCGTGTCATCTGGCCTAACTATCCATGAGAGAATTTCTGAGAAGGAGCATTCTTTAGAAGATGACTCTTTCTCAAACTCATTGGAGCCATTAAAGCATGTGAGATTCTCTGCAGTGAAAGATGAACTTCCTCAGAGTCCTGGGCTAATTCATGGCCGGGAAGTGGGAGAATTTAGTGTTTTAGAATCTGACAGGTCAAAGAATGGAACAGAAGATGCAGGAGACACAGAATTTCAGGATGACCCTAAACCCTCCCAGTACAGAAAGCCTTTTCTTCCTCATCAGTCAACCTCAAGCCCAAGTGGATCAAAAAATGAAGCATATCAGCCAACGATTTCTGGTTCTGTTCCAAATAATGGGATCCATTCACCCTTGGAAGTTCTAACTGCAAGACCACAGACCATTGAGAACTTGCCCACCACCAATAAACACCAAGCTAAATCATCAGAATTAACAAGGCTTGAATCAGAATTGTCCCCAAATCCTGCTGGTAAGAGAGTTGTCACCACCAGTTTATAAAAATTGACCCAGTAGGGTTGGAATGGTCAGGTTAGCTAACCCTGTAAAAAGATCAATTTTGCCTCCTACACATTTCAGCTTGAATTCAGACCAAGGCCACTGGGGAATGCATATAACTCTAAATGGATTTGGAGGCTTTCCTCAATCACCAGTATTACTAAAAGAACCAGGACGGCATAGTTTCTAGTCCACTATGTTCAACCCTAAAAAAAAAAAAAAGCCTAGCCATGTTAATTATTTAAACAAATGACAATGTTTTGAGTTAAATCTAGGTATATATAGAGAGTATATATATAGAACTAAAGAAATTGCTAATATTCTTACACGGAGTAAATATATCATTATCTAATGTAAATTTATTACCATTTTACTGAAGTTTGGTTTCTCCTATAATCACAAGAGAACCTTCACTTTCTTAACCTCAAAGGATGGGAAATTTGTCGGGAATACCAACTGTGAAAAACCCGGCCGTGATCTCCAGCCATTTGTTCTTTGACTTTAAAAGCTCTGAAGAACCTTTCTCCTTAGGCAGTGTAAATTAGAGACAAGGAAGGTGCAACTCGGCTTTCCTGCTAACCAGCCCTCTCTTGAATACCTGACTCCTCTCAGGGGGTACCCCAAAGTACTTTCTTATAACTACATGGTTACTTTGTAATTGTTACTTTTTAAAAAACAGAAAACAGTGGGAAAAATAATGCTGTATTATCTCTCTCATATCCAATAAGTATGCATCCAACTCTGTGGTAATTTTTTTTTTTTTTTTTGTAGTCAGGCACAGTTATAATCCAACATTCAAGTTTCTAACTCAGTTGCTCTCCTTCTTTCTTATTAGTATCAGGTTAGCCCTGGCTCACTTTTGCTGAGCCCAGCAATTTTCATACACAATCAGGTTTCATTCCTTCTTGGACATTTAAAATCATCTACACACACAAAAAAAATTTTTTTTTTGATAGCAAGACCTTCTCCAAGAAATAAGACAACTCATATTGAAGGAAATTCTAACATTTGACCAAACATTATGAAATAATTGTATATTTACACAAATCATTCAAAGGGTGAAAACATTTTCTTTGGCAATATTTCCCTTTATTATAACTGATAAAAAATTGGTAAACCTTTTATGTTTTTGAAATTGTATTTTCTTTCTCATAAACTATCATAAAATTTTGTATTTACTTATTTATGCTTTGATTTTTAAATCCCACTGACTATTAAATTTGGGAGGAGAATGTCATCACCTAAACCCAGATAGATTGACAGCCCTTCTGGTCTCAAAGAGTGCTTATAAACAGAGTTTTGCTACTCATTAATATCCTCCTTTTTCCCTTTTGGCTTTCTACAAAGATGTATATTAGTGAATACTGGAATATAAAAAGAAAATCAGAACCAAGAAAAAAGAAAAAAGGTAAAATCTTAAATGTGTGAATAATAAAGATTTGAAATTAGTTCTGAAGTTCAAACTGTCAATATCATACTCATTTTCACTCTGGAAAAAACAAAAGAATTCCTTAAAGGAAGCAAAACATTACCTGGCACTGGATTTTTTTTTTATTTTATTTTTTTTGAGAGAGAGAGAGAGAGAGAGACAGAGACAGAGAGAGAATATTTTAATATTTATTTATTTTAGTTCTTGGCGGACACAACATCTTTGTTTTGTATGTGGTGCTGAGGATCGAACTCGGGCCGCACACATGCCAGGCAAGCGCGCTACCGCTTGAGCCACATCCCCAGCCCTCCTGGCACTGGATTTTTAAATGAACTTTCCTTATTTTAAAGTAATAACTTTCATTATAAAATATTTCAGAAGAAACGCACACAGAATTATAAAAAGCACCTGACCTGTGATGTCATCATCCAGCATTAACTATTGCCAACATCTAGTATTGGAGCCTCCCAAAAATGTTTAGGTATAATTTGGGTTTGTATGGCTGAGAATTCTTTTTTCACTAATATCACAAATATTTTTCATCATCCTTAAATAGTCTGTAAACATAGAATTCTTAAAGATTTTCCCAAAGGGACTTCCTAATGACAAATAATAATACAATGGGTACGTAGAAAGGAAATCAATATCTACTATATGCCAACTATTGTACAAACTCTCTGTCCTTTTTACATATAGCTAGGGGCTGATGATTAAAATTAAAGACAGAATTCGATTATCTGACATGTCTTTTAATATATTTGAAATGTAGCTGACTTCATAAAATTTCAGCTTACATAATTTTTAGGAATATTCACACATATTGCATAGCTTAGTGTTTTAAGGAAGAGGAGAAATGCTTAAATATCTGAGCCTTGACTACAGTCTGGACAAATTGCCTAATGAGTCTTAACGAAATGCCTGAGTTCCCTCATCCAAAGGTACTATGTGCCTTTTGATTAAGGCTCAGAAAGGACTCTGCTTTCCTGATAGCTTAGAAAGAACATAAATATCCTTCTCTAGCCTTCTAGCAATTGGTTAGCTGATAACCAGGAAGCAGGTAGAGATCATATTCTCTGTCAATCCTTACTTTGAATTATTTGACTCAGGAATAACTTTTGACTTACAAATGCTAGAATATGGGGCAGAATGGAGAGGCCTGTTGAGATCAGGATTCTTTTTTTTTATTATTGGTTATTCTAAACATGTACAAAACAATCACTAACACAGCAGGCCCTATTTTCAGAGTTTCTTGTTTGGTGTATTAGGAGTAAGGCTCAGGAATGCAAATATTCTCACTTTATTATTCAGAAATTCTGGAGGGAATTTCTTGTTTAGACTTACTTGAAAGCTGTTTTTCTAGCTTCTGAAATTATGTAAGTCTGTGGTCCTTAAACTTGGGTTTAAGAGCCCTCTAGGGCTTATGACAGTGTGCCAGGAAATAAGTAAAGTCATGAAATCAGCATGGTGTATCTTCCTGGACTGCTAGTTCTATACAAAGATTTGAGAGTAGGAGAAAATTAATATTTAAAGTATAACATGGATCAGAATGTAAAATTCACATGAATTTTTAAAATAAGCCAATGACTTCAAAGAAATTTCCCAATTAGGTCTACACACATACTTCCAGGGGTCTATCTTTGCCTTTCTTTACTGTCAGTGGGTACCTTTGGTAGAATACTTTAATTAGGATGACTTATAACCTCTGACAGCTGCTATCAGTGTAGAAAGTGCAAATAAAAAGTGCATTTTGAAAAAAGATAAGTGATTGACAATCATTCTTTGGCATGTTTTTTCTTATTTAGAAAAGCATTTCTATGTTGCAGATGAACTGTCTCATTGTGTTGAACCTGAACCATCTCAGGTGCCAGATTGCAGTTCTAGAGACCATCAGCAAGGTAAGCTCCCTCTTCTTGCAACTCTGAAAGCTAAGACATCCTCACACTCTGGTCCATATGCCACTGAGATCAAGAAGACAACTGACGATTCCATAACTAAAGTCCTAGACTGGTTTAACCGAAGTTCTCATTCAGACGACAGTAAGTCATCCTTCCAACATCCCAGAGGAATAGAACCCAAGGGTAAAACAGACTCAAAGTCGCAGGTTGCTATTGCCATGGTGACAGATGACACCAGTCTGAAAGAAAATGATTTAAAGGCATTATCATTCACTAAAGTTAAATTGAAGCCTGTGAAATTTGATTCAACATTACAGGAAGACGGAGATATGTTGGTTTCTGAACATTTCCAAGATAATGCTATAAATATCAGACCCAAATCTATGAATTTGTCCCAACAAGATACCCCGAAGGAAGGTCCAGTTATACGACAGCCATTTGCAAGTTATGATACCTCAAGTCAAGGGAGTAAAAATATGGACAATAGCCAAAGATCAAAAAACACAGAAGATGGAAATGGGGTACCTCTCCCAACCAATAACTGCCCCTACAGTGTTCTGAAAGAATCCAATGCAGAAGTCCAAGTTTCATGTAACACTAAGAATATTGGCAGCTTAGGTAAAGAAGAACTCAAGCTTCATGTTCATAAAAAATATACAGGAAACTCCAAAGTAGATTTTGACTCTTCAGCAATTGTCCAGGAACCAAATTTGAAAGATGATGTGAAAGCAGAGAGAAAGAGCAAAGAAGGAAATACTTCCATCCTGAAAGCTTCCTTAGAGACAGAGAATAGGGAGTTGCTACCTGGGATTGCCAACATTAGAGCTCCTTCCAAAAAGCCTGAGGTTCACTTACAGCAAGAAGCTGATGAGGTTCCCAAGAACCAAGTGCAAAGAGAGAAATACAAAAGAGTGAGTGACAGAATATCCTTTTGGGAAGGAGAGAAAGCTGCTGCTGAGTTAACTTATGAAGAACCCAAATCTTCATGTAGCCAGGAACAATCCACTGCTAAAGCAAACCAGCCTGTGAGATCACAGGATATATTCATGGACAGTTTATCTACAGACCAGAGTGAATATGGTCAGTTCACTGCGAAACGAGTAGTCTTTGATGAGGATGATCAAGCATCCCATCTGTCCAGTTTTCATTCCTCAAATAAGCCTAAAGAGACCAGTCCCCAAATATCAGGTCTGTTGAAACACCATCCTTCAGCTGACCAATCAAATAAAATGTCACTGTTTCAGAATAAGACAAACAAGCATATAAAAAGTCTGCTAGAGGAAGACAGTTTGCATTCTAGAAGAGACATTACTTTACCAGCATTGCAACATCCCTCAAATATTGGGAATGAAATACACACTTCTTTGGAGAAAGACAGATTTCCAATTGGTGAATCAAATGCCAACTTTAAAATTATGTCCCTAAAAGAACGAATGGATGAACCCAATACAGAACAGGTTTATAATCATTCTCAGTTTGAGAATTTGAGAAAGTTTTGGGACTTAGGAGCTAATCCAAACAGTAAGAATAATCCTGAGAAGAGTACTACAATAAGCCAAAAAAATTCTGTGTCTTTAACTAGCCAGAAATGCAAGGAATTCAGTGACATTAAATCATTAGGAAGAAATACCCACCAAATAGAGGTGCTCTCTGTTATGCCAAGAGGGGAAATGGAGAAATTAAATTCAAAATGCATACTCCAGGTGCTACCAAATGAAGCTACATTTCCATTGAGGCCACCTGGAAAATCCATTCATCATTCGGCAGAAAATGAGTCATCAAAGAAAAATATGGAAAATAATATGGAATGCTTTGGTACTCCAGTATTTAAGGAAGCAAAGGATTACTTAGATCAAGAGATTCAGGAATCCATAGTGAAAGCACATGTTTTATCTAAAGACTACAGAGACACTTTTAGTGACAGTGTACAGAAGTTGGTTTCAGAAGGTTCATCACCAGCAATTCAGCCTTCTGGTAGAGAAGCTCATGGAAAACAAATACTCAAACCAGGTATTTCTGAAGATAGGAACTGGCTTCAAAATACAGATTTTGCTGATGATGAGGAAGAAGCCAAAGGACCTAAAGAGGTCATTGATGAGCATGTAGATAAAACAGTGATGCCTCCAAAGGTCAAACCAAACACTTTGGCTGCTAGTCTAGACAAACTCCTGAAGGAAGCAACTGGAATATCACACTCACCCTTGCAAACCAAGTTAGAACCCCTTACCACTGGAACCGACCTTCAGCTTGAAGAGGATAGATCTTTTGAAAAGGGGATAAAACTGAAAGGCTGTCAGAGAGAGATGATAGCTCCTTCATCAGAGGGCTTTGAAACTTTGGGAAATACAGCTCTCACCCAGAAAGCTGAAAGTGGCGAATTTCAGTTCAACACAGATAACTTGCTTCAGATGGGTGCAGAAAGTTCTCCTCCATTGCATCAGCCTTCCCATCTTCACAGAAAGGGTTCTTTTGAGGATGTGGCCAACTCTCCACAAGACATGCCTTTTTCCTGGGATGCTCATTTTGCTCCCCAGGATAGAGCATTGCCTTCTCAAAGGGAAATTTCAGAGACCGTAGAGAGAGTCATTCTTCCATCTAAACCTGCATTGAATGATGTAAATGCTGTATTAAAGAAGCTACTTAGAGAAGCTTGGATGAGTAATTCTGCAAGGGAAGCAGGTTCTGAAGAAGTGAAAGCAGAATTTCCTGAAGGAGTACAGGCAGCGGGCAGCCCCCCAAATTCCCTGGGTGCAATCCCACTGTGGGCTACCATGGACACCATCATTCCAGACACGAAAGATTTTTATTCCTTCACTGTAGTTCCTGATGAAACTCATGAAGGTGGATCTCCTTTGACTACTCAGATATCTGAACAGCTCTCTGAGTCGGAACAGCTCCTTAGCTCATCTGTTTCCACTCTGGCACACTATGGCAAAGAGTTACCTCAGGAAGTGGCAGAAATTGTGAGAGAAACAATTATTAAACCCAAATCAGAGTTCCTTGAATTCAGTGCTGGCTTAGAAAAGCTCCACAAGGAAACACTAGAAACCGCCCCTTCAAGATATGAAAAGGATACAGGGACACACACTCCAGCAGACTTACTAGGTAGTACTGAGGCACCCAGGCAAGCTGCTTCCAAATTCCATCCCAAGGAAATAGAAGAAACTGTTGTAAAGGCTGAGGTTCCATCAATAACTGAGAGTGCTTTTGATATTGGGTTTGAGAAACTTCTTAAAGAAATATCTGAAGCTCCACCTCATTGGCTCCAGGTATCAGTAAAAGAAGAAATTCCTGAGGAGGAACCCTCACAGTCAGAGCAGTCTGGGTTCTGGGCAGAACCAAGAGTCTCTGAAATGAAGGGTAGAAGCAATGGTTTGGAATCTCAAGTCAAACAAATTGTTAAAGTATTGGGAAGAGATGAAGTTGTGAGTGACTTATCAGTTGTTCTTTGTGGAGTTGAGATCCCTGGAACCCCACCACTTTATGTGGACCATGAAATAGAGACCCTTAGAACAGTAAGCTCCCCAGAGGACAGGGACAACAAAAGTGATGTTGCAGGGGAACTAGGGACTTTTCAGGAACCTGGCTTTGAGGAGGCTCCTAAAGCAAGTGTATCTAAAAGTGAGCAACCTATTTCTCTCCTGACAAAGAAAGAAAACCCTACAAAAATAAGTAAAGTTGAATTGATGCTAACATCATCATATAAGAGACAAGTCAAGAAGCAAGAAAAAGAAGGTTTCTCTGACTCTGATTTTTCAGATGGAAACACGGGTTCTAATGCAGAAAGCTGGAGAAATACTTCTAGTAAGCATTTTTGAATTTTTAACCCATGATAAATCTGCTTTATGGAATACTGATGTAAAGGATGACTTTAAAATATTTTTTTTTATTAACTTGACACTTCTAAATGGCACTAAATTCTTTTTGTCACTTTGGTTCTTTATTCAAATGGATTACATAGAAACAGCTTTCCTATAAGCTTGTGTTCCAGAGCCTATCCTTGATTCTCATTAATCTATAGAATTCTTAGGTCTCCAACATTTTAAAAATAATATTTGGGGTTTAGAAATCATCTTTAAAACATTTAAATTAGTCTTCCTCCTGGAAATAATTATAATTTCTTAATTGACAATCCTAATAGAAGTTTCTAGTAAGAGTTGTAAAAAAAAAAAAAAACCACAAAAAGTAATGAACTGGGCACAAATTTCCCATTTAAGGGTAACATTTTCCTGTAGGTGTGGCTAAATATCAGGGATGAAGTGCAAGGCTGGGCCTTTCCTTCCCTCAGATACTTTGTGCTGCAGTGTTTTGGTCGCTGTTCTCTCCCTGTCATTTTCAATTATCTGCAAAAACTTCACCTTCTAGAATATGACTTTGGTCAGATGACTTCACCTGATTCCATCTAAAGTCATGGCTTGGCAGCTGCATTTATTTGGCTTTAGCCTTGACTGTCTTACTGAATCACAAAATTCATCTAAATGGATCTGAGGGTGCTGGTTTCATCCAGGCTATAAAGAAGACTTGTCTCAGTTTTCTATTCTCACCAACTCTTGGGCATTTTAGTAGGGAAACCCCAGAGCACATTGGAATAAGTAGTTAACCTGATTCAAGTGATGAAATGATAGAGATGCTCTCTGGCTGGGACATTTCAACCAAATGCACAGCTGGTGTTCATCACCTTCCTTGTGCTTTTTTTTTTTAATATTTATTTTTTAGTTATAGGTGGACACAATATCTTTATTTTTATGTGGTGCTGAGGATCGAACCCCGGTGCCTCACGCATGGTAGGCGAGCGCTCTACCACTGAGCCACAACCGCAGTCCCCCTTGTGATTTAATAGAAACTAGATAAGCTTTACTGAGTGGCTGACTTTTGAGATTTGAGTTCCTTTATAAGCAGATGTAGCATCACTCCTTGAACACTGACTAAAGATTTACCTTTAATCCTAATTAGTTAAATTGAAGCCCATTTAACAAATGTTACTGTTTTTTTTTTAAATGAAATGCTAGTCTCTAAAAACAAACATGTAATAAATTCAGCATGTTAACCTTGTTGGGTATTCTCTTAATAAACTGCCCTTTGAGTTTCTAGGGTAAACTGACCCATAGGAGGCTTGCAAATCTGCACTTAAAAGACTATCACCTAATATTTCTAGCCAGATTTATAGAGTACCAATGTCATTAAGTGAATATCAAAAAGCCTAAGAAAAAAATAGGTGATATTAAATTATCACCCAGACAGAACCCAGAGAAGATATTTTAAAATTAAATGCCAAGTAAGAGGTATACGATGGTATAGTCATGGCTTCATATCCTTTGACTTAAATTATTGTTTTATAACAAACTGGAAAGTGTGTAAGTAAGAGTTGGGTAGGAACCTTACTACAAAACCACCCTAATTTTGCTGAACAAACTAACATGTTTGACTTGTGGCCAAGCTCTTAACCAACCAATACCTCAATATGTTCCTTTAGGGAAAAGAAATTTTCCATGGTCAAATACTTTTGGAAATGCTGGGAAATTATGTATTTTATTAGCTTGTCAAAATCTCTGAGAAGCTTTGCAATAAGAAACCTCTTAAATTTGAACAAAGAACATCTCAAATCTTGTTCATCTTAGAATCTATTTGCTATGGAATGCGTATCAATGTTAGGCAGAGCTGGAATGCATTTCAGGAAATTATTTTTTTAGAGAAGTGATTCTTAAACTCATTGATTCATTAATTGAATCATTCATTCCTTGATTCAGCAAATATTTTTGAAGTGCCTTTTTTCAGCCACAGTTTTAGGCACTGAGTATAGACAGTGATAAATGTCAGTATGAAGACCAGGACTATCAAGGATGGAGTTTTTTCACTGTTAAAATGGAAAGAAAAAAAAAGAAATGATAATATTGAGACTTTTTCTGGTAAAATGATATGTATTTAATTTCAGGACTATTCTTAGTCTAAAAATATGCCCTTTTTCTCCTCTCTGTTCTAAAATGTCTTTCTTTTTTACAAAATGAAGCCATTAGTAAAGGATAGAATTTCATCTTCCCTTTTAAAAGGCCTTAGTTAAATAAAAAGTTGATTTCCCCACTTATTTACCAACATTTTATTTGAAATTTTATTAAATTATAAAATCCAGAACACCTATAGTTGTTGAGTTGTTGATCTGGATAAGTCCCTCATTTGTGTACCCATTTGCATACAGAGTTAAATCTCTAAATCCTGCCCTCCATGGTTTCAGGGTTTTCAGCCCCCCGCCCCCATTTTTTTTTTTTTTTTTTTGGTAGCAGGGATTGAACTCAGAGGTGCTTAACCACTGAGGCTTATCCCCAGAACTTTTTTATATTTTATTTAGAGACAGGGTCTCACTGGGTTACTAAGTGCCTCGCTAAACTGCTGAGGCTGGCTTTAAACTTGCAATTCTCCTGCCTCAGCCTCCTGAGTCGCTGGAATTGTAGGTGTGCATCACAGCGCCAGGCTAATTTTTAAAATGCTTTTAAAATCATTTTGTGGCTGGAAGATTCAAAGTCTGGACAAAATAAATCGTGTGCCTAAAATAAAAGTGTAAACAATTAGGAGATCAATGTGCTGATCTTGTTTCTATATGATTTATGTTTGCAAATATTTCTCAATGAAGAAAAAAATTTAAAGGAATATTAGCAGTGGAAAAATTTAATTTTCTTCTGTTAAATAGTTGCTTAGTAGAACAAATAAAAGTAGGGAGGCTTATACCATAATTTCTCTTTTGAACCCACCATTTCAATGTCCATTCGTTATTTAAAGTTTGTTTTTTCTTTTGTATTGTGCAGTGTTCATCGGTTTTGTCTTATAACAGGTTCAGAAGAAGAACCCAGTCCTGTTTTGAAAGCTTTGGAAAGGAGTGCTGCTAGGAAAATGCCTTCCAAAAGTCTAGAAGACATTTCATCAGATTTATCAAGTGAGAATAAAGTTTGCCCCACTGTTCATGCTCCATCTAAGCTTAAAAGTGCTTATGTGCTGTTCTGTGGCCTGACTGCATGTTGATGTGCACTGAAACTCCTAATACAGGGGTTGACAGATGGGAATAACTTTCCCCAAGTGTACTGAATCAGAGACTCACTCTTAAGTGTCCAGAACACTGCTTTCAAAAATAATGCATGAGGTTTGGTTCCTACACTACTACGTTTCCTTGAATCAAAGCATCCCAGTTTGAGTGTTTACTCAAGTACAGTGTTTTAAAGGATCGTGGCAGCTAGTAGCAATAATGGAATAATAGTAATAGCTAACATCTATTGAATATTATGTGCCAAAAATTTTCTAAGAATTCCACATGTATTAATTCATCTAACCAATACAAGCGTTCTATGAGAGATGAATAATTGTTATAGATATAGATATAAAGAATAGATAAAGAATATGAAGCTCAGAGAGGTAAAATAGCTTGCTTAGTATCACACAGCAGACCTGGGACTCAAAAGATAACTGTCACTAACATTTGTGAAGTGATAATATTATATGTGACAGTGTTAGGTGTCTAATGAATTTTGCATGATATGGGTCTGAATTAGTCCCTGGCTTCAAGGATTTCTCTCTCTCTTTCTCTGGTACTAGGGCTTGAACCGAGGGGTGCTTTACCTCTGAGCTACATCCCCAGCCCCCAGCCCTTTATTTTATTTTTTAAATTTGAGACGGGGTCTTGCCGTCGTTCAGACCCTTGCAACATTGCTGAGGCTATCTTTGAACTTGATCACATGATCCTCCTGTCTCAGCATGTACCACCATACCCAGCTCATTCCTTCTTTTCTATTCCCACATTTCTCTTGGATATTGGGTCTATAAACCAAAAGACTACCCAACATACAATATGTTAGGTACACTATTCCCCACTGGCTGCTGCTTTAATTGGTGAAGGATTTCTTCTGTACTAACAGAAAACATCCATAGGGACCCATGTGCCAGACAAGTGTAACTATGACTTCTAGGGGTTTGGTTCTTACCCTTTTAAAGCTAAAGATATACCTGTGGGATTTCACGTGGTTATAAGGAAAAATTGATTAAAAGTTAACCACTGCCAAATTAATTGATTGATAATTGACCCTTGGGTTTATTATATATTTTAACACCTTCAGTTGAGACTAAGTAGTCAGAGTTTTAAAAGAAAACTGAAAAAGACACTTAACTAAATTTCTAAAATTCAGAGATTTCCAGGGATCTAGAAAATGTCCCCAATTTGGAAGGTAGTCCTAACCCTCCCAAGGATTTTAGAATCTTAGGTTTGGGAGGGACCTTAAAGGTCACCCATTTCAAAGCGCCCCCACCCCCATGGAATTCCCTCTAATGCCTCCTCAACAGGTGGTCAACCCCCATATCCGCCTGGATGCTTCCAGAGAAGGCAGTCCCATCCTTTGTTGGACAGCCTTAATTGTTCTTCCTTATGTCAGTGATAGGTCTTGAAGAAAAAAACCTCAGTGACAATCCTTCAGTTTAGCAAACCTCTTTGTCTCTGAAGCATGAAGCTATTTCCATGGTGCAGCTTTAAAGTATTCAGGAATGTGTAGGGTTAAAAAAAAATCACCATCAGCTGACGGGTATTCCTGCAGGCTCCCTTCCAAATACCGATACCCACTCTCACACTAGCCTGCCAAAATTCCACTTAGCAGCTGGTCCCCAGTTACATCTCTTCAGTTGACTTCCCAAGCAAGCCTCCCAGAGGCATATGCAAACGATGATGCATTCACACAAATATTTGTTAATGACCATAGATTTGGGGAGGTGTTAGTCATGGCCAGCATCTTACCCTTTCCAGAAGAATAGAGAGGCTGTTGCAGCCCCGTGCTTTCTCCTGCTGTCAGCCAATTGCTTGCTCTGAGCTAACCCTCTAACCCTTGGGAGTCGGTGTTCAGCAGTGTGCTGATGTGTGCTGCATCCGGGATGAAATGGGAGCTCCTGCTATGGCACTGGCTCAAGTAGCTAATCTAAAGAGAAAGTATTTGGGGAAGACATCTTGGTTGCACCCCTCACCGCATCTTGACTAATTGCTTCCAACTCCGGGAGCTTCCAGGGACAATCTCATTGTTCTTTTTCTAAGGGGCAGTCTCGTTAACCATTTATTAATTTCTCCTGAACAGATCAAGCAAAAGTAGATAATCTGCCAGAAGAACTAGTACGTAGTGCTGAAGATGGTAAATATCTTTATGTATTTGCATGTCTGTTTGTGTATTAAGTTCTGGGGTGATTTGTGCAGTTACTCGGATGCAGCTGTTGGATAAATAGAAGAACGACATTTACCACTATGTGGCGAATAGTGCCTAAGTTATTATAAAAATGGTTCTGACTTGGTACATTTAACACTATTTGTATTTTTATGGCTTCTGCTGGTGAAACCGTTGTAAGGATCTCATCAGAGACCCTTGGGGAGCAAGGGTTTCTATAAATATGAAATTCTATTTCTATGCATATGAGCTGATTTTTGTGACTCTGATTTGCAGAACTCCTTTTGAAGGCAAGAAGAGGGGGTGGGTTCCTGGGTTAGGTTATTCCTATATTTAATGCTTAAGGCTCAGCATTTAGCTCTCTTTGTGTACAAATGGTTAAGACTTAAGTTCAGAGGAAAGGGCCCCAGAACAAGGGTGGGGAAGCCTGTCTCAGCTTATGTAAATAGTACAGGCTGAGGATTTAGAATTGATTCTGAATATTAAGGAGCTAGAAGATCTTGAAGCTTATCAATGGGTTATGTATTACTTAATTCAGTTATAAAATAAATAAGGTAATAGTGTCTGGGTCAGGGGGGAGATAGAAATGAGTCTGATTTTTATAGTTCAGAATTTATGCAAATGTACAATTTTTATTTTATGCTTTTTTATTTTTGTAAATTGTTCTTACTGTAATCATAAAAATGCATACTCAAAAGAGTTTTCCTATACAAAATGTAGCAATAGAGCTCCTCAAAGTTATTCCTTACTCTTATGTAATAGATTTGTTTTTCTTATTTTTAACAATCTCATTGAAGCAGGTGGGATAAGGATTTTAATCTTCATTTTGCAGACAAGAAAAGCTCAGAAAAACTAAGTGACTTTTCTAAGCTCCTGTAGCTAGTCAGTCAGGGGAAGGGCAGGGAATAGAATCTCAGCTTCATTGCTCCTAGTTCAGTGCTCCTTCCCATTTCTGTGCTGTGGCTTAGCAAATCAGCAGAAAAGGCTACATATCACCTATGCTGGATGTTAGATTAGGAAACCTTAAAGAGACTAATGAAGCATCACACTGGGATACAGATGGAAAGCAAGTTGAGAACCTGCCGTGTATTCTCCAATTTCAGTTGTGAAAATGATATTTGAGCTTTACTTTCATGTATGTTTAATTCTTCTGTTAAAATGGTATTTATTCTCAATGTTACTCTTCTGAGTAGATCAAAAAGCAGATCAGGAACAAGATACAAATGAATGCATACCAGGAAGTGAGTAGCGGGATCTTTCTCAAATTACTAAATGTTGCATTCCACATAGTGTTAAATATACTGAAAGAACTAACCCATTAATAACAAAGGATTTATTATTGCTAAACTCCCACAGCTTGTAAAACTATTTCATTTCAATAAGGGTTTGTTAAAAACCTTTTACTACTTCTATGTTGAAAGAATAATCTGTGGTTATATTGAGGGAGATTTAAGTGTTAAAATGTGTGTGTGTGTGTGTGTGTGTGTGTGTGTGTGTGTGTGTGTTTATGTATAGCTATTGCTATTACTGAGTATTATTGACTTTTGTCAGTCTATCTGATCCTTGAGTCTTTGCTTAAAGTCAAATTGGCACTTTTGATTTCAGTTGACTTTTATGTTACAGTGAGGTCTTGAGTATTCATTTATTGCATTCTCTATATAAGACTATAGTAATGAAGTGATTTATTACTTATTTAGACCCATAAAAACTATACAGTTCATATGTATGTAGTATGGTTGTATATGCCTTTTTACATATCTATAAAAGCAAATTTTATTACATCCAGGGTTTAAACTCAGGTTCAAAACTGGATTTGAACAATAAATATTCAATGTTAAAGGTCAAATGAATATCTGAGCCTAAGAAATAAATGTATTCCTGTGGCAACTAATGTCCACCCACTAATCAGTGTCCACTACCAAGCAAAGGTAATGTTTGTTCTCTCTTTTCTGTTCAGTTTTAAGGTTACACTACTTAGCTATGATTACTGGCTTATGGACAGATGATGCATTAAAAGGTGTTTTGGGGGCCTCGCAAAGCACGCAGCTATGCATGTGTGATTCCTTAGCTCCCTAGTTTCAATTGGTTTTATAAACCTAGGCTATGGAATTATGAAGATAATGACACATGCCTGCCCTTGGGTCCATAGCATTTCTAATAATTATAATTTCCCAACATCCTTTGGATGTACTAATAGTCCTTAA
The DNA here is from genome assembly GCF_048772815.1 of Callospermophilus lateralis. Taxonomy (NCBI): domain Eukaryota; kingdom Metazoa; phylum Chordata; class Mammalia; order Rodentia; family Sciuridae; genus Callospermophilus; species Callospermophilus lateralis. Next base: position 139,246,074 of record NC_135306.1, read on the forward strand.
AAGGAAAGCAGCTAAATGAAGGAGCCATTTGGTAGAGAAATGATGTGCTGATGCAAGAAGTCAGTGACATCTAGCATGAAATCTGAAACTTTGCTCATGAGGTCTTCCTGCCAGCAGTGAAGGCGCTGAGCTTTGGCACATGACTTGACAAATTCTTAAGCACTGCCTAGGAAAGAAGACAATCCAGGCCTGGCCCTTGTGAGTATCTGCTGTCTAGCTATTGCAGACAAAACAAGACTTACGCTCTTTAAGAGGTGTTGGATGAAGAGGTTTTTCTAGTTGCTTTTGAACTGGAACTTGCATAAGTTTGGGCATCTGACTTTATCTTTCTTTGTTTTGTTCAATATTTAGTCTGAGGAATGAAAGCAAGACATATGTAGACACATGCTGTATCTTCGTACATGACCTCCTAATTGGCTTAGTTATTAGTCAAGGCAAATAGATAAATTGCATGCTGGACTCTGGATCAATTAATTTCTATTTTTGGTAATATTATCCAAAATTACTTTTAGTATCTTTTCACTAGTGTATGTATGTGTGTGTGTGTATATATATATATATATATATATATATATATATATATATATATATATACACACATATATATATGTATATATATATAAATAAATATATAAATTATATATATATATATATATATATTCTTTCCATAAGACAAGATCAGACATATGATCAAAACCTAAATAATTAAAGAGACCATAAATGTAAAATTGACCACATTTGGTTAGTGAGTATAATTGAGTTTGACCCGCAGAGCATCATGCAACAATATACCTTGAAAACATCAGAAGCAGTGTTGTTATAATGAAAAGGTTTTTATATTCTCATTGAACCATACTGTGTGACCTCATCTTATACTACTATCATTACAATTCACCCCAGAACACACACACAAATTATTTAATGGGAAGTGATTAAAGTAGATATTTTATAACACATTGTGAATGGATTTTGTTTTACATTGTCCTTTGCAAGTCTAAGTGTTAATTGAGAACTGATATGTGAATAAGTTTTTTCCATTGGATTTCTTTCAATTAAAGATGAGTTTATACAATGTTTAGAGATGAATGTTTAGAAATGTCTTTTGAGTTATACACAGAAATATAGTTTTATTTTTATACCTCTTAATGATACAAGTTAATACATTTGTATGGGGTTTACAGTATGACAGATTCCCTATCAGATAATGTTAATTTGCTTAGAACATTTTTACAGAACCTACTATGTGTTAGGCTATACCAAGTGCCTTGTAATTTTTTTATTATAAGAATTATGATTCACTGTAAGAAAGGTTCCCCCCCCCACTTTTTTTTTTTTTTTTTTTTTTTTTTTTTGTGGTGCTGGGGCTTGAACCCAGGGCCTTGTGCATGTGAGGTAAGCACTCTACCAACTGAGCTATATCCCTCAGCCTCCCCCACTTTTTTTTATTGGTGCATGGTGGGATTTGTTGCATATTTGTACATGCACACAATATACAATATAACAATAGAAAAGTTTAGACCTTTTGATTCTTAAAGAAGAAAATAGTTTTCTAAAGATATGCAAATTCAGGTTAGAATTGATCCTTTTATTGTGTGTTCCAAACCTAGAAAGAAGATATATGCTATATTTTCATATTAAATTCTTAAAAATATACTAACTTGAGCCATTTACACTTGGCTTTGAATATTGAGACTTCTCTGAGTCAAAAGTGGCTAAATAATTTGTATTTAAAGAAACAATTATTTTAAAATTATACTTTTTTATAATTGAGTAAGAAACACTATTATTAAAGGAATCCTTATGATCGCTAAATAAACAGACCTGTTCTTAGTCATTCAATAGAAAAGGACACTCTTATTATTGAGTATGTACAAAGTTCCTTACTGTCCAGATGAAATAGTTTTTCAGCCTAAGCATGTTATTAATATAGTAGATCTTGAGGAGATGAACCAATAAATTATAGCCCTTGGTTTTCAAAGCTCTGATATGAGAAAATAAGTAAAACCAATTCATATCCACATAATACTTTAATTCAAGTCCAGCTCCAATTCAAATGGAAGTAATGGTTTTTAATTAATTTTTATTTAGTATTTGGTTCAACTCCTTGCTAGTTTTCTCTCTATATATAATTTGTAAAAATTGCATGTTGCTTACCTCATATTCCTGTGCATGTGAACTATTGTGCTTTTAACCTTTACAAAACGTGTCCATTCATAGATGAAAGAAAAGTGTTTTCAACTTATACCTAATATCTTATAATTGAAAGAATAATTTTGAAATTGAAATGCTGCTGTTTAGTTTCCACAGTGCCTTCACAACCAGATAATTTGTTTTCCCACCCTGACAAATTCAAAAGGATGAGCAAGTCTGTTCCAGCATTTCTCCAAGATGAGGCAAGTTTGTCTTTTTCACCTTCAGAAAAATAAAGCCAGGTTAGTGTGTTATATTTCACTGTGGCAGAGTCCTAAGAGGTCAGCAGGTCTGACCTTGTTTTCCAAGTCAATGGAGACAGTGTTGTTGATCCTGGAACAAGGTAAGCTGTGTCTCAGTTGACTCAAACAGTAACTCTTTTTGGTCAGAGAAGTCAGATTGCATAGATTTGGGAATGTGACTTTTGTTTCAAAGTAGGTACAAAATAAGATATCCAGACAGAAATATGTTGGCATGAATTAATTACCCCTCTGTAGCTTAAAGCTGGTTTGTACAAGCTTAGTCTAGATAGTAAGACTACCTTGAAAGCATTTGTTAAAATAATGAAGTAACAATGACGCAGCAAACTTTCAGGAACATCTACAGGGTGCCAGGGACTTCACCTTAATTTTTTTCATTTAATCATCCAACAAGCCTGAAAAGTAGGTATCAGCAGTATCCCCAGAATTTATAGGTGAGGAAACTGAGACAAAGAGAAATGAAGTAAACTTACTCAGCCAGAAAGGGGTTGCCCAACTCTGGAGCTCAGATCTGATTCCCATGCTGATAACAACTGTATACTACCACCTCTGGTAAGAACATGACTATTATCATCCACTATTCATTGAATTGAAATGTATCAGGCATGTAATACGCATTCTGACATTCAGTTCTCACTAACTGTACATGGTAGGTACTATTTTCTCTCTTTTAAAAAAAGGAAAGAGACTCAGAGAGGTGAAGCCACCTTCCCAACATTCAATAGCTATTAAAAAGTAGACCTAGGTAACTCAATTGTAGGTAATTGTCTAGCAGGTGCAAGGCCCTGGTTCAATCCCCAACACCATAAAAAGTTAAAACAACAACAACAACAAAACCAGAATATAACAACAAAAAAATAGATCCAGGACTTGAACTCAGGTGCTTTGACTTAATGAAGATCCCACATTCTTTCTTTTTTTAATTTTTTTTTTTTTTTAGTTTTAGATGGACACAATATTTTTATTTTAGTTATTTATTTTTTTTATGAGGTACTTAGGATTGGACCCAGTGCCTCACATATGCTAGGTGAGTGTTCTATCACTGAGCCACAAACCAAGCCCCAAGATCTCACATTCTTGTAGTAAGATAGTTGGGAGTCTTAGGTCTAGAGTCAGATGTTTCCATTCCTGCCTCTGATATTGTGTGATCAGAAGACAAATTCTTTAGTTTTCCTGAGTCTGGTTTCCCAGTACCTATCACACGAGATTGTGGAGAATCAGTGGCCTAAGTGCAGTAAAATATATAGTACAGTGACTAATACATAGTGAGTACCTGCTAAAGGTGTATGCTGTTTTTGCTTTTGATCTGATTTCTGATGGTGAAATAAAAGACTTTATTATCAAGCATTTTCTTAGTAGATGGAATATAAGGAAAATTCTGGGTAACATATAAATCATGTTCCATCGCATGCATCCTGGGCACCCTTCTGTCCATTCTGGGGCTTTAGATGAACTGTATTATTTTACCTTCCCAACTACATGGAGTTGAACTGGATATTTTTTAAAAAGAAAAAAAAAAGTGGAGATGAAATCAGGTTTTGTTTCTTTGTCCACTGTCCCTTTGAGACTTAGCATTGGTCACACTTGTGTGAAAATCACTGATCCAGTTCAACACAACAAGGTCCCACCCTTCCAATAATTGACTAATTATCTGATTATCTAGGTAGAACATAGTATATAACAGAGGAAAATGGTTATTCAGCATGTGGGGAGAGAATGTGACAACAGAGAGATTTAAAAAGTATTATTTTTTTAATACTTTAGAAAGGATTTTTTTCTCATCCATATAAGTTATTTATTTTATTTCTCTAACTCTTTTATTAATCTTCACTAGAATTGGCATTCATATTATACTTGTACATAATTGCATGGTCCTGGAATATGTTGGCATGAATTAACTACTCTCCATAACCCCAGGAATTCTTGGACTGCTCCATAAGCTCTCTAACCCCAAAAGGAGCTCATTCTGAATCACAAACTTTGTAGGCTACCATCAAAAAACTTTAGCTATAAATATAATGAAATTTGCCACTCCTACTTTCTTGTCCCAGGCACATATTTCTTGGGACATAATTAAAATAAGTATCTTAGTGCATTTTAAATTTTCAAAGAAATGTGTTAAGCTCTAATGTATAATTTTATATGCTCTCCTATAGCAATAAAATGTTAAGCACAATAGACTACAGACATAATAAGGGGTGGTTTAAAATTTTAGTTGAAATAGATCAGTCTAGCATCTCTTTTTCCTAGTTTAGTATTATCTCAAGTAAAAAAAAGATTTGATTTTTAAAGCTAAGTCTACAATAAAAATGAGAGGAATTAACATTGTGTACTGATAGGATATCTTAGACCTTTCATTGTCTGGGTAATTATGAGAAAAGTTCCCTGGGAAACATAAATATATAATATTTAAAAAGTGACAAGAAGGCTCCTAACAGTGTTGTCTTGTATAGCACTGTGCAGGTAGAAATATCACTTTATTATTTCTGGTAGCTAAACACTACCTTCCTCCTTAGGTGAGGTCTAGTATAGACCACCCACTCCCTCTTGAATCCTATTCCTCCACAATTAATGCTAGCATCCTTTAACCTTGGGAAATGTCATAGATCAGTGGATATCAAGATATCCTTTCTGTCTAAATGGGATTCTGCCCTTGACTCATACCTAATTTAAATACTGTGCATATTATATGATGTTTTGTAGAGTGATGACAGAGAAACAGATACAGCATCAGAAAGCAGTTACCAGCTCAGCAGACACAAGAAGAGCCCGAGCTCTTTAACCAATCTTAGCAGCTCCTCTGGCATGACGTCCTTGTCTTCTGTATGTAACCAAAGGCTCCATGTTAATATCTTTCTGCTGCTCTAAACATTGCTTTGCCTGCTTTGTAAAGTGACCTCCTATTGTAGTTCTTAGACTGTAAGGACACAAGCATTTTCTCTAATCCACAAGGGATTTCATATCCATTATAAATACACAAAATTTTTTGGATTTAAAAACTTCACAAATAAACCTAAATTACCAGAAGATGAGTCACTAAATTTTTCTGTGCAACAAATGGGGTAACTATTATAAAAACTTTATATCAGATATGCTTTTATATATTGTTTACAGACATAGAATTGTACCTATCTTTTTAATAAGCCTGTTAGTAAATATACTGATTCACATAAAAGAATAGGAGAGGTGTCCTTTGTCTTATAGAAGGATGCAGAAAGGGTTATAAAATGAAAACTCCCTAAGTATAGTTGCCTAGATTTGATTTGAGAGAATTTGACTTTACATAGAACTTCTTGCATACACTGAAGTAGTTGTATGTGCATTTAGTATAGAATGTGCATGTAGTATAGAAATATACATATATAAGTGTATTGAGATATACTTATCTAAATATTTTTATCATATACATACACATACATATATCTCACCAGGTATGCTAAACAAATAAGGAAGCTTTGCCTCAATTCTTACTAGCCTTGCATTTCTGAAACCTTTTTAAAGAAATCTATTTAAATTGATTTTCTGCTGATAATCTAATGTATACCCTTGGGAAGGCTTTAAACCCCTTTTCATCAATCATCCATTTTCTACCCTTTCTGACCTCTAAAAGTGCATGGCTCAGTAAGCATTTTCCTAGATTCAGTGGATGGATAAAATTCCTTTTCAGTGCCTTGGAAATTTAAGCAATGTGTCATTGTGATTTGTGGACCTAGAGTTTCTCACATTTTCTGTCTTTAGCATTTTAAATACTATGCATGCCTAAAAATGGAACTTTGAATGCCACTTAGCATGAAATCACCCTCCTTTCAAATGAGCCAGCATGTAAATAACTTAGCATTTCACTTTTCATCTATGTCATTTAGGAACAACTTAAACACACAAACAAACAAACCCTAACCGTGTATATCATGTCATGTTGTCTATATTGATATGTTCTTACACCCTGCTGAATTAACTGCTTTCATATAAGCTGGAGAAATAATGCCAAGCAGGGATTATGTCCATAGTTTTTGCTCTGAGACAAACACTGCATGTTTCTGATGCTTTCAGGTGAGTGGCAGTGTGATGAGTGTTTACAGTGGAGACTTTGGTAATCTGGAAGTGAAAGGAAACATTCAGTTTGCAATTGACTATGTGGATTCACTGAAAGAGCTGCATGTTTTTGTGGCCCAGTGTAAGGACTTAGCAGCAGCAGACATAAAAAAACAACGTTCAGACCCGTAAGTACATCTTGGAGTCACCTACTTTCTCTTAGTTTTCAAACTGAATCTTGTAGGAATAAAGAAGAAAATAAAAGAATTGAAAAAGAGTCTTTGTGTGACTTTGTTAAAAGGACTGTTTGAAAAGGTGGAGAGAAATGCTGTTTTATTTACTTTATAAACTTATATGTCAAACATTAAAATTATAAAAATCACAGAGAAACACAAAAAGTTTCAAGTTGGAAGAAACCTTTGAAGACATCTTATCCAGTTCATGCATATTACAGATAAGTAAATAAGGGATAGAGAAAACAACCCATATATGTGAATTCAGATAGCAGCAAAATTAAGAATGAAAACTTGAATCCCTGACTCTTTCCAGAACACTTTCAAATTTTTTAATGTTCTATGGTGTAAAAAAATAATTAAGATTTTAGAATGACATAGCTTCCATTACTTAAATTAAGTCCTACAGAAGAACTTTAGAGAAAATTATTAATTCATATTTTAAATCACAATTTTAATTGCATTTCATTTTATTTGCAAAAGTCAGATAGTATTCTCCACTCATCCCTTTGTAGAAGTCTAATTCTTAATTACTGTGCTGGGCCAAACCCAATATTTTTTCTTTCATTTTTAGTGTAAAAACAGTGGGGCCCAATGTTCTTCATTTTTTTAATTGGCGCAATTAGATTTGTGTCAAAATTAAATATTCCCCAAAAAACAATAACAAAAACTTAAAACAAACAAAACAATAACAACAATAAAAACCAAAACAAACAAAAAACTGGAAGCACCAAAGCCTTTTCTCAATAGAAAACTAACCAACAGAATTAAGCACTATTTTAGAGGCACTCTCCCTTCCCCGTACACGTTGGGAGGCCAGGGGGCAAAAATGAATTCAGAAAATTTCCCTTAAAATCCTTCAAAACAGGGTTGTGGTTGTGGCTCATCTAGCATGCATGAGGCACTGGATTCGATCCTCAGCACCACATAAATATAATAATAAAAAAGGTATTGTGTCCACTTGTAACTAAAAATAAATGTTTAAAAAAAACTTCACTTAATATTGTTTATCTATTCCATTAAAATCCCTTTCAGTATCTAATTATAAAGGTGTTGTTGTGAACATTTAGTACTTACTACTTTTCTCCATGTGGTTAAATAATTATTGCTGCTGTCAGTTTTCATTGTGTTTTTTTAAAATTAATTAATTTTAATTAGGTATATATGACAGCAGAATGCATTTTGATTCATTGTACACAATTGTAGCACAGCTTTTCATTTCTCTGGTTGTGCATGATGTAGCGTTGCACCATATGTGCAGTCATACATGTACCTAGGGTAATAATGTCATTGTGATTTTTAGGAGTAGACGTGGAAACATTTTTATCTTCTCTGACCTACTTGTTTATTTTGTCTTATTTTTAGATATGTAAAAACTTATTTGTTACCAGACAAAGGCAAAATGGGCAAGAAGAAAACAGTGGTGGTGAAGAAAACCTTGAATCCCGTGTACAACGAGATACTGCGGGTATATGTGAACTCTCTTACATAGGAAAATCCTAAATGCTGACCTGTGCAATTTAAATAGCCGTGTCTTCTTGGGTAGTATTTACACAGATAAAGTCAGTCACCAAGGAAAAAAGAAAAGAAAGGAATATAAATTTCTGAGAATCTGCTCTGTATGAGAGGCTGTCCATGAGTGTTATATGTGTTATGTCATGCCCTCCCTGTGCATCCCCTGCTGATGAGGCAAATGAAGCTCAGAGAGAGAAACTGGCTCAAGGTTACAATTTTGATATTTCTATGCTTAATTTTTTTTATGATTCCCATTACCATGAAGAGCAAGTCCATCCTTAATAACATGCATACCAGTCCCTTCCCAACCAGAGCTCTGACCTCAACTTTACTTTTTCATAATCTTTGTTCTAGTCATCTTATATTCCTTTCTGTACTCTGGAGGAAGTACATTTTCTTGACTGCTGTGATTTTCTGTTCTTCTGGGATGGAATAGTTATTCCCATATTTTTTCCCTAACTACCTCCTACACAGTTGTTAATGCCTCTTCCTATGTTCCTATGTTGTTAAATTCTAAGTTCCTTTGCTGTCTGCTGCCTCAAAAACCTTGTTTTATGACAAACTTATGCTAACACTCAGCACTTTATTCTAGTGGTTTGTTTGACACTAAATTTTATACTCCATGAGAGCTGTGCTGTGTTTATAGTTTGTATACCTTTGGAAAATTATATATCTGCATCTCAGATCTGAGAAATGGGGAAAATGATGGTTTGGGGATCTGCAAAAGAAAAATAGTAGTACTTACCAGTGCAGTAGTTGTAGATATTAAAGAGTTAATATGTGTGAAGTGATTAGCACAAATTAAACATTTAACAAATGTTCATAGGTAGTACACTGTGTAGGATAGGTGCCAAAAAATGTTTATGAGAAGGATAGATGGATGAACAGATGAATGGAGAATATACCTGGCTCACACACCCATAATTCATTTTCTTCTCCCAAACTCTATCATGCTGTCTTTGTTGTGACTAGCAGATCATTTAAAACTGTAAAAAGTGTTATTCATTACCTTTTTCTGAAAACTCTTTTTTTTTGGGGGGGTGGGTACTGAAGATTGAATTCAGGGGCACTTGACCACTGAGCCACATCCCCAGCTCTATTTTATATTTTATTTAGAGACAGGGTGTCACTTAGCACCTGGGTTTTGCTGAGGCTAGCTTTGAAATAGTGATCCTTCTGCATCAGCCTCCTGAGCTGCTGGGGTTACAGGTGGGCATCACCACGCCCAGCTGAAAACTCTTTAAGTATTTGATTATCCTCTGGGAAAAGAAGAAACAGTTAAATAAATTCTTAATCATCCATGGTGGAATTAGCCACCTGTGGATTTTCTGTAAGCAAGTTTTTAATTACTGTTTAACTGTGATATTCCCCACTACCTTTCTATTTCTGAATCAGCTGCTTCAACCCTATACTCAGGAAAAGCCAGCTAATTTAAATGGTACATGCAGAGAAAGGCAAGTTTGTACAACCAAAATGGGCAGTCATGTAATACATCATAAAGCCAAATGGGGATTATTTTTAGATTAGAAGTACTATTATTCTTTCTTGATTATATGTAATCAAGGATTAACTTATATTTGGCATGAAAAACTGTTGGATGACAAATATTCTCTGCTTGATCATGTGAAGCTAGGGAAAAAACAAATTTTTATTGTTTTTTGAAAAATATCTTGTTTTATGGGGATGTTGATAGGGAGGGGTGCATGATGGTATATAAGAACTCAGCACTTTCTGCTCATTTTCTCCATGAACCCAAAACTGCTCTAAAAAATAAAGTCTATTTGAAATGAGCCTTGTCCTCAGGTAGAAAAAGATAACTAGATTATATTTGATTTGCATTTTTAGACTGAATTTGATTTACATTATATCTAGTCTGAAAACATCCATCAAACATTGAATACTTGACTTTTGTTTTTAGAAAGCTATTACCAGCTATGATATTTGAGCCATAGTCTACTTTTCCTGAGGGGGGGGGGGTCGGGGTGGGAAGAACATCAGATATAATGAAAGATGAATTTTAGCTCTTTGAAATAAAATACTTAGAATAAAATGACTTTGCAATATTTTTGAGACTTGAAACCTAACAAATGAGAAAATTTGATCTATGCAGATGACTTTCTCTTCATCTCTGTGACATGACTTTGGAGTAAAGTAATGTTATTCATTGTTTAAATTTCTTCTTTGAACTGCAGTATAAAGTTGAAAAGCAAATCTTAAAGACACAGAAGCTGAACCTGTCTGTTTGGCATCGGGATACCTTTAAGCGCAATAGTTTCCTGGGGGAGGTGGAACTTGATTTGGAAGCATGGGACTGGGACAACAAACAGAACAAGCAATTGCGGTGGTACCCGCTGAAGCGGAAGGTAAGTTCGGAGGTCCTTGTTAGGTTGGTGTGTGACCTGATATGTAGGAAAAAAGTTTAGTGACTTAATTTATGGTGCTGATCTATAGTTTAGAGTCACTTTAAATTAGGGTGAACTTATTTAGCTTCTACATTCTGTGAAAAAAGAGGAAAAAGAACTATAGGGAGAATGTTTGAATCCTTTAACAACAAGTATTTCAGAGACTTTAGGAAGGTCATTTAAATAATTCCTTTCTTTGAAAATTGAGACATACTTTTAACCTAGTATTTGTTCAGATTTGATGTTTCATGATTTACTTGAAAGGAAAGTGTGTTATTTGGTTGTTGGATGTAATGTTTTATATCAATTAAGTCAATAATGGCTGCCAAAATCTTTTATATCTTGTATCTGTATACTATGAATTACTAAAAGAGATATGATTATGGATTTGTCTCTTCTTTTAATTTGCTGTTTATTTTTAGTTTATCTTACTAATATTTTGAATTGGCTAAGGCATGAGGATGGTGAGTTCAAAGCCAGCCTCAGCAGAAGCCAGGTGCTAGTAACTTAGTGAGACCCTGCCTCTAAATAAAATGTAAAATAGAGCTGGGGATGTGGCTCAGTGCTCAAGTGGCCCTGAGTTCAATCCCCAATACCTCTCCCCGCAAAAATAGTTTTATTTTTCTGTTGGATTGACTACTATCATTTTAAAATATCCTTTTTTACCTCTAGTAATACTTCTTGTCATAAAAATATGTTTTGTCTGTATAGCTCATTCATTCCGCTTCCATTGGTTAGAAGTTTGTTTCTATCCTTTGATTTTCATCCTTTCTGAATTCTTGTAGCTATGGTTTTATAAGAAATATTTTTAATTAGTCAAAATATTTGTCTTTTAATTAGATTACTTAGTGCACTTGCATTTAATGTAATTATTGACATATTTGGATTCAAATCTTAGTATTTCAATTTTTTTTCTTATTTCCACAATCACCTTCTTTGGGAGTAATCAATTATCATATAATTCCATTTTCCCTTCTATTAATATATCACTTACAGTTTCTTTTTCTTTATTAATTACTGTAGGATTATATTATTCATCCTTGCATTGAAAGTGTCTAGTATAAGGGGTATACTTCAATGGTAGAGCACTTCCCTAATATGCACAAGATCCTGGGTTTGATCTCCAGCACAACACACACACACACACACACACACACACACACATACACACAAAAGTGTCTAATACAAATTAGGATTTTTACCACTTCCAGGACAATGAAAGAAACCAAGACTATTTTAACTCTATTTATTCATTCTCTCATATTTGTAGTATTTTTATCATGTTTTAATTATGTGTATATTTAAGTCCCAGAAGACATTTTGTTTTATATAATCTGTACATTTAAATTTGACCATGTTTCTTTTCTTCTCTATATCTTTTTCTGCATCTCTGTGTAGTTATTTTTTTGTGTTCAAGACTTCCCTTTAGTTTACTTTAGGTGCTAGCAATGGATTCTTTCAGGTTTTCTTTGTATTATACTATCTTTTTCACATTAGACTTTGAAGGATATTTTTGCTCAGCTGCTAGGTTGTCAATTATTTCTTTCAGCACTTTGAAGCTGTCATTCCATTGTATTATGACTTTCATTTATATTGCAAAGTCAGTTATTAGTCTTATTTTTGTTTCTTTGAAGTTTATGTATTTGTTTCTTGTCATATTTTAGAATTCTTTTTCCTTTAATTTTTAGCAATTTTACTATAATAAACTGAGTGTAGTTTTCTTTGTATTTACCCTGTTTTTGGTTCACAAAGTTTCTTAAATCTGTGTCTTTCATCAATTTTGAATATTTCTCAGCAATTATTTCTTCAAATACTAATTTTGCCCTACTTTTTCTCTCTCTCTCCTTCTGGAACTTCCAATTACATGTGTGTTATATAACTTTTTATTCTATCTCATGTCTCATATTCTTTTCTGTATTTTATATTCTTGTTTCTCTATGCTTCAGGCTATTTTTTGGCAACCTATCTTTAAGTTCAATAATTTTATCTCCTGCTTCTACTCTACCATTTAAACCCATCAACAACAGAAAAATTATATTTTTCAGATTTAGATTTTCATTTGATTGTTTTGATTCCTTTTCACTCATAAATAGTATAACTATAGTAAAATTATTACAAGCATATATTCAGTATTTTAATCATTTGTGAGTCTCTCCTATTTCTTTTTAAATCCTGATTTGATCACTTGGGCCTTTGTCTTTGTGTTCCTGTTCACTTTTTATTGCATGAAAAAGTTTAAGAATAATTTGAAAGGGTATACTTTACTCCTGAGGGATAAAATACAGATAGACCACCTCAATCCAGTCTGAGAGTGAGCTGACAATTTAAGGATATGCATTTCCCAAAAGTTCCCAGGCAATGCTGCTGCTGCTCACCTAGAGACCATAAATTAAAAGCCACTAGTCTAGGATATTTTCCAGTGTCATTCATTCTTAGGAGATAATCTATCCCAATTTTTGTGCCCTCAGCCCCATGAGATTGCCAAAAGCGCTGCTCAGCTCAGCAGTGTCTTTCTGCCAGATTTTTTATGCTCTTAGTTTTGCACTATGTAAAAATAGCTAATTCTTCAAAGTGAAAAGCAGAGAACAATGTTGGGCTCTAAGATCTTGTCCATTTGAGTCCTTTTCTGTCTCAATAATTTTTTTTTAACTCCTTCAAATTGATTTTTTATTTTTTTTAAATCTTAATATGAGTGATGGTGTAGTCTAAGCCAGGCCATCAGAGCTAGAAATGATAAACATATATAATGTCAACCATTATTTAGTATCATAATAAAACAGTTCCACTAAAAACATAGTTCCCAAATATTGCATCAAAATCATTTGAGGCACCTGTTTCTAGTCCTACCCAAGGTCTGCTGAATCTGAATTCCTCAGAAGGTGTCAATAGCATTTCTGATACATATACATGTTTTGGAACTAAATAATCATATTTGAAAGTAAAACTCCCCCCTCCATGCTTGAAAATAACAGATATGCATATTAAAATTTTTGTCCAGTCATTGTAATTCTTAAACTCCTATGCATTTGGTCTATAATAATCAGGTTAATACAGCTTTGAAAATGAGTTGACTTGTTCACCCCACCTTCCCATGCTATCTCCCATATTTCTTTAAAGAAAGAGAATGCAAATTGTTTTATGTGCTGGCTGAATAACTAACAAAATTTATGTGTTTTGATAAAATTGAAAGCATCTTAGTTCACCTCTCCCACCTCCAAACAAACCAATCTGATTTCTCCACCATCTTTGAGACTAAAGGCCATGAAATGTTTACTGGGTTCTCTGCAGGGTTTTCTAAGATTCACAGCTTTGTTTTCCAAGTTACAAAAATAATAGTTTAATTATGATGCAGAGGAAACTTTTAAAATAGCGTGAGTTATACATAGTCATAGAAATAAAACAGGTATGGCCCTGTAACAAAGTACCCACAAACAGGATAAAATATCTGTGACTCACACTTGCTGATATTCCTTTATTTTTCAGACAGCACCAGTTGCCCTTGAAGCAGAAAACAGAGGTGAAATGAAGCTAGCTCTCCAGTATGTCCCAGAGCCAACCCCTGGTTTGTACTGATTTTCTATTCAGAGCCATGCTCTTTGCTTATCCCTTATCTCTCCAATGATTTATTGTTATATTTTCAAAGATGAAGCTCTAAATAAACTTACTAAGTTAATAAATGTATAAATCAAATGAATCAATTCTCTGTTGTAAACTAGATAACTCATTTTTTATTATTGTGGCAAAAAATCATATAACATCTTAACCATTTTTAATCACATCACTCAGTGATGTTAAGTATATTTACCACTTTGTGAAACAGATCTCCGGAACTTTTTCATTTTGCTACTCTGAAACTCCCCCTTTCCCCTATTTCAGTGCTGTTTTCTATTTCTATGAGAAATTCTCATTTTTTCAGTCCATTATACAATCCTTATTTTAAGTTTCCCTTCACTCTTCAAAAAGTTTTTATCTTCACCATGTGAATGACCATTCCTTTATTCATAATTTGGGCCTCATGATAATGCTGTGATAAAAATGGAACTTGAGTATGTTTTTTCACAGGTAGGAATTGGAAGAATTCATAGGAAGTCCTTAAGAAATCAGAGCTCACCGGTCTTCCATTCTCAGTCTTATTAATTTTTTTTCTCAAGATTACTAATCACATCCTTGACATTAAGGCCTCAAGTCTTCAGTTCAGTTTAGGAATTAAAAAACTGGAAGAAACTAAATGCCAGGTCCTATCCCCACCCTGTTTCTCAAGAAAATTCCCCAGGGGGTTATCCTTAAGAGTCTATAGGAATGTTATGATTGAAACTAGTGGTTACAGATTCAAATATTTTCAGTAACAAGGTAGTAAAGTTAGTGATATGAAAGAAATAATAGAGGTGAGGGCAGTGGCTGAACTAGAAAAGGTATTCTATTTAAGTTTAAAAAAAAAAATCAGAGGGCAAGCAGGACACATCTTTAGGCCAGAATCCTGCCAGACATCGTCTTGTAACTTCTGGATCCTCCTAAAAGGCAGATTTTTTTTTTTTTTTTTTTTGCATATAATTTGTATCCTGTCATTTATGGTCAACATGCATAGAAATGCTAACTTCATTGCCCTTTTCCCCTCTGTCTCTTTGTGGTGTGGATCAGGAGAATGGTATATTGTGGTGGGCTCTACTTTGTCTGAGTCTCCCTTATGTAGGTTTTCTTCCCTGGGATGACTTCCTATTCTCCTCAACCTATCCAAGCCTTAGATGAAGTCCCATATCCTCCCTAATGCTTTTGCAGACTATATTAGCCTTCATTGACCACATTATTTTCTAGAATATTGCAGTAATAACTTGGCATTTCACTTTACATTGCATTTTATAGTTTTATTTGAACTAGTCTCTCCTGCTTAACATTTAATCTATACTCCAAGGGTATAAATTATTTCTTGTATATCTAATGACATTCCAATCACAGGGATGAACATATTATAGATGATCATTAAGTACTGTTTGGTTTACTGATTGAGCTACACCATCCAGAAAAACCTGATATTGTTCCTCCGTCCATGTGTACCCCATCTGGACAGCAACTTCAGACTAAACCAGCTTATTGGCAATTATACATAATATTAGCTAGTATGTATGCATGTACAACAGCCCTATAAAATACAAACAAACACTTTCAACAAGAAAAATGGCTATAACTATGCTAGGACCTATTTGGTTACTTCATACTCAGATACGTTTAAAATTCCTTCTATCAGCACCAATTGATAATGGTGTTAATATTTGAAAGGATTATGTATTTCATTGAGATATTTTTAATATAGCTATAAATGGATAACTCATATTCCTAATATCTGATCTTGTCAAACCAAGCAAAGCTCTCCAAAAAGGATGAAATACTGTGTACTTAGAATAAATATGATTTTTTTTATTCTTATAAGTTATTTTTATGGAGTTCTCTGAGTTTAGTGCAGCTGGACTATGAAAGATAGAGTTAGGCATATATAGGTTTTGTCAATTTGATACCATCAAGCACTAGCTAGTAGCTAGCATTCCTGTGCTAGACCATTTTAGGGCTGATACCTTTGGGTGCAATATTGCCAAAAGAGAAATGGCAGTAAAACTTTTTTCTATTTGTTCTCTCCAGGTAAAAAGCTTCCTACAACTGGCGAAGTGCACATCTGGGTGAAGGAATGCCTTGATCTGCCACCACTAAGGGGAAGTCATCTAAATTCTTTTGTTAAATGGTAACAGCATTAATGACTCAGTCTTCTTCAGTTCTTCTATAGACTAGCCTTTGCTGGCTGGTTTCAGTTTTCTGTATCTGTGATGTTGAAATTCATCAATTATAGCTTAAATGAATTTACTTGGTATAATGGTGATTTAAACTAGAGGAATCTGTAACATGAACTTCCAAATCTTCATTTAGTTTTAAAATCATAAAACTAAGAGGTCATATGTACAAATGGAACTAGAGACCTCAAACTCAGCTAAGCAACATCTTCTAGAGGTACATCTGTTGGTGAGGGCAATAATTAATACAAAAAAATTTATCAAATTTCTAATGGTGGGATATCATTCTCCTTGACTTCTTTGTAAACAGGAAGCATTTCTCCTTTCCTTTGTCCCACATGTTTTTGATCCATCTGCAAAGGACTCTTGTATCAGACTGCAGATATTTGGAAAATGATTTGCTAAGCAACCCCCTACTAAGAGTTAGCTCATAGAGCTTAAAACTGTTGGGGCTTTTAAAGGGTAAACTTTTTTCTCTGTTATGTGTAAAAAGTGACTGAACCTAGTAAGTAATAATTGAATAGGTATTATGATGATCTAACTCTCTCTAATTTTATCTATATAGAGTCTATTAGAAGACAAATTGTAGCTATTTAAATATATGTGACATAGTTTTAGGTATTTATGACTTTATCATTTCCCTGTGTATATTCTTCATAGTTATTCACAGTTATTCACTGGTAAGAGTTTTCAGCTCAGGTCAATCTCCCATTGTGAGACCACTTTCAGATCTTCTTGCCTTAACAAGAAGCATTATGTATTAAATTCCTTCAATTATTACCATAAGTAAGACATAAGTAATTGAAAAAAAACAACATTTTTTTTATTCCCAAGGTCAACCTAGCAAGTTGATTTCTTTTTTCAAATGTGTATAAGAGTAAGTCTTTATGCCACCATAAAGCATTGGGATAACCCATGCTTCTAAAATTTAAGAAATCCTCAAGCATTTGCTATTGTATAAAGCACTTACTTACCACAGACACTGAACTAAGCATTTTGCATGTTTTATTAATTCTAAGATCAACCTTATGAAGTCAGCAACACGATTCCCACTTTGTAAACCAGAAGCAAGTGTCTGAGAGGTGAAGCAACTTCCCCTAGAATGAACAGCAAATAGGTGGCAGAGTCAAGATTCAAACCAGGTCTGGGCAACTTTGTCCAGGTCTTTGCAGCATAATGTATCTTCTCCTACCCTTCCCCAAACCGCCAACACTCTCTCCATACCTTTTCCTCCATTGCTGATCTTTAGTAGCTGTGCTAAAGTATATTGAAAGAATAAGTGTTCACTCTTATTAAAATGCTCTCACAACAATGCCTCTTTTTTTGTAGTACCATCCTTCCAGACACAAGTAGAAAAAGTCGCCAGAAGACAAGAGCTGTAGGGAAAACCACCAACCCCATCTTCAACCATACCATGGTATACGATGGGTTCAGGCCTGAAGATCTGATGGAAGCCTGTGTAGAGCTCACTGTCTGGGACCATTACAAATTAACCAACCAGTTTTTGGGAGGTCTTCGGATTGGCTTTGGAACAGGTAATGTTTCTTACATTTTAAATTCTCTGTGAACCAAATTCCCCTGGAGACACTAGAGGGTTGTTTGTTGCTTTGCTTCTTCCTAGTGAAAATAAATATCCTGTCTCCATAAAGTTTAATGAAATGAATGAGTGAAGGGATGTCAGACTGTATGCCAATGGCTTTCAGTATGAGAAATAACAGGGTGTCCTGTCTGTTGATACAGAGCTTAATTTATTGTTGGTGGGAGGGGTATGGGGAACAGAAATGTCTATATCACTCTTCTACCTTGAAAAAATATTTATGGTCCTTTGAGACTAAAGGTGTGTTTTTAATAATAGCAACTAACATTTATAGAGACTAGTCACTGTATTCAATGCTTTATTTGCATTATTAATTCATTTAATCCTCATAATAGTTCTATGAGGTTATTAATAATATATTTCTCATTACACATATATACCACAATTTTTCATATCTCTGTTTGTATATTAAGTATGTTGACACCCAATTTGAGTCTTCTTAAATGAACTTGATTCTTTTTTTTTTATTGGTTGTTCAAAACATTACAAAGCTCATGATATATCATCTTTCATACATTTGACTCAAGTGTGTAATAAGAATTGTAATGCAAAAAAACCCAAAATACATGTATAAAGGCATGCTTTGGCGTAACTACTTTATATACAAAGATATGAAAGAGTGTGCTTTATATGTGTAATAAGAATTATAATGCATTCTGCTGTTGTGTATTTAAAAAAATTAAATCTATTAAAAAAAGTAATAATATACTTCTCAAAAGAACCAATATTCCAAGAAATTAAGTAACAGAGCTAATAAGGGACAGAGCCAGAATTCAAAATTGAGTCTGCTAGGTGCCAAAGCCTAACCACACTTGCAGAATACTCCAAACCCCTCTATGCTGCTGACAAATTGTTATCTGTTTTATATTCATATGAAGAGAAGTACTTAGTCTGAGAATGATCTCAAAAATGTGGTCTACTCAGATGGTCAAATAGTTCTTTTTTATGTGATGTCCCAGATCTGCTTTCTGGTTGTATTAAAACTCTTTATAGATGTCTTCTATTGGTGCTTATAGTTAGGGAATAACAACACCGCTCCCCCCCAATACCATTTCCCCAATGGGCTATTCCATTCTAAATGCAAAGTCCCCCCAACACATACCTTCTTTTTTTTTAATTGTTAAATCAGGTAAAAGCTATGGGACTGAAGTGGATTGGATGGATTCTACTTCAGAGGAGGTTGCTCTCTGGGAGAAGATGGTGAATTCCCCCAACACTTGGATTGAAGCAACACTGCCCCTCAGAATGCTTTTGATTGCCAAGATTTCCAAATAAGCCCAGAACCTACTGCTCCTCTGCTGAAAACTACTACAGAGGTCAAATTGGATCTTGAAAATCTGACTACATGGACAAAGATTCTCGCTTCCTTCTGTTGCCACCAATAAAGACTACACAGCATGTTGAAGTCATCTGCATGTGTTTCTTGGATTACAAGGGCCCAAGGGACTTAAATACTGACAAGATATGTGACTTACTTGTAACTCCAACATTAAAGGAGATACCTGAGCAAGTTAGAAAAATTGAACTGTTGCTGCTGCTTCAAAGATTTTTCTGCCAAAAATTATTTCATTAGGAGTATTTTTAACCAACAGAGTGTTCTGGTTTCACACCACATTTGTGTTATGGTTAAACCTGCCACTTGATTATCCCAAACCCCTGCAAGTACTGGTACTTGTAAATAGGTAGATTGTAGAAAAAAGTAACAAAAATACTCCTGGGGTAGCCTTGGAGAGGAGCAACATCAGTGATGACAAAGAATTACACAATAAGATAACTATTTACCCTGTAATCTCTAATAATCTGGAATTCCATGTTAGGGCAATAAGAGGAACATGACTGAGCACATTTCTACCTTGAGAAACTGCTTTTTCTTTCCCCCAGTCTCAAGTGTACTTTGATGCCACCCACTGGCCATAAGTGGAATTCAGCTCTTGGTTTATTTTGGCTTAATTTGAAAGTAGGTCTCAAGTTTGTATTTTGTATAGAATATGTTTTTAAAAAATTTGCCTATATATGATTGTTTTCCCCATAACTTTATTATATTAAAGCAGTATAATGGTAGCCACAGATGTGCTTTGCAACAAAGTTTTAATTAGAATATAAATTGTTAAATTTTATTGTATTTCCTATATATGTATAATTTTCATAAAATATTTTGTAAAAACCCTTAGAATAAATTATCATACGATTTAAATTGTGTTGTCAAATTAACCTGGCTTTGTACTTTAAATGAAACCCTTTATAAGTAGGAATCATAAAATCTAAACTGCCTAAAAAGTCTTATGAACTTGGGCTAATATTATTCTAGAGTCTTCACTGTAACTTTTGGCACTATTTCCCCCAAGCAGACAGATAATATAGGTTAATATTTATTCTTAAAAATTTTTCTCCAGAGAACTCTTGGGATGATTTTAGTACATGAAATTTACTCCTCCTTAGGACTCAACTAATTTGCTTTTCTCAAAACAAGTGCCGATTTAATGTAGGTTTGATGAAGCCTAGATAATAAATGAGTATGGCGTCTTACAACAGGTATCTAGTAAATGTTATCAAAACCTCTAACTGCTCGCCTCCTTGCCCAAACAGATACTAGATGGCCTTGTGTCCACTTATCAGTAAGAGACTTACCTAGGACAACACCCCTTCCACTGTCTCTCTAGGTCTTTTCTGGGAGTATTTAACTCTATTCTCTTTGACCTTAAAGAAGGGAAAGATGAGTTAAGTAGAGCTCAGCCTGGAATGCAGTAACCATCAGTGTAAATCCCATCCTGGCTTGTCCATGTCACAGAGTGGACAAGTTCTTTGTTCTGTTACATGTTCAACTACCTCCTAGCATCCAGCCAACTCTGGGGCACTAATGCGATAGGTTCTGGTATGCACTGACCTAGGATCAGGATTGCCTGCATCTTCCGATGCTCAGATCCCTCACCTCCCAAACACCGTGGGTGGGCAATAGAACCATCTATCCACAGGGGGTTTCACACATTTTCTTCTGGAAAGGAAAATACAAATTATAAATTTGATCTTATCTTACCACAGAAGAAGGCTAAGTGTGAGCTTCATGTATTTTAAAATGTAAGCAGCCTGAAATCTTCTGTAAAATCAGGTAGAAGGGTTTTTTTGAGCCAGTGTGACTCTTAGGCAAAGACTTGCTGATCCTTCAAAGCATGCTTCCTGAAACTGGAGGCATTTCCCTAAACTGCATGTTTTAGGGCCTTTTAAGTCCCACCCCCCACCCCCTGGAAACCTAACTGGAAAAAAGCCCAACAGGGGGATTTATTGGACAGACACTGGGTTAGCTCATGGAATTAAGCAACTGCTTCAGAAACCTAGGTTAATTTGGGGGACTTGCAGACTGAAAGTAGGAACTCAGATGCTATCTTTTCTCTCTCAAGAAGTGGGAAATAGCACCTCAGGTAGCCCCAGCATCACAACCTCCCAGTTAGATTACTTGTCCTTCTTAGGTTCTATTTGAGAAATCTCTGAGAGAAACTGGCCAGGTTTGCATCACATTCCCACCATGGAACCATTCACTGTGGCCAGGAGTAGAGGCAGTAAGGTTTCATAATTAACCCGTCTTCAGTAATGTGCCTACCCTGTGGCCTTGGGGAAATGGTCCCTAGTTAGAAGAATAGAGTGTTGTTTAAACATGGATGGTGGAGAAATGAATAGTAGGGCATTCACGCCACTTTTGTCTCAAAAATATTTCAAAAATTTTAAATGAAGTAGTACATCTAAGAATCTTCTCTGGTGACTCCTTCCAGAGAGGCCTAAATTCCCCCATCCATCATATCTGCTACAACTTCTAAGGAAGTAGTAGTAATCCTGAGGACCCCATGGCCTGCTCACATGACCTAAGAGTCCACCAAAAGCATGATTACTGTTAACCTACCACTCTTCCATTCTCCCAACCTATGGTTCCCAGATAATGTGCTTGGTCCTCTTTTTACATATCCCTGTCATTCATACTTACTATCAAATAAGAAGTTCCTGAACATCTGCTTTCACTAGCATTCTCATTCCCATTCTGCTTTGGGATTGCTCTCCTATCTTCTCTCCTGTCTCCACTCCCTCCCAGGCTTATGCACTAATTTCTTTCCTTTATTTCATGAAACAAACTTTGTCCCCACACACTTAATCAAATTACAGAACATTCCTTCTGATTTTTTGGCTAATTTGTTCCAGAAAACTAGTTTTCCTTTAGCTTCATGAAGAGAAGCCTCTCCCATATCCAGTACCTCAGCTAGCATGTAGGATCCGATTTCAGACCTTTGCTTCTTTATTTACCTCTTTTTTCTAAAAATATGCCATCCAGTTACATCAGGGAATGGAGAGTAATGGTTAAGTAGCTTCCAGAAGAGAGGATTTGGATTTGAATCTCCCAGTTAAACCACTTAGTGGCAGTGTGACCTTGGGCAAATTACCTAACTTCTCCATCTTGTCTGTTGAAGGGGGGATAAAAAAGGAACTTGTATTTATTCTGTAGGCAAAAAATACATGAATCAAAGTGTTCATGCTCAACAAATAGTTCTCAGAAGAATACTTGCTGTTATCATTATCCCCTTCACTCCCTCTTAAGATCATCTACCATCCTTCCAACTAACCTCATTTAGTTGGCTCCACAGAATAGGGAATATGTATCAAACACCCTGGATTCTTAGTACCTTGACCTTGATTTAAATGTCCTTAGTCTCCATTCCCTTTCAGCCACATGTATCTATGAATTTCATAGGTATAGTTCCCTATGACCTGGAAACCATTCTGCCTCTGAAACATTAAATCCAAACATCCCACTCTGACTAAAATCTTCTATACTTTCAGTTCATGATTCTTTAACATCTATTCTTAAAATGCATCCATAAAGCTGGGTGCAGTGGCACATGCCTATAATCCCAATGGTTTGGGAGATGGAGACTGAGGAGATCTCAAGTTCAAAGCAAGCCTCAGCAAAGTGAGAGGCTAAGCAACTCAGTGAGACCGTGTCTATAAATAAAATACAAAATAGGGCTGGAGATGTGGCTCAGTGGTCAAGTGTCCCTGAGTTCAATCCCTGGTACCACCCCTCCCCACTCAAAAAATGCATCCATGACTTCAGTCCCTAAAATCTCTATCAGTTGCTTCCCATTATCATTCCTCTCTCCAGTCAGCCACTTTCTGACAAATAGCCTTAACTTACTCCCATTTCTTTCCACTGAATACCTACCTCCCAGCACTATCACAGATTACAGCCCTACATAAGTTCAACTGAAACACTCTTCTCTTATGCCCTTAGTTAGAGAAAAATCACACATCCACCCTGCCTGCAATATATATGAGAAACTGACAGAGAAGATAGTGTTGGTAGCTTTACATCTATAATATTTTGTTTGTTTTTTGAGATCCTTTCTAGTTCCTGCCACTCTTACTTTGATTCCGTGAGTTCCTTCAATGTTCTGTGAGGCAATAAGTCCCCATTAGCTTGGCCAAACCAAGTTGAGTTTCTGACAAAATAGTCATGACTAATACTCCCCTCTTCATCAAAGACTGGTTTATACCCTTCCTTCTGTCTACAATATACTTGGTTCTTACCATTGTATTCATAAGAGGAGTGATATGTCTGATTTCTCCAAGATTACATTAGCAGTTACCACACTGAATTGCTGATAGTATTTGTGTGTCTCCATCACTAAGCTGAACTCATCTTGAGAGCTAGAATTGCATAATAGACATAATCATTTCTCAGTACATGTGAGACGAATGAATGAGCAAATGAACAAACAAAGTGAGACTTAAGATTATGGGCTTTGTTATAAAAAGATCTGGATTTGAATCTGTCTTTATTATTTATTCTTTGGGTGATCTGGTGGCAATTTGCTTCACCTCTCTGAGACTTGTTTGTTTTTTTTTTCCCCCCTATAAGCTATAAAATATAGACATAAATGCCTGGTTCTCCAGAATATTGTTGGGATTAAAAGAAGATGTTCAAATGCCCAATACCATGTATTTATTCTATTTAATTTTAGCTCAAAAAGGAAAAAAAAATCCTTTGGGACAAAGTTTATAGTATCATATTAATTTTAAAAAGAAAGACAAACTCTCTCCATAGATAGAAACTCTCTCCATAGATAGATAGAGCTATCAACATTTTAATAAATAAAAACATTCAAATAAAAAAGAGATATTGAAATACTCAACAAAGGCAGGTAAAGGAGACTCATTAGTTTCCCTTAGGGAAAGCAATGGTCTGCTTTTATGCTGGACTTTTGAGAAGGGAATATTCTGGAAACTTTCAGAATTGAAGGTAGCTGGAAAAAAAATAATTGAACAAATAAAATAATCATGACACAGAGGAGTCAAAGGTGATCATTAAACTTCTTTAAGGAGAATGAAAGTATTTATTTTGTTAAGTATTCTTAGCATCTAGCACTTTATATTGCAAATACTTACTGAATTAAATTAATGAATCTTGTGATATTCTCAGCCTTGATAAGTAATCTGTGGATATGATGCTACTTAAACTAATTTTTATATAAAGAAATAGAAACATTTTTTTAAATGTGAAAAAATGATGTCACAGACAAATATTTGCTGAGTGTTCACTGTATGTAAGGAACTTAGAAAGTTAAAAAGGAGGGGGAAAGCATCCATACTGTCATTCTGAAGAAACAACTACTATTCATATTTTGAGTATTTTTCTGTCTTCTTTTCCTTTTCATAGGAAATATATTTAAAGAATTCTTTTTATTACACCATACAACCATATATATATAAACACACACACATATATATGTATAACTATATATATAAACTATATATATATATATATAAAGTGATCAACAAATAAAATTTTCAATATATTTAAAATTAGAAGAAGAGCATTGTAATTTTCTAGTTACTTTCCTTTTCCTTAAATATCCTATGTTTGACATTTAAGGAAAAGTGAAAAATTCTGGTAAGTATAATTCACATTTTTAAATCTTTGGAATCTACTTTCACAAAACTTCAATATCCTATAATTTAAATACTTGTTAAAATTTCAGCTTAGAAAATCTCCTTGCCTTTCTGTATAAACAAGAAATTCATGATTTGGGAAATGAGACTTAAACTTTAAGATTAAAGGAAAAATCTGGAACTCTGTTTTGTTCCCAGTGAGATGTGAAGCATTTTAAAAATCCATCTGACATCTATAATGACACAGGTTTTTCTTTATCATCATGACTTAGGAGATATAAAGTTGGACCCCCAGAAATAGTGATTACAGGGATAGTCAACTGTTTTGTCTATCTTAGCATTAAGATTATTCTAAATAAGTTTTGTTTCTTATTAAAGTTATCTAACATAAATATTTGCTGCGTCATTAAGATTTACCTATAAATTATGTTTAATGGCTATACAATATACTGTTGTATGAACATATCATAATTTTCTTAACATTCCCCTCTTTTGGACATTTAGGTCTCCAGCTTTTAGTTAATGTAAACCATATTGTAATGAAAAGCTTTGAGCAAAATGTTTTCTTTCAGATTATTTTCCTAGTAAAGATCTACCTAAAGGGCAATTTTTAGTTCAAAAGACATAAAAAATGTTTTAAGTTCTCAATATATACAGTCAATTGATTTTCACCAACACCATATACCTGTCCTTGGTAGTCATAAGGAGATTTTTTTTTTTACTAATTTGATAGATTATATGGTATCTAATTTTAACTTGCACTTGTTGGATCATTGTTGAGACTCAATTCTTGGTCATTTTTATTCCCTTTTTTGTGAATTTAATTATCCATTTCTCTTTTTAACATGTTAATGTTTTATTGGCATTTATAAGCCTTTATAAAAATGTTAATTTTGTCTTACATTTATTAGGGATATTCTCATTCATTCTCATTCTCTCTCTCTCTCTCTCTCTCATTGGAATTCCTTCAGCACACATTTATCTGAGTCTCTCCAATGTGCTAGGCACTGATGTAATCATCAAGGAAGAAACACCTTCCATGCTTGATCTCATAGTCTAATTAGATCATCTCATAGTCTAATGGGAGAGGCAGGCAGGTAAAGCAATGATTGTAATAAAGCTTTCACAGGCTGCACTAAGAGTACAAATAAAGTTATAGTGGATATGCTAAAAGAGGTATGTGGACAATTCCACATGTAAGGGCCACAAATCCCTTCCCAGAAAAACGATTCTTAATTAAGTATAATAATCTTAGTAAATTAGCAGAGTGACAAGCTCCAAAGTGGGACAAGGCATTCCAGACAAAGCAACACCTTTCCACCAGGCCAGAAACCTGGTTGGTACGGGAAACTTCTGTATTTGGATTTGCTAGAAAGTAAAATGTCAGGCAAGTTCAGAGGATGAAGGAACTGGAAAAACCTCAGAGGTCACATAATTTAAAAAATTACAAGTAACTACAGATTTTCAATGAAGTCTAATCAAGCTGCTTTCTTCTGTTCTCTTACATAATGTCTAAGAAAGTGCTTCTTGGCCCAGGATTTGATGTTTACCTTTTCTTTTACTA
The DNA here is from genome assembly GCF_048772815.1 of Callospermophilus lateralis. Taxonomy (NCBI): domain Eukaryota; kingdom Metazoa; phylum Chordata; class Mammalia; order Rodentia; family Sciuridae; genus Callospermophilus; species Callospermophilus lateralis. The sequence continues at coordinate 139,272,574 of NC_135306.1, forward strand.
GAAGAAAATACTTTGATTTTACTTAACCTTACGTTGGACTATTTAATCCATCTGAAATTGACTTTGATGAATAAGAAAGTAAGCCTCATTTGTATCTCTTTTTTTCTGTTTTAATATGTATTACATCTATTTTCATTAAACTTTTATGTGATCTTACTTTGCTAATTCAGGGAGTGGTGAATTAAAAAAATCTATTTTCATATAAGGACAGTGGTAGGTGAAATGATGGAAATTTCACTGGGATTTGCTCGTTCAATATTTAAATATCAAACTGAGTGGGGCCAAACATGAGGGAGCAAACTCCCAGCCACTTAGGGACCTGGCTCTCAAGGAGTACTACTGCTACTTTGTGTTCATAAATTGCACGTTTTTGAGAAGACAAAAATTACAGAAAGTAATTTATTCTCCCGACAAGTGAATGGGGAAGAATGAGAAGGGATAAGATGGTATAAACTTGATTTGTTTACTCCTACTGGAAATCAGGGGGAGTCAGATTTCTTCCCTGGTGTGGGCTAAGAATTGAGTGTGGTTAGCATCTCTCTGGCTGTACAAGCCAGATACTGACTGTGAACTGAGGGATCCTTGGTTAGAAAGCAAGGGTAACTTGACAGATTTGCTTAGGATCCCCTCCCCCCTTTTCCTATTGTTACTTCACAGCATTCTGAAGACCTGCCCACCAATTACAGGACTCTTTACTGGAAAAGTCAGCTGGAGTGCCAAGAGTCCCTAGCAACACCCTGAGGCTTTTGAAATCAGCGTGGGAGAGACTGTGTGGTCAGCTGTTAGTGGAGGAAAGCTTCTATGCCTCAGGAAGAGCAGTCACCTGGGATGGACACTCGACCAGGTGAAGAACCCTTAGATAAGCAAAATGAAAAACAGAAAAAGGAGGAAGAGGAGATGGAGTTTAAGGAACTGGAAGGGCTGAGGGAAGCCTTGGCAAACCTGAGGGGGCTGTCCGAGGAGGAGAAGGGTGAGAAGGCAATGCTTTGCTCCCGTATCCAAGAGCAGTCCCAGCTCATCTGCATTCTGAAGCGGAGGGCCGATGAGGCCCTGGAACGCTGCCAGATCCTGGAGCTGCTCAATTCAGAGCTGGAGGAGAAGAGGATGCAGGAGGCACAAAAGTTGAAAGCCCAAAGTGAGCATGCCCTGAAACTGGAGGACCGTTTCAGGACCTTGGCAGCCAACCACGAGTTGATGATCCGCTTTAAGGATGAATACAAGAGTCAGAACATCAAGCTGAAGGAAGACAATGAGAAGCTGAAACTGGAGAACAGCAATCTCTTCAGCCAGGCTCTGAAGGACAAGGAGGCCAAAGTATTGCAGCTGACCACTAAGAGCGAGGCCCTCACCAAGGAGCTGGAGGCTCTGAAAGAGAGGTGTGCTCAGGATGCCTGCCAGGCACAGGCCCGAGAAAAGGAGCTGTTGGAGCTACAGAGCCAGCAGGACCGCGCCCACAACAAGGAGACAGAGCAGCTGCGCAGCCAGCTGCAAAGCCTCCAGCAGCAGTACCAACAGGCCATTGAACAGATGGCAAAGGCCCAGGAGACACACAGCAGCCTGAGTCAAGAGCTGCAGGACAGGCTGCAGACCATCACTCAAGAGAAAGAGGAGCTTCTGCAGCTGTCCATGGAGAGGGGCAAGGTGCTTCAGAACAAACAGGCAGAGATCCGGCAGCTTGAGGAGAAGTTGGAGGCAGCAGATATGGCTAGGAGGCATGCGCTAGAGCGCTTTGAGCAAGAGGCAGTGGCTGTAGACAGCAACTTGAGAGTCCAGGAACTTCAGCGCAGAATGGATGGGATCCAAAAGGCCTATGATGAACTCAAGCTGCAGTCAGAAGCCTTCAAAAAGCACAGCCTAGATCTTTTAAGCAAGGAGAGAGAACTCAATGCCAAACTCCGCCATCTCTTTCCATAAGGAAGCTTCCCCTGCTTCTTGTCTTCGATTAATAATTTAAATATTTGTGCCTTAAATTATGGCAAGAGCAAAGATGATACTCCATTTATTATACTTTCAAGCACAAAAGGCAATTTAAAGAAAACCCACTTGACTATAACATTGCTGTTGTTACTACTGTAAAGCTAACGCTAATTTTCAGTTCTACCATCTAGAATACACAAGACTTACAGAGTTCCTTCTGTGCCCTTGAAGTCTTCCTAAATTTGCCATCAATAACTCCCTCATTGCATAACTTATTCATTCTTAATTTCAGATATCTTTATATATCCTGAGATTCTAAATTAGCAGCTCCTATGATTCAAGTGTATCTAAAATGTACAATAAGATGTGCACAGTAACTGTAGATGGGTAGGCTTATTGTCTCACATAGTTAAGATTGCAAGCAAACATATTAGCATAATAGCATGAATACATTGCAGAGAAAAGAGCTATTTATTTTGCATTAGCTCAGCAAACAAAAATTTAGAAAAGTAATTTATTTACCAAAATAGGCCACCTTTATTGTAGTCATTCTACATGAGCAATAAGATTCAAATGAGTTAAATCAATTTTATTTTTCTTAAAGCTTGGATCTCATCCCATTTTCTTAGTTTTCTCCTTAATAAAAACAGGATTTGGTTGTGCAATAATGCAAATATCAATAGTTTCATTTAATATTGTGTAATATGTTAATAGATAAGAGGCCTCAATTGGGGGTAACAAGTCATAGCAGACCATTAATGACTTATATAGTAACTCATAGGTATTGCTTTCTGTTTCTATTAGTATATTTTCCTGTAATTAACTTTTTCCTCTTTTAAAAAATAACCTAAGATGAATGTATATATGTATTCTTAGGCATTTTTGTAGGAATACCTCAATTTTGTAAGAAGAGTTATAAAAACACAGTAGTTATCATTTATATTTATGTGAAATTCTGAAAATTCTTAAGGGTAATTGTTTAAATATACTTTTTATTTCCCTATTTTCCTAAATTTAATTATTGATCTATAAACTTTATTATGACTACTTCTCAAAATAGATTATAATATAGTATTTTTCTTGCCCAGTTCATGCCAAGAATACCAGTTTTACATAAATTAGATTTACTCAAAAAATATTAAGTGGGGAAATCTTTATCTCCCCACTTTAATGTTCTCACCTGTCCAAACCCAGTGCCTTTTTAACAACAACAAAAAAAAAGTGCATGCATTTTTTTAAACCTATGGTATCATACTAAGACTATGCTATTAAATACAAAATTTTCTCATCAAAATAGAAATCCCTTTTTGCTTCAAAGAATATTCCTCTTATAGTTTACAACAAATCACAATGTGGAAACTAATTTAGATGTGCTTATCATTTATTGAGCCCACACTATCATTTGCTGAAGCAATTCAGATAAATTGTTTTGTTTAATCTTTAGGGGGGTATTCAAGAAGATAGGTTCATTCCTGTCTCAAAGAGGGGGAACTGGCTTTCAGTAATTTGCTTAAGGTGACTTTTTCACTGAAGGATCTGGGATTTCCAACTGAAATTATTCAGTGTGAGGTTATCTTTCATATGGAAAGATATTGATTATTGGCACTCTGAATAGGACTGAGTAAGCCGAAAGAAGCGTTGCTTGCCTTGGAAGAGCCCCCAAGACTAAGTCTAGGGGCAAAACCCCACAAACCATTATAGACAATGTGATGTGGCTTTATATGTGGTGCCATGAGGCCACCAGCGGAAACACACTGGGCATCTAGTGCCACCTGGGGATAAGGGTTGAGAAGAGAAGGCTGCCAGGGATGACTAACATGAAGGGTAGTTCTTCAATTAGTAGAATGTCATCAGGCAGGGAAAAGGGACAAGGATTTGAGGCAGATCATGTGGAAGGCATGGAAATTTTTAAAATGCCAAGAATACTTGGAGAAATTATAAGTAGTTGAGAGGAGGTACAGATACAACTGGAAAAGTAGGTTGAAACCAGTATATAGGGGGTCTTTGAAAGCCAGGCTGGCCCCTTATATAGCTGAGGGAGTTTTGCAGGTGGAGGTGAGCAAGGAAGAGAGGAGAGATGCAAGCCAACAAATGGAAACCTCAGACCCAGTCCTCTTCACACCTAGGTCAAGCCCCCTTGTGTGTAGGTATGACATTACCATCCTCCCTCCCTCCCACTCCTCCTCCTACTCTACCATTTTAGGTGGACAGGTGTTCCTGAAGAAGCCTGCAGGTGGGTAGGTAAGGGGCAGGTGCATGTCCCCTAAGACATGTAGGCATAAGGGAAAGGGCCCTGTTGCTCAAGTCTAAGAACAATACCGCTTGAAGCCACACTAAGTGGGGCTGGGTTGTAGCTTAGTGGTAGAGCACTCGCCGAGCATGTGTGAGGCACTGGGTTCAATTCTCAGAACCTCATATAAGTAAATAAAAAGGTCCATTGACAACTAAAATTTTAAAAAGTCATGCTAAGGAGTTTGTATAAGTTGAACTGTATAAAATTGATCCTAAATGGTCATATACAGGCCATTTTTAAGGCTCACTATAACTTTGAAAGATTTTTGAAAGGAAAGTGGAAAATGAGAAGGTCAAAGCCCAGTGCCTTGAGAACAGGAGGGAAGAGTTCACAACGTAGACTAAGAATGTGAGAGGAATGGACACCTTTCACATGTCAAGTGCTTTTAATTTTATTCCTATGCCACCTTCTCAAGAAAGATTCAATTATTACTATTTTACAGATGAAAAAAGTGAGATTCAGAGAGGGTGACCTGTCCAAGGCCAAGCAGCTTTGGAGAAGCAGGAGTGAGATTTGAACTAAAGACCTTCCAGCAGGGTTTCATGGGTGTGTCCCTCCATGGGGCCTCCACACTGTCACTGTCATGAAATTCTTAATTTTTTAACAAGGGACCCCCACAGTTTTCATTTTGTGATCAGCATTGCCAATTAAGTAGCTGGGATTGCTTTCTGACTGTAAAACCCATGCTTTTCCCCACTACACAAACTACCTTCTAAATAACCACAGAAACATTTTTTTTCCTCTGTGCTCCGCTTTGCATTCTACCCTCTTGGCAGTCATCTTGTATTTAATCTGTGACTCGGAACCACACTGGATAAGTAACTAGTTTAGCTGGGCTGTGGAATGCTGCTCTATAAAGTGACGCTTAAATGTAAATCCGTCCCCTTCAAACTACTCTCTTTGAGAGGAAATTTAAAAAACAAAGACTGAGTGTGGTGGTTTGGTGGCTCAGGCCTATAATCCCAGCAACTAAAGAAGCTGAAGCAGGAGGCTTGCAAATTCAAAGCCAGACTGGGCAACAGAGACTCTTTCTCAAAATAAAATCATCGAAAGTTACTTGTATATTCTAAGGCCCTTGGTTCAATCAAGTGGTAGTTGTAACTCAGTGGTAGACCACCTCTGGGTTCAAACCTTAATACTGAAAGATCTCCTCTCTAAAGCAGACCTATAATCTCTGGAGAGTTATTCTGCAATACCCACAAGCAGAATCCCTAAAATGAAAGAGAACAAAAATTCTAAAACTAAATACTGCATTCAGTAACTAAGTTAATCACTTGAAAGATCTTTAAATTGTAAGATTTTAAGCATGCCTCTTGAGAAACTGGTCTGCTTCCCTAAAAATTGAGAACTTGAAAGAACTATAGGAAAAGTTCACCAACTGGTTTTCAGAGTACTCACTTTGCTTCAGTTAGTGAAAATGAATTCAAGTTAATATGTTTCTAGTAAAGTATTAATAGGAAATCTTTATCTGCCCACTTCCATGATGTTTGTGAGAAACGTTCTCACCTGTCCAAACCCAAAGAATGAACTGAGAGACAAAGGTACAGAGAAAGCAAGGCTTTAATTTAATGACAATCGTGCAAGATCGGAGGAACAGGCACACCCAGAGCAGTTAAAATCAGTATTTTATCCCCTAGTTCCTCATTGGCTGAGTACCACGGGATGCACAATGTTCCTGAAGTTTGCTTACATTTTACTGTCTCCTGTTGGGTTATTTGAAGAAATATATTTTAGTTGTTTCCACCTCCCATGGTCCTCCTGTGGCAGGAAAGTTGTCTTGGAGGTGAATGCATTCTTAAGTTACTATTTTTGGGGTGGGGGTGGTGCTGGGGATTGAACCAAGGGCCTTAGTATATACAAGGTAAGCGCTCTATCAACTGAGCTACATCCCCAGCCCAAGTTACGCTTTCTTAACAGAGATTTTTTTCTCTGTTGGTCAGACCCCCCACCCCCACCCCGTCCTGTTTATCAAAGGGTTGTTCAGGGGAATAGAATTTGGATCTGCCACATCCATAGGCTATGGTGCTACTGTGGGAGATAACTACTTGTAACTTTCCATTCTGCTCTATTTCCTCTCCAGCTGCCTTTCTTACATCCCAATTTTGCATTTAAGGCTAAATACTGTATTCTGAAAATGGACCACTGGACTTTTTATTTCTTACATATTGCAGTTCAACAATTATTTAAAGAGCGTGGGCTGAAAAAGTACCAACACAGGTGCCTGCTGTTCTATCCAGCCCTCTTTGACCCAGATTCCTGTGGATTAGCTGTGACTAGGTCAGTGCAGGTATGATTCTCTGCTCCCCATTGCAAAAGAATGAGCAGAAATTCGAAATCCCACCTCTTGGCCCATGAATAAAGAAAAGAGAACCATAGCTCTAACTGCTCTCCTCAAAGCTAATCCTGCCCAACTGGATGGCTTGTCTTCCAGTATAAATTAGCTGAATTTGGGTCATCTGGAAATACCTCAGCCAAGGATCTTTATAGGGCCTGTGGCCGTAATTAATTTAGACCGAATGAGGATGAGAATGAGGCCAGTCTATGCTATGTAATGGAAGGGGATACCTGAGAAAGGCAGGGACTTCCAGTAGAGATGAATAGGGATGAATGCTTGGTAGGCCACCAACAATGTCTGCTGTACTACATCCACTTAGATGGTCAGATCCTTATCAAGCATGGTGTGTGTTTTTATTTAAAAAAATATTTTTAATTTTAGATGGAAACAATAACTTTATTTATTTTTTAATGTGATGCTGAGGATCCAACCCAATGCCTTACATGTGCTAGGCAAATACTCTACCACTAAGCCACAACCCCAGCCCTGTTTTTTTATCTTTAATCACAAGTCTTGAAAAAATTGTAAGAATTTGAGGGAGAAGCCAATAATAAACTTTTCTAATCATGGTCTATTTTCCCAAGGACAAACTGGAGGTTATTTTCCAAACACCAAAGACATCATATTAAACTTAAAGGCCTAGAGCTATACAGATGAGTTTCCCTACCTGATGTTATTCTCTCCCAAACCTGTTAATCCCACATAGACAAAACTAATTCAAGAAAAATTTTCTCTTGCTAAGATCTGCCCAGTCGTTAATTACACATTCACCTAACTATAGTGCCCCACAATCCTCTCACCAGGCCCACACAGGGATCAATTTAATGCTCAAATCTACTCTTATTTATAAATGTCAATTTTCCCCTTCATCTTTAAGGTTTGCTATAGTTTGAAATCTTAAATGTCTCCCATAGGTCCATATGTTAAAGATTTGATCTCCAGAGTGGTGCTTTTAAGGTGGAAACTTTAAGAGATGGGGTCCAATAGGAGGTCTTTAGGTCACCGGGGATATGGCTTTGACCCTGACCCTTTCTTCTTTCTCTGTTTTGCTCCAGGGCCATTATGTGAGCCGTTTTGCTCTACCACATGCTCTCATCATGATGTGCTGTCTTGCCCCAAAGCAACAGGCCAATCAATCATGGACTGAAATGTCCAAAACTAAGCCAAAATAAAACTTATCTCTTTATAAATTGATTATCTCAGACATTAGTTATAGTGATGGAAAGCAGATTGACACAAAGTTATTCATTACATTATTGTTTATAATAGCAAAAGATTGGAAATAGCTTACATACCATTAAAAAGGAATATGTTAACCAAACTATGGGCTCTTCACACTTTTGGAATACAATGCAACTGTGAAAAAAAAAGGAAGCTCCCTGTATATTGATATAGAACTATCTCTAGGATATATGTCTTTTTTAAAAAAATGGAACAATATATACTATCTTTTGTGTAGTGAGGAAAAAAGGAAATAAAATGTAAATATGTTTACTTCCACATGAATAACATAAATAAATATTGAAAAAAATACTAATGAAAGTGGCAATTAGTGATATTGAGGGATATAGGGAATTAAGTGGTAGGGATAGGAGCAGAAAGGAAATTTCTCAATATATATCATTTTTATATCATTTACTTATTGAACCATGTGAATATATTACCTGTCCAAAAGATGGTAAAACTCAAAACAAAAAGAAAAGAATCTTCCATATGTTTCTTTAACTTTTCAGTCAGCTCTATTTTGGCATAGGCGATTTAAAACCCTGCAGATTTTCTTCCTGCAAGAACTAGGTAAGGCAAGATGTATTTCGGATAAAGCCAAATATGGCCTGACAGATCTGGGTCAGGCCATTCAGCTGGAAGCTGCTGCTTTCACAAATGTTCAACAGCATATGGCTACTGACGATATATTGTTCTATCCCCAAATTTGCCTCTCAATGATTAATATTTCTCTCCTAAATTTCATGACTCGTATGTGTTAGTTATCTCATGGATTTTCACATATCTATATAAAATTTTAAAGATTTTAGAGAGTCTATTTTCTCATACACTAAAGCTGTTAGGCTTTGGGTATTGGTTTGGCACTAACAAATAAAAGATGGTGGAGGTAGAGCAGGCCAAGCTCGACTCATTCATTTAATATTTTGCATTAATTTAACAAATATTGTTTGAGAGTCTGTTATTGGCCAGGCACTATGCTAAGTGCTGGAATACAATGCAAGCAAGGTTGAGATCTATCCTCACTGAATTTGCATCCTCATGTGTAAGAAGCTCAAGAATAGGATGACATGAAAATACAGAGTCCCTAAATCTAATGTAGGAGAGATAGGGAAAGCTTTTCATAGAAGTGAATTTAAGCTAAAGTCTGTAGAACATGTAATAATTGTCCAAGGGAAGAAGAAAGTATGAGAGTACAATAGCTCAGAAGCCTTCACAGCACCTCCTGTAAGAAAACTGCGTAACAGTCATGCCATCCAAGCCTGCAAGAATGAGCAGTCACAACAGACTCAAGAGATTCTCTAGTCAGATTAATTCCATTACACTCACATCCATATTTACCTTAGTGCCTGTCAGAAGTCTGATCCTTCATAATCTGACTCAATCCTCCCTGCTCCATCTTTCTCAAACGCTTTACAGGTTTCTTGGGAAACCCAGATCTATGATCAGCAAACTAACTGAGGTGTTAGCCCTGTGAGTGAAAGGGTACATTGTCATCAGACTGTGTGGCTTCAATCCTGACATTTACAGGGTGACTTTAAGTAAGATATAACTGAGAAGAGAGGAACTCAGAAAGCAATAACTTTCAGTGACCTAGAGACATGAATAGGCATGAATTTCATGTTGGTGTAACCATAAAAAGGAAACACTATCTGAATGACTTTCGACTATGGTATTTTCCAATGTTATCCTTAATGGAATATATCACATTGACAAGCAGACCTAAAGAAATCTTAGAAATTTCATGCACTGGTCTTACTGTTATTTGTACTATTGTCATTGTATGAAAGCTGTAATATATATTTTGGCTAAAGCAAAGATAATTATGCTAATGTTGCTAGGGCCAAAATTTTAGAGTTTAAATGCAGGCATTTAAAAAGTTAAATAAAAATAATTTAATGTCAAATGCAAAATGGTAACCCATGACAATCTTTCTTTTAAAAAACATCTATTTCCTAGTTTTGTCAAATGAAAGGCCTAAAACCAAATACAATCCAATGCTATGAGCATTGCTAGAGCCCTCTTTGTGGTCTTCAATGAAGTGAAGAAGGGCTCCTTGGAGGAGAAACTGATTCCATGTCTGGAGTAGGAAAAAAATCAAGATGAACCCAACATATCTACTGTGTCAAAAAATGAACAGATTCAGGGCTGGGGATGTGGCTCAAGCGGTAGTGCGCTCGCCTGGCATGTGTGCGGCCCAGGTTCGATCCTCAGCACCACATACAAACAAAGATGTTGTGTCTGCCAAAAAACTAAAAAATAAATATTAAAATTCTCTCTCTCTCTCTAAAAAAAAAGAATAGATTCATAGTGGAATAGGGAGGCGGAGCATGGGAGGAATTGAGGAACTCTAGGTAGGGCAGATGGGTTGGAGAGGAAAGGAGGGGGCATGGGGTTATTAATGATGGTGGAATGTGATTATCATTATTATCCAAAGTACAGGTATGAATACACGAATTGGTGTGAATATACTTTGTACACAACCAGAGATATGAAAAATTGTGCTCTATATGTGTAATAAGAATTGTAATACATTCTGCTGTCATATATAAAAAGAAACAGAAGAAAACTGAACAATAATAAAAATAAAACAAATACAGAGCTCTTTACTCTGAAAATTGGCTATTAAAAGGAAGTGAGTATTTTTCCTATTTCTTGTAATTCAAGATAATTAATATTTGATGAGATATAGTTGCTTTAATAGAATTCAGATACTGAAAATAAAGGAATATGAAATTTTAAAAAGTCTTTACTTTGTAACTTCTAGTTAAACAATTTATTTAGGCCATGATTACCATTAATTGAAATCATTAGAAGAAAGGTTAATGAGAAATTGAGGAATTTTGCAAGGGAGGTATTAGAATGTCCTCTCTGAAAACACTGATCAACCTTAGCATCATTAAAAACAGTACTATGATGTGATGTAGCAGTGCTTTCCAGGAAATATTCCAAGAATATTGACCCTTCAGATACCTAAATCCTAGCAGCTAACTTCCTGTTACAAACACATGCAGGGGCATGGGAAAAGCAAAATGAAAGCACAAGAAAATGAACAGACAGATCTAGAATGTGGGTCATTCAATAGGACAACTGACCTGATTTCCAACAAATGACAGAATGGAAAAACAGGGGAAGAATGTTGTACTAGGTTAAAAAAAAAAAAAAAAAGAAGAAGAAGAAAGAAAGAAAGAACAACAGCAGCAGCAAAAAAAAAAACAAAAAACAAAAAACAAAAAACCAAAAAGAACCTTGAGACATAACAAAATGGAATGCATGGAAATGTTTGGATCCCAATTTAGTCACCTGTGAGACAACTGAATCTGGGCTGGATTTAATTAACATCAAGAAATTCGTAACAGTTTCTTAATTATAATCATGGCATTGTGGTTATAAAAATGACTTTTTTTATAGTTAAAGAAATACACTGATATGTAGGGATGAATGACATAAGGCCTAGGATTTACTTTAAAATATTTCTGCAAAAAAAGGCAGGGTGGTGCAACAGTGGCAAAATCTGGATAATTGATCAATCTGCCTGATGGGTTTACAGGGAGACATTATGCTATTCTCTTCACCTTTGTGTATGACTGAAAATCTTCAGTATTTAAAAAATAAGATTAAGAAAGGACTGGGGTGTATGAAGGAGAGAGGAGAAATGATTTTGAATTGGGAATGAAAAGTAACAGCATCACAGTCCAGTTCTGGCTCTGAGGTGCCCACCGTGGGAAGAGATGAAACAATATCCAAATATCTCATGTTCAAACTTCCTCTACACCTATATTCTCTTATCTCATCAAAGAGTGATTTTTAACTTCAGTGGCAATAACTGTAGAACTTAGATTGTTATGAGGTATACCAATAATCTGTCACTATTTTATTTGGCTATAATGCTGGTAATTTTAAAAGCAAATTAAACAAAGTCCAGATTAGTTTACATAACAGTATAACTCATTCACTTGCATTCAAAAATGCTTTTTTGAGAGGGGGATAAAGGAAGAAAATGCAGTGAGTATATTGGGAACTGCATATAATCTATGCAAATATATATAGTTGCTATAAATATAAATCCAGCAGTGTTCCAGACACTGTTAATCCCCTGATTCTTCGATTTCTGTCTGGTATAAGATTCCCTTATAGTCTTACCACCCCTTAGAAGTTATACTTCATGGGTAAACAGGCAAACAATATTAAAATAAGCATTCTGACTTCTGCAGTACTTCTGCTGCATCCCCTCAGGGAAAACCCCACCCCTGATTCAGCTGCATTCTTTGTCTCTGCTCCAATTCTATGACAGACAATCCAATAAATGTATGTATTGGTGTCAGATTACCATAAAGTCATGGAGGAGGTGATTGCTTGGTACTTATCTCTTTTTATCCCCTTTTAGTACATTTTCTTGTATTGCAGAAACTTAAAAGCTAACACAAGTGTTGGGGTATAGCTCAGTGGTAGAACAATTTCCTAGCATGCGAGAGGCCCTGGGTTTGATCCCCACCATTGCAAAAATTATATTTGCCAGCCTCCTCTGCAGCTATATTTGGAAGGTGCAAACGAGGCAAGGACCTTTCCCTCTCTTTTGGCTGTTATTGCTACCAAGCAAGAAAGTTTAGAGGTAAAATGATTGGGTTATGATAGTTTTGACTTCATCAATGCATTACTCCTCTGATAGGAATTAACTGGGTGGTAACTATAGGCAGGTGAAGTTTGGCTTGAGGAGATGAATCACTGGGGCCTGACTTTGGGGTGTAATTTTGTCCTTGGTGAAAAAATTCTCTCTGCTTCCTGATGCCATGTCCTGAACCGCTTTCCTCTACCACACTCTTTTACCTTGATGTCCTGTCTCTCCCCACACTTAGAGCAATGGAGTCAGCCATCTATGGACTGAGACTTCTGAGACTGAGCGCCAAGTAAACTTTTCCTTTTCTAAAATTGCCTTGTCAGATCTTTTGGTCACAGGACTGAAAAAGCTGACAAAAAACAATAACTATAATACACTAATAAAAACATAAACAGAGAAAGGGAAACATTCAAATGTGGTAAAAGAAAAATGTTTGTGGTTTCAGGAAAACTCATCAAACTCATTTCCTGTTATACAAAAAGCCCAGTTTAAGCCAAAGTGCCCAGAAGGTACCACTGTGTTTTTGTTTTTGTTTTTTTAATATTCCCAGCATCTCTTTTTTAAAAATATTTTTTATTTTTTAGCTTTAGGTGGATACAATATTTTTATTTTATTTTTATGCCTCAAGCAGGCTAGGCGAGCACACTGCTACTTGAGCCATATTCCCAGCCCCAGTACCACTATCTATACGGGCTGAAACAGTGAAATCTTGTAATAACGATTTTAAACAATCACAGGAGTTTTTTTTTTTTTTAAAGGCTTCATGTAAAATACAAATAGAAGCCTGTTTCTTAGCCTGATAAAAAATACCCATCTCGAATTAACAGTTAGTCACATGAGGTATTTCTGCTAAAATCAGGAACAAGACAGGATATTATCAACATTATTATTTAACATCAATCTGGAAGTGTTATTTTATTTTTGGTCAAGAGAATAAAATAGTATTAAAAATATAAATTATATATAATAAGGCCATAGTATTAAAAATGTAAATTATATATAATAAGGCATATTATTGTCAGAAATTTTTGAATAAATAAGTTGAAAGTAAAAACTATTAAGAGAGTTTAATGAGGGAGTCAGTTAAAAATTTGATGAAAAAGATAAATACCTTTCCTACGTAGCAACAACAACCATTTAAAAAATGGCAAGGAAGAAAAATAATCTATCCAGTAGCCAAATTTGCATAACATAACTGGAAAAAGAAATGACTAAATGTAATGCAATTTCCATGAAAATTCCAGCTTTATTTTTTGAACTTGAAACATCTTCCAAAATAATGTGGAGGATTAAATATTCAAGTACAGTTAAAAAAAAACTCTGAGAAAGTAAAAGTAATACAGAGTCTTGCTGGAAGCATTAAAATATAAAGCTATTGGAACAATTTCAATTCCAGAATTGTTGGACTGATCAATGAAATTAAAAAGACCAGAAATAGATCCAACTATATGTAAGAATTCTGTTTGTGAAATATATATTGGGAAATTGATGAAGCAAGTAGGAATTATAAATTTTCTTGTGGCAGATAACTTTTTGAAAAGCTATACTTTTATCTCATATTTTATAACTGATACATTTCATTTAGATATTAATAAAATAACTACCATGATAAAACTTCTACTAAAAGTATAATATAAATAATTGAAGAAGTGCTAAAATATGGATAAATATTAGTATTATTTAGGGTAATAAAGCCTTTATGAAGCTATGAAGAAAATTTTGATAGTGACTATTTAAAAATATAGCCTATTGGGCTGGGGCTGTAGCTCAGTGGCAAAGCGCTTGCCTAGCATGTGTAAGGCACTGGATTTGATCCTCAGCACCACCTAAAAATTAACAAAATAAAGGCATTCTGTTTGTCTACAACTACAAAAATAAAAAAATTCATCTTTATAAAAAATACAGCCTATTGTAAAAGCAAGCAATTTATTATGCCACCTCCAGTCAATAGTAAACTGGACAAAAATTTTGCAACATATAATAATCAATGGGATGGTTACCTTTTAATAAAAAGAGTTCATGTAAGTCAAAAAGGAAAAGCCAAAATATGTTCTTTGAAAAACATTTTCCTCACTTAAAAAAGAAAAAGTGGGCAAGATCTGACATGCAATGGCATTTTAGAAGGCTACCGAGCATGTGAAAAACATACAATTTTTCCATAATAAAAGAAACACAAATTCACACAAAATTATACCATTTCTATGTTTAGGGAAATTGACAAACATTAAAAAAAGAATAAATCCACTGTCACTGAGTGGATAGGGAACTAAATACTTTCCTACATCATTGGTGAAAGATACCTTTTTGGTAGGTAATAAGGATCCATGTATAAAAATTGTGCCCAGAAATTCTGCTTCTAAGACTTTATCCAGGAGAGTTATAGGAAAAGTAAACTAATATGCTTGCACAAAATTTTAGTATGGTTATAATGGTTAAAAATGTAATACAACCTATATGATATGAATAATTGAATGAAAGTTGAAAACTCCATGAAATGGAATTCTAGATAGACAATTAAAATACACACCTAGATCTATATTTATTTGTATGGAAGATGTCTACAATATGTTCATACCAAAATAGTAGAGTTCAAAGAAATAAAACAAGGTGCATCTGTATATGGAAAAACTGAGTGGATACTAAAATTTTAAGAATGGTTATTTTGGGGTAGATTGTGAGTAGCAAATTTCTAATTATTTATTCATTTCTGGATTATCCAAATTTCTTTCTCTTTTTTATTTGGACTGCCAGGAAGCTCAATTTATTTTGAGCCCAAATAGAGTAATTATGTGAGGTCTGTGTCCATTCTATTCTAATACTAATTTTTCCTTCTTTTCTAAATCGTTATCTTACTATTTCATCTATATTTTATTGGCTTTTTAAAACACATGAATTGCTTTGTTTCACCTATATTCTAATGCATTTATAAATTGCTTTGAATCTTAAATCTTTTATGAAGCTTGAGAAAAAAGATAAACACCATCATGGAGGATAATCTAGAACATGGTGTATTACACAAAACTACTTGATAGACCCAGCCTGATTCCTCTTAAAATCAGGAGCCAACTCACCACAAAGACATGAAAAGCTAATTTCAGCTTTACTATAAATTACTGCAAATTCTGAACTTGCTTGGAATGCCTGCCCTTGCCTTGAACTCACCCATGCCTGGCTGTCTCTGTGCAGATAGCAGCCCTCTCTGAAACTTTAGTGAAAATCTTGGCCTTCCCTGGCCAGATAAGACCCTCTCTGAGGCTCTAATGACCTTCATAAATTCTGATGGTGGGACCAGCAAAAATATAAACTAGCCTTTGGGTTATGCTCCTCAGAGTTTTGTTATCTGTAACCCCCACTTTGTGTAACTTTCTGGGCTATAAAGCTGGGCTATAAGAAAGCTGGGCTGCTATCTTGTTCCTGTGGTTTTTGTTGGGAGAAGCATCCGGCTGGTGGAAATAATAAGCTTGCTTTAATTTGATTTTAATTGGAGTCAGTGGTCTTTTCTTACTGGTCTAACACTACTAACATGTCCTTTTCAAATAACTAATGTTTAAAAATGCTAAATAAATAGGGAGACTTGTTCAAGTTTGAGAAATGAAACAAAACAAAACAAACCTCTAACTAAATGCAGTAAATGACTCCTGATTAGATCCTGGCTCAAAATAAAATATCTACTATACAAAATTAGAAATTCTAAGAACCACTGAGGATATCTGAATACAGCCCATGGAAGAGATATTAGTAAATGATTGTTAATTTTCTCAGAATTTGATTAAATAACATTATGTTTATGAAGGAGAATGTTCTTATTTTTAAAGACGCATACTGACGTATTTTGGGGTGTGGTGTCTTCTTTGCAATTTAGGGGTATTACAGAGGAAAAGTATATGTGTGTATATGTGTGTGTAAATGTATGCATTTATTGCTTATAAACATTTATATGTAAATAAATCAAATATGACAATACGTTAAGCGTTAAATTGCTGAGTCTGGCTATTGGGAAGTACTGATGAATTCGGAGGGACAGATCTGGGGTTTATCGCTTTTACCGCTGTTATGACATCATCAGAAAGCTAGAATTACTGCCACCCCAAAGCACCACAAACTCTCGCGATACTACAGCCTGTAGGAGCGCGAAATGCGGTAGGAGGGGTGGAGAGAAAGACTAACTTCCGGCCTGGCCGTTGTCTGGGTGGCGCGGTCGAGTCATCGCTGGGCCTCACCGCTTGTTTCTTCCATCCCAGCCCCCCCGCCCCGGTGCGGGGGTCGATCCGCCGAGCGCGGCGGGAGGCGACGCGGACCTTTCCTATCATTTTGTCTTGGCCAGCGACCCGTCTACCCGCGCTGGGGCCTGGGGTCCTTGGGGCCCGCGAGGCCCGGTCTGAGGGGCCTGGGCCTACGCTGGCCCGCCGCGGGGCCCCATGAGGCATAGCCTGACCAAGCTGTTGGCAGCCTCGGGCAGCGATTCCCCGTCCCGCAGTGAGAGCCCGGTGCCGGCCGCGACCTGTTCTCTGCCCCCGGACCTGACCCGGGCGGCAGCAAGCGAGGAGGAGACGGCGGCGGCCGGATCGCCCGGCCGCAAGCAACCGCACCGCGACGAGGGCGAGTTGGAGGCCGGGAGGGGGAGCCGCGACGGCGTGGCCGTGCGCGCGCCCTCGCCCGAGGAGATGGAGGAAGAGGCTATTGCCAGCGTCCCTGGGGAAGAAACGGAGGACATGGACTTTCTGTCTGGGCTGGAACTGGCGGATCTGCTGGACCCCAGGCAGCCGGACTGGCACCTGGAACCCGGGCTTAGCTCGCCTGGGCCTCTCTCCTCATCTGGCGGAGGCTCCGATAGTGGCGGCCTGTGGAGAGGGGACGATGACGACGAGGCTGCGGCCGCTGAGATGCAGCGCTTTTCTGATCTGCTCCAGAGGCTGTTAAACGGTATCGGAGGCTGCAGCAGCGGCAGTGACAGTGGCAGCGGGGAAAAGAGGCGGAGAAAGTCTCCTGGAGGAGGAGGCGGTGGCGGCAGTGGCAACGACAACAACCAGGCGGCGACCAAGAGTCCCCGGAAGGCGGCGGCGGCCGCTGCCCGTCTTAATCGGCTGAAGAAGAAAGAATATGTGATGGGCCTGGAGAGTCGAGTCCGGGGTCTGGCAGCCGAGAACCAGGAGCTGCGGGCCGAGAATCGGGAGCTGGGCAAACGCGTCCAAGCACTGCAAGAGGAGAGTCGCTACCTACGGGCAGTCCTAGCCAACGAGACTGGACTGGCTCGCTTGCTGAGCCGACTGAGCGGCGTGGGACTGCGGCTGACCACCTCGCTCTTCAGAGACTCGCCCGCCGGTGACCATGACTACGCTTTGCCGGTGGGAAAGCAGCAGCAAGACCTGCTGGAAGAGGACGACTCCGCGGGAGGAGTGTGTCTTCATGTGGACAAGGATAAGGTGTCGGTGGAGTTCTGCTCGGCGTGCGCTCGGAAGGCGTCGTCTTCTCTTAAAATGTAGGGTCAAGTAATCTGCTCTTTATCCGCGTTTACCCCTTTCAACTCCCTTACACCATGTAAAACACCTTAGTGGGACATCTTCACTGGACACATTACAGAGGAGGAAAAAAAGTAATAATGAATCCTTTAAGTGTTTAGCTAAAAGCATGAATGTGACACTGTAACCAACTCCTAATGATAACCTGTGACTATTAAATCTCTCTGACAGTTTCTTTTTTAGGTGATTTCCTTCCTGCCAGGCTCCGTTGTAGGGGTTACAGAACAGTCGTTCCCGCCTCACAACCTGGTAAGGATCCATCTCTTCACGTAACGCTCATGCTCTGCTGCTTAGTCTACTTTAATGGGCAACATCTCAATTTGTGTGTGTGTGTGGTTTTTTTTTTTTTTTTTTTTTTCCTTGTTTGGAAGGTGGGAGGGGAATCTAATTTGGGCCCTGTCCACCCTGGAAACAGACTTGTGCTGGTCAATGTATTTAAGATGCTTCTTCTGGTTGAAATAGCTGTTAATGTGTCCCCTTGTTCAGACTTGCGTGTACCTAGCTCTTCTGTCCCCAGTGTGGACATGGCCTTGGATGACATCGGTTCCAACTGTACACTGAAACCTGCTTATAGAGATACAGTTTGGAGACAGTGAAACAGGTGAAGTTGAATGGAAGTTCCGAGTTGTACAAGGTGCAAACTGGAATTCCAAATTTAGAGCAACTTTTCAGAGGTTGACAATAAATATTTGAGGCATGCACAAATGTGATAGCTTTTTTTTTTTTTTTTTTTTTTTTTGCTGGAGATGACAGAAATCTCTTAAATATTCAAGATTGCCTTTTAGTTTTCACTAGAAGATATAAAAATACAATCTATTCAGATACAGATTTTAATCTCTCACCATTAGAGAAGTTGGAAATTAACATACTTCTGTGTTTTAACTAATTGGATGAAGAATAAGAATGGTTAATGAAATGGTTTTTTTTGAGGACCAGCACAGTGATTATCCTATCACTGTGTATGAACAAATTGTTGAACGCCTTTATTTTTGTTGTATTAAAATTTTAGGTTAAATTTTTGTATGTATGATTAGATATTGAAGATTGTGAAATGTGAATGAAAAAGTGTAAAGTGAGGCTTCACAAAGAATCTCTCTATTTGAAAAGTATTAACTGTATTTAAAAATACTTTTTAAAATTGAGTGGTTCTGGCCACTTAATGATATGATTGATGCTATTTTTCCAAAGAAGGAACATATTCTTCCCTTTAAGTACTCTTAACTATTGATGTCCTTCAGTGTAAGAGGCAATAAATTCTTTGTGAAACGTCACTGTTTGATAAAGTATATACGTATTTAGCATCCTTGTTTTTCTTTGTGCTAAAGTGGATACAGCTGTTGGGGCAGAAGAGACGGGACCAGCTGCTGGCCACATTTCCTGCTTTATTTTAAAAGGTAGTATAAGAAATGAGGAAAAAGAGGTAACATCAGGGCTTCTGCTGTCTTTTATTTTTGAAATGTTCATAATTAAAAAATATTTTCCAGCAGTCCAAAGATGTAAGTTATCTTACACGTTTTATTTTGTTGTTATTTGGTTATGGAAATGGACTCTTTGTTCTTGCACAACTGTAAATGTTTTTTGCTAGATAATACAGTTTGAGACCTATATTGGTCTCGGTTTCCAGTGCATCACAGCATATTTTGTAAAATCATCTACTGCACTTCAGCATGAATGGGTAGTAGCCAAACTCACAACCTGGAATAATGAACCTGCTTATATAAGGGCAGGAACAAGCCCCTCACAATGCAGCTGCATGGATTTTTAGTGCCTACTGAATTTTTATATATATATATATAAGTATATATATATATGTATACACACACAC
Organism: Callospermophilus lateralis; assembly: GCF_048772815.1. Classification (NCBI taxonomy): domain Eukaryota; kingdom Metazoa; phylum Chordata; class Mammalia; order Rodentia; family Sciuridae; genus Callospermophilus; species Callospermophilus lateralis. Next base: position 139,292,302 of record NC_135306.1, read on the forward strand.
ACATAAACCAAAAGTAATTGGAAAAGATTATTTGAAATGACTAATTTGTGCTATCTTTATGAAATATGTTAAATGTAGCTTTTTGAAAGAGAAGCCTTGAATTGAAATTTAACTAATACTTGAACATTTTTGTATATATTTCTTTGTATATAATTTTGTGCAGTACCAATGACAAAAATACGGTGTCATAATAAAACCAGGTTTGTTGATCTTTCAGTCATGGGCTCAAAGAATTTATTCATCTCTAACATGACCTTGGAAAATAATGAATGAAAATAGGAAAAAAAATGATTGTTGTTAATGCCGACTCTGGGTCTTAATCAAAAGGTTCTGGAAGCAGTAAGTTCGTTTTTCTAAAAATTACACCATTCCCTTGGAATATTTTCTTCCTAACATCCGTGCTTTTACTGCATTATTTGAAGTTGGGGGCTGGGGAGAAACAGTAATCAAAGCTTTCTGAATTGGGATGTTTTGAAATTCCAAGTATAGAATTTTAGAATGTCATTTTATAAATGGCAATTTGGGGAATTACTTAAGAACTTTTGAAAATGGAAAGATTAGTATTATTTTTAAAGCTGCTTTGTTAGGTTTCTTGTGTTTTATTAACTGTCTTTTCTCAGTTTCCATTTCATTATTTCTTTTCTAGTTTTGGTGACTTAGTGATTTTTGTCATTTTTTTACATCAACTCATGGTCTTGTTTTTACATGGTAATTGCATGTATTTAGGACCTATCTAACAGGGCTTTAAATAAATTTGGTCATATTTATGTGTAAGCACATTTTACTGTAAATGTTTGGGTTTCTGAATTTACAACAGATGTTTATTTCAGTATGTAGTAAACAGTATCTTAAAGTGTCCGATTCACTACTTGTTAATTAAAAAAGTTATGATTAATATGAAACTGTTGTCTTATACTATTTTTAGAAAATTGTGTTCTGAACGATTAGTATTTGGATAAAGGAGATTTCTGGAATATAAAATGATTGTTTGACATTTTCAGGTTTGGTTATGTTTACTTTAAATGGTTAGAAACAATTTAGTATTTGGGGAACTTTTGTCCTTTTTTTCCTTAATTGTGCCTCTATGGTAAAATGATAACAGACTAGACCAAAGATGTAACTTTTGAATATGGTGGCAGAAATTCATACATTAATTGAACTAACACATCATATTGATCTATTTCTATCATATTGACTTACTGTTTTCTGCACTTCCTTGACCAGACTTAACTAAAATGTAATCACACCTCTGATATATCCAAAGAAGTGTTCAAAATATTTTAAATATTTGTGCATTTTATAATCACTAAATTAATCTCTCTCTCTTCTCTTTAAACAGCATAGCAGTATCTGCAAAAACGAATCTTTTCCTACAACCTGTTAACTGACTGGACTGATGGTAACAAAGTAATTGTGGGAGCCATGTCGGTCAAAAATTTGGCATCTGCTGAAAAAAATGAATGCCATTTTCAAGTTCCCAAATTACTTCTATACTGATTTCACTTTCCAGAAATGGAGATATGAAAAGATTCTCTGGAATGCTTGAAAGACTTAATAGAAATACATAAGACTAAGTTAATTTTGGAACAAAATTATATTTTTCTTTCATGGGAGTGATACTCAGTTCTTTGCATACTTTTTAAACATTGTAACCATTGGAGAAGAGAATTATAGTATTTGATCAAGAAATATATTAGATTCTTTAATAATCAAGAGCACATTCTATGGAATTACATATAGTGGACTAGAATTACATAAACAGGCCATCAGTGATTACAAAGCATATAAAGAGTTTGTATTTATTTCCTGGAACATAAGAGCTAATTTGGAGGACAGATAAGACATCTTGCTGAGTAGAATATAAAAGTTAATGTAAAGTTCTTAACTATAAAGGGTAGTTTTGTTGATGCATTGATTTGCCTGTAAATTTTGAAAAAATTATGACAAAATGTATGGGTAGTTATTTGCAATCTAGGGTAAGACTAGGATGTGTGGATTCTGAGATCGTGGATTCTTGAGCTTTTTCTGAGTACTTGATACTGTTTTTTTTTTAATATTGAGGTTTCTCATGAGTTTCTACTGTTTTGTATTAAAATCTGTAGTGTTATATAAGGGCTTTAGTATTCTGGATAATGGGAGTGGCTTCTTCGTGGCATATGGTTGTTTTACAATATTTTTCTGGTTTGTTGTAAGTATGAAAAAAACTCAAAAACTCTGGATTGTTTTATCTCATTTTTGTTGGGTTAATACATTTTCTCACCTGGTTTGGACTGTCATTTTAATGACTCACTTGGGAATTGTGTAGATGATAGAAAAGGGAAAGGGTAGGAGTTAGGCTGTATTTCACAATAGCTTTGAAATTGGCTTTTGTGTGTTATTATTCAAAATGTATTCGGTCTACCTAGTTTCTTATAATCTAAATGAATTTAGTTTCCTGTAAAGCCAAGCAGTAAAAATCATTCCCACTGACTTATACTTAAGTGGCTAATGCTCCTAAAGGACAGGTGATTCTACAAGTAAAGATTTAGGTGCCAGTAATTTTTGGTGAGCATTAATTCCTGTTACTTTGATAGAACACAAATCGGATAATTCATCAATAATGAGTGATTATCTTTTTAATGTAGTTATAGTTTTTAGTTCAGCATTTTGATGGTATAAATTAAGGATCTCACCAAATTAATCTGATGACTCTTCAAAGTTTAATAGATATTAATATACTTAGAAGTATTTATTCCCCCTCTCCATTTGCTATCAGTAGAGTTTTGAGACCCTTCTAAAGGTTTATATTTTTTTCCTGAGCTTTTTTTCATTTAGTTACCTTCTAAGCCAGGGGTTCAGAGGGGAAGGTCTTCCATTAGAAACTTGAGAATGCTGTTTGGTCAGCACAGTATTTTTCATATTTGAAGCCGAATACTTTTATGTGTACTCTGAATATTCGGCCACTTCTTCTTGTTTATAAAGTACTAATTTTTTGTTGACCTAAAATTATTAATTTTTCTCAATTTTCACAACATTTAAAAGTCTAGTCACTAATTATTTGGGACATTGTATAATTCTGCTATTATAACAATTTGAATTTTATTGATAGCCCAGCTTTCCTTAGAATGTGCTTTCAAATTCTCTTTCATGTATTCCCACAAGATCAATTTCTTAAACCACTCTTGACTCTTCAGTGTTTACAAAATGTTTAGTATGACCCTTTAAAGCTGTTTACCTACACAAAGTGAATTGTAAAAGATTTTAAATAGTCTGTCTACCCTGACTAGACTGAGATATGAAGAACTGCTTTCCTGAGGGAAGCAGTGTTCTTTAAAGATCAGGCAGCTCACAGCAGGTTTCACATGTCATGTATCTGCCTTCTGAACAAAAATTCTGGCAGATCTGTAGCAACAGACAAAATATTGCTTTTATTGCCTATGTTGCACATTTCTTCTAACTGGAAAGATGATTTGAGAAATATGTAGTAGAGGACAGATGTTAGAAATCCTTTTTGACTACGGAAACCATTATTAAATATTGTACTCTTTTACAGATGGTTTACCAGGGAGTAAATATTCTGGAACAGTTTAGTAAGGTTATCTAGTTGATAAAGGAGTCTTGACTAATTTGTATTTCTTATTTTTGAAGTAAGGAATTTTAGTTATTTTCACTGTGATGTAGACTCTGCTTTAAAAGTGATAGAATGCAGGTAAAATGGAGAACTTGGATCAAAGAACCTTTACCCCCTGTCCTTTTTTGTGTGTGCGCGTTGGGATTGATCCCAGGGCCTTGCACATGCTAGGCAAGCACTTTACCAACTAAGCTACATTCCCCAGCCCCAAACCTTTCCTTTTGATATTTTAGCTTGTGAAAGAAACACGTAATTTCTTTTGCCTTTTAAATTTTTACATACAATTTTTTTTCTTTTGGTACTAGTACTAGGGATTAAACTTCGATGTTTTACCACTGAGCCACCTCACCAGCCCCTTTTTTGTTGTTTTTAAATTTTGAGACAGAGCCTTGCTAAGTTGCTGAAGCTTGTAGTGAACATGCAATCTTCCTGCCTCAGTCTCCCAAGTTGCTGGGATTACAGGTGTGTGCCACTGTCTGCCTTTTCTCCTTAGTTTTAAAAGTAAAAGCATATTTATAATAGGAAACTTGAGAAATCCAGAAAGAAAGCAAATAAAATTACTCTGTAACCCAGAGGATAGTCATAGCAAACATTGTGCCACATTTCCCTTGTACAAGTTTTGGGTTTTTTTGCTCCAATTGGTATCATTTCTTATACCAAAAATACATTTTATGTGCCGATTGAAAGAACAAATCATCTTTGCTTTCTGAAAAGTTGTAAGTGTATTTTGTTAAGTCACTTGAATTTTAAATTTTGGCAGCTGTTTTCTTTAAATAGGCTAAGCATACAATGCTTAACACTTAAGTCACTATTTGGAAGTAAGTAGTAGTTGAGATAGGATCAGGAATATGATATTGGATGGGTAAGATTTGACTTGGTACTCTTCTGTGGTGACTGACTTGCTTCATAAGAAAATGATGGTCTAGATGTGCACTGTCCAATTCTGTAGCCGTGGATCCATACTTCAGATGCTAGTGGCTAACAGAAGATGAGTATTATCTAACATCAGGTTGGACAATGCTGATTCAAGGTTCTGTCATATAAGAAAATGGCTTAAAGAACTAGGATGAGAAATATTTGGAAGAATACAGTAAATTACTTTAAATAATTTAAACGGTCTCTTCATGAATGAATTTATGAAGATATTTCAGAAAGCAAAATAAAGCAATAGGAAGAACATATAGTTACTATTTGAGTCCCTGGTGTGTCATGTGCTATTAGGTAATTTACTTATGTAATACCAGCCTTCAGTGAGGTAACTGATAAGAATACCGAGGATTAGAAGTTAGTTAACTTGCTTGTTAGTACATATATACTAAAAAGAGTGGCTTAAGTCTCTGATGATAAAGAACTATCCCACATTAGATAGAAGCTTAAAAGATAGACTTTGTCTATATCTTATAAAAATATAGCTTTCTGAGAATATAGATTAGCATTGATGTCCTGTGAGGAAATTTGTAAGTTCTAAAATTTTAGGAATTAATGATACCTATGGAAACACTCTGAGGAAAAAAGTAAAAGTAACATTTGCTATATAGATTTTTGTTTTCATTTTCCTGTTTGACTTTGTGAAGTCTTCGTTGAAAATTGCTGTATATTTTCTTGTGTCCAAATTCAGTGCTGAATGTAGTGAGTGTCTTGAGTCCAGCCTTTGTTGCCCTTGTGTAACCTTTTGTTGTAGGTCCCAGAATTATACCTCTTAAGATAAATTACAGGTCTACATAAGAGAGACAGGTTATCTTTACAATTTTATTTTGTATACACATTTGCTCTAAATCAGTGAATTTCTAGGCCTGGTTCAGGTAACTGAAGGGCCTTTATCAGTACTTTATATTGTCTAGACCCAAGGTATGCTGCAAACATAGTCTGAAGTAAAATGGGAAATAACATCTTTCTGAAGATAGGCTTAGAAATTTTAATCCAGTAAGTTAAGGTGTTTCCTTTCTCTGGTAGCAGGGCTGATTGATACCTGTAAGAAAACGTTAAGAAATCACTAGAATAGAGTTTTGTATCAAGTGGCAAACCTATGTATAAGACATAATAATCCTAAAAGTCTTAAGATAAAATAGATAAAAAGATTAGGAAATGCTATTCTCGCTAGTGGCTATTAGTACTAAAAACTGTTTTTGTTTTCTTTTTTGCCTCTTTCTCCTGGTTAATCTCTGAAGGCTCATATAGAATGCTGATACAAGAGTTCAACAGAGACATATGGGAATTATTTGGGACTAAAATGGCTGTAGACATTCCTGATAGAATTTTCCTTTAGTACAAGTGCTCAAACTCTTGAACTATTTTCAAATTAATTTGTTGGTTCTTTTAGTTATACCATAGAGGCATGGACTATTTTTTAAAATTTATTAATTAGTTATACATGACAGTAGAATACATTATGATATACATAAGTAGGGTATTTTCAAATTCTTAGTAAGTCCAAAGTGGTTAAAGAAAAAGCAAATCTTCTTAAGCAAAAAGGTAACATTGCCTTTCTTCTAAATCTAAATATATTTGCTGTTTTAAGTTCTGAGTTTTCTAGGTATATATTAAAGGCTTTCAGTAATTATAAGAAAACAGAATCCTACCTGGCTGCTAGGCCACCATTTATAGGTATAGCCAAGAAAACAGGGTACAGACCTCCTAAAACTAAACCAACAAGTCCACCCCGTGTCACAGTACAGGTTTCACAATTCAAATCACCTAGAAAATAAATAAATTAGTTTTGGAAATTTTGGTCATGACAGTTTTAAAGTTTTTAAGCATGATTTAAAGAATACAAAGTCCACTTAATATTTATTTTCTGGCAACAAAACAACAAATGCAATTCTGCAGCATAACTAGAGGTTGGGGATAGTTAGTGGTAGAGTGCTTGCTTAATATGTGTAAGGCCCTGGGTTTGATTCCCAATACTGAGACAAAAAAAAAGGTCTAATTTACATGTAGGGAAAAGACACTCATCTTAGGGAAAAAAAATTCTTCAATTGGAACTGGTCTGGATATAATCATCTCAAGATATGGGCTGCTTCTAGATTTCTGCACTTGTTTTGTATGAGACATGGGCTAATATTTTCATTCACTATTCAGTGGGCGACAGGTTTGTTTTGTTCATACAAATTCCACAGTGGCCATGGGAATTCAAAGTACTCATCCAATTTAATCAAATTTGGAGGACTTAAAAAATCATTTATCAAAAATTTTGTGACTCAAAATTTTACATATGGTAAAACTTAAAAGAAAGTTAAATCTTCTACTTATTTGTTGTGTTATATATGCATGTAGTGCTTTAAGAAATTTACTACATAAAGAATCTTATTCCCATAAAGTATTTTTTCTCTAAGGAATTTCTCTATAGAATATAAATTTAAAAAGAAATCTAAGGCAGTCAGCATTTTTGTAAAATATGAGGTTTCCAAACATTCCTTACTCTTGAGTGCCGGGGTGGGAGGAAACATAAATCAGATAAAGTATTCAGAACTGCTGTGTATGTGCATTTTACTTTGTTGGTAGGCTATGCTAACATGAATTCATTGCCACATAACAGGTTATCAAGATAGTCTTACCCAAACACTGCATATAGTTATTTGATATTTAAATTGAAAATAATATTACACAGAGGCAAAGTCTTTGGTGATAGTAAAATAGAATTTACCTGTACTCAAAGGTAAACTTACAAAACCTTTGAAAGATGCATTTGCTGTCAAAAATGGGAGCACTGCCATTGGTAAGCTAGCAGCTATTCGGGCCTGTGTTACATGCAAGACACGCCGAAAAAGACTGTTTGCTATTAAGCCACAGAGAGCAGCATTAAGTCCAATATATGTAGATCCATGTTCAAGTAGATTCCTGAGGGTAAGAAATAATTTTTTGGTTCCACTGTGAACTCTTCCATTTTGGCATTATTAGGCTTTGGGAATAACTATACAACATCTATCCTTTACAGCTCCATTAAACCAAAGCCTTAAATCACTATTTTAAACTTTAATAATAAAAGACTTTTAAATTTGGTCAGTACTTAAGGATAGGGTGATATACTTCGATTTTCCTAAATGTGTTTTTATGATTTTTACAAAGAATTATTAGTGTACAAACCTACCCACAACTATAGTAGTGAACAAACAAGTTCTGGATGATTCTCTTCTGAGCTCTCTAGCACAACATATTATGAGATGTAACTACCCTGTAATCATTAACTTACATGGCAGGTTTCCCCTCTAGGCTGTGAGCAACACGATAACAGATATAAAAATGTATTCTACTTGGTTTCAGTAAAATCTGCCTTGGAAGGTGTCGTGAAGTTAATGTGTTTCCTTTCACTCCTCCCTGAAGCATTAGTGTCAGGATTGGGAGACAAAAAAGAAGTGCTAATGTAAAGTGATAACTCTATACTGGGTACTTTAATTGACGGATATATTGATGTTTTGAGACAATAAGTGGGAGAAATGGATTTTAAGCCAAGGTTGTGTATGAATTTACAACTCCCATTCTATTCTTTTTTGGGAAAAACAATACCTAAAATTATCACTAGATATTGGAAATACTCTAACCGAAACACTTCAGCCTACTACTTAGTTGCTATCTTCAACACAGTTCACCCTCTTAAATTTCTTGTTACTATCAAACTAAGCCATACAATATCCCCTCTAACCTCTTCAGTTTATACTTAAGACAACTTTTCTAAGAACTCCTAGTTAATTTCCTATATTTTATAGGGTATTACTATTCTTACATGGTACTTTATATTCATTATGATGTCTATCATTTCACTCACTGAGAACCTATTGCAGACTTAGTGCTAAGACAAAAAATTCTCTTCTGTCTTTAAATAAGAGTTTAGAGAACACAGCTAATGGCCTGGGTATGTGGCTCAAGTAGTAGCACGCTTGCCTGGCATGCGTGCGGCCCGGGTTCGATCCTCAGCACCACATACAAAGATGTTGTGTCCGCCGAAAACTAAAAAATAAATACTGAAAAATTCTTTCTCTCTCTCTCTCTTTTAAAAGAAAACAGAGCTAACTACCAGGCTCATTAAATATAAAAAAGATCAAATTTAGCAAATGGCAGTGACATACGTGGAACATGTGATTATTGTATAGATTGGAAAGTTTTATGTTATAAAATGTTTATATAGTTCAGAACATACTAACTTAAGCATAGACAATGCACAAAGGGATTAGGATTCAAAATTAAAAGATAAAATGAAAATAAAGAGAGAAAGGAACAAAGAACACTACTACATGCCACTGTTTGAAATTTAGTATCTTTGAACTAAATTTTCACATTTCAGTTTTAGTTCACTTCCCAGTATTCTCTAATTTGGTAAAGGACCCAGTGATTGCCTACTTTTTCAAAGTTGCTACCATCTCTTTATTTCCTTGTGTCAGTCTATGGTTTTCCTTACCTTGCTTGGCTTGGAAACATCTTTTTTTGCTCTATAAGTTTTTCTCTTTACCTTAAGTAAAGTGGTATGTAGTGGTGGGGAGGGACAGAAAACCTTTAAAATCTCACCCAGTTCTTACTACTCCTCTTGACTTTAGGTTCTCCCTTGTTGAGATAGTTAATAGCAATGCTGGAATTTGTGTAGTCATCACACCTGAAGACAGTATAGCTCCAAAATGTATTTCAAATCCTTTTTTCATTTCAACTGCCACCACTCTGCACCCTGTGCTCACCAATATAACTATGCCACTTTTTGTACTATTTCTTTTCCTTCCTACCTTAAATCTGTTTTCTAAAAAATGTTCATTAGGAAGTTTTTTAGACAGGTAAGTACACTGATTGAAATGAACTGAGAAAGAGTTTTGTTATTTAAATGAGTCCATGACTGTTTACATACTGCTGTACTCCAAGCTAAAATGAAAAAATGAATCATGATACAACTGGATATGTCTGAAGACATGAGATCCAGCCTCAACTTCCACAATTAGCTTTGATATTGAATAAAATGGTTAAGCTCTTTGGGGGTCTCAGTTTTCTCATCAAAGCAAGAAAAGGGTTCAGTTTTTCCTTTTGATAGTCTATGTTGTTCATACTTAATCCACGTAAATTTGAGATAACAAATCAATGAAAACACACCTGGAAAAAACATTTTAAAATTAAGGGATCCTACCTTTCTGCTTCTGGTAGTAGTTCAATTTTTCTGGCTATGATATCAAAAATTGACTTTTCCTTGATAGTATCATGTGGTTTATGATTTTCCATCTTGACCCTTAAAAAAAAACATGAAAATGAAAAGCAATACTCAAAGCTTCTAAGAAATATAGTGTATCTTTGTAATCTTAATATTTCCTGAACAATTCACAAATAGCACTTAACACAGAAGACTTATAAAACCCTAGCCAATACTAAACTTGTTTCTTCAATAGATATCATGAAAATAAGGTAGTGTAGGAGAACATATTTGTAACTAAAGGAGTGGTTAGTATCTGTAGCATAAACAGAACTACAAAACAAGGCAAATAACCCAATAGAAAAATTGAGAAAAGATTTGAAGAGGCACTTCACAAAAAGACAAAAGTCAAGAAACGTGAACAATATACCCCACTTCAGTATCATTAGGGAAAAATAAGACCACAGAAACCAATAGGTACCCATAACTTAGCTAAAATTAAAATCTGAAGACTTCAATTACTGGCAAGAATTTAGTGGAGCTGAAACTTGTGTGTTGTGGGTGGAAGTGTAAATTGCACCTAAAGTAGGTACCACCACTTTGGAAATAATTTGGTAGTGGGAAGAAGATGCCCCACAATTTTGCTTTTTGGTATACCCTAGAGCAAGGGCCAGCAAACTTCCCGAATGGGCCAAAAAACATTAACGATTTTCAACACTGCGGGTAACCTATAGTCTTTATTGAATTTTAAAAGATGTAAAAAATTCATTCTTGGCTGGATGGAAACAAGTTGTAGACTGCATGTAGCTTACATTCCAGTAGTTTGTTATCTCTACTAGAGAGGGTCAATGTCAGAGTAGGGAAATGGTGAACGAATTTTAGCATAAAGCTTCAGATTCCAAGTTAACAGTTAAGAAAAACAAAGATTTAGGGACAACATGGTTTTGTGCATCAGATTGTCTTGTTTCACTATCACTATTCATTTACTTAAGATTATAGCACTGACTAACAAATATTTACTAGATATGTTTAAATGTAAAACTCATTTAGGTTACCAGGACTCAAATTTTTGAGGGCCTTGGCTTCAATAATATGATAGACACAAATCTCTTCCATGCAGGAGTACTGGATGATTTTTTATGGGGTGGAAGAAATTATGTAATCAAACTCAGTGTGATGTAAATGTAAAAAATATTTTCTTAGGATCTACAGCCTAATGCTACCATTACTTTTCTATTCTCTGCTCTGCATATTGGTAAGGTTCTTAGTTCCGTGAAACAGTTGTTTCTAGCACAAGTCACCCTTAATTGGGTAAAAGTCCTGACTGGATAGCCCCCTATGAGCACTGTGTCCCCATTATTAACAACAACAACAAAAAATTCAAGGCACTGCCACCTTTAAATACGACAAACATTCCAAAAGGTATTTTTTTGCACTATCTCACATCACTTTCGAGAGCTTCCAGAGAAAGGCAATGGGTAAAATAGAGACAAAATTAAATTTGGCTACGGTCACCCTGTAAATTGGCAGTAATCCCGGGGCTAAATTATGTCATAACTTTCTTTTTTTTTTTTTTTAACTTCCCCTATTGACTTAGTTTAAATATAGGGTCTCAACTTCTAGGGTGGAAAGTGAAGAGACAATTCCGTAAGGCCGCAGCCCCTCCTCCATTGATCGTTCCGGTGCTGCCGGTGGATAATATGTCACCACATCGTACTTATCTGGTCACCAGGATATTTGCTTTACCCCTTTCCTAGCGTGCCAGTACCTGCTGCTTTCCTCCCAACAGCCGGTGCCTCCCCAGTTCTAACACGCCGGGGCTTAAAATACAACCTTCACTCCGTTCCTCCCAGCGCAGCCATCTTCGGCAGACACGTGACTCGGAGGTAGCAGCCGCTTCCTGTTGAGTGGCTTCCGGCCGAGGGAGAGGCTGGGCGGGTCGGCTGTGAGGTTTGCCTCTTGTGGAGGATGCTCCTTCCACCCACCCTGGCGTCTCAGGACAGGCCTTGCAGAAATAAATTCTGGTCTGTAAATTGGGTGAACCTAAACCGACTTCTACAGAAACCTACTTTGAGCATGTTACTCAACTTCCTGATCAGTAGAATCCATCTCGTGAGGTTTGCATGGGGTATATGAAAACCACACAGCTGTTAGTAAGTGAAGGGAACTCTGGTTAAAATGAGAGGAGGAGCTGAGATTTCTTTGCTCCACCGACTTTATACTCTCCCTTGGACTTTAAGCGCTCCGTTCCATGTTTTGATCTGGTGGGTTATTCCAACATAACCTGAGCAACGCAAGAGCAAGAACTTGTTTTCAGAGGATTTTTGGTGTCCTGCAGAATACCGCTTATTTGAAACCACAGTTGGACGAATGGGGTGAAAGAGAAACTGTTCCCAGAACATCTTAGGGTCTCCGTCGATCAAGAAAATTGAAAATCAGTGTCTTGGACCAAGACTGAAGACGTTTGTCTTAGTTCTCTTCTCCTCAGCCTCTTTCTTCATCTTTAAAACAGAAGGGGAAAATATGCCATCATTAATTATTTTGTTAAGTTGTGAGGGTCCAATAAAAATGCTTACCAAGGTTGCTTTGAAAATCATTGAATTTTATCAAAGTAAGGAGAACATGGTATTCAAGATAAAGGGGGGACCTTCATAGTCAAGGTGAGTAGTATAAAGAGCTCCAAAACTCCTTGTGTGAGAGGGATTTAGCAATATCACATTGTCTGTGGTCAGAGAACCAAAAAAGAAAACAATTTCTCAGATTCCTAGGTGGAACGTTTCCCAGTAGGAAAGTTTGTGAGATAAATGCAGAGAGTTTGGGAAAACTTTTTTTTTTTTTTTGCATGTGAATACTTTTTTTGTTTTCTGATGCTATTTCATACTCTTTATCCAACCTTATTTTTAAAGGTTTGAAACCCATTTTGAAATTAGTAAATGTTCATGCTGTGTAGAATTGGTAGCATGCCATTATGGATTAATAATGAAAATTTAGTATATTGAGAATTTTAAAAATATAAAAAAGTAAACTAGACACTAAAGAATGATAAAATTTAAGTAGTAGGTGGTGTTACAAGTGAAGGTTGAATGTCAGAAAGTATAAGGTATTTAAGAAAATGGCTAATAGGTTGGCTTGGCTAGTATTTAATATTAAGGCAGAGAAAGGAAACTGTTCAGTTTTTAGTCTCAGAGAACCAAATTCCTGAGAAGAAAGATGAATTTAAGTCTCAAGATGAAGCAGCAAAACAAGACATCATTGGTCACCATTTACTATGAAAGAATTTGTGACGTCTATCCATATTTTACAAGGCACCTGTTAGAGATTATATTAAATTACATTTGAAAATTAGATTATAATATGCCCTTCTAAAATTTATTTAATGGTTTTCCCTGGACTTTGAATAAAACTCCAGGTCCTTAATATGGTCTTTAAAATCCTGCATAATTTGACTCCATTCTCACTTCTCCCAAGTTAAAACATTTGAATACTCACTTGATGTGTTTATCTAGATGCTTTGGCTTTTCAGTTCCTCAACTCTCCAAGCTTTTTGATGCTGTAGATTCTTTAGCCATGTTGTTCCTCTTTAATCACTCTTCCTCCCTAGATTTTACATGGCTGACTTCTTATTCTTTGATTAATCAAACCTTGACTTTTCTTGACCACCAGTCTAAACTAAATTCCTTCCATTAGTTTCTCATTATCCTCTTTCTTTCAAAGCATTTATTTCTTCATCAAGTATTTATTGAGAACTGATGTTTTTTTCACTGGCTCTCAGGAGCTCATAGAATAGTAAGAGAGACAGACAAGCACAAAAACAATTTGTGAGTTCTATGCTATTTTTGAGATACATAGAGGATACTATGGAACATCTAACTCTGCCTGGAATATCTAAGAAGGCTTTTAAGAAAAAAGCCAATTCTCTCAGTGGCACTGCTATATCTTGTTTCTTAGATGTTTGCATAGTAGACTTCGAAATTTCAAAGTGTGTTTCCTTCTTGGTCAGAGCGCAGATTTGTTTTCTGACAGGGATATAAAGATGTCTCCCTTATGAACAAAGCTTGAACAGCTTTGCTTGTAGCTCCCTTGTAAAATTGGCAATTACCTAATAATGGTATTCCTTTGCCATGACATGTATCCACTTTGTGTCTAACACTGTTATGGTTTGAATCTGTAGTGTACCCCAAAGGCTCATATGTTTTAAGAATTGGTTCCTAATGCAACAATGTTCAGAGGTGGGACTTTCGAGAAGTGATTGCATCATGGGGCTATGATCTCATCAATGGATTAATCCATTGTTGGAGTCATTGCTGAATGAACTTATTGGGAGGGTGTAGAAAATGTAGTAGTAGGACCTAACTGAAGGGAATGGGTCCTTGAGGATGTCCCCTTGGGAACTACATATTGTTACCTGCTCTTTCTGTCTCTCTTTCTCCCTCTTCCCCCCTCCTCCCTTTTTCCTCTCTCTCCTCTCTTTTTCTCTTCTTCCCTCTTTCTCTGATTTCTAGCTACCAGGATATGAGCAGCTTTGCCCTTGCATGCCCTTCCACCAAGTTGTACTGCTTTACCACAAGCCCAGAAACAATGGAGCCAGCTGACAATGGAATGAAACCTCTGAGACTGATCTAAAATAATTCTCTCCTCCTTTAATTTTGTTTTCCAGATATTTTGTTACAACGATGGAAAGCTAACTAACAAACATTCACCTGGGTTCACCTCCACATAACTTTTGTGGGACTCAAGTGGCCAGATAAAGCAATGAAAATGTGAAAGCTCATGCCGCCTGCTGTGCCATGGCTAATAAAGTCTACTTAATCTAGTAGGACTCACTGTCTCATTACTAGCCAAGTCAATGGAAGTGTGGCAAGTCAACTCAGCAGCTGGCATCATGCTGCTGCTTAGGAATTGTTTGATTGTTCAATGTTTGATTCACAATTGTATATTCTAGTACAGTAGTTGCTATCACACATGAGTATTAAGCACAGGAAATATACTAGTCAAAATTTCAAAATTGAGATTTGCTGTAAGTATAAAACATCAGATTTTGAAGATTTAGTATAATTTCTTTATATTATATATTGAAATGATAATAGTTTAAATATATTGGATGAAATAAAATTGTTTAGGTACGGCTACTAGAAAATGTGATATTTATAGTATGTGGTTTGTAGTACATTTCTACTGGACAGTGCTGATTTAGAAGCTACATCTAAACTATTAGAAGGTAAAAAACTATTGTAATAAGTACACAGTTAAATATAGCAAATACGTGATCATAATACATTTCAGAGATTTTAATTTTCATCCTTCAAATTTTTGAGCAACTGATAAAGTGTTTCATTATCCTTACTATCAATCCATATCAGGGTTGCTTGACTTTTAGGCTCATTTCCTAGTGCAAAGGAAGTGTATAACTGTAGTTTCTAAACTTGCAGAGATATAAGATTTATGTTCATGAAAGTGTAAAAGAAGGAAATTTTCTAGTCTTTCTTTCAAATGCCTTGCATTCCATCTCAACGTTTGAAGCAAACACTAAATCACAGTAGTTTGCTCACTGAGTTGGCCTGAATGGAATTCAGTAGGAATTCTGAATATCAGACTGTGTTTCTTAATTATGTAGAAACTGTAAAACTGCCAACTGGTAATGAATAATGGGAGATAAGGTTTAGAAGGTAAAATAGAAACAAAGAGTATGGAATGTCTTAAATGTCAGTCTAAGAATTTGCTTCCTTTCATTTGCTGTATTTGCAGGAAGATAGTAGTTTAAAATGGGAGTGACATAATCATAATTTCACTTTGATACAATTAATATGGTACAGAAAAAAAAAATAGTGGTGATACTAAAGATGAAGATTAATTAGGTGTTTCCAAATTAAAAACTTGAAGACATACTCAAAAAGTCAAAAATCAAATGTGTTTCCCACTCTCATATCTGGACCTGTATTGTTTCCTCTCTCAGGGGTTGATGACAACGTCCATCTTGATGAACAAGCTAGAAACCTGAGTTCCTATACAATGACATTACTCCCCACAAGCTAATCAATCATGAACTTCTATTTTTCTCTTAAGTATCCTTCATAACTGTCTCCCACCTAGGCACTGGAGGTAATTTGTTTGTCTTACAGATTCTACTTTTGTCTTTCTTGCAGCCAGTTTTTGCATGGCATCTATGAAAATTTCTTATTCCCAACAGTTTAGCTGAACTTGGGCTGTACAGAGAGATGGAAATGGAGCTATAAATCTGCAATGCCTGTGATGCTTGCACTAGACCAATGTACTTATTTTCAAAGTAGGAAACGAAGAACAATTTGTCAAAGCATATTTTTTTTCTGTTACTAAAAATGAATGTTGCTGTTTTGATTTACAAAAAAGCTTTGAGAAATTCTGAATAAGAATATCTAGGTAATTTTATTTTCTTATGGCCTGTCTGAGCTCTTTTTAACAACAAATATTGGTACTTAAAATAGCCAATCCAAATAAAAGAAAATGGAATCTGACCACTTACCACTATTTTCATTACTACTACCTTAATCTATCATCTTTCACCTGGACTATATATACCTTTCTGTGTTGCAAAGAAAATTCCTGGAATGTGGCTCTGACTTCATTGCTACATAAGTCTCCTGAAAGTAGTTGATCCAGAACAATTTCACATTTTCCAAAGATGATAATCAAAAAACAAAAGAGGGACTTTCAGATTCTAGAAATGACAGAGTAGCTTATATTGGATAGATACTTTTATTAATAATAATTATAAAACTGGGCAGTAAGATTTTAAAACAGATTAGAAAGCAATCAAAAGCATACATACAGAAGAGGATGTATTAATTTTTTTTTTTTTTTTTTTTTTTTTTTTAGCAGTGCTGATGATCAAACCTGGGCCTTTGTTTTCACTAGGCAAGCATGAATGCATTTTTTCAATGTTAAGTCACTTTTGTATTTCTGGAATAAGCCTCACTTGGTCATGAGGTACACTACCTTATATATATTGGTTTGCTAAAATTTAATTTTTTTAAATCTATGTTCATGGGGAGTATGGGACTGTTGTTTCTTTCCTTTTTTTTTTAGTAGTAAAAGTTGTTTATTTCTGGAATTTTCCATTTAATATTTTTGGACTGCAGTTAACTAAAACTAAGGATACGGAGGGGCTACTGTATTCAACAAGCCTTTGGGGCTGTGAGCAGAGCAGAGCAAGATAAGAGATAGTGCCTGTTGTTTCTTTCCTTACGATATCTGTTTAATATCAGGGTAGTACTGGGCTTTTTAAATGAGTTGGCAAATTTCTCTTCAATTATTCTGGAGAGTTTTATACTGGTATTATTTCTCAGATGGTAGAATTTACCAGTGAAGACTTCTGGACCTGGAGTTTTTCTAGTGGAGAGAATTTTAACTATAAATTTAATAACTATAATAGATACATGGTTATTCTGGTTATGTGCATCTTCAGTGAACTTCATAAGCCCTCACAAGACAAAATGAAATGTCCATTTCATCTAAGTTCCCAGATTTATTGGATTAAATTATTTAAAGTGTTTCCTTATTCTCATTTTAATATCTATGGAATCTGTAGTGAAGGAACATCTCTGTTGATATTGGTCATTTGAATTTTCTTTTTTATGTTTGATCTGTCTGGCTCATGGCTGATCTTTTTATTTATTTATTTATCTCTGATAGGGGGATTGAACCCAGAGGTGCTCTACTACTATAAAGTAAAAAGGTCTCAGTCCTTGCCTTCCTGTTGCCTCAGCCTCCCGAGTTGCTGGGTTTACAGGTGTGCATCATGTTCCTGGCTGATTTATCTTTTTTTTTTTTTTTTAATCTTTAATAATCAGCTTTTGGTTTAATTGATTTTTTTTTTTCTGTTGGATTTTCTGTGTTTGATTTGTTCTCCAGTCTGTATTATTTCCTTTTTTAATTTTACCTGAGATTTAAAATACTTTTTTATCAAGTTTCTGTAGGTGGAGTCATTGATTTGAGATTGTTTTTTCCCTATAACATTTAGTATTACAGATTTCCTTTTAAGTACATTTTAGCTGTATCCTACAGATTTTCACAAATTATTTTAATTCAATTAAAAAAACTAATTTCTCTTTGGTTTCTTCTTTGATATGTGGATTATTTAAAAGTGTGTAAGTTTCCTATATTTTTAGTTTACTAGATACTATTCCTCTATTGATTTTTTTTTTTTAATTAGGGGTGCTTAACCACCGAGCCACATCCCCAGCCCTAATCTTACCTTATACTTTTTTATTTTTTTATTTTGAGACAGGGTCTTCCTAAGCTGCTTAGGGACTCATTAAGTTGCTGAGGCTGATTCTGTACTTGAGATCCTCCTGCTTCAGCCTCCTGAGTCACTGGGATTATAGGTGTGCATTACCATCATGCTCTTGTACTTTTTAATTTTATGGTCAAAGAATATACTTGGGATGATTTGAATCCTTTCAAAATATATTGAAATTTGTAATGCTGATTCTGATCCATTTTGGTGTTATACGTGTGCTTGAAAAGAATGTATATTCTGCTGTTGTCCCAGGAATTCTGAAAATACCAATGGGCACAAATTACGGTTTTTCTTTTCTTTTCCTTTAGAGAGATGAAGTCTCACTGTGTTGCTGGTGTTGACCTTGAACTCCTGGGCTCAAGAGATCCTCCTGCACAGCTAGAACTATAGGCACAAGCCACTGTGGCAGGCTGATAGTGTTGTTTAAGTATTTTTTATTCTTTCTAAATTTCTACCAACTGGTGTTATTTAGAGAATGTTATTGAAATCTCCAACTATTCTGGAGGTTTTTATTTGTCTTTTCAGTTCTATGAGCTCTTGCTTCACATTTGCAAGATCCATTATTACACTTAGGGCAATTGATCCTTGTATCATCGTGAATAACTTTTTTATTTCTTGATATTATTCTTTCTTTGAAACCTATCTTGTTCAATATTAATATAGCCACTCCAATCACTTTCTTTTGATTTAGTATTAATATAATATAACTTTTCCATTTTTAAGCCTATGTGAATCTTCATATTTAATATACGTTCTTATAGTTAATGTATAGTTGGATTTTAGCTTTTACTAGAATTGACAATTTCTGAATTTAATGAGGGAAAATTTAGACCATTTATGTATAATGTGATTTTTTTTGTATTCTAGGGTTCAGGTTTATCATCTTGGTATTTTCTATTCATCTTATTGTTTTATGCTCCCTTTTTCCTTTATTCAGCCTTTATGTTTTGATGATTTGAATTTTAAATTCCATTTTATCTCTGTTAGTAGCTGTAATTCTTTTAAAAATTATAATGATTGTTTTATCATGTATAACATGTGTCTGTTAGTTTCCTAAGGCTATTTATTGTAAGAAAGTATGAAAACAACAAATATTTTTTCTCACTATTTGGGAATCTAGAAGTCTAAAATCACTGTATTGGCAAGATTGGTTTCTAAGGGAGGCCTTGAAGGAGAATCTGTTTTTTGCCTCTCTCCTAGCATCTGGAGATTGCTGGCAATCCCTGGTGTCCCTTGGTTTATTAAAAGCATCATTTCAGTCTCATCTTCTGTATTCACAGTATTTCCCTGTGTCTTTGATGTGACCATCTTCCCTTTGTGTGTGTCTGTGTGCCCAAATTTCCCTTTTCTTATAGGACAGCAATTAATAGATGAAGGTACATTGTAACCTGATCTACTTCATCTTAACTTGATTATACCTACAAAGACCCTGTTTCCAAATAAGGACATATTCATAGGTATTTGAATTATGACCTAAACATTTGAGGAAGCACAATTCTACCCACAACAACATCTTTAGCTTCTCATAACCTACCTTCAAGTAATATTATGCCCCTTTATATATAGTATAAGAATCTTATACTTTCATTTCTTCCTTCCTCATCTGTGTTATTGTCATACATTTACTTTACAAATGTTACAAGCCAGGTAATAAATAATTATTATTTTTCAATAGTCACTTTTTTTTTTTGGTACCGAACCCAGGGGTGCTTTACCACCATCCAATAACATATTCATTCATCTTGTAATAGGTACTTAGGTTAATTCCACTTTTTGATGTAAATAGTAGGAATGCGGGGCTGGAGCTGTGGCTCAGGGATAGAGCACTTGCTTGGCATGTGTGAGGTCCTGGGTTCAATCCTCAGCACCCATATAAATAAATAAAATAAAAGATTCATTGACAACTAAAAAATATCTTTAAAAAAATAAATAGTAGGAATGGGAGTGCAGATATCATTTAGACATACTAATTTCATTTCCTTTAGACATAAACCCAATAGTAGAATTGTTGGATCCTATGATATTTCTATTTCTGTCCCCCACCCCTCCGGTGGAATCTCCAAACTTTTACATAATGGCTGTACTAATTTATATGCCCACCATTAGTGTGAGAGTTCTCCTTTCTCAACATCCTCACAAGTATTTATTTTTTGTCTTTTTGATAATAGTAATTTTTTAATATTTATTTTTCAGTTATAGGTGGACACAATACCTTTATTTTACTTTTCATGTGGTGTTGAGGATTGAACCCAGTGCCTCACACATGCTAGGTGAGCATTCTACCCCTGAACCATAACCCCAGCCTCTGATAATAGCCATTTTTGCCTGGGGTGAAATGACATATCATTGTGGTTTTGATTTATATTTTCCAGACAATTAGTGATATTGAACATTTTTTTAAGAGAGAGTGAGAGAGGGGGGGGGGAGAGAGAGAGAGAGAGAGAGAGAGAGAGAGAATTTTTAATATTTATTTTTTAGTTCTCGGCGGATACAACATCTTTGTCTTGTATGTGGTGCTGAGGATCGAACCCGGGCCACACACATGCCAGGCGAGCTTGAGCCACATCCCCAGCCCCAAAACTGAACATTTAAAAATATATTTCCTGGTCATTGTATGTCTTCTTTTGAGAAATGTCTATTCCATTTATAAATTTTAATTTTTTGAAAGGTCAAGTATTTTATTTTTAAAATTTTAAAAATTCTAATTTGTTATTATGACAGCAGAATGCATTACAGTTTGTAGTACACATATAGAACACAACTTTTCTTATCTATGGTTGCACACAGAGTAGAGTCACACCATTTGTGTCTTCATACATGTACTAAGGGTAATTATGTCCATCTCATCCCACTGACCTTCCTACTCCCATACCCCCTCCCTTCCCCTCCCTCACCTTTGGTCTATCTAGAGTTTGTCTAATCATCCCTTGCCCCCAACCCCAACCAGCCCCATTATGAATCAGCATCTGTATATCAGAAAAAAACATTCATCATTTGTTTTTCTGGGATTGGCTAACTTCACTAAGCTTTATCTTCTCCAACTCCATCCATTTACCTGTAAATGCCATGATTTTATTCTCTTTCAATACTAAATAGTATTCCGTTGTGTATATATACGACATTTTCTTTATCCATTCGCCTACTGAAGGGCATCTAGGTTGGTTCCACAGTTTAGCTATTGTGAATTGTGCTGCTATAAACATTGATGTGGATGTGGCCCTGTAGTATGCTATTTTTAAATCCTTTGGGTATAGACCTAGCAGTGGGATAGCTGGGTCAAATGGTGGTTCCATTCCTAATTTTCCAAGGAATCTCCATAGTGCTTTCCAAATTGGCTGCACCAATTTGCAGTCCCACCAGCAATGTCCATTTTTTAAATATAAACTCAAAATTTATTACAGAAATTAAAGAGAAGGATAATGTGAATATATAAAAAGAAGAATTACTAAAGATCATAATTGATATTGAAAACTTTCCAGTCATATATTTTAACAACTTATTGTTTAAGAAAATTAGTCTCCTTTTTACAATATGGATCAAATAAGACCAACTGACACAAAGCAGACAAGGTGATCGATACTAAGACATACGGAGTAATGGGTTGAGACAGAATAATCAGCTATCTTGCTATTTGCCAATTTCATTAGCATATCTGTTCTGGTTTATTTATTTATTTATTTATTTTATTAGTTGCTCAAAACATTACAATGATCTTGACATATCATACATTTGATTCAAGTGGGGTATGAATTCTTTTTTTTCCATGTGTACAGATTGCAGTATCACATTGGTTTTACAGCCACGTTTAAGCAATGTCCATTTTTAAAACTGATTATTAAAACACTTTTTGCTGTTGCTTGTCTTCTGGATATTAATCCTTTGTCAGATGAATAGCTTGTAATAATTTCTCCCATTCTGCAGGTTGTCTCTTCACTCTATCATTTTCTTTGCTGTGTAGAAGCATTTTAAAGTTTGACATAATCCCATTTGTCAATTTTTGCCTCTGTTGCTTATACTTTTAAGGTCTTATTAAAAAAAAAAAAGATCTTTGCCCATACCAATGGCCTGAAGTGTTTCTTTTGTTTTCCTCTATTAGATTAGTTTCAGGGTTTAAATTCCTTAATTCATTTTGAGTTGATATGTGAGTATGATGAGATAGAAGTCTAGTGTCATTCTTCTGTATGTGGATATCTATAGTTTTCCCAGCACCAGTTATTGAAGAGTCTCTCTCATTTCTGTTCTTGGTACTTTTGTCAAACTGTAGTTGGCAATAGATTTTTAGCTTTACTTCTGAGATCTCTTTCGTGTTCCATTGGTCTGTTCATCTGTTTTATGACAATATCATGCTTTTTTGATTTTCACTACTTTGTAATGTTTATAAGTTATGTAGTATGATGCCTCCAGCTTTGTTTTTAGTCAGGTTACTTTGATTATTCGGGGTCTTTTGTAGTTCCATGTAAATTTTAGGGTTTTAAAAATATTTCTGTGAAGAATGTCATTGGTATTTTGATGGGGATTACACCGAGTTTGTAGACCACTTTGAGTTGGTATCAATATTAATTCTTCTAACCATGGAAGAATTTTTTTAATGCCATCTTCAGTTTTTTAAATTTTATTTTATAATCTCATTTTAAACATCTTTCAATTCTTTGGTTAAATGCATTTCTGGGCATTGTTTATGAAGCTATTTTTTTTAAAACTATTTTTATTAGTTGTTCATGGACCTTCATTTTATTTACTTATTTGTATGTGGTGCTGAGAATTGAACCCAGTGCCTTGCACATGCTAGACAAGCACTCTACCACTGAGCCACAACCCCAGCCTTATTCTGAAGCTATTTTAAATGGGATTGCTATCTTGATTTCTCTTAGAAAAAGTTCATTACTGGTGTACATAAAAGCTACTGATTTTTGTATCTTGATTTTGTATTTTGCAACTTCAGGTGGTAAAGGAGGTAAACAAAGGTCAACCTTGTCATATTTTCCAGATTATAAGGCTTTGATATAAAGATGAATATGGTTAAGACAAGGAGAATGAGCTGTGGGATTCTATTCTGTAAGGTCTCATCAAACAATGTTTATTTACTGAACTAAGAAAAAATGTGTAGTTTTTAGAGTCTAAAGAAGCATTTGTGAACTCTTTATATATTAAGTTTCTTGAGGGCAAGAACTGAATTTTTACATCTTTGGTTCTTAATGAATGGCAAATATATGTGCAATAAACGTTCTTTAAACTACATAGTAGGGCTGGGGTTTTAGCTCAGTGGTAGAGCACTTGCCTAATGTGTAAGGCACTGAGTTCAATGCTTAGCACTTCATAAAAAAATAAGTGAAGTTATTGTGATCATCTACAACCAAAAAAAAAAATTAAAAACAAAACTCCATAAGAAAGATAATTTTTATAACAACAAGAAACTAGTTAATATACTGAATGAGAGTTTACAGTAGAGGAAATGGGCAGGATGTTATTTTCATACCTTGCTTTCTTGTAACCTTCCAATTCCTCCTTTAGAATTTGCTCATTATTTTTCCCCATAACTTCTCTTTCTGCTTAAGTAGTTAGCAGCCCTATTCCTGAATGCTCTCAAATTATGTACGTATCTCTCAAACCCTCTCATTCTAACCCTAGCCCTAAGGACCACTTCTTATTCCATGTAACACAGTGCCTGAGACATAGCAGGGACTTGATAAATATTTCGTGAAGAATATCTAACTGCATAGATCTGAGGCCCAAACCCATTTCCACATACAACGAGGAAAGAAATATGAAACTTACTTTTATTTTACATTTACATTTATTGAATTACTAAATATTTACTGAGTATCAGTTACACACTAGACAAAGGGACAGAAACAGTTACTTTTCACTCTTTCAACAATGCATAAAAAATTCACTCTGCTGAGTTAGCTCATTCTTTCATTAATCTTCTTGTACAGTTTTCGCAAACATTCCATAGTGCTGTAGGCCAATAAGTATTCCAGATGCTGTCTGAAAGACTAGGGGAATTGCCATTACTTTCATCTCTGTTTGACAAAGAAGTAACCAATGTAATAAAACTCTTCCTTTTGGTGGCATTGGAACAGTATGATACCTAAAAATGAAAAATAGTTAATAATACCTCCTGGGAAAATATACCAAAATACAAAAGTTCATCAATCTTCCCTAAACTGATAATTTCCATCATAGGTTTAATCATGTAGACAGTAAAAAAAATTAAATGTTAGCTATTTGGAATATCAAACTATTGTGTTTCCATTAGAATGTATGATTGATATCTAAGGAATAAGAAGAGTCTATTAACCTAAAAAAAGAAGGAAGAAAAACAACAAAGGAAGAAAAGGAATGAACAGAGAAACTTACTTGACTGCCAGACGTCCATTTTTAGAAAAAGCTAATGCACTGGGATATAAAATACCACATGCTATGCCAACCAGTGAACTTCTTAGAACACAATTTTCCTTGCTTATATTACCTAGAGAACAAAAGTAAATTTAGTCTCTCTTTAGAATTCAGGTTAAGCACTGTTACCTCAAAGAGTAGTTATTTGTATTGTGTTCAACCACAAAACAGTAGAAAAGATTAGAAATTGAAAGTTGATGACATAGCAGACTTAATATATCATTTTAGAAATGGTTTTTACTTTATTATGGAGAATAACCTCTTATGTATGTGTTTTGAATAGAGGCAACTTCATAAAAGAATACTAAACTAGCATGCAGACACCTGGATTTTAGGTTAATACACATATTATCTACTCTGCGTCAGGTATGTGCTAGGTGCTAGGAATATATAATGGTACATAAAATTTGAGACATTCTGACCAGTCTACTAGGGAAGAAAGACAAATAATTAAAAAAATACAAGTGTGTTCAATGCTTTGGAAGTAAAATGTATTCATAAGTTATCTAGAAGTCTAACCTATCATGAGGGAATCAGAGGTTTCTCTGGGGAAAGGATCTTTAAACAAAGATCTAATGAATGAATTACAACTAGACGCTCCATCGATTACTACCTGGAAAATTTAAGGTAAAATGAAGCAGGAAATAACATTAGAAGCCCATTGTATGCCAGATACTATGTTAGGCATTTAACAAAAAGCATCCTTTAATTCCCACAACAATCATGTGAGGTAAGTACTATTAGTCTAATCCATGGATACGACAACTGAGATGATGAGAACTAGGATCTGAAATCATGTGCATAGTATGCCAATGCCTGGTCTTTTCTAAATATATTGTTTCTCGGTACTTGAACATGTATCAGTTTTGGTTACTTATTAACAATAATGCTTGACCTGCCTGATCAGGATTGTTGTGTGGATCAAATAGGAAACTATATGTGAATACCCTTGTAAGTGGTAAAGCAAAATACAAATGTAAGGGATTACTATTAGTATGTTAATGAGTAACTTTATTTAGATATAACTACATTATATATTCATGAATTTAAATTTACCTGAATACAAAGCATCAGTTACAAGGAACTTATAAGTAACTATAGTGGATAAAAATGGAAGTGCAGTCAATGGTGCATATGTCTTCAAAGCATCGTATTTAACCTTGAAGCAGTATCTGAAAATGAAGTTTGCAAATATTCCAAAGAAACTAGCTGTTGTCCCAAGGAACACCATTCCAGGTATATTTAAGGTCCTAATAGGGAAAACAAAAGGAATGATTAAGTTTAACGTAATATTCTCATAATAGATGTATCCTTTGCTCAGTAGTTGTTATTATATATTTATTCACCAAATATTTCCTTTTTCTTTTCTTTTTTGGTACTAGGGATTGAACCTAGGGCATTTTACCTCTGAGCTACATCCCCAGACCTTTTTCATTTTTTATTTTTGCATGGAGCCTCACTATGTTGCTGAAGCTGGCCTCAACTTTCAATCCTCCTGCCTCAGCTCCCATATTGCTGGGATTATAGGCAATGCACCACTGTGCATGGCCAGCATTAAATATTTCTTGAGCATTTACTATGTGAAAGGTATTTCTGAAGTGTCAAGGATAGGGTAGTGAACAAAACCAAACCAAAAAAGAAAAGAATTCCACTCATCATGGAATTTGCATTCTAAAGAGAGGATTTAGGATGGTTCCAAAATGTAACTCTTTTGTGGCTATTAACTTGGACACAAATAAACATAAATATGTTCCAAGATAGCTAGATGTTATGGCTACTGACATACCTATTTCTAAGAATACTTTTTCTGCTATTAAAATAATTAATTTGCTTAAGGTAATCTAGGAAAAAAATTGCTTAGGCTATCTAGAAAATAATTATTTTTTAATTAGCCCAGATACTTTCAAAATAACTTGTCTATGATTTATAAAACTTTTTCCACACAGAAACTAATATTCTCTAAATAGTGGGGAAAAAAATAAACTTCTTCCAAAGTGATCTGATAGATCTAGTTTTACTAACTTGGACTCATGAATAAATCCAAAAAGTTCTAAAGTTAAGTATTATTTGTCCTTTGACTTTATTCTTTTTTTTTAATTTTATTTTTTAATTTGTTCTAATTAGTGTGACTTTATTCTTGAGTTCTATTAATCTAAAAGCCAAATGGTAACTAAGACTGTGTATATCATGGAAACTACATTCCTTTTTGCTGTACTTGGCACTGTGGTTGAGATTATCAATCCTAAACTGATTTTAATCATAACTGCTCATCAATGAAATATAAGTACCTGCCAAATATTTTTCTCCTAATTACTTAATTTTTTTTTTTTTTAGTTGTAGATGAACACAATACCTTTATTTTATTTATTTTTATGTGGTGCTAAGGAGCAAACCCAGTGCCTCACACATGCTAAGCAAGCCATCTACCACTGAACTACAACCGCAGCCCCTCCTAATTACTTTTAATTAAAAAAAAAAATTACTATACAAATAATGTTTTAGCAATAATTCTGGGCATTTAAAAAATATTTTGTTTTAGTTGTACTTGGATACAATACCTTTATTTTATTTTTATGTGGTGCTGAGGATCGAACCCAGGGCCTGGCACATGCTAGGCAAGTGCTCTACTGCTGAGCCACAACCCCAGCCCCTAATTCTGGGCATTTTTTTTTTTTAAAGAAGTGAAAGAAATTATGCATAACCCCAATATTCTGACAATTCAGTATTTTTATCTGTTTCCCTCTAGTTTTATTTTTTAATAAGCTTTATTCATAACCAAGTCATTAAAGGTGACAGTTTCTTAGATAATCCTCAGAAACAACAGCAATACAAAAGATCTGCCAATGAAGTTAATAACTTTCAGTACAGTTCTGTCTCTTACTTTTCTTTTCTAAGGTACTCGAATTTTCTTTCTATGATGTCGATGACCATTGGTCTTCTGAGTTTTGCATCTCCTAGAGAACGACTGGGCTGACCATGCATATAAATTGCCATCTTGATGTCCTGGAAAACACAAAATTCCAGAACCATAATAGCTAATGATAAAACCTTATAAAATTCTACAGATTCAGACTAAAAAACATTTAGAGTTCAGTAAAGTACTGTCATTTGCTTTCATATATTAAGTGAATGATTCAATCAACATTTATTGAGGTCTTATTATTTGTTAGACACTGGCTTTTTAAAGTCACACAATAGTTTAAGAAACTGGCAGAATTATGATCACCTCTACTTTTATAGATGAGAAAACTGAGGTTCAGAAATATTAATTTGCTTTAGGATTTAGTATAGGATAAGTGACTGAGATACTGAGTTTTTGTCTTCAGTACAATTTCCTCCTTTCATTCCAAGGAAGTAGCCAGTGCCCTCTCTGATCTACCTCTTCAGGTGGCAAAGCAGTAGTAGTCCCTTTGGTGACTACTCTCTCTTTCCTCTGTCTCTCATGAGCTCATTTTGGAGATTATGTTAAATTTCCTACAGGGGTAAAAGAGAGCAGAGATTGCTTTCAAGAATAAGGAAAGAAAATCAGAGAGAGGGGGATACTGTTTCAAACTGGGATGAGGCAGTAGATCATGACTACCTTATTTTTTATGTTACACATTCAGTTCTTTAGTAGCACTTAGGGTGGAGGAAGGGTCTTAGTCAGAAGTAGCTATATGATACATCACAGAGCCCGGCTTTATGGCACTGGGCTCTGGGGTTGATCCTAAGGGTCCTATGTCTCAAATGTAATAAATAGACAGTTGCTAACATCAAAGAACCATAAGGTTTTGGCTGGTAGTATCTTAACAGAAATCAGTGAGGAAAAAACCTTGGAGTCGCAGAAAGTATCCCCTGAATGTTCTGCTCTGGGTATTTGTATCTTTGTAAAAAGTTTTAATAATAACATTTGTTAAATATTGTGCCACTCTGGCATGGAGTTTAAGAGTTCTGTTTAATTTCATTTAGACAAGGAAATTGGGACATTTCTGGGCAAATCCAAATTTGTGGCTTTACTATGTAAGTGGAAGGTCTACTGATGCAAAGTTCAACCTTTTTATTTTACCTTCTTCAGATTAACCAATAAACAGATAAAATAGAAAGCCCTTTACAAATCACACCAATCTCCATTTTAAAAAACTTTTATAGTCAAGGGCATTTACTTAATCTCAAATTTTAGGAATCCTAGGCAAGAGAATTAAAAATAGATTGATTAATGAATGTAGAAGATGATAAATCAGTGGTTTTCTGCCTCTAGCATGAACAAGAATAATACAGTACATTTATCTGAAATGAGCTCTCTTGAGCTTTCTTCTTAAATATTTGGATTCAACAGGAGTAGGGTGAGGCCTAAAATCTGCATTTTATTAGTACCAAGAACTTCTAAGGCTCTGGTCTATGAACACGACTTAAACATTGCTGTAATACTCATTTGCTGAATGGATGATATGTATCCAAACTAACTCTAACTAATGAAAAGACCATATCCCCCATAGGATAAACACAGAAGTCCTGGACTCCTCTGAACCTTCTTATGGTGTTATAATACAGTGAGTAATAATGGATCAGTTTCTTTCCCTGCATCATTACAGAACTGCATTCAAGCCAGAAAATTTTCTTCAAATTTTCTGGGGTTAGGAAAAAACCAAAAAGGTAAAATATTTAACAAATTACAATTTTTCAGGGAATAGACTTAATCTTTTGTTTTCTGACACACTAATGAAAAAAGAAAGATGAGAGGGAGATTCTATACCTAACCCATCTACTGTACTATGAAGTTGGTTGTCAACACGATTAATCAGAAACTTTACATAAATTTTTTGTTCTGCAGTCATCCAATTCACTGAAGCTTACCAATCCTCCACCCCAAAAGAAAACTTTCAGGCAATGTCTTGTTTTAACACCTACCCAGTCTATACTCTCAGCTCTGTACATGAAAAAACAAAAACAAAATAACAAGAAGAACCCTCCTAAGTATTATGCTTACTAGAAAATAAATACTGAACTAATAAAAACAGGACAGCGAATATTTATTGAATGCTTAATCTTTGCAAGGCACTGTCAAAGAAGTGATTACTTTCATTACACTCTCATCCTTAAAGCAGATAAACAAACTAGTAACTTTCAGAAAGACTTTATTTTTTGCGGTGCTGGGAATTGAACCTAGGGCCTGTCGAATGCTAGACAAGCGCTCTACTACTAAGCTATACACTTAGCCTCCAGAAAGCCTTTTAAAAAAGTATTAAAATGTAAAGATTTTGCTACAGCCAACATTTTACCTAAAAAGTAACTAGGGAAAGATCACTCAACAGATCACCACACTTTTACCAGTAAGAGTGCATATACACACGCCTGTAATCCCAGCAACTGGTAGGCTGAGGCAGGAGGATTGCAAGTTCAAAGCCGGCCTCAGCAATTTAGGGAGACCCTGTCTTTAAATAAAATACAAAAAAGGTCTGGGGGTGTGCCGCTGTGGTTGAGTGCCCCTGAGTTCAATCCTTGGGTACAAAAAAAAAAGGGGGGGTGGGGAGAGTGCGTATATGTAGGGTTATAGTTTGCAAAGCGCTTTAGTTTGTTGTGTTCTTATGTGTATTTCACTTGACCTTCAGAATTTTATCAACATTCACTCATCATTTATAGAGACCTGGGATAGTCAATGTCCTTGGGAACTTAAAACCTAACGAAAAGTCAGAATAAAAACAGGGAATTTAAAGGGAGAATGAGGATACCATTTAATATAAGAAAAAGCAAACAACTGAGATAGGGGAAATGTGGGAAGGCTTCCTGGAGGAAGGAACATTTAAGGGAAAATCTGAAAAGAGAATTTGGCGAGGGTGGGGAGGGACAGAAGCCAAGGAAATATTCCTAATTAAAACAAGAGCCTATACAAAGTACGTAAGCAAAAGAAAATAAGCTGCAGATAATCAGGATTAAATTTTAGGTCTTCTATTTTCTGCTTATTTCTAAAGCGACTGGCGGCTGGATTATGCGCTGCCTCCTTGGGAGCTGTTCATTTGAAATGTTCAAATTCTGTAGGTGCATCATCTCAGAAGAGTCGGCCAGCACTTAGAAGGGGTGGAAAGCACTGCCCTTACCACTAAGAATTTCTGCCTACCTCGGGCGCTTCTCCATCTCCCACCGGCGTAGCACCTGAACCTTTCAGATCAGCCGCAGCCTGTCGCCCGTGCGCCGCCATCTTGAAGGCCCACGTGACTCGCGGGTGGGCGGGGCCCCAGAACGCCCGGGGCGGGAAGTGGGGTGGTTTACCGCGCTCACCCCTTGCCTGAAGCTCGGGCCCGCCCCCATCCAGTCAAAAGCCGCGCCCTCCATCCGGTCTGGGATTGGGCTCGGGGTCCAGAAATTACGGGCATTCATTGGCTTCAAGGAAGTCCAGGTGCCCGTGGGCCCGCCCCCCTTGCCAGCCCAGTAGTTCCTCCCCCTGCTGTTTGTCAGCCTCCCTCCCTCTCATCCCACCCTGAGGGGAACAAGGGGCGGCTGGGCGTTGGAATGTTGCCGCACACCTTTCTCTTCTCAAGGCAACCGGGCTAGCTGGGCACTAGCAGCCCGCTCCTTTCACAGTTTCAGGGAGTCTCCTCTCTGACCTGAAAAAGCTCTGGCTTTTCAGGCACCTCCTCCTCAGAGCCTCCAACCCTCCGCCCCAGCGCCGTCAGAGCAGCCCGACTAGCTTCCTCTCCCCAGGCTTTAGCCCCTCATATTCCATCCTTTCGCCCCGCTTGGAAAGGGACCGAGAAAAAATTTCCCCTCTTGTCTCCCGAGAAGACCCCGTGTAGTCAGTGTTTCGGGGGTAGAGGGTATTACGAAGAGGCCCGGCAGTATCTCCCAGACCCGCAACCCCCGACCCTCCAGTCTCCATGTCTTAGAGAAGCCAAATTCGAGAGTTATATAATTTCTAGTGCTGCTGTTTCTCCTGACTGAGGAAACACTTCATCGCGTGGAGGGTGCAGGACATTTCAGTGCTCTCCTATATAAGATCGGGGTTGGGCAGGGGTGGCCGGCGGTGGCAGAGGGATGTCTTGTCTTTTCTCCAAAAGGAAGGTGGGTAGTTTGGAGAGAGATTGAGAGGGTGAATGTGGAAGCCAAGCAGCTGCACTCTCATTTAGTAAATCGAGGACCTTTTGCACAACAGCTTATGCTTGCATACCTAATCCTACTACAACGTCTCCGAAAACACCTCTTGGGGGGAAGGTTTGGTTTCTCCTCTCGAACAGTCTCAGTGTTTTGCCTCGCCGGATAGGGAGCTGCTTGGATGCGAAGAGATGGCATGATGTGAATGACTCCAGTGTGAAGAAATCTGCTTCGCCAACTCATCCTGCATCAAGTGCCCATTGAGTAGCACTGTCACTTTAATGTCTCCATGCCAAGGGATTGCTTTCCTTCGTTTCAATCCTCTCGATTAATACATGGGAGGATCAGAATCAGAGGGGCATTAAGGATCAAGCCTTGGGGGCTTGGAGAGTGCAGAAGAAAAAAATGAAAGTGACAGCAAGCTGGACCTGTTTTACCTGAGGGGGTGAGATCTGGAACTTCTGGTCCATTAAATCAAAAAGGGCCTTTAAGTCTGTATTCTGCCAGAGAAAACTGTTCAAACTCCGCACCTTTTTTAGAGATCAGACTCCAAGAGGTTTTTAAAAGTATTTTTTGAAAGGGGGAATTTAATATTTTCTCTAAGAATTGAGGATCTTTATCATCAACCAATTCATCTTTTAATTTGATCATTTATAAAGTAATGAGACAGCTGTCTAAATTTGGTTTGTGCCTTAATTGAGTTGGTCATTGAACTTTCAAAATGTTACTGCCTGAAGAGGAATTTTTATAACGTTTCCTATGCTTTTCTCAGCTTAAAAAAAAGTACGTCTTTTATAAAAATTGAAAAACTCAAAAGTCATTTTTCTCTAAACACTGTGGGCAGTGTAGAAAGTTTAGCTGTGGAAAAAAATACATCATTATTTTCTTTATCTGAAATAGAAGACTCGACCTGGATTTCAAAATTGAAGAGTGAAGTGGTTTGCAACAGTTACCTGGCTCTTGGCCACAATCCAGCTGGATCAAGCAGAGACTTGAAAAGAGATCTTGAATCCGGTGGCAGTGAAAGACCCAAGAATGCCAGTGAAGAAGAAAGGTGGGCAATGAGGTTCCTATATAATATATGATTCTCCCTTTTCTTGGTTCTGGTATTTGTAATTAAAATCATATTCCATTGGAGAGTAAAATTTTGATTGGATTTGAGAAATTATTATAATAATATCTTTTCAGTAGCACATCATTTAGTAAGTTTTTTTTTTTGCTACAGCAAAATGAAGTAAGACTATCATATTTAGTTATAGACATGATTTCATAAATCAGGCTGTCTGTATTACCATTTGTAATAAGAATAGAAGGATTTGTGATCTTTAGCTTGTTTTCTTAGATCATCAAACTTACTTTTAAACAATCTTTATAAAAAGGAACATGTAGAGTGTAGCTCTTCACCATGAACTTAATATTTATTGAGATAATTATAGTTGTAAAAGATAGTAATTTTATTTTCACTGGAAAATTTATTGCTTTTTCATTTATTTTTAAAAATAGATTTCATATTTGTTCATTCTGTCACTTTTGTGATAAAGCAAAACTTTGGTAACCTGCACAACTTTGGTAACTTGACTCAGGCATTATTTAATAGCATAGTTGACAATTTCCTCAAATGAGGCACACACCTGTATTTTTCTCCCCTTTAGTAGTTTTTCATACTCTTGAGTTGATCATCTAGTTGGTTCCTGAAGCATAGTTTATTATATGTCAGGCCTTGGGGATTCAATTAGCCTAGATCTACCTCAGGTTAACTTTATTCCAAAGTAGCCTAGTGAAGCTGTTTTTTCTTTTTCTTTTTTTTTTTTAATTTGATGCAGAAGATGGTATTAATTAAAAAGAGTTTATAGAAAGTTTTGAATAAAAATTTATATCAACACTATTGAATTTTACTCTCTTGGGCTAACATGGATCCAAATGTATAATTATATGAATTGCTACAATATGAAACTAAAGCCTCAACTGTAAGTTAAAGCACAGCCTGGCTCTGCATGGTGTTTAATGCTTCTACCTTTGGATATGGAAGATTCATTGAGAAAAATTGTAACCTCTGGGATGCTTTTATCCAAGCTGGTATGTGAGAGAGGGGCAGTGATATATAAAACCTTGAAACACTTACAGCTGTGCTTTTTTTGCACACTGGGATATAAAACTAGTGTTGTTTTCTTCCCCCAGTTCTTCCCTGTAGTCACTGAGAGAAATAAACTCTCTTTTGGATTTTGGAGCCACACCTGTTTAAATCTGACAAGGTTGGTTTATTTGGAATAAGAATGGTTTTAGGAATGTAGGCAATAAACAATATGGCTATTTGATTTATTTACTCATTGTGTGTTGTTACACTTTGTACCATTTCTCTAGACAGCCTTGTTGGACAACTTTGATATTTTGGACTAAAAGTTAAACAGTGTGTGTGTGTGTGTGTGTGTGTGTGTATGTGTGTGTGTGTGTGTGTGTGTGTGTGTGTGTGTTGGGGAGAAAGAGGAAGGAGAAACTGGGAAGGGGAAAAGAGAAGGAAGAGTGGGAAGAGAGCAAGAGAAAGGGATAAAAAGATATGTGGAGGAAGCCCAATGAATATTTTAAGTATAAATTAAGCTAAAGGCTGATCTTACGTTTCTAAAACCAATAGAACAAGTTTCTTAAAAGTTTCCACATTTAAAGGAACTCCTACAGAAATTGCTGGACACATTATTGAAAACTATAATACTTTAAAAACTTCCTCTTTCCTCCTACATTTTTCTGTCTTTCTTAACAATGGATTGACATATAGATCAAAAATTTAAAGGAATCAACATGTTCTATGTAGCAAAACAAGTACATATTTGTGTTATACTAAAGCATATGCATTATGTAATTCACTTTATGAACTGATCTAGAGAAAAATAAGAAATCATTTCTTATTTTTAATTTCTTAAAATTGTTTGTATTCAGATATTTGTTTTTGAAGACTATAACAAATAGCCAAACAAATTATTACATGTGTATTACCTATTAATTGGCTAATCTTACTGTCTCTACTGTTTCTATAATCTAAGAAAAACAAATATTTTAGAGTTTAACCTAAATTTATTCTGCATGAAGCACTGCCATCATTTTGAATATTTTTCTGTTCATTGTTATTTATAGTAGATATAATGGAAAAGCTAGAGTTAATGTGATTTTAAATAACAACTATATCCATTGGGCCAAGTGTTTATTCATTGTTGAATATATTCTTATTAAAATGTAAAGTTTTCATAAGACATATTTCATTTAGTGTTCATTTTGTATACTGTTTTCAAAATTAAGAGATTTTCTCATTGATAACTTGCAATCATGGTGGGAGGTAAATGGGTATGAAATCTCAGTAAATCCATTTCTGGGTGCTATTCTTGACTGCTCTTGGATAAGTTGCAACTGCTATGCTTCAAACCTTCTGTTTTGCTTTATTGGTATTACTTTTCATCTCTCCTACTTCAGCCTCCCCACATTTTTTATAGATCTCAGTTTTGTCAACAGAACTCTTCATTTTCTCTGTTACAGACTTCTTCCCCCCACCTCCCGCCCCCTCAATAGTTGATTTTTATTCATGATTCACTTATCTATGGTAGTCTCTTGATTTGCTACCAACCAACCCGTTAGGACAATCTTTGACATACTGCATGAAAATTTAGAGCTTATCCAAAATAAGTTGTATTAGTATTTTCTGATGTGACACAAGATCACAGTGGTTTGTAAAAGGCTATTTCAATAAATTGAATCAATACAATTTTATGTTGAATTAACATAAGGAAAAAATTATGTTCTTCCTGGGTTTTCAAGCAGGAAGTGGCTGTTTTGAAGATAAAATATTATCTTTGAACACTGAGAATTTTGAACAGAATTTGTGCTTCAATGGAATTTTTTTAATACAATGCAGTTTCTTTTTTGAAGTTTTTTGTTCTTATTGTTATTAAATATATTAAAGAAATCATTGCATTTTAATACTTTCAGATGGATGCTCATTTCATTTCTGTTTTTTTAAATGTTCTATTATCTTCTTAACTGGTATAGAAGGCTGCCTGATGGTATTAATTTATATAACACTTTATTTCCTTCTAATACTTTTTTGCAACCATTCTCAATGATATTATTGAACATGTATAAACAGATTTTTACCATGAATTTCAAGCTAAATATTATAATTTTCATATTCATTTGTTTTGATTTTATACCTTTTTAAAGGAAGATGAAGAATATTGTGTATTTAGAATTCTAAAGCACGATTCTCTCATGTATCTTATGTACTCTCTTGAAATTGAAATTGTTGTTTCCTGGACTCACAGGCTTTTAGTCTTTGTTTTGGGTTGACTATATTCTTCATAAAAGTGTTATTTTTGTTTTTCTTTTTTATCTCCCAGAAAAAGAACTTAGAACTATTTTGCTTATTTCTTCTTTAAAATTTTCTTCTTTCATTATTTGTTTCCAGCACTTTGTGGATTAACTAATTTATTTTTTTTATAGCATCTCACTAATTTACATTTACCTTTCATTATCTGTATTTTCCTTCCATCTGTAGATTTTTGCAAGTTAAAAAATTGTTTTTCAGAATCAATAAAGGGGAAAATATGTACCTGAATTTATTGACAGTTCCTGAGTGGCTATTTTATTTATTTTGCATACATTTTATTTATTTTGCTGGACATTTTACCAAATTTGTGTTTGAACTTTCATGTTTGCCATACTAGTACTACATCCAGATACCTTTTTCATTTTATAAAACTTCAATTTTTGTTTAATTTTTTTTTCTCACAGCTAATAAAAATAGGAGTTCCCAGAAAGGATTGAAAAAAATAGCTTTTCCCCCTCTTTGGTCCTAGGGATGGAACCACTGAGACACATCCCCAGCCCTTTTTATATTTTATTTTGAGACAGGGCCTTGATAAGTTGCTGAGGCTGGCTTTGAACTTTTGAACCTCCTACTTCAGCCTCCCTCGCTGCTGGGATTACAGGTGTGTGCCACTGTGCCAGGCTGAAAAAATAGTTTTCAAAGGTTGGCAATTTCTATAATTCACAGTAAAATAAATAACTTACTAAGGATTATTTTTTAGGCTTAAAATTCCCCAAAAGGGTCATCTTTTTTTCCTAAAGTTTTTTCAACTATATTAAGGAATAATTTATTCATAATAAACTGCATCATTTAAAATGTACAGTTTGATGAATTTGGACAAGTTTTTATGTACCTCTGAAATCAGCACCACAGTCAGAATATAGAACATGTCTAATACCCACCCCCACTTCTGTATGCTCCTTTATAATTTCTCCCCCCATCCTTAATTCTCTATTCTCTATCTTGATGGTTGAGAGATTATTGGAAATCATGAGGCCACAATTATTATTATTTTCTCCTCCTCCTTCTCTTCTTCTTCCTTCTTCCTTTTCTTCTTCTACTAGAGATTGAACCATAGGTGCTTTACCACTAGGACACATCTCCAGGCTTTTTTAAAATTTTGAGACGGGTCTCGCTAAGCTGCTCACAGCTTCGCTAAATTGCTGAGGCTGGTTTGGAACTTGTGATCCTCCTCCCTCGGCCTCCTGAGTCCCTTGATTTTATAAGTATATCTTGGTGAAGCCATAAGTTCCATTTCTTTTCTTTTCTTTCTTTTTTTTTAAAGAGAGAAAGAGAGACACAGAGAGAATTTTTTTTAATATTTATTTTTTAGTTTTCGGCAGACACAACATCTTTGTATGTGGTGCTGAGGATCGAACCCGAGCTGCACGCATGTCAGGCAGGCGAGCGCGCTACCGCTTGGGCCACATCCCCAGCCCTTCTTTCTTTTTTTGATATGGGGAATGAACACAAGGGTGCTTGACTTGCTATCCTCCTGCTCCAGCCCCCCAGCCACAGGGATTACAGGCAAGCACCACCCTGCGGGCCATAAATTCTTAATATTGGGAAATATTCATTAATCTAGAAGGCATAAAGAGGGAGAATTCTGGATAGAGATGTAAGAGAATATTTTTGTGTTCAACTACTGATTAGGAATATGCTGTGTAGCAAATCAATAGACATCGAAGTAAAATGATCTGTTAATAGATTTTATTTTACACATATTATGTATTGGGATAGTGTACAAATGATACACTAAGGAATTGGTAACAGATGTGTGAACTGTTAAGTTTTGGGAGAACTACTCAAGTGTTCCGTTCAAAATAGAATATTTTATCTCTCCTTAGGCCTGTTATTACTTATTTTTGGGTAGAAGAGTATAGTCAGAAAATATACACAAAACATTGAGTTTTTACAATACCGAATTGAGACATTCAGTTCATTCATGCCTCTGTCAATAAATAAATCCCTCATTATTATGCAATATTATATCCCCTAAACTGCTAGAATACTATTCATTCTTAATCATATATATTCTTTTATGCTCTTACTTTTTAGCATTTACTGTTATTTCAGTGATTATAATTTTTTTAAGACTAAGGCTGAGATGCATAATATTTTTTTATTGGGGGAAAGGGATCTGTTCCCTAGCTATGATTTGTGCTCAGGGATTTGTAACGGTCAAGACTTGAGGGCTCTGTATCCTCAATATAGGTTGCTGTGTCAGCAGAGGATCATGAGTTTTACCCAGTCTCTTCTGTCCAGTCTCTTCTGTCTTTTCTTTCTGAATTCTAACTAGTAAGCTTTCTGCATGGGTTCAATTTTTAGTAAGTTACTCAAAGCTATTTCAAGAATTATGGCAAGCACCTCCATTATGAAATAGTTCTTCTGACCCCATTTATTTTAGGATTTAAGATCAAGAGGAATATGAGGTAGAAAATCTGTGAAAATGAATTATTAAATTTAAATGTTCAAATATTATAATATTTTATATTTCATTTCTTCAAAAGACACTATGTTGCTAGCCACTAACTCTGTTATAGTGAAATTTTGAGACTTTATGGGTGGGGAAGGGCTTTCATTTTTGAGAGTTGTGACATGTTTATTTTCTAAAGTATAGTATGACTTGGAATAAACCTGTTATATTCTATTCTATTCTATTTAAAACCCCTTATAGGTAATAAGCAAGCCACAGTTATTTAAAAAGTTAAGCTTATGTATGTACTTAGTGTAATAGCTTTACTTCTATTTATTTATTCAATCACTTTTCTATCCAACAAGGATTTATTGAGTGCCTGTCATGTGCCAGGCACTGTGCCAGATGTGTGTTTTGTGGTGGCAAATGGTATTCGACCTCTGATGATTTCTAAAATAGGGAGACATGTGAAAATAAACAGTTTTAATGTTGTGATATTGATATGCTGTGTCCTAGAAACAGGCGAGGAGGACTTAAGTCCATCTAGGGAAGATGTGATACTTAAGATGAGATAAGAAAGATGAGTAGAAGTTTGCCAGTCAGTGTAGGAAATGGTAAGATAATTATTTTCTTTGCCTTGAACATATCTTGACATCCTGTGACATTTTTTGTTGTCATCATTGTCGTCATCACCAACATCATCATCATCATCAATAACAGTAATAGTGTAGAAAAAACCTAGGCCAGTAGTCTGAAGACCTGACTACTAGAAGAAGAGACAAGATCAGAGATGACTGATTTGGACTTTTGGTCTATTTTTGGTATGTAAGAAATATCTAGGTTGAGATGTAGCTCAGTGGCAGAGAACTTTGCTAGCATGTGCAAGAGCCTGGGTTTGTTTCCTAGTACTGTGAAAAAAACCCATTTATTTTCTATAATTCAAATTTATTTTTTTTACTTGTAGGCATTGTTTAGTGGCTAAAATAATTCTAATCCTTCTTGAGATTTTCCCTTCTTCACTGGAATGGGGGAAGTGAACTCTGGTCAACGATCATCTATATTTAATAGCTTACCTCTTAAATATGAGTTGTTTTGTCTGGATAGTTCTTTCTGGTTTGGCAGAGATCTACTACTTCCAAGTCACATGCTTCTGTGTTTTTTCAATAATTTCTGGGTTTCTGTTTGCCTAGACTTATTATAATGCCATTTCTCTCTAGGGTCTTACTGCCTTCCAGGCAATGCTGATGGTAAGTTAGCCTTGATTCCTGCTGCCTTGGGATACAAAGACCTTTTTTGTGCCTTATGTCTCTTATTTGGTTTTTCACCTGTGGAAATCTCTTTTTAGACTGGCAAGAGCCTGGGGGAAGTCCCTCTGTCTTCCTATTTGTGAGAATCTTTCATCTCTGTGAGAAATACTTATTGTGAGGATTTATGCTTTTGGAAAGCAAAATTGAAACAACTTAAAAATCGCTTTTGTTTTTTTGTCCTGGCATATACCTCCCTGAGGCAATAAATTCTGAATCAATTATCTGCTTAACTAAGAAGAAAGGGAATGGGAAATTTTAGGGAGAGAAAAAAATTACTTTTTCAAAATGCCAATCTCCCACATTAAAATAGAGTTTATGTGCCTTCATATGAAATGCTACCAGTGGACCTGTGGAAATCATGTAATCCTTTGAACTCCACTTTATTCTTTTAAAAAGAGATTTGATGGGGCTGGAGTTGAAGCTAGGGTTGTAGCTCAGTGGTTGAGTGCTTGCCTCGAGTGCAGGAGGCACTGTGTTTGATTCTCAGCACCACATTAAAAAATAGATAAATAAAATAAAGATATTGTGTTCGTCTACAACTAAAAAAATATTTAAAAGAAAAAAGATGAGATTTGATACTTTCCCCCCTTACTGTGTGTTGTTCCTTTTCCTCATCCAATAATACATAAGAACTTCACTTTTCCAAAGCCAGTTAGTGATAAAATTAGGATGAGAAGCTTGTCCAGTGCTCTTTTGTGAATTATGGTGTTCTTTGAATAAGTGAATGCTATCATGGTACAACAGAGGGTTGGAATTCA
Source organism: Callospermophilus lateralis (assembly GCF_048772815.1). Lineage (NCBI taxonomy): Eukaryota > Metazoa > Chordata > Mammalia > Rodentia > Sciuridae > Callospermophilus > Callospermophilus lateralis. The sequence goes on from NC_135306.1 coordinate 139,332,580, forward strand.
ATGTTTAACATTAACTGGCTAAGTTATCTAAAGAAAATAAAAAGATTGAACTTTAAATTCCTCATCTTAAACATAAGTGTACTAATAATACCTCTTAGGACTATTGTGAGGATCAAATAAAGTTATCCAATCCATGTAAAATCTGTTTGTAAATGGGAAAGTGCTACACAAACACTTACCAGCAGTATACTATTTTGACCAGGCATGATGGTACACACCTCTAATCTCAGCCACTTGGGAAGCCAAGGGAAGAGGGTCACAAGTTCAAAGCCAGCCTCAACAATGTAGGCTCTGTCTCAAAATAAAAATAAAAAAGACTGAGGGTGTGGGGCTGACGTTGTAGCTCAGTGGTAGAGAGCTTGCCTTGTATGTGTGAGGCACTGGGTTCAATCTTCAACACCACATAAAAATAATTGAATAAAGATATTGTGCTCATTAAAAAAAAAAAAAAGACTGAGGGTGTAGCTTAGTGGTTAAGTTCCTCTGGGTTCAATCCCTACCACCAAAATTAAAATGACAACAACAAAACAAATGAACAACCAAACATTTTTTGGTGGGGGCAGAATGTCGTAGAAGGAGAAAAGTGTGTTCAGAGTGTGGATCCCCTTCCATCAGTAGTATGGAGTTAGCTTCCTGATTAGCTTTTGGAGCAACTCTACCCCAAAATGACAGTGACACATCTAATCCAAACAGAAAATGTCATATAGTAATATTTGTTATGAGTATTATTTCTCTTCCACAGATACAAAAATAATTTGTAAACCATCTAATATCTATAAATGGTTGTAGTCTCCAGGGTCTGCTTTAAGTCTGGACAGAAATTTTCTCTATTATATAAATTTTTAAGTTTTATTTACTTATTTTTCTTTTTGTTATAACTGGAATGGTGCATATTTCAGTATACAGCTGACTTAAGAATTGTATTTAGCAATTTTCTATCTTCTTCCTATTTATTACTCCATAACCTTAAATTTTCCCATCCTTTTTTTCAACAATATTCTATAAAATATTCTATAGAATTATTTCTATATGTTCTATCGAAAACATGACTTATAATTAAAAATATGACTTCTCTGAGAGAAATAATGTGAACCCATTAATTCATACTAATATCTTTTTGCTTCACTAGGAGAAACAGTATGATAAAAAGGTGTTTGTTAAAGTGTATTAAATTTGTTTTTGAAGGAAGCGGCAAACTATGATTTCTAAGGACAGTGATAGAAAAGAGAAACACTATGATCCTTTCTTTTTTCTTTTTTTTTTTTTAAAGAGGGAGTGAGAGAATTTTTTTAATATTTATTTTTAAGCTTTCGGCAGACACAATATCTTTGTTTGTATGTGGTGCCCAGGATCGAACCCTGGCTGCACGCATGCCAGGGGAGCACGCTACCGCTTGAGCCACATCCCCAGCCCCTATGATCTTTTCTTAGTTAGCTAAGTTTAAGTATAGCATAGTACTTTAAACTATAGGGTCTGGTACCAGATAAACCAGAATTTGAATCCTGGTTCTGGTATTTACTGGATGTGTAGCCTTGAGAATGTTACAGTTTGGATCTCAAATGTCCCCCAAAGGCCCATATACTAAAGGCTTTGTTGCCAATTCTGGAACTTTTAGGAAGTGAGGTCTAGTGGGAGGAAGGTAGGTAATTGGGGACATGACCTTAAATGGAATATTGGGGTCCCAGCCACTTGTACTTCCAAGTGATCATGAGATGAACAGATTTTCTCCAACACACATTTCTTGCCACAGACCTAAAGCAACAGGGACAAGTGACCATGGACTGAAACCTCTTAAAGTATGAGCCAAAATAAATCTTTTCTCCTTTAAATTGATTTTCTCAGGCACTTTGCTATAGCAATGTAAAAGCTGACTAACACAGGTAAATTACTTAATTTCACTTGGAGGAAAGTTTCCTGATTTGCAAAATCTATCTAATAGTGTTTCTCAGGAATTTGTGAAGATTAAATAAGATAATCTATGCAGAATTCTTAGCCTTGTTTAACAAATCCTAGCTAGTATTATTAATAATAAAATGACACCTTTGGTGTGTCATCATGAACTGTAAATTTTAATATTAAAACTTCTTTTTAAAGCCTAATGCAAGGGTAACTTTTATATGCATATTTATTATTGATTATTTTCATATGAATATCCTTAATTTTCAATATAACAAAAACAGTAAGACTAACAATAAGAATTAAGCACTTATAAATATTTCATAATATATTTATTATCTTGTTGGGTGTAGTGGCATACCCCTGTAATCCCAGCTACTAAGGAAGCTGAGGCAGAGGGACCATTAATTTGAGGCCAACCTGGGCAACTTAGTGGAACCCTGTCTCACAATAAAAAATAAAAAATGGGTAGTGTCCCTAGGTTCAATTCTCATTAGCAAAAAAAAAAAAGTATTTAAATTTCCTAGTCATGTCTAATATGTAATGATAAAAATGGTGACTATTCAGTGTTGCATATATTGATATATAAGGGAAGAAAATTTTATCATTATTGCTTGTTTTAATAGATATATAGCACATTATAGTTAAAAATCTTTCTAAAACTGTAAAGTGGGCATGCTCCCCTTCATTTAAAAATCTTTCATGGTTTGTCATTCCTCCTTGGGTATAAGGTCAAACTTGTTAACATGATGTGTATGGTGTCAACTTCTGTTTCCATGGCATCTTGAATACCCTGATAGTATTATTATACTCTGATCTTTTACTTTGTTAACCTATTCTATTGAATTATCTTTACTTTTAAACTAAAATCTCTGTGAGGTTTGACTCTTACCTATCTTGTTCAGTATTGAATTTCCAGTTTACAATGTCTAAAACATAGTAAGGTACTTAATATATTTGATTAATGAATGAAAGAACTTTTCTATATTAGACTTCTAATGGCATAATCATTTTTATTTATATGCCTTCAATACAATTATTATTATAATAAACACATGTAAAAACCAGTGAGTCAGTCAAGTGCTGTGGCACATCTATAATCCCAGCGATTTTGGAGACTGAGATAGGAGGATTGTAAATTCAAGGCTAACCTCAGGATTTATCAAGATCTGTCTTAAAGTAAAAAATACTTAGGGCTGGAGATGTAGCTCAGTGATAAGAGCCCTTAGGTTCAATCCATAGTGTGTGTGTATGTGTGTGTGTGTGTGTGTGTGTGTGTGTGTGTGATTCAACATTTCAATATTTAACCTTATATTCTGAAGTTTGATTATACAAGTCAAGTCTGATTTGTCAAGCTTTATTTTTCCTGTTGAAATATGCTTCTTCCTTCCCTTCCTCCTCCTCCTCCACTTCTTTCTCTTCCTCTTCCTTCTCCTCCTCCTCTTCCTCCACTAAGATCTTCTTCTTCAGAGTATTGTGGAGAGAGCATGTACTTAAAATAAAAAACATTAGAACTAGACTCCAAATCTATTATTTAGTAGCTCTGTAATCGTGGATCCATGGATTTCCGTTTCTTTCTTTCTTTTTATTTATTTATGTAGATACTGGGAATCGAACCCCCCAAGGTACTTTATGAATGAGCTATAGTCCCAACTCTTTTTATTTTTTATTTTAAGATAGGGTCTCACTAAATTGCTGAGGATGACCTAGGACTTGTGATCCTCCTGTCTTAATTTCCAGAGTCGCTGGTATTACAGGCATGCACCACCACATCCAGCTGAATTTTAGTTTCATGTAAAATAGGCATATTATAACTTCTCAATTGTGGCAATCAGATAATAAAATACATGTAAATTTCTCTCTAAACTATAAAAATGATGAATACATTTATGTAAAGGAATGCACTATTCTAAATGCTTTGTTCTCCAAGATTTATTTGTATTTAATTTACTTTTCCTTTTCTTATATTTCGATCTTAGTTTCCTGAGTAATACCACCAGATGGCCTATAATTCTTGCTTTTTTTTATCCATAGTAAAATGCTTTTATATATTATCCTTTTATTCTAAAAGTTAATTTGTTAGCACTATTGTCATTCACTGTTTCAAATTTAAATTACCCAACTCGAATTATTTATAACTTTCTGGCAATGCTATTCTTAAACCAAATACAATAGAGTTGAGCCTTAATTAACAGACACATGATTACCTATAATGCCAATTACATAACATTCACTATATCCATTGGTTGCATATTTAATGCAGAAATTTCTCATTTTAAAAAATGATAACCCCTTTCCATATCCTCCTGTGTCTGTCCTCAAGAAATCCAAATTTAGTTTCATTCTTTCTGTAGATTTAGGAGTCATGAAGGTAGATCTTTAATGAAGAAAATATAAGAGTTGAGGCCCTCCTAGCAGCTATTCAGGAAACAACATTCTTCATTTATACTTGGTTATATGAATGTCAATTAAAATATTAATCCTGACTTGCAGATAATTACCCAATTATCTCAACCCAATTTATTAAATTATGGAGATCTGGATAGAGATTTTGACTTGTACAACAGGATCCTTGTCATCTTGCCTTTTTAAAAATTTATCATATATTAGTTGTCTAATTTTAGACAAGCTCAGACTTTCATTAACCAGAAACGAGAATTTGAGTAGAGGGATTTAAAAGTCATAATGGAATTGACACCAAGTGATGATTATTAATAATCAAAAGAGGAATAAAAGAGCTGGATTCAGTGGCCCATGCCAGTAATCTCAGCAATTCAGGAGGATCTCAAGTTCAAGGCCAGTCTCTGAAACTTAGAAAAAATCTCTGAAAAAAAAAAAAAGGCAACAGCGGAAGCAGGAGAAAATAGAGAAGTCTCCAATTTTAAAATAAGATATGTCAATAAAGGTTAAAGGTTGGTGGCATGAACATAGACGAGTATATTTGTACACCTGGTATGTGAAGCCTAAGTTTATCTAAGAGATCAATCATATTTGACTATTTGTTTTTTCTTATATTGTGGCATTTTGTTTTATGTGTCAAATTTTTCACACTTATGGATGAGAGGCATAATAAGCTTTACTGGTTTAGAAAACATTTATCTGTTTTGAATTAATACAGTATTTCCCCTGGGTAGTTACTTAATAAACAAATGTGAATGAATTAAAATCTTCTCATTTAGCAAATTATATTGTGTGATTATGGGAATGTCATTAATACATCTCTCAAAATTGCTCTAACTATATATAAAAATGCAACAGAAGTGATAAAAATAGCTTCAAAATTATGATGGGAGAGAAAAGACTAAAGCTTTAAGCACTAATTCTGGGATTAGAGCCCTCTCATACATTAAAGTGCAGAGGAAGATATAGTGTAGTTATAGCATTGTTGATATTCACATTAGTAAGTACTGGGTAGGAATGTGTTAGAAAGTGAGGTCTGTAAACTACTATTATTTCAGAGAAATGGCTGAATGTTTAGTTATTGAAAAAGTAGGGATTAAAATATTTGTCCCTGATTTAGAATTGTTAAAAATATTATATAGGTAAAGTCTGAAAATATTTTTTAAAATAAAAGTTCTGTACCAATATATTACCATATAGTCATGCCACCAACCTTTATTAATGTATCTTATTTTAAAATTGTGGACAGTTCCCTGTTCAACCATACATAAAAGTATAAAAATTGTACAAATTAAATGGGTACCATGTTATGATTTATTACATGTATACACCACGTACTCTTTGAATGAGTTTAGGCATATTTATCTGCTCAAAAGTTCATACTTTTTTATGATAAAACTGTCAAAAGCCAGCTTTTTGAAATGCATGGTACATTATTGTTACCTGTGTACCCTATTGTCAACATCACACCAGAACACATTACTCCTGCCTAAATGTAATTCAGTATCCATTGAACATTTTCATAACCCTACTCTCTCTGGCCTCTGGTATCACCATTCTGTTCTCAGCTTCTATGAGATCAGCTTTTTAGATTCACATATGAGTAACATCCTGTGATTCTTGTCTTTCTGTGTCTGACTTATTTCAATTCATACAATGACTTTCAGGTGAAACAATGTTGGTGCAAATGAGAGAATTTCTTTCTTTTTATGGCTGAATAGTATTTCATTATATATATGTACTACACTTTATCCATTGATAAGCTGATGGACTGTTAGGTTGTTTTCTTTTTCTAGGTATTTTGAATAGTAATACAAGGAATATGTGAGTGTATATCTTTCTTCAAGTCCAAAATTATTGAAAGGAAAGAAAGACTAAAGACCAGAACAGAAATAAATGAAATGGATACTAAAAAGATAATACAAAAAAATCATTGAAACAGAGTCAGTTCTTTGAAAATATAAACAAAATAGACAAACCCTTAGATAGACTAACTAGTAAAGACTAATTTCATTTCCTTTTGGCATATATACCGTGTAGTGGGATTGCTAGATTTCCTTTTATTTTCTGTGCTTTGAGTTTTTTTTCCAAAAAATATTAAAATATTCTTGCATATTTGAAGTGTTTCTCTATATTTTATGGTAGTAGTTTTATAATTTCAGGTCTTACATTTAAATATTTAATCCATTTTGAATTGATTTTCATAACTGGAAATAGGGTCTAGTTTAATTCTTGTGCATGTGGATATTTGGTTTTTCCAGTATCACTTATTGAAAAGACTGTCTTTTCTCCAATGTGTGTTCTTAGTAACTTTTAAAAAAATCACTTGACTGGAGAAAATGAATTTATTTCTAGGCTCTCTATTAAGTCCCATTGCTTAGTATGTCTATTTTTTATACTGATACCACATGGTTTTGATTATTACAGCTTTACGGTATGTTTTGAAGTCAGGTAGTGTAAAGCCTTCTGCTTTGTTCTTTTTGCTCAAATGGCTTTGGCTATTAAGTTTGTGTGTTGGCTATTCAGTTTGTGTGTGTGTGTGTTTGTGTGTGTGTGTGTGTGTGTGTGTGTGTGTGTGTGATTTCATATAAATCCAAATCAACAATTTTTTAGGTTCTGTGAAGAATGTCATTTTGCCTTTTGATAGGGATTGCATTGAATCTGTAGATTGCTTTGGGTACTATGTAGACTTTAATGATATTTATTCTTCTAATCCATGAACACAGGATGTCTTTCCACCTTTTGGTTGTCTCTTCAATTTCTTTTGGTGGTATTTTATTGTTTTCATTATAGAGATTTTTTAACCTTTTTTGGTTAATTTTTCTTAGGTGTTTTATTTTTGAAGCTATTGTAAGTGAAATTGCTTCTTGATTTCTATTTTAGGTAATTAACTATTGGCATATAGCATGCTACTGCTTTTTGTATGTTGATTTAATATCCTGCAACATTGATGAATTCATTTATTAGATCTAAATAGTTTTTTGGGGGGAGGTTTTGGAGGTTTTCTTCATATAAGATCATGTCATTTGCAAACTGTGGCAACTTGGCCTTTTCTTTTCCAATTTGGGTGCCCTTTATTTTTTCTCTTGCCTGATTCCTCTGGCTAGGATTTCTAGTACAGTGTTGAATAATTAGTGGCAAAAGTGGGCATCCTTGTCTTGACCAGAAAAGAAAGACCAGAAAAGAAACAAATGCAATGGAAACTAAAAAGATAATAGAAAAGATCATTAAAATGAAGAACTGGCTCTTTGAAAAAATAAACAAAATAGACAGAGCTTAGAAAGTGTTCAGCATTTCCCCATTTGCATAGTGTTAGCTATTGACTTACAAATGGATTTTACTTTATTATGATACATTCCTTATATATCTGATTTGTTCAGCATTTTCATGATGAAGAATGTTGAATTTTATCAAATGCTTTTACTGCTTCTATTTAGATGATTATGTACGTTTTGTCCGTCATTCTGTTGAAGTGTTTTATCATGTTTAATGATTTGCATATATCAAACCATCTTCACCCATTTGGTCATGGAAAATAAGCTTTTTAATGTTCTGTTGGAGTAGGTTTGCTAGTGTTTTGTTGAGGATTTTTATATCTGTGTTCTTCAAGGATATTGGCTTGTAGTTTTCTTTTTTTCATATATGTGGGTCCTTATCTGGTTTTGATATCAGGGAAATGCTGGCCTCATAGAATGTGTTTGAAAGAATTCCTTCCTCTTCTATATTTTGGAATAACTTAAGGAGAACTGATGTTAATTCATCTTTAAAAGTTTGAAATAATTCAGTGGTGAAGGCATTTTGTCCTGGTAAAAGGCATTTAATTACTAATTCAATCTCATCACTTGTTATGGGTCTATTTAGGTTTATTATTTCTTAATGGTTTGGTCTTTTTAAGGTGTATGTATCAAAGAAATTATACATTTCTTCCATATCATCAAAGTTGTTGGGTTATAATTATTCATAATAATCACTAAAGATCTTTTGTATTTCTGTGGTGTTAGTTTTAATATCTCCCTTTTAATCTCCAATTTTCTTTATCAGGTTCTTTATTAGTTAGTCTAGCTAAGGGTTTGTTTATTTTGTTTATTTTTTCAAAGATTCAGCTCTTCATTTTAGTGTTCTTTTGTATCATCTTTTTAGTTTCCATTGCATTTGTTTCTTTCCTGGTCTTTATTGTTGCTTTCCTTTAACTAAATTTGGATTTGGTTTGCTATTGTTTTTCCAGCTCCTTGAGATATAGCAATATGTTGTTTATTTGAGATTTTTCTACTTTTTTTATGTGGGCCTTGATTGCTTTGTACTGTCCTTTTAATATTGCTTTGGCTGTATCCCATATGTATTAGTATGTTATGCCTCCCTATTTTTTTTAAATTTAGCATTTTAAAAATTGTCCTCAGTACCACATACAAACAAAGATGTTGTGTCCGCCAAAAACGGAAAAATAAATATTATAAAAATTTTGTTCTAGTTATATGTGACAGCAGAATGCATTTTGACACATCATACATAGATGGACTATAACTTCTCATTCTTCTGGTTATACATGATGTAGGGTTATATTGGTTGTGTAATCAACTATGCACATAGGGTAATAATGTCCAATTCACTCTACTATCATTCCTATCCCCATACCCTTCCCCTCTATCACTCCCCTCTAACACAAAGTACCCTACTTTTCCCTAGCCCCTCTCCTTGTGAATTAGCATCCACATATCAGAGAAAATATTTAGCCTTTGCTTCTTTAAGATTGGCTTATTTCACTTAGCATGATAATCTCCATTTCCATTCATTTACCAGCAAATGTCATCAAGTCATTCTTCTTTATGGCTAAGTAATACTCCATTGTGTGTGTATCTATGTGTGTGTGTGTGTGTGTGTATCTCACAATTTCTTTAACCATTCATTTGTTGAAGGACATTTAGGCTGGTTCCATAGTTTAGCTATTGTGAATTGAGCTTCTGTAAACATTGATGTGGCTGCGTCACTGTAGTATGCTTATTTTAAGTCCTTTGGGTTTAGGCTGAGGAATGGGATAACTAAGTCAAATAGTGGTTTTATTCCAAAATTTCTGAGGAATCTTCATACTTCTTTCCAGAGAAGTTGCACCAATTTGTTGTCCCACCAGCAATATATGAATGTACCTTTCCCCCCACATCCTTGCCAACATTTTTTGTTGCTTGTATTCTTGATAATCACCATTCTGATTGGAGTGAGATGAAATCTAAGGGTAGTTTTGACTTGCATTTCTCTAATTGCTAGAGATCTTAAACATTTTTTCATATATTTGTTGATCATTTACATTTCTTCTTCTGTGAAGTGTCTATTTGGTTCCTTAGCCCATTTATTGATTGGGTTATTTGTGTTTTTGGTGTTAAGTTTTTTGAGTTCTTTATATATTCTGGAGATTAATGCTGTATCTGAGGTGCAGGTGGCACAGATTTTTCTCCCATTCTCTAAGCTCTCTGGTCATGTTCTTGATTGTTTCCTTTGCTGTGAAGAAGCTTTTTAGCTTAATACCATCCTATTTATTGATTCTTGATTTTATTTCTTGCATTTTATGAGTCTTATTGAGGAAGTCAGTTCCTAAGTTGACATGATAGAGAGTTGGGTCTACTTTTCCTTCTATTAGGTGCAGGTTCTCTGTTATAGTGTGTAAGTCCTTAGTCCACTTTAAGTTGATTTTTGTGCAGGGTGAAAGATAGGGGTTTAATTTCATTTTGCTGCATATGTATTTCCAGTTTTCCAAGCACCATTAGTTGAAGAAGCTATCTTTTCTCCAATGTATGTTTTTGGCATCTTTGTTTACTATGAGATAATTGTATTTATGCGGGTTGTCTCTATATTCTCTTTTCTACATGTCGGTTTTGGTGTGGATACCATGCTGTTTTTGTGAATATGCCTCTGTTCTGTAATTTAAAGTCTGCTGTTGTGATTCCTCCTGTTTCCTTTTCTTGCTAAGGATTGCTTTGGGTATTCTAGGTCTCTTATATTTCCAAATGATTTTCATGATTGTCTTTTCTATTTCTATGAAAAATGTCATTGGGATTTTAATAGGAATTGCATTAAATCTGTATAGTGCTTTTGGTAGTATGGCCATTTTGACAATATTAATTCTGCCTATCCATGAGCATGGGAGCTCTTTCCATCTTCTAAGGTCTTCTTCAATTTCTTTCTTTAGTGTTCTGTTGTTTTCATTGTAGAGGTCTTTCACTTCTTTTGTTAGATTGATTCCCAAGTGCTTTAGTTTTTTTTTGAGCCTATTGTGAATGGGGTAGTTTCACTAATTTCTTATTCAGTGGATTCATCACTGATGTATAGGAACATGTTTGATGTTGGGTGTTGGTTTTATATCCTGCTACTTTGCTGAATTCATATATGAGTTTTAGAAGTTTTCTGGTAGAATTTTTGGATCCTCTATGTATAGGATCATGTCAACAGTGACAGTTTGAGTTCTTCTTTTCCTATTTATAGTCCTTTAATTTCTTTCTTATGCCTAATTGCTCTGGCTAGAGTTTCAAGGACAATGTTGAATAGAAGTGATGAAAGAGGGCATCCTTGTCTTGTTCCAATTTTTAGAGGGAATGCTTTCAATTTTTCTTCATTTAGAATGATGTTGGCCCTGGGCTTAGCTTAGATAGCTTTTACCATGTTAAGGTATGTTCCTACTATTCTTAGTTTTTCTAGTATTTTTAATATGAAGTGGTGCTGTATTTTGTCAAGTGCTTTTTTTCAGCATCTATTGAGGTGATCATATGATTCTTGTCTTTAAGTCTATTGATGTGATGAATTACATTTATTGATTTCTATATGTTGATCCAACCTACATCCCTGAGATGAACCCCACTTGATCATGGTGCACTATCTTTTTAATGTTTTTGTATGTAATTTGCCAGAATTTTATTGAGAATTTTTGCATCTGTGTTCATCAGTGATATTGGTCTGAAGTTTTCTTTCCTTGATGCGTCTTTATCTGGTTTTGGTATCTGAGTGATACTAGCCTCATAGAATGAGTTTGGAATGGTTCTGTCCTTTTCTATTTCATGGAATAATTTGAGGAGTATTGGTGTTAATTCTTCTTTGAAGTTCTTGTAGAACTTGGCTGAGAATCTGTCTGGTCCTGGGATTTTCTTGACTTGTAGGCTTATGACAGTGTCTTCTATTTGATTGCTCGTAACTGATCTGTTAAAGTCATGTATGTTCTCTGGATTCAGTTTGGGTAGGTCATATGTCTCTAGAAATTTTTTGGTGTCTTCAAAATTTTCTATTTTATTGGAGTATAAATTTTCAAAATTGTTTTTGATTATCATCTGTATTTCAGTAGTGTCCATCATGGTATTTCCCTTTTCATCATGAATTTTAGTAATTTGAATTTTCTCTCTCTTTTCATTAGCATGGAAAAAGGTTTTATCAGTTTTATTTATTTTTTCAAAGAGCCAATTTTTTTGTTTTGTCAATTTTCTGAAGTGTTTCTTTTGTTTCAATTTCATTGATTTCAGCTCTAATTTTAATGATTTCCTGTCTTCTACTGCTTTGGTGTTTATTTGTTCTTTTTCTAGGGCTTTGAGATATAATGCTAGGTCATTTTTTCATTGACTTTGTATTTTTTTATAAATATTTTTAGTTGTAGATAGACACAGTACCTTTATTTTATTTATTTATTTTTATGTGGTGCCCAGGGCCTCACATGTGCCAAGCAAGCACTCTGCCACTGAGCTACAGCCCCAGCTCAACTTTCTATTCTTTTAATGAAAGAGCTCAATACATTGAATTTTGCTCTTAGCACTGCCTTCATAGCATCCCAGAGATTTTTTAAAAAAATATTTATTCTTTAGTTGTAGTTGGACACAATACCTTTATTTATTTATTTTTATGTGATGTTGAGGATCTAACCCAGGGCCCTGCACATGCTAGGTGAGCACTTTACTGCTGAGCCACAGCCGCAGCCCCATCCCAGAGATTTTGATATGTTGTATAGGTGTTCTCATCTACTTCTAAGTATTTTTTTATTTCATCTATGATTTCTTCTGCTATTCATTTATCATTAAATAACATATTATTTAGTCTCCAGGTGTTGGAGTAGCTTCTATTTTTTATTTTACTGTTGATTTCTAATTTCATTCTATCATGATCTGGTAGAATGAAGGGTAGTATCTCTATTTTTTGTCATTGGTAAGAGTTGCTTTGTGGCATAAGATATGGTCTATTTTAGAAAAGGATCCATGTGCTACTTAGAAGAAAGTTCATTTGCATGTTGATGGATAAAATATTCTATATGTCTGTTCAGTCTAAATTATTGACTATATTATTTAGTTCTATAGTTTCTTTATTTAGTTTATGTTTGGAAATCTGTCCAGTAGTGAGAGAGGTGTGTTAAAGTTACCCATTATTATTGTGTTGTGGTCTATTTGATTTTTGAATTTGAGGAGTTTTTTTTTTTTTGATGGATGTAGATGCTCCATTGTTTGGGGCATAAATATTTTTGATTTTTATGTCTTGTTGATATGTAATTCCCTTGAGCTATATGAAATGTCCTTCTTTGTCCCTTCTGACTAACTTTGGCTTGAAGTCTACTTTATCTGATACGAAGATGGAAACCCCTGCTTGTTTTCTTAACCCATGTGAGTGATATGTGCTTTCCTATCCTTTCACCATCAGTTTGTGGATGTCTTTGCCTATGAGGTGAGTCTCTTGGAGACAACATATTGTTGGGTTTTGTTTTTAAATCTAATCTGCCAGTCTATGTCTTTTGATTGATGAATTTAGGCCATTAATGTTCAAGGTTATAATTGAGATATAATTTATATTCTCATTCATATTTATTTATTTCTGGTTTTTAATTTGACTTAGTTTCTCCTTAGATTGACTTTTCCTTTAGTATAGTTCCTCTACACTTTGCTGGTTTTCACTTTTTTTTTTTCTCATTTCATCTTCGTGGAATGTTTTGTTGAGAATGTTCTGTAGTACAGGCTTTCTAGTTGCAGATTCTTTTAACTTTTGTTTATCATGGAAGGTTTTTATTTTATCTTCAAATCTGAAGCTTATTTGCTGGTTATAAAATTCTTGTTTGGCATCCATTTTTTTTTTCAGAGCTTGGTATATGTTGTTTCAGGACCTCCCAGCATTGAGGATCTGGATTGAAAAGTCAACTGAGATCTGAATTGCTTTCCTCTATATGTAATCTGCTACTTTTCTCTTGTGGCCTTTCAAATTCTATCCTTATTTTGCTTTTTAGGCATTTTCATTATAATGTGGCTTGATGTGGGTCTGTTGTAATTTTATACATTTGGGGTCCTGTAAGCCTCTTGTATTTGATTTTCCAGTACATTTTATGTGTGTGCGTAGAGGTTAAGTGAGTTTCTTGTGAGCAACATAGAGTTGGTTCTTGTTTTTTAAATTCATTCACTCACTGTGTGTCTTTTAACTGGAGAATTTAGTTCATTACATTCAAGGTTATTTCTGATAGGTAAGATATTACTTTCTTTTTTTTTGTACCAGGGATTGAACCTCAGGAGTACTGGACCACTGAACCACATCCCCAGCCCTATTTAGAATTTTATTTAGAGACATGGTCTCCCTGAGTTGTTTAGCAGCTTTTAGTTGCTGAAGCTGGCTTTGAATTCATGATTCTCCTGTCTCAGCCTCCTAAAGCACTGAGATTACAGGTGTGTGCTACCGTCTGGCTTTATTATTCTTCCTTTGTGTTAAGTGAATTGCTTTAGTAGTGTGTTTTGGTTCTTTGTCTTTTTTCTTTTTTAAAGAATATCTTTTTAAAAAATATTATTTTGGTTGTCAATGAACTTTTATTTTATTTATATATATGCAGTGCTGAGAATATAACCCAGTGACTCACACTTGCTAGGCAAGTGCTCTATCACTGCCTAGCGTGTTTTGATTCTTACTAGTAGCCTAGTTCAGTGACTGTCTGCATACTAGTGGCTGGGAATGGGCCATCTGTCCACATAAGAAATAGACAAAAGATGGAAAAAATTAATATTGAACTTTATGTAGTTTTTTCAAGTTGGGAAGAAACAATTTAGCTGCTTTCTCTCTACCCATGCTGCCCTGTATAGAATCAGTAACAACTTATGTGGACACAAAAACCATGTGATATACATATTTAGATTTAGTTGGTCCAAGTAAGAGCAACATGGGAAGAAAAAAAAAGACAGGAAACAAACACATGCAGATTTAGTTATTCTGTGTTAGGATGGGGCAGGGGTCGCATTTTTCCTCTCCAGCTTCTTTGGCGCCTTTCTCAGAAGGAGGAATTTTGTTCTTAATTCAAAGTCCCCAAGTTCATGTTTTAATTCCTTGCTCATTATTTATGATATTTGTTTGTTTGTTTCTTTCTTTTTTACAAGATAGTGTTTATTTTAGTGACAATATGAAGGCAAAAGTGAAACCAAATGTGAAAGGCAAGACAGAGAAGAGAATACATCACCAGATTGGGTGGGGGGCTAACACCAACACCTGAAGTCATGTAGCTGGGAAGTTGGTGTTTCTATTATATATTTTTGCTCTGAGGTTACCATTAGTTGTACAAAATATATATATTGGTTATAACAAGTTATTTTGAAATGATAGCAACTCAACATAATTACAATGATAAAAATAGAAATAATCAAATAAAAGAATGAGAGAGGGCTGGGGCTATGGCTCAGTGGTAAAGCACTTGCCTAGCATATGTGTGTGAGGCACTGGGTTTGATCCTTCGCACCACATATAAATAAATGAATAAGATAAAGGTCCATCAACATCTAAAACAAAATTTTAAAAAATGCGAGAATATGCGCTAATAAAAACTCCACTTTACACTCTATTCCTCCCACATTTTGAATTTTTCATATTTCATCTTATATCTTTCTGTATTGCCTATATCTTAATGTATTTATTTTTCATTATTTTTGTTTTGACTTTAGTTTTCATACTAAATATATGACTGATTTTTGCACCACATTTACAATATTAGAACATTTCAGCCATGTGTGGTGGTGCATGCCTGCAATAACAGTGATCTAGGGGACTGAGACAACAATTTCACAAATTTGAGGCCAACCTTAGCAACTTAGTGAGATCATTAGCAACTTAGATCCTCAAAATAAAAAGGAGTGGGGATGTAGCTCAGTGGTAAAGTGCCCTTGGATTCAATACCTAATAATGTGAAAACAGACAAAAAACAAATAAAAAAAAACCCAGAAAAAACAAAAGCAAATCAATAAGCAACAACAAAAGCAAACCCTAAAACCAAAACCAAAGCAAACACGACAATCTTAGAGTATTCTGAATTTGTATAATTTTTTTTATACAAATATTTAAAAAATGTTTTCTTCTTATTTTTTACCATCTCTTTCTTTCAGTTTGAAGAACTCTATTAGCATTTCTTGTAGGTCTGGTGGAGATATATTCTCTCAGCTTTTGTTTTTTCAGGACTGTCTTTATCCCTCCTTCGTTTCTAAGATAGCTTTGCTGGGCACAGTATTCTTGATTGATAGATTTTTCCCCCAATAAGTATTGTGAAAATCTCAGACTACTCTATCCTAGCCTAGGAGGTTTCTGCTGAGATGTCAGGTCTGTTGTTGATAACCATTTATATTATTTCTCTTCTCTTGCAGTCTTGAGAATATTCTCTCTCTCACTTTTGAGAGCTTAATTATGAATATGAAATGTCCTAGGTATAGATGTGGTTGAGTTCAATTTGACTGGTTACCTTTGACCTTCCTGTACCTGGATATTTGTATGTTTCTGTAGGTTTGGGAAGTTTTCTGTTATTTATTCAAATAAGTTTTTACTGTTTTTTTTTTTTATATATATTCTAGGGCTTTCTTGAACTCAAAAAAGCTGAATATTTGCTCTTTTGATACTGTTTCAAGTTCCTACCTTTCTTTTTCAATCTTCTTCATTCTTTCTTTGTTCTCTTCCAACTGTATATTTCTTTTTTAAATAAAATGTTTTTTATTTTTGCTAACTATGCATTTTTAAATAGCCTGGCTTTGAGCTCACTAATTCTTTCTTCTGTATTATCTATCATGATAGTTGATGATTTCTAACATATTTTAAATTTTTCTGGGTATACTTTTCATCTCAATAATTTGATTTTTAAAAATGTTTCATCTTTTTTGTTAAGTGCCTTTGTTAGGGGTATAATATTGAAGTATTTCTGTGTGTTTTCTTTAAGTGCATTGAGTTTCCTTAAAATAGCTCTTTTAAATTTTCTGAGAGTTTGTTCATACTGAATACTACCTGGTTATTTTCTGCCATCTTATTTTAAATATTAGGTGAGGTCATGGTTTCCTGAAAGCTCTTGATGATTCTTGGCATGTGATATCATCTGGACATTGAAGAATTAGGTATTTATTCCAATCTTTCTAATCTGACTTTGTTTGATCCTGTCTTTCCAGAAAATCTAAGTAGGCTACTTGTTTTTCTGTAAGCCTGTAGTTACCTCCACTATTTCAGCATTGGATGGTGCTCAAGTTCACATTTGCCAGGAGTAGATATTGGTATGCCGTCACTATTTTTGCATTATAGAGCAATGCAAGCCTGGGTTTGTTCCAGATACACTGTTGAGGTATTGTTCAGAAAGAAATAAGAGAGTACCTTGAAAGAGTAATCTGCACCTATAAACCTCTTCCTGGAGACAGGGTAGGCCCAGATACCTTTTCCACAGTTACTTCCCTATGGTCAGGAAGAATTCTGCCTGGCTTTGGGCAGAACCTTTGTGGATGAACCAACCTTAGTTCCTATGTCATACTTGTTGCCACCAATGCCATCAAGCTGTGTCATACTTGTAGACCACAGCCTACCAAGACTACCAAGGGACTGCCTTCACCATTCAAGGCTCCATTGTTGAGGTGGACTCATGGTCCAAGACTGTTTCAATCAGCCATAGGTGATGCTACCCGGAATAGAAATCTGATTTACTGGGGCCATGTGTCTTCCCCTGGCAAAGGATCACTTTCAGAGGCTCCATTTATAGGTAGAACTGAGAATGCAGGCTATTAGGTTTTGCTTAGTATTTGATTTCACCAACCAAGCATTAAGGTCCAGGGTAAAGTCTTGTGCTTACTATCCTTTCCTGTCCCCAGCAAATAGGGTTTTGTATCACATTATGTTGCCTGAGGTTGGGATAGTGTTAGTAAAGGCAGTCCCTTGGCCACCTAGGCCTCCCTACAACCCACAATAAGATGGGTTGTACCTTAGCCTTATGGTGTAAAGATCCATACAGTTTCAGAGGGCAGTAGGACCAGCACTGCAGTTCTTGGTGATTAAAGCCAATACAGGGGTCCATCCCACCCAGCTTGGGTCTCTTTTTTGTGGTAGAGCAGTTCTAGAACCCCATCTGGGAACACTGGCCTTGAGAAAACTGTGCTGCACAAGATTGAAGGATGGGTGATAGAGACAGTTCTTTTATCACCAAGGCTAATGCTAAGCTGTGTCACACCTGAGTCTCACAGTTGCAGGGATCTACATAGAGTTGGGAGAGGGCAGATGTGCCCCAGGCCCACGTCAAGGCTGGAAATGATGCAGTTTGATACATAAATCTGTCCCAATTTGTGCACAGGTCTCCACAGGACCTTCAATTTTGACCAAGTGCTTTTTTTTTTTTTTTTTCAGGGAGCCTGGCACTGGGTTCCAAGACAAAAACACTGTTAGCTTTTCATCCTTGCTCCCCAGAGTTTGAAATCTTGCTCCTAGCTCTGCAGTTGGAGGTTGGAGGAGGGGTGTAGCAGCAGTCAGCCTCCTGACCTAAAGTAGTTATAGTGGCTCATGTCATAGCTATTGATCTGGTGGTAGGGATCATGGGGATCTGGCCAGTCCTTGGTTTCACTATGGAAGTCCTGGAACTGTGCTTCAAGTCTAAGGCATGGACTTAATTCTCCCACTCTGAATCAGGAGGCATCTCTTTCCATTTGGAACTCTTTGGAGTTGGGGGAGGGTTGGCACAGGCTCCCTGGGATTCTTTCCTGCCTGCCTTTTTCAATAGGTGTTTGTTTGTTTGTTTGTTTGTTATGGTATCTTATCCAATTTCCTTAGCTCCTATGAAGGTACTTTGATGTGTGACTAGCTGTTTAACTTAGTATGTTTATGGGGAGACAATCCTAAATGATCTTACCCAACCATATCTGCCTCCAGAGCACATTCATTTTTTTATATTTCCAACTTTCTTAGGTAAAAAATAACTAACTATATAATGTCTTCCTTCATCTATTATTGGCTAATTGAATTTTTTTAAGGGATTCATCTTGAAATTTTCCTCACTGCTATAAAGTGACATATGAACAGAGATATGAATGAAGTAAAGGAGCAAGCTCTGGATATCTAAGGGAAAAGTGTTTTAGGCAGAATAGCAAGTATAAGGGCTCTGATATATGAGAATTCATGGGATATTTGAGAAAGAACAGAAATCACTATGGTTGGAATAGGTTGGTCAAGAGGACAGGTATAAGAGCTGAGGCCAGAGAGAGAGTTTTGTTTTGTTGGAACAGGAAGTCACTGAAGGGTTTGAGTTGAGGAATGATATAATCTGATTTATGACTTAAAAAGGTATTTCTGTCTACTGTGTTTAAAAAAGAATGTGGGAGAGGCAAGGAGGGAGTGGGGAAATGCTGATGAGTGATATTGACCAAATTATATTGTTATATTGTGTGCATGTAACAATAAGTCCCATCAATATGTACAACTATAATGCACCATAAAAATGTGGAAAAAATTAAAAAAATCCATTTTGCCAAAAATATGTATGTATAAAGCAAAAATTTAAGGAACTATAACACATTCCTTATTAATAATAGAAAGCTAATAAAATTCTCTGAGTTCAATGATCAATATAGACCTGAAATGTCAAGGCTGTAGACGAATTGAATCACACAATAAATTGTGTTGGTCCAATATATAATAGGTAGAATTTTGTACTACAGAGTATAATACACATTATTGTCATATGTAGACAGAAGAATCATTAAAAAAAAAGAATATGGGATGGCAAAGGTGACAGCATGTAGACTAGAAGGAGATTATTGCAATAGTGTAGGGGGCAGATGTTGGTGGCTTTGACCAGTGTGGGAACACTGGAGGTGGTGAGGAGTGATGCGATTTTTGCATATAATTTGATGTTAAAGTGCATAGGATTACTGCTGGATTAGATTGTGGAATTAGAAGAGAAGAATGAATGATGATTCCAAGAATTTGGACCTGAATGATTGGAAAGATGGGCTAAACATTGCAGGAGAAGCAGATTGAGGGTAGTAGATAAGATCAGGAATTCAGTTTTGGTAAGTTTGCGCTCTGTCATATCCAAAAGGAGATGTTGCTTAGAGGTCTAGTGAAGAAAGTGTTTTTAGGAGTGCAATAGCATCAGATACTAATGACGAGTCATGAGAGATGACCGAGGGTTGACCTTTGGATTTGTTAAAATGGAGATGAAAGGTGACATTGACAAGTGTTGTTTTAGTGAAATTACAGGAAAGCCTGATAAGAGTGATATCAAAACAGAATGAAAGGAAGTGGGGATAGTAATTACTTCATATAGTTCTGCTAACAAAGGGGAACAGAGAAATGGGGACTGTAGTTGAAAAGAAATGAAGAGTCAAGGAACATTTTAAAAGTTACTATTATTTCAGTTTATTTTTATGCTAATGGGAATAATTGAATGGAAAAGAAAAAGGATTGATAATGAAACAAGGTCTTTGAGTAGGTAAGAGGCTAGATACCTGCTCAAGTACAGGAGCTGGCTTTTTTTTTTTTTCTTAATAACTTGGTGGGATTTTATTGTGAGAAGTCCAGTTTGAAAGAGACACCAGCGAACACTTTTCTAGGGTAAGATCAAATTTTAAAGGAATTGTGTGATCTAATACTCCCAAATTGGAAAATTAGGTCTGCGATTGCCTAAACCCACAGGTAAACCCCAGTATTCTTAGTTATACTAACAGGATATAGGCTTCCAGGGTAGGGTATCCTCCAGAAAGGGTCATGGAGAAAATGGTCATGGAGAAAAATGGACAAGGGAGATTTCCTCAGTGTGTAAAAATTGGGGCATCCATAGTGATTGACCAAGAAATTCACCCTGTGGTGAATTTTTAAAAATTATTCCCATGTAAATAGCTGGCTTTTGATAGAAGCACAAATATTTGATCCACAGTAACAGAAGGGAAGATAGAATATATGGATACACTCCTGGGTTAAATCTGCAGATGCTGTGTTAGGAGCTTGTAGAAGTTGTCTTCTGATTTTCCACAAAATAGGAAGTAATATCATCAGCTGAGAAAGGCTCTGGGAAAGAAGAATGGGAAGGTTTAGGAAAAAGGAATGTTTTACATAGAAATATACTGTTTAGTAAATATGAACTATTGCTATAATTGGTACTTAGTCTGTTTTTGAAAATGTCAAGTTGGAGAAGACAGAAGGCTTTTAAAGTTCAAAGACAATCATCATCTACTACATGCAAAGACAGTGTTGCTCTGGTAATTTTTTTCAAGGATATTTTTCTTTCATGAGAGATATAGACATCTATTCAAGAAGTCTTACTATAACATGGTGTACATTAAGAATGCCTACTATATTTGTGTGTACAAACTGGTTTTGAAAAAGAGGAGATAGAGATTAATTTTAACCATCAAAGATGATTTTATGGGTGAGAGAGCATTTGAGTGAGGTCTGGATTAAGGGAAGGTAGGTGTTCAGTTGACTTATCAATTGCTTTATATATACTAGACATGGGGCTAAGCATTGTGCACACATTGTTGTAATTAATTCCAATACCTGTAGGAAGGTGAAGCTTAAAGAGGTTAAGTAATTTGATAAAAGTCATACACAGCTGGTAAGTAGGTTTCAGACTCAGATCTAGCTGACAACAACCCCTTTTTAATATAGAACAATGGTTGTTGGGAGAAAGAGTGCTATTGAAGAGAATACTCCAGTACAAGGAGTTAATAGGAGCAAAGAAAAGCACAGATGTGAGAAAACGTAGAGAAAGTGTGTGTGTGTGTGTGTGTGTGTGTGTGTGTGTGTGTGTGCGCGTGTGTCCGCGCGCGCGCGCGCGCACATACACATTGGGAAAAGATGGAACATACAGTGGAAGATAAAGCTGAAATATAGGCTGTAAGCGGATCATAGAAGGGAGGTTTCAAATGTCACGTTAAATAATCTGGACATTATATTGCAGGAAGTCATAAATTTTGAGATAGTTTTTCTGTACAAGAGAATCATATCTACTATGGAGCATCTGGCCAGTATTATGACTCTTTGTTTTGTTTTACAGTTGTAGATTCTTTCGCAAGACAAGACAATAGGAAATAAAAGTGGGTGATTGACATTAAATGTCAAATGTAGTTATCAATTTCATATAATAGTGTATGAATATGTAATTATTTTATTGAATTATTTTGTGTTATGAAATTAGGAACACCGGTATAATGTAGATTAATGTTAGCTTACTATTTTTATAAGGCCATATGTCAGAAATTAAAATTATGTTTTTCAGATACTGACCGAGCCTTATCATTATTGGAAGAATACTGCAAAAAATTAAGAAAACCAGAGGAGCAGCTGTTGAAAAATGCTGTTAAAAAGGTGATGAGTATATTTAAGAGCAGCTTATTCCAAGCTTTGCTAGGTATGTATTATAAAAATTATTCATCTTAATGGTCAGAATTGGGCTTAATAGTTGGAATAATGAGGTCACAGAGTCTGATGTTAACCAAATTTCAAATGGGGATGATTTTCCTAAATACTGGAAGGGAAGATTTGTTTGCTTGTTTTTTTTTTTTTCTTATTTAATGTTTACCTAAAAATTGTTACAAAATGTAGGGATAGGTGATTGAAAAACATAAATATTGACCCAGCAACTCAGGAGGCTGAGGCAGGAGGATGATTTGAGGCCAGCCTTAGCAACTTTGATCCTCAGCAACTTAGAGAGATTCTGCCCCAGATAAAAAATAAAAAGAACTGGGGACATAGTTCAGTGGTAATGCACCCATGAATTCAATCCCCAGTAGGAACAACAAAATAATTATATGTATATATTTATATATATTTCAAATGAAGATTCAGAAATAAAAATTTTACAGATTAAAAACCCTGAGTGTTTTATTGCAAAAAGTTGAGGACAGAAAATGCTTGAGAAAGAAATTGACTTCCTTAAGGAAAGGGATTATCTAATACAAAAATACATTGTGGTCAGTTAGAATCAAAATTTTGCTCTCTTCTTAAAACAAAAATTAAAAGAAACTCTCTTTATCTTTCTTGCTTTTCTTAGGAAAGTTTATGATATGAGATTGAAAAATTTATTGATGAAAATTGCAGTGTCTTGAGATTCTTATCAATTCATCATGAACCCAATCAAATGATGTTTAACCTTAGGTTTACTCTTTTATTTTTTAAATGTTATGAAGAAAATAGAGGATATGGTTTATTTATGTATGTCTTTATTCACAGATCTTTTGCACTTATGCAAACAGATAGGTTTAACTTCTTTATGATATTGTAAGAGACAAAATAAACAAGCAAAAGACAAATGCCTCTCCCAACAAAAACAATTAATTAAACAATTAAAAAATTTCATTCAGCATAGTACATTTTATTTTATTTAATTATTTACTTTTCTTTGCAATGTTGGGAATTGAACCTAGGGCTTTGTGTATGCTAGGTAACAGCCCAGGTCATTTTAAAGAAATGACTGACTGTAGTAGACATTTTTATTACTTTTCCAAAGTAATAGTTATTGATATAAAATCTAAAAATAGGAATTTATGAGACTTAATCTTGAAAATAGTTTGTTTTTACTATAAATATCTATACTTTAGATAAAACCTCAACTTTATAGTATGATTATAATTTTAAAAATCATTATATTAAAAAAATTAAAATCAGTTTATGAATAGAAATAGAAGTAAAAAGCTTTACAGGGTTATTTTGCCTGTGGGTTAATTTCTTTAAAATATTCTATTTTGGCTGACAAGAATTAATGACACAAATAACTATAATCATTTTAGCTAGAATTAAGTAAAAACAATTCTAAATGGAGTCTTGCAGAATTTAAATAAACATTTGTCTTTAGAGAACAGTATTTTAGAGAACATTTTTAAACCACAAATTTCTCAATTAGAAATTAATAGCATCATCGAATTGATAATTAGTAAAGGCCATTAACAGGCAATGTGTCTAAATAGGTTCATAAAATATGTTTAGTTAAGACTGGCTACATCTTTTGAGAGCTTGAGCTTTTGAGAACTTTATTTAGGAACAGCAACTCCTGATTTGCTGGGACAATATTTATATTTATGATATTTTTTATCATATAACCATTTAATAACACCATTACATAGGGAATAAAAAGACAAATGAGTGATAAAGAATTGCATTTTGCCATTATTTTGACTGAATGATAAGTACCTTGGCTTAAAGTCTATAGTGTAGTTTGAATTTTTCTAATAAAATGAGAGACAATATAATCTGTAAAAAGCTGTTATGTAAGTAATCCCAATACCCAGCTTGGGATGGATAGATTTGCTTTAGCTGGTTTTTAAAAGTCATTTGGGGATAAAGCAGAGTGCAAAGAATAGAGCACTATACATCAAAACATAATTTTCTATTGAATTCTGTGTGGGTAGCTAAATACTGTTTACTAATTTATTATTATTGAATGTTTGAGTGCTCTCACTGTGCATTTTCTTTAAAGACTTTTAAGAAAAACTATATAATCATGTGTATCCTGAAAAAGATTCATATCTTTATAAAAGCATAAGGAGTGAGCCATCTGACAAATAGGGTGTTTTTTTTTTTTTATCGTCTATTGTTTGTTTTTTGTTTGAACCAACTCCCTCCTTTTTTTTTTTTTTTTTTTTGGTTACAAGTAATAGAAGATACTGACTCTACCCATTGACTGGTATCTAGATAAGCAGTACAGTGAAAAAATACCTTGAATAAATTTCATCTAACTGCTTAAATAGAGGGAATCATAATGCAGATTATAATTACTATGTGTAGTAATCATAGTAAAATGAAGCACTATTAATTACTACAGCATGTGTTATAATATTTATATGTGACCAGAAAAACCAAACTCTTTCTCTACAGACAAAAAGAATACTTCTAAGAATAAATATTATCACCCTTTTGTAGTCCTTTAAAACCAAAGACAAAAAACCAAAAAGCTAGTATGTCTTAGGTGGTATAATCTTCGAGGACTAGAAATTTTTCTACATAACTGTGATCAGTATTATAGTGTGTAAAAGCATTCTATAAATGAGTTCTTTGATAACATAGCAAAGATATTATGCTTTTTTTCAATTTTAAAATATAATTTTATCTGATTATAAAAGGTCTATATATTTATTTTGTATTTTTAAGATGAAGAAAATGAAAGAATATGAAACTCAATGTTAAAATATTTTTTAAATGGTAAATAGGATCTCTGATTAACATGGAGAATGATGAATTGTTTAACTTACTTCGTTCTTCTAAAATTTTCATGTTATTTATTTTGATTTTCCACTTACCAATAACTGACACTGAAAAAGACACTATGAAAATTAATGATTTTCACTAGTGTACAAAACAAACAAGTATCTGAGCAGTATGCTAGAAGCTACACATTTAGATGTTAGGCTTAGGGTGACATCTTGTGGTGCTACTAAGGAAAAAATTTATCCAATGGATAATTACAGTTTTATGATAATTGCAATATCAACAATTTCCAGAGACTGAATATGAGTGAATTGGAACTCCACAGTGTTTTACAAATTAGTTTGAGTCTCTCTAGTTTAGACTAGCTAAAACATTCAGATTTTCAAGGTACTTTATTAGGTTATTTTTTCTTTAGGTGATGAGAAAGCAAGTTGGAACTTTTTTTTTTTTTAATTCTTTTGATACTTGTCTTTTAGATCAACTTTGAAAATTTAAAGATCTGTATTAACAACATAATTATTTGTGAAAACCATTTTAATATAATGAGTCAGTTCATTTTCAGATATCTAACATAAATGTTTTTGTAACTTACTGAAAATTATGCATTTTTTAGTCATTACTTACACAAATATGGAAATAATTACATACATATTTCATAGATTTTAATCCTTTCTGAACCTTGTTAGTCTCATTTAATTAATTTATTCCTTTGTTTCACTACCTTGTTTGAAGGGGAATTCTTTTGAAAGACTTAGAACAGGCAGTAAAACTATACTTTCTTTAAACCTCTAACAATAGTAACATCTCAGAAAAGTGCTTATCTTGTTTTATGCAGGCTTTTGAGACTTACATGTCAGATTTTGTGTTAGAATAGGATACTTTTTATTTTCATAGAGAATCCTATGGATACTTGAGATTACTGGCAGTAGTGATGATATAGTAGATGAGCTACATATTGATCTATCATCTCCTTGTTGAAGGCTTCTACCACATCCTACATACTAGAAGCTTTAATTAGCCCTTTCATTATTTCTCAGAGACTTTCTCTCTCTCTCTCTCTCTCTCTCTCTCTCTCTCTCTCTCTCTCTCTGTGTTGAGGATTGAACCTAGGACCTTGCTAGGACCTTGTGCATGTCAGGCAAGCACTCTACCACTGAGCACTGTCTCTGGTCCTCTCATAGCCTTTTATTAATATTACTATAAGATACTTATCATTTCACTTTCTGAGAAATTGAATATATTTGTGTTCCCTTAATTAAGTCTGAAGTTGAAAGTAGAAGTTATAGCTAATTAACTTTTAAACCCTCAGTATATGGACCTTTAACAATAGACCTTCAATATTTTTAAATTTATTTACTCAACAATTATTTTAAAAATACTTCCTATGTGTTAGACATTGTGTTAGCAGTAGCTAAAACATTCAGATTTTCAAGGTACTATATTAGGTTATTAGGGATACATTAGTCAACTATGAAGGACAGTGCTTACCCTTATGAGCAAGTGGAGGAAATCAAATAGGGGGAAAGAACCATTAAAAACAATTAATGAATTAAGTATAGTGATAGTAAAGGCACAAAATAAATGTGTTAGAGTTTTATCACTTTTAGTTTGAGTTAAGTAAAAACATATTTTCCCATTATAGTAATTCTAATGTAATATATTTATTTAAAAATAATGTTTGAAAACATCATGGCTATTTTGTTTTTAGCTATTAATATATACTTTTTGTCACAAGATCATAAGGAAATCAAGGAATTTAACAGTAATATGATTTTGGAACAACTTGGCTCTAAACTTCTAAAATAGAGATTATTAAAGGTAGTTCTTTGACTAGCAGTACCAGACACCTGTGAACTTTTGATTAGCATTCTAAAACTCTTGGGTCTCACCCTAGATATACTGAATGAGAAACTCTGGAAGTCAGGTTCAGCAATGTCTTAATAACTCTTCTTGGGGCTGGGGTTATAGTTCAGTGGTAGAGCGCTTGCTTTGCACATGTGAAGCACTGGGTTCGGTCCTCAGTACCACATAAACATAAATAAATGAAATAATGGTATTGTGTCCATCTATAACTAAAAAAAATTCTTTAAAAAAACTCTTCTTGGTGATTCTGAGGCATTCAGAAATTTAAGAACATGTGTCAAGGAAGATAATGTAATATTTGATGTTATTAATGAATTTGAAGAATATGACAGTGGCATTTCTTCATTCTTAGGTTTTATAAGAATGTCTTTGACAAATTAAATGAAACATTATTATTCTGGGACATATCTTGAGTACTTTGAAAATTCATAAGTACCTAAATATCATTATGGCATCCAATTTTTCATCTACTCCAGTCAGAATAGCAATTATCAAGAATACAAATAGTAATAAATGCTGGCGAGAATGTTGGAATTGTACACTCATACACTTTTGGTGGGACTACAAATTAGTACAACCACTTTGGAAAGCAATATGGGGATTCCTCAAAAAAACGAGGAATGGAACCACCATATTATCCAACTGTCCCAATCCTTTGTATTTATCCAAAAAGAACTAAAATCAGCATACTATAGTGATATGGTCACATCAATATTTATAGCAGTGCAACTCACAATAGCCAAATTATAGAACCAGCCCAGGTGCCCACCAACAGATGAATGGATTAAAAAATGTGATATGTATACACAATGGAATATTACTCAGCCATAAAGAAGAATGAAATTATGGCATTTGCTGGTAAATGGATGGAACTGGAGACCATCATTCTAAGTGGAATAAGCCACATCCAGAAAGTCAAAGGTCAAATGTTTTCTTTCATATGTAGAAGATAGATCAAAATAATGGGGAAAAAAGTGTGTGTGTGGGTGAATCTTGTGAAAATAGAGGGGAGATCAGTGGAATAGAAGATGAGAATTGAGGGGGAAGGAAGTGGAGACAGCAAAAGGGAGGAATGGTAGAATGAAATTGACCAAATTATACTATCTGTGCTTATGCATATACCACAGTGAATTTCACCTTTATAGCTCTAAAGCACTGATTAAAAATACTATAAATAATATGGGCCGGGTTGTAGCTCAGTGGTAGAGCTCTTGTCTAGCATGTGTGAGGCACTGGGTTCGATTCTCAGTACCACATATAAATAAGTAAAAATAAAGTTCTATCAACAACTAAAAAAATTAAATAAAAAAATAGAAGGAAGACCAATAGAACAGAGCAGAGGAGCAGGAGCGAGGGGGGGGGGTGGTGGGAGAGAAAGTACTGGCAACTGGAGTGGAACAAATTATATTCTATGCTTGTATGATTATGTTAAGTGAATCACATTATTATATATAATTATAATGCACTAATAAAAACATGGGAAAAATACAATAGTATATCTGAAACATTTAAGTGATTTCCCCCCCCCCTTTGAATACTTAGTGAAGTATCTACCTGCACTGCTTTTGATAGAGAACAGCAATGCTACATTGAGATCCTGATATTGGGTTATTTAAAAGAAGCATATACATTTAGGGAATTCTTGTGGCCATTCACAATCTCAAGGCACATGCTGTGCTGAAACAAAGAAATTACTTGGTATGGACTTTCAAAAAAGTCTTAACTGTTTAAAAACATTAAATGTTAAAATCTTAGATGCTTAAGGAGAAATTGACAATTAAAGTCAGTTAAAAATGTAACATTCACTTACATGTAAAAAAGTCCAAGACATCATATAATCTAGACTTATACTCTGTACAGTACTGTAGGAGTTCAGAGAATCATGGGGTTATTATAGATTAGTATTACAATGGGAACTTTTATGTAAAATGTAAATTTAAACAATCTTGTCACTGATTGGATTTGTGTTACAAGAGAAGAAATGTTCCCATCCATTCACACATTAGTTCACTTACTAGATATTTTTTGAATACTGTATCAAGCAATGTGATGCATACTTGGGAGACAAACATTAAATAGCATTGAATACATGATTGTGATGAGTACTACAAAAGAGAAGCAGAGGGTACTATGAGTTAGAGGCTTAAGTTTAGCAGTAAATCAGGGAAAGCTTTATAAGAAAGTGGTATTTGAAGTAGTGAAAATCATAAAAATTCATAAATATGCAAAGGAGAGTCAGCAAATGGATCTGACTGGAACAGGAGTTCAAGAGGCTCTTGATATTTATAGTTTTAAAATGTCCTCTAGGAGCTGGAGATGGCATCTAATACATTACAGTCTTAAGTTTGAAAGTAAACTTGAGAATTAAGAGGAGTAAGCATAAAGCATGACTCAAACAATTCTTGTAATTTCCTTTGTTAAACTACCATATTTAAATGGGCTTAGTTGTTTGTTTTATGTCAGGCAGGAGCAAGTATTTCTTAAATTTGATAATGTGGGTTAGATGCCATGAATTGGACTAGATCATTCTTGGCCCTGGACTTTGTATATTACTGCAAGATTTATGTCACCAGATGGCACTATTTAACTAAATTTATGTGCTTTGGATGTTTATAAGGCAGTTGTTTCTAAGTAAAGGATGCTTTATTTGTGCGATAGTAGAAATAGGAAAAATAAATGTATTTTCATGGCATAGAGATTACACAGTAAGAAGGTAAAATCAAAAGGTTTTTGGGGAACATGAAAGGATCTGGTGATTTCTGCTCAGTATGTAATAAATGAAAATTTGGGATGATCAGTATAACTAATATGTGGCAGCTAGGAAAACGTAGAACACAATAGATTTCCCATCTAGGTTTTTCTATAGCAAACATGCTAATCTTACTAATATTAAGGTGTTGAATCTTTCAGTTCTTCAACAATTTTTAGGGAGTTTATATGCATAATAACAAAAATATAAAGAAAATTTAATAGATTATTTTAGGAATAGTCCCTTTAAAATGTCCTCAAATAGGTTGGTAAAAATATTTAAAAAATTGTTAATAGAGTAAATGTTCTATTGAACTATATAATAAAATTAATGAAGATATCTTCTTGGAATAAGCAGCTACCTGAAGGGAATCCATATTTATCATTTAGTTAAAAACTTCTTTACTACTTATCCTACCTTTAAGCAGAATCAATCACTTTCTCCCTAATGTACCTATAGTATTTGCTCACATTCCTGGTGTAGCACCTATTGTGTTGCATTATTGTTTGATGATCACACATTGATTTCCCTCAGTTGACTGTGAGTCTCTTGAATTCAGGCCTGGTTCTAATGCAGCCATGTGTAGTATGGAATGTCCTGCTTTACATTTTTTTCATTTGATAAAATATATTTCAGTTCCTACTATATAAGGCGCATTATGTTAGGTCCTGGGGATTTTGTGACAAGAGAGATGTGGAATGTTTTCATGGAGCTTGTGGTCTATTAAGGGTGATAGGAATAAGTAAGTATAATTTTGATGAAAACTTTTTGGGTTAAACAGATAAATCATGAGTTTCTTGAACTGGTGAAATTCACATATTATACTGTGTTAACAATATTTAGATAGTTTGTTTATCAAAACCTTCTAGTAGCTTTCTATTAATTTTGGACTGAAATTTAAACATCTACCTTTAAGATTCCCTATCATCCCTACCTACCTACTTCTCTTATCTAACTGTCTTATTCCTGCTCACTGTACTCCAGCACACCAAATTTATTTTCCTCCCTAAATGCTGTCCCAGGACATTTCACTTGTTTTCCTTTTGTCTAGAGTGCCTTTATACACAGATCTTCAAATCAGGCTTATCTTATCATCTAGGTTTCAAAAGTGCATTTCTACTGCACTCCTTTTCTTCTCCCAAGTCATATCTGTCCCATTATCCTGTTTTGGTTTTAACACTGAATGTATTACTAAACCAAATTTCTCTATGTGTTTACTGGATAGCTTTCTCCACTGAAATACAAATTTCCAAAGAATGACCATCTTGTCTTATTTTGTCTTACTTTTGCTGTTCTTTTATATTAACTATGTGCCTTGCACATAATAACCACTAAATAAAATTTTGTTAAGTGAATGGATGGATTATTGAGTTGCAGGCCTGGTACTCTGTTTGATGCTTAAGTTAGACCTATGTGCTCAATTGAAAGGGATTGAAAGCTTAAGCAATAGGGCTTTATTTAGATTTTTTTTTGTCAATGGACCTTTATATTATTTTATTTTTATTTATTTTTATGTAGTGCTGAGAATTGAACCCAGTGCCTCATACATGCCAGGCAAGTGCTCTTCCACTGAGCCACAACCCCAGCCCAAGGGCTTTATTTTTATTACATGACATCCAAAGATAGGCAGTTACTGGCATTTAGTCAGCATCTCAAGAAAATACTAGCCAACATCTCTGCAATTATTCTGGTATTTCTCTCATGTTTGTTATTTTATTGCCATAACTTGGTTTCTGTAGTCCCAGATACCATATCTAACAAAAGTATATGAAGAAGGGGAATAACAACTTTAATTGTTGTTCTTTTCTTTTCAAGAAAACAAACAGCTCTCTAGTGCTATCACCTAGGTCTTATCTCAGATTTTCTTTATATCAGCCTGGCCTGAACTAGGTCACATGGCCACCACTAACTCAAGGCAGACTGAGATATGTCAAAAAATGTCATGTTATTTAAACCAACCATGAATCACTGGGATGAGCATATTGCTGCTCCTCACAAGATTGGGGTTCCATTAGTGTAGAACAAGGGGACAAATGGGTATTGTATAGAAAATTAATGGTATTTATTATGCATATGTTTTATGTAGTCCTCCTCGTCTAGATATTTATTATTAATGCTATTTTATAGACACAAAAACTGAAATTCAAAGACATTATATAATTTGATTAAGATTACATAATTTTAAGCTCCATGATTAAAGTTGGACGTAGGGAATCTGAATAAGAAATTAGAGAACCACAGAAGGCAAGGCAGAACACTGATCCTGTCAGAAGAGTTTATAGAAACTTGATTGAATCTTCTTAAGCAGAAGACCTGACAGAAAACTATCTTCCATTATGAAAGGGAACTGAAAGTCCAGCTGATTGCATTCCCACCTTTCCAGCCATGTGATATATGATATTAGTTAATTCACTTGGTCTTTCTGGACCTCAATATCTTAATTTATAAAATTAGAGGATTTCCCCTTCTTCTTAACTACATGGTTATTTATTTATTTATTTTTAAAAATACCTTTGAGTACCTAAAGATTTACATTTTTAAATTTGTTCTTTTTAGATATACATGATAGTAGAATGTATTTTGACATATTATACATACATGGAGTATAACTTATTCTAATTAGCATCCCATTCTTATTGAACATGATGTGGAATTCCAATGGTCATGTATTCATATATAAACATAGGAAAGTTATGTTCGATTCATTCTACTTTCATTATACTTTATTCTTTCCTATTTCCATTCTCCTTCCCTTCCCTTCATTCCCCTTTGCCGAATCCAATTCTTTGTCCCTGCCCCCCACATTGTGTGTCAGCATCCACATATAAGAAAGAACATTTGCCCTTTGTTTTTTTTTCTGGGATTGACTTATTTCACCTAGCATTATAGTCTCCAGTTCAATCCATTTACCAGCAAAAGTTATAAATTTATTCCTTTTTATGGCTGCATAATATTCCACTGTGTATATATATCACATTTTCTTTATTCATTTATCTCTTGAAGGGCACCTCGATTGGTTCCATAGCTTAACTATTATAAATTGAGCTGCTATAAACACTGATGTGGAGGTGTCACTGTAGGAGGCTGATTTTAAGTTCTTTGGGTATAGACTGAGGAATGGGATAACTGGGTCAAATGGTGGTTCCATTCCAAGTTTTCTGAGGAATCTCCATACTATTTTCCATAATTGTTGCACCAATTTGCAGTGACACCAGCAATGTATGAGTGTAACTTTTCCCCCACATCCTTGCCAACATTTATTGTTGCTTGTATTCTTGATAATTGCCATTCTGACTGAAGTGAGATGAAATCTCAGGGTAGTTTTGATTTGCATTTCTCTAACTGCTAGAGATGTTTAACATTTCTTCATGTATTTGTTTATTGATTGTATTTCTTCTGTTAAATGTCTTTTCAGTTCCTTAGCCCATTTATTGATTGGGTTATTTGTTTTTTTGGTGTTGAATTTTTTTAGTTCTTTATATATCCTGGAGATTAATGCTCTATCTGAGGTGCATGTGGTAAAGTCTGTAGGCTCTCTCTTCACATTATTGATTGTTTCCTTTTCTGTGAAGAAGCTTTTTAGTTTGATACCATCCCATTTATTGATTCTTGATTTTACTTCTTGCACTTCAGGAATCTTATTGAGGATGTTAGTTTGTAAGCCAACATGATGGAGAGTTGGGCCAACATTTTCTTCTAGTAGGCGAAGGGTCTCTGCTCTAATGCAAAATACTTGATTCACTTTGAGTTGAATTTTATGCAGGGTGAGAGATGGGGTTCAATTTCATTCTGCTACCAGAGATTTCCTGTTTTTCCCAGTATCACTTGTTGTAGATACCCAATGTATGTTTATGACACCTTTGTTTAGTATAACTATATTTTTATGGGTTTGTCTTTGTGTTCTCTGTTCTCTACCTTTGGTCTGCCTGTTCGTTTTGGTGGCAATATCCATGGTCCTTTATGATTTTTCACTTAAGATGGATCCAAATTGAGTTTCTGTTTTCTCTACTTTTTCTGATTTTGATTTTGTTGTTACACCTTGTCACATGCTTCCTTAATATGTAATTTTATCCTTAGCAATCTTTTTACTAAATCAACCATATGGAAAGAATAATGATTTAGGTATGGCATTTTCTTCTTGGTTAATAGTAATTTTTAAATTGCTTTCCATGAGAAAAAGCAACATCTGTCTTAAAAATACTTTTATTTTTAAACAATAAAAGAATAAAAATTCCATTGATAAATATATATATTTTTTCCTTAGGAAAGTAAAGTCAGAGTCTGGAAGAACAGGAGGAACCTGTGAGTGGGGGTGGGGATGAATGATTTAACTATTCATCTGCTTTGGTAAGGTAGTGCATTAAGTACCCTAGGAACGCATTCTTTTTGAAAGAAGCTATTTAATATCCTCATAATTATCTAAGCTATTATAGTTTATTTTCTAATTTTTAAAAATTCTGTGGATGGCCATATCTAATGGTCTCATTATCATAGAGTTTTCCCAAGATAGATAGAGGCTGCATTTCAAATTCATGATAAGAAAATAAAAAAGTACTTCCCTATATATGATATAGGGAAAGTGAAAGAAAAATTCAATCTTTTTCATACCTAGGGAATGGATTTGTGAAATAGAAAGGGAGAAGTAGAGAAAGAACAATGTGATCAAGCGAGTGAGAACTGAAGTCATCCCTGGTAAGAGGTGAGCTTCTATCTGCTAGTTTCCTATTAGGGAGTGTTTGGAAGGCTACCTGCCTTTTAAGGTACTTGAGACTGCTCATCTACACTAGAATACATGTGGTGGTGCAGTGTGGTAATTGTGACCAGGCAAGGATCTCTGACCTTAATTTTTCCTGAGTCACTTTCAATTATATTATTTTTTAAAATTTTATTTCATTATTCTAATTATACATGATATCAGAATGCATTTCAATTCATAGTACATATATAGAGCACAGTTTTTCATTTCTCTGGTTGTACACAAAGTAGAGTCACATCATTTGTGTCTTTATAACATGTACCTAGGGTAATGATGTCAATCTTATTCCACCATCTTTCTTATACCTATGTTCCCTCCCTTCCTCACTCTCCCCTTTGGTCTATCCAAAGTTCCTCCATAATAATTCCATAATCCCCCCCATCCCCATTATGGATCAGCATCCACTTATCAGAGAGAACATTCAGTCTTTGGTTTTTTAGTATTGGCTTACTTCACTTAGCATGATATTCTCCAAATCTAACCATTTACCTGCAAATGCCATGATTTTATTCTCTTTTAATGCTGAGTAATATTCCATTGTGTATATAAACCACAGTTTCTTTATCCATTCATCTATTGAAGGTCATCTAGGTTGCTTCCACAATTTAGCTAAATGGAGAAAAATTAAAAGCATTCCCTCTAAAAACTGGAACAAGTCAAGGATGCCCTCTTTCACCACTTCTATTAAACATAGTTCTTGAAACTCTAGCCAGAGCAATCAGACAAAAGAAATTAAAGGGATACAAAGAGGAAAAGAAGAACTCAAACTATCACTATTTGCTGACGACATGATTCTATACTTACAGGATCCAAAAAATTCTGCCAGTAAATTTCAAGAA
Source organism: Callospermophilus lateralis (assembly GCF_048772815.1). Classification (NCBI taxonomy): domain Eukaryota; kingdom Metazoa; phylum Chordata; class Mammalia; order Rodentia; family Sciuridae; genus Callospermophilus; species Callospermophilus lateralis. The sequence continues at coordinate 139,367,486 of NC_135306.1, forward strand.
CTAATAAATGAATTCAGCAAAGAAGCAGGATATGAAATCAACATCCATGAATCAAATGCATTTCTGTACATCAGTGATGAATCCTCTGAAAGAGAATCTAGGAAAGAGAAATTAGGCTGATCAAAAATAGGCTGATCAATAGCCTCAAAAACAAAACAAAAACAAAAAAAGTTGGGAATCAACTTAATGAAAGAGGCAAAAGATCTCTGCAATGAAAACTACAGAATGCTTTTCCTATACATATCCCTTTAATTTCTTTCATCTAATTGCTCTGGCCAGTGTTTCAAGAACTGTGTTGAATAGAAGTGGTGAAAGAAGGCATCCCTGTCTTGATCCAGTTTGTAGAGGGAATGCCTTCAATTTTTCTCTGTTTAGAATGATGTTGGCCTGAGGCTTAGTGTAGATAGCCTTTACGATGTTGAGATATGTTCCTGTTATCCCTAGTTTTGAACATAAAGTGGTGCTGTATTTTGTCAAATGCTTTTTCTGTGTCTATTGAGATGATCATATGACTCTTATCTTTAAGTCTATTTATTGATGTGATGAATTACATTTATTGATTTCCGTATGTTGAACCAACCTTGCATCCCTGGGATGAATGCACAATCTTTTTGATATGTTTTTGTATTCTATTTGCCAGAATTTTATTGAGAATTTTTGCATCTATGTTTATTAGAGATATTGGTCTGAAATTTTCTTTCTTTGATGTGTCTTTGCCTGGTTTTGAGATCAGGGTGATATTGGCCTCATAGAATGAGTTTGGAATTACTGCCTCTTTTTCTATTTTCTAAAATAAATTGAGGAGTATTTGTATTAATTCTTCTTTAGAGGTCTTGTAGAACTCGGCTGTGTATCCATCCGGTCCTGGACTTTTCTTGGTTGGTAGGCTTCTGATGACGTTTTCTACTTCCTCACTTGATATTGGTCTGTTTAAATTTGTGTATAGCTTCCTGACTCAATCTGGGCAAATCGTATGACTTGAGAAATTTGTCAATGCCTTCAAAGTCTTCTATTTTATTGGAGTATAAGATTTCAAAGTAATTTCTAATTATCATGTGTATTTCTGTAGTATCTATTGTGATCTTACCTTTTTCTTCATGTATAGAAAAAGAAGACCTTAAATTAACACTATTTGCTGATGATATGATTCTATACCTAGAAGACCCAAAAAACTCCACCAGAAAGCTTCTAGAACTAGTAAATGAATTTAGCAAAGTAGCAGGATAGAAAATCAGCACCAGGGGCTGGGGATGTGGCTCAAGCGGTAGCGCGCTCGCCTGGCATGCGTGCGGCCCTGGTTCGATCCTCAGCACCACATACAGACAAAGATGTTGTGTCCACCAAATACTAAAAAATAAATATTAAAAAATTCTCTCTCATTCTCTCTCATTCTCTCTCTCTCTCTCTCTTTTTTAAAAAAAGAAAATCAGCACCATAAATAAAAGGCATTTCTATATATCAGTGAAAAATCCTCTGAGAAGGAAATGAGGAAACTACCCATTCACAATGACCTCAAAAAAAAGATACTTGGGAATCAACCTAATGAAAGAGGGGAAAGATCTGTACAATGAAAACTACAGAACCCTAAAGAGAGAAATAAAAGAAGACCTTAGAAGATGTAAAGATATACCTTTCTCTGGGATAGGCAGAATTAATATTATCAGAATGACCACACTACCAAAAGCATTATACAGATTTAATGCAATTCCAATCAAAATTCCAATGTCATTCCTCATAGAAATAGAAAAATCAATCATGAAATTCATCTGGAAAAATTAGAGACCCAGAATAGCTAAAGCATTCCTTAGCAGGAAGAGTAAAGCAGGTGGCATCACTATACCAGACCTTAAACCATACTACAGAGCAATAGTAACAAAAACAGCATGGTATTGGCACCAAAACAGACTGGTAGACCAGTGATACAGAAGAGAGGACACAGAGACTGACCCACAAAATTACTATTATCTTATATTAGACAAAGGTGCCAAAAATATGCACTGGAGAAAACAAGTGGTGCTGGGAAAACTGGAAATCCATATGCAATAAAATGCAATTCAATCCCTATCTCTCACCATGCCCCAAACTTAACTCAAAATGGTTCAAGGACCTAGGAACTAAACCAGAGACTCTGCATCTAATAGAAGAAAAAGTAGGCCCTAATCTTCATCATGTGGGATTAGGCAACAACTTCCTTAATAAGACTCCTATAGCCCAAGAATTAAAACTAAGAATCAATAAATGGGTTGGAATCAAAATAAAACTTTCTTCTCAGTAAAAGAAACAATCTGTGAGGTGAACAGAGAGCCTACATCTGGGGAACAAATTTTTACCCCTCACACATCAGATAGAGCACTAATCTCTAGGGTATATAAAGAACTCAAAAAGCTAAGGACCAAAAACAAAAACAAAAACAAAAAACAAACAACAACAACAAAAACAAACAAACAAAAAACCTCACAAATAACCCAATCAATAAATGGGCCAGGGACCTGAACAGACAATTCTCAGAAGAGGATATACAATCAATCAACAAATATATGAAAAAATGCTTATCATCTCTAGCAATGCAAATCAAAACTACTCTAAGATATCAACTCACTCCAGTCAGAATGGCAGCTATTCTGAAGACAAACAACAAGTGTTGGTGAGGATGGGGGAAAAGGTACACTCATACATTGCTAGTGGGACTGCAAATTGGTGCAGCCAATATGGAAAGCAGTATGGATATTCCTTGGAAATTTGGGAATGGAACCACCATTTGACCCAGCTATTCCTCTCCTCAGACTATACCCAAAGAACTTAAAAACAGCATACTACAGGGACACAGCCACATCAATGTTTATAGCAGCACAATTCACAATAACTAAACTCTGGACCTGACCTAATTACCCTTCAGTGGGTGAATGGATAAAAAAATGTGTCATATATTCATAATGGAATTTTAATCATCAATAAAAGGGAATAAAATCATGGCATTTGCAGGTAAATGGATGGATTTGGAGAAGATAATGCTAAGTGAAGTTAGCCAATCCCCAAAAAACAAATGCCAAATGTTTTCTCTGATATAAGGGGTCTGACTCATAGTGGGGTAGGGAGGGGGAGCATGGGAGGAATAGATGAATTCTAGAGAGGGCAGAGGGTGAGAGGGAAAGGGACGAGGCAGGGAATTAGCAAGGATGATGGAATGTGATGGACATCATTATCCAAAGTACATGTATGAAGACACGAATTGGGTGTCAACATACTTTATATACAAACAGAGATGAAAAATTGTGGTATATATGAGTAATAAGAATTGTAATTCAAAAAAACCCCAAAGTGCATGTATAAAGACATGAACTTACATGAACATATTTTATATGAAAAATTGAGCTCTATATGTGTAATAAGAATTGTAATGCATTCTGCTGTCGTGTATTTAAAAAATCAAATTCAATTAAAAAAACTACAGAATTTGGAATAACAAAATTTCCTCATTTCCTAATTTTTGTCACAAAATCCAGCTATTTGTGCCAATCTCTATTCTCCCTCTCGGCAAAATTGATAAAGGGAACATTCATTTCTTGTGAAGGCTGTCTTGCAGAATGTATGTTCCCTCAGGCTAGGTTATTTTAATTTTGACTAAACTGAGAAGATGGAATCTAGGAGGGATGTAGATATGCCTCCAGGTTCCCATTCCAAATTATTGTTCTTTATTATTATTATTATTATTATTATTATTTGTTCAAAACATTACAAAGCTCTTGACATATCATATTTCATACATTTGATTCAAGTGGATTATGAACTCCCATTTTTACCCCATATACAGATTGCAGAATCACATCGGTTACACATCCACGTTTTTACATACTGCCATACTGGTGTATGTTGTATTCTGCTGCCCTTCCTATCCTCTACTATCCCCTCCCCTCCCATCTTCTCTCTCTACCCCATCTACTGTAATTAATTTCTCTCTCTTGTTTTTTTTCCTTTCCCCTCACTTCCTCTTATATGTAATTTTGTATAACAATGAGGTTCTCCTTCCATTTCCATGCAATTTCCCTTCTCTATCCCTTTCCCTTTTATGTTTTCTTTGCAGATCTATGGTATAGTGTAAACTATATTGTTGATATCATTGAAGCTTATAGATTTCAAGACTGGTTCTTACATATTTATTTTCCTTTCAAATTTGGTATTTAAGTATTGATGAAAAGAACCATATGAATGAGCAATAATGGAAAAAGAAGTATCCCACAGCTATCTCATAAGAAAACCTTTCCCTTTATCCTGTTGGCTTTCCTATCAAAAATTAGAAGTAGAGAATGAAGAACACTGCTCTGCTTTAGTTTGTTTACATGAGTCAATTCTAAAAGTTGCTTAAAAAACATTTTTTCTTTGCCTCAAACAGTTCTATGCTCAGAAGCCATGAAACTTTTTAGACTATATTAGGAATTCCAGACATTACCATGACCCAGATATAATGATTATTGAATTTTATAGAATATATTTCCACAATTTCTAGTTTCTGAGTCTCAAGTTTATATTGTTTCCAGTTTGCTGACAAAATAATAAACCCCATGAAACCCTAAGGTTGAAATTCTTTTTGCAGGACTGCATATTTATAAGTGAAGTTATCACATAGATACACAGCTGCCAAATACCAAAAGTTTCTTACAAACTACCTTAATCATGAATAGATGTTCAAAGAATTAAAAAATTTATAGAAACAGTATTTCTTGAGCTATTCTGGGTCTTTTATTCTTCCAAATGAATTTTAGGACTATTTTTTCTGTGAAAAATGTCTTTGGTATTTTGAGGGGATTGCATTGGATCTATAGAACACTGTTGGTAGTGTGGCCATTTTGACAATATTAATTCTGCCTACCTAAGAATATGGGAGGTCTTTCCATTTTCTAAGGTCTTCTTTAATTTTCCAAGTATTTTACTTTTTTATTGTGAATGGGATAGTTTTCCTAATTTCTTAGCAGATTCACTATTGGAGTACAGGAAAGCTATATATTTATGAATATTGATCTTTTATTCTGTTGCTTTGCTGAATTTATTTATCAACTCTAGAAGTCTTTTTTTTTGATTTTTAAAAAATTTATTCTAATTAGTTATACATGACAGCAGAAAGAACTTCAATTCATAGTACACAAATTGAGCACAATTTTTCACTTCTCTGGTTGTAATGAACTAAAGTCACACCACTTTTACAATCAAACACGTACCTATGATAATGATGTCTGACTCATTCCACCATCTCTAGAAGCCTTCTGGTGTTTTTTTATTTTTTTCTTCTAGATAGAAGATCATGTCATCAGAGATGTTTTGACTTTTTATTTTCCTATTTGTATTCCTTTAGTTTTATTTTTTATTTGTTGTTTTTATATATACATAACAGTAGAATGTATTTTGACATATTATACACACATGGAGTACTACCCATTCCAATTAGGATTCCATTCTTGTTGTACATGATGTGGAGTTACACTGGCCTTTAATTTTGTTTTCTTGCCTTATTCCTCTGGATAGAGTTTCAAGAACTTTGTTGAATAGAGTGTATATTATCATCTTTTTCCTGACTTTAGAGAAAATGTATTTATTTTTTCTCCATTCAGTATGACATTGACATTGGGTTTGTCATATATAGTCTTTATAACGTTCAGGTAAATTTCTTCTATCCCTAGTTTCTCCTGCATTTTTAACTTGAATGGGTGCTAGGTTTTTGTTGAAGGATTCTATTTTTTTTGCATCTATTGAGATGATCATGTGATTTTTGTCCCTAACTCTAATTATGTGGTGAATTATATATATTGATTTGCATATGTTGAATCAATCTTGCATTCCTAGGGTGAAACCCACTGGATCATAATATATTATCTTCTTGCTGTGTTTTTGAAAGTAGTTTGCATATATTTTATTAAGGATTTTTGCATCTAGTTCAGAAGGGATCTTGATATGTAGTTTTCCTTCCTTTCTTCCTTCTTCCTTCCTTCCTTCCTTCCTTCCTTCCTTCTTTCTTTCTTTCTTTCTTTCTCCTTCCTTCCTTCCTTCCTTCCTTCCTTCCTTCCTTCCTTCCTTCCTTCCTTTCTTTCTTTCTTTCTTTCTTTCTTTCTTTCTTTCTTTCTTTCTTCATAGAATGATTTTGGGAGTGTTCCCTTCCTATTCATGGAATGATTTCAGGAGGATTGGCATTAGTTCTTCTTTAATGGTCAAGTAGAACTCAGCTTAAAATCAATCTGGTTCTGTGCTTTTTCTTTGTTGGAAGGCTTTTAATTATTGATTTGATTTTACTGCTTGATATTGGTCGGTTGAAGTTTTTATATCCTCATGGATCAATTTGGGTAGGTCATATGTGTGTAGAAAATTTTAAATACCTTTCAGATTTTCCAGTTTATTGGAGTATAAATTTTCAAAATAGTTTTTCATAATGCTCTGGATTTCAAAAGTGTTTGTGATGATATGTCCTTTTTCACCTCTAATTTTGTTAATTTAGGTCTTTCTTTTGGCTATTTTGGTTAAAGGTTTACCAATCTTGTTTATATTTCCAAAGAACTGACTTATGTTGTATTGATTCTTTGTGTTGTTTTTTATTCTTGATTTCATTAATTTTAATTCTGATCTTTATTATTTCCTGTCTTCTACTGATTTTGGAATTAGTTTCGTTTTTCCTTTTCTTGGGCCTGGAGGTGTAACATTAGATTTGTTACTTGGGATTGTTCTGTTCTTACTGTTTCCTATGCTATTTTACTTTCTCACTAGTTTAAGTTTCTACTCAACTGCCATATCCTCAGGCCTTTTCTGATCATCCTCTCTTAAATAGTCACCTTTTTCCTGTCACTATTTTTTCTCTTTAGTTAATTTTTCTTTATTATACATATCAACATGTATATTTATTTGTGGTACATTATCTCCCAACTGTGATGTAATCTTCTTGAGGGCAGGGACTTGGCTGTCTTGTTCACTCTTTTAATCCTAACACTTAGGAGAGTTCATAGAATTTAATAGAAACGATGTGACTTGGGTGAATGAGGAAACAGTTAATTTACTCCTGGTTGTTGAGTTTTACATTTTGACAAGATAAATGCATTAACATTTTCTTTGTTTTTGCTTTTTCTTTAAAATAAAAATTATGAGATTCTTAGATGAAAAGTACAGTGTTGAAAAAGATATTTATTTTTAAGAGATCCTTGTGTGTGGGAATTATGCATTATTTTAAGGGTTTTTCTGTCAAGAGTTAAGGGTATTAGAAATTGCATGTTATAGGGTAAGAAAAGAACCTTAGGTTAATTATGCTACTTTATTGCTAGGCAGTCTCTTGGAATTTGCTTGTATGCAACAATCTAAACAACAGCATTTAAAATTGGTAGGCCTATTAAAGCATGAAATTTTTTTCTTGTTTACATGTCTTTCTCCTTTCTGAGGTTACTGTTGATAATAGGAAAAAAATTATGATGTTTGCAACACTACCAAAATTCGACAGTAAAAATATGAATCTCTGTTAATACATAATTCAGTTCCAGGTATTTAATGTAGAAGTCTTCTCAGATATATCTTTCTTCTTTTATGTACTTAGTCTTTACCCTTAGATTAGTTGACTGAATCTCAGCTCTTTTGAGAAATATAAGACTGCTATTTAAAAATGTATTCTTATTGATGCAGTTTTTCATCATGATATGTTTTTCTGGATTTTCATTAATTTATTTGTTAATTGAATAAATATTTATGGTGCACCTATGATGTGTCAAATGTTATTCTAGGTGCTGGATACACATATACACACACGCACGTGTGTGTGTGTGTGTGTGTGTGTATATATATATATATGATAATATTCATATATATATATGTCTGTATCTATTTCTATATCTATATGTCAGTGAAAAAGACAGATATTTCTGTTATCATGGAACTTATAGTTAAGTGGTGGTATATTAGCAATATAAAAATAAGAGAAGGAGAGGAAAGAGGGGAAAATGTAGTACCACGGAGGGGAAGAAGGGTTGTTGTTTTAAATAGAGTTAGTTATTAAAGTTTTGCCAAAGAAAATGTTAGAGTAGATTTGGGGGAACTGAAGGAGTTAGTCATATGGACAATTTCAGAGGAAGGGGTGAGTACAAAAGCCTTGAGTTTGGAGGAGCATGCCTAAATTATTCCAGAAATAACAGAGGAGTCCAGTGTGATGGGATCAATCACTATTGATTGAAATAGTAGTAGGAAATGAGCTTGGTTGTTGTAAGAGGACAGATTATGTAGAGAATTCTTGGCCATTAGAAAAATTTTGACTTTTAATGTGAATAAAGATTTTCAGAAGAATGATGTAATCTGACTTATGCTTAAACTGATCAACTCTGCATTGCATGTTGAGAATTTGACTGAAAATATCTGAGGAAGAAAATGGAAGAGAAGTGTTGGAAGTTGACTGTAATATTCCAATGAGAGTAGTTAGATTCTAGATTTTGAAGATAGGGAAAATGGGATTTGTTAATGAATTGGGTGCCAGATATGAGAAAAATAGAGGAATTAATGAGGACTCATATTTCTTTTCTCTCACTTTTTCCTTGGGAATCTAGAAGTATGGTATTCACACTTTGAGAGATGGGAAGGTCTAGGAAAGCAGCATATTTGAGGGAAAGGGTGAAAGATCAGGATATGTTAAATAAGCAGTTGGAAATAGAAATCTGGGGAACCAGGGAGATATCAATGACGGAAAATTTAAATTTCGAAGAAGTAGGAATATTGGTGTTTTTAAAATAATGAAATTGAGGGAGAAGCAAGAGGTCATGAAATACATAATATGAATATTTTTAATTAAATTCTATGAAGCTGATGATATTCATAAGTTAGACAGTTTAAATTATTTTCTTGTCAAATTTTATGCAAAATAGCTTCATTAAAATTTTATATAGAAACCAGTTAGTTGAATATGGAACAGCTTTTTATTAGCTTTTACCTTTTCTAAATTAAGAAATTAATCTCCTAATTTCTCGAAAGTGTCAATTACTAGATAAAAAATCTAGTCTAACTGACTTGAGTTCTAATTTCTAAAAATAGTAGCAATATGAGATTCAATTTTGAATTTAAAAGAGGTCATATTATTCAAGCATTTTAAGGCTCTGAATTATTAGCACATATGAATTTAACTGTTAAGCCTTCTGCAATTGATTTAGTAAGATCTTCTCTAATGTGACAGATATTAGGGCTAGAAATAGATGACTCTTAGACTTTTCAGAGATACTGACTACAATAATAGGCCAGCATTATATAAAATAAGTAGAACAGGGATTTATGGGAAATATTTAAGATAATTTACAGAACTAAGGAAGACTAGATATTAGACTCAGAAAACAGTAGGCAAGAATAACAAAGCAAAGTTAAGATTTCTTCACAAAAAGAATGAGATACTGGTGTTGTGCCTTTACCAGTGGCTACCAGCTTCCCATGCTGTTGGACTTTGACTCCTTATATTCTTGATTATACTGCAGTCACCAAGAATTATTTTTGACAATCCAAGCATTCTTTGGTCACTCAATGATGAATGAAAACCCTTGCTTGTTTAAGAAATTGTAAATGTTGAATTCTGCCTTTAAAAAGACCTGATATTTACTTGTGCATGGATTTTACAAGGGTTGCAGTTTGCGAGTTATTGGTAAGTGGGTACTTTAAAATTAGACAGAATGAAGTGTGTATGTGTGTAGGGAAGGAATTTTGTGTATTTATGAGATTTGGTTCAAATGTATATAGTTTCCTACATTCACCTAATGTTTCTTGCAGAAAATTGTGGTTGAGTTTCTCAGAGGGAAGTCTTAAGTAGAGACTTGAGCAGGATAACTTCTTGATTTGATTAAACAAGGAAAGATGGACAGGTAATGGACCAGAAGGAAAATATAGACATTTAGGCAAGAAAAGAATGAAAATAAATCAAATTAGAATTAGCAAAAAGTATGAGAACCTTTTTAAAGAAATAAGTATCAAATACACTTTGAGTCCCCAAAGGGCAATTTTTAAAAAAAGTTTATTTATTTTAATTAGTTATACATGACAGTAGAATGCATTATGCACTTTGATATATCATACATAGATGGGATAAAATTTCTCATTTTTCTGAGTGTACATGATACAGAATCATATTGGTCATGTCACATATATACATATGGTAATAATGTCTGTTTCATTCTACTATCTTTCCTATCCCCACATCCCCTCCCCTCCTCTCTCATCACTTCCCTCTACCTAATCTAAGGTAACACTATTCTTTCCTAATGTCCCCTGCCTTATTGTGAATTAGCATCCGCATATTAGAGAAAACATTCAGCCTTTGGTTTTGTGGGATTGGTTTATTTTGCTTAGCATGATATTCTCCAACTCCAACTATTTACTGGCAAATTCCATAATTTTACTCTTCTTTAAAGGTGAGTAATATTTCATTGAGTATATATACTACATTTTCTTTATCCATTCATCTATTGAGGGACACCTAGGTTGGTTCCATAGTCTAGCTATTGTGAATTGAGCTGCTATAAACATTGATATGGTTGCTTTACTATAGTGTGCTGATTTTAAATCCCCCAAAGGGAAAATTTTATTATTATTTTCTTTTTCTCACTGTGTGATACAGATCTAATGATAATTTCCATTGTTGAGTGCTATATGCAAGATGTTGTTCTAGGTTATTTATGTAAATTATTGTTAAGTCTTACAAAAGTAATAGTTGTTATGGTTTTATAAATTTAAAGAAAATTCCAAACCTCTAAACTTGAGAAACATAATGAACCCAAATTATAAAAGTATTTACAAAAACCTATGGGTAGAAAAATGTCAGAGTAAGAATTCCAAAAGTTCTTCCTTCTGTAAGAGCACATATAGCATCAGTGAAACTCCGCATCATATACAACCACAAGAATGAGATCCTAATTAGAATAAGTTATACTTCATATATGTATAATATGTCAAATACACTCTACTGTCATGTATATCTAAAAAGAACAAACAATAAAAACCTTATTCTGGTTACATTCCACATTTCCTAGATCAGTAGTAGCCTTGAAAATGAAATCATGTATTTCTGCTGTAGGTGATGGAATAAATGTGCCTCATTTCCAAGATTATACTTATCTGTTCTGATTTATTTTGTGGAAGAGGAGCCACTCAAAGGTCTCACTTTTATTTTATCTAGCTCAGAACTCACCCATCACTAAAGCAGCTAGCTACCCTGGAGAATTTGTCAAAAGCATTTATAGGCAAATGTTTTAATTGCTATTGTTGGATATAATAAGTAACAGTTGGAGCAAATAATTAACTGAAAAACTTTGGTTAGTTACTCCAATGTCTGAGCTTTGGAAAAAGTCTAGGGGATGAGGTATTTTAGTGAATAAGAGCTTTGTAAAGCTCTATGACATATTATTAGAATTCTGGGAGACCATGTGCATGCATATAATTGTGTACATGTTCCAAAAAGACCTGAATTGACTGTAAGTGGTTATTCATGGCTAACCTCGAGGCTCTGCAGAATTAGGAAATGAAAACTAAGTCAGAGCTGCAAACTGCTCAATTAGTTTTGGAGGTACGTTGTCCCAGTATGACAGAAGCTCTTACACAAAGACTGGGAGACATTTTGGTTCCAGATGATTAAGGAACTATTTACCCAATCATTAGCTGACCACTAAGCAAATGGAACAGAGGCTATAGAGATTACACCTGATAGAGAACACAAGCTTTACAAAATTAGTTTAAAAAAGGCAATGAATAAAAATTATGGCAAGCTGATTAAATAAAATGTGGGGAGAGAAGAGAGAGTCTTATTTCCAAAGTTACCCCATTATAGCAAACTAAATGACTAGTTTTCAACAACAAAAAAACCTTTAAGACATACAAGAAAACAAAAATGTGGCCCAAAAATGTGGCTATCGGAGAAAAAGCAATAAATTTAAATGTACTTGGGGAAGCTCAGACATTGGACTAACTAAGCAAGGATTTTAAGTAAGTGCTTTAAATATGTTAGAACACTAAAGAGAACCATGTAAAAAGAGCTACAGAAAATCTTGAGAATAATGTCTCACCAAGTAGAGAATATTAATGAGACAGAAATTATAAAAAGTTACCAAAAAGGAATTTTGAAATTGAGAAACATTGTAATGGAGATTAAAAACTCACAAAAGGAGATCAACAATAGATTTGAACAGGCAGAAGAAAAAAACCTGTGAATTTGAAGATAGGTCAGCTGAGATTGTATATTCTGAAGAACAGAGAAAAGAGATTGAATAAAAATGAACAGAGCCACAGTTGTCTGTGTGACATCATTAAGTATACCAATATAAACATAAGGGAGTCCGTCCTGAGAGAGGAAAGAGGCAGAAAAATGTATGAAGAAATAATGGCCAAAAACTTATGAGATTTAATAGAAAAAACATTAATCCACACATTGATAAGTTCAGCACACTTCAAGTAGGATAAACTCAAAAGAAATTAATACTGGGATACTTTATAATCATACTGTCAAAAGCCAAAGAGAAAGAGAGAATCTTAAAAGAAGCTAGAGGGAAACACTTCATTTTGTCCAAGGAAATTTCATTAAGATTAATTAACAGCTGGCTTTCCATTAGAAATAGTAAAGGCCAAAAGCCTGTGAGAGACACTGTTAGTCTTGAAAGAAAAAAAGAAAACATAACCTTTCAACTGGAATTCTATATCTAGTAAAACTTTCTTTTAAAACTGAAGAAGAAATTATGAAACTTTCAATAAAAACTTCCCTATAAGAAATGCTGAAAGCAATATTCAGGCTGAAAGAAATTACACTAGACAGTAACCTGAATCCACACAAAGAAACAAAGAAAATGGTAAGGGTTTGAAGCTTGACTTGGTGATACAGCACTTGGCTAGCATGCACAAGGCCCTGAGTTTGATATCCAGTGTGGCCCCCTGAACCCCACCCCAAACTGCATAAAACAATACTGATAAATCTATTTTGATGTACACATAGTATATAAAGATGTAATTTGTGACAATAGCAGCATAAAGTGAGGGTAGAACTCTATTAAAGAAAAGTGTTGTATTCTTTGGAAACTAAATTGTTATTATTCCAAACTAGATTGTTATAAATTAAGGTGTTAATTGTAATTCCCAGAGTAAACATTAAGAAAACAACTAAAAATATATAGTAATTAAATAATAAGGGACTACATGATATTAGAAAATATTTCACATTAAAAGAAAAGCAATAATGGAAAAAGAAAAAGATGTAGGGCATATAGAAAATAAATAGCAAAATGACAGAGGTCTCTCCTTATCAGTAATTTTGTTAAATATAAATGGATTAACCCTCCAACTAAAAGTCAGAATAGTTTAAAATCATGATCCAACTGTGTACTGTCTACAAAATATTCTTAGATTTGAAAACAAATATGTTGAAATTAAAATGATTAAAGAAGATATTCCATGTAAGCAGTAAACAAAAGAGAGTTTGACTAATATGGGAAGAAATGACCTTTAAAATAAAATTTTCATGTAAAAAAGTAAAAATATTATATGACAAAGTGGTCTATCAAGAACATATAACAATTCTAAACTTATTCATGTTTAACAACAGGGCTCCCAAACCAAACTGATGTATTTTATGGGAGAATTAGCTTCATAATAATAAAAAGCATGTTGAACTTAAACAGTATTAATAAATTAAGACCCATGTCTTATATTCTTCTTCATTTTTGAATGATAGTTTTGCTGGATACAGAATTCTTAGTTGAAAGTTTTCTTTTTCTTTCAAGACTTTAAAAATGTCTTCTCACTGATTTCTGGACTTTACTATTTCCAATGGAAAGCCAGATATTTATCTCCAATATTCCTCTTTCAATAATGATAACACAACAATAAAGAAGATTAATGAGGAAATAGAAGATCTGAATAACACTGTAAGCCAAATGTCCAGGCATGGTGGTGTGCATTGGCAATACCAGAGACTTGGGAGGCCGAGGCAGAAGAATTTCAAGTTCAAGGCCGGCCTCAGCAACTTAGCAAGACCCTGTCTCAAAATGAAGATAAAATGGGGTGGGGATATGGTTCAGTGTTTCAGTGGTTAAGCACTCCTAGATTCAATCACTGGTACAAAAGAGAGAAAGAACGAGTGAGAGTGAGTGCGTACAAAAGAGAGAAAGAACGAGTGAGAGTGAGTGCGGGAGTGTGAAGCCAAATAAACCTAATAGACATATAGAGAATAATCCACTTAGTGATAGCAGATTCCACATTTTCCTGAAGTGCATAGGGAATATTCTCCAGTAAAGACTATAGACTAGGTCTCAAAAGACATTTCAATATATTTAAAAAAGACTGAAATTATACAAAGTATGCTTTCCAATCACAAACAAATCAGATTGAAAATCAAGAAAAGAAATTTGAAAACAAATCATAAGTATGTGTTTGACAGTGATCAAAGGAGCACTTACAATTAGAAAAATGTAACAAAACAAAAACATGCCAAACTTATGGCATGTGGTTGAAGTAGCTCTCAGAAGGAAATTAATAGCTCTAAATGTCTACATTAAAAAAAGAAAAATTATTTTAAATTAATAACCTAATCTTGTCCCTTAAGAACTTGAAAAAGAATAAACTAAGCCCAAAGTAAGCAAAGAAAAATTAATGGTAAAGATTAGAGCTAAGATAAATAGAATATAAAATAGAGAAACAATAGAGAAAATCTATGGAACCAAAATTGTTTTTTTGAAATTACCAACAATATAAGATCCAAAACTTTAAAAGTTTTAGAAGGAAGCATATATTTAGTACTTTGCAATGGATTAAATGTTTGTATCTCCCCAACATTTTATTTATTGAAATCCTAACTTCCAAGCTGATGGAATTAGGAGGTAGAGCATTTGGAAGTAATTAGATCATCAGGGTGGATCACTCATGAATGAAACTTCAGAGAACTCTTTTTCCCTTTTTCCATTATATGAGGTTAACAATGAGAAATCAGCAGTCTGAAATCTGGAAAAGGTTATATTTATGAAACCTGACCATTGCTAGTACCCTGTTCTTGGATTTCGAACCTCCAGAATCACATGTGAGAACTAAATGTTTGTTGTTTAAACCACTTAGACTATTGTAGTCTGTTAAAGCAGCACAAACTGACTAAGAGAATTGTCATGACCTTGGATTAGGTAATGATTTTTATTTTTTAAACTATTTATTCAAAGTACACTTTACTGTCATGTGTATCTAAAAAGACTAAATAATAAATTTATTTTTATTTTTAGATACACATGACAGTAAAGTGTACTTTGACATATTATATGTACATGGAGTATAACTTCTTCTAATTAAGATTCCATTCTTGTGGTTGTACATGATATGGAGTTTCACTAGAGGTGTATTCATATATGAACATAGGAAAGTTATGTCTGATTCATTCTGTCTTTCCTATTTCCATTTCCCCTCCCTTAACTTCATTTCCCTTTGTCTAATTCATTGAACTTCTATTCTTCCCTCCCCACCCTTGTTGTATGTTAGCATCCACATATCAGAAAGAACATTTGACCTTTGATTTTTTGGGATTGACTTATTTCATCTGGCAGTCTTATGTCTCCAAATCCATCCATTTACCAGCAAAAGTTATAAATTTATTTTTTTTATGTCTGAGTACTATTCCATTGAGTATATATAACATTATTTTCTTCATCCATTCATCTGTTGAAGGGCACCTAGGTTGGATCCATAGCTTAGCTATTGTGAATTGAGCTGCAATAAACATTAATATTATTTTTTAAATAAGCTACCCAAAGCACAAATAACAACAGAAAAAATACAATAATTGGACTTCTTAACAAATTTTTCTTAAAAAAAGTGAAAAGGTAACTCACACATGGGAAAATATTTATAAATCATGTATCTGTTAAGAATATCTAGAATATGTAAAGAATTCTTTGAATTAATATAAAAAGACAAAAAGCCCAATTCAAAAATTGTCAAAAATTTTAAAAGATATTTTCTCCTAAAAAGATGCACAAATAGGCAGTGAACATGTGAAAAGACGCTGTCAACATCATTAATTATTAGGAAAATGTGAATCCAAACCTCAAAGAAATATCAGTTCACAATCACTAGATGGCTATAATAAAAACAAATGAAAAATAATAATTATTGGCAAAGATGGAAACTATAAAACTTTGCTATGAAAAATTTAAAAGACCTGAATAAATGGAAATATACTCCATTTCCATTGCTTAGAAAAGAAGCATTGTTAAGAAGTCAATTCTCAAATAGTTCTATACATTCAAGCACTGTCAGTCAAAATCTCTGCAGACTTTTTTTTTTAAATTGACAAATGATTTTACAATTTATAGAAATGAAAAAACTCCTAGAATAGCTAACTTAATTTTGAAAAAGAAGGACAAATTAAAGGAGTTATAACATCTAATTTCAAGACTTATTATAAAGCTAAAACAATCAAGACAATGTGGTATTGGCATAAGGATATACTTACAGATCAATGGAACAGGAAAGAGTCTCCAAAAGTAGATGCAGTGTACAGGATAAATTGTTGACAAAGGTGCCAAAATAATTCAATGGGGAAAATGATAATCTTTTAAACAAATGGTGCTAGAACAACTGGATAGGTATGTAATTTATTCACATCATAGAGAGAATCACCTCAAAATGGATTATGGACCTATGCTTAGGATTGAAAAATATAAACCTCTGGAAGAAAAACTAGAGAAATTCTTGTAACCATGGAGTAGACACATTTCTTAGGACCCTAAAATGTGAAAGAAGCTGTTGAAAAACTGAACCTTATAAAAGTTAAAAACTTCTGCCCTTCAAAAGACATCATCAAGAAAAGAAAAAGGAAGCCAGAGTCTGGGGGAAAGTATTTATGATGCATATATCTGACAGTTTAGAAAGGACTCTTACGACTTTAGAATAAAAAGATAAACCACTCAATAAAAAGTGGAAAAAAAGTTAAGACACTTCACAAAACAAGATATTCTGTTGGCAAATGAGTATATTACAGTGTGTTCACCATCTGTAGTCATTAGGGAAATGTAAATTAAAGCCACAGTGAGATACCATCACATAATTTTAGATAGCTTAAAACTAAAAAGGCTCGCAATATCAAATGTTGTCAGGAACACATACATTTCTGGTAGGAATGTGAAATGATATTATTATCACTTGGAAAGCGTTTGGTAGTTTCTGAAAAAGTTAAACTTTTATTTATCCCAAACTTACCATTCTCTATTTGTATGTTTACAGAAGGACAATGAAAATATTTGTTCACACAAAGCATTATAGGAATGTTTATAGCAGCTTTATTCATAGTAGCAGCAGACTGGATCCCATATGTCATTAGGTGAACAGATAAATCAACTTTGGTAAATACTTATAATGGAATACTATTTAACAATTAAATAAAATCCATTAAACTATGTACAACATAGATAAATTCCCCAAACATTATGTTAACAAAGTAAGCCAGATACAAAAGAGTACATATGATATGATTTCACTTATATGAAATTCTATTTAAAAATTAATTGATTTTGACAGAAAGCATATTAGTAATTGCTTGAGGTTTGGAGTCCAGGGGTAGGAGCACAGATTGAGAAGTGGCATATAGGAATTCTTTTTAGTCCATTCGATTATTGATGAACATTTGGGGTGTATTATGAAAAAGCGGTTGTAAATATTTCATACAATTCTTGTGATGAAAATTCTCTATATTTTGTTTGTTGTTGTATTCCATGAGTAGACATTTGTAAAAATGCATCCTATTTGTAAATTATACCTCAATAAAATTGATTTAAAAAAATTTCACGGAGGCTCAATGATGTGAAGATACTTAACCAAGTTTATATAGTGACAGAATTAATTGAAACCCTTTCCTCTTTCTATTATGATAAACAGTTTTTTTATATCCACAACAGGTGCTTGAACAATAGTAAATTGAATATAAACCACAGCAGAGGAATTAAAGCCTTTAAAGGTGAGACAAGAAAAATATGCAGCTGCCCCTATAGATGCTTGGTTCTGCATCTGTGCTTCATCCAAACCCTGATTCAAATTACTGAGTTGAAAGTATTTGAAAAAAACCCATTGTATCTCTACTGAACATGTGCAGGCTTTTCTTCTTGTCATTATTCCCTACACAATGCAATATAATAACTATTTACATAACATTTAAATGGTATTAGGTTTTATAAGTAATATAGAGATAATATAAATTATGGGCTGGGGATGTGGCTCAAGCGCTAGCGCGCTTGCCTGGCATGCGTGTGGCCCGGGTTCGATCCTCAGCACCACATACAAACAAAGATGTTGTGTCCGCCAAGAACTGAAAAATAAATATTAAAAAATTCTCTCTCTCTCTCTCTCTCTCAAAAAAAAAAAGAGATAATATAAATTATATGGGAAGATGTGCATAGGTCATATACAGATAGTACAATATTTTACATATGGGGCTTGAGCATTGATGGATTTTGTTATCTGTGGAGGGGAGTGTCATGGAAACAA
The DNA here is from genome assembly GCF_048772815.1 of Callospermophilus lateralis. Taxonomy (NCBI): domain Eukaryota; kingdom Metazoa; phylum Chordata; class Mammalia; order Rodentia; family Sciuridae; genus Callospermophilus; species Callospermophilus lateralis. The sequence continues at coordinate 139,385,972 of NC_135306.1, forward strand.
TTCCCTATAGATGCTGAGGGATTACCCTATATTTCATTCTGGAGGTGTAATTAGTGGAAAGGATAGGAAAGATAACTTTGATATTCTCTTCTCTTTGTTTATTGTAACTTGGGCTCAATGTGATATATTTTTAAATCACAATTATTTTTAATTCTAATAATCTATCACTAGACTGCCATTTCATTAAAGGAAGGAGCTTCACCTAATTCACTTCTATTTCTAGATGTGAATATACATAAAGGCTTAATACATGGGAATGAATGAGTGAATGAGTGAGAAGTATGTGGTAGGGCTCTAGTGAATACTTCCTGTTTGTTAACAGGTATAAGAATACGCCACTTTTGAATTGGAGGAAAACAATGCTAAAATAAACAATGGAATTTTGGTTTTGGAGATTTGTATTAGATCTGATTTACCATTTATTGACTGTGTGATTTAGAGCAAAGTTATTTTATCTCTCAGAATCCTATGTTTTAAAATAAAAATTAAAGGTAGTAATATTTATGGGGTTGGTTTTGAGAATATGTGGAATAATATATTGTAATATATTTTCTGACTGAAACCTTATAACCTTATGGTTCAGCATGGTAACTGGTATACTATAAGTGCTAAAATCATTACCATAAGCATCATTCATTATTAAATTATGTGGGAGAGAAATCTCGATTAAAAGACTTACACATCTAAGAGAACTAACTGTGCTAGAGAATGAATGAAACATTTGCTAGGTTTATATCAGTGAAGTTAATATATAATACTTTCCATCAGTATAGAACCACATTTGCCAACACTTCTTATGAGATTAATTTGACAAGAGTCTTCTTTTTTATGTTTTATCCAATTAAGCACTTATTACCAAATATGCTTCTGTCTTTATTATGCTATGACTTTATTTTTCTAATTGCTAATATAAGAGCAGTCTTGAATTAAGGTTTAAGCCTTAATTTGAAAATTATGTATATAGTTTCTCTATTGTAATATTGACAGGAATTATAGGGCTTTTGAAAGTTCTTTTGTAATTTACTGTCAGTTCAAGTAAAGAGAAATATGGAAGTTTTCACAGATTTTTTTTTTAAAAAGAACTTTATAGAGGTTTAAATTATTTATAACAAAGTTTATCCATTATTAGTGTACTTTCAACAAATTTTAGTAAGACTTTAAAGTGGCAAAATGATCAGTGCAATACAGTTTTATAATATTTTATAACATTTATTGTAAAAAAGGTCCTTACTGTCAGCCCCAGACTATAACTGGTCTGCACTTTGTCTCTATAAATTTGCCTTTTCTGGACATTTCATATAAGTTGAATCTTACAATATGTTATCTTTTGTGTCCACTTGTCCTTTATTTATAATGTTTTTGTTTCATCTATACTATAGGCTGTATCAGTAGTACATTCCTTTTTATTGTTAAATAATATTCCATGATATATCTGTGTGCCACATTTTAAAAAGATCCATACTCCAGTTGGTGGACACTTGGAGTATTTTATATATATCTATATATCTATATCTATATCTATCTATCTATCTATCTATAAATTTAATGTCTTTATGTATATATAAATTTAATTTATATATAATGTATATATACATACATATGATACGAATATATATATATATATATATATATATATATATATATATATATAAAATATTTCTCTAAACATTTATATAAATGCATTGGTATAGATCTATATATTCATTTCTTTTTGGTAGATTCCTAAATGTGAAATTGCTATGTTATATGCCACGTTTATGTTTAACTTTTACAAAAACTTCCAAATTATTTTTCAAAAAGACAATGCCATTTTACAATCCCACTTGTAATGTATGATGATTCCTGCTCTCCACATTTTTTCCAATACTTCATATTGTCTTTTTTATTTTAGATATTTTATTGGGTGTTTAGTAATATCTTATTGTGCTTTAAATATATATGTCCCTAGTGATCGATGGAGTTGAATATCTTCTGTTATGCTTACTAGTTCTTTGCATATGTTCTTTGTTGAAATCTCTCTTCAAATATTTTGCCCATTTTAAAATTTGGTTATCTTTTTCTTTAGTTAAAAATTATTTTATATATTAGATATGAATGATTTAAATATATGATTAAATATTTCCCCTAGTCTTTAGATTATATTTCATTTAAGTTTCAGTAAGTCCAGTATATTGATTTTTTTCTTTTACCCTTTTCTAACTTGATTAGTATATTATTTTTTTTAACTTTCTTTTAGACACTTTATACTTACTTTAGTTTTTACATTTAGATCTGTGATCCATTTTGAATTAAGTTTTCGGTATGGTGTAAAGTAAGGGTCAATTCTTTTTCTTTTATATTTTGCATATGGATCTTCAATAGTCTTAGTCCCATTTGTTGAAAAGATTATCCTTTCCCTAGTAAATTGTCTTGACACCTTTGTGGAATAGACTTCTCTTTTAGTCTCTCGAAGAATGAGGAAACATTTTAGTCTTTTCTAGACTTTGACAACTAATTCTACAATTTAAATTTGAAAAGCATTTTCATTTCCAAGGAAATAAGTCATTTTTGTTCACTTTTTGATGTCTGTAGGAAATATAGTCATAACCATTTGAGTTTTTAAGTAAAAACTTTGTTAATGATTTTTTTCCTTAAGATATTATCATTTCTTTTAATACAAAAGTCTATAGGAATCTATACTCACTATGTATATTTAAGGTTTTTAAATTTGAGACACCTTCCTTTTTGCTGTGTTGATTTTCTACATGGATGGCAACTTTGGTGCTTAAAAAATTTTATATAATATTTACTTATTTTAAATAGTTTGAATTTAAAGTTTTGTGTTTCCATCATATCAAACTAGCCTTCCAGGGGACAGGTACCATAGAAATTTAGTTATCTGATGAAATATTTTCTCCTTATCTCTTTTTTTTTGAGATAACTAGAAGAGAGATATTTGTAGCAAGGTTTTGATTGAAGTTAGTCATTTAAAGAACAATGTTGTAGGCTCTACTGGGGACTGTGAGGCATTTTTGTTTTGTTATTCTGCTGTCATTCTGATTACCTGGTGCACATGGGTGGGCTCATATTTCCTGAGTTGTTAAATCTGAGCAGCTGTCCAACTCATCACATCTGCTACTACATCTGTTCTGTAGATTCCCTTAGGCTTTTGGATTTTAGAAAAATGATTATATTTTAATAAGAAAATTAGTTATATAAAAAGTTACACAAACTCCTATTAATCTGTAGAAATGCTTTACAGTCAAAAGGCCTTGTGATATTTTCATAAAATTAACTTGCAAACACTTAGTGGATTATACTCAAAACAATAATTCACTTGACTTTGTAAAACAATTTTCAGACTGAAATGATATGACTTTATTTATGGCTTCTATTTGTCAAAGTGAAATGATAAATGATGAAGGAACCACCATATAATTCTGTTTAAAAGTAATTTTGATTGATTATAGTGGCTTTCAAAATGAAATTTTCAGAGTATGAGAGTTAGTGGGTGATTATGGGCAGAAGCGCAGAGGATGCTAAATCAGTGAAATGCTATGCTCTCGATTGAAATTTGGATGGGGTAGAACTTGAGTTTCACAGTATGAGACTTCATGTAACTGTAATAGTACACACACAATGAAGGTACTTTTTGTATTTGGTTCCTAGAACATTGTATTGGAAATTTATACAAAGTTCATTTCTACAATATCTCAATGTAAAACCTTAGTTTTATGTGACCATCAAAACATCACAGCATTACTTGTGACAAGCTATTGTTCTAAGTGTCAAGAATTGTCTTCTGGGTGTCTAGATGTTTACATTGTTTGATATTTAGTTAAATTAACATAAAATTTGAAATTACCATTCCTGTTTTGATCTTCATACTTAAAACAATAAGAATTTTATAATGCTTTTAAAAAATTAATTTTACACATTGTAATTATATATATTTAAGGGACATAAGTGTAAAATTCCAATACACCTGACTGTGTAATGATCAGATCAAGGTAATTAGCATTTCTATCACCTCAGGCATATTTCATTTCTTTTCGGGGGACAAAGTCCTTTGTATTAGCTATTTTGATATAATCAATTACTAATTTTCAGTCATAGTTATTGTACTGATACTGGTTTATAGAACAATAGAAGGGATTCCACCTATCCAATTCCTCCCTATTCCCAGTAACCATTCTTTCTCCATCCCTTTCTTCCCCATATCCTTCCCATGCTCAGGTAACTAACTATTCTTCTGCTATTTCTTTGAGATCAACTTTTTAGTGTCCATATAGGAAAACATGCAATATTTGCTTTTCTGTGTCTGACATTTTATTTAGCATAATGCCATTCAGTTCCATCCATGGTTCTGCAAAAGACAGAATTTCATTAGTTTTTGTGATTGAATAATATTCCAACATGTAAACATATTGCATTTTCTTTATCCATTGATGAATACCTAGGTTGAATTAGTATTTTGATAATTGTAATAGTGTTGAAATAAGCATACAATTAATCTCTAGGATGGACAAAGAACTGAAAAACAAAAATGTAACACCAAACCAAACCAAACCAAACCAAACAAAAACCAAATAACCCAATCAATAAATGGGCAAAGGAACTGAACAGGTACTTCAAAGAAGAAGAAATATGAATGGTCAACAAATATATGATAAAATGTTCAACATATATAGCAATTAGAGAAATGCAAATTAAAACCACACTGAGATTCCATCTCACTCTATTCCAAATGGCAATTATCAAGAATACAAGTGGGCTGGGGCTGTAGCTCAGTGGCAAAGTGCATGCCTAGCATGTGTGAGGCAATGGGTTTGATCCTGAGCACTGCATAAAAATAAATAAATAAAATAATTTAAAAAATGCAGGTAACAATAAGTGTTGGCAAGGATGTGTGGGAAAAAGGTTCACTTCTACATTGCTGGTGGGATTGAAAATTTGTGCAACCACTGTGGAAATCAGTATGGAAATTCCTCAGAAAACTTGGAATGGAAGCACCATTTGACTTACTTATCCCATCTCTCAGTCTACAACCAAAGGACTTCAAGTCAGCCTACTATGGTGACACAGCCACATCAATGCTTATAGCAGCTCAATTCACAATAGCCAACCTATGGTACCAACTTAGCTGCCCTACAACAGATGAAGGGGTAAAGAAAATGTGGTATATGTACACAATGGAATATTACTTGGCCATAAAGAAGATTGAAATTATGGCATTTTCCAGTAAATGGATAAAACTGGAGACTATCATGCTAAGTAAAATAAGTCAGTCCCAAAAAACCAAAGGCTGAATTTTCTCTCTGATATGTGAATGATAACATGCAACAAGGAAGGGTAGGGAGGGGAGGATTTGAAATTCATTGGATTAGACAAAGGTGAATGAAGGAAGGAAGGAAGGATGGGAATAGGAAAGAGAGTAGAATGAATTTGATGCTACTTTCCTATCCTTATATATGAATACACTATTGGTATAATTCCACACCATGTACAATTACAAGCATGGGATCCTAATTAGAATAAGTTATACTCCATATACGTATAATATATGAAAATACATCTACTGTCACATATATCTAAAAAGAACAAATAAAAAATTGAAAAAAGAAGTTTCAAGAAAACAAAGAAATAAACACGCAAGTGCAAATGTCTCTTCAAGATACTGATTTCAGTTCCTTTAGATATATACCCAATAGTAGAATTGCTGGATCATGGACTATTTACATTTTTTTAAAAATTTTATTTTAATTAGGTATATATGACAGCAGAATGCATTTTGCTTCATTGTACACAATTGCAGCACAACTTTCCATTTCTCTGATTGTACATGATGTAGTGTCACACCATTTGTGCAGTCATGATAAACAGATGGCATTACATTAAAAAGTTTCTACACAGCAAAAGAAACAAGAGCAGGAAGAAAGAACTCACAGAATGGGAGAAAGTTTTTGCTAGCTACTTTTACAACAGAGGATTAATATGAAAAGAACTAAAAAAAAATTAAACACACACAAAAAAAACTGAATTAATAAATGGAAACACAAACTAATCAGACACTTCTCAAAAGAAGAAATATAAATGGCCAAGAAATACATGAAAAATTATTCAATATCTTTAGAAATTCTGGAAAGGCAAATCTATGTTGACACTTCCTCTCACCCCAGTTAGAATGGCAGCCATTGAGAATACAAATAATAATAACTGCTGGAGACGATATCAGGTAAAATGAACACTGAAACACCATTGATGGGTTTGTACAACCACTATTGGACAGTATAGAGGTTTCTCAAAAGACTAGAAATGAAACTAAGGTAGGAGAGATGACATAAGAAATGGTATAATGAAAACATATGGGAGAATGCAAGAGTGGCCATATTTAAAGTTTGCTTTCACGTGGATTAAAAGTCCAACAGAGCTGAAATCAATGAAATTGAAACAAAAAAATTAAAAACATAGACAAAACAAAAAGTTGATTCTTTGAAAAACTAAATAAAATTGATAAACACATAGCCATGCTAATGAAGGGAAAGAGAGAGAAAATTCAAATTACTAAAATTCATGATGAAGAAGGAAATATCACAAAGGACCCTACTGAAATACAGAAGATAATCAGAAACTATTTTGAAAATTTATACTCCAATAAAATAAAAATTCTTGAAGACATTGACAAATTTCTAGAGACATGTGACTTACCCAGAATGAATCAGGAGGACATACACAATTTAAACAGATCATTTTCAAGCAAGGAAATAGGAGATGTTATCAAAAGAGTACCAATTAAGAAAAGCCCAGGACTAGATGGATTCTCAGCTGAGTCCTACAAGATCTTTACAGAAGAAAAGACCAATACTCCTCAAATTATTTCATGAAATAGAAAAGGAGAGAACCCTTCCAAACTCATTTGGTGATGCTAGTATAACTCTGATACCAAAACCAGACAAAGACACATCAAGGAAAGAAAACTTATGGCATTTGGCAGTAAATGTATGGAATTGTAGACTATCATGCAAAATGAAATAAGCCAGTCCCCAAAATATAAAAGGCTGAATATTCTCTCTGATGTGCATATGCTAACACACAATGGAGGGCTGGAGGGATTAAAAGGCCATTGGATTAAACAAAGGGGAATGAAGGGAAAGGAGATAGATGGGAATAGGAAAGACAGTGTAATAAATTGGACATAAGTTTCCTATACATGACCAGTGTAACTCTACATCATACACACCACAAGAATGAGATGTTATACTTCATGTATAATATGTCAAAGTCCATTCTATTATCATGTATAACTAATAGAACAAAAAAATAATTTTTTAAAAGCTAAAAAAGTCTAGATTTATAAGTCCCTTCCACATACCTTGATCATAAACATCACTATTAAATCAATTATTAGACCTATTTACACATACACCAATATAGTACTGTGTTCACAAAGTATAATGCATCAAAAACAAATAATAAAATGACCCCTACCCTGATAATGGTTAATACATTCCCATCCTGATAAGGTGGATATGTCAGTAAATGGTCACCTCCCTCATCCCCATAATGGTCAACATACCCAGTTAGCAACACAAAGGAAAACTAAAACACCCTTTTAGATCATGTCTCTGTACTATTATCTTACATGTATATGTATGCTTAGCTAAGATATAGCTAGTGAGTTCCTCTCCAATACCCACTACTTTACCCTATCTCTCAGAGTGTGTACTTCTTTTTTTTTCTCTCAATAAATTCAGTCTGTCTCTCACCTTGACCTATCTATATATTTCTTTTTGTGAAGACATCAAGGACTCTCATGGTCTGAATTGAGGTTCACCTTCCTTTTGAGGGATCTCTTCAGGACCCATGTCCTGACATGGGTGACAAAACCATATTACCCACTATCCCATTCCTTGGTATTTATCCTAAAGAACTAAAGTTAGCATACTATAATGATACATGCATACACATGTTTATAGCAACACAATCCAGATTATGGGACCAGCCTAGGCATCCATCAATGGATGATTGGATAAAGAAAATTATATATACACACACAGTCTCACACATGTGAGCATATACACAATGGAGTCTTATTCATAAAGAAGAAATGAAACTATGTCATTTGCAGACAAATTATATTAAGCAAAATAAGCCAAACTAAGAAAGTCAAAAGTTATGCTTACAAAAATAAATGATTTTAAACAAGTAGGCATTAAAAGTAGGCTGATAACTTCAGATATCCCATGTTTCAAGAATATTCCTGCAAAATTCAACTCGAAGTGCATAAAATCAGAGGAATTAGACCAGAAACCCTGCACATACAAGAAGAAAATGTAGGCCTGACACTCCAGCATATTGGCTCAGGAACTGACTTCCTTAACAAGACTCATAAAGTACAAGAAGTAAAATCAATAACCAATAAATGGGATGACATCAATTAAAAAGCTTCTTCACAAGAAAGAATGCAATCAAAAGCGCAAAGAGAGAGCTTACAGGATGGGAGAAAATCTTTGCCATTTGCACTTCAGATAGGGCATCAATTTCCAGGATATATAAAGAACTCAAAAAACTTAACACCAAAAGACCAAATAACCCAATTAATAAATGGGCAAAGGAACTGAACAGATGCTTCTCAAAAGAAGAAATACGAATGGTCAACAAATACGTGAAAAAAATATTCACCATCTCTAGCAATGAGAGAAATGCAAGTTAAAACTACACTGAGATTTTATCTCACTCTTGTCAGAATGCCAATTATCAAGAATATAAGTAACAATAAATGTTGATGAGGATGTGGGGGAAAATGTTCACTCATACACTGCTGGTGGTACTGCAACCACAATGTAAAACAGTATGGAGATCCCTCAAGAAACAAAACAAAACAAAAAAACAACCTGAGAATTAAACTACCATTTGACCAGCTATCCACTCCTTGGTATATACCCAAAGGATTTGAAATCAGTATATTTCAGTGATGGTGTTACATCAATGTTTGTAGAAGCTCAATTTACAATAGACAAGCTATGGAACCAACTTAGGTGCCCTACAACAGATGAATAGATAAAAAAAATGTGGCATATATACACCATGGAGTATTCCTCATCCATTAAGAAGAAATGCTTCATGATATTTGTGGGTAAATGGATGGATCTGGAGACTATCATGCTAAGTGAAATAAGCCAGTCCCCAAAAGCCAAAGATTGAATGTTTTCTCTGATATGTGGAAGCTAACCCATAATAAGTGGGGAAAGAATAGAAATTCAGTAGATTAGACAAAGGGAAATGAAGGGATGGGATGGGGGTAGGGGGATAAAAAGGGAAAGACAGTAGATGAAACAGACATAACTTTTCCATGTACATATAAGAATATACAACAGTGAATCTCCACATTGTGTACATCCACAAGACTGGGATCCTACATGCTTGTATAAATATATCGAAATAGATTCTACTGTCATGTAAACTAAAAAGAACCAATTTAAAAAAAAAGAGTTGTGCTTTCTTTAATATGAGTAAGCTAGAGAGAAAAAAAAATATAGGTGGGGAGGAAGGATCAGAATCTCATGAAAAGAGAGACCAGTTGAGGAAGGAAGCCAGGGGAGGGAGGAGGGAAAGGAAAGACAAGGTACTTGGGAAAGATATATTCTATTATTATGTTGTGTTCATGTGCAAATACATTAAATTTTTTCACTATTATGTGTAATTATAATGCACCAATATAAAACATGGAAAAAGAAATAATTTTAGACTAATCTCATTTTAACATGAAGATAATGGGCCTGGAATAGTTAACCTGCCAATGTAATACAGCTAGCAATGAGTATAACTGTCTATAAATGTTTTATCTTTAATACATATTGTTGTAGTATATACGAATAGACTATATGAAATTTAGTTTAGTAAATGAACTAGGAATTATCTCCACATCTGTTGAGATGGATTTCAAAACTATTGTTGATTTGACTTTTGCAATGGAACAATTAGTCCATTACATGTAAAAAAAATTAAAATACAGATTTTCGGCAATGGAAAATTACTTTGAAGGATTAAAATTTATCCAGCACCTTTTAATTGTAAGAAAAGTAGCCATTTTATCCAAATTCTGCATTATTAATTCAGTACCCCTTTACTCCTAACCCTCCCTTTCTTTTGTAATTACTCCCTATTTCCTAATAGTAGGCTTCTTGTTGAATTGCTAATAAAATCCAAGAAACGCCTGAGGAATTTAATTCAGATGTAAATGGAATTATTTGGGTTGTTTCTGTCTCTGCTTTTAAAAAATTATAATATGAAACAGTGTGCTCTTGCTGAAATCCCTACAGATTTCTCAGCTTGACACTTGAAATAATTTAGAAGACTAAAGGAAGAAAAAAAAATCTGTGACTGTTTTACAGCTAATTTATTTACAACAACCACAGAATTGAGAAAAACCTACCCACACTTATATGCCCACAGAGAAAGAAAAATGAATTCTTTTCAAAACACCAGCTACTTTTTGTCCTCCTGGTGCTTTTTCCTCATTTTGTTTTCTTTTCTTTCCTCCTTACTTTGGTAACTTCAACAGCTTTTTAATTACAACTTTAAATTTACTTCTGAGTTCATCCTAAGTAGGGAATATACCAAAAGAAATAGAATACTACCCCCATTGTTAAGCCATCTTCCAAATATATATTATGTTAAATGGGAACCCCACAGACCTGGACAAAATTGCCTGGACAAACTAACTTGCCAATGATGGGTCTATGAACTCTACAAGGTTCCTTGATTATAAAATAGGTCAAAAATGAAAATTCTTAGTTTACCGGGACAGTAAATGTATACATATTATCAATAGCAGTTTTCTTTTTTTCTTTGTAGGTTTGCATAATATGTGACAATTAGAAAAGTAGAAAAAAATGTTGACCTGTTAGCTCTGAGTTTTTACTTTTTGTTTTGTTTTTGTTGGTTCTGGGGATTAAATTTAGGTCTCATCCATGCTAGGCATGTGCTGTACCACTGAGTTGTATCTCTGTCACATTTTAAAAAAAAATTTATTTTGAGGCAGGGTCTCACTACATTAACCATGCTAGCCTTAAATTTGCAATATTCCCACATCAGTCTCCCAAGAATCTGGGATTGCAGGCATCACCAAATCCAGCTAGTTCTTAAATTCTATAATTCTATGATTTTTCATTTTCTGTTTCTGTGTAATAGCAATAACATTTAAGGTGACACCAGGACAAGGGTCCTGATGTGGTCCCTCAAAAGGAGTGGACCTTAACTCAGACTGCAAACATCCTTTATATCATCACAAAAATGAATTAAAAGATGAGTCAAAGTGAGGCACAAATTGAATTTATTGAAAGAAAGAAGTACACACACTGGGAAACACGGTAGAGTAGTGGGCATTAAAGAAGAACTCACTAGCTACATCTTAGCTAAGCGTATTATGCAAGGAAGAGCACAGGGACAAGATCTAAGAGGAATAGTTCTCCCTTGTGTTGGTAACTTGGCTTGTTATCACTAGGATGGGAGAGGGGTTATTTACTGACTTGTCAACCATTACTTGTTTGGGGTGCGGGGTCATTTTCTTTTTGATGGGTTTTGCTTTATGAACAGAATAGTGGTTTTTTGTTTTTTTATTTTTATTTTATTTTTTCCTGTTAATAAGCTCTTCTTGATTTAATAGTGCCACTTGTTACCTTTAAATCTAGACTTTTAATCTATGTAGACTTTAAATCTGAACTTTAAATCATAGCCAATCTTATGTTGTCCCAGGTCTTCTTTCTACCTATCCTTATGTTTTTTTATCCAACTTCAACTTCATAGCCAAAAATGTCAAAGTAAACAATTTCAACTCTGAGTTAATGTAAAAGTAGCTACCCTTTGCCCCTTTGAGAATTGTCCTTTGATTTCCCTTTCCTTGCTCAGCATTCTAAATTATTAAAAAAAAAAAAAAATATATATATATATATATATATATATATATATATATATATTTAGTTTTAGATGGACACAATACCTTTATTTTGTTTATTTATTTTTATGTGGTGCTGAGGATTGAACGCTGTGTCTCAAATGTGCAAGGCAAGTGCTCTACCACTGAGCCACAGCCCCAGCATTTAAATTCTGAAGAAAAGCCACACCTGAGAAAGATGTTAACCCATAAATAATCTTTCCTTAGGCTTACAAAACTAGAATGTCTGGTGACCCTCAGATAACATTATTGCTAGATATAGATGGGTATAAGTAACTGATTCTCTTGTTTATATTTTTCTATAATGTCTTCATATTTCATAATAAAAATGCAAAGTCTATGTTAACATCCCTTACCAGTTATATAATTATTCCAAACAAAGAAAAAACAAAAACTAGACTCCTAGGGTACAAAAAAATTGTTCCTGTCTAGGTGTATTTCTATAGCACATATAACTTATGGTAAAACAAACTCTTTTTGAAGATTAACTTACAAACTTTACAAGTTACATGAAACCTTTATTCACCAAAATGGAGTTGAAAGACCCTCCGATTCCCTGTCCAAGAAAGACGCACGAGACACTGGCTGCAAAAACAAGAGGCAATTTATTGATACACAGGCGCCTGCGGGTGCTCAGCAAAACCTCAGCCGGAGCTTTGGTGAACTGGCACACCGGGCTTTGGGGTACAGGTCTTTTATAGGATAAAGGGGCAGGTTTCGCGCGCGCGGGAAGTAACAGGTTTCTTATTGGTTATTTTGAACCCAACATATAGATTACCTAAAGGGCAAAGTTGTTTTTCACTTTATGTTCCTGGATAAACCTCATGACAGTTACATATTAACACTCTGGTTTTTCTGTTCCTGCTCATCATTATCAGTTCCTGTTTGTTCAGGCATGCCTTGGGATCTGTTTTTCTGTTCTTTCTCAACCATCCTGTCCTCTCACAATAGACTACCCTTAACTGATTAACAGATAGACCTCTCCGGTGTTTACGTGGGTTAGCAACACGCCCTGATGGTTTCACAATGGGGCCTGGGGTTTCTGGGCTGGGGTCTTTCATTCCCCCCTTTTTCTATTTCATGGATAGAATCTTATATCCATTGTTCTGCCTGTTCAGGTTCTTGAGCCAGATCGGTCTGTGACCCTGTTTGCTGCTGGAGCAACTGATACTGCTGAGTAAGAACCATGGTCTGAATAATGGACAGTCTTTCTTTTATAAATCGTATTAATCTGTTGAGAATGCAAGGCCCAAACGTTAGGATTATCAGTAAAATAATCAAGGGTCCAGCTACCGCGGATAACAAAGTTGTTAACCAAGGGGACTTACTGAACCAGTGTTCAAACCATCCCTGTTGATTTTCAAATTCTTTTTGTCTATTCGCTAATCTTTCAGTGACTTTTTCCATGGTCTCTCTAACAACCCCCGTATGGTCAGTGTAGAAACAACATTGTTCTTTTAGGGCTACACAGAGGCCACCTTCTCTAAGGAACAGTAAATCTAAATTCGGTCAGTGAATTCGGTCAGTGTCCAACAACAAAGATTGGTAATGGGTGAGTCGGGCATTTGACACCCAGCGATCAGGCGGTTGGCGAATTATTGTCTCAATAGCATGAGGGGTTAATAAAGTCAATGGTTGTCCCAAAGTTAGTTTGGTGGCGTCTTTGATCAGGACAGCCACAGCTGCTATCATCCGAAGACATGGGGGCCATCCTGATGCCACTGGATCCAGTTTCTTAGACAGATAGGCTATGGGACGCCTCCATGGCCCCAATTTTTGGGTTAAGACTCCCTTTGCATAGCCCTGCTTTTCATCTATAAATAGGTCAAAAGGCTTGGTAATATCTGGTAAGCCTAAGGCGGGGGCAGATAAAAGGGCCAATTTGATGCGATCAAATGCCAATTGGTGTTCTTCTGTCCAATCAAAAGAGTTACCCTGTTTAGTCAGTGGATACAGGGGGGCTGCTATCTCAGCAAACCCAGGAATCCAGAGTCTACAGAAACCTGCGGTTCCTAGAAACTCCCGCAGCTGCTTGGGACTCTGGGGGGTTGGTATGCTCGAGATAGTCTCTTTCCTGGCAGCTGTCAACCATCGCTGGCCATCATGAAGTTTGTAGCCAAGATAAGTAACTGTTGTCTGACAGATCTGGGCCTTCTTAGCTGACGCTTTATACCCCAATTGCCCCGAAGTCTGTAGTAATGCTTCCATACCTGCCAGGCAATCCTCCTCGGAAGTAGCAGCCAGCAAGATGTCATCTACATATTGAAGCATAATTAAGGAGGGGTGTCTTACACGGAAATCGGCCAGATCCTGATGTAAGGCCTCATCGAAGAGCGTCGGGCTGTTTTTAAACCCTTGTGGCAGTCTTGTCCAGGTCAGCTGTCCAGAGACTCCTTCTTCGGGATCCTTCCATTCGAATGCAAAGAGAGCCTGGCTTTGGGGAGACAATCTTAGGCAGAAGAAGGCATCTTTTAGGTCCAAAATGGAATACCAAGTATGGGTAGGAGGCAAGGTGCTGAGGAGATTGTAAGGGTTAGGCACCGTGGGGTGAATATCTTCTACCCTTTTGTTTACCTCTCTTAAATCTTGGACAGGTCTGTAGTCATTTGTTCCTGGCTTTTTGACTGGCAACAATGGGGTGTTCCAGGGTGACCAGCAAGGAGTTAGGATGCCTTGGTCTAGGAGGCGTTTGATATGTGGTCTGATGCCCTGGTGAGCTTCCCTCGACATAGGATATTGTTTAATGTTTATGGGAGTAGCGGTTGCTTTTAGGTGAATGACTATTGGAGGTTGTTGTTTAGCCATTCCCATTCCTCCAGTTTCAGCCCAGGCCTCCGGGTATGAATCAAGCCAATAGTCCATGTCCTTCATAGGTACAGAAGGTTTGTCAAAAAGTTTATATTCGTCCTCTAATTTGAAAGTCAATACGTGTAAAGGGGCCTGGTTTGGTCCCGTGATGGAGGCACTCCCATCTTTAAAATAAATTTGGGCTCTCAATTTGGTCAATAAGTCTCTTCCCAGTAATGGATATGGACAATCAGGCACATGCAGAAATGAATGGGAAACTTTACCTGTGGCAAGGTGTACTTCTCTTTTGGTGGTCCATCGGTACGGTTTGCTCCCGGTGGCGCCTTGGACCCATGTTGTCTTGTGGCTCATAGGTCCTGGTGCCCGTGTTAGCACCGAGTGTTGGGCTCCCATATCTACTAGGAAGGTTACAGGTTGCCCCCCTACTTGCAGGGTTACCCGGGGCTCAGGGGGGAGCTCCTGGCCCTGACTCCCCTAATCTTCATCCAAGGCTAGCAATTGAGGGGTCCAGTTTGTACCTCTTCTGGGGTTGGGGGGTTTCTTTGGGCAGTCCTTTACCCAATGTCCTCTTTCTTTGCAGTAGGCTCACTGGTCTCGGTCTACACGGGGTCTGCCTTGTTCCCTTTCCCTACTTAGCTTATCTCCTTGTTGCCCTGCCTGTGTTACAGTGGCCAATATCTTACTTAATTCTTTATCACGCTTTCGATCTCTCTTGTCTAATTCTTCCTTAAATTTGAGATCTCTCTCCTCCTGCATCCTCCTGATTCTTTCCTCTTTTTCCTCTGGAGTTTCTCTCTTGTTAAAAATCTTTTCTGCTTCTCTCAATAAATCTGCTAGAGAAAAATCTTGTAAGTTATCTAATCTCTGTAACTTAGTCCTAATATCTGGAGCGGACTGCCAAATAAAGGCCATAGAAACATTTCCTCTCTGATCCTCACTGTCGGGGTCAAAAGGTGTGTACTTCCGGTAAGCTTCCTTTAGTCTCTCTAAAAATGCAGTCGGAATTTCTGTCGATCCCTGAATAGTCTGTCTTACCTGAGCCAAATTGGTGGGCCGCCGCCCTGCTCCATGGAGACCCGCTATGAGTAACTGGCAATAGAGACGTAGGTGGTTCCTACCTGCATCAGTGTTATAGTTCCAGTCTGGCCGAGTCAAGGGGAAAGCTTCATTAATCATATTTGGAAGTTGAGTGGGGCACCCGTCGTCCCGGGCACATTTTTACGGGCTTCCAGGAGAACTTTCTGTTTCTCCTCAGAAGTGAGAAGGGTGTGTAGGAGCTGTTGGCAATCATCCCATGTTGGCTGGTGAGTCACTAGAATAGATTCTATCAGAGAGGTTAGAGCTACAGGGTCACTGGAAAAGGATGGGTTATGTGTTT
Source organism: Callospermophilus lateralis (assembly GCF_048772815.1). Classification (NCBI taxonomy): domain Eukaryota; kingdom Metazoa; phylum Chordata; class Mammalia; order Rodentia; family Sciuridae; genus Callospermophilus; species Callospermophilus lateralis. The sequence continues at coordinate 139,402,093 of NC_135306.1, forward strand.
TCCAGTTATAGAGATCAGAGGCAGAGAAAGGCCAATATTGGTACAGCCCATCGGGGCCTCCCGTCTGCCGCAAGGGGAGAACTCTAGATGTATCCCCTGAGGCGGTTGGCTCCCGACCATGGGGGATGGGCCCGGAGGGTTATTGGTGACTGGTTCGGCTGGTTCTTCTTCTTCCTCTGAGGAAGCCTGGATGGAATCTGGAGCCGGTACAGGCTGGGGCCCATAGGGTGGGGGTTCTTCAGTCATCAAATCTATGAGAGTGGAGTCTTCCGGCGGTAAAACCTTTTTGGGTTCTGTCCCTATTGGAGTCACCTTTTTAGATTTATCGAGAATGGGGTAGAGTCTAGAGGTTGAAGGGGGAGGAGGCGTAGGTACAGGGATAAGTGGAGCGGAAGATGGCGGAGGTGTGGAGCGGTTGGAAGTTGGCAGATGGAGAGGCTGGTTGGGAGGAAAAGTCTGGGAAGGAGATTGCGGAGTAGGCTTAGACGGAGAGAAAGGAGCGACCCAAGGGGGTGGGTCAGAGACCAAATTTTCCCAGGTAACGATGTAGGGCACTTGATCCGGGTGTCTTTGAGGCCCTTGGGCGAACACCTGAGACTTCACCTGTAAAATGGGATCAAGATTAAATGTCCCTTCTTTGGCCAGCCAACATTGAACGCTGGCCACTCCATAGTGCAGAGCGTTATCCATTTTTTCTTTTTGATCTCCACTGACAGGTTGTCAGCCCGGTTCCGGACGTCCTGCCAGTGATCAAGAGTAAGGCTCAAGGGAGTTGTTATAGATTGTCCCATGTTAGTTTCAGATGGAATGAGAAATACAAAAACAAGAAGACAGACACAAATATCAGATTGGACACAAAGAATGTTGCGCGGCCTTGGCACAAACCGAAAGTAGGCCTCCCGAAAAAAAATTGGCCCTCCGAATCCCTGGGACGTCTCCCAGGGTGTCAGGAATCCCCGGGACGTCTGCCAGGGTGGCAGGGGAGAAGTCCGAGTTCGTCAACTCCTTCTCGAGCTGCCCAGAAAACAGAGCGATTACGCGCAATCGTACGGATGCCGCACATAGACAGATATCAACCGGAGACTGCAAAAAGGGACACAAAATGACGGACAAAATGACACGAGCTGGCCAGCTTACCTCCCAGTGGTTATCGGGTGTTCCTCGGGCAGGGATCCGGACGGGGTTACAGGAGTTCTCCTGGCTGGCTCGCCAAATGAAAGACCCTCCGATTCCCTGTCCAAGAAAGACGCACGAGACACTGGCTGCAAAAACAAGAGGCAATTTATTGATACACAGGCACCTGCGGGTGCTCAGCAAAACCTCAGCCGGAGCTTTGGTGAACTGGCACACCGGGCTTTGGGGTACAGGTCTTTTATAGGATAAAGGGGCAGGTTTCGCGCGCACGCGCGGGAAGTAACAGGTTTCTTATTGGTTATTTTGAACCCAACATATAGATTACCTAAAGGGCAAAGTTGTTTTTCACTTTATGTTCCTGGATAAACCTCATGACAGTTACATATTAACACTCTGGTTTTTCTGTTCCTGCTCATCATTATCAGTTCCTGTTTGTTCAGGCATGCCTTGGGATCTGTTTTTCTGTTCTTTCTCAACCATCCTGTCCTCTCACAATAGACTACCCTTAACTGATTAACAGATAGACCTCTCCGGTGTTTACGTGGGTTAGCAACACACCCTGATGGTTTCACAATGGGGCCTGGGGTTTCTGGGCTGGGGTCTTTCAGAGTCACTTGGTATAATAAATAAATAAAATATAATGTCCTACCCTCACCTCCCCAGATTTTTTTTAGTAAATAAAAGAAACTGTTATTTTCAGGTACTTATTCTTGATATTATTAGCAACATATAAAGAAGAAGTTGGAGTATAGCTCAATGGTAGAACATTTGACTATCTTGTGTGAGGCCCTGGATTCAATTCCCAGTGGTAAAAAATAAAGCAAAATAAAAGAAGACAAAGGGAAATGAAGGGACATAGTAACAGAAGAATTTATAACAATGTGTAGTTTTTAAAACAAATATAACTTCTAAAAATATATATAATCATCAAACTTTTAAAATCACAATATATGAATTAATTGTTATATTATATAGAGCTAAAGAGTAAATTATTATATGGGAAGATGAGTATGAGGAAATTACCAAGAATGCAACTCAAAAAAAAAAAAAAAAGAAATGGAAAATAGAATGAGAGGACTAAAGTTGTAGAGGCCAGAACAAGGAAGACATTCATTAGTAAGTTTGAACAGAAGTTTTAAGAGAAAGTAGAAAAGAGAAAATATTAAAGAAATAATAGCTAAGAATCAGTGAAAACCATGATCAAATTCAGAAAGCAAATTAACCTTATATAAAAATTTAAAAAGAAATCTATGACTAGGTAATCATGGAGAAACTATATATATATATATATAAAACCAACCAAAATTCTAAAATAAGCTTACAAAAGAAACAACTTTGCAACAGAAAAACAATGAGAGAGTAGCCTAATTATTATCTCATTTATTCACAAATATTTATTGAATGCTAGATACTATTCTAGCATCTGAGACTATAGCAGTGAACAAAAGCAACAAAACTTCTTGCATTCATAAAGTTTACATCCTGATGATAGAAATGTAATAATATATATAAAGTATAAATATAAAATAAAAAAAACAGATTATAAACTCACTCTTTCTTTTATTCCTTGGCACTTTTTATGTGCCAAATACCATTCTAGGCACTAGAATATATCAATATTTGGGAGCAGACAAAATTATTACCTTCACAGAGCTTACATCCTAAGAGGATAGATAAATAATAGGCATACAGGGGACAAAGGACAGGAGGCAAAAGGAAATATTATGGTTTAGATATAAAGTGTCCTCCAAAATCTTACATGTGAGGTAATGCAAGAAAGTTTAGAGGTGAAACATTTGGGTTATGATAATTTTAACCTAATCAATGCATAAAATGTCCTGACAGGGATTCATTGGATGATAACTATGGGCAGGTAGGATGTGGCTGGAGGAGGTGGGTAGCTGGGGGGGTGTTTTGGAGGTACATATTGTGTCCTTGTTGAACAGAGCTCTCTCTGTGCTTCCTGATGCAATGTTCCCAGCTACTTACCTCTGCCACATACTTCTGTCTTGATGTTCTACCTCACCTTGGGCCCAAGGAATAGAACTGGCTGTCTATGGACTAAGACCTCTGAAACTGTGAGCCCCCAAATAAAATTTTCCACCTCTTAAATCATTCTTGTCAGGTCTTTTGATCATGGTAGCAAAAAATTTGACTAAAACAGGAAAGCACTGAGTAATGAGATTGAATTATATGTATTTATGAATATGGCATAATGAATCCCATTGTTATGTAAAATTATAATGAACCAATAAAAGATTTTCAAAAAAGAAAAAACAAGACATAAAATATTTTTAAAACACACATAAGTATGCATAGGCTGTAATAATTGCTATTTTAAAAAATTGAGTAGGATAGAGGGCAAAAAGTGGCAATTGTAGCTGAGACTAGAGAAAGTTAAATTTTAAATAGACTCATTAGTTATTCAAGTACCTTTTGAATAAGGAGTTCCAAACTAGCATTCAAGAAAATAAGAAGTGCATTTTCAGATTTAAAAAAAGTGACTTTGACAGACTTTTATTAAACACACTAAATAGTATGTAAAGAAAACTACATAAGAAAAGGAGTGAAATATATAAAGAAAAATTAAGACCAAAAAGTCCTTTCAGGCACATATTGTGCATTTATAAAAATTATCCATATAACATGTTATAATCATCTCTCAACTAATACTAAATACCAAGAATTAGTGCATAGAATTTAAAGAAATAAAATGGGAGATCAAAAATAAACTGAAAATCATTCAAAATCACATTAACACTTTTCATAAAAATACACTACATAAAATGACAGTTAAATAACCCACAGTTTGAATTTTCATTTTATAATGGATATATAGAATACTTAGAAATTAACAACTTGATATATAGAAATATGTGGGTTGAAAATAAAGTGGTACTTAACAGGAGAAATTATATATTTGAGAAAAAAATATGGAAAACTCTTAGCCAGGTTTTCAACGCAGAAGTTGTTAAAAGATAAACAAAGTAAACCAAAAGAAAGTAGAAGGAAGAAAATAGTAAAGATCAAAATTAAATTTAACAAAATAAACAGAATAAAACAGAATAATACAGAGAAAATTACTGAATACAAATTGGGTCTTTGAAATAAATAGTAATCATCAAATTTCTGACAGTACTGATCATGCAAACATGAGAGAAAAGTAAATAATATTAGAAATAAAAAAATAAGCATAGTTACAAGTCAAGATTTAAGAATCATAAGAGAATATCATGAACAAATTTGTCAGTAAATTTAAAAACATAGGCAAAATGGGAAATTTACTAGAAAAAATATGTTACTTAGAGAATAAAAGAAATATACTATAACCAGCTGAGATGCTAAATCAGAAGTCACAAAATTAACCTACAAAAAAGTACCAGTCTCAGATGATTTTGAAGACAAGTTTCACCATACCTTCAGGCAACTGATAACCCCATCTTATACAAAATATTTCAAAGAACAAAAAAATGAGAAAGAGCTCTCATATTCTTTATGAAGACAATGTAAACTCAGTACAATAACTATATAAGGATATTGACATGAGAAAAGAAAATTACAATCTAATTCTCATTTATAAGCACAGACACAAAATCCTAAAGAAGACATGAGCAAGTCAATTCCAGGATTTTATTTTTAAAATATATCATAAAGGAGTGTCTCCAGCAGATAACTGACTGGAGTTGCATATTACTCTTCAAAATAAAGGACTTGAAGAAATAAAAAAAAAAGTTATTTCACTGGATTATTTGAGGAAGAGCATCAGAGTGCTGTGGGAATATTATGGAGATGTATAGAGATACACAATGGGCCCCATAGAAAAGGGAACTAAACACACAGCAGCTACAATGTCTCTCCACAATAATAGTGAACAAAGAGGTACTTTCCTTAGTGTGGATTTCAACTAAGGAATCTAAACAGACACTATACTAAAGTGCCATTTGGCCCCAAAGCCAAAACAACATGTCCAATCAACACATCATTAGCAGAAAGTCTTACTACAAAATCTACCCCATAAAACTGACAAAAACAACTGACCAGTCAGATGTACAAATACCAATGTGGGGACACAAAAAACAAGAAAAAGCAAAGTAATATGAAGCCTTCAAAGGGACACAATAAATCCAGACCCCTCAAAGAAAGATATCAACAAATCACCTGACAAAAACTTTTTAAAAATTATTTTAAGAAAATTGAATGTGATTCAAGAGAATGCAGATAGACAATTCAATAAAATTAGGAAGATAATTCACCATACAAATGATAAATGCATCAAAGAGACAGAGAACATGACAAAGAACCAATCAGAAATGTTAGATTTCAAAAACTCAATAAGTGAAATAAAAAGAACAACTGAGAACCTCAACAGCAGGATTAATCAGGCAGAAGAAAGAATCTCTGAGGTAGATGATGGTTCTTTTGAAATTAACCAATCAAATTTATTAAAAAAGAAAAAAGGGAAAAAAACTAAAAGAACTAAGAATGACTTCAAGACTTATTATAAGCCACTAAGTAAGCAAAACTAGTATTATTGATGTTCTAGAAGGACAAGGGAAAAGACACAGAAAAATCTGTTCAATAAAAAATTGCTAAAAATTTTCCAAATCATGAGAAAGATACAGCCATCCAGGTACAGAAAGCTCAAAGGACCCCTAACAGATTCAACCTTCTCTGAGGCATATTATAGTGAAACTGTTAGGAATATAAGACCAAGACAGAATTCTAAAAACATCAAGGAAAAAACATTAGGTTATTTAAAAGGGAACCCTAGTAAGACTAACAGAAGATTTCCCTTCAGAAATACCATAAGCCATGAGAGAATGGAATTATACATTCACAGTACTGAAAGGAAAAAAATGCCAACCAAGAATACTATACCCAGCATAACTATTCTTCAGGAAGGAAAAATAAAGAATCTCCAAGATGAACACACACTCAGATAATTAATCACCACCAAACAGGCTGTACAAGAATGCTTAAAGGAATCATACACTAGCAGCAAAAGGACAATGATATTATGAAAACATGTGAAAGTACAAAACTCAAGAGTAGGGTAGAAAACCAAAAGAATCAAATCAACAAATGAAAGTTAACAAATGTTAATGTATCACATTAATAGAATGAAGGATAAAAACAATAAGATTGTCTCAATAGACACAAAACAGCATTAGTATGATAACAACAATGATGATGATAATAAATGCCAGGGAGAATGAAGAGAAAGGGAAACTCTCATATCATGTTGATAGGAACGTAAATCAGAAAGTCATATGGAAAGCAGTCTGGAGGTTCCTAAAAACAAAAACAAAAACAAAACAAAACTGGAAAAAGCAATCATGAAATTTATCTAGAAAATAGGAGACCCAGATTAGCCAAAGCAAATCCTTAGCAAGAAGAGTGAAGCAGGTGGCATCACTATACCAGATCTTAAACTATACTACAGAGCAACAGAAACAAAAATGGCATGGTATTGGCACCAAAATAGACCTGTATACCAATGGTACAGAATAGAGGACACAGAGACTAACCCACATAAATACAGTTATCTCATACTAGACAAAGGTGCCAAAAACATACATTGGAGAAAAGATAGCCTCTTCAACAAATGGTGCTGGGAGAACTGGAAATCTATATGTAGCAAAATGAAATTAAACCATGATCTCTTACCATGCAGAAAACTCAACTCAATATGAATCAAGGATTTAGGAATTAGACACTGCAACTAATAGAAGAAAAAGTAGGCTCAAATCTTCATCATGTCGGATTAGGCCCCAACGTCCTTAATAAGACTCCTAAAATGTAAGAAATAAGAATCAATAAGTGGGATGGTTTCAAAATGAAAATCTTCTTCTCAGCAAAAGAAACAATCAGTGAAGTGAATAGAGAGCATACAGAAAGGGAGCAAATTTTTTCCACATGCACATCAGATAGAATCCTTTTTCTTTGATAGCTTGATCATAATATTTCTTGGAGAAGACTTCTTTGCGATTTGGTTTTGTTTTTTAGCTTCATGGATCTGCTTGTACATATATCTCCCCAGACTTAGCAATTATGTTGTTATATTTTGTAATATGCTTTCTGTGCTTTTCTCCATCTCTTCTCCCTTGGTGTTCCCATCATGAGAATATTTGTTCATTTAATGGTGTCTCATGGGTCCTATAGTTTTCCTGCTTTTTTTCTTCTGGCTGGATTAATTTAAAAGGTCTGTCTAAAGTTCAGAAATTCTTTCTTTTGCTTGATCTAGTCTGTCATTGTGGCTCTCAATTGTACTTCTAAATTTCACTCATTGACTTCTTTAGCTGCAAGATTTCTGTTGTTTTTTTTAATGGTATCTATCCCTTTCTCATTGAGATCATAAACTGTATTTCTGACATCATTGAATTGTTTGTTTTCTCTCATATTTATATTTTTCACTAAGCTTCTCTAAGGTCATTATTTGAATTCCTTTTCAGCAATTTCATAAATTTCCTTTTCTTTTGTGTGTGTTATTGGATAATTATTGCATTCCCTTGAGGATATCATCTTTTCTTGCATCTTCATATTTTTTGTGACCCTATTGTTGATATTTTCACTTCTAGTGTTTCAGTTGATTTCCAGTTTTATGGAGTTTTTTCTTTTTTTTTTCTTTCTTGTAAGTTGGGCTTTCCTGGGGATGGGTGATAGGGTATCAGTTCATATGGTGCATTAGCTTTAATTCTGGGTGAACTCAGTAATGTGGTCATTTCTTTGTAGTTTCTTTAGCTGTGATCCTTATCATCATTGTCTGTGTATTCTACAGTAGTGGTCTAGGCTAGAGATGTTTGTTACCATGGTGTCATGATGTGATTTTGCTAGGGTCAAAGATAATTTTTGGTTGAGTGTTGAGCCAGTTATTGGTTACGTGTGAGTATTCTGGGCCTGCTGGCTGTTTGGTGGGCTTGTGGGTAAGAAGATTGGCAACATTATGTATGGCTATTTGTCACACATTGGTGCTTCCGGCTGGTTGCTAATGCATGGGGACCTGTCAGACTGGCCAACTGTGCAGTAGGCTGACCAGGGACAGAGTAGTGTCACCACTGGGATAGCTATTGGGCCATCCTTGGGTTCACTGTGCTTGGATGCACTCAGGTTCTACAGTGGGGTGGCTGTGTGATAACCTTTTTTGGAGGGGAGACTGGCTGTTCCATTGGTTGCACTTGCATGAAAACATATCAGGTTGGCCAGATGTATGGCTGTTCTTTTATCACTGTTGAGTGGACTCATGTATATGTGTATGCTATATGATGCCCAATTTTGTGTGATGGGTTCACCTGGGGTTGGAGCTACCACATGGATGCTACCAGACTGGGCTTGCATATAGGCAGACCATTGACTATTTGTTAGCTTCCCCTCTGTCTGTATGAGTCCATCTGTTCCCTAGAGGATGAGACACTATGTGAGTTTGGAATCCAGGGTCTTGGATTATCTGCTGGGCCTGGACTCTGAGAAGATGTGGTTGTGGTGCTGAAGCCACTTGTATACTCATGTTGGAATGACAGCTGAGCCACAAGAATGGAGATATACTGTGACTACTAACTTCAGGGTGGGATACACTGTAGCAGTAAGTCTGGTTTCAAGATGGTGCTGAACATAGTAGCTTAGGTCATAGGGGGTGAGGGATATACATATACAATGTGGACTCTTTCTCACTGGCAATATGAGTGTGTGAACTGTGGGCACTCTAAACTGGGACATATGATGATTGTGGGACTCTCTTGCATAGTCGCACACATGCTTCCTGAAATGTGATTTGTCTAACAGGAGAACCACAGTCAGCTCAGAAAGTTTTAGTACAGTTATCATATGTATCAGACTGAATTGCAGAGAAGAACTTCTTAGTATAGGGCTTGGGTCATTCAGAGTTACTTCATATAAGTGTCTGGCATACAGATGGATTGGAAGCAACAGAGAGTATTTGTGACCATTGACTTTTTGTCCTTCAAAAATATTTCTCCTTAGTTTTTTTGCCAATTTAGAATTTAGATTTAGAGTTTTCACTTTTTTTTCAACCACAGAAGAGATTATAGAAACAGTGAGCTGTCTGGAAAACTCCACTCATTTTTGCTATTAGTTGTTATATTCAGTTTGTTTCTTTGCATAATGCCTGCTATTTATACATATGGTACTCAACAAATAAATATCTTTATATTATTGCAGAAACATTGCCATCACAATGTCATATTGTTTGTATCTTTAATATAAAATACTTGATCTCATAATATTTGTTTTATTATAGTTTTGAGATAAGATCAATTATTTGCAGACATTTCCCTCCCAGGCATTTTGACTTAGAAAGATTTTTGAAGCAATAGGAAAGTTAAAAAGAATAATCTACCAAAAAATTTCTACTAAGTGAAGCTTTTAGTGATTTTCACTCTGAATTTTGAGATTGCTTGAGCTTTATGAAATTCTCATGTCAACAATGAGAGTTGAAGATGTTTTATGTGTTAGATAGAAGTATTTTCTTGATTATTGAGGACGTCTACAAATTCATTGAAGACTAGTTCTTGTCCTTCAGGGCTAAACGATTATGCTTATGTAATACTTCTTATTCAAGTGTGACTTTTATCACGTAATGATCTGAATAAATTTCTCTCTCTTTCTCTTTTTTTTGGGGGGAGGGATTGAGCCCAGAGGTGCTTAATCACTGAGCCAAACCCATAGCCCTTCTTTTTTTTTTTTTAAATTTATTTTTTAGTTTTTGGCGACACAACATCTTTGTTTGTATGTGGTGCTGAGGATTGAACCCATGCCGCATGCATGCCAGGCCAGTGCACTACCGCTTGAGCCACATCCCCCAGCCCCCATAGCCCTTCTTAAAAAAATATTTTATTTAGGGACAGAGCCTTGATGAGTTGCTTAGGGCTTCACTGCTGAGGCTGGCTTTGAACTCGTGATCCTGGTGCCTCAGTCTCCCTAGCTCCTGGGATTACAGGCATGTGCCACCATGCCTGTCCAAATGTCTCTCTTTAATAAGATGGTAGTTACTTTGTAAGCAAGAGCCATGCCTTGAGAAGTCTATCACAGTGCCTAGAATAGAATCTCTATATGTTATGGTTTAAATATGAGGTATTCCCCAAAAACTCATGTGTGAGATAATATAACAAGGTTCAAGTGAAATGATTAGATTATGAGAGGTGTGACATAACAAGTGAATTAATCCAGTGACAGATTAACTGGATAGTTACTCTAGGCAGGTAGGATGTTGCTGAAGGAAGTAGGTTAGTTAATAGGGGTATGCCTTTGGGGTTTATATTTTTTCTCTGGTGCCTGAAGCTTTCTCTCTGTTTCCTGGTTGCCTGTATTGAACTGCTGTTTCCCACCATGCACTTCTACCATGGTGAATCTCTGAAACCATGAGTTGCAATAAACTTTTACTTCTCTAAATTGTTCTTGTCAGGTCTTTTGGTCATAGCAATAAAAAGCTATCTAAAACAATATATGACAGTTATTTTTTTGTTATGTAACTGTATTAATTTCCCATTGCTATGTAAAAAAATTACACAAACTCATTGGCTTTAAACCACACAAACTTATTTCCTTATAATTTCGAAGGTCAGAAGTCTAAAATTAGTTTCACAGGGTCAAGGAATAAGTCAGGATGTTTCATTCTGGATGCGCTGAGGGGGAATATCCATTTACTTGCTTTATCTAGCTTCTAATGGTCACCTGTCTTTATTGGGCTTATAGAGTCTCCCACCAACTTCAGAGTGTATCACTTCCATCTCTGCTTCCATCATCCCAGTTCCTTTTGGAGTCTAACTCTTACTATGCCCTTTTTATAAGGACTGTCAGGATGACTGTGTTAGCCAGCTTTTTGTTTCTGGAACCAAAATACCTGGCAAGAATAACTTATATAGAAGGAAAAAGTTTATCTTGAGCTCATAGTTTTGGAGATTTGTTTATGGTCAAATGAATCTATTGCTTTGAGTCCAAGTGAGGCATAACATCATGGCAGAAAGGCAAGGTGGAAGAAGACTGCCCACTTCATGGCAGCTAGGGAGCAAAAAGGGAGAGGAAGAGGTCATAGGGAAAATGAACCCTTCTAGGGCATGTCCCAGTGATATACCTCCCCAGCCATACCCCTTATGCCTACAGTTGCTACCTCCCAGTTAGTCTATTCAAATCTGTCAAATGGACTAATTAACTGGTTAGGTTACAGCTTTCCTATTCTAATGATTACAGCTCCTGCATTAACATAGGAGCTTTTGGGAGATACCTCATATCCCACTTTATAGGTTCTAGAGATTTGGATGTGAACCTTGTTGGGTGACCATTATTCAATCTATAGTAGCAACCTGCTTTGTACATTTTAATTACTTAACATGTGTTTGATGAATTGCTTGTTATGTAACTTTCAATAAGTTTTTGCCTGGTAATAGAGTTTTTTTTTTTTTTTTGAAGGCCCAGAATCATCAGGGTTTCCCTATTCTCTCTAAAGGACTCTAGGTCTCTGTTCTATTGAACTGAGTCTTATCTTCACCAAAGATGTTTTGTTTACATTTAATTCATATAATTAAGATGAATAAATGTGGTTCCTTTTCTCCATCTTGTATTATTTGTATTTTTTTCATTGTGCCAAACTGTAATATTAAGCAAAATGAAGTTTTTTTCTGAGCCTATTGCAAACTTTTCTAGATCAAAGTGGTGAATTTTTTTCCCCCAATTTAAGCTCCAACTTACATACCACCTCCTATGTGAAACTTAATTTATTTCAGGGAAAGAAGGAAACTATTAATGAGTATGCTTTATACACATTAATTTATTTCTTCAAATTCATGGTGATGGTGAGAGAGGTCATTTAATTCAAAACCAGGTATTTGTGGAAAGGTGTGCAGTCTGTGGTCAAGAGAATGTACTTGAGACCAAATTTTGCCATTTTAAAAATTTAACCACTTATCAGGTATCTCTTTGCTCTGACATCTTTACCAGCTAAATAGGTATAACAATAGAAACTTCACAATGTGTGTGTCACTGTGTATGAAAATTAAGCAAAGAGGGTAAGAATATGTGGGAACTCTCTGTACTTTGTGTTAATTTTTCTGTAAATCTGAAAACTTATTGCCCAAATTTCAATATTTTCCTCCAAATGGTTCATCATTTTTATTAGGATATAGGTAGTTTTATGTTTAAACCTTTTACTTTATTCGTTTTGCTGTCATGCTTTTAGAAATATTTTTTTATTGTGGAAAAACACCAACCCCTTGGACAGATTTTATCTTTAATCTATTGATATTTCTAATTACTTTTCCTCATCATTGTCCAACAATCTTCTTTATCTGATTAGTTATCAAAAACCTACCAATTACCCCTAAGTATCTTTCCTTTTTGTCCTCTGGTCCCTATTTTTTATTATTTCTTATTTAGTTGAGATAGTCATTTTTTTTTCTGGATAATTTAAAAATGGCCTCTGTTTTTCCAACTACTAGTTTTTTCTTCCTGGTAACATATATCCTTTAAACTCCTGTAGAGTGATCTGTTTAAAATACAGATTTATTTAGTTTTTTTTTTTTTGCTCATTTATTGATTGGGTTATTTGTGTTTTTGGTATTAAGTTTTTTGAGAAATGCAAATTAAAACAACAGTGATATTTCACCTCACTCCAAGCAGAATAGCAATTATCAAGAATACATGTAACAATAAATGTTGGTGAGGATGTGGGAGAAAATAGTACACTCCTACATTGTTGGTAGGACTGTAAATTGATGCAACCATACAGGAAGGCAGTATGGGGATTCCTCAAAAAACTAGGAATGGAACCACCATTTGACCCAGTTATCCCATTTTTCAGTATATACCCAAAGAACTTAAAATCAGCCTCCTACAGTGATGCATCTACATCAGTATTTATAGCATTCATTTCCAAAAAGCTAAAACTAGGTGCCCTTCAACAGATGGATGGATAAAGAAAATGTCATACACACACACACACACACACACACACACACACAAACACACAGAGGAGTATTACTCAGCCATAAAGAAGAATGATTTTATGACATTTGCTGGTAAATAGATGGAACTGGAAACTATCATGCTAAGTGAAATAAGCCAATCCTCAAAAACCAAAGGTCAAATGTTTTCTCTGATATGTGGATATATCCCATTATAAGGCAGGGGGAGTGGAAAAATAGAAGTTCATTGGATTAGACAAAGGGGAATTAAGTGAAGGAAGAGAGATGTGAAATGGAAAGACAGTGGAATAAATCGTAAATTTCCTAGATACATTTATGAATACACCACAGTAAATGTCACCATCATGTACATCCACAAGACTGGGGACCTAATTAGAATAAGATGCATTCCATGTTTGTATAATTATATCAAAATGGACTCTACTGGTATGTTTAACTAAAAAGGACCAATCAACAACAACAACAACAACAACAAAACAGATATATGCTGGATGCAGTAGTACATACCTGTAATCCTCAGACTTGTGAGACTGAGGCAGGAGGCTTATGAGTTCAAAGCCAGCCTCAGCAACTTAGTGAAGATCTAAGCAACTTAGTGAGACCCTGTCTCAAAAGAAAAAATTAGAAAAATAGGAGTGTGGTTCAGTGGTTAATCACCTTTGTGTTCATTCCCTGGTACCAAAACCAAAAACCAACCAAACAAACAAAGAAACAAAAACCCAACAACCCCTACCCCCACTGAAAGATATTCATGTTCCTTTTGTTCTTATATAACTTAATGATACCATGGTACCATTCGTTGAAAGCCTTTTTCTGTGCATTAAACCTGTGTTAGATCAGTTTTAAACATTGTATTTGATCCTCACAAAAATTTTGTAGAATAGACCTGTTTTAAAATGAAGAAATTTAGGCATATTGGGGGATAAACCATTTCCCCAGGTTTGTATAACTCATTGATAGATGTGACACAGAGCACTTATGTAGTTTATGCCTATAGAATAAAAAAAATACAGCTTCTGGCCTAGCATATGAGGATTTTCATGATTGAATTAGCTTCTCCTGCTAATTCTGCTACTTTCCTTATCATACCATTACAGCAATATTAAAATTTTAGAGCACAACTTATCACTTTTTAAAATTTTACTGAGAACCTACTTGGAGATACTATGGCAGACTATTGTTCTGGTTGCTAACTATAGCAAAATGAGTACGTTTATAGTCAGGTAGAGAAAAGAGACATGAAGAAATATATACAACATAGTATAGAGCATATAATTGTAAGACTATCTATCATAAGGTATAGAGATACTATTGAAGAAAAAGTAGGGGTCAATCAAGAGAGGCTTCACAAAGGAATGAGATTAGAGCTGAGTCATGAAGAATGAGTCCGTTTCCAAGCATCTTCAGAGGTTAAGGTGAGGAAAACAGAAGAAAGAGTACTGATGAGGCCAGAGGAAGGAGTCTACATAGGAAGCCAGACTGTGGCTCAGTATGGATGTCCGAGCAGAGTGGTAGCCTTCCATGTACCATGTCCAGTGGACATCTATCATTCTGAAAGTGAGTGTGTGTGTTCTAGTAAAACAAAATCAAACTTGTATGGCAGTTCTGAGCATGCTTTATTTTTCCTCATGTTTTTAAAAAAGTGTACATACTCTTTTTGCTTCATATCATTATTTTTTTAATTATCTGTGTTTCCCACTAGAATGGTGACCATATTTTATCTGTTTTGTTCATTGCTGTACCCAGAACAATGTGTGTATTAGTCATCTTTTTTGTCACTGTGACCAAAAGATCTATCAAATACAATTTACTATAGGAAAAGTTTGTTATGGCTCACAGTTTCAGAGATTCAGTCCATGGTCAACCAACTTTATAGCTCTGGATCAGAAGTAAGGCAGAACATCATGACAGAAGGGCACATTGGAGAAAAGCTATTAAATTCATAACAGCTAGAAAGGAAAGGGGGGAGAAAGAGAGAGAGAGAGAGAGAGAGAGAGAGAGAGAGAGAGAGAGAGAGAGAGAGAGAGCTCTGTTCACCCAGAAAAATTAAACCATGGAGTCATGCTCTCAGTGACCTACTTCCTTCAGCCACACTCCACCTACCCATAGTCACCACCCAGTACAGTAGTCCTTTCAAATTATCAATCTACCAAATAGATCAACCCATCAACTAGGTTACAGAAGTCATAATATAATCATATCACCTCTGAACATTTCTTCATTGTCTCACACATGAGCTGTTGCGCAATATCTCATACCCAAACCATAACACTGTGTAACATAACACATATTTAAAAATATTCCGTGAATAAATGACTGTTGAATGAATGATTAAAAATGGTATAAATTGGTGTTTTAGAGACCCCTTGGGATCAACGTATTTACTACTTGATATAAAGATTAATAGAGAATATTTTGCACATTTGAATGATTTTTATTCTATAGATGGTGGTTGAAGGTGTGGGCTCTGCAATTTGTTTCTTGGTTTCTTATTCTGGTTGTACCATTTGCCAAGAGTGCGTCATTCTGCAAGTTACTTAATCTCTCCATGCTTCAGTTTCCTTAACATAAAATGGTGAATAATTTTAGTACATATTTCATGGTATTATTCTGAGGACTAAATTGTTTAGCGCAGTGCCTGGCACATAATTGGTATGCAGTAACTGTGGGCTATTATTTTGTTTAATATTTTAAAAAGCACTAAGAAAGGGTCAAAAGAGTCATGGAATATGTCAACTGGCAATATCAGTGAAAGAAATTATGTGGAGCATTTTGTATAAAAGTATTGATACAAATGCTATAAAATAACTAAATAATTAACCTATGGTATAAATAGGACAGATAGTTTGAAAACAGCCTTTTCATTCATAACACTGAATAAATGTTTGAAGAGCTATCTTGTATTTTCAATGTCAAAGTAATTTTAGACTTTCATTTAAACATATATAAGCTTGTCCAGTGAAGCATTATTTCAGTAGCTTATATTTGAAGCATTCAGTGTAAAGTCTAAATTAGTATCAAGCTCTAAATTGCTATGGAAAATGAGTATCATACTAGATTTGCAAACACATTAATCTTATTTAGCTTTTAACATTTTATGCATATTGAATAATATTATAGTCACCTCATATTTATTCCATCACAAATATTAATTCAGTTAAAAATTTGATATCTTTCTTTTCTTTTCATCATATTAAGAAAGGTGTTTATTTTGAAGACACTCTGTATCTACAGAAACTTGCCAGAATGCTATTTTTAAGGTAAACATGTAGCAATTCCCCCACTAAGAATCTTTTGATGTTTCCCTAGCTGTTTAAAAAAATAAAGTGCAACATTCTTGGCATGGTATTTTGGACCTCTGTGTTCTGGTCCTCTTCTATTGCTTCAGCTTGATTTTATCAGTGCTCTTCACTTTTAGGCTTTCCTCTCTTATATTCCCCCCAAAGCCCAATTATGTTTTACTTTAGCTTGGTATACGTTGTTTTGTCCATCTGGATGCCCGTTCTCTCCTTTGAATATCTAAAGTGCTTTCACAGGCATATTTCATGTTATTTGCTCTTCACTTTACTGCACTGTAATGTATTTCATTTGTATATAATTCATTTTTTTTTTTTTTTTTTTTACAAATTGGAGGTTTTTGGCAACTGGGTGTTAAAACAGTTTATCACCACCATTTTACAACTGCTCAGATAATGGTTATCACTTTTTAAGTAACAAAATATTTTAAGGTATATACATTGTTTTTTAGACACAATGCTATTGCATATTTAATAGACTACAGTATGGGGCAAATGTAATTTTTTTGTTTTAGTAAACCAAAAAAATTTTGTGACTCATTTTATTTTGACATTTGCTTTATAGTGTGTGATGTAGAACCCAACCTAAAATTTCTCTGAGGTATGCCTGTACTTGTTCTTGAAGACAATTCAATTTTTATATTTTGAAGACTTCCCCTACTTTTTTTTTTGAGAGAATGTTTTAAATATTCATTTTTAGTTTTCGGTGGAAACAACATCTTTATTTTATTTTTTATGTGGTGCTGAGGATCAAACCCAGATCCCCGCGCATGCCAGGCAAGCGAGCTACTGCTTGAGCCACACCCCCAGCCTGACTTTCCTTACTTTTGTGGTAAAAATGTTTTTATCTCTGGGCATGGATGTGCTATGTATTCTTCTTTTAATACTTTTTGCAATAGTAAATAGTATATAGTTATTGTTCTTCATATCTTTTTAAATTCTTTCTATGCACTAGTTATTTTAAGTGGAATTGTTAAATAGATATTTAAAACTTGGTTAATGTCTTTTTATGTTGCTTAGCTTTGTTTGAATATGTGACTGTTTTCTGTGCATATGGTTTGAAAGTAGGAGTCACTCCCTTTCTTGTATAGAGGTTTCATATTGGGTTAGCTTTCTGAACATTCTGCTAAAGGAGTTGAATCAGTTAGTTTGTTAGCTGTATTTTAGGGGAATATACTTTTGTTTTACATTCATCAACTTTCTTGATTCTTTGGAGGATTTTTGAGAAGTAGGTAAAAATTGAGAAGATCTTTAGAACCATCTCTATTTTGAGTAATAGGGTGGACTATGAAGGCACTGTTGGAAATAATTTGGTAAGCATGACTGTATTCAAATGAATGCAGTTGGTAGAAAATGTAATTTGACTGCCAGAATATAGAAGTCAAATGGTGAAGTCAGATTTGTAATTTACTTACTTATTTGATCTGGTGCATTCAGCAAGAGAATTAAGTAAACTTAGATTATTCTAATTTCAAAGCAATATCTTGTTTAAAAGATGTAGTGAATTAATGGAATATGATTAGGTATATTTATCTGGGGGGATACTGAAGGCAGAGGACCTAGATTATTTTATGATGATAAAAACCTGGGTAGGTTCTGGCAAAGTTCTGGTAAAGAACTTTAGCTCTGGAATCATACAGACCTGCTGCAGCCTGTCCCAATGCTAACTAACTCTAAATTTCAGCAAAACCTAAGCCATCACTTCTAGTTCTGTAAACTTTTTAATCTATAAAACTTATTTTTCTCTTCTGAAAATTGGGGATAATAATAGTATTTATTTTAGTGCTTAATTTACAGTGGTCTATCCAAACGTACAAAGTAACTGCTCAAGTGATAGGGTTTGTTATTATTATTATTAATGGATTGAAGATCAATTGTTCAGGTATTAACTCCTCAATGGCATAAATGTGGTAATACTAGAACCAACTCTATTTGGTATACAGGAGTGGTAAACTTTCTTAAGAGTCACAATAATGGAGTTGGAACTGAAGCTTAGGGGTAGAGCACTTGCCTCGCAAGTGTGAAGCCCTGTGTTTAATTCCAAGAACCATAGAAAAAAAAGTGACAATATCATAAAAGAAATAGTCTCTGAAGGGAGGGAAAAAAGGAACATGGAACATTTGAGTTTGTGGTTCCTATATTATAATGTCGTTAGGTTTGTTTTTGTGTGAGGATGACAAAATTATTCTGTTTGCTAGACTCTCATTCATATATAAGTTTGTGGGGTTTTATGGAAATAAGAAGATAGGTTTGAGATATTTGGTTTGTGATGAGAAAAATCATGACAATAACTCATTATCATAGTCTAGATGTAGTCCAAGAATAACAGAATATGTTAAGAAATAGAATCAACTGTTTGATTGCAACATAAGTTTACATAATTTGTTTTAAAATAGCACTAAAAATTTCTGTAATTTGCAGGATGAAATCCCAATAATTTTACTGATTAAATTCTATTTTCCATTTACTTTTCCTAATCAAACACATTGACTTTCTCTACTAAATCTTAGTATAATTTGGCCTTTGAGAGAGCATTTTTGAAAAAAGTCATTGGAATATTTAATCAAGAAAAAAGGCTAAAATATGATATTCTTTCTTTCTTCTCAGGCATGAGGAAATATATTAATCTGTTTACTCACTGATTTTCCACCTTATCCAAATGTACTGTGTTTTTGTAAGTCCAATGAGTTTTGTGGATCTGTTTTCACTGTATCTTTTTCTGTATTAATTTGAATTTAAAGTAGTGTTTAATTGGAATTCAGCACCAGAGTGTAATTGCTTAAGACCCAGAATTGTAGCTTGTTAACCCTAAAATTAGTTCAGCAATTGTGACGATGTGTTTACTAATGGTTGAATGGCATTTTGGGCAAATATCTATATCTATATCTATATCTATATCTATATCTATAGATATCTATATCTATATCTATATCTATAGATATAGATATAGATATCTATATCTATATATAGAGAGTAAAGAGTATTTACTGAAGAGTAAAGAGAATTAATGAAGATATAGTCATAGAAGGTAAATTGGTACCTTTGGTAATTATCATTATTGTTTGTTCTTAAAAAATCCTGTTTAAGAGTACATTAGTTACATTTAAACAAGATGATTAATTTAGAATGTTATCACTGATTCAACAATATGCTGCCTGCAAGAGACTCGTCTAATAAGCAAAGACATCCACAGACTGAAGGTAAGAGGATGGGAAAAAATACTTTTCATACCTTTATGTATCTCATAAACAAGCAGGAGTTACTATTTTCATGTTAGATAAAGTGGACTTTAAGCAAAAATTAATCAGAAGAGACAAAGAAGTTTATTTCATACTGCCTAGGGTATATATATATATATATATATATATATATATATATATATATATATATATTTATGACCCAAACAATGGGGCATCTATGTAAATCAAACTTATTATCCTAATATTAAGAATCAAATAGACCACAATAGAATAATACTGGGTGACTTTAACATGCTATCTCATCACTGGATAGATCATCCAAACAAAAACTAAGTAAAGATTCTACAGAACTAAAAAACACAATTAATAATTTGGACCTAACAGACATCTAGAAGATATTTCATCCATCAATAACTGAATTCACTTTCTTCTCAGCAGCACATGGAATATTTTCTAAAATAGACCACATTTTATGTCACAAAGCAAATCTCAGCCAATAAAATATAGAGATAATACCTTGTATTCTATCATAATGAAATGAAATTATAAATCAATATAAGATAAAAAATAGAGACTACTATAACACCTGGAGATTAAATAATATACCTTTGAATGATGAATGGACAGCAGAAGAAATCAGGGGAGAAATAAAAAAAGTAGTTAGAGGTAAATGAGAATAATAATAGAACATATCAAAATCTCTGGGACAGGGAAGACAGTTATAAGAGGAAAGTTCATAGGATTGGACTCATACATTAAAATAATAGAAAGCATCTAAGAAATAATCTAACATTTCATCTCAAGGCCTTAGAAAAATAAGAACAAACCAATACCAAAGTCAGTAGAATAGAAAATAATTAAAATCAGAGATGAGGTCAATGAAATTGAGATTCAAAAAACAATACAAAAGATCAACAAAACAAAGAGTTGGGTTTTTTGAAAGGATAAAATTGATAAACTTTTTGCCAAACTAACCAAAAGAAAGAGGATAAAAGTTCAAAACCCAAGATGAAAAAGAATATACCACCACAGACACTACTGAAATCCAGAGAGTCATCAAAAACTATTTTGAAAATTCTACTTCAATAAGGTAGAAAATATTGAAGATATTGACAAATTTCTAGAGAATATGACCTTTCCAAATTATACCAGGAGGATACAGAAAATTTAAACAGATCAATTTCTTTTTTTTTTTTAATTTATTATTTATTTATTTATTTATTTATTTATTTATTTATTTTTTTAAATTTTTTTTTTTTATTCAAAACATTACAAAGATTTCAGAATCACATCGGTTACACATCCATATTTTTACATAATACCATAATAGTAACTGTTGTATTCTGCTACCTTTCCTATCCTCTACTATCCCCCCTCCCCTCCCCTCCCATCTTCTCTCTCTACCCCATCTACTGTAATTCATTTCTCTTCTTATTTCTTTCCCATTCCCCTCACAAACTCTTATATGTAATTTTGCATAACAATGAGGGTCTCCTTTCATTTCCAAGCAATTTCCCTTTTCTCTCCCTTTCCCTCCCACTTCATGACTCTGCTTAATGTTAATCTTTTCCTCCTGCTCTTCCTCCCTGCTCTGTTCTTGGTTGCTCTCATTATATCAAAGAAGACATTTGGCATTTGTTTTTTAGGGATTGGCTAGCTTCACTTAGCATAATCTGCTCTAGTGCCATCCATTTCCCTGCAAATTCCATGATTTTGTCATTTCTTAGTGCTGCGTAGTACTCCATTGTGTATAAATGCCACATTTTTTTTATCCATTCATCTATTGAGGGGCATCGGGGTTGGTTCCACAGTCTAGCTATTGTGAATTGTGCTGCTATGAACATCGATGTGGCTGTATCCCTGTAGTACGCTCTTTTGAGGTCTTCAGGGAATAGTCCGAGAAGGGCAATAGCTGGGTCAAATGGTGGTTCCATTCCCAGCTTTCCCAGGAATCTCCATACTGCTTTCCATATTGGCCTCACCATTTTGCAGTCCCACCAGCAATGTACAAGAGTACCCTTTTCCCCACATCCTCGCCAGCACTTGTTATTGTTCGACTTCATAATGGCTGCCAATCTTACTGGAGTGAGATGGTATCTTAGGGTGGTTTTGATTTGCATTTCTCTGACTGCTAGAGATGGTGAGCATTTTTTCATGTACTTGTTGATTGATTGTATGTCCTCCTCTGAGAAGTGTCTGTTCAGGTCTTTGGCCCATTTGTTGATTGGGTTATTTGTTTTCTTATTGTTTAATTTTTTGAGTTCTTTGTATACTCTGGATATTAGGACTCTATCTGAAGTGTGAGGAGTAAAAATTTGTTCCCATGATGTAGGCTCCCTATTTACCTCTCTTATTGTTTCTCTTGCTGAGAAAAAACTTTTTAGTTTAAGTAAGTCCCATTTGTTGATTCTTGTTTTTAACTCTTGTGCTATGGGTGTCCTATTAAGGAATTTGGAGCCCGACCCCACAATATGTAGATCGGAGCCAACCTTTTCATCTATCAGACGCATAGTCTCTGATTTGATATCAAGGTCCTTGATCCATTTTGAGTTAACTTTTGTGCATGGCGAGAGGAGGGGATTCAGTTTCATTTTATTGCATATGGATTTCCAGTTTTCCCAGCACCATTTGTTGAAGATGCTATCCTTCCTCCATTGCATGCTTTTAGCCCCTTTATCGAATATAAGATAGTTGTAATTTTGTGGATTGGTTTCTGTGTCCTCTATTCTATACCATTGGTCCACCCGCCTGTTTTGGTACCAGTACCATGCAAACAGATCAATTTCAATAATGAAATCAAAGCATTCCTACAAAGCAAAGCCCAGGATCAGATGGGCACTCAGCTGAAATCTACTAAAAGAACTAATACCAGTCATCCTCAAATTATTCCATGAACTAGAAAAGGAGAGAACTCTGCCAGACTCATTCTATGAGGTGCTTATTACCCTGATACCAAAACCAGACAAAGGCACATGAAGAAAAGAAAACTTCAGACCAATGTCCTTGATACAAAATTTGTAATGAAATGTTAGCAAACCACATACAAATGCACATTAAAAAGATAGTGCACCCATGATCAAGTGGGTTTCACCACAGGGATATAAGTTTGGTTCAACATACAGAAGTCAATAAATATAATTCATCACATGAATTATCTTTATTATATAAAGATAAGAATCATATTATTATCTCAATAGATACAGAAAAAGCATTTGACAAAAATGCAGCATCCATTCATGTTTAAAACACTAGAAAAACTAGGGATAGAAGGAGCATACCCCAACATTGTAAAGGCTGTATATTGACATACCCAGGGCCAACATTATTCTGAATGGAGAAAAAGTGAAAGCATTTCCTTTAAAAACAGGAACAAGACCGGGATGCCCCCTTTCACCATTCCTATTTAATATGTCCTTGAAACTCTATCTGAGTAATTAGGCAGGAGAAAAAAATTAAAGGGATATTAATAGGAAAGGAAGAGCTCAAATTGTCTCTGTTATTCTATATTTAGAAGACCCAAAAAATTCTACCAGATTTCTAGAGCTCATAAATGAATTAAGCAAAGTGGCAGGATACAAAATCAACACCCATAAATCAGTCATGTTCTTATACTCTAATGATAAATCTGCTGAAAAAGAAATGAAGAAAATTATCCCATTCACAATAGCCTTAAAAAATAATTCTTGGGAATCAATTTTACAAAAGAGGTAAAATGAAAACTATAGAGGATTAAAGAAAGAAATTGAAGAAGACCTTAAAAGATGGAAAGACTTTCTATGATCTTGGGTTGGCAGAATTAATATTATTTGAATGACCATACTACCAAAAGCACTATACATAGTCAATGCAATTCATATAAATGTTCCAATGACATTCTTCACAGAAATAGAAAAGGTAGTCCTAAAACTCATTTGGAAAAATAGGTGATCCAGAATAGCCACGGCAATTGTTAGTGAAAAAAGCAAAGCAGAAGGTGTCACAAAATCAAATTAGAGCTAGAATAACAAAAACAGCATGGTACTGGCACAAAAACAGACATGGAGACCAATGAAATAGAAGACACAGAGAAAACCCCACATAAATACAGTTATATTATACTAGACAAAGGTGCCAAAAACATATGTTGGAGAAAAGATACCCTTTTTAACGAATGGTGCTAGGAAAACTGGAACTCCATATGTAGTAGAATGAAATTTAATCCCTATCTCTCACCCTGCACAAAACTCAACTCAAAATGGATCAGAGACCTAGGATTTAGATGAAAACCTTGCACCTGCTAGAAGAAAATGTAGCTCAACACTTCAACATGTTGGCTCATGAACTGACTTCGTTAACAAGACTCTGAAAGTGCAAGAAGTAAAATAAAGAATCAATAAATGTGATGGTATCAAATTAAATTAAATTACTATCTCATAGTAAAGGAAACAATCAGGAATGTTAAGAGAGAATCTATAGAATGGGAGAAAATCTTTGCCATCTGCATCTTAGATAAGGCATTAATATCCAGTATATACAAAGAACTCAAAAAACTTAATTCCCAAACCAAAAAAAAAAAAAAAAAAAACCCAAAACCTAATCAATACTAGGGCAAAGGAACTGAAAGGCACTTCTCAAAGAGGAAATATAAATAGTCAACAAATAAATGAAAAAATGTTCAACATCTCTAGCAGTCAAGAAAATGCAAATCAAAACTACACTGCAATTTCATCTCACTCAAGTCAGAATGGAAATTATCAAGATTACAGGTAATAATAAATGTTGTGGAGGATGTGGGGAAATTGGTACACTCATACATTGTTGGTGGGACTGAAAATTAGTGCAACCAGTTTGGAAAGCAGTAAATTCCTCAGAAACTAAGAATGGAACCACCATTTTACCTAGGTACCCCATTCTTTGGTATATACTCAAAGGATTTAAAATCAGCATACTATAATGAAGCAGCTACATCAATGTTTATAGCAACACAATACACACTAGCCAAGCTATGGTACCAACCTAGGTACTCTTCAACAGATGAATGGTAAAGAAAATGTGATACACACACACACACACACACACACACACACACACACACACACACACTCTCAATGTAATATTACTCAGCCATGAAAAGAATGACTTTGTGGGATTTGCTGGTAAATGAATAGAACTAGAGACTATCATGCTAAGTGAAATAAGCCAGGCCAAAAGTCAAGGTTGAATGGTTTCTCTGATATGTGGAAGTTAATTCAAAATAAGGAGGGGATAATATAAAAGAATAGAAGAAAGATCAGTGGAGTAGACAAAGGGAAATGAAGGGAAGAGTGCAGGGATGGGATAGGGAAAGAGAGTGGAATGAATATGACCTAAATTTCCTATGTGCATATATGGATATAACACAGTGAATCTCATAATCATGTACATCTACAAGATACCAATTTAAAAATACTATAAGTAAATAGCCAAAAGATCAGTAGAGTAGAAGGAAGGGAACAGGGGAGAGAAAAGGAAGGGTAGGGGTAAATACTTGGGACTGAATTAGAGTAAATTATATTTCATGCTTTTATAATTTATTAAAATTAATTCTATTGCTATGTGTAACTAAAAAGAACCAATAAGAAATAAAAATGTTATCACTTAATAGTAGCAAAATGGAGTTAGGTGAATGTGGACATTTAAATAGAATTTACATCCATGGACTTATATCTGTGTTGTTTTATCTCATTTTTGGATAGCAGATATTTCCTATTTTTCTTTCTGTAGAATATTATGTAAGAAAAAGAAATATGTCTCAATGATATATTCTAATGTTTTTTCAGATGGTTTGATCTAGTAATCATATATACTCTATAACTGAGATAAAATAACTACATGTAAGATAATGTACTGCCTATTTTCACATACATTTCCATCTTTTTCTTGAATTGCACAAATAGTTCTTGGCATGTACTCTTCTATTTTCCACACTGTAAGCAAAGGTATTGTTTTAGAGCAAATATGATCCCCATTCCCTTGATTAGATACATATAGACCCAGGTATACATACTCAGAAAATAAAAACAACTAAAAAATCATTCAATTTTTTTTTTACCTGCACTTTGTAAAAAAGCCCAAATACTTAATCCATGGACCCAGGTTCCTTGTGGTCTATATCCTGCAGAGCTTTTCTTTCATCTTACACACTACTCTTTACTTCTGGCCCACATTAAGAGGCATTTGGTTTTAACTCTCCTATTAATAATATTTCTTGTGGTTGTTTTAATATTTCTTAATAATATGTACATATTATTACTTCTCAGTTTCTCAATTTTAGACATTCAGTTTCCTTTACAACAGATGAATTTGTAAATTTGTTTTTGCTTTTCTTCTCCAAATTTTGATAGTTGTTCCACTTAAATTTTCTTTGTAACTTTAAGCAATGCACAGAAGTCTGTTCCTTTAAAAAATTTAATGTAATCATATTTCTCAACTGTAACAATCTCTCTTAACTTCCCATCTTGCAAGATGAAGATATAAATGTCCCTTACCATATTTTTTCCTCTCTACCCTTCTCATCTATTGCTTAGCATCTGTCAACCATATCTTTAATATTTTTACATTCTGTTCTGTGAGTATAATTAAATCTTATATGTTTGTCTATGTGCTCATTCTAAATATTGAAAATCTTTTGCTTTGTTATGACATCAGAACCATTTTAGTTGGCTATAATATTACATTTCTGTCTCTTTGTTTCCAATTTTGTAATCTTTATCCCTTGAAGAAGAACAAACAAACAAGTATAGCTGGCTTGGCATAGACCAATAATGAGCTTAAGAATAGACCACAAATTATAATGAATTCAGTTTGGGTCCATTAAAAGCAAAATGTAATAAAAGTAGGAAGCACATATATAAAGAAGTGCAATAAACATACTTCGGGCAGAAGAAACTTTAAATATACGTATTCTGCTTCAGAAATCTTGGAGGGACTATTCTAAGAAGTGACAAAAGGCCAGATAGAATTGAAATGATAAAAGAGGGCAGCAGCCTGGAATAGGGTTGAAGGGGTATCTAAGTGAAGGAACACAAAGGACACCATGTTCAATATTAAGTAGTTTGATTTTATTCTAGATACATTAGGAAGTTTTTTTGCAGGCTTTAAGCAAAAGAGATATATGGTCAGTTCATATTTTCTAAGAAATTAGTCTGATTGGAGTGTATAGAATGAATTACAGTGCAATAAGAGTAGAAGGAATCATGGTGACCAATTATGAGAAGACAAGAGATGATGAATATTTCTAAGTTTGGCTATGCAGAGAAATGGATAGACTGAGGATATATTAATGAAACCAACTCAATCAATGAGAGGTGACCAATGTGAGAACATACAAGATAGTCAAGAGAATTGAAAATGAATGGTATGTTTTTAAAAAGGTCTTTTAAAAAAGGTCTTGGTGGGTGAATGAGATTTTGCCCATCATTCATTCTGCACCAACCTAGTATATTTGCTACAAATTTATCTTAGGCCACTGTTTCCATCTTAGGACATTATTTCTCTATATGAGATTTACCCCTCTTTCATGAAGGAAAGAAAAATGAAATGAAGAAGACATAGAAAAAGAAGAAATAGCTGTGTATGGGACTTAGTATCATTTTAAAAATAAATGTGAGTTTTGGGGTCATATTATACTATAGTTAGTAATAAAATAAAACAGTAATTTTCATTATTATAGCAATTTGTAAGCTTTATACTTTTAGAGTTTTTTTCCATAAACTTTATGGACCATTGACTCATGTCAATGTTACTGTGTAAAGAAATGTTAATATAAAATGTTAGGTGCAGTTATGAGGAAGCAGACATCTGATTTTGAATAACTGCTTCTTGTGGACATGTTAAATCTATAATGCAAGAGGTTCACGGTGATTGTAGTATGTGGGCGTTTTAGAACAAAAGTAATTCCAACATTATCTGGATGAATAGACAGTAACAACAAATGAGCTTATTTCTAAGCAAGACCTATAATTGAGCTGGTGAGTATTGTTTCCTGACATGTTTTTGTGACTTTTCTTCAAGTGTAGAGCAAATATTCCTGACCCATATATACTGTATTTTGTGGCATATTCATTTGACACACTTTCTAAAGTGAGTTGGTCTTTTATAAATAGCTTTCTGACAATAAAAAGCTGGTCTTAGGCCTGATTATTTGTAATTTTCCTCAGTGACTTAGATAATGGAGCAGAGACTATGAACATTGAAGTTATAGATAGATGGCATCAAATTGTTATTTTAAGCACTAGTTTAGAATTCAAAATTATTCTGGCCCAATGAAAAGAGAGTTCAAAATGGAATGAGTTCAATTTTGAGAGAATATATGAGATACGTGACAGAGAATGGTTAGACATTAAATAACAAGAGGATGAATACTGAGGGCCAGTGGAATGGCAGTTATACCAGTTGGAGAACCTACATATGGATGTTCTCATACCCCTTCTCATGGATGTCACATAAACTTCCTTTGGATAACACCAATTATTGTGTGCCTACTCCAAGGGTTTGATATGGAGGTAGTACTATTATAACATATATCATATTCAGTAGAAATGAACCTGCCTAAAATAATGCTTTTTTAAGTGACGGTTTTGTCTACTTTTGACATTGGTAATAGTCACTCTAACTTAAGGTATATTAATTATAGATATAGTTATATATTTTATATATATATATATATACATACACATATATATGTATATGTATACATATATATGATTATATATAATAGATATAGTTATGTTATATGTTCATAACCAGTTCAGATTTTTTATAATTTATAGAGATAATATCCAAAGACATTTAATTAGTACTTGATGAAGATGGCCAAATATTAGTTTCCAATTTCTCAATTCATTTTCTAGAATAACAAACTTATGCATTTTATCACTTGAACTGAAATACTTATCACCTATGCTATAATACTTACTTCTATTTATTTCTTTGCTAAAGGAAAGATAAGGACACTTTACAAGTGTGGCCAAGAAAATAAGCTTTGCTCTGTACTAGGTTGGAGTTCTTTGTTTTCTGTGTTTCCCTGATTCCTTGCTGCTTATTTCTGGCAATTGTCTTTCACTCAAGCTCTCTTTCTCCTGTGTTTACACTCTGCCTGTGTTTTGGCAATGGACAGAAGCAAAAGCTACTCCCTGAAAATGAATCTCCCATTGTGTAATGTTATGATTCTTTTTGAGAAACACTATGCAATTGAAGTTGAATATTTTCATTCTGCATGTTGGTATGAACAACAAATGAGTTAATTTTGGAACTTCAAATTTTAGAGTGATTTATAAAAGTACTGTTTGGTGTTTGATAATAATTTAATCATTTAATATTAGAGAAGGATGGAACTTTAAGGCTATCTTTCCAAAATAAGCAAAATCCATAAATAGCATTCCTGAAAGATGATTATCACATTCTGTTCTATTATTAATAATAATGAGATGCTTATTCTCTGAAGTAACCCATTCTGTTGTTAGACAGTTTTTTATTTTTTAATTTTTTTTTTTGGAAAGAGAGAGAGAGGGAGGGAGGGAGAGAGACAGAACTTTTTAATATTTATTCTTTAGTTTTTCGGCAGACACAACATCTTTGTTTGTATGTGGTGCTGAGGATCGAACCCGGGCCGCACGCATGCCAGACGAGCGTGCTACCGCTTGAGCCACATCCCCAGCCCCTAGACAGTTTTTTAATGTTGTCTTGCTTTGTGTTACTGTAACAAATGACCTGAGATACTCAACTAATAAGGGGAAAGGTTTATGTTAGCTCATAGTTTTGTAGTTTTCAGTCCATGGTTGAGTAGATCCATTGCTTTTGGTCCTGTGGAAAGGCATATCATAGTGGAAAGCATATAATGGAGCAAAAACAATCATGTTATGGCTGGGATGAAAGACAGCAGAAGAGTAACTCAGGTTCCACTATTTCTTTGAAGGGCACACCCCAATGATGGCAAGACCTCCCATTAAACCTTCACTTGTTAAAGTTTCTACCACCTCCCAATATTGCTATAGGCTGGGATCAAAGACTTTACCACATGGATCTCTGGGAGTCATTCCCGTTCCAAACTACAGTAGCTTTAGTTGTTAACATTTTCCCGTGCCATGCTAGGGATTGAATCCAGGGCACATGCACTGTATCACCAAACTGTACCCCACAGCACCCAGTTATTAAATTCTTATAATTTCCTTTATAAGACAAGGGCCATTGAATTCTTGAAGTTGATAACTTAAGTATTGCTTTCTTATTTTTCGTGGGATAAAGATATGTTCATGGCCTCTCAGATCTTCATAGTCTGGCCCTGCCTACCATATCATCTTCATATACAATTGTATGAGTCTTTCCTTAACCAATCATTTTCAGCCACATGGGCCTTTTAGTTTTTCTTTGTTTGATTTACTCTCTTATAGAGCTTTTGCATATGCTATTCCTTCAGTCTAGAAAGCTCTCTTTCCTAGCTTCCTCTTATCTTTTGCCAAATTAACTTTTATCTTTTAGATCTCAGCACAATAATTTATTTAATTAAGCCTTCCATGACTTACCTTGTCATATCCAATCCTCCAGTTATATTCACTCATTGTTATTTGTACCAATTATTTATAGCTTATATCACATCACAATTGTAATTTTAATTCATCAGTGATTAGTAGGTTAGTGCCCTTTAAGTTCCTAAGTGCTTCTGTTCACTGTATATTGCTTGCTGTTAGCACACAATATGACGTATGGCTGGTGTGAAGTAAATATTTGTTGAATGAATGAAAACTG
Organism: Callospermophilus lateralis; assembly: GCF_048772815.1. NCBI lineage: Eukaryota > Metazoa > Chordata > Mammalia > Rodentia > Sciuridae > Callospermophilus > Callospermophilus lateralis. The sequence continues at coordinate 139,432,420 of NC_135306.1, forward strand.
TTTATAAGTCTGCATTTTGGAGACATAGGGAAAATTTATTTCTATAGATAATGCTTCAAAAATGTTGAGATAGCTAGAATGTGTCTTTGTCTTTCAGAGGGAACTGCTGTGTATATCTTGTGCTTAGACTACTTTTCTTTTGACAAGCCAGAGTCCTTCACAATACTATTACTTACCTTTCCTCTGCAAGCATTCAGATTAGTCAATGTGTCTTATACAGTGAAGCACTTAGTTCTGAAAATAGTGTTTTCAACTTGTGAGAATGACTTTAGATTCTAGAAATTCATGTTAGAATAACAAATAACTATTTTGAGCTGAACTCTAGAGTTTGATGGTTTCAGCTTTTGGTTCATATTACATGTGCTAATTTAATTTCTACATAGGTTGTCTTTTGAAGAAAATTCGTTTTCTGATTTCTGTTAGGCTTCTTTGCAGGCCTCAGGTACAGACTGGCATGCGATTCTTTGATGCATGAATAAAAGATTTTTATCTCCATAAACTCTGAAAATCACTGTGAATTTTTTTATGTGTGTAATTGAAACCATGAGCTTTAAAATCAGGATATGGAGTAAATATTTCCTAGAGAACATTTCACAAAAAAACTACTTTTATCCTTTCTTATGTTTTTGAGAGGAAATAGTAGGAAAGTGCAAATTAATAACTATAAATAAACTATGCTATTCTTTTCATGTTTCAATATCAACAAAATAGTACACATATACACTATTATATATTATATATATAACATATATAATATCAATTCTATTCTATTCTAAGCAGGGATATCAGTAGGGAAGAAACTACAAAGGAAGAGGAAAGAGAATATAATTATTTAGAGCAAAGAAGTAAGTAAAAGTGGGTGAATGTTGTATATATTATAATGGTAATGTCCTTGCAGTTTGCTGATGGATTTTAGTGGGGGTATGAGAAAAGAGAACTATTAAGAAAAACTATAGTTTTTCTTTAACCTATCAAACTCTCTGGGAGAGAAAGCAATTCTAAGTGAATTTTTTTATTCTCAATTTAATTGATTTTTATCTCTAATCTTAATTATTTTCTGTCTTCTACTGTTGTTTGTTTTTGATTAGTTTGATTTTACTTTCCTAAGGTTTTGAGGTGAAGCATGAGCTTATTTATTTGGGATCTCTCTAACTTTTTTAATGTAGGCACTCAGTGCTGTATATTTTCCACTTAGAATTGCTTTTATACTCTCCTAGAGAGTTTCATAGGTTGTATCTTTCTTGTTCATTTCTAAGAATTTCTAGATTTCTATTCTCATTTCTTCTTTGATCCATTCTTCATTTAAGAGAGTATTGTTCAATCTATATGTGTTTATGTGGTTTCTATTATTTGTCTTACTGTTGATTTCTAACTTCATTTCATTATAATCTTATAGGAAACATGGTATTATATCTTTTTTTGGTATTTACTAAGATTTTCTTTGTGGCTTAGAATATGATCTATTTTGGAAAAAGCTCCATAAGTAGCTGAGAAGAAGGAAAATGCAGCTGTTTGGGGCTGGGATATTCTGTAAATGCTGAGGTTCATTTGCTTTGTAGCATTATTCAGGTTGGAGGTATCTATTGATTTTATGTTTTGATGACCTGTCTATTAATGATTAAGGGTGTAATGTAATCCCCTTAATATATATATGTATTGTGGTTAATGTGAGATTTAATGTTATGGAGTACTTTCCCCATGTAATTGTGTGTGTTGATATTGGGGCATGAATGTTTACTATCCTTGTATCTTCTTGCTGGATTATTTCCTTTATCAGGATGCAGTGGCCCTTTTTTGTCTTTTCTGATTAATTTTTGCTTGAAATATGTTTTGTCAGATATGAGAATAGCAATTCTTGCTTGTTTTCAGAGTCCATATGCATGAGATATTTTTTCCCCTCTTTTTACCTGTGGAGTCTTTGCCTATAAGATGAGACTCTCCTAAATAGCATATATTTGGATCTTGTTTTTTCATCATTTCTGCTAATCTGTATCTTTTAATTGAGGAATTGGGACCATGAACATCCAGTGTTAGTGTAGATTTGTGTTTGTGATTTCCTGCCATTTTTTCCCGTATATTTTCTATCTTGATTCTTACTCAGAGGGTTTTCTTCTATTGAACTTCCTCTGTTTGGGAGCTTTGGGAATTGTTTTTTAGTTTCTTTATATGCAGTTTATCTGTGAGAATTCTTTGTAGTGCTGGATTAGTGATCATGAATTTTTTTAGCTTATTCTTATTAAGGTAAGTTTTTATTTTCCCCTCATATTTAAAACTGAGCTTTGTGGGGTATAAGGCTGGCAGTTGTTTTCTTTTAGGGCTTGGGATATCTCATTGCAGGCCCTCCTTGATTTTAGGGTATTAACTGAGAAATCAGAGTGATCCTTTTGGTTTCCCTCTAAATGTGACCTGATGTTTCTCGTGTTAAGCCAAAACTCTTTAATGTTTTATTTTGCAAATGTTCTTCTGAAATTATGTATCATTTTTATGAGGTTCATTAATCTTTGAACTCTGAAAAGATAAAACACATTGATGCCTTTTCCAGGCATGATAAGATTATATTATATATGTCAACAGTCCAATTAAGGACACTGTCTCATTTTAAAACTAAAAAAAATTTCTTTAAATTTAAACACTGCTTAGTTGTATTTTTTAATTCTTGTTTGAACATACTTTTTTTTTTCTTTTTACTTAAATCAATGGAATGGGTGAAATAACCAGATAAACCTAGATTTTAGGATGTAATTGTATGCTGTAATTAAACAGAATAAGATCAGAAAATTATTTTAAAAATTATTTTTTTTCTAAGTATTTATGTACAAAGAAATTCAATAAAAAAGGAAAATCAAGCAGGGTAAGATAAAAGGCAATGATAGAGTTTGCTAAGGTGTGACTCATGATATTCCCACCTAAATTTATGTTGACCTGGTGGTACATGCCTGTAATCTCAGATTGTTAGGAGGCTGAGGTTGGAGGATTGCAAATTTCAGGGCAGCCTTAGCAATTTCACAAGACTCTGTCTCAAAATAAAAAACTAAAAGGGGCTGCAGATAAAACTTAGTGGTAGAGTGTCTCTGGGTTTAATCCTCAGTGCTGCAAAAATGAAACTTAATCCCAGTGCAATAGTATCAAGGGGTAGGCCTTTAAGATTAATTAATGAGGTCTCTTCCTTCATGAATGGATTGTCACCAGTATAAAAGGGCTAGAAGTTGAAGGGAGTGTTCTCTTTGCTGGTGTCCCTTCTGCCCTGGGAGGACACAGTGTTCCTCATCTCCAGAGAATACAGTAGCATGGTGCCATCTTAGAAGCAGAGAAGAGCCCTCAATAGACCACAATCCTGCCAGTCCCTTGATCTGCACTTTGAAGACTCCAGAATCATGAGAAATAAACCTCTATTTTTTTATATATTTTTTTTTTATGAATCAGTTAGTCTTGGTATTTTTTTTTTATAGCAGCACATCAGGCCAAGACCAGGTTATTTTGTAGGAGGTTGAAGGGGGCCATTCTGAGGAGATGACATTAGAGCAGAGACTTAGTAAAATGAAGAACAAGGGCTACAGGAATCTTGGAGAAAAAAAATCGCAAGTATAAGGAGCAGCAACTGAAAAGGCCCTAAGATAGAAATGAAATAAGATAGTATAGCCAGAGTGGAGTGCAGTTATAAATTTATGCATTTTTAGTTATACTTGAAAATGTTTTCAAAGACAACTTTTAAATATTCCAGTATTAATCCAAAGTATATTTAATCTTACCTACTTCCATGATATAATTTTTCTCAGCTACTTTAACCAAAACCTCTGTACCCTGTTCATCAACCTCCTGCTTAGTAATTGTTCCTGATATTTATCAGTATCTTTATTTATTTATAGTTGTTCTGTCAATGGGACTCAGGAAAATCATTAACCATAGTAAGTAAATATATCCGTTTTTGTTATTCTTGGAATATTATATTTAGAGCTGCTTCTTTGAGAAGTCATTCCATCAAAAATCATTATCTTCAGTTCAGAATGTCTGACCTTGTGATTCAATTTAGAGTAAATATTTAGAACTGCAACATGGTTTTTCTTTCTACATTTTAGCAATATGGCGTATTTCTCCCTACCAGCTGTCATTTATTATTGTAACTGAGGTCAAGTTGCTAAAAGATGACTGTTCATCGTTTTGAGGTATTCCCCAGGGACACTCAGTGAATTTTAGTATGCCATGTAGTCTATATATTAGGTCAGATCATTCTAAAGTTACCCTCCAAATTTGGTGAAAATATATCCAGTTGCATTTATTCGACATGGGAAAAGGTAAACAGATACAAGTTTATTTATATGTGTCTCTCTTTTGATCTTCTCTATAAGGAACTTGCAATAATAAAAGTAAAACAAGGACTTGAAATATAAGTAGGATTATAATATAAAAGGAAAACAAGAATACAGATTGGTGGGGGTTACCTTATTCATGACTGCCTGGTTTGAAAATGAAAGTTTATACTATGTTTTGAATACCACTGTTGTTTTCAGTATTTAGTCATATATATATATATATATATATATATATATATATATATATATATATATATATATATATATTTATTTATTTTCTAGTACTGAGAATTGGATCCTGAGCCTTTTACTTGCTAGGCAATTGCTCTACCACCAGAGCTAAGTCCTTAGTCCCATTATTTAATTTTTAAAAAATCATAATCAACACTTTTTTAAAATTACTTTTTGGAGTGAGAATATCTTTCAAGAATAAAATGCATTGCTATTAATTATAATTACCATGTGGTACAATAGATCTCTTGAACATATGTCTCCTACTAACTAAAATGTTGTATCCTTTGACCAACCTCTCTCTAACCTAACCTGGATAACATCTCTGTTCCACAGGTCTAGAACAGAGGCCTATGGGGCTATGGATCTTGCCTGGTGCCAGGGTAGGCCTAGACGTTTACTTTGTGGGTACCAACCTGGAGTCTGTAGAGGTCTTATTGTTACTGAGTTTTACTGGGGTTGGCTCAGTTTTGGGGTTTGCATCAAAGTCCAGTACTCACTTCACTTTTCCTGAAGTAGAGACTATCTCTCTTCACACTCTGCTGCCTGGGGTTAGGAGATGGGTGAGGGGGGTAAACTATGTTTTCTATCCTCTTCAATGTGTCTTTTCTTATTTTTGTTCTACACCCAGGTATCATAATCTCTTGCATAGTTTCTATCTCTTGAGAATGCATTCTGGGTGTGGATAGTAGTTCAAATTGATATTTTGCCTTATCTATCTATGCATTGGAGAGTCCTGTTCTGCCACGTTGCTGCTGTCACAATGGCACATTTCATGTTAATTTCTCCTCTTCTGATACAAGCACCACTTCTGGAACATGTGTTTCATGTAAACATAAAACACAAGTATAACCTCTCCAGAATATTATTGAATAGAAATTTTACAAGTGAGGAAACTGAAATTTATAAGATTTTACAGATGAAGAAAGTGAGGTTAAATAAATGACTCAGTGAAGGCTTCAAAGTCAGCCTGACGGAACCAGGATTTCAACACAATTTGAGTAAATTTGAAGTATCTTTCTGTTAAAACATCTTGTTTTCCTTTTTTTCAAAGGAATTGTACTTAAATGTGCATGTGAGATTTTTTTTTAACATCTGTGCAGTATTGTTTAAACATTATTCAAACATGATGCTTAGTTTTAATTTTATTTAGTTGAAAAAAAGAAGCTGATCTTTAAAAGAGTTCAGATTAGCTTATTTTTATTTAGCTGCCACTGCCATTTATAGTCCACTTATTTTCTGATCAATTTGTGTGTGCTTTTGGAAGTCTATTTATTCTCCTGGGCCTAATTAAGAATTTATATTGCTAAATGTTTTAGTGGCGAAATAGTTAACATTTGGGAATTATTTCTTTATTGGCTTAAAAGTAGTTAAGTATTTGCTATGCTCTCATTTCACATGTAAATATATAAACAAGACGCTTTATTTGTATATTTGAAGCTACATTTAAATCTTATTATATCACATTTATTATTTTGCAACTTGCTTTTTTTTGGTTTAATATTATGTGTATGAGCTTCTTCCTCATGGATTTGTGTAGCTCCTGTTCACCATTTCCCGACTTGCTCCTTAGTATTCCATTATATGAACATTCCAGAATTTACTTCTCTATTCTCTTGTTGATGGACACTTAGGATGCTTTCATAGTTTGTTTACTACAAATAATGCCATCAGAATATTTTCATGTATGTTTTTGAGATACATTTGCCAGTGTTTCTCTAGACTAAACACTTAATTGTGGACTTACTAGGTTAAGTCAGTTTTACTAGGTTAGAGGTTCTCTGAAGTAGTTGAGCAATTTACACTCCTGTATTCAATGTATGAGAATTCCTTTTGCTCTCCTTCCTTGTTATTACTTGGTACAGTCAGATTTATAATTTTTTGACAATTTGATGAATGCTATGTAGAAATTCTACCATATTTCAGAATGTGTTGATGTTTCAGACATAGGTTCTTTTAAGAGGTTACTAATTTAAAATGAGGTCATTAGGATGGCTTCTAAGCCAATTTGGACACAGACATGAAGAAGGGACAACATGGGGAGAAGAATGACCATGTGGCCATAAATAAGCCAAGCAGAGAGGCATGGAACAGATCCTTCTTTTATGGCTCCCAGAAGAAACCAACACTGCTAGCATCTTGATCTCTATTTCTAACTTCCAGAACTGTAAGAATATAGATTTCTTCTATATAAGCTGTGCAGATGCTTTGTAGGGCAGCACTAGAAAACTAATACAATGAGTATAAGTGATCTTAGGTTGGTTTTAATTTGCATTTTTCTGAGCTGTGGTAAGATTGAGCACCTTTTCAAAATTCCATAATAAATCCATTTTCTATTTTTATTTTTTATATTGACTTGTAGGAATTATATATCATTTTAAAATAATGTTTTTATGGGTGTTCTTGTAGATTGAGTGTTTATGTTTCCCTGAAATTCTTCTGCTGAAACCTAATCTTCAATGTGACAATATTTGAAGGTGGGTCCTTTAGGAGGTAATTGGATCACAGGGTAGAGCCCTAATGGATGAAATTCATGCCCTCATGAAAGAGATTCTAGAGAGCTCTCTTTCTCCTTCTGACATGTGCAGACTGTGAGAAGACAATTGTCTATGAACTACGAAGTGAACTCTTACCCGTCACCAAATCTGCCAATGCCTTGATCTTGAATTTCTCAGCTTTTAGAATTGTAAGAAATGAATGTTTATTGCTGATGTGTCACTTAGTCTATTATGTCTTGTTATAGTAGTCAAAACATAACAAATGTAGATGTGTAAGTTAAATATTCTTGATACATTGTCCTTTGCTGGGCATATAAAGAATAAATATATTCCAGTGTGTGGTGCTTGTTCTTTTTTAAATGAGGGCTTTTGAGGAAGAAAATTAAGTGTCCTATGGTCAACTTAATCAATCTTTTTCTTCATTTTGTATGCTATGATTGGTTTACAAAAATCTTTCCCTGATAAAAAATCATATCTTAGGTTATCTCCAAAAATATTTAAATTTTGCTTTCAAAATTTAGTTCTTAAATCTATTTGGAATTCCTTTTTATGTATTAAAATTTTGAAATTTCTGTTGACTTCTTTAATTGGTCAAATAACCAATTACTAATAATTTATTATATATACTGTATATTGGATAACGTATAAAAAGCTACTGGAGATAATTATTTCCCTAAAAGATACAGAGCTAATATCATACTTAAAAATTTTATTAAACACTATGTGGTAGTCTAAGACACTTTGGTGAAGATTGTCAGATGAAGACTTGGATCAGACAAAAGGAAAAAAATCACTAAATTTTGCTGAAAATATTTGTTGTTTCATACGGCAAGCACTCTCAACTCCAATTTCTCCAGGTCAGAGACACTGTTTAAATATTTCTACCTGTTTTAATGAATGATAGGAACATTTGTGTAGGAAATGAATAATGTTTTGAAAACATAAAAGAATATAAATAAATAATTAAATTGATACTGAAGATAGCTTTAAGAAAAATTTTGGTTGTCTTTATGATATAATCCTGTCAAAGCTCATTGAGGTAGTTTGAGTTATCTACCATATTACTCCTCTTTTGGAACTCTAATACCATTAAATTTGACATAAGTAGAATAATTTGGAGCTTTTCTCATGGAATAGAGGTCATTCTGTGAAAATGGTATGTTTTAGGTAGTGGCTATTAGTCATAGTTGTCTAAGAAGTAGGGATGATGCTAAATGCATACAATTATACAATGGCCTACTTCTATATTCTCCTTTTAAAAAAGAAATTCAAAGGTGAAGAAACAAAAACAATAAAACAAAACATCTACTAGGATCATATGTAATACAGAAACACTAGCCTGAAAAAAGAAGCAGGGGACAAAGATCATATTAATATTGTAGAAAAAACTGCTACCACTATTTGTTCTTCAGTATCTGTTCTCTTCCACAATGTGGAATCTATGATTTTTATTCATAGTTGAATTTATTGATCATTTTCTTCTGGCTTATGTTCTTTTTTATCTTAAGGAATCCTTCTCTATCTTCACATCATTATATAATAAAATATTCCATTATAATCTACACATTTAATTAAATTTAATGTTAATTTAATATTTGGTGTTTAAAGATTTACTCTTTATTTCTGGGTTTGAAATTCACATAGCATTTATTTTTGTCTGTGTATGAGTTGTTGGTATAATTTTATCTTTTTCATAGGAATAGCCAATTATCTGGAAACATGGTGGCATTCTTTCTTGTTCATGTCTTTAAATAGAATGCTTTAGTAGATTGTTAGTAGATACCTCTTCTCCTATTTTAGGATATTTCTTCTATTCCCAGTTGCTAATATCCACCCCTACCCAACTGAATAACTGGGATTTGAGAGGGAATATCTGTGAGCATGGACTTTGGAATCAGATAATTGGGATTATCAGATTATCAGATAATCAAATCCTGGCCCTGCCACTTGTCATATGGGTGACTTTGGGCTTCCCTGTGCCACAGCTTTCCTGTTTATAAAATGAGAATAAAATATATATCTAAAATTGTTTGCCAGCAGTCTTGTTACCTAATAATGTTATCATTTGAGATAATTTTATATTTTTTACTCCTTTAATCTATTGATATGAGATATTACAAGAGTTTTTATTGACAAAGCTCCATTGCATTTATAGATTAAGTTTTATGAGGTATAATTAAAAAGAATATTACTAGAATATATTCTATTCTTTCCCTGAGTATGACACATCTATATTCATAAATAAAATTGACCCATAAACTTTTGGTTTCAGATTTATATTGAATAATGTTTGAGTTAAAGAGTTTCTTTTTAATTTTTTTTCATTTTCTAGAACTATTTTTATAAGATAAAGATGATTTGATCTTTGAAAATTTGATAGAATTGCTGTAAACCCTTTGAAGAAGTTTTGTTTTGTTATGTTTTATTTTGGTGTGTAGACTTTTGCTAATAATTTCATGTCTTTAAAAGTGTTTAGGTACTTTGTTAAGATTAAACAGTTTATTTTTATTAAGTCTTCTTTTCACATCCCTAGAATGTATGTTTATGAATTTTATTTTATTGGTGATTTTTGCCAAGGGTTTTCTATCTGCTTAGTCTTTTTTTAAGTTAATTTTTTAAAATTTATATCTGACAGAGGAATGCATTACAATTCTTATTATACATATAGAGCACAATTTTTCATATCTCTGGTTGTATACAAAGTATAATCACACCAATTTGTGTCCTCATACATGTACTTTGGATATTAATGTCCATCACATTCCACCATCATTTCTTCTTAGTCTTTTTAAGAAAACAAGTTTGGGCTTTAGCTGTGTTTATCCTTTTAATTTTTTTATAATTTGTGTTTATTTATTTATTTTTACTTGTTATTCTATCATTCTATGTTCTTTGATTGTATATTTTTTTCTGCCTTCTTAATTCAGAGCTTTGCTTGCTCATTTGTGCCTTTTTTTCTAATACAAGAATTTAAAGATATAAATTTCCTCATAGCACTACTTTATATTTGCACTGTCCAATACTGGTAGCCAGCCATGTGACTATTTAAACATAAGTTAAAATTAGTTAAAATTCAATAAACTTAAAGTTTATGTCCTAAGTTGCATTAATCACATGTGTGATTCTAAAGGCTACACTATTGGACTGAGTTTTTCATTGGACAAAGTTCTATTGGAAAGCATTGCTCTACATTAGCATATATGTAACTGAGAGAGGAACTGAAAAGAGTAATTATTTTCAAATATATTTCATAGATTAATTTTTAAAAATAATTTATTTTCTAATCTTTAATATTTTAAAAGCTATCATACTGTTTAATCAGCTTTTTTTCCCCACCGTGACCAAAACACCTGAGAAGAACAGTTTTAGAGGAGGAAAAGTTTATTTGGTGCTCTGGTTTTCAGAGATCACTTGGAATGGAATCATCATTTGACCCAGCTATCCCACTCTTTTGTTTATACCCAAGGACTTAAAAGGAGTATACTACAGTGATGCAGCCACACCAATCTTTATAGTAGGTCAATTCGTAATAGCTAAACTATGGAACCAAGTTAGATGCCCTTCAACAGATGATTAGATAAAGAAAATATGGTAGGTATACACAATAGAATATTACTCAGCCTTAAAGAAGAATGAAATTATGGCATTTGCAGGTAAATAGATGGAACTAGAGAGTATCGTGCTAAGTGAAATAAGCCAATCCCCAAAACCAAAAGGGCAATGTTTTCTCTGATAAGCGGAAGTTGATCCATAGTGGGGTGGAGACGGGAGATGGTAGGGAAGAATGAAGGAAGTTTGGTTTTGGAGAGGAAAGTAAGGGGAGGGAAGGATGGTAGAATGAAACATACATTATTACCCTATATACATGTATGATTATACTATTGGAGTGACTCTTCACCATGAACAGCCAGAGGAATGAGAAGTTGTATTTTATTTGTGTACAATATATCAAAATGCATTCTACTGTCATGTATAACTAGTTAGAACAAATAAAAAAATGAAAAAAGAAAAAAGGCTTTGAGGACCTTTCAGAGGTCTTAGTCCATAAACAGCAGACTCCATTGCTCAGTGGTGGAAGGTGAGGCAGAACATCAGGGCAGAGGGCATGATGGAATAAGCATCTAGAAGCAGAGAGAAAGTAGCTCAACAAGGAAAAAATAAAACCCCCAAAAGCACATGACAAGTGACCCATTTCTCGAGCCATATACTACCTGCCTACAGTTTCCATCCAGTTAATCCATTAATGGATTAATTCACTATTTAGGTTAAGCCTTTAATAACCCTATCATTTCACCTGTAAATTTTCTTATGTTGTCTCACACATGAGCTTTTGGAGGACACTTCAGATCTAAACCATAGAACTTACCTTTTCAAGTGGCACAGTTCCATTTTCTTTTCTTCTGAAAAGAAATGTGTTTCATAGCTTGATTCATCATGATTGGGAACTTATTAATTTTTCCTAGTAATTTTGTCAAGTTTTGCTTTATGCACTTTGAAGCTACGTTAGAGAACATTATGTTAATCTTCCATTGCAGTACAAATACCCGAGGTACTCAACTCATTAACAACAACAAAAAAAGGCTTATTTTTGCTCATGGTCATTAGCCTAATGGTTTATGTATATAGTAAAGACTTTTTTCAAGTTTACTCTTGTTTGCTAATTTATTTATTCTCTCTGACCTCTTTTTGTGTTCAATTTATTTATTCATTAAATATTTTCTTTAATAGTTCTTTTAGCAAATATACCCTAGTGATAAATATTGGTTTTGCTTTTTTCAAACTGTTTGAAGTTGTCTAAATTTCTTTCTGTGCTTTAAATCATTATTTAGCATGGCAAAAAGTCCAGAATTGACAATTATGTTCTATCATTCTGTAACTGTTATTCTGTTACCATCTAGAAGTCATTATGGTCCAACATAGGTATGTTTTTAAAAATGTTTGTTTATATAATTCTTTGTTGTTGGTGTCCAGGATTTAGCTTTCATTTTTAATTTAGTGTTCAATACAAATAAATAAATTCTTTATTAATTTATTTTATCATGTATTATTTTATTAATCTATTTATTTTATTTATAATTATTAGCTCATATTAATTGTACAAATTAATGGGTTTCACTGTGACATTTCCAAACATACATATATTGAGCTCTGATCATACCCCTCACTTCTCCTACTCCACCTTGCCCTGTCCCCATTCCCTTGACTCCCTCCTAATCACTCTCTAATAGTCCCTCTTCTGCTAACAGGGTTTTCTGTTTGTTTATTTCTGCATATGTGAGAGAATATTTGATAGTATCTGGCTTTTTTAAAAAATTTAACACAATGTCTTATAGTTCCAACCATTTTCCTGGAAACGATGAGATTTAGTTCTTTTTAGTTGAGTAATGCCCCATTTGTTTATATACTGTATATTCTTTAGCCATTCATCTCTTGACAGGAACCTAGGCTAATTTCATGTCTTGGCTATTATGAATAGTGCTGCAAGAAACACGGGTATTCAGGTATCTCTATTTATGCTGACTTCATTTCCTTTTGATTCCTATTCCTAGGAGTGATATAGGTATATCATATTGTAGTTTTAGTATTAGTGTTTAGAAGACCTTTTATATTGTGTTCCATAGTGGCTGTACTAGTTTACATTTCTATCAACAGGGTATAAGTATTCATTTTTCTCTACATTCTTGCCAGAGTTTCTTCTTCTTCTTATTTGTTTATTAATAGCTATTTGGATGAGATGGAATCTTAATGTAGTTTTGATTTGTATTTTCCAAATGGCTAAAGTTATTGGGCACTTTTTGCATATATTTATTGGTCATTCATACTTCTTTTATGAAATGATTATTCAAATCAATTGCCAATTTACTAATTTAATTATTTGTTCATTTTTTTGAAGTTTTGTTTTAGTTCTTTATATATTTTGGATATTTATCTTGTGGTGAATAGCTAGAAAACCTTTCTTCTATTCTGTAGGATGTCTCTTCACTCTGTTGATTGTTTTCTTTGCTATGAAGAAATTTTTAACTTGATATAATTCCATTTGTCAATTTTTGCTTTTGTTTCCTGAGTTATTGGAGTCCTGTCTAGGAAGTCATTGCCTGTGACAATATTGAAGTGTTTTCCCCTAGTAGTTTCAAAGTTTCAGGTCTTATACTAAGGTCTTTGATCCATTTAGAGTTGACTTTTGTATAGGGTGAGAGATAGATAGAGGTCTGGTTTCAATCTTCTACACACAAAAATCCAATTTTCCTAGCACCATTTGTTAAAGAAGCTATCTTTTCTCCAATGTAAATTTTTGATCCCTTTGTTCAGAATCAAAGATATGTAGATTTATTTCTGGGTCCTCTGTTCTGTTCCACTGGCCTATGAGTTGTTTTTCTATGTCAGTGCCATGGTGTTTATGGTTCTATAGTATGTTTTGAAATCAGGTATTAGGATATTTCTTTTTGCTCAGGATTGCTTTTACTAATAAGGGTCTTGTGTTTCCTAATGAATTTTAGAATTGTTTTCCCATTTTTGTGAAAAATGTCATGAGTACACTGATGTGGAGTATATTATCAATAGGTCACCTTGGGTAATATGGCTATTTTAATATCATTAATCCATGAACATGGAGGTCTTTCTACCTTCTAGTTTCTTCATCAGTTTCTTTCTTCTGTGTTTTGTGATTTTTATTGTAAATCCTTAGGTTTATTCCTAGGTAACTCTGATTTGTGTGTGTAGTTATAGTGAATGGGATTGCTTTCCTGATTTCTTTCTCAACAATTTCATTACTGATGTATAGAAAAACTTCTGATTTTTGCATCCTGTTCTTGATATTCTAATACCTTAAGATGCATCATTGGATTATTTATTTGAAATCTCTTCATATTTTTAAATTTAGGCACTCATTGCTATAAACATTCCTTTTTTAAAAAAATATTTATTTTTTAATTATAGTTGGACACAATACCTTTATTTCACTTGTTTATTTTTATGGGTGCTGAGGATCGAACTCAGGGTTTCGCACGTGTGAGGTGAGCGCTCTACTGCTGAGCCACAACCCCAGTCCTAAACATTCCTTTATATAAAAATTTTTTTTGGATGTTGATGGACCTTTATTTTATTCATTTATTCATATGTGGTGCTGAGAATTGAACCCAGTGTCTCACACATGCTAGGCAAGTGCTCTACCACTGAGCCATAACCCCAGCCCCTAAATTTTCCTCTTAATACTGCTTTTCTTGTATTCCACAGATTTTGGTATATTGTGTTTTCATTTTTGTTTGATTCAAGGAATTTTAAAAATTTCCCTCTAACTTCTTTAATGACCTATTGTTTGTTTAAGTGTTGTTCAGTCTCCATGTATTTCTATAATTTCTGCAGCTTCTCTTGCTGTTGATTTGTAGCTTTATTATATTGTAATTTAATAAGATGCAAGAAATTATTTCAGTTTTCTTAAAAACTAAAACACATGCTAGGCAGGTGCTTTATTAAGACTTTCTTTGTGTCCTGATATATAGTCCACTTTGGAAAAATTTCCACATGCTGATGGAAAGAATGTGGACTCTATAGCTGTCACTTAGGATATTATTTAGGTATCTGTCAAGTCCATCTACAGTATAATTTAACTTTAATTTTTTGTTTTGTTGATTTTTCTCTGGATGATTGAGCTACTGGTGAGAATAGGATAAGAAGTCTACTCTTATTTTATTGGGTCCTATCTCTCCCATGATATGTAGTATGTTTGTTTTGTAAAATTGTGTACTCCTGTATTCAGTGCATATATATTAATAGTTGTTTTATCTTCTTGATGTATCATTTTCTTCATCAAAATATAGTGACCTTCTTTGATTTTTCTAACTCATTTCATCTTAAAGTCTATTTGTCAGATGTACATATAGGTATTCCTGCTTGCTTTTGCATTCCATTTTTTTGTATATCTTTTTCCATTCTTTTACTTTCAGTCTGTGTATATTTTTGCAGGTGAGGTGATTTTTTAAATATGTGTATGTGTGTTCAGAATACTCTTAAGTCTTGTTTTTTAATTATTTCAGCCAGTCTGTCTTAATTGGAGTTGAGCTATTTACATTTAGAGTCACTATTGAATGGTATGTGGTTATTTCGTGACTTTGTTGAGTTTCTTCTCATTGTTTTGAATATTCTATGTATATTTATTCCTCTTATTCATCTTAGAAGCTCAGTGGTTTGCTGTTCTGATGACACTTGATTCGTTTCTGTTTTTCTCATTTGTGTGTGTACTCTTCAGATGGAAATTATTGTTTCATGTTCTCTCATAACTCTTTCTTCTTCTTAAAGTGTAAGATTCCCGTAAGTATCTTCTTTAATGCTGATATAGTATTCATAAATTCCATTAGTTTATGCTTATCTTTCACCTTTGATGCTGAAAGATAACCTTGTTGGATATAGTAATTTTGGTTGTCAGTTATTTATTTATTTTTGAGGACTTGCAATACATTTTCCCTGCCCTTCTGGCCTTAAGCGTTTTTTCAGATAAATCTGTTGTTAATCTAATGGATTTGCCTTTGAATGTGTTGTAGTTATTCTATCTTCCGGTTTTTAACATTCTGTCTTTGTTCTGTAGTTTGTCAATTTAATTAAAATATGTCATGAAGAGGTTGTTTTTTGATCATGTGTCTTTGGGGGTTCTAAATACCTATTGTATCTGGTTATTCATGCCTTTTCCAGGCTTTGGGAAATTTTCTATTATTTTACTGAATAGTTTTTTTATGCCCTCAGCAGGTAGCCCTTCTCCTTCCAGTATACCAATTATGTGGAAATTTTATCTTTAATGATATCCCAGAGATCTTGGATGTTCTTTTTATTATTGTTTTTTAAAACCAAAAGGAATGAGTTGTCTTCAAGCTCTGATATTCTTTCTTCTGCTTGTTCTAGTCTGTTGTTGAGGCTTTCAACTGAGATTTTTGAGCTTCCTATAGGCAAGATTTCTGTTTTTTTTCCTTCAAAATCTCAGTGTCTTTATTGAATTGCTCATTTACATTCCAGATTTTTCCCTTCAATTCATCATCTATTTGTATTCTCTTATATTTCATTTGGTTTAAAAAACATTCTTTTGAATTCTGTCAGGCATTTCATCCACATGGATTTCTTTGGAGTCTGTTACTATGGAGTTAGGAACTTCAAGAGATAGCATATCACCTTCCCTTTTTTCTTCTTCTATATTTCTTGTGTTTCTTTGTTGAGATTTGTGTATCTGTTGAGAGAGATATCTCTTACATGTTTTGTGGTTTCCTTTTTGGTATTCAATTTCTTCAATCGGTGTAACTTGCCATATCAGTTTGTTGTATAATGTTGAATTCATTTGCAACTGGACTCTAGTGTAATATCATGTAGCTTCTTTGGTTGTGATTTATGGGTTTGGGCCCAGAGAATATCATATCAGAATTGAAACCCACTGTCTCTGCAAGTCTTATAATAGTGAGATATACCCTTACTTCAGTTATAGATTGTGTAGACAGCGGTCTTTGGACCCTTTGCAGTTACTCCTACTTTGGAATTGTATCATCTATCAGGAGTTGGGGATTTCCCCAGACACTATAGATTTGTAGTTCTGTTACTTGAAAATGATTTTGGTACTAGTTGCTCCAGTCACGTTGAAGGAATAGAAGCTTTTGTCCCCTGATTAGAGACTGATACAGATCTAGTTGCTTCACAGGAAGGCACTGGGATTGGAATCACAGCTCCCTGTCTTAGAAAGACTTACTTTCAATTTTAGCAGTCCTGGGAGATTAGACTAGGTGTGGTTGTGATTGATAGAGGACCCACATAGATGAGGTGTTGGCAATCCTTGTTTATTTTTTCCCCTCTTTGTAGCTACCATGGTTATCTTCCCAGAAGCTGAACCTCAGTATCTCCTAGCTGTGCCTATCTAGGGATAAGTTGACAACTGAAATCTTATCTTTCCCCTTTTCATTGGGTTGTGGCAGCAATTTGTTGAAAATTCTCTCAGCTTTTGCTGAACTAGTTGGGGCAAAATGCAGGCTGCACCAGGTCTTTCTTACTCAATGGTTACAGTAGAATTTTGAGCCAGAAGCACATTCTCTCCACTGGTTTTTCTTCTATGCCCAACCTGAGCATGTAGCAAATGCCTGGACCCTAGTAGGCAAGACCTTCTTGCTGATCAAATTTATGCAGAATATGACCCATTCCAGGCCTATATTCACTATGATGGTTTTAAAGCTGTGTTCCTAGGTATGTGTGGCAAATGACCAAGCCTCTAAGGGCAAGGGGAGAAATTGAATCAGAGTTCTGCTCTGGGAATGGGGTTTGAAGGAAACTTTAGACTTGATCCGTTTGTGAAACCACATGAGACTTGTCACAGAGGGCAGGTCACTGAAACCACTGATGAGGTAGCACTCCGGTTTTGTATTCTACTCCATGCGACATAAAATTTTTAGTGAGTTTGTTTCAGAGACACTCCCCCAAGCCAAGAGTTTCTCAAATGTATCAGAGTCCATGGAGACCCTGATATGTGCTCATGCTGGATTTTTCTGATTTACAGAGCAGTATAGTCTCAACTAATAGGATCCTTATTGAAATGACTTCTCAGTTACAGTGCTTTGACAGTTTGCTGAGAGATACAGTAAAATTTCTTGTTTTTCAGACTCCAGGTCACTTGTTTATTTAAGCTGTACATATGCTAGGTGCAGACTTCTGTGGCACCCTGTGACTTTTTTTTTTCATTTTTACCCCCCTGGAGGGGAAAATTGCCTTCCTTCAACTGAGGTGTCAAGTGTTAGATGCCAGGGCATTCTGCTTCTCCTGCCTTGTTATTCTTCCTAGTCTCTGGATTTAACCAGAGTTTATTTTCTTTGCTGTTAATTTCACTCACATCCACTCATCTCTTCAAGCAGTTACACACCTGTTGCCTTGTTTCTGTCCAGTGGAGGAACAGACTAATGCTGGGTGCCTCTAGTCTGCTATCCTTTTCCTTCAAGTTTAGATTTTAAATGATAAGTTTAAAAAATCTATGCATATTTATACTATCTTGAATGTAAACATTCCTTTCATCAATAAATGTATGGCTCTCCTTGCCCTGTTCTTTGTCCCTTCTAGTGTGACACAAGGAGAGCCACAGTCACTCTACATGTACAGGGCTCAGTACTATAGGAGAACCCTGACATGGATTGGCAGTTTAAATAGGATAGCTTAAATAGTTGCTACTCTTCCCTTCTGAGAGAGGGAGAGAAACCTAATCTCTTTAATGTCAACAAGAAGAAAGGGAAGGAAAAGGGAAAGTTTCTTAAACTTCGGAATATAAATAAATATCTCTGGGGAGAAGATAAGAAAACAGTCTCTTGGTTTTCAATGCCCAGAATGTCTCTGTGTTTCATCCCCCTTTGAAATGTAAACACATATACTTAGCAAGGGAAATCTCTCAGGAGGTCTTTCACTGTCTATTCTGCTCTCACTTAGTTTCTAAGCCTTGTCCTCTAACTCAACTTCTAGTAAAACTTGCTCAGAAAGAATTAACAATGTAGAAATCTGAAAATTTTAACTGTCAGTTAAAATTTTCAGTAGAACTCTTTTCCTTCTCCACACCCCACTGTGTGAATTATATGCAGCCCAGCTTATAAGAATTTTCTTTTATGGTTTGTTTTTGCATCTTCCAAATACTCCAGGGATATCACTAGGTTAATTTTTTTTCCAGGTTAAATGATTGGATTTGGGATTTGAGGAAAAAAATCAGGCAGATGAATTTGGTAATTAATTTTCCTACCCTGTTGGTTCTAATAGGCAGAAAGAACAGCAAATGCAAAAGCTTGGTAAGAATATTAGAGAAACAGTGTGGTTGGAGGGAAGTATGTGATGGGTACAGTGATACGAAAGATGTTAGAAATAGTGGGAAGGTAGGCAAATCTTATAGAGCTTTGTAAGCTAAAGTAAGGATTTTTAATTTTACCCCTAATGAAATAGGAAACTACTGGAGGCCTTGGAACTAGGAGGCATGATCTGATATTTTACTTAAATAAATCCCTTTAATTGCTATGTATTTGGCTGTATAGATGAATAACGGTTAGGATCATCATGTTTAATTAATGCTGATTTTCTTTAACCTCTCCTCCTAAAAAGAAGTAAGTGTCTTTTAGAGCTCCATAAATATCAGATACATAAGGCAATCAATTCTGATAGAATGCTGAAATGGCAAAGTAGTTTGCTATTCTGCCACATCATGTATTGGGACTGTAAAACTTGTGCTTTTAACTCCCTGACCACCTAAGAGAGTTGCTCTGTTCTTCTAACTGAAGAATGCCAAGGTGGTGGAAAGGGGTTGCAAGTGGAATTTCTGACACAACACAGCCACTTCAGTTGGATGCCATTTATCATACCAGGGTAGGAATTGGTGCTTCTACAATTAGGTAGCTTAAAAGTTGTTTTAATCAGCTTTTTCACTGCTGTGACAAAAAAACTGATAAGAACAATGTAGAGGAGGAAAAGTTTACTTAGGACTCAGGGCTTTACAGGTCTCAGTCCATAGATAAAACCAACTCCATTGCTCTGGACCCAAAGTGAAGCAGAAGATCAAATCAGAAAGGCATGGTGGAGGAAAGCAGCTCAGGATATGGTCACCAGAAAGCAGAGAGGAAGAGAGGAAGAAAGGGAGAGAGAGAGGGGGAGAGAGAGAAAGCGCGAGAGAGCAACAGAGTACTCTCTGTTTACCAGGGACAATATATAAATCACAAAGGTACACCCTCACTAATCTGTCTCTTCCAAGTCACAACCTGTCTTCAGTTAAAATCTAGTTAATTCCTATCATGGTATTAATCTACCAATTGGGTTATGACTCTTATCTAAACATTTCACCCCTGAACTTTCTTGCATTGTCTAACACATGAACTTTGGGGGACACCTCATATCTAAATCTTAATAAAAGTCTTATAACCCAATGACTTGAGTTTGGTATTTAGTCCTCCTCCTTCTCCCTGTCCCGTTACTCTGCAGATTTCTAAGATTTCCCTTCTATTTTCAGAAGATTTCCCCCCTGTACCATTCTTTTCCTCTTTCTTCTCTAGCTTCCACATATGAGAGAAAACATATGACCTTTGATTATCTGAGTTTGGCTTATTTCACTTAACATAATGCTCTCAAGTTCCATCCATTTTCCTGAAAATGATATAATTTCATTTTCTGTATGGCTGAATAAAACTACATGGTTTATCTATACCACATTTTCTTTATTCATTCATCCACTCATAGGTACCTAGGCTGGTTCTATAGTTTGACTATTGTGAATTATGCTGGTGTAAACATGGGTATGCATATACTACTATAGTATGATGATTTTAATTCTTTAGGATAAATACCAAAGAGAGGGATAGCTGGGTCATATGGTGGTTCCAAGCTTAGTCTTCTGAGGAACCTCCATACTGATTTTCATAGTGGTTACTCTAATACATTCCTATCAACAGTGTGAAAGTGTTCCTTTTTTTTTTTCTGCATCCTTTCCAGCATTTATTATTGTTTGTATTCTTGATTTCTACCATTTTAACTGGAATAAGAGGAAATCTCAGTGTAGTTTTGATTTGCATTAACTTAAAAATATTTTCCATATATTTGTTGGCCATTTGTATTTCTATTTTTGAGAAGTGTTCATTTGTCCATTTATTAATTGAATTATTTGTTGTTTTGGTGGTAAGTTTTTGAATTCTTTATATCTTCTGGATATAAATCCTCTGTTAGAGAGTAGCTAGAAAGATTTTCTTCCATTCTTCAGTTTTCTCTTCGCATTCTTAACACTTTTCTTAGCTGTGCAAGAGGTTTTCAATTTGAAGCTGTGTCATTCCATCCCATTTATTAACTCTTTGCATTATTTCTTGCGCTTTAAGGGTTCATTTGGGAAAGTCATTGCCTGAGCCTATATGTTGGAGTGTTCACTCTACATTTAATTCTAGCAGCTGCATATTTGTGGTCTAATTCCTAGGTCTTTGATCCAGTTTGAGCAGATTTTTGTATAGGGTGAGAGATGAGTCTAGTTTCATTTTTTGATATAGGATAACCAGTTTTCCCAGCACCATTTGTTATACAGGCTCTCTTTTCCCCAATGTATATTTTTTGTGCCTTAGTCAAGGATCAGTTGACTCTATGAGGATTTGTCTCTGTGTCTTCTATTATATACCATCAGTCTATGTGTCTGTGATGCCAATACCATGCAGTTTTTATTATGATATCTCTGTAGTATAATTTGAAGTCAGGTATTATGAGGACTTCAGCATTGCTTTCTTTATTTATAATTGCTTTGTTTCTTCTGGGTTTTTTATTCTTCTGAATGAATTTTAGTACTATTTTTTCTAGTTCTGTGGAGAATTCCACTGATATGTTGATGGGGATTGCAGTGAATCTGCATATCACTTTTGATAGTATGGCCATTTAAACAACATTACTCTTTCCTATCCATGAACATGGGCAGTCTTTCAATCTTCTTGTGTCTTCTTAAATGTCTTTCTTTAATATTCTATAGTTTTTATTGTAGAGGTCTTTTCATCCCCTTAGTTAAATTTATTCTTAGGTGTTTTTTGAGGCAACTTTGAATGCAGTTATTTTCCTGATTTCTTTCTCAGCAGATTAATTATTGGTATATAGGAAAGCTATTGATTTTTTGTATGTTGAATTTTTAACCTGCTACTTTACTGAATCTGTTTATCAGCCTTCTGATGGAGCTTTTTGGATTTTCTAAGTATAGGATCATATCTGCAAATAGTGGTAATTTGATTTGTTTCATTCCTATATTTATCCCTTTTATTTCCTTCTCTTGCCTAATGGCTCTAGCTAGAATTTCTAGCTAGTATTATATTGATAAGGAATGATTAAAGTAGGCATCCTTGTCTTATTCCAGATTTGAAAGGAAACAATTTTAGTTTTTCTCCATTCACTGTGATGTTGGCTTTGGATGTTTATTTATGTACCTCTAAGATGTTGGGCTAGGTATCTTTTATCCCTAGTTCATTCAGTGTTTTTGTCATGAGTGGGTGATGAACTTTTTCCTTTGCATCTATTGAGATGGTGAAATGATGTATCACATTTTTTGATTTACATATGTTAAACCATCCTTGCATCACTGGGATAAAACTAACTTCGTAATGGTATACAGTCTTCTTAATATGTTGTTGAATACAATTTGCCAATATTTTATTGAGAATTTTCTTTATCTAACTTTATCAGGAATATTGATCTGTAGTTTAATTTCTTTGATGTGTCCTTATCTGGATTTTGTGTAAGTGTAATACTGACTTCATGGAATGAATTTGAAAGTTTTCTATTCCTTTTTATTTCATGGAATAATTTTAGGAACATTGGTATTAGTTCTTCTTTAAAAGCCTGGTAGAATTCAGTTGAGAATTCATCTGGTCCTTGGATTTTCTTTGTTGGAAGGCTTTCTGTTATTGCTTCTATTTTATTGCTAGTTATTGTTCTGTTTAGATTGTCTATGCCTGCTTGATACAGTTTTGGCAGATCATATGTGTCTAGAAATATATCCATTTCTTTTTGGCTTTCCAATTTATTGGAGTATTAGTTTTCAAAATAGTCCCTTATGAGCCTCTGGATTTCTGTGATGTCTGTCATCACTCCTTTTCCATCTCTAATTTTATGAATTTTGATCTTCTCTTTCTTTTGCTTAGTTTGGCTAAGGGCTTGTCTTTTTTATCTTTTTAAAGAATCAAGTTAATTTAGTTGATCCTTTGTAATTTATTCTTCAATATCATTGATATTGGCTCACATCTTAATTATTTTCTTCCATCTACTGTTTTGGAATTGTGTTATACTAATTTCATTTTTTTTGTTCAATTGGAAAAATTGAGGTCTCATTTATTAAGGTAGGACTACTATGTACATTCAATAAATATATATTAAATGGAATAATGAAGGAAAAATGAACAAATGATTTTAGGAGAACATGTACAAGCACAAGATCTTGTACCTTTAATACATTGTTGGTAGCTAAACTATAGGCTCCTGAAAAGCAGGATTTTTTTTTTTTAACTATTGTATAGTCATTCCTTGCTATTCATGAGGGTTTTGGTTCCAGAGACTCATTGGATACCAAAATCTGAGGATGCTCAAGTTCCTTGTATAAAATGGCATAGAATTTGCATGTAACCTATGCATACTCTTCTCTGTAATTCAAATAATCTCTAGATTAGGTATATAATACCTAATGTAATATAAATATATTAAATATTATATTTATATTATATTAAGCATGTAAGTAATTGTTATATGCATTCATTGTATACTTTTAGTATAGGTATGTATTTGGGGGGATAGTTTTAATTCATGGTTGGTTGAATCTGTATATGTTGAACCTGTAAATGCAGAGGGCCAACTTCATATTAACAACTAGTATAGTACCTTGTATGTTATGCCTAACCTCCCCTTTCTCTTTCTTCCTCTCTTTCTTTCTCTAAATATATACATTACACAGTATATTTAGTATCAATTCAATAGCATAGTGTATATTAATTAGTATAGTATAGTAAATGCTGGCCGAAGTGTTTGTCTTATCTGTGTACAAGTAACTGCCAGTGTTATTATATGTCTAACTGCTCTCCAATGTCACTGTTGGTCTCTGGAATAGTTTTCTGTTGTGCACTCAATACCATTCTCTGGAAATGAGTAATTTTCTCTTTTTATCTACTACATACATTTCTCATTTCTGTTCTTTCTTTTATTTCTGTTCTTTTCTTTTATTTCTTTGTTCTTTCATGATATATTAATCTGCGATGAATCTTCTGATGCTTTGTATTTCTGAAGGCATTGTTTGCTAATGACACCTCAAAGTTCTGGGGGATGGGCAAGAAAAACACAGTATTGCCTATTTTTTCCCTTTTTCAATTTTCATTTTTTTATTAGTTCCAGTCATGATTAATTAATTTATTATAAGGCAAAGAATGTATCCTAAAAAATTGTAAGTTTTAAATAGATCTTCTGCAGTAGTTTTTCACTCTTTTCTCTATAGCATGACCCACCCCAGCTCAAACTTCTACATGTGGGTGATCTATCCAACTGGCATATTTCTTCAATGATTTTGGCAATCCTGTCCACATCCTTTCCGTTCGGTTCAACAAACACTTATTGAACCCCTACTGCCTCAATGGGAAATTCATCTGCCAGTAATATATACCAATTTTATTTAATTTTGTGCTTCATGGAATAAGCCCCTTTCCTCCTTAAAACATGAAATTTAGAGGAAGGTAGGCCAGGTCTGATGCAGTGACTCCCAAGTTTCATTAATTTTCCAATTTCCATTTGTCTTCCATTCCACTATTTATAACATTTTGTCCCAAGTTCTCATGCTAGTATCCAGTATCCAAGGACTTCTGTTACTCTCACAGAATTGTTATGGTATGGACTCCAACAAGTGTGGTACTATAGTCACATTCAAGAATAATAGAGATCACCCAGGAAGTGCTAAGCTATTTTTTTTAACCAAAATATCAGTTTTCTTGTCTTCTTTTTCCTTTTAAAAATGTTTTGTCACAATTGTCAATACAACTGAAAGAAGAGAAAAATCCATTTTCCCTTCAACTAACTATATTCTTTTCTTTTTCTTATTCATTTTGAAAAGCATCCTGATACATTCGAATGGAGTTTATAATAAACTCTAGGCTGAAAAGGTAAACCAAGAGAGAAAAAATGACAATGAGGGTGTTTTATATTAAATAGGAAAGAAATGACATATATATATATGGATGTTGCAGCATTCCTGTATTTATAATGTGCTGAGTTCCCTAGTATGTGTAACTTTCATATGAACCTAAGTCCAACTATAATTGCTGTTACTGTACTAATACTACAGTTTAGGAATAGGAACTTCTAAAAGAAAAGTATATTTGAGATGGTGTTAAGGTCTGTAAACAAGTCAGGATGGCGCCTGGCATTTTGCCAGAGAAATGTTAGAGTCTGTAAACAAGTCTGCATGGTGCCTGGCAAAATGCCAGAGGGAGTGGTTTATGAAGTAACAAAAGCGAGCCATTAAGTGTGGAGATTCCTTATTGGTTGACTACTGTATCTATTTTATGCTAATTAGATAAGTTGTGTAAAATGTATAAATACCGCTCCTGTCCTACAATAAACGGCTTCCACTCCTGCTGTATCAATGTACACAAGTCATTCGTCACCCCCCCGTTATTTTGCTGCAGCCGGACTGCGGCAAGATGGTTCTCTGAAAATTTATTCTTCATTTTTTTAATGAAGGCCTACAAATAAACACTACCAAAAATAGACCCAAAAAATCAAGGCAAATGAAAATAAAAATTTACTAACAGTATCATCAATAATAAGCCTCACAAACAAACATAGGTTACAACATCCCTAATCATGGTCTTAGTTTTTAGAAGCAGGGACTTGTAAGAATCTCCATAAATAGCAGGAAGCTAAAGTTTCCCAGAAAGAAAGCAGTACTCATTCAAAGAAAGAGGTTATTATGACACTATACAGCTGCAGTATGTCCTTAGAAAAATGTACTGTTTCTTGTTAACTTTTCAGCTGGCTTTATCTGTGTCTGTTATTCCAGTCTAACGAATAACGGGACAACTTTTTGGTGTCTATTTTTACTTTCTCACCCTAAATCTAGTCTCAGGGCCTCTCTACATCATTTGAAAATTCAAGAATAATAGAGGAAATTTCAGAATGTGGAATATAGTATTTTCAAAATGAATAATTTTCAGGAACAAGTAAACCATGTTGTCCCTTTGCAATATTCTATCTTGAATTAAAAATTCTTTTATTATCCTTTCCTGATAGGATTTTTAAATTGGTAAATCAGAAAAATTATTCCTCATTTTAGGTGCATACATGTATAAAAAACCTTTTAATTTAGATTATCTCATTTGAGTATCACTATGCGCATCTTAATTTTCATTTTAGGAATTGTGAGTAAGAAGGGCTAAATAACTTGCACAGAGTCATGTGACTGTGGAGATTTAGCTAAGATCTCTAAATTTCATGATCTGTCAATCATTCCATGCTGCTCCAAGTACAAAGAATTCCTGGAGTTATTAACATTTAGGAAAACATTTGTCAGAAGAGAGATTGACATCAGTTTGGAAAACAATTGCTTTTTTTATTGATTTATCTCAAAATCATTCTCTCCTCTTCATTTCTTTCAGTTAAAGTTCCAAAATGAAAATACCTATGATTGGAATTTTAGCCCTTTCAATAGTTTTGTGTGGAAAGCTTTAAACTTCAATTTTTCACATAAATATTAGGATAATCAGTGAAGGAACACAAATAAATAATGTACTGTGCATTAATTTTCAAGGACTGCCATGACAAATATCACAGATTGGTTTAAACAACAGACATTAATTTTTTTATGTATCTGGATGCTAGAAATCTAATATCAAGAAGTCAGCAAGGTTGGTTTAATCACAGTTTCTAGAACTTATTATTTGTTGAATGAAGCAACAAAAGTTAAATTGTCAAGAGGGTAGAAATTTAAACTTAAAATGAAAAATGTAACATTTTAGATAATTGAATGATGGATTGAAACTTCTATAGGTTATAGTAATTAGCTGACGTTTGAGGAGAGAAATTATGAAGTAACAGTAGTTTGATTAATGTATGATTATAGAATTTTCAATGTTATTTTTGGGGCAAGGATACAATAATTTCATAGTAGCCAAGATATTTTCTGTTCATTGGTTTTGTTTCCTCTAAAAGGTTAGTGATTTAAGATGATCTTCAAACTTTTGGGATACCCATTTTGGACTTTAGTCATTCGCTTCTGTATTTTATCTAATCAATGTGTAGTCAACCCTATAGCCATTTTACTTAGCAAAGCCAAATTGTGGTAAAAAAGAAAAGAAAAGACACATTTCTTATATGAATAGTTATATTTAGAAAATAAGATACATATAAAAGATTGAGGGAACAGCTATCTACTGAATAATTACACTTCAGCTTGATTATTTTACAGTAAATGCATATTTTGTTTTTCCTCTAAATCATGTAAAATTGCTGTGATTCATTAAACTAAAAGATTTTACTCAAATGGCAGAATATATCTATTTTCTTTAATATAAAGAAGCTTTTTCTTTAAAGATTTTCATCTAAAATAAGTTAATATTCCAAATATAAAAAAATTATACACACATACACACCTAAACTGGAATGTGACACTGAATAGTAGCTCCTCTAAGGTAACTCCAATGAGAAAGCAGTGGAGACAGTATGAGTTTTTGAGTTTAGTGCAAATGCATCTGGGTTTTCACTGTGGTTGAATTATTCATGCTATATGATATTACTTATTTAAATCTTATGAGCCTTTAAAATGTGAAAATAGTATTTTATGTGATAGAATTATAGTGAGGATTAATAAGATATTCATGAAGTACATATAGCATTTACTTGACCAATAATATTTACTATATAAATGGAAACTATTTTTATGTGATTATTAGTTTACAAATAAATTTATTTTCATAAGAATTTTAAAGTAGTATATCTTTATTATGACAAGAATTGTTGTTCAAGAATATGAGCAACATTTGAAGTCTCAACAATAAATTAAAATAATTTTCTTTAGAAATCCACAACAATTTTCTTCAAAGGTAATAAATGGCTCCATTAATTCTTGTGCTAATTAATAGAGCTTATTTTGGAATGGATTTGTCAGCATGATTGGAGTAGATTCTGCAATTGGTGGAGGTATGTGAAATAGTTAGACTTGAAATGTCTAATGAAGTTGAAAGACCTTTAGCTATTCTTAAAACATTTTGCCTTTAACGTATCCCACTTTAATGTAACTCCAAACACTATACTAATGTTTTATTTTTCAAATTGATAAATTCAGGATGTGACAGCTTGAAAGATAAAATTTGTTCTTTTATTTAAAGTGGAAGGAATCCTTTAAAACACAAAGACATAAGTTTTATTGTGAGTGAGTAGGCATGTGTGCAGCTTTGGGCAAGTTATTTAATGTCTCTGTGCTTCAGATTCTTCATCTAAAAAGTAAAGACAGTATGCCCACCAAGGAGAGTTTGAAAAGGATAGTGTATGCAAAGCATCTGTAGGTTCCTCCACCAATGTTTTTGTTGATTATAAAGTATTTACTGAGTATCTACTATATTAGGTGCTAAAAAAGAAATTTGGGTATTTAAAACAAAAATAAATAAATAAATAAAAACAAAAGTTATATTTCATTCAAGAATATATCTCTTAAAAATGATGTGTGCCTGGTGTGGTTAGGGTTCTGAATCTTGAGATATTATCACACTTGGTCTCTGTTGTGGCTTTTCCAATGTTATTTTTGGGACAAGGACACAACAATTTCATTGTAGCCAAGATATTTTCTGTTAATTGGTTTCCTTTCCTCCAAAGGGTTAATGATTTAAGATGATCTTCAAACTTTTGGGATACCCATTTTGAACTACCTGGATTGGGCTTCTCCTGGATTAACACTGTCTAACCTTCTATGAAGGTCATAGCTGGAGTCTGATTCTCCCAGTAGCACCATACTTGTTTCTTAGCTTTGTCTCAAATCCTCCACTTCAAATATTTTAACCACTTCTCTTTGCAAACTTGTGTATTTCATTTTTTAAGATACTGAAGTCCTCAGCAATATATGATAGTTAATACATACTAGGTACACATTTGCTAGAGAAAATTGTAGAGATTGGTCTATTGTTTTAGTATACTTTTATTTCCTGAATTTCTGTTGTTTTTATCTTTTTTTTCCTTTGCTTATTTTATTTTTGTGTTTAATGTTTTAAATTCCACTTCTTAATCCTTTTTATTCTCATTGTTGTTTTTATTTTTAACTTTAGAACCTTTGAATCTCTTTCTCAATCTGCATTTCCATTGAGTTTTCACTGATTTCACTTTGTGAATTTTATTATGTTTATTACTTTTAATACTTTATATTTGGGAATTTTATGCTTTATAATTTTGTTTCATAGGTTTCTTAACTTTCAATCTATTTTAGATTAAATTTGATTTATTCTATTTTTTCTTTATCTCATTTAAAATTTCTTGACTTCTTTTATTTGATTAAAAATTCTTATTTCTAGATGTTACTTATCTTGCCAACATTATATTTTGAATTTATTTTTGCCTTATTCTAGGTAATTGTTTTTTTCTAAATATTGAATTTCTATAATTTATTCATTTTTTAAATCTTTCTGTATCTTGTTTTACTCTGTGATTTATCTGTTAAGTGTTATGAAGCATAGGTTTAGGATGGTAGAAAGGAGAAACTGCATACAAAGAAGAGAGTGACCAAATGCTGCCTTCCTCCATGAGGTTTATGTTATTGATGTAATATATCTCTTCTAACTGATGTCCATCACTGTCAGAAAGGGCTTCTAAAAGCACCATGCTAGGTGATTTATCAGACTCCCAAGTGACTCATCAGATACAGGGGTTTACTTTCCCTAGAAAAGGAATTATTCTTTCTGTGCAGAAGGTACACTTGATTTATTATTGCAGTGCTAGTTTCTGACATCATATAAACTCTGGACCTCTCACTGGGAAATAAACATTATGAATAGGTA
Source organism: Callospermophilus lateralis (assembly GCF_048772815.1). NCBI lineage: Eukaryota > Metazoa > Chordata > Mammalia > Rodentia > Sciuridae > Callospermophilus > Callospermophilus lateralis. The sequence goes on from NC_135306.1 coordinate 139,461,967, forward strand.
CATGCATGACAAATATATAACCATTAGAATTTGAGTAAACTGTGCCAAAGACATGTTCTAATCCAAAAGGACATGGTCATAGTAGACAGGAGGCAATTTTCTACTATGACATAAGTATGTACATAAGATATTCATGAAGTACATATAGCATTTACTTGACCAATAATATTTACTATATAAATAGAAACTATCTCTGATCTTCATGAGAAAGATGATGAAAAGGGATTTGGTTTTACACAAGAATTCTTGTAATCCACTTACTAGAAGGGTACTTCCCATCTCAGCAAGATTGTACTTGCTGGACAGATCCACTGATTGTATCCGTGTTGCCAAATTGAATACATATTTTTTGGGTTGTCACCTAACTTGAGCTCTATTCAAAAGGTTAACAGCTTCCCATTCTTTTCCTTCACTTTGTTCTTTTGATTTCCAGTGTAACAAATTCTCCAAATTTCCTTTTCACAGGCCTCTTCTTAGTCTCCTGGAAAGATTCCTATTCTTCTACTTTGTTTCCAAATATTGTCTGATGGTCTTTGGGATTTGGTACCTTTTTTTCTCTAAAGTCTTCCCAGTTGATTACCTGTTTTCATGAGTTATAGTTTTGTCTCTACAACTGTATGCTTCTCAGATTTTATATGTAGTCAAATCTTTTCTCTGAATCCATTTATTCATTTATTCAATAGAAAATTTGTTATCCCTTATGTACATGATGGTTTAGGTACCATTTTAGGCATAGTGAACAAAACAGAAAAAAATGTCTCATAGACACAATAATGGATAAAGAGAAGCAAAACACAAATAAATAACCAAATACATAGTAGGTCAGATGATGATAAGCATTATAAAGAATAAATTAGGAAAGGGGAAGAGAGAGTGTTAGTAGGAGAGATTGTCACAATTAATAATAGTAAAATAAATAAAGTTCTCACTGAGAAGGTAAACTTTGAGTAGAGATCTCAAAGAAAAGTGCCTGGGTATCTGGGAGAAGAATATTCCCATTAAAGAGAATTGCAAATACAAAAGTCTTAAGGGTGAGCATTATTCTGGGTCACCTTTTCAACCAGTAGGTTTGGATTTGAAAATTGGCTCAGATCTGGAAGCTGAGCAAGAAATTATGTATTTTTTTTTAATTGGGGCAACCACCTCAACTTGCTGCTTTTTTCCCCCCCTTAATTTTTGTAATTATTAATGTTAAGCATCATTCTTATTAGCTGTACCTTTATTTTGTCCTCAGGGACACCATGCTCTGTTAACCACATCCAAAACATTTGTATGTCAAGCACCCTTGGCTGCTCAACTCATGTTACCAGTCATTAATGACTGGTGCCCCTCCTACTAGGATATTCTTGATGGCCTTGATGAATGGTGTGTTCTCTGGGCCCTCTTATGGAACACAATCATAGATCCCCTTGCATTTTGAAATATAATCATTCCAGCATGCTTACTTCCCTCAGTCTCTTTGTCCTTGCCTCTATCATCTGCCAGAAAAGCACAGGGAATTGTACTTCAAAGAGGGTTGACTTTTAAGAGCCAACCCAAAAGTTTGCCCCAGTATTGGAAGTCCTTGTTAAGATGTTAAATTCCATATGTTAGGTGTTTCCAAATCAGTGAACTCTTGCTTATCTACTCTGACATTCTAGCCCCCGTCTTCAAACATCAACAAAATCTAATCCCAGGTGTACTTTTTGGCTTCTGCCACAACATACTAGCTAGTTCTAATAATCCTTCTAATAGTCTCTTTCCTCCTGTGCCAGGCTCAGCAGGTCATTAATTAGGTTATATTAGTATATAACCCTAGGTATTGGTTTGGCAGCCAGGAAGAGAGGTGGGGACATGTCTTGAGGGAAAGGATGTGTTGCCTTGTGGGAGGCAAAGTTTTGTCTATATTTCCACACCCACAGCTCAATCATCTAGCTGCTTTGAAGAAAACTTGGTAATGGACTCTGTCTGATAAAGCATTTGGTGAGCGTGTGTTCAGTTTCTGGCAAATTATATTTCATTTATTTGTGTTTCTAAAAGTAAATAGTTGACCTTTAAGTTGGAATAAAACATTTTCCACTGTAAAAAATTAAAAAATGAGGTGGTAGGCAAATGAAGTAAAACCACTGAACATAAAGTAAATATTATATAATGGAAGATATGTTCTTAAAAATTTAGTCCCCTATCAAAACACACATTACCATTGGTAGATATTTAAAAACTGGAGGCAGGCATGGTGGCACATGTCTGTAATCTCAGTGGCTTGGAGGCTGAGGCAGAAGGATCCCAAATTCAAAGCCAAACTCAGCAATAGTGAGGAGCTAAGCAACTCGGTGAGACTCTGTCTCTAAATAAAATACAAAATAGGGATAGGGATGTGGCTCAGTGATTGAGTGCCCCATAATCCCCACCCCATCTCAGCATTGGAGAATTGATACTGAAATAAAAACCAGAAAATATTGGTGAAAATTAGAGTTAGAAAAGTTATGGATTTTAGTTATATCTTATAAATACACACTTGAAAAAATAAGGCATATTTTGTTGTCTTTGTAATAATTCACACACAAAAGAACAGCATGATAAAAGATGAAATAAAGAGAAATCATTAGTTATGAACATATCCCTTCAAAATGCAGTAAGGCATAATTTAGCAGGTAATGAGACTCATCATAAATCATTTTACAAAGAATATTCCCTCATTTACAGAACTGTACTATTCTAATCATTTGACATTTAAATATGGTTTGCATCATCAATGAGATTTTCTACAAAGGAAAAAAATATTTTAATTTGCTTTTAACATATGAAGAAATGGAGGTATTGAGAAACTGTATGGCAGCTTTAAGGGTCACATAAGTCTGGATTGGAGTTATAATTGATTGCTGCTGACTTTCACACTTAATGTTTCCATGTATCAGAGAAATTTTACTTTTTAAATATTTATTTATTTTTATGTGGAATTTTAACCACAAAATATTAAAGTTGGAATGATTTTAAAGAGGATCTGCCCTTTTATAATTGAAGAAACGGGGATTAGGGAGACTAAGTGAACTGACTCTTACACAGCTAGTTTACTCATTTGACACCTGGGTTTGTTCTATGTTCTGGGTACTGTGTTCTTATTCATACTAACAAGTACTATTTTCTAGTTATTTTGCTAAATTCCAATGAACAATAATGATTTCTGACTCCCCAGGGACTCACAACTTGGTGAAGGAGATGGATATCTTAATGGATATTCGGAGAATTCATGCTATAGTTGATCAAAACTCAGAGATGGATTTTAATCAGGAATTTTTTCATTAATTTTACAGCATTATGGAGGTTTTTCTTCCCATTCTGCTTTTGTCTATTTAGAACATTTTAGATTATTTTCTTTCTACTAGAAGTCTTCCTGATACCACCAGTTTATATTTTTTGCTCCTCTTATATGCTATCATACTACTGTACTTTGTCTAACAACTTAACCTTTCCAGAAGAAACTCTTGATTTCCCTTTGGCTATCCTTTATAAGCTTTTTCTCATCTCTAACTTCTTCATTCTAGTCAATGGAAACATTAAACACCAAGGTTTCTCAAGTTAAACTCTGAGAAGTCATCTTTGACCATTAAGTCTCATTCTACCTCTAAATACAATATATTTACACTTCTTGCTTATTTCACTGTTACTTCTGTAGTCCAAGTTACCATTACCTCTTGCTTGGGATAGTTTAGTAGTTGCCTTATGTGTCTTCCTAATGCTATTTTTGCTCTTAAAATCTATTTTCAACACAGAAACTAATTTTTTTTTAAAAATGTAAATTTAATCATGTTATTTCCCCTGTTTAAAACCTTCCAATGACCTTTAATAGCTCTTAGGATAAAATTCATCTCTTTTGCTATGTTCTGCAAAACTCTAAACTACATATTTTTTTTACTGAGCTTACTTACTTCATCTTACTGACTTCTTTATTAGTTGTGTCAGGTTGTCCCCATCAGAAGGCTTTAAGACTGGTTCTTCAGTATGGGATATTGTGCCTCTAAATCTCTTTATGGCTAGTTTCTTCTCATCATTATGGTCTTAGTTAAACCACAAAGCCACCCAAACTATCTATTCTCATATTATCCACTTATCCTCTATCAAATTACTATTCATTATGTTTTAAATAGCACCTATCATCTATTTGAAATTATCCTATTTTAAAAAAAATTGAACCTTTATTTCTGAAACAGGATCCTTAATCCTCATTTACTGGCATATCCTCAGGGACTAGAACAGTGTCATGTACACTAATAGATTCTGATCAGTAATCATATCACACATTGTGCTATCAATAACTTAATTATTTTTTGTGAATACCACAAACTTTATAAGACGGGAGCCATGCCTGCCTTGTTCACTATCATATATTCAGATCTTAGCACATGCTAAAACTTAATATGTTTTGAATTAATGAATAATTGATTAATTCATTGACTGAGAGAGTCAATCATATCAGTGGTAAAGAGTTTGCCTACTATGCACAAGGCCCTGGTTCAATCCCAGGCTCCAGTGTTAAAAAAGACATAACACATGAGTGAGCAATAAATCTTTTTTATAAACTTTTGAGATTTTAGGATAGTATACTGCTGTAGCATAATCTATAACCTAGTAAACTTGACTGATATAGAAACAGAGAATAGTGAATATCTAGAGTTGAGAAGAGAGCTAAGGATATAATTCCTAGGAAATTTTAAAAGTGATTATAGGAAGAGGAGGTTATAAAAGGAATCTAGGCAGATTCCTCTGGTAAGTAAGCAATAAGGAAAAAGGGAAACTATCACAAAAGCCAAGGGAGAAATTATAAGAATGAAAGAGTGGTTAACAGTATAAAGTATTATAGAAAGTTTTAATAAATAGGGAATAAAAAGTGTTTTGGACTCTCCCCGCCAATAATAATTTATAGCTTTTGATGACCTCATGAAAGCAATTCCAGTTGAATGGCTAGGGAGGCTATTTAATTCCAGAGACAAGGGTAAAATTCATTATGCAAATACTGCTTCCTCTGTGATGACTATTCTGATCCTCCTCCAACCAGATATAAACTTTTCTTCTTTCAACTTTACTGTACTCACTACATTCTGTGCTCAGCATTTCAGTCTACTACCCTATTAGGGATACTATAATTTTATCATTAGATTTTCAAATGGAAGAAGGGAAAAGTTCATTATTAAGCAGTAATTTTTTTAAAAAAATTAATTATAAATGACCATTGGAGAAATCATAACTTTGTAAATGCAAATATATACTGATTAAGATATAGGTAGAATTTAGAGAACACACAGACCTTTTGCTTAAAATCACAGCATTTTCTGAGATGTGCAAGGACAATAAATATTTCCTTTAATTTGTGACTTATTTATTAGATGGCAACCTATTCTCACCTCATCTTTCTGTTAGTGCCTCACTTTCTCTCTTAATCTTCTCTCATTGAGATTTATTCCATTCTTTAAAAATGGCATCTTTTGCTATCCCATAAATCTTTCTTTTAAATTCTTTTTTAGTTGTAGAAGGACATAATGCATTTTATTTATTTACTTTTATGTGGTGCTGAGGATTGAACCCAGTGCCTCACACTATCTAGGTGAGTGCTCTACCACTGAGCCACAACCTTAGCCCTGCTGCTAAATCTTTTATATCTCACTCACTCATTGTATCTATATTTTACACCAATCTGAGTTTTGACTAATTCTTACTTTATCCCTTTTTCCCTTCTCGTCTTTTACTGAATCTCAAAATGTTGAGACTTAGGGATGATAGGCCTGTTTTAATCCAAGTTGCGATCGTAAAAGCTGAAAGAATAGAGCTTTACTGTTTATTTTTAGAATGTGTCAAAATGCCCGAGTAGTCAAAATGCCCCTGAAGCAAAGCAGCTGAGTCAAAAGACATGACAAGATGCCACTATGCTTCTCAGAGGAGCCTACTTGAAATCTTTCTGGTTTTAGTTTATACACCCAACTTATACACTTCATAGGATCACCTATAGCCCGTGTTTCATAAAATTGATAGCACCAGCTTCAGGAATCTCCATTTTATCTGCCAGTCTTTTATACTCATGATGAATGCCATCGTCCTCTTTTAATGCACTGTTAGACTAGGTGAGAATGTGTATGTTTACTCAATTTATTTCAATGTTGAAAAAAAGAATCATCACTATAATAACTTTGTTATAATTTAGAGATCCATGTTTTTAGAACTCAATTTTTAGCAATAGTCTATAACTAGAAATTGAGTATAAAGATACTATGGGCTTTTAAAAGTGTTTGCACTCTAAACTTTATGTAGCAAGTCAAAAAGCTGCATGAAAGCATATTCCTAGGAAAGTGAAAGGTAAAAGTCTGACTCATAAGAAAAATGTCTATTATAATATAGTAAAATAATTGGTGACTGAGAAAGGGAGGGAGCTAACATTATCTCACTTTTGCTCTGTGCCAGTCACCAGAAATATGCCCTCATTTAATACTTGTCATAGTCCTATAAAGGTTTATTCTATTTGTACAGATGAGGAAACTGAAACACAGCAGTTATTATGATTTGCCTAAGGTCATACAGCTAATACATAGAAACAAAAAAAGAGCAGACAATGGATGGGTAACAATTATTTTGTGGCAGATATGATTCTAAATGCTTATCAGTACTTTTCATCTTTACAGTATCTTGATGATGAAAATATTAGTAGCATCATTTTACAGATGTAGACATAAAAGCACAAATAAAATAAGTAACTTGCCTAAGACATAGTAAGAGACAGTGGTGATATTAAAATCTACAGTCTGATCTCAGAGCCTATGTTTTTGTCCACTAAAAATACCCCTATTTAGCACTCATGATCTTATTAAGAAGACAGGGCACAAACCTATAATTCCTATTATCCTTTATGCTAATATCCAGCCCTCCCTGCTTGTCTCCAGGAAATTTCCTCCTTACTTAAAACATTTGTTCATAAAATGAGGGTCTCTAATATGCAGTCTGTCTTCTTAACCATTACTCTACACTCTCTTGTGCTATGTAAACTTTTTGTTTCACATACAGCTTCTCTTTTAATATAAGCAATAAATCTGAAAATTTATCATGATCCTTAGGTTAAGAGTGGAGGGAAAAAACATTAAAGCGGTAAAGTTACTTGCTTAAGTTTATATGGTTAACATATGGAAGATCTGGAAGTCAAAGCTAGATTTGAGTCATACATATATATGTGTGTGTGCGTGCGTGTGTGTGTGTGTGTGTGTGTGTGTATAAAGAGAGGGGGGGGAATGTAAAATGGCACACTATTATGAGATAAACTTTAACACTTCCTTGTAAAATTAAACATGCAGTTACCATATGCCCACACAAAATCCTTTATATGAATGTTGATCGCAGTTTATTTTTAATAGACGAAATCTCACATCAGCCCAGTTGTCCTTTGAAAGTGAATAGTTAAACAATCTGGGATGATTCCATACCAGGGACTACTACTCAGCAATAAAAAGAAATGAAATATTGATATACACAATAACTTGAATGATTTTCTAGGGAATTATGCTGAAGGAAAATGGCTAATACCAAAAGGTTTCTTACTTTAGGATTCTATTTATATACATTTTGAAATGACAACATTTTAGAATTAGAGGATAGATTATTAGTTGCCATGGCTTATGGATAGAGGTAGGGATAGGCTTATTAATGGGAATGGGCAAAAAGAATCCTTGTATTGATTCAGCTATTCAGTATCCTGTGTGATTGAGGATAGGGCCACTATGTCATCTGTTGCATATCTTTAATGCTTAGCAAAGACCCTCAGCACACAATAGATACTCAATGGAACTGGTTTTATGTAATGATTTTGCTATATTAGTTCAAATAAATTCATGCTTCATTTCATATGGATTTTGGGGGGAGCTAATATATAAAACATATCATGTGACCTTTCTTAGAAAATATAAATAACAATATCATTGTTTTGTCATTATAAAAAGTTCTATAAAATAGTAATAGATAAATAATAGCTTAGTACAGAACCAATTCTAAATATTGCAAAAAATATGGCAGTTTGTTATAGAAGAAAAAAGACGTGGGCAGAAATTCTCTGTAACATGGTTCAGTTCAAATGAAACCTTCCTTATTAGCCTAGGTGGAAATAATTGTTCCCTCAATTAAAATCCTTTAGCTGATCACGCATAACTTCTAGCATGGTATTTATCCCAATGGATAATACTTTTTATTAATTTTTCACTTTTCCTTATAATGCATTAAGAGAGAAAGAAATGGTTTATTCTTCTCACCTCCAGTATCTAGGGTCCACCACAGTGCCTAGAGTAATTATCATAAATATTAATGAGAGAATGAATGCATGATTAAAAATATGTGACTATAAAAATACACACACACACACACACACACACACATGCACACACACCTTCGTGAATTTGATGCAGACTAAGTGGTTCTTTTATTCAATAGGAAAGAAAACTGTAGGAACAAGAAACTAAGAGAATTGCTGGATTTTTAATATCTTACCCAATTAATTTTTTTAAATGCATGTTTGTCTTCTAGAAATTAAAAAATTAAGACCAATTATTCTAAGCTAAAGATTATTTTTCTTTTTAAAATATTGGTTTTCTTTCTTGACTGAATAACATTTTCATTATAAAAAAAGAAAAAATAATTTTCAGAAAGTTTTCCTGGTTCAGTGTTATGATTTTCAGTCTAGTCCCTTTAAAAGCTGACTGCAGTTACATGCATGAAATTTTCCTAGAACACAGCATTTAATGATAAATATTATGCTATTACAACTGTCCTATTTGTACCAAACTCATGTGTGACATGAGGTTAAATCTGACCCACCAAGTATATATTTTGGGAGCTTTTTATAATGCAGAATTGTTAAATTTTCTTTTTTATAATTTATTTCATAGAACATTCTGAACATCTTCCCATGTTGTGTAAATTTTTTAAAATTGAATTTTTAATTCAGAATATTGTGTTCAAGAGCTATATAATGATTTTCATAACTATAATGCTATTGTAAGATAATTAGATTTTTCCAATTTTAACACATTAAAATAATACCATAATAAAAATTTTAAATCATATTGATATTTTCCCTCTTTTGAATTATTTTCTTAATATAAATTACAGAAAGTAGGATTGCTAGGTCAAAATATATAAGTATTTTCATGGCTCTTGCAATGTATTTAAAAGTTATAATCTCCAGTGTTGTTTTCAATTTAAAGTGTTACCAATAATATATGAGTGCACTAATTTTACCCTATCCTCAAAAGCATTGGTTATTAATATTTAAAGGTTGATTATTTATGATATGTGTTTCTTTTATGGTAAAATTTCTAGTTATATCCTTGTTCTTTTAACTGTTGGCACATCTATGTTGTTTTAATATGCAATATTTAAGCGAACTCTTTGGAAATCATAGCTATTAGTTTTTTGTAGTTTATGAAGTATGTAGCTTCCAACTCTATTGCTTTTCTTTTTATTTCAGTATTTTTATTTTTTATATTTTTAGTAATCAGTTTTCAGATTTTATGTATTTTTGGGGGGTAAGGTTCTTTCTTTCAAATCTTAGAAAATATCTATCAAAAGATCTGGAAATAGTCTATTCTGTTTTCTGTAATGTGTAATTACAGAAATAATCACCCTCCACCCCTGATTTATCAGGGAAGGCATGTATTTATTTATTTATTGTTTTGTGTGCTCTAGAAAAACCAGTAGGTAAGGACAGCCATGGTAAATATCTAAATCAGTTCAGGGTGCTATAATAGAATACTTGGGTGGATTAATCAACAAAGATTTATTTAAACACAATTCTAGAGGCTAGGATCTCTAGGATTGAGGTGACAGAAGTTTTAGCATTTGGTGAAGGCATTCTACTTGGATTGTAGAGGACTGTTTTCTTATATTTTCATATTGTGGAGAGGAGAGAGAAAGTGAGTGTTTTTTTGTTTCTTTCTTATAAGGGCACTCACTCATCATACTTGTGAGGGCTTCACCTTTATGACCTAATTTCCTCCCAAAGACTCTGTTTTCTAGTACCATCACATTGGGAGTTGGATTCAGCATGTGAGTTTTTTGCGGGGTAGAAACATTACTCCACAACAGAAACAAATAGACAAGGACCAGAGTTGGTTACATATTTATTTATAGGTTTCCACTACACCTTACTGCTTGTTCTTGAGTGTGTTTCTCATCCTCATAATTTTCTGTGTCCTTTAGACATGTCCTCATTATTTGAGAACTTACTTTCTGTCACAGCAGCATGTTCCAGGTTCTGTTTTACAAAACAGACAGGGAAAAGATATAAGTCTCTTTGAATTCTTCAGTGTTTTGCACCTAGGAGATGGTGAAGAAATACTTTATAAGTGAAAAGAAGGAATACATTATTTACATAAATTGCAGATGCACAAATGTTTTTATGTATGAATCTAATCGTTCTTTTCATAAAGCCTGGGTCAAGAAAAAGTCTGCAGATTTTTTTTTCAGGAAAATAAAATAATTTTTTAAATGAAAAAGTATGAAATGAGAAATTTTGTTATTTAATTTTAAATTATTTATTGGTACCTACTATATTCCAAATATTTTATTTAGCACTAAGGATACAACATTGAGCAAAATGGTTACAGCCTTGGTCTTATGTCGTTTACAAGCTACTAATTAATAAATAGGTACCTGCAGAAATACTCATAATATCCGATGTCAGTCTTTAGCTCCATTTTCCTTTGTTGGCATTCTATCAAAGACAACATGGGAAGTCAATGAAAAAAATAACAAAACATATTTAGAAAGCCTATACTCTGTAATCATTATGCTAGAACCTCATCTTTGACTGGAATTTCAAAAGTATACAAGAAATGCCTTTCTTATTGTCATAAAATTTTTCAGCTAGTTGGATAAGACAAATCTACTAGTATAACACAATAGAAAGAATATAGCCTTATAGTTTAAAAATAAAGTTTGAATTTCAGGTCTGCTTGTTTTTACTTCTTGATACCTCATCAACTTTGAGTAAATTACTTAATCTCTCCGAGGTTAATAATACCTAGTGCATTGTGACTCACAGGTAGAACACTTGCCTAGCATATGTGAGGCACTGCGTTCAATCCTCAGCACTACCTATAAATAAATGAATAAAATAAAGGTCCATCAAGGTCTTTAAAAAAAAATCACCAGAGGAATAACCTGTGTTGATTTGATCAGGCCTGGAAAAAGGGATAGGGCGTAATTTAAACATGATTGATTTAGACTACTCAGAGCTCAAATTGGACTCCTAAAACACTTTGGTGCTACACAGTGAGGAAAAAGGAACAAACTTGGGGAAGGAGCTTTTGGTTTTAGCTTTGAAATATTTAAAGCTTTTGAAGAGCAAGAAAGGGTATAGAGTCATAGGGGTAGAAGTGGAGGGTTTTTCTTACATAGTACAGTATGAGTAAGCAATTGATTGCTTTCTTATTCTTCTTAGGTTAGGCTGGAATTAGAATTCTCATATTCCTATATGAATATTTCTACTATGAGGCTTAAATTATTATTTTCTTCATTATGACTTCTCACTCCCAACAAATTTATAATGTATAATTTTACAGGTCTATCTAGTGACAAAATGATTAGCAGTTTCCATGCTGAAAATGTGGATGTATACATATGACTGGTGCTCACCATCATAAGGAGACACAATTTATATTATAGATTGTGAAACTATAGAAATTAGTGATATAAAAACAGTTATGTTGATGTGCTTTTAAAAAAATTTGTTTTTTATGGAGGTAGAGAATGAATCCAGGGCCTCACACATCTAGGCAAATATTCTACCACTGAGTTACACCCCTAACCCTATACTTTTAAAAGAAAAATATGCCAGACTAACATTTCAACAAATATGTCAATATTCTATTATACCTTCTTTTAAACATTCATGTTCTTTTGTATTACAAGAGCTTCATAGATTCCTCTTGTGTCTTGGGGTCCAGTTAAATGTCAATTTTATTTTCTTCATTTCCAAGCTTTTATGTAGAGGTACATACATACCATGTGCTACATTATATTAGTCTTGGTCATTTCTTCTTTCCCACTGTTCATCCCCCTTTGTACTTATTTTCTTTAGACTTCTACTTTTCTGTGTTCTGCTTTGAATACTGTTGTCTCAACACTTTTACTTAAATTTCCCCTCCACTTTATTTTTCTTCTCTTTCTAGTGAGATGAGTTATGTCTGCCTTCTCACAGGCCTACTAAGTGTAAGAAGTTTTGCCCTGGAATCAAAGTTGCTTCATCTAATGTGGCTTAATTTTTTGTCAGATTAAAGTGGCTATCAGCTGAAGAGTGACAATAATGAGCACCAACATGCTCCAAATGATTGTGTCTTGATTTGTTAGTTTTTATAATTACTGCCATTAGAGTATGGGTAAAACTCTTAACATAGACTTCTTCCAGCCAGGTTAGGAATCCTTCCCCTATACATAGCATTCACTGCACCATAGTGTAACTTTTTGTTTAATTTGACTGGGAGTTTCTTGAGGGTTAAGACCATATTTTCTTAAAATACATTTTCAGCATTTATCACAGTTCATGTTTATGACAAGTACTTTATTCATTAAATATACATTAAGCAGAGCTGCTGGTGTAGAGTTTGACATGTTTGTACTATACAACCTTAGGGGATACCTCTAGTATCAAACACATTTTAAATTTGTATATTCCTTACAATTTTTGGCAGAGGGTAGTAAGGTATATAGTTATAAGAAAACTATTATGATAATTTCCCAACTAATGAAAGTAAAGTATTTTGAGAAAGAGGTACTTTTAAAAAATTTTAGTTTACCAAAAAGTGCCTTATGAGTACTGACTAAAATTTTTAGTTTAGTAGTCAGTAGTCCTGATTTTTACTTAATTTATATTTATCAACATTCTATTTCATGAGAATTACATTTTTTAAATCTTGCTTAAGGTAAATATTTTAAGGAGATGAAATACTGTGTATCTTTTATAAAAACTGAAGTTCTGATTCTCATATTGGGAGGAAATTCCCCTTATATCTTGTTATTTTTAATTTACAGTTTCTTCCTTGTTTTAATTAATTTGCCAACTTTTTATTCCTTTCTGACGTGTCAATCAGTATCACAATAATAGTTTATTTGAGCATATCCATATCAATAGGGCTAAGAATAAAGTTTGTTAATATTCTATACTATCCCATAACCAAACCCATATCAGCCCACATAAACATCGCTATCTAGGATCAAATTGTGCTTTTGTCTGAAAGCTGGAATCCTATTATATTCTATCACAATTCTTTTTATATTGGTGCATAATAATTATATAGAATAGTGGGTTTAATTGTGGCATATTCATACATGAATGTAATATAATTTGATCAGTTTCATTCTCTAATACTTTTCCTTACTATTCTCTCCTCCTTCCCCCAGCCTCTTCTACCCTAATAGTCTTCCTTCTGCTTTCATGACATCTTCTCCATGTTCCCTTTCCCTCTAGCTTCTACATATAAGAGAAAACATTTGATATTTGTCTTTTAAGTTTGACTTATTTCACTTAACGTGAAATATTCCTGATCTATCCATTTTCCTGCAAACTACATAATTTCATTCTTCTTATGACTGAATAAAATTCCATCATGTATATGTATCACATTTTCCTTATCTAGTCATCTGTTAATAGATATCTAGGCTGGTTCCTTAATTTGGCAATTATGAATTGTGCTGTGATAAACCTGGGTATGCATGAATCTCTTAAGTATGCATGAATCTCTTAATTCTTTTCAATAAATACTGAGGGGTGCTATAGCTGGGTCATATGTTAGTTCTAGTCTTAGTTTTTTGAGGAAATTCCATACTGATTTTGTAGTGTCTGTACTAATTTACATTTCCACCAACATTGTATAAGATTTTATTTCTACTACATCTTCACCAGCATTTACTGTTATTTGTATTCTTAATGATTGCTATTATGACTGGAGTTAGATGGAATCTCAATGTAATTTTGATTTACATGTCCCTGATGACTAAAGATGTTGAACATTTTTTTCATATAATTGTTAGCCATTTGTATTTCTTCTTTGGAGAAGTATCTGTTCAGTTTATTTGCCCATTTTTTGAATGGGTTATTTGCTTTTTGAATTCTTTATACTTTTAAGGTATTAATTTTTTGACAGAAAAATAGCTGGCAAAGATTTTATGTCATTTTATAGACTCTGTCTTCATGCTGTTAACTGTTTGCTGTGTAGAAGTTTTTAAATTCAATGTCATCTCATTTATTGATTCTTGATATTGTTTCCTGAGCTAAGTTAGTAAGTCATTGCCTGTGCCTATATATTGAAGTATCTCCCCTATGTTTTCTTCTTACACTGTAAAGTTTCTCCAGCATTTCTGTCTTTTCTCAGGATGTTTTAGCTATTCTGGGTCTTCTGTTCCTCTGTATTGATTTTTCTAGTTCTGTGAAAAATGTTATTGGTCCTTTGTTGGTGATTAAATTGAATCTATAGATCATTTTGGTAATGTGGCCATTTTAATGGTTTTAACCCTGCCTATCCATGAACATGGGAGGTCTTTTTTTGGTATTTTAAATTTTATTTTTATACAATTAATGTACAATAAGTAGAATATATAAAAACTGTATAATTTTATATTTTTTCACATATTCATGCATTTACAAGATGTTCATCATAAAAAGATACAAAACACGTTTTTCACTCCCACAATTTTCTGCATTCTTTCAATGACCCTTCCTTCCTCTCCTTTGTCTTTTCATAAGAGTTGATTTATTTTCTGTCCCTAGAGATCATTCTATTATGTGCTGGATCTGTTTATATATATTTCACCACAGAAAAGTAAGTTATTTTTATTTATTTATTTATTTATATTTTATAGATTTTTTTGTTTTATTATTATTTTTTATATACACAATAGTGGAATGCATTACAATTCTTATTTCACATATAGAGCACAATTTTCCGTATCTCTGTATATAAAGTATGTTCACATCAGTTTATGCCATTATACATGTACTTTTTTTTCTGCATTACAATTCTTTTTTTAAAAAGTGTTTTTCTAGTTGTGGATAGACCTTTATTTTATTTCTTTATATGTGGTGCTGAGAATCGAACCCATTGCCTCACATATTCCAGGCAAGTGTGCTACCGCTGAGCCAAAGCCCCAGTCCCTGTAATTCTTAATACACATATATACCACAATTTTTCATATCTCTGTTTGTATATAAGGTATGTTGATATCCAATTCAAGTCTTCACACATGTACTTTGTATAATGATGACCATCACATTCCACCATCTTGCTAATCCCCTTCTCCCTCCCTTTCCCTCTTATCCTTCTTTCCTATCTAGAATTAATCTAATCCTCCCATGCTCTCCCTCCCTACCCCACTATTAGTCATCCCCCTTATATCAGAGAAAATATTTGGCATTTGTTTTTTGGGGATTGGCTAACTTTACTTAGTATTATCTTCTCCAACACCATCCATTTACCTGCAAATGCCATGATTTTGTTCTCTTTTAATGCGGAGTACAATTCCATTGTATATATATGCCACATTTGAAGGACATCTAGATTGGCTCCACAGTTTAGCTATTGTGAATTGAGTTGCTATAAACATTGATGTGGCTGTGTCCCTGTAGTATACTGTTTTTAAGTCCTTTGGGTATAGTCTGAGAAGAGGAATAGCTGGGTCAAATGGTGGTTCCATTCCCAGATTTCCAAGGAATCTCCATAATGCTTTCTATATTGGCTGCACCAATTTGCAGTCCCACCAGCAAGGTATTAGTGTACATTTTTCCCCACATCCTCGCCAACACTTATTGTTGTTTGTTTTCATAATAGCTGCCATTTTGACTGGAGTGAGATAATATCTTAGAGAAGTTTTGATTTGCACTTCTCTGATTGCTAGAGATGATGAGCATTTTTTCATATATTTGTTGATTGATTGTATATCCTCTTCTGAGAAGTGTCTGTTCAGGTCCGTGGTCTATTTGTTAATTGGGTTATTTGTGTTTCTGGTACTTAGCTTTTTGAGTTCTTTATATACCCTAGAAATTAGTGTTCTATCTGCTGTGTGAGGGGTAAAAATTTACTCTATGGGAAGTCTTTTCATATTTTAATGTCTTCTTTAATATCTTTCATCAGTAATCTATAGTTTACCTTGTAGGCATCTTTCTCCTTAGTTCAGTTCCTTTAGTCATCCACCTCACTGAGTATCTGTTCTCTAGCTATTTTGATTCATAAATGCAGAAGAGCGGGGCATGTAGCCAATTTCTGTGTCACCATCTTGCCTCTATCCATCCCAGTTCTTTTCTCCAGTATGATGTGTATTTAATTGAGCAGCTCCATATATCTAGTGATAATGGACAACATTTATTGATTAACTCCTATGTTATTGGCACTATTATAAGTGTTTTTAGGTACTTTTGTTCTTTCCATTTTGTAGATGAGAGAAAACATTAGCACATAGAGTTTAAATAATTTTTTGAAGGTAAGAAAACTGTGGCAAAATTAGAGTTCAAGCCCAACACCTTGTATTGTTTTTCCAGAACTATGTATTTCTTCCGTTGTCATTATCCTTGACAACATTAATCAGAATTATGAAAAGTACTTTCAATAATTTTAAGCATATAAATGTGACTAAACTACAAATGCTAAAACTGTTGCCTTCCAAGATCTATTCAACTGCTTACTTATAGGCAGTTTTTTTCTATATCAATAGTAGTTCTTCTCTTAAGTAGCACTTGGACTGTAAGTAACAGCAAATGTTTATATGATACTTTGTAAGTTAATCTGTGCAAATACCTTGATACAGATTTTGCATATTCCTCATTTTAGAGAGGAGAAACTGCCCAAGGTCAGATAGCTAAAGTGGCTCCAGAAGCCTTTGAGCCCAGGTAAGATGGGTACAGATTCCAAGTGATTAAATAACCTTTGTATTTTGTGGGAAACATAGTTTATACAAACTAAGACTTAGAAGGCCTGGAATCTTGTCTTTTCTGCCTGTGAGATGTGGGGCTAATAACTCTATATACTAGTTTTCTCCTGTGTAAGATAAAGAATCTGACTTAACCAATATGTATATTCAAGGTGGTCAGTCTATGAAGAGTAAAAAGTCATGGAAACATCACATCTACACAAGCCCTCTTGACCAACAACTAGTGATGAATCTTTGAGCAATGCATTAAATTTATCAAATAATAATTTTCTTTGTAAAATGGCAGAGGGGTTGGAGGGGAAGGGAGAGGGCATGGGGTTATTAATGATGCTGGAATGTGCTGATCATTATTATCCAAAGTACAGGTATGAAGACACAAATTGGTGTGAGTATACTATGTATTCAACCAGAGATATGAAAAACTGTGCTGTATATATGTAATAAGACTTGTAATGCATTCCACTGTCATATATAAATAAAGAATTAAAAAAGTACCCCCCCAAAGTAAAATGGAAATAATAACCTCTATTCCTCACCAAGTTGTAAGGAAAACTCAGTGCAAAAACATTATGATGCTATTTAATATTTCTATATACTAATTATATAATGTATTATTATACAAGTAATAATATATTTATTATAGAATTTAAAAGGCTAAAAAATATACCAAAAAGAAATGGAGAAACACAAATATTTTTTACCATTCAGAAATAATCACTAATGACATTTTGTTGTGGTGCATAGCTGTTCTAGTCAGCATTTTGCTGCTGTGACTAAAAGACACAATGAGAATACTGTTAAAGTTTATTTGGGAGAACTCACAGTTTCAGAGATTTCAGTTCATAGATAGCTGGCTCCATTCCTTGGGGCTCAAGACAAGACAGAACATCATACTAGAAGACTGTGGTGAAAGGAAGTGTCTCACATGATGATCAGAAAGCACAGAGAAACTCCACTAGTCAGATACAAAATACATACCCCAAAGGAATGCCCCAGGGACCCACCTCCTTCATCTATATCTTACCCGCCTTCAGTTACCACTCAGTTAATCTCATCAAGGTATCAATTCACTGATTGGGTTAAGGCTGTCATAATGCAATCATTTGTTCTCTAAACCTTGCTTTGTCTCATACATGAGCTTTTGGGCAAAACTCACATCCAAACCATAACAATAATTCTATCTATTTTTCTCTTATGGGTGTGTAGCCTTTCCTGTCAGTGCCCCAGCCTTACCCTCAGATATGTTACAATGTGCCCCACAGCAGATGCTTGCTTTTCTCTGCCTGAGGACTTTTTTCAAGAACCACAGAAGGCCATTCTGCTTAGGAAAGACAGAGACAAGCTGGAATTGTATGGAAATTATCCCCTTTCATGGGTAATGTATAATTCATGGCTGTTCTGATTTGGAGTACAAATATTATTCCATCTCCCTTTTTCCTTGGGTAGGACAATTCTGTGTTCTAGCTTGTTTTCCAGAGCCTCCCTGCATAATTAAACTCCAGTTGTTCACTATAGTGGCTGTTTTGGTTGCATATCCTTTATATGCTGGCTTTCCTTGCATGTCCTTTTTCTGACATTCCTGATACTGTTACTGTTTTCCCTAATAAAAAATATCATACTGTGGTCTGCTTCTAAGGGAAACTCACAGTAAGACGTGAAAGGAAGAGTCTAACACATAGAAGTTTTCAATGTGTCTCTTAAAATTCTTATTTTACTTAAGAGGAAAGCTAGGCTCAGGTAACTTTTACATGGGAGGAATCCTAGGCATAGATATGTAGTTGAGTCAAAATTTTGCCCCGGCTTTGACTGTATATATTGAGTTTTGACCCTTATTCTTAAAGAAGGAATAGCAATTCTGTTGTGTCCATGAATATACTCATTAAGAACAACCTCCTATTTCTATCCTACTACTGCTTTTACTATTTTTTATCATGTAGGTCATACCACATTACTCCTCTGCTAAAAAATTTTTGTCAAAAATTTCCATTAACTTTGGGTAAAACCGAGTACTTGATCCTAAAAGATCATACATGATTTGGCCTTTCTACCTACTTTACCTTTTGACATCATGTCCTATGATTTCCACCTCTCTCTCTTCTCTGGGCATACTGGCCTCTTAATTTTTCCTATGTGCTGCTAGGAGTACCCTTGCCTCAAGAGCCTTTGCATTGGCTTTTCTAGGTTCTTCCATATTTACAAGGCTCATTTCCTTATATTATTCATATTTTTCTTTATGTTATCTATTCATTGAGGCCTTTCTTCTCAATCCTATTTAAAACTGTATTTCTCCTGTGACTATTTCCCATGTTCCCATTTTCACTTCTTTATTTTCCTTTATAGCACTTACTTTTATACTCCATATTTCACCTTTTAAAATTATTTATTGGACTGGAATATATGTTCTGAAGGAAGAGAAGTTTTCATTTTATTTACTTTACCATGTTTCTAGTGCCCAGAACAGTGGCCTTGATAAATATTTGTTGAAGAATGAATGAATAAAAATAAAGCTAATTGGTGGTGTTGTTTTACATATAAAATAGTCTTCTTGAATCTAAGCATTTCCTTTTTTGGCCCTCCCCAATCAACTTTATAGTTCAGCCACTGAAATTGTAATTGGGTCTTCTGTCTCAGCAATGTGATAACACATCACAACAGCTGCTTGGATTTAAGAAGGATGTTTTGATACGTTGTCCAGTGCTGTCGAGTGTGCTTTCAGTATTCTAATTTGTTTTGGGTTTTAAGAGTTCCTTTGAGAATTTCTTCCACTTCCCTAGAATGCTGACTCTTAGACTATCTTATGTAGCTTGACTTATTTTTCTCAGTGATATTTATCTCAACTTATTCAAGCACCTTACTTTTTTCCTTTTTTTTCTCCCTGTCTCTGTCAGAAAGAATTTATTACACTTCCATCTGGTTTCTCATTCTCTTATTACAAACAATTGGATATAATTGTTTAATGGTCTCATGAATAAGTTTTCCATTCAGAATCTAAGATTTGACATACTCTTTCTATATGTTGTGTAACTCTATAATTGAAGAACAAATTGTGTGGAAACTCTGTATTGCCTACAACCTATGAGGTACAATTTATTGTGGTGATTAGATGATAACTGTTGATTTCAAATAACTATATTCAATTTAATTTTCCCCATAAAAATGAAACACACTTAGATCACTTAAATGAGTACCTCGATCGTACCTCTTGATAATAACTTTAAATCATAACTTCAGATCTGTCTCCTTCATGGGGCTTTGTCTGATTCACTAAATATAATTTTTTATCTGTTTCTACAATTTTGAACTTAGTCTTTTACTTCCATTTCTCATTGTAGTAACAATTACTTACAGTTCAGATTCAGATAAATTATGGTTGAGTCTAAGATTGCAGTGATTAGCTCTGTAACCTCAAATAAGATGTTTGACTTCTCTAAACCTCAGTTTCCTTATCTATAAAATAGGAATAACAATAATTCCTACTTTATTGAATTGTTAGGTTACTAACAGTGTTGAAATAATTAGCACAGTGTCTGGTAGATGGCAAGCATTCAGTACACAGTAACTTTTTTAAAAATATATGTACGCAAAATACATTGTGCTAGTAAGAAATGATCTGCATGTGCTTCTCCATTTTCCATATGAACTTTCATTTTCTGCTTTGCTCTTTAGCTCTTTTTAGGTCTCTGTTATTAGGTGAGATTATTATTAAACAAATAATTCACAGAGGACAAAATTTTATGCATAGGGACTTCTTAGCTGTGTTGCATATTTTTGCTTATTACTTGTTTATTCCTTGGAGACTGTGTCACTTCTTTATCTAAGTTAAACTTATTGAGCCATGGAATGTTAGAACATTCTATTTAAATCTTTCATTTTACAAAAGAAGACTTAAAATCTAGTATGCAAGAGGCATATCTTGGATTGAGCATTAGTCTAATGATCATAACAATGTTAAACAATATTATCTGTACTCATGGGCACTCAGGGAATTCTCAGTGCCTGACCAAATGGAAGGTAATTCAGTAAAGTTTTTCTTTTTCTTTTTTTAAAACCATTATATTAGTCATTAGTCATTGTGTTCCCAACTAGAGGGAAAAATATAATTTCTAGGGAATCTCAAATCTAGAGACTTCTGATTTCTTTACTCTTTGCTCTTGATCTTGGCCAAAAGGTGAAGAACTGATCTTTACATTCTGAATACAGTTAATTTGAAAGTATAAACTATTATAAGAGTTGTTTTCTATTGTAAATATGATCAATGTTTTTAATCAGAGAAATGAAAATCAAAACTATGTTAAGACTTTATCTCACCTCAGACATAATGGGTATTATCAACAAAACAAAAAAGACAAAACAAAGACCACTGAAAAATAACAAATGCCAGCAAGGATGTGAGGAAAACACTGTTGGTAGGAATGTAGATTAGTACAGCTACTATGGAAAATGGTATGTAGGTTCCTCAAAAAAGCAAAAATAGAAATATGACAAAATCCAGCTCTACCAATCCTGGAAATACATTTGAAGGAAATGAAGTCAGCATACAAAAAAGATACCTTCATACTCATATTTATTGCCACACTATTTGCAGTAGGATATATAGTCAGTCTAAATACCTGTCAACCAATGAATGGATAAAGAAAATATGGCGTATTGCCATGACCTGCATGGTTGAACCTGAGAAACCTGAGAGAGGCAATGGGGGATTAAGAAAAACACTTACACAAGATACAGAGACTGCTGAGAGCCATAGCCAAGTAGGAATGACGCATGGCATTTTAGTTTGAAAGGTGACCCTGCTCAGGGATTAGGGTGGCTCCAGGTTTAGGGTGGATCCTGCTGGAATAGGGCAGCTCCAGGTTTAGGGTGGATCCTGCTGGAATAGGGCGGCTCCAGGTTTAGGGCAGATCTTGCTGGGATTAGGGCATATCCTGCTGCCTCAGGCACCTGCTCCTTGAGTTCCCATTGAGTTCTCACGGGGTTCTGAGAGAATTGGTACACAGAGCCCGGTGGAGGGAGTGTATTCCCAGGTAGTGTGTGTAGAGTGCCGGTGAGAATTCGGGAATAAAGAGTTGCTGTTTGAGTCTACAAGGCTTTGTAGTGGCTCGGTTATTTTGTGCCCAGCCAGACTGGCAAGAGACAAAGTTGGGATCAGGTGGAAACACTGCACTCTGATAAAGATCTGAGTACAGAAGTGGGCCCAGCAAGTTTGTTTATATAGGTTCTCATAATCAATAACTTAAAGACTAGAGAGGAATTGTTCTTTGTGCACAAGAAAGTTCCAGGGCTAGAAACATTTATGTAGTTTTTCTACTGTTGCAATGTTAGGAGCTTCCTGCAGCACTTAGGAAGTCCATTGTCTAAAGTTACTGTTAAATGGGCAGGCTTGGAAGTAGCAGCACTGGTGAAACATTGTGCTTATCTTGTCATGCTCAGAATTCTTCCATCCTGGGAGCTTTGTGCCTGAGAGCAAGGTGGAAACTGATAAGACACAGAGCCTTTTTGGGTGAGGGGTGCCACCATAGCAACTGGGCATCCTGTTCCCTTACACAGAAACATTTCCAGGCTGTAGGCACACCATAGCCATGAAGCAATCAAGGACCCCAAATCTCAGTCACTGCTCTCTACAGTATATATACACGATGGGGTATTTACCATACAGAATGAAATCTGTCATTTGCAGGAAAATGAATGAAACTGGAAGATAGCATGTTAAGTGAAATAAGTGAAACACAGAAAGACAAGTATCATATGTTTTCTCACATATGTGGGAACAAAAAAATTGATGACTTGGAAGTAGAAGAGGAACTATTAGGGAAAGGGATGGAGATGAAAGGAAGGAGAGAGAGTGGGGAGAACAATAGAGGGTAAAAGGGAGGGTGGATATGATCAGAAAAATCATATATGCATTTATGGAAATTTCACATGCGACTCATCAATTTGTATAATTAGTATGCACTAATTATTATAATTTAAAAGAGTTCTTTTCATAGACTCTCAGACACCTCAATTGCTGTGTGATATTTTCTAATGGATGTGGAAAGTGACCACTAAAAATATTTTGAGGGTTAAGAGACAGCATGTAAAACTGGAAAGAGCAACTTGATACAGAGTACAAATACTGATATTCAGATTTTAATGACATCTGTGTTGAGATCACATTTGACAGCACTGATATCTGTTGTTTTTGACACTCTTTTTTTCTTGATTTCATAACTTTTCTTGATTCTCCTGTAAATAGGTACCATCCTGTTCTCTCCTTACACTCTGCTTCATTCTAACTTCTATGCTACAGTTCTGCAAGTGTCTCTATTTGTCTACAAACCACACTAGACAGCAAGCCTTATAAAGAAACTATCATATCAATCGTTATTCCCTGGCACTGACATTGATTGGTCCACAGTAAGTGATTAATAATAATGGAATAATCAGAGTAGCTGGATAATTTTAGAATAAATAAATTCTTATTTTTTTCAGTTTCCTTTGATGTTTTCTCTTCAATTAATCCATTAAGTAGTAGAATTTCTAAGGCCTGGATCTTTGTCTTTTGAATTTGCCTTCGGGTACTCTTCTTGTGTCCATATTTGCCAGTGTTCTCAGATGCTTATCTCTACTAGTCTCTCTCCTAAACTCAGACTTTTATTTCGTACTATCTTCTGTGTATCTTTATCTGGAACTTAGCCTTTTTTCCTAATGCAGACTAAGTTAGGGTCTGCAGATCTTCTCTTTTCTTTAAACAATTGAAGCTAGTTTTTTTTTTTAACTTTAAACATTTCTTAGAACTTTTAAAATTTTAAATGTACAAATTTAGAGGTTTGGTTTTATGTGGTTTTACTCTTCCACTCCCAACAAATCCCAAGATTCATCAGATCCTGTTCCTTTTTACTACAAAAACGTATTTTGAATTTATCCCTCTCCTCTGTCTTGACTGCCATTATCTTATTTCAGGACTCTTGTCTTCCATTGCCTGGTGTCTTGCAAAAGCTTACAGCATTTCATCCAGTTGCTATCACTTCTTCCCACTGCAGTTTGTCTTCTTTATATCTACTAGAGGTATCATTTTTTTTTGGCAAGAAACAGGCTTATCCTGCTTAGAGTTCTGTCGATTCTCACTCTCTTCTTTCACAACCTGGTATTAACCTCCTTTTCTGGATGCATTTTCTTTATACCTCCCATACGAATGCTAGACTCAGATCACACTGCAGTGTCCTTCTATGCTTTATGCTGCTATCCTTGCCTTCCTATTTACCTGCTATACTCTTCTCAGCTTTCTCTACACAGTTTACACATTACTTCTCTGTGAAGCTGTTCCTGAATATTTTAGCACTCATCTTTATTAGCACTTTTTTCATTTATGTTGTGAGAATAGAGAAATGGACTTGTTTTGTTCTTAAATAGCTAGACCTTATTCAGTGATTTGTTTATCAATAAATGTTATGAATGAATAAGGTAATGACTGAACATTGTTATATTTTCTCAGCTTTTTGAGAACCAAAGAATGACTTTAACTACCTTTAGTGCTAAACCAGAGATGCTCAACACATTTCAGTGTATTTTGGCGGGGTCAAGGCCTGACATCTGTTGCAGGTGGCACAGACATTGATGTTGTCTTTTGCTGTCACTCACCTGCTGTGTGTTGCTTTAGTTCCCCAAGCTTCATTCTTTTTAATCTGAATTTGCCTATTGCCATGCTCACTGGTTTGTAAAATAATTTTGGGACTAGTGCTTTTTAATAAGACTTCTTTAATTTTTTAATTGGTAAGTAAAATTGTATATAGTTAGGGTGTATGTACACTGTTATGTTTGACATGTATATACATTATGGAATGGCTATGTCATTTATTTTTAAACTATCTTCAGGTATATTAACATTATAGTTTTCTTAAATTTTAACAAAAGATAAAAAGAAGTAGAGGGAACGGCACATAACTTATCTCATGCTGGTATATAGTTTTTTAATGTTCATTTAAAAAGATAATTGGGTTTTATATTTCTTATATTTCTTCATATTTATTTATATTTCTTATTCTAGATTTATTGAACTTAAAATAATATGTCCATCTTCAAACATTATTGGCTTGTCAGAGTAAGAGGACACCCTTTTGCACATGGTAGTCAGAAATTAGCTGTTATTCATTGATTTGCTATTGAGATCATAAAATATTTGGCTTCTTGACAGTGACATTAGTTGCATTGTTCACTATCCACAGCTGCCAGACAAAATGGTCATTTGGCAGCTGACAAGGCTTAGATTTATATAGTGATTTTTCCTTCAAACTTACTTTGAAAATGTTATACATTGAGGCAATTAAATTGGGTGCTCTCTAGTAGTGCCTGTATTTAAATGGGAAACCAAATCTAATGCCTACTTTTCAGAAAAAATAAGAACTTTTTGTAGTCCAAAATTATTGCCTGCTGTCTCACACTGGTTAATAAATATGAGCTAATAAATATGGAACAACTTATTGAAACTAAGACAATGAGCTGTCAAAAAGTTGGATATAATATTCAATAGCTGATGTGTGCCAGAATGTTCTTTACAAAAATAAGTATATTTTATTAAGACATAATAGTCTTTTTTTTTCCAGTGCTGGGGATCAAATCCAGGGCCTCACACATGCTAACCAAATACTTTACATTGAGATATATCCCAGGACCCAGAATAGTCTTCATCTTAACTTCTGTTTTTTGGATAGTTTTTGGTTGCTTTTGTATTTTCTTGCCCTATATTTCCTTCCTCCCTCCTGTCCTTCCTTCTTTCTCTTTCATAAATATTCCTTAAATATATTCTTTGTGACAAATACTGTGTTGGAGATGCTTATAGTTACAGGCATAAATTAAAAAAGATAACCTCCCTTTTCTTTTTAAAAAAGAGAATTTAATTACTTAATGAAGAAACAAGACATGTCTACAAATCATGCAGAAGAGTTAACAAAGTATGGACCAAGTAATCAGGGAGTTTTAAATATGAAATAAGTATAAGACATTTCATTATTTATATTTCAAACTGGAACAATGTGTAGAAGGCTGCTTCAATTTTAGACCCCAGACTGTGAACTATGTTAATAATCACAAAATAACCTATTTTATATATATATATATATATATATATATATATATATATATATACACACACACACTATGTGAAAGGAATTGTGCTTTATGTATATTATTTACTATTTAAGATTCATATTATTTTGCAGTTGAAGAAAGAGAAATAAAGGAAACTAAAGTAATAAAAGAATTAAAGAATAAGCATTTTAGAAGTCATTGTAATGAGATAGTATTGTCTCTAGAGCTAGAGTTCCTGTACCCAAGTTCTAATTTTGTCAGTTTGGTTGTGAAGTTTTCATCAAGCTACTTCATCTCATTAAATATCAGTTTTCTCATCTTTAAAGTGGATCAACAATAATAAAGCTCACACATACGATTTATATGAGGGTTAAATAAATTTACATAATAAAGTGATGAGAATAACAGATTGTATATAGTTATTAATCAGCTTGAATTCACAAATTCCAGTCTATGATTCCTTGATAATTCTATAATACCTTAAAGACATATTCGGGTCTGTAGATCGCAGAATTCAAAATTGAAATTATTAATAATTTATTAAATTTGTTTCTCAAAGAAAACATATGTACAAAGGATTTTCAATTAAAAGCCTGTTTCCCTTGAGGGAGAACTCTGGCAGCTCAAACCTGTAAGTACTCAATAGTGATGCACATGTCACTTTTCATAGAATGTAAAGTTGAACTATTATCTTGGGGGTGAGTTATTTATTGTGTCTCTTCTCCATTAGAGATTTAAAATTAGGCTGGTTCTTACCATTTTTAAGAATGAAGATATTGAAGAATCTTTGATAGTTGATAAAATTCTGTGAAGTTCCTCAGAAGTTGGTTATGATGCTATGCTTGGAGATTTTGTGAATATCCTGGAAAAAGGAGTCGTTGACCCAATGCAGGCTATGAGAACTGCTTGATTAGATGCAGTAGTGTCTCTGTTGAATAAAGAATCTGTAGTCATAGAAATATCTGAAGAAGAGAAGGACCTTGGAACAGGCATGATGGATAGAGTGGGAAGTGGAATGGGAGATGGCATGTTCTATTTCCTAGAATAGAGTTTTATCATTACAAATGAAGCGTGGAAATATTCCTCACCACTAACTTCAGAAAAGTCAGCTGAAGAAAATGACTGAAGAGAAGTCTGGATGATGTTTAAGAAAATCACTAAAGCCATCATTTTCTGATTTCATTTGACATATAATGGCTTACTGCTGTCATTAACAATGCCTACAGATAATTTATGTTGTAGTTTTGAATAAATACATTCCTGGCACTAGGTGTAAGAGTCATGTACCAATGTACTGCTTTCAACTTAAATCACTGAGTTATTTCTACTACCAGTCTGCTAAAATCAGGGCTCTCATGCTTGCCATCACCAGATGAGAAGTTTAGAAGTAGCTTTTAATGTGGAGAGCAAGAATAATTGTGTGCAAAGTAGAGAAGTATCCAATTATGTGACAATCTTTGTATAATAAAATTTATTTAAAGTTAGAGATAAGTAAATAAATATTTCTGCTTTTAAGGTCATTGAGGAGAAGTTCAGTTCTCTCTTCCCAGCTGTTCAGAGCACCTGTTGTTTCTATGACTCTCTTTACTTCTTTCTAGCCTCTTTCAAAAATCCCTTTGACCTCAGAGGAGAAAAAATAGCCTTTAAATTAATCAGTTTCCACATACTAGCTGTGAAATACCTAAGTGCTATTTTAAAAATGAAGGCATGAAGAGTTTGCTGAAATGAGCAAGATAAAATATTAATTTTTAAAATCCTGGATGGATCTTGCATGAAAGTTCCAGATCACTTTGGATTTCTGATATTTATCATTAGAAGAGAATTTCCCTACCAACAGGTTTGATCTACAAAAAATTCAGTTGTATTTTTCATTCTGAGTTTCTTTTCTATTATCCTTTTACAGGACTTTTTAAAACTTGGGAAGAGATAAGTTTTCTAGCCACTTGGTCAGACTTTCAGTTATATTTTCCATCCTTCACTGACCAGCAAAGACCAAACTATGGAGCACAGTGGAATGTGCTTCAGATTTAGGAATACATCTTCTCATTCTCTGTTCGAGTACATTTTGGGCTTCTATAAAATAATCCCTCAAGCTCTGCTGCTAAAATATTCTTGAGAGCCACTGACTCAGATTAACTCATTTACTACTTTCAATCTTTGTATAAGGTAGCTTTGTTATCACTTTTTTTTACAGATACAAAAATTGAGACTCAACTTAAATATGACATAAGTATCACATAAGTATGATAATATTTCATGATTTTCCAGGTCCATATCTACCATATATTTAATCTTAGCCCCTGACAATTTATGGGTCTAGGATTATCAGCCCTACCTGTAACTTCCAGATTAGTAATATAAGTCCATTTTTTTTCAGCAATGCACATTGTATTCCTCTTTGCTATTTTAGAAATCAGTGAAATGATCCTTATGTAAAAACTATTACAAAAATGTGCAAGACATAGGAGGGAAAGTATAAATTAAAAAAATTTTAAAATTTATTTTAATTACTTATACATGAACATGTAATGAACTTTGACACATCATATATAATGGAGTATAATTTCTGATTCTTCTGGTTGTACATGATGTAGAATCACATCAGTTGTTTAGTTATATACATACATAGGATAATAATGTCTGATTCATTCTATTATCCTTCATATCCCACAACCCCTTTCATTCTCCTCTGCCATATGATTCCATTTTAATTCAAGTAATTTAGAAAGGATTGTTGAACTAATTTGCTGATCTCATGGAATGAGGTCTTCTTATTAAACAACTGTAAACAGGGGACAGGGCGTAGGGGAAATAGTACAAAAAGGAAGAAAATCAATATTCATTGAGTTCCTGTTGTATGCTAAGAATGACATTTATTGCCTCATTCAATCCTTAAAAGAACCCCATTACCTAAATATTATAATCTCCATTTTATAAATGAGGAAATTAGGATTAAGAGTCAGTGAGTTTAGCTCAGCTCGATTTACAAATGAGGAAGTTGACATTTGAACTAAGATAAGTCTGAATCTAATTTTTTTGCTCAAAATAAGTGACTAACTTTTTTATATTAGTTCCAATTAATTGTTGAATAAGCCATATTTGACAACCTAGTAGGTGCAAGGCTGATATTAAACAATGTGTGGAAATCAAAGATGCTACCAAAGATGGAACAGTATCAAATCTCAGACTTCCACTTTATGGTGAACCCTGAACAAGTGATTCACCTTCTCCAAACCTTAGTTTCTTTATTTTAAAAGGTAAATAATAATACTTCCTTGAATGCATTAGAACTGATATGCATACCCTGACATATATTAGAATTTTCATATGGATTATAATTATGGCACTCACTGGTCAGCAAGGGAATAGAAAATAAGTACACATATAATTGTGGAAGGCATTAAGAAGAAATATCTTGAGAGAGTACTAAGAGAAAGAGCTTGACCCTGATTGCAGGAGGACAATCAGGAAGGGTTTATAAAGAGGGTGGTGTTTCAGACATTGAAGGTATATAAAACTCATGTTCCTGCATGGGAAAAGGGCTGTTCAAACAGAAGGAGCACATTTAAGAAAGGATGAAGTGTTTTCAGGTCACACAAAGGATATAACTGAAATCTGAGGAGCTTATTATGGAAATTATAAAGTGTTATGATTTTAAATATTATATTTCAGTTGAAAGGAGACAAGGTTCATCATGTGGAGCAAAGTCATTTCTATCATTGAACTATTCTTTTTCTAAAAAACTCACTGTGGTTAAAATTTTAAGTGCTACATTTTATTTGAAAACCTCAAAAAGGATATGCATGCTGGTTGATTTTAGAAAATTCAACACTTTACTTACCACATGCTAATAACTGCAAGAGCCCTTTTAATTAAGAACCATTTTGATCTAGAATTACTTTTGGGAAAACTTTGCAAATTGGGTGGGCTGGACATTATTCCTTTGTTTAAGTGACAATTTTGTTGAGATATAATTCTTATACCATAAAAGTCACCCATTAAAGTATACCATTTAGTAATTTTTAGTATAGTTGTGCAGCCATCAGTATTATTCCAGAATATCTTCATTACTCCCCAAATAAATTTCATACCCATTAGTAGTCCTCTCTCTAACACCTGGGCAGCAACTAATCTTTCTATTAATTTACCTTTCTGGACTTTTTAGTTAAATGAAATTATACAATATGTGATTTTTGTTATTGGCTTTTAAAATTTTCACATTATGTTTTCAAGGTTTATCCATGTTTTATCATGCATCAGTACTTCATTTTACTTTTTCCTGAATAATATTACATTGTATGAATAAAGCACATGTTGCTTATTAATGCACCAGTTAATTGATGTTTAGATTTTTTCTACTTTTTGACTATTATAAATAATGCTTCTGTGAACATTTATGTACAGATTTTTTTTTGTGGACATGTTTGAAGTTCTCTTGGGTCTATACCTATGAATAGAATTGCAAGTTCATATGGTAATTCAATTTTTTTTTTGCTGAACTGATAATACTTTTTTAAAGTGACTGCATCATTTACATTCTTATCAGCAGTTGTATTCTAATTTCTCCATATCCTAACACTTATTATTATCCATCTTTTTAAAAATCATAGTTAGAGTTTTCTGCAAAAAAATTTGTAGTATAGTTGTGTAACCATTATTATTATCTCTTCCTTCAGTCAGAGTCAGGCTGTTTCTCTGTTTAGGTTTTGATTTGCAGTTTTCTAATGATTAATGATGTTGAGTCTTTTCATGTGCTTCTCAATCATGTGTAAGTCTTTGAAGTAAACACTTTTTAAAAACTTTGTCTATTTAAAATAAACTAAGTTGTCTTTCTGTTGTGATAGTTTTTTAAATGCATTATCAATAATAAACCTCTATCAAAATAAATTATTTGCAAATAGTTTCTTCCATCTGTGGGTTGCCTTTTGACTTTTTTTTTTTTTTTTGTTTTGACACATTTTGACTAAGTCTATTTTCCCCCTTTAGTTACTTGAGCTTTTTAGGTCTTATCTAAGAAACCATTGTGAAACCTAAGGTTATGAAGACTTACATTTTTAAAAAAATAATTTTATGATTTTAGCTCTTAAATTCAAGGCTTGGATCCATTTTTAATTTAAAAAATGTTTTGTATTAGTGCATTTTAGTTATACATAATAAAGAGGTTCATTATGACATAATCATGCATTCATGGAACATAATTTGCTCCATTTCATTTCCCTGTACTTCCTCTTTCTCCCCCTCCTCACTCTCCCTGTTTTACTTCCTCTAATTTACTAGTCTTCCTTCTGTGTATTTATTGTTTTTAAAATTGGTGCTTAAAAAAAAGATTATGAGGGAAAAAAAGAATTTTAATGCATTCTGCTGTCATATATAAATAAAAAATTAAATATTAAAAAAGTGATACGAAATGTATGCTCATGAAGACACATAAAAAAAATAAAAAAAATAAAAAAAATAAAATTGGTGCTTTTTAGACATAAATAAAGGTTAATTCACTGTGGTATATTCATTTGTTTATATAGAATAATTTAGTCAATTTCATTCTTCAGTTTCTTCTTTTTTTCATCTCTCCTCCCTAGCCTCTATTTCCTTCCTCTGTTCCACTGATCCTCATCTATTTTTTGGGATTTCCCCCTTACCCCCCTTTTCCTTATTTTTATCTGGCTTCCACATATGAGAGAAAATGTTCAACTTTTGACTTTTTGAGCCTGGCTTATTTTATTTAGCATGATATTTTCCAGTTGCATCTGTTAACCAGCAAATGATATAATTTCATTCTTCTGTGGACTGAGTAAAATTCTATTGTGTATATATTCCACATTTTCTTAATCCATTCATCTGCCTATGGGCACCTGGGCTGATTTCATAACTTGGCTATTGTTAATTGAACAATTCACAATATGGAAATTGAAGAATTTCCATACTGCTTTCCAGAGTGGTTATACTAATTTGCAGTCTCACCAATAATGTGTGTGTTCCTTTCTTCCCATATTCTCACCACATTTATTATTATTTCTATTCTTGATAATTGTCATTCTAACTGAAGTGAGATGATATCTCAGTGTAGTTTTGCTTTGTATTTCCCTGATTTCTAGAGATATTAAACATATTTTTTATATATTGGCTATTTTAATTTCTTTATTTGAGAAGTTTCTGTTTAGTTCCCTTGCCCATTTATTGATTGGCTTTTTTGTTATTTTGGTGAGAAGTGTTTTTTGTTAATTAAAAAAAATATTTATTTAACCTAATTTCTTATATATGACAGCAGAATGCATTTCAATTAATAGTACACATATAGAGCACAAATTTTAATGTCTCTGGTTGCATTTTAGTTATAAATAATAACCATTTGTGTCTTCATACATGTACTTGGGGTAATGATGGACATCTCAGTCTACTGTCTTTCCTACCCTTCTGCCCATTCCTTTCCCTTCCCTCCCCTTTGCTCTATCTAGAGTTCCTCCATTTTACCCATGCTCCCCCACCCATCCCCATTATGGATCAGCATCCTCATATCAGAGAAAACAATCATCATTTGATATTTTTGGGATTGGCTTACTTCACTTAGCATAATATTCTCCAACTCCACCCATTTACCTGCAAAAGCCATGATTTTATTTTCTTTTAATGCTGAGTAACATTCCATTTTGTATATATACCACAGTTTCTTTATCCATTCATCTATGGAAGGGCACATAGGTTGGTTCCACAATTTAACTATTGTGAATTGTGCTGCTATAAGCATTGATGTGGCTGTGTTACTACAGTATTCTGTTTTTAAGTCCTTTGGGTATAAACTGAGGAGTGGGATAGCTGGGTCAAATGGTGGTTCCATTCCTAGTTTTCTAAGGAATCTCCACACTGCTTTCCATATTGGTTACACCAATTTGCAGTCCTACCAGCAATTTATGATTGTGCCTTTCTGCCCACATCCTTGCCAACACTTATCGTTGTTTGTGTTCTTAATAGCTGCCATTCTGACTGGAGTAAGATGATATCTTAGAGTAGTTTTGATTTACATTTCTCTAATTGCTAGAGATGTTGAACATTTTTTCATATATTTGTTGATTGATTGTATATCATCTTCTGAGAAGGGTCTGTTCAGTTCCTTGGCCCATTTATTGGTTGGGTTATTTTTTGGTTGTTTTTTTTGGTGTTAAGATTTTTGGGTTCTTTAGATATCCTAGAGATTAGTGCTCTGTCTGATGTGTGAGGGGTAAAAATTTACTCTTTAGTCAAAAGGCAATAACAGATTGGTTCTTTTGCTGAGAAGAAACTTTTTAGTTTGAATCCATTCTATTTATTGATTCTTGGTTTTAATTCTTTCGTTATAGGAGTCTTATTAAGGAAGTTGGGGTCCAATCTCACATGATGAAGATTAGGGCCTACTTTTTCTTGTATTAGTCACAGGGTCTCTGGTTGTATTCCTAAGTCCTTGATCCATTTTGAGTTGAGTTTTGTGCATGGTGAGAGATAGGGGTTTAATTTCATTTTGTTGCACATGTATTTCCAGTTTTCCAAGCACCATTTGTTGAAAAGGCTGTCTGTTCTTCACTGCATGTTCTTGGCAACTTTGTCTAACATAAGATAATTGTAATTTTGTGGGTTAGTCTCTCTTGTCCTCTATTCTGTACCATTGGTGTACCAGCCTGTTTTGGTGCCAAAACCATGCTGTTTTGTTACTATTGCTCTGTAGTATGGTTTAAGTATGGTATAGTGATGCCACCTGCTTCACTCTTCTTACTAAGGATTGCTTTAGTTCTTCTGGGTCTCTTATTTTTCTATTTCTATGAGGAATGTCACTGGGATTTTGATTGGAATTGCATTAAATCTGTATAGTGCTTTTGGTAGTATGTTCATTTTGACAATATTAAATCTGCCTGTCTAAGAACAAGGGAGATCTTTCTATCTTCTAAGGCCTTCTTTAATTTCTTTCTTTAGTGTTCTGTAATTTTCATTGTAGAGGTATTTGTTGATTCCCAAGTATTTTTTTTTTTTTGAGGCTACTGTAAATGGGGTAGTTTTGCTAGTTTCTTTTTCAGAGGATTTGTCACTAAGGTACAGAAATGCCTTTGATTTATGGGTGTTGATTTTATATCCTGCTACTTTGCTGAATTAATTTATTAGTTCTAGAAGTTTTCTGGTGGAATTTTTTGTATCTTCTAGGTATAGAATCATATCAACAGCAAATAGTGATAACTTGAGTTCTTCTTTTCTTATCCATATCCCTTTAATGTCTTTCATCTCTCTAATTGCTCTGGCTAGTATTTTAAGAACTATGTTAAATAGAAGTGGTGAAGGTTCCAATTTTTAGAGGGAATGCTTTCAATTTTTCTCCATTTAGAATGGTGTTGGCCTGGGGCCTAGCATAGATAGCTTTTATAATGTTGAGATATGTTCTGCTATCCCTAGTTTTTCTAGTGTTTTGAACATGAAGGAGTGCTGTATTTTTATTGAATGCTTTTTCTGCATCTATTGAGATGATCATATGATTCCTATCTTTAAGTGTATTGATGTGGTGAATTACATTTATTGATTTCTGTATGTTGAACCAACCTTGCCTCCATGGGATGGACCCCACTTGATTTTGGTGCACTATCTTTTTGATATGTATTTTATTCAATTTACCAGAATTTTATTGAGAATTTTTGCATCTATGTTCATTAGAGATTTTGGTCTGAAGTTTTCTTTGATGTGTCTTTATCTGATTTGGTAATCAGGGTGATACTGGCTTCATAGAATGAGTTTGGAAATGTTCCTTCTTTTTCTAGTTCATGAAATATCTTGAGGAATATTGTACTGATTCTTCTGAAGGTCTTGTAGAACTTAGATGTACATCCATCAGGTCCTGGGCTTTTCTAGGTTGGTGGGCTTCTGATGGAGTCTTCTAATTCATTGCTTGAAATTGATATGTTTAACTTGTGTATATCATCCTTTTTCAGTTTGAGCAAATCATATGACTCCAGAAATTTATCGATGCCTTTGATATTTTCTATTTTATTGGAGTACAAGTTTTCCAAATTATTTCTAATTATCTTCTGTATTTCTGTAGTGTCTCTTGTGATATTTCCTTTTTCATCATGGATGTTAGTCATTTGAGTTTTCTCTCTCCTTCTCTGCATTAGCATGGCTAAGTGTTTATTAATTTTATTTATTTTTTCAAAGAACCAACTTTTTGTTTTGTCAGTTTTTTCAATTTAATTGATTTCAGCTCTGATTTTAATTATTTCCTATCTTCTAATGCTTTTGATGTTGATTTGTTCTTCTTTTAATAGGGCTTTGAGATGTAATGTTAGGTCATTTATTTGTGGACTTTTTCTTCTTTTAAGGTATGAACTCCATGCAATGAACCTTCCTCTTAATAGTGTCTTCATATTGTTCCAGAAATTTTGATATGTTGTATCAGTGTTTTCATTCACCTCTAATAATTTTTTAATCTCTTCTTTGATGTTTTTGCAACCCATTGTTCATTCAATAGCATATTATTTAGTCTCCAGGTGTTGGAGTAGCTTCTATTTTTTATTTTATCATTGATTTCTAATTTCATTCCATTATGATCTGATAAAATGCAGGGTAGTATCTCTATTTTTTTGTATTTGCTAAGAGTTGCTTTGTGGCATGACATATGGTCTATTTTAGGGAAGGAACCATTTTGATTAATTTTGGCTTAAAGTCTACTTTATTTGATATAAGGATGTAAATCCCTGCTTGTTTCCACAGTCCAAGTTTGTTTTTCCCCAACCTTTCACTTTCAGTCTGTGGATGTCTTTTCCTATGAGATGAATTTCTTGAAGGCAGCATATTATTGGTTCTTTTTAAAAATCCAATCTGCCAGTCTATATTTTTTGAGTTTAGGCTATTAACATTCAAGGTTTTTATTGAGAAATGATTTGTATTCCTGGCCATATTTGTTTATTTTTGGTATTTAACTTTACTTGGGTTCTCCTTTGATTAGTATTTCCTTTAGTGTTATACCTCCCTTCACTGATTTTCATTGTTTTTGAATGAAATACTCCTCATGGAATATTTTACTAAGGATTCTCTGTAGTGTAGGCTTTCTAGTTAACTTCTATTTATCATGGAAGGTTTTTATTTTATCATCAAATCTAAAGCTTAATTTTTCTGAATATGAGAGTTTTGGTTGACATCCCTTTTTTTTTTTTTTTTTTTTTCAGAGCTTGGAATTTGTTGTTCCAGGATCTTCTAGCTTTCAGGGTCTGGGTTGAAAAATCTGCAGATATCCTAATTGGTTTCTCCCTATATGTAATCTGATTCCTTTCTCTTGTGGCATTTAAAGTTCTCTTTTTAATTCTGTATGCTAGGCATTTTCATTATAATGTGCCTTGGTGTGGATCTGTTGTGATTTTGTACATTTGGTGTCCTGTGAGCCTCTTGTATTTGATTTTCCAGTTTATTCTTCATGTTCAGAAAATTTTCTGATATGATTTTATTGAAAAGATTGTTCATTCCTTTGGTTTGTAACTCTATGCCTTCATCTATCCCAATAATCCTTAAGTTTGGCCTTTTTATGTTATCCTATAATTCTTAGATGTTCTGATCATGGTTTCTTACCATCTTTACTATGTGGTCAATATTCTTTTCAAGATTATATATTTAATCTTCATTGTCTGATCTGAGGTCCTGTCTTCCAAGTGATCTAAACTATTGGTGATGCTTTCTATTGAGCTTTTAATTTGGTTTATTGTTTCTTTGATTTTAAGTATTCCTGTTTGGTGTTTTTTTTCCAGAATCTGTATCTCCTTATTGAAGAAATCTTTTGCTTCCTGTATTTGCTTATGTAGATCTTTATCAAAATGATCATTCACTGCCTGTATTTGCTCTCTTAAATCATCCTTTAATTTACAGAACATTCTAAATTCCTTCTCTGTCATATCTTCTGTTGTGCTGGCCACGATTTCTAATAATGTAATATCTTGGTTTGTTGGGGGCACTTTCTTCCTTGTTTTTTCATGTTGTTTATATGTCTTCCCTTCTAGCACTGTGGATCTGGGGCCTTATAGTTTTTATCCTATAGGCTTATAGTGTCACTAAAGGTTTCCAATACCTCTCCTTTAATGGGGAGAACAATGTGAACAGATCCCAATTAAAACCATATACAACCTTAAGCCAAATAGCTGCTATTAAGACATTTATGGAAATGGTAAATTCAATTATTATCTATAATATAAACAGTAGGTTTGCAAAAGGATCTACAGTTTTTGATAGTGGACAAAGAACTGGGAGTGAGGTGTAGAATGAAATGTTGAAGGGTTTGGAGGTGAAGATAATGGAGTTATTAGATCTTAGAAAGCATGAAAGAGGAATCTAAAGAAGTTGTTTAGTAGCAGGAGAAGAGAGAGGAAGTGATTTTGGTGAGACAAGTAAGAAGACAGTAGAGTACAAAAACAAATATTTTAAGAAAAGTAAAAAATGTACAAATAGGAGATAAAAGAATATACAACACCACTGCAATATACTATTCAGACATACCACTCCTCAACAGCCTAATTCATGAAAAGTACTTGGATTCACAAATATTGGGGATGTGAGGGTAGGAAAAGAGAGAGAGGGAGAGGGAGAGGGAGAGGGAGAGGGAGAGGGAGAGGGAGAGAGATAGATCTCAAAGGAAAATGCAAATCTTATTTTTGTTGGAGATCAGTATCTTTCCAGCTTCCCTTCTCATCCAATAGGTGAGGTTGTCTGTTATTTGCTGATATCTTCACCTTCAACATGGTGAATGTTATTATGGTGGAAGGGTTGGTCTTGGGGGTATGGCTCCTGGAGGTGGGATATGGTACTTGCTGGTCCTGCAAGGATACTGTACCCCAATGATCTCCTATGGGGACCACCTGTGTGATGTGGGAGCCTGGTTGTATCTCCTAATATTGCCTACAGACCTTGACATTCCTAGTGTCTAATTTTGTCTCTAAACTGTATCTTACTCACACCCTCCCTTTCTGCTTCCAAACCAGGTACCTTTCTCTCTGTAGGTCTTGCCGCCTGCGCTCTGGGGGATTGCACACTTGTCATGGAGAACTGTTTTATATTGGGCAGTTCAGGTTTTATGGTTTTATGACCTGGTTTTGTTAGCTATGGACTGGCCATGTAGCTGCAGGCATTGTGCCAGGTTAGGGGCTGCTGGGGAAAAAGGGGAGTTGGGGACTTTGGGTACCTTGATATTGTTTCTAAGCCCCAGCCAGTGTTCCAAGCTGGGAGTTGCCCCAATTAAAGATGGTGATGAAGGTATCCCAGGATGGAGGTGGCTGCATTCAGCAATGGAGTGGCAGGTTTGGTGAGGCTGGGCAGTGGTTTTGAGCAGCATGTTCAGAGATGCAGCTCTGTGGTATGCAGTATTGTGGCTGGTGGCTGTCACTGGACCCAATACAATGTCCCTAGGTGCAGACGACTGCATGTAGGGGACTGTGGCAGTGGTTGTAGTGCGCCAAGATGGAGGCAACCAGAGTAGTCCCATGTTGGTAGGTGGAGGTCCACACTGGAGTGGCGGCCAGAGGTCCTGCACATGGGCTGCAGCCAGATCTCCTGTGTGGGAGCAGCGGCTAGAATGCCTGCACAGGTGGGTGGCCAAAGGTTCTGCATGGGTGCTAATGTCTGTGGTCCTACTCAGGCACCAGGAAGACCTGCATGGATGAGTGACTGGGAGTTCTGCGTTGACGCAGAGGCCTAGAGATCTGTGTAGTACTGTAGCCGTGATTCCTGCATAGGAGCAGTTGTAGGCTCTAATCACTTGCAGAGAAACAGTATTCCTACTACTTGAATCCCAAGTCCCATGGTGACATAGAATACATCCTCCCTCTAGTCTGCTATCTTGATTTCTTGTTAATTTTTAAATATGATGTGAGATTGAGGTCCCA
Organism: Callospermophilus lateralis; assembly: GCF_048772815.1. NCBI lineage: Eukaryota > Metazoa > Chordata > Mammalia > Rodentia > Sciuridae > Callospermophilus > Callospermophilus lateralis. The sequence continues at coordinate 139,500,831 of NC_135306.1, forward strand.
ATTAATTTGTTGAAAAGACTATTCTTCATTGAAATGTTTTGGCACCATATTGAAAATAAATTGATTACAAATGTAATAGTTTATTTCTGAACTCTCAATTATACTTCATTAATTTATGTTTATTATTATTCCAGTACCATACAGTCTTGATTACTGAAGTAAGTTTTGAAATTGAGAAGTATGAGTCTTCCAACTTCTTAATATTTTCCAAGATTGTTTTGGTCATTTTGGGTCCCTTACTTTTTTTTTTTTTTTTTTTTGTGGTGCTGGGGATTGAACCCAGGGCCTTGTGCATGCAAGGTAAGCACTCTATCAACTCAGCTATATCCCCAGCTCCAAGGGTTTCTTCCTCTTTCATTTGAATTTTAGAGCCAGATTTTCAATTCTGTGATAAAAAAGTCAACTGGGACTTTGATAAAGGTCATTTTACATCTGTAAATCAGTTTGGGGAATATTATCATCTTAATATTATTAGGTTTGTAGCACATAAATGTGCATGTCTTTCCATTTACTTACATCTTTAGTTTCTTTAAAAAATATTTTATAGTTTTTAGTGCATGAATGTTGCACTTCTTTATAAAGTTTATTTCTAAATATTAATAATATCTTTAAAAATAGAGTTGTCACTTAGATTTTGTTTTCAGATTGTTTCATGCCTGGCACAGTAGGCTCAGGAAGTAAATGTTGAGTATTCGTTGCTGATATTTAGAAATATAATTGATATTTTAGTATTAGTTTTGTATCCTACAATCTTGTTGAACTCATTTATGAGTTGTAATAAGGTGTGTATGTGTGTAACTTTTCTATATACTAGCTTGTCACTTGTGACTAGAGATAATTTTATTTCTTTCTTTTAGATGTGGATGCCTTTGGTTTACTTTTCTTGTCTAACTGCCCTGGCTAGATCCTCTAGTACAATTTTTAATAGAAGTAGAGAGATTATACATTTTTTATTGCTCCTCATCTCAGGGGAGCACTGTTTTTCATTATGAAGTTGACATGAAGTTTTTCATGGATAACCTTTATATAGGTTGAGGGGGATGTATGTATTTTGTAATCATTCTTTTGAGCCCATCAAAAATTTTTTAAAAACATTGAACCAATATAGAAAATTTAGGAGATTTCACACAAAAGTCTTAAGGTTTTATCTCTCTTGAAAATCTAAAAATGACTACAATTGGCTCACATTTGTACATGGCAACAATGACTGCCTTGTTTTAAGGGATGGCTAGGCTCTTTTCTTTGGACTACAGTTCTCCCAATTTTATATGTTTTTTTTTTTTACTGGTTGTTCAAAACATTACAAAGCTCTTGACATATCATATTTCATACATTAGATTCAAGTGGGTTATATATTATACTGAGACAGGGTATAAATTGTGTGAATTTTTTCTTTTATGGTTGAGAAATATTCATTTTTACCTACATGTTTTCTGGAAAAATAGAAGATAACCTAAGAAGTGCTTTTGATTTCTTTTTAGTTTCTAGGTTGTGCTACTCATTTACTTTTTTGCCTAATTTCTAATAGAATTTGGATTTTGTGGTTGAGTTGATGCTTTAAGAGGATCTTCTCTGTCAGAGACCTGGAGGAATTGTCAAGTTCAGTTCAGCTAAGTAATAATTCTGGACTTTTATAAGTTGTATCATCCCATGAGTTATCCTCAGCAGCCTGTATAGAAATGAAATGGCCTTTAATGTGCAAATCCAACTTGATGGATAGTTAACTAGTTAGGATTTTTCTCTGTTACTCCTCTCTTTCAGTTTCACCTTCAAATATTTCTATACTTAATATAGTTAACCACAATTTGCTTTCATAAAATAAGACAATATCAAATTAACTTGGATGAAGGGATTTCTGAAGAGAATATTGATGGAGAATTTTAATGCAGTAGCATTGTTTTAGTCTACTAGAATAATAACTGTACATATTGTAAACTTTTCCACGAAGTAACATTTCTTATATTTTGTGTATCTCTAGAGTCTAGCTCAGCCTTGCACGGTAGGCTCAGGAAGTAAATGTTGAGTATTCATTGGTGATATTTAGATGAAGAGATCTATGTGTGTCAAAACTCTGGGGCAATATTTTGTGGAAAATCAAATATAGTACTTTTATATTTTATTGACACCTACTCAGAAGAAATAATTTTTACCTTTTATATAATTATCCTGTTAATGGATTCTGTAAGTGGTAAAGCTTATATGCAATAGATGATATTCTGTGTCATTAAGGAAGGAAAGCTAGTGAATTTTTAGACTTAAAATTATTTTCTCTGTGTAAAACCTATTGCATTGATTTTTAGCTTTTAAGTAATTAGGTGAAGATATAACACATTTTTTAATGTCCTACATGATATTGCTGAGAAAAACAGCAGCCAGAAGGCATCTATGAAATCCCTATAATATCACTGCCAGTCAGCAGACATGATGGCACACACCTGTAATCCCAGCAATTCAGGAGATGGAGGCAGGAGGACTGCAATTTTGAAATTAATCTTGGCAACTTGGCAAGACCCTGTATTAAAATAAAATAAATAAAATAAAATAAAATAAGGCTGGGGATGTAGTTCAGAGGTAGAACCATCCTGGGTTCAAGCCACATATGGAAAAAAAACATTGCCAATCCATTGGCTGTAGACTTCAGTGTTGTAAGAGAATCTGAATTAGATAGTGTTTGTTTATTTCCTGGAAGTATTATAACCTGATTGCAGTTGTTGCCTTTATAACATTAATATTTCATCTTCAGTGGCACCCAAATGGCTTTGACATTTGTATTATATCCCAGAGTGCACATATTCCAGCTGAAAGAAGAGAGTTGTGTTGGATAGTCATTATAGTCAATGGAGCAATGGATGTGAAAGAAAATTACATAGTTAAGCTCCAAAGTTAAGCCCCCACCCTTTTTTTTGTTTGTTTTGTTTTGTTCTGGTTTGTTTGTTTGAAAAAACCCAGAGATAGAGCTTTCTTTTACTACGGCATAATTTTAAAAACAATTTTCTTCTTAGTAATTTCAGTGTGGCATGTCACATATTTTTGAAAGGACCTTGCCTAAAGACAGGATTACAAGTCAGCTGTTAGGAAGGAGTGTCTGTGGTTGTATGTTTCTGAGGGTTGTCTGAACAAAAATTCCAGCTGGTGGTTCTGCCAACAACTAGCAGAGGTTGCGTTTAGAAGCCTAACTTCACCCTATTATTCTAAACATTTTCATGGAGTCCAAGGAAGTTCTTATTCACTGTAAGTTAATTTACTTTTATATTAACTGTCTTATGGTGAATGAGGTACTACTGGTGACTAGAAATATGTTCTTAATGATTTCCTCACAAATAGTGAATTCTAGAGCTATCATTTATTTTTTTACTTTGCTTGTTTGCAGTACTACTAAAGTCTTCCTACATTTATGACTATAAAATAAAGGATTGAAATGCTGCAAAATTGAGGTTAGAAATCTGGAGCTTTACTCAGAAATTATACCTGTATTTCTCCTCTAGTATAGTTTGACTAGTAAGTGTGTAGAAAGATGTAAACTTTTGTTATGTGTGTAATTTTTAAAGTACTGAGAATAAACTTGTAATTTGGCTTGCCATTTTGATGTGTTCTGAGTATTAACTTGTAAAATATCTTAATAGTATTATGAATTAGTGTTCTGCCTACATAGACAGGAGATGTTATTTCTTTTCTTAAGTGGTGTTGCCTATATGATGTGAAGTGAAATAGTGGCAAATACTAGTTTTCCCTTTTAATAGAATGAGGTAGTATTCTGAAAATGATTGCTCATTTTCTCATAACATATATATGTATAAATATTTATTTCGTAATAGCTAAGGATGGTAATAAGCTTACTGGCTATAAATAAATAAGTTGCTATTTAACAAGCATTTTGTATGTCTATTTCATTTGATAACTTTAGGATATAAGTATGAACATTTTTATTTTGCATAGGAGGGAATGGGATCACAACAGTTAAAATTTACTAGCTCATCAATGATAGAGTCAGGATTTATTGATCTATATATCTATAGCTATCTGTATTCTTATCAACCTGATCCAAAGCTGTTGCTCCTAACTACTTCTACTGCATTCCACGAATATTCACGTAACACATAGTACTATTGCCAGTTCCTGACAACCAGAAAAATAGAAATATAGCCAAGATGTGAATTATTTTCTTCAATTTCTGTGTGAATGACTTGGAATTATGATTGAACCTATTTCAGAGGAAGAGGGGAAAAAAGACAATGTTTTTGTCCAAGTTTCTATAAATCACATTGATTCTACTGTCTTTTACAGTAGTTCAATAAGAGTGTCATATATTAATCTACATTCCAGAAAAATGTGCCTCATGGAGAGAATGTGTGGGAACAGCTGGTTATGACAGCTGTGGGTAATGAACACGCAGACAAGTCTAGAAATTCAGTCTCTTCTTTCTGCATACATTCCCTCCTCAACTACCAAAAGGAAAAATTGAAATATATACATGCAAATTACACTTAGCAAAGAAACAGAATCCAGCATGGAATTGTTGTTTAAGTTCTGTCTCAGACTCATAGAATATTAATGCCAAAAAAGCACCTCCTTTTAGGCCTTATTCTGATTATTAAGGAAACTGATGAGCAAACTTGAATGAATTAATTATCACAAAGTAAGGAACAGCATCTTCTTAAATGTGGCATCTCTAGAGTACATATAAGAGAGCCTTTTGAATAAAGGTCAATAAATATTTCTTGGTTGATGAATTGACTGCCCTGTTTCACTTGGCTGGTTAGTAACTGAGGTTATACTCTGAAATTTTTGACATTCAAGTCTGGTGCTCTTTTCTAAAAATGTATTTTGTGCTGCTGTTTTCTATATGCATCTCAAAATAATAATTTCTGCCTCCTTTTTAAAGTAGAAAATTAAAGCTCTGAGAAGTTGAATAACTTGTACAAGTTCACACAGGTAGGCAGTGGTTGAATAGGTTTCTTTCTTTTTTTTCTTCTTGTAACAGGGATTGAATCTAGGGGTGCTTACCCACTGAGCCAAATCCCTAGCCCTTGTTATTTATTTCTTTATTTTGATACAGGGTCTTGCTAAGTTGCTTAGGACTTTGCTAAATTGCTGAGATCGGCCTTGAATTTGCAAGCCTCCTGCCTCAGCCTCCTGAGTCACTTGGACTTCAGGCATGTGTCAAAGCACCGAATAGGGTTTTAAAGCATGGTCTTTTGATACCAAGGTTTGTATTCTTAGATGTCACACTAAACTATAGCTTCCTAGAACACAAAGTCACTTCATATCTTACTGACATAATTTTTGCTGGTATGTGAAAGCTCTGTATTAAAAGAGTATGAAGTTTCGGTTTTTGACAGAGTTAAGGGTTATGAACAAGAATTCTGTAGAGAGACAGAGTTTAAATGCTAGCTTTTACCATTTGGCTAAATTTCTCCGTGGCTTAGATTCATCATCTACAAATGGTGGTAATGACACCTTTCTCATTGAGCTTTTTGAAGAACTAAACATTCCTTGATAGTATAGTAAGCCTCACATATATTATTATTTCTTTGGTATCCATTCTTATTGGAAACAAATTATTTGGTTTCCAATAAATGGTTGAAACTTAGTTTCTGTTGTCCTCTCTTTTTCTGTATTCTGGGACACAAATAATAGGGTATAATCCTTACTGTCATACCACATTCTTTATTTATGATGATGAAGTTAGTTTTCACTATTTTATAACAGGTGTCTTAATCTTTAAGCCAAAATCTGATTTCCCCAATACTCATATTTAAAATACTACAAAGAGTTTTACGTACTTAAAGCATTAACACTTACTGGATAACAGTGTTTATTTTCATATGGTTTACAAGGGACAGCCAAGTTCATTGTTATAGCTGGAATGAGTAGTCTTTCGTTTATTATCTTGAATAATATCTGCTTCCTTGCCTAAAATAAATACACATCTCATAGAGTGGTATAGTGAATAAAACACTGGACTCAATCATCAAAAATCCTGTGTTAAGGTCATATTTTTCTTTTTAGAGAGAATTTTTTAATATTTATTTTTTAGTACTTGGCAGACACAACACCTTTGTTTGTACGTGGTGCTGAGGATCGAACCCGGGCGGCACATATGCCAGGCGAGCGTGCTACCGCTTGAGCCACATCCCCAGCCCTTAAGGTCGTATTTGACATTTATCAGTTGTGTGACCTTGGGTGGAAAGGTCCACAGCACATTTCATCCTCAGTTTCCTGAACTATAACATAGTCATAATAGTGACTGCAATAATTATCTTATGTTTGGTGTTAATCAAGAACATTTTAGTTTTTCAAGGCCCAAATTTAAGTAGCACTTCTCAATGAAGCAGTTTGTATTTCTATTTTTTAAGTCAAGTAGACCATAACTTCTATTGGATTATATGCTCTTCATGGGGTTATATTTGTTTTTGTTTTCCATAGAATTTCTGGCATAGTGTCTTGAAGTTTATGCTCCATAAATACTAGATTGAAATTAAATTTGTGCAATGGTGTTTTATAAACTGTGAATTGTGTACAAATGTAAAATATTGATATCTACTTATACTTGGCACTGGCTTTCTCATGGGCTTTATTTTCTAATGTATATATGCCATCCTATGTTTAATCAGACTCTACTCTGCATCTTTAAGTATTTTATCTTGGTTACAGTCAGGCGAACCCATAATTAAAGTCTTGATTAAGTTTCTGAATGCAAGTTATATTGTCCTAAGTGGTATCCAAATGAAATCGTCATGGTCACTACTTTACAAGAACACGGTCAAAAATTATTATCAAATGTCTCCATGCAATTTATGTTGTCTTTATTACTGTTCAAATTGAATTAAACAATTGGATAAATGACTTCTAGACTTGCAGTGTAAGGAGGGAAGGATATACTTATAAAAAAAACTATCAAAATACCAAAGCTCTGCTGACTGAATATATCACAACTATTTGGGCATTTGTTTTAAGTCCATTGGGCAGGAAACCTTCACAATAGTTCTTATTAGCTGGGAAAACTATGTGTATTGTAACTATAGAAAATTGTTCTAGAATATAAAAAAGTTAAAAAATATAAAGAAGAAGATGAAATAAAGGGAAAGAAAAGAATGAAAACGAAAAAGTAAAGGGGTGAAAAGAAGGTATGGATACTTGTATTTGTTACTGGTACTAAACTATACCATATATGATGTGTAACCATTAACTTATTTTTATTCGTTCTTTTAGTTATACATGGCAAGAGTCTATTTTGACATATTTATACAAACCTGTAGTATATCTTACCCTAATTAGGATACCAGTCTTCTGGATGTATACAATGTTGAGAATATATATATAATATTTTATATTGTGTGTGTGTGTGTATATATATATATATATATATATATATATATATATATATATATAAAAGTTATGTTATGTTCATTCCATTGTCTTTCCTATTTCTATCCCCCTCCCTCCCCTTCATTCCCCTTTGTCTAATCCACTGAAATTCTATTATTCCCCTGCCTACCAGTTGTTGTGTTAGCATTCATATAGCAGAAGGTCCATTCAACCTTTGGTTTCTTGAGACTAGCATATTTCACTTAGCATGTTAGTCTTCTAATCCTTCCATTTACTGCCAAATGTCATAAAGTCATTCTTCTTTATGGATGAATAATATGCCATTGTGTGTGTGTGTGTGTGTGTGTGTGTGTGTGTGTAGTGCATTTTCTTCACCTATTGAAGGGCATATAATTTGGTTCCATAGCTCAACTATTGTGAAATGAGCTGCTATACACATTGATGTGGCTGTGTTACTGTAGTATGCTGATTTAAAGTCCTTTGGATATATACCGAGGAGTGGGACAGCTGGATCATATGGTGGTTCCATTTCTAGATTTCTGAGCAATCTCCATACTGCTTTCTAAAGTGGTTACACCAATTTGAAGTCCCACCAACACTGTAGGCGTTGTATCCTTTTCCCCACAACCTCAATGACATTTATTGTTACTCGTATTTTGTGGGTATTGATTTTGTATCCTGTAAGGCTGGGGATATAGCTCAGTTGGTAGAGTGCTTGCCTTACATGCACAAGGCCTTGGGTTTGATCCCCAGTACCAAAAAAAAAAAAAAAAGATTTTGTATCCTGCTACTATGCTGAATTCATTTATGAACTCTAGACATCTTTTGGTGGAATTTTTGGGTATTCTAAATATAGGATCACATCATCAGCTAACAGAGATAATTTAAGCTCTTTTTTTCCTTTTTATATCCCTTTAATTTCCTTCTCTTTCCTATTTATTCTGGCTAGAGTTTCAAGGACATGTTTAATAGGAGTAGTGAAAAGGGGCATACTTGTCTTGTCTCCATTTTTAAAGGAAATGCTTTAAGTTTTTCTTCATTCAGAATAATATTGGCCTGGGGTTTGTCATATATAGTCTTTATGATATTGAGGCAGTTCCTATATCCCTAGTTTTTGTAGTGTTTTAAATAAGAATGGGTGCTGTACTTTTGTCAGATGTTTTTTTTTTCTGCATCCATTGAGATGTGAATCTTGTCTTTAAGTCTATTTATGTGGTGAATTAGATTTATTGATACTTGTGTGTTGAACTTATCTTGCATCACTGAGATGAAACCCACTTGATCATGGTGCACTATCTTTTAATGCATTTTTGAATGTGGTTTGCCAATATTTTATTATTAATTTTTGTATATATGCTCATCAAGGATGGGCTTAAGTTTTCTTTCCATGATTTATCTTTGTCTGTTTTTAGTATCAAGTGATACTGGCTTTGTAGAATGAGTTTTGAAGCGTTCCTTCCTTTTCTGTTTCAGGGAAGAATTTGAGGAAATTAGTTCTTCTTTAAAGTCTGATAGATCTTAGCCAAGAATCTATCCAGTCCTGGGCTTTTCTTTGTTGATAGCTGCTTGAACTTCATTACTTGAAATTGATGTGTTTAAGTTTTCTATATCCTTATGGTACAATTTGGGTAGATCATATGTCTCTAGGAATTTGTTCACATCTTCAAGATTTTCTACCTTATTGGAGAATTTTCAAAATAAATAAATTTAAATAAAATAAATTTTCAAAATAGTTTCTGATGATTCTCTGGATTTTAGTAATGTCTGTGGTGATACATCCTTTTTCATCTTGGATTTTGAAATTTTGAGTGTTTCCCCTCTTTTTTTTTTTTTTAAATTTTTTCCCCCTCTTCTTTTGGTTAATTTGGCAAAGAGTTTTTCAATTTTGTCCTTTCAAAAAACCAACTCTTTGTTTCATTGTCCTCTTCTGTTGTTTTTTGACTCAATTTCATTGATATCAGCTCTGATTTTAATTATTTCCTGTCTTATACTGATTTTTGTGTTGGTTTGTCCTTCTTTTTCTAGAGCCTTGAGATGTAATGATAGAATATTTATTTGGTATCTTTCTATTCTTCTAATGAATGAACCAATGCTATGATCTTTCCTCTTAGAATCACCTTCATCATATCCCAGAGATTTTGATATCTTGTATCACTATTCTCATGTATTTCTATGTGTTTTTTTCATTTCTTCACTGATTTTTTCTGCTATCCATTCATCATTCAGTAATGAATTATTTACTCTCCAGGTGTTAGTTTAGTTTCTACCTTTTGTCTTTTCATTGAGTTCTGATTTCATTCCATTATGACCTGATAGAATGCAAGGTATTATCTCTCTCCCTCTTTTTTTTTTTTTTTGTATTTGCTGAGTTGCTTTGTGGCCTAAAATATCATCTATTTTAGGAAATGCTCCATGTACTGCTGAAAACAAGGTGTATTTGATAATTGATGGATGAAATATTCTATGCATGTCTGTTAAGTCTAGATTATTAATTGTATATTTTAGGTCTGTTGTTTTTTTTAGGTTTTTGTTTGGATGATCTATCTATTGTTGAAAGAGCTGTGCTAAAGTCATTCAGTATTGTGTTGTGGTCTATTTGATTCTTGATATTGAGGAAGGTTTGTTTGATATATGCCTCAATTATGTGGGGCATAAGTATTTATAAATGTTATTTCTTCTTGTTGTCTGATTTCCTTAAACATCATGAAATGGCCTTCTTTGACTCTTGATTAACTTTGGTTTGAAGTTGCTTTATCTGACATAAGAATAAAAACCCCTGCTTACTTATGAGAACCATTTTTCACCTATAGTCTGTGAATGTCTTCGTCTATGAAGTGAGACTCTTGGAGATCGAATATTGTTGGGTTGTAATTTTTTTATGCAATCTGCAAGTCTATCTCATTTGATTGATGAGTTTAGACCATTTATATTCAGTGGTATTATTTAAAGATTTTATTGAATTTCTAGTTTTTAAGTTGAATTAGATTCTACTTTGATTGAATATTTTTTTAGTGTTGTTTCTCCCTTTGCTGGTTTTCATTTTTATCCTTCATTTCTTCTTCGCAGAGTATTTCATTGAGATTTTTTTTGTAGTGCTAGTTTCTAGTTGCAGATTCTTTTAAGTTTTGTTTATTATGGAAGTTTTTGTTTCATCAACAAATCTGAAGCTGAATTTTGTTGGATATAGTATTCTTTATTGGCATCCATTTTCTTTCATATATTTTTCTAAGACCTCCTACCTTTTAGGTTCTGGGTTAAAAAATTGACTGAGATCCAGATTGATTTACTTCTAAATATGACCATTTTTCTTCTTGTTGCCTTTAAAATTTTATCATATTTTAGTATGTTATGCATTTTCATAATAATGTGTCTTGAAGTGGGTCCATTGTAATTTTTATATATTTGGTGTCCTGTATGTTTTCTGTATTTGATTTTCCATTTCATTCTTAGTGTTTTGGAAATTTTCTGATATTATTTCATTGAAAAGATTATGCATTCCTTTGGTTTGTATTTCAGAGCCTTCTTCTATCCCAGTGAATCTTATGTTTGGCCTTTTCATGTTATTCCATATTTCTTGAAAATTTTTTTCATTGTTTCTTAACATGTTTTGTCTATAGTAATCTTTATTTTCAAGATTATGTACTTTGTCTTTGAGGCCTGAAATTCTGTCTTTCAAGTGTTGTAGTCTGGTAGTGATATTTTCTATTGAATTTTTAATTTGGTTTATTAATTCTTTCATTTCAAGGATTTGTGACTGATTCCTCTTCAGGATCTCTATCTCCTTATTGAAGCAATCTTTCACTTTTTTATTTTTACTCTGATTTAGTTTCTTACATCATCTTTCACCTCACAGATTAGTTTAACCATGAACTTTCTAAATTCCATCTCTGACATTTCTTCCACTGTGGTATCAATGGAGTTAGTTGTTGAAGTATTCTGTGTTGTTTGGGATGGTTTATCTGCTCGTTTTTTTTTTTTTTTTTTCACATCATTTGCACATCTACCCCTCTCTCTGGATGGATCTGATGCTGTAATTTCTACCTTATGAGTTTATAGTATCCCTCTGTGTTACTAGTAATTCACAGATTAGTCTTATCCTTATTGAATCTTGGTTTGGATTTATTGGGGTTTGGACATTTAGCAGATGTCCATCAGTATTTGGCTTTTATCTTTCTAGAGTTTCAGAGGTACAGGAGCCAATTTTCTACCAGTGGCTTCTGATTTGTCAACTTAGGGGCCTGCAGCTGACTGCATGGAAAGTGCAATGTTGTGAGTTTACTGTTTCTATTGTTTGCAGTAGTTCAGGATAGTGGTTCTGAAGTGCCTCTGTATTTGCTGTGGGTCATCATATACCTCCTACCCTCTATAGGACCCTTTTCACAGTTGTGAAGATCCTGGTGGCTGTGAATGCAAGAACTCTGGTTGTGAATTCTCTATGAGTGTTCTGTGGTACAGAAGTATTCTCCAAGCTAACACCACTCTCTGAGGTACTGTAGAAAAGATCTGGTGATTCACCCAGACTCTAGTTTCCACTGCCATTCCAAGATGTGAATAGGCATTGGTTCCCTCTGTTTACTAAGTCTAATGCAAGGTCCTGCACATATCCAGACACTGCCCTGTCACTTTCCAGTTGTGATTATGGTTTATGGTTCAAGCTGTGCACCTGTTAATCCCATGATCATCAGTCCCTTCCTGCTGTGTAGAGTGTGTTAATTTTCTGCAGGGTCTCTTTGTTAGTGGATATTTAGGCAGGTTCCCTCTGGCATGGCATCATGATTCTGGGTCTTACAGAGGCTTCCCACAGTGTCTCCTCCCAGGGTCAGATGTTGGGGACTGATTAATCAACTTTGCTTTGTTTGGAGCCAAGAATGCTTGTTTGTTGTTTCTAATTGAGGGAGTATTGTGAAGAGCCAACAGGGTAGGCACACTTCCTGAAACAGGTCCCCACCAGTCCATTGTTCCCAGTGAGGAGAAGGGAGAGGGGATTATCTAGGCCAGACATGATAGACATGGTGTAATGTTTAAATAAGAGTAAACACCATCACTTTAAGAATTTATCATTTATTTGTGGTAAAATATTAAAAATCCTTTCTTCTAGTTTTAAATAATACAGTACATTATTGTTATCTATAGTCTCCCTACTGGGCAATAGAACACCCAGATTTCTTTCTTCTATTTAACCATAACTTAGTACTTGCCAATCAACTTTTCTCCATCCTGGATTAACCTTTGTTCTCCCCACCTTATGGTATTCACCATTTTACTCTTAACTTCTGTCATATGATATAGATCTCACATATGAAAGATATTGTGCGATACTTATATTTCTAGGCCTGGTTTAATTTATTAACCTAATGATCTCTACTTCTATCCATATTATCACTAATGATATAATTTCATCCTTTTATGGTTGAATAGTATTCCATGGTGTGTATGTACCACATTTTCCTAATCTGTTAATCTGTTGATGGACTCCTAGGTTTCTTTCATGGCTTTTGTGAATAGTGCTGCATTATATATGGAATGACAATTGTTTATTCAACATATTTATTCCATTTTCTTTGGATAATGCCCAAGAGTGGGACAGCTGGATCATATGGTAGTTTCTCTCTCTCTTTCTAAATTTATATTTGTGCATAGGAGTTTTGTTTATTCCAAAATTATACATGCATGGAATTTGATTTCAGTTCATGATGCTCTCTTTTCTCTCACATTCTTCCTTCGCTCCCCTGTTCTCCTTCCTCTACTCTGCTAGACTTCCTTTTTCTCATCTATTTATTTATATGTGATTATTTCTTTTTACCTATACTAAAGGAGTGATTCTCTGTTGTATATTTATATATTCATATAACTAATTAAAAAATCATTCTGCATTGCCTCCCCTTTGACACCCCTCAACACTGACTCTTGATTTCCTTCTTCTATACTGCTGATCTTCCCTATATCTTTATGCTTTTCATCCTTCTTTTCTTTATTTTACTCTAGCTTCCACATATGTAGACAAAACATTTCACCTTTGAGGTTCTAAGTCTGGCTTAATTCACTTAGCACTATGTTCTCCATTTCTACTCATTTACTAGCAAATAGCATAATTTCTTCTTTATGGCTGACTAATACTCCATTGTGTATATACAACAAAACTTCTTCATTCATTCATATATCAATAGGGACCAGGGTTGATTCCTTAATTTAGCTATTGAAGATTCTGCTTTAAACATAGAGGTGTCTGTACCACTATAGTATGCTGACTTTAGTTCTTTTGGGAAAATGCCAAGGAGTGAGATAGCTGGGTTATATGGTGGTTTCATCCCCATTTTCTTGAGAATTCTTCATAGTTTTGCAGAATGGTTGTACTAGTGTACAGCTCCACCACCAATGTACAAGTATATCATTTTCCCATATTCTCACTGGCATTTATTACTGTTTGTATTCTTCACTCTTGCTATTCTGACTGGAGTGAGGTGAAATCTTAGTGCAGTTTTGATATGCATTTCCCTGATTGCTAGAAATGTTGAGCATTTTTTTTCATATATTTGTTGGCAATTTGTTTTTTTGTTTTTCTTCTTTTGAATAGTTTGTTTAGTTCTTTTGCCCACTTATCAATTGAATAATTGTTTTTTAGTGTTAATATTTGAGTTCTTTTTATATTTTGGATATTAATCCCCTATCAGAGGAGTAGGTAGTAAAGATGTTCTTTCATTCTGTAGGCTGTCTCCTCCCACTCTTAATAATTGCTTTGCTGTGCAGAAGCTTTTTAATTCAAAGTCATCCCACTTATTGATTCTTGGTTTTTTCTTGTGCTTTTGGGGAACTTATTAAGAAATGACTTTCCAGCACCAATATGATAGAGTATTGACCCTATGTTTTCTTCTAGCAGTTGCAAAGTTTCTAGCTTAATTTCTAAATCTTTGATGCATTTCAATTTGAGATATGTGTCAGATAGGGATAAAGATATTTTTCTATATGTAGTTATCCAGTTTCCCAGCATCATCTGTTAACAATAGTTTTTTTTCTCTAAAATATATTTTTGGCACCTTTTCAAATATCAGACAGCTGTGTGTATGTGGATTTGTCTCTGTGTTTTCTATTTTGTTCCATTGGTATTTATGTGTATTTTGATGTCATTACCATGTGGGTTTTGGTACTACAGCTCTGTAGTTTAATTCAGATTTGGTATTGTGCTGCCTTTATCATTGCCTTTCTTTTTTTTCTTTTTTTCTTTTTTTAGATGTAGACAGACACAATGTATTTTATTTATTTGGTGCTGAGGATCGAACCCAGTGCATCACGCATGTGTTCAACCACAACAACCCCAGCCCTTCATTGTCTTTCTTGATCAGCATTTCTTTGGCTGTTCTGGGTCTCTTATTCTCCAAAATGAATTTAAGGATTGTCTTTTATAATTCTGTGAATAATGTGATTGATATTTTGATGGTTATATTTTTGATTCTGTATATTGCTTTAGGTAGTGTGGCCATTTTGACAATATCCAAGAATACAAGATATGTTTCAATCTTAAAAGTTCTTCTTCATTTTCTTTCTTCGGTGTTTTGTACTTTTCATTGTAGAGCTCTTTTAGCTCCTTGGTTAGAATAATTCCCAAGTATTTTATTTTATTTTTCTGAGATTATTCTGAAAGGGATTGTTTTCCCGATTTCCACCACTGATTTCCATTACTAATGGAGTATAATGAAACCTATTGATTTATGGCTGTTGATCTTGTATCCTACTATTTTGCTAAACTTATTTATAAGCTCCAGAAGTCTTCTGGTGGAGTATTTTTATCTTCTAGTAGAGGATTATGTGGCCATCAAATAGAGTTAGTTTAACTTATTTTTTTTTTCCTATTAGTATCTCCTTGATTTTCTTTTCTTGCTTGATAACTCTGGTTAGTGTTTTGAGGACTATATTTAACAGGAGTGGTGTGAGTAGGCAGCCTTGTCTTGTTCTTGGTTTTAGAAGAAATGGTTTTAGTTTTTCTCTATTTAGTATGATGCTGCTTTGTGTTTGTCATAAGTGGCCATTATGATGCTGAGGTAAATTCCTTCAATTACTAACTTCTCCAGCATTTTAACAAGAATGGGTGTTGGATTTTATCAAAGGCCTTTTCTGCATCTGTTGAGCTGATCATGTGATTTTTGTCCTTAATTCTGTTTATGTGGTGAATTACATTTATTGATTTGCATATGTTGAACCAACTTTTTATCCCTGGAATGAAACCCACTTGATCATAATTTGTTATCTTCTTGATGTGTTTTTGAATGCAGTTTGCTAATATTTGACTAAAGATTTTTGCATCTATGGCTAATCAGGGATATTGATCTGTAGTTTTCTTTCCTTGATGCATCTTTTTCTGATTTTGATGTCAGGCTTCTACTGGCTTCATAAAATGCATCTGGGAGTGTTCCCTGTTTTTAATTTCATAGAATAATTTGAGGAAGACTGGTGTTAGTTCTTCTGTAAGGGTCTTGTAGAACTCAGCTGATAATCCATCTAGTCTGGTTTTTATTTTATTGGAAGTCTTTTAATTGCTATTTCAATTTCATTACTTTATATTTTCTGTTTAGATTTTCTATATCTTCCTGATTCAATTTAGGCAGGTTATATATGTCTAGAAATTTGTCAGTGTGCTCCAGATTTTCCATTTTGTTGGAGTATAAATTTTCAAAATAGGTTCTGAGAATCCTCTGGATTTCAGAATGTTCTGTGGTGATACCTTCATTTTTATCTTGGATCTTGTAGATTTTGGTCTTTTCACTCTTTCTTTTGGTTAGTTTGTTAAGGGTTTTTCAATCTTATTTATCTTTTCAAAGATCCAACTCTTTGTTGCATTGATCCTGAGTATTGCTTTTTTTTTATTCTCAATTTCATTGATTTTGGCTCTGATCTTAATTATTTCTGCTTTCTACTGTTTGTTTTTGATTAGTTTGTTTTTCTTTTCCTAAGGACTGAGGTGAGGCATGAACTTATTTATTTGGGATCTCTTTAATTTTTTAATGCAGGCACTCAATACTGTATATTTTCCACTTAGAACTGCTTTTATACTCTTCCAGAGAGTTTGATATGTTGTATCTTTGTTCTTGGTCATTTCTAAGAATTTCCTGATTTCTATATTCATTTCTTCTTGGATCAATTTTTCATTTAGAAAGTATTGTTCAATCTACTTGTGTTTATATGGTTTGTATTATTTTTTTGATGTTGACTTCTAGTTTCATTTAATTAAAATCTGATAAGATGCATAGGATCATATCAATTTTTTCTTTGTATTTGCTAAGATTTGCTTTGTGTCCTATAGTATGGTTTATTTTGGAAAATGTTTCATGCACTTCTGAGAAGAAGGTAATTTAAGCTGTTTTGTGGGGAAATATTCTGTAGATGTCTGTTAAGTCCATTTGATTTATAACATTATTTAGGTTGGAGATTTCTGTTGATTTTATGTTTTGATCATCAGTCTATTTGTGAAAAGGGTCTGTTGAAATCACCCAATATTATTGTATTACAGTCTTTCTGAGATTTAATGACATGGATTTTTTAAATAACTTTATTCTATTTATTTATTTTTATGAGGTGCTGAGGATTGAACCCAGGGCCTTGCATGTGCAAGGCAAGCGCTCTACCACTGAGCATAACCCCAGCCCCTGGTTTTAATGTAATTGGGTGTGCTGACATTTGGGACATTAATATTTGCTACAGTTATACCTTCTTATTGGATTGTTTACTTTATGCTTTAGTCAGCTGTGACCTAAAGATATGATAAGTAAAATTTTAAGGAGGAAAACTTTATTTGGAGTCTTATTGTTACAGTGTTCTCCATCCATAGACAGCTCTATTCCTCAGATTTCCAGATGAGGCTGAACACCATGGCAGAAGAATGTAGCAGAAAGAAGTAGCTCACGTGATGATCTGGAAGCAGAGAGAGCTTTAGTTCAGCTCACCAAACATACCTCAAAGGCACACCCCCAAGGATTCACCTACTCTAACCATACCCTTTCAGTTATCACTCAGTTAATCTGTATTAGCAGATGAATTCACTGATTGGACCTCAATCAGACCTCAATCAGGCCAAATCAGGGCTCCTTGATTTTAGGGTCTGAATTGAGAAATCAGAAATGAGCCTTCTTTGTTTGCCTCTAAATGTGAAATAATGTTTCTCTCTTGAAGCTTTTAACATTCTTTTCTTATTTTCTATTTTAGGCATTTTGATTTTGATATATTTTGGAAAACTTCTCCTCATATAATTAGGTTTATTTGGGACCTGTATGCATCTTGTATGTTGATGTCTCTCTTATTTCTTATGTGGGGAAGTATTCTGTAACTATCTCATTGAAAATGTTATTAATGTCTTTGGCTTGTATCTCCATATTCTTTTTTTATCCCAATTATTATCAGGTTTGGTTTCTTGATACTGTCTTAGAGTTCTTATATTTTTTGATCATGTTCTATCATTCTTTCCCTTTATTGAATTCTAGGTACTCAAGTTAATATGCCCTTGTGTTCAAGGCCTTATGTTCTATTTTCTACAAAATTGAATCTGTTGGTCATGCTTTCAAGTAAATTTTTAATATTATTTGGTTGTGTCTTTCATTACTAGGAGTTTTGATTCCTTTTTTTTCATTGTTTCTATATCTTTATTAAACAGGTTCTTTATCTCTTGTATTCACTCTCTTAATTCATCCCTTAGATCTTCTTTTAGTTGATTAACATTTTAATAATTAGTTTTTAATAATCTTTTTCTGGATTTTGTCTACTCTAATATCAGTGGGATTTTTCGTGGGGGATTGTGAATTTTGGAAGGATATATATATTTTTTTTACCTGTTTCCTCATGTTTTTAGAGTCTTGGGTTTGCATGTCACTGAGATAGATTCTCCTTCCTTTGTGTTTAATTACCTTATTTGTTCTGGGACTTCTCTGTTTTTAACATCTGAGTAGATGCCAGTTAGATGTCAAAGGGACCTGAGGTCCCTTTCTGATTGTTCCTGATTAGGTCCCATTGTTGTTTTGGGATTTTTGTATCCTCAATTATTTGAGTTGGTGTTATGTAAGGCTCGTGGAGGGGGTGTTAGATTGTGTGTGGGCTGAAATTCACTTTTGCTATGTTGAGATGTTAGTATTTCTCACCAGCAGAATCTTTTCTCTGTGATCTGGAGGTTTTCCAATCTCTTTCCAGCCCCTCTTAGAGAGTAGGGAATATCAGGAATGGCACTAATATCAGCAACTGATGTACAGTCTTAAGATAAATGTCCATTATCTACTTTGACATCTAAATACTGGTTGTGGGGTTAACATTTAACAATAGTTTGAACAATAAAAAGCTGTGCATTAGATCACAAATGTCTAGTATGTTGTCCACTGTATTAATAATCACAACTTGAATCAGGTAGGAGTTACATAATCTGTATACTTTCTATTATTTAGTGGAAATACTGTTTCTTAAGTAGTAGAAAATAGAGTAGGAAGGCAAGAGAAAATTTGAAATGTTCTGAAGTGATCAGAGGAGAGACAGGTGATAGGGAGCTGGTGTTAGCTGTAAAGAGGAAGGAACAATAAATTAACTGAAAGTAATTGAAAAAAAGAAGAGAGGAGGAGGGAACAGGAAATTTTGGCTATCACTGGGGGAAGAGAGTAAAGAAGAGGAGATAGGAAGGCCCAGAACCTAGTTACGAATAAACCAGCAAATGTAAGATGGAAATAACTGGAACCCTCATATAATTGTATCCTACATAAGTCTAATTCAGCTTAAATAATGAAAGTATGCAGGAGAGAGAGACTTACATTTAGGTAAAGTTATATTAATATAACAGTGAGAACATACCCAATCACACATGCACACTCACATATACAAAATCATGCATAATGAAAAAAAGTGTAAAATAATACAATATGTAAAATGATATTTAAAAAGATTTTATAAATTTAAAAAGAATAAAAAATCCAGGAGTATAAAGAAATAAGAACAAAGAACAGAAAAGAAAAATGAATGAAAGTCTTAGTGAACTATAGAGGGCTTGTTTCCATATCCACAGTCATGGTCAAATTTCTTGGCAGGGATAGATTGTCTTTATTGTTCAAACTATTGTTAAATGTGTGTGTGTATGTGTGTGTGTGTGTGTGTGTGTGTGTAAATATATATATATATATATATATATATCTGTATTTTTGGCCACTGCCCTTGTGTTCCTTGCCTAGCTTCCAGCTTGGTGTAGTAGCTCTCAGCTTTCAAACTCTCTGTATTAGGTAGGATAGACTGGGGAGTACTGATGAATTATGTAATCCTGTAGCAGGTGATGCAGCATTCTAGAATGGAGTTTCCAGTTGTTTGGGTTTGGACTTCAGTGGGTTTTGAAATTATATTGTTAGGTATTTGAGATTAGGTCAACTCTCCCTTGTGGAGTTTCCTATCTCTGCTGGGCTTCTTGACTTCTGGGGCTTTTGGAAAAATACACTTTTAGAACATAGGGTCTATGTATTCACGGGTTTCACATTTACCATTATGGATGTGAATTACTGGGTATCTGCCCTGGGGTGCTGATGCATTTGTTTGGCCACAGTGAGTATCTTTACAATACCTCTTATGGGGTGCCAAATATATACTTTTTTCCCTCTTGGGATCCATAGGCTAAATGATTCAGACAAAATGTTTGTCATGCTTGTTTCAGTCTCTCTGGTTCAGGCATCGTGAAGTTACTGACTTTCAACTTTCTCTAAGTCTATGAATTTTTTTTTACAGTTTAATATTATGTGTCAGTGAGGTTCCTTTGTTACTCATCTCACTGAAGAGCAGTCTTACTGCTTTAAAAGTCTAGTGCTGAGGAACTGTGGGCTGTGCTTCCTTTCTTGTTCTGCCATCTTCACAGCAAGCAGTTTTATTTTTAAGTTTTTAAAGAACTTTTAAACTGTTTTCCATAATGTTCATACAAATTTGCAGTGTGAAAGTGCTCCCTTTTATCCATGTCCTTACCAGAATTTGTGATCTTTCATTTTTTGGAAAATAGACATTCTAACTAGAGAGATGTGATGTGTCATTTATGTTTTGATTTTCTTGGTGATTAATGATGAACATTTTTCATGTGTATCCAGATGAATTGTACATTTATAGTCTATCTATATTTCTTTTTCCTTTTATTTCTTCTTCTTCTTTTCTTTGCTATTTAATTATTTGAGTTCCTTTATATCCTGGAAATTAACCCCTTGTTATATATTTAGTTTTCAGATACTTTCTCCCATTCTATAGGTTGTTCTTTACTTAGTAGTTGTTTTCTTTCCTGTGGAAAAGTCTTTTCATTTGAAATACTTCTATTTATCTATTTTGCTTTGTTTTCTGTGCTTTTGGGAGTCTGAAACATTTCCTTGTTTCCTTCTGATAGTTTCATAATTTCAGGTCTTATATTTAGATCTCAATTTGAGTTGATTTTGCATGTAGATATCCAACTTTCCAAGCACAATTTATTGAAGATACTCTCTTTTTCAACAATTAATCTTAGACTTTCTCAAAAACTAGTTGGCTATAGATGTATGTGTTTATTCCTATGCTCTCTATTACATTATTTCGGACTATATTTATGTTTTAATTTATGTTTTTATTTATGTTTTAATTACTATAGCTTGGTAGTGTGTTTGAAGTCAGATGGTATAATGCCTCCTTTGTTTTATTTTTTTTTCTACATTGTGCTGGCTCTTTTATCAGTCATCTTTTCATCACTGTAACCAAAATACCTCACAAAAACAACTTAGAGGAAGAAAAGTTTATTTGGGATTCACAGTTTGAGAGATCTCAGTCTGCTCTAAGGTAGAAACACCATGGTGGAACAGCATAGCAGAGGAAAACTCTGTCAGCTCATGGCTATTGTTTTTGGAGCCTCTCTCTCTTTTAAGTCTATTAATATTTGCCTCTCTCTCTCTCTCTCTCTCTCTATATATATATATATATATATATATATATATACACACACACACACACACACACACACACACACACATTTATAAGGGTTATTTATTCTTGCTGAATTGACCCCTTTATCATTATATAATGACCTTCCTCTTTTTCTTTTTAACTATTTTTGTTTTACAATATATTTTGTCTAATGTAAGTATGGCTACTCTTGCTTTCTTTTAGATTCCATTTGCATGGAATTTTCATCCCTTTACTCTGTCTATGCATGCATGTCCTTGAAGGTGAAGTGAATTTCTTGCAAGTACCATGTAGTTAGTTTTTTTTAAAAAAAATCCATTCAATTTTTCTGCCTTTTAGTTGGAGAATTTAATTCACTTACGTTTAAGGTAATTATTATAAAGTACAGTCTAACTACTGGCATTTTGTTGTTTGTTTTCTAGTTTTAGTTTAGTTTCTTACTCTTTTAGTCATCTTTTGTGGTTAAGTGATTTTCTCTGTTAGTGTGATTTTATTCCTTTTTATAATGTCTGGTGTGTCTATTTTAGATTCTTTGTTTGTGCTTACCTTGAAGTTTACAATTTTGTGATTTTAGCTATTTTAAAATACTATCAACTTAATATTGGTCATGAAGATAGGAAAGGAGAGAAATAGAATTCTAATAAAATCCTCTGTATTTGTATTTAATCTTTCCCACAGTTTTTTTGATGTCCCATTTTATATCATTCTATAAAATTTGAAATAATTAATATAGTTTTTATTATTTTAAATTATTATTCTTTATACTAAAGATATGAGTGGTTTACACACCATCTTTACAATATTAGAGCATTCTGGGTTTGTCTGTAAAGACTAACTAGTGAGTTTTTCTACTTTCCAGTATTTTCTTTTAATTTTTGTAGTTGTAGATGGGCAGAATGTCCTTATTTGTTTATTTTTATGTGGTGCTAAGGATAGAACTCAGTTCAGTATTTTCTTCTTACTCATTAGTATTTCTATATTTTCATTCTGGATTATTCCTTATAGCATTTCTTGTAGAACAGGCCTGGTGGTGATAAATTCTCTTTGTTTTTGGAGAATGCCTTTAGCTTACTTCAATTTCTAAAAGATAGCTTTGTTTGATAAATATTCTTGGTTAGCAGGTTGGCAGTTTTTCTTTTTATTGCAATACTGTGAAAAATCTTATGCTACTCCCTTCTATAAGGTTTCTGTTGAGAAGTCTGCTGTCAAGTGAACACCCATATGTTATTTGTTTCCTTTTTGTTCTTCTTTGAGATTCTTTCTTTATCTTTAAACTTCCAAAGCTTTGTTATAATATGTCTTGGAGTAGACACGGTTGGGTTGAATCTCACCAGTGATCTGTGACCTTCCCATACATGGATATTTGTATCTTTAGGTTTGGTGAGTTTCTCTTTGAATAAGCTTTCTACCCCTTTGGCATTCTACATTCTCTTTTGAATTGCATAACTTGAATATTTGCTCTTTTAATTCTGTCCCAAAGTTCTGGTAAACATTCTTCACTCCTTTTTCTTCTTTTTTTTTCTCCTTTGTGCATTTTCAAACAGCCTAACATAGAGCTCAATAATTCTTTTTTTCTGTTTGATCTATTATGCTATTGATGCCTTCTGTTTCTTTTTAGTATACTTTTAATCTCAAGAATTTGTGTTTGACTTTTTAAAATTATTTCAGTCTCATGAGGAAACATAGGCAGAAAGAAGGGAAAGCATGGTGAATAAAATCAACTTGGGTAAACTTGTGGAACAGAGGGAGGCTGATCTTAACTGACCTAGAGATGGTGGGGCAAGTTGATGATTGCTTAGCTGCTGAGTAGAGTTCACAGAAGGAATCCTATATAAGTGGCCATTTGCCAGTGACTAGAGGTGGGAAATATGGAGTTCATAAAGGGCATTACCAGCCAGACCAGTAACTGCATGTTGAGGGGTCCAGCATATCTCTGGACAGCATACTATCTAGATGATTACAGAGAGGATCATGCCTTGGATGGGAAGAGAGCCCCATTTTGTGCTGGCAGCCCAAATGAGCAGCTGGGAAGAGACCAGAAACTGGTCAGACAGACATGTCTGCAATTTCTGTCTGATCTTGGGTAATTCACATCCATGGCAGTAAAATGAGAGACCTGTGGAGGGTTAGATTCCCTTTTCTAAGAGTGGGATTTTTTAGGAGGTACCTGAGTCTAGACATCCATCAGAAATTGAGTCTGCCCAGCAATGGGGGTATGGATCTAATCCCAAATAACTTCTGACAAAATTCTAAAATATAGCCAGAAGTAAATCCTGGTCACTGGAATTCCTATTTAGAATTCCACATCAGTCCTGCTCTGGGAGTACTTCAATTGTAAGAACTCCCCAGTCTATACTGTGAGGCTGAAAGCAGAGACCCCTCTAGCCAACTTTGGCTTCAGGGCATAACTGCTTGGGAACTGATGAGAAACACAAAGAAACACAAAGAAATCAGATTTCACAGCCCTTTATTAAAGGGTTACAGAGTAATGCAAAGAATGGCACAGCATAAGCAATGAACGTCCATCTTTGCCAACAGATTGGACCACCTCAATGGAAACAAATGTTTTACTTCTTATTAAGTATTTTCCCCATAATTCACCTTCCTTTTTAATTTAAAGTTTTATGTTATTTTATTTTTACCTGTTTTCATATGTATTATTCTGTATGTGCATGTGTGTTCTTGCTGTGCTGATATGTTTGAGAATGTACATAAAGTCATATAATATTTTCTTTATTTAAATTGCCTTTTGTTCACCCAATTGTTATTTAGCTTTGCTTGATTTTGTTGGGGTAAAATTTATGGAGGTTTGATTTGGCTTGAGTTTTTGTTTGTATCTTTGTCTTGTTTCTTTTATTACTCCATCACTTTATTCCTGCTCTAATAGCCAAATTTTCCTCCTCCTCCTCTTTATTTTATTATTTTTAATAATAATAATAATAATAATAATAATAATAATTATTATTATTATTATTATTATTTTGGTACAAGCTATTGAACTCAGGGGCACTCAATCACTGAGCCACATCCCCAGCCCTATTTTTTTTTGTGTGTGTGTGTGTGTATTTATTTATTTATCTTGAGACAGGGTCTCACTTAGTTGCTTAGCACCTCACCATTGCTGAGGTTGGATTTGAACTTGTGATCCTCCTGCTTCAGGCTCCCCAGATGCTGGGATTACAGGTGTGTATCACCATGCCCAGTTTATTTCTTCTTATTTATAGCTATCATCTCTACCTCTCTCCTTATTTCTCTCTGTTCACTTTTTAAATATTTTAAACTTTCTCTTGCCTTTCTTCCTTATTTTTCTTCACTGGAGAAACTGTAACTTTACTATCTGATGGAACTATTTATTTTATATAATTCCTACCCCACTCATGTTTTTGTCATTAATAAAATTGGGGACATAGTTGACACCTGATGTTTAATGTGTGTTCTAATTCATGGCTGTTTATTCTTGGTGCTTATGTTAAATGCTAACCCCACTGTCTTCAGGTGACAGTGTTCTAGATGTCATTATCAGCATTGGGCATTTATTTTAAGACCTTGCATTGGTTGCTTATTATAATATTGTTATTTCTTGCTGCCCTTTTCTCTAAGAGAGGCTAAGTGATTGGGACACTAAAAGTTCATAGGGTAGAGAACTCTGCTGAGTACACTCACAATGTCGGAAAATAAGAGTGAATCTTATTTACATGTGAACTAGCCCCACTTGAGCTCCAAAAATACTTCAACACATAGAATAGGAGAGACAAAAACCCCATACCAAGGTTCAAGCCCCAAATTGAAACAGCTAGAGAGGAACCTCAGGTCCCACTCCTAGACTATATAGCAAAAACAAAGAGATGAACTAAAAAACAAACAGAGGGAAGTCCTTAGAACAAAACCAATACATAACAAAGGAAAATGTATAAAAGAGGAAGAGGAATCTGTCTCAATTGATGTACAAGTCTAAGACCTCTGAAAACATGAGGATACAAGCAAACAAATATTCCCCTAAATTTACCATCCCCCACCAAAGGAACTCACAGATTTGAAGAAAATGATGTAATTCCAGAAAGACTATAAAAACTTAATTAAAATGTTCAGTGGGCTAAAAGAAGACTCAATAAATTAATTAAGAGAGCAAATACAAGAGGTAAAAGGGCATTTCAATAAATATTCAAATAAATAATGATGTACCTCAAGGTCCTATGAAATGAAGAACAAACTAATTCCAAATCAGTAGAGGACAGAAAATAATTAAGATCAGAGCTGAAATTAATGAAGTCAAGAATAAAAAAAATTAAAAGATGAATACAACAGACTTGGTTCTTTGAAAAGCTAAACAAGCTCAACTAACCAAAAGGAAGATAGAGAAGATCAAAATCCACAAAATTAGAGATGGTGGAAAAGTGTCTTCACAGACACTTCTGAAATCCAGAGGATCATTAGAAAGTATTTTGAAAATATAGAGTGTAATAAATTGGAATATTGAGAGGACATTTATAAATTTCTACATGAAAGACAATCACAAATTTCTAAGTCCAAAATTATCATTGAGAATATAGAAAACCTAAACAGACCAATATCAAGCAATGAGATTGAAGCAGCAATTAAAAGTCTACCAATAAAGAAAAGCCCAGGACCAGATGTGTTCTCAGCCAAGTTCTACTACCTTTAAAGAAGAACTAAAACCAATTTTCCTCAAATTATTTCAGGAAATAGAAATAGGGAACACTCACAAATACAAATTACAAACACTTATTTCATACAAATATAAAGTACAGATTACCCTGATTTCAAAACTTGATGACACAGTAAGGAGAGAAAACTATAGACCAATCTCCTTGATGAACATAGGTGCAAAAATTATTAATATTAGTAGATTATGTACAAAACACATCAAGAAGATAGTACACCATTATCAAGTGGAGTGCAAAGATTTTTCAATATATGCAAATCTATATCTATAATTTACCACATAAATAGAATTAAGGACAAGAATTAAATGATCATCTCAATGGATACAAACAAGTCCTTTGATAAAATCCAGTACTCACTCATGTTCAAAACGCTAGAGAAAGCAAGGATTAAAGGACCTCATCTTAATTTTACAAAGGGTATAAGTGAAAAACCCAAGACCAACATAATACTTAACAAAGAAAACCTAAAAATATTTCCTCTGCAATCAGAAACAAGACAAGGATCTTCATGGTTACCACTCCTGTTCAATGTAGTTCTTGAAACTCTAACCAGAGCAGTCAAGCAAGAGAAGGAGATTAATGGGATACAAATAGGAAAAAAAAAAGTGAAATTATCTGTTTTCCATGGACATGATGCTATATCTAGAAGATTAAAAAGATAAAAAAACAAAAATTCACCAGAAAACTTTCAGAGCTGTTAAACAAATTCAGTAAAATAGCAGGATATGTGCTGGGGTTGTGGTTCAGCGGTAGAGAGCTCACCTTGCATGTGTGAGACCCTGTGTTTGATCCTCAGCACCACATAAAAATAAATGAATTAAAAATAAAGATATAAAAATAGCAGGATATAAGATCAACATTCATGAATCAACTTTTCCATACTCCAGTAGTAAGTCTGCTGTGAAACAAATCAGGAAAGCTATTCCATTCACCATAACAAACAAAACAAAACAAAACACTAAAACCCTCACAACTTTGGAAAAAAATCTAACCAAGAAGGTGAAAGGCTTCTTCAATCAAAATTATAGAATATTGAAGAAAGAACTTGAAAAAAACCTTCGAAGATGGAAAGATACCCATATTCTTAAGCAGAATTAATATTATCAAAATGGCCAAATTATAATAAGCATTATGAGATTTAATACAGCCCCCATCAAAATATCAATGACATTTTTCACCAAACTTCAAAAACCATCCTAAAATTCATTTGAAAGAATAAAAGACTGAGAATAGCTAAAGCAATCCTAGGTAAGAATGGTAATGCTGGAAGCATCACAATACCTTATTTCAAATTATATTACAGAGATATTGTAAAAAAAAAAAGAAAAAAAACGCATTGTATTGGCAAAAAATAGACATGAAAATCAATGGGCAAAAAGAAGCCACAGAGACAATCCCACATGGATACAGTCATTGACACTTGACTGAGGTGTCAAAAATACATGTAGAGAAAAGATAGCCTTTTTAGCAAATAGTGCTGGATAAACTGGATAGCTATATGTAGAAGAATGAAACTTGATCCCTATCTCTCACCCAATACAAAAGTCAAATCAAAATAAATTAGACTTAGGAGTTAGACCAGAAATTTTCACAGGCTCAACATTCCAACATTTTGGTGCAGGCATTGACTTCCTTAACAAGACCCCTAAAGCTCAAGAAATAAAACTAACAATCAAGTGGAAATTTAATTTAAAAACTTCTGGACAGCAAGAAAATTATCAATATAAAGAGAGAAGCTACAGAATATTTCTCAAAAACAAACAAAAAAAAGAAACACACATGGCCAACAAATATATGGAAACATGTTCAACATCTCTAGAAATCTGGGAAATGCAAATCAAAATTCCATTGATATTTCATTTTATTCCATCAGAATGACAATCATCAAAGATACAAATAAAGTTAAATGCTGGCAAAGATATGGGGGGAAAAGGTACACTTATGCATTAATGGTAGGATTGCAAATTAGTACAATTACTCTGGAGAGCAGTATGGAAATTACTCAAAAGACTAGAAATGGAATCATCATATGACCCAGCTATCCCACTCCTTGGTATTTATTCAAAAGAACTAAATCAGCACACTACAGTGATACAGGCAAATCAATGTTTATAGCAGTGCAATTCATAATAGCCACGCTATGGGAGCATTCTAGATGCCTTTGAACAAATGAATGGAAATATACAACATGATACACACACACACACACACACACATACACACACACACACACACACACACAATGGATTTTTACTCAGCCATAAAGAAGAATGAAATAAACAGTGTGGTGGTTCATATCTGTAATCCCAGTGATTTGGGAGGCGTATGCAGGGGGATTACAAGTTCATAGCCAGTCTCAGCAACTTCATGAGACCCTCAAGACCCTGTCTTAAAATAAAAAAAATAAAAAAGACTGTGGATATGGCTCAGTGGTTTGGTACCCCTGGGTTCAATGCCCAGTACAAAAAAAAAAAAAAAAAAAAGAAAGAAAGAAATTTTAAAAACCCAGAAAAATGGAAATAGTGGCATTTGCCAGTGAATAGATGGAACCGATGAACATAATGCTAAGTGATATAAGCCATTCTGAGAGTCAGTGGCCCAAAGTTTGCTCTCTTATGCAGAAGCTTGAGCAAAGTAAGGGTAGAAAACAGGGTGAGGTAGGGTATGGGGGATGTATCACATGAAAATAGAGGGAATATAAGTGGAGTAGAGGAAGGGAAGAGAGACAGGAATAGGGTGGCACTGTGGAATGAATTTGTCAAAATTATGCTATAGGGGAGGGGAGGGGAGGAGTAAAGGGGAAAAGGAAGAATTAGGAACTGAAATGGAGCAAATTATATTCCATGGACATATGATTATGTATAACTGTAATGCACTTATAAAAACATAAAAATCCAATTCTGGAAAAGCATTAATTCAATCTCTCTGTTACATTTCTCTGTTAGAATATTAAATTGCTTCTGTGTGTTTTATTGAAGTTCTCTGAATTTCCTTAGAAATGAATTTTGAATTTTCTGAGAGTTTACAGATATAGGTTTTATCTGGCATCTTATTTTATCTTTTAGGTGAAGTCATTGTTCCCTGAAAGTTTTTTATGCTTATTAACATATGGCATCATCTTCTCATTGAAGGATTAGGTATAGTTCCAGTCTTTGTAATTGGTATTTGTTTTGTGTTTGCCCTTCCAAAAATTCTAAGCTGTCTATTTTCTCTGACCTGTGGATAATTCCACTATATCAGCACTAGAAGATGCCCTAAATCCTAGTTTGCCTTGAGTGTGCTGTTGATTTATTGTCACTATTTCAGCAATACAGGGCACCCTAACCCCAGGTTCACCTCATATCTACAGTTGGCATGTTGTTCAGAATGAACTTGGTGAATACCTGAAAAAGTGCTGTTTCACAAGCTGCCCCTTGGGACCAGAATAAGCCCAGATATGGGTGACCATGTACCATAGGATTTTGCCCAGATCCAAGCCTTACTGTGAACAGAACAGCCTGAGGCTCCTCTGCAATAAATTGGCACATGTCTCCTTTTTCCTTTTCCCAGAGCAAAGTACTCTGCATGTTGTGCTAGGGTAGGTAGGGGGAGGGATGAAGTGGGCAGTGTCCTGGCCTCTAGTGTCACAAGGCTGACAAGAAATAAAAACAAGAATAATAAATGGGATGGATTCAAACTAAAATGCTAGATTTCTTAGTTCCTGAGTGCCCTGCCTAATTTTATTGGTATGGTAAAGAAAATACATTTAAAACATATTTGGTCCTTTCTTTTGAGTAGAAGTGATATCAGTATATTTTCCTAATTTGTGTCTCTTGTTTGTTTCTATAGAACCCTTAGTTTCTACCACTTACTTTCTTACAACCTTTTACTTTGCTTCCATGATCTTTCTCTTTCAAAGTTGCATTTCTTTCTTTTCAAAGTGGATCCAACCTCCACTGGTATTCTGTTAAACTTGCATCCTGTATCCTGGGCCTAATTCTCAATTTTTTCTGCCGTTTGGCTATAGAATGTGAGAGTATCTTTGTATACTATTAAGGAGTTCTTTGACTCTGACCTTTTGCCTTCATTTGGTGATTAATCACTCTAGTCTTGCATCAGCATTTTCCTACAAAGCATTGATCACATTTGGCAACATCAATTCAAATTCATTTTTATAGAATTATTATTTCAACTACATCTCTAGCATGACTTAAATCTTACCTAACAATATATTCTTTCTCACCATCTTTTTATCCAGTTCACCACAGGTGAACATTTAACAATAACCTCATTGCAATATGATGAGAATGATCAGTTTCTAAGTTTCTACCCACTACCAGTTATGAGATTCTCAGTGCCAGGCAGCTGGTGAGTTTTGCAACTCAAAAATCCCATTTTATAATGATTTTTTCAGATCATTCCTTGCACCAAACATTTTAGATCAGTAACCTTAGAAAACAGATTCTGATATGGAGAAGCATATAGGAAGTTAATTGGGGAGTACTGTAAAGAACAATACTATGTGGGAGTGAGGAAGCAGTGTTGTGCAGAGTGATGAGTTGAACAAGAAGTGCTTAATACAAAGTTCTCAACTAATTTACAGGTGCTCTGGAGCTAAGATGTCCTTTCAGGATTGTTTTGAATTTGGAGAAAGAAGCCAGATCTCACATTGAGTAGCCATTAGATGCTGGCTACATTTGGGAAAGGGCTATTACTTTGTCTGAGGTGTCTCCCTTTTAGTTGAGAGCAGTTTCTAGGAAGAGACTAAGATATGAGCTGTCAGCAACCAACAATCATCAGACCTAGAAATTTGAGGGTCTTTGTTCTGATTGAGTAAGCTGGGTGGTACACCTCAGCCTATAGTACAAGAGGCAAGAGAAAAAGTAGGAAGGCTCATCAAAAAATTGGTGAAGGAGATCCAACATGGCAGTGGGCACGGAGAGATCAAGTCTCTGACCTCTTCAGCTGCGCGGGCATAGGGAGTCTTAAACCGTCGAAATGCTGTTTGCTCAGGATCACTAGGCAATGCTGAGCTGAAGTGGATCTGGGCGAACAGTCTGCGCCTTTCAGAACACACACCGAGCCCAGAGTGGCTGAATTCAGGCTCCCCTTCGCCTGCGTCTCGCAGACAAACCGCTGTGACTCAGCGCTAAATGACCCTGCTGAAACAACTTGTCGGCTTTTCCTGATCCTGTGGAGGTTAATGCCAACTGAGCCTCCATAGGCAGTGGCCACAGGATTTAGACAGGGCTTGGGAGAGCCGGTCAGGACCCACCCGTTGCATCGGTCACCCGGCAAAGGAAACGAACTGTCGCCATTCCCATGGGATAACACCATGGCAGAGAACTGACGTCACCAGAATGCGGCGGAGGAGACAACTTCATTGAAACCATTGGTGGCAGGTGTGTAACTCCCTAGCCCTCCCTCTCCACACAGCGGGAAACCTCAAGGGCCCCTCCCAGCTCTTCCATGAGTGTAATAGACAGTCAGACCTAGGGAATCAGGAGCAGCAGGGAACCCGCGGCGCAGGACCCCTGGCTACCGCTCCCACCAGCGCTGACAACTGAGGTCTCTTGCACCAGCTACTGGGGGCGTGGCTACGGGGGCGTGGCTACCGGAGGGCAGGCAAAATACACTGAGTGTTCTCAGCCCCAAGCTCCACAACCTTAGGGTCTGAGGGAATGGCAAACAGGGAGAGTGTGCCCAGTCGTTCAAGAAAATAGAGCTCCTGGGAGCAGCAGACCTGGCATGTAGCCAGTATTGTGGTGAATGTCACCGATGAGCAGGACCTGGCTGGAGGAAAAGTGGGGAAGTGACTAGACACAAGAAAGGGCCCTAGGCAATCAGGATTGGAGACCTGCCCAGTCGGGGGGAGGAGGAGCTGCTTCACAGTGATTGGTTCCTGCATATTGGGATGAGAAGCTTGGCCCTGTGGGCACAGCTCCACCTACTGGAAGAGAAGTTAGTCAAACTCTAAGACTGCACTTTTTAAATTTTTTTATTTATTTATTTTTTAATTTTTTATTTTTATTTTTTTATTATTTTTAAAAACTTTTTCTTTTTTCTTTTTTTCTTTTGTCTTTTCATTTCTTTTCAATTTCCTTATTCCTCTTTCCTTGAATTCTACCTGTTTACTCCCATTCTCTTTAGTGATTTCTTCCCTTCCCTTCTAATACCTTTCCTCCCAAGCATCACAATGCTGTTTATATGTAATTTACTAAATATGTATAGGTAAATGTTCTGAGACGTCATATAGTGCTACCAAGTCCCTAGCTACAACCAAATACTCCAGACCATTCTCCTATTAATATCCCTCATCAGTAGAGCAACCTTCCAAGGTTGCCAAGAGATACCAACCTCAATACCATCATATCATTCAACCTAAATATAACATCAGAATCCATACACAGTTTAGGAAACAAATGAATCTGCATTAAAGTGCAACAAAACTCATCATCTCTAGTCATAGTCTCCCCTCACAAAAGAGAGACCCCAGAGACACACAAAACCAAATAAATTTATAGGAGTAAACAGTCATGTTTGCAGTCAAACAGAACAAGAAGTAACATGAGCAGCATGAAAAAGCAAGGAAAAAAAGGAGTACAAACAATGCAGGGCAGCCTAAATATACAGGAGGACCTAGAGGCATCAGAAAAATGGTCAAATAAAGAACTCAAGGAATACCTTAGACAGATGGAATGAAACCTTAAAGAGGACATGAGACAGCAAATTCAAACAATGAAAGAACACATTGAAAATGAATTACATAAAAAGATAAAAGAAGCAAATAAGTATCTTTATCAGGAGATAGAGATTATAAAAAATCAATCAGTAATTCTAGAAATGAAGGAAACTAGAAACCAAATTAAAAACTCAAATGAGAGTATCACTAACAGAGTGGAGCAAGTAGAAGCCAGAATGTCAGATAATGAAGACAAAATATATCATCTTGAAAAGAGTCTAGCCAACTCAGAAAGGCTGGTAAAAAATCACGAGAAAAACATCCAAGAGATATGGGATAACATAAAAAAAACCAAACTTAAGAGTCATCGGGATAGACGAAGGTACAGAGGTTCAAACCAAGGGAATGAGCATCCTGTTGAATGAAATAATTATAGAAAACTTTCTAGATATAAAAAAGGAAATGGATGTACAAATTGTAGATGCATACAGGACACCGAGGATATAAAATCACAGTAGACCAATGCCAAGACACATTGTTATGAAGATATCCAATATACAGAACAAAGAGAAAATATTAAAAGCTACAAGAGAAAGGAGGCAGATTACATTCAGGGGTAAACCAGTAAGATTAACAACGGATTTTTCATCACAGATGCTGAAAGTGAGAAGATCCTGGAACAACGTATTTCAAACACTGAAAGACAATGGATGCCAACCAAGAATTTTGTATCCAGCAAAATTAAGCTTCAGGTACGACAATGAAATAAAAATCTTTCATGATAAACAAAAGTTAAAAGAATTTGCAGCCAGAAAACCAGCATTGCAAAGAATCTTCAGCAAAACACTACACGAGGAAGAAATGAAAAACAATAACCAAAACCAACAGTGGGAAGTACCTCAGTAAAGCGAGAGGGCAGGGAGAAAGCTAAACATGGAGAAACAAACCAAATTAAAAAAAAAAAGATAAATAATCCAACATGGCTGGAAGTACAAACCATATATCAATAGTAACTCTAAATATTAATGGCTTAAACTCACCAATAAAGTGACATAGGCTGGTAACATGGATTGAAAAAACAAACCCAACAATATGCTGCCTCCAGGAGACACATCTGATTGGAAAAGACATACACAGGCTGAAGGTGAAAGGTTGGGAAAAAACATACCACGCACACAGTCCTCGTAAGCAAGCAGGGGTGGCCATCCTCATATCAAATAAAATCGACTTCAAGACTAAGTTAATCAAAAGGGATGAGGAAGGACATTATATACTGTTAAAAGGAAACATTCAACAACAAGACATAACAATTATCGACATTTATGCACCAAATAATGGTGCTCCGACGTTCATAAAACAAACTCTCCTCAAGTTCAAGAATCAAATAGACCACAACACAATAATTATGGGTGACTTCAACATACCTCTCTCACCATTGGACAGATCCTCCAAACAAAAGTTGAATAAAGAAACTATAGAACTCAATATCACAATCAATAAACTAGACTTAACTGACATATATAGAATATATCAACCATCATCAAGTGGATATACTTTTTTCTCAGCAGCACATGGATCCTTCTCAAAAATAGACCATATATTATGCCATAGGGCAATACTCAGTAAATATAAAGGGGTGGAGATAATACCATGCATTCTATCTGATCATAAAGGAATGAAACTGGAAATCAATGATAAAAGAAGGAAGGAAAAATCCTACATCACATGGAAAATGAATAATATGTTACTGAATGATCAATGGGTTACAGAAGACATAAAGGAGGAAATCAAAAAATTCTTAGAGATAAATGAAAATACAGACACAACATATCGGAATCTATGGGACACAAAACAATTTTAAGAGGGAAATTCATTGCCTGGAGGTCATTCCTCAAAAAAAGAAAAAACCAACAAATAAATGAACTCACACTTCATCTCAAAGCCCTAGAAAAGGAAAAGCAAAACAACAGCAAATGTAGCAGAAGGCAAGAAATAATTAAAAACAGAGTGGAAATCAACAAAATTGAAACAAAAGAAACTATTGAAAAAATTGACAAAACTAAAAGTTGGTTCTTCAAAAAAATAAATAAGATCGACAGACCCTTAGCCATGCTAACGAAGAGAAGAAGAGAGAGAACTCAAATTACTAACATACAGGATGAAAAAGGCAATATCACAACAGATGCTACAGAAATACAGAAGACAATTAGAAATTATTTTGAAACCCTATGTTCCAATAAAATAGAAGATAGTGAAGACATCGATAAATTTCTTAAGTCATATGATTTGCCCAGACTGAGTCAGGAGGATACACACAATTTGAACAGACCAATATCAATGGATGAAATAGAAGAAGCAATCAAAAGACTACCAACCAAGAAAAGCCCAGGACTGGATGGGTATACAGCGGAGTTTTACAAAACCTTTAAAGAAGAATTAATACCAATACTTTTCAGGTTATTTCAGGAAATAGAAAAAGAGGAGCTCTTCCAAATTCATTCTATGAGGCCAACATCACCCTGATTCTGACACCAGACAAAGACAGCTCAAAGAAAGAAAATTACAGACCAATATCTCTAATGAATCTAGATGCAAAAATCCTCAATAAAATTCTGGCGAATCGGATACAAAAACACATCAAAAAAATTGTGCACCATGATCAAGTAGGATTCATTCCTGGGATGCAAGGATGGTTCTATATAAGGAAATCAATAAATATTATTCACCACATCAATAGACTTAAAGATAAGAACCATATGATCATCTCGATAGATGCAGAAAAAGCATTCGGCATAGTGCAGCATCTTTTTATGTTCAAAACACTAGAAAAACTAGGGATAACAGGAACTTACCTCAACATTGTAAAAGCTATCTATGCTAAGCCTCAGGCTAGCATCATTCTGAATGGAGAAAAATTGAAGGCATTCCCTCTAAAATCTGGAACAAGACATGGATGCCCTCTCTCACCACTTCTATTCAATATAGTTCTCGAAATACTGGCCAGAGCAATTAGACGAAAGAAATTAAAGGAATAAAAATAGGAAAAGAATAACTTTAATTATCACTATTTGAAGATGATATGATACTATATCTAACAGACCCAAAAGGGTCTACAAAGAAACTACTAGAGCTAATAAATGAATTCAGCGAAGTGGCAGGATATAAAATCAACATGCATAAATCAAATGCATTCCTGTATATCAGCGACAAAACTTCTGAAATGGAAATGAGGAAAAACACTCCAATCACAATATCCTCAAAAAAAAAAAAAATACTTGGGAATCAACCTAACATAGGAGGTGAAAGATTTATACAATGAAAACTACAGAATCCTAAAGAGAGAAATAGAAGAAGATCTTAGAAGATGGAAAAATATACCCTGTTCATGGATAGGCAGAAATAACATCATCAAAATGGCGATATTACCAAAGGTTTAATGCAATGCCAATCAAAATCCCAATGGCATTTCTTGTAGAAATAGATAAAGCTATCATGAAATTCATATGGGAAAATAAAAGACCCAGAATAGCAAAAGAAACTCTAAGCAGGAAGTGTGAATCAGGCGGTATATCGATACCAGATTTCAAACTATACTACATAGCAATAGTAACAAAAACAGCATGGTACTGGTACCAAAACAGGCGGGTGGACCAATGGTACAGAATAGAGGACACAGAGACTAATCCACAAAGTTACAACTATCTTATATTTGATAAAGGGGCTAAAAGCATGCAAGGGAGGAAGGATAGCATCTTCAACAAATGGTGCTGGGAAAACTGGAAATCCATATGCAACAAAATGAAACTGAATCCCTTCTCTCGCCATGCACAAAAGTTAACTCAAAACGGATCAAGGAGCTTGATATCAAATCAGAGACTCTGCGTCTGATAGAAGAAAAAGTTGGCTTCGATCTACATATTGTGGGATCGGGCTCCAAATTCCTTAACAGGACACCCATAGCACAAGAGTTAACAACAAGAATCAACAAATGGGACTTACTTAAACTAAAAAGTTTTTTCTCAGCAAGAGAAACAATAAGAGAGGTAAATAGGGAGCCTACATCCTGGGAACAAATTTTTACTCCTCACACTTCAGATAGAGTATACAAAGAACTCAAAAAATTAGACAACAAGATAACAAATAACCCAATAAACAAATGGGCCAAGGACCTGAACAGACACTTCTCAAAGGAGGACATACAATCAATCAACAAGTACATGAAAAAATGCTCACCCTCTCTAGCAGTCAGAGAAATGCAAATCAAAACCACCCTAAGATACCATCTCACTCCAGTAAGATTGGCAGCCATTATGAAGTCAATCAACAAGTGCTGGGGAGGATGTGGGGAAAAGGGTACACTTGTACATTGCTGGTGGGGCTGCAAATTGGTGCGGCCAATTTAGAAAGCCTTATGGAGATTCCTGGGAAAGCTGGGAATGGAACCACCATTTGACCCAGCTATTCCCCTTCTTGGACTATTCCCTAAAGACCTTAAAAGAGCGTACTGTAGGGATACTGCTACAACGATGTTCATAGCAGCACAATTCACAATAGCTAGACTGTGGAACCAACTTAGATGACCTTCAATAGATGAATGGATTAAAAAAATGTGGCATTTATACACAATGGAGTATTACTCTGCACTAAAAAATGACAAAATCATGGAATTTGCAGGGAAATGGATGGCACTAGAGCAGATTATGCTAAGTGAAACTAGCCAATCCCTAAAAAACAAATGCCAAATATCATCTTTGATATAAGGAGAGCAACTAAGAACAGAATAGGGAGGAAGAGCATGAGAAGAAGATCACCATTAAACAGGGATGAGAGGGGGGAGGGAAAGAGAGAGAGAAGGGAAATTGCATGGTAAAGGAAGGAGACCCTCATTGTTATACAAAATTACATATAAGAGGAAGTGAGGGGAAAGGGGAAAAAAACAAGAGAGAGAAATGAATTACAGTAGATGGGGTTGAGAGAGAAGATGGGAGGGGAGGAGAGGGGAGGGGGGATAGTAGAGGATAGGAATGGAAGCAGAATACAACATACACTAGTATGGCAGTATGTAAAAAAGTGGATATGTAACCGATGTGAATCTGCAATATGTATACGGGGTAAAAATGGGAGATCATAATCCGTTTGAATCAAATGTATGAAATATGATATGTCAAAGAGCTATGTAATGTTTTGAATAACTAATAATAAAAAAATAAATAAACAAAAAGGAAGCAAAAAATTAGTGAAATAATTTAGGTGAGAGATAATGATAGTTTTGAGTTTGGAGGAAGAGACAAAGTGGATTTCAGATATATTTCAAAGAATTTGCTGATGGATTAAAGGTCAGGGTAGAAAGAGGAATCAAGGTTGTCTTCTTCAAAGATTTTTCCCTGAATAACTGGAAGAGTAAAGTTGCCTCACCTTTCTAATGAGAACTAATGACTAGTACAGGGCTTTTCCTTCTTAAAGCAGTTGTATTAACTGAAAATGTAATCTCATATTTCATTTACAATTTTCACTTGAATTAAAGAATATGGACTTATAATTTGCTGTTTCTATAATATGAATTGCCTAAATTGATCCCATTAGAAGTTGACAGTTTGAATAGACTCATAACATTGGAACAAAATTTTCAGAGAATTATCTTTAATGAAACAAACTCAAGCAAAATTAAAGTCAAAGACTTTCAAAAATAGGTAATTCTCATCATAAGTACCGATCCATTTTAAAAGTTGAAATAGCAAGAAATCTTTCTAACTCATTTTAAGAAAATAACATAAAATCAATAGAGAATAACAAAGTAAAATACAGATTATCCTCATTTATGAACCTGTGTTTAATATCCTAATAAAAGTAATAATCAATCTAACTCAAGAATATATTGAAAACATCAAAAAGTATTATTCTATAAATGTAATGGAGGTCATATTAAAAAACCTCTTAACATGTAACTAATAGCTCAAAGAAAATAAAAGTTATGACAATTGATGAAGGTAATAATAATAACTCATTTTTGGAATGCTATAATGAACTATGTTTTGGGACCTTTTTGAAATATTTTACACATTTATAAGAAATCCCATGCAGTAGATATTATTTTTATCTTCATATTTTATATAAGAAAAACAAAAGTACACAAAGATTTAGAAACTTGCTAAAATTCATACAATTATATGGGAAAGTGAAGATGTGAACCCAGGGCAACTTGTAAGATTGCCTCCAAACAGAAAACGATATAATGCTGTAATGTTTATAATTGGCTAATATTTATCAAGTATTACTATGTTTCAGACACTGTTCTAAATATTTAAATGATTCATGTCATATTGCTATTACTAAATGATGCAGGTATTATATTACTATTATTCCCATTTTACAGATAAGTGAGATAGGTATAGGATAAGTAAATTTCTCAAGATCACCAGGGTACTGAGTGATGAGTGAGGATTTGGATTCAGGAACTCTATCTGCAGAGACAACAATATACTTCTTCCAAAATATTTGAATATTCATTCCTGATTATAAACACAGGAAAACAATGCAAGACAAAAATACGTTATTCAACTAAGTTAAAAGAATGCTTTCTTAAAATTATTTTAAAAATACAATGTACAAACACATTTTATATCATATTTATGGAGAGTAATTCATTCATAATAAATATATTACTATTAAAGTCAGTAACAAGGTATGAATATATTCAGTCAACACTAATAGAATTTGTGTGGAGGAGTAGTATAAAAGGTGTAAAAACAATTCAGTGAGACAAGCAAAATCATCAATAGGTAATTAAGATGAAATAATGAGAAAGGACTTCACAAACATATAATTACTAATGGATACCTTTAAACATTGAAAAAGTTCAGGAAATACAGATTTAACAATGATTATTTTTGTGACAATTATAAAATAATAGTAAATATTAATGAGAATGTGCTAACATAGGAACATTTGTTCCCTGCTGGTGGGAATGAAACCAAGTTCAGCTACTTTGGTTATATGTAAATCAGGAACTTAAAAATACTTTAACTCTCTTATCCAGCAAATTCCCTAGGAATTTATTCTCATATTCCACAAAATATGAGAGAAAAACAAAGATTTTTACATAAGAAAATTAATTTCAGCTTTATTGGTTAGAGTGAAATATTAAATACAAACTGAATGTCCAATATCAAAGTATTGGTTTTAAATTATGTAACATCCATTTAATAGGGTTTATCTATTTATTAGAAAATCATGAAGGCATTAACTGACACTGTTTCTCCTGTTTGTAATCCCCCATGCAAAAATAATGATTTTTCCATCATTTTAGAATCTAGCTGAATAATGCTGTAAGAGTAATAATTTTATCAGCAATTTTGCTGTTATATATTTATTAATAATTTTTATAAAGAAGAAACAAAAGTCCCTGCATATAGTCAATTGAAGAGGAGTGGGCTGAAAGAATAAAAAGCTAGGCAATGATGAAAATAGTCTACACAAAGTAAGATGAAATAATGAATATTGTAAGGACTAATGATTCTTCTTAGTTTATGCTTCCGTAGAAAAGGCCCTAAAACAGCGATACACATTTAAGTTCAAGTGGTTTATTTGGAAGACCATCATAGGAAGCATCAGAAGGGCACGGAGAAAAAAATATATTGGATGTGTGGTATCTGATAAAGCTATTCACTTAATCCTATTGGGGAAATTCATGAGTCAATGTAGAATGTGCCAGCCTCAATCAATCTGTCATCCTTAGTGACAAAGTAGCCAGAATATTTATACACCAATTCTCGTCATTCATTCATTCAGGACTGCTTGTTAGGGAGAGGGAATATTGTTGATTTTCTTGAACTTCCAGTCTTTCCTGAATACTGGCAGAGTTGTCTCTGCTTCTAGAGGAAGCTCTAAGGCAGTGAGAAATATGGCTTTTATCCTGGTGGTGAGGCATAGGGGCATATGGTTAGGGTATTGACAGTATCTGGTACACCATCTAGCAATAACATTCATTATCTCATTCTACTGAATAATGATACTGACACCACATATTTAGGTATTATTAATTTTTTCTTCTATAAGAAGGACAACAAACTACGTATCTGTTAAGGAAAATTTGGAGAAAGCAACTTTGCTGGACCTTGTTTACTGAAAAAATGAAAGAAACTTGATCTCAGTTCATTTATAAAACATTGGTCCTTAGTAACAAGTGCTAATATATCTGCTTATTGGCAAATATTCTATTAATAATAGGAACATGACTTCTGTTTTAAGATCAGAAGGAATTAGACTCATTTTAATTCTACAAACCAGTCATCCTGAAAACCAAATGAGAAATGATGCTGTCAACTCATAATATACAAATTATAATTTTCCTGTATTGCATGGGAAAGGGACACTGAATTTATCTTTAATTACTATTGTTATATTCTGACAACCACATGAAAAGATGAATGGACATTTCCATGTCTTATGAGTAATAAAATACCAAAGTAGTTAAAAATTGTTCCAAATAGCTAGATCCTAGCATGTGTTTGTTACATAGTAGATAATTAAAATAGATTTTTTTGAAACTTGATTATCATTTATAGTGAATTTTTAGGATTAGATTGATCCTTTTATTTATTTCTCAAATACGGAATACCTAGAAAATGTCAGGAACTGTACATTTGAAATTTGAGCTAGATGGATATCTGTATATTTTCTGACAGAGACAAAAAACAAACAAACAAACAAAAAAACCCTGAAATCTCTTAGTGATGTTATGCAACATTTAATATAGGAGTGTTCCCAAATGTAGAGGAAACCTCCATCTTTACTGTAAATTTTAAAGATTTCTTTGTCTTTCTGAAATTCTTCCCATTCCCTTTCAAGCCTGCCTATCTTTCCACTTCCCTTCATTATTCTAGCTCTTTGACAGCTTCCTTAATAGGAGAATAGCTCCCTCAAAAACTCCTGGGAAATTTACTAAGATTACAGAGAAAGACAGTCTCTACATTTCCTTTATTCTCAGTGGAACATCACATATAATTGATAAATCAGCTTGAGCCCAATGAGTATTGTCTTAGTTTCATTCATTCTTCTGATGTTCTGAAATGTGTAAATCACCTGGGTAATTTTATTCCTGCCAAGAACTTTGTGCTCTGGTAGTCACAGAGTTCTTGTGTTCATCAGTTGTTTCATGTTTAAATTAAGTCAGCTGCCTCTTACATTTTTGTATCTTCGACAGTAGGTATGAGCTTTTTGACTCTGCCTGTTATTAAGTCAGCTTTAACTTTAGTACCTTTGAATTAGTGATGCTTTTGCAGTTGGCTCAGTAATTCTTGGACAGAAAAAAGTGTTTTATTTAAGTAGTGCCGCTCCTCAACTTTATTCCCCTTCTTGATATGTAAAAAGTTTTAAAAGAGACACTCAGTATCAATACAATAGACATAAAATAAATTTGATTCTATTTATTTAATCATTTCATTTATTTACAAAAAGGAATCCTCTATAAAGAAAATTTACATACTAATAATAACAATATGGGGTTTAGGATTTGGCATGATTGTGCCTTCAACTAGACAAGCTGTATGACCTTGTACAAGTTGCTCAAACTGTCTGGACCTACTCTCTGGATTATACAAAAGAAGATAATTATTGTTTTTCACAGAGTTGTCAAATCACAATGAGATACAATAGGAAAAAGCTTTCTAGACAATAAAGTACTCTATATAGTAAAGTATTATTGCTATTACTATTTCTACTGTGACACTCATTTTTTAGTTGGTAATATTGGCCTTTTAGAGCTTCCATTTCCTTACTTACACAAGTCAGCTTCTGTGTTCAGTTTTATCCTGGCATCAGGAGATATTTTATTGAAGGGAGAGTCTCCTAGAAGGGAATTATGAATATGAGTCACTTTTAACTTTGGAGTCAAACAGAGTTAGCAGTATGAGCAAATCATGAAATAGTCTAGTGATTCAGAACCACAAGAAATTTATCAGGAGCTTCCTGTGTGGTGTGATGGGAGACTTCAAAAATCTAATGAAGAAGGTGAAGGATCTCTATAATAAAAACTATAGAACAATGAAGAAAGATATTTAAGAAGAACTTACAAGATCGAAAGACCTCCCACATTCTTAGATAGACAGAATTCATATTGTCAAAAGGCCATAATGGCTAGGTGCAGTGACACACACCTGAATCCCAGTGGCTTGGGAGGCTGAGGAAGGGGAATCACAAGTTCAAAGCCAGGCTCAACAACTTTGTGAGAGACTTAGCAACTCAGTGAGACTCAGTCTCTCAATAAAATGTAAGAAGGGAGGAAGATGGGGCTTATTGGTAAAGTGCCCCTGGTTTAATCTCTGGCACGCGTGCACACACACACAGAGCTATAGTACTAAAAGCATTATAAAGGTTGAATGCAATCCACATCAAAATACCAAAGGCATTCTTCATAGAACCAGAAAAAAGCAGTTCTAAAATTCATTTGCAAAAATAAGAGACCAGAATAGCCAAAGCAATCCTGAACACAAAGAATAATTGCATCCTGATACTGGACCTCAAATTATACAATTAAGCT
The DNA here is from genome assembly GCF_048772815.1 of Callospermophilus lateralis. Classification (NCBI taxonomy): domain Eukaryota; kingdom Metazoa; phylum Chordata; class Mammalia; order Rodentia; family Sciuridae; genus Callospermophilus; species Callospermophilus lateralis. The sequence goes on from NC_135306.1 coordinate 139,543,954, forward strand.
ATAGAAATAAAAATAACATGGGATTGTCACCAAAACATACACAAGGACCAAAAGAACAGAATAGAAGACAGAGGCAAGTCCACATAAATGTAGTAATCTTATACTAGATAAAGGTGCCAAAGACATATGTAGGTGAAAAGATAAGCTTTTAAACAAATGGTGCTGAGAAAACTGGAAATCCATATGTACAAGAATGAAACTTGACTCCTATCTCTCACCCTGCACAAAGGTCAACTCAAAGTGGATCAAAGATCTAGGAATTAAATCAGAAGCTCTGCAACTGCTAGAAGAAAATCTAGGCCCAACAAACCAACTTTCTTAACAAGGTTCCTAAAGCACAAGAAATCAAACCAAGAATCAATGAATGGGATATTATTAAGTTAGAAAGTTTCTACACAGCAAAGGAAAGAATTAAGAGCACAAAGAGAGAGCCTACAGAATGGGAGAAAATCTTTGCCACCTGCTCTTTAGATAGGGCATTAATATCTAGAATATACAAATAACTCAAAAAACCTAACACCAAAAAAATCAAATAACCCAGTCAATTAAGGGAAAAAGAATTAAACAGATACTTCTCAGAAGAAGAAATACTAATGGCCAACAAATATATTAAAAATGTTCAACATATCTAGCAATTAAGAAAATGCAAATCAACACTACATTGAGGGAATGGGGTTGTAGCTCAGTGGGAGAGCACTTGCCTAGTATGTTTGAGGCACTGGATTTGATCCTCAGCACCCATAAAAATAAATAAAATAAAGGTATTCTGTCCATCTACGACTAAAAATATTTTTAAAATACTACATTGAAATTTCATCTCACTCCAGCCAAAATGGCAATTATCAAGAATATAAATAATAGGCTGGGGTTATAGCTCAGGGGTAGAATACTTGCCTAGCACATGTGAGGCACTGAGTTCAATCCTCAGCACTAAGTAAAATAAATGAATAAAATAAAGGTTCTTTGTCCATTTACAACTAAAAATATATTTTTTAAAAATAATACAAATAATAAAATGCATTAACAAGGGTGTAGGGGGAAAGGTATCCTCATAAATTGTTGGTGGGACTGCAAGTTAGTGCATCCACTCTTGAAAACATTATAGAGATTCCTCAAAAACTAGGAATGGAACCACCATCTGACCCAGTTATACCATTCCTCAATATATATCCAAAAAATATAAAATTAGCATGCTGTAAGGATATAGCTACATCAATGTTTATAGCAGAACAATTCACAGTGGCCATCATTGTGGTATATTTGAATGATCAGTGATCAGTTTTCTAGAAAATACATCAAACAAGAAACAATCAATATGAGGAAAATTGTCAGAGACCCATCTCTCTATCTAGCTACCTGTCACAAAAGGTGGGCTGAAGCAGAATCAAAGATTGACAATGGAGCTTTATGCAAAGGATCCTAGCCCTGAACTAATGATTTGGTTAGATAAAAAATGTCCTCTTCAACTCAGAGATTCTGAGTTCTAACTTTTAATATGATTTTCAGTAATTTTCAACTAAGCAATGATTTTAAAATAGAACTATGCAATATTGTGTAGCAATTGATAGTGCAGGTTGTACAGTCCAAAAAGCTTTCATTCTGTCATTTATTTGAGTATATAACCTTGAGTCTGTTACTTAAGCTTTCTGATTTTCTGTTTTCTCACCTGTAAAATAAGGATAGCTTTAGGACCTAACTTATATAGTTGTTCCTAACTGCTTGGTTTAATCTGATCATCCCTATGGAAACTTATCTTTCTTTAATTTTCTATTTATTTATTTATTTATTTATTATTTTTATTGGCTCTCTTTAGTTATACATAACTTTAGGATTCATTTTTCATAATTATAAAAGCATAGAATATAATTTACTCTAATTCAGTCCTCATTACTTCACCTTTTCCTTCCCACCTCCCTTGCTCTGTTCCCTTCCCTCTACTCTACTAATCTTTCTGCTATTTACTTCTAATTATTGTTGTTTTTAACTATGGATATATATAATGATGAGATTCATTGTGGTATATTCATACATATATAAATAAGAAAGTTAGGTCAGATTCATTCCGCTCTGCTTCCCTTATCTTATCCCTCCTCATTCTACTTCAATCCTCTTCTTCTACTCCACTGATTTTTCCTTATTTTGATGGAATCTTCCCCCCACCACCATTTCTCTCCCCCACCTCTCTTCATCTTCCTCCCTCCCTCCATACCCCTGCCCATTTTGGACTAGTCTTTGCATATCAATAACAGAGTAAAAAATTGGCCTTTGATGTTTTGTATCTGGCTTATTTCACTTAGCATGATAGTCTCCAGTTCCATCCATTTACTAGCAAATGCCAAAATTTCATCTTTCTTTATGGCAGAGCAATACTCTGTTGTGTATGTATACCACATTTTCTTTATCCATTCATCTGTTGAATTGTTTCTTGTTTGATGTATTTTCTAGAAAATTGATCACTGATCATTCAAACTGCCTTCTTTTGGATATACCCAAGTTTGTAAAGTAGAGTGCTTGAAATGGACTCATCTTGGGGTACAGATAGAATATTATGAGAGGGTATGCTTTTTAATTTTTAAAAATATGGATATTATTATTTAATAAAAACAATAACTATTTTTGCTTAGGCGGTATTCATGGGTGTCACAAGTATCAGACTCTGGCATCAGACTGCCTGTCTTTGGATTTTGGCAATGTGTTTTCTAGATGGTAACTTTCAGGCAATTTCTAAATCATCCTAAAACTTTGTTTCCTCATCCATGAAATGGGTGTTTTTGTCAGCTTTTTTACTGCTGTGACTAAAATGATTTGACCAAAACAATTTTAGGGGAGGGAAAGTTTATTTGGGGCTCATGGTTTCAGAGGTCTCAATTCATAGACAGTAGACTCCATTCCATGGAACTCAAGTTGAGGCTGAACATCATGGTAGAGTGTGTGGTAGAGGGAAAAAGTTCACATGATGATCAGAAAGCAGAGAGACCAAGCTCCACTTGCCAAATACAAATATATGCTCCAATGTTGTACCTCCTTTAGCCATACCCCACTTGCCTTCAGTTACCACTCAGTTAATCTCATTAGGTGATTAATTCACTGATTAGGTTAAGGCTCTCACAACCCAATAATCTCCACTCTGAATCCTCTAATATTGTTTCACATATGAGCTTCTGGGGGACACCTCACATCCAAACCATAACATTCTGCCTCAGCTCCCTAAAGCTCACAATCACCTGACAATGCATTATATACTTAGTCCATTCCCAAGAGTCCTCATGGTCTCGACAGTTCCAAGAATGCTCAAGTTCAAGCCCAGAGTCTTCTTTGAGGCTCAAAGCAATCTTGCATTATGAGCACCTGCAAAATTAAAAGCAATTTACAAGTATTCAGAATATAATGGTACAGAGTAAACATTTCCATTCAGAAAATTAGGGGCATAGAAAGAAGGAATAGGACCAGAACATCACATGGCATTGTGAAGTTCTCTTCAAAGGGCTATGTAGCTCTGACCCTGTGGCTATGTTAGTTGCAGCCCAAGTGGCCTTTATATTGGCTTGTCTCTGCTCAATTCTTGAAGCTTCCTAGGATGCTTTCTCATGTTACTGACATTTCTTAATCTCAGGATTCTCCACTGCAGCTTCAACTTTCTTCTCACATCTCCACATTTTGCCCTCTCAGGGGCTGCCTGAAGGGACACTGACCCTTCCTTTGAAATCTTAGTGGAAGTCTCCATGACCTTCTAACTCCAGAATCCTGCATTCCTGCAGTACCACCATCGCATAGTTGACACCAAAGTCTTCTATCTCAAGTAGTAGCCAAGCCTCCAGGGACCCTTGCTGCAGCAGCCTTTGATTATCTGGGTGGCTGATCATGTTGAAAAAACTTCCTAGGTCCCCTTGTGCAAGAAGGATACCCCACTGGTTTCAAGATAATTTTCACCTTTACTCCCTTGAGCTTGAAATGGGTGTGGTCTTGCCCTCAATCCATCTTTCTTATTGTCTTTGGGCCAAGTCTTTAGCATTTATTTAGTGACCTTAATGTCTTTAACAACTGCAACTTTCTTGGCCCTAGTTTTACTAGGCCTTTCAAGTCCACATTTTCCAAATCTTTCTGCTGTGCTTTCTGCTCCTGTTTATCACAATAAATTTGATTAAAAGCCACCAGCAATATCCACATCACTTCCTGAATGCTATGCTTCTAGAAATTTCTTTCACCAGATTAAGAAATCCATAGCTTTTTAAATCAGCCTTACATAAAGTCTCAGGACATGGGGAAAATGCTGACAACTTCTCAACCAGAACATAACATGAATAGACTCTAGTCCAAATACAAATAATGTCCTCCTTTTCCTCTAAACTCTCTTGAGCCTTTTCTTTACTGTCCATGGTCCTATTGGCATTCTGGTCTTCTGAGCTCCCACCAGAATCTGCCATTAAGCTCCACTTACAGCAATTTAAGCATTTCCAGCTTGCATGAGAAACATCTCAAAATTCTTTCGACCAATTTCAAAATGGTCCAAAAATAGTGACCCCACTTTTTTGAACCAAATGATAACAATGATAGAGGAGGAAAAGTTTATTTGGGGGCTTATAGTTTCAGAAGTCTCAATCTATAGACAGCAGGCTCCATTCCTCAGGGTTCCAGGTGAGGCTGAACATCATGGCTGAAGAGTATGGTATAGGGAAGGAGCTCACATGATGATCAGAAAGCAGAGAGAGAGAAAAAAAAAAGCTCCACTTGCCAGATACAAATATATACCCCAAAGCCATGCTCCCAATGCTTCACCTCTTCCAGCCACAACCCCACCTGTCTTCAGTTACAACTCAGTGAATCCTGTAAGGTGATTAATTCACTGATTGGGTTAAGGCTCTCACAGCCCAATCATTTCCCCTCTGAATCCTCTCACATTGTCTCACACATGAGCTTTTGGCAGACACTTCACATTCAAACCATAACAATGGGGTTCATCTTAATGTCTAAATCATAAGTAATTAATGGAGTTTTGAGGATTAAATTAGATAGCATGAATAAATCTCTTAGGCACATATGATTAGATACTTCCTATCTCATACAGAGTAAAATTTAATATTTTTATGGTGGTCTATAAAATTATTATGCAGTTTATCCTTTTTTATCTCTCTAAATTCTTCTCCTGTCATTCTCTTTCTTGCTCACTTTGTTCAAGACACAATGCACTTTTTTTTGCTGTTCCTTTATTCATAAAACAAATTCTCACATTTACTTTTATTTCTGTGTCTGGAATATTCTTCCCTAGATGTCCTCATGGTTAAATTTTTTATCTCTTTTAATCTTTGATTAATGTTCCCTTCTCATTGGGGCTTTATCTGACCATCCTATTTTAAATTATTAACCTTAACCTTTCCCTCTCCCTTCCCACAAGAATATGTATGTTTCTTCCTTTGATTTTTCTCCTCAGCATTTACCACCCACTCTTACTGATGTATTTTTATTATTTATGTGTTACTATCAGTGTCCTCTGTCCCTTATCCTGACAAGAATGTCAGTTTTATGAGAATAGGAATTTTTGTCTGTATTATTCACCATTGTATCCCTAGCACTCAGAACAGTGGCTGAATATTATCAGTACTCAATTAACCTGTGTCAATGGACTCAGAATTATGAATTTTAACAAATTTATCAATAAAATTTTATTTACTCACACATGTGTATATGTATGCATATATATGCATATATATACAATTATATATATTATATATATTTTAATATATATTTATATATTTCTATATAAATTATATTTATATATATAAGATTTTTTTTACTCACACACGTGTATGTGTATGCATATATTCTATTTAGTGTGTAGATTTAGGTGTAACAAGATCTACTCTTTTGAGTGTTGATTTGGCTGAAAGGCTTTGGGAAACTCCATAGATTTATACAAGACACTATAAATTTGCTCAGACCATTTGATATCTTCTTTCCTGGCATCCTGACAGGGATGGGATGATTTTAATCTTTACGTAAAGGTCCTTATTATCTGTTGCTGTGGTCTTGGTAAAGGGAAAATGTCTCCTTTAACTTAAGCATCCTTAATAAACTATTTCATTTGAATAAGTATTTTATTTTTTTAGACAAATGAAAGAAAATTCAGATTTCTCAAATAATCTTTGTAGCTCATTTGCTCTTCTTATCATGTGTATTCAGTTATATACGTACATATATACATATCTATCTATCTATCTATATACACACACAAACACACACACAAATATATATATAACAATATTTTTTAGAGTGCAGGCTAAAGAGTCACAAACATTGACCCAGAAAATCCAAGTTCTGTCAGTTAGTATTTGTGTGATACCAGCTATTTAAATTTTTTTCAGTGCCTTAGTTTTCTAATCTGTTTTAAAACATATACAGAGATATAGCAGGTAGTAAATGTGCAAAATATGGTAATTATTTTAGTTAACCTATCGACATTTACTTCTAATTAATGTATTGTTAGTTATTCTTTTGTAAAACTTACTGATATAACAGTCATTATGGTAGATTGTTGCAATAATAGTATAATAATGACAAAGTTTTATTTTGAGTTGTTTTTATTTATTTTTGAAGCTCAGGGATATTTAAAAAATGCTTCTATCTTTGAGTTATAATCTACATAAAACTGTATATTTTTAAGATGTACAACATGATATATTGATATATGTATTGTGAAATGATTATCACAACCAAGCTAACATATTCATCAACTAACCTAATTTCCTGCCCTCCTTTTTTTTTTTTGGTGGCAAGAACACTTGAGATCTACTTTTTCAGCAAATTTCAGGTCTACAATATATCATTCTTATCATTATTTAAAAAAAGTTTTAGACGTTGATGGGCCTTTATTTTGTTCATTTATTTATATGCGGTGCTAAGAATCGAACCCAGTGCCTCACACATAGTAAGCAAGTGCTCTACCATTAAGCCACAACCCCAGCTCCTTAAAATATATTATTAATTACAGTAACCAATTTGAACATTTGGTTTCCAGAATTTGCTCATTTTATAACTGAAAGTTCATACTCTAACATCTCCCCTTTCCATTTATCTTTAGCTCTAGTAACTAACATTTTAATCTTTGTTACTATGAGTTCAACTGTCTTTTAGATTTCACATATAAATGAGATTATTCAATATTTATTTTTCAGTGTATGGCTTATTTCATTTAACATAATGTTTCCAGTTTCATCCATCTTGTCATAAAGGGCAGGATTTCCTTCCTTTTTAAAGGAGAAATAGTTTTAATAATATAATATGCTCAGACACACACATTCATATGTGTGTGTGTGTGTGTGTGTGTGTGTGTGTGTGTGTGTGTGTGTGTAAAATGTTTTCTTTATCCATTTACCTGTCTTTGGACCCTTGGATTGTTTTCATATCTTGACTACTATGTATAATGCTATCATGAACACGGTGGTGCACATATCTCTTCTATATAGTGATTTCATTACTTTTGGAGATAACCTAATAGTGAGATTGCTGGATCATATTGAAGTTCTATTCCTAATTTTTTGAAGAGTCTTTGTACTTTATACTTATCCGTAATGACTATATAATTTATATTCCCATCAACAATGCAGGGTTTTGTTTTCTCCACATTCTTGCCACTAGTTATCACTTTTGTGTTTTTGACAACAATAATTCTAATAGGTGTGAGGTGATATTTCATTGTGGTTTTGGTTTTCATTTCCCTTATGATTACTAATATTGAGTATTCTTTCACATAGCTGTTGGCTATTTGTATGTCTTCTTTGCAAAAATATTTATTTAGATTCTTTTTCCATTTTTAGCAGGGTTATAGTCATGTGCTATGTGACTTCTCAATCAATGAGAGATGATGGCCTCATGAGATTATAATCATAAATATCAGGATTATAATCATTATGATCATTATTATTATGAGATTATAATGCAGTTGAAAAATTCCTATCACCTAATGAAGTAATTCTTATAACATCACAGCACAATGCTTTATTCACATGTTTGTGGTGATGCTGGTGTAAACAAACCTACTCTACTGCCAGTCATATAAAAGTATACAATTATGTATAGTACATTATACTTGGTAATGTTAATGCATGACTATATTTCTGATCTTTCTATTTGCTGTGATATACTCTTTGTCATTATTTAAGAGTATACTCCTTCTACTTATAAAAATTGTTTATTGTGAACCAGTATGCTGTGTAGTGCTGGCAGCAGCTTCGTTTATCTTGTGTTTACTGAATCTCTTGATTGCATCATGTTCTCTGGTGGTTGATTTAAACTCATGTAGTTTTGTTCATCAGGGGCCCTAAGTACAAAATCACTATTAATGTTTCCGGTAAGAGGCCATGTCAAGTGACCTGGAAACAAAAGTAGAAGTGATTAAGGACTATGAAGATGGAAATCAATTAGTGATACTTATAGCTAGCCAGTCAGGCATGTCCCATTTCACCACCCATTTCACCATCTTAACAAACAAGAACAAAATGATGAAAGCTGTCAGAGGATTTGTTTCATTGAAGGCAACAAGACTAACAAAAATTTGGTAAGCACCTATATCAGATTTAGGGAAACTTCTAGTGACTGGATCAAAGACCAGACACAGGAATGAATATATATATATATCTCAATATCATCATGAGCAAGGCTGAAGCAAAAGGTTTGGTCATGTTGAAAGAAAGTATTAGACCTGACTGTGGTGCTGAATTTATTGCTAGTCCTGGATAGTTTAAATAACCCAAGAATTATTTTTCATTACATAATGTAGAAGTTAGTGTAAATCTCTTAGTGCTGATAGAATAGCATTTAAATTTTTGGAAGCTTTAGATTACCTGATTGTGGGGAGAAAGTACTTGCTAAAGCAAATCTTCCATATAGATGAAACTTCCCCATTCTGAAAAAGTATACCTAAAAAAGACTTTAATCCATAAGAAGTCCAAGTTAATATCAGGTTTCAAGGCTTTTAAGGACAGGATAACAAGTCTTGCTTGGGGGCATGCTGTAGGCAATAATAAATTAAAACCCTAGAGAGAATTCTAGGGCCTTCACAAATAACAATGTCATATAGCATAGGCTATAGCATCTAGGTGTGTGTAAGTAAACCCTGATATTTGCACAATTATAAAATTATGTACCAGGGCATTTCTCAGAATGTTTTCCTACTTTAAGTGATACATGACTGTATTTTTGTTTTACTATTAAGTTATATGTGCTTCTTATATATTTTGGATATTAACCCCTTGTCAAGATATGTGGTTTGTAAATATTTTCCTCACTCCTAAAAGCAGACATTTCATTTTGTTGATTTTTTTCTTTGCTGTGTAAACACAGTTTTGTTTCATATAGTCATAATTTTCCCCCTTTGTTTCCTGTGTTTTTGTTGTCAGATTCAAAGTTTTATGGTTTTATGTTTTATATTTAAGTTTTTAATTAATTTTGAATTACCCTTTGTATATGGTATAAGATAAGAATATTATCCAGTTTTACTAGCATGCTTAATTGTTTAGAATGGGAACTCCAGGCTTTAAGATGGACTCCAAAATCCTTTTCCTGGTGCTCCACACTTCAGTCAATTCAAATATGATTTCATTCCTTCTTGCCCCCCACCTTTTTGTGCTTCTATATTATGATTTTTGACGTGAAATGACAATTTTCATCATGTCTGTTTATACAAATTGCCTCATTTTAAGGCTCCATTCAATGTCATGTCTGCTCTGAAGTCCTTTTTGATCCCCTCACAAAATTTCTCTCACTTATGATCCCCTCTGATGAAAAATCATTTCCATTTTGCATAGTAAGTAAGTAGTAATAGCAAAGGTTCAAAAGCTGGGGAAAATCTCTTTACTGTCTTGAATGTTGCCACTCTTGGTTCCTGAGCCTTTGGACTTAGAGACTTACACTCTTGGCTCCTCTGGTTCTGATGCCTTCAGACTTGGACTGAAATATACCACCAGGTTTCTTGTTCCTACAGCTTGAAGATGGCGGGTTGTGGAACTTCTCCGCCTCCATGCAAGAGCCAATCCATATAATGCATTTCATATGTGTTTGTGTGCAAGTGCTCATGTGCATGTATCCTGTTGTTTGTTTCTCTAGAAAACCCTAATTACAGATTTATTATTATAATATCTCAGTACAGACATCTATGAAGCCCATGGAATGAAGTATATATTAACAACCTGCAGTACTAGTGTCACTGTTTTTTAAACCTGATGTCTTATTCTTTCCCTGCTACCTCATTGCCTTGTATCTATTCTGATTTCCTTTCTATTTCTTGAACATGCAGTGAATTCTTCTGGCTCAGGGCCTTTTACTTGTTATTCTACTTTCCTGACACACTTTTCCTCAAGATATGCTTTTAACTTGATTTTATTTCACTTTGGGCTTTCAATACGTGTTACTTTTCGGGAAGGCCTTCTCTGCCATCCTATGAAAATAGCATTCCCAGAATATCTCTCAAAAAACTTTTATTCTTAAAAAAATTTGTATCACTGCTTGTTATTGTGTTTCATATTATCAGTATGTCTATTTTCTCCCTCACAAATGGAATGTAAAATTGAAGAGAATAGGGGTTTGTTTGTTTTGTTCCTGGCTAAATTATTCTTCCAGAAAAATGAAGAGTGTGTAACATTTAATAGGTGCTTAGTAAATATTGCTGACTGAATGAATTAATAGAATTACTTTTGCTTACATAGTTTTCTATCTCCTTGTCCTTCTAAGAACACAAAAATATGATCTGTGTTTAGATTCTAAACCCTCATATTTATTTCCTCTAATCAACTGTAATATTGCAAACAAAAATATGTGGACACAGTTAACTAATATGTTTAAGTAAAAGCTGAGTATTGAAATTGCAATTCCTCATTCCATCCAAATCTCATCTCTGTTGGATGTCCACATCACTTATAGGAGTTAAAGAGTGAAGCAGATATTGTCAGTGTGCCTGTCATTTCATTTCCAACAGTTGTTGCCTATAGTTCTATTCGAGAAATGAGCTAGGGCTGCCTGACACATTCCCCTTTGGCTCCCCGCTCCCACTGCAGGTAGTTCTTAACCAGTGATTCAGTGGTGTAGAAATATAAATGCTCTCCTTTGGCCCCTTTATGAGGATAATTCTGACATGTGACCCCCAGTAAGCTTAAGCAAAATGTTCCTTCTTTTTTTGCTAAATACTGTACTCTTGCTTATCTTCTTAAAAGGTTGAGATTTAGAAGGTAAATGCCTACATTCCCACTCATCTTCTGTTTTTTTTTAGCAGGGGTGAGGGGTGGGGGATAGGCGGGGCATGGAGGGAGACACACTTCCTTGTAAGTCAGGTTCACATGAATCCTGTTCTCAGGGTCTGCTTCCAAAGAATTCATTCTAAAGCCGTGAGAGAGGGCATCTGCCACAGTCTGGCTGGGCACAAATCACGAGCCACTGAAGCAGGAACAAACTTTATTTTTTAACTGCAAGAAGAAACCTCACACACGCTCCTCAGGAATTCTCCCAAATGCCACGCGGCTCCTCCAGGAACCCCGCAGCCGGAAAAATCTCCCCCGGAAAACCCTCCTCCTGCACTTCCCCAACCAATAGGAACTCTTGGGGAATCCCTGGAAATCCCCACGAGAGCTCGAAAGTAGTGCGAGAACTCAAAAATAGTGGCAGAGGTGGATAGTATTGCCTCTCCTGTCAATCAATACTGTTGGCAAAATGCCAGGGGCCATACAGACTCTGCTGGCTCTCAACATCTCCCCCCTTCTGTTTAATTAAACAACAAGCAATGTGGCTTAGGGACCGTGCCTGTTAGGTAGTCCAATTCAACATATGGTCCTTACCCGTCATCGGATGAACTGACCTCTAGGCGTCAGCCTCCTGTCTTAGGTTGGTACCACTGCAAATGGATCATACCCGTCACTGACTACCGGTCCAGCATACAGCCATACTTGTGGATAGGCCTTTGCACCAGTCGGGGGGTGAGGTTCTTTGCCTCACCTCTGTTGGCCCCCAAATTTGGCCTTGGTGCCAGTGTGGGGGTGAGGTTCTTTGCCTCACCTCTGTTGGCCCCCAAATTTTAGACCATCACTAGTAGAAGGGAGGAGGATGCCAAATGCCATGACACTAAGCCAATTGATGGCTCCTTTGAAAAATTGTACCACTGGTGACACCATGAGCGAAAATACTCCAGCACTACCACAATTTGCTGCACCAACAGATAGTTCACAATGCATACAAGTGATACATGGTCCAGGCAAGTTCTGCAAGCAGTTCAAAGCAGAGGAATCTGTCAATATGTCCATTTCCTCCCAAAGTAAATTGACTCCTTGATTGAGCATTACTTGTTGAGTTATTATTCATTGATGCATCAGTTTATACAGTTTGTTGTGATAACTATCGAGGAAGCTGTAGTTTGGTTTTTCTTTGTCTTCACCGGCACTGGGATGAAGATAGGAATTCTGGCAATGATGCTAAGAAAAAAAATTATGTAACATTCCAACAGGCACCAAGAAAACAATTTTCTGAACAATTTACATTATCCTGAACAGAATTATTAAATATAATGAAAAAGAAAGGTGAAAGTAAACAAACAGATCTGTTAACCTCCTTATTTGTTTACATATTAAAACAATTTTCAACAGCTGTTTACCCAATTTAAATTAAACCATTAAAATCACGTGAATAAAAAAAATTTGTATCCATTTATTCATGAGCGCTCCTCATATATGATCTATGGACATACGCACATACAGACATACAACACAAAACAGAAGTGTGCACACATAACATACAACACATAAGACGATAGTAAAGGCCTTGTAGCTTTACCTAGGTGAAATCTCCATTGCAATGTTTAAAAACTCCACAGTCAAAAAATAAAACTGATCAGAAAAACATTAACCTAGGTCTGTATGAGCTCAAAAATAAAATAGAACGTTATGCTGTGGGAAAAGGCAATAATAAAATAAATATTGAAAAGAACATCCTGGTTAATCACTGTCGCAGATGTAAGAATAGCCAAACTGGAGCTCTGGATATCAGCTGTTATGCATTTGAGTCAAATCACCTTTTTTTTTTTTTCGTCCATAGAATTCGCTTTGGTTAGTTTCTCTGGAATCCAAATCGGCTGTTGTTCTCCCTGTGGAAACACACAAACAGAACCCCGACTCCAGACAATCACTGGGTCAGGACCTTAGTTGATCTCTCTGGAATCCAAATCGGCTGCTGTTCTCCCTGTGGAAACACACAAACAGACCCCCGACTCCAGACAATCACTGGGTCAGGACCTTTCCATTGTCCTGTTAGAATATCCTTCCAAAGCACCTTAGGATTATGTACATTTTTTGGACACATATGCCTTTCCGCAGCACTAAGCCCTGATGAATCCAAATTTAAAAAGTTTAGAGTAAAGAGGGTTATTTTAAGTTTATCTTTGGGGGATATATACCCCTTTCCAATTCCCTCTTTTTGCTTTAATAAGTACATTTTAATAGTTTGATGAGCTCTTTCAACTATGCCTTGTCCCTGTGGATTGTATGGGATTCCTGTTATATGAGTAATGCCAAATGATGAGCAAAATTGTTTAAAAGAGGTAGAAGTATAACCAGGACCATTATCTGTTTTTAACTGTTTTGGAACGCCCACAGTGGCAAAATTTTGTAAGCAATGAGCTATAACATCTTTAGTTTTTTCTCCGGCATGAAGGGAGCCCATCAAAAATCCAGAAGAAGTATCAAATGTAACATGCAAATATTTTAATTTTCCAAATTCTGGCAAGTGTGTGACGTCCATCTGCCAAATATGGTTAGGTATCAATCCTCTAGGATTGACTACAAGATTAACTTGTGGTAAAAAGGTCACACAATTTTGACATTGTTTTATTATTCGTCTAGCTTGTTCCTTAGTTATTTTAAAACGCTTTTGTAAAGTATTAGCATTGACATGGAACTTTTTATGAAAATTTATAGCTTCTTCTAGTGTAGAGAAAATATGTATGTCGTGTGTAGTTTTATCTGCTAAATCATTGCCCAAACTAAGGGCTCCAGGCAATCCTGTATGTGCCCTGATATGTCCTATAAAGAATGGATCTTTTCTGTCCCAGATTAGACTTTGTATAGTGGAAAGCAAAAAGAAAACAGTAGAGGAAGGGGAAATCCTACCAGCATCTTCAAGGGATACTATAGCATTAACTATATACTGGCTATCAGAAAATAAATTAAATACAGAATCTTTAAACATCACAAAAGCTTGTAAAACTGCATTAAGCTCTACCTTTTGAGCTGATTGTTTGGGCACTAAAAATGTAAAAGTTTGATCAGGGGTAACTACTGCTGCTGTACCATTATTTGACCCATCAGTGAATACATTTGGAGCATTCATGATAGGGGTTTTTCTTGTCATTTTTGGAAAAACTACAGGATGCAAAAAGACAACAAAAGATTAGATGGTAAGTGATTATCAAATGAAACATTAGATTTACACATGATTATTGCCCAAGTATTTAACTCATTAGCTAACTCATCAATTTGATCCATAGTATATGGAGTAATAATTTTATTGGGAGAAATTCCAAATACTCCCTTTGCTGCTTTTATTCCTTTGAGTATTAATTGTCCTACAGCCTCAGGATACCTAGTAAGAATAGTGTTAGGAGAATAAGATAAATGTATCCACAATAATGGACCTTCTTGCCAAAATACTCCTGTAGGAATATTTTTTTTGGTAGTACAATAAATAATAAAGGCAAAGTTATATCAATTCTATCCAAATGCATATTTTCCATATATGTTTCAATAATTTTTAATGCCTTTCTTGCTTCAGGCGTTAACATGCGGGGTGAATTTGGATCTGATGGACCTTTTAGTATATCAAATAAAGGTCCCAGCTCTCCTGTTGGTATGCCTAGATAAGGCCTTATCCAATTTATGTCTCCTAATAACTTTTGAAAGTCGTTAAGTGATTTGAGTTGATCTACTCGTATTTGAATTTTTGGTGGACGGACCATGGTTGAGGATAATAGAACTCCTAAATAATTAATTGGAAAATTTAATTGTACTTTATCTATTGCTATCTCTAGATTATAATTTTTTAATAAATTTGTAAGTGTGGCATAACATTCTAGCAATATGTTTTTATCTTTGTGTGCTAACAATGCATCATCCATATAGTGAAATATTTGTAGTCCAGGATTTTGATTTCTAAGTGGCTGGATTGCTTTGTTAACATAAATTTGACACATAGTTGGGCTGTTAGCCATCCCTTGAGGGAGTACTTTCCATTCATATCTCTGATCAGGACCTTCATGATTTAGTGCAGGGATAGTAAATGCAAAACGTGGACTATCCTCAGGATGAATTGGAATTTAAAAAGAAAAACAATCTTTAATATCTATAGCTAAAACGTACCAGGTTTTTGGCAAAGCAGACAATTGAGGAATCCCTGATTGAGCAGGTCCCATAATAACCATCTCATTATTAATGGCTCTTAAATCTTGCAATAATCTCCATTTACCAGATTTCTTTTTAATGACAAAAATGGGAGTATTATGGGGAGATACGGAAGGTTGTATATGTCCCTCCGCTAATTGTTGTTTGACCAGGTCATGGGCTGCTTGTATCTTTTCTTTAGTCAGGGGCCACTGAGGAACCCATACTGGTCTTTCTGATTTCCAAGTAATTTTTATTGCCTCAGTGACCCCTTCTGAAAACCCAGTCCATGTCTATTTATTCCTTGATCTATTTGAATTGGTGCTGCTATACCTTGTTCTCCTAATCTTTTTTCTTTCCTGAAGCCTTGTTTAGCCCTAATAGTGGGCACATTTGGATTGATGTTATTTGTTAATGTCAAACCTAATTGATCTAGGACATCTCGTCCCCATAAATTTATAGGAAGATGATCCAATACATATGGCTGTATAGTTCCTTCACATCCTTCAGGATCCTTCCAATCTAATACCATTGCACTTCTATGGGGATTAGTTGCCACTCCTAGTCCTCGAAACGTTTGAGTGGCTTGTTGTAACGGCCAATGTTTTGGCCATTCTTGACGAGATATGATGCTAAGGTCTGTACCTGTATCCAGTAGCCCATTAAATTCATGTCCTTGAATATTTAGTTTTAGCATTGGGCGAGAATCTAAATTTAAAGACAACATAGCCCAATCTACACCTGTGGAGCCTAATCCCCTGGAACCTCTTTCTTTACTACTACTGGAAAATTTATCATGTAGGCTGGGTATTATTAATAACTGTGCTATTCTATCTCCTGGTGAAATTACTGATATACCCTTTGGAGAACTAGCTATAATTTTTATTTCACCTTCATAATCGGGATCAATTACCCCGGGACTTATCATAAGTCCTTTTAGAGTAGAAGAACTGCGTCCTAACAATAAGCCTACTGTTCCTTGGGGAAGAGGTCCTTTTACTCCTGTGGGAATGATTTGAACTCCCAACTCTGGAGTTAGTACTGCTCTGGCAGAGGCGCAGATGTCCAACCCTGCGCTCCCTCTGGTTCGTCTGATGAGAGATCTGATGGATAATGTGTCCTGGGCACTACCCTGATGCTGTTGCTGGGTTCCTCCATTGCCCCGTACATTTGTGGTCGTGGGCCCTGGAGCATTGGGCCCCGCTGTCCGTTTTTTGGCAATGGAGCCTGATGCCTTTCTCCACAATATTGTGGGTAAACACCTGCTCCTTGTCCATTTTTTGATAATGGAGTACCCTCTATGGTGGTTTGAGAACGGCATTCATTAGCCCAATGTCTCCCTCTAAGGCATCGTGGGCAAATAACCGGTATTCTATTCCTTTGATACCTAGCTTTGTTAAACCCTCCTCTTATGGGGCAACTCCTTTTAAAATGTCCTGTTTGTTCACAATTGTAGCATGGTTTTGGCCTGACATCTAAAGCCTGTTGTACTGCTGCCAAAACTTGTCCTTGTTCATTAATGTCTCTACATAATTTAATATATGTGTTTAAATCTTCATGTCTCCATGGTCTAATGACCTCTCTGCAGCAACGATTTGCTTGGTCATAAGCCAATTGTTTTATAAATGGCATTGCTTGTTCTGTATCCCCAAAAATTCTAGAAGCTGCTTGAATAAGGCTATCTACAAATTCAGCATAAGGTTCATTAGTTCCTTGGATTACCTTAGATAACTGTCCTTGTAAATCTCCACGCCCCTGTAGAGTTTTCCACGCCCTAACCGCATCTACAGCAATTTGTACGTATACGCCAGGATCATATTCAATTTGTTGCCGTTGACCCCTCATAAGGTCCTTTTCCTAACAACATATCTAGATTTCTTTGAGGACATCTAGGACATCTCGTCCCCATAATGAGATGCTGATGCATTTCGCCTAGCTGTCTCCCTGCAAAATTCCTCATTGGCAACCTTCCATAACAAATATTGTCCTCCATTTAGCACAGATTTACACATACTAGCCCAATCTGCTGGCGTCATGTCCAAGTTCATAATGGATTCGACCATGCTTACCGTGAAGGGTGCTTGAGGACCATAGGTTGTTACAGCCTCCTTTAACTGCTTCACTGTTTTGAAATCTAAAGCACGGTGAATTCGCTGCCCTCCTGCCTGCTCAAGTACAGGGCATGCTAATCTTTGAGGTCCTGTCTCAGGATCCCATCTATCAGCTACCGGGGTTGAGGGCCACTCAGCTATCTCCATAGGTGGAGCTGTTGGTTGAATTACACCCTCTGGTGATAGAACAGTGTTAGTAGCAGCCTCCTGTTGTAGCTTTTTCCCTAACAGCTGTTTCTCCTCTAAGCTTTCTTCCTTTAAATTTTCTTCCTCTGTCTGACTAGCTCGAGAGACCTTCTCTTTTGCTTGATCTCTTTCAGTTTGTTTTTTACTAATTTCTAATCTGTTATAAAGATAACGCAACCCAATAAGATAACACAAAACAAAACCGAAACAGAATGAAGCAAAAACGGAACAAAAAATCGTTGTATCAATTTTCCTATTTTCTTGACATGTGCATTTGTGGTGTATTTCTATCTCTTCCTCAGGGGCAAACAACTTCAAACCTTGAGCCAACCATTTTTCCCAGTCTGCCTGAGAAAATTCTAGGGATAGGCAGCTTGAAACAAACACAAAACAAATCAAAACAAGAACACATTGTTTTTTAAAATGGTCACCCATTCTCTCGCCTTCCCTTAGGGGCAAGCAATTTCACTTACCCTGAAGCTTCAGACGTTCCCCGTGCGAGCCACCAATTGCCGCAGTCTGGCTGGGCACAAATCACGAGCCACTGAAGCAGGAACAAACTTTATTTTTTAACTGCAAGAAGAAACCTCACACACGC
This sequence comes from Callospermophilus lateralis, assembly GCF_048772815.1. NCBI lineage: Eukaryota > Metazoa > Chordata > Mammalia > Rodentia > Sciuridae > Callospermophilus > Callospermophilus lateralis. The sequence continues at coordinate 139,562,253 of NC_135306.1, forward strand.
TCCTCAGGAATTCTCCCAAATGCCACGCGGCTCCTCCAGGAACCCCGCAGCCGGAAAAATCTCCCCCAGAAAACCCTCCTCCTGCACTTCCCCAACCAATAGGAACTCTCGGGGAATCCCTGGAAATCCCCACGAGAGCTTGAAAGTAGTGCGAGAATTCAAAAGTAGCGGCAGAGGCGGATAGTATTGCCTCGCCTGTCAATCAATACTGTTGGCAAAATGCCAGGGGCCATACAGACTCTGCTGGCTCTCAACAGGCATCTTTTTTATTTGCTTTGCCATTGGCCTATGCTGTGAGTCAGTTTGCATGGAGCATGTTCTCATTTTCCTTGCGTATTCAGATGTGTGTATCATCTTCAGTGCTAGTAGGTAAAGAGTTATCTCTTTGTCTATGTTATTTCCTCTCTATATGTGTTTGAAATCTGCTTTTCCTATAAATTTAATAGAGGAAAGAGGGAAAATAGGAGGTGTGGGGGGCACTATCTTTTCCTTTACAGTGATGTAATCTACTCTACTTCTCTGTATTACTCTTCTCTCATACCAGTTTAAAAGTCATCAGTGTTTCTTATTGTTCTGTTCACCTTCCCCATATTTCCTCTGTCCCTTATTAGTGAAGAGCACTGCCTAAGCTGTCAGTGCTCTAATTATAGTGCAGCATAATTACAACTATGTTAAGCAATTATTTGTTGTACATGTCACCCCTATTTGATTGTGAGGTGCTTAGAGGCAGAAGCCATGTCTTATTGATCTTTGTTTCTCCCACGTTGCTATGCACAGCACTGTGTATTCCTTAGACATGTGATTAACTGTTTTTTGAACAAATTATAATTACCAACTTAATATTGAAAGGTATAGATTTTAATATTTTCTCCAATCTTCCTTTTACTCCGATTTCTGAAAAAAGAACAATTTTATACCTCTCTGAATTTGAGGATTTATGGTTTGTTTTGGTTACCTGCTTGTTGAAAAGAAGGCTTAAATTAATCTGCTTATTCTTGGGCACTTGGTGAAATTTTATAGGGTGGAGACTCATTTCTTGAGGGAAGAGGATTCATTCTGTTCATCTAATGCTAATTACCACTCATCAATGAATTAGAGCTTGAAGATTTATTTATTGAAAAGGTTTAAAAGTGAACTTTGCTCATTGGGATATTGGATTAAAAACCAACCTAATGGGCCTGGGATTGTGGCTCAGCGGTAGAGCACTGCCTCACATGGGCGGGATCCGGGTTCGATCCTCAGCACCACATAAAAAATAAAGATGTTGTGTCCACTGAAAACTATAATATAAATATTAAAAAATTCTCTCTCTCTCTCTTTCAAAAAAAAAAAAAAAACCAAACCTAATGAGACTAGATTAGTTTTTAGCATATACCTTTTATAATCTGAGGAAGATCAAGTCTTCATCTACTTTTTACTAAATAACTTGATGAAATTGCATTCTAGCAGGTTGTTTAAATTGTTGATTCTTATATGAACAAATGGCAAGTCCAATATATATGTCAGATAAAATATGAGAAGGAAGTGAGTTCTGAAAAAAGGAAAACTTAGGCAAGATAAAAATAAAAACATGATTAGGAATGAGGAAATAGATATCATTTTTTTAAACCAATGAAGCAAACAAGAGTTGTTAATATTCTACTATTATTAAAAAAACAATAATCAATCCTTTATTAAATTTCATATCTGTACATCCTTTCAGCAAGTATTTATCAAACATATATAAGTGCTGCACTATGCTGAGTGTTTAATGGAATTGAAGATTCAGCATCTGGTTCTAGATAAGAGATCACAATCTTCTTGGAAAGACATTACTGGTTCACTTTGATGCAGTATAATATTGCAAGGCAGAGTATGCTGGCTATAATCCTACGGCCTGGCCCTTGAATGCTTGAACTCTGCCCTAGTTCAGTGCCTCATTGTCTCTGACTTTGAATATTGCATTAATGAATAGTAATTGCTTAAATGTTTATTGTCTCAATGGGTAAATAAAACAATGGTGCAGAATCTAAAAATTATAGAAGTTAGAGGAAAGGACTGAAAATTTGGAGTGGTTCATTAAGACTGTCTATAGAAGGTATTATTTAAGTTGAAATATACATGGATAGCCTGGTAGAAAGAGAGCAAACCTAGTGAGGAAGCTATGGATGTCTGTCAAAGTTCTCAGTATCAGGTGACTACAGGTGTTAGTTATATTTATTTTGATTTCAGAGCTTTGTCTGAGATATACAGTTTAAAGAGAGCCTGGCTAAGGTTTCCATCAGAAAAAAATATTTAGCTAACACTAAAAACCTCTTTATTTAAGATCTGAAAAAAGTAAGCCATTTGAGAATTTCAAACAATTATCTATTTATTAGAACTATTTGTTTTTATTAATCTTTTTAGTTACACATACTTATAAAAACACATTTCCTTTAAAATATTTCCTAAGGTGTTTCATTTTATTTAGATGAACTCCTACATTTCAGTAATTTTGTCATTTAAATAATTTTTGTAAAACAAAAACCCAATCAAGTTGCTCCTTTGTTTAAAAATCTTATGGTCCCCATTGATTTTAGATTGAAGTTTGCAATCCATTGAGGCAAAAAGGAGGAAATGATATGGCTAACTGAGTGCTTACTGTGTGTCAGTGACCATCTGAAATGCTTAACATAATTTTATATAATTTAATTCTCACAAAATCCCTTTTGGTAGTCCCATTATTAGTCCCACATATGTATAGAGAAAAGTTAAATTTAGATAGGTAAGAGTCGGTCATTATATGGCTAAGATGGAGGAAAGCCAGTATTCAAATCTTAACAGTTAAACTGAAAAGATCAAGGTCTTCATCGCTATATTAATACTCTCCCCTGAAGAAGATATATTAATTGTTAGTGCTTTAAGCTAAAATAGCTTGATATATCCATCCTATCCAATGGAAGCCAACTGAATTGAAAACTGATGTCTGATACTATTTACTTCTGTGATCCTTTTTTTAACATTTCCATAACTAATAATTTTGACTCTGATTCTTTTTTTCAAAGTTTATAGTCTAGGGCCATGGTCTAAGAGAATTTCCTTCTTTTCTATTTCCATTCTTCATTTCCTCCCCCCTTTTTCCTTTTTTTTTTTTTGGTAATTTCCCATATCTGTTTTCTGACCTATTGATCTTCATTTTAGGATTTAATTCTCAGAAGCTGATCTTTTATTTCCTAATGTATTGATTTACTGGTTTTGTGACCATGAGTTATCTTTCCATCCCTCAATATCTTTATATGTAAATTGAGAGAGAAGAAGGAAGACAATAATACTGCCTATTTTTTAGCATTGTTTTAAGGATTGAATTAAATAATCCTTTAGAACAGTGCTTGGCTTATAGCAAGAATTATATGTATAGTACTTACATAACCTCCAAATCCTTGCAAGAGAGAAAAGACCCGGAATGAATAAATAATTCATCACTATTGACATAAGAATGTTAGAGAAAAAGGAAATCCTCAAAATTATATTAAAAGAATTGTAATATTGGGTTATCAACAAAATGGCAGAATAGGAATTGTTAAGCTTTACTTCTCCTCTCCCCCAGAAATTCATCTAACAACTCTCCAGAGGTAAGATTATCACTCTATATCTTCCAAGCCTCAAGAATAAGGATGTGATGCTCCTTTGGATTGCAGAGCCAAGAAAAAGCACAATTCAATGGAAATGGGAAGGGTCCCTTCTGACCGTCATGCCCCTCACCCAAGTCAGCCAGAACCACATTCAGAGAATTCACTTGGTTCCATGGTTTCTAAAGTGAAAAAAGAGAGTTGGAAGTAGACAATTAACTTCCCCATCATTCTGAACTCCTTAACAGGAAACTTGCTCTTGCAAGTCCATGGGGAACATTTACAAGTACTGGCAGGGATACACTACCTGAAGTCAGCTAGAAACAGAGAGCAGGGGTGAGGTAAATAGTGGCCAGATTAATGATTGCTCTTCATTTTGACCAGAGGAGATGTCATATCAAAGAAGTACAACAAGTACTGTACAACAAATAGTGCCATGCTGCAGGAAGAATGGGCCTCCTGAACTCAACTCCACAGTTAGCTTTCCTATAAAACCAAAGTACCCTCCTTGGGTCTTAGACCCATCTGGGTCATGTACTGTACCAACCTGAGTCCTTGAAACTCATGGTGAACCTCAGTGTAGGGTGCCCTCTAGTGCTGAGACAACTGCAGTAGTCAGAGGCTAAGGGAGCATAACAGTCTACTCAGATTTTCTTGATAGGCCTATTGTAGAAGGATGGTCCTAAACAAAGCTAGGTAGACTGGAATAAATATCTGATCCTTCAGTGCACAGTAATTGCACTGGAAGGGACAGGGGATGATAGGAAAGACAGTAGAATGAATCAGACATAACTTTCCTATGTTGATATATGAATACATGACCAGTAAAATTCTACATCAAGTACAACCACAAGAATGGGATCCTGATTAGAATAAGTTATACTCTGTGTATGTAAATATGTCAAAATATACTCTACTCATGTATACCTAAAAAGAACAATAACAACAACAACAAACTCAGTCAACTTGAAGAAAACAAAACAAAACAAAAATCGTAACTTTATCAGAGGAACTTAACAGATTGAAATATTTAAAAAATAAAAAAGAAATCCTGGAACTGAAGAACACAATGAATAAAATTAAAAATTCAGTGGTGATTGAGAGGTAGAGTGGAGGAGTGGGTAAAGGGAGGCAATGCAGAATGAATTCTTTAAAAATCATGTTATATGCATATGTAAGTATACCATAAGGAATTTTACCTTTATGCATAAGTAAAAAGTACCAATCAAATATAAATAAAAAGACAAGTGAAAGGAAGTCTAATAGAGTAGAGGAAGGAAATCCAGGAGAGGGGAAGGAGGATAGGAGGGAAAAGGGGGAGGGAAAAAGGGGGATCATGAAGAGAAATTGAATTCCATGCATATATGACTTTGGATGAATTCAACTATAAAGCTCTAATAAAAAAAATTCAGTGGAGTTTGTTGGCAGTTGACCAAGCAGAAGACAGATCAATGAACTTGAATACAAGATATTTGAAACTATATGGTCAGAGGGAAAAAATGAAATGAAAAGGAATGTAGAAAACTTATGAAATCTATATGATATTCTCAAAACAGCAAATATTGGGATCCCTGGCATTCAAGAGGAAGTAGGAAAGACAAAAGGGTAGAAAGCTTATTCAAAGAAATAATAGCAGAAAACTCTCCAAATATAGATAAAGATATAAATATCCAAGCACAGGAAGGTCAAATGTCACGGAATTCAACCCAATTAAGAAGAAACATCCATATTCTAAGACATATCCATATTCTCAAAAGTCCAAGACAGGGAGGAAGAAAATATCCTACAAGCAGCAAGAGAAAAGAAGCAAATAGCATATAAAGACAATATGCCTGGCAGCAGACTATCCAACATAAACCTTACAAATGTCAAGAAAAGGGAACATTTACTTACACATTGTTGATGACAATTCAAGTTAGTACAGTCATTATGGAGAATAGTTCTACGCTATATACAAAAATGTTAAAAATAGAACTTCAAAATGATCCAGCAATTTCACTATTGGATGAATATCCAAAGGAAACTAAATCAGTCTGTTGAAGAAATATCAGCATTCCCATGTTTATTGTAGCACTATTCATCATAGCCCAGATTTGGATTAACCAAAGTGTCCAAGAAAATGTGGGATGTATACATGATAGATTTGGCCATAAGAAAATGAAATCCTGCCATTTGTGACAACATTGAGTAATAACTGGAGAACATTATGTTAAGTGAAATTAGCCACACAAAAAGAGAAATACTATATGATCTAACTTGTGGAATTTTATGAAGTTTATCTCATGGAAGTAGAAAGTAGTATGGTGGTTACAAAAGGCTATGGTGGTTAAAAGAGAGGATGGAACAGAGAGTTGTTGATAAAAGGACACATTATTATAGTTATATAGGAGGAATTGTCAGCATGGGCAATTATTTAGAGACTTAAAGTACATAAGAGATTGACAGGAGCCAAGGGGCAAAGATGGGGGGGATAGGTAATGACTTCTAATAGTTATGGATTTTCTCATTTATGTGATAATAATGTTCTCAAATTGGTTGCTGTGATGATTGCCCAGTTTATGATCATTATATCTCAATTAAGCTGTTTTTAAAAAATGTATTTGGAGTCATGTATAAAAATAAAAACCATTTCAACAGTGCTGTCTCGGACTGAGAGGGGATATTGAAAGGGGTCTGAAAAGTTTCTCTCAAATCTCTTGCTTTTGGGAGTATACTCAGAGTCTTCTGCTACTTGTGTGAATACTTAACACATTTTAAAATGTTCAAATAACATTAGTCTTTACAATTTATTGGGCATCTATTTGGTGCCAATTTCTACAAGAGAGTAAGGCCAAATGATGCTCTATATATTGCCAAATGTTATATGAAGAGATTTGAAACTTAGGTTAGACTAATTTTAGAACCCAGAGCTCCCAGTAAAATCCTGTTTCCTAAATCCTTTAACTAATTTCAGGAAACACTCTGCCCAGATAGGGGAGGGGTGAGTAAAATAAATTTTACTGGACAAAATATAAGAGTATACACACACACACGCACACGCGCGCACACACACACACACACACACACACGCACACACAGATTCATGTACTACATGAAGATATTGTGATTAAATGGACTATAATACAACAGTGATCCCATAAAATTACGTAGCCTAGCAACATTTCAGTTATCTTTGTTTTCATAAGTACATTCTGTGATATTTACATAAAAACAAAATCACCTAACAGCACTTTTCGCCGAATGGATTCCTGTCATTAAGTAATGCATGACTGTGCTAGGCACTGTTCTAGAGATAGCTCCTGTCCCACCCTGAAGCTCATAGACTCAAAAGAAAAAATGCCCTTTTGTAAATATAAAAAAATAAAAGCTTGAGATCCTTGATTGATCACTGGACTAGAACATATTCTAGAAATAAATTGCTGCTGGAGAGAGTCACATGATTATTTGTCATGAATAAACAGTTTGCAGTTCTCTTGTTCTGAATGACTAAAATAGGTCTATGTCAGACTTAACAATATTTGACCTGTGTCTCATAATAATTCCATAAATATTTCTTTGTACTCTAGAGCTTACATTCTCATTTTGAATTTTCATTTATCAGTATCAAGTGTGATTGCCTTTTCTCATCATTATGTAAAAGAAGGACAAAATCTGTTGCTTCTCAGTTTGAAGCAAACAGACTATAAAATATCATACTGTGTTAAAGGCAAAATGCCTCTGAAGGGGAAAAATATTCAGGAAGGGCACTGTATAAACAAGAACAAAAAAAGAACATGGAATTACTGTGAACCGTAGCAGATGAAGATAAAGAGGACTCTTGTTTATTTACACCATGATTTCCCAGAAAAAGGCACCAAAGGGGAAGTCTGTAGCTCTCCTGCTTTTTTTCTTGTAATTTGTTGGCAATGTGAAATTGGCTTTGATCTAATTAAATGGATGGCTCAGGCAGTTTGTAATGAGATTCAGGTTCTTTCATCTCTAAGCTTCTGATTCTAAAGAGCCAAAGCTATTACCCTCTGATGGGTGTTTGGTGATCTGTGCAAGATGGGTCAAAGCCCAGCTTCTCAAAGACAGGTAGATCAGTAAAAACTGACAAATGGTAGGAAAGGACAATCTCATTAGTTAATTAACAACTTTGTTTTTAGAGAAACCCAAGGATGAACAGATATTAAACTCTGTCTCTTGGTTGGCAAGCCACATTAGCCAAGGAATCAGGGGAAATTGTTGTCCTATTAGTGCCTTAGATGGTTTTTGGGATCGTTGATATTGGACTACACTGTAACTTCATAAACACTTCATTTAAAAAGTTTTAAAAAATCTTAAAGCATGTGTCTCAAATAAAAAGATAGCATTTTCTTTATTGTTGAACACATAAATCTCCCAAGAGAAAGCCAATTTTTACTTCATCAGCAGCAAAGATGTTCTGAGAAATCTAGTATAATTAAAAGTTGATTAAACCAGTTATTTATTTTTTTAGTTATTTTTTATTTGTATTTTTAGTTATACATGCCAGTACAGTCTATTTTGATATATCTGTAGAAATACAGAATATATCTTATTCTAATTAATATCCCAGTCTTGTGGATGTACATGATAATGAGATTTACTAGTTGTACAAAGTTATTTCTTTTTAACATGAGCTACTAAATAATCTAAAGTCAGGAAGAACCTTGCTACATATTCTTTAATATATTAGTTCATAAGGATTACATTTTATTATTTTCAAAATAAGGGTTTTTTTCAAAACAAAAACAAAGTAGTAAATTATAGGCAAAAATCCAAATACCTCCCCCCACTCCATTTCAAAAGTTTTAAAATAATTGAATGATCATCCTCCACATATTGGATTGTATGTATGTTCAAATAAAGGAACAATCACAACTTTTATAACTAGAAAAACTGCACATAATAAAAGCCCAATAAATATTTAATTTTTCAATCCTCAATTTATTTAGGGTCTCTATGTGCTGGGCAATAAAATTTTTAGTACATATTGCAGATATTCCATATATTCTACAAAATTTCATGTATAACATCATTAAAAGCTTGATTTATTCAAAAGTGTATCATGAAGCAAAAGGCACCAACATTTTCCAAAAATGTGGGGAAAAAAGTAAGTAGCATGATGTAACAGAATATTATACTAAGAATCTTGGGTCATTATCCTTGGCCTAGAAATTCATCCAAGTTTTTTTTTTCTTCTTTCATTTGTAAAAGGAAAACGTAAGAGTTAATTATCTCTATGTTTTGTAGTAGTGAGCTTTGTTAACATGTGCGAAATATAGTAGAGAACAGCCAAAGGCATTTGAGAAATGAATATTCATGAGCATGTATAAGTATGCATGTGTATGAGAAAGGGGCGGGGAGGAACTGTGCCCTTGAAAATGAGTTAAATGTAGCATTCCTAGGAATGTTTAGCAGTTATTCAACAACATGCCAGTATATCAAGAATTAAGTTAAAGGCCAAGATGTTCTACTCAACCCTCGAGGCAGTAGATCCAAATCAGACGATGGATCTGGCTCATGGCTATCATGAAAAAAAAATGCATTGGCGGTTTTATGAGATAAAACCCAGGAATTATAAATTCTGGAAATGTGGAATACCCCTGAGGAACAAGAGTAAAGAGATAATGACTTTATAAGAAGGTGACATTAGGCAGATTTATAGGCCTTCTTACTCTCTTTATGCAGGAGAGTGACCTTCATAAATCAAATTTTTAGTAATTATATATATGAATAAATGCAGATAATATCTGATGGCTGTGGTTTTGTTTTATAAGAATTAATGAACTCAAATCATTTTGTAAGTTCATTTCAATTTATAAATCAATTTTTACATTGTTTCTTAGAATGGTCCCTGTAAGACATGAGGTTGCTTTTGGCTTTAAAAATGCTATGACACTAAAGGATTAAAAGTTGCATATCACTTTTCTTTTTCTACTTTGGTTTTTGTGTATATACAGTGGTGAGGCAATAAGGAATATGGATAAGAAAAAATGAGTAATATGACATCACCTAAGCAGATCTAATTCCTGCAAGTGAAATCGTGACTCTCTTGATTTAATTTTTACAGGTTACCATGCACAAGCAATTTTTCTGTTATATATTTAGACACATAGTTGTTTCTGTCAATTTTCTTAAATTTAGTTTTATTTTTAAAATATCTGACATGTATATTTTAATGATTTGGATATTTCTACAAGTTCAGGTGTACAGTTCTTTCTATGCTTCCTGCCACCTCTTGCTCTGAGGAAGTAACCAAATTAAATTCTTTTAGCTTATCCTTTAAAGTTTTGTATCTGTCCCTTTAGCACCAAGTAGCACACTTCTTTTTTTATCCATTTAAACTTTTTGAAAAGAATTATTTTTACCCTGGAAGATGGAGTTTCTGCCATCCCTCATAGGAACATTTATCCTCCAACATACATGTACCCAACTTTGCCTCCTATCCTCTTCTAAATAAGGATATAAATTTGGTCAGATCAATTAATCAACCTAGTTTTGGTTAGATCAACAATCAAGTAATGTGTTATACAATATGTATTAGTACAACTATGTAAACCTTATATAAAACAGCTACTTTATATAATCCAATTTTAATTCTCACTGATGCTTAATTTTTTCTGTAGTTGATGATTGAATTTTTCTTTCATCTACTTATTTTTATGTGATAATCACTAATTCAAGTTCAACCTCTCTGATAATGTCAAGTTTATCTCAGTGTATTTAGACTCATTAGATTTTCTATCAATTTTATCTGCTTGATGAAATCCCTGCAGTAGCTTTCTAATTGCTCTAAGGCTGCTTATCTCTGTTGTGTAACTCTTTTCCTGGGATCTTTCTTCACCATCATCCTGGGGATTTTATTGACATTGCTCTAGAGTTGAACTCTTATTCCCAGGATACTCAATATTTTCCCTTACTCTTTTATTTTTACATTCTTTAGGGCATCCAGTAGTTTCCTTATAAAGTATTCATATGAGATACAATTTGTGAGATTTTTCATGTTTGTAAATTACTTCATAGTTTAATTTAGTAATTTGACTAGATATAGAATTATAGGTTTGAAAGTAATTTTTTCTCAGAAATTTGAAGACATTTCTCACTGTTTTCTAGCTTTAAATATTGCTATTGAGAAGTTTACTGTTTTCTAATTTAAAAAAATTATTATATTTTTAAGTGTAGATGGACACAACACAATGTCTTTTTGTTTTTATGTGGTATTGACGATCGAACCTTGGTCCCACCTTGCTAGGTGAGCGCTCTACCGCTAAGACACAATCCCAGCCCTGTATTCTAATTTTTGATCCTTTGTATGAGACCTGATTTCTCACAAGTTCCTCATTCCTCCCTCTGAAAGCTTATAATACCTTGTTATCAGTATTCTAGAATTTTATGATGGTACTCTATGATGTGGGTATTAACTCACTGCCTGGGTACTTGATGTGCTCTTAAAGTCTGGAAACACATGCCCTTCAAGTTTGGAAAAGTACCATAAATTATTGTATTAATGATCTGTTCTCCTGTATTTTCTCTGATTAATCTGAAAATCCTATTATTCAGATATTAGTTGACCAGTCCTCTGATTTTCTTAGAATTTTTTCTCTGTATTTCAGATTTGTGTCTCCTCTGCTGCTTTGTACTGGGGATTGAACCCAGGACCTCATGCATGCTAGGCAAGCACTCTTCCCTTTGGCTACATCTGCAGTCCTCTTTTTTATTTTCTATTTTTGCTCCACTTCTGAGAGGTTTTCTCACTTCTTATCTCTGCCATCAAGCTTTGATCACATTTTTGTTCTTTAAATCACATTTATAATATTATTTAATTAATGTAATTTCTTCTCATCTAACAGAAGCTGCTAATTATTATTTTTTGAAATTTTTTTTCTTCTTATTTTACCTCTGTTTTATCCAAGTTTTTCTTGCTTGTCTTACACTCTTTTAGAAGTAGTGAGTAAATTTTTGATGGTCTTTGATTTTCTACTCATATCAAAATTAGGGATATTAAAGCCTGGGTAGAAGCCTTGAATGGGACAATCATGGGCGTCACAGTAAGGTGATTTGGCTGAGTTGTTTAGTTGGAGAAACTTTGGTGTCACATCTTGTGGTTACATTCTGTATAGGGGGATCCTTGAGTATTTTATCAGAAAAATACAAGCCTGCCTGGTATTCAGGTGGTTAAGTTGGGGAAGAAGGCCAAGGTATGAAATGTTTATCTAATTTCTATGCTTTACCAGATGATATTTTACTCTCACCCTTGTTTGTGTCTTCTAGTTTAGAAACTTTTCTGCTATTTTGTGGGAGGGAACGTGTGATACACAGAGTGAGGGAGGAATCTGAGGTCCTAAATACTTCTTGGATAGATTTTCAACAAGTTCTCCTACTTTAGCCCTATAGCTGCTTTTTTTTTAAAAAAAAAAAAAGAGAGAGAGACACCTGGTGCTGACAATTTTTGATGCTTTTATAGGTTCTGCAAGGTAAATTCGATTGTTTTCTTAGTGTTCTCTAGTTTTTCAATAAGTCTAGATCAGTTACTGTTTATCTAGTGTCTTTGTGATTTATATATCGTGTTATTTCTAATACCTCATTTCCAAATCTTTTTTTTTTTTGTCTCTGTGAATTTATAAAAACCTCACTGCCAATATGTCTTTTTTTTTTTTTTTCAGGAAAGAGTAAAAATAAATGTGTGTTTTCTTTTATCTTCCTGATGAAGTACCATTGATTCTTGGTGGAGTTTAGCTTACAAATAATACAATTAATTTGACCAAAGTCCAGGCTGTCTGTGGTCTGTGAAGGGAGAGTATTTCCTCATGCAAACTTTGAAAATTCAACTGCATTAAGCTCCCTCACCCTCCTTTGGCGTCCTTTCTCTAGAGTTCATATGGAGTATTGCTACCCTCTTACTTTTCTCTCCTTTTGTTGTTCTGTTTAACATAGCCCAAACTTTTGAGCCTGGCATTTAAGACCTTCTGTAATATGTGCTTTTGTTTCTTCTCTTTCCCCAATACAAATCCTCTACTTCGGTTAGTCTGGCTTCGCTCCTTCTCTTATTTCCTTCATTTTCCTTCTGTTTATTTTTTTATTTTTTTGTTTATCAAACATTTATAAAACCCTTGTTATATGCCCAGTTTTTCAAGATCCAAAACTGAAAAAAATATCTCTTTATGTACTTGTGATTTAATGAGAGATAGAGATTTAACAATCAATGCTCTGACATGGTACAAAGTGTTATAAGATTCTCACAGAAGACAATAGGGTCACTTGAAGAGAGGGTTTAATTTCATGTGAGGAGGTAAGAAAGGTTTCAAAAATCATTCAAAAGATGTTTTGCTTTGGTTTCTCAGAGCCTTTAGAGCCAGGAATTCTGTGAGAGGGTAGGCTCTCCAGACAGGAGGCATTGTTTGAGCAAGATGCAGGGATGTGTGCAAAAAATCTTAGTGTAGGAGAGGAAATTCAGAAGTAATGAGTACAGAAAATAATGAGAAGGTTCAAGCAGGTGGATATTCATATTTCGGAAGCATCAATTCTGTAATAATGAGGACAGCTTGGAAAGGAGCTCCTTCCTGTCAGTATACTACAATTGCCAAGTTACCCTGGAACTTCTCGGGAACATTTCTCTTCCTTTTTCCAAGTCTGTCTCACTCTTCAAGTTCAAACTCAAACTTGAAATTTATCATTTTCATGAAGCCTCTACCACTACTTGTTCCAGCATGCCTGCTCTTCCCGTTTTTCCTTTGACTCAAAATGTAAATTATACCATGTAGCACTAGATTATATGCACTTGTAAACTTGAGGCTACTTTTTTTATGTCTGTGTGTCCTGCACCTTTTGTCTCCTCTTCAACAAACATTCAGACTCTTGGAAGACTGTGCATAGTATGAACCAATATATTAGCTTTTAAAAACATTGGTTAAATAAGTATGTAGTAAGCTACTAATATGTGCCAGATCTGTAAAGGCATCTAATATTTGATAGTAAATAAGTGAGAATATAGTCTCTGCTTATCTAAGAGGACAGAGTTCAATTTTTTATATATAAAATTAAGTTTACTGGCTATATCCTTAATAACTGTAATCAAATTCTGATTTTCTTATCTGCTCTCCACAATTTAAGGAAATCATTAAGCTTTAACTCATCCATCAGTAGTTGTGCTGGTGTCTTCATACTGCCTTTCCTTGAGGCATCGTTTTAGTTAATTGTCCCTTTAATTTGAATTTTTGGGTACAGAAGTTGCAAATGAATACAAGACTATTAAAACCAAATTTATTTATGAGCCATAAGAATCAGATGTTATTATTTTTTAATTTTTTGTGTGCTTGTTCCAATTTGGCAATAAAGATGATGAATCTTCAACTTCACTGTAAATATAAGAAAACTATGAATAGAAATTGGAAGTAAATTCTAGGATAGAAGTAAAGTTATTTAAAGCTTTGTGTGCAGTAGCCAGCTTTATCTTGAGAAAGTACAAATCAGGATTCCAAATTCATTTAAATTCCTCCTTTTCTTTTCACTTTATCAGAATTTTTCTCTATTTCTAATACCAAAGCTCTCTTAGGAAATCCATCTATGACTTTAATTTATATAGAATTACATGGAAACATTGGGAGGAGCATTTAGCTTTGTAGGCTTATTGGGACAATATGAGAGAAGATATCTTTATTATTTACATTGTTGTATCCATATGTATCACAAGTGTCACTTAAACTCTGATTTGTTATTTCATTATGCTATGCAATTAGATCTTGCAGAAACTAATTAAAGATATAGTTAAGGAATCCCATTCTTTGATTAGTTGAGACTTGATTGATCATCATTGGCTAATATTTATTAAGTATCTGATGGATACATTAGGCTATTGGGAGTCTGATATAAAATGGATAGTTATTAGTACTCTACCTAGACATTCTGGGAATTCTTTCAACAGTTTGGTTACTATGCCTCTTCCCCGACTGATACAAAGACAGCAAACTTTTCAGGATGACTACCCTTAAGTCATCTAAGCAGCTTCAACTTGGAAGTGCCCGGACTTCCCTCCCATTTCCTATTTCTTTGATTGTCTTAATAGTTTCTCTTCAAAGTACTTCCTTAACAAATTGTATGCATATTAAATCTCTTCTCAAGTTCTGCCTCAAGAGAACCTGAATTATGACAGTTAATATTTGAAAAAATAAATGATAGTGGTTGTATTAACATAGAGAAAACCAGACCTTGTATTGTAAAGCATGACTCAAGATTTCAAAGGAAGACTTGGGCAAAAAAAAGGAAGCCAGAGCATTTCACAGAAAATACATTGTCAGGACATCTATCAAAGATGCAGTGTACCCACAGGGGCATGTTTCCCATCATTCTTAAGTTATCTAAGTTTTATAAGATTTTTTTGTTCTAGAAGGGCCTGATTGCCTAGAGGGAGGAATTTAGCATACTACCTATTGAAGAAGTTGTAACAAGTTTCTCCACCTTGTTATTTGCAAACAGGTGAAATTGCTGAATAACATTACTTTCCTGTTCATTTTGAGCCAAATAGATCTGACAGGTATGTGGAGGCATTACAATTGATATGCATTAAAAGAAGCATTAAAAAAAAGAAGCATAAAGACCAAGAGATTTCTGACATGTCTTCCAGGAAAGTAATACTGTCTTTTAAATTGTTTTTCTTAATGAGCCACACATGCATGAGGTGATTTTTGCCCTGGGAGGTAGCTTAAGCTTTGACAGTTTCTTTCAGCTAAGGAAACTGAGACTCTGACAGATTGATTTGGAATTAGTAAATGACAGAATCAGAACCTTGCTTCATATTTGCTTAGTCATTTATTGATTAACACATAGAAATTGGTAGGTACAATTTGTTGACATTAGTATATGACATAGCACAGGTATTACTTAAGAGATGTGAGTGTACAACTGAATGAGCCCAAATTGCCTAGCAAAAATTAGACTGTGAAGAACTTTGAACAAAATGTTCAGAAGTTGTAATTTTACCTTGAAAGAGATGGTGAGCAACTTGAGGATTTTAAACAGGGGAGTAAATTGATCAGATTTGCATGTTAGAACACTGTCAGCAGCATTATAATAATTCAAATGAAAATGAAAACTTGAATCAAGTGGTATTAATGGGGATGGAGATAAGGGGAAGACTGAATAGATGTTTAGAATTGGCAGAACTTAGTGATTGACTGGATTTTAATGTGAGGTAGAGAAAAGATATAGAAAGATTTCTAAATTTCGGACTTGTATAACTCAATGGTAATTTCATTTCTAGGAGAAAGAGAGTGTAGAGGGATAAGTTGCTGTTGGGAGACCTTGGAAGAGTCAAAGCTTGGGACATGTTGAATTTAAAAAGCAAGTTGGACAGCCAAATGCCTTGGTACAGGGTCATGATCCTAAATTTAGAATGCTTTTTACTATACTATGCCCCTGATAGGAAAAAATACAGTGGCACTGTGCAGACCAAAAACATAAATTATGCATGTGTGCATTCATACTGTTTCTTTGACTTTAAAAATAGTCATTTTGGGGTAAGAAATGGTAATATGAAATTTCTTATGTTTGGTAAAAAAATTTTTTTCTCCCATAGCACTTCTATGATCTTTTTTATTCTATCCCACATCTATCCCACATCCCTGTCTGCAATTTATCCTTTTGTTTCTACCCTCTTTCTACAATTTCTGATCATCAGTCTGCTTTCTCCATTCACTGGCTATTTCTTGCCTCCAAGTTGCTAAGGGTAGCCTTACCCTCATTTTTCCTATCATTGTGATGTTCTAACTGTCTCAATAACTTACTGCAGCCCTGTGAATCTTATTAGTCCGAACACAAAACCATATTTTAAAGCAATCATTTAGTATATGTGATCAACTAATTTTTACTCTGGATAAGTCAAAAAAAAAAAAAAAAAGCATTTGTACCTTCAGGGTAATGAGTCTCAATCACTATTTTTCTTAAGTCTTTGTCTTCTGATACAATTATTAGGGCAACTGGTAAGAATTTTAGATAATTACAGTTCTTTTCAAGACCGGAAAGAAGTATAGAAGAGGGATGGTAGCTGCTTCTGAGACAGGCCAGTTGAGGAGATATCAAATGGGGAAAAGAAGGGTCTTACAGCAATGCAGTAAGGCCCAGTTAAAGGACCATGGACTTACAAGACAGACCTGATTTTATTTCTATTTCAGTGTCTTCTAATTATATGATATTGGGCAAATTCCTTAATCTTGAGCCTTTTTATGCCCCTATTTTTCTTACAGTGTTATAAAATCTAAAGTAAATGACGTGTAAAAATGTATATATACATCTAGTTGTAGTTTAGAAACATGAATTTCTTTTTCCTTTTGAAGTTATTTTCAAGTCACATCTTATGTGCCTGCTTATTCTTTTGAGTTGAGGGAGGGTTTCCTTGGGGAGAATAAGCAATATTGTAAACCCAGAGGACCAAGATGTGCCAATACTTCCCCCCAACCCAATGATTATTTTAAATGTCTTTCTAAACAATAGCTTTTAAAATTTTTCCAAGAAGAATTTTGTCAATTTTTAGTATAATAAGAATCAAGAGGTCATAAGTGTAATAATTTGAAATAGTCTGTTTTATCATTTTGTCACCCAGCCTGATTTTTGAAACTTTTAAAGTGTACATGCTTTTATTACTTCAATCCTGAAAGAGCAAACTGCTGCTTTACTCTCTATATCATAGAAGATATTGGATTCATAGTTAATTTTCTGAAACAAGAAGATAGCTATATTGAATTGTCTCTTCTACTGTGGTACAGTCTTTTCCATTTTTATTTTATTTTATTTTTTTGACTTTAAATTGTCTATCTGATCTGAACTTTTTTTTTTTTTTTTTTTTTTTTTTTTTTTTTTTTGGGTACTGGGGACTGAACTCAGGGTTACTCAACCACCAAGCCACATTCCCAGCCTATTCTGTAGTTTATTTAGAGACAGGGTCTCACTGAGTTGCTTAGCACCATACGCTTTTGCTGAGGCTAGCTTTGAACTAGCAATCCTCCTTCCTCAGCCTGCCCCCCCAGACACTGGGGTTACCATCATGTGTTACTGCATCCATGGCTGATTTGAACTTTATTGTTCTGTGTATTCTTTTTGTATTCTCTCTCTCTCTCTCTCTCTCTCTCTCTCTCTCTCTCTCTCTCTCTCTCGTTTACTGGGGATTGAACCCAGTGGTGCTTTCCCACTGAGCTAAGGGTCCAGCCCAGCCCTATACCCCCCTTATTATTACTATTTTTGTTATTGTATTTTTTCCTGTTTTTATTAATACATTATGGTTAATTATGGTTATATATAGTACTTGAGTTCATTTTGACATCATACATGCATGAAATTTAATTTACTCCATTTCAGTCCCTTGTCTTCCACATAGACTCTTTCTTCATTCTTCATGCTCTCAATCATTTAATTCGCTGCAAATAAATTCTCTCTCTCTCTCTCTCTCTCTCTCTCTCTTTCTTTCTTTCTTTCCCAGGGATTGGACTCAGGGCACTCAACCACTGAGCCACATCCTCATCCCTATTTTGTATTTTAGTTAGAGACAGGGTCTCACTGAGTTGCCCAGTGTCTTGCTTTTGCTGATGCTGGCTTTGAACTTGTGATCCTCCTGCCTCAGTCTAAAGAAGTTTTTTAATTTCATGGCAACCCACTTATTTATTCTCAGTTTTATTTCTTTAGCTTTAAGCATCTTGATAAGGAAGTCGATGCCTGTGCAAATATGTTGGAGTGTTGAGCTTATGTTTTCTAGTGTTTGCAAAATTTTGAATCTAATTCCTAAGTCTTTAATACACTTTGAGCTGAATTTTTGCAGACTGATAGGTAGGGATCTAGTTTCATTTTACTACATATGGATTTTCAGTTTTCCCAGAACAACTTGTTTAAAATATTATCTTTTCTCCAAAATATATTTTTGGCAATTTTGTTAGGTATCATATGACTGTAAAGTGTGTGGATTTTTTTCTTTGTCTTCTATTCAATTCCATTGGTCTTTATGTCTATTTTGATGCCAACACCATGGTGTTTTTGTTACTGTAGTTCTCTAGTATAATCTGAGATCAGGTATTGCAGTCTTCTTATGCAGGATTACTTTGGCAGTTCTGAGTCTCTCAGACTTCCAAATTAATTTTAGAACTTTTTTTTCTAGTCCTGTAAAGAATGTCATTGGTATTTTGATGGGAATTGCATTGAATATTTATGTTGCTTTTAGTAATATGGTGATTTTGATTATTTTAATTTTACCTATTTAAGAACATGGGAGGCCTCTTTATCTTTTAATTTCTTCTTCAATTTCTTTATTCAGTGTTTTTTATAATTTACATTGTAGAAATTGATAGCATCCTTGGTTAGATTAATTTCCAGTTTTTTTTAGGTCAAAATGAATGGGATAGTATTTTAGTCAGCTTTCTCTCTGCTGTGACCAAAAAAAAAAACCTGACAAGAACAATTTTTAGAGGAGGAAAAGTTTATTTCAGACCTCACATCTTTAGAGGTCTCAGTCCATAGATGGTCAACTCTATTACTTGGGGCCTGAGGCAAGGAGGAACATCATGGCAGAAGTGTGTGGTGGAAGAAAGTGGTTTAGGATATGATGACCAAGAAGCAGTGAGGTATAAAGCTCAGCTCACAAAATATATACCAAAGACAAGCTCCCAATGACCTACCTTCTCCAGCCATACCCTACTTGTCTATCTTTACCATTCAGTTAATCCCTATCAGGGTATTAACACACTAATTGTATTAAGGCTTTTATAAGCCAATCATTTCACCTCTAAACCTTTCATTGTTTCACACATAAGGTTTTGGGGAACATTTAATATTTAAATCATTACATTCTGCCCAGTACCCTAAAATTCATGCTTATCTCACAAATAAAAAATACATTTAGTTCATTTCTAAGAATCCCTATAATCTTAACAGTTACAGAATTGCCCAAAAGTCCAAGTCCAAAGTCTCCTCTGAGACTCAAAGCAAATCTATAAAAATCAAAAGCAAGTTACATGTATCTGATACATAAAGGTACAGAGTAAACATTTCCATTCCATTAGGAAGAAATAGGGATATAGAAAGAGGGATGGGACCAAAGCAAAATGGAAATTGAGGGGGACAAACAAGTTCTGTAGATCTGGGATACATGGCATCATGATGCTCTCTCCAAAGGGTTTGTGTGGCTCTACTCCTATGGCTTTGCTAATCGCAATACACATGGCCTTTTTTGGTGGCATGTCTCTGCTTAATTCCTGCAGCTCTCCTCAGCAGATGTTCTATGGTACTGGCACTTCTTAATCTCCGAAGTCGCCACTACTACTCTGGCTTCCTCCTCAATCTGTACACCTTGCCCTCTCAGGGTTTGTCTGCAAGGACTCTGACTCTGCTGCATCTTGCCTGGCCTCCGAGGCCTTCCTTTGAAATCCTAGTGAAAGCCTCCCAGACTCCCAGACTCCAGCATTCTGCTCTCCAGCAGAACCAGCACCACTTGGTTGATACCAACATCTGTTGCCATCTTGAGCTGTGTCCACGCCTCCTGGGACAATGGCTACAGCAGCCTCTGAAGGCCTTGATGGCTTAGCATATTAGAATAACTTCCTAGGCCTGTAGTCCAATTTAATTTCCCTTGGTGCAAGAAGTGTGCCCCATTGGTCTCTACCCAAGGGAATTTTTACTTTTCTGCCCTTGAACTTGAGATGGGTTTGGTCTTGCCAATTCCTGAGACGCTCTCAAGGCATCTGTCTTACTGTCACTGGTTAAAGTATTTAGTATTTATTTAGTGGCTATAATGTCTTTAATAACCACAACTTCCTTAGCCCCAGTTTTACTCAAACTTTTCCAGCATAACTCTTAAGTTTTTCAGATGTTTCTGCTTTGCTTTCCTTTCCTGGTTATCACAATATACTTGGCTAAAAACCACAAGAAATATTCATGTTACTCCCTGAATACTGTTCTGCCTAGAAATTTCTTCTTCCAGATTAAGAAGTCTATCACATTTGAATTCAATCTCACAGAAAGTCTCAGGACATGGGCAAAATGTAGCAACTTCTTATTAGAATGTAACATGAATGGCCTGTAGTCCAATTTCCAATAGAGTCCTCCTTTTTCTCTGAAACCTCATGAGTCCTGTCTTGACTATGCATAGTCCCATGGGCATTCTGGTCTTCTGATCTTCCACCAGAATGGTCCATTAAGGTCCACTTACAAAATTCTAAAGCTTTTCCAGCTTTTGTTGCTAAACTTTCTAAAATTCCTCCCCCAAATTCTGAAAATCTAATTCTAGAAAGCTCTAAAACTTCTGAACCACATGGTCATGTTAGTCACAGTAATAACCCCATTTCTCAGTACCAATTTCTGTTTTAGTCTGCTTTTTCACTGCTGTGACTACAGATTCAACAATAACAATTAAAAAAGGAAATGTTTATTTGAGGGCTCACAGTTTCAGAGGTGTCAGTCCACAGATGGCTGACTCCTTTTCCTGGGTCTCAAGTTGAGGCAGAACATTATGATAAAAGTGTGTGGCAGAGGAAAAGGCAACTCTTCTCACCAGACAAAATATGAAAACCAAAAGCACACCACCAATGACCTACTTCCTCCAGTCACTCCCTACCTGCCTACAGTTATCACCCAGTTAATCTCTATCAGGGGATTAATGACAATAAGACAGATGTCTTGAGAGCATCTCAGGAATTGACAAGACCAAACCCATCTCAATTAGCTTAAGATTCTCATTACCCAACAATTTCACCTCTAAACTTTTTTTTGCATTGTCTCATATATGAGATTTGGGGGACACCTAATATTGAAACCATATCAAATTATTTTTCTGTTTTCTTCCACAGCTGAATCACTGTTGGAGTATAGGAAAGCTATTGCTGTATAAATGTTCATCTTGTATCCTGCTATTTTGCTGAATTTGTTTATCAGTCTTTAAAGTCTTCTTGTGGAGTTTTGTAGGTTTCTAGATATGGGATCATGTCACCACAGAGATAATTTGATTTCTGTTTTTTTTCCCTATCTGTAGTCCCTTAATATTCTTATTTTGTCCGATTGCTCTACCTACTCTTTCAAGAACTGTGTTGAATAGAAGTGGTGATTGTGGACATTCTTGTCTTGTTCTTGATTTTAAAGGAAATGCTTTTAGTTATTCTTTGTTAAGTATGATGTTGGCTTTGAGTGTTTTATATATAGCCTTTATGAATTTGAGGCAAGTTCTTTCTATCTCTACTTTCTCCAGTATAACATGAATGAGTGCTGGATTTTATCTGAGACATTTCCTGCATCTATTGAGAAGAGCTTATGATTCTTGTTCTTAATTCTATTAATGCAGTGAATTACATTTATTGATTTGCATATGTTAAGCCAACCTTGCATTCCTGGGATGAAACCCACTTAATCATAGTCTATTATCTTCTTGATGTGTTTTGAATGTAGTTTGCTAATATTTCATAAAGGATTTTTGTATGTTCATCAAGGATATTGGTTTATAGTTTTCTCTCCTTGATGTGTCTTTGTTTGGGTTTGATATCAGGCATATAATGGCTTTATAGAATGTATTTGTGAGTATTCTCTCCATTCCTATTTCATGTTATAAGTTGAGGGAAACTGGTGTTCTTACTTTTTGAAAAATTTGTTCTAATTTGTTATACATTATAGCAGAATGCATTTTGACTCATTGTACACAAATGGAGCACAACTTTTCATTTTACTGGTTGTACACAATGCAGAGTCACACCATTCATGCAATCACACATGTATATAGGGTAATAATGTCCATCTCATTCCACCATCTTTTCCACCACCATACTCCCTGCCCTCCCCTCACTCCTCATTGCCCAATTCAAAGTTTCTCCATTCTTCTCTTGCTGATAATGCTGATAGTGGAGTTACAAATTACTCCCATTTTACTGAAAGTGCTTTGGTAACACCCAAAGAGACTTAAAAATCACTTATCTCTCTCCAGAATGTAAGCTACATGAAAGCAAAAATATTTTGTGGGTTTTTCACTATATTGGTTTTTTACTATATTGCCAATTTGGAATGGTGCCTAGTACTTAGTGGATGCTTATTAAGAATTTTCTGAATGAACGAATCAATGAATGAATGAGTTATTAGTTTCTTAAGTCCACTTGTAGTGGTTCAACCTAAGAAAAAAATCACAAATGCAAAGTTGCCTGTGTGCTCATCACAAAAAAACTTATAATAGTCTAGGTTTGGAAATAAGGGAACTATCAGATAATAGCTTTTAGTATTTTTCAGTTTTTAAGAATGCTTTAAGGTGAATTTTTAATATGTAAATCATGCTAATCAGATCATTTTAAGTGAAAAAAGAAGCATATTACATTTCATTTTTCAGGTTTGGGAAATTTTCTGATATTATTTCACTGAAAAGATTGTTCATTCTTTTGGTTTGTATCTCTGTGCCCTCCTCCATCTTAATAATTCTTAAATTTGGTCTTTTCATATTATCACATAATTCTTGTTAGTTCTGTTCATGGGTTTCTTACCATCTTCACTGTGTGGTCAACTTTATTTTCAAGAATATATATTCTGTCTTTATTGTCTAAGGTTCGGTCTTCCAATGCTTTCTATTGAGTTCTTAATTTGGTTTATTGTTTACTTAATTTGGTTTATTATCTCTCTTTAACTAAGTGATCTTTTGCTGCCTGCATTTGCTCTCTTATATTATCCTTTTCTTCACAGATCATTTTAATTATGTACATTCTGAACTCCTTCTTTGACATTTCTTCTGCTGTGCTGTTAATGGATTCTATTACTGCAGCATCTTGGTTTGTTTGGGGCACTTTCTTCCCTTGTTTTTTCATGTTGTTCATGTATCTTCCCCTCTAGCAGTGCAGATTTAGGTATTACAGTTTCTACCCTATGGATATATAGTGTCCCTGCAGTTTCCAATACCTCTTCTTTAAGAGGGAGATCAATATTAACAGCAACACATACAAACAATATGTAGCCTTAAACCAAATAGCTCCTATTAAGATATTTACAGTTTTGTCATAATAAAGAGAAATGATGTATCCAATTATTATCTACAACAAAAAAAGTAGGTTTGTGACAGGATGTATGGTTTCTAATGGTGGACAAAGAGAGAATTGGGTGGGTTTAGGATAAGATGTTTATGAGGTAGCAGTTGAGAATATAGAGGTATTATATGATATGAAATTATGAAAGAGGAATCAAAAAGAAGTTGGAAGTTAGCAGGAAAAAAGACAGAAAGAGTCTCTGGAGAGACAATTAAGTGGGAGTAAAATTTAGAGAGAGGATAAAAAAATTAAAAAGAAAAAGAAAAAATGTAAAAATAAAAGAATATACAACAAAAATGTAATATATTATTCAGACATCTCAGTCCTCAGTAGCCTGATGCATGAAAAGTACTTGGTTTCACAAATGTTGGGGATATGAAGGTGGGAAAAGAAAGAAAAAAATCTCAAAGGGAAATTGAATCATTGCTTCTGTTATAGTTCAATATCTTCCCTACTTTCCTGCTCATCTAATAGGTGGGATTGTCTGGAGTTTCCTGGTGTCTCCACTTTCAGGATGATGAAGGTTACTAGATGAGCTGGTTAGTTTTGAACTCCTGGAGACAGGATATAGCAATTGCCAGTTTCTATTGGAAGACTGCACCCTGGGAATCTCCATTGGGATCCACTTGTGTTATGTGGGAACCTGGTCTTAGCCCCTTACATTGCCTGTGGACTCTCCAATTCCTAGTCTCTAATTTAGTCTCTAAACCTTTTAAACTTCTCAATCAGGAACCTCTCTCTAGGGGTCTTGAGGGATGAGTGCTGGGATCTGTGTGCCTGTCGTGGATTGCTGTTCTGTATAGGGCAGATCAGAACTAAGCATTGAGAGTTATGGGCTGGCCACGTATTTGCAAATTCTGGGCTGGGTTGGTGACTGGGGGGTGGGTTGGGAGACTGGGGATTGGGGAGCCAGAGGGCCCTGTTAATTGTAAAACTAGTGGGACCAGGTGATCAGTGAATGCTGGATTGAGGGGGGGAGTCAGGGACTTGGCTGGTGTTGGGTCCCACCACATGCCTCCTGAGTTGGCCCTGGGAACCCAGTTGGTTCTGGGCTGTTGGCTGGGCAAACTAGGATCAAAATGTTCTCATACCCTCTTCCATCCTGACCCTGTGCAAGAATCTCTTCTGCCTCTGCAGCAAGATGATGGCTATTAGCATACCTAGTAGTAATACTTCAGATGTAATACTTCAGGTGGTGGTCTACCAGGCCTTGACTGTTGTCCCTAGATGGAAGTGGCCATATTCTTAGTTTGTGGTGGTATCAGTGGCTAACTTGTAGGTACTTTAGTGTTGGGCTTCCAGGCCCTGCAAGTGTCCCAAGATGGAAGTTGCCCCATCTAAAGATGGTGACTGCGCCAGCAGAAATAACCCAAGATGGCAGCAGAGATATTCCAAAAGTGGAGGTGACCACTTTCAGAGATGGGGCAGCAAGAGCTGGCTATATGATGGTGTTGGGTGGCTTATTTGGAGTTGCAGTGCTGTGGCAGGTGGTGCTATGGTGGGCGGCTTCCTCCAGATCCTGTACAGTGTCCCAACGTGGAGGCTACCATGTTGAAGGGGCTATGGAAGTGGTTTCAGTGTTCCAACATAAAGGTGTTTAGGGGAGCCCTGCTTTTGTAGATGGGAAGCCAGACACAGGGTACATGTGGGCATGGGGGTCTGATGTGGTGGGGGCAGGGAAGGTATTAGTTCTTCTTTGAAGGCCTGGTAAAACTTGGCTGAGAACACATCTGGTCCTGTACTTTTATTTGTTGGAAGGCTTTTAATACATGCTTCGGTCTCATTATTTTCAGCAGCCCAGCCTATTTTACATCTATTTTGTGATAGAATCTCCCTAAGTTGTTAGCTGGCCTTATTTATGATTTTTTTCTGCCTCAATCTCCCAAGTAATACCTGGAATTACCAGCATGTTGTCCCGTTTTAAATAATGATATACCATCAACTTTTATTTTCTCTAAGTTTTGAAGTAAATTCTATAACAAAGTTTGAAAAAGAAAACCACAGTAAGCAGAAGTAGAAAAGCATATTGGTATATTTAATGGAAATCAAACTCAGTAATATCAAATAAAAATAAATTAATAAGCTATAAAATATAGTCTGTAGGAGTCACAATGAAATACATGGAAGGCACTTTGAGAAGTTAAGGAAACAATCAAAATGATGAATCACTGTATATTGTGCAGTGTCTTATTGGAATAAGTAATATTATATAATGTAATTTAAATAAGAAATGGAAACAAGTCATAGGTTATATCTTATTGTTGTCCAAAAGTAAAAGAATAGAATTTATATGAAAACTGCTTTCAGAAGTAATGAAATCCATATATCTTTATCTTTGTTTTATTATTTATTTATTTATTTATTTTGTGTTTCATGCAATAAGATTTTTTATTTCTGTCATGCAAACACAAATATTTTAAAGGTAGCATTCATCAATTAAAAAATATTTTTAGGCAATAATGGGAAAACAAGGAGTCACTTTTGTTAGATTTTAACTTATTTAATAGAACTCTAGAGCTCTGAGTGTTACAATTAAGAGTTGTTAATCTTAATAGACTTTTTATTCCAATGTCTCTTAAATTCTTATTTTAAAAAATTTCAAATCCTTCTCTTCAAACTAAACATAACTCAAAATTTCTGTATATAAAATAGAAACATGCAACTGTTATTAGAGGAATTTGCAAAATTTATTTTAAGAATACCACACAATAATTCATGCTTTCTCAACCCCAAGTGTCATTGAAGCACCACGTGGAAAATGACTAAAAGTCTGAATATTTCTATATAGATTCTTATGGTTCCTGGAAGTTAGGCTTTGTAACTTCACCATACACATAGAATTAGCAAATCCTGACCATAGCTGCCTAGGGAAACACAGTTTTAAATGATATTTCTGCCTCTGTCTATCATTAGTCTCTAAAGAAACTTACCAATTCCTGTAAAACAAACAAACAAACAAAAGCTAATCCTCAAGTTTTTGGCATGGCAATATAGGAGCAATCTTTAGGGGTCACTTGAGAATGTTTCATAGAAAAGATGAGTCTTGGTAACTGAGAACTGGTTCCCAAGACAGAGATGACTTAAAAAAAGAATTTGCTATCATTCTCTGCCTTGAAAGGTGAGGTTTGATTAGATTAAGGGAGCCAAAAGGTTTACTTAAGACAATAGTATTATCTACATTTTATAGATGGACTGATATACAGAAAAATAAAATGCTTTATTGAAAATAATATCTTATAATGGGAAATCTAGAATCAGAATATTTTAGGTTATAGTAATCTGAAACAAATACTATGGTTTACTGTTAATTTTAGGCATGATTACTCTTTCATTGATCAATTCAATATATTTTTATTAAAGAAAACCAAACTACAAAACACATGGTCATGGACTAGATATAGTATTATATCTTCAGATATAAAGATTAACAGATAACAATCATGGACCATTAGAAACTCACCATCTATTTTAGGGAAGAAAAATATAATGAGAAGAAAAATATAAAGAGAACATATAATGAAGAGACTTAATAAGTTTAGGGCCACCCCATAGTAGCAGTTAGACAAACTCAGAAGGTGAGACACCCTACAGGACTATTACTCTGGTCTGTTCAGCAAGTCTGTCTCCTGGGGAAAAGGGAGGAGTGGGTGAAGTAATAAAGTTGTATTGGATTCAAAGAACACTTATAGGATATATAACCAATTGCAGCATGACATTTTGTTTATTTACACACTCCATATTGGTTTAGACAAAGCAATTCAAAGAATGTTTTAGGTCAATTAGAGAAATTTGAATACTGAGGACTATCAGAGGAATAAAAATTTACTGGTATAAAAAGGTAGAAAATAGTAACTGAAAAGTTTGTTATGAAACAGCATATTGGTTAAAGAGACCAACATTTTAGAGAACTAGATGAGGACACAGGCATAGCAGATTAAAAAAATATGTTATCACTTTTCAATATTTTTACATATTACAAATATATGCACATAATTTCTTTATCAAACATACAACGTACGTATGGTATTTTCTATTACTTATATGTGTTACACACATTATACATTATTACTTTAATAAAAATTATTGAGAATACATGTTTATTTGAATTTATATGTTCTACATTTTGACTTTTCTGTTACATAAATGCTATTATTTGGACATGGTGAGCAAAACAGGAAAGAAGGAAATATCCTAGAACCAGGGTTCCACAAAATCTACACCCAGCCACCCACTTTGTGGGAGCAAAAGCACTAAGAAATATTATTAGGAAGACATGTGAGGGACAGTGAAAGGAAGTCTGAGAGACAGAAGGATTTAAAAATCACTACTGAAAATTTTAAATCCGTGCTAAATCTGAAAGCATGGTAAAAGTATTTGGTAAGAACAAGGAGGAATAGAGGAAAGGAATTTCAAAGTGTGTGTGTCCTTATATATAATATATATTCTTTAATATGCATATTAAAGAGTTAAGCACATGATTAAGATGAGAACAGACTCATCTTAAAGAAAGAGGCTCAGTTAAAAGGAACTAAAATGATTTAAATAAAAATCCTCTTAAAAATTATCAAAATTGATAAACCACTAGATAACTTGCAGAAGCAAGAGAAGGGAAAGTACAAATATTCAAAATAAGAGATTATAAAAAGAAATTAACTATAAGAACAGAAGAAATCAAATCACATGAGCTGAATTTCAATATAATTTTGAAAACTTAGATGAAGTGCAAAATTTCATAGGAAAGTACAGATTATCAAATGGACCTTATTAGAGATAGAAAGCTTGAGCAGTCTAATTTTCATAATGATTTTAAGGAACTATTCTACAAAAAAACTTAAAACACCTAGACCAAGTAGGAGTTCTATTTAGCTTTCAAAGATCAGATAGTTTCAATACACTATAAATTATTAAAAGAAAGGAACTATAACACAGATTAACTACTTTAGATAGTGACAATACAGATATAGAAAATGACAGATTGATATTTTTTTGAGGGTTGAGCCTGTTTCCTTCTAGTAGTTAGAATTTTTGGTCTGATTTCTAGGTATTTGATCTCTTTGAGTTGAGGTGAAAGGTAGGAATTTGGTTTCATTTTTTCATACATGGATACTCAGTTTTCCCAGCATCAATTGTTTAAAAAAGGTACCTTTTACTTAACATATGTTTATTGACAGACTTGTTAGGTATCAGGTGACTGTATGTGAAATTTTTCTCTGTCTTCTATTCCATTGGTCTCATGTCTGTTTTGATGCCAATACCATGACATTTATGTTACTAACAAGACCCCTAACGCTCAAGAAATAAAATCATAGATCAATATGTGAGATCACATCAAATTTAAAAGCTTTTGCACAGCAAAGGAAACAAGAATGTGAAGAGAAAGCTTTCAGAATGGGAGAAAATTCTTGCCACTCACTCCTCCAACAGGAGATTAATATCAAGAATACATAAGAACTAAAAAAATTTGACACCCAACTCTAAATAACCCAATCAATAAATGGGCAAAAGAACTGAACAGACTTTTCTCAAAAGAAGAAATACATGTGGCCAATGATTATATTAAAAAATGTTCAGGGTAATAATGAGTGTAATGCATTCCACTATTGTTATGTATATAAAATATAAATAAATTAATTAAAAAATTGTTCAACTTCCCTAGCAATCAGGGAAATGCACATGAGAACTACATTGAGATTTGATTTCACTCCAGTCAGAATGGGAATCATCAAGAATACAAATGGTAATAAATGTAGGCAAGGCTGTGGCATAGGGAAAGGAAAATTCATCCATTGTTTTTGGGACTTAAAATTAGTATAACCACTCTGGAAAGCAAATGGAGATTCTGCAAAAAACTAGGAGTGGAACCACCATCTGACCAAGCTATCTCACTGCTTGGTTTTTATCAACAGATGAATGAATTGAGAAAAATGTGGTGCATACACAATGGAGTTTTACTGATCCATAAAGACCAATGAAATTGTGGCATTTTTAGGTAAATGGATGGAAGTGGAGAACATCATGCTTAGTGAAATAAGTCAGACAGAATGTCAAGAGTCAAATATTTTCTCTCATATGTCAAAGCTAGAGCAAAATAAGAAAAAAAAAGGATGGGTGATGATCCCATGAAAATAGAAAGGAGATCTGTGAATTTGATGAAGGGGACAATGGGTGGAAAACAGGATGAGAAAAGGAAGAAACTGTGGAATGATATTGACCAATTATTCTGTATGAGTATTCTACCTTTATATAATCTATAAAACTACAATTAAAAAAAACTATGAAGAAATAAAAGGAAACAATCAGTGTGAGAGAGGAGGGGAGGGAAAGAGGAAATAATGGGAACTGAAATGTAACAAATTACTTTCCATGCATTTATTATTATGAAAAAAATTAACTCCAATATTATGTATAACTATAATGCACTAATAAAAATATAAAGAGAAAATGACAGATAAAGATATCAAATGAATATTGCCATAATCCTAAACAAAATATTAGCAAACAGAACCTAATACCATATTTGAAAATACTACATTATAATCAAGTGGGATTTATTCTATAAATATAAGGATGGTGGAAGGAGATGGTCATCATTATACAAAATACATGTATGAAGATGTGAATTTGGTGTCAACACACCTTATATACAAACAGAGATATGACAAATTGTGTTATAAAGGTGTATTAAGAATAGTGATGCAAAAAAAAAACAGAGAGAGCTCATGTATAATGGCATAATTTGGCGTGAACATACTTTATATACAGAGTTTCGAAAAATTGTGCTGTGAATGGATAATTATGAATGTAATACATTCCACTATTGTCATGCATGTACGAAATTAAAAAAGAATAAAAACCATCTTTATTAAGATAAAAAAAGAAAATCTCTTGAGAGAGCTTTATAAACTGAGTCTGTAATAAACTGAAAAAAGTACTAATTATATATGTATCATGATTATAACCATATAAATAAGCTCTTTAAAAGTTATGAAGGAAATATAATAAAACTTAACAATAATTGCAACAGGTCATAAAAATGTAAGAAAATCTGTTAATTTTATGTACCACATTAATAAGTCCAGGGAAAAATGTGATTGTGTCCATAAAAATTCAGTAAACCTTTGATAAAAATTCTTAATTCCATATCAATTTATGATTAAAAAAAAACACTCAAGGAAATAGGAATCAACAGATACTTTTTTAAGATGTTAAGAAATATAGGCCTTTGTCCTAAATTCAGTATCTTTTTAAGTCAAGAAAAGCAAAAGACATTTTTTTCTAAGATCAGGAAAAATGAAAGGATGCTAACTATCTCCACTAATATTCAACATTGTACTAGAGTTATCAGCACATGCATTTATACAAGATAAATCAATTGGAGCTATAATAATGGATCAAGCAATATAACTATCTTTATTTTCAGAGGATATAATATGAGAAGCAGTGATAAAACTAACTAAAGAATTCAGTCAAGTAACTATGCAATACATGCAAAATAAGTAGCCTTTGCATAAACAAATAAAAAGTAGGGAACATAATGGTAGTGAAAACATTATTTATGATAATATCAAAGAAAATTGCATACATATGAATAAATGTAAGAAGAAACTTGTAAAAATCATATACAAGTAAAATGTAAAAACACTCCAGAAAGATACTGAAGAAAACTTGAACAAATAGAAAGGAATTTCCTGTTTTTGATTATGACAGCTGAACATCAAGTAGATGCCAGTTTTCTCAAAATAATTTATAAATAAAGTATAATCTTAACAAAAATAATAACACATTTTTATGGAGTTAGACACTGCATAAAACATATTTTTATGGCTTTAACACTCATGGAAAAACAAACATGTAAGATTAGCTAGAAAACATGGGGGAAAAATGCTATGAGGGGTATATACCTACCAAATATTAAGACATACCATAAACCCTTTATAAACAAGTAGTTTATAGTTTCTCTATCCATGAATAGTGAAATCCAGCAGTGGGGTAGGATAGAAAAATCCAGAATTATTTCCAAAGTGAGTATATGACAAAGGCAATATCTCACTCAGGTCACTAGGTTAAAAATGAACATAGTAATAGATGGTGCTCTTTAACAATTTGAAAAAGATAAAATTAGATTCACATACCAAACCATACACATAAATTAACTTAAAATAGATTAGTTATCTGAATGTGAGAAATAAAGTCATATAAGTGCACAAATAAAATACACCTGAATTCTTCTTCTGTCTCAGCATAGGAAAGGTATTCTACTGTGACTCAAATTCTAGACACAATAAAAGGAAAGACTAATAAATTTGACTACATAAAAATAAAATTAATATACGACAACTAACATCATCAACAAAATTAAAGTGACTAAAATGATCATAATCTGTACCACAGACAAAGGGTTATGTTCTTAATACATGAAGAATTGTTAAAGATCAAGGGACAAATGACTGAAAACCCAATAGAAAAATGGAAAAAAAGGTATGAGAAGAAAATTAGCAAGGATATAAAATTGGCATTCAAATAGATGAACAAATGCTCAAATTCACTTATATTTAGAGAAATGCAAATTTCAGTGGCACTGAGAGAAGATTTTCCACTTATAAAAAATATGATAGCACATTCTGTTGGCAAAGTTGTGGAGAAACAGGCACTTTCCATACATTACTGGTGGGAATGCAAATTGTTTAACCCTTCTGTTGGGAAATGTGGCAATACCTAATAAAATTACAGGTACATTTACCTTTCAGTCCAACAAGCACCTTTGTGGGCCTGTACCCTGAAGATACACTTTCATCAATAAAACAAAAATATGTATACAGGAGGTTATTAATTATAGAATGCTTTGTAATTGTAAAGTTTTGAAGTAAATGTAGATATATGGGAGAGAGATAAA
This sequence comes from Callospermophilus lateralis, assembly GCF_048772815.1. Classification (NCBI taxonomy): domain Eukaryota; kingdom Metazoa; phylum Chordata; class Mammalia; order Rodentia; family Sciuridae; genus Callospermophilus; species Callospermophilus lateralis. Next base: position 139,594,754 of record NC_135306.1, read on the forward strand.
CTATGATAAACCCACAAGGAGTACTATGCATCTATTAAAAAAGAATGAGTAAGATTTCAGTGAACTCATATGGTATGCCTTCCGGGATACACTGTTAAAGTTAAAAAAGGAATGCTAAAAAGAATATATATGATATTCTATCCTTTCTGTAATAAAGAAAGTGATCCATGAAAACATGTTTAACCCTTCTGTTAGGAAATATCTCCTTATTTGTTCAAAAGTAATAGGTGAATCAGAAATATAAAAGATTGGTTATTTAGAAGGGGTGGATGCAAAATTGATGGAAATAAATGAGCAATGGCTTTTGGGTAAGAGGAATGTGATATACTTCTCTGGGTACATCTTTTTGAATAATTCTGACTCAGAACCATAGGAATATTTCACATACCCTTCACATGCATACAAAATAAACAAAACCAACCAGAATATGGTTTGATCCCAGAATGAAATAAAAATGCTAACAAATGAACCTAATTATATTATAAATGTACACTCTAACTACACTGAAAAGAGTAGGAAAGGAAACTTAAGTAACTACATTATCTTGATTGGATATTGGAAAGCTGGAGACAAAATGAATTGTACATAAATACTGTATGATTAATTCATTAAAGTCAAATGGATTCTGTCTTAATTTGTTATGAGTTTGTGTTTGCTCTGTGTTCTTCTAGTGTTATATAATTGCTAATATTTCTTGTGTCTTATACCATACTCCTTTTTTTTTTTAAAAAAAAGGCTTTTTAGTTGTATATGGACACAATAGCTTTATTTTGTGTATTTATTTTTATGTGGTGCTCAGGTTCAAACTTAGTGCCTCATACGTGCTAGGCAAGTGCTCTACCACTGACCTACAACCTTAGCCCCATACCATACTCCTTTTAGCATGACTTTTTTTCTAAAATGAATGCTAAAATACAATTTTCATTGTAAATGCCTTTATTCTTGTTATTCTCCCCTTTAGGCACTTCAATTAGATGTAGATTTCTGGTCTCCTAATCTCTCTTTTGTATTTCTTTTTACCTGTGACTCTGTGCTTCATTCTGGATAATTGTTTTTAGCTCTATCTTCTATGTTATTAATTCTTTCTGTAGCTATGTACAATCTTCTGCCTAACCAGTCTAATTTTAATTTAAATTATTACATTTCTTAATTGTATATGTTATATTTTACTTTTTAAAAATCTGCTTCATCACATTTGATGTGATCCTCTTGTTTTGTTCTTATGCTTTCTATCTATATTTAGGGTTTTTATTATTTTATGTTTTACACACAGAAATCCCAGTTTCTGTGGAGTTTGTGGATTTATTTGTAATTCATTGTTTTTGCTGACCTTTTCTTATGGTAAGTTGCTTCTTCAGGAGTTTAATGATTTTAAAACAATTGTTCATTCAGTTTTTTTTTTTTTTTTTTTGAGAGGCTGTATAAAGCCAAGGTTGTTGGTGTCACCTTCCAAAGAGGTTTAGGTGTCTGTTTCATCTGCTTTCTTGAGACTATAAACCTGGGACCAACTTAAACTCTATTTTTGGTTTAGTCTATATAGATAGTATAACTTCTGTCTCCAAACTAGTATGAGAACAGTCTTGCACTTAGGAATTCTTTGAGAAGGCAGAATCTCCTCCTCCTCCTTCTCTTCCTCCTCCTCCTCCTCCTCCTCCCCATTTCCCCCCACTAACCATCCAAAAGTTAAAGTAAGGACATTCAGGCTTCTTTGCTATCTCCAACTGATTTATCTGTGTTTTACTTATTATTTTCATATTATCTTTATAAATCTTTTTAATTTGTTCTTTTTAGTTATACATGACAGTAGAGTATCTTTTGACATACTTATACAAACATGGAGTACATCTTATTCTAATTAGGATCCCAGTCTTGTGGTTGTACATGATATGGATATTCACTGTGGCATATTCACATATGTATATAGGAAAGTTATGTCAGATTCATTCCACTGCCTTTCCTATCCCTGTCCTCTCCCTCCCTTCTTTTTATTCCCCTTTGTCTAATTCACTGAATTTCTATTACATGCCCCCCCACACCCTACTGTGTGTTAACATCCACATATCAGAGAGAACAATCTACCTTTGGCCTTTTGTGTGTGTGTGTGTGTGTGTGTGTGTGTGTGTGAGAGAGAGAGAGAGAGTGCGCGTGCGCACGTGCAACTGGGCTTTAATCTGATCTCTCATCTTTGCAGGACCCAATTTTTTCTCTCTTAACCTCCTACAAGGCCAAAGTCTATCTTGTGTAAAATCCTAAGTCCTTGTGAATCAGTAGAAACCTTGGACAAATGCCAGCCTTAGAGTTTGCTTACCACTCTAGATTTTTAATTTTTTTTTCTGTTTCTATTCTGTGAGGATTTTCTTTATTTATAATTCAGTTAGATATTTAAGAAAACAATTCTAACCAGCATTTTCTTCTGTGCACATCAGGAGGATGTCTAGGCATAAATATTGTTTAGAACAGAAGTCTTCTTTTTATTTTAAAACCATGAGGGTAGTATAGGTACATTTATCATTCTGATTTTAGAGCACTGCTATAGTTTTATTTCACATATGTATATGTATCCATTTCAATACGTCTTAAAAAGGAGGAAAGGTCATTGTACTCAATCTACCATATTGAACTGAAGCTTAATTAGACAATTTTAAATTTCTGTTTTAAAACCTGTGAAATTTTGTACTAAAAATTATCATTGAAGTGCCAAAGTATAGCTGCAGAATACTTTTATCTTGCATTTTGACCTGGTTAGTTTTTTGACTTAATGATTTTTAACTATAAGAACATAATTACATTATATTTTAATTTATGCTGCTTTCAAAAAATTACTAAAAAGTAATTTTTGAAAAAGTAAAATAATTTCTATTTTTTAAAATTTTAACTTTTTATTTACTTTGAAACCTTTTCATTAAGATCATTTCTCTTCCACTAATATTTACAATGAAATTTTGATTCCTAATTGAGTTTTTTTTTCCCTCATGAGATTGTGAATTCTTCATGAGATCTTCAACCATAAATTTTATTTTATGGCCATTATGTTTAAAATTCACAACTTTACATGTTCAAGTTTTATGATCTACTATTTTCCATTTCTTGTTGGGGCATTTTAAATTTGTTTTCTGTGAATTATTCTTACCAGTAACAATGAAGATTACCTGATTAAATTGAATTTGGAAATACTTTGTACCTGTTTTTTAATCAAGAAAATTAAGAGCCATTTCTCTCAGTTATTTCAGAATGGCTTAGTTTTCCAGGTTTATTTTATTGCTAATATAGTTCTTCCATAAGCTCTTATTTATGTTGTAAACATTGTATTAAATGGTCATACTTTAGGATCAAAGTATGGAGTGTCAAAGGATAAACATAAGCATTGAACAGAAGAAGAAAATGGTAGGGTGACACAGTGTGGTGAAAATGGAATGTCAGAATGTCCTGCCTGGACATTTCAAACTGTTTGAGCAAGTATTTTGATAGAGACTAGTAGCAAATGTGGTTGACAGACTAAATCTAAGCTGTTTGGGTCAAAACTAAAGGTTGAATAAATATGGATGGGTACTGTGTGGAGAGTAAACACTTAATTCTATTTAGGGAGTGAATAAATACTCTCTTCTGATGGCAACAGAAAAAAGATAGTTCTGTAATTTCTTGCTAATATTTCAGAAGAATATTACATAGGGTTACTATTTTTTTCCTTTGGTTAAATGGAGTCAGAAGCATCAGAAATGTTAGAAAAAATATATACAGCACTTAGATTAGTTGACTTATCTAGGTTTTCTCTTCATTGAGCCTAATCAACATAAGCAGGTAAACTCAGGCATTCTGTAAATGCAATAGAGAAATTCCCTGATACCTGCAACCACATAAAATCATTATTTTTTGACTCAAAAAAATTAAAGTTTTGGAGGTAGCATTTCCTGTATTACCTAGGATGTGTGCTAAAAATGTAAAATCTTGGCCCTCATATTCAAAAATTCTGATTCAGTGACTTAGATGTGGATCTCAGGAAATTGAATTTTAGATCAACACCCTAGGTAGTTAATGAGCACTAAGTTTGATCATTACTTGGAATTATATACAAGAAATTGGAACTAGAATATCTCCAATAGATGAAGTTAAATATTTTTATTACATTTGGTCTGATATCCAGGATAAGTTAGGTTTTAAGGTAACAGTTTAGAATTACATATCATAAATTTAGGTTACCTGGCTTTTGGGACTGATATAATGTTGTATATCAGTGTGCACAGATATATGTATGTATATGCCAAGCTAAGCAAATTATGACTGTAGTTGAAGCCAGCCTTTCTTAAAGCCTATGGATGAATGCCAAGGTCATGTGAGATGTTAATAGGTAATTTTTGAGAAAATGATTTGATGGTTAAATATATCTGTGAAACTGTAGGTTAAATAAAGTTAAAAGGTTTTATTGTCTTCAGAATCTTTAAAAGTGAATATGCATTGTTATTCTCTAAGGGCATCTGTTAACATGTTTGAGGATATTAATGTTCTCAGTCATAGTCTGAAACCTATGCCATATGTCCATAGGCTATGCTGGGTTCAGTTCTTTAGAAAACTGAATATACAACTTAGACAAAATAAAGTGGGTGCCAATTCTATGCATTTTTTTGTACTTGTGAGCATTTTAAAACTTCCTATGTAATAATAGACTGTATATAAACTTATTACAAATGTGTATCATCTCACATGATAGCATATTTTATTATCATTATATGTTAAAATGGTCATTTTAGATATAATAATACTCAGTATACATGGAAAGTAGCAACAGTTACTTCCACATTACTGAAAACCACCAGGTGGAAGTAAGGGTTTGTGTGTGAGAATTTGAGCAGAACTTGATAAAGGAAAAAATTGCTTCTTATCTTTCCTTTTTCCGTCTTTAGACACATCACGTTCCAATCACTTACAAACCTTTTCTCTGTGTCCTGGATTTTTCAGAAATACAGACATTGTTGAAACCCTTTATGTGTCTTTTTCCTTTAGGCAGCACACGAGGTTATGTTAGAATCAACTGGAGATAGAGTAATTTCTAGAATAAGTGAGATTTTAGCTAATACTGTCCTAACTGGGAGTGTATCTCACAAAGTTTTAGCAATAACAGTGAATCAATAATCATATGTTCAGATGGATATACTTTTCCACTGTTGTGGATGGAAATTTTGAAGATGAAATAATATATATATATATATATATATATATATATATATATATATATTTCATAATAAATAAATATCTCACATATATTATAAGACATATATGCTAAGTACTTTCTCTGTAATAAGAGCTCAGGATATAATGGTGATAGGAATATAAAAATACTTCCATGGAGTTTAGGGGCTAACAAGATAGAGGGAGCCTATTAGAAAAGATGTTAACCTCTTTTGCCTAGTTAGGAAAGGGATTTTTTAAGGGTTGACTTTTTTTTTTTTTTTTTGTATCAGGGATTAAAACAAGGGGTGCTTAACCACTGCACATCCTCTGGCCTTTTATTTTTTTTTATTTTGAGAACAAGATCTCGCTAAGTTGCTTATGGCTTCCCTAATTTGCTAAGGCTGGCTTTGAACTTGAGATCCTCCTGCCTCAACATCCTGTCATTGGGATTACAGGCATGTACCACCACACCCAAGGGGGAGTTGATATTTTAATCGACTATACTTTAGGAGACTGTTAATGGTGGTGCTGGTGGGGAGAGGGTAAAATACTAATATTATGTCAAAGGCGTGCAGTGAAGAGAACAAAAGAGAAGCAGTGGAGAGTTTTCTCCAGCGACAAACAGTGGCCCAATCTGTTACAGAGTAAAGGGAAAAGTGGCAAGTGAGGAAGAAGGGCATAGGTTATTGGCAGCCTTGTAGATCATATAAAGAATTGCATATGAACAGTTCATTGCATAAAAAATGCAATGAACAGTTGTTGGAAGGTGAAATCATGTGTGTTATAACTAGACTGATATTTTTAGGAGAACATTCTGGTTAGAGTATAAAAACAAATTCTAATCTCTTTTGGTCACGAAGGTTTGAAAGGTTGGTTATTTGGGTTTGGCTAGTGTCAGTGGAAATGGAAAGACATTAGAAAATCAAGAGGTATTTATTATGTAGCTTCTGTATATTTGATAATGGACTGGATTGGGGAGGAAACACAGAGAAGTATCAAGAATAACTCACACACCTCTATTCAACAACTGGGAAATCACTGGAGAAATTTCTTGTATTAGTTTGTTTTCTGGAAACAATAGCATAATACTAAAGGTACTTCATAATACCTAAGATTCTTTATACTGAGTTATAAAGAAAAGAGTCTTGTTTTTGCTCATGGTTCTGGAAGTTCCATGTGGAGGGTCTATATATGGAGATGGCATTCTTGTTGGTAGAGTCCCAAGATGGTGTAAAGCATCAATGGCAGGAGCCAAGTGTGTATATTTCTTTTTGGATGTCTTTCTTTTTAGATAGCCACCAGGATTTGATCATGGGCATCACCCCAATGAACTTATCCTAACTTCCCTAAAACCTCACCTATACATACTACAGTCAGATTAAGTTTCCACCCTCTTAATATTTCTCAATGGGGATTACATTTCAACACATCAAGCCTTGGGGGACAGACTGGATCCACATTGAGACCACAGCATTTGTGGACATAGGAAGTCCTGGTAGAGAAGAATAGGATATTTTTTTTTTTTGCTTTGACTGTGGAGCCATTTACTTCTTCAAAAGAATAAGAAAGATTAAGACTATGGGGTTAAGGTATATTTTGAAAATTGTTATTGTTAAAATTTGGGAAAATAATCCAGATAGGGAAGCATTACCAGTTAGTATGAAGGGTTCATCTGAGTTATTAATCATTAATTCATAATAATGTAAGTCTTCCCATTGTATGGTTTTTCTTAAGCTATGCTCAACAGCCAAGATGCTAGTATAGGTTAGGCAAATAGTTTAGGTTCAGGGTTAATGATTTTTTGCACTTGATAGAATAACGATTACTGATATAGTGGATCAAGGAATATAAACTCTATGGAGAGGAAATATAGAAAGGGGCTTACAAGTGACAGTAAAGTAGAGGAATCAGGATGGTAGAGATGCCAATTTAGTCAAAGTATAGATGAGGAAGAGTATATTGTAACAAGAGGGTGGGATGCATCTATTTGTAATAAAATGGAGCAGTTTGGGGGTGATGACAAGATTTGGGAAATGGGTATAATAGTGGAGTAGAGGATAATATATTGAATATAATGAGGTAAACAGAATATAGAGTACTGATGCTATACTTTTCTTGATTAATTTTTATAACCTTTATGTGTCTACTTCAAGCCCTTTTCTTCTCTCACTACTGCACATTTTCTCTGCTCCAATGTACTTGGAAACTCATTTAGATAAGTATGTACACTTACTATGTATACCTCCTTTTCTCTAATCCTCTCTTGAGCTTATTCTTCTCACCTACCACTGCACCAAACCTATCCTTTTAGAATCCTAACAGCTCCACCAATAACCATACATTGATCTAATCCCAGACCTCACATTACTTGACCTCTCAGCAGTCTTTGACATAGAAGATCCTTTCTTCTTCCTTCAATCATTTAACTTTATTTTGCTTCTTGTATCCTACAGCCTTTTGTTTGTCCTCCTACCTCACCAGCTCCTCCTTCTTTGTCTTTTTGGCTAGATCTTCCTTCTCATTTTCAAACATGTCTATGTATTAGGGTGTTCTAGGACCCATGCCTCTAGCCTTGCTTATTTATCCCTTCCCTTTGCACCTTATTATTCTCAGTCTGTATTTCCTATCTGTACATCCTTCTGAGATTATTTCACCTGTTTCCATGGCTTAAATGCCATCTGTATAGCTTCAACTTCTCAATATGTATCTCTACTCATGATTTTCCCTTTGAAAACCAAACACTACTCAACATTTACATTAGAATATGTTATAAAGATCTTAAGTTTACCATAGCAGTACTGAATACTGAGCCTTGATATTTAGCTTTTTCCATTTTCTTTTTCTCTTAATTAATAGCAGTTCTGTTTTCCAATTGCTTAGGCCAAAAAACTGATTTTTTTCTCTTATAGCCTTAATTTGGTCTATTAGTAAATTCTCTTGCTCCCTGCCTTCAAAATACATCAACTATCTCTCATTAATTTCTTCCATTATTACTCTAATTCAAGACAGCATAATCTTTTGCCTAGACTATCCAATAGTTTTCTATTATCCATATGGTAGCCAGAGGGAAACTTTAAAGAGCAGATTACATCATAACATTTCTCTACTCAAAATATTTGTCTTACTCAGAAAAAAACAAATCAAAGCCCTAAATAAATGGCTCCCACAACTATATTTCCAACATCATCTTCTCTCATGTTTCACCTTTGTTCACTCTGTATCAACATCGTTTGCCTCCTTTTACTGATATTGAACATGTGTAGCACATTTCTACCCGAAGATGTTTTCGCATGTTGTTCCCTTTTTCTGGAGTATTCTTCCCCTGGATAATTAGATGACTTGCTTCATTCACTCCTGTCTTCCAATGTCTGCCTAAATTTTGCTTCATTACCACTTGTATACAATAATATATCTTTATCCTTAATCCCTTTGTCCAATTTTTTTCTTCAGAGCCCTTATCATGGCCTGACATATAATTTCTTTATTTTGTTTATATGTTTGTATTTTCCTCATATACTTGAATATAATTTCACTAGGCATATCTATTTATTTTTCATGTACAGCTATAGTCACTGTATGTTTTGAAAATATTTATCAGTAAATTTTTCTTGAGTGAATAAATGCATATTTTTAATTGAGAGGCTGCATCATTCAGAAGTAAAAATGCTAAATCAAGAGTAAGGTGGACCTGAGTTCTAAGCATAGTTCTACTAACTTATGTAGGCAATGGAAATTTAGGCAAGCCATTTAATTTTTCTGGGTCTATCCAGTATCATCACAGACTGGAGAAATCAAGTCATTAGCATAAGTTTTCATTCCTTGGGCTTCCTATTCTTTTACAGATGTTTTCATTATAGTCTACATTAGATGTCTGAAGAATGATGCTGAGGCAAACAATCTGCCAGTGGTCATGTGTTGGTAGCACATGGCTTCTTGGTTCAGGCATCTGTAAAATACATGACAGGCTCTAAGAATGTGTTTTAAGAATGTTTTCTACCTACATCTGGATCATGGGCTTTACCTGAACTGAAGGACTGAAACCCAACTGAGTACCCAAATATGATGCCATTTTTTCCACAACTAAAATTGCTGAACTATTCACTTTGACTTAGAAATGATTTAAAATTACAGTGTCTGAGAAATAAATAAAACTTACAGTGTAAAAACCCTGACTTTAAGCTGCCAATGAGAATGTCATCTGAAATACAGAGGATTTTGAGACTAGAACTCCTTTAGATCTAGAGAGGACAAATAGAGCTTAACTGTGCTGAATATGTTATTTAATGGACACTGGACTTTCTCCATGGATGGTGTCTCAGTAACTTCTCTTGGCAGACTGGCTACTTCTTCCTTAGTAATTTCCAAACCACTCAGAAACGGTTCAGTTTCTCTTTTCTACTCTACTTTATAGATGTTATTTTTCTTATAACATGAGCTTTATAATTCAACACAAATTGCTTAAACTACACTAAAAGAAGTTTTTTAGATTGTATGATGCAGTCCTAATAAAAACATTTATATAGCAAGAGTCCCTGAATTATGTGAATAAATATTTGTACTATTAAAGAATAATAAAGAAAAATCACAAAAGAAACATTTATTAGAAAATTTTATGAAGATAACAACAATAGGAATTATTCTCCAAGTTTACTCTTGTTAAACTTTGATGTTTACAGTTTTAAATGGTTTGAAAGAGAAATTCCTATGTCTGACTTAGTTTTGGAAAAGGAAAGATTTAAAAAGCATTTTTGATTTTTTTTCTTATTCTTAAGGTTATAAGCCTTTGCAGTTTGGGAACATTAAGAAATAGCATCTAATGTAGTTTTATTTTGGGCTGAATTACTTAACTGTGTATTATCCTGAAGTACGAATATATAAAAAGAAACAGACCATAAAGGTACAGATAGTCATTTGAAAAATATTATTTTTATTTAAAAATCAAAATGTAATTAGTCAATTGTCATATGTTTTTTGTTTGAAATAAGTTGCTTTTATCTTTAGAGTAGCGGAGATTAGCTGGTATTGATTTTGTTAATGATGGCTTTATTTGTGAGTGAAATAAACAATGGTAAATGGATATGTAATCATTTAAATAATATGATAAAATTTAATATTTTGAATCTATAATTGTCATGAATTCCTAAGCTTAACAGTGGGCCTAATTGGCAAAAGTATTTAGAGGGTTGCTAGGATGTAAGGACAGTGGGTAGAAGGCAAAGATATTACAACAACCTTGTTCATCTTTGATGTGGTTTTTTTTTTATGGCCTTTCCTTAACTTCTGAATCATGAAATTATTTTACTTAGAAATCTTTCTTCCATTTATTTCCTGCCAAAATTTTTCCTTTTCTAATCTTTCTAGTCTAGTTGGCTTCATATTTATTCCCTTTTTCTATCTTGTTATATTTCAACCAAGGAGAGTTTGCAAAGCCTTTCAGAAAACATTTTATCAGTTTAAAAATGATGAAAGATGAGAGCTTAGGCTAAGATAAAGCTGCCTGTTTTCTTTTCTCACTTTTATTCCAGTTGAGGTAGAATCTACTTCCATGTTTCCTTATACATTTAACATTGTGAACTATTTAATCATAAAGGTACTGAGTTTCTGTTGCTTGATTTTGTTTTATTAGGAATTGATAAATATTGATCAATAGCCTCCAGTTCTTAAACTGCAATTTCTGAACAATGACTGGGCCATCTTGGAACATTTTATTAACCTTTCAGTCTACCAGAAGTCCAGTTAGCAAAGGAAGAATTAGCTCTCTGAATAAGTGATCATTTAGAGATGCCAATATGTTGGTATTTCACATATAGCTGATCTTAAAAACTACATTTTAGGAAGGAAAAAAAAGTATATTCTCACAGCATTTAGCACATTACCACTATTTTAGTACTCACCCTATTTTATTCAAATAAAATCCTACCTTTACCACCAGACTGTGAAGTGGTAGATCCTTGAATTCTCATTAACTTGTTTCTTTCTAATCTGGGGCCTGCTGTGCATTGGACAAATGAATGTGTTTTTGGAGCATAAAACTATATCATCATGCTGCCTTCAGAGTAATGATTCTTTCCACCTTTTGACACCGATTTTAGAAGTTTGTAAGGAGGTTGTTCCTTTTCAAGTCTTTGGAGTAACTGTAGTCTGTAGCTAGAGAAAGTGATATGTTGACTTAGTAGATTTTAGTTACAATGAAAGATGAACTCTTTTAATGGCTTAACAATGATTTACAATTAGGACCAAAATTGGACCCTGCTTACCACATGTCCTTATCTGCAGCTTCACTGCATGTCCTTCTCCTACTTGCTACTAGTCTTCTTTCAGGTCCTTAAACAAATTGTGCTTCTTCCCTACTTAGAGCTTTTGCACATGCTATTTTCCCTGATTGGAATACAATTTCTCTGTATTCACTACCCATTCCTGCCACCTTTTATTTTGATAATTGATATTCATTCTTTGGACCATGTTTTAGAACAAGAAAGCTGTTCTCCATATTTGTACTTCTTGTTTTTGAACATTGTACTTGCTACAGTTTTCATTTAGCTGTTTATCCTACACATCAGAGGAATTATCTAAGAGCAGCACAGAGGTATGAGGAAGAAAAAAAATTCCTTTTTTATTCTGCTGCATCATCTATAATAGTCACGTTTTCTTCTTCTTTTCTGCTATCATACACCCATCTTGCTCCATAAGCATGCCCCTGGGATATTTTTTTAAAATATTTTTTTAGTTGTAGATTAACACAATATCTTTATTTATTTACTTTTATGTTGTGCTGAGGATCAAACCCAGTGCTTTTATGCCCGCAAGGCAAGTGCTCTACCACTGAGCCACAATCCCAGCACCTGCTCTGATATTTTGAACAACTTCAATATTTCTTCCACCTGGCCAGATACTTTGAAATATAAGTCTTATAATTTTGGCCACATTAGGCCAAAGCAATTAAACATTGGGAAAGCTTAAGTTGGTGCCTAGATTATAAAGAACTATTTATGAATAGAAATATCATTTTAAATTAAATGTATTAGTGATATTGAAAAGAACCATTTTAGAACAAAGATTTAGTTAATAATAAATAAAGACATGTTAAATATCAACAGTTTATTTAACCTATATAAAGATATATCTGACAACATCTACACTTTTAAAAAATATATAATATAATATATTATCAACTCATACTCAGTTGATGGGTGGTAAATAGTAATTTGATTCTTTATTTTAAAAAGGCTTTGTTGGATATTATAGTTTGTATCTTGAATATTCCCCAAAGTCTTATGTTGAAGGCTTGATCCTTAATGAAGTAAGTTTCAGAGATAGGGCTTTTAAAAAATGAATGGATCAGGATGGCTCTGACTTCTTCAGTGTATTACTCCATTGATAGCTGAATGGAAAACTGGGAGGTGGAACCTAGTTGAAGGAAGAGATCAAAGGCATGCCCAATAACCTAATTTCTTTCTGCTAGGTCCCATATCCTAAAAGTTCTACCACTATCCAGTATCACAGCAGAGTGGAGAGACCAAGTCCTTAGCATAGGACCTTTCAGGGATATTTGAGATCCAAACTATAACAAAGGTCATGCCTAAGTTAAGGCCCCATTTTGTATGTTCGGCAAAGCTGAGCCTTTTATATTGCTGTCTCAGAAGTAATTATAATCAGGAGCAATAGCTGTTGGAGTGATTGTTTACCATTCTGTGTGGAGATTCTGCAAAGAACAGGATGGTAAAAAAAGAGTTGTATGGGAAAAAAAAGTTGATGCATGTAAAGACCAGAGAAGCTAGCAGTAGAGACAGAAGCAATAATGCCATCAATATTCTTTGAAGTGAAAAGCAGGGAAACTGGGCTGGGGTTGTGGCTCAAGCTGTAGTACGCTTGCCTGGCATGCGCGCAGCGCTCAGTTGGATCCTCAGCACCACATAAAAATAAAGATGTTGTGTCCACCAAAAACTGAAAAATAGATATTAAAAAAATTCTCTCTCTCTCTCTCTCTTTAAAAAAAAAAGCAGAGAAGCTGTGAGCTTAGTGTTAAACTTGCCAGGGACTTGTTTTATTGCTGATACTAAGTTGCTCCTACTCTTTTAACTGTCTTTCTCAGTATGTAAGTGAAATTTGTAGCATTCTTAGCAGGCTTGTTATGATAGGTCCTTGTATTCACAGTCTCAAATCCTCCCCAAAACCTTAAAATGTGGGAGCCCTGGGCCACATGGCCCATACACCATACATCTCTAGTGCCAATTTCATGTATCCCAAGTCAACTCTCACTTTACAGGTCTAGATGAATTGACACAAAGAGGTTAGGGAATATGTCTTCTGAAGTAACCATTGAGGGGCTGGATGATTCAATACAGAAGTGTGAAACTGCAGAAAGGTGAAATGTGATATAGGAGTGCACACCAGGTGGATACTGTGTCTCTCCTTTCTATTCCTTTCTGCCTCTGTGAACGGTCCCACAGTATAGTTTCTTTTTTTTTCTTAATTTTTTTGGTATTTTTTAAAATTAATGCATTATACATAATATTGGGATTCATTTTGACATAATCATAAAAACATGGAATACAATTTGTTCCATTTCAGTCCCCAGTACTTACCCTTCTCTCTTCCCATTCCCCTTCCTCTACTCTACTGATCTTCCTTCTATTTATAGCTGTTTATTTTGTTTATTTATTTTTATTTGTTCTAATAAGTTATACATGATAGTAGAATATATTTTGACATACTGCACATATATGGAATATAACTTTCCTTTTGCAAACCTTCCAAAGAAATACCCTGGAGTGAGAGACCTGCTAGGGTTCTCCATGTTTCTTCATGAATCCAGTGACATTAGGCATTATATTACATTGCTTTGCATGTTTCTTTATTCTTTTTTTTTTGTTTTTTTCTCTTAATATTTCTTCCTAAATAAAGGCTTTAACTTCTTAAATAAAAATATCAGCGATTTAATTTGCCTCAGGCTCTGTTTTGTAGGAAGCTTGAATAAAGACATACCATCACCTGAATCTTGACAAAATGAGAGAGAGAGAAAGAGAGAGAGAGAGAGAGAGAGAGAGAGAGAGAGAGAGAGAATAATCTGATTTTTCTCTATTTTTGAATCTTTTCCTAGATAACCTATTCTTCCCTTCACATAGCATCTAGTCCCATTCATAGTTACTGATTTTTGTTTCCAAAAGATGTTTGGTTAGCATTAAGCTTAAGACTTGTTTTATTTTTCTATCATGTTCTGTACAAATATTTTAGCATTCAGGATACAAAAAAAATAATTACTTTGTTTTTAGTTTTTTATGTTTTATATAATCCTGAAAATCAGGAGCCTACTTTATAGTTATCACATTTCTTAGCACACAACCTGGCACATTACATGTTTTCAAAAATGTTTCTTGAATGAAAGAATGATAACATTAGGCTACTAAAATTTGGAAGCAATTTTTAATTTTTTCATTTGGGGCATTTTTTTAACCTTTCTGTAAAGTTCTTCCTTAGATACAACTTTTGCTACTGAAAAGGTTAACCCAAAGGGAATTGATTGTGTTATTTAAGTTTTATAGGAGTTCTATTGACTTCTTGTTATAGATCAGATTTATTTTTAAATTACTTTAGAGAGAGCCAATGAGTTTTGAAATTGAGGTCATATATTCACAGGGAAATATTATCTCTGTAGAAAGATAGTTATTGCTGAAGATTTTTCGGTTGCTGACTATTAAAAGAAAAGAACAAAAAGGCACATAAATACCCCTATACCAACAAACAGCTACCAAGTAGTTAAATTTTCAACATCAGTGATTTTTCAGTTTGTAATGATGAGCCAATAGAGACATTCATATTTAAATGTATTCTATTTAATGGAATTTGTAAAAAATATTTCATATTATCCTTGTATGAATGCTTTTACATGAAAAAATACTATAAACTTCCTAATTATTTGATATAAACTATTGTCCCTTATTTTAGTTTCTCATTGTACTTAGGTGTTGATAAAAAAAATGGAGGTCTTTTCATTTGCTGGAAGTTGTACTTACAAGGTAATCTGCCCTTTTATTATTAGTTAACACTAGCTACTATAACAGATAAACCCCCAAATATCAGTGGTTATATGCAATAAGCATTTATTTCTTGTTGTTACTAAAGTCTAATGTAAGTGTGTGTGGCCAGGTAGTTTTCTATTCGGTAGTGACTAAAGAGTTTTTCATTTTGTGACTTTGCCATCTTCAATAGGTTGATTGGGGTACTCCCAAGGCCATCCTCTGGATTATTTCTCTTTTTACCAGTACAAAGGTAAAAGAGGGAGGTAGATCCAGGGTGTGAAAGATGTTTTTATTGGTCAGGTCTGGATATAACAAATATCACTTAAGCATACATTATGAAAGCTAGAATTTAATTATATGACCACATGTAAATACAAAGGAGGCTGGGAAGTATGGCCTGGCTGCATGTCCAAAATGGTTTGGGTGACTACTGGCAATTCTTGCTATGCTTCCTAAAAAGTGTTTTGATCCTAAAGAAATTGAAGATGTTTTAAAAGATTAATCAATATTAACATTTCCCTAAGTGTTTTTCTGAGGACACATTCATCAACTTAATAGTAAAAGCTATTTTCTGTATGGAAAACAAGATGGGGTTGTTATTAAACTATTAGAAAACAATCCCTAGAGGATTCATGGGTTGAGTGATTTTACTTTTTCTCTTGACTCTGAAATATTTACTTTTTCAATCTTTCTAGGTGAGTGAAAAGATATTTTTAAAAAGTAACTGGAGACAAATCTGCCTTGAGTGTTCTCTGGCTAGAATTTTGTTTACCAGAGTCTAACTGGAACTTTAGGATCTGGGGAGTTAGGTATTTGGAAGTCTTTTCATGTTGACACATAAATGAATTATTTGTCCATAAAAAATGGGTATTAGCAAATTTAATATTTATAACATCTCAAAAGAATTCAACTATGGTAAATTTATAAATTATGATTCCAGTTTTTACAAAGCTGCTAATTTTTAGGTTCCTTATACAGGTTTGGAATTGACTGCCTAACTAAAGTAGATGGTCTTATCACAAAATAATCTATTGGTCATTCTAAAATTATAAATATATTCATTCATACAGAACTAAGATACAGTCTTTTCCCCTAATCTTATAACTGTGAGATAGTTATTAGATACAGTACCATGTGGCACATTTTTGCTATAAAGAAATAGAATATGGTTAAAAGAGAGATAATTTAACTTTAAAAATTGGTTAGAATTTTTATCTAAAAAGAAAAGAAGGAAGAACATTTCTCATAGGAATAAACAGCATATGAAAAATCTCAAGGTCTTAGTGAATTTTGACTAGGTCCATGTAAACAATAGATATATATGGCATTTTATAGTTCTCTGTGCCTCAACATGCAGAAGGCTCTGCTGTTCAACACAGGGTACACTGAGGATTGAGAGAAGACCTTGACATTTTATTAAATGAAAAATAATGAAGAATGCTTAAGAATTTGGGTGGGGTACAGGATGAAATAAGACTGCATAGATATAAGCTGAATTAAAACATTTGAAGGATATATAATGAAGGGTATAAATTTAGTCCATGTGGTCCAGAGGAAACAAATAAAATGTGGAAGACTTCTAAATTTGAAGTTCTCCAGAGATGGGACAGTTCACCTCCATGTGGGTAACCAGACACCAGATAATGTTTCTCAGATTATTATGTGAAGGTGATTATATGACATAAAGATGTCATGACCCAACTGTTAATTCTTAGAAGTATTATAGCATGGACACTTTAATTGTACTCTGTGGATTTGAGGGCTTCAGGTACTTACTGTACATGTGAAAATTGGCCAATTATTTAAAACTTCCATACTTGTAAACAAGGGTAATAACAGAATGACTCCCGAAGAGTTTTTGTGAAGGTTAACTGAGATAACCTATGTAAAGTGCTTAGCATACTTTCTTGTGTGTGATAAAGATCCTATACATATTAATCTTTATCATCATTGTCAGCTGTTAGATATATCAGCTTCACTTATGTTTAATGACCATGATCTGTAATGTACAGCACCGATACAGATGAAGGGTTGACACACATTTTCTGTAATGAACAAAATAGCAAATATTTCAGGCTTTAAGGATCACATTTAGTTTTTGTTGCATTTCCTTCTGTTTATGTTTGTATTTTTATAATACTTTAGAAATGTAAAAATCGTTCTTAGTTTATAGGTCATATGAAAAACAGCTGTGGGGCAGATTTTGTTTAGGGGCTATAGCTTGCTAACTTGTGATATATATAAATAGAGAAACTAACCAAATAAATAACAGTCCAGGGTCAAGAGTAAGCAACTGTGTTCATTAAGAAGTTAAGGTGAAAAAGCAAATATTTACGGAGCATACATGTATGAGTAGGGTATTTTAGGTTCAGATTTGGAAGAGAAAAGGAGTGCTTGCATGTTGGAGCCAGTTAGATAGAAGAGGAAAGTAGGATCACAAAAATGCCTATTATAGCATCAGATATAAATGTTATGTAAGAGCCCCAGAATAGCATGATGGCTGTAAACATGTCAGATATAAAAGCCAAGAGCCTAATTACAGTTCCCCATCTAGTCTAATCCTGTTTCCATTAGCAACAAGGAGGACAGCATCTGGGTTTGCTCTCCCACCAGTCTGATTTTTCTAGTTTTCCCCCCCTCTAGCAGTTGCTATCATTGCAGAGAACTATAGAGTAAAGGGATTTCCAAAGACATCTGCTGGTAGTTTTAGGTGATGCCTCCTGGGGTGAAGGGACAGACCCTTTGTGGATATTTTGTAAGTCAGGATTTGGCCTTAGCTTTGGAAATTGTACAATTAATTTTTAATTCATTCAAAAGAGATTAACTTCTGAAAATAAACTCATACTAACCTATTTCCTTAAAGTATGGTTGGCTCCACAATAAGGGATTGTTTGTCTTCATTGTTTTCTTCTTTTTTTGTCTCCAAACCAACGTTACTTCCACTCAGTAATCTAACTGTGCCAGCAGAAAATTCTTAGTGAGCAAAGAGACAAAGGGAATTGGATACCCTCAAAGAATATGTCCTCAAGCTAAGGCATCCTGAAGAATTATCTTTCTCCATTCAAGGGACATTAGTATCAAGAGCCAAGAAATCAGTGTACCTTTCCTTCTTGATAGTGTTAAGACTGACAAATTTTACTCCCCAATTACTTTTTCTACCAGTCACCAAAATAACATTTCCTCCAATGCAATTGGATAGTTTATAGCTTTCTAATTTTAGAGCCTACTATGTACCAGGTAACATATTATGTAGCAGGAATACAGTGATAGAAAGCAGAATCCTGGCTTTCAAGGAACTCATGGTTAAAATTACAGCACTATAAGGCTATCAGAGAGGTAAGCTTAGGCAAACAGAATGCAGAACAAGAGCACCAGATTCAGCCTGCAGAAATCAGAGTAAGAAGAGTCTGGTGCTAAGGATAAGAGATAAGAGGTAGAAAGAAGAGTATATGTAAAGGAACAGATTTTAGAGATGACAAACTATCTGCAAGTAGATTTTTGTGGCTTTATCTGTGATGGGCAGGAGCAGGGAGGATGTTAGATTAAGAGGATAAAAAACATAAGCAGGTTATGAAGGGCCTTATATTTTAGAGTAATGGATGTAAGTACCATCTATCATCTAAATGGCACTGGAAATTTTCTGTTGGGGTAAGTTGTTTACTCTAATGATCTATAATTTAGTCTTACTGAAAGAAGATGACTTTTGATTGACTTCATGTTATTTTATTTTTTATTTTTGTAGAAAACCCCATGTGGAGCTTATGGTCGTGGATATAAAATTGAAATTATGTCTGTTTGCTATTGGTATAAAGTTGTTGCATATTAAGCCATCCCAAAACTCAGTAGTTTAAGATAACAATTTTTTATTCTCGTAGGCCTGTGCATTATTTGGGGATTATGTGACCTAAGCTTAGATTGGCTGAGAGATTCACTGCCTAGATTGTACTCAGAATATGTTTCTTTGGGGATATATTGGTATGTATTGTGTTTGAGTGGGGTAGCTCTGTCATAGTTGTTTCTAAGACTCCTTCTGGAACGAGGAGGCTTACCAGGTGTGTCACTTTCATGGTAATCGTAGAAGTGGATGAGACAGGGCAACCTCTTCAGTCCTAGCCTCAGAATTGATGTCTTATTTCCTCATGATTCTATATACTAAAGCAAGTTACAGGACCAACCCCAGTAACAATGGAGCAAATAAATTTATTCTAAGGAAATTAGGAAGATAGAATGTCTGAACAATAATGTTATCTGCCATGGGAATAATAATGGTAACAACAAAGATATTTTTTGTATAAGCATTAATGGTGAAATAATCCACATAAAGACTCAGTATAGAGTCCACCATATAAAAAAGATTAAATAAATGCTATTATTACTTATGTAGTAAAGTTAACTAATATAGTAAATATGAGTCCTGGAAGAAAAATTAATGGCATCCCCAACATTTGATTGAAGATAATTTATTGGCTAGATTGTTTATAGAAATGTAATCATTGTTATGGGAAACCACAACAAAACTGGAAGCCATTACCACTTGTGAGACAAGGGGACATTTTACTAGAATTTAGGAAAAGCTTCAGTCATAAGAAAGGGGCTTCGTGGGGTAAACTATGGTAAATGGATGAATACGTCCACTGGCAAAACCTTGGCCTAGCAAGAAGGAAATTAGTAGAATAAATTCTCTGACCTTTCTTCCTACTTTTTGATCCTCTACCAGAGCTTCACATTATCTAATATCAACTAGAAGCCCAAAGGCAAAGAATCTTGGTAGCATCGTTGAAATCGGCATCTAAGGGAGCACAGCAAGGAAGAGAAAGGTGGACGGGCAATGAATGTGAAGAGTTAAACTGGTTAACTAGCACATGTTGAGTCAGTAAAGTTTTAAAAAATATTTTTCTCATATTTATTTTTTAATTAGAATATGGCTTTCCAAAAAGAGTTATTGCTTTTTATTTCTTGCTTTATTTTGATATGAGTACATATCATCACCAAAAATCATTATAAGGCTAAAATGTCAGTGGTTTTATTATTTAACTAAACAAAAAACGAATAAAAGACTAGATAGTACATGGGTAAGGCACTGATTCAATGTCCTAAGTAGGGAATCCTTTTTTTTCCAATATTTTTGTAGTTGTATATGAACATAATACCTTTATTTTTATATGTTTATTGTATGTGATGCCAGGAGTCGAATCCAGTGCTTCACACATGCTAGGCAAGCACTCTATCACTGAGCCACAGCCCCGGCCCCTCTAAGAAGAGAATCTTTGTTCACAGTTTTGAAATTGGATCAATGATGTAGCATAATGAGGAAACACTTCTTTCTTATTACTTTGGAAGTTATTATATAGTGCAGGTGATTCAATATTTCTTTGAAGTTAAAGAAACAAATCATTTTGGTTTAGAGAAAAATGACCTCACCATGAGTTTGGTCCATTTCTGTCAGCCAAAGTCTATTAAAAGATGCTAGAAAAAGTATTTCCATATAAAGTAGTTCTCTTCATAATTAAATTTCACACTAGCTAAAAGAGGAATTTTTTTACATGCTTAAAATCTGGGCAGCAATTTTCATTCTTTTTCTCTCTCTCCCTCTTTTTTCCCCACTCACTATAGTCTTTCCAAAAAATATATGTATATAATATGTATATATATATATATAAAACATAGCTTTATATGTAATATACTTTACATAGCTATATTTTACATATAGCTTTATATGTAGTTATTAATGTTAGCTATACTTTATATATAGCTTTATATGTAATGTATTAATGTAAATATATATGTAAAATATAGCTTTATATGTATTATATAGCTTTAAGAATTTTTTTAATTATTTGTCTCAAGTCTTCTATTTCTTAGATTTCTACTTTATATACTTTAAGTTTCTCCTTCAGTTTTCTTCTGTTCTATTTTTGGTGGGGTCATTCTTACAGATTGTAGTCACAGACATTCATTCATTCATTGAAGGAATGTTTGTGGAGCACATGACTTCTGCCCTGGAGACAGTTTAACCTCTCCATTCGTTATATTGTATGGTAGTTAACCTGCCTTTGCTTTCAGTGCTTCATTCAGTTCTTTTAGCTTTTTCATACCTCATATCCTATCCTCTGCAGTCTGTACATTTTTTTCTTGTATTCCTTTGTCATGAGTTCCTAACATCTTAACTTTCATTAGCATAACATTTCTTTACCTAATAGTATAGGAATATTTAGCCTTCCAGATGCATTTAAAAAGTCTCAGCTATTGACCTGCATGTGGTTTGGTCCCCACTCAGCTCCTAAGATGTGGCAGAACTGTTCAGACCCACTGATTTGGTAGCAGCAAGTAAATCCAGACAGATTTCTGTTACTCTCAAAGTCTAGAGCCTGAGACTAGATTCATTTGCCAGGTATATTTCTGGGTCTGAATTGCTCTTCCAACACTCTAGGACTGTGAATGGAGACTTGGCTACATGCAAGTCTGCAGTTGATCCTTTTTCAATGTACCCTGGAAGGTTGAAAATTGCCTAGCTCTACATACTATTTGTAAAATAATTTTATGCTAATGAAAGTTAATCTTAAAGCCCAGGGAGTGAGAATAGGCTCATTTGCCAGGTGTATTTCTTTAATGTCCTTCTAAAGTATTTATCTCCATTGATCCTATTTAGGTCATACACTTTATAGATTCTAAGTTTTATGACAGCAGGGATTTTTTCCCCCCATATTCGTTGTACATAGTATGTTGACAAATGCATAGAAAGTGCCCCATAAACAGTTGTGAAATAAATGTATCATGAATGGTATGGTATAGGAGAGATCTACAGAATAGCCTGGAACCAGGAGAGGAATTAAACTTACTTTTTATTTTTTTTTAACAGGCCAACTACAGATTTATTGGGGGTGAAGGTAGCCCGTTGTAAGATAGAGTAGAGTGAGCTGAAAGAGAGGCCTAAACTTACTTTTAATGGACTTCTATGTGCCAGGCATCATTCTCTATATAATTTAATTTAATCTTAGAATAATCCTGTGCGATGAGATAGGTATTATTTTCCATAATTTTTGGGGGGGTATCAGCGATTGAACTTGGGGGGAACTCAACCACTGAGCTACATCCCCAGCCCTATTTTGTATTTTATTTAGAGACAGGGTCTCACTGAGTTGCTTAGCGCCTCACTTTTGCTGAGGCTGGCTTTCAACTAGCAACCCTCCTGCCTCATCCTCCTTAGCTGCTGGGATTACAGGCATGCACCTCTGTTTCCGTGTTTTATGTGAGGGAAATGGATCTCATATATTTTAAGTAACTTGTCCAAAGTCACACATTTAGTTGGTGGCATAAGTCCAAGTCTGTGTCATTTTAATACATTATGTTCTTTCCTCTCTAAACTCCTTACTCATGACTCAGAAACATATAAAGATGAAGCAGTCCATGGGAGAAGTTAGATATATACTAAGGGTTACACATTTTCTATGACATTAAAACATTTTTTGTGTTTTTCCTTTTGTAAAAGATATAAATCTAAAGCCTATTTGGGATCCTCTGGATAACCACTTTATAACTTAGCTCTGGGCATGATTTCCCCAAAGGCCTGCACTTATGCTTGTATTTACAGTTTCATTGGAGACAAGTTGTACTCTTTAAATGTCTCAGACTATTGTAAAGAGAACAGAAGTAGACTTAATCTATAATCACTGCTTTACACAGAACTAAGGGCAAGTGACATCCAGGCAGGGTTAACACAATACCAGTCAATATCCTTTATGTTAGAAGGATCAGCTAGGTTTGAGCAAAACATTGATTAATGTTAATTTGAAGTTTATTTTGGTTTCATAGTTTTGATTTATTTAATTTGTATATTTATTTTACTTTTAGTTGTGTAGAAGCCAGAAGGACAAATAGCTCATACCCAGTTATATTTTACATTCTTAAATGATTCTATGATAAAATGTTTTGCCAACATGAGATAGTTTTCTGCTACAGTTTTTTTTTCTTGTGAAATAAATACATACTTTATTGAAGTTTGAGAAACAGTGGTGTTAATTGCTTGTTTGTTTGTATATGTATCTGGTTAGAACAAATATCTTCTTGAGAACAAAAATCATGGCATATTCATTTTGTAATCCCTAACTTTATCCCCTAATTCCTAGCACAATACATGATCACCAGATGTTTACTGAATACCTAAAGTTCTAGGCATATTTTAGACTCCAGTAGTAAAACAGTTGAGTATAACTGGAAAGATCCTTTATCTTATGAAGGCTGCATGTTAATGGGGAAAGACAGATAATAAATAAATAAATGTATATGGAAATTAAATACTTATTGTATAAATGCTATAGGCAAATAAATAAATTGTTTTATCTTCAACTTTTCACTGATGCTGCAGTTATTGAGGTCAACAATGACCTACATGTTGCCAAATCCATTGTTGTTTTCCTGTCCTTACCTGTTTTGCTCAGTAGGAATTTTGTACCATGATTTTATAAAAATATTTAGTTGTATTAAATAATATTTTTGAACTTTGAACCACTCTCTACAGTGCCTTTCTTTAGAACCTGAACTTATCTTATTTGCCCAGTTTTATTTGCTGTTTGATTTTCTTAAATTAATTCCCAAATTTATACCCAGTCTTTTCATGGAGACTACAAAACTTCTTGAGAGCAGAAGGTATGTCTTCTACTTCTTAAGTTTCTTTGTGCATTTATTGCATAGGGAATGAATAGCAGCATTTGACATGATTCTTTGGGCTCTGCTCTCTGAGTAGCCATTGTTTTTAAACCGTTCCCTGGAAATGAAGGGCTATGAAAATCTGACCTATGCATTATCTGATGTATCTTAAATAAGCTCCTTCTGTTCCCTTTGAAACAGAGAAGCTTTTTTTTGTTTACTTATTTTTAGTTTTGTTTATTTGATTTTGTCTAAGATCTTGTTTAACAAAAGAATCTGACTCCAAAACCACAAAAAGTTGTTTTTGAAAACCACAAATAAGTTAGTTTCTTTTGTAAGTCCTAAAAATTGACCACTATATACTTGGTGAGTCTACTTGCTTCTATCCGGTAAAAAAATAAACAAACGTTATTTGTACTCTTTTTTTAGCCAAAGTAAATGAAAACCAGCAGAAATTCAAAGTTAAAAGGATATTGACTTTTATGTTGTGCAATTATCTAGTTAGATGAGACTGGAGTCAGACAGATAATGATATTTGTAAAGCCAGATAGCTAGATAATGATAGTGTGACTAGAATTCAAACCTGTGAATCTTTTTGCTATCCAATGTTGCATATTTAAATATTCATTTTCTGATTTTACTATCAACTCTGATACAAGGTAGTGTGGTTACAGCAGTTACAGAGCTTGAAAGACATGAACAGAACACATACTTATGTTATTGTGACTTTTGCATTAACCTGTGTAATATGAATTAAGTAGATGGTTGGTTTGGGGGACACACATGGGTATGTGTACATTTATACATAGTTAGCTCTTAATGAGTATTTATTGCATATACCATATAATTACATATTTGTCCCCATATTCTAATATTCTTCCCTTCTCCCTTTTTCATTATCACCATTTCCCTTAATCACGATTAACAAAGATTATAAAACTCTTTAGAGTAAGATGTCATAGAGGGGATTAAAATAAATCTAGGTGGGTAACGATTCATAGGTTGAAAAAAATAACTCATGGCCTTGGTACCCCCAAATCAATTCTGGTTATATTTTTAAGGTCCAGAGCTCTACCTTCCATGTATTCAATTTTCCTCAAGTAATAGGGGCTTGCTGTATAAACTCAACTGGAAGTAAAAGCAGGAATCTCAAGCAATGTGTGAAGCTTGCCTGACATAAAACCTGCTCTAACTCAGGATAATGGGTAAGAGCAGGAGTTTTGAAATGGAAAAACCTGGGTTGGAATCCTGGTTCCATCACTTACTAAAGGAGTGACTTTGTATATTTCCTTAACTCTCTCTGCCTCATTTTCTCATCAGTAAAATGTAAATGACAACAGAATCTACCTTACAGGAAATTGTGAGGTTCAGGTGGAATAATACATGTGGATTTCTTTTCATGTCTGTCATATAGTTGTAGTGGCACCCCATTTCTCCACAGAAAATCTTCTCCAGAAATCTTCACCATAATTGATTTTGAGATTATAAACAAAAGAGTCTCTACAAAAAAGTTCAATGTAGTTAAACTTCCTATTTTCCTGTTGCTCTGTTTTACTTGGCCACTGGCTGGGAAGAAATCAGCACTTCAGGTGCTGAATGCCCCTTTACTTGTTTTTAAAAACATGTATCCAGTACAGTAGTTTGTAGAACGTGTGTTTGCAAATGCAAAATGTGATAAAAAAAGACAAATCCTTTAACAAGGCCTCTGGCTTCACAGAGATGTCTGTTTCTAAGATAAGAAAAGTTACCAATTGATCTCCATGGTAACTCCTGGCAGAGGGAGGAAAGAAAGGGGAGAAGAAGGTCTCCCCTTCTCAGGTGTCATCCTTGAAGGGTTAACTTGCCCAGAACAGTGAAAGTAGAACTGCTTTTATGTGAATTTCTGCAGACTGTGAACTTCTGAGCCCCTCCCCTTACATGGTGGCTATAAAATTCGGAAATTATCTGAACTTGGGGTACAGGGAATTAATTGATTACAGCAAAAGTTGTGCCCTCTGAGCCTGGCTTCAGCCAAATAAAACTGTTTCCTGCTATCTTAGGTGCTTTGCCTTGTCTGTCCCTACAACATAGTGAGGATTCAATAAATACAAGTGTTCCTTATTATTGTTGTTTTTGTTATTATTGTGTAGCTGCTGTTGTTATTAGCTGTGTTATTCTATCATACCCTCAACAGCCATGCTCCCACCCAAATCTCTACCCCAAAGCTTAATATGCTACTCTTTCAACTTCTGTCCTTCCTACCATTATCCATTAATCAACTTTCTGCTTTGGTTTGTCTTGTTTAAATTTCTCAAGTGAGAGGGCCCTATTGTTTTAGTCCACCACCACCTTTGTGAAGCAGATAATTTCAGAGCCAATTGGCCCATCTGGTGATTGACTAAGGTTGGGTCACATGCTCAGCAATCACCAGGCAGGCTGGGACAGATGTGTGTAGGAAATGATTCAGAAGGGAATTGAAGTCACTGCAGGCATTCTGATGCTTCTTAAAAGAGGGTGGCATAGCTTGTACCTACCAATAACAATAGTTTGAGTAATAATAAAATGATGCTTAAATGAGTCAAATATACATTTTTTTGTTTAGATAATAGTATTATAGAGGAACTCAGGCAGAGAAAGAAAGAAAGAAAGACAAGAAAAGGAAAGAAAGAAGAAAGCAAGCAAGCTTGCTTGGAAATATAATAACAGACCAAACAAAGGTCACTCAGGGCAAAACCAGTATTTGTGATATATGAGTAGAATTCATCCAAGTTTCTGACAAACAGCAGTTATCTTAAAGAGGAACAGAATGTGGAGTCAGCCTTTCAGAATCCTATTGACTCTAACCTTCTGTGAATTATAGGTAGTTACGCAGCTGCTTGGAGAGATTTCTTCCCATGACAGTCTGACCTCATGTGCCCTCAAGATTATTTTCTGCTGAGTGTTGCCTCTATACCATTTGCATTAATTCTTTTAGGCTAAAGGTAGAAAAGGAAATTGCAACATTGAGAGAATAGCCTGTTTTGCTTTGTGTAATGAATCAGTTTTATAACAGGGAGGGATGAATGTCTTTATCACTCCAAGCTAAGTCTTAAAACTCTAAATGGAAAAATTGTGACAGCTACTAGTTGTTTTGCAACCTTTAGGAATAAGATTCTGATGTGCTTGACATCTGCTTACATAGTGACTGTTAGAGGCTTATTTTTATGCATCTAGCTTAAGAATGAGTTATGACTCTAGTGGAAAGCTTCTTGGTTTGGGTATCAGGTGATTCAGGTCCTGTTTCAATCACTATTGACTTTATGTTCTTGGATAAGTCACCTAAATTCACCATGTAGTTTCTTCATTTGTGGAGTAAGGGAGTTGAAAAGAAGAGTCCCAGTCTATTCACAGTTCTAGCACTGCTTCATTTAGACACACGGGCTTCTTTTCTCCTTTATATTCATACATTCATTATTTTATTTCCAGATCATGCCACATAATTTTGTGCTGCTTTTTGCACCATATATAATGTATGTGTGTGTATTGGTATTTTTGTTAACCTATCAATTCATGCATCATCATCTAACTGTCCATCCATACATTATCTATTGATTCTTTAATTCTGCACTTATTGGATATATACTAACTTCACAGCAATGATGGGACAAAATTTACAGATACAATCTTTGATTTCTCAGTCTACAAAGTATAATATGTATTGGGTATGGTGGTGCATGCCAGTAATACTAATGACCTGGGAGGCTGCAGCAGGAGGATAGTTAAGTTCGAGGCTAGCTTCAACAATTAAGCAAGGCCCTATCTCTAAATAAAAAAATAAAAATGGATGGAGATGTATGTAGGTAAGTCAGTGGTAGTAAGCACCCCTGGCTGGGTTCAGACCCCAATAAGGGGGCATGTTATTAAAAGGCTAGTATGGAATACAATATGTTTCTGCCTGCCTCTCTAGCCTCATCTTATACCACTATTTCTCCTGTTTCACTGAATTTTTGAAACACCTCTTCTCTCTTCTCTGTCAGTGATTCCATTTATTGTACCCCCGAGGAGCTGGAGGGGTAATACCATGCTTTACATCTACACATTTTTGAAGGATAGTTTAGACCCAATAGGTATTTCAAAGTGAAAAATCTATAACATACATGCAAAACTATACATTTCTCTGCCTACCCTATTACAGTATAACTTCAGTGTGTTACTGTGCTAACTAACATTTTGTTTCTTTGCTCTCATTTATCCTCCCAGGAAGGGAATTGGAGGTAAAGATAGGGAAAGTTGTCCTACATTGCTTTTTTTTCCTTCTTCCTGTCCAGTGGTTAGTTTTTTTTTTTTTTTTTTTTTTTATCAGAGTAGATACCAATCTGTCTTATTCACTGCCTTATCTTAGTATTAGGTACATAATACTTGCTTAATGAATATTTGTTGAAGAAATGAGTGAATGAATAAAAGGAGGGAAAGACAGAACAACAAATTTGACTGTTGGAGATGATAGAAAATATTTTATGACAGATATAGTGTATCTTTCAAAGGATATTATAATATCAAAAATGATAAAATATGTATCGCTGCTCTATAAATCTTAAAATAGTATATAGCTACATTAAAAAGGTGCAATTAAATTTCCTACAGTAGTGGTTCTCAAAAGTTGATTCTTGAACCAGCAACATCAGCACTGCTTGGGGATTTATTAGAAAAGTAAAAATTGAGCCCTACCCTAGACTAAAGAATCATAATTATGGTGGTATGGTCTAATATTATATTGTTTTTAAATGAGTTCTTTGGGTGTTTTGGATGAGGGATAAAATTTGACAACTATTGTTTACAACAGATAAAACGTATAGTATGACTTGGTCTAACTTTGCAAAAAGTAGAGTATGACTTGGTCTAACATGTAGGGAGGTAAAACCTATATACCACTGACACGGAGCCATAAGAATCACAAGATAACTTCAGTGTACAAAGGCAATGACTTGTGGTGGAAGAGGCTATTGGGAGAAAGAAGCTTTGAGCTGGAACTGCTGAGTCACGGTCCATAAAACATTCTAGATGAGGAGAAAAACAAACTAAACAAACAAAAGCCCTGTAAACACAGAGCGAAACAAAGAAAATCCGCCAATTACTTTAGACATAAAAAGACAGTTTGTAGTAGTTAAGACCACAGGTTTTAGAGTTAGATAAACCTGGTTCTTCTTACCCTAGCTCCAACAGTATGGACCAAGTAAACTAGACACATTTTTTAACCTGTTTTTCCTGAGTTTCTGCTTTTGCAAAGTGGGTAAAAAAATAGGACTATCTTGTATGATTATAGGGAATAGTAAATGAGATAATATGCATACAGATGCTTAACTTGCTTTGTAAAGGATTGATAAATGATACATTATTATTAATGTGACAATAGATTATTGATTCCTTTATTTACCTACTTGATCAATCCCTAGGATATAACTATCTTCCTATTGCACTGCCACCCTAGCACAGATGCTGTTCTCACCAAACTCAAGCTCTCACAACTCTCACTAGGCCACCATTCAGTATAGAAGACTTTCTCACTTAAATAGCAGTAACAAGACAGTCTAGGCCTTTCTAACCACTTACTATTGAGACTTTGACCCCATACTTAAATTGTACCTAACCCATTTGGCCCTTCTTAAATTATTTTGGTTCCAACAGTTCAAACCAGCTAATTTCTTTTCTTTTGTTGATGCTTCCTTACTCATCAGGCTTTGTAACTCTTCTCTAGGCCAGATCCACACATGGATGCCCTCTTTACCTTGGTTGGGCTCTGACACTCTGCTCTGAGCCATCACAGTTCTTTTCCCCAAGGCTTTTCTTCACCAGAAAAGACCTGACTCTATCTGCTTCACCTAATGGCTTTGAGACTGAATTGTTCAGGAAAGGAATGAAAGGGAAGGGAAAGGACAAAGGTAATCAGAAGAAGAGGAAGAAAATAGGGAGAGGAGCTTATAGATATATTGTTCAGAAAGCAAGAGCAAATATTACTATTTACAAGAAATTGTTAGTGGAACTAATAGCATGAAATTTTCCTTGTCTGGAAATTGGCATAATGGCCTTCCAATTTGATTATGGGGTCTGATGTGGTTTTTTAGCTGTTTCAAGATTATTGTACATTAGACAATTCAAGTAAGAACAACAAAGTTTCCTGTTATACTTGAAGACTTCAGGGATTTAGGTAGTTCCTGTATTATAAAACTGTTATCCATGGCTGGCTGTCCATTCTCACTTCAGAACAAAAGACAATTTGCTTTATTTAGCCTATATGAAAGTAAACTAATGATAGATTAAATATGTAGGGTAGCATATTTTCTAATCTGTATTTTTATATTTGGGCATAAAAATTTTAAACAAGTTCTTTAGATTTGGGGGAGGTTGGTACGGAAGAAGGTGGTGATAGATCTAATGGTTCAAGACTTTATTTTTCTGAAATTTTACTTGAAGCAATATGCTTTAATTAAATTGCCTAGCATAGTAGAAAATAAGCTTAATATAATATAATGGATATAATTATACTGGTACTCTAATGGTATGCATAATTTGTATATTATGACAACTTATTATAATGTCAATTATGTATAACAATTATATAATTGAACTTATAGCATCATAATAAATTGTATTATACATTTTATAGAAGTATATTTTTAAATAATTTGTATACTATAAAATTATTTTTCAGATTATTTGAATTTTGGTGTTTGTAAGTAACATTCTTCTTGAGGTTAGCCATAGTTGGCACTTCTTGAGTCAATTCCAAATGAAGTGATTATAGACCTCCATTTAAGTAAATCTTTTTGGAGCAGTGAAATGTGACACTTTTATCAAGTGGTAGTTGACATTATGTGTTTCAATCTGCCAAAGTAACACCCTTCATTACATGGTATACATAACAAAAGCTTACGGCATTTGTGAATAGAGGTTAATATAGCCTTATCATATGAACTGTTTGTCCAAACTAAGAAAAAGAAAGAACAAAATGAAACAAATGAAAACCAATACAGAAGAATCTTGTCATTCTGGCAATTTATAATGAGTCCCTTTATACCAACTTGGAAGGAATGAGGTGGACCAGGCTCTTTGCAAGGCAGAAACAGGTTCTTATTTTACTACTTATTACATGTTTATACATCTTGCAGACTGAATGCTCTTCTGGGCTCATTTGAGTTGGTTGATTGTACTGATTATTAAATTACTACTAAACAAAATATTAAGTAAATCTATATTTAACGTGCCAGATTGTAAAGTTTCTTCCAGTCTAATTTCTTATTTCATACCTATCTTTTTCTTTGTTGCTATTTATTTTCTGTTAAAATTAGCTCTGATTCCTCAGGAAAAAAATATTACAATATTATTACATAACTAATATTGAATACCCTGTGTTCACAGCATGTCTAAAGCAAATCTGAGAAGCCAATAAAATCTTCTGTAGCATCCTCTTTTTAACATTTAATTGTCTCCAAGCTCAACTATGCTGACAGTCTGAAGCTACCTCTCTACAGAAGAATCTTTGCCTCCCCTGGCTTTCATCAGCTAGAAAGATCTGGTCCCTGGAGTCCAAACTCTCATTCTGTTTGAGATTTTTGCTGATGGAGAGGGAAACTGAATAGCTTCAGCTAAGCACTGTGCCATCGAGATTAGTTAAAATATTCTTGGTAACAGGACTTGGAAAGTTTTTGAAAGAATTCCTTAGGTTTAATTTTCCTTCCATCTGGTGATCTGAAGAATTTCTAAATGAAATTGTAGTCAATCATTTGACAACAAACTCTGCTTGTTTTAATCTTGATATCGTTCAGTTAACCCTTGATTTTCTGTAATGTATGTTACTACAGCATGTTGTGACAAAGATTATGGGCTTTAATTGTGGATTCCAATACTAGTCTTGCCACTACACAAACTTCATCAAGTTTTAGTTTCTCCATTTCTAAAATTGGTATAAGCATATGTGCCTCATAAGATGGTTGAAAGGATTAAATGAAATAAATGATGTTTTCAAAGTCTGAATGCCTAACATATACCAAGTAAATGGGAAATGCTAATTTATTTCCTCTCTCCCTCTTTCAATGATCAATATACATTCCTAATCACTGATTGGAACATATTTAAGACTTTTTAGGGGCAGGGAAGCATGAAGGGAAATAGAATTTAAAACTACTTTCATGTAAGATTACATGTAGTTGCTTAAGTTTCCAAGATTTCTAGAGTTTACATATTAAGTCTTTGTGAGATTAAAAATGATTTATAACAGACCTATATCTTAGATGACTGATGTGAGATTGAAAGTTAATTATATCCTAGATATAGAATAATACACACCTGGAGGTGATTTTGTGATAGTAGGAGCAAATGTGACTCCATTTTGTTTTATGACTTCATCCTGTAAAACAACCATGCCAAGTAGAAGAGTCATGACTGGGGCAAGATGTTCTTTTCCTTTTGCTAAAGAAACCTTTAAGAACACAAAAGTACCTAATGGGGCTCTGTTTCTGTAACTGGTGTGATTGGGCTAACTGATTGGTTAGGCTTCCCTCCCCTTGACTGCACTGTCCTGCTTCTGTAACCTGGCTTGCTTGCATTGGCTAGACCCCCTGAACATCCCTTTTGCGGTTTTCAGGCTTATAAGGAGTGCCCTTGCAATTGTTCGGGGCTGATCAGGGGAACAGCTTTATGTTCTGGTCAGCCGCCACCGGTGTGCTTCAATAAAGGCTTGATTCGATTACACGTGAGTGGTCTGGAAGTCAGTTTATGAAACCCTGGGACAAAGCTTTAACTATAACAGTTTGGGAATGTAAGTACTGATAAAAGGTAGCTAATTTGCATTAACAATATCTTGAGTGTATTTAGTGCCTGCTGTTGAGCAACTTGAAGTATCACACTTATTCATTAGTGATGTTTTGAATTAAAATGTGTTTTAGAGGTTGTATTTTTGAAACTCTTATTTAAGGCATAGAAGCACTGTGCATTGCTTCATGTACATCTTATTGCATTTTTACAAAAACTTCCATTTCACTTAGCTATTTTCTAAACTTATAAATAACAATTTTCTGCCTCTTTAAGTACTGATTCTGCTTTATTTCTCCAAGCCTCTGTGCCGCAGCCCGGCTGGCTGGGCAAAATAACCGGGGGGTGACGAATGACTTGTGTACGTTGATACAGCAGGAGTGGAAGCCGTTTATTGTAGGACAGGAGTGGTATTTATACATTTTACACAGCTTATCTAATTAGCATAAAATAGATACAGCAGTCAACCAATAAGGAATCTCCACACTTAATGGCTCACTGGTGTTACTTCACAAACCACTCCCTCTGGCATTTTGCCAGGCACCATGCAGACTTGTTTACAGACTCTAAGATTTCTCTGGCAAAATACCAGGTGCCATCCTGACTTGTTTATGTACCTCAACACCTCTGCACGCTTGACTCATTTCTTATGAAAGAAATGACTCCTGGCTGAAAAAATTTTGTGTTCAGATAGCCAGCATTTAATGAGAACTTCTGTGTACATAGTATTGTTTAAAGATGACAAATTAATCAAAAGATAATAGCTGACTTTATTGAGTATGTTCTTCATAACTATTCAACTGTTTGGAGTATTTGTATATGTAAATTTTATAGGTATAGAAACTGTCCTAGTTAAGTGAGTTGCCAAAGGTTATATACTTAGTACATAGTAGATCCAGGGCCTGTTTGACTTCAAAGCTTGTGTTTTAACTTTCAGATTATATAGGTTCATCATCCCTAATCTAAAAATATAAAATCTGAAATGCTCCAAAATTCTAAACTTTTTGGGTGCTGCCATGATACCATAAGTGAAAAATTTCATACCTGATCTCATGTGACAAATTGCAGTTAAAATGCAGGTACCCTAAAAAAATACACACACACACACACACATGAATTCTGTGTTTAGACTTGTATGTTAGCTTTCTATAGCTGTGACAAAATACCTGAGAAAATTAGCTTTAAGGGAGAAAGATTTATTTTGACTCAGAGTTTCAGAGGTTTCAGTCCATGGTCACTTGTTAATTGGGGACTGTGGTGAGGCAGAATATCATGATGGGGACTGTGGTAGAACAAAGCTGCTCAGCTTATCATGGCTGGAAGCAGAGAGAGAGAGGAAGAAGCCAGGTTGCAATATTCCCTTTAAGACACCCCACCATGACCTACTTCTTTCAAGTAGGCCCTACTTCCTGAGGTTTTGTCCACTCCCAATAACACCACCACCTAGGGACCAAGCCTTTAATACATGAATCTTTGGGGGGACATTCCAGATCCAAACTATAAAAACGTCTCTAAGATATCTCATTATGCATATGGAAATATCCCAAAATTTAAAAAGATATAAAATCTGTACACTTCTGGTGACAAGAATTTTGAATAAGGAATACTTAGCCTCTCACTTATGCCCACCCACTGATTTTCTTTATCTTTTATCCCATTCTGCATTTTATTTATTTATTTGTGCTGGGGATTGAACCTAGGACCCCAAACATGAAAAGCATGTACTTTAACACTTGGTCCTCATTCTGCACTTTATACTTTGTTCCTCTTTAGATGTCTTTCCTAGATATTTTTCACAAATTAAAGCATTCCAAATTCCACACTTAACCCTAAAACCTCCTACTAACCTTACTACTCTTTAAAATTATATTTCAATATAATTGAAAAACTACAGAAAAGTTATAAGACTAATAACAGGAAACTCCTATGTATTCACTTTACCCAGATTCACTAGATGTTTACATCTTGTCTTGTTCGCTTTATCATTTTATATATATATATATATATATATATATATATATATATATATATATATACACACATATCACACATATATACATATATATATACATACACACACGTTTCTTTTTTTTCTTAACCTATCTGTATCTATATTAATATTGTTAAAGGACCATATGAGAGTGAGTTGGGAACAGGAGGCCCCTTTATCACCAAATATTTCAACATGTATTTCCTAAAAATGAGAATATTCTCATATAAATAATATGGTTATAAAATCAGGAAATTTAACATTGCTCCAACATTGTTACCACATGTACAATTCATATTCAATTCAGCACTTGTCTCTATAATATCTTTTATAGTTATATTTCCCCAGTCCAATATCTATTCAGAAACACACATTCTATTTTTCATGTCTTTTTAGTCCCCCTTAAACTGCCTGTTCACCCGCCTTTTTTTCTTGACTGTGACATTTTTGAAAATTACAGGCCAGGTATTTTGTTTAATGTCCTGCAATTTGTACTTCTCTAATGTTTCCTCATAATTAGATTCAGCTTATGCAGTTTTTGGCAGAAATAGACAAAAAATGAGGCTTTGTCCTTTTTGGTTCATAACAACAGTAGGTACCTATGCCAGTTTGTTCTGATTTGTGGAGAGATACTATAAAACTTATTAGCTCAAATTCTACTGCAAGAAAGGGTTTCCCATTCTCCCCATTTAATCACTCTCCCCAAATAATCACCCATTTATTTATTATTTAATTAAACTGGTTATAATCATTACTAACAATTTATTTTTAATGCCTAAATTGTTACATATTTGGTCATTAGGAGTCCCTTCAAACTAGTTTTCATGTCCTTTTGATATAATACCACCCATGATTATTATGGTTTGAGTGTGAGGTGTCCCTCAAAAGCACATGTGTGAGACAATGCAAGAAGATTTAGAGGAAAAATTATTGGGTTATGAGAGCCTTAACCCAACCTGTGAATTAATCCCCTGATGGGATTAACCAGGTGGTAACTGAAGGTGAGTAGGGTATGGCTGGAGAAGGTGGATCCCCGGGCAGGGGTCATGCCTTTGGGGTATATACTTTGTATCTGGTTAGTGGTGTCTCTATCTGCTTTCTGATTATCGTGGGAGCCACTTTCCTCTACCACACTTTTCTGCTATGATGTTCTGTCTCACCTTAAACCCCAAGGAATGGAGGCAGTTGAGACCTCTAAAACTACGAGCCCCTAAATAAAATTTTTCTTCTCTATAATTTTTCTGGACAAGTCTTTTAGTCACAGCAGTGCAAAAGCTGACTAAAACAATGATATTGAGTATTTTACTTTCCGGTGCAAAAAGCTTATAATTTCTTTGCTGTAATACTGGAACCAACCCTTTATTCATAAAGCCCTAGTTGTTTTAGAAGAAGAAAATATTTTGAAAACAAGATTCCATTCCTAATCCATTCCTTTTCTGCCCTTCTCTCCTCCTTTCCTTCCTCCGTTCCTATTTGTGTTTTGTCTAGGTACAGAAGAAGCAAATTAATATCATATCATTGTGGAAATTTGCTTGAACCATTGTGTATAAGCATTTTCTCATTCTCTGATCTTGCTTCTTTAATATCTATTGAGCTCCATTTTGCATTAGTCCTTGGATTCTAGACTTTGTACTCATCTCTGTCTTGCCTCTTTTCTTCCTTTACTTGACACTTAGTTTGTACCTACCATTAACCTTGCTTCACTCTTTATTCTTGGCTGTGAAACTCAATTTATATTTTCTTTTCATCTGCATTCAGCTTCAACCCCTTCCTCAAATTCAATTTCATTCCTCTAGTCCTAGGAAATACCCATAAGTAAACTTGTCTGACTGCAAAGTACAAGGTAGGGAACTTATCACACCAATGCAGCCTTTATTGAAAGTTCTACTTCAATGCTTTTGTACTCAAATGAACAAGAACAATAATAATATTTTATTTTGCAGAAGAGAAAG
This sequence comes from Callospermophilus lateralis, assembly GCF_048772815.1. Taxonomy (NCBI): domain Eukaryota; kingdom Metazoa; phylum Chordata; class Mammalia; order Rodentia; family Sciuridae; genus Callospermophilus; species Callospermophilus lateralis. The sequence continues at coordinate 139,631,293 of NC_135306.1, forward strand.
TATTGGATCTGGATGCGAGATAAAGAAATCAAATCAAGCATTTATCTGGTTCTCCTAACAGAACCAAGTGTTTAGGAAATACTAATGGAACCCCAAGGCTGCAATTTGTAAGATCATTAAATACAGCAAGAGCAACTGTGTTATACTGTTCAGCTGCATAATCAGGTGTGTGGCATACAAAGCCCTACAGAGAACAGGGTATGCTGGAAGAGCATAAGTCTTAAAGCACATCTTACAAGATTACCCTCTCTTTATTGAGGTGGTAAGAAAAAAAATCATTAGCTGATTTTAGCTACTTCTTGGCACTAAACAGGCTTGTTGAATGATAATTATATATGTCAATCACAAAGTAAACCCACAATATCTGTAGAGGTTTATGGTTAGCAGAAAATAGAGGTAATTATAATTGTTCCTATAATACTTTGCCAGGTAGCATGAAAATTTTTCCCATCACTTTTATGATATAATAGATGAGAAAACATATAAATATGTTATAAATTCTTCACTGTGGTAACTTTTTTGTTTTACTATGTTTAAGTAGATAATTACAGAGCAATTTATGAGTCATAAAAAGTCTCATAATTTAAGAATCATATTTTTTAAATTTAATTCAAGTCATGTAAAAAAGTCCACTTTTTATCATGCATCTTATTCACCTTTTGTCTGATGAATTTTGGTTATTTAAAAAAAATCAAATCTCTGCTCATATTAAAATGATTCGTCACTTGGGAGGATATTCAAAATATATTGCTCAGATACTTGAAGATATCTCTCAAAGAGGAGCTCTAAAGTTCTTTTGAGGAAAAAAGCAGTATCATAGAAGTAAGCATGCTATATTAGATAGTCTCTGCTTGGAAGAAGATGAAATATTTTAAGTATATTAGTTTTGAAGGGTGTGCTTGTAAAGATAATCCTCTTTATTATGGATTCCATTGAACATACAATTTAACAATTGAAAACTTTACTGTTCCAGAATCATCATTATAAGGCCAGTTCTTATTTCCAAAAAATTTGGATTAAAACAAGAAAGAGAGGTTGAGCTGAACAGGAACTGTTTCAGACATCGCCTAAAAATAAATGAATGAATGAATGAATGAATGAATGAATTAGTATGTCCTGAAGGCAGAACTGAAATACATTTCCTCTTAACTGAATTATCTAACTAATTGAATCTGTATTAATTTAGTCAATAATATCCACTAAGTAGTTATTATTTTTCAATCCATGGGCAACTTGCTTCTTTTTACTAGAATTCTTCCATTCCCACCTTTTCACTCTGAAGAAGAAGATTATAACTGAGTAAGGACTGTATGAAATGAGAGGCTGCATAAAGAGAGTATGAAGAGGGCTGTATGAAATGAGAGTATGAAGCCTCAGGTTCAAACTAAGGTGTATTAGAAGCCATGGTCATCACCTGGGAGGTTGTTAGAAATGCAGACATTCAGGCCCCAAGATCTCCAGGTGACTCATGTGTACTGTAAAGTTTGAGAAGCACTTACATGTAAATTCATAGACTATTTCTTTAACAAATTGTAAACTCAAAATGGATATGCCTTCAAGAATTTGAGGAATTTATTTTGAATATCCTCAGAGGTGGTAAAGCTTTTACATTTGAGAGAGGAACGTGCAAAATAAAAAGTGCTAGCTGCTGTGATCAAGTAGTCAAGTCACAGAAAAATGTAATCCAAATAATATGTAGGTTTCTACAGTCCTAAGTGAGAAAGGATTTGACTTTAGTCAGTAGTTTTTCTTCTGTTTGAGCCTAGAGAGGAAATGCAAATAAACTAAATTTAGCAAACATTGATTGTGTGCTTGCTGAGACTAAGTATGATGTTAGATACTAGAGAATGTGTAGCTGTGCAGGACATTGTCTTTGTTCCTAAAGGCCTTGCTTAGAACTTAAAAATCACATATTTCATTGAAATGTTGTAGAGAAGTGGGTGATAAACTACTTATAAGGTAGAATCAAAAGTAAATATTAAATCTATTTGAGTAACATGTTGTCAGAATGAGAGAAAAACAGCAGCATTGTTGGAATTCCGCAAACCCTGCTGCCCTCCACACAAATGTTTATTCTTTTAAATGGTACCTGCTTGGATGTTCTTACTTCCCATTCAAGGGAACTCAGTTTTATTAAGAATAATTTTCATGCTGATGACATTTCATATTTAGATCTCTTACTTAAAATATGCTTTGTATAAAGGCATAGTAGTGAGACAGGGCATTGGGCACTGGGAATAGAAGGAGCAAGAGGACATCTATATGGGAGAATGGGCATCTGCACCTAGGGGAAGAGTGTGAGCAAGGGCCTGAATTCTGGTAGTGGTTATGGAAAGTTGACAGTGGTGGTAGTGGAACAAAAGGGTGCCAAAGAGAGATGCTTGGAAAATGACAAGTGGATATATGTCAGGCTAGCAATTATTCAAAAAAAGTGAAATTTGACTTGATCATAGAATAATTTTCAAATTTAAGTAATCTTTGACATTAAGATTATTTTCCTCCTCTCTTATAGTTGCTTAGGTAGAGAGAAAAAGCACTGAAAGGAGTAAAAGAGAATTTGAGCATTTTATCACATTTGGGAGGCACAGGTTAATTAAAATTTGCAAATTTGGGCTGGGGTTATGGCTCAGTGGTAGAGCACTTGCCTGGCATGTGCCAGGCCTTGGGTTTGATCCATAGTACCACATAAAAATAATAAATAAATGAAATAAAGGTATTGGGTCCAAATACAACTAAAAAATAAATATTAAAAAATGCAAATTTAATATTAAAAATCCTGTCCATAGGGTTTTTAAAAAAATAGTTCAATCTTTTTATTTGTTCTTGTTTTTAGTTATACATAATAGTACAATGACTTTTGACATATATGCATAGAGTATAGCTTCCCATTTTTGTGGTTGTACATGTTGTGGAGTTACACTGGTTGTATATTCATATATGAACATAGGAAATTAATGTCCAATTCATTGCACTGTCTTTCCCATTCCATCGCCCCCCCCCCCCATCTAATTTGTGAATTTCCCCTCTACCCCACCACCCTCTGCTGTATTTATGTAGGTTTGTCTATGTTTCTTCTATTCTGTTCCACTGGTCTTCATGTCTGTTTGTGGGTCAATAACTTTCCTTTTCTGTTACTACAGCTGTGTAGTATAATTCAAGATCTGGTATAGTGATGCCTCCTGCTTCACTTTTCTCGCAGAGGATTGCTTTGGCTATTCTGGGCCTCTTATTTTTCCAAATGAATTTCATGACCGCTTTTTCTATGTCTATGAAGAATGTCATTGGAACCTCAACAGGAATTGTGTTAAATCTGTATAGTGCTTTTGACAATATTGATTCTAGCTATCATAGAACATGAGAGATCGTTCCACTTCTAAGGTCTTTAATTTCGTTTTTTAGAGTTCCTTAATTTTCATTGTAGAGGTCTTTCACCTCTTTTGTTAGATTGATTTTCCATAGGGTTTTCCTAAATGGGATGAAGTCCCTCTTCTCCATTGTGTTTTCCATGTATAGCTTGTTGATATGAGTATGATAAATATGTTTCCTTTTCTGGAGAATTTATACATCTAGTATACCAAAATTTCTCATTTTAAAATGCTATGTATAAAACAATGCTGACATCCTAAAAATTGATGTAAAGGGAAAAATCTTGAAATTCAATTATCTGCAAAAATTGTTTTGAACATACAAGTCATTATCTTTTAAAGAGACTCTAACTGCAGGAATCTTCACAGAGATTTCTTCTCTTTTCTTTTTTAAAATTAATTATTGAGACCAGATGATATAAACATTTCATTTTATGAAGTTTACTTTTTTATTCCTATTCCTCTGGCATTTATTGACCAATTAGTACTCTATCAATCCTTACAGTATGTAAAAAATATGGGATGAATACATCACACACACACACACACATACACACACACACACACCACACAGAGCTTTAACATCTTATTATTATGCATTTCCAAACATGACTTTACAGATACATTAGTTGTTAGTGAAAGAATATATATAGTGTACTATGCATAAACTTTGAGAATTTTTAACTTTTTAATGTAAATTTTACTTTTGATGAAACACTTAAAAATTTCCATTATTTAAGAAAATCAATGTTTTATAGAAAATAATATATAATTTATATAAAATATGCACAACAATAAAAATAAACATTTCTGAAATTGCCATCCTGAAATTTTCAAATCTAGAACTAGATCATTACCACTAATTTACATCTACCTTTATGTTCTTCCTTTATCCCATTTCCTTGTCCACTCTGTCCACTGAATCAACAACAGGAAGTCTACAAGTCTACAAGTCTATGATAATTGAAACTTGATGATAGTGTGAAAATGATACACATTCAGTTGAAACTGCACTTCAAATTTTGAATATTGATTTTTTTCATGCTAATGATATTGAGTATAATACTCGTGCACTGCTGGGCAGCAGCAGTGAGCCACAGTTCCCAGTCTGCCACATAAATCACCAGACTAAACAATGAAAGTCTATAGTGTAATGTGTTGTTAGATTATGATGTTTGGTAGGCTAATTACATTAAATTCAGGTTTTTTTTATTATTATTCTTTTTGGTGGTAGGGATTGAACCTAGGACCTTGTACATGCGAAGCAAGTACTCAACCAACTGAACTATATCCTCAGCCCCTAAATGCAGTTTTTGACTTAAGTATTTTCAATTTATGATGATTTTCGAAGATATATCATTTTCACTCTCATCATCAGTGTAGGAGAGTTCCAGTTTCTGCACTTCACTGTCAATGCCTGCTGTGATCAGTCTTCTTAGTTTTAGTTACTGTAATCAACATGTTCTGGCATCTTATTGTGGTTTTAATTTTCATTTCCCTGGTGACTATTGTTGTGCATATCTTTTCATGAACTGGTTTGAAATCAATTATATTCTTTGTGAAGCATTGACTCAAATCTTTGCCAATTTTTGTGTTGGGTTATTTGGTTTCTTAAAGTGTTTTAAGAGAGTTCTTATATATTCTGTATGCAAGTTTTTTTTTTAAAGATTAGATACAAAAATGCAAAAGAATGCAACTGTTAACAGTTTATCTCAAAATAGTTAACAGTTATTTCATCTCAAAGTTTTGAAGTTCCTTCCTCATCATTTTTATTGTAACATTTCTTTAAAACAACTATCTTCTAGCTTCTTTTTATTGATACTTGAAAAATCAGATATGTCCTTTCTCTCTGATTGCTTTAGAGATTTTTTTCTTTGTCTTTGTTATTCTGTGATTTCATTTTGATGTGCCTTGTCCTAGGCATAGCTTTTGTTTATCCTCTTTAGTATAAAATATTGCTTTCATGATAGGTGAATTAATATTTTCACAAGTTATAAAATGTTTATTGTCGTTTCAACTTTAAATATTATTTGTTATTTATTCTGTCTTTCCTTGAGGCCATCTATTATAAAAATATTGGACCTTCTTATCTATTTTCTATTTAGCTTAGCATCACTTTAATTTCCATTTTTTTTCTTGTGTTCACATTCTGGATAATTTCTTGGATATTTTTCCCTGTTCTTCTTTCTTCAATTTGGTATTCAACCCATTCATTGACTTTTTAGCTTTAAATAAAAACATGTTTTCCAACATTTCAACATTATTAAGGTTATAATAATATTAGAATCATCACCAGTATACCTACCATGGAGCACTTAATTATTCTTTTTATATATTGTCTCAATCTATCCTCCTAGTCATGCACTAATACATCTTTAAATAATTGTATTTTTAAGAGTTGGAAGTTATATTGACTCTCTATCCCCTCTTCTGTCTGTCTGTTCTTACTAGATCCTTGTTATTTGCTCATCTTTTTTTTTTTTTTTTTTTTTTTTTTGGTTACTGGGGATTGAACTCAGGGTATTTGACCTCTGAACCACACCACCAACCCTTGCTAATCATTTTTATTGTAACATTTCTTTAAAACAATGTACGTCTTCTCTATCCTATATTGTATAATTCCAAAACCAACAATAAGCAGGCACCTAAACCTACTATTTATTTTACCTTTTTTTTCTTTTAAATTTTTAAAATTTGTTTTAATTATTTATACATGACAGTACAATGATCTTGACATATCATACATTTCAATCAGATGGTGTATAATTTCTCATTTTTCTGAGTGTACAGGTACTAATTTTTTTTGTTTCTACTCAATTCCATTCATAGTAACATTCATTTATTGTTGGAGGTGGTGGTGGTAAAACTGGAACATATTTCCTATAGAAAATATTTAGTTTTGCTGCTTCTAGTACCATCGAACAGATACTGATATGTAATTATTCAAAGGTCAGTTTCCTTACCTACTTGATAGTCCAAATTCTAGTATGACGATAACAATACTGCCATTACTACATGCCCTTTGAACAACCACACTCATTTGTTGTCTGTCCATTTATGTTACCCTAACCTCCCAACTCTGTTCTCAGCTCTGGTTAAGTGTATCTCCCCCCTCCCTCCATTCCCATTTGTATGAAAGACAATTCTTCGAGTTCTTCTATCTGCTTCTATGAGTATATATGTAGAAGCTATTTATGAAGTTTTGCATGACATTTTGATTCTTTCCTTATATTTTCTTTATAGATATTCAAGAATTTTATGAGGTGACACTTCTAAATTCTCAAAAAAGTTGTGAACAAAAGATTGAAGAAGCCAATCAAGTTGCACAGAAATGGGAGAAGACATCTATTCTTGCTTCATGCCATGACAGCCTTCAAAAATCTGCAGAGGTATATTATTGACAATTCTCAAAGTGCTGAATCATATTAGAACTTATGCCAGTAGAGAAGTTGTGATAGTAGTAATAGTAGTAGTAGCAGTAATTGTTATCAATATGGCAACAATAATAAAAGAATTTTAGTTATACCACACTGTGTGTAAATTTCACATAGGAATATCTAGATTTGCTAAGAGGTAAAACCCCAGGGAAGAGGAAAGGCATGACTCTTTGGTATGATTTTTCACATCACACAAGTGAGTATTGTTATGAATATTGTTGTATTTTGAGTTGACTCAAGTTTAAGCATTCTGGAATTTCAAAACATGGTTCCTTATGCAATTTGGGATTGGTGTAGGATAATTGAATAGGAAAATGTGTTTCAAGGCTATGATTTCTATGGCATCCTGGAGCATGAATAAAATGATCCATTGTGGTATAGGAACAAAATATTAGAACTCAAACTTCTTTTTATTTTAGAATTCTTTTGAATTTAGAATCTTTAAATTTTTGTGTTTGGGTAATTTATAACATATACTATATTAATATTAATAGGTATGCATTTAAAAATAAACATAAAGCTATTAAAAATTACATACTCAAAGAGTTTTTACAGATAGGATTATGGGATCAAAGAATTTGGTGACTTCTATTGGACTTAACAATTGCCAAAGAACAAGCAAGTTGAAGCCTGTTTTAGATCCATAGCTGAGGGCAACTATGAAGACAGGGGCAGATCAATGATACTTTCAAATGTCAGTCAGTACTTTAAAGAGTGGTAATAGTATACACACAACACACCATATGTAAAGTTTGGGGTTGTGTAGTTAATACCATGACTTGGAAGCTATTGTCAATGGGAGCTTGATTATTGCATTTTAGGATTGTTAAGATTTATGTCTCTCATGTACTTTCTGCCTTGCTCAGAATTGATTTGGAAATGAGATAAAACTGAGCATGATTATCTTAGCCACTTAAATAAAAACTGAGTGACAATAAATTATTAATTGATACCAAATGTGAATTTATACTTAAAAACATAAAAAAGCATCATCCTAATTTTAACACCTACAAATAATTATTTTTACATTTTTTGTCCTTCATACTGTATACAAATCTATGCATATTAAATAGAAACAATAGCATCTAGAGGATTTTTATGTCTTTTGATTTTAATGTTATACTAATAGTATTTATGCATACCTTGTCACAAAGTATTTTTGAAACTGAGTGGGTATATAATATTCTATCATTCAAAACTTATTTAAGCAGTTCTTCATTCATACTTAGGTTATTTCAAATTTTCCCCTGTGTAGTAATAAACATCTATGTGATTATACTATTGTTTTTTAAATTCTTTCATTAGGGCTGATTTTATGAATGAGACTTTTGAGTCCCAGGATAATCATAAAAAACTCCTAATTCAGATTGGCAAAGTACTTTGCAAATACTTGCTATCAGCATTGTTTCAAAAGACATATGCCTGTATTCAAAGTAACATTAATTTATCATTTAAAATATTTTGTCAAATCAATAGATTTTTTTTACTTAATGCTTTTTTTTATTTCAATTACTTGTTCCTATTGGCACTAAATTATTATATACCTTTTTCTCTTGTGATCATTCAAATTTGCCCATTTTTCTAGGTAGAACTAGAATTCTTATTTTGCAAGAGCATTTTGTTTATGAAACATGCCAGCCTGTTGTCTTATTGTTACATTTTTCTACTTTGTTCATTACTATTACTTTTGATTATAGTGCTTTTTTGACATTCAAAATATTTTTAATTTTTATGTGCTAGAGTTTCTTTTTTCTTTGCTTTGCTATTCTGCATTCCAAGTTTAGGTAAGTAGTTTTTTCCTAGGTTTTTATTGCCTTAACATTTTCCCTTTTTTGTTTTCAAAAAATATTCTTATTCAGTTTCCAGATGCGTAGTCCCATATATAATTTTGCATAAATGATAAAATATATTTTTATTCTAAATACCGTTCTACTTAACCATTTTTTCCATTTCTGCATGTCTTCTTTCACTTTCTTCCTATACTGCTTTAACTCTGCCCTCTTCATATGAAAGGTAACCTGTGTTACAAACATGTTTCTTCCTTCTGCACTCATAAAATATGTATTCGTATACAAACTATAGACATATATATATATATGTGGATTTTATCTACATATCCTTACTGGTACATGCACACATGTATTCATACAGAGGGAATTCGGGGAAGTCATTTTTTCTAAAAATACATGCTCATATTTCATGAAATTTTCACATTGTCAGGAATACTTTAAATGGTTCTTCTGATGGATATATAATTTCATAGCTTAGGTGTATCGTGATTTATTCAATTACTCCCCTCTTGGTTGGAATTTACTGTTTCCAATTTTCTGCCACTATGATTAATGCTACAATTATCTTTATATGTATATCTGAAACTCTGGTGCTTTTGTTCTAAGGGATAAATTCCCAAAGGTGGCATTATTGGCTCCAAGAGCATACAAACATCTAATTTGAATAAGTATTTCCAGGCTGATTTCACTTTTCACATTTCAACAGCAATTCATGTGAATGCAGTTTTTACCTTACATCTATGTCAGCAATAGGTGTTGTAGTTCTTATTTTTACCAGTTTAATAGGCATAGTGATATTTCATTGTTTACTTAATTACTGGTACCCAGAATATTAATGAATTCACTATTTGTGAATTTGGGCATGGTTTCATATTTCTATTAACCAGTTAAATTTTCTTTTCTGTGAATGTATGGATAATTTTTGCTCTTTTTTTTTGGTAAATTTCTTGTAAATTTGTTTGGATTTTTTGTATATTTAAATAATTCAATTTATACAGTTTATATATATGTTTGTTAGAGACAAATATTTTGCCTGGATTATTATATACCTGCAATATCTTTGGTTTTTGATTGACACCTTTTCTTCAAATGTATCAATCAAAATATTTTTTTAAAGTTAGATTTTACTAGTTGTTATTTAAAGATTATTTGACTTAATCCATACAAATTGAAGCTTTTAATTGGTTTTTGAATAGATGCCAGCAATATGAGGATAATAATAAGAAAATTCACATGAATATTAGACTTATTTATACTTATTTATTTTTCAGTGACAAAATTAGCATAAACAAAAGTTAATACAATCAGTGCTTTCCTACATGCAGTTTTAGAGTTTCTTTAACTCTGTTCTATGGCAGCTTGAAGTTCTCAGCAAATGGTGTATTAAAGATTACACAAGTTATATTTTAAATATCAGAAGATAAACACAAAGAATTCCAATCAATTTGCTTCCTTAATGAGATGGATTGTTTTCTTCATGTAGAGCTAAATAAGACAAAGGAATGAGCTTGATTGACCTATCTCACTGAAGATGGAGATACAAATGAGTTTTCAGTGTATTGAGACAGAAAAATTGAGGATCCTGCCCTGTGGAGTTTGACTTTTCAAGATCAAAGTTTAGAAAGTGAATCCAAATTTAGTTGTTGCTTAAATGGTCTTTGTAGAGAATAGTAAATTGAGATATGGAGCCAAATTGAATCTCCCAATTACTAAATATCTCAATTACAATTAGGAAAGCTTAGACTAAGGGACAACAACCTAGGTGGATTCTGATGATGTAGCACAAATGCTGTTCCAGTTTTTAATTCTCACCTTGTGTCCTTTTTCTTGGACAAACTGAGTTTATTTAAGAGCTAGAAAATATATATAAACTCTATAAAATATGAATCTCTCTTTTCTATGATGTCTTACAACCCACAAAGGTGTTTAGCACATAGTAGGCTCAAGAAATGTATGTTGAAATAGAAATCTAAGAGTCTTCTAGTTTCTCCTTCAATCTGGCCATAGGGTTCCTTGCATATCCAGTTCAGCCTCTTTCTTTCCATTCTTTTAGCTAACCTTCTTCAGAATGTAGGCCAGACTAGAGAAATAACCAATGTGTCTTGGTTGATTAAATCTGGCAAAGGAAGTCATGGATAATATTCTCTAAAGCAATAAGAATTATTTATTATATTACTGGTAGATTGTCTCTGGAAATAGAAGTTTTGAAAATATTCAAAGGTAATGGAAGCACCATTGGAATATTATTTTCTAGTGGATTGCATAAGGATTAGTAGATTTTTAAAAATAAATATTTTCATAAGACATTAATTAGCCTCTAAAAAGCTTTGATGATACAAGAAAAATGCAAAGGAAGTATTCTCTGACTTCAGTCTACTGATATGAGGCAAAAAGTCATCATTAGTGATTGAAGTAGTAAAATTTTATACTATGAATTCCGGATTTAATTTATTGTTTGTATGTTTCGTTTTAGTAGATTCAAGCCAGTCTCTTGAATTATTTTGACAATGTGAAGTCAAAACATGGTAGTATAAGACTGAAAACTTCTGAAACAAGCATTGTTTCTAGTATTTTAAAGACAGGTGGGCAGGAAGTGACTCTTAGCTGCAAGATGTCAGTGTTATAATTAATGACAGGGAAGTGTCTGTCTCCCCAAGTAGAGGCTTCCACAAGGAAGGGCAACAATGTATATCCCGTGCCTAACACAGAGTAATGTCAAAGAACTAGAGAAGTGCAAAGAATTTTAACTTTATTTTTCTATAAATCCTCCTGATCTTAGTATAAAAACAAATCTTCCTGTGGATACAAAACATGATTTAAACTCAGTTTTGAGTTTTCTCAGAGCATTTCTGCTTTATACTTAATAACTTTCCTACTTTCCTTCCATACTTCTTTTTTCTCAGAGGGAACAATTCCCTTGTGCATTTATATTCTAACATGGCATCACAGTGGGAACAGAGACACAGTATAATGTATATCTCTTTGTTGAGGACAGTGCCTGGAGGTATATTATAAGACTCAGTGAGTACCTATAGATTGAGTGACATTGGGAGGGGTCATCTGTGAGGAGAGACATCTGTGGAAGCATCATGGTCACCAGTCAGCATTCACTACGAGATAATTCCTGTTGGGACATTTACTTTCAAATCTTTAGGAGTCATAATTTCTTTATTTTGGTATTCAAAATGGTGATCATGTATCTCCACCTGGTTTCTAAGTGTAAGGTGCATTCTACCAACTGCTTCTCCTCCTCATTTCAACCACAAAACTCCTTCACTTAAAACAAACAACCCCCAAAAAACTCTGTTTAATGGCTACATGGGTAAAAATATGCAGCAAAATGAACATTTGTCTACTTCCTATTCTTATGTAGTAAGGTTACCTAGGACTTTCTGCCTAGATATTCTGTGATAACACTATTTCTTTTATTCCTCTGTGTCTTTTTGTTTGTTTTAGCTTTTGGTATCAGGCATTAAACCTAAGAGTGCTTAACCACTTAGCTACATCCCCAGTCCTTTTTACTTTTTAGTTTAAGACAGGGTCTCACTAAGTTGCTTAGGCCCTCACTAAGTTCCTGAGGCTGGCCTTGAACTTGGGATCCTCCTCCCTCAGCCTTCTGAGCTTCTTGGGATAATAGGCAGAAGCCAGCATTCCTGGCAGTCCTCTACATCTGAGCATGAGGAAGCTGGACTGTATATATCTGATTGAAAAAAAATATATTCCATCTTCTTATAAATCTTTTTAGTCTTCCATCTGGAATGTAGCTTTTGAACTTAAAAACTAGCATATGATGTGTGTGATTTCTGTTTCTTTGCCCCTGAAGGTTCTTGAGGCCTCCCATACAGTAGCTCAATGTAGAATGGTCAACATAAACAAGGACATACAAAGAAAGTTCATCAATATCTCACTCTATTCTTCTGCAACAGATGAAGAAAGATTTGATGTTTGAAAATAACAAATATGCTGTTACTTGGATTTTAATGTCTGGCTTACTACAAGAAAATTTGCTATAAGGACAAGAACATAGCAGATAAACCTTAATCAGATTCTAAAAAATATAAGTTAATAAGTAAATGAAGTCTACATTTCACCAAAGTTTGATTTTTAAAGATACTTGTGAAAAAAATGCAGCACATCTTACCTCCCAACTCAGTAGTCCTTTGATGTTTTTGACCCTGAGGTAGTGTTTCTATGCCATTAATTTTTCTGTAAAATAAGTCAGATATGATGGAGAAATGAGGTTGGAATTTTGTAACATGCACTATGACACTGCATAATATTTAAGATAATTGTAAATGATTGATTTTCTATTAGGTTTTCAAATGTTCATGGAATCTAGAAATCTTCACAGAGGTGACATCTTTAACGCTTCTATTAGAAGAGGAGTCATATCATGTCACTCTTTTGTCAAGTCTTTCAGTATATTCTCTCCCAGAGTTAACCTATGTTTTTTACAATGGCCTGTAGAGCTATACAATTTGTGATCTCAGTTAGTTCTCTAATCTAATCGTACTACTTTTCCCCTACTTCTGTCCAGCTTCCCTAGCTTCTCTGCCCCTCAAACACATGAAGCCCTAGACCTTTGTATTTGCTTCTTCCTTCCCTGAAATACTATTCCTGCAGATATCTGCATGTAGTAAGGGTATCATCTTTTTCAAAAGTTTAATGGAATCTTCTTAGTTATTCTTACCCAATCCTGTTTAAAATACCTGCCTCACTTGCCTAACACCTAGCACTGCCATTACTGTTCATTACTGTTTCTTGCTTTTATTTTTTGTAAGCTTCTTGCTTTGATTTTGTTCACAGGACTTAATGCCTTATGAAAGAAACATTATGGCCTACTGGGTAGGAGTAAGGACTCATGAGTCAGAGCATTTGGGCTTGAATACAGGCTCCATCACTTGGTTGTGTGACTTTGGGGAAATTACTTAACACCTCTAGATCTGTTTCTTCCTCTAAAATGGCATTCTCACAAGGATTAAATGTCTGATTACCCTTTTAGTAGAAAGTAAATTTTATGATGCCAAGGATTTTTGTTTACTTTATTACTTTTTCTCAAGCATATAGAATATTTTCCCATCTTGTCACTTGCTTGTTAAGAAATTCAGTTATGGTATTTTGTTTTGTAGCATTTTTTTCTCCTAAAAACAAAGCTACTAAATAAAACTCTAGCTTTTTAGGTTCATCTGAATTTTCCATGAGACTTAGATATATTTTTAGAATATTTAGATAATCCAAGTGACTGTTAATAGAATGACTCATTCACCCATTAATTCTTTCATTTAAATACTTATTGCTTAAGCTACTATATTTTGTTAGGCTCTGTGCTTGATACACTTGCCAGGAGACAAACAATTAAAGATATATTTTCCCATTGACCCTGACTTCAAGGAGTTTGTTGCTCAGTTGAGTATCTGAATTTTTCTATTTCTATATAATATTTCTATTCGGAATGGGATCCTAATTAGAATAAGTTAAACTCCATGTATGTATGTCAAAAGACCCTCTATTGTCATGTATATCTAAAAAGAACAAATGAAAAAAAAATTAAAAAGATGAGTTCAGGGAAATGGTAACAGAAGTTAAATAAGTTATTCAATCACTCTGTACATCAATACAGCAGGAATACTAGTCATAGCTACCTCAAAGGGCTTCAAACTCATTAAATGAGTTATAAATGTGCTTAACATAGTACCTGGCATATTCAGTAATTGTTATCTGCTATTTATTATTACCTTGAATAATAGATAGAGTGTGCAGAATGGGTAAGTCAGAGAAATGATAAAGCATAGGATATATACAAGGAATAACAATCAGTTTTATTTGAATGGAGTAGGATGCATAAAAATAGGTAGGGAAAGTAGGAAAGGTCAACTATATAATTCTATAATTCTGAAGTAAACATGGTAAACGTTTTGATATATTTTCTTCTTTTCTATATGATATAAATTTAACTAAGCAATTGCTTATTATACAATTAAGGTTAGAAGTACAGATAGTAATAGCAAACATCTAGATGGGACTATTTAAATCCTAAACACTCTTCGAAGTGTTTTTCATGTGTTAATCCCTATTGCTTTCCCTCTAGCTCTTTCTGATGTCTTATTTCTTCTAAGGTTGGTTAAAAAAAGAAAAAAGAAAAAATGTGAAAAACTTTCTCAATTTACTCTGAAATGCTCCCAAGACAATTTGGGTCCCTAGATATAAAATAATTCTGGTATGACACCTCACAGCTGGTCATTTGTCAGTATTTTTCTAGGAGCCTACTTCTGATATGATTACAGCTGGTTTGGTTTATCTCTATTTCTGTACTTGGAGTTAACTCTTGGAGTAATAAATTCTTCATAGCAGTTCTATTAAAATGGGAAAAGGAATAGCTGACTGGATTAGAAATGTAGGGATTTTTAGGATGATGTTTAAATTATTCTATTTTTTTTGTCCTTTAATTAATTTAAACCTTTATTTGATAGCATGGTCTTGCCATGTTACCATTTCCCAAGGAGGTGAAGAAAAACACCTTTTTGTCTTCTTCTTCTATACCTACACACATATCCATGTGAAGGTTCTTAAAACAGGGGAGTGACAAATGTCAACTTTCCTGTTCAATCCTGTAATCTACTAAAATGGGGGTTATTGCTAGAGTTTCTAAGGTTGGGATTAGGGGTATTTAACCCATAAGTGAGCTTTAAGATATTCATATTGCCAGAGTTTCTAAAATAAGAAAGATTTCCTATAATTTTCTGCCCTATGGAGGAACATTTTTATCCTCAGACCCCTTACTAAGGGATTTTGTTCTTTAAATGAGAACAAGATCTTTAGTTTAAAAAGTTTGTACTTTTTCATAGTATAGTTTATAATGATTGTTATTTTCTAGCTTATTCACTGAACCCATCTTTGTGAAGATAGCTTTATTCCTTCATTAACATATTCCACCCATATTTATTGAGTATTTATTATAAACCAGGGATTAGACATACATCAACAAACACCAAAAATTTCTCCTGTCATGGACCTTGTATTCTAATGGAGGAGAAAAACAGGTAATTATTAAAATTAAGTGAAGTATAAGCTATACTAGTATGGGATGACTGCTATGGGAAAATAGATCTGGTTGAAGACCATTAATAATCCTATTTGTAGGAGATTATGATTTTAATGGGGTGATTAGGATAGGCTTTAATGATGAGTTGACATCTGAGCCAAATTTGAAGCCTATGAAGGAATTTTCCATGAGATTATCTTGGGGAGAGACCATTCTAGGTGGAATGATTAGCTAGTGTGAAGATCCCAAAGTGGGAACATACTTAGTATATTCAAGAAATAATGGGGCAGGAATGTTCAAATGCAGTTGAATTAACAAAAGGAAGAAAAGTAGGTGTGGTCATACAGATAACCGGTCAGATTGTGTACAGCATTAGAGGCTTTTGCTCTGAGATAAATAGGACACCATTGGGAGATTTTGAATATAAGAAGGAGTTGATCTTGGTTTCCAAAAAGGCATACAGAATCTCCTGATTTTAGAAGTTAGAAATATTTCATTTTTTGCCTGGATCTGCTTCACTTATTAATTTCTAGAGGCTTCTTTACTGTAGCATTAAATTTAGTGTGAATTAAGATTAACAGGAAGAACAATGGGGTCATTGTTTTGGATCCTATGGAGTCCCTGTAGTGTGCCTGTCAATGATTATTTTTTTCTCTTGAAATAAAATCAGATGAATTCTCAAAATAAAGCCTTGATGTGGTTTTAATAGTATGTAGTTTAAAAAGACCCAGAGGTCTTATCTTGAAAGAAAGTGACACTTACCTGTTTGTATTCAGCCTGGGAAAAGCTTATGTATAAATTTTGCCTTCTAGTTCTTGAACTATATTCTCAGGTGGCTGGAGGAAAGGGATCTGTTTTGTTACTCCTCAGCATATATGTGATTAAATGCTAGCTGCTCAACTTAAACTCCGGTTTATACGATGTTTGGAAAATGTAAAACTGGCACCTTTACATTACTCCCACACAACAGAAGATTTTAACCTGTAATATATTGCTTATATCATAGGATGACAGCAGCAGGGTACTCATAGAACTATTCTGTGTTATGGTGGTGATGGTGATATCTTGAAATAAGATGACATTTAACCAAGAGTCTTTATTTTAGGAATACAACCAAGAAATGGCTTGTTTTAAAACACTTTAAAAGAAGTATCTAATTTGCATTTTGATTTTTGTTGTTGTAGTTTCTTAGGTGTTTTTTCTGAGCTATAAATGATTTATCTCTGTTCTACACTGTTTTATCTGAGGCACATATCACTCTCCTCCTATTTAGCAATGCAGTATTACCTGATTTTAGCTCCCAATTATGGTTAACTTTCTATCTAACTTATCTTTTTCTTGTGTGTGCGTGTGCGTATGTGTAAGAAATACAGTATCCTCCCCACTTTGACTTTAAGAATTTACATATGTGTATTTTTTTTTTCACAGAACTTGAGGTGCTAAGCTGAATTTTACAATTCTAACTTGGTTAACAGAGAGAAAGAATTTTTATATTACTGAACAATTACTGATCAGGGTTATAGTGTTTCAGTAATAGCACTGGGCCTATAGGAGGTAGGTTGGCATAGCAGAATGATTAAGAGTCATTTTAAGAGCCCTGTGTTTGAATTTTGCCTTTTGCTAGTGATGTAGCCATGAATAAATTATTTAACCTCTTTGAACTTAAATTCTTTTATTTATAAAATGTTAAAATAATAATAATACCTACTCATAAGGTTACTGTGAAGAATGAATAAAACATAAAGCATATGAAGTATTTAGTGGAATCCCTGTACTTAGTAAACACTCCATGAATAGAAGCTGTGTTGATAATGAATTTATGAAGAATCATTTCATATCTCTGAGTCTCATTTTCTTTGTAAATAAATGGAAATTAAAAACTATATGTTTGGGTAAGTCAAATGAAAGTATGCATATAAGAAAGTTTTGAAAAATAAATTCTATAATACTACTTTATATTAAAATTTATGATAAAATAGGACTTTTTAAAAAAAAATTCCATTATTCTCCTCTGGGTATTCAGACAAAAGAATGAGCAAGAGAGAGCATTTTGCGAAGATAAAAAGCATCATGTGAATATAAAATAATGTTATCATCATTACTATACCATGTAAAATATCTTCTCATTTACTATTGCTGTTACTTGAAATTCTTTCCATGGATATATTGGTAGGGTTAGAGAATACAAAGAGAGTTAGAATAATTCTTACTAAAATGTGCATAGTTCTTAGGGTAATATAATATTAATGTCAGTAGCTTTGAATTAGTTTGTCAGCATTCCATTTTGACATTTAAATAAGAACAGTGCTTTTTAAATTTTTAATTTTTGGCTTGTTATTTGAGAGAGTAGGTGGAAAAGAATAATTACTTGGTATGGATTAGGCACAATGTTTGGGGGACCTAGGTAATGTAGAAGGGCACTAAATGCTGATAAATTGGAGTTGGAAGAGGTATGAGTAGAGAGAAGAGGCATGACCAGAATAAGGGAACTTACAAAAGTGAAAGTTCTCACACATAAGCTTTATCTTCTAGGAAAATTATTTTATATGATTATACCACCCTGGCAAGGGTACAAAAATCCATTCGTAAAAGGTATAGTTAATTTCTTCCCTTCTGTTCCCTTCTGTTCCCTTTCTTTCCCTTCTTCTTTCTTCTTTCTGCTTGGGTTATCACTTACTGAATATCTGCTATTTGTATTCATTTTTATGTAGATCCTTTAAGCTGCCACCCATCTTTGTACCATTGGTCACTATGCAAAAGTGGGCCTCAGGAATGTGTTTTTCTTTCACAGCTTCAATTCTGTTTTGCTCTCTTTGGATTATCACTTTTAGCCCATTCTTTCTTGTTTCCAGTCTTCTAGTTCTTTACCTGGATCCTAGTTACTCTTCTTCTTTGGACTTGGTTTTGCTTTTGCTATCAGTTAAAAAGATAAGGAAGAACAAGGCTCTTCATTTGATCTTATACTTTTGGAGAGAACTAAATCATATGTATAGACCATTTTATAGTTCAAATAAAGCACTTATTTTCCTTGATTCTCATAATGGCTAGTAAACGAGATAATGCTGATTTCACTATCTATATTAAGCATTAGAAAGTTGTGTGTAGTAACTTGTTGGGATCACATTGTTAGAAACTGGTAGAGTTAGAAATTTGATTTCAAGCTAATAATTCTCCCACTAGCTATAATAAAGAAAAGAATTATTTTCACTAGGATATAGGGAATGCTTTTATAGCTAGGTGGTTTTAGAACTTGCTTTGTGTGATGCTTAAGATTTAGGTTGAAGAGACAGGTATTCCAAGTAGAGGAAACTGCATGACCAAAGGATTGAAAGAATAATAAAAGCCTGATTCTTGATTAGTTATTTTTCATGTATTATCTTCTAATCTCTATAACAATTCAGTGAAGTAGATATTTCATTGTTTGATTACTAATCTTGTTTTAAATAGGATTTGAGTTAATATGTAAAGATTATTATTCTGATTTTCAGAAGGCAAAACTTAGTCTTGAGATGTTAAATGACTGGATCAAGGACACATAGTGAAACATGATATAGTAGGGAACATGGGCCTGATGATATTCTATGACCTCTCCTAGAAGAATGTGGCAAAGTGAAGCAGAGATGGTAAGACTAACTACGTGATTCTAGCTGTTTGCCTGACAGCTTTGATTTTAATAATTCCATAGAGTTCATGCTGTCTTCTTTAGGGAGTCATGAGCATCAGAAAGTTTTTGTACAAGAATATGGTCTTATCTTTTCTGCTGAAGAAGATTAAACTGGCAGTATCATGTGTGGTAGATCAGAGATAGGAGAGACTGGTGGCAGGGAAAACTGTTAAATAGCTGTCACAATAGGAAATGTTTAACTAGGTACTTGGAGAACTATGTATTACTTTTCTTGAGGATAACAAATGGTGGAATTTTCTTTACAAAAGTATCATTACTTATTTGTAGTAACTCAACTTATGAAGAAGAAAACATGTTAGATTTAGAAAATGCACTCAACTAACTTATAAAAGAAAGGAAAATCCTGATTGCAGGTTTATGTAGAAGCATGGAACTAACTCACAGAGCTGGTGTTTACTTTGGTGAGGCTGAAGTTAGCTAGGCATTTACTATGAGTAATTTAGAATAAGATTTTTCTTTGGAGTATTCAAGATAGACTTCCAATGATATGCTCTAAAATAGAGTATGATAGCTTTCTGCATAATGTCATTAAAATGTGATGAAATTAGACTACATTCATACCTTATTAGAAATCCAAGACTTCAAAGAATAGATGACTGGGATGGTGCAAAGATGCTTAACTGTAAAGTCACACAAATATTAATAACTTTGAAATGTCTTTATGCTTTGGCTTCCTTTCCATTTGCAGTGACATGTTTAATTCATGCATTTGTAGAATCTTTCTGTGTATTTGGTAACAGGCTTCTACCTAACCTTCTTAATATAGTCATTCCTCTTCTAACTGAACTTCCCTGCCAATGATGCATGCCTGTAATCTCAGCTTCTCAGTAGGCTGAAGCAGGAGGAGCATAAATTAAAGACTAGACTTAGCAATTTAATGAGAACCTGCCTCAAAATATAGAATAAAAAGGGCTGGGGATGTAGCTCAGTGGCAAAGTTCCCCTGGGTTCAATTCCCAGTACTATTAAATCCTAACTCAATCTCTCCAATTTAATAACCTTTAACAATAAGTAAAAACCACCCATTGACCCTCATTGTTTACCAAGTGTTATTGGTCCACCTTCTTCTCACAGCCTTCACATAGTCTGCAGTGAGTTTACATGAAGACTTACTTGAGCCTTGATCTTGTTATTTATTCTGTCTGGAACATTCTTTCCTTTATTTACATCTGAAAATTTCTCATTGAATCTCTTAAAATCCTACTTGTCTATCACCAGTTTTCTAATGATCTCAAGTAGAAAAAGTTCTTCTTTCTGTGCTGCTGAAGGACTCTGTTCATCACTTTGTTTTAGAACAAGTTACTCAAGTGTTTTACCTGTTACATCACAAGAGTCTTGATGCCAGGTATTATATTTATTCATAGAACTGTAATATGGGTTCAGAGCTTGTTAGGCAGTAAGTATTCAGCAAATGTTTATGGAGTAGATGATCAACTGTATGTTTCTTGATGTTAAGAGTGATACAATGCTTTATTAAATATACTAATTATGTATTTTATTAGGGACATTCCTTAAAATTTCTGGGTTGGCCCAGAGAACAAACGCCTAGTTCTAGGTAAGATTCTGAAAGAGGTTGTTGAAAGAATAGGAATGAGTCATGGTGGTCCACAGCTCACTATAATTATCACTGAAAGTACTTATTACATGGAAGAATGTGGGATGGTTGTGAGCTAAAATGATGTCATGTAGTTCCATACCTTTCTCTGCATATAGAAGCTTAGCAGCAGATTGTATTACTACAGTCGGATGTGTCAGAGGTTTTCAAAGACTGGGTCATTGACAGTGTTGGAAAGAATGGTTAGGTTGCAATGACAGTCTTTTTTGTTGCAGGCTTGACTTGAGTTGATTGCTTCCCCATTTTAATAATTCAGATTTTTTAAAGTCAAATTTAATAATTTTTTCAAAGTTGCAATTACATTTCTCATTTAATAAGCAGAACATCAGAACAAAAATGATAGAGAAGGGTCCGTACTCCCAATATTAAATCCTACAGAGAAAGAAGACTGTTTTATGTAGAATTAATATATCTTTAAAAATACTCTGATCGAGGGAATAAATTTGTTCAGGTAGTAGAATTATCAATAACTTGCTAATCAAAATGTAACAGTGAAAAAAATGTTCCAAAATATTTGTACACTGGAAAGTTGATATAATGTTCTTTTAATAGTGCTGCAGTGGTCTAAGGAAGTCTCCCTGCCTTAGATCCTGCCCATGGAGAATTTTATGTGGAAACCTAAAAGGAACTGATATTCTTATTAAAAACTGTGCTGTCTTTGCCTGGAATCAGCGTAGCATTATTTTTCTTCCTCATGGAGCTTAGCACTTTTTACATCATATAATAGTTACCAGGAACAGGCAAGAATTCCTCTACAAGAGTTTAGAGTCAGGACCTGTGCCCTATGTATACTGTTTGTATCCATTAGGCACTAGCCTAGATTCCTGCATATAGTAATTACTCAGTAAATATTTATTGGATAAATGGGGAGATTATATTATTATCTAAAGTGGCCATTGTTTTCAAATTATATGAAAGTATGGAAACAAGGCAGGATAATTAAAATTTAGGGTATTTCTGAAAGTTCCAGGTAGATGATTATTCAACTCATAACACTAAGAACAGAATAAAATAGTAGTTCCAGGGTATTTTGGAGATTAGAGAATATAAATTGATGCATTTTTATTTTTTTATAAAATTTTCACAGATAATACAATCTGAATTATAATTTACTATTTTAGCAAATACCATTGATTTACATGTTTGCATCTGTGATTGAAAGTAAGTAATATAATAATATGGCCTACCTATTACCTATTTAGGAGAAAGTTGTTTTACTTTAAATCTCTTGTGATTATCTTCCACAGCCTCATGCAAAATGAATCAATTAATATAGTGCCAGATTATGTTACTATGATAAAGCTATGGAATTCTATTTCCCTAGCAGGGAAATCTAAGAAGTTCTCTTTTATAAAGTCTACAAGGGTTTACTCTACAAGTTGTAAATCCAAAGAAATTAATAACTTTATTCATTGTTTAAACTAATTTCTTAAAAATGGCATGGAACATAAAATCTATTTTATGAGACTTCTTTACAGTACTCTGATGGTAAATTTTATGTGTAAATTTGGCTAGGCCATAAAACTCAGTTATTTAATTAAACAATAATTTAAATGTTGCTGTAAAGTTATGTTGTAGATAGGAATGACATTTGCAATCAGATTATTTTAAGTAAATTATACGGTTTAATATGTAGATGGGCTTCATACAATCACTTGAAGACCTTAAGAGCAAAACCAAATTTGCTCTTAAAAAGAGAAGGAATTCTGCCTCAAGACTGCAACACCTGCAGATTTCAAAGCGGCAGTTCTTCACAACTACATGAGCTAATTCCTTAAGGTCTATCTATCTATGTATCTACCTATGTATTTATCTTATCTACTGATGATCCATCTATCCATTCATCTTTTTTTTAAAGAGAGAGAGAGAGAGAGAGAGAGAGAGAGAGAGAGAGAGAGAGAATTTTTTAATATTTATGTTTTAGTTTTCAGCGGACACAACATCTTTGTTTGTATGTGGTGCTGAGGATCGAACACAGGCTGCACGCATGCCAGGCGAGCGCGCTACAGCATGAGCCACATCCCCAGCCCCTCCATTCATCTTTAAGTACTGCTAGTTCTTTTTATCTAGGTAACACTGCCTAATATAAATACTAACACATTTAAGTAAAAACTAATACTTACAGAGCACTTATATCCCAGGACACCGTCAAAGGAATTTTATGTATAAATCCTGTAATTCTGATAACAGTCATAACAGGTGTTATCATTACTCCATTTTAGAGATGAGTAAACTAGAATTACAGAAAGTTTAAATGATTTCCCCAAGGTCATACAGCTAGTTAGTGCTGCATACTTCTTAAAATGATAGATTATTTATCTAGACACAAATCACAAATCAAAATAGAGCAAGAGCAGAACTTCATTTAATTCTTTGTATTCTTTGTGATCAATTTGGGGTTGGAATTGGTACCATTATACTTTTTATTGGCTTAATATTAACACTAGTAAGGACAGTTAACATTACTGAACATTTTATGGTGCTAAAATCTTTACTTACATTGTCTCATTGATTTATTTCAATTATATTGTGAAGTTGGTCCTGAGAACTACCATAATTTTTAATGAAACAGAAGATTAAGAATTAAGGCTTCATTTTTTCCTCTGGCTCTTAACCTCTCTGCCTCTTGGATTACTGTAGAATCCTAAGAATTTTGAGAAAATCTTATTGTTTATCTTCTAAAGAGTTATCCAATATAGGATGTCTTATTTAGAATACTACTTAATTTTCCTCCAGGGTCATTTAGAGTCTCACCATTGCAAAGGGCCAACCACATCAGGCCAGGATAGTGTTATCTGGTGAGTGAAAGCTCAGGCCAGACATTTTTTGAGGCAGTCTGAAGTTGAAAGAGTAATTGGGGTAGATTGAAGCTGGAGTCTACAAAGGGTAATCATGAAAATCATATGGTAGGGTAAGAAGATGCAAATAATAATTCTAACAAAGAAGCAGTGGACATATCAGCAAAATGAATTGGGTAAGATCTAGGTTGAAGTAGATACTTGCTTGGGATATATTAACAAGGTAGGAGATATATAGTTAGAATCTCAGGCAACTTTAAAAGTTAGGACTGAGATATAGAGTTCACTATTTCAATTATGACAATATCCTAGTTATTGGGAAGTTCTCTTGTAGATGGAATTGAAGCACATTCTCTCTTAAAATTCGACCCATTAGTTGTAATTCTGAAAAACAGGACAAATATACTTTATTTTCCATCAGTTTAAAAACCACCAATTATTTTTTGTTCTTTTTCCAACTTTTTAAAACCAAGTATTTATTTGATATAGACATCAGAGAGAGCTTTTCAAGAGGCATTAGCAGTTCCAATTTTGTGTTATTTTAAACATTAAGTGAGAAAATTTTGTGACAAAGTAAAGTAAAGTATTTATCCTCATTGTAATGGCACTATCTGAAATAAAATCATTGAGGTGGAGTTTTCTGAAAAAGGGATGATAGCAATTTTGCCAGGTTTTATTATAGCCAAGAAATATAGAACAAACTGTCAGGCTTTGCTCATGGGGAACATGTCAGTAAAAACAAAAAATGCTCTGAGGGGCCAGAGCCAAATCTATACTCTTAGAAAAATTTGGGGGTTAAATAAAATAATATAAATGAAACGCTTGAACATTGTTTATCAGTAAACTTTCAATAAATGAAAGTCTTTAAATACACAAAACAATTGCTCTTAGAAGCCACAGTCCTAAGGAGTGAGATCTGATAGCTTGATAATAAAGGAAAGCAGGAAAAAATTAAGAGAGAGAGAGAGAGAGAGAGAGAGAGAGAGAGAGAACAATAAACATACAAAAAGGAATGCAGTCTGACACCATTTTTCGTGGGGTTGTCTAATGCAATTATTCTATTGTAGAATAGAGAAATAGTGTTCTAAGAAATTAAAATTATTGTGTAAGTATGATTTCCTCAAGAAAGGCACATGTGTACTTTAAAAAAACTTCCACACAAACTAAAAATGGGAATTTTATTTTAAAGAATTATACCCTAAGATACATAGAAAAGTTATCTTGAAAAAAATGACTTATTCCACATGGTTTCAAATAGATAGGTATTTGTTTGGCCTGGGCTAACATTGGTTTTATGTCAGATTATTCAGCAACACTACTTCACACCCACATTGATTAAATGCCTTGCACCATGGTCTCTGTTGGTTGTTCTGGGAAGTACAGAAATAACACTAGTTCCCTCCCTGAAAGAAGTCACAATTTAGAAAAAGACATGGCTACATATTGAAGTATCTTTATATCAAATGTGTCTTGTCCAGTTTGGGCACCTCTAACAGAATACCATAGATTGGTTTAAACCATAAGATGGTTTAAACAACAAACACTTATTTCTCACAGCTTTAGAGGATGGAAGTATTATATCAGGGTGGTAGCATGTCTGGGTTCTTGGTGAAGTCCCTCTTCCTGGTTTATAGGTGGCTGTCTTCTTTATCCTCACAAAACAGGGAGTAGAGAAAGAGAAAACAAGTTTTATTTGTGTCTTTTTATAATGAAAACTAATACCATTCATGAAAGTTCCATTGTTAGGACATAATTATCTCCAAAAGTAACTTCTTGTGAAAAGTCCCTGAAGCAAATTCTGATTTTGAGAGGAAAAGATATCCTATTACCAACTGGAATTTAGGATCTCAAGATATGTCTATGGCAAAATGCCAATATAAAAATGGATGAAGAACTTCGTGGGAATAGAGCAAAGATATACTGAATATGAACTATATGACTTCTGCTAAAAGAAATCCTGAAAAAATGTAATTTCCTATTACTTACTCTCTAGAATATATACTGCAATACTAAATAGCTTTGATTTCTGACATTTTGTTTGAATTGGTAAAATGACTCCCTTTGAAGCAAATATATTTGTTCATCAGAGTTGACTAATTCTAAGAAAGAAAGAAAAGTGGGCATAAAAACACTCAAGTAATCATGTCTTCACTCATTGAACATGTTTATTGAGCGTTCAGTGAGCACATCATTCAGTGGGGTCATAACAGATATGCCTTATATAATATAATGATGTCTGTCACAGAATAGAAAGTACAAAGGTTTACCTGGTAGGAAAGGGAGGGCTTCTTAGAACAGAAATGTTGGGAAACTCTTGAAGAATGATGCAACAGGAGTAAATAGAGTAAGGGGAGAGCCTAGCTGTCAAGAGTGGTGTTTTCAGCCACATCAATGTTTATAGCAGCACAATTCACAATAGCTAAACTGTGGAGCCAACCTAGATGTCCCTCAGTGGATGAATGGATAAAAAAAAAAAAATGTGGCATTAATTCAGAAAGGAATATTACGCAACACTAAAAAGGAACAAAATCATGGCATTTGCAGGTAAATGGATAGTGTTGGAGAAGATAATGCTAAGTGAAGTTAGCCAATCCCCAAAAAACAAATGCTGAATTTTTTATCTGATATATAGGGGGGTGACTCATAGTGGGGTAGGGAGGGAGAGCATGGGAAAATTAGATTAATTCTAGATAAGGAAGAGGGGTAGGAGGAAAAGGGAAGGGGAAGGGGATTAACAAGGATGGTGAAATGTGATAGTCATCCTTATACAAAATACATGTATGAAGATTTGAATTTGGGGCCAACATATCTTACATACAAACAGAGATATGAAAAATTGTGGTATATATGTGTATTAAGAATTATGATACAAAAAAAGAGTACATGTATAATGGCATAAGTTGGCGTTAACATACTATATATACAGAGATATGAAAAATTGTGCTCTATATGTGTAATAAGGATTGTAATGCAAAAAAAAAAAAAGATAGCATTTTGGGGGAGAGGCTGGCATTGAAAGCCCACTAGGATGACTTGGGAGTCCCAACAAATCCAAGAGAACTTCAGTGACCTGTAATAAAAGGATTCCTTGACCTCAGTAGTTTTTGTGTAAAAAAATTAAATCCTTCCCTGAAGATTGATATAATCCCAAGTAAATAAGCAAATCCATCATCCTATCTCCTTATGGAAAAAAAGAGTGGTGTTTTCAAAACATGGCATTTGTAAATGAGTGTGTGTGTGTGTGTGTGTGTGTGTGTGTGAAATTTATGTGATTGCCAAGTAGAAAGATGGAAAGATTTTAAGCACAAATTAAGGCAGAAGTTCATTGTCAATAACTGAAATGTTGAGAAACTATATCCATGATGTCTAATAGAATGCAAATTTCCTTATGAAAAGCCCTTGGGGCAAATACTGATTTTGAGGGGAAGATGTCTAAGTACCCTAAAGTCTGAGAAGGACCTACATTCCTGGGGCCCTTGATTGATTCCATGTGGAATCAATTATCATTATCACCTTGGCTTTTTGTTTTATTTTGTTTTTTGGGTTTTTTTTAGATACAGTAGTAGTCTATCAACAATAATAATGCTTAGTATAGGTTTGCTGACTAGTGGTGTAGAAAACTCAGTATTAATCACTTTCAAATGAAAATGTACCTAATGATAAACTATGGCTGTCATCCGAAACACATCTTGAGTTGATTGGCTACCTATTGTGGTACCTGCCACATCTCGAAAATTCTCTGAATGAAAGAGGATGTACAAAGGAAAGGAACAGGAAAATAGATAGTTATTAGCTGGGTTTTGGCTCCAGACTCCCTTTTGATTGACTGAGGTGAGTAGTGCCATGTAAAGTTTGGAGGTCTTGCCTTGCTTATAACTAGGTCTGAGATCTACATAAAAGCTGAACTACCTTCTTTGTGCTTTGTTTTAGGGCTTTATCTTTGTCTTAGCCCTTGAAATATTACTGTTTTGCTGGTAATATAGAAAAGTTTAATCTAAGAGAAAAGATACCAAAGGAAATTATTATCTATGAGGTCTAGAATGTCAAGCTTAAGCAGGACATTTGTATCTCCTTTCCACTGAGTTATAATACTGGTTTCTGCTTGGTTTCTATGAGCCAGGGGGAGGAAGAAGATACTCTTCTCAAAAAGTGGAGATTATAAGCTTTTCTTACTGAACTGAATATGTGAGAAAAAAGACTGTAATACCGTAAATCCCCCCAAAGGGAAATTTTCAAGGGAGACTATAAAGTTTTTAAAAATCCATCATTTGGTTCTACTTTGCTTGAACAAAATAGGTACTCAATAAATGTCAGTTCCCTGTATTCAGCTCTGAGGGGGTAAGCTTGAGCCTCCTCTGACCCCACTGATCCTTTATGATCCTAAAGATCTTCCATTTCATATTAACTTGGCTTTTTCTTTTTTGATGTTTTTATAAAATCAGGCCTTTGAATGGAGCACACTTGTCTATGAAAGAAGTGTTTGGGGAACAGAGTATGGCAGGAAAAACAACAACAAAAATTTTTAAAATTTAAAAATTTTAAAAACAACAACAGAAAATCAGCCCCCTACATCTTTGTTCCCCTCCCCTAACATGGGCCATGTGAAGTGGGGTGGGTGTGGGTCTAAAGCAGAGAGATTGCCAATTCCTATCCTCTGGTTTCTTCCCATTTAGAGATAAATGTAACAAAAAAGTAATGGTATCACTGTACTTAATGGTGATCAGATGTAGTACTTCCTTTTGGAACCCTTAGGAGGAATACAGACAAAATAAAGGGCATCCAAAGGAGGGTGAAGAGGTGACCAAGAAACACAAAACCATGCCCATCTCTTGCACAGAAATGAGTGTGTTGAAAACAAAAATTCTAAAATTTTATTTATCTTGGTTTATGCTTATCTGGCAGAGTGCCTGGTATATTGTAGGAGTTTGAGAGATCTCATTTACATGGAGCGTGATGGCACATGCCTATAATCCAATGACGTCTGAGGCACCAGGATTGTAATATCCAGGCCAGCCTCAGCAACTTAATGAGGCCCTAAGCAACTTAGTGAGAACCTGTCTCAAAATATAAAATAAAATTTGTTGGAAATATAGCTCAGTGGTAAATCCCTTGGGTTCAATCTCTTGCCCTCGGCAAGATGTTTTTAATGAATGAATGAGTGAATCAGTGAACAGAGGAAGATGAAAGAATTTAGAATGTAAATTATTTGGGATGCACAAACCCAAAACTAATGACTATTAACACATGAGAGTTTGGGTTTCCATGTGGAAAAAGATCCTCAAAAGATAAATCTAGAACAAAAGAGTAGAAGTTATAGAGATGTTCATATAGGCCAAATGGAAGGAATAATTATTTAACAATAAGTTTCATCATATGATAGTCATGTGTGGTCTATCCAAAAAAGTCAATATAAAAGTCAAGAGGTAGAATTCTATTTCCAATTTTTACAATTACATGGAATATAAGGCAAGAGAATCTGCTTATGCTGTACTGGGTTTATTAAGGACATACATTAATCTTTTAATTTAATCTTCACATCTACCCATACAATACAGTTTACCATCCCCATTTTACAAATAAGTAATCTGAGGCAAATAATCTAAACAACTTGATAAAAGTCATACAATTTGTGGCAGATCTAAGATTTAAAACTTCGAAATTCTCATTCTGATGCTTGTGCTCAGATAACAATGGCAGGAAAAACAATAACAAAAAATTAAAAAACAGAGAATCAGCCCCCTACATCTTAACTTGATGTTCACTGATATAATCCTTCATTTACTACTCCTTCAATAGTTAAAAAACATTTGAGAACGTGTCTTCACTAGATAGTATGTTAGCTACAGTGATTGTGAATAC
This sequence comes from Callospermophilus lateralis, assembly GCF_048772815.1. Classification (NCBI taxonomy): domain Eukaryota; kingdom Metazoa; phylum Chordata; class Mammalia; order Rodentia; family Sciuridae; genus Callospermophilus; species Callospermophilus lateralis. The sequence continues at coordinate 139,660,883 of NC_135306.1, forward strand.
GAAACAATTCCTACCCTTAAGGTACTTGTGTTCTCAAAACTCTGAATTGCCTCAAATATGCCTGAAAAAATAGTGAGGGGAACACCTACATGGATTTACTAAATAATTCACAATTTCTGGCCAGGGATTCAAGGTGCTGTAAAACAGCAAGTATGTACAGATAGAAATGGAAATGGGGAACTATGTAGGAATCCAGGTAGATGGTAGGATTAATCAGAGTCAAGCAAGCAGAATATCCAGGACCTAAGTAGGCTGAGACCTTCATAGAACCTGCAAACAAACAGAAGTGTGATATGAAGTCCACATTAGGATCCTGGGAATAGAAGGAAGGTTGTTTGGAAGGATCATCTGGATTGTCCCTGGTTGACATGTGGAACTAGTATAAGGGGGTATAAGTTGGGACAATCTCAAAGGAGATGCATGAGCCAACAGATTTTTGAGTCCAGTTTTGCATTATATTAAGTGAATGACCATTTTTCTATGAACCTCAGTTTTTTTTAACCTGTGAAATAGGATTATCATATAAACAATGAAAGAAGTGTTTAGGGGAACAGAGTATACTGACCTTTTAATCATTTTCTCTTAGAGGACCTTTTTCAGAACTATTGTATGGCATATAGTTACAAACATTAAAAATATACAGTGGATGTCCACTTATTTTAAAAATAAATTTAGTAAAAGTATATTGAAATGCGTTGTGCAGAGCCAAGATTCTCAGGGGTTTGCATTCTCATAGCAAGTCATATATATCAAGAGATAACATTTCAGTTCTTTGAGTTTTATTCTTTAAGCAGAATTCTAGCTCTTAGATCTTGAGTTGAATATTCACCTAAAAGCCCGAGTGAGTGCCTCAACCATTTCTTGATTTACTGATCTCTATCTTTAAATATTACTTATACAGATTATAGGAACAATACTTTAATGATGTTCAATTTGAGTTTTAAAGGAATAGAACTGGTGGGAGGGACATAGTGAATAGATAAGTCAAAATAATCTGTGTGCAGTATTTCTAAAGCAGAAAAAGATTTGAGTTTTTTCAGAAAATTCATTTGCTATGGAACCAAGTCATGAAAGACCACAAATTACATATTACACTAAATTTGGTCCTTTGACTTGAAGCATATTTTTTTAAAAGGGGAAAGAATCCAATATAACATGGTTAAAATCTTCCTCATTTTTTAAAGACTATCACAGTATCAGTTCCTAGGTCCTTAAAGTTAAAGCAGTATATAAGAACCCTTCTACAGAACCAGGTTCCAACCTAATCAAAAAGTTATTTGAACCCTGATTTCATATTATATTATCTTGTGACCTTTGGTAAATACCTTCCCTTCTTCAAACTTCAATTTCTTAATTTGTTAAACTCTTCAAAAGGTGAAATTATATTATATATGAATGCAATTTACAATCTTAAATTCTCTTTTTTGTTGTTTTAATCTTTTGGAGTGGGTTTTTCCCCAGAAGGAAAACAACCAAAACTTTCACAGCATAATAGGACATGAGTTCACTTACAACCTCACTGTTGTATAAAGAGGTATAGGTGAATATTGTCTATATATTGCCATAATTATTTCTCAGAAGTGGATGAACAAAATAGTAACCCCTTCATCCTTCTCTTTATGAACAAGTTTTACTCCATCATTATGTAAAAATTTGGATCACATTGTTGTCAATGGCAATATCTGATGCATTGTAATAACATTTTTCATACCCACCTGCATTGTGTTCATCTAGCTTATTTAGTTTCAGAAATCCTCCAAATATAAAAATTTTATGTTGATTCTTAAATGCTTAATATTTTGATTCTTATAAACAACTATTGTGTTTCTTTTCTCCCTACGCTTCTAAGTTCAACTCCCTCCATATGGTTTTGAACAGATTTCATAATACCAAAAAGTATCAGCCCTCTTAGGTTTGATGTGCAGCATATTTGATGCTAATAAATGGAATGTGATTTTGCATCATGGCCACTTTTATAGAAGTGATGATTTTGGGTTTCCAGAAGGAAACTATGTAGATGGCCCAGTACCTACATTTTCTATCATCAGATATAGATAGAGCATGCATCCATTTTTATCTTGCATCAATAATAGTTGAGAAAATTTCTCTTTATCCCCTCTGTTTTTCTCTTTTGTTTTCTAAATTTAGCTCACATCTGCAATGTTTTTATCTTTTTACAGCCTCAATAATTCATTGTTATGCATTTTTGAAGTCTACTTAATTACCTGAAAATTTTTGAGTTAGGTTTCTATAATTATTCTGGTTATTATTGTTTTAATCAGCTTTTTTGTTGTTGTTGTTGTTGCTGTGACCAAAAGACCTGGAAAGAATAATTTTAAGAAGGGAAAGGTAATTTGGGGGCACATGGTTTCAGAGATCTCAGTTCATAGTTAGCCAGCTCCGTTCCTTGGGGAGTGAAGTTATACAGGACATCATGGTGGAACGGTGGAATTGTATTGTGGAGGAAAGTAGCTGGGAAGATGGCATCCAGGAAACACACACACACACACAGAGAGAGAGAGAGAGAGAGAGAGAGAGAGAGAGAGAGAGAGTGAGAGAGATAAAGAGAGGGAGTTCTGCTCAAAAAGGACAAAATATAAACCCCAAAGGCATGTCCCCAGGAACCCACCTTCTGCAGCCATATCCTGCCTTTCTACAGTTACCCACCAAATTAACCCTTATCAGGAGATTAATGCACTAATTATGTAAAACATTTTATAACCCAATTATTTCATCTCAAAACTTTCTTGCATTGTCTCACACATAAACTTTTAGAGGACACCTAAGATCTAAACCATAATCATAATAAATTATAAATCATTCCATATTAGGTAGCTTATCTGAATAATTTTTTTCTGATTAACTACTCTTGATCTGTTGTAAATAATAGTATTGGAAGTAGTGATAGCAATAATATGTCAGACATGTTTGTAAAGGCTTTAATTTTTCTCTTTTTCTGGTACTGCGGATTGAACTCAGGAGCACTCAACCACTAAGCCATACCCCCAGCCCTATTTTGTATTTCAGTTAGAAACAAAGTCTCACTGAGTTGCTTAGCACCTTGTTTTTGCTGAGGCTGGCTTTGAACTCAGGCTCCTCCTGCCTCAGCCTCCCAAGCCTCTAGGTTTACAGGCTAATTTTTCTTTTTAGCAGTCAAAGTATATAAAGCACCTTTCTTACATTGTTCCTGTTAGCCAAAGTGCTCATAATGTTTCTGAAACATTAACTCATTACTGTTAATGGAAATTGACAACCTGGTCATATATCCAGGTTGCATTGTTATTTGCAACACATTTTCTTTCTTCTTTTTGTGCTCACTCATGCTCTTCTTTTTCTTATCTGCCTTTCCCTCCTTCCAGCAGCAAACAATTATATTTTTAAATTTCTCTTTCAATGTGAAGACCATATGAATAGCTATTATAAGCTTTTTTCAAATTTAGAAGTATAGGGAATGTCTGCATCCTAAGTATTTGATATTGCTTTTTAGATTGCTTAAGATTCTACTAATTTAGACAGATTTATTTGGGGGCATAGGATAATGAAAGATGTAACCAAATAAATTAGTGGCAGAGTCGAAGTGCCTCTAAATGAATAATAACTTTAATTTATACTGAATTTTCTGAAAACTAAATATTTGGACTTTTAAGTGAAATTAACTTAAGCATTTAAGCATTTTAAAGAATACATGGCATTCTCTACATATATACTATATATATACATATAAAATTATGTATGTATATATGATATGTATATATGAATGTGTGGATAAGAATATTCATGTATATGTCTGTGTGTGTGTTTATGTGATGTCCTTTCTATATAGAATTTAATTGTGTAAAATACCAAATAGAATAAAACGCTGATAAATACTAGAAAGTTGTCTTTGGATGTATATACCCAGGAATAGGATTGCTGGACCATATAGTTCTATTAATTTTTGAAGGAATCTTCTTATGTTTTCCATAATGGCTGTTCTAAATTACATTCCCACCAACAGTGTGCAAAGGTTCTCTTTTTTTCCTTGTGCTCATGAGCATTTGTTATCTTTGGTCATTTTGAAAATAGCTCTTCTTATTGGAGTAAAATGATATTCTATTGTGGTTTTGATATTTACTTTCCTAATGATTAGCGATGTTGAACATTGTTTCATGTATCTGTTGACCATTTCTAAGTCATCTTTTGGGAGATGACTATTTTATTCACAAGGTTTAGGATATTTTAGGACCATCAAATTTGAAAAAAACTCTGAATTTTTTTCATATGTGAGCTGTTATAGAAGTGCTTTTGCTGTATATTTGTGCAGGAAATTTGATAGTTTTTTATTATTGATAATTTTAAAAAATTTTTTTCAGCCTCACCTGTTGCTGTTTTCCACTTGATATTGGCAAGGTTTAGGATATTTTAAGACCACCAAATTTGAAAAAAAACAAAAAAACTCTGAATTTTTTCATATGTGAGCTGTTACAGAAGTACTTTTGCTATATATTTGTAAGGAAATCTGATAGTCTGTTTTAGATTTGTGTTACTGTGACCAATATAACTGACAACTCAGAGGGGGAAAAGTTTATTTTGGCTCACTTTCAGAGGTTCAGTCCATAATGACCCAAATCCACAGCTCTGAGCCTGAGATGAGGTGAAACATCATGGTGGAAGGACAAGGCAGAGGAAAGCAGCTCAGCTCAGGACATGACAGCGAGGAAGAAGAAGGGGGTTGGGGGAATGAGCACGTATAAAAGTACGAGAGTGCTACTCTCACCGTGGACAAATTATAAACCCTAAAGTCAGGACCCCAATAACCTGCTTCCTCTAGTGTCACCCTACACGCTTACAATTACCACTCAGTTTAAGTGGATTAACCCACTGACTAGGTTACAGATCTCATAATCTAATCAGTTCACCTCTGAACATTTCTTTTTTAAAAGAACACAATCATTTAATTAAATCTACTTATATATGTGTTTTTCCATAGATTACATAAATAATATGTCAACCAACCCCTGGTATATTATTGTCACTCATACTGATCACATATGAATCTAATTGCAATTAATATGTGTGCATCATTTTCCTTGTAATTATTAAGTTAGGAACAGTAGTTGTTCTCTGCATTCAGTGCATTACAATTAAAATATCATAGAATCTCAAGACTACGGGAACAATAATACTGACATGGCCATTTCACTCAACTAAAGTTTCTACCAAAGGAGTATATCATTCAGCATGACTGACCACCTCAGAAAAGTTCTCTGCAGAAAGTATTGCTCAGACAGTCTGTCAGGAAGCACTCACCCTTGATTGCTATCAACTCTTCAGTGACAACCATTGGGAAAACAAACTGCTACCCTGAACATTCTTTCATTGTCTCACACATGATCTTCTCAGAGACACTACATATTCAAACAATAACAGAGTGTATTTCATTAGATTCCAATAAAAAGGGAAAAATGCATGGGGCCTTGAAAATTATCCTTCTACATTATCAAGTGTGATACCAACATGTTAAGAATTTCCATTTTGACTATGTAATTAATGAAAAACAAATATTCTGCTAACAATATTATGTCTTCTTATTGGAAGAATTTTCCACAGACTAGCTTCTGACTTCACATATTCTGATTTTCTTTCTAAAACACTTCCTATTCCAGGCATCACATTATGATCATTGTTTTGGTTACCTTTTTTGCTGCTGTAAGTAAAGAGCTGACAAGAACAATTTTAGAGGAGGAAAGGTTTATTTAGGGGCTCAAAGTTTCAAAGATCTCAGTCCATAGATAGCTGGCTTAATTCCTTGGGACTTGAGGTAAGGCAGAACATCATGGCAGAAAGGTCTGGTGGAGAGAAATGGCTCAAGACATCACATCGTTGTGAGCCAAGTAGGAGATGTTGAGAGCCACAGCAGAAGGGGCCCCAGCAAACTTTCAGACTACCAGCTGATGATTGGCTCACAGCGGCCCCAGCAACATCTAGCTGATTGGATCCTCTGCGGTGATGCTGATTGGCTCCTCTGCGGTGATGCTCATTAGAGATGCTCATTGACCTGTTTCCCCGCCCTTTCAGACTACCAGCTGATGATTGACTCACAGCGGCCCCAGCAACATCTAGCTGATTGGCTCCTCTGTGGTGATGCTCATTGGGCTGTTTCCCTGCCCTTTCAGGCCACGGAGCTGCTCATTGGGGGACTTTTTTGGCTCCGCCCATGCGACCCAGCCAATCGGCCTCAAGAGCAGGAGGATTGTGGGAGGGGGAGAGTCTGGTGGTTGTGAGAGAGGCTTGTGGGAAGCTGGTGGTGGCAGTTGGGCTCTGAGGGTTTTTTCCTGAGGAGCTGTTTTGTTTGGCGTGTGTGGTTCTAAAAATAAAGTTCGTTTCTTTTGACAAGTGGCTCCTGAATTGTGCCCAGCCAGACTGCGGCATCACATCAGGAAGAGAGAGGGAATAAGATCAGCTCACCAAATATGTACCCCAAAGACATATTCCCAATGGTTCACCTCTGCTAGCCACAACCTACTGGCCTGCAATTGCCACTCAGTTAAACCCTGTTGGGATTAATTCACTGGATTAAGGCTCTTCTAACCCTGTCATTTCACTTCTAAACCTTCTTGCATGGTCTCACACATGAGCTTTGGGGGGGCACCTAGTATCTAAATTATAACAGTCATGCTATAATGCCACATTATAGCTTTGCCATAGTGGGTGGTGGGAATGTTCCTAGAAGCCATTTTTACACTGGAGATGCTAAAATCCTAAATATCAACAGAAGTAGCTATGAACTTTATTCATCAAACCAAATATCTTTTCCAAACTCAATAATCCTTTTGTCAGTATCCCAAAGTACCTTTGGCCATTCAAGTGATACCCCATTCAAGGAAAATATAATGAAGAAGCTGGAGTGGAAATACCAATAGTCTTCAACATTCGTAGTTAAAATGTTATCTTTTCAAATCTTGTAAAACCATATGACAATATGAAGTCATTTTTAGGCATCCTCCTGGTGCTTGGAGGGGGCTTGTCTAAGAGTTTCTGAAGCTTAAAATTTACTAGCATCATAGATTATGCCTTTGATTATTGCTATAATAACTTTGAATGGTAGTTAGCTTTTTATTTTTTTTCCACTAGATTATTAACTCCATGATCTGTTCACCTTGATATATTCAAGGGCCTCAAAGAGGAACGTGAAAGTAAAAGGAGCTTAAAAAATTATGAGATTTAATATTAATGAATAATAAAATTCTTGTAAGAAAAGAAGATAGCATAAGATACCCCCCAAAAATTGGGCAATAATTTTATATCCATGTTATCTCAAGACAAGTGCATGGATAACTTTTAAAAGGTTAATTTCTCGTTACTTTATTAAAAATCCAGTGGATTAATTGAATGCAGATCCTGAAGCAGGCTTCTGCTGTAGTAATTTGCTAAACAGAATGGAAATGTATATTATAAGGTATTAATTGTATATTCAACTGCTGCAATGACTGATAACATAGCAGACAGAGAGTACATGTTTGACAAATGAGAGAATAAAACTAAGATACAATTAATCTTTTGGTGTACTTGATTTATTTGGATGGAGATTAATAATTATGCCTTCATAAATAAGCTCATTTATGAAACAAGTTTAGAGTTTCTGGCCTTTAAAACTATCAAAGGTATGGTGATGCCATATTTTGTGCCATATGGTAATTTTCTTATTCCTTTTCACAAATGTCTATATGACTACTCCCTTTTTTGAGCCCCTCAAAAAATTTCCACCTTAGCTCTAGTATTGTTTTATTATAATTTATTTATTATCACTAAATACATGGTCTAAAGTAGAATTTCAGCTCTTTTGGATTTGAAAACATTGGGTTTTCTTTTCTCTCTATCTCTCTCTCTCCCTCTCCCTCTCACTCTCCCTCTCCCCCAGTGCCCAAATCTGTATCTCTATGTTGCCTAGCATTCTGCTTGAAATAAATGAGATGCTCAGTTGCTTAAGGAGTACGAGCATGCAAATATGCACATTCATCTAGATAATGCAAAAGTGATCTGGCTCACCTTTTCTCAATTTGATGTTGATCAGGTAATGTTCACTCTGTGACACAGACAGGTGTTTTTAGGTATTTGATGTATAAACAATCTTAGTCCAACCTTAATTATGCTTTTGGTAAGCCAATGACATTCTTTTAGGCATGTAACCATTGTTCATTCCTTCTTTTCAGTTTCATTACTTCTTAGCATTGCCAACTCATAAAGAACCTGCTTTGTTTCATGCATCAGTGTAGAATATTCATGGACCAGTTAGATTGTAATCTTACTAGGAAGGTGTTTATTTTACAAGACATTTATTTTATATTCCTAAACATATGTATATTTATGTGTACATATACATATATATTCATAAGAATATACATATATAGTTTAAAATATTGATGATCCATACTATATCTTAAATTAATATCTTAAACTACATCTATTATCATGGGGAAATATTTCTCAGCATTAAAGTCATATTTATTAGTACACAGTTCTAATTAGTTTTCAGTCTCATGGCACATAACCATCACCTGTAATAATTATTATACAAGTTACATGTGGTCCCAAGTGAATATAATCAGTCATCCAGAAATAAAGTAAAATCCCCCAAAGATTTGTCAGACCCAAGGCATTTGTAAAGCATACTGTACTACCAGCATTTAATGAAAGAATTTTTTAAAACACAGTGGACATACTCTTAAAATCACCTTTTGATCTATATTTTACCCTCCCATCAAATTATTTGATCTTATTGAATAACGTGGAATTTCGAAATATCCTCCGTTGTCACTGGCAAACCTGTGTATGTAAAAATTATCCCCAGAATCTGTTCTCTAATCAAAATATTTCCACACCTGAATCTGTGGCACCTTGCCTTTGATTACCAGACTATATTTAGGCCCTTCAGTGAGGCAATAAGTATGATATAAAATGACACTGTAGCTTCATATTCTTGAATTTGATAATTATTTTATGCTTGGCTTTCAATATTCACTTTCAACATTTTTACACTTCCTCCTATCTTTTCCTATTTGGACTTAGTAACTTTGCTCCAGGCTGTCTCCTTTTAATGAAATATTCATCTTCATTGAGCACTTTTACCAGGAAATTTTGTCTCTTTCTTCTCTCCTCTACTGCCACCTCCACACTCCTTTAAACTCTCATCTCAAATTCTGTCTTGTACATTATGAAGCTGTGATTCTAGCTGCTATACTCTAATTCAGCTCCATGAGAAATGGCTGGTAGATAGGAATCAGATGTTTTCTCTTGACTTTGAAGGAAATCTTTGAATGTAAGATTTTTAAACTTAAAAAAGCTCTAACTTAAAAATATCTGTCATTTGAGAATTCTTTTATTGAATGATGCCAAAAATGTAAGTACATTTTAACTTTTAAATAATAATAGTCTCAATCCTCTCTGCAAGGGAAATCATATAAGATGGTAAGGACACACTTGCATCAGAACTAAACAACTGTGAAAACACTAAGAGAGGCTATTCCATCACCTAGGCACACTGGGCCTCTGTTTCCTTGGTTATAAAATGGCACATTAGCCATTGTCTTGGCTATTTCAGTGAGATGCTGAGAATGAAAGTGCTTGGAAAAGCAAAACATGTTACCCAGCTATGAGGGATGATGACTATGCATTTGGACTACATTTCTAGGATGAAATGACAAGGGAGTACATTGGCAATAATATATTGAAGGTTGGCATCTGAGATCAGAGAGCTGAAATAAATAAGATCTTAAGCTTCTTTAGCATGGCAAGTTATGGAAAATGATGAATGTTTTCAAGACAATTGAATTTGGAAGAGGACCAAAGCAATGATTGGAAAATGTGGTTCTGAGTTGCTGAGACATTGAAATAGAAGGATCAACAAAATATCTAATATAATATATACTCCTGTGATTTAGAAAGATGATAAGCTTGTCTATGTATTAATATTCACACTTAGATTTACTAAGCAAAGCATTCCTTGGCTACTTCTTGTCTCTGCAACAAAAGTAGTATCTGGATATGAGTAGGTAAAGATTGCATTCCCCTAGACAACTTGTAAAGGGCCTCTGTCATCTATAATTGATTTTTAGGAATTATGAACATAAAGAAAATTGAATAACTAAAAATATATATTCAGTGATGAGTACTAAGGAGAAAATGAAGCAAGAAGGAGTTGTAGGATATGTCTAGGTTTAGGAATTGTACTTTTTGGAAGGACTCACTGAGAAGATGACATCTGAGTTCAGACCCACAAGATCTATGAATGAGTCATGTCTCATTCCTTCCTTACCAACTCCACTGATACTATGTCAAAGAGGAGGTAAATGAAGCAGCAGCAGTAGTTACCATTATCCATACAGTGTTACAAACAAATAAAAATAATTTTGTTTCTTTTCTTCAGTATATCCTTTTTTAATGTTACTAAGAGCAAGATACTATCATTACATTATATCTGCAATAAGTAGAATCAACTTTTACACAGATTTTTAAAACGTGTCATGGAGCTGTAAGAAAGCATATAATAACCTTTATTTGATTTGAACTTAAAATTTTATCAGCATATAATGTATCCTTTGCTCTTTTAGTGACTGACATGTTAAAAGGGAAGTTTGGAATGTCATTCAACTTACATATGTTTTAAGAAGTTCTGGAATGCTATTCTAATGGATTACCCCAAAAGAGTAGGGATGCACTTAAATTACACCACAAACCTAGTTACTATACAATACTGACCAGATACATAAGTTAGTGATTTCTGTTTTGCATCACTCCTGTGTTTAGATTGGATATGGATTCATGTTCTCATTATTATATGACTATATAAATACAAGTGTATAATTATGTGAGTGAATACAAACAAGTATACAATTATGTGACTGAATACAATTATACAACCACAGTATAATTATGCAACTATTATGCAATTATACCACTACTAACAAATACTATTTTCATGAAGCTACCTCATAGATTGAGTTGCTGAGAATTAATATTTATTTCAAAGCTCCATGTATTCCTTATTTTATTTGTATTTGTATTATTTCTAAATTTGCCTTGTATATGGGGAAAGAAGGGATGGAGAAAGGAGGGAAAGAGAGTAATAAGCATGGTAAAATGCTGACATTTGGGAAATCTACATGAAAAGCATATGAGAATTCTTTATATTATTTGTTGTAATTTTTGGTAGATACGATATTATATTTGAAACAAAAAGTTTAAAGAATGACTTTATTTTGCCCTTACCTTTTATATTAAGATATAGTTTGATATGGATTCATGGTTCCTCTTCCTTAGGAAGGATAAATATTGCTGTATTGCCTTCTAGTATTCATTGAGGCTAGTCCAGTATGTTTCTTTATGAGTAAACTTTTAATTCTATATCCATTTTATTATTTACTTCTTGAATACTCATTTATATCTTCTTTATTTATTCTTTGAGCTTGTTCTATATTTTTGATACTATTGTAGGCATTTTAAGTGCATATATGAGCAAAACAAAGACTTTTGTATTGTGGAGTTCATGTTCTACCAGGGTGGAGTGGTGGTGGCACAGACGATAAAAATCATAAATAAATGAAAATTATATAGAATGTTAGAAAATGAGTGCTGTAGAAATAAAAAAATAGAGAGGTTAGGGTGATGAGTACAGGAGTAGGAGGGAATAGTGATTTTAAATATGATAGTCCCAGTAGGCATCATAGAGAATATGAAAATTGAACAAAGTGTTGTAAAAAATGAAGGAATTAGCTGCATGGATATTTATGGGAATACCATTCCATGCAGCGAGACTGACCAGTCTTAAAAGTCCCAAAGGAGCCTACCATATGTGATTAGGAAAATCTGAGAATATGGTCAGGCTGGAGTGAAGTAGATGATAAAGAGAGCAATAGAGTGTAGATGATGAAGTCAGAGAAAGAATGGAGGTCAGATAGTCTGGCTTGTTGGTCATTTTAATGACTTTGGTTTTTATTTTCAGTGAAAGGGATATTCATTACAGGGAGTTGAATAGAGAATTACCATTATTTTCCATAACTTCAAAGGATCATTCTGGAGAATAATTCACAGAGGCCAATGATAAGGGCATAGAGACTGAGGCTGAATCCACTGCAGAATCCAGACTTGAAAATAAGGTGGGTCAGGCTAGGCTGTGTGCAATAGAAATGGTAAGAAGTATCAGAATTCTCAATATATTTTTAATTTAAATCCAAAATGTGAAATCTTAGCTTTGGCATGTAAAAGAAAGTCAGAAATCAAGAATGTTTTCAGGTTTTTGTTTTCCACTTATTCTTTCCATTGTCCACTTATTCTTAATGGAAAGAATAAGTGGACATCAGTTAAAGACTATAAGCTGAGCAAATTTGAAGGTGGAGAAGATCTGGCATTCAGGTATTTTCTATCATATTTTCACACATAAATATTAAATACAGATGGATATTACCAGTGAAATTACTGTTGAAGGATGATAAGAAGTGAAGTGTCTGAAGCCAGTTTAATTTCCTTCTTGATTCCCTATTTTCATCTCTGGATGTTTGAATCTTATCTTTAATGTATGATTCTGAAATTTCACAGTAATAAGTGAATTAATGAATTTATTAATTTGCCTTTGTAATCAATTAGCAGAGCAAATTATGAAGCAAATTCCCACATAACTCCAAGTCCTAAACCTGTCAATGATGCTATAGGGTCCGCTTTTTAGGATAAACAGCAGAAGTGAATGGATTAGATACTTAGGGATATCTTTCACTAAAGGTCCTTGTAATATATGAGAAATTATACCATGATCAACATTTGAATCATTGGAAAGATTTCTAATTACTCTTACTGTAGAGCAATGCAACTACCATGATATAGTGTTTCATTTCACAGAAGCCATTGAACCATATCAGTTTTTTTTTCTGTTTTGTGTCTCATTTTATTGGATGATATTTTTAAATTTTAATTTGTTATTTATGATAGCAGAATGCATTGCAATTCATATTACATGTATATAGCACAATTTTTCATATCTCTGGTTATACACAAGTAGAATCACACCATTCGTGTATTCATACACGTACTTAGGGTAATGATGTCCATCTCATTCCATCATCTTTCCTACCCCCATGACCCTTCCCTTACCCTCCCTTACCTTTGCCCTATCTAGAGGTCCTCCATTCCTCCCATGCTCACCCACTCTTAACCCCATTATGAATCAGCATCCTTAGAGAAAACATTCAGCATTTAGTTTTTTTGGGATTGGCTAAATTCACTTAGCCTTATATTCTTCAACTACATCTATTTACCCACAAATGCCATGATTTTATTCTCTTTCAATGCTGAATAATATTCTATTGTGTATATATACTGCATTTTCTTTATCCATTCATGTACTGAGAGGCATCTATGTTGGTTCCATAGTTTAGCTGTTGTGAATCGTGCTGCTATAAACATTGATGTGGCTGTGTCCCTAGGGTATGCTGTTTTTAAGTCCTTTGGTTACAGACCAAGGAGTGGGATAGCTGGGTCAAATGGTGATTCCATTCACAGTATTCCAATGACTCTCCATACTGCTTTCCCTATTGGCTGCACCAATTTGCAGTTCCACCAGCAATGTATGAGTGTGCCTCTTTCCCACATCCTTGTCAATACTTATTGTTGTTTGTATTCTTAACAGCTGCCATTCTGACTGGCCTGAGATGAAATATTAGAGTAGTTTTGATTTGCATTTCTCTAATTGCTAGAGATGTTGAACATTTTTTCATATATTTTTGGTAGATTGTATATCTTCTTCTGAGAAGCATCTGTTCAGTTTTTTGGCCCATTTATTGATTGGATTATTTGGGTTTTTTTTGTGTTAAGATTTTTGAGTTCTTTATATATCCTAGAGATTAGTACATTATCTGATGTGTAATCAATGTTAAAATAAAAATAAAAAGCTACTCCAACACCTGGAGAATAAATAATATGTTACTGAATAAATAATGGGTTGTAAAATACATCAAGGAGGAGATTTAAAAATTCTTAGAGGTAAATGAGAACACTGATACAACATATGGAAATCTCTGAGGCACTATGAAGGCAGTATTAAGAAGAAAGTTCATTGCATGGAGTTCATGCCTTAAAAAAAGAAAAAGTCAACAAATAAATGACCTAAAATTACATCTCAAAGCTTTAGAAAAAGAAGAACAAATCAGCACCAAAAGCAGTAGAACTCAGGAAATAATTAAAATCAGAGCTGAAATTATGAAATTGAAACAAAAGAAACAATTGAAAAAATTGACAAAACAAAAAGTTGGTTCCTTGAAAATAAATAAAATTGATAAACCCTTAGCTATACTAATGAAGAGGAGAGAGAAAACTCAAATTACTAACATCCATGATGAAAAAGTAAATACGACAACAGACACTACAGAAATACAGAAGATAATTAGAAATTATTTTGAAAATTTGTACTCCAATAAAATAGAAAATATCAAAGACATCCAAAAATTTCTAGAGTCATATGATTTGCCCAAATTGAATCAGGATGATATACACAATTTAAACAGGTCAATTTCAAGCAATGAAATAGAAGATGCCATCAGAAGCCTACCAACCAAGAAAAGCCCCAGACCAGATGGACACACAGCTGAGTTTTACAAGACATTTAAAGAAGAATTAATACCAATGCTCTTCAAATTATTTTGAGATATATAAAAAGAGTGAGCACTTACAAATTCATTCTATGAGGCCAATATCACCCTGATTCCAAAACCAGGCAAAGACACATCAAAGAAAGAAAACTTCAGACCAATATCTCTAATGAACATAGACTCAAAAATTCTCAATAAAATTCTGGTAAATTGAATACAAATACATATCGAAAGATAGTTCACCATGATCAAGTGGGTTCATCTCAGGGATACAAGGTTGGTTTAACATACAGAAATAAGTAAATGTAATTCATCACATCAATAGACTTAAAGATAAGAATCATATGATCATCTCAATAGACACAGAAAAAGCATTTGACAAAATACAGCACCTCTTCATGTTCAAAACACTAGAAAATCTAGGGATAATAGGAACATATTTCAACATTGTAAAAGCTATCTATGCTAAGCCCCAGGCCAACATCATTCTTAAGGGAGAAAAATTGAAAGCACTCCCTCTAAAAACTGGAACAAGGCAGGGATGCCTTCTTTTTGCACTTCTATTTAACATAGTTCTTCTGTCTAATTGCACTAGCCAGAGCAATTAGACAGATGAAAAAAATTAAAGAGATATGGATAGGAAAATAAGAATTCAAATTTGCATTATTTGCCAACAATATGATTCTAAACCTAAAGACCCAAAAAATTCCACCAGAAAACTTCTAGAACTAATAAATGAATTCAGCAAGGCAGCAGAATATAAAATCAACACCCATAACTCAAAAGAGATTTCTGTATATCAGTGACAAGTCCTCTGAAAGAGAAACAAGAAAAACTACCCCACTTATAATAGACTAAAAAAAAAAATACTTGGGAATCAACTTAATGAAAGAGGTGAAAGACCTCTACTACAAAAACTACAGAATGCTAAAGAAAGGAATTAAATAAGACCTTAGAAAATGGAAAGATCTGCCTTGTTCTTGGATAGGCAGAATTAATATAGTCAAAATGAACATACTATCAAAAGCACTATAGATATCTAATGCAATTCCAGTCAAAATCCCAATGACATTCCTCATAGAAATAGAAAAAGCAGTCATGAAATTCATCTGGAAGAATAAGAAACTCAGAATAGCTAAAGAAATTCTTAGCAAGAAGAGTGAAGCAGGTGGCATCACTATACCAGATCTTAAACTATACTAAACAAAGCTATTGTAACAAAAATGGCATGGTATTGGAATCAAAATAAACTTGTAGACCAGTGATACAGAATAGCGGACACAGAAACAAACCCACATAATTACAGTTATCTTATATTAGACAAAGTCACCAAAAACATACATTCGAGAAAAAATATCCTCTTCAACAAATGGTGCTGGAAAAACTGTAAATCCATATGCAACAAAATGAAATTAAACCCCATCTCTCACCATGCACAAAACTCAACTCAAAGGGATCAAGAACCTACTGATTAAACCAGAGACCCCGTGCCTAATAGAAAAAACGTAGGCTCAAATTTCCATTATGTCGCATTAGGCCCCACTTTCCTTAATAAGACTCCTATAGTGCAAGAATTAAAATCAAGAATCAATAAATGGCATTGATTCAAACTAAAAAGCTTCTTCTCAGCAAAAGAAACAATCAGTGAGGTGCATTGAGAGTCTACATTTTGGGCACAATTTTTTACCATATCTTTTATTTGATAGCTGTTACATAAATAGTGCATGAGAGATCTCCTGACACATACACATTTGTTCCTCATCATTGGCATATATAATATTAAGCTGTCTTTTTATTTATTGTGACATCTAAGCACTTTTAATTTTAATAAAATTAATAGATATTTATTTTGCTGCCAAAGATGAGGATACCAATAGCAATCTGATTATGATTATCATCTCTTTCCTCTGGTCTTGTCACAACTTTATTACCTACCCCATTGTGGTTGCTCATTCATTTCACAGCTAAGATCACTGGCACACACAATTTTTTAAAAACCGCAGGTGTTGATTTCCTATTGTTGCCCCATTGCATAAACACTACCCTAGTATATCATAGTGAATGAATATTTCACTAGAGCAGTTGCTGATGCTTAAAATATAAATGATATATGCACATCACTTTGCTATTCCTTTCCTTGTATGAACTTTCACTAGTAGCCAATGATAACTGAATATTTAACACCCCAAAGCATTGAGGTACATCTACTTTACTTCTAAATAATTTATAACTAAAAGTTGACATCTGAAAGAAACCCTTAGGTCTCAGAAGAAATAATAGTGTGGGTATACTTCTGTTGGCATCCATGTTGGATATGAGAAATACATACAGTTTTCAGTAAATCATCTAGGTTCATAAGAATATGAAGCTGGAAGCCACTTCAGAATATGTGAAAGTGAAAAAGGTGCTAATATTTTAGGAACATTCAGTATGTATCTGATACCATGTAAGGAAATTTATGTATATTATTTCATCAAAATTTCATAGAAATGCTAGGAATGCAATAATATTTTCAAGATGAGGACACTGAATCTATAAAATGGTTAAGATATTGATGTAAGTACAACAGTAAGAAAGTGGGAGATTTGACATATGCCTGTAATCTCAGTAAGTTGAGAGGCCAAGGCAGGAGGATCACAAGTTTGAGACCAGCCTGGGCAACTTAGTGAGACCCGGTCTCAAAATAAAAAAGGCTGGGATGTGACTCTGGTAGGTACTGGGTTCAATCCCTAGTACCACAAAAGAAGAAAAAAGGTAGGAGATCTGAGATTCAATTATAGTTTGTCTTCCATATCATTCTGCCTCTCAATTTTTTAATTTTATAACTGAGGAAGATATTTAGGGATATAATGAGTTATTCAAAGTCAGCCAGGTGGTTTATGGGAGAGCTGGAGTTAGAATCCTTGTTCTCTCTGGACTCTCTCTCCCTCAGGCAGAAATATCTTCAACATTAATCTTTCTTCCTATAAAAATCTGTAATTCACAATACTCAGTATTTGACCTTGGTTGAAAACTTGATTTTTCTCCTGGAAAAAATGGTACTGGATTCCAAAAACTAAGTAACTAAAATTATTAGACAGCTCAACTCTGCTAATAAGCTCTTTATGTTGGTTTGGGCCTGTTACACTTCTATTTGACTCTGAAGTCTTGCCTCAGCTTTGAAAGGACCTCCATCACACTGAACCCTTTATTTAGAAAACAAAGGGCGAGAGAGCAGCTTAATAATTGATACAGTGCCATAAAAGACAAGACCACTGGTAACTTATGATCATAGTAGAAACATTTTGGTAAAATATTCCCAACTTTAAGCAGAGAATATATTCATTCAGCCCAAAATTATCTGTTGAATATCAACTACATGTCAGATATTGTTTATGTCTGAGAATATACAATTGAATAAAAGAAGCTCAATAACTAGTCATAGTGGAAAACACAATAAATAAGCAAATACAGTTTAGAATTCTATTCCTGAAAAATGAAAAATTAGCATAGGCTTTTAGTTTCCTCCCTCAAAGCCAACTCTGGATGGAAATCCAAGAATTATAAAAGAATCTGACTGGGCATGATGGTGTATATCCATAATCCTAGTGATTTAGAAGGCTGAGGCAGGAGGATCACAAGTATGAAGCCAGCCCCAGCTATTTAGTGAGACCCTAAGCATGGTATAGCGCTTACCTGTCTCAAAAAAAAGCGGGGGTGGGGGGCGGGTCGGGGTCCTGAAGAATTTGCTTAATGGTTAACAATCCTGGTAAGGGAAAAAAAAAAAAAAAGATCTATGGGTAAACGGAGGCTTGTTTGAACTGTTGAGGGTAGGGTGATGGTTACCAGCAAGCATGTGAGAGGTTAAATCAGGGAAAGAAAGCAGTCTGATATTTGCTGTTGATTTTCCTCTGCTTTTGCCTTGGGACACCCAATGCCCCACTGGTTACCATGGGAATTGGCAGCTATACTTCAGACTTCTGGTGCCCACATCTGTGGTGTGGGACTTGATTAATCTTGGACTGTGCTTATATACCCACAGCAAGAATGAAGCCCATAGACAAAGATAATAAAATTTAGGAGCATACCCACTTCAAAAGAAAAATGGTAACAAATACAGATTACAGGGGTGTTAGGACAATAATTTCAGATAAACCTAAAAGCTCAATTGTAAAAAGGAAAGAGGTTAGAATTATAAGATAAGAAAATAATTATAGCTGGGGATGTGGCTCAAGCGGTAGCGCGCTTGCCTGGCATGTGTGCGGCCCGGGTTCGATCCTCAGCACCACATACAGACAAAGATGTTGTGTCCGCCAAATACTAAAAAAAATAAATAAATATTAAAATTCTCTCTCTCTCTCTCTCTCCCTCTTTCTCACTCTCTCTCACTCTTTCTTAAAAAAAAAGAAAATAATTATAAAAAGCCAACTATTTGGCATTATAAATGAACTATTTGGAATGGATGCAACATGTAGAATTAATAACAGAATGAATACATCTGAAAAAAGTGGATTAGAGGAATTTTTCTAGGAAGAAGCAGGAAATACTTATATGTACATCATATATATACATGTTGTATATGTTTTATACATATATTTGCACATATATATAAAATGTATGTGTGCTTGTGTTTATGTATGCGTATGTTCATGTGTTTAAAGAGATGGAAAATAGAACTTGAATGCTAACATTGGGATGATAGGAGTTTCAGAAAATTTAAAAAGTTAAGGTGATTTTTGAGGAAGTAATAAAGGTAGGGTCTGAAAAAAAATTACAAAAAGTGACTAGCCTAAGAAAGACAGGTATGAATTATCAAACTGAAAAGATGAATATCCTCAGAAGACACATTATAGAAAAAAATTAAGAATGTAAAAGACAAAAAGTTTTCTTTATAAAAAATTCCACAGTGAAAAAGCAGATCACATTCATAGGAACAAAAATCAAGTTAACATGAGATTTTCAATAGCAACACTGACTGTAGGAAGATGAAGCTTTAACATTTTTGAAGTTTTGAAGGAAAAGAACTTTGAGCTGAGGATGAAGTTAAAAACAGAGGCCTGGGGCTCAGGTTGCAGCTCATCTGTGGAGCGCTCACCTGGCACGTGCAAGGCGCTGGGTTCGATCCTCAGCACCACATAAATAAAATAAATAAATAAAATAAAGGTATTGTGTCTAACTACAACTAAAAAAAATAAAAAAATTAAAAAGAAAAAAAAACATTTCTATTCCTATCATAGGGGCTGAAATATGTGTGGCATGCTCTCTGGGTATGCTCTCTGGGACAGAGGCAGGTGGTCTAGTCTAATATCCACATAAATATGCTGATAACTGACCTTCTTATAAATGAACATATAATTGATATTTTCTAGGAGCAGAATCCTTATATATAGAATGTTCTTTTCAGGATGTCTCTGGGTTAGGATTGCTAATGGTAAACAAATCTATTATGTATGCATTTGTGAGACATGACTCTGTAGGAAATGCCATGTAAGCTTACAACTATCTGCTGTAAAAAACAAAACAAAAGAAACAACCCAAAAATATCATCGATGTTTTGGAAACCTAAACCTGTGGGAAATAACTCCCAAGCCTTAGTTAGAAACCTCATCCATTAATCTGTTCAGACACCATGTTCAGTGCATGAAGAATGGATTTATGGAGCTGTATGGGATGCACCAGATTTCTGATTCACTTGTGCCTCTTGATTTCTTGTATCCTTGAAATCATTAGCAAAACTTGATACTGGATAATATCTTATAGTCATGTGAATCTGATATGACAATCTTATTTTCTATATTAACATGGAACTTATAATTTTAT
This sequence comes from Callospermophilus lateralis, assembly GCF_048772815.1. NCBI lineage: Eukaryota > Metazoa > Chordata > Mammalia > Rodentia > Sciuridae > Callospermophilus > Callospermophilus lateralis. Next base: position 139,681,297 of record NC_135306.1, read on the forward strand.
ATCTGGTCAAATCACCTGAAGGCATAAAAAGTAATGTCTTTAATGTGATAAAGTCCATGTTATACGCCCCTCACATGTGTATACATGTGCCTAAATGAGAAATGTTAGAAGAAATATAAGGATGATCACTGTCATCAGTTCTGGTTAGTAATATATGGGTGGTCCTAGCAAATGTTATAAAATAAGAAAAGAAGCTAAAGGTCTAAGAATTTTAGAAAAGAAGAAATAAAAACATTTTTGATAAATAATATGACTAGCTACTGTTAATATCCACCCCCCAAATTTATAAACAAATTAGTAGAAATAGTAGAGTGTATCAGGAGTTGCTTATAAAATCATTAAAGAAAAATCAATTCCTCATGTAAATATTAATAGTAAATAACCAGAAAAAAGATTACATTTATTATATATCACAAAATCAAATATCTAATTAAAAAATCAATAAAAAGTGTAGGAAAACATATATAAAATTATAAAACTTTACTAAGAAGCATCAATAAGACCTAAAGAAGTAAATATAATATTCATGAATAGGAATATTTAATATTATAAAAAATGTCTTTTTCTTGCAAAGTGACCTGTACGAACAATGGCATTTATAAAAATCTTAACATAATTTTTTTTGAAGCTTGATAAACCTGATTGAAAATTTTTATGCAAGTACATATGTGAAGGATGGCCAAGATACTTATAATGAAGAGTAAAGATGTATGACCCACCACCAGCCACCAAGAATTATTATAAAGTTACAGTAAGAGAGTGCAATATTGTCCCTGGTATTAACAAATTGATCAAGTACGAATAATCACCTAAAAGTAGACTTATATATGTGAACCTTTGGTATATAAACATCATAGTATGATAAATAAATGAAAAATGAAGAGCTATTTAATAACCTGGCCATACATATAGAAAAATAAATTTGTATCCTCATCTTCCACTAAGTGCAAAATCAATTTAAGATAAATAAAGGACTTAAATATCAGAAGCAAGCCTTTAAAGCTTTGGTAAAAAGTATATTCAAACATTACTTTAACATTGGAGTTAGGGAATGACTTCATAAAATACCATAAAAGTTAACCATAAGGAAAAAGTGGTAAATCTGAATTTAAACAAAAGAACTTTTTTTCATGAAATCATTTTAAGACAGTGAAAACTAAGATATATACAGTGAGATGTTCACAGTACTATTGCACATCATCAACATAAGGTTTCTGTTCATAAGTACATAATGAACAAAATAACAATAAATGCCAAGTAACCCCAAAAGAAAAACAATTAGGATTTTCACAGATGAGGAAACATATGTGACCAATAGCTGTATGAGGAAATGTTCAACTTCATTAGTAATCAGGCAAAAGCAAATTAAAACTGGGATGAAATTCAATTTTATATTCATTTAGATGGGAAAGGATTTTAAAAATATCACTTGGAGAAATGTGCAGTAGCAAGATTTCTTATACTGTGGTGGAAATGTGAGTTGACATAGCAAATTAACTTGACATTGTCTTAAAAATGAACATTTTCATATCTTCTGAGCCAGCAATTTCTAGTCCTGGGTATGGACACTAGAAGAAGTATCTTGCAAATTTTGTGTAGGAGAAATGGACAAGAATTCATAGCATTTGTATGATAGTAAAAGCCTGGAAATTATTTAAATGTTCATTTACAGAAGAATGGGTTGTGTTGTGTCCATGCAAAAGAACATTTTATAGTATTCAAAATGTTGAAAATACAGCTACATGCAAAAATATGAATCAACTTTAGCAATGTAATATTGAGTGAAAAGGGAAATTCCAGAAGATTATATAAACAGGATAGATTTTTATAAAATTAAAGACATTAAAATCTAAATAATATACTTTTATCAGAATATTTATAGATCTAACAAAATTTTATAAATAAGCATGTATATATGTATACATACTTCTGTGTATACATTTAAGTATATCCTTATGTGTATGTGTGTGTATATGCATGCATATGCGTTGGTGGGTGTGGTGCTGTGTAATTCCTGTGATTTAAGAGACTGAGGCAAGAGAAACCTAAGTTTAAGGCCAGCCTCAGAAATTTAGTCATTGCTGTCTTGAAATAAGAAGGACTGGAGATAAAGATCAGTGGCATAGTGCCCCTGGGTTCAGTTCCCAGTGTGTGTGTGTGTGTGTGTGTGTGTGTGTGTGTGTATAAACACAAATAAAATATATAAGCATGCATTTATCCACATACATATGTAAAGCTAAGAAAACCCACCATATAATTCAGGATGGTAGAATAGTTGTTTTCAGGGGATAAAATTTTGAATAGCCCCAATGATAAATGTAAATTATTGTGATTTTCTAATTTCTATTTTAAATGGTGGTTTCCCTTATATTACAAAAGGGAAAAGAAAGGAGAAAGGAAAGAATGAAAAAAGATTATGCAAAGATAAATGATGAGAGTGTGTCATGTACCAGAGATTATAATGAATTTTATTTGGGGTATTTAAATCACACATGTACTCACAATTCTAAAATAATGGTGGTATTCTATGATGTGAATACATTGTTATGACAACATAGGAGAATTGCCTTTAATCCACATAGAGAAAGTAAAGAATCTGGAAATACTTCCCAAAGAAGATGTTCTATGTAACTGCTTAAAGTTTTATGTATTGTGTTAGATTTTTCTCAGTGTAGCAAGAGGCCTGAGATACACGTGTAAAAGAAGAAAAAGTTTATTTGGGCCCATGTTTTCAAGACATTTCTATTCATCGTTGCTTAACATTGCTGCCTTTGGGTCTGTGGTAAAGCAATACTCATGGCAGGGAACACATGGAAAATGAATCATGTTCAGTTCTTGAATTGGGAAGAAAAGAGAGAGAAAGAAGGGTCCTGGGTCCTGATAGCTCCTTCCAGGACATGTACCCAGTTACCTAACATACTTCCACTATCCCCACCTTCTAAAGGTTCTACTGCCTCCCAATAGTGCCACATACTATTGACCAAGCCTTCAACACATGGCTTTGGGGCTACATTTAAGATCCAAATTATAAAATGTGTGTTGATTTATTAATCCTCACAATAGTAGATACTGTTATTAGACATATGTTAACAGGTACAGATAATTTAAGTAACAATGTCACAAAACTAACAAATGGCAGAATGAAGTTTATACTTTGTCAGTCTGACCTTCTTAATCTCCTTGTTACACTGCTTAGTTTTTTTTACTCATGACCTAGTGGAGTTTGGAAATTTAATCTATATGAATAATTGCTTGTTATCATGTGTGTAGAAAAGTGTCCTCCACAATAACCTGACTCAGGCTAGATGTCATAGTCAGGGATTACAGGATGAGAAATAGCCTCACTGTTCTTGTGTCTTGATTCGATCAGACCTTGGCAACACTATGAATTTCAGTCTTCATGGCCAGAAACTTTGATGTACACTACTGGGTATATTAGCAGCATGGGTACCACTGTGGTTTCAGAATTTTTCTTTAGTCCTATCTCATTTTCTTACAGTTAACCTTAGATAATGTAATATTTTGTTTTATTATGTATTATATTAGAAAGTTCATGGAAATACTTATTTCTACTCTAAAAACTTTTTTTTTAAATTTCACACCTATCTATATAATAATCTATCAGATTATTGGCCTTAGCTACTTAATTAGAGGTCTGACTTACTTAGCATCATTCTTGCCCTTTCTTAATAGTAAAAGATTTTCTCTGAGTATGGATTATGAATTTCAAATACCACTTCCTCTAAGAAACATTACATAATTTTCCATGAGGTCATGATCTTTGTGTAGATTTCTTCGAAGACAAGTGGTTAGTACTATGGTATGTTGTTTATGTGTTAATATATTCTACCTCTGAGAAGAAAACTATAAAATCTTTAGGGGCAGGATCTATGTACACTCATTCATTCATTTCTTCATTCACTAATTCTATGAGCTCTTAGTGAACACATAATTTGAGTTCAGACCTTGTTGTAGGTCTGGTAAACAAATTAATAAAGAAAGGGTAACATTGTTAAGGACTTCCAACTTTTATGAGGAGGACAAAAATTAACATGAAGTACGATGAGCACAGTGATAGCACTATGAGAATAACTGATAGGAAGTCAGAGGGGATTCTTCCCAGAGGAAGCAGCAGGAATGATTTGTCTTTTCAGGCCAAGAACAGGCTGAGAAGGTAAATGTCTTACTTTGCTTCATGATATTTCCCACATACATAATAGATACTCAAAATTTTGTTAAATTGAGTTTTAATTCACTAATTTAGTTTTAATTCATTTGTTCAATAAATATTTTTAAGTCTGTCATGTGCCAAGCACTTTACCCAATACATCAATAAATAAAAGGCTTAGTCCTTGAGCTTTAGTGGCTTACAAACTGATAGATTATTTTAGATTATCAATGGCTTCCTAAATGGACTCAAATTTAGTGAGATAATGACATAGTTTTGGGCTGATATCAGAGATCTTCTCCATAATGTTTCCTATTAATTGTTTCTTCAGCTATTAGTAGTACTCAGATTATCCTCCAAAGATACAAAACCAAACCAAACAATTAAAAACAGAAAAAGCAAAGCTCCCACTTATTTCAGCCTGTCTTTAAAATGGTAAGCATCCATGCTCTACCTCTCTCTTTCTCTCTTTTTTCTTTTCTTTTCTTTCTTTTTTTTTTAAGTGCTGGGGATTGAATCCAGAATCTTGCACTTGTTGGATACACACTCCAATACTGATGAGAAATAGCCTCACTGAGCTACATCCCGAGCCCTTTTTATTTTACTATGAGATAGGGTCTCACTAAATTGCTCTGTCTTGCCTCAAACTTCCAATCCTTCTGTTCCACCTCCTGAGTAGCTGGGATTACAGGCATGTGCCACCACACCTGAGTATTTTTCTATTAATTAGCACCAGAAATTTTATTTAATTTCCCTTCTTTTTTTGCCCTTCATAAAATAATGTGTAGTTCTAAGAATTGTAAGAACTTATGAAAACTCAATTTATCTTCTTGTCTGTTTAGGGAGAAATAACTGTTCTAGAATTGAATTAAATTCTGTCATTCCCTAGATGACAATGTTTAATCAAGGCATCTTTTTAATTTCTGGGCAGTGTCATTTCATCCAACATGTTAATGTGTGAGATTTTCAAGTCTCTTATGAAGCTTGGCTTCTGTGGACTGTGTGTCTCCACATAAAGCCATGTAGCATGCAGAGAGCTTTCTTTTCTTTTCTTTTTATTTGTTCTAATTAGTTATACATGTGGTAGAATGCATTTATATACTTTGATGTTTCATACATAGATGGGATATAGTTTCTCATTTTTCTGAGTATACATATTGTAGAATCACATTGGTCTTACAGTCACATGCATACATACAGTAATAATGTCTGTTTCATTCTACTATTTTTCTTATCCCCACATCTCCTGCCTTTCTTTTCAAACATGAATTTCTACTGATTTCTGACAATTCTGAAGAGAATACAATTGTATCTACACAAAGACATTTTCTTATAGATGAAATACTTAGATTCCTGAAACAGAAAAATTAGATAGATTTGGATTTAATCAGTCTATTCTTTATCTAACTTAATAAATGGATAAGCTACTGAATCTTAGAACTTCAAATTCTTTGTTAAATATACATGGTAGTAAGAAACTTGTATAGTTATTTGATATTTAAATTAAGAACATATATAAAGTATCTGACACATAGTTGGTATTATGAACTGAATTGTATCCACTCTAATTCATATGCTGAAGCCCTCAACACAGTATCTCTGAATGTAACTGTATTTGGAAATGGGTCCTTTAAAGAGGTTATTAAGTTAAAATGAGAGTGTGGGAGTGGGATCCTAATCCAATATGACTGTTGCCCTTATAAGAAGATATATCCAAGTTGCTGTGCACAGGATGGCCATGTAGAGATACAACAAGAAGATGGCCATCTGTAAGCCAAACAAAGGCCTCAGAGAAAACCCACCAACTTGCCTTGATCCTGACTTTCAGCCTCCAGAAGAATGAGAAAATATCTTTTGTTGTTGTTGTTTAAGTTCCATACTTGTATGATATTTTGTGTGTGTGTGTGTGTGTGTGTGTGTGTGTGTACTAGAAAAATAATATAGTTTGCATTTACATAGGGTGGCTATTATTATTTTTGAGTGTTGGATTTGGAGCCAGTTATGGATTGAGTGTTCCATTCTTAAGTATTTTCATTTGCAAAGTGAGGTGAATAATATTTCTCCTATAGTTTTTCATAAAGATTAAATGACTTAATACATTTAAAGATCTTAGAATAGGGACTTAAATGTTTTTGTGTGTATGGTGCTGAGGATCAAATCCAGGGCCTCATGCATGCTAGGCATGCACTGTACCACTGAACTATGTCTCCACCTTTTTTTTTTTTTTACATAAACCATCTTATATCTGCCTTGATTCTTCCCTTATTCTGTCTAAACAAATGTTAAAGAATTAATGTTTTCATCTTTGGAAAATATTTTCTACTTGTGAACATTTTAGCCAATATTTTATATATACATGCTTTATGATATCCTGGAGTAGACTTTCTAAAGATCCTTTGATTATTTTATTGCTCGATAGATAACTTTTTGGGGTCCTCACTGACAATTAAATAATACCTATACTATCTATTGTGGTATTCAAAGCCTTTAAAATCTAGATCCTAACCTCCTGTCTAGCCTTATTTTCTACTACTTTGCTCCTTACTCCAAACCCTCCTACTCATATTATTCATAAACCCCTATAAGGAATTATATATACTTAAGTTAATTTGCCTATATTGACTTATACTTTCCTTTACATACTTTCCCACTTTAGTTTAATAGTCCAGACTTTTTTCCTTTGTGTAATTCTATGTCTGTCGATTTTCCACCTTCCCATTAAAATTCTGTACATTCATTAGATAACTGGAAGATGGATGAAGGATATGTAGGCACACAATACAAACACCTCTGTATTTGGTATCAACTTAACAAAAACATTTTTATATGGCAGGTCCATTTGAGAAGGACTTGAAAGTCTGATTCTTTTGTTATTAAAAATTTAAACTGTGCACTTTAAAAATGAATTATTAATTGCAGCAAATGATCTAATAATATTTAAAGTTTGTATCTTTATCTCTGCTTTTCTAGTTAAATATACTGGCCAATATTGATCTTGAAATTAGTGTATCCACCTCATTATATGCCCCATTGCCCAAGTTGAAATAGAGAATTTATTTTAAAGATTGTCTTTATTAAGTGACAGAAAGTCTTCCTTAATATTTATGATACTGAATGAGTATATAGATTGATATAGACAAATGCATATATAATAACATTATAATTTTCTTGTCTGATGGGAGCATTGCAAAAGTTAATTAGTTCCTTTGATGATTCTTGTTCCCCTTGATGAAAAGACACTGTGCAAATACAGAGTACAGAATAAGGAACTTAATTAAAAGAGTTATATTATCTGTGCTGTAGATAAATTTAAAAATATTTTTGTGAAGGGAGGGGTCTTTGCTTTTAACCCTGAGGCATTGCCTGTAGGTCAAGTGTTTCAACCCAAGGTTTTGTGATGAACATGTTTTAATTTAGATGAGGCCATGGAATTATTGGTTTATGACTACAATGGCCAGACAGAAAGTATAAGGAAACGTTTATTTCTCCCCTTCTAATATCCATAGGTACCTCATTTAATCATTAACATAAAATTATCACTGGGCTCTTCCTTCTGCTATGAGGTATATTATTACACCTCTGGGATAACATATTTCATATAGGAAGATCCTTTCTTTAGCTGGCATGACCTATGTTTGACTTTTAAGAATTTACTCCTCATAAAACTCTTTCGAGAGATAACAAACAGCCTTGCTTGCAAACTAATGCCACTTTCTAACAACACCAGAAGTTAGGCAATGCACATTGCCATAATTTTTCAAGTGTTTAGCAGTTTAGGGAGGAGGAAAGGGAATTAACATTTTTTGAGCATCAGCTATATCAAAGTACTGGATTTTGTATTTTATTATTATATCACGAGTCTCTGTTATGTAGTGAACCTTCCTTTATCATAGAATTTATTTGACTATTATAAATAGTTAGTGGTTTAAGTGTCCATTTTTCCTACTAGCAGATAAACTCTGTGAGGGCATTAGTCATTTATCTCTTGTTTATTTCTGCATCCTTATTACTAGTACAATGTTTGGCACATAGTAGTATCTCAACTAATATTGTTAAAAGTAACAATTTTATAAGCTTATTTGATCTTTTTATTAATACTTGTAACCACTTTGCACCTTATAATGACAGAGTTCATAACTCTCAGGATTGTTATGACAATTAAATTAAACATACCTCCAGGTTAACATGACAATTGAAACTATAGCATATATTTCTCATTTCTTAATACTTAATTACATGAACAAAAAATAATTTAAATAAGCCCCCCCCACCTTCCCACCTCTCTCTCTCTCTCTCTCTCTCTCTCTCTCTCTCACACACACACACACACACACACACACACACACCACATATCAATAATCATTACCACAAGATAAGCAACAGGGTATAATCTAATATAAAAACCTTGAAAAATGAGTGATCAAGTAAGAAAACCAAAGGATCTCTAGTGAAACAAAGAAGTGGCAGCACAATGTGGTTCCTAGAGGCATTAATTCTACTCCCAATCTTTGGTAAAATCTAATTAGTAAGCTGACCTAACCTTTAGAATTCTCACTAATATAACCAAACCTGGAGAGACCCCAAATGAATGATCTTCTTATTAAAGGGTAATGGGAACAGTATCTGGGGAGAAACTGCTGACATGATGAAGTACATAGGGAAGATTTCTCTCTCTCCGTGAAAGTAAGGGATCCTACAGACACTATACATAACAGAGAATTATACTTGGGCATCCTGGAACTGGATGCTTAACAAAATCTCAGAAGAGAGTGTAATCAGTTGAACTCCAAAGACTCCACATTTCAGTCCAGTATTTCTCCTGCATTTTTTATTCTTTTAAAAACAAGGATTATCCAGAAAACTGTAGCTGGATACAGGAATGGATGGGAAATTGTATCAAGAAGTCACACATATAATAACTGTAGAATGAAATTTACCAAACTATTATGTGTATGACTGTATCATAATTATTTCTACTTTTATATATAAATGTAGTGTACCAATTTTAAAATAAATTAATAGAAGACCAATGGAGTAGAGGAAAGGGATTAGAGGAGGAAGAAGGCAAAAGAAGATAGTATTGGGGATTGAAATATAGCAGATTACATTATATGCATTTATGCATGTTAAAGTGACTTCCACAATAATGGATAACTATAAAGCACTAAGAAATATCACACATATCACAGCAAAGAATTCTTAGGCAGAATGTCTTTTTATCTTATGAAGAAAAGGAAAAAAATATGATAATCTACAATGAAAATAAATTAAAGTATAATAAAGAAAAAAGTGACATAGAATTAAACATAACTCATGGCAAGAAAGACATTCATGCTCTGAAGAATCAAGATCTTCCAATTGAAGTTTTAATTTTATCTCTCTCCCATTTGTAGACTTATACACTGCTCAGTGTAAAGTGCATTTCAAGTACCAAATAAAATTACATTTGGAAATATTGAGTCTGCAAAATGCCCTTAATTAAAGCCTCAGAAATCTTGTCTTTCCATGTCTTAAACATGTCGGTTGTTTCTCATGTCATATTCTGAATTCAGATATATTTTAGAGTGAAACAGTGAGAATGATGTCATTTTGTTTAATGACCTCACTACTTCTATCGTTTGATTATTTTAAAAAGTAAATTGCTACTTAAAGAGAAAAAAAGATTTTAAAGAAATATTGAAAACATTTAAATTTACTTTTTATAGATGATATTCATGGAAATTCTTCCATTTATCATCTATCATCCATGTATCCATCTGTTTATCCATCTACTTTGAATGAAGAATTAGGATTATTTCATGGAAAGGTGTATTAATACTTTTGTTCAAGTTAATATAAAACCAGGTTTTGTTCTGACAGATAGTAGAATGATTTGCTGATGGTTTGATAATAATTAGGTTTGTCATTTAGACTATTTTATATATTTCCATAAAGTAAGTGAACTAATGCCACTCCAAACTGTTGATAAAAATTAGAATTATAAAAAGGTATTATATTAATCAAATATTATAGAATAATGGATGTCAGGCTTATTTTTGTTTCATAAACATCTACAATCTGAAGGTGAGTTTCATTGGTATTCTAGATTTTTACTTGGCAGTGAGCAAAAACCTTAACCAGTGGAGGAAGGAAATATTATAGCTCATTGCTGCTCAGGTGGGTGGAATTTTTAGGGCACAATACTAGAAATGAGAGAACTGCAAAGAGAAGGAGCCCTAATAATTGGCATAGAAAATGTAATATCTTATATGAAAAATTGACTAAATGGGCAGATTGCTGTAGAAGATAGTGAACTTAATTTTTGTTTGATTTTAGGTGTTACAAATGGAACCAAGGGGGTGCTTTACCACTGAGATACATACCCAGTCACTTTTGTTTTTTTTTTCTTACTAACTTCCTAACGATCTGGTTAATTTGCTGAGACTGGCCTCAACTTGCAGTCCTCCAGCCTCAGTCCCCTGAGTCACTGAGATTTCGGGTGTGTACCATCATGCCTAGTGAAAACAGTGAACCTGAAATCAGTGCAAAAGAAACTATCAACACTGAAGTGTATGGAGAAGGACAGCCTTTAAAAAAGCCTCAGCAATTTTGTAGTTCAAAATAAGATAGTTTAACATATGTACAATTGCAGATCTGATAGAGGTGAGGAAAAAATAGGACAATTTTTTTTCATGAAATCATGGGTAATAATTTTCTAAATTTTAATAAAAACTATCAGTCATATGTCAGTCCATTTCTGCTGCTATAACAAAATACCTTAGGTCAAATTATTTATAAATAATAGAAATGTATTTCTCATAGTTCTGGAGGTATAAAGACCAAGATCAAGGTGCTAGAAAATGTGGTTTCTGGTAAGCACATACTCTTTTCTTCCAGAATGGCACCTTCTTGCTGTACTCTCAGTGGACAAAAGGAGAGCAAAATGATACTAACAGACTATTTTAAGTTCTTTTAAAAGGGTACTGATTCCATTTATGAGAGTGGAATCCTCATCTATCACCTCCTAAAGGCCCTACCTCTTAATGTGATCACATTGGGTTATTAAATTTCAGCAAGAATTTTGGAGGTCAGCAAAAATGCAAACCATAACACCAAAAATTCAAGAAGCTTAGAAAACATCAGTTATGATCATGGTCAAATTTCTGAAAACAAAAGATAAAGAGAATCTTAGAATCAGTGTCATTAAAAATCTCATTGCAAACTGGGCATTATAAGAAATGCTGCTGACTTTTATGTAAAACAATAACTGTGAAGAAAAACTACTCTTTAAAATGCTGTAAGTAATGGGAGTTCATAATCCGCTTGAATCAAATGTATGAAATATGATATGTCAAGACCTTTGTAATGTTTTGAACAACTTATAATAAAAAAATAAAATAAAATGCTGTAAGTGTTGTATCCATGAAAATGTCTTTCAAAAGTGGAAGTAAATTAAGACATATTCAAATAAACAAAGAATTCAGCACCAGCATACTTGTGCTAAGGTAAACTAAAGAAGATCTTCAGAATCAAAGGAAATGATACAAGATAGAAATTCAGATCTACATAAAGAAATATAAAACACCAAAATGGTAAATTTAAGATTTTTTTTCATTTCTCAATTTCTTTAAAAGACAATTAACCCTTTAAACCAAAAATAATAAAGATGTGTTGTTAATTTATAAGATATGTATAAAAATGTATGAAATAAAGTCAAAAAGAGAGAAAGGGGGTAAATGAGTTTACTGTAGTAAAGTTCTTACATTCATATGTGAAATGGTATAATATTAATTCAGTGTATGCAGTTATAATATATGGATATATATTATAATTTCTAGAATAACCTCTGAAAAGGTAGAGCAAAACAGCCAAATGAAGAGATAAAATGCTATCTTATTTAAATTCCAAGGAAGACAGAAAATTAAAAAAGACATATACCTGGGACAAATAAAAAACAAGACAAAATTGTATTCTTAAAACTAACTATAACACTAATTACATTATATATAAATGGGATAAGAAATTTAAAAGGCAGAGATTGTCAGATTGCATGAAATCACATATGCTGATTACAAGAGAAAAAGCTAAATATAAATATGACAACTAGGTAGCTACAAAAAATTCAAAAACATAAACAATGCAAATAGTCATTAGCAACAGAGAGAGGGGGAAATTTGAGTGGGACTATCAATATCAGAAATAGTCAATTTAAATACAAGAAATATTGCCACAGGTGTCAAGGTGCATTTAATAATGATAAAGGAAAGATAAAAATTCCTCAAATGTCTCAACTTCTTGGTAAAAGAGTCACTGACAAGATTAAGAAAAATTAAAGCCTGAACTTAAATGAGAGGCTTTCTCAAATATATATTTCTCTGCTTATTAGAATTCCTGACTGTATTGATCCACAGGTAAAAAACAGACCTTAGGAGTACCACTTGGTAGTCTCATCATGTTTAACCTTTTATTAGTTAGTCATTCAATAAATATCTACTGATATTTATTTTTGTATACAATAATGCTTGCAATAGAAAAAAATAAAGGTAGAGATTTAGGAAATGTCATTGAAGGGCAAAAGGATAGTGTCTCTGAAAAAAAATATCATTTATGTTTACCCAAGAAAGTAAAGTATCAGCCAGGCATGGTGGCACATGTCTGTAATCCCACTGACTTGGTAGCCAAGGCAGGAAGGTTTCACAAGTTCAAGGCCAGCCTCAGTAATTCAGCAAAACTCTTAGCAACTTAGTGAGATACTAATCATTAAAATTAAACAACAAGGACTAGGGAGGAAGCCAGAAGTGGAGCACACCTGAGTTTAATACCCAGTACTCAAAAAAGAAGAAAGGAAAAGTTTATTTATAGAATCATTTTTTATATTCATTTTTTCTCTTATAAACAACATACCTTCTCCATACATCGCCTTCAGATACCTGGGGAAAGATTGTCATGGGCAGAAGCAACATGTGCAAAGGTATTTACCTGCTAAGAATGAGAAATGGACAGGAATTGATTGTGGTAGAGGAGAGTGAGAGAGGGATATAGTAGTAAAATATGAGGTCAGCAAGTAGTGGGGAGTTACATCATGTAGAATCATGAATGCCTCTTGTGCACCTAGATTGGTCTCTGAATGAGATGGGAAGCCAGTGGAAGGGTTTTATGGCAGAGAAGTAGCATTTGACATGTTCTATGTTATCATTTGGCTGCAGTGTGGATATTAAATTTCTATCACTTAAGATAGCTAACAAAACATTATGTAAGGCAGACAAAAATACTTGCAGATTTATTGGATTGTTTTTGATACTAGATTTATATGTTGGTAGCTTTTATATGCTCTGTTTGTGTTCCTTTGAGATTTTTGGAAATATCTTTGACATTCAACTATTGAAATATTTATTTTAATATAGTCATATATCTGATGAGTGACTATAATAATACACATTGTATACTTTTATAATTAATTAAATACCACCAATAACAAACCATTAAGGCTTTTATAGAGTATAGGAATTTTTCTTCATTTTCATTTAAACCTTTTCTTAGCTCCAGATTAAAAACAGGTGATCTTTATTTATAAATAAAATAAATTTGTTTATAAGTTATGTACTTATATCTTAGCTTACCATTTCCTACATCTTTATGAATTCTGATAATAGTCCCAACTGATGGATTATCATCAGAATGACCCAGCAATATTCCTTTCATGTATGTGCCTTCTTTTTATGTCATTGAAGGGTAGTAAAGGATAGTGTCTCAGTTTTGCCTTTGTCCTGTTATGATAAGGCAGGCCTTGGCCGTGGTTTTTATTTTTAAGTCACTCCTTCTCTGACTTTCTTTTTTGATATCATTCTATCTTTTGCAGCAACTTGAGAAAGGAACCAAAATGTCTAAGTGTAACATTGGATAAGAAAATGAAAACTTCACTGAAGACTTAATTCCAATGGATGAGATCCTTAGATTTTTTTTTTTTTAAACTATTAGAGTGACGGCCTTTGTTGATAACTGAATTCTGTCCTGACTGTGAAGATACGTTCTTGTCAGATTTTTACTAAGAGACCACGAATAAACTATAATCCAGGAAGTTTTCATAATTTCAAGTTATGACATAAGGATTTTCAGGACTGGGGAATGACAATATTCATTTTCCCATGTGTTAAACTTTAGTTCATTTTAAAGGAATCACTCTTTAATAAATCATGTCCCACGGCTTGTTATTTTACTAATCCTTCCAAAGTGTCTACCCCAATTTGCACATTTGTGAATTGATTGCATATTTATTTACTTAATGTTATTGTGTATTAATGTTTTGTCCTGAAATATTCAAATATAACACTTTGGTGCATCCTTAGATTTGTCAAAAGCTGATTTGCTTTTTTGGGAATGATCATACATAACATTCTGGTTTGTCTTATAGCCTTCTCTTTATTTTTGAAATTTATCCATCCATCTATCCATTAGTTTATCCTGTCTATCAAATGTACTCTATAGTTTTATTGGATTTCAGGACTGAGATAAATTATTTGATACAAAATGAACAAGAATTAGAGGTATACTAAACATATTTGTAGTTTGATTGTTGTTGATCTAAATTTAAAACAAGGATATATATTGAATCCATCAGAATTTAGATTCCATAACTTTTTTATTTATTCATTAATAAATTAACTCAAAAAATGCTTAATCAGTGCCTAATATATATCAAAGTTTGGTATTGAGCTAGAGGTTAGTATGTGAGAATAAAGAGCAGTCTATGCCCTTCAAATAGTTTTGGTTTAGTAGGAAATAAGTATGACAAACAATTATATGACAATTAAAAGTTCTATAGTTGGGGCTGGGGATGTGCCTCAAGCGGTAGCGCGCTTGCCTGGCATGTGCGGGGCGCTGGGTTTGATCCTCAGCACCATATAAAAATAAAGATGTTGTGTCCACTGAAAACAAAAAAATAAATATTAAAAAATTCTCTCTCTCTCTCTCAAAAAAAAAAAAGTTCTATAGTAGAAGTCAACACAATGTTTTTATAGAAGCAAAGGGACAGGAGTAACTCACTCTGTCTAGTTGAGATAAAAGAAATTCAAAGGAGATAATATTTAACCTGGACCTAATTCTTGCTACTTACAATGTGGTAAATAGTCTAACAGCATTGATATCACCTGAGAGCTTGTTAGAAATTTTAGACTCTCAGGCAACCTTGGATTATGAAGTCAAAATTTTATTCTAACAAGATCCTCAGGTGAACTGGAAGTACATTAAAATCTGAGAATCACTGGTTTATATTAAGACTAATATAGTAATTGAAGAACATACATTGGTCATTTTAAATAGAAGAGGGACCATGTACAAAGGCACAGGGCATGGAGAAAAGAAACAGGGCATGCTCAGAACTGTTATGTGTGGTTAAATCTTATGATGAATCTGGTGAGAGGAGGGAGATTGAATAACACAACTGAGAATCAGACTGTAAAGGAATTATATGCTTCTGTAAAGAATTTTAAATTTCTGAGCCATAGGATGTGATTTGAGGTTTTTAAACAGGTAAATTATGTGATAGGCTTCCTGATTTAGAAAGACACCTCTGGCAGCCATAAGAAGAATGGATTAGAAATAAGAAAAGGCATGTTGACTACTCAAGAAGTTACTTCAGTTAAGAGAGTCTAAACTAACAATGAATATGCAGAGCAGTGATTGAACTGCAAGTATTTTGGAGACTGAAAATTATGTGAATCCATGTTTGATTGAATGAAGGAGATAAGGAAAGAGACAAAGGGTACTCAGGTTTGTACAATAAATGTGGGGGTGATAGGAGAAGGAATGGTTCCATAGTGTACTAAATCAATTCAACATCAGGATAGGTGTTACTGAGATATCCAGATGGAAATGTTTAAGAATATTATTTTGGAGCTAAGAAGAGAGGCTCTGATTTGAAATAGATAAAAGCGGGTAAGGAATTTAGAAATAGAAGCTGGGAAAGTTATAGAGATGTATGAGACCATATCTGAAATAGTACTATAACATAAGTCAATGTCAAAATGCTTTGGGTTGAAAACTAAACAAGAAAGAAGGAAAGGAAAGAGAAGTCAGTACCATGAGCAAGGGACAGTATCAGAAGTGAAATGGAGTGCCAAAGTCAGCAGACAGGAAGAAACTAACAACCCAGGGAAGATACAAAATAAATGGGATCCTGAGCATTGAAAAAGGGTAAATTTTGGGAAGAAAGTGGAATATCTACCTTTCCTTACCTGAAGGAGAAGAGATAAGCTGGGTTAGTATTTTAATATATGAATGAGCTTGAAGATGGAAGCTGGTGAAGAAAAGATAAGAAAGTTTGTGCTTTATGACTTTTATTTTCTTGATGAAGTAGGTAGCAAGGTCATGTGCAGAAAGTGAGTGGGCTGGAACAGGATCTTGATGAACATGATGAAGGTTTATAATAGCCACTTTAGAGTGTGGGAAAAGTAGCTGACAGCAGATAACTAAAAGGATTGCTGGGCAGTGCTGCAAGCCTGGAAGAGGATGGAAACCATAAATAACTTGTTCCTTTTTTTTCTCCCTCTATCATTCCATGACAGCCCCCTCTTTCCTTGTCTGCTTGCTTTCTTTTCATTTATAGTTTGATCAGGAAATAATTTTCCAGTAAATTTAAAGCCTATTTTGGGCAAACTGGAAAACAAAGGCTTATATTTCAAGCACCTAAGATAAAACTGTTTGAGATTTTATGCTTCAATAAAATTAATTGGCATATTTTCTTAATAAAAATACCAAATATTTATTATAACAATTCTAGAAGGATAAATAAAAGTAAAAAGAAAGAATTATATTATTCATTGATAATTATTGTTGATATACCTTTTTGCTTTTATTACTTTCTCTAAACACAGTTTTATTTGTCAGTTTGCTTATTTTACATAGATGTGTTAATCATATATAAACTGCTAAGTGTCTTGCTCTTTTCAACTCCTTAAGAATTGTAATTTTATTATAAAAACAACTTATATTCATTGCTGATTTTTGAAAATAGAGTAAAGTACAAAGATGAAAATATAAACCATTCATAATCCCATCACACAGAGATAATGACTTTGTTGCTAAGGGCTTTCCTGAAAGCTTTCATGTTACACTTCAGAAAACATTTTCACTAATATTTGATCCTAGTTCTTCATCCTCACTAAATTTGAGCAAACTGGACCATAAGAGAATGTTACCTGGAGAATCACTTACGGGTGTAGTCACTACAACCAGCTCAGTTCCCCTCTATCCTGAGAGAAGCACTTGAGAATAGAAGTGGACAAGCAGGACACATTGTCAATTTGTAGTAAATAAAACAGTGTGTGTTTGTTCCAATGTCTTTGAAAAAGTATGAGGTATACTTCTAAGCAACATGAAATCTACTCTTACCATGAACTCAAAATTTATTCTCCTTCTTTCCTGTTTTTTCTTACCCAACAGCTCACGTCTATCAATTATAATGTCATTAAGCAGATGTAGCTCTGGCAACTCATATGGGAGGGGCTTTTATCAGTGTCATAATCTCAGACACTGATATAGCACTGTATCAGGCACTATTTTATGTGTTTTATATAATTTAATTTTATTTAATCCTTGCAATGAAACTAAGAGATATGTGACACAATTATTTTCACTTTGAAGATGTAGAAACTAAGGTACAAGAAGATTCAGATATAGAAATCTAGGTACAAAAATATTCACTCATATGCCAAGGTCACATTCTTTAAGTGGTAGAACTAGGTATCATACTCAACAGCCTATTCCAGCCTCTGCACAATACCAGTTTCAAGGGCAGCTGAAAAATTTATCTTGAGTAGTATTGCAAGTACATTTTTTACTTGGAATGCTTATTTGGCATGGCTTAATGTTTGTTTTGTCCTCCCACACCCAACATATAACCTTGGTATTACAACTTCTTTCTAAACTTTCTCGAGGGTCAAATGTTTTAGAAGACATGTGATACAATTTCTCCTGTATTCTAGACTCTTATCATGGTTTTGTTTGTTGTTTTTGTTTTTGTTATCACTAACATCTTCTCATCTTCTATTCTTCCAGAAAAGGATCAGCCTGATGTAGGTGCTTCTTGCTTTTTCAAGTTTGGAAATTCTTATGACAGTGCTATTTATTTCTATATACTTGAAAATTGCAGATAGTTTCTCAGTTACTTTTAATAGTTTCTACTTTATAGATTGGTGTTTTTATTCAAGTTAAAAATCAACAAAGCTCCCTTTTTGTCTTTAGATTTGGCATGCCAAATTCTGCCTTTCTCGTCCTCTTGACTTCCTTGACAATATCTTCCATAGTTTTCAGGTTTGGAAAGGTTGCTAGTATGTGCCAGAATCTGTGTGAGAAATCTGGAATACTATGGGCACTGTGTGTCCAGGCTTCTCACCTACTACTGGACAGAAGAAAAGGAATGATCAGGGTAGTGCTTGCTGGTGTTTATGTCACTGCCACTGCTTAGCCCTTCTGTTAGTTGACTATCAGTTTTCACGGTTGCTGTCCATAGGGCCAGCTGGAAAAATCTTAGAAGGCAGCAAAGTATAATGTAAAGGACAGCAAATTCAGCATTTAATCCACATTATAACTTTAATTATATAATTCTTTATTATTTATTTTCTCTCTCTAGAAGAGAAACATCATAGTAGTTAAGAACATAGGCTCTGGAGTTCGATTGTTTGGGTTCAAAGCCTGGTATTATTTCTTATAATCTTGGGATATTGGTCCAATTAACCTCATTGGGACTCATTTTCCTTATCTAAAAAACAACATCATGAGGTTATTATAAATATTAGGGATTATACCAGTAACATAGAATAGTAATTAGCTTTCAATAAGTATTTAATAAATACAGCTACCATTTTGAAAGTCTCTTTCTTTAAACTGTCAGTTCCAGAAAAGTGAGTATTTACTTCACTACGAATGCTCAGGGCTTAACAGAGTATGTGCTCCTTAAATATTTGTTGAAAAAAATTGATGAATGAATGGATCAAACACTACAACTCTACAACTTAGGTTATATTACTTAATCTCTTTGAAAATGTGTTCTGAGTACATGGGATATAATGTGTAACTCAGAGTTATTGGGAGAATCACATGAAATTAGAATATGAAGTCAACACCACAGCCCAGAGTTTCAGAGAAGATGCTTTCAAGTCATGGTCTTACATTTTATTCTGCTACTAGTTATGATCTTGGATAAACAACAACTCCTTTTTCGACCTCTGTTTTCTCATCTATAAAATGGAGATCATACTTTTTTTTTTTTCTCAGAGTGTTGATTTAAGGATTAAATGAGCCATGCACATGCTTTGAACATTGTTCTTTTGAAAATAGTTTGTTGCCATGGGAAATGACTTTTTATGCTTGAGATCACCCTAAAAAATTTTAAGTTATTGACTTTAAACACAATAATATTAATTGAAAAGATATGTGTATTTTTTACAAAATGCTAGGTTATAAAGTGTACATGGAGTTCACTAGAGGTTGTCTTTCTATAAGGGAGACCCCACCCATCTGTGTAATATTCCCTGGATTAAATGAAGTTTTAGAAAAGACATTTTTTCTTTTTTAAAGTAGTTTTCTTTTAAATTCTCCCTTAAAGTGGCACAATATAAGAATCTAACTGTACCCTGAAAATATAGACAAGACTAAAGGAAAACAGGGAATCAATTTTTTTTAAATAAAAAAAATTTGATGGTTATTTGACTAGACAAATTTTAATAAGTCTGATAAATAGACTAATATCATATAGTATATGTTATCTCAGGATATAAAAAGTAATTTTTAAAAATTAAATATACTTTTCCTAAAATAAAGATTTATTTTATTTATTATAATCTAGATAAATACATTACTTCTAATTTCCTAATGATAGGCAGAGATATAAAAAATTCAAATTATTTAAATTTTAATGTTTAATTCTTGAAAATTAAAAATATGTAATATGGAAAAGCATTTTTTTCTTCAGTAACTCAAAATACTCTTATAGAAACTAGGCACATGAGCATTTTGCAGTGACCACTGGTAGTGGCAAAAGGAAGAACATCCTGATCTGTGTGCTATGTTCCTTCAGGTACCCCAGGACTTCATCTCTTAGGGCTCTTCCCTTATATCTGTACTCATCACTCTGACCTCTCCATTTTATCTCTAACTTAAGCACACTCCTCCTCTATGGCATTCACATTTGCTACTGCCACTACAGCTATGTTCCTCCACATAGCCACCAGGCTGCCTTCCTTACCTCCTTCTGGTGCTTAAGTATCACCTTTCTGGTAAAGCTTTCTTTGGTGACTTCATTCAGTAGTGCAGCATCTCCCATCCCACTCAATTTTACTATCTTCATTTTCTGCTGAGTGCTTTTTCCACTGTACTTATCAAATTTGTAACTATGTACAGAGTTTTATGTATTTGTTGTCTGTCTTCCCTTACCTCCTGAAGGTAAGCTTTATAAGGGCAAAGATTTTTGTGTGCATTTTATTGGGTACTGTATCCTTAGCACTTAGAATAGTGTGCCTGGAATATTGTAGGTATTTAGTAAATATTTGATGAATGAATGAATGAATTATCTAAATTAAGACAAAAAATAGTTGTCATTTCCTATGGGAAATTACTGTTTCATAAATAAGGCAGTGACTTGGATGTCAAATCAAATGCCATTGAGCAGGTTGCTTAGGTACTATGGTCCAAATGTAGAATTTCAGGAGATTTTTCTCTCTCTAGGTATGACATAATATACTAGGTTAAATAGCATTGCCTAAGAGTCATGTGTACCCAGAATCTGTGAATGTGAACTTATTAGGAAATTGAGTCTTAACTAGATATAATCTAGTTCAGATGAGTTCATACTGGATTAGATAACCGTAAACTAATGACAGTTTTCTATAAAAAGAGTGAAATTTATATATATATATATATATATATATATATATATATATATATATAAAGAAAGTCATATGACAACAGAGGCAGAAATTACAATGATACATCTGAAACCCAAGGAGCACCAGGATTGCTGGCCACTGCAACCTGGGAAGAGGGAAGTAAGGATCGTCTCCTAGAACCTTTGAGAAAACCTGGTCATGCTGATATCCTGCTCTGGACTTTTAGCTTTCAGAACCGTGAGGAAAGACATTTCTGCTATTCTAAGCTACCAAGTTTTGGGATTTTTTTTATGGTAGACCTAGAAAACTAATACACATAGAAATCGGGCTCATTCTTTTTATCATTAATTTATCTTGCAAACATTTTTTGAGCATCAGTCAGTATGTTAGTCGCTAGAGTTCTGGTGATAAATGTCCCAGTTCTCTCTCTCCTCAGGGAGCTCAATTCATAGTTTAGTGACAGAGACCAAGAAATAAATAGAAAACTATTGAAATGAAAGTGTTGAGAGAATTAAGCTCAGAGAGCACAGAAATGGAGCATATAATCTAGCTTTGGGCAAGAAGTGTCAGAAAAGGCTTTTCTGAAGAGGTGAATTGCAAATAAGCCAGATGGACAAGGAAGAAAAAGCATGCAGGCAGAGGAAAGCATGTGCAAGGGATAGAGCTGGAGAGTGTCATGTCACTCAGGAAGTGCCCAAGCTGAGTCCAGCTGTAGTTACTTGTAGTGGGTACAATCCAAGAATGGCGTTATAGGAATATGTTGTGATAATCTAGTTGAGACTTTGTTAAGGCCCTATACTCAAATGATTCTCCAGGTCCTTTGAATGTGAAGACAAAAGCTTTATTTCCTACAAGGGCCAAGAATGCAGACAACCAAGTAGTTCTGCAACCCTCGACCCCAACTAGGGGCAGGGATACACTTATAAGGCCTAAAACCACAAGGGGGTGGGAGCAGGAAAAGCACTCATAATCATAAGGTATATTTCATACAAATGGAAAGTTACCAAAAAAAAAGAGTCATATGGTCATATTTTCAGAAATTACATTCTCAGAAAAACAAGCTTACAATAGTCCCATAGATTAAAGTATTATGGTCAGGGTGTGAGTGGGTGAGAATGGAGATATTAGTTTCTATATAAGTAGGCTTATGTGGAAGGGGGCCAATTTCCTACAACATGTTTGAGCAAAATGGGTTAAGTCTGGGCTCATTTTCAAATTAGCCCATAAAAACATAAAGAAGGTTCTAGGTAAGATGGGGTCAGAGAATCTCTGAGAAATTGACTGACAGTTCAGAGCTGCCTGAGATTCCAAGGTTATCTTGACTCTAGTGCTTAGTTGATTGGTTTTGGACAAGAAAAAGAGAGGAAGGGATCTTCATTATAGAAAATGTGTTTGGTTTTAAAGTGGGGATCATTGTGAAGACTTTTTTTGCATAGCAAAGTGCCTTTGCTCAAAATAAATAGGAGCCTTAAGTCTGAAGGGGCCAAGAACAGCTATTTGTATAATCTTGTGTTATCCTACAGCCAGTATTGTCTTTTTATTTAAAATTTAACTGCATTTTTTAACTGTTTAAAAAATTATCATGTTATTTTTCTATTGTAATGATCTGTTTAATATCTTCATTCACTGGATTCTAAGATCATTGAGGACAGGCACTATGTTGTATCTTAGTTCATGAAACTGATAAAAAAAAAATTTCCCTCCACCCTCCTAGTTTCATTGAAGCCCGATAAATTACACTTACAAATGACATGTTAAAAAGAGAAAAGCAAACAAATTTATGAATATATGCTTTGCAAATATATGTAGGAGATCTCAGTGATGAGTAATTCAAGGGGAGCATTAGGAATTTGGGTTTGTATAGCATCTTAACAAAGAATAATAAATTTGTAGAGAAGTGACAGGAAAAAGATGTTTAGGCTTTTAGGGGTTATAAAGTGCGGGAAGATAAGTATATGAGTAACCTAACAAAGTTGAGCTGTTTCAGTAAAGTTTGTTAGGTAGATTCTTCTGGTACATCTTGGCTAAGAGTCTAGAGTTCTCTCGTATGATTAAAAATTATCATGCCCTTTCTTATAGAAAGGGCAAAGACAGAGCTTGTCCTTTGTCTGCTTTTTCTCAATTGTCTTTGGTTCAAAATAATACTAGTCAAAGTGACATATTTTGGGGTAACATACTATGAACCTCAGCACATAGAATGTTTTCATATATGGTTATTAAATGAAAAAAGTGAAAGTATTTGAAAAAAATATTTTAACAAGATTCAGCAAAAATTTGTGTTTTAAATTTAGTTTCATCAGTAGTCATCAGTAAAAAATTATATAAAAGCTAGTATAAAGACTAAATCTGTGATTTATACACACACACATACACATACAATGTACTTATAGCATCAAACATGGCCAAAAAATATTCTAAAAATACAAAAACATTTTAGTAGGTTTGTGTTGAGTCTGTGCATACAGAAAATCATGTTTGATTTATTCATTGCCCCTAATACCGTTCTTGAAATTTTTATTTCAGTTCCTTGCAAAAGCAATCACATTCTTAACTTGGTC
The DNA here is from genome assembly GCF_048772815.1 of Callospermophilus lateralis. Lineage (NCBI taxonomy): Eukaryota > Metazoa > Chordata > Mammalia > Rodentia > Sciuridae > Callospermophilus > Callospermophilus lateralis. The sequence goes on from NC_135306.1 coordinate 139,704,885, forward strand.
TCTGGTATAAAAATAGGTCACTGTGATAGGTCTGTCAGAATACAAATGCATGGGGAATTGATATTTAGGGCTAGATCTGACTTGGATAAGTTCTCATTGTAAAAGTATTATAGAACAATTTGTCTTACCCATAAATCTCTCTGTATTTTTTCTTTTTTCTTTCTTTCTTTCTTTTCTTTTGGTAAGAGATTTACCATTCAGTGCAGCCAAGCAAGGGAAATTGAAAAATCTCAGCCACAAGTCTCTTAGTGAATATTTATTATAAAGTATTTCTTAGACTTTTATTTTTTTTTAAAAAAAGCAAGTTTCCTAATTCAAAAAGATGCTCAACAAAAGTTTGAAGGTATTTTTATGTGGTTCTTCAAAGTACTGTGCTAAGCCTTGTCAACTGGAACTAAGAAATCTTAGAGACCAGCAGGGGAAATTTTAAGATCAAGATGAGATTTAGATGATAAGGGGAATCCTGTGTCATAAGAAGAGAGGTGGAGAATTGTGGGAGGGTATTCTAGGCTCAGGGAAAAGTGTGAGAACAGTGTTTGTTGGAAAATATGAGTAAGGTTTGTGAATTTGTTAGGCCACAATGGAATGCATGTTGGCAGTGGGCAGGGAGATATAGGAAGAGCTGGGTAAGAGTTGCATATTATGTTGAAGAATTGCAACCTTATTTCTTATGCATCTGAGAAACCTTGAAAGAATTTTTTCCAACTGTGGTAGAGATTAGCTGTCTACTTTAAGAATGTGAATTTTGAAATAGTGTTAAGAAAGGATTTGAGTGACTGAGACTGGAAGAAATAACACAAAGCAGGAACTGTCCCAATCAATAGCTGAGACCACAGCTAAGAATGATTGAGCTAAAGACACAGTGATGGGAATGAAAAGGAGGGGAGAAGATTGTAAAGATAAGAAATTTCCCTTGCCAGCTTTTATGGTAGCCACAATGAGGCATGGACGGGAGCGGCATGGAGTTGGATATTTTTCTTGTTCTGTCCAGGAGTTTAGCAGAATCTTGGAAATAAGCTATGATGAGAAAGAGATTCATTCAGAATGAGTAGATGAGATGCAGAAGATTAATCTTATTTTATTTTGGAGATTGGGATATACTTAGTTACTTAAGAGAAAATAAATGCAACCCAGCCAAGGTTAGATGAATTTCTGCCCTGACCCTCTTCATCCTTAATCTTTACTTGTACTTTCATCTTCTGCTCTGAGGCCCCTTTTATGGTGGAATTCTAAGCTCTCTTAGAGCATCTGAAGATGTATGGATATCTTCTGAGGAACCCTTTGGAATTTTGTGCCAAATTCCATTATTTCTATATTTTGGAGTTTTTCCATTCCTCCTTTCTTTATTTTTTGACTTTGAACTTCTATCAAACATTAGCAAACATCCAGACAGCAAAAAAAAAAAGAAGTTAAATCACATATCTATTCTTCCTAACAGCAAAGCCTGCCTACTCACATTTTGTAAAAAAGGAAATAAGCATTTTCACCTTACTTTTAGCAGGATACTCAGTAAATTCATGCCTAGAAGACAGAGGGACATTTGGAGTGTTCTGGTTGGGAAAGCCTTGTAGTTGATTCTGAATTTAACTTCCCTCTCTGGTATTTAATAAAAAGAACATTGAGGTAAGTGTTATCAATTAGCTGCCTGACCTTGGGAATATCCTCTAACTTCTCAATGTCTTACATGCATAGTTCTTAAAGATCCTACATAAAGAAATAACAGAAGTAAGAATGATTTGAAATTATTTTTATGTGTGTGCTGGGAACTGAACCTAGGGCCTCATACATGCTAAGTACATGCTATACCACTGAGCTACACATCCAGCCCCTGCTTCCAAAGTTTTTGAGAGCATATGCAGAAATGCAGAGCATTGTTTTTTATTACCCTTGTAAACTGGATTGCTGAAAATTTTGAATTTAGATTCAATTTCTCTACTAGACACTTGTTTGTCCTTCTTACTCTACACTTTTCCTAACATTAGTGGTTATTTTCCTGTGAGTCAGTAAATCAGTCCTCACTGATCAGCAAATCAGTTGTGATGGCAAAGAGAGAAATGAAACTAGACTGAGGCAGACCTTCTTATTCACAACTCATTTTCTTTTCATTGTGCTTCTGCCTTCATGGTTCCCATAAAGAGTGTGTGTATGTTCATGGTGGGGAGATGTGTGTGTTGTACCAATGCAAATGAAGAGTCAGTAATCTACAGATTTAGAATACTAATTAGTCAACTCTTCTCCCCTTTCCCTAGCCTCTGTCCATTTTCTTCTTCATTCTTTCATCCATGTTCTTCTTCCTCATTTTTTGATTTACTTTTCTGATTTATATAAAGATGAAAACAATGATGGTGATTGCTAAATACAGGGGTTGATATGGTAGAAATTATTAAAATTATTTTTTGTTTGCCTTTTTTCGCTGCTTAAGAGAATCCTATTATTTGAAGTATTTTGCTCTTCTGGTTAAAACCATTCTCCATTCTATGCTTCCAAACCACCCGCTTTGGTCTCAGGCCCAGCTAATTTGTTTGTCAAGACTGTTCCCTCAGCAACCAGTCACTCTTGGAAGTCATATATCTGAACTTTTCAAAGCCTTCCCTCTTTCATTCATCTGCCTGAAGTTGCATCTCTTTAATCCTCTATGTAATCACTTCTCAGATCCTGATATCTTCCCTTGTTAGTCAGATGATGACTTTGGCTAGTAATGAGTGCTGGTGCTGCAGGGGTTGAACACAACGCCTGAGGAGAGTCATGGGAAACAGAATCAGGCCAGTCATCTTTTTGTAATGGATTTGACTATAGCCAAATAAGTGAAGAATTATTGGAACTTGAATGAGGCATTTATACTGCTAAGTAGAAATATATTATTCTCTACTGTGTGGAAGCCACTCTTTTAGGTACTGTTGGATATACAGATAAGAATTATATATCAGAACATTTAGAATTCAGTAAGTAAGATAAGATGTTGCAATGCAAGAGAGAATACATATCATCTAATGGAAGAATGTAGCATAAAAGAGATTGAAGCTGGATGATTAGATGGACAGAAAGATTTTTTAAAGGAGTCTTTGGAGACAGGAATTGACACTGTGGCTAGATAGAGTTTTTAAAAAGAGATAAAAACAATCTGAATTGACAACTTTCAGCAAAAGGAGTTAAATTTTCTTGCCTTTGATAGAAAGCAGGCTTCTCAAGTAATATCTGAGCTCCTGTAAAGCTAGAAAGTTAAAAATCCTAGCCAAAGTGATTAGAAACTATAGAGGTAAGCCTGGTGTGGTGGTGCACACCTATAATCTCATCAATTTGGATGACTGAGGCAGGAGGATCATAAGGTTTGACATTAGCCTGGGCAACTTAGTAAGACCCTGTCTCAAAAAAAAAAAAAAAAAAGATTTGGATGTAGCTCAGTGGTAAAGTGCCCTGGAATTCATTCTTCAGTACTGAAAGAAAGAAAAGAAGGAAAGAAGGAAGGAGGAAAGGAAGGAGGGAAGGAAGTGGGAGGGAGGGAAGGAAGTGGGGGAAGGAGGAAGGAAGGAAGGGAGGGAGGGAGGGAGGGAGGAGGAAAGAAAAAGCTTTAAGGTGACCATTTTGCCAGAGAGGAGATCAGAGGACAATTCCTTGTCTCTTTCAAATCTCAACTTAGCTAGTCAACATCTGGGAAGGCTGAATCCTTGATTTTAGGAGCAACTGAATCCAAATATTTGCATGACTCTGGATGACAAGAGGAGGGAGTGTATACTACTCTTTCATTTGTAAAGTTTTTACTTATAAATGGACAGACGGATTGAGAGAATGCAAGAACTAATAGATAAAATGTAATATAAATTGAGCTGAATAGATAATTCTTATGGTTGGGTAGATAAGGGAAAACTTTTCATGTAATTAATTCATTTACTCATCCATTTTTAATTTATTCACCCATTCTTCCACATAGCCATTCAAGAAATAATATTGAGACTGTCCTTTGTGCCAGGTGCTAGGATATAGCAGTCAACATAATAGATGTAGTTCTCTCAAGGAACTTATTATCTACTAATGAAGCAGTTCACACATGACAAATTACACTTTTGGTAAATGCTAAGAAAGCAAAGTACAGGGTGCTTTAACAGAATATAAAAGGAGGAAACTGGCTGGTCTTGGGGGAATAATGAAAGTGTTCGTAGACTAAGTGGCATTTGAGTTGGATCATTTTTGGAGGCTTGAGTTAGAAAAGTTTCTATAGTATCTGTGATTCGCAAATGGTTTGCTCAGAGAATGTAATCATAGACTTTTAAAACATGTTTGATTTCTCTCTCTCTCTCTCTCTCTCTCTCTCTCTCTCTCTTTGCCTAGTCAGCATAATATTGAACAGTATGTTCTCATACAATAAGGAATGGCCTTCACTTTATACACCTAGAGAAATTCTTCACAAGGAACACCTGATTTGAGTTTATTTTGAATTCTAAGGCAAAGTAACTTGTTTTGAGGTTGAATTACCTTTTGTATAATTCATGAGACAGTCACACTACTTTACCTTAAACAAGTATAGGATTTAAATTTTTGCATGTTTGTGCCAAATTATTTGTGCTCCATGCATTGTGAAATACTCTTAATAAGTCCTTGATGTAGAATATTATAATTTCTTGTTGAACTATTTATTTACTCTAGAACATTGATCTACTGAATACTTAACATAGTGCCTACGACATACTATAAACTCAATATTTTCTTTCATAAATGAATGAAATTACCATAGCAATAATATTTCCTTAACAAAGATATTGGTGTTTGTAAGCATTGTCCTACACATTGAAGATCTAATAGTAAGTAAAATAGACAAAGTCTCAACCTCCATAAGGTGGGGTAGATGGATAATTAAAAATAAAGGAATGGATGTAGAATATAATAAGTTTTTATGTGATAGTTTAGGACCTACACTAGTTTTTGTGTGTTAGTTTAGGAAGCAACTAGTGGAACAGGATTATCTGTGAAAGATAAAGGTGAGAGAAAAAGACAAAAGACAAGTAAAGCCATGATGTAGGTATAAAAACTGTGAAAGGTAAAGGGGAAAGAGAGACATTTGGGAGGAAGAATCTCAGAGAGCAGCACAGTTCTAAGAAAGTTTAGCTGAGGGATAGTCCTATGCCCAAGTTGTCTATTAGGAACCCTAAGTCATGAAGAATGGGCTTGTACTCCTGTTTTGCTCATTCACTGGCTGGGAGCAGCACAGGTAAACCATGGTCACAGAGATGCAGAGGTACATCCAGACAGTTGTGGCTGTCAGTCCTCTTTCTCCACCAGAATGTTCTCTTGAAGGAGATCTGAGTGGTTCAGTTTCACCCCAGATCAGTAATAAAGGGAAAAAACAGGCTAAGAAAAACCATATGAAGAATGAAGTTACCATATAGATAATTTAACCTGAGAAGATCTCTTGGAAAAGATAACATTTGAATATACATCTTAATAAAATAATGGGGAAAAACATTGACTATATTTTTGTTTTTTAAATTTGTTTTCTTAAATTGCCATAGAGAAATTGTGCATATTTATGGAGTACTATTATATTTTGATACACATATACATTGTAAAATGTTTAAATTAGGATAAATATATCTTTATGAACATTTATTATTGCTTTGTGGTGAAAATTTTAAGAATCTAGCTTTTTTTAAACATATAATATACTAAAATTACCTATAGTTACCCTATTGTACAAAAACACACCAGAATGCATTTCTTCTAACCATAGCTTAGTTCCTGTTGACAAACTTTTTCCCATCCCTCCCTACCTGCTAAACTCCCCAGCCTCTGCTAACCACCATTCTACTCTCAATGTTTATGAATTACTTTTTTGAAGATTCAATATATGATTTATATAATTTGGTATTTGTGTTTTTGTGCCTGCCTTATTTTACTTAACATAATGACCTCCAATTCTACACATGTCACAAGTGACAGGATTTTATTCCCGTTTTATGGTCAAACAGTATTCCATTGTGCATATATGCCACATTTTATTTATTTATTCATCAGTAGATGGGTACTTAGGCTGCTTCAATTTTCTGTAAAACTATTACAAGAAGGAATAGAAGGACTTTTTTGAATAAGACTCCTAATGCACAGGAAACAAGAGCAAAAATAGACAAAGTACATTATACTAAAAATTTTCTGCACAGAAAAGTAAGTGGTCAAAAGAGATATAAGACAATAGAAAAAAATATTTACAAACTACATATCTGCCAATGGGTTAACATCTAGAATATGTAAATGATTCAACTTAATAGTAAAAAAACAAAAACGAAAACAAATAATCTGATAAGAAATGGGCAATAGTCCTAAGTAGGCATTTTTTTCAAAAGAAGACATACAAGGGTCCAACAGATCTCTGACAAAAACATCGCTAATCATGAGAGGTATGCAAATCAAAACTACATTGAGGTATCACCTCAGTCCAGTGACAAGTGATGACAGGATGTAGAGAAAAAGGAACCCTTGCATATTGTTGGTGGAATGTAAAGTTGTACAGTCATGATGGAAAACAGTATGGGAGTTACTTAAACATAGAGCTACAGTACAAGTCATCTATCCCACTACTTGGTATATATCCAAAAAACAGAAATTAGCAGGTTAAAATAGACATCTATATTCCCATGTCCACTGTAGCACTATTCACAATAGCCAAGAAATGGAAACAGGTAGGCAACTTTGGAAGGCTATTTCAGGCAGGAAGAGGTACAAGTAGAAAGGCTCTGAGGGAGAGTGTACTTGGTGTGCATGATAATGAAGGAAAATACCAGTGTCTCTGGAGGAGAATTATCAGGGGGAGAGTGATGGCACATGAGGTATTTCACTCATTTAGTAAATATTTATCAGGTGCTTACTATATCCTAACCACTATTCTAGGAAACAGGAATATAAAAAGGAAATAAATAAACCAAGCAAACTCTTCCTTTATGGGACTAATATTTTAGTAGGGAAGATAGATAATCAACAAGACACATAACTAATTAAATTGTGATTGATGTTAAAGGAGAGAGATTAAAATAGGGATGGAGGATATGAAATACTGAGTAGGTGCAAAAGGTGATGAGGGAAGATCTTATTGATAAAAGTGATTTTGAATCAAAACCTGAAGGAAGTGAGACATCAAACAAAGGGAGCTACGAAGGAAGGACATATGCCAGGTATGGGATAAAAGGTACAAACTACTGAGAGTGCAGTCTGTTGCTGTGATGGAGGATCAGCAAGGTAGGGTGCTGACAATGAGTCAGTGATAAAAAATCAGAGATGAAATCTGGGTGGTTTGGGCAGGCCAGTTCCTGAACTGCCTTATGGATCACATAAGTGGATTTCCGAATTGTATAAACAATTTTGTTGCCTTTCCCTCAATACCTTCTTAAATCAGCCCCTTTGTATGGTACAAGAAGGATTAGTACTGGAACAGGTTGCCAAAAATCTAACAAAATAAACATTGATATCATTTTGGAAGTAGAAAGGGGGCAGGAATTAAACTTAACTGAGTAAAATTTTTTTAACATCATGAACATTTTTCATGCTTTTATATGAATATTTATTTACTGGTTCATTTTAGTTATACATGACAGTAAAATTTTTTGATATAATTATACAAGCATGGAAAGCATGGAATATAGCTTATTCTATTTAGGACCCCATTCTTATGGATGTAAACATTTTTATGTGGTGGTAAAGTTTTGCATTTCAGAATTGGAAGAATCTCTGATTGAGCTAGTGTGATCTTCTCTTTTTATTAAATGAAATAGGCACTAAGAGAAGAACCAAAACTAAGGTCACAAGACTTGGCAAACTCTGCACTAAAATCCATGGATTCTAAATCTCAGATCAGTGCTTTTCTCCTGAAGAGCAGCTGCCTCTCAATATTGGTGGATTAACCCAATGTGCTTGCAGAGGGGTTAAGTGCATACTGTGGGAGGATAGATGAGGGAGCGCAGTTGAGCTTGTTTTTCACATAAGCCTTTTTCATTAAGGACAAGAACAATTGAAGGACTCCTCCTCCTTCTCACCTCTCCCTGGAGAGCCTTTTTCTCCCTCCCTTGTTTGCAATTGCCCATTTAGGTTGTAAACCCATTGAGTGGGGAGTGTGCTGATTTTGTGGTTCACTACTTTCTAAGACCTCCCTGGTTCTTTGGTAACTGATCTTATTTGACTGATAATTGCAAATCATCATATAATGTTAATAATATTAGTCCCTTAACTGAAATTTATTTATCCTGGCTCAGCAGACATTTTATGCATGTTATAGCTCCCAGTTGGGGCCCCTGGGGACTGATAACCAAGGAAAATGTGATCAGAATGCACTTAAATGGAAAAAAACATATAATGAAGCTGACTTGCCACTGAAGTTTTGAACTGGGAAACAGCATTGTCAAATTCTGAGTTACAATAAGTCTTTGTTATGATTCTGAATGGATTAAATTCAAATTGTGGTATGTTCTTGGCTACATGTCTTAACAAAGGTATCTTACAATTCTCCAATGTATCTAATATGAAAAGTGGAAGAAGAGAGTGAAATTTGTTTCTCTTAGCCATATGTATGCTCATAGGGATGTGCTATTATCATTTTCCAAAATTATCATTCACTTAATCATTTCCTCATTTATTCAGAAATTATATGTTACAAGGAAAATATTATGGGCTTTGTAGTCAGAGGGCTTAGGTTGGATTTATATTTTATGGATTATGGTAGTTTCCCCTTGTACTAGGAGGATACATCCCAGGACTCCTAGTAGATATTTGAAACTATGGATATACAAGCCCTACATATGCTAAGTTTTTCCTATTATACACACATACACAAATTTTCCATCTTAAGTATTTATCAACCCCTGTGGCTATAATTTTTGCAGCTTGAGGTGTGATAGCAAAACTAGTACACATTTCTTTTGCCTTTTCAATTTCACAGATAGGAAATTTGTTTTTACCTTAGCTCTTAGCAATGTCAGCATATGATTATTTTTCTTTCCCAATTGAGAACTTTCACCTTTTTACTTAAAGGAAGCATCTTATGGCTTCTCTTTGGCATATCCAAGTTGCTAGTAGCACTACTTCTGCGTGTTGGGGCCATTATTATTTAAAATAAGAGTTAAACATAGCACTAAGATACCAGAACAGTTGAAATAGATAAGGTGACAAAATGATGAACAGACAGGTAAGAGTATCCAGTGTGTATATGTTGGACAAAGGAATACTTCATGTTTAAGAAAGGATGGGGCAAGATGATGTAATATTTCATAATGTTACACAGGGAGGCACACATTTTAAAACTCAAGAGTTGTTTATTTCTGGAACTTAACTTTCCATGACATATTTTTAGACCACGTTTGACTTCAGATAACTGAAATCAAGGAAAGGGAAATTTCCAATAAGAGAGGGGACTACTATATAACTGTGTACCTTCAATGGGTTATTTAACTTCTTTGAGCCACCATTTCTTCAGAATAAAATGAACATCTATTTGGTATGGATCTTACAAGAATGAAATTAGATATGTTATGTACAGTCTCTAATACAATGGCTGCACATAGTAGGCACTGCATTGCTGGTAGCTATTTCTGGTGGTGTCAACAGAATGCTGTGGACATTCTGAAAAGGTAGTGAATGCCTGAGGGGATAGAGAGGGCTTCTTGGAGGAGACAACTTTTAGCATGGGTTTGGAAGGATAAGAGTCAGTTTAACATATACAGAGGAGATGGAAAGGCAATCTAAACAAAAAGAATAGTTTTATTGGAGTCTAGGGATGAAAGATGAAGCTAGAGACATAAGTAGATGAATGAAACAGTCTACTTAAATTTTGACATAATTGGAGGAGTGATAGGAAAGTTCTACCTTTTACCTGTTTATAAACAACTTTCATTTAAGTGCCAAGATATACTTTTTGTAGACATATAAGGTTGAATTCTTCGAATATTTCTTTTAAAATGTAGAAATTCTTTCAGAATATAAAATTTTATATTTATTAAATTTAAAGAATATAAATTTATTAAATTTAATAAATTTAATGTCTATATGCCAAGCATTATGCTAAGTTCTAAGAAAGCTGCATTTAAAAAGGCTTGAATTTATCCTCAGATAACTCACACATAACAGGAAGGAAAATCCCTTTATCAGTATCCAAAGCGCTACTATTGAGGAGTAAAAAATATACGGAGGAAGGAGTGTCATTTGAGCTAATGCTTAAAAAAAACAGGATTTTTAATTGTTTTAGATAATCATTAGTTCATAAAGAGGGAATCTGTTGAACATGACTTGGGCAGCTTGGGGAAAGTCCTTGGGAAACACGCTGGGAGCCTGGGACTTCTGCTTCACAATTGTGCCTTTGGATAGCCAAGCCCTTGGAAAAAGAATTCAATTGTTCACACAATTGCTGAGAAGACATCTGAGAGGGCAAGTTTTATTTTCCATCCTCATTAGCACAATACATGTGGGTTGATGTTTGACATGTGAAATATGAATTATGCATGAGCAATAGGGATGAGATGTTGTCATGATAAAATTTTAATTACTATACACTATATTGCTGATGAGACTGCAAATTGAATACCACTGACAAGTTGTCTCAACAGTGAAATGTGTTTGATGAAATGTCCAGCCAATGATGAGATAATGAATTATCCTACTAAAACTATGATAACTATAACTTTGAAAAATAACTTCCCAGTTGAAATTCAAGTCACATAAGTGAATCTTAAGCTTTTTAATGACAAAAATTACATATGGTTCCACTGGACTTAAAATGAAAATTAAAAGAGATTCGAACTTTCATATCATTAAAAAGAAATAGGCTATAAATCTCTCCCATTGCAAATTCAAGTGATTGCTCATTTTATTCTGTTTTATTTATGTCTGGAAATATCTGTTCAACATTTATAGGTAAGGGTGACACAAAGCAAACATTTACTGTTTTATATACCATATAGTTGGTGTTTTCACATTCATTATGTTAAGGCAGTATCAGTAACTCCATTTTGGCCAAAAATGAATCTGATTTAAGGTACCTAAATGACTTTGCCAATGTCACATAGTTAAAAGCACTAGACTTTTAACCCAGGTCTACCTGGTTTCAAGTCCTTAGATCTTTCCACTGTAAAAACATTAATTACTTTTGTTGGTTACCAAATATAGAGATGCAAGTATGATGCAGAATGAAAGATTAAATCTTGGAAATCTTTTTAATATAAAGAGATGATATATTTGAATAGATATCTGTGTTACATAGGTCTCTTACTTAACTGTGTCTGTTTTTTTCTAAAATGAGTTGCCTATTTTAATCCCAGGGGAAATTATAAAAACACATATTCCTAGGTATCACCCCCCAAAAAATTCTACTTTCTTGGTATAGGGGTGGAATCAAAGGCCCATATTTTATATTTACTATTTGAGTCTGAAATATATCCCGGTTTGGGAACTATACCTAAACCCTGTGAAGAGCAGCTTACTCTCTCTTTCTCCTCATTGTATATATGGATAGCTGGAGTCATGTTTAAAAATATGCTATTTTTGTTGTTGTTGTTGTTGTATGTTTTTGAAAAGTATCATGTTAGGAAAAGGACAAATTTTAATTCCTCATAGATAGTGCTTTTCAAAGAGAGGTCAAAGAGCCACCTATAGAGAATCATCATGGGTGGTTGTTAAAAGAGTATAATAATGTAATATAATATAAAGAGTATAATATAATATAAAGAGTATGATATAATGGAGGGATAGTTTTAGAATTAATGGTTAGAATACCAAGCCAAGAAATAGCTGGTATTTACATACAATAAAATGCACAGACCTCAATTACCTGGTTCAATAAATTTTGATACTTGTACATACTAATGTAACCTTCAGCCCTGATTTCCATTGCCCCAAAACATTCTCTGATACATCTTCAAACATACTCCTCAGGCTTTCTTATGTTTGACATTATAGGTTAGTTGCACCTCTTCTAGAACATTTAGTAAATGGAATCATACAGTATGCTTGCATTGTGTCGGGCTTCTTTTGCTCAAAATGATGTTTTTTGTGGTTCATCCATGTTGTTGTGTGCATTAGTAGTTCTTCCTCTTTATTGCTGAATAGTATTACATTGCTTTTAGTCATAATCCCAAAAGACACAATCTTGAACACTGTAATCCTGAATGTTAAAATCCTGAAAGGCAAATTGGTTTCTCTCTCTGAAGGCTGAGACAGTTTTCTTCTGCTGCCTTGGAAATTAGATTTCTAGGACTCTTTACCTTTGGTCTCCAGGATTTGCATCAGTAGGCTCCTGGATCCTCAGGCTTAGATTGCTTTGAGAATTATACCAGCATGTTTTTCAGTTGCTTGAGAATTATACCATCATCTTCCCCGGTTCTGAGGCTTTTGGACTTAGGACTGAGTTATGCTACCACCAACCCAGGGACTCCAGCTTGAAGATGTCCTATAGTGGGATTTCTCAGTCAACACAATAACATGAACTAATTCCCCTCTAGTACATCTGTTTGTATATCCTATTGGTTCTGTGTCTTTGGAGAACCCCAACTAATATAGATTTGGTATTGGGTAAGCCTATTATCATTGCTCCTTATAATGGAAGAAATCTATGAAATTGTTCCTTCACAAAAATTTTTTGATAAATTAAGTATATGAGGCTACTTAGTATTGAAAGGTTAAAATTTAAAAGATAACTATTATCGGTGTTGCAAAAACAGAAAATAGCTTAATTGCAATGGGTTAGAAATAGACTTCCAAAAGTACAGCATATCCCTCAATAATATGTGTAATCACTTTCCAAATACAAGTAAAGCCAGTGTTTTGGAGATCATAAAAGTGAAAAATGCAGGTGAACAATTTAAGAAATATTCCTGCCAGATTATTCTGTTGTATACTTCTTTTGCCACTTCACACATGCTTACATTCAATTTTTCATTAAAAAATAAAAAAAACTGGACAAGTTCAATGACCTTCTAAACCAAACAACACAACAACAAAACAAACAAACAAACAAACAAACACCCACAACAGATAAAGTGGTGAACTACTACTCCTGGTTAGTGATTTTATTATTGAGGAAGATAGACATTATTTACCACTTTGACTAATGGATGACACTTTCAAAATATTCCCACTATTTCTTCATTAGGTATATACAATTCATGTCTCTTTTGGGTCCTGAAAGATCAAAAACATTGAAACTTCCTAAATAAATAATGACCTTTTGTATATATCTATTTGTGAAAGATAAAATTTCTCAAAATCTCAATTCCTTGGGCAACTTCATATACAATGGTTTTTGATCAATTTTGTTGAAATTCTTAGGTTTTTTGGTCATGGTATTTTAGATGACTGCAATTATAAACCTGGATACACACACTTACCAACCATAGTGATATGCACTTATAAAATTGACTTTGATCTATTAGTACGGTTCATCTGCTTATAAGTATTATACCCATGCAACTATCAATAGTATTTATGCTTGGAAGTAATTTATGTTATTATTGCCTATTTTGTTGTGTACATTGGCCTATAAAGTGTTCTGTCATGTTTTTATGTTTCTCAAATAAATTCCTTTTTTAAAAAATGTAAATAAATGTCCTTTAAAGAATTTTTAAAATTATTTTTTCCAGAATTATATTTTTAGAATTTTAGACTTTAGGGATCTTTCAGGTTTATGGCATTCAGAATTGTATTTTGGGGATTACAGCCCAAGCTATATATTAATATATAATGACTTTTTGTGGATTACTGTTATTATGAGTAAAGTGGGTATGAACAGTTTGTACAAATATTTTATGGATATAAATTTTTATTTCTCTTGGATAAAAATTGAGTAATGAAATCAGTGGGTCCTAGGATAGGTGTATATTTAAGTTTATAATAAACTGCCAAATAATTCTCCAAAATGTACCATCTCATATTTCCACCAGAAATCTGAACAAGTTTCAGTTGCTCTATATCCTCATTAATATTTGTTATAGTTATTAATATTTTTTATTTCTGCCACTTTGGTGTTTGAAATGTGTGTCACTTTTTCAAAGTAAAATTTTAAAGTAGTCTTCTATCTTACTCATGAGATAAATTTAATAAAAGAACCATCCATTAAAATGGTGGATGGTTAATAACTGCAGAAGACAGGGTAAAGAAGAAAGCAGATAAAATGTATACACTGGGATAGTTCTGAAATTGAACATTAGTCTCTATTTGATAGCAGTCAAATATAATGATGGAGCTGCTTAGCTTACATCTAGTGTTTTACAATTTGTTCTTGCTCTAATTAATTTTTCTAATTTATACTCTAATATATGTATTAGATATTAGCTCTTTAACATGACATATACTATTACTTTAACAAAAGATACTATTTTTGAAGAAAAGTCACAAAAATGATAGTTTGCTGAAGGCTTACTTCCTACAGGTAGTATTACATGATTAGGAAATGTTCATTCCTAATCAATCCCTGTGCTACATGGTGATTCCAAAGCAAATTGAAGGCATAATGTGTCTAAGACAGATTGTATTGGTCTAAATTCCAACATTAGCAATGGTTTTAACATCAGCATCCTCTGAACAATGAAGATGTTGCTATGAATTAGCTTGTCAACAGGCAATACCATACCCAAGTACATATGGCATATTGGTGTCACAACAAATTGGGGATAGGCATTCTTTGTGTTTTACAGATAAGTAAAGTAAAGCTCAGAATGCTTAAGTAACTTGCTGAAGATTACACATATGTTAAATATAGTTAAGGAGTAAAACTTGGGTTTGAATTCAGGTGCAACCAATCTGTTATGTGGTTTTTCACAGCTGCAGGAAAACTTAGTTATTCCTGGCAGTCATTTGTTCTGTCCCTCCCTATTTTTCTTCCTTCTTTCTATTTCTTCCATTTACTGCATCATAACTACATATCAGTCATGTGCTCCATGATGGGAATTTAGAAATTCTTCCTCTAAGAGACTCAGAGCTTTGCAAAAAGATAAATTCTAATACAGCAGAGTAGATCCCATTACAAAGATGTGAACAAAAATGTTTTTAGTTCCTTTTATTTATACATAATATTAGAGTTTATTTTGACATAATTGTACAAGCATGGAATATAATTTGCTTCAAATTATATTGCTTTTCATTTCAGTCCCTAGTACTTCACCTTTCCATTTCCTTCTCCCTCCCCTTTCCCTTTTCTTCTCCCTCCCCTTATTTCCTTCCATTTACTCCACTGATTTTCTGCTATTTATTTATAGATTTTTTTTTAATTAGTGCCTTGTGGAAGGCAAGATTTGCTGTACATTAATATATGTACACAAGAAGGTTAGACAAAAATGTTTTATTCACTTATAAGAGAGTAGACAAATATTTGGGGGCAGGTGGAGAGGATGTTCAGGTAGGGGGGTTACATTTAAGCTGGATCCTGAAGATAACAAGATAAATTAGAACCAACTCATTCTTGGCAGAGGGATTACCAGATGCAAGGCAGAATCCCAGTGGTCTAGTGGATCCATTGTGAACCAGTGGACCTAGTAACTGGGGAGGATTTTGGCAAGAGACTCAAGGTAGATAAAAGATGGAATACGATGTGTGAGAAGAATAGTTTTAAAGAGGCTGAAAAATTTGATGAACCCATCTTGGAAATGCCAGAATTGTGAGTTTGGATTTTACCATAAAAGCAGTGAAGGGTTAGTAGATATTTTCTAATTATAGCAACAAAATTATAAGATATATTTTTGTCAAGCCTGTAGAAACCAATATTACTATTATTAACTATAACATTTCCTCATAAAATATGAATGAAAACTGTCCTTCATTTTTGCAGTGCAAAATTCTGTAATCTATAATGTGTACATGTATACATTTCAGGTATTATAAGTTGATTTTGTACTAGAAACTATTTTATAAATAACTTCAGTTTTAATATTATCTCACATGTGGGAATTTAATAGCTAAATTGGGATCCATACTCCTCCTTAATGATGTGCTAGATATATACTTTCTGTGTGGAGAAGGCTCAGAGTTTTCATTGTGTTTTTAAAGAGGTCTGGCTCTGGCACATAGCTAGAATACGGTGGTGGCACATGCCTGTAATCCCAGCAGCTATGGATGCTAAGACAGGAGGATGGTGAGTTCAAAGCCAACCTCAGCAATTTAGCAAGCCCCTAAGCAACTTAGTGAGACCCTGTCTCTAAATAAAATGCAAAATAGGGATAGGATGTGGCTCATGGTCAAGTGCCCCAGAGTTCAATGCCCTGGACAATGTCCAAAGCCCTAAATTCCAGTCAAGTTCTGTCTCTTATGATCTGTATGGTACTGGGTAAATCATTTAACTTGTATGATACTTCCTTAGTTCTGACATATAGTTGTTATAAGGATTAAATGAGATAATATTTTTGAAAACAGTAAATATTAGATTGCCATATAATGAGTTAATAAGATAGTTATAATGGCCTTATATACAAATAGAGATATGATAAATCGTGGTATATATGTGTATTAAGAATTGTAATGCTAAAAAAGAGGGAGAACATGTATAATGGCATAATTTGGAGTGAACATACTTTATATACAGAGTTACGAAAAATTGTGCTATAAATGGTTAAAAATTAATGTAATGCATTCCACTATTGTCATGTATGTAAATAGATAGATAGATAGATAAATAACAAATGGACCACATACATTATTTGTGTAGGGGTCAAACTTATCAGATTGAGATCTAGCCAACATATTGGACAAAGTCTTTTATAAAGAAAATAAAATTATGCAAAGTGGTTATGGAAAGGAGTTCTATTGTAGAGTGGGATAATGGAAAGAACACTAGAATTGGAGTTAAGCAATGTGGTTCTAATTCCAACTCTACTATTGACTGTTAAAGCTGACAAATCATTTCATACCTCTGGCTTCAGTTTTCATGGGATTTAGAGGTTCTTAAACATTTGCAGAAGTGGCACAAGTGGCACAGCCAGACCTCTTTTTTCGTTGGGGAGCCATGTCTTTTACATAATGGTATGGGGCCTCCTAACATGGACACTTATTCTAGGTTGATTTGATGTTTAGAGATTCTGTTTCTTCAATTATAAAATAAATGGTGCTGTGGTACTTGATCTGCAAAGATTCCTTTATTTCCTCATATCTATGACTTTGCCTCTCAAATACTTATGTCAAGAAATTTAAACATATAAGCAAACCAAATAAATGAAGAAGCTAAACTTAAAGAAAATATAAGTTGAAGTAGTTGCTTACCTTTATAGACAATTGTATTATCTTTCTAAAGCTATCATCCTAGGGTTTTCTTTAAATGTCAAATTTTCCTAATACTCTTAAAATGTGGGTTCTTGATGTGAATCCAGATGCACATGGTTGGGTTATAGAATATCTGTTAATCCTTTAATATTTTATGCAGAGTTTTCTGTACATACAAAGATTTGAATTTACTGTAAAAGCATTAATAGTTTTCACTAGATTTCCAAAGATATATAGGATCAAAATGAAAAAAAATAGAAAAATGGATCTAAAATATAACTCAGCTTTTCACAATGTAATACACACATATCATTTTAGTCATATGTCAACTGTAAAAAGCAAAGTTCAATTGTACCTGAGAAAGGTTCACCAAATTACTTGGCGCTCTTACTGTGTAGAATTCTAGCAATCTTGCACTGCACTCTTTGCCATAACTACAATTCACAAGCCATTTCAAACTTGCCCTTAGTTTTCTTTGACCTTTATAAGGTAGGAAAAAGGAAAAATCAGAGTGCATATAGATGTAGCTATTCTGATATGAAATGAAATGAGTATGGTTGATTCCTTTAATGTGAATCTTACAAAAGTGTGTTCACTTGACTTCCATTCTCTTAAAAATTTCATCTATTTAGAGAATTGTGTGTGTATGTGTGTGTGTTAAGACTTAACATATTATTTTCTATTCGACTGGAAAAATTTGCAAGAAAATATACTTTTATATGTTTTTAGATAAAGTACACTAATTTCATAAAAATTATTGCTATCTGGATATCTATTCTTAAAACACTTCAGTTCAGACAGAAGTCAGCCTCTGCTTTGGAGAATCATCTCTGACTCCAGTGGTATGCTAACGGCAGTTTATAATCAGTTCATAAAACAGAGTTTTAAATTTTCAAGGAATTTTGACATCATTTTGGTAATTTGAAATTGGTCATATTAGGAGTATTTGAACTGTGGAATTCATCAACCTCTACTAATCAAGGCTCTCTGCCCCTGAGAATCAGCTGTTAAAAATTGACCAGCTTGTAGACACCATTTGTGGGCACAATGGATTGCAATCCCAGTGATTTAGAAAAACTGAGGCAGGAGGATTGCAAGTTTGAGGCCAACCTCAGAAAATTAGTAAGACTCTGTCTCAAAATTTAAAAATAAAAGGACTAGAGATATAGCTCAGTGGCAAAATGCCCCTGGATTCCTTCCCCAGCACCAAAAAAAAAAAAAAAAATGGTGATCAAACCATGACTGTCTGGCTCCTATCTTTTCTCAGGATTGTACACTTTTTGTTTCATCTTTGCATATTACTTATCATTAGCAGTCCCTAGAGGAAATTCAAATGAGGCAACTTAAATAATTTTTCCTTAAGTTTTCACCTCTATAAATACTTCAACTGTTTACCAATTCACATAAAACTGTAACTCCTGTGTGTGGCAACTCTCTTTTGGTGTCAAATAAATTGTAGACAATGAAAATACCACTAGAATCCAAGTCTAGAGACTTGGATTCAGATTCCCTTTTTGTCACTGATTAAAAAGTCTTGAGTAATTACTTCATCTTATATGCTTCAGTTTCTCTATGTATAAAGGGAGGCCAAATTGAGTGCAATTTGATAGTATTTATGAAGCTACCTAATATAAAAATTCTCATTCCAGAATTAAAATGGTTATTTAAAGATAGTCATACCACAAAAGTTACTATTTCCTCTAAAATAATGAATTATACTTGTATAGTGATTGCATATCCTATAGCCACAAAACTGAAGTGTATGAAATGTTACTTTTCAAATACCTTAACTTAAAAATATTTTGTTAATGTCTTATTTCCAGCAATAACAGAATCTCCAAGACACTGTTGCATTCATGGGAAATTGTTCATTTAACAATTTAAATGTGCTCAATTCTAGGTTTCCACTTACTCAGTTTAGGGTTCTGCCTTTTCACTTTTCATCTCCCTAGAACTTTGATCTAATTTTCATAGGTTAGGGGCTTATTGTTCTGGCTTCAGGGAAGAGGTCCACTTGTCCATGGTCTAAGGAATCCATGCATGTTGTTTTCTGTTGAGAATACATTTGGGTTGATCTTTGGTAACTGTAACTTGTTCCTACTGCATTGCACTGAAATGTACTCTTTCTCTTTGTCACTCTGCTTCCCAGATCCTTACTGATCACTCTGGTCTCTCCATCCTAACTGTGATGTCTCTCCAGGAGTCATCTCCTACATCAGCCACCACCTTACCTCTTCTAAGGAACCCAGGAAAATTTCAGATGCTGTCTTTTGCCCCTCTTGGGCTCAGAGCTTGAGGGTACATGTGCATAATATTTCTTGCTGAGTTTTTTAGATTTAGGTTCTGTTACATATGCTGTTGCAGAGCCAGTCTATTGAACGACATGTCTCTACTAGACCTTATATTTTCTAGCTTCATGATGGAAGTAAGACACTGCTGTATATCCAATATCTAAATAGAGCTGGACATAGTAGGTGCTCCATAAACATTTGTTGATTAAATGAATGAATGAAATAAACAGAATAAATGAAAATTCCTCGGCTTTTTGCTGCTCCCTCCCTTCCTCCACTGTATATGGGTTTTCTCTCATTCTCCTTCTTCCTTTTAGGGGTTTGGCCAAAAGCATGGACAAGATTATAAGCCCCAATAAGGGACCTGCTAGCATCCAAATTTATGCCACATCCTCCTAAACTCTGTCAACTTTTTGAACTATTTTCTTTCTTGGGGACAGAAAACATTTTTATCTACTGTGTGGTTTACATTAAATTTCATTCTTTGAAACCTCTGGTCCCTTCCACTTTTGGTATTAAAATTGTAGCTTTTAAACTGAAAAACAGAGAGCAAAATATTCTCTCTCAAAAAACTCTCTTCTTGAAATTGAAAATACCTGTTTTGGCGACAATATGTGTCATTTCTGCTGTAGGCTTTCAGAATCTTTTTTTGAAATTAAAGCCAAGAATGTGACTCTGTTCTACCTGACAGCCACATATCAAGAAAATTATCACTGGTACCTGAATGGCAGGGAAAAGGAAATGGTTAAAAAGAAATGTGGGGGTTGAGGATGTAGCTCAGTGGCACAGGACTTACTTAGCATATATAAGGCCTTGGGTTCGATCCTCAGTCCACTCCCACTTCCCTGTTTATGCAGTTTAGATAACTACTTCATTTTTTATTTACATAGATAAATTACTATATGGTATAGAAACTTTTAAATTAGAGGTTCAAGAGAACTTTGGGACGTACAATAGGCTAAATATGTAGAGCTAAAAAATACAAATGCTTGTTTTCCATTATATACTTGCTCATTTATTTTTCTACAATGAATTTCACTCATGTATTTGTTTATAGATTCTTATATAAACTTCTCCAGGTATTTCTGATTTATATTTCTATCCAAGAATCACTTTTCTGGAAATCTTTGGATGGTCTTAATGGTTTCTGTCACATTTTGAAATGCATGACATTTTCTTTGAGTTGCATATGTAATAATTTTCAACAGAGAAAATCCATAGTTACAAAACTATATCAGAGGAATGGGTGTAGGTACTAACAACTGCTTTCCTGAAAGAACAACTTTTTCCAAGATATCACTGAAATTGAAGAAGGATGCCCATTTTATCTATCTTTCTACTGGTAATGAAATTAAATTATCCTGGACAGGTATTTGTTGTAATTGCTTATCTCCTGACAGCATCAAAATAACTGAGAAAAGCTAGTTTAAAGCACTCATTGGCTACTTTGAGAGAGTAACTTGAAAAAGTCAGAGCTGAGGTAAAACCCGATAAAATTTGAGAGCAGGAATAAAGGAGACCTTAGGAAAATTTTAGAACTACCTTCATCTAGCATTTTTTATTTCACTAATAATTCTGTGGCTGTCCAACCTCTGCTTTCTGTGAAGGGGAATTCACATAACACTTTACCTTAAAATGAAATCTCTCTCCCTTCCTCCCTCCCCAACTCGATGTGTGTGTGTGTGTGTGTGTGTGTGTGTGTGTGTGTGTTACTGGATATTGAACCCAGGGAACTTTACTAATAAGATATACCCCAACCACTGTTATTTTTATTTTGAGACAGATTCTTATATATATAAGTTGACTGGGCTGGCCTTGAACTTGCAATCCTCCTGCTTCAACCTCCAAAGTAGCTAAGAGTCATGTGCCACCATGCCTGCCAAAATCTCTCTTCTTATAGTTTCATCTCATTAATTTTGACTATATTCTCTGTGTAAAGCACAACACAATGCATAATTCCTTTTTCACTTGAGGACCATGAAATAGCTAAAGGCGTTGATCATACGCTATTTGGGTTTCTTCTGAATGAAAACTCCCAGTTTTTTTTTTTTTTTTAACTATCTGGGTTCAAATTGTAGAATCATCACTGTATCTGAGTAGAGGAGACATTATGTAAATCATTATGTCAATCATTTGCTTGAAGTTTAATTAAATATTTGATATCTGCACACACTTATATCCATTCCAGAGGACAACCTCAGATGCCAAAAAGATTCTGTTGCTTAGAATCTCTCTAGGTTGTGTTTCTCATCTCTCTTCTAATCTATTTGATCTTTTCTGGTACATATTCTGTCATTTTCATTTCTGCCTCTCTTTCTGCTCCTTAAAATGAGGGGTTTTGTTTGGATTCTCTGCTTTGTTGTTGGTCCCGAGTACTTGTACATTACCTTTTGGTTTTCCCCTGGCTTCATTCCCTTTATTACATGGGTCCTTTACTAGATCCAGTTGAGAATCCTAACCCCCAACCTGAGTCTCTTTTCTTGTAGTATCATATGAGGTTCTGGCAGGGTGGTACAAAAACTTTCATCATTTTCTTTGTTTGATTTTCTAATAATAGTAATTTTATTAGTACCTCATTATGAGATAGGAAGACATTATTTTCCCTTAATTTATAGGTTAAGAATCAAGTTTCAGGGGCATTATATTAGTCAGCTTCTTGTCATTGTGAGCAAAATGTCTGACAAGAACAACTTAGAAGAGTAAAGATTAATTTTGGCTCACAATCTCAGAAGCCTCAGTACATTCTTTGTAGCTCCATTGCTCTGGGTGTAAGGTGAGGCAGAACATCACAGAGGGACAAGATAAATGCTTCCCCTCTTAGGAATGCCCCCAGTGACCTACATCCTTCAACTGGGTCCTACCTCCAAGTAGTCAATTCATTAATCTATTGATAAAGACAGAGCCCTCAAGATTGAATTTTTGCCTAAAGCTCCACCTCTGAACCTTGATTCACTGGGGACCATGGTTTTAAAACATTAGCCTTTGGGGAACAGTCCTGATCCAAACTATAACAGGCATTATCTAAAGGCATACAGTAAGTAAGTAGTTCTTCTCATTTTAAGTCAAGAGTACTTAGGCTTTCTTCAGTTTTCCTAGAAAGCAAAACAGTAATATCATAATAAATGCCCTCATGCATCTGATCTGGGGTCTGTTCTCATCACATCATGTATTCTGTCTGTGCCAAATTCCTAAGGGATGCTTTAAGGAATGATATGACTTATTTCCTCAATTTGAATTTTATCCTTACTATCACTCACATATAAGCATACAATACTTAATATCTATTATCTCATTGAAGAATTGGAGCTGTCTACCAAAATTGTGAAGTGGATACCCTCATTTAAAGGAACAGTTGCAGAGAAATGAACTTATTCAAGATCATATAGATAAAAGACAATTATAGGACCAAATTTAGTTTGCTTTTTATTTTCTTATGTTGTCTAATAACTAACTCATCATGTATCTATTAATTTTTCTGTTATTTTCAATTATTTATATTTAGTTTATCTCTTATTATAAGGTAATGAATAACTTACTTATTACCTGTGATTTGCCTTTTGATTTTATACACAGAAAATTTATTTTTCTGACACTGCATGGGGTATCCCTAGCTTTATGTGAGAGAAACTAAACACATGTTGGAAGAAACCTGGTTAAATTCCTGAGAGAGATAAATATGTTATTTTAAGTCAAATTTTTGCTTATTTTTTAAGATTTTAGAATACGTTAACTTTATCCCTGAACATTTTTCCCTTCTCTGAGGTACCAATGGCTTCATAAATCAGTGGTTTTCAAATTCTTTAAAATACTTGTTTTTGAGCAATGGTAAACCTTTCTTCTTTTTCCCCAAATAAAATTTTACATAAATCAAAAATTGAACATAAAGAAATAGTATTTTATGTTCTAAATTAAGCTTGAATTGTTTATTATAAAGCCAATCAAGATTACTTTGGAGAATTTGAAGTGGGAGGTTAGGTATGAC
The DNA here is from genome assembly GCF_048772815.1 of Callospermophilus lateralis. Classification (NCBI taxonomy): domain Eukaryota; kingdom Metazoa; phylum Chordata; class Mammalia; order Rodentia; family Sciuridae; genus Callospermophilus; species Callospermophilus lateralis. Next base: position 139,728,366 of record NC_135306.1, read on the forward strand.
AATGTCAACCATTCACATCACGCTCTGCATCTATAAAATTCTAATTATTTGTGTAACCCATCAGATCCTCCTCTATGAAACTCAGTTTAAAAATTATAGTTTAACTAGTTTAACATAAGGAAGAACATTGTAAATGTATGGGTGATGAAATTACTGAGGCATCCTACTGAGGAAGCTGGTCACTGAATCTGTAATACGAATGAGAAAGAATATATAAAGTTTGGACTTGCTTAAACAGAAGAAAATGGATCAGTTGATCTCTATATCATGTATACATCACAAAAAGTCATATAAATTGGTTTATTGTCATCAACTCACTGATGAAATAGCAAATCCAGAAATAATGTGTTAATGATGTTAAAATGGGGGGCTGGGGATGTGGCTCAAGTGGTAGCGCGCTCGCCTGGCATGCGTGCGGCCCGGGTTCGATTCTCAACACCACGTACAGACAAAGATGTTGTGTCCGCCGATAACTAAAAAATAAATATTAAAATTCTCTCTCTTCTCTCTCTCTCTCTCTCTCTCTCTCTCTCTCTCTCTCTCTCCTCTCTCACTCTCTCTTTAAAAAAAAAAAAAAAGATGTTAAAATGGGACTTTCCCAAAGTGAGCTGTTGGAACTCCATGTCCAAGAACTGTTGGGAAGGTCCTCCTGCATCTAAGGTTATAACGGAGTTGTCAGATGGCTGAGATTAGGACAGAATTTATAAGGAAGTATCTTTGTTCTTATAAGATTCTTCTAGCCCCTAAGTCTAGTGAGAGTATCAGTTAACTAGAAACTTTACCATGTTCCCCCAATTTCTCCTATTTTCTGTGTTTAAACCCTGGAGGGGCAAAAAACTAGGGTAGAGGATAATTTTATTATATTGGAATGAAAAATTTTAATTACAGAACTGAAATAGTGTTGGTATTTAACTGTAGAATTGGTATTTGACTATAGAATTTTTTTATTTCCTAAGAGTGAACATAAAAATCATGAGACTGACTGAATTACCAACCAATGGCCGGGAAAAAACATCCCACACTGTGTAAGTTTAAAGGAAAAGTAGAAGACAAAGATGCTTTATGATCTTATCCCATGAGTCCTGCTTTTATCACCCACTGATTGAGAGAGAGTAAGTTGTATAGCAAAAGGTTTATGGATAAGCAAGTATCTGAATACACCCAGTGTAGGCTCATGAACCACCACATGAATATGTTCAATTCAGTTATAGATGGTGGAAAGATACATCAAACATCTTTAAGTTGTACCTGACCAAAAGAAGATGAAAATATTATCATGAAACTATGAAAAAAGCCCCAACTGTGTAATTGATTGTAAGCCAGCAGAAGTTTAGAAAAATTAAGAACCAGTGTAGATAAGAGTGTTACAAAAGATGTTATGGAAGATGAAGTGGGATCTACACTGAAACATGAAAGCTAGATAAGGTTTGCAAGATGTTGGAAATGAGTGTGGATAAGGATAAGTGGGAAATAACTAACCACTGCTAATTATTGAAAACTTGGTTGATGCTGAGTATTCAATAACTTTATTTACATTATTTTCAGAAGGAAGGCATTATCTCTATCTTCTAGGTGCAGACTGGAGTTTAAGAGAAGTTAATTAAGCTGTCCCCATATAATTAGCTAATGATTGGTAGAACTTTTAAAATCAGGCCTGTCCAATCATTCCTTAGACTCAAACCTTAAGCATAAGCAACCAAAGAAAAAATCAACAAGTTAAACTTCATCAAAATTAGAAGCTCTCATGCTTCAAAGTATACCATCAAGAAAGTTAAAAAGACAACTCAAAGAATGTGAGAAAGCTGTGTATATTGCGAGGGTCAAGTTTCAGCATATATAAGAACTTTTACAACTCAACAGTTAAAAAGACAAATAACCCAATTAAAAAATGAGCAAAGGATTTGAACACACATTTCTCCAAAGAAGATAAACAAATGGCTAATAAAAACATGAAAACATGCTCAACATCATTAATCATTAAAGAAAGGAAGTCAAGATACAATGAGATATGATTTCATACCCAGTAGGATGACTATAATTAAACAAAACAAAACAAAAAACAGGCACTATTGTTATCTATGATATGGAAAATTTGGAATCCTCATACACTACTAGTGGAAAAGTAAACTGGTGGAGCTGGTTTGGAATGCAGACTGGAAATTACTTCAGAAAGTTAAACATAGTTTTATTATCATATTATCCAGCAATTCTAGTTCCAGGTATATGGAAAATGTATGTCTGCACAAAAACTTGTATATAAATGTTCATAGAAACATTTTTCATAGTGGCCAAAAGTGGAGATGGCCTAAATGCCTATTACCTGATGATATGATAAACAGGTTGTACATATTCTGTACAATGGAACATTAATCAGCCATAAAATATAAAGTGCCAATTCATGCTAAAACATGAATGAACCTTGAAAACATTATGGTAAGTAAAACTCATGTATGTGTTCCACTTTCTTATGGTGAGGCACAAAGGGCCATATATTGTGTGATTCCATTTTTACAAAGTTCCAAATTAGGCAAATCAGTAGAGATGGAAGGAGATAGGTGTTTCCTGGGGCTAGAGGTAAGAGTATCTAGGTAGTGACTGCTAACAGATACTTTTTAGGGAAATAAAAATATTCTGGAATTAGATAGAAGTGATGTATATTAGAAACCACTAAATTGTACTATTCAAAGGGGAAAATCTTCTGGTAGATGAATTATATCTCAATTAGAAATCAGAAAAGAATAAAACAGACCTGTTTTCAACCAAAGTTCTGGTACTTTCCATGCTGATTCAGGAACATGGGTGGATTGAAGTGAAAATTCAGTGCATGTTTCAAATATGTAACAACAAATTCCATCATTTTTTATAACTATAATGCACCAATAAAATATGTGGAAAGAGAAAAGGAAAAAAATATTGAGTGCATTCTATTACCATGCCAATTCAAGCATATGGTAAAATGATAACAAGGATGGGTCCTTGATTCAGGGAGATGGCAGAAGGAAATAGAGGAATGGCAGGGGGACTGGGAATCGGAAAAACTTCATAGGGGAAATTGTGGGATTTGCTGATATATTTAAGGAGAAATTGTCTCCTGATTTCAAGTAAATCAGGAGGAAATGAAGAATAAAATGAAGAATGTAAGGTAGCTATCATATTTACTACCATTAATGAATGCCTATTAGATGTTAATTATCCTTTACTTCTTCTCAAATGATTGTTTCACTATTTTCCACTTTAGGGATCTCAGGTCTGTCACATCATTCACTTTCCAATCAGGCTTTTCCACCTACATTCTTCTTTTCTGGGCTCTTGACCTCCCTACCTAATAACTTAAAGATGGATAATTCTGTGCTACAGTCCCATCAGAGTTGCTCAAATGAATTAATTAACTGAAGTTAATGGTGCAAGATTATGATAATAATAATAACAGTGGCAGCTATTTTATGAAGTAATTACTATGTATGGAACACAAAACATGCTTTATATTTTATATTTAGTACAGCTTTTTAAAGTAGGTACTATTATTCTCATTTTACAGATGAGGAAGACAAGGCACAAAGAGGTTAAGTAATATGCTCAAGGTCATAATGCTAGTAAGTGGAAAGGATGTGATAGAACTCTTAAGTCTTTTTGTCTCCAAAGTCTGTGCTATAATTCCACCTTGATAAGTGTATAAATTTGTTGTCAAGTCAAATTAAATTCTAGCTCTAGTTCAACTCCTTTTTGTGTTTTAAGTTATTTCACTTTTCTCACTTTTAAATGGCAATGATGCATTTGTAATAGGATATATTAAGGTGATAATATTACTTTGGAGAAGTTATTTAACACTCATGAACCTCACAAATCTCGGGATAATATGGGAATAATAATAGCTATCTCTCAAACTTATTCTGAGGGTTATCTGAGGTAATGTGCAGAGAGTTCTTAAGCACATAGGAAGTATTCAATCTGTGCTCAGCTGTTGCTGGCATGTCTGCCTGCCTATCAATGATAATTTGCTTCTGCCATATCTGTACATGGTGTAAAAAGACTAGAAAACCAACCCATATACATCCTTCTGGGCCAAACTTGATACAAGATATATATTCTTAAAGAAGAAAAGCTACACAGCTTCTTGGAAGTAATTTTCTCTCACACTCCCAAGTTTCCATCTAAACACCCTCAGAAAGACATTTCCAGGACCTAAAAATGAGAGATGGGGAGATTTACCTTGGCGTGAATTTACAGAAAATGTCTGTACATCTCTCAGTCTTTTCAGGACTTTTGTCTTCCTTACATTCCATAGAGATTGAGCTTTGTGGCAGTGACGTTTGAGACTGTGTGGTGGGGAGTGAAACTGATGGCATCATTTTGGTTAAAAAAAAAGAAAGAAATTTAACTTCTGGTATTCCTGTCCACTACTGGACTATTGGGTCCCAAAAATATCTTATTAAAGTGTATAAAAAGTTATAACACCATTTTGACTAAGGAGATATTTATTCCTAGCCATTTTGATTCCAAAAGTACTTTTAAACATTAAGTTTATGAATGTAAGTACTTTTAATAGAACTATAACAACAATTTTGCTCAATGAATCACAGACTACTATGATTCCTTGTTTACTAGGGTCAACCAAAATTTCATTCCTGAAAAAGTCTACATTATTAGTAGCTCTGACTCACTTAGGTTTTTAAATTTTTATTTCTTTTAAATTTTATTGAGTTATAATTTATACATTCCATAAAATATGTTATTTGTGAGTATATGATTCAATCACATTTTATTTTTTCCAATTATAATAAAATAAAGATGACTTTATGAGTCTATAGATTTTCACACATGTAACTACCACTATAATCATCCCCCAAACTTCTTCATGTTCCCTCATGCTCCCTCACACTAACCCTTTGATACCTTCTTCATCCCTCTAACTTATAGAACCTCTGGTATCTTCTTTTGTCTTTTCAAAAATATGTAAATGGAATCATATAGTATGTAATCTTATGAGATTAACTATTGTACCCAACATTGTGCTTTTGCAACATACTAAAGTTGTGTACATCTTTAGTTTGTTCATACTGTTGACTTTATTCCATTAAAGGTATTACCAGGATTTGTTTATCCACTCATACAATGAAAGCCATTTGGATTGTTTCCAGTTTGCAGAGCTGCTGGGAATTAATTCTGTATATTGTTGTCTATCAGGGAATAATTTTATTTTGTCTTATTTTTTGAAGGATAATTGCCCTGTGTTATATAGAAGTCTTGGTTGACAGAGACTTTTTCCTTTAAGCACTTTGATTGATCATTCCACTCCTTTATAGCATCCACACCTTCTGATGAGAAGTTAATCATTAATCATATTGCTATTCCTCTGTACACAATGAGTCATATTTTTTATCTTGCTGCTTTCAAGATTTTTCTATTTCTCTTTCAAAAGTTTTTCTATAATGTGTTTAGGTGTAGATTACTTTGGGTTTCTTGTACTCTGGGTTGGTTGAGTTTCTAGGTTTTTTTTTTAAATTTGTTCTAATTAGTCATACATGATAGCAGAATGCATTTTGATTCTTTGTACACAAATAGATCACAACTTTTCATTTCTCTGGTTGTACATGACATAGAGTTGTACCACATGTACAATCATACATGTACCTAAGGTAATGATGTTCATTCTACCAACTTTCCTGCCCCCATGCTCCCTCCCCTAAGCCCTCTCCCTTTTTCCCAAAGTTCCTTACCACACCCCCTACCCCTCTTTATAGATCAGCATCCACTTATCAGAGAGAACATTTAGCCTTTGTTTTTGGTGGGGATTGGCTTACTTCCCTTAGCATAATATTTTCCAGGTTCATCCATTTACCTGCAAATATAACATAATTTTATTCTCTTTTGATGCTGAGTTTCTAGGTTTTATGTATTTTTCATCTCACTTGACACGTATGAGGCTTTTCTTCCTTCTCCTCTGCCTTTTCATTTTCCAGGACTCTCATTACATATCTGTTAGTGTGTTTGATGTTGTTCCAAAGGTCCTAAAGGCTATGTTAATTTTTCTTCATGTTTTCCTTGTCTGTTCAAATTAGATAATTTCTATTTATTAATTATCAAGCTCACTGTATTTTCTTTTGACATTTCAGAATTAATATTGAATTCCTCTAGCGAGTTTTAAATTTTAATTATTAAATTCTAAACTCAGAATTTCCACTTGGATTTTTTTTATAATTGGTCCATTTTTATTGAGATTCTCTATTAGTTGAGTCAATATAATCATCCTTTTCTTTAATCCTTTGAACATGGTTTTTAGTTCTTGGAACATATTTTTGATAGCTGTTTCAAATTCTTGTCAGCTGCAACATCTGGGTTCACCCAGAGAGAGTTTCATTTGACTACTTTTTTTTCTGAGCACAGATGTCACATTTTCATACTTCTTTGCATGTTTCCCCGTCCTCTTTTATTTTTGTTCTCTTAATTGGACATTTTAGATACCATCTTGTAGCAAACCTGGCTTCTACTTCCTACCCTGAGAACAATCATTATTGCTGATGTTTTTGTCTGTTTGTAATTTATCTTCACCAAATCTGTAAAATCAATTTCCCCCATGGTGTGCTTGTCATTAATAGCTCTTCTTGGGTTTGTAATTCTTGTTTTTTCTCTTAAAACTGGCATTATTGGAGTGTGGGGTGGGGTGGGGTCACTCATATGTCAATATAACTCAGCAATTGGCTGATATTTGGTCAATTTGTTCCTGAATGTTTTAAATCAGTGAGGCACTCACCCACTACCAGGGGATTTGTGTTAGGTTGAGGAGTCCTTTCAGAGTCCACCTCAAGGCCAACTTTCACTTTGTTTTGGCCCTTTTCTGTCTCTCTGCAAGTTGTGTCCTCCTGTTCATCCAGGGTTGTGTGGAAAGTCTGGGCCTTTCTGATCTCTTCTGAGAAGTTGAGAGGCTTTGCTCTCAGTCTTAGAATAGTTTATAAGGGTCCTTTATGGACCTCTCGCTTGCTTCCTGGATCTTTTGGTTAAACATCTGACTTGTTTTGCTCCAATCAGAAACATAACAGATCAGTTGAACCCTGGGCTTTCTTTTTCTGCTTGCCACACAGATTGCTACTGTTACTGTCAACAGTGTTGTGCATGGCATTTTGTTTCTTCATGTTTCACTCCAAATCAAGCAAATCCTTTAGGCAGAAAAGATAGTGGTTCTTATGAACATAATAGTTCTAACAAACTGGCCGACCTGAAAAGAATAGAGAGGAGAGCATGCTCAAGCAACAATGGCACCAATTTTAAACCCTCTTTCCTGGGATTGAGTAGTATTAGTAGTATTTTGAGTAAACATTTCTCAATTTGACGTATACTTTTGATCAATTTTCAGAGTCCTGAAATTATTATTTTTGGCAATCTTGTATAGTTTTATCATTTAATTTTAAGGAAAGGTTAGGCTGGATTCCCCACCTCACTATTTCAGATATATCACATCCATATCTATGTTTAACATTTTGTTTTTATTTTCTAAAATTATTTTAATCTGAATTATTTCTCTGCCTACTTTAAAAACAAATGTTTGGCTTATTAAACTTTTTGTCCATGAAAAATTTTATAAATTATAGCTTTCATGGTCCTATAGTGTTTTGAGCAAGTGCTATTTTATTTTTAATTGATGCATAATAATTATACATATTATTGGATATAGTATTACAATTCAATGCAGGCATACAATTTGCAGTGATCAAACAGGGTCATTAGCATATCCATCACCTTTGTAGTCATCATTTCTTTGTATTAGGCACATTCAAAATCCCTTTTTTAGATATTTTGGAATATGTAATAAGTTATTTATAACCATACTCACTCTACTATGCTATAAAACTTATCTAGGATCAAGATTTTAGCCTCCCCATATGAGTGAAAACTTGCAATAGTTGTTTTTATATGCCTGGCTTATTTAACTTATTATAATCTTCTCCGGGCCCATCCACATTGCTGCAAATGACATTTATTTTCATTCCTTTTATATGGCTGCATAATATTCTACTGTGTATGTATATTATAATTTATCCATTCCTGTATTAATGGACATTTTGTTGATTTTGTATCTTGGCTATTGTGAATAGTAGTACTACAATAAACATTCAAGTGCAGATATCTCTGAGGCATATTGATTTCCTTTCTTTGGATATATACCCAGTAGTGGCATTGCTAAATCATGTGATATTTTTATTTTTAGTTTTTAGAGAAATTGTCATTCTGATTTCCATATGATTGTACTAATTTACATTTCACTGGCTATATATGAGATTTTCTCTTTCTCTGCATCCCTGCCAGATTTTTTTTTTTCTTTTTGATCATAGTTGTTCTAACTGGGAAGAGATAACTCATTATGGTTTTGATCTGCATTTTCCCAATGATTAGTGATGTTGAGCATTTTTAATACTTTATTAGCCGTGTGTGTCTTGAGATATGTTTATTCAGTCCATTTTCTTATTTTTAAAGTATTTTTTGTTGTTCTTTGTTTCTGGTATTTTTGTTTTGAGTTTCTCTATATTCAGGATCTTAATCCCTTGCCAGATGAATAGTTTGCAAATGTTTCCTCCCATTCTATTCTGTACCTTTCCTTTCCTCTCGGTTGTAACCCTTGCTTTGCAAAAACTTTAGTTTGATATAGTCTCATTTATCTATTTTTGCTTTTGTTGCTTGTATTATTAAGGTCTTATCCAAAAAATCTTTGCCTATAACACTGCCCTCAAGTGTTTCCCCTGTGTTTTCTTCCTGCAGTTTAATAGTTTTCAGCCTTGCATACAATTCTCTCATCTGCTTTGAACTGATTTTCCTTTAATATGGTGAGAGACAGGGGACTTTTCAGATGGGTACCCAGTTTTCCCAGCACCATTTATTGAAAAAGACTGTCTTCTCTCACTATATATTCCTGATGCCTTTGTTGAAAATCAGTTGACTGTAAATGTGTGGATTCATTTCTATGCTGTGTATTCTATTTCATTGGTTTATGTGTCTATTTTCATGATAGTACCATGTTGTTATGGTGACTATAGTTTTATAGTACATTTTAAAACTCAGCTATTGTGACACTTCCTGCTGTATTCTTTTTGCTAAGAATTACTTGACTATTCAGCATTTCCTGTGGTTCCACATGAAGTTTTGTATATTTTTTTCAATTTCTATGAAGAATGCCATTGGAATTTTGATAGGCATTGCACTGAATCTGTATATCACTTTGAATATTACTCACATTTTTTGCAATACTTTTAATTTTGAAATAAAACTAAATTGTGAAATAAATCAATTTATTTAAATACTATAAATTCTTTTAATCCATGAACCTGAGATATTCCATTTTTTAATGTTTTTTTAAAAAATTTCTTTCACCAGTGTTATATTGTTTTCAGTATAGAGATCATTCATCTCCTTAGTTAAATTTATTGCTAGGTGGGTATTTTTTAGAGCTATTGTAAATGGAATTACTTTCTTCATTTCTTTTTCAACTACTTCATTATTGGAATACAGAAACATTGTTGATTATTGTGTTGATTTTGTATCCTGCAATTTTACTGAATTCATAGATAAGGTGTAACAGTCTTTTGGGGGGATATAGTTTTTGTGTTTTGCTGCATAATATTATATAATGTACAAACAGAGATAATTTGACCTTTCACTTTTCAATTTGGATATCCATTATTGATTGATTGATTGATTGATTGATTGCTTAATTGCTCTGGATAGGACTCCAGCATTATGTTTAAAGAGAGTTGTGAAAAAGGCATCCTTGTCTTATATTTTTTCTGTTGTCAATCTTTCTTTTTCTTTTTTCTGTTGTCAATTTTTCTTTCCCAAGTTAAATTTATAGATTTAAATGTTGTCATTAAATTTGAATCAGGAATAACTTTATTATCTTAAATTCTAGTAATTCTCAGTTTTATTTTAAAGGCTTCACCTCCAGTTTCAACTTTTGTAACACTCAATATAACCATTGAGATATGAGTTCATGACTGTCTTTTGTTTGTTTTGTTTTGTTTGGAAGGCAACAGACTATAATATTTAACTGATTTGTTGTCAGGTAAAAAGATTTTTTAAAATTCTGATTATTTCTACCAATAATATTCAATGCAGTATGAATGAAGACATCCATGAGTTTTAAATGCCCTGCTTTAGTATGTAAATATTTTTCTGGGTTGGGAACATTGATACATACTTAATTTACTAATTATGAATTTGTGCTGATTTGATTTGATATAATTTACAAATGTATATACTTAACCTGATTTTAATAGTTACTGATTCAAATTATTTAAAGGAGTTTTTGTGGCTGCTTCCTCCTCCTCCTCCTCCTCCTCCTCTTCAGAATGAACTTATGGGCATTTAACTACTTAGCCATATTCCCAGCCTTTTTTAATATTCTATTTAGAGACAAGGTCTTGCTAAGTTGTTTAGAGCCTTGCTAAGTTGCTGAGCCTGGCTTTGGACTTGGGATCCTTCTGCCTCAGCCTTCTGACCTACTGGGATTATAGGCATGCACCACTGTGCCTGGCTATTTAAAGGAGTTTTAAAAGTAAAATATAAAATATATTGTAACAGAATGAGCAAGTGATGGTCAAAAATTAGGGGGCTACAATTTGCCAACAACATGATTCTATATTTAGAAGACCCCAAAACTCCAGGAGAAAACTTCTGAAGTTCATAAATGAATTTGGCAAAGTAGCAGGATATAAAATTAGCACCCATAAATCAATTGCATTCCTATATATCAGTGATAAATCAACTGGAAGAGAAACTAGGAAAACCACCCTATTCACAATAGCCTCAAAAAACACAAAAATACTTGGGAATCAATCTAACAAAAGAGGTGAAAGACCTCTAAAATGAAAATTATAGAACACCAAAGAAAGGAATTGAAGAAGACCTTAGAAGAAGGAAAAACCCTCTATGTTCTTAGATAGAAAGAATTAGTATTGTCAAAATGGCCATACTACCAAAGTTCTATACAGATGTATGGAATTCGTACTAAAATTCCAATGAGGTTCTTCATAAAAATGGAAAAAGCAGTCATGAAATTTATTTGAAAAAATGAGAGACCCAGATTACTAAAGTAATCCTTAGCAAGAAAGTGAAGCAGGAGGCATCACAATACCAGATCTTAAATTATACTACAGAGCTATAGTAACAAAAGCGGCTTGGTATTGCACCAGAACAGGCATGAAGACTAATGGCACAGAAAAGAAGACACAGAGACAAACCCACATAAATACAGTTATCACATACTAGACAAAGGCGCCAAAAACATTCATTGGGGGAAAAGATTGCCTCTTCAACAAATGGTGCTGGGAAAACTGGAAATCCATATGGAACAAATTAAACCCCTATCTCTCACCATGCACAAAACACAACTCAAAGTGGATCAAGGACCTAAGCATTAGGCCAGAGACCCTAATAGAAGAAAAAGTAGGTACAAATCTACATCATGTTGGCTTAGAAACTGATGTCCTTAACAAGATTTCTAAAGACCAAGAAGTAAAATTAAGAATCAACAAATGGGGGGGTGGTATCAAACAAAAAAGCTTCTTCACAGTAAAGGAAATAATCAAGAATGTGAAGAGAGAGCCTACAGAATGGGAAGAAATCTTTGCTACTTGCACCTCAGATAGAGCATTAATCTCCAGGATATATAAAGAACTAAAAAAACTTTACACCAAAAAAGCCCCCAAAATAACCCAATTGATAGATGGGCAAAGGAACTGAACAGGCACTTCACAGAAGAAGAAATGTTAATGGTTGACAAATATATGAAAAAATGCTCAACATCTCTAGCAGTTAGAAACATGCAAATTAAAACTGCACTGAGATTTCATCTCACTCAAGTCAGAATGATGATTATCAAGAATACAAGTAACATTAAATGTTGGTGAGAGTGTCTGGAAAAGGTACACTCACATATTGCTGGTGGGAGTGCAAACTGGTGCAACTACTCTGGAAAGCAGTATAAAGATTCCTTAGAAAACATGAAATGGGATCACCATTTGACCCAGATATTCCACTCCTTGTGTACACACAAAGGACTTAAAATAATTATACTTTAGTGACATTGCTACATCAATGTTTATAGCAGCTCAATTCACAATAGCTAAGCTATGGAATCAGCCTAAGTGCTCTTCAACAGATGAATGGATAAAGAAAATGAGATATATATGCACAATGGAATATTACTCACCCAAAAAGAGAAAAGAAATTATGGCATTTTCCAGTAAATGAATGGAGCTGGAGAATATCATGCTAAGCAAAATAAGCCAATCCCCCAAAACCAAAGGCCAAATATTATCTCTGATATGTGGATACTAGCTCACAATAAGGGTGGGGGAGCAAAGAATAGAAGTACTGTGGATTAAACAAAGGGGAATAATGGAAATGGAGTGGGAGTGGAAATAGGAAAGATAGTAGAAACAATCAGCTATTACTTTCCTGTTTTCATATATGAAAACATAACCAATGTAACTCTATATTATGTACAACCCAAAAGAACGGGAGTTGTACTCTATGTATATACAATATGTCAAAATACTGTCATGTATAATTAAAAGGATCTAATAAAAAAATTAGGGGTCTAAAGTTTGAATAGGCTGAAACACTGTGATAGGTTTCAATAGGCATCAGTGGCTGAGCAGGCAATTCTCAGTCAGAAGTCAGAAATGTGACAGTAATCCCAGAAGTATCACCACATCACTACTGTCTATTTCTTTTGAAAGAGTCAATTTTAAAGATTCCATAAAGGTGAATTGATTATTTTTATGAAGGCATATCAATAATTCTCCATTTCTGCGCATTTATATATTTATTATTCCACAAACTTACATTGAGCACTCTGAGTATGTTCTTATCAGTCATGTGTTAAGCCTGCTCTGTCCACCACAGTTGCCTTGATACATGTGTGAGTTGAGGCATTATATACATATGAAATACACAATAGATTTCAAGCACTTTATACTAAGAAAGGAAATATAAAGTATCTCAATAATTTTACATTAGTTACATGTGGAAATTATTTTGTATACAATAGTTTAAACAAATTATATTAATAAAATTGATTTTACCTGTTCATTTTTACTTTTTAAATGTGGCTTCTAGAAAATTAAAATTTTATGTATTATTCACAATATGGGTCACATTATATTTCTAGTGATCTGTGCAGGACAAGAGATAAGACATACAAGCACATGGATATTCTCAAAAAGTTCAGTCTAATGGAAACTCAAATGAAAGGAAAAATGTCAGTAATTGAATGATAAAGAATATGGACTTTAGTATTTACTTGACATGACTTCAAATATCTTTTCTGAAAATTACTTGGTTTGTGATAAAAATCAGTGGCTTAAATACTAGAATTGTTTTCCTTATCTATAAAATAAGGAGTGGTAACAATAATACCTACCTTACAACATTTTTGTAAAGACTAAATGAAATAATATTTGGGAAGTACTTCTCAGAGTCACTAGTACAGAGATAATGCTTAACAAGTAATTGCTTTTCTGATGATGATGTTAATTTCATTAATTTTGATAAAAATAATGGCCCTTAGCTTCAAGTATATGAGGGTGTTTTGACAACAAAGGCAAGGGACACAGCTCGAATGAGCTCAATCATGGAAACTCACAGCTATGCTGCATTTTTATAGGAAGATTATGAACTAACCAAGTAGATAGAAACATGTAGAGAATAGCATGCATAGTAGTTGGAAAAGTTTTACCAACATGCATGGAATTATGAAAAGAATCTAAACTTTCCTATTATTCCTGTGATATACTCTACGTGAGTTTTTAAAATGAAGTGGAAAATTGAAGATACCATTAGAGAATTTAGTCCAAACAACGGTTATGCTACTAAAAGAAGTGTATATGCATAAAATTACAGAAGGCTTCCTAAATATCTAAATTTATTATATAACTCATCAACCCACACTCTTCCAAAGAGGAACACCTCCAAACTCAGGTAAAGAGAATGTAATGAATTCAATTCATCAAGTAAGGAAGGGCTTCTCTAAGAAGAAAAAGCAAATAGAATAGACTTTTTAAAAAAGATTAAAAGAGTAAAAGAAACCTAAACATGATTGAGGATGTTATTTTGAAATTGGCTTTTGCACCATTTTCTGGAAACCAAATTACATCTTGGTGTATCTGTTGCCAAAAAGCAATCTGAACTGAAAATACAAATGCTCACAATTTGAAATCACCCATTGAAAATAAAAGAAAAAGCAGAAAAAATAATGAAACACTTTAATGCTTATAGATAAGAACTATTTGGGGGGAGGGTTTAATAAGCAAATGTTTATTTTAGTTGCTTAGAATATTCTGTTGGATTCTGGATACGTAAATTTCAACCCACATTCTCTAGTTGCCATAACAACTTGATACATTTGTTCTCTTGTGTCATTTTTTATCGCATCAGTTTCTTTTTTTTTTTAACTTTGGTTGCTATGATAACACAGTATAGTTGTTAAATTTATTCTATTCACATTTTGTTTTACAGGAAACTGATAATTTGCTTTTATTTTTCTCTAAAGAAGCTTATATTACAGAAGTGTAATAAGGAAAATAGTGGTCTAAATTCTAATTCAAGTTTATATTAAAATTTTAATTACATGCATTAATTTATGCCCAAGTGATATAACCTCTGTGACCCAGAAGATGGCTACTGATTATCTAATTCCTCTCTGAAGAAAAAAAAAAAACAACAACCTTCACTGCATTAATAAGGGAAATGGGTAGTTTGAATTGCAATTGCATCTCCAAGCATGACTTCACCCAGTCTCATTTGGAGGAAACTGATAGTGTCAGGAAATATTCACACCAAAAGCTGCTATTGCTGTTCTTTTATTAAATACCTTGCTTCTCTACACAATTGGAGCTTATTGATTATAATGAATGAAACCTTGGCTTAATAGAAGTCCCTAATCTATGCTCACCTCTTCCTAAAACAAGGCAAAAAATCACATTAACAAAAGTTCTCTTATCTGGAGTTAGATATTGGGGTAATATAGGGATAAATATAAATTTGTTTTATTTATTCAGCTAACTCCTACTGTTTCCTCTGTTTTAATTGCTCCTAATAGTGCTTTCATATCAACTAATTATATCACATAAATTGATAGTACTCTGTTCCCTTGTAGCTCTAAAGATTATTATAATTTGGACAGGCTTTTTTGAAGAGGCATTTCAGGGTATGGGGGGAAAAGGCAATGGACTAGGGTCAAAGAGATTTGTTTAGACTCTATTAGTCACTAACTCTGCAACCCCTCCAAATTATTTATCTGCTGATTCTTAGTTAAGATATTTTAAATGGGAATAAAAATAACTGATAGTCTTTTTTTTGGTAGAAATTCAATGAGTTGATATATTCAAAAAGGTTTATCATCACATAATAAATATTCAAAACATTAACAGTGCCCCTTCTTATTTCCATTTCCTTCCATTGAGGATCAGTGAGAAAGAAAAGGCAAAAACTGGTGGAGCTCCAGCTAAGGTAATGAATCTGGATGTAGGAGAGATTCTTCCCTCAACAACTAATCTAAAACTCAGAAGAAAAAGGAACATAACTAATTCAGATTTATTTTGGATTGTTGTTGTTCTTGGCCTGCCCAGTGCAATAAATAGGTTATGTCAGTAGGAAACTATTTGATGTTGCCCTCTGTTTCTGGGAATGTATTTGAGTTAGAATATTGACCCAACCACATCTGAACTTTCATCTAATAAGATAAATCCTCCAACACAGGCTTTGTCATCAGATCTGGAATTGAATTTAGTTCTTTTTTGGATCCTTGGAAAAATCACTTAATTGCTCTAAGCCTCAGTTTCCCACATGTGTAAAACATGAATCAAAAATATATTTATCATCTATATATAACATCTATTTACTATTATAGGTAATAAATATATATAACACTTATTTAGTATGAGGTAATAAATGTGACATAATTCTTAACAAATTTTTGCCATGAATACTAGACTTGTGGCTGATGTTGACATTGAGTGGCTAGTAAGAATTTTACAATCCTAAGTAAGTTGCCCAGGAACCAGGGCAGACTTCTGTTCTAGCAGGATAACAAAGGGATTTGGGTGAACAGATGAGTGCCCAGAGCTGATTCCAAGCACAATAGATGCTTGACTTAAGACAGTAAGGCGAATGCTTGTGATCCTCAGCCAACTGTGAATAGGAGAGTGCTAATATTATAATAGGCTTGGTCAGGTCTGGTTCCGGAAATGAGAATGCCGTGCCTCTAGATTGAAGTAAAAGTGTTTTCACTCCAGAGACTGGGGAGGCTGGAACTGACAAAGTTACTGTGATCCTATTTCTTCTCATGCCTAAAGCACTCTCGAGTAATAAGCCAGAGCATTCAGGGAGATGCATCAACTCTGTGAGGCCACTAGGGTGTCATTTAGAACCTCTCTGCTGGAACAATGGAGTCATATAAATTTCAACCCACATTCTCTAGTTGCCATGGTAACTTGATGCACTTGCTTTGAAGTGTCTTTTGTGCCCCCCCCCCACCGCACTTCTTTCTCTGTATTTTTAATCATCAGGATTTTTACTTTGCCAGTAATTTCCTAATGTAGTTTTGTGGCTTCCTAACCTCTTATCTCTCAGTTAAATTTCTGAATATGTTGCCGGGGAGTGATTTCTACCTAAAAATAATAGCTGAATGTGCTCGTTCACACAGAAATGCTGTGCTTGTAAGTCAACCTCTCTTCCTTCCTCCCACCCTCTCTCTGTCTTTCTCTGTCTCTCTCTCTTTCTCTCTCTCACACACATACAAACACAGAGATAATTATGTTAGAAAACGGATATATTTTAAAATCCTTTCAGTGCTTTTTAAAAATCAGTTTGTGTGTCTTAAATAAAAATTATAAAGTGTTTCAATTCTAGAACAACTGATTTTGTATTTATTTAGCAATTGTAATGTGGCAGACTGAATAAAGAGTGAGTCTCGTTGCATTCTCTTTCTCCACCTGGTGACTTTAGCATGTTCAGATTGTGAAGAGAAGTATGTTTCAGTATAAAGAGCACAAGGCTGACTTGGGTTTCCATCATCTCTTAGCTATGCAACTGGGCTGGGGCAAGTTAACCTTTCTAAGCTCACATTAAAATGAATTGATAGTTCTTTTGTAAGATATTAGTGAATAATAAATTGAGATGATATAGGTAGAGTACCTAGAACAAGTAGGTCCTACAATAGGTTCTAGGAAATTATAAACAAACATTAATTCCTTTGCATCTAACAAATGAACAAAATTCACTAAAAAATGTCTCACTCATTAGATGAGACATATTTTTCTTCATTACAAACATATTTCCACATCAAAAATGTGAGGCAAATAAGAAAATATGAAAGTAGACGGTATGCATCTTCTTGTATGGGTGCTGACAATGTAAAGAATTTTCCACAAAGGAAACATTTCCTAGAGACCTCCAAAGGAAGATGACCTCTTGTTACATTCAGTTGGGATCTTTTATCTGGGACCAAACCTGATTCAAAACACCAGGTTAATCATGAGGATATTTAGAAATTGTTCTGGCTAACTGGAAAATAATAGTCACCACCACAATAAAATTCTGCATTCATGTAGAAAGTGGCTGAGGTACAAGTAAATTCTAAATATAAAATGTGTTTAATCAGGAGCAATAGGGATGCTGGAAAACAACATTAGGCATGCAGACAGTGAGATATTGCCAACTTGGAGGGCTACTATTGCTATGCATTTGTGTGCAGTGTTGACAAGGAAAAAATAAGAAGGAGACAGACACAAAATTAAATTTTAAAAAGAGAAATGCAATTATATGACATGACACCTGCTCTCTGAAAGTATTGTCTTAAAAGAGGAAGTCACAGAATATTAAATGAAAAGAAAAAGGATCACAGAGAAAATTCTTAAAGGAATAGCCTCTAAGATATTTAAAATATATTTTTAAATAATTTAAAATTATTAAAAATATATTTTTAAATAGTTTAAAAATGTATTTTTAAGTAACAAGGAAAACAAGAATAAAAGAAAAATTATTTTTTCTTATTAGCAAAAATTATTGAATAATATTGAGATTATTGAATAATAACATCAAATAATAAATATTTTATAACTTTTTTAATCAAATTATGTTCCCTGAAATAAATTCAAGAATTATCTATTTGATTATGATTCAGAAAGAGGATGGGTTTTTGGAATCCAACAAGTCAAATTAGAATACTGGTCCCTCCTTGCAGTAACTGAATAATTTTTGGCAAGTGATTAAACCTCAGTAAGTTTTAGATTCTTTATCTGAGAGGAACTGAATTCTAGTCTAGTTTCTGCTATGAAATTGGACAAACACTTTTGTTTCTGGGAATCTTTTTTTCTAATGTGGAGTGAGGGAATCAGTCTGTAGGTGACAATTTCCATGAGTACTTGTAACTCTGATTTTCCTAGGCTCTGTGTTCTCTTTACTGCAAATATTCCACTACATTTCTACAACTAAGGCCTTTATTTTCAGGCTTCTTTGAAGCCACAGTTTAGATTTGATTCCAAATCAGATCCTGGAAGTAACACAAGAGGGCAGCTTATAATGATTTCAATTCTATGCTGCATCTTTTAGAAACTACACAGTTCATCTGTCTCTAGGACCTGTGTTTCTGACAGAAAGGTATAGCATAGTTCTGTAGTTTCCACTCAACTTTGATTAATGAAAGGATTTTGTGACTCTGCTTCTTTTCTTGAACATTAATGGAACATGTACTCCATAACAGGCATTATTAAAAGGTTTATTTGTAAAATATGGAGTAAAAATAAAAATATTATTATCCACCATAGAAAATACAAAATATTCACTATAAAAATCAAAACAAGTATACCTTAATATCACAATATCAGAACTAACCACAATTACATTTTGGTGAATTTTTTTCTCATCAACCCTCTGTATTCAAGTGTTCTGCATCAATGAACTCAACCGACCATAAAGAAAACATTTTTTAAAAAATTAAATTTTTACTGAACATGTACATTTTTTCTTGTCATTCTTCTCTGAACAATATAGTGTAAACAATTGTTTATATGTCACTTATGTCATATTAAATATTATAAATAATCTAGAGATGATTTAAAGTACATGAGAAGATATGTAGGTTATATGCAAATACTATGTTATTTTATATAAGAGCATCCATGGATTTTGGTTCCCCTGGTGGTGTCCTAGAAGCAATGCCTTATGGATACTGAGGGATGACTATATTTGTGTGTGTGTTTTCTTTTTATCAAGCTTTGAATATTAGTATATATTCTTTATAATGTACATTTTTCACTTAAAATAGCCCTGCTAGCATTTTTATATCCACAAAGCTTCTTCTGTAACATTTTTAATAGATCTATAGCTGTTGATCATATGGCTATATTGAGTCATAGAATGAAATGGTTGCTAAGATATAGACTCTGGAATTAGACTACATGGGTATAAATGGCTGTTTCAGCTCTTATTAAGTGTGCGTCCTTGGGCAATTTGCTGAACCTATCTAAGCCTCTATTTCTTTATCTATAATGTGGGCACAATAATAATACAGGCCTCACAGGCTATTGTGAAGACTCAGTGAAGCATCATAGAATGGGCAGGTAATACATACTAACTCCTACCGCCCACATTTAATTTTTCCGGTCTGATATCTCTATCTATTTCAAATAGGTAAGTTTAGTTCAGTTATATTCTTGGGCACCTCAATATAGATTTATTCTCCATTTTAGAACATTGTTAACTTTCCTATTTTTCTTCCTTCACTCACCCATTTCTGCCTTCTATTCTGAATTTTTTCTATATTTGTTTCTTACTTTTTTCTCTACTAGTTTGAAAATTTCTAATTGTTTTTCATTTTTTTCCACTAATTAATTTTTGGCGTACTTATGTATAATAATATGTGATATATGAGTTATTCTAAGAAATCTAAAGTTATTCTTAAGTGTAGTTCTTTTGGGATTATAATACGGATTTTGGTGTATTTTAACAACTCATTGAACACCCCAATTCCTCAACTTGTTTCTCTTATTTGAACTTGAAAATTAGCTTCTATTTAAAATCAATGACTTATTTAATTAATAACATGTTTTGTTAAGTTTCTGTGGTCAGCGTTGATTCATGTAGTTAAGTGTATCTCTGTGTTTATTCTTCTCGCTGAAGCACATCCTTCAATAATTACTTTTGTAAGAATTTTGCTGATTTAATTATCTTAATATTTATATGCCTTTACTCTCTCTTCACATGATAAGTTAACTGAGTGTAAACTTTTAAGAAAGCAGTAATTTTTTTTCACTGTGAACAAATATTCTAATTCCTTTAGTCTCTACTAGTGTTTAGGAAAATCTTCTTAGTTTAGTTATTGTTTTACTATAGATTTTTGTTTGTTTCTTTTTAGTAGTAATATTTTGTTTTTTTCTCTCCTAACCCTAAAGATGCTTTGTTTATTTTTGATGAATTTCAGTGTTTCTGCACGGTGCCTGCATATATAATTTTATTTATTTATTTATTTATTTATTTTTTTAGAGAGAGAGAGAGAGAATTTTAATATTTATTTTTTAGTTCTCAGCGGACACAACATCTTTGTTTGTATGTGGTGCTGAGAATCGAACCCAGGCCGCACACATGCCAGGCGAGCACGCTACCGATTGAGCCACATCCCCAGCCCAATTTCATTTATTGACATCAGTTCTTATAAAAGTTTTTTTTTTTCCATCAGAGGACTCATCTTTTCTCAATTCTAGGAAATTTTTACCTGTATTTATTCAAATATATTCAAAAATATCTCTATTATTCTCTCCATTCTTCTTTTATTATACTCTAAGATTGTACTCTCAATATATCCTTCATGTTTGTACTATTCTTTGACAATTTATTATCTCATTCATGATCTGAAGGGATTTCTTGTACACTCTTCCCAATGTTTTATATTTATTTAGTCTATGGCTTATGATGTTTATTAATTTTTGTTTATTTGTTTCAGTTACATTTATTCTATTTTCATGAGGTCTTTATTACATCTATCCTGTGACATCTTTTACTCTACTTTTATTTTCCAATATATCTTATTTGGTTTTTTAAAAAGTACCCTTATATGTATTTTTTTCTCCTTGACCATCTTATGTTTATGTAAATACATTTTCGTACTCTTCCATTACATTTGCATTGGACATGTTCACATTCTGGTTACTGATTTTGTTTCTAGTCTTTGGCATAATATATTTTTTCAAGTGGTTTGATATTTTGGATCTGCCTGCTCATTCTAGAAACTATTGAGAAATGATTAAAAATGAAGAAAAGTTACAAAACTAGCCCAAAATTACCTGTATACGTTTTTACCCATGTTTCAAAAAATTAATATTTTAGTACATTTCAATTATTACTTTAACTTCTGAGTTACCATTCTCTTTAGGTATAAATACATGTATACTTTTTGAGCAGAAATGGATCAAAAGAGAACTTTGTAGTTAATATGGCATTTTGTCCCTCAGTACTACAGCATGTGTTTTCTATAAATAAGAAGATTCTCATACAATCAAGGTACTGTTATCAAATTCAAGAAATTAACACTGATGTAAGAATTACCTATTCTGCATATTTTATTCAAATTCATTAATTGTTCCAATAAAAAAAATTATCCCAGCAAAAAGAGATATACTTCTTTGGTTCAGGCTCCAGCCTGGAATCACACATTACATTTAGTCCTCATATCTTTTTAGATGCTCTTAATGTAGAATAGTTTTCAGCCTCCTTTGTCTTTCAGGAACTTGACTTCTTTTTTTTTTTTTTTTTTTTTTTTTTTTTTTTTTTTTACCTATAAGAATGTTTGACTTCTATTTTGTAGAATAGACTGTTAGAGTCTGTAAACAAGTCAGGATGGCACCTGGCATTTTGCCAGAGAAATGTTAGGGTCTGTAAACAAGTCAAGATGGCACCTAGCAAAATGCCAGAGGGAGTGGTTTGTAAAGTAATGCCAGCAAGCCATTAAGTGTGGAGATTCCTTATTGGTTGACTGCTGTATCTAGTTTATGTTAATTAGATAAGCTGTGTGGAATATATAAATATCACTCCGGTCCTACAATAAACGGCTCCCACTCCTGCAGTATCAACGTACACAAGTTGTTCGTCACTCCCCGCATCAATGTACACAAGTTGCTCATCACACCCCCCCCCCCCCCCCCCCCGTTATTTTGCTGCAGCCGGACTGCGGCAATAGACTTCAAATTTTTTTCCTGTTTTTTTTTTTTTTTGTGTGTGTGTGTATGATTAAATATTGATGGCTATGTGTTTTGGTAGAAGTACTACAAAGGAACATGTCCTTTTTGTACATGATGTAAGAAAATATCTAAAATACTGTTTGTCCAATTTACCAATTGTGCTTTGTCCTCTTGGTTAAGGTAGCTTCCAGATGAACCACTGTCAAATTACTATTTTCTCTAATTAATAAGAAATTCATAGAAGATATTTTCAATTTAGGTAAATGTTGTGTGTTTCATGTACATTATCTTTGATAATTCTTGCCCAAGGCATTTACTATTTTGGTGATTTCCAGTTAGTAATTTTTTGATTCTTTCATTTTTTCTATACTTACTAGTGGGTATTTTTCTATAAAGAACAACTGTCCTTTCTCCCCATTTAAAAAAAAATCCTTTTGTCTAATTTATCCTTCCTATTTGACTTTCTGGTTTGTACTCTCAGGGCTCAGAACACAATACCCCCCAAATATGGTGCCTTGGCAGACTGACTACTTAGATGGAAAGATACTGGAAGGGTCGCAGAGCAAGGTTTGAAATGAACTTTTCCTGCTCTCCTTTTTCCTATATTTTGTTCCTAAAGTAGGCCATAGAAACTAAAATATATCTTCCCCAAAGCATGCCATAAAACCTGAGAAGGCCACTCTCTTACCTGTTCTCTTTCCTTCTGCTATATGTTGGTGGGGAGAGGCAGGGAGAAATGCCATAGAGAGAATCAGAAAATAATTTGAATAAATTGTCCTTGCTGATATACCCCTCCTTCCCTCAGTTCACCATTATATCTTACACCTTTTTGGCCAATCATTTTTCTCCACAATTATTCATTTCTTTCACAGTTTCCCTGGATCTTTGGGTTTTCATGAAGTGTCTCCCTTGTCACATAAATCTTTCATTGAATAAACGTGTATCCTGCTGCTATCTTTTTGCAGCAGGGCAGGGTGTACCAGGGATTGAACTCAGGGGCACTCAACTACTGAGCCATACTCTCAGCCCTATTTTGTATTTTATTTAACAACAGAATCTCACTGAGTTGCTGAACTTCTTGCTTTTGTGGAGTCTGGCTTTGAACTCGTGATCCTCCTGTCTCAGCCTTCAGAGCCTCTGTAACAATCTATTTTTGTTTCCAGGCTTAACCAAGAAGACTAAGAGGTTCAGGAAATTTTCCTCCTCCATGGTACAAGTGAAGGAGAAACATGAATAAGTTTTTATTTATCTTTCTTTCTTATGTGTGAGAGAGCATGTTATAGATATTTTTAGCATCTTGCTTTCCCCTTACCCATTTCAATGGCAACAGAACTATATTAGTTTTATGAATTCTATTAGTTTATAAAAGATTTTTCATTATTTTACACAATGATAGTAATCAACCAGACTTTTTAGAGGTTTACAATAACAAAGACTTCTGTCTTATTGGAAGTACCTGATCTTCTTCTGGCATCTGTCTTGTAGGATAAGGATGTTCATTTCCTCCAGGCTAGGAAGGGTGACTCTGGGATGAACCTGCTCCAGAAGAGAAAGGGTGATGGGAAGGTGATAGGGAGCTTCCTGTTTCTTTTGTGTTCTCAGATGTCTAGATGTCATAGATTGGGATAGTATGTCTTTGACTTTTTCAAAAAACTATTAAATCTTACAACTTTATAGTTATAATGTTTCTTATATCTGAAGAGGATAGTATAGACTGAGGTAAAACTGGATGCTCTATAAGTATAAAGCTAAGGAAATATTTGCAGAATTGGACTACTCCAGAGCTGGGATGTGCTTCAGGATAATGTGTTCAGTTCTTGTTCCTAGAGGTGGTGCTTTCTAATGGTATGGCAGCATGGAGCTCTATTTAGCATACTGTTTGCAGTTTATATGGCTTTGGGTTCTTGCAAGGATTCAGATTTTGTGCATGGTGCTCACTAATACTAACATTCATTTAAAAAGAAAAGAATTCCACGTTTGAGCAAATAATATAAAAAATTAACAAGTAAATATACAAAACTGTTAAATAAGGTGAGTACTTATTTACTCTATTGAAGAGTTCCAGTTTTTAAAATCTGCTCTTTTTATAAATGGAATTTTTTTTTGAAATTTACAAAAATATGAATCATTTGGTAAAGCAGTTGGTAAATATTTATCCACACATATTCTGTAGTGTAGAATACACCTTTATTACTATTATGCAATACAATTCAATAAATATCAATACATACTTACTTTATTTAGGTACCATGAAGGATGCGAAGATGGCAATAAATGCACTTTCTTAAAAGATCTTAAAATATTCTTGAGTAAATGCTAAGCTCATTTTCCCTTTGTCTATATTCTAGGTTGTTCCTAAAAGAAATGAGGTGGTCTGATCATTATTAGAGATGTAAAGGAGAAGACTACATCCTGAGGGTATCACAGAATGAGAGAGTCTGCCTACTTGGAGAAAGGGAGAGCATCAGCCCAGACTTTGTAAAGGAGAGGGGTCATATGAATAGTCTTTAAAAAACTGAGTTGTGTCATTACTAGAAATGGGGAAACCAGGAGTAAAGTGAGTTCTGAAGAAAAGATAATTAATTATATTTAGATTGAACAGAATTGAAATGCCATTGTAATTTTTAGAGGAAATAGCACTCAACAATTAAAAATGTAGAAGTACACAAAGTAAATTCACACCATTCATGTCTTCAGATATGTACTTGGGGTAATGATGTCCATCTCGTTCTACTATCTGTCCTACCCCTTTTTCCTCTCCTTCCTCTCTTTCCCTTTTGCCCTATCTAAAGTTCCTCCATTCCTCTGATGCTCCCCCTGCACCATCTCCATTATGGATCAGCATCCTCATATCAGAGAAAACATTCAACATTTGTTTTACTGGGGATTGGCTTACTTCACCTAGCATAATATTTGCCAACTCTATTTACCTGCAAATGCCATGATTTTATTCTCTTTTAATTCTCAGTAATATTACATTGTGTGTGTGTGTGTGTGTGTGTGTGTGTGTGTGTATAGCTGCCATTCCGACTAGAGTGAGATGAAATCTTAGAATGGTTTTGATATTAAAAGAAGAGATGAATGGAAAGGAATTCAGAAATAATAACTGAAGTCAGGGACTAAAAGGGTGAGGAGAAAATGAAAGAGAAGGAGCAACCAAGATACTGAATATAGGAATACAGGTTTTAAGAAGAAATTATTAGCTAACAATGGGAAATGCCAGAAAAAAGTGAAAGACAATAAGAACTATAGAAATTCAGAGAAAATGGAAAACAATAAGGACTAAGAGGTCCTTGGTGAGTTAAGAGTTCAGTACTAGGGGAAAAAAGGGCAGCATCTAGGGATTAATGAATAGTTCACAAAGTGACTCCCTTTATGCAATCTCCAGTCCAGGTTTATATTTTGCTTGGAATATTCTATGTTAGCTCACATGTTATTTTAAAAACATATAATTGTTGTTATTTTAACAATTATTTTTTTTTTATTTTTTGAATTTTTGTTAGTCATTCATGTACTGGCCAACATTTCATCTAAAATAAAAAATGCTCTGATAAACTGAGTAGAGGTATTCTGTTGATAGAAAAGGCTAAAAGAAAGCAGAAAATAATGGACAAAAATCATGTTGGCTATTTCATAGTTTATTAACACATAGGGGAGTTCTTTATTATGTTGGCTCAGGTGGACTGAGCCATTTCTGAGACATTGCTGTGAATCAATATTTCCTTTCTTTTCTTTGTTTCTTTCTTCCTCCCTCCCTCCTTCTCTTTCTTTCTTTCAGTCTATTTGAAAGCATTATTTTATTACATAGCACCCAGCATGACTGATTCCATTCTGGTTTGGTCTGTTCTATTGGGGCCTAATACAGGAGCTCAGTCCAAAACAACTATCTCCCATAGACTTTGTTTCATGTTTCCAGCATTTAAATATCACATTCCAGCATTCCAAGGTCTGTTGAAAATTACAAACATCTAGCAACACTAGATTGGGGTTTCCTCATTGTAATAAATGCCTGTAAGTGATTAGAGACTGTATCTGTTAAGTGGAGTACTGATTTTCCATTTTGCCAAGACCATACATGTTTTCCTAAATATGTCTTATATATTTAACATTTCATCATCTAGATCATTAGTTTTCAACTCAGCATGTGATGAAATTATCTCAAGCACTTGTGAAAAACAGACTGTATGGCCCCACCCTACAGTTTCAAATTCAGTAAACCAAGAACTTTTTTTTTTAAACAAAGCTCTGGGTGATTCACACATACTGATGGTCTGGGGACCACAATTTGAAAAGTAACGGGAAGTAAGAAAATGGTTTACTTTGGAATACTGGTTAAATGCATAAACTTTTAAAGACAAGACTAGGTCTTTTTTTTTACCCATAAAAGAAGGATGACTGTTTCATTGTTAAAAAAAATAAGTGAGATAGTACTTAAAAAATGTGCATTAGCATCCTTTAAGATCTAGCTTACAATAACTTTTCATTATATGATTCTATTGAATTTGTTTCTATTTTACTACTTTTATATCTTTCAAGAATGTTGATTCTGGGGAGAAGAAGGTTAGATTTTGATGGCTTAGGAACAAGAGTGATCAAGTCTTTTCTTTCTATGAAATAATGAAGAAAATAAAGACGTATAGAAGAAAAATTCTATTTCTGAAAGAGTAAAATTGGTGGTAAGTTACAAAGGGAAGGACTAATGACAGTGATACATAAAATCATGAAAAAGAGATTGAAAATGAGTGTTTTGTATGTATTTAGGAAGCAAATATGAGACACTGTTTGATCTGAAGGAGGAAAGACATAAATCCTGTTGGGGATCAGGACACATCACCCCCAAATGTGACTATAGGAGACAAGAATGCCATCCTAAAATATTCTTCTTTGGCATATTGATCATTTCAAACTGCTTATTTTGAGAAACTTCACACATTGATGTAGCTCTGAAAGACTCCTTTGATAAAGGAAGTTTACATCTATAAAGATTTTTATTGGTAAATGTGTCTGTATCAAGAAGAGAGTTACTCTGAGAAAACTTTTCAGTTGAGAAATTTTAATCATCACGATGAGGCAACCTGTATTCACCATACATTTCTTCCCATTCCCTTCCATAATTTGGCTCCAACACCCCTAGAAGATCCAAGTGTCTTTTTTCCTTTCTGTGTTTAGTATGCTATATAAACTTGAATCAGCAGGCCCTTCTTTGAGTCTCATATTTTTGTGAAACCACCATGCCATGGGTATGCACATAATTAAAGTAGTAGTACTTCTGCTAATCTGCCTCATGTCAATTTTTACTTCAGCCATGAATTTAAGGGTGTTCCTTCAGAAGTCATGTTTCCTTCCTCTATAATCCAACCCAGGTTGTTAGGAGGAATAAAACTCTCTGCAATGGATGGCATGATACCCATATTTTGAATGACAGTAGTCATAGCATTTAAATATTGGTCCATTCTGCACAGCTCTTAATTTCTTTCTTTCTTACTCTAAACCTATGCTCTTTCCTCCTGAGCCTGGTGCCTTTAAAGTCTACATTATTTGCTATTAAAATAAACACTCCTACTTGTCTAAATAACCTCCTTTGACTTCAACATTATTTTAGTGCTTTTCTTTGAGAACTCTCCTTTGATTCCAATCTGATATAAATGCCCCTTCTATAGTTTATATTATTTTAATCAACATATTTGTACTATAAATTACATATTTGTATATTTCCCCTTGGAGGAAAGGCAATCTATATTAATGTCTTTCTGTCTCCAGAGATCAATAAATATTTGTTTAATGAATGGAAACTATAAAAGATTAAATTAGATGAATAAATGAATGCATATAGATGAACAAATAAACAAACAGGGAATAAGGGCTTTGATCTGGCTAAGAGGAATGCCAAGCTGAACTACTTAAGGAAACTCAGGTAGCCCCTGTCTCAGAAACATTCTTTTACTTCATGCCCAGTCTATAATGGTGGCTTTGTTGCCATGTTCAGTAATGATGGTGGATACAGGCAGCAATGATAGCAGTACAAGCTCAGTTAGCAGCTTAATTATAGTCAGTCACATTAGAATTCCTCACTATTGACATTTATATGAGTGATGAACTCATATAAATTGTTCAAGCTCTCAGGAAGACATGTCTTTAATTTGTCGATCTGTAGTATTCCTAGGTACAAACCAAACATTTAGGCCATTGGCAACATACCAGGAGTCAGTAAAAATATAATAAACTTGTCAAGATGCATATTTGTCACACCTCTGAGAACAGCCTTGAGTTTTGTACCCTGAGTGGAGGAACTGTGGTCATTTCAGTTTTGCATAGCTAGCACTGAGAATAAATAGCATTAGCATACTATTGGGTTTCATTTGGCTAAACTATTAGTAAATAAGACCCAGATATTTAATGAAACCTCTTTGAATCAAGAATCCCACTGAGTTGTTGTTTCAGGGGGTAGAGTTGGAAACTGACTTTTCCTAAAAGGGTGATGATACTTTTTAATATATGATCAAGATGCTACTGGGATGAGGCTGGCTGCATTCTTGAATGCACCATTTCCATGTGACTAGTGAGAACTTTACCATCTTGTTATATTATCAGTTGATCCACCACCAAAATGAAAATACCAGACTGGAGAGTTAATAAGTGTCTATGATCCAGGTGTTCAATTTTGAGAAGAGCCCAGTAGCAAAATAATGACTATTTAGGAGAAACAGTGTCCAGGAGGAGAAGATGAGATCAATTCTCAAAGAGCAATTCAGGTGGGGGCTACCTCTATTTGATGATAATTCAAATGAACCCTCATCAACTCAAAGATTTGTGACTCAAAGATGTCATTAATGTGGGGCCCAAGGGTAGAAATCATGCCATACCTTTCTACCAATAGAACTACCAACAGTGTTAGTGGATGCTGATTTTGAAGTTAGATTATGAGTAAAATGTCAAAGTGAGAACATACTCTCTTTATTATCCATAGAACCCAATGAGGTATGGGGGCCTCTGTTTTGATGGCTGGGGCTAAAAAGACAACAGTTTTTCCTTGCTGATGGAGGGAATTTACCCATAAAACCCCTCAATGTTGTCAGTTTATCACCTACTCTTGCTGGCTGAGGTTTTTGACTTTCCAACTAATAGGACATTATATAATTACAATTTTGAACATCAAAAACGAGAGCTAATAAGCCAAACTCAAGTCCAGGGTTGAATGTTTTCTCTCATATGCAAAAGGCAGAAAAAAATAAGAGGAAAAAAGGAGGTGAGAGACATGATGAAAATAAAAGAGAAGAATGGAATGGAAGAGGGGTGGGGTTGAGGGGAACTGGGTAAGATGGGAAAGGAGAGGGCCTGCAGAATGAAGATGATCAAATTATGCTGTGTGCATGTGTGAATGTACCATGGTGAATTCAATGGTACATTGAATTTTACATGTATGCAATTTTATATGTATACATTATGTATACATATAAAGCACAAATTTATTTAAACAATAAATAGCTGGGTATTGTGGTACACACCTGTAATCCCAGCAGCCCTGGAGGCTGAGGCAAGAGTATCAAGTTCAAAGCCAGCCTCAGCAATGTAGTGAGGTCCTAAGCAACTTATTGAGACTCTGTCTCTAAATAAAACATAGAAAAAGGCTGGGAATGTTGCTCAGTGGTTAAGCATCCCTGGGTTCAATCCTTGGTACCATAATAATAAATATAGAAAATAAAAATAATAAATAGATGGTGGGGGAAAGCTAGTAGAGAAATGCAAGTGAAACAGGAGGTAGGGTTGAGAAAGAAAGAAAGAGGTACCAGGGAATGAAATGCAGAAAATTATATTCGATTAATGTGTGATTATGCCAAATTAACCTCATTATTATGTATAGCTATAATAAACTCAGAAAAACATAAAAAAGTAGAGCTACCAACACTAAACCTTAAAGCAAATGACGAAGGAGTTTAGGTACTGCAGAAGCACTATAAACATATTGGGGGCCTTGCCATATGAATGCAAATACATTAGTCTTGGACCTCTAGTACCAGAGTGCTAGAAAAATGATGTAGGAAATGTAACATACCAAATGCTGTCAGTGCAGTAAATTTAATTACAGTTAAAATGTCTGGAATACCTAAGGGAATAGCATCAACAACCAAATTCACCAAGCTTTAATACTCTGTAAGGGTCTAGCTCCATTAGCATTTCTTACTGGCCACACTTGGCTGTTGTTTTAAGATATTATATCTTGTAGTATTCCTGCTACCTTTAAATCCTTATGCAATTTCCTCTTTTCTCTGAGATTTTTCCATTGTTTCTGCTGGACTACCTGAAAGAAAATGGGGAAAATAATTGGGGAGAGATTTACTGATTCCACTAGCATCTTTCTACATGTACTCTTCCTGATCAGGAGAATCCCCGTTGGACTTTGTGGGCATTTACAGTGAAATATTAATACCAATTATACACTCAGCAATTAAAGGCACAAAAAAACCCTACATTGAATGGCCCCAAAGAGCCTCATATACAAGGTCACTTTAGCTTTCCTACAATGAATCCTGCCCAAATCTAGTGATCTGAATCCTAGTGCCCTAATGCCTTACCTCATAAGCTCTAATCCACAGGATGAAGGTGAGTGTGTTTTGGATGTTATATCCAAGGGGACTATGAGAAGTTGATCCCTCCTTTCCTCGAAGTTCTTTATATTTGAATGGGTATATATGAACCTTGTCCCATCTTAGAAACAGAGAAACATTGTCCCACTTTTAATCATCTTTTTCCTTACAGAATCTGAAATCAGTAAAAAGGAAGAGGGAGGGGGTTATAAATCATGGATGGCAAGACAGCTATATAGCTATAAGCAAGGAACATTTACTTCTGATTTTGAGTGTTGTGGTGGTAACTTTTAGCTGAACAAAGTAGAATTCTAATGTTTTGTTTCATCCAAAGTTTTTTTTTTTTTTTTTTTTAATCAGTAGCCACACCATCAAAACTGCCAATCTCTAGGGCTGGGGTCATGGCTCAATGGTAGAGCACTTGCCCAGCATGTGTGAGGCACAGGGTTATATTCTCAGCATGACATATAAATAAAAATAAAGATCCATTGATAACTTAAAGAATATTAAAAAAAAAAAAAAACCAGCAACTGCCGATCTATAGATGATAGATTAAAGGCACCTGTGTTTGGTACCACAAACTATAAGAACAAAATCAGGACTGCCAACCTGATTGTATCATTTATGTAAATGCCCACAGTCAGGTACTGTTTTACGATGAGGCCCCTTGGAATAATGCTGATTGAGCCTGAACTACCTCCCTTGTTGCCTGGATTTATCATCATAGCAAGTATAGAAGAACACGCTCCATCATAGACTGAGCACAAAATAAAGAACTTTGTTGCAGATTGCTAAGGCTACCCTGAGTCCCTCATTTAGTTGAGCCTAACATTCTTCTTAACCAGATCAGACCTCTTCTTTGTTCTTCTATCTAGGAATGCTTTTATTTCTCTAATCATTTATACTCTGTATTCATTAAACAAGTATGTTTCCTTGGAGATTGAAAAACAGTAAGATATCCTTCCTGTTCTCCAAGAAACAATAATATGACAAAGAAATATATAATTTATAACACAGTGTGTGTTAATCACAATGAGAGGAGTAAACAATGGGAGCAGAGAAGAGGGGCATCTACAACAGACTGGTATCAGAGAAATCTTGGTTTATGCTCACAGTGTTTGCAAATTTTTCTCCTTTCACAATAAGTACAGGTACATGACTTTATAACTATTGTCTGCTAACCAGAATGAATCTTAGTAGCTGAGGATAATAAATAGATTGATGATAAAGTCTTCCCACCTACAGAAGAATCAGCAAAAACTGGAAGCTATCTTGGAGTCTCTTTCCTAGTACTTGGCCTGAAACCATTTCAGTTATTTCTCTATTAACATTGAGGCGAAAAACCATTATTATGCAGTTGAACATAAAACATGGTCAACATGTTTGTTATTGATCTTCAAAAATGTCCCACAAAGTCTTTCACCAGCCCATCAGTCCCTGATCCTTTCTCTTTCAGAAAACCATGACTGTCAACATTCCCTTCTAGTCACTGCCAAGATTACAAAGTGTCTTGAGATTTTACCTTTTTTGTAAGCTAAGGAGTTAGGCTGCCACAGTTTCATAGATGCTGCCAGAAGACCCATAAGACAAAGATAAAGGACTTTATTACTTGCAACAATAGCAGTAGCCTGAGAATCAACATTGCTAGTCTCTGTTTCTCAAGCCCCATTTTCTACAGGGCCATGCTAACATTACCACATGACAAATTCCTATGCAATGGTTTTTATAGGTTGCAATCACTCAAATGACGGAACACATACCAGTAAGCAAACTTATTCTTTGCTCTGGATGTAGTCATTATTTCTATCATCCAAAGCTGCAGTTAAAAAGAATTCTTGAAAAAATACTCAAGCACAAAGGCAGAGTGTCTCTGCTTGTTTTGAGAACTCCAAAAACTACTGGTGTAGAGATTTCTGCAAGTATGGGAAATTACATAAGATGAAATCAACTCTTCTACCTTCATCTTATTAACCATGCTCAGCTTTTACCAGATCATCAGTTTACTTTGGAATAGTCCAATTTCACCACTCCCTGGTGAAAAGCTTTGAAATTTAAAAACTTGCCTTTGAATAACTGTCCCATTTTATGATTTCTCCTTGGGAGCAATATAAAAATGGGTTAAGCAGTACATTCATATTCTAAAACTGACATAAGCAACATCTAATAATTTTATTCAGGTCTTAGATATCTTAAGATTCATGTTAAAATCTTGAAATACTTCACTTACAATTCAGAAAATAAGCATTGATTCTTAAACTATTTTTTTTAGCTTACAGTTTGGAGTGGACCAAAGGAGAATGCTTCATGTATAGAGCAAAATAAAGAAAATCAGTTTTTTGAGAATGAAACTGATGAAAAGTCAAGTGTAAGTGTTCACGTATTTTCTTTGTTTCTGTGCCTTATTGGGAAAACGTGTCTTGTACTCTATGTATAAAGTTTGTAATAGTGTTAAAATAAAAGAAAACATGTAGCCTAATCTAACCTTGGCCTGGTCAGCATATTGGGTTCCCCTGCTACTAAGCTGACACTGAATGTTTATCATTTTGAGTAGTTATATATTTCAGTTTGGAATCTGTGTTTTGGTGTGTAGTCTTAAATTGATGGTGATAACACTGCCATTTTGTAATCTACTCCATTTCTTCTCTGGTGAAAAATGTTTTCATCTAACATAAAAGGTGCTATTTAAACTATTTGAGATTCTTATAAAATGGTAAATGCTTTTCCTTCCAGGAAAGGAAGTCATCTAAGTTGGCAATAACACTGTTTGCT
Organism: Callospermophilus lateralis; assembly: GCF_048772815.1. NCBI lineage: Eukaryota > Metazoa > Chordata > Mammalia > Rodentia > Sciuridae > Callospermophilus > Callospermophilus lateralis. The sequence goes on from NC_135306.1 coordinate 139,761,943, forward strand.
CCAAAAGGGCAGAGGGAGTGTGGATGTCCATGTTGGACTCATTCATACTTAGAAAACAATTTTTTGGACTTCCTGGCTGTCCACAGGATATTTGTAGTTTTGCTTCCTGAAGATGAAATCATTAGGCCTAAGTGGAATACAAATGTGCCAACTTGTCAGGCAGCTTAATTAAATAAATGCTGGCACATATATTAGAGAAACTTATGTTGTCATTATAGGAAAGCATATTGTTAGTCTATACTGCCTAAACTCCAAAAGCTTCAGTTTATCTTATATGAGAGTTATGAGATTTTAATAAGATCTTGAATATGGATTTAATAGTGTCTGGCAAATAGTATATTTATTATTCTATTGAGATGAATTTCAAGTTTTACATCTTGTAGAGGTGATGTTTTTATTAAAATTCCAAACATAGAAACAAAGACATCACTAAGAAAAAAACTATAAAATGTTTCTTAATCTTTTTATTGGTGAAGAAGCATTTTACATTAAGGTGGAGAGAAACCTGACTGTAGGAAGCATATATGTCTGAGAAGAAATCATGGTGTAAGAGTAAGTAACAATTAGAAGCTTAAAACTTGGGTCATTATTTTTGTACACTTACTGTCTGAGAGTTCTTGGGCAAATCATTCAGCCTTTCTGTACCTCAGTTTCCTAACCTAAGTGAAAGGTTTTGATTAGATAAATTGTGGGTTCTTTAAAATTATAATGTATTTATATCACTTTGATATAATATAGAAATCATTTATTCTAGAGAATCTCAACATTAACCTCAATTATTTTCAGGCTATAATGTGTGTTTACACTCTATAAAATAGCTATAGCTTCTAATTAAATATAATTCTTTAAAGGTCAGCTCAATTTTGCTACTTATTATTCTTTCGTACATTGGTAAGGAAAATTCTTTTCCTTAATGACACCTTAATGACACTAATGCCTGTTTTAGGGAGGTAGAACAGAACAAGGATTCCCTGGCATTTATATGCATAATTAGATGTTATTCATTACCCCCATTTTGAAATTGATGGTTCTAAAATAGTAACTAGCTAATAAATCTTGAAAAATAAAAATAAAATTAGAGGCCTTATATCTCCTAATTTTATTTATTTTTTTTAAATTTTTCTTTTTTCTTTTTTTTTTTAATTTTTATTGTTGGTTGTTCAAAACATTACATAGTTCTTGACATATCATATTTCACACTTTGATTCAAGTGGGTTATGAACTCCTATTTTTACCCCGTATACACATTGCAGAATCACATTGGTTACACATCCACTGATTTACATATTGCCATAATAGTGTCTGTTATATTATGCTGCCTTTCCTATCCTCTACTATCCCCCCTCCCCTCCCCTTCCCTCCCCTCCCATCTTCTCTCTCTACCCCATCTACTGTAATTCATTTCTCCCCCTTGTTTTTTTTCCCCTTTCCCCTCACTTCCTCTTGTATGTAATTTTGTATAACCACGAGGGTCTCTTTCCATTTCCATGCAATTTCCCTTCTCTCTCCCTTTCCCTCCCACCTCTCATCCCTGTTTAATGTTAATCTTCTTCTCATGCTCTTCCTCCCTACTCTGTTCTTAGTTACTCTCCTTATATCAAAGAAGACATTTGGCATTTGTTTTTTAGGGATTGGCTAGCTTCACTTAGCATAATCTGCTCTAATGCCAAATCCATTTCCCTGCAAATTCTATGATTTTGTCATTTTTTAATGCAGAATAATACTCCATTGTGTATAAATGCCACATTTTTTTTTTTATCCATTCGTCTATTGAAGAGCATCTAGGTTGGTTCCACAGTCTTGCTATTGTGAATTGTGCTGCTATGAACATCGATGTAGCAGTGTCCCTGTAGCATGCTCTTTTTAGGTCTTTAGGGAAGAGACCGAGAAGGGGAATAGCTGGGTCAAATGGTGGTTCCATTCCCAGCTTTCCTAGAAATCTCCATACTGCTTTCCAAATTGGCCGCACCAATTTGCAGTCCCACCAGCAATGTACAAGTGTACCCTTTTCCCCACATCCTTGCCAGCACTTGTTGTTGTTTGACTTCATAATGGCTGCCAATCTTACTAGAGTGAGATGGTATCTTAGGGTGGTTTTGATTTGCATTTCTCTGACTGCTAGAGATGGTGAGCATTTTTTCATGTACTTGTTGATTGATTGTATGTCCTCCTCTGAGAAGTGTCTGTTCAGGTCCTTGGCCCATTTGTTGATTGGGTTATTTGTTATCTTATTGTTTAATTTTTTGAGTTCTTTGTATACTCTGGATATTAGGGCTCTATCTGAAGTGTGAGGAGTAAAGATTTGTTCCCAGGATGTAGGCTCCCTATTTACCTCTCTTATTGTTTCTTTTGCTGAGAAAAAACTTTTTAGTTTGAGTAAGTCCCATTTGTTGATTCTAGTTATTAACTCTTGTGCTATGGGTGTCCTCAATAGGAATAGGAATTTGGAGCCCGACCCCACAATATGTAGATCGGAGCCAACTTTTTCTTCTATCAGACGCCATGTCTCTGATTTGATAGCAAGCTCCTTGATCCATTTTGAGTTAACTTTTGTGCATGGCGAGAGAAAGGGATTCAGTTTCATTTTGTTGCATATGGATTTCCAGTTTTCCCAGCACCATTTGTTGAAGATGCTATCCTTCCTCCATTGCATGCTTTTAGCCCCTTTATCAAATATACGATAGTTGTAGTTTTGTGGATTGGTTTCTGTGTCCTCTATTCTGTACCATCGGTCCACCCACCTGTTTTGGTACCAGTGCCATACTGTTTTGTTACTATTGATGTGTAGTATAGTTTGAAGTCTGGTATCGCTATACTGCCTGATTCACACTTCTTTCTTAGAGTTGTTTTTGCTATTCTGGGTCTTTTATTTTTCCATATGAATTTCATGATAGCTTTATCTATTTCTACAAGAAATGCTGTTGGGATTTTGATTGGCATTGCATTAAACCTATAGAGAACTTTTGGTAATATCGCCATTTTGATGATGTTAGTTCTGCCTATCCATGAACAGGGTATATTTTTCCATCTTCTAAGATCTTCTTCTATTTCTCTCTTTAGGGTTCTGTAGTTTTCATTGTATAAGTCTTTCACCTCTTTTGTTAGGTTGATTCCCAAGTATTTTATTTTTTTTGAGGATATTGTGAATGCAGTGGTTGTCCTGATTTCCATTTCAGAGGATTTGTCGCTGATATACAGAAATGCCATTGATTTATGCATGTTGATTTTATTTCCTGCCACTTTGCTGAATTCATTTATTAGCGCTAATAGTTTCTTTGTAGACCCTTTTGGGTCTGCTAGGTAGAGAATCATGTCATCTGCAAATAGTGATAATTTGAGTTCTTCTTTTCCTATTTTTATGCCTTTAATTTCTTTCATCTGTCTAATTGCTCTGGCCAGTGTTTCGAGAACTATGTTGAACAGAAGTGGTGAGAGAGGGCATCCCTGTCTTGTTCCAGATTTTAGAGGGAATGCCTTCAATTTTTCTCCGTTCAGAATGCTGCTAGCCTGAAGCTTAGCATAGATAGCTTTTAAAATATTGAGGTAAGTTCCTGTTATTCATAGTTTTTATAGTGTTTTGAACATAAAGGGATGCTGTACTTTGTCGAATGCTTTTTCTGCATCTATCAAGATGATCATATGGTTCTTTTCTTTAAGTGTATTGTTGTAGTGAATAAAATTTATTGATTTCCGTATATTGAACCAGCCTTGCAGCCCAGGGATGAATCCTACTTGATCATGGTGCACAATTTTTTTGATATGTTTTTGTATCCGATTCGCCAAAATTTTATTGAGGATTTTTTCATCTAGGTTCATTAGAGATATTGGTCTGTAGTTTTCTTTCTTTGAAGTGTCTTTGTCTGGTTTAGGAATCAGGGTGATGTTGGCCTCTTAGAATGAATTTGGAAGTTCTCCCTCTTTTTCTATTTCCTAGAATAGCTTGAAAAGTATTGGTATTAGTTCTTCTTTAAAGGTTTTGTAAAACTCTGCTGTATACCCATCCAGTCCTGGGCTTTTCTTAGTTGGTAGTCTTTTGATGGCTTCTTCTATTTCCTCAATTGATATTGGTCTGTTTAGGTTGTCTATATCCTCCTGACTCAATCTGGGCAGATCATATGACTTAAGAAATTTATCGATGCCTTCACTATCTTCTATTTTATTGGAGTATAAGGATTCAAAATAATTTCTAATTATCTTCTGTATTTCTGAAGTGTCTGTTGTGATATTGCCTTTTTCATCCCGTATGCTAGTAATTTGAGTTCTCTCTCTTCTCCGTTAGCATGGGTAAGGGTCTGTCAATCTTATTTATTTTTTCAAAGAACCAACTTTTAGTTTTGTCAACTTTTTCAATTGTTTCTTTTGTTTCGATTTCATTAATTTCAGCTCTGATTTTAATTATTTCTTGCCTTCTACTTCTTTTGCTGTTGTTTTGCTCTTCTTTTTCTAGGATTTTGAGATGAAGTGTGAGATAATTTATTTGTTGGTTTTTTCTTTTTTTAAGGAATGAACTCCAAGCAATGAATTTTCCTCTTAGAACTGCTTTCATTGTGTCCCATAGATTCCAATATGTTGTGTCTGTGTTTTCATTTATCTCTAAGAATTTTTTAATTTCCTCCTTGATGTCTTCTATAACCCATTGATCATTCAGTTCATTCTCCAAGTGATGCATGATTTTTCCTTCCTTCTTTTGTCGTTGATTTCCAGTTTCATTCCATTATGATCAGATAAGATGCATGGTATTATCTCTACTCCTTTATAATGTCTAAGAGTTGCCCTGTGACATAATATATGATCTATTTTTGAGAAGGATCCATGTGCTGCTGAGAAAAAAGTATAACTGCTTGATGTTGGGTGGCATATTCTATATATTTCAATTAAGTCTAGGTTATTAATTGTATTATTGAGTTCTATAGTTTCTTTATTCAACTTTTGTTTGGAAGATCTGTCCAGTGGTGAGAGAGGTGTGTTGAAGTCTCCCATAATTATTGTATGGTGGTCTATTAGAATCTTGAAATTGAGAAGAGTTTGTTTGATGAACATAGCTTCACCATTGTTTGGGGCATATATATTTGATTGTTATGTCTTGTTGGTGTATGGTTCCCTTGAGCAGTATGTAGTGTCTCTCTTTATCCCTTTTGATTAACTTTGGCTTGAAATCTATTTTATTTGATATGAGTATGGACACTCCTGCTTGTTTCCAAAGTCCATATGAGTGATATGATTTTTCCCAACCTTTCACCTTCAGTCTATGTATGTCTTTTCCTATCAAATGCATCTCCTGTAGGCAGCATATTGTTGGATCTTTTTTTTTTTTTTTTTTTGATCCATTCTACTAGCCTGTGTCTCTTAATTGGTGAGTTTAAGCCATTAACATTTAGGGTTATTATTGAGATATGGATTGTTCTTCCAGCCGTATTTGTTTATTTATGTTACTTAACATGTTTGTTTTTCCTCTTTGATTATTTTTTCCTTTTACTGTACTACCTCCCACTATTGGTTTTCATTGTTATTTTCCATTTCCTCTTCCTGTAATGTTTTGCCAAGGATGTTTTGAAGAGATGGTTTTCTAGCTGCAAATTCTTTTAACTTTTGCTTATCATGGAAGTTTTTAATTTCATCTTCCATCCTGAGGCTTAATTTCACTGGATACACAATTCTTGGTTGGAACCCATTTTCTTTCAGCACTTGAAATATGTTATTCCAGGATCTTCTAGCTTTCAGAGTCTGTGTTGAAAGATCAGCTGTTATCCTGATTGGTTTACCCCTAAATGTAATCTGCTTCCTTTCTCTTGTAGCTTTTAAAATTCTCTCCTTATTCTGTATGTTGGGCATCTTCATTATAATGTGTCTAGGTGTGGATCTCTTATGATTTTGCACATTTGGCGTCCTGTAGGCTTCTAGGATTTGGGGTTCTGTCTCATTCTTCAAGTCTGGGAAGTTTTCTCCTATTATTTCATTGAACAGATTGCTCATTCCTTTGGTTTGGAACTCTATACCTTCCTGTATCCCAATGACTCTTTAAGTTTGGTCTCTTTATGTTATCCCATATTTCTTGGATGTTCTGCTCATGGTTTCTAACAGTCTCGCTGAGCTGTCTATGTTCTTTTCAAGTTGAAATACTTTGTCTTCATTGTCTGATGTTCTATCTTCTAAGTTTCTACTCTGCTGGTAGTATTCTCATTTGAGTTTTTAAGTTTGTTTATTGCTTCCTGCATTTCTAGGATTTCTGTTTGTTTTTTATAACCTTTATCTCCCTGTATAGTTGATCTTTGCTTCTTGGATTTGTTTATGTAATTCATTGTCAAAGTGATCTTTCATTGTCTGATTTTGCTGTCTAATGTCTTCCTTGAGACTCCAGATCATCTGAAGCATGTATATCCTGAATTCTTTATCTGACATTCCATCTGCTGCAGCTATTACCTCTTCTAAAGTTGAGTTGACCTGCATTGCTTGTGGTCCTTTCTTTCCTTGTCTTTTCATACTGCTCGTGTTTCTTTCTGCTTGGTGAAACTGTTGTGTTATTGAATTTTCTCCCTATATATTTATATTGCTCTTGTATAGTTGCAAAGTCTCCCTTGCAGGCGCGGGCGGTGGCTGTGCTCCTTCTCCAATTGGGGTGATCTGTGTATCATGCTGGCAGGCCACTGGGCCCCTTCTCCAGGTCGTGTGGTCTGCCTACCTTGCGGGCAATGGCTGGGCCCTTCCTCCAATAGGGGTGATCTATCTACCACACTGGCAGGCCACGCTGGGCCTGTTCTCCAGGTTGTAGGTCTGCCTACCTTGCAGGCTCAGGCGGCGGCTGTGCCCCTCCTCCAATTGGGGTGATGTTTCAACTAGGCTGGCGGGCCGCTGGGCCCCTTCTCTGGGACTCGCAGTCTGCCTACCTTGCGGGTGGCAGCTGGGCCCTTCCTCCAATTGGGGTGATATGTCTACCACGCCGGCGGGTCGCTGGGCCTGTTTTGCCGGTCGGTCGCAGGTCTGCCTACCTTGCAGGTGCGGGCGGCGGCTCTGCCTCTCCTCCAATTGAGGTGATGTGTCTACCACGCCGGCGGGCCACTGGGCCTGTTCTCATATCTCCTAATTTTAAAACATACCCAAACAAACCATAATCCACATGGAATGGTACTGGCATAAAGACAGATATATGGACATATATATGGACCAATGCAACAGAATAGAGAACTCAGAAATAAAGGCTGAATGAAAGCAAAGTTGGTAGCACTATACAATAAAAAAGAGATTATTCAACAAATAGTGGTGAAAAAACTGGATATCCACATGCAGAAGAATGAAGTTGGACCCTTATTTTACACTATATAAAAATTAACTCAAAATGGATTAAAAACATAATTAAGACCAAAGATTATAAAACTCCCAGAAGAAAACAATGGAGAAAATGTTAAGACTTTGGCTTTGGCAATGAGTTCTTGGATATGATACCAAAAACACAGGCAATAAAGGCAAAAATGAAAAGTCAGAACTATATAAAACACATTCTTATGAAGAGATGCTCAACACTACTAATCATAACAGAAATGCCAATTAATACAACAATGAGATCTCAGACGTATTGGGATGATCGTTATCAAAACAAATATCAGTAAAGATGTGGAGACACTGAAACCCTTTTACATCATTCATGAGAATATAAAACAGTGAAATCATTATTTAAAACAGCACAAACATTCCCAAATTACCATATGATCCAGAAATCCTGCTTCCAGATATACAGCCAAAATATTTGCAAGAAGAATTTTGAAAAGATATTCACACACCAGTGTTCATTTCAACATTATTTACAGTAGCAAGAAGAGGAAGCAACTCAAATGTCCATGAGGAGATAAAGAAAATATAAAAAATAATATTAAAAAATGTTTATATACAGTAGAATATTATGTAGCCTTAACACAGAAGGTAATCTTATCGTGTGCTAAAGTATCTGTGAATCTTGAGGACATTATGCAAAGCAAAATACATGTCACAGAGAAGACGATATTGATGATTCCACATATATGAAGTACCGAAAGTAGTCAAATTTTTAGAAAGTAGAAAGGAGGTTGCCTAAAGCTAAGGAAATAGGGGAGGAGGAATTAGTGTTGGTGGCTATGGAGTTTCACTTTTATTTATTTATTTATTTATTTATTTTTGCCACATGGAGATTAAGCTCAGGGCACATGTTAGACAAGTACTCTAACTCTGAACTACACCCTCAGCCTGAATTTCAGTGTTCTGGTGACAAAAAAGTTTTCAAGCTCTGTTGTATATCAGTATAAATACATAAAATGGTACTGAACTCTGTACTTAAAAGTGGCTGAGATTACAAGTTTAGTATTTTATTTCTTATAACAACAATGAAAATAATAATAACAATAAATGATTCTGAGTTAATCTTTCTGGATCGCCAAATATGAAAATATCATAGAGTCAGAGGATTAAAAGTAACTTTAATGGTAAACTAGAGAAGTGACCTCTTAATTTTAAATTTCTTCTACTACCACACTGTAAAAGGGGAATTTGTCTTTTACTGGAAAACCTCTAATCTATAATATTTATTACCTGCCATGTAGCTCATTTCATCTGGGCAGCTTTTAATATTATTCTTATTTGACCCATGATATTCAACCTATATTAGCACTGGGCATATTTTATATTTCTCAATATAAGTGAAAACACAGTGGCAAATGTCTTATCTTTCTGGAATTAATAAAGAATATTATTATTATTATTATTATTGATGGAATATTATGGTTCACTCTTGCTAAGTTGGTTTACTAATTTAAAACATAAAATGTCATAATTTCTCACGTCCAGGTTGGTGAAGACATCATGTTTTATCTTTGAGTATCTTGTAGTGCCTCAGGGTCAAGTTTCTGCCTATTAAAAATCAATGACTGGACTGTCTGTACTAGCATTGCCTGAGATCAGGTTTGTGTGTTACTAAATCTGACACATTCATGAAGCAAGTTTAAACTATTTAATTCAAATATCAATATATCTCAGTTTTTTCATTGGTTATATTTAATTTAATAGTTATGAGTAATTATATTATATAGCATGACGGTTTACCTATTCACAACCTGATTAACAAAGGGTCAATGCTTATTTACAGACCATGTATCTGATAAGGGGTTAATATTTCAAAGCTTATAAAGAATCCATGAAATTCAGTAGTGGAAAAAGAACCCAATTAGAAAATGGACAAAAGGCCTCATTGGACATTTCTCCAAATAAGACACAAAAGCAGCCAATAAGTATGTGAAAAGGTACTCAACATTATTAGGGAAATGGAAATAAAAATTAATATGCATTATCACCTTATACTTTTAGGATAGTTAGAGTAGCTATTATCAAAAAGCCAAATACAACAAATGTTGTTGTGAGTGTTGAGAAAAAGGGACTCTTTTGTATACTGTTGGGCATGTAAATTAATATGATGAATATAGAAAATTGTATGGAGTTTCAAAAGAAATTAATAATAAAATTATGTTATAACTTTTAGAAGTATACTCAAAAAGAATTAAAATCACCACCTCATAAAGATATCTGTGCCCCTATGGTAACTACAGCATTATTTACCATAGCCAAGATATGGAAACAAAGTGTCCATCAACCCATGAATGAATAAAGAAACCAAAAAAAAAAAAAAATAGGATAGCACATTTTATTCATCTCTAAAGAAAAATGAGATCTTATCATATATGGCTTACATAGATGGCTCTGAGGAACACTATGCTTAGTGAAATAATCAGCCACAGAAATAAAACATATTGCATGATATTATATATACAGAATTTAATGGAAAAAAAAATTCCAATATACTGTGCTAGATAAAGAAGCAGTGGTTAACAGGGGGTAGTGAGAGGATGGGGGAGGAAATGGGGAGATACAGGTCAGAAAATACAAAGTAGTGGATATATGGAATGAACAAGTTGAGAGATCTAATTTCCAATTTGATTGCTTTAGGTAATAAAACTGTATTTTATATAGGAATTCATGCTTAATGAGAAGATAGTTAACCCTAATAATGACATACAACCCCCCAAATAATGATGGCCATATTAATTTATCACTATAGTAATCTTTTTATTATCTATATGTATCCTGTGGTATCATGTGGTATAACTTATTACACATGACAAATTTTATTTAAAAAAAAAAAAAAGCAAGGCATGGTCATGCATGCTTGTAATCCCAGTGGTGCAGGAGGTGGAGGCGGCAGAATCACAAGTTCAAAGCCAGCCTCAGCAATAGTGAGGCACTAAGCAATTCAGTGAGACTCTATCTCTAAATAAAATACAAAATAGGCCTGGAGATGTGGCTCAGTGGCAGAGTGCCCCTGAGTTCAATCCCTGGAAACCCCCCTGCAAGAAAAAAACAAAACTAAAAAATGTTAATGTTGAATCTGAAAACTATTACTTGTTTTATGTGTTTTAAATACTATTATTAATATAAATCATTTTTTGGAGCTAAACTATATTAAAAACCATAGATTGCACATTTCATGTTGCACATTTCAGATTCTGCCCTTGATTTAAAAAAATGGGTGTGTGTATGTTGGGGATTAATTCATTAATTCAAAAATATCAATTTAGAATCTGTTATGTTTTAAACACTGGTGATACAGCTGTGAACAAAGCAGATGAGTTCCTGTTCTCACATATAAACTTCAGATAGGGTAAATAGTAACAGATGAACATGATTTCAAATTGTGGTCATTGCTATAAAAGAAGTAAACCAGAATCATGTCATGGAGAATGATGGAAGGTAAGCTAAGCTAATTACAGGGTAGTTTGAGATGGTTTTATTAAGATAGTAACATCTAAGAAGAATCCTGAATGATTAAAAAAAAAAAAAAAGATCTCTTGTGTGAAGATCTAGAGAAAAAGAGTTGCTGGGAGAAGGAACAATAAATTCAATGCTTGGGGATAATTAGAATGAAATATTTTATTTGAGGAGCAGATAATAGGCTGGTGTGTCTGGGTGTGGGAAGAGTATTTAGCAATGCTACTGAAGTTATTTATATTAACTTGAAAGCAAAATTGTTTTTCAGACCATATAGCTTTTTAGATTTGTGGCTTGTGCACAACTAGAAGTTTTGGAATGTATTCAACCCACAGCATTGTGTAATAGGAAAAATGGAGTTCATAAGGAAGAAACCTAACAATAAAGTTTTCATAAACTTGTGATATTTTAGGGAAACATATTTTTTATCAAATATTCCATATATATGTATGATTTATAATTTACAATTATCTAAATTTAAAAAAAAAACTTGCTTAGATTTTGATGATAATAATAACTGTGTGGGTTATATTTTTATTGATTAACTATATTGTGACTCATATATAAGCAAAATTGACCCAAAATTCAGGTCTATGTAAGTAAAAACCACAGTAAAAAAATAGGTTCAAAGTGAAAATTACTTATTTCTGCAGCAGATGATGATTTACTTAAAATTTTGCTTATTTATTTATTTTACAAATATTGACTTATACATTGCACAGAATTTGTAGACTTCTGCTTTTTACGAATTAGTTGCATGATCCAATACTATCCTGATATTCTTTTTCATCATTGAAACTCTGGCAAAGTCAGTCCTTTTCCAGTTGATCCTAATTTTCTGCTTTCCTCTGGAGAGTTTGGAAATGAGGGCAGGCATTTTGCCATGACCTGCCTGCAGTCTATTTATTTTACTAAGCTAACAAGCTTTGCAGATGTCATTCCTGTGCCTGCTGTCCTGGGTATATGGGGAACAGACAGACAGGGATGGTAGTCCAGGTGGGTGGACTTCTTGTTATTTCCCTTGGAGCTAATTGTCCTAATGCAGAGTTCATTCCTTCTGGAGTTTCTCCCATGGTCCTTATAAGCTATAAAAGTCCTCAGTGTAGGAGCCCAGAGATGCACCATCTTTTTAAAGGGGGTCCCCAATTTTTGGTTACTAAACTGCACAGAGTCTAGGCTACCTTTGGTTCCAGAAGCCCTTTGGATCTGACTGTGTTACACTTTCGGGTTGTACCCAGGGAGGCAGAAACTGTCTCTGGATTTGAGGTGTGATGAGGTGGAAAGAATATTGATTTTATACTCTGGGTGAGAGTCACCTAGAGCATGTCATATATCCTCAGAGAGCTTCAGTTTCTGCATTCACAAAATGGGGATTATAATTCCTTCCTGAAGGGTGTTATGGTCATCAGAGATAATATTTACAAAGTATCTGGCAAAGAACTTCATATAATATCTGCTTGATAATTTACTGTAATTATTAATATCTTCAGATGCTTATATTTATTACTGCTTTTCTATTACAAGGGCAAACACCTGTTTCGTCAGTCCTGTTGTAATAGTTCAGCTGGAAACCTCCCTTTATTATATATGATTGTTCCAATCCATGCCATCTTCATCAGGCTGGATCTGCTGAAAAAATTCTTTTATTTGCAAATACCTTCTGCTACATATGCAATCTATTTTTTTCCTTAAATTCATACATATATGTGTAAATATATCTGTATATATGTGTTTATTATGATTACTCTATGGATGAGTGATGCATATCATAGATTTAATTAGATTTTTTAAAAATCTCCTATCAAGAAAAAAATAGCATAACAGGACTGTGATCATTCTTTCTTTCTACAGATATTTAATTCATACTTCTTAAGTGTCAGATATTATGCTAGGTGCCAGAGATATATGTTAAATCTATCCTCAAGGCGTTTAGATTTTAGGACACTAGACATAGGATATACTTTACTCTAGATATTTTTGTTCCTTGTTGAAAACAAGCAAAATAAATGGGATGGTATCAAACTAAAAAGCTTCTTCACAGCAAAGGAAACAATCAAGAGCATGAAAAGAGAGCCTACACAATGGGAGAAAATCTTTGCCCCCTGCACCTCAGATAGAGCATTAATCTCCAGGATATATAAAGAACTAAAAAAAACTTACTCCCCCCCACCCAAAAAAAAATCAATATATGGGCAAAAGAACTGAACAGGCTCTTTACAGAAGAAGAAATATGAATGGTTGACAAACATGAAAAAATGTTCAACTCTAGCAATTAGAGAAATGCAAATTAAAACTGCACTGAGAGGGGCTGGGGCTATGGCTCAGTGGTAGCACACTTGCCTGGCATGTGTGAAGCACTGAGTTTGTTTCATAGCATCACGTATAAAAAAAAAATTTAAAAAAAGGTCTATCAACAACTAAGAAAAATATTTAAAAAAAAAAAAAAGCTACACTGAGATTTCACCTCACTCTAGTCAGAATGGCAGTCAATAAGAACGTAAGTAACAATAAATGTTAGCAAGGATGTAGGGTAAAAGGTACACTCATATGGTGCTGGTGGGACTGCAAATTGGTGCAAACACTCTAAAAAGCAGTATGAAGATTCCTGAGAAAACTTGAAATGGGACTACCATTTGATCCAGTTATTCCACTCCTCAGTATATACCCAAAAGACTTAAAATTAGCAAACTACAGTGACACAACCACTTCAATATTTATAGAAGCTGAATTACCAATAGCTAAGCTATGGAACCAACCTATGTGCCCTTCAACAGATGAATGAATAAAGAAAATGTGGCACATATACACAATGGAATATTACTCATCCATAAAAAGAATGACTTTACAATTTTTGCCAGTAAAGGGATGGAATTGGAGACTATCCTGCTAAGTGAAATAAACAAATCCCCCCCAAAACAATGGCCTAATGTTCTGATTATGTGGATGCTAAGAGGTGGGGAGGGAAGAATAGAAGTTATTTGGATTAGACAAAGGGGAATGAAGGGAAGCAGGGAAATGGGAATAGGAAAGACAATAGAATGAATCAGATATAACTTTCCTTTGTTTATATATGAATACACCACCAATGAAACTTCACATCATGTACAACCACAAGAATGGGATCCTAATTAGAATAAGTTATACTCCATGTATGTACAGTATACCAAAAAATACTCTGTCAGGTATTTTTAAAAGGAACAAATAAAAAAAGAAAAAGAAACAAAAGTAATACATTTGAATGATTAAGATACAGACTTAGTGGAAGTAATTAATAATAGTGATTTTCTAGTATCAAACTTTCAATGGTAGATTTTACTAAGAATAAATACATTTCTGGCACGATAGCATTAACCTTAAGGAATATCAAGTGGAGCAGTTACAGCAGTTGGTTTTATTTCTTGCCAAACGTTCCTTATGAAATCACAAACCCAGTTGAGCTCTTTGTCTGTAAAAACAACAACAACAAAATGTTTCTAGCTGATGCCTTGTTAATTTTAAAAATTAAGTAATGTTTCCCTTGAGGCAAAGAAGTAGGTTATTTTCTGTCATCTTTATATCTGTGGAAAATCGATGGAGGGTAAATTTTACACAAAGTGGAAAGCTGAATTCTAACTGGGACTATGCTTTAAAATGTTGTGTTTTTACGTATCTCCAAACATACATTATCTAATTAATTGCTTGTGATGAACACAAAATTAATGAATACAGGACGCTTATATCATATGCATGCATACAATAAATTCATACAATTTTTTAACATTAGCTTAACAATGATCTTTTTTCCCCCAAGCAGAGATTGAATGTTCAGTTTGTGAAATATCTACTCTAAAGTATTTTTATTTAATGGAATCCCATTGGATATGGGGTTGTATAAAGGTGTAAGACACTATTGATTCATTTCTTTTTCAAATAAAATAGAGTTCATGGAATTCTTTTTTTTTTTTTTTTTAACCAACTTCTAGCTAGCTCCTCTGGGTGCTTTTCAATTCAGCCTAGGGCTCTTCTCCAGAAAGTCTTCCTAACTACTCCATTCTACTTTATTATTCTAAAATACTCCAAGTGCTTGCTGTATGGTAACTCTATTTTTTGATTTGCCTGTAGAGAAATTCTGTTATCTTTTACTGATAGTTTTGTCTACGCATAAGTAGATTTGCAAGTATATTTGTTGCATGACGAGATACTAGATTACACAATTGGAAGACCAAATCAAAACTGGTTTTTTGGAGCTTAGTTTACAGATGATACAGACATTAATCAAAAAAAAAACATATAGTAAGCCCTCCCTCAAGAAACAAGCCAATCAAATGACTTAGGGAGTGCTTATGGTATGCTAAGAACTATGTTAGAATAGTTGACTTTTGTTTCTGTAGGCCAATTTACCAAGTACTTTCATTTGTGATCAGCCAGGGTCAGAGGACTCCCTCTTGTCAATTTCCCCTGCTCTTACCTTTCTCCTCTCTAGGAAAATGGAATGCGGTTACAAAGTACCTTTCTTACAAGGATACCTTATAAGAATATTCATCTTACTCCACTATTCAATTTATTTCCTTTCTGCCTCTAACCTCTGACAGTCTCTATTCTGATCATAACTGAGAAAGCTCTGGGATTGCAATTAATAGACAGTGGTCTTTAATATTGGCACTTCTTAGGAAATCATTTGAACATCCTAAGCTTGTGAGAATGTCACAAGTGCTTTGTCAACTCTAAAGAGGCATGAAGCCTAATTATTTAGAACATGAATATGGCAGTCAGAATTAGGTACTTATTAGATGCTTTGGTTGTGTCATTCAAGAAGTACTCTGGTACCTGGAAATCCTCAAGGATATGATGGTTTATATACTCTAACATAAGCTTAGAAAATATTGACTTAAATCAAGTATGGTAATACTTGAGGTAATGAGGTAATAAGTGAAGAGGTGAATTGATAAAGTGATGCTTCTTTAACCTTTTCATATTCTGAACCATAAGACAGTTATCTAATTTAATTTGCAACAGTGTTAATTTATTTTTATTATTTAACTTGAAAATTATTTGAAGTTTATGATACCTGAGGGTTAATAGCTCAGAGGAAATTGTTTTCTAAATATAAGTATTTTAATTACTTTAAAATATTTTATGCAAAACTGAACTTTAGAAGCTCCCCCTTTTTCTCTGAACACATATCTGATTTGCTATGAACTTTAAAAAAATCTTCAGAAACAATGATTTCATTTTGTTAAAATAATGACATGTCAGTTTCTGAGACATTCATCTATTTAGCAATCAGGAGGTTATTGAGGTTTGAGCCTGAATAATTCATGAAAGGTAAAAAGAAGAGCCTTATGAGTCCATTCTTTTTAAAAATTTGTTTATCATAGAAAGTAAACTTTTTGTTTAAAAAAGAGGGTGGTAGTAGGAAGTGGAGAGGGAAAAGGCCCTGCCAATATCTTGAAGAGGTATTTGAAATATGTGGATCCCTAGACATTTCTTCTTGATACTGCCATTGGTCTAGATGACTGTGTAGTTTTTTCCTAGTGAAAAGGAGGCGTTGATTTTCCATTCTTGTTAGTCAATCAGTGCAGAAATCCCTCCCCACCCTCTTTCTCCTTCTCTCTCCCTCCTTTCTGAGCTTGTGTCTTTCTGTCGTTTTAGCCTGTCTGCCTTATGTATCTAAGACTATGAGGAAAAACAAAAACAAGTATATTATTATCTAGAGTGATGCTTGTCAAATACCTCAAAGGCAGTCTATGTAGCAGCTTCACTGGAAGAGAGGGATTTGAGGGAGGGAGGAGGGTTAATCACTTGGCTGGTAAAATGCTGCAGAAGGGAACACAAAGCTCTGCCCACGTAATAAGTGCCTGCAGAACCGCCAGCGAAGAGGGAAAAGTTTGGGAAAGAACTCCTTTGTGCCTTAGTACATGGAACTTTTGTAAACACCATAAAGCCTTCCTCACCTCGATTTTATAATACACGTATTTGTTGAAATGTTCTAGTTGTTTGTGTATCCGTGTAACTCGTAAACCACACGAATAGCTACGTGAGTAAAAGGAAAAATTAACATTTTCCAAGTTAAGCCTCCAAATCCGCAGTTTCTTGATGTCCCTGGCCAGATTTTCCTTATCCAGCTGTTAGTCATTTGTAGGAAGCTGCCCTTGAAATTGCAAGTGAGTTCAGATGTGATGTATGCAGCACCGCATGCACCTTAGTTTTCCATTCATATCTTTCCAGTCATTTAGGCTCCCGGGAATCATGCTTATAATAAATAGCTTTTTATTACCAAAAACCGCTGTTCTGGCAGCAGAACGACAGGCCTTTGATAGATGGGCCGGCTAGTTTTTTGCTTTGTGCTTACTCAGAGTTGTTAGTAGGAAAGACGAAGGCAGCAAAAGGGGGACTTTGGCAAAGGAAATCTTATGAGTATACCGAAGCAGCCGATCAGAATTCAGAAACAAGAGCGAGAGCTGAAATGTGATTCTCTGGTGCTTGGTGTAGCACTCATCTCCACGCTAGAACTGTGCGGGGCACTCACAGAAGCCTGGCTCCCATCACGGAATTCACTAAAAGACCATGCAGCCGCGGAGCCCTGCAAGCCACCGGGAAGTTTTGCTGGAGCTGATTTCTAGGGGATTTTCTGGTGCCTAGGAGAATCCTGCCTGCCTTGAGCTGTATGGAGGAGGGCTCCAGTTTCCCATGAGGGGCCCCCTTGGAAAAGCCGCCTGTGCAGAATCCACGCTCTGCTTCTCTCAGTGTGCTATTTACCAAAAGGCTTTTCTCACCTCTGCTGATTTGCTGGTGTGATTTCCATGTACTGAGTCCTGTGTAGGGATCCAGGATGGATTGCCTGTGCATTGTCACCACAAAGGTAGGATAGGAAACAGAGCTGTTATGTGCAGCATTTTTTTCTATTATTATTCTGGTCCTGTAATTAAACAGCTCTGGTAGGTGCTGCCAGTTCATGAGATAAAATGATGAGTAAAATTTACTTTGCTGGGTATTTTGTTTCCTAAGAGGGTTTGAAGATCCTGTCATTCTGTGATTTCAACTTCTTAAAGTGATATTGTTTGTGCAGAAGAAAGGAGAATTTGCCTGTGTGTTTTCATGGCAGTATTTGCTTTTGCATCTATTTATAGCACACAATTGAAATATCTGTAGTGGTAGTGTAGCTCACACATCATTTTTACATAGCATATCAGGGTAGTCTTTCTGAGTGTGGTAATTAGCTTTTCATTTAAAAACCATGTCTTCTATGTTTGAAGAAGCCAATCAGCTTTACTGTGGCTTGACATATTGTTCCTGATTGGAGAATTCTGATGTTCTGCATTTTAGTGATTTTTTTTTTTAATTGGCAAAATAAAATCTTTAGGCCCTGATTTAAAGTAAATAAACAAATATAATATTTAATGTTTAACTGGTTCTGTTTTGATTACAAGCAAATGAAATATTTGCATTAGAAATAGAATTAAGGGGAGAAAGTAATAAAATCAATAAGCCATCCTTTAGTGGGGATTAATTTACAGATGATAGCTAAAAATTTCAAACACATTTTATTTTACTCTGTCATCAGTTCTAGTGTATTTAAATTTTATTAACATTAGTAATTTGAATAGGATTACTATTAGTTTTAGAAAAAAACTTATTAAAAGACACTATTCATTAGCTTCCTTTTCATTTTGCTTGTAAACATACCATGAGTTAATTTGAGGCCCTATCTTTTAACATCTCACATTTATTGGATACCCATTAAACATGACAAAATCAATAACTTAGTGTATGAGACTCAGAAAATGTAAATTTCCCACTATGATCTCGTTCTACCACTAAAGATTATTCAACTTTGAAGACACAAACCAAATTCCCTTTCATTTGACATTAAGTAGTTTAGATTTACAAATTAAATTCCAGAATATTTTAATGAATATTTTCACAAAGGGCCTAGTACAACATGGCAGCTTCACTTGACATTGGTAGACTTAAAACCTAGAAACTTCTTTTGAACTAACTGATAGGCTTCAAAATTGCATGTGCCTTACTTTACTTTATTGCCAAGCATCTCATTTACTTTTCCCAGTAAGGTCATTAAAAGTAAATAGACTAAAATAAATTTTTAAAAAAGCTAAGTGGGAAGGTGCATGTCTCTATGTAATCTAGGAAAGAAAATATCCTAAGTATATTTTACCTTTCTCAACGTATTGTACTCCATGTTATCTTTCTTGACATATTACTATGAAATTTGAGCTACATGTGTTTTATAATTATTTATTTTTAAATCATAATAATTTTCAGTGTTTTGAAACATTAATAGTACTTTAAAAGAAGTTACAAGCTAGGTATAGTGTGCACACCTATAATCCCAGCGACTCCAGTGATGGAGGCAGGAGGATAGCAAGTTTGAAGCCAATCATAGCAACTTAGCCAGATCCTATCTCAAAATAAAAAATAGAGAAAACTGGGGGTGTAGCTCAGTATAATAGGACCCATGGGTTCAATCCCCAGTACAAAAAAAAAGTTACAAAAAGTTATTAATTAGAACTGGAAGTCTATTACAATGAAGAAGTTAATCAACAGTGAGATCCAAGTTCCTTCAACTTGGATAATATAATCTAAACAAAAGTATGATGTATGCTTTAATATTATTTACCAAGTTATTATTGACCAAAGTTATAGGTACAAAGGGAAGTTTGCTTTAAATGCTGTAAAAGACATAACTGTCATTATTGTAATGTTTTAACTTATCATATAAAATATATGATTCAACAGGACAAACATGAGAAATTTCATGAACTTTTTGAAATTTAATATAAGTTAAATTAATATAATATAATTTAATATAATATAAGTTCATTATATTCATGAATGCTTCTAGAGTGTCATATTTAAAAGACAAACACATTTACAATGAAGTTATATTACAGTGTTTAAATGGTAAAGAAGTATAGCACATTTATACGTAAGACTTCTTGGAGCATTTCAGACTGCAAATCTGATCTTTTTACAACTGATAATACCAGTGCTGATACCTTACTTTTCTTCTCAAGTAGCCGTGCACCAGAGATAATCTTTGTACACTTTTCTGAAATTCTTTGACAGGAAACTTGCCAACAATATGGATATCTTAATTTAAAAGTCTTAGTTTAACCTTGTCTCTTTCTCCTTCATCAATAAGTCCACCTTCTAACATCTGGTTCAGCTACTTTCTTCTAGGGAAGTTTTATGTGAGATTGAGACTATCAGTTATCCCAATCTGTCCTAGACTTCTCTTCATGTGTAGTATAGCTCACCATCACTGCTATAGAAGTTTTCAGTGGCAGGAAACAAATACTTTCACCTCTTGCCTTGTCATGAGGGGCACCAACAGTCCTCTTGGATCCTCCAAGGCTTCTGTGCCCTCTCACTGCTCCTGCATTTTTATTTTTTTCTGCATGTAAAAGGAAGTGAATACTGGCATATTTCTTGATAATCTAAACTCTCTGATAAAGCAACCCTAACCTAGATCTCACCCCAGTTGCTTTAAGTTTTAAGGGTTCCAGTCTGATCAGACTGTTTTGCAGAACCCTTGTATTTGGAGTAAGATCTTTGGGGCTAGGAAACCATTTAAACTGCTCAAAACAGAGTTTTTGCCACATAGATTCCCAGGTCTTTCTAGATGTCCACATAGCTCACTTTCATCAGAAGATTGAGTCATCTCTTTTCTTTGAAAGTTTCTGTCCAGTTTCAATTTCAACTGTTTTGTCACAGTTATCACTACTGAAAAAGAGAAATAACATCACAGTGTGAAGAGCAGAACTCTAGAATAGGACTTCAATTTAAATGGTTGTTCTGATGCTTATTACATTTAGAACTTTGGTCATGTTGTTTAACCTCCCTGAGCCTTGATTTCTACATCTGTGAGAAAGATGTCAAGTGATGTTGAGGTAAAGTATGTAGAGTAACTAGCACAATTACTAGCCCATGGAAATATTTCAATGTAGGATAATTTACTGAACAACTCACAATATCTTTCATTAATCTTTCTGTTCAGGTGTGGACCCTTAGGGAAATGAAGTCATCTCAGTTAACACAGATTAAACACAATTTATAACTAATGCAGCACACTTTATGTAGTAGAATTTCCTAAATATGTTTTTAATAATTTAAAGTAATCCAATAATCTTGACATGAAAATCTAAGGAAAATAGTGTTAGACCATATTAAGACAGAGACATGCTGTTAGAGGATTGGCCAATAGACCAGTAGTGCTATGTAGATTTAATGGAAAAAAAAAAATCTAGTAGTTCTGGACTAGATTTAATGAAAAACAAATCCAAAGAATTTTTTCTTTTACTATAAATAAATCCTCAAGCATCATATATAATAACATACAGAATTTTAAATAAGAACAGAAAAAAATGTGGAACTGTGAACAATCACAGTAAATTTGCACTTTATGACTTTGGGCACTCTGAGACATCTGTGCGTCACTGTCTATAAAATGAGTGTATTTTATTATATCTCTGTGCTACTTCATTTTCTCTTTCTGGTCTAATATTATTCTCTACAGTAGAGGGGGTAGAGAGAGAAGAGGGGAGGGGAGGGGGGGAGGGGGGATAGTAGAGGATAGGAAAGGCAGCAGAATACAACAGACACTAGTATGGCAATATGTAAATCAATGGATGTGTAACCCATGTGATTCTGCAATCTGTATACTGGGTAAAAATGGGAGTTCATAACCCACTTGAATCAAAGTGTGAAATATGATATATCAAGAACTATGTAATGTTTTGAACAACCAACAATAAAAATTTTAAAAAAAGAAAAAAGTATAAATTCCTGCAAATAAGATTATCCAGGTTCACTAAATATCTTTTTTTCCTAAATAAATTTTGTTATTATTATTAGTTGTTCAAAACATTACATAGCATCTTAAAAACTAATATTGGGTGAATTATATATTGCTATCATTCCAGATGTCCATTAACCATGCTTATAGACATTTTAAAAAGTTAAAAAAACCTACAAATAAAACTGTCATATGTTATGTTAAATGACTTCTATAATTTATTAATAAGGGTATGATGGCACTATTAATTTTAATATGCTTAACAGGTTAATGTGCACAATAAAATTTAAATAGCAAAATAAAAAGTAGATCAGGCAGCATAAAAGAAGCTTTTATTAATATTGTTAATACTATATCTGTTCTGTAAATATGATTTTCCTCTTTGCCTTCACTAATCTACAGTATTCTATAAGTATTAGTCACTTATAGTTTCTAAAAGGAAATAAACATTGTTGTTGGACATCTAAAAGACATTTTTATCAAGCAAGTTAATATCATATTATTTATTATAACCTGAATAGAAAAAAAGGGGCATGTTGTCCTTTTGGAAATGGACTTATACTAGAAATATTTTCAACCACAGTTTCTTGGGAAGCTAAAGTAATTTTATTTTCTAGCACAGTTTCATGTAGAGAAAATGAAACAAATTACCATGGCAACAAATGGTTTCCTGAGTGGTCCTGTGTTCATAGACAAAGCTGTTTATTCATGCAGATGTATAGTTGCTTCTGCTCCTAAGGTAGAAGCAGTACATCCACCCATTCATTTTATTAATATAACAAGTATTTATTGAATGTCTACTATGTGCTTGACATACTAGAAGACATGGGGATACAATGAGCAATCTGATCTTGTGGAACTTTTAGTCTACTGGAAAAACAGCCAAATGGAAATAACAGTGATATGTGACAAGGAGGTGAACATAGGATGCTATGGAAATGGGCATAGGGATGGATACCTGCAGGACCTAATGGACTTGTGGTTTCAGGGTAGGCAGAGATAAATATCAGGGAAAACTAGTCTAAGGAAGTGACCAGTAAAGTGATCTGCAGAATGGAGAGCACAATGGGGTGTTAACAGTGTAAAAATGTAGGTAAATTCCTGGGGGGTGGGGAGAGAAGGAGAGAGAGAGAGAAATGAATGAGAATGAGAATTTTACATTTGAGGAAAGGAAAGTCACTGTGGCTGGGTTGTAATGTGTCCATGGTTGGCAATAAGCCATTGAGGATGCAGAGAAGATGGGTGTGGGTCCATTCACAAATATTTAGAAGGGGTGATATGTATTTATTTTAAAAGAAATAGGATTTTTCATCAATTATTACACTGTTCCAATTCCCATTTTGCTCATATTTCTCTCCCATTTCATTACTCTGATTTTAGTTCTCTCCTGTTTTTTACCACATACCCCTCTGTCCATCCCTCTATCTATTCAGTAAACATAATGATTCCCCTTTTACTGGTTGAACAACCTACTAAGAACTGTAGTTTTCTTCATAAGACATGAAAAAATAATTTTAGAGGAGGAAAATTATTTGGGGCTCATGGTTTCAGATGTCATAGTATATAGGTAACTGACTCCTTTGCTCTGTGCCTGAGGTAAGTCAGAAATCATGAAAGAAGGGTGTGGAGGAGGAAAACAGCTCAGGACATGATGACCAGGAAGCAGAAAAAGAAAATTCTACTCATCAGATACAAAATGTACACCCCAAAGGCATGACCACAGTAACCTACTTCCTCTAGCCACATTTTACCTGCCTACAGTTACCACCCAGGTAATCCCTATAAGTGGATTAATATATTAATTAGATTAATGCTCTCATAGCCAAATTATTCACCACTAAACTTTCTTGCATTGTCTCTGACATACAAGCTTTTGGGGAACATCTCAAATCTAAGCCATAGCAGCATATTACCTCGTAAGGGTATAGGTATACTGTTCTCTCTTGGGTCCTCAGTCTCCCTATCTTTCCATCTTTCTCTACTACCCTTCTCATATCTATCCTGCCAATAACACTGGTCTGATACCTGTCATTCCAACCAAGTGTCTGTAAGAGATTGGAGCAGAGATCTTGATGGACTAGGGACAATCTATTGATTGGCAAAGGGAGGAATAAGTACAGCTAATAGTAGGAAAATATTAACACACTTTGATCTTCTTATGTAGAAAATCAAGGAAAAGAGCCAATGTGAAGAGATAGCATGATTGCCTTAGTAACCTAGGATTAACCATTTTAATAGATACTAATGCCTTCAATATAATAGCTTAACTCTCCTTTAAGGATTCTTTCCAGCTGCCAGAGGAATCGACCAAAACCATAAGCCCAAGGGTGCCACTCTCATGCAGAAGTGATGACACTTTACTGAGGTTAAGTAGTTATCCAATTTCTTACCATAGCATGATTTTCTCTTGACTTAGAACATGAATTCCTCTCTCGTCTTCTATACCCATATTTTAAAATCTTAACAATCTTAAAAATGCATGGACAAGACCTCGTTTTAAATCTATGCTACTTCCCTTGTTCTTCATTAAGTTAATGCATATACTGGCTTTGCTAGCTCCCCTTTATTCTTTGAAAGTGTCAACTCTGTTCCTATTTTGGGAACATCCACTTAGTATTCTTCTGCCTACCTGTCTAAATCCTACTTATCTTACTTAACTTTACATTCCATTACACTCTTATCCAGTATTTCTACGTATCACAATTCATATTTATACTCTTATTCATATGATTATTTTCTCTGTCTCTCTTCCTTGATTGGATAGAACATCCATGAAGGAAGGGACTATGTCTATTTTTTTCCTCATTTTTGTACCTGTAATGTCTGAGACATTGAAGGAAACTGATAAATTTATTAAAACTCATTTACCCTTTAGCTTGACCCAATGAAGTGAGATTTTCTACATCTTAAAGATGAGGCACATTCACACAACTAAGCTCTTTTCTAGTGGAGATCAAACTCAGGTCTTTATGACTTTAATGTTTGTAATTCTATACACTCTAATTATTTCTGGTCGAATCACATCAATATACTTATTTTAAAAAACATACCTTGAATAGTGTATTTTGTATTTTACTTCCTGTCAACCTAAACATTGAACTAAATAAAAACAATGCACCCACATGTTAAAATGACTCACAATTACATATATATTTGTAGATTTTATGACAAATAGCCATAGCTTATGAAAGTAAACTTTTAGAAATAAAATAAAATTTCATTTTATGAATCATATTGATCATCTGTTAATACAGCAGTAGTAAATAGTTTTCCTGTCAATCTTGATTACCAGAATGTTATTTTACATCAGACCTTTTTCGTTCTATGAGTAAAAGTCACATGTGCTGAGATTGTTCTTTATTAGACCTTTATGTAGATTTTATTTTATGAGACCAATGTGGATTTGCAAAGGAAACAAATGCAAATAAAAATTTACAAATAAAATAATTTTTAAACATTTATTGTGCTCAAAATTTAAATGAATTGTATAATTCTCTTTAAAATACAAAAGATTTCATCACTTCTTTTCATTATTTACCCATTATTTCATCTGAATGTTTGTAGATAAGATTTTCTTAAAGCAGATTACTCATGATTACAGCTGCCTGGGAGACCTGTCTTATTGCATTTATGGATGTTTCACCAAAGGCAATTTGGAAATGTGCTTTGGATCAAGATTCAGAAAATTCAGTCTTGAGTTTTCTGTGTATTATACTAGCAATCTTAAATCAATTCAGTTTACTTTCTCTGAGCCTTTTTTCCTGAAGTTGAAATGGGGTAATTAAATGGGTTTATCAGTACTTCCCATGCAGTATTATTGTGAAGAATCACATTGGATTATTTAAAAAACATAAAATACTGTTTATATAGAAATGATGAGTATAATTATTGAAAGAGGAAATCCTAGTGTAAATTGGTATTATTTTATTATCATTAGCATCACTCTATGGTGGAGAATATGAGAGCTTTGTCTATATATATTAGAATTAATTTATGTAATTTTTAATTTTTTTAAATTTTTTGCAGTACTGCAGATTGAACCTAAGGACTCTTTCTTGCTTGGCAAGTGCTCTACCCCCGAGCTGCATCTCTGGCTCAATTGTCTGCTAACTTTAATGACACAGACAAATTGTCCTGACATGTCTGAGATTCCTCAGAGAATTGAGTGTGGGGCAATTGAAGAATTGTCATCCATCAATGAATTTAGTTTACAGGGGCAGAACAGCACAAAGTTGATGAAGTTAGATACTTATGTGGAGTCCTAGCTCTGCTTGTTATTAGTTCTGTTGTCTGGGCCAAATTACTTAATTTACCTAAATCTCAATTTCTCTATTTATAAAATGAAATAAATAAGCCCTTCAAAGGGCTGTGATAAGAATTAACACAATATTGTTTACCTCCACACAAATCTCCCAAGTGTTAACTATGTGCCTGTTTTTATCCTCAGCAGTAGGGAATAGAATAGTGAATAAAATCAGACAATTTCCTGCCTTCAGAGAACTTCCATTATAGAATGAAAATATAGGCTATTACTAGGCACACAAAGAAAAAGCACAATTTTATACAGTAATAACTCAGGAATTTTAGAAAGCAGAAAAACAGAATATAGTGTGATCAATGAGTACAGCTATTTTAGACAGGGTAGACATAGAAGCCCTCTTTAAGCAAGTCCTGGGAACTTAAAAGGACCAGCTTTGTGAAGATTTTGGCAAAGAAAATCCAAAACAAAGAGAACAGCAAATGCAAATATACACAAAGGTCTTAGTATAACAACTGTACATAATAGATATAGCCAATAAATAAAGGATGCAAATATTCCTTTTTCTCTACCTTTAATTCCATTTTTTTCTTTTCTGGGCCTCTGATATTTAAGAATAAATTACACATTGAGATCATTAATTAAATTAGCCAGGTACCATCCTAGTGGTAAATTTCTACTGATATAGTCGTGGAATTTCTTGGAATTTCTTCTGGCTTCAATGAAGAAGTATTTCCCGGGTTTATATGTCTTTATTGGTAAGAGAAAGATACCAAATGTTTTAACTCTTCTACCATTGTGCATTCCATTGTGCATTCAAAATTAGTACCAGATTAGAATTCCTATGAAAATAACCCCTGCCCCTCATACCTATTCTAATACTCCTTCCCACACATATCCATTTTTTTTTGTCTCTAAGTAATTCAATTCTTGAGCTAACTTTTTAGAAGGCAGTAGATTTTCTAAGATACTGATTTGACAGTAAATGGATAAATCCTTAGAATTTGCAAATCTGTTGATCTAATAAGTAAACTTAAATAAAATTTTCAGAAGATTGTCTACTCCCTGAAGTCCTTAAAACAAAAATCATTCTCCTATTGAATTTTCTGCTCAATGGATAGTATACCTCCATCTCAATTGTCATAGTTAGAAAAATGGGAGTTCTTCTTGTTTGCTATAGTCCCCTGAATCCCAAACAGTCCTAATTTGTATTCCTCCTTTTTCCTCATCTTTCCTTTGTTTACATTTGTATTACCAGTGGTCTTTTTCAGATTCTCACTGAATTTTATCTGTATTTCTACAATAAAATATGTATTAGCTTCAAGGGTTTGCAGTTTCCTATTATCTCATTATCCATATCTCATTATCCAAAGTATGGTCTGTTCCCCAATTGCAATGGCATCCTTCTCTGAGATTGTTAGAAATGCAGAATCTCAGGTTCCATTCAAGAACTATGGCATCAGAATTCACATTTTAATAAGTTCTTTAGTCCATTTGTATCTGTAGTTGATTTTGAACATTGAAATTTAGAAACACTGACCTGAAGGACATAGTCTGCTGCGCTTGGCAAACATGACCTTTTATGTCTAGCTCATATTCTAACTTTTCTATCTCAGTCCTCACCACCCTTCATGCCTTATTGTCTTCTGTATAAACAATCTGACTTTCGTCCTCTATTTCTTTATACCTCTATTTCATTTATAGCTGTAAATGCCTCTCAACTCCCTAGCCTGATGCTTACCTAGTAAAATTTTTTTAACCTTTAAGACTCAGCTTAAATGCAGACTCCTCTGTGAATAATTTCCTTGATACTGCCTTACCTGACATAGCCAGCCCTACTCCATGGTGTCAGCACACTGTCTATATCTTTGTAAGAACCTTTATCTTGTTGTATATTTAGATTTTACATGTGCCTATCTCTTTCTAGAAGGTAAATTCCACGAGGAAAGGGGAAGTTCTTAGTCATATTGATGGTCAGTTAACCTAGCATGGTACAGGCAGGCATAAGTATTGATTGATTCTTTCACAGGCACTGATACATATTTCATTGTTGAATAAGTAAATAAGTGAGGGGGATGGAATATTTTTGTAAGTTACACACACCTGCTTATGTGTATATGCATGTATATAAAACATACATATAAATTGTATATTTTCATGTACATAAACATATATATAACATATATGCACACATATAAATAGCATATATACACTCATACAGACATGTACATGTGTGTACATGTGTATAATGTATATTTTATGATAAATGGTTATAAAAGAAATCTTTGTACTTTGGTGACTTTTCAGTTGAGTGTCAGACAGTAAGTAAACTTTGAATAGGTGGTAGGTCTGAAATGACACTTGAAATGTCATCTTAGTATAAGAGACTAAGATAAAGGGCTTCACTCACCAAAACCACTAGCAGCTGGATCTCATCTATGATAAACCAACTTATCCTGATCGAAATTTAAATTTCTGAAATTCAAATATAATATAAAAATAAGTAGAAGTCAATTGCACATTTTTATTTAATAAAAGCTAAAGCAGTCAAATCAGGCTTTTAATTTGGTAAAAGATGCTAACTCATACCATTTAACTTCTTAGTGATAAAATAGAGTATAATACTTGAGTTTGTTTTTTGGGAAAATGGTTCGACTTTGTAATATGTATGTAATATGTTTATTATAAACATACTATAAAGATATAGTATTTTATTAGTAATATACTTTTTCTATGAAAACTTTAAAATTTGTCAGAAAGCTATGCAATGTGAAGTTTTAAAAATGACTTTATTTTCCTAAGTTATCAGCTTGTCTAAGTATTATATAAACAATAGAACTCAATTTTATTGTTAAGTCAGGATGCATTATGTTGCATTTGGTTTTAGGATATGAACCTGTCTAGGAAGCGGGGTTCACAGAAATTTTGCTATTTTTTTATTGGTTTGCATTTCAAAGAACAAAGTGTATCAGTACTCCAAGTATGACTTTACAAGTACCCTCCAAAAAGAACTTTGAAATCTATAGAAATGATTATTACTTGGAATTTGTCCAACTAGCTGCAGATGATATCAGCAGTATGCAAAAAGAGCCCTGAATGGATGTTATATTATGTAGTTGAGAACTCAGTTAAATAAGCTTTAGGTACATACTTTCAAATGTTCTCTTGAAACTATTCTGAGACCCCAAGACAGAAATGACTCAGAATAATCAAATATACCACTTTCCTAAGCAGCAGTATAGTAAGTAACAGAGGTTCTCCTTGAAGACTACTTAATTACATTTCACAAAAAGAATATCTAAAACTCAAATTTCAAAGATATGAATCATACCATTTATTACACATACCAGCAGGAATTTGGGTTGTGGTATGAAAACAGTCCATAAAGTGTTTTTAGTTTGCTTCTCCTATACTTCATGTTTTTATAAGGAAAAATAGAAGGGGAATTTAAATATCCTTGATGACAAAAATTTGAAAATCATTTGCTAAGGAAACCATAAATTAAAATGTACATTTTTTTTCAAAATAAATTTTCCCTCCCTAGTCTTTGTTATAAATCTCCCAAGATTTTAAACTAGTGTCTTCTTGCTAGTCTTTTAAAATAAAACTGTCCTGAATTAAAACACATGTAATTTACTTCAGCAATGTGAAGTTCTATTTAAATCGAGGACAGGTCTAATTGCTAGTTCTTCCTGGTTGACTGCTTGATGTTATCTATGGCACCTGATCTACTAAAACTAGCAGATTATTTCATTGATTAATGTTTGTTCCCAAAATACATATTAATAGGTGTCAGGAAGACATGGCACATACACAAGGAATATTCATTGACCTCCTTCTTTGTATTAGGCTTTGCCAGATTTTAAGTATCTAAGAAAATCCTCTGATGAAAAAAATTCTGTAAGCTTAAATTGATGGCATTCCATGATTATTTTTCAGAAAACACTGTACAATGTATATGCATGTTTTGAAATTTAAAAAGATTATAGGAACAAATTGATATGAATTGCATATTTAATAGATTATAATTATGTCTTATCAAAAGCTCAACTTTTAAAATCCTTTATTCTTTGGAAATATGGTAATTGTCCCCTTTCCCATGTAGTTAATTATAAATTTCAGGAAGAATTAAGTCTGTTAAATCTCTTCACTGTTTTTTCTTTGTCTCTATGGTAGCAATGAGAATAAAAGTACATTGCTTTGATCTTGTTTCTGAATGGCATCTCTTTCCACAAAGAATTGACCTTATTTTAGGGTACTGAAATTTCAGGTGTTTTTCATTAGCTGTTAATTTTTTAATCCCAGAAAGGTATTTTTACAGATGAATTTTACATGTTTTGGGAAAAAGTATCTTGTTTTAGAAGTCACAATGTTTTATGTTTCCATAGGGCTTTGCAGTTTATGATATAATAGATAAGATCTGCCAATGAAGAATATTCGTTGACTGCAGTGGTAAACAGTGTCCAACTTTTCTTTCTTGCAAGGAGAAAAGTATAGTTGTAGTCATGTCTCTTTTTTCATCTTCTTGGTAGGATATGGTGACAGCATGCAAAAATTAATTACATTTTAATATTTTTTAAAATTATGTTTTAAAATCTAAAAATTATGCATAGTAAAAATTCAACTTTGGAGGTTTGTAGAGCCTCAAGGAATATTGGGAGATGCTTCTGCAAAATGCTAAAATCGCCACATTTTAATTTGTAGACCAATGTTTTCCTAGACTGCAGAGTCAATTATGGCTCCCTAATTTATCCATATTAAAATTTCTGCAGTATTTTAGAATTTTAGTATTCTTTATGAACAAAGCTAAGATTTAAAATTCTAGACATTTGTTAAAACATTTGGACTTTTTTAAAATTTGAGTTTTATAGTAACCTTGTGAGGTCAATATTATTTTATACTCAGAAATGAGAATATAGACTCAGAGGAAGTAAGTGGTACAAGAGAAAGATTCCCAATTAATAAGAAAAATATTTTCTAAGCTATATATTTATCTTATTACTATGAGAATATGTACCAGATTCTGGACAAAATGTATTACATGTATTATCTTTTATAATCATAACAATAATTCACTTAAACTAGGTCCTTGTTCACTCCATTTTATGGAAGAGAAAACTAAAACAGAGACTTAAAAACTTTATCCAATAGCATGGATCTAAAAAGTGAATACTTTGGTATTCTAACCCAGCTTCAATAATTTTTTCTAAGTATCAAACACTCTCCTCCACTACTTTTCCAGTTAATGTAACGATAAATTGAGATAACAATACATGCCAAGTGGCTGTCATCTAATACTTGCTCAGTAAATATTATTTCATTATACATCTGGGAAATGCCCTGAGTCTAATTCCACTATTGTTTTCTGTCTCTGAGACCATAAAATACCAGGTCACAGCACTGGCTTCTATTTATAGTCTTGAAATATTGCCATCCTGGGAATTGTGAGCTTATCCCACCCATCAGAGTTAGCTTGAGTAGCCAGGTAGTTACGATATTATTTTAACATTGCAGTTTTAATCCTTTTTATACATTAGCCACAGACTATACTTCTGCTAGCCTGGGCAAATGTTTTTCTGGAGTCACAAGGGATTTTGGAAAGTATGAGGATGACTCAGCACCACCATTATGGCCCTGCTGAAAACCCCTTGTTCTCAGCATCCTATGGAGAATAGGTCAGCAGCATTTTCTTCATTTATAGAAGAGGCAAATGCATGACTCCCCAGCATGGCTTCAATCTTAGTAAGGATTTCCTTGGAATCAAATTAGGCCAACTTATTTTAAACATCTTTTGAAACTTGAGAAAATAAAAGCAAATGGAAAGATCAGGAAGGGATGAAGTCATACATTGACAAATATAAGCAATTATGCCCAAGTTGAATGGAAAAAATTAGCACTACTTACATATTTTTTTTGCATCTCCAATTGATACATTGGATAAGGAGGACTCATGGGATGTAATAATAGGAGGCACTTTATTTTGGGCTCCCCATCATTTGCTTAGAACAGTTCAGTCTTGGTAGTCCTCTAACTAAAAACTGGAGTAGTTCAATGAACTTCCATGATTTTCTAGTAATTTCAAAGCAATAAAAAGCCTTACAGTCACTTAAAAATTGCAAATACAGTGTCAATCCTGTAATATTGTCACATCCCGTATATAAAAATTCTGAGTACTTTCCAGATTTTCTTTTGTTTCTTCCTATGAAATTTTCAGGTAAGGCATTTGCTTTGGGGAAAGGAGATGCTGTAGTCTTCTATTTCCTTCCCCTTATCAGTTGGTTATTAATCCTTCAAGTTTCAAGCATGAGAGGAAAATAAGAAAAAAAGAGCAAAAGTTTTCATTAAACTGGCACTGTGCATTTTGCTTTGTGAGCCTGACACATGATGATAATGATACTAACAAAAACAACAAAGAAAATTGCTGACCCTTACAGAATGTTGATTATGTACAGGAAAGGTTCTCAGTGCTTTACTCATATTAACTCCTTTAATCTTCATAACAGGCAAAAAGAGGTTAAGTAACATGCTTAGGATCAGCTAGTTAGTAAATGGTGGATCTGAGATTTAACCTGGGCAGTCTGACTTTAAAGTTTTTCTTTCACGAGCACTTTTGTGGTTCTTTGGGAGTTTTCTTTTCTGGGTCTTTCTAACTAAATCTCCCATAATGTGGATGCTACATTTCTTTTTTTAAAACTAATTATAATAATTACACACAATAATTTTATAAATTAATGTGATTCACTGTGATATTTCCACACATGCATATATCATGTGTTGATTGTGTTCATCCTCCATACTTCTACCTGCCTCGCCTCTCCCCTTGTAGGTCCTCTTCTTTCAGGTCTTTTTTTGTTTGTTTGTTTGTTTGCTTCTACATTTGGAGAAAACATATGATGCTTGTTTTTCTGTTTCTAGCTTCTTCCACTTAATGTGTTGTCCTCTGGTTTCAAGTGTTTTTCCAGCAAATGACAGGATCTTATTCTTTATAGCAGAGTAATATTCTGTCTTTTTTTTAATATACCATATTTTCTTTACCTTTCGTCTGTTGACAGGCACCTAGGCTAATTCCATACGTTGGTGATGGTTAATAGTGTTGCAAGAAAAATGGGTATGCGAGAATCTCTTTCTGACTTCATTTTATTCAGATATGTACCCAGGAGCTGGATCATATAGTAGTTCTAATTTTAGGTTTTTGAGCAACTTCTATATTGTTTTTCATAGTGATTGTACTAATTTCATTCCTCCCAACAGTGTATAAGTGTTCCTTTTTCTGTACATCTTCACTAGCATCTGTTAGTGTCTGTGTCTGTGTGTCTGATAATAGCCATTCAAACTGGAGTAAGATGGAATCCTATGTAAGATTTGAATTTCCCTGATGACTGAAGCGTTTCTCCTATGTTTTTCTGTAATAATTTCAGAGTTTCAGGTCTTACATTAAGTTGTTTGATCCATTTTGACTGAATTTTTGTACAAGGTGAACAATAGGAATCTAGTATTAGTCTTCAAATTTCCCAGCACCATTTGTTGAAGAGACTATTCTTTCTCCAAGGTATATTTTTAGCATCTTTGTTTTTGCAAATCAGTTGGCTAAAGATGGGTGAATTTATTTCTGAGTCCTCAATTCTGTTGCATTGGTCTATGTTTCTGTTTTTATGCCAATACCATGCTGTTTTTGTTACTATGACTCTGTTGTATATCTTGAAATTGGGTATTGTGATTCCTTCTGCTTTGCTGTTTTTGTTCAAACTCTTTTGGCTGCTCAGGGTCTTTTGTGCTTCTATATAACTTTTAGGATGCTTTTTTAGTTCTGTGAAGAATGTTATTGGCATTTTGACAAGGGTTGCATTGAATTTGTAGATCACTTTGGGTAGTCTTGAGGAAGGATGGATAAAGGCAGATAGAATAAGGGTCTTGGAGAAGGGAAAGAGGGAATGAAACCATACCATCCTAGAATAAGACATTGGGTCTGGAAAACAACAGCGACCTTGACAGCTTCAACAGCAACATCTCTTCCTTAGTAACTCCTACCCCCACCCCTAGCAACAGTCAACCACAAAATTTTCTCTAAAACACTTTCCCATGTGCCAACAAACTCTCACCACCACCCTTATGGTAATAAAGGCTTGAAAACTACTGTCCCCATATTTGTTGAAGAAGACAAAATAGAGTTGATTGCCCCCTTTTGAAACCTATACCCCACCAAACATCTATAAGGACAGATCAAGCAAATGAAAACCTATGGACAACAGACATCTGTGGACATCCCTCTTTTGGGGCCCCTCCATCTTTGGGAGCTCTGCTTTCTTTCTATTACTCTAATACATCTTGTTGCTTT
This sequence comes from Callospermophilus lateralis, assembly GCF_048772815.1. Lineage (NCBI taxonomy): Eukaryota > Metazoa > Chordata > Mammalia > Rodentia > Sciuridae > Callospermophilus > Callospermophilus lateralis. Next base: position 139,796,113 of record NC_135306.1, read on the forward strand.
GTTCTTACCCTGTGGATTTCATTTTTTGAATTCATGAGACAAAGAACCCACCTGATATCCATGCTCTGAGTTACATTATTAACATTTTAACAATATTAATTCTTCAATCCAGTTACATTGAAGGTCTTTCTACCTTTTAGTTTCTTTTGTTTCTTTCTTCAGTGTTTTGTTATTTTTATTGTGGAAGTCTTTCATATCCTTAATTACTCTTAGGTATTTAATTTAATTAATTTGGGGGGTTTATTGTGAATGTAATTGCTTCCTTATATTTTTTCCCTTATTGCCTTATAGAAAAGCTACTGATTTTTGTATGTCAGTTTTGTATTCTGCTACTTTACTGAATTACAAATAGTTTTTTGGTCTTTTTTTTTTTTGGTGATGTCTTTAGGTTTTTCTATGTATAGAATCATATCATCTGCATACAAGGATAATTCAATTCTCTCCTTTACTATTGAATTCATATTTTTAACCTCAGGTTTTACAGTGGCTCATCCTATATAAAGCATTGTCTTAGTAGACACCACATTTGCAGAAAGGATCTTTTGCCTTAACAAACTCTGAGAGTGCCAGCCCAGATGAAGCCACCTCTTCTGACTCAATAACCAATTTTCAATGTCATCTCATTGGTTAAACTTCTCAGATTGGAGTCAGATCCCAGTATACTAGTCTCCCAAATCCAAGAAAGTTATATTTTAACTTTATTGATTGATGCCTCTTTTACTAGTTGTTGGTGAAAAGTGAGATCTCACAACCTCTTCCTTTTCTAAATCTCCAACCATCCAAACTTTGTATACCCTGGTAAAGCTTCAGAGTCCTGAAACTGGTCCTTGGCAATTTCCTTTGAAACTTGTAATTGTGGTCTAGCACCTTCTTTGAAAACTCCTTTTTATTTTATCTTGAGGTCTTATGACTTCCAGTGTACCATTGTGTGCATGTATTTTTCCCTATTTTCAACTTTGGCACCCAGAAAAATTTGTTTTTCTCTTTTTCTTTAACATATCATGCTTTGAAATTATATATCTTTATGGACAAAAGATAAAGGTCAAATAAAGTATTCATATAAACATAAATGCACATACATAAAAACATATTTTTAAGTCCAGAGCAGTGGCACACATATATAATCCTAGTGGTTCAAGAGGCTGAGGCAGGAAAATCAAGGGTTTGATGCTAGCCTCATCAATTTAGCAAAACCGTTAGTAACTTGATGAGAACCTGTCTCAAAATAAAAAATAAAAAGGGCTGGGGATGTGGCTCAGTGGTTGAATACCAAAAATACAAAGCCAAAACAAAGAAGCAACAATAAAACCACCCCCCAAAAGCCACATTTCTATGTATTCACACACATATATACACAAAACTATGTTTTTGTGTATGTATTATATGCCTGTATCTACATATTTCTAAAAATTATCATTTGAAGTTATTCTGAAAGCAGTTTTAAAAAATTGTTTTGGAAATTCCTTTAACTCTTGATACATGGAAAATATGTTAGACTAGAAGTCAGAAAAAAGTGTCCCAATAATTTTATTAACAAGAATGAGCTATTAAATATTAATATTTATAGTAATTGATGTTTTACAATTACTCATAACATTTATAAAGTACTTTATAATTCACGGTCTATTTATACACACATTATTATATGTCCTTATAGTTTTGTCATGCAAAAAGTCATTTAGTTGTGCCCTTTGAGCATATGCATTATGTTTTAACTTGTGTTTCTTTGTGTTAAGCACCTGAGACTCTCAGAAAGGATGAGAAAGATAGCTGAAGTGTTTATATAAATACTAAATTCTTAAAGCTCTCTTGTGTATTTTATGGTATCAGGTCTCTATCCTTCTATTTTAGCTTTTTTGATGCTGTAAACAAAGGACCTGACCGGAACAACTGTAGTGGAGGAAAAGTTTATTTGAGGGCTCAGGGTTTCAGAGGTCTTAGTTCATAGAAGGTCGGCTCCATTCCTTGGGGTTCCAGGTGAGGCTAAATATCATGGTGGAACAGTATGGCAGAAGGAAGCAGCTCATATGATGATCAGAAAGCCGAGAGAGAGGTCTCCACTTGCCAGATACAAATATGTACCCCAAAGACACACCTCAAATTCCTACCTCTTGTAGCCACACCCTACCACTTCAATTACCACTCAGTTAATCTCATCCCTTACTCCTTATACAAGAATGGCCATTTCTCATCCCTACTCCTTATACAAGAATGGCCAATTTGAATTTCATATTTGCCCATATCATGTTTTATTTATTTTATATCAGTAACATTTCTGTATAACTGAGTTTCTTAGTCTGTCTCCTAAAACTGAGAACCTCTTTAGACAGATACTGAATCTTTATTTCTAATATAATAGCTGGCACATATTAATTACTCAATGTTTATTGATCAATTAAATGAATAAGAGAATGGTCCTACTATTTAAACCTGTTTAAACTTAACAAATTGTATTATATCTCCTAAAAAGTTGGAGGCTTTTGGCTACTGAAAATTATTATTTACCATATATATATATATATATATATATATATATATATATATATATATATTTGGCATGATACCATCAATGTAATACATGTTTGACAAATGCAAGATGGATAAATGAATATGTGTAGAACTGTCAAAAAACTGTATGAGATCATTTTACTGTGAACATTAGAACAAAAGAATGTTTCAACTCTCATTCTACTTTTAGAAGAACATTCTATTTTGAATAGTACATTTAGGTTAACATTTCATTTAAATGAATCAGTTCTTATCCTGCCACTCATAAGCTTTTCTAAGAATGAAATGGCTAAAAGTCTATATAACCACATTAAAAAACTCCAAAGCACTCTAACAGCTATAAGCTGATACATAAAAAGGAATGTCCCATTCTTCCTGGGGATGACAGATTGAGAAGAAAGTCTTTAGGATGTTCTTTGTCAAATATTTGTCATTAATACAAATTCTTCAGAGTTACATATTTATATAATCAATCTGAGATATAATGGTTAGCATAATTGGTTAATTTTCTCAGGATGTTATTGAATGATATATGTCAAGATGTTAAAGTCAGAAAAAGACAATCACAAAATGTGAGAGACTTGGAGATATCAACCTGCCTTTATAAGACCAAAACATACTGATGGTATTTTTTCTTAGGGACTTATTTTTGAGGTTCAACATTATAGATCCTTCTATCTTGATGAACTCACACATATTGCAGTAATCTATAGGTATTAACATCCTGAGTAGAGATGAATGAAAAAGAAAGGAAAGGGGAGTCTGTCACCCTTTCATCTCAAATTTTTGCCTTGCAAGCTGGAATGGCCCTCAAGAGAATTCTAAAGAGCTGTTTGATTTTTGCCTTAAGAATTAACCTAGTGGGTGAAGTAAGATGGTGGGCTAGAGAAAAGTTGAAATTCTTGTCACTCCATGGCCTGGGATTCAAGCAGCAGGAATACTGTTTGTGAGGTGGGTGAAGAAGGATTTCACTAAAACTCAGAGTATCTTAGATTATCAGAAATTTGGGGGTACATGAAACAAAGAACGAAAATGACTACATTGGAGCCAAGCTTGTAGTGGCAACACTAGTAACAGCAGTAACAGCACTGCAGCAGCAGTAGTAGCACTGCCATACAACAGAGGGAGAGAAAATGCAGAAAAAACAGAGATTTAGTGTGGAATATCCTGATACTGGAGGGGTAGCCTGCCCTTGGCTAATTCAGAACTGCACTGCACTATACAGTATGGAAAGCCGAGGCTGGAGCCATCTTGAGGTAGCCAAGCTGAGGCAGTCGTTCCAGGAGATTGAGCAGGGATGGATACACCATCCTGACAGGCACCTGTGACATGACCTAGGCTGTGCTTGGCAGAGCTAGAGCAAAACGGGCATGAAGAGTTTTTTTATTCAGAGGAACTCAAGTCAGAGAGGTAGAGGACAGCCTACCTCTCTTTCCCCTTTGAGTCTGGCGGCTCAAAGGACCAGCTGAGGTAGGACAAGAATTTGAACAGGAGGGTGTGAATATCTGCTCAGGGACTAAGCCTAGGAAGCCTGGAAAGACTGGAGCAACAGAGGGGGTAAGGGATTGGCTCCTTCACTCCATGAGTGAAATCTTGGGGGAAATTTCTGGAATAGAGCAGAGATTGGCAACTGAAAGGCCCTAGAGGTACATTGATCTAATCTCTCCAGAGCATTCACTATCCAGCAAAGCCCCTGGGACCTGAATGGACCTAAACCCTGCCTATGGGAACTCCACCTACAGAAACTCCACTCAAAAAACTCTGTATTAGTCCCAACCTGGGAATGCATGGAACTGGTCTGTGCAGATAAAACTCCAGTTGACAATACCTCCCATTCCATCCTACCTCATACTGGTGAGAAGGGAAGGTGAGAATTTTTGAACTCCCATTGGCAACTGGTAAGGAACACAAAAAGCAGAAGGGTTTAAAAAAACAACAACAAAAAAAAAACAAAAAAAAAAAACAAAAAAAAAACCCTTACTCTTGTGCTCAATACAGAGCTCAAAAAAAAAAAAAAAAAAAAAGGAAAGAAAAACAGCTGGGTATAGACAGTGAACATATATTTTTATTGACTATTTTGACCACCTCAGTGGAAAAGATTTCTGAATTTTTTATTAAAAATATCCTTTTTCCTTCTAATTTCATTTTTGTTTGTATGTGGACTTTTTTTTTTGGTGTATGTTTGTTGGATGGTTCATGGACATATATATACATACACATATTTATTTATTTTTTCTCATTTGTGCCATTTTTTAAAAATGTAGTTATTTTTCCATGACTTGTCTTTTAAGGGTTTGGTTTTTTTGGGAGGAAGGGAGTACCAGGGATTAAACCTAGGGATACTTGACTACTAAACCACTTCCCCATGCTTTTTTGTATTTTATTTAGAGACAGGGTCTCACTGACTTAGCATTTAGCTGTTGCTACAGCTGGCTTTGAACTTATGATCCTCCTGCCTCAACCTCCCAAGCTGCTGGGAATATAGGCATGTGCTACCCCACCCGGCAGGGTTTGTGTTTTTGCTTAATATATTTTGCTTTTGGTTTACATTGTTTTTTATTTGTCTATTTCTCTTTTTTTCTCATTGTCTCTTTTTTTCTGCTAACAGGCAAATTCTATTGTTCTCTCTTTCACTCTTTCTTTAGTGTTTTACTTCTGTTTTTCTCCTCCTTCCTCATAGCCATCATAATCTACATATCTTCTGCATTCTTTCTGTTAACCTTTTAAAATTAATAGCTCTTTTCTACCTTCCTATCACGTATTTTTTTCTATTAACTCTATTCATACCATCTTCTAGCATTAATTGGTTTTAAAAAAACCCACCCTACCATTAATGCTGTTGCAATTATTACTGCTGTGAAAGTCAAAAGCATTCACATTGTTTGTTTAATGACACATGATACATGATTTCTTATGGTCTTTATTGATGGCAATTGCTAACCCAATGTTATATTTTTGTGCCAATTAACATTGTAGAGCTCATAGTAGGAACCAAGTATTTAGTTTAATGCTGTATATTGTTTGCTTTGGTTATTGCTATTATTTATTTCCCCCTAATCTGTGAGGTACTGGAAATATACAGGAATACTACAAGTTCATAGCATAGAAACTCTGCTGCTTCAAAACTCATACTGATTGATGGGTAGACAAACAAACAGTATGAAAAATCAAGAAAACTAGTCATACCAAACAACCCAAAATGTCTCAACAACACAATTTATTTACACCACAGTGGAAGAAATGTCAGAGAAGGAATTTAGAAAGTGCATATATAAATTGTTCTATGAGATGAAAGACAATATAAGAAGTGAAATCAGACAGAAAATACAAGAAGTGAATAATTACTTTAAAAAGGAAAAAGAAATTCTGAAAAATAGTCAATTAGAAATTCTCAAAATGAAGGAATCAATAAACCAAATTAAAAATTTAATGGAAAGCATCACTATCAGACTAGACTACTTGGAAGAAAGAGTTTCAGGCATCAAAGAAAAATATGTAATCTTGAAAATACAGTTGACCATAGAAAAAAGATGTTAAGAGACCATGAACAGAATATTCAGGAAATATGGGATTATGTCAAAAGGAAAAATTTAAGATTTATCAGGTTAGACAAAGGCTCCAAAACACAAACTAAAGTAATGTGCAATCTTTTCAATTAAATAATACCAGAAAATTTTCCTAACCTTAACAATGAAATAGAAATTCAAATATAGGAGGCATACAGGGTTCCAAATGTACAAATTACCATGGATCCACTCTAAGATACATTATGAAAATGCCTCACATACAGAATAAAGATAGAATTTTAGAAACTGCTAGAGAAAAATGACTGGTCACATTTAGAGGTAAATCAACCTGGATGTCAACAGATTTCCCAGCCTAGACCCTAAAAGCTAATGGTTCTTGCAATAATATACACCAAGCTCAAAGAGAAAATGGATGACAAGCAGGAATATTATACTTCAAAATTAAGCTTCAGAATTGAAGATGAAAATAGTGACTTTCCATGATAAACAAATGCAAAAAGAAATCACAACTAGAAAACCTGTATTACAAAACATACTCATTAAAATATTTCATGAAGAATAAATGCAAAATAAAAGTGAAAACCACCAGAGGGAGGAACATCAATAGAAAAATAGTCAAACAAATGAGAATTAAACTCAATGTAAAAACATGAACTAAAAATGACAGGAAATAAAAATCATCTATTAATAATAACATTGAATATAAATGGTTTAAATTCTTCAATTAAATGACACAGTTTGGCAGAATAAATTAAAAAATAAGACTAAACAATATGCTAACTACAAGAGACTCACCTCATAGGCATCCACTGACTCAAGATGAAAGGATGGGAAAAACATATTATTCACATAGAACTTGTATAAAAGCAGGGATTACTATTCTCATATGAGATAAAATGGGCTTCAAGCCAAAATTAATCCCTACTTAAGAGAATCATACAACAATAAGAAATAATGATCCTAAATATTTATGTACCCAAACAATGGAATACCTCTGTATATCACACAAACCCTTCTTAATATTAAAAATTATATAGACCAAAACACAATAATACTGGATGATTTTAACATACCTCTCTCATCACTGGATAGATTATCCAAACAAAATGTAAATAAAGAAGCTACGGAACTAGAAACTACAATTAATAATTTAGTCTTAGGTGAAATATTCTATATATGTCAATTATCAATGATTGAATGAATACACTTTCTTCTCAGAAGCACATGAAACATTTTCTAAAATAGGCCATATTTTAAGCCACAAAGCAAATCTTAGCAAATGCTAAAATAAAATAGAGATAATACCTAGCATTTTATCAGATCATAATGGAATGAAATTAGAAATCAGTAAGATAGAAATAAAAGCCACTTTAACACCTGGAGACTTTTGAATGATAAATGGATAGCAGAAGAAATTAGGGGAGAAATAGAAAAAAATACTTAGAGGTAAATGAGGATATTTGTAGAATATATCAAAATCTCTGGGACAGTATGAATACAGTTCTAAGAGGAAGGTTCCTGTCATTGAGCTCATCATACAATAAAAGAATAGAAAGGTATAATATAGATAACCTAATGTTACATCACAAGGCTCTAGAAAAAAAAAATAAACCATCACCAAATCCAGGAGAAGACTGGAAATAATTAAAATCAGAGATGAAATTGAGATTAAAAAATTTCAAAATGTCAATGAAATGAAAAGTTGGTGACTTGAAAGAATAAACAAAATTGATAAACCCTTAGCCAAGCTAACCCAAAGAAAGAGGCAAAAACTCAAGTTATTAATATCCATGATGAAAAAGGAACTATAACCATAGATATTTCCTACTGAAATACAGAGATTTATCAGAAACTATTTTGAAACTTTATACCCCAATAATCTTGGAAAACATTCAACATATTGACAAATTCCTAAAGACATATGACTTACCAAATTGAATCAGTAGGATATATAAAACATAAACAGATTAATTTCTTTTCTTTTCTTTTTTTATTGTTGGTTGTTCAAAACATTACATAGTTCTTGATATATCATATTTCACACTTTGATTCAAGTGGGTTATGAACTCCCATTTTTACCCCATATACAAATTGCAGAATCACATCAGTTACACTTCCATTGATTTATATATTGCCATTGATTTATATATTCCATTGATTTATATATTACTAGTGTCTGTTGTATTCTGCTGCCTTTCCTATCCTTTACTATCCCCCCTCCCCTCCCCTCCCCTCCCCTCTTCTCTCTCTACCCCCTCTACTGCAGTTCATATCTCCCCCTTGTATTATTTTTCCCTTTCCCCTCGCTTCCTCTTGTATGTAATTTTGTATAACCCTGAGGGTCTCCTTCCATTTCCATGCAATTTCCCTTCTCCTTCCCTTTCCCTCCCACCTCTCATCCCTGTTTAATGTTAATCTTCTTCTCATGCTCTTCATTCCTACTCTGTTCTTAGTTACTCTCCTTATATCAAAGAAGACATTTGGCATTTGTTTTTTAGGGATTGGCTGGCTTCACTTAGCATAATCTGCTCTAATGCCATCCATTTCCCTCCAAATTCTATGATTTTGTCATTTTTTAATGCAGAGTAATACTCCATTGTGTATAAATGCCACATTTTTTAAATCCATTCATCTATTGAAGGGCATCTAGGTTGGTTCCACAGTCTTGCTATTGTGAATTGTGCTGCTATGAACATCGATGTAGCAGTGTCCCTGTAGCATGCTCTATTTAGGTCTTTAGGGAATAGACCGAGAAGGGGAATAGCTGGGTCAAATGGTGGTTCCATTCCCAGCTTTCCAAGAAATCTCCATACTGCTTTCCAGATTGGCTGCACCAATTTGCAGTCCCACCAACAATGAACAGGTGTACCCTTTTCCCCACATCCTCGCCAGCACTTGTTGTTGTTTGACTTCATAATGGCTGCCAATCTTACTGGAGTGAGATGGTATCTTAGGGTGGTTTTGATTTGCATTTCTCTGACTGCTAGGGATGGTGAGCATTTTTTCATGTACTTGTTGATTGATTATATGTCCTCCTCTGAGAAGTGTCTGTTCAGGTCTTTGGCCCATTTGTTGATTGGGTTATTTGTTATCTTGTTGTCTAATTTTTTGAGTTCTTTGTATACTCTGGATATTAGGGCTCTATCTGAAGTGTGAGGAGTAAAGATTTGTTCCCAGGATGTAGACTCCCTATATTTACCTCTCTTATTGTTTCTTTTGCTGAGAAAAAACTTTTTAGTTTGAGTAAGTCCCATTTGTTGATTCTAGTTATTAACTCTTGTGCTATGGGTGTCCTATTGAGGAATTTGGAGCCCGACCCCACAGTATGTAGATCGTAGCCAACTTTTTCTTCTATCAGACGCCATGTCTCTGATTTGATATCAAGGTCCTTGATCCATTTTGAGTTAACTTTTGTGCATGGCGAGAGAAAGGGATTCAGTTTCATTTTGTTGCATATGGATTTCCAGTTTTCCCAGCACCATTTGTTGAAGATGCTATCCTTCCTCCATTGCATGCTTTTAGCCCCTTTATCAAATATAAGATAGTTGTAGTTTTGTGGATTGGTTTCTGTGTCCTCTATTCTGTACCATTGGTCCACCAGCCTTAAACAGATTAATTTCAAGTAATGAAATTGAAGTACCCATTAAAGCCTACTAACAAAGAAAAGCCCAGGACCAGATGATTCTTAGCTGAGTTAACCAGACCAATCCTCAAATTATTCCATTAACTAGAAAAGGAGGGAACTCTGCCAAACTTATTTTATGAAGTCATTATCACCTTGATATCAAAACAATACAAAGGCCCATCAAGAAAAGCAAGCTTGAAACCAGTATCCCTGATGAATGTAAATGCAAAAACTCTTAATCACATACTGGAAAATCACAAACAAAACCACATGTGCCAGGATCAAGTAGGTTTAATCCCAGGGATGCAAGGTTGGTTTAACCTATGGAAATCAATAAATGTAATTCACCACATAAGTAGACATAAGACAAGAATCACATGATTTTTTTTTCAGTAAATATACTACAAACATTTGACAAAGTACAGCATCAAGTTTAAAACACTAAAAAAAATCTAAGGATAGAAGGAACACTCTTTAACATTGTAAATGCTATACATGTCAAATCCAAGGCCAACACCATTCTGAATGAAGAAAAACTGAAAGTGTTTCCTCTAAAAACATAGTCTTTGAATAATAATTGTAATGCATTCTGCTGTCATATGTTAAAAAAAGCATAGTCCTAATTGCCAGAGCAATTAGGTGAGAGAAAGAAATTAAAGAGATACAAATATGACACAAAGAGCTTCAGTTATATGTTTGCCAATGTCATGATCCTATACTTAGAAGATCCCCAAAAATCCTACCAATAAACTTCTAAATCTCATAAATGAATTTAACAAAGTAGCAGGATACAAAATCAACATCCATAAATCAATTATGTTCCTATACTCCAATTCTCCAGTGATGAATCGGCTGAAAGAGAAATTAAGAAAACTATTGTATTCACAATAGCCTCAAAAAAAAAAAAAAACAGGAATCAATCTAACAGAAGAGGTAAAAGACCTCTATAATGAAAACTACAGAACATTAAGGAAAGAAATTGAAGAAGATCTTAGAAGCAGAAAGACCTCCCATGATCTTGAATAGACAGAATTAATATTGTCAAAATGGCCACACTACCAAAAGCACTATACACATTCAATGTAATTCCCATCAAAATTCCAATGACTTTCTTAATAGAAATAAAGTAGTCTTGAAATTCATATGGAAAAATAAGAAGCCCAGAATAGCCAAAGAAATCCTTGCTGAGAAAAGCAAAGTAGGAGACATCATAATACCAGGCCTTAAATTATAGCACAGAGCTATAGCAACAGAAAAAGCATTGTATTGGCACCAAAATGGACATGAAGACCAACAGAAGATACAGAGATAAACCCACATAAATACAGTTATTTCATATTAGACAAAAGTGACAAAAACATACATTGGATAAAAGATAGTCCTTTCAACAAATGGTGCTGTGAAAACTGGAAATCTATATAGAAGACTGAAATTAAACCCCTGTCTCTCACCTTATACAGAAATCAACTCAAAAGTGGATCAAAGACTTAGGAATTAGGCCAGAAACCCTGCACCTACTAGAAGAAAATGTCGGCCTGACACTCCAATATATTGGCTCAGGAACTAACTTCATTAAGAAAACTCCTAAAGCAGAAGAAGTAAAATAAAAAACAAATAAATGGAATGGCATTAAACTAAAAAGCTTCTTCACAGAAAGGAAAGAAACAAGAGCATAAAGAGAAATCCTAAGAATGAGAGAAAATCTTTGCCACCTGCACCTTAGATAGTGCAATATTTTCTAGAATATAAAAATAATTAAAAAATAAAATGAATAACCCAATCAACAAATGGGCCAAGGAACTAACAGATACTTCTCAGCATAAGAAGTATGAACAGTTAACAAATAGAGCAATTAGAGAAATGGAAATAAAAACTACACTGCAATTTCATCTAATTCCAATAAGAATGGCAATTATCAAGAATACCAAGTAACAGTAAATGTTGGTGAAATTGTAGGGAAAAGGGTACACTCATAAATTGTTGTAGGACTACAAATTGGTACAGCCGCTCTGAAAGCAGTATGGAGATTCCTCAAAAAACTAGGAATGGAACCATCATTTGATCTTATCCTACTCCTCAGAATATATCCAAAGCACTTAAAATCTGGTCTACAACAGTGACTCAGCCACATCAGTGTTTATAACAGTACAATAGCTGAGTATGGAGCCAACCGAGGTGCCCTTCAACAGGTAAATGGGTAAAGAAAATGTTGTATATACACACAATGGAGTATTACTCAGCAGTAACAAAGAATGATTTTATGACATTTGCCAGTGAATAGAAGGATCTGGAGATGATTATGCTAAGTAAAATAAGCCAATCACAAAAAACCAAATTTCAAATGTTTTCTCTGATATGAGGAAATTAACCCATAACATGGGGAGGGGGAGATTAGACATTCAGTTGACAAAGGGTAATGAAGGGAAGGGAAAGGGGATGGAAAAAGGAAAGAGTGGAATGAATCTGATATAGCTTTCCTGTGTACATATATGAATTTTACCACTGTGAATCTCATCATTGTGTATATCCATAAGAAATTAATTTAAAAGAAATAATTATGTATAAATTGCAGAAAGATCAATAGAGGAAAGGGAGCAGGGGATGAGGAAAGGGAAGGGGAGGAAAGGTACTGAGGTTCTAAATTAGAACAAGATATATTCCATGATTGTATAATTATGTAAAAAAATGGATTCTACTGTTAGGTATAACTAAAAAGAACCAATGAAACAAAAAAAACCTTGTGGTGTAGTGCCCGTTTCCCTAGTGTTTATATTGGTTCTAACAAGCCTTTGAGGAATTGGTAATCTGCCAATTAGGAGGTACCTCCAAACTCTGTCAGTGTACACATGAAATGATAATAATAATAAAAGGATACTGAAAAAGATATTCAACACTTCTACACTTCTAGGAAAAAAGAGAATTTAAGACCCCTTTATTTCTCCACCTACTCTGGGGGTTTCCTTGACACATGTTAAGCTTCCTCTTAAGTAGTACAGTGATGATTGTTGGGGTTTCCAATAGCCACACTGAAGTGGAAGAGTCTTTCGAACCATTTGGTCTAGTGGTTGCTATTGCTTAAACTCAAAGGGGAATATTCATTTCTTAATGGTATTTTTAAGCCTCTAACCAATCATTCTTCAGTGGATCCAACTTTATGGTGAACCCCTTTGGCAGAGAGAACATATTAAATTATTGAGAAGAATATAAACTTTGGATAATATTCATGAGTAAATTTGACATTTCCTGTCTCCACACTGAATTGTATCTAACCTAACCCTTTTATTTTACAGATGAGTAAAGTGAGTTTGAAGTGTTAGAAAGACTTTCCCAAAGTTCCACAGACAGATTAATGGAAATACTATGCTGAAATCCAAGGCCCTATCTTCTTTTCAATCTTATTTTTCTAGCTACAAACTATTGATTGAAAAATCATTTTATGTTCATAGGACATTTGTCTTCAGTAGAACTTTTAGTCTGTCTTGGTATGTATAATCATACTGCTGATTTGCTTATTTAGAATACTATTGTGACTGCCTTAGTGTAAAAAATTAGGTAATAATGGAATAAGAGAGAGTCTCACACAGATGTCCATCTTCTGTTACCACGTTGTACACCTATAGAAATACAAACTCATTTATGCATTCATCATATATTATGGGTACTTATATTCCTTTTCTCAGCTCCCTTACTTATTGAATATTCCTCTTTATTATATTTCATAAAGATGTAAACTCTAGATATAAAATAAGATTACTATTACTATTAATAACAACAATAATTATGAATTAGTCCAAAGGAGATATTCCTCACCATAAAGTCTATTTTTAATTCTCAAAGTTAGAAATAATAACAAATAACATTTTAAAATGCTTTCATATTTCAAAAGACTTAATCCCACATGTCAATAAATTACATTTATTTAAATAACTTGACTATCACAGTGACCAAACAATTTTATCCCTATTTTGATAGTCAAGTTATTGGTCACTTTGATAGTCAAGTTTGGTCACTGTATGTGTTGTTATAAGTATCCATTCTTGAAAATTGTGATAATATTCTGAAGTAAATCTATACCTATCAGTGATAATAATTCCAGGAATTAGGCAATACTAACTTCATTTTACAGATGTGCCTACCAAAAGTATCTTGTGACAGTAAGCACAGAGCCAACCTTGACTTAAAATTGTGGTCATCTGACAAGAGTCCAATGGACTCATGTATCCTGCTGGTGCTGCACGTCATATTTTAACCAAGAAAACTGTATAGAGATTGATGGTTTAAGTTTATTTTTATAGTGACTTTATCTACAATCATTCATATAGCACTTCAGGGCTTAGTGAGGCCTTAAAAATAGATCACCTAAATAAAGGTTGTTCTAAAAAGCTTATAAATCACGTACAAGTCTTAGCATGATAGGAACACTGAATTCAGCATTTCATTGAGGTAAATCAGAAATGTTAGGATCATTGATAGATGAAATTGGGTTAGATGATGGCATGCTGTAAGCCCCATTAAACAGATAGAAAATTAAAAACCACAGAAATAGCTTCTTGTAAAACATGCATGGGAGCATGGGCAGCATAGTCAGCCAGATTCTTGCTGCCCTCCCAGGTATGCTGTTTTCTAGCAGGATGATTTTTAGGCAACTTGCCTAACATTTCTTTTCTGTTTTTTTTTTTAAAGAGAGAGAGAGAGAGAGAGAGAGAGAGAGAGAGAGAGAGAGAGAGAGAGAGAAAGTTTTTTAATATTTATTTTTCAGTTTTCGGCAGACACAACATCTTTATTTTATTTTATGTGGTGCTGATATTATCCAAAGTTTATATTCTTCTAACCCAGCACCCCATGCATGCCAGGCGAGTGCATTACCACTTGAGCCACATCCCCAGCCCTTGCCTAACATTTCTAAGTGTCAGTTTTCTCCTCTGTAAAACAGGCATAATATAATACTTCTATCAATATTTGTTTTGGGTACTAATAATAATGTAATGGATCCATAGCTCAGTAAATCACAACTGTGGTTTGTATGATGATTATTTACATTATCAGTGTGCCTATATTACCACTATGTAATGAAAGAAAATATATTTTATTAGAAACCAACCCTTCAAAACTGATCATTATTGCAAGGATAAAACAGTATTATTAAACACTTCATTCTTTCTAATAAGCCAATAAGAAATTAATTTTCAGGAATTACAGAATAAGAATAGGTTAATTAGAAATAAATTACTTATGTAGAAAGAAGAGGGCAGAATATGGCTTAGAATGCCAAACCTCTGATTCCCTAAGAAAATTGTTTCATTTTTCTGGACCTCAGGTTCTGATGTGACAAGAAAGGTCTCTAAGACTTATTGCTTTTAACTCAACATTTTAGAGTTCTATGAGATGCTCTAGAGAGAATCACTATCTCTGGTTACAATCTGAAAGAGGAGATACAGCCTTTCTATACCTTCACTTAAGTGATCTTATAAAAGTTGTCTGGGAGCCTGGAAGAGCAGAGAGATTCAGCTTCTGTGTTAGAAAAATCTCTCAGATGGTTCCTGATGGGGCCTGGAAGGCCAGATGCTAAGGAAGCCTAATACCAAAATCTGAGTCTTTAGAGTACTGATGAGAGAGAGACACAGAGAGAGAGAGAGAGAGAGAGAGAGAGAGAGAGAGAGAGAGAGAGAAATAATAGGAAGAAAAAAAAAGCAATGGATAATTTCTTGTGTCTTGATAAGAGTAGAAATTGCACACCTGCTTTTTTTGTAGCATTGCACTAAAGGATCATTCTCAGAAGCTTCTGTAATGTTTGCAAATATGGTAATAGACATATTGATAATAAATATGTCAGTGAGTCTATGTTGCTGCACATAATATATGGAAAATAACATAATTTTTACTTATTTTCAGCAAAACCAAGGCAAATGCCCAGCCCAGAATTGTTCAGTGGAAGCCCCTGCTTGGATGCCTGTACATCACTGTACTGTAAGTTTGATTATTTCAAGATTTGCCAAAAAGAAGGAGAAATGTTTTTATATTTTGTGATAAACTTAATGAAATGAGTTGGAATGCTCTCTGAAAAGTAGAGGAGACCTTTTGAAAGGAAAACGTGTAGTTCTAAAAGCTGTGTATTATAATAAATAATTATGATTAGGGATTCTATGAAATATTTGGGAGACAGGATAACTTGCAAAGGATTTGTCTAAATGGGTTATTGATGAGTTAGATTTGTTTGGTCATTAAAATGAATATATTTGTACATATATCTTTCTGAAGAGCTGTACATTCAGCAATATTTGATTTCAAATGCCTTAAAGAGGGATGCTTTCTCTTCTATCATTGTTTTGTTGACTGCTTAATAGTGATGAGTAAACGGACTTGCAATTTTCAAGTCTTCCTGATGTAAAAATAGTCTCTGTTTTTGTGTGGAATCTTCTATCAGAGAATTTTCAGTGCCTTAGAAACAAACAGGTACTATGTCATTATCCTTGTGTCGCAAATAGGAGCGTTAAATACAAAGGGAGTAAGAATAGTACATCAATTGTGGACCTGGCAATAAATCCCAGATACCCTCTGTCTCTTTTCATGTGCTTGTTCTACTACACTATGCTCTGAAGTAAATTTAAAAAAGTGGCTGATTTGTATGATACTCTCTTATATACACATTGCCTGAAAGAAATGACAATGGTTCCTCTGGGAATTATATGGGCTATAACTGACAATTTGCCTGTCATGAAATAATGTGTGTGAGGTGGAGAAAAGAAAGTATGAAGGTACTTTTGGGGCATTCCCCTCATTGGACCCTCCTTGCAGGCAATGTAAAAGTGATATGTGGAGCTTTTAAATATCTGCATGTATTGTTGAGGTATAAGCTGCTGAAAGTGGAACCTGAGCTGCCCCCACAGGACTTGTGACTGTTAGAAGGCACTGATCTAGGGGAGGCTGCTTTGCATTCAGGTCATGTAAGGAAAAAAGCTTCCTCCTTTGCTTTTAGGAGAAGATGGGATCACCTTTAGTGAAGGAGATGATGATGCTAAATTTTGGAGGGATTCCTGCAGTGCAGACATAGCCCAGACTTGCCAGAGTCTTAGAGGAAAAAAAAAAAATTGTCGACACTTTTGTAGGCAGATGGCCAGAGGTGAGAGCATGCTTAGGGACTCTGTGATGCCAGGGAAAGGAGGATGAGTTTTAATAATTCCATTTCCTTATCAAATACTCCTTTTATTATATACTTGATATTTTCTCAAAATTTTGGAATCATATGTCCATTTTTCCAAGGAGACCACATACTCCTCAGGTTCCTATGTACCTGTAAATCCCAGATTCAGGGAAGGAGATGTGTAAGTGAAGGCTCACTTTTGAATCTTCAGTCTGCTGATTTCCTCTTTAATCAGTGCTATGGTTTGAATGTGATTGGTCTCTTCCTAAACCTCATTTAGAATTTAATTCCCAGTGTGAGGTATTGATAAGGTGAAAACTTAATCTGACTATGGTGTCTGGAGCTGGGACCTTTGGGAGCTGTTTAGAATTATATCAGGTCATCATGTGGAACTCCGTTATGTACTGGTGGCTTTGTAAGAAGAGGGAAAGAGACCTGAGCACATGCCCTCCCTATCTCTTATCATGTGATGCCCTTTGCTGCCTCAGGACTCTGCCAGAAAGAATGCCATCACAAGATGTGATGCCTTCACTATGGACCAGAACCGTAAGCTGAAATAACCCTCTTCTCTTTATAACTTACCCAGTCTATGGTATTATATTTTTAGCAACCGACAAGGGACTAAGATAGTACATTCCAGTAAATTATTTTATGACTCTTAGTAATGCTATTTTACCCACTTAGGTTAGTAGTTTCCATTGCTCATCTTCATAGTTGTGTTTTTTTTATACTTTTTCTCTCAAATAATCTATATTTTGAGAAATTTTGTTTTCAAAATAGACAAAAATTAGTAATTCCATTCAGCTATGTCTGGTACTATGCCATTGCTGTGATACAACCATGAATAAGGTAGTGTTCCTATTTTTATCAACTTATCAATAAGAATTTCTGATTAATAGCTGTTCTTCTACTACACTGATAATTTTAGCCCCAAAGAGAAAAACCTCGATAATTTAGCTATTTTGTGCAGTGTTATTACAAGCAGAATTCTTTCAAATTATTAGAAATAGTTATCCTTCATTATTGCATTGGAGTTAGAATATACACTGGAGATCCCAGACTAAATTCTCCTATTGTAAAAATTTAAACACCAAATAGCTGATGATATTTAAGACCCTTCCTAAAGATCACAAGTAAAGAATGCCAATATTGAAATCTTATTCTTAGTTTTGTGGTCCCGTAAGAGCATCAGGAAGTAGACGTTTCTTTTCACTCCAGTCATGGAACTGCTGGGTTCATAAATTTCCTTTGCAATTTACTTAGAAGTAATTGCAACTCTTAGTGTGGCAGAAGCTTTCTGAAGGAGCTGTGCCACATGTGATGATTTGCTCCTTTGTGTGTAACCCCTGATCCACAGAGGTGGACATGTTTGAACTCTGTGAGCCTGGCTCTTGACATAAGGGACTGATCCACAGCAGATACAAAATCCCAGTGGGAACAGATGGATTCCTGTTCCTGAGAATCTGAAATTTACCTTACAGAGATCTCAAATTGGTAGTTATCAATCTGATAGTACTTTAGAAAAAAATTCTATGGACCTCAGTTGCTGAGACCCCTGAAACTGCTCTTCTCAGGTTTTACTTACTCAAATCTCTTTGATTTTATGAACAACAACAACAACAAACTGTTGGTAAATATCAATATCTTTTTGTTTCAAATTATGTAGACTTTTAAAAATATTATTTGTTAGAGTTTGGTTTTTGATTTACTTGTAACAAAAAAGAAAAAAAAACATTAAACTATAGACTCAATCGGCAACATTTATTGAGCCCCCACCTTACATCCCTAATCAAAGCCAATGTAATGAAGTAGTTTCAGACAGAAGCATTCAGAACACCGGGATTTTGGCAATTTATAATAGTTATTTAGTCCAAATATCTGACTATCCATAAGCTTGAATGCACAGAAAAATGACCAAAAATAAGTTGATAACTTAATTCACAATATTGAGTGAGAAATTATGGACAGTTAACTCCACAACTAGCATATACATGTTTATATAATAAAAAAATTCAGATAACATGTAAAGTCATTCTGGTTTAATTTTCATTTTCTTATCTCTAAGCAAATAGTGAAAACCATAGCTACACATGTTAAAGAGAATGTCTTGACAGTCTCAAATCCCCCAAGGACTGAATCAGGTTATGAATAGATTAATATAATTCTTATATGCATAATAAATGGATAGTCTTTATATCTTTTTGCATTTTTCAAGTTCAGTTGACTCTCTCCTATATTCCTTTCTCTACTACTCTGTTCTTGTTCTTTGTTGTTCTGTTCTGGAATGATTGCATTCTTATAATTGGGTTTTAACACTTTTTTTAAAGAGAGAGAGAGAGAGAGAGAGAGAGAGAGAGAGAATTTTTTAATATTTATTTTTTAGTTTTTGGCGGACACAACATCTCTGTTGGTATGTGGTGCTGAGGATCGAACCCAGGCCACACGCATGCCAGGCGAGCGCGCTACCGCTTGAGCCACATCCCCAGCCTGTTTTAACACTTTTTACTAAAAAGTCTTTATCTATTATGTGTACATTTGCACCAAGTTCATTTTAAGTGCAGAACATTCATCATTGGTTTTCCTAAGAAGGCTTCTCTCTCCAAATTGCTTTGTAAATGCCTGTCACTAGTTACATATATCCTTGAGAATGGCTTCTATTACTATTTGTTCAGTTTCCTTCTGGATGTTCTGGTTTTTGACACTCCATACCTATGTAGTAATGGGTCTGAAATGTTCTCTCACTCTTTTTTTTTTTTTTCCTTAAGACTTTTTTTTTTTTAAATTGGAAAGGAAATGTAGAGATTTGAGTTCAAGCTGAAAATAAGTTTTACTCCCAATAAATATACAGAAATATGGTTGTAATTATACTTCTTGTATGACTATGAAATATCTTCCTTAGTGAAAGTTGTGACAATTTATTTCTGATTGTATGGCTACATTAAATGCTAGAATGACATCCTTATTTACTGTTCTACTTGAATTTGGGGGGGGGGGTCCCCGTTTATGCCTTGTTAGTTTGTATGACCACGAATATCAGCACAGTAGTTATCTAAATCTCTACCACTTGCCAACAATTGAGAAAATGCCCATAACTTCTGAGACTCAGATGAAACATATCTCTGAATCTGGGGTGAACTTGGTTAAGATTCAGTTCATGACACTGGGAAATAAGGAAGGTTGGGCTTGACCAGTTGCAGGAACTTGAGTGGCTGCTGCTTTTCAGGACATGTCTCTGGACCACAGAGTATGACTATGGCCATACAGATTTAATCATTTTGAGGAATACCCTTCCTTTTACTTAGAAATGGCCTGAATGAGTGAATTTTTTGACTATCCATATATAAGTACACATGATTTGACTATGAGAATTGTTTTTTCTCTATATACATTTTTACATTCCTTAATTACTAGAAATTAGAGAGTAATACTGGGGAGGAGTTTTCAAAAACTTAAGTTGAAAATAAAGTTGAATATATCAACTCTAATTTACTCATTCTATTAGCATTTACTGAGCACATATTGTTAATCGTAACTGAACCTTGGGTTTTTCAATGCGTAGCTGGAGAACTCAAGTAAGTAATTAATTATTGCTAACATATTCTATAATAATGGTCTATACAAAAAGATGTAAGTTTTCAGAATGGAAAATTACCTTAAAGTGGACTGTGGATGAAGAAAGTTGAAGTATTTGGTCATAGTTAAAAGTACAAACTTTAGAATTAAGATTTCTCTTAAAATATTTACTTTGCCACTTATTAGCTGTATGACCTTGAGTAATTTACTTAATCTCCCTGAGTTTATGTATGCTATAGGATTTTTTTGAGATTTATATAAAATAACACAGAGCAAATATTAACTTAGTACCTGACACACAGTAATTGCTTCCTAAGTGCTGTGAGGAAAGGAAAAAAAAAGAACAGGTCTCTCCAAAAGGGAGGGAAGGGAAGGGGGTGCGGGGGCAGTATGGATTGAAGAGAAGAGCATAAAAAGCAGGCAATATCTTATTATTAGTTAAGGGCTACTTATTTAGGTTTACTTAGAAGAACCTTTTCTTCA
This sequence comes from Callospermophilus lateralis, assembly GCF_048772815.1. NCBI lineage: Eukaryota > Metazoa > Chordata > Mammalia > Rodentia > Sciuridae > Callospermophilus > Callospermophilus lateralis. Next base: position 139,816,970 of record NC_135306.1, read on the forward strand.
AAAAGGCATTCAGGCTGGGATAGGGAAAAGTTCCAGGAGTTAATACCCAACTCCTTAAGCCCTTGAAAACAGAAATCTTGCAGCTCTTGAATATTTTTGCTCTTTGGAACTGATGGTGTAGGAGTGTCATGTTAACAAGGGATGTTTGTATTCTGAGTAACATGAAGCCATATTCTAGACCAGGTGCTCCTTTTCATTTAGAAACATTTTAACATTTTTCTACTATGTCTCTCTAGATTATAAAAGTACTTTTTTCTCTTTTATGAGAAATCGATAAAAACAGATGCTCCACATAGAAACCAGAAGTGTTCTTTTAAAGTGTTAATTGTTTCAGCACATTCTCCCAGACCTCCTCACATAACCCACAGTCAGGAGCATTCACTCTAATTGAAAACAGTTAATACAATGTGCATAAGCCATTAGGTAATAGTCCAAAGGTTTCTTCTTTCCCCTCTTCCCCTTCCTTCTCCCCCTCCTCTTTTGTAGCTCTTCCCTTCACTGTTTTTTCCCCCAGTTTATATTGTGTGACTGCATTTCATATACAACCCAGATCATGGCACTCAGAAACATCTAACCCAGTCATAAAATCATGTCCTGTCTGCCCTCTGGGTGTTTCTAGAGTTCCTCTGAACACAGCACCTACAGGGTTTACTCTGCTACTGGAAAAATGCATTGAGGGTGGCTTTGATGAGTATTTTTTTTCCTAAAGATTGAATACAGTTTTTATTTTTTAGGGCAAGGTTTTCATACTGCCAGTAGTCTCCTGACAGAATGAAAAGTCAGGATATTATCAGATGATCATAGTTTTAGGAAAATTATAGAATATTGCAGAATATAGGACCTTAAATTGGTGGGCACTGGGATTACAGTTTATCTGGCCATATGCATGGTAGCCATACAGTTAGAAAAAAAAAAAAATCGAGAGGGCAATTATCTTAGAAAAAGCACAATGCACTTTAAGAAAAGTGAACTCTCTAGGATGGTTCTGGTCTCAATTTTGCTTAGTCAGGGCATCTAAATTAAGGAAAATATGAGGAAGATGAGATTGATACAATGCATAGTTTCTCTTTCCTCTTGTTCTGGCCTTTTTAGTATTTTAGACTTATACTAGGCTCTTCTCTAGTTCTGAAAGAGTCTGCTGGGAACTGCAAAATAATTTTGTTACAATGATCTTTGAAACATGTCCAGACAAGGAATATACAGTATTTATGTAGGGGGGCAGTTTTTCATAGAAATTATGAAAGGGCATTCCCAGTAAAACCTACACAGCAAATAGGACAAAGATCATGCCCAGCGTGCCCTGAGTAAAGAGATGGAGAATGCAAGTCCTTAGGTTGGCCAGATCTGAGAGGCTAAATAGAGGAATGAATGATTGATAACTACTAGGAAACCAAATGCAGACCCACAGTGAAACTCAGATCAGCAAAGTGTATTTAGTGTCTTTAGCTTCCTCTTCTTGTACTTTCAAATATTTCCCCTGGAATTGTCACTTTACCCAATTTGGTTGGTTTTTAGGCTTCCTCCTGCCTTCTATTTTTTTTTTTCTCTCAACTAAAGATCTCATAGGATATGAAAAATGGTGCTATATATGTGTAATAAGAATTGTAATGCATTCCACTGTCATTTATTTTAAAAAAATCAATTAAAAAAAGATCTCATAGAATATAAAATGAATATAAATCTTGATGGCATTTCTCCTATGGGTGTTTGTTTTCCTTTGTTATTGTTGTTGTGCATCAGTTTTTATCACTTTATTGACTCACAAACCTTGAAGTTCACCCATTTAAAGTGCACAATTCAATTATTTTTAGTCCATTCACAGTGTTGTACAACTATCACTCCAATCAATTTTATAAAATTTTCATGATCCTAAAAGAAACTTTACATCTCCAATCACCCTCCCCTCACCATCTAGAAACCAATAATCTACTTTGTTTCTATAAACTTCTGCTCTAGACATTTATTATAAATAGAATTATGAAATTTGTAGTCTTTTATGACTGTCTGCTTTCCTTAGCATATGTTTTCAGGGTTCATCCATGTTATTTATCCATGCAACAAACACACATACCACATTTTCTTTATCCATTAATCACTTAAGAACACTTGGATTGTTACATTCTTGTATAGTATGAATGAAGTTGGTTTGGATATTTCTGTGGAAGTTTTTCTGTGGAAATGTTTTTAGTTCTATTAGGGTATATACCTAAGAGTGGAATGGCTGGGTCATATGGTAACTTTTTGAGGAATTATCAACCTGTAGTTGCCTCACTTTACATTCTCACTTGCAACATATAAGGATGTCAATTTCTTCATATTCTCAGTAACGTGTAATTATGTATCTTTTAAAAATTTTGGCTATACTATAGGTGTGAAATGGTATCTCACTTTGGTTTTGTTTTGAATTTACTTAATGACTAGTGCTTTTGAAGATCTTTTCATATACTTATTGGCCATTTGTTTATCTTTTTTGTAGAATTGTTTATTCAAATCCTTTCTCCATTTTTATTTATTTTTATTAATGAGTTATAAGAGTTCTTCATTATGTTCTGGATACTTGTCTTATCAGATATAGAATTTGCAGATATTAGGCCCCATTGTGTGGATAGTTTTTTGCTTATTTATAATGTTATTTAATACACAAACATTTAAATTTTGATTGTCTAATTAATCTTTTTTTTTGTCCCTTGTCCTTTTGATAAAGATTTTGTATAATCCAAGGTCATAAATTTAACTCCTATATTTTATTATAAGAGTTAGTTTTAGCTTTTACATTTAAATATGTCTTCCATTTTGAGTTAATTTTTGTGCATGGTGCATATGGATATCTAAGTGTTCTAATATTGATTGTTGATGAGTGTTTTCTTTTCCCTCATTGAATTCTCTTGTTTGTACTCTGGTTTGAAATGGAAGTGTTTATTTATGGACTTTTAATTGAATTCCATTGATCTTTTGTGTCTATCATGCTAAACTCCAATTATGTGGCATAAACTGAGAATCATTTAGAAATAACTAAAAATGTTTTCAAAGTGAACAAAATCAATATTTCAGTGCACACAACTTATTTGCTAAGAACTTATTCTATGACTTTACTGTGCTGTATTAATCTTTATAGGCACACATATTTGAACATAAGAGACCCATAATGCCTTATTTCCAAGCCTATTTAGATACATCTCTAATAAGCAATGGAAATCTTCTTATCTAACCCATTAGAACATCCAGATAATTGTATGGAAATTCAAGACAGGGAATTCCTAAAGCCTGTTGCATTAGCATCTATGAGAAGTGGCTGCTGACAGCAAGGAAAGAAACAAAAATTAAAAGTAAGAATAAGCTCTTAAACTCTATGAGCTAATTTATGGAGGGGAATTTATTGGAATACTACAGTCATATATTAACTGACATTTATAAATGCTCATGAGTTGATACACACAAAACTAAATTTATGTCTGAGGCTTTTTTGTAGAAGACATAAAAGTTACCTTTCTGTTTTCTAATTACAGTTATGAAAAGAAATTGCAGAAATGTTCGTAATAAAACATATATAATACTTCAAATATATATGCAGATTTGATGTATAATAAAACATATGTGATGCTTCAAAAATATAATTCTCTGGAAAATTCATGTTTGTAAGTATCTATTTCATTGATAATTCTGATAGATGTGCATCAGAGTAGTTAGTAGGTTCTTGATCAACTTGAGTAACTGAGGTATTGGGTTGAATTTGTGTTGGAGATAGTAGCAGTATTGAGGGAGAGAGGGTAATGGTAAAACAAGAGTCCTGGTGACAGTGCAAAGAATTGGCTTTTGATGGTATACTATCCCTGATTATTAATAGTACACTAGTATCTATTGGCATTATATGGGATTTTCAGCATAGTTAACATTCTTCCTACTTAATTTTTACCTATCACTAAACAAGAAAGTGTGTTTTGAAATCAAGTGGAACTTGTTCAAATCTCCTTTCTCTTACTACTCTTAGGACCTTGAGCAAGCATTTCAATTTCTTTTTGCCTAACTTTCCTCATTTGTGAAATGAGACTGACAAACAATAAGCACCTTGCAAGACCATTTTCAGAGAAACAATATATGCAACATTCTTAACTCTGTTCCTGGCATACATTAAGCACTTACTACATGTTAAATTTGTTACTGTCATGACATTGTTATCAGCAATGAAGAATTCTCAAATTTACTGCTGTTTTAAGATCTGTATTATCTCTCAAAGGCACTTGAGCAATGAACTTTCTGACAGTTTGACCTACTTTCAATTTACCTCAGATAATATAACATATGATTGAAAATATGGAGTTTGTTTAAAGGAGTTGGCTTTATAAAAAAGCAGTATTAAGGTTTGATTTTTTTCCTGGTGGTTCACTTTATAATTTCCATGTCTTTGCAAGTCTTTTCTAAGCTCAGAACCATTATATTTCTTTTGGCTGATTGAGTTCCTGAAAAGTACTTGGAGAGAATGAGTTTCAGCCCAGAGTAGTGACAAGCCTCTGGAAATGTGTGCTTGTTTGGCATGGAATATGGTGTCTAGCATAATTATGATGAAATGCTTTTCTAAAAAACACAGGAAATTGACATCATTTGAACTCTCCTGTGTGCTTCTCCCTGACTACTCCCTGACTCTATTGTTTGATGTTAAATAGTTGACATAGACATAGACACTATCATTGCTCTTGAATTTGGGTATTGATGGCTATTTGTAGACTAACTACAGATATGGAAACATGATGACAATTTCTCCAACTGAATAATCCCAGTGGAAAACCTCATATTTCACCTGTCTCCTTAAAGCACTTTTTCATATAACAATATTTAGGGAATATCTACAACTCAGCACTAAAATGGAGTGTATATGACTTAGGAATGTGAATGTATTCTTAATAGTAATAATTACAGCCCTTCAAAATATTTTTTCTATGTGATTTTTATACTTCTTTGTAAACAAGGAAAATATTAAAAATAAGAAAATGTCATTTATATCTCTGAAGTATAGAAAACAAATATGGAGGCTACTTATAAGAATTCTGTATCAGGTACCTGTTTACTGTTCTGATTTTTTTGTGCTGCCCTTTGGATTCTGCTCAGACGTGCCTCATCAGATTTAGCCTCAGGTAGTCCAGTCAGGAGAAGTTATTTCATGAGGCTATGTCTGTAGCATCAGCCAGTTTCATACTACCAATAAGAACAGGAGTCAATGCCAAACCTCTCAAAGTAGCCTCCAGCTACCCTAGGCCTCTATGGAATTTTACAAAATATTTGCACAAACTTAAGCCTAAAGTAAACTTTTAACAGCACTCGACACAGAAATGGAACATTAGTTGCTGTGTTTCCTCAAGGAGGTCCTATTTGGCAGCAGGCAACATAGTCCCATGCCTGCCTCATAAAAACGGCACGTCCCAGGATTAATGGATTCACTCTCTGCCTTCAGCACAAAAGGTACAATGAATGCTTCTAATCAAAACTCCAAACCTGAACATAATTGGAATCAGTTAAGAAGGTTCTGGTTTCATAACATTACTCCTCTATTGTGGCAATGATAGAAAATAGATACAAACCTTTGAATATTTCACTTGCTGACTCATATGTTTTCAACCAACCCAGATCAAACAATTAAAAGAAAATGCCATTCAGGTCTGGAATAACCAAACCTCTAAAACTATGGGAAATAAATATTCTACTTGATGTAGATAAGTATTTTATATTATACTTTGGTGAAGTCATTTTTTCACATAATTTAATATCTATGACTTAATTAAATATATCAATACTCTCTATCCAAAGATGCTGTTGAAATAACCAGTGTGTTTCTGCAATGGCTTTGGTCATACACCATTGTTCTTTAGGTTTTGTCAGCATTTTCATTAAAAAGTTGTACTCTATTTATAACTTGGAAGCAAAAATGCATTCTGGGCTAAAACTTAACATCTAAAATCTTTGTCCAAAAGCAGTTTTCTAAAGTAAACACAGAATGGAAGTTTTATGACTCTCAGAAAGCTTGAGGTCTTTTGGAAGATCTATAAGAAACCAGCAAAGAATCAAATTTATTCTTCTCCCTTGTGCACCAGGAAAGCATGCTGAATCTGGAAGGAAACCAGGCTGCGGAAGGAAATGCAGTTCATTCTGTCACTGAGCTGAAGAATCAGGGTTCTTAGGTTTTATTCTTGGTTATACCCCTTGAAGCACACTAGAACAAGCATGAATTTTGGAGTCACTCAGAACTGGGTTAAAATTCTGTCTTCACTGCTTATATCATTTGGGAAATTTCTTGAAGTCTTTGCATCATCTGTGTGGATTAAATGAGATGACCTATGTAAAAGTCCAGTACACTGTTCATTATCTTCTCTACAACATATAGTGTAGTTTGAAGATATTTACTTGTTTTTCCTTTGTTGATTAGCATACCTATACTGAGAATTTGTTTTTAAAGGAATGTTTTCTCTTAAATTTATGTTGACCAAACAAAAATATTAATTCAAATAAACAATACAACTAACTCCATACCACCCAGAAAATGGCAAAATATTATACAGAGTATAAAGACAGCTCACTTAACTTTAGAATAGATAGAAAATCACTGTCTTTCTCTTCCCAGTCCCCAGCCTGGGGACATTCATTGCCTTTTTGTAGCCTTATCCCGTGGAAACAGAATAAAATAAAACTATTTCAGTCAACATGAGCAGGAATCTGGTAGGCCTGTGGCGGAAAAGAGCCTTTGAAAACAGAAATGCGGCCTCTTATAGGACACAGGAAAACATTATTTTTGCTATGGTCTATCTTGTTCCCAGAACTGTTCTTTGCCAATAGCTAGTTCATCATCATAGCATATGTTATTTAAATAGCCTGAGTACATGGCTCATAACCATTATTCTTTCTGCTTATCCAAATCTGTTTATTTATCTATCTTTCTTTTCTCCTTAATTAATTTAATAAGTACTTACGGGTTTCTGTTTTCCAGCCACTGTCCTTTTTCCTATAGATTCATATACTATAAGAAAACAGTCCATGTTCTCAAAGAGGAAGCAGCAATCAGTTAAATAATTGCACTGGTGAAGATAAAGATATAATATTGGTAAGTGTACTGAGAAGGACATATAAGGTATGTTGGGAATGCATTTGAGGAGGCATTAACATGGAGATGGAGGTCAGAGAAGTTTCCTTAAGGGAATGCTAATTAAGCTTAAATTTGAAAAGTAGGATCAACTTGGGGAAGGAGAGGGGATGAGCCATTCAGGCAGAAGGACAACATTTACAGAGACTCTATTATAGAAGAGAAGGTTCCATTTCAGAGGGACTGTAGGGCCATTATGGCTGGATTGCTGAGAATATGTTAGCAGGAAGCTTGATGGGAGACAGGATTGGTGTCGGGGAGACATAAGCGATAATGTTTAGGAATTCATGAAGTGTTCTGAGTACATTGGAGTGAATGGAGAGGATCAGGAAACAAGGTTATATCTGAGTTTTGAAATCATTACTCTGGCTGCTATGTGAAGAGCAGGTAGAAAGATGGAAAAATGGATATTGTTTTAGAAAACTAAGCCAGTTTCAAAGCTTTTGAAAACTTACAGGCAAAAGATAGTGATAGCATGAATTACAGTGGTGATGGAGATAGAAAGACATAAACGAATGTGTGATATTTGGAAATTCTGTAACATGAAGATGATTGCATATGGGGACAAAAAGAGGAAGGGTTGCCTCCTAGCAATCTGATTTGCATGACAGTAAGTAGATTGTAATTAATTGAATTCTGGTATTCTGAAAAAGTTTCATTTTTCAGATATAGTAGGATACCATCAAATCTGTTCTAGGCAAGTTAAGTTTGAAGAGTGTTTAAGAGAACTAGAGATATTAAGGTAGCTTGTGAAGAGGGATAGGAGTTTAACTGATTAGCAATGCTATGTTAGGATTAGTGGTAGAGTGCTTGCCTAGCATGTGTGAAGGCACATGGTTTGATTCCCCCTACTGAGGTGGGGGGGAAACCCAAACCTATGTCAAGGAAGAATTTTGTTTTGTTTTCAGAGTGAAAGATGAGCATATTTAAAAGCTGATGAGGCTAAGAAATCGATTGAGTTAAGGACTAAGAAGTGCACAATAGATCAACAAAGTAGAATGGTTTCAATAATGTAGTCATGGTTGAAGAACAAATAGAAGATGTTTATCATACGTGTTTTAGACTAATAAAAGCTTATTCTTCATTGAAAAATGCTGATCAGAGGTATTGTTGAGAAATATATAAAAGAGAAGGTCAAATCAGTAATAAGTGTTTCCTGAGAAGATGAAAATGGATGAGAACCAAAAACTGTGTTATAGTCAGTTTCTAATACGTAAGTGCCCATGTATGAAGATAACAGTACATCTAAATATTTATGGTGGGAAATTGAGAGAGACCCAGTGGAACGACTATTATTTACTCTGTGAAATATGAAGTGAGGGAGGTCAACTGCTGAGAGCAAGAACAGAAGTAGGGAGAGGAGAGGGCCAGATATTGGAAATATAGAAAATAGGAAGATGAGATGACTAGAGAAAAGAAATGAGTCTGCTTAGAATTTCTCTGAAGTACAAGTGAATGTTTTTTTACTTAAGGGAAGTGCTTCATGGCCAGACCACTCCACAGCATGGTGTCTATTTTGAATTCCTTCGCTCTTATACAGAGGCAAGATTACAACTCATCATACATACCCACTGGATTGTCTCATATTGGCATGATTTGCAGACTTTAATACCTGAATGTCTAATCTCTGCAACTGAATAGGGCAACTCAAGGACAGAGATACATGATTCTACAATATTTGAGAGAATATTGTGCCTATTAAAGGAAATACTAAGGATTTATTGAACTTGTTAAAAATAAAATCAGGTCAATTTTTTAAAAGTATAGATGTTTATTGTACACATAAAAAGAATATATTTCATAAACTTGGAGACTTTACCCCTCAATTGGTAAGAAACTCTGTTCATAACAGTTATAACCTAGCCTATAAAACATACTAGAGAAAGGATTTTAACCTTTTTTTGGGCAACCAGAGCTGTTTTAACTGATTTGTCTATAGCAGATTAGTTTATTGCTCCTATATCATGATGATAGGATGTAAAGCTTATGTTTTGTGTTTTGTTTATGATTAGATTTAACATTCAGGACAAATCAGGATGACTTAAGTTTTGATCTTGTAGCTATGGGAAGTTGTTCTTGGAATATTCTAATCTGTGACCTCTACTTTTATTTTTCTTTAACAAACCTAAAGGAACTTGTTAAGCATGTGTCAGACATGGAACATCTCATATTGTGAGCTCCACCAAAGACATAAATATTTATTTTATGTATGATTCTAGATTTTAAAATACAGGGATGGATATCACCTCAGTATTCAATTACAAGAGAAATTTCTTTGTATTCATAAATACTGAATCTAAGTGTTCTCTCTTTGAAGCCTTTCTTGAATTCCAGTCCCTCTGATGAGCCCTACCAGATTATTGTAGCATGAATCACATGGGAGAACATTTGAATGTTTATATGATTCTATTTTTCATTAGTCTGATTTCTTATGAAAAGTGGCTGAATCTTACTTAGCTTTCTCTTCTCTGAGGCCAGCCAGGGGCCTGGCCTATGGAAGATGATCAGTAGAAGTTCAAAAATGAAAATCAAAAGGCTAACAAAACCCAGAATTGGTTTCTTTCATGACAGTCACTTTCTACAAGATCTGTTCATTGCTCGGATCTCTTTATCTCAGACTTTACATAAATTTTTAAGCCATAAACTGGGTCTTTCCTCTAATGTTTCTCTTTTTCCTACCCCTTACATTCAGTCTATCACCATTCTTGTCTCAAATTCATTTGTCTTCATCTTCACTGAAAATAGTAGATTCAAGCCAACATAAGCTCTTACCTAGATCATCAACACTAGATCTTCTTATTTTCATATTCTCCCCATAACAATATACTATTCACATATCAACATGTGAGCCTGAGTAATCTGGAAAACACAAATGTAATCACCACACCCTCCTTCCTTACTAATCATTTCCCACTCCACAAAGAATGCATTTTCAACACCTTTAGCATAGTTTCTTCAAGTACCTGTCTCTTCTAGTTCTTGGCATGATAATCTTTTCCTCACCATTGGCTCTAGCTACTTGGTTCTCTTATGGTTCTTAAAAGGTTCCTGCTTAAGGATCTTTGCCAATACTGTTTCCTATGCCTGGAACATTCTTCCCCATACATTGAACCACTGGCTCCTTTTGTCTTTATATTTCAACCTAAATGATGTTACCTTTTCAGAAGATTTCTTCTCTATTCACAGATTCTTGCAGAGAGAGCTCTCTCTTCCTCCCCCCGACTCCTAATTATTTATTATTTTCCTTTATAATTTTTTTTGACAATTTGTAATTATATATTTATTTGTTTTCTTTTATTATATATTTTAAGCTCTATAATGGCCAGGAATTTGTCTGTTCTGTTTACTAAAGTATGCCAAGCACAATGCCTGAGGCATAAAGTTTATTAAACATTTGTTATTGGTGGATGTATTAATAAATGAATAAAAATGAGTGACTGACTGAATAAATGATTGAATGAAGAGAGCAAGAAGAATGAGAAAAATTGACCTCATAGGACTATTGAGGGAACAACATGGAAATAAACACAAAAATATTTGAAAAGCAAAAACTTAAACACTAAACATTTATATTTTGTAAAACTTGCTATATTCTGTATTATTCCATTGCTTCATATTTCAATTTTTCTTAGTGTTGTAAAAAAATAGGAAACTATGCAAGTTATATTTTCTTGCCACCCTTTTTAAGAAGCAGTCTATTGATATTCATAGTCAGTTAATAGAAACAAACTGCTTTATAAGAGTCAAATAATTTGTGTATATGAACATATTGATGCATACTAGTGTGATGTATAGGGCTTATACACAATTTTGATGTATCTTTCCTTTCTGATCATGAAGTGTTGCTTTAGATCAATTAATCTTCCTACTGTGAGTCCAATTTGGGGAGCTACGGGGTCTTTATTCTACTTAATATTTAGTAGCATTGTTGCTTCCTCTGGCTGCTCTGTTTCCACCAATTGTTATTTGTCTTCTTCATCTAGGTTTTCTTGCACTTTCAAATTTCATATCACAGACTACAGAATATTTGACCAAGAAGATCTTACATATAGTATTTAAAGGGGGAGAAAACCCTGATAGAAGTCGACAAGTAACTTTGATTCAGTTGCACTAAAAATGTACTTAAATATATTAGGATTAATGATTCTAGATTCTACTGATGGATACTGTAACCTAAGTGAGATCTCAACAATAGGAAAAAAGTCAGAATTTTGGAAATGCATTAAGTTGGAAATAATAGAACTAGGAGTGACTAAAAGTTTGATTAAGTGTGTGTCTCCTTTTTTCCTAAGGTACATAAGATCAACTGCAAAGGATTTGAGGGGACAAAGGTATTATAACTGACAGAATACTTAGAATTTACTTGTTTTAATGACATTTCTCTCGGTGACCCAACTACATACAGTTGACAACAAGGCTGCTGAGACTATTCACTCATCATAGGAATTATCTGGTATATTAATTATATTAATATCTGTTACATCTGAAGTACTTTCTAGGAATGCATTGTAGAAGAACACTGACTTTGGAGTCATGGTTCAAATGCCATTTAGATGCCTGACCTTGGGAAAGTTGCTTAATCTTTAAACTTTATTTAACCAATTTTGTATTTAATTGAAGCTGTGTATTAAAGAGTTTTAAGGTATAATAAAATGTTTTCTTCACATTGATATAGATTACATAAAACCCCCACATAGGTCCTGGCACAGAATAAGTACTTAATAAATGATTACCATTCTTAGAATAGTTCCTTTCCTTATTCCCATTTAAAAATAAATGTAATTATTTTAGTAGAAAAGTTATATTTCATAATGCTATAATATTTTAAAAATAAAATTAATAATTTTGGTACAGATATAGATGGAAGGATATATTAAGAAGATGAATAAGACTGATACTTTATGTAATCTCTTTATCATAGTGCTATCATTTAATACTTTAGAAGGAAGCTGTTTTGTGGTTTTATTGAACCCAGACCTGTCACCCTGTAAATTGAACCCATTTGTCATTATTTTGTCAATATAAACATAATCTATTATAATTCATGAAGGCCTGAGATGTCATGGCATGAATGTTGTGTAAGCAGCTGAGCAGTTTGTAAGGTGCAAAGACTGCCAAGATGGGACAGTTATGAGCCAGATTACAGATAGATTTGAACACTAAGGTTACTCTACTATAAATGGCACAAATGGCATAAAAATGCATCAAGCTAACCTCTGCAAGTTATGTAATGATATGGCATGTTTGGTTGGGTAGTCTTGGAGTCATTGACTAGTTTTAAGCACGATGTTGAAGTTGATGTGATCTTTACACCATGACAGATAGAGTAAATGCAATTTTGCTATGTATCCTATTCAAATTTATCATTTTTCATGTGTTTCAAAACTTGTGGGCCTGGGCTCCTAAAATTGGACACATATATCTACTTAGAGAGATGAGAACACTCAAGTTCAAGGGTAGCATGTGCTCTGTGTGGGGATGGTTGTGGGGGTGTCATTACACTATTGACAGGTAATGAACGATTAAGTCACTCATGTAGACATTCCACTGAGTGTCCAATGTGTTATTAATAAATTTATGATCTAATTGGGATGACAAAGTACAAATACCCAAGATAGCAAACAATTATAATTTTCAATAAAATGTTAAGATAATGTTAATACAATGTCAAAATTAAGTTACAAAGAAAGGGTACTGAACCATTTTTTTTTTTTGCAGATATTCAGATGAGCAAATACTTCCTAGCATCAACAAATGTCCTTGAGTTTCTATACTCCTAAAACTAATTTTGGAATCCCATAACTAAAATGACTTGCTTAGGATGATGGACTGCTTTGTTGAGTTAGGATGACACTATGGATTGATGACAGTCCAAGTAAGGTGCATTATAACACCAGAACAAGGCTGAAAGTGCCACCATGTATTTCTCAATAATATAGTGAACAAAGTTGTCATCTTACTCTTTTGATTTCAGTCTCTTAAGAAATTGTCTATGAGCAGAAGTGCAAAGAAGGATCCAAAAAAAATCAAAGTTCCTTGGGAGGCAGATATACGATCGAGCAGTTTACAGAGAACACATTATTTCAGCTATTCAAAATATTTGTATGGCTTTGAGGGGTTACCTTGAAGATTCAAAATTTTTAATACCATTTTGAGAAAATCATGTTCTTTCTAATTAAAATATTTCTTGGTCAATCTAATTTAAGGAATTATTGAGTGCAGCTATGTGCTGAGCATTGTGCTTGTCAACTTATAAGTGGGGCTTTCCTTCGTGCCCTTATGTAACACCCTGCCGCACACTGCACTGCCTGTATGTATTTTTTTTAACTGTTTCCTGAAATGAGGGCCAGGGTATGATGCATAATTTTGCAGTCTTATGCCTGGGACATATACAATACCCAACTCATATTAGATGTTCAATACATGATTGAGGAATGAAATAATCTACAAAATGAAGATGATAATAGCTATATTGCAACTGAAATGAGGATAAAGTTATATTTATTGGTCGAGGACTATATTATGTTAGCTTTTATTGTTTCTGAGATTCTATATGATTGTGGAATATGTTTAATAATTCTTATAGTCAGTACAGACCTGCTTTGTGGAAATCAAACATGGCATGTCTCAGTCATACAAAATGGAGACTACTTCTTTAAATAGAAACCTAAATTGCAAGCCAAGAACTGGTGTACATATATATAATACAGGAGAAAAGGAACTTGGATTTTAATTTTTCCTTTTTTATAGCATATTCGCTGCACTTTTTTCAAAGTGTCAGCTTTGAACTTGAAGGATGACATTATATGTGCAATATTACATTTAAAAATTTATGTGTAATTTTTTGACAATTTTGATGTTAAGTGTAGTTTTAACCTATGGGTTTATATTGAGTGAGGTTTTTACTTTCCTTTCAGTGACATTTAAATTTTGTACTTTTAAATTTACATCTGATCTTGTTCAAGTTCCATCAGAGAAATTAGAGGGAAAAAATAAACAAAATTTAGGAAGGAAGAATTTGGAAATTTTATTGCCAAATAATTCCATTAGCATTGGCTTTTTAGAACAATTTATTGGTCTAAATTTGTTCCTCTCACCCCTTTTAGTTTCTTTGTGTGCCTCCTTATCATGTACCAGAAGAAACATTGCCCCCCCCTATGAGGAGCCTTGTTTTCTACCCTTCTCATGGGTAGATCCAAATCTTTTTCCTAAATCATAGCAAGTTTCTTCTTTCTCCCCCAAACTCTGTAACTCACAATGCATTTTTTTTTCATGTCATCACCATAGTGATCATTATGATCAAGTTTGTATAAAGACATCATGTCTCATATGTTGATTTACTCACAGAGTTAACAAAAAATGTGATTGCTGAATCTAAACCAAGAATTATCCTGGGTCTATGGTTGCAAAGATAAATGAGACATAGTCTCTGCAACATTCTCTTTTTATTAGAGTGTGATAGCTTTGAGGTTCAACAAGGGAAGCTCTTATCTTCTTATGCCTGGCAATTAGCATGACACTAAATAAATATATGTAGAAGAATGAGTGTCTTCATTAGAGCAGGAGTTCTTGAGCACTGGATCATCTCTGTGTCTCCAGTGCTTAATTCAGTATCTGGTACATAATGAAACTCAGTAGATGTTAAATGGAAGGCAAATGGATAGTCATGGGCATATTTTTCACCCTTGTTTGTGGGACATTCTGACATTAAAGCAAGTGCCTGAGAAAAGAATGTGTAGCCCCACTGGTTCAAATTAGCCCTTTAATCAGTGCTTCTCCAGAGGCCCTTTTATGTACATGTGTCCTCTAGTAACCAGCAGAGAAACACTCTAGACAGGTTGGCCAAGTGTGCCAGGATATGATTAGTTGCCCAGAGAGTGCTGAGCCTCACCAAAGGGCACCATGTTTATGGGCTGACTTCAAGGCAGTTCTCTGGCAGACTGTGATTATATGTCTGTGATGTATGGAATAACTCTTGAAATTGGGACAGTTTTAGGGCCTGCAGAACTAGTCAAAACATTTCAGAACTGTCACTTCTGGCAGGTAAAGAAAATCTGGAAAGTTAACTCGATTTTTCACAATTGAAACCTAAAAATTAACTACTTCAATAAGTGCTTCCCAGTATGTACCCATTTTCAGATATCAGAAATTTTTAGTAAAAATGGTTTAGTCTCATTTGGTATATTTAATCATAAGTTTCCTTGATGATTCGACCCAAACCCATGTTGCCTTGAGATAGATTGAGGAGAAATATTATAATTCCTTCATATATTGAGTTGAATCCCTAAACCTTTGTAAGACCTATTAGTTTTTTGAGATCTAGAATATGTCTTACTCATCTGGGTATCTGTAATATGCTTTTTGGCCTCTAGCAAATACTCTTTACTATTTTGGTGAAAGAGGCCAAATGTAGGAGCAAATAAATTCGTGTACCTGAAGACTTAAAATCAGCTAAGGAAATGTGTTCTAAATATAATTACTACGTAAAATGACAAGGGCTGTTGCTGTGGCTGTATCCCCCTGTATAATTTTCATTTCACAAGTAACACGAGAATACATCTCCTTTATCATAATGCATTGTAGGCAAGGACCCTCAACTAGAACATTCAGTTTTATTCCCAGAGATAACCAGTTTGTTATGTGTTCTTCCAGACCTTGATTTTTGCATATTAGTTGCATATTAGCATAATATACATATATATATAGTA
Source organism: Callospermophilus lateralis (assembly GCF_048772815.1). NCBI lineage: Eukaryota > Metazoa > Chordata > Mammalia > Rodentia > Sciuridae > Callospermophilus > Callospermophilus lateralis. The sequence goes on from NC_135306.1 coordinate 139,832,804, forward strand.
CATATAGTACAGATGTACAGCATGTGTATAGATGATGCATATTTATAAGAGAAAGACAAATGGATGGAGAATTTAACTTGTTTAAGAAATGGTAAAGTCTACAGTTTATATTTTGAAATTTGTTTATTTCACTCAATAATATGTTTTTAAGATCTTTCTCTGTGAGCACATTTGGATTTACTGCATCATGCTTAGCTGCATATGTGCAATGTTGAATGGCACATCTGTACCACACTTATCTCCTATGTAAAGATTAAGATTGTCTCTAAGTTTTCACAGATTTAATAAATATTGCAGGGATATCCTTAGACTCACATCCTTGTGAATGTAGACAAATCTTTGTATATCTAGAATTAGAATTCTTAGGTCACTAAGTATGCATGTTTATAATCTTAAGAGACACTACCAAAGTTACCCTCCAAAGTGGCTATATGAATTTATATTCTCACTAACAGCGTGAAACAACACCTATTTCTTAATATCTTTGTCACTATTTTATATTATAAAAGTTGTTAATTTTTGCTAGGCTGATTATGTAACATGACCTGTTTTCATTTTATTTTGAATGTCTGGAATGAGTCCTCATGTGAAATTCCTCACATGTTTATTGCCTGGTTCTATTTCCTTTCCTTAGATTGCCTCTTCTTCCAGTTCTACATTAATAAACAATGTAAATAGGGGATGGTAACCCCAATTAGGCTCAGTTAGTCTTAATGTGACTACAATTAAAGCTATTGCCATAGAACATTTCTGTCTAGGTTTACTTATCCTTTTGCTTCTTCATGTATTAATCAAATCCCAATTGAGTACATTCTTTAAGTTAAGCATATACTGAGGCTGAGGATATAGCAGATCACAGCCATGGTTCTTCCACTCAGAAAGCTTATAGTTACAGGAAAACATCTTATGGTGGCTAAATTCTATCATTTCTGATAGAATTTCTCATAGTAGCATTGTTGACTTTTGCAAACCTATTGATATTTTTTTCTCCAAAAGAATATTTTATGTCCTATATTCTACCACCACTAACAGAAACGCTTTTATGTTGTTTGTACAGATATATGTATATAAGAATGAATGCTTAGTTAGCAGGTTTGTTCTCAGCTACTTCAAATTAACAGAATAAAAACGATGGATAGGTAAGTATCTCGTCATTCCAGATTGTGCTCTGATGGAATCGTTTTCCTCCCTGCTAGGTATGTATAAGGCAAGTCATTACTTCTTCCTGTGATTCACTGGCAGACAGCAGTTGACATGGAGGGTGCATAAAGTCTTAAACTAGTGAAAGCATGTCTGAGAATTTTTAGAGAAAAGGCTTAATCTCAAGGAGTCCCAATATTTTACTTCCTAAACTTCAGAAAGAATAGTTTGTGATAGAGTTTATCTAACACTTACCCTGTTCATTGGATATCAACTTGTATATCAGAACATGGCAAGAAGATACAATTTCAAATAGATTTACAAGTGGTGCTAATTGGAGACTGAAAGCAAACAGAGCTAAATGGATATGAAAGCAAAAAGAACAAGGTCTCCATTGCCATAATTTATTGCCAGGAATTTATTATAAGACTTATGTCTGCATTTACGTCTATAATCCTCACAGTAATCTTGTAAAATGGATGTTTATATTCCAAACTTAAAGATGAGAAAGGTCAAGGACTTGCTAAAGGATATATAGCCACTACATGGCTAAGATGGCCTCTTACTGCAGGTCCCTTGGGCACCTTTGTACAAATTTTCTTCCTATGAGCCATTGCAATTTAAGCTAAAGTCCACTATTGGTGCTGCTATCAGAGAGGAAATAGAAGACTCCTTGGAGAGACCTGGCAGATAATTCCTTATGCTTTGAAAATTCTGGGTCCTCCTAAGGCCCTGATTCTATACAGGATGAGGAAGAGATTTAGAGGCCTATTGGTAGTCTTCACAGATATATCACTTTTAATCTGCAAAGGGATTAATTCTGTTAATATTGACATGGAGGCTGACATGTTAATATTGCAAGAGAAAAAAACATAATTTTTAAAATTTCAAGACAAATATGTTTACTTGATTCATCTGTGAAAAAATTGTTCTTTTGGCCATATTCACTCCTCATGTTTTAGTCAGAAGAATACAAGTATTAGTATCTAATAAATATTTTTGTTGTCATTCCAAAAGAGAAAAAAGCTCTCATTTTAACACTAATATGAACTGAATGGGCTCATTTTGAATGTATTAGGTTGTTGATTATTTTGTAGCATGATAGGATATGAGACCTTTGTGACTCATCATCCAGCATATCTATGATACCATTGAATGATGAAATGTCATACATTTGAAAGACTGATCAATTTTCTTTGCCAAATGTGCAGATGACATTTAGATTTGTTGCTAAGGAAATCTCTTGGAGGCACGAAGGATATCCTTTTTTCAGTAGAGTGTAGTTTTTAAATAAATAAATTTTGGAACATGCAAACTTGAGTTTGTATTCTTTCTCTCCCATGTACTTTATGACCTAGGACAAATTATATAACATCCCCAAGTACTAATTTCCTCATTTCAAATTATGATAGTAAAGTCTTGTTCATAGATTTCCACTAGGATTTAATGAGAGAATATGTGTGGAACCCTTGGCAAGGAGAGTATGCTCATATGTTAACCATTATTATCATTACTTAAGAAACTAACTGAAGGGTAGTATTTCTCATAATGTAGTTGCTGAATGCCTGCTCAAGGATCATCTGGAATTTTTGTTGAAAATATTATACTTCTACTTTTAGTCTAGATCCCTTGATTAAGAATTTCTTTGGGGAGTTGATCATAGAATTTGTATAGTAATACTCAGAGAGCTTATAGGCACTGAAGTTTGAGAACCAGGGCCACAGGAAGGTTTAGAGATGGTGATGATGCTTTATGCTCTGGTGCAGCCACATTTATGAGTGACTGTTATATGCCAAGACTTGCCTTAGGCACAAGGGAAGTGAACAAGATGGCTATTTTTAAAACATGCAAGAGAACAACACTCTTATTTCCATATCAGGTACAATTGTCACACTGAGGACAATAAAATGAAGAGGGAATGCAGATAATTCTGTATTCATATCTTATTGAAAACTCACAAATGCTCACATATCTAACTTTAAGTGATGTGGAAGTTCTAAAGTTAAATCCTTTCCCATTCCATTTGTGTTCTGGCATTGAGTGAACTGTGTGAAGAAGTAATTTTCATCTGCTTGATGCATTGAATAAAAACAGGGTAGGATAACTTTTTCTTCTTTTTAGAAATGCATTTTTAGAAAAATATTCTTCATTTATGTGTAAAGAAGAGAGATTTAATGACAGTTAAATAACCCTTTGGCTGCTGGGCTTAGTCCAGTGTATTTCAATCATAGGAATTTCTACAATTTAAATTGCTCTTGAAATCAGACTTTAGGGCATGTTTCTTTCTTCAAGTCCCTGATTTTTTTCAAGTTTAATGTTTATGTTTGAATGTTTTTCTTTTTCCCCTTTAATGGAGACACATAAACTCTTTTGGAGTTGGGTTTTATATAACTTATAGCAATGATTTGGCATGATCATGGATGTCATCAATGAAGCATTTGCACATTTCCAGAGAAGGTGAGGTTCAGACTCCATATGACTCTGACCTAAATTTCCTATGTACATATATGAATATACTACAGTGAATGTCACCATGTAGAGACCAAGACACTAATTTAAAAAAAAACCGAAAAGTCAATAGCAGAGAGATCAGTAAAGTAGTGAGACGGGAATAGGGAGAGGGAGGAAGGGAGGGAAAAGCAAAGTACTGGAGACTGAATTAGAGCAAATTATAATCCATGCTTTTATAATTATGCCAAAATGAATCCTAATGTTATATAGAACTGAAAGGAACAAGTAAAAATTCTATAAAAAAAAGCAAACAAAAACTGAGAAAACAGAACTTTTTTGTATTAACTTGGGAGAGAGTAAATAATCCTTTTTTCTTCTTTGTATTGGGTATTGAACCCAAGGCTGCTCTAAGCTACCACTGAGCTACCTCCCTAGTCATTTTGTTTTAGTTTTTCTTTATTTTTCTTTATTTATTTTTTGGCACTGGGGATTGAACTCAGTGGCACTTTATCACTGAGTCACATCCCAGCCCTTTCTATTTTTTATTTTAAAACAGGGTCTCACAAGGCTGCTTAGGACCTCACTAAGTTGCTGAGACTGTCCTTGAACTTGAGCTCCTCCTGCCTCAGCCTCCTGAGTTACTGGGATTACAAGTTTTATTTTTTATTTTGAGACAGGGTCTCGCTAAGTTGTTGCAGGTCTCACTAAATTGCCTAGCTTTGTCTGGAACTTGAGATCTGCTAAACAGGAAACTGTGTAGCAATCTCAACCTGCAGTAATGAGGCTCTTGGCAGGTTGACTGCAGTGGGAAGGATAAAAGGAATGGCTATAGTAGGGGCTGTGAAGGAGACCTCACAAGACTTGGAGATACCTGTTTGAAAGGCAGGGAATAAAGTAAAGGCTTCATAGAAATAGGACTCTATTTTTCTTGGTTCAGATTCTAGTAGTTGACAAAAATAAGTCAGGAAGGAGATATGAACTTTGGGAGTCATTGAGTTTCATTTCAGAGATGCTAAATTTGAATCAATAAGACGGACACATGCATGCAGCTACTTAAAGGCTGAGGCTGGAGGATCACTTGAGTCCAAGACTTCAGTGCTAACTTGGGCAGCATAGTGAAACCCTGCCTCATAAATAAATAATAAAATTGTTTAACATTTTTTTCCTAGCTGACAGAAAGATCAGCTAAGTAAGAATATTGAATAGGAAGGTTACAATATGTGATTGAAGTTCCAGGGAAAAGATGTGGCTAAAGATATATTTGTGAACTACATCCCTAGTCCTTTTTATTTATTTTTTTATTATTTTTGGACAGGGTCTCACTAAATTGCTCTGTCTGGTCTTAAACTTTCAATCCTCTTGCCTCAGCCTTCAGAGTCACTGGAATTTACAGGTGTGCACCATCATGCCCAGCTGAATATAGATTTTTTTTCTTTTTATTAGTGTATTCTAATTATTTGTAATAGTAGGATTTATTACTACACATTCATACATACAATATAACAGTATAATTTGGTCAATTTTATTCCTCAGTACCTTCCCTTGATAATAAAAATTTGAAGACACATAAGTGGTGATTACAGATATAATTATGAATTTATTGTTATTAATCAATTGAAATATTTACATATCTTTTCAACAGTGTTATAAGACAAATGATAGTTATGTTTTTATTCATTCTTATTTTTCTTTTTTAATTGGTTGGTATTTATATATAATAAAGCTTATAATACTAGTATGTGGAGTAGGGATCCTAATTTTAACAAGCAATAAATGGCAAACTGCAGCATAAACCATAGCTGAAGACATACAACCAAGGAGGTCTCAAGAGGAAAAAGCTGTAGAATGATTGTTATAGAGAAGACATGTGGAAGAAGATATAGTGTTACTCTGCATGTTCTAGAAGAAAAAGGATTGATTAGACTCAGTATGTTTTCAGCAGGAATCATTTTTTTAACAAACTGGTGAGTGCCCCTTAACTGGTCTTATCTAAGAGTTGAATATCTTTTATAACACTGGAGAGGGGAGATGTGCCTAGTGGCAACTGAGTGATTTGCAAGAACTCTGTAAACACTACTATTTATGATGAGTTGGCTTTTAGGTTTCCCACATGGAACAAAGTGAGGGAGAGTGAGAGCATATTCCTGTAGTAACTAAATAAGTTTTTGAAAAAAGTAAGAGGATGTGGAAAAAAGTTCATTTTTTACCCTTGACATATGCCTAGAGTGGTTTTACTGAGCCTAGAGTGCAAAAATGGCTGAGAAAATGGTGAGAAATCATAGGATGTTCTGGAACATTAGGAATGAAAGAAGGAGGTGGTTGGGTGGAAGCGTTTCTCATAAACCAGGACAATTCAGAACTTCAGTACAGATGGGTTGCTATCCAATGAAAATATCAGAGGAGTTAGAGTTAGAGCATTTTGCCAGGAAGCTAGGAAAGGGGAAAAAATCTGCTGAATTTTATGATAGGTTACCAAACTACCCCTAACTGGGAAAATACTCTAAGTAGAGGTAGTATAATGGTGTGAAGAAACACTCCCACCACCTATTTATTCAAGATGCAACAAAATGCCAAACATTACATGCTAGGTATCCTCTGTGTACACATAAATGTATGTATATATAGAAAACATATACATGTATAATATATGTATTTGCATATTCATGTGCACACTTGTTTGTGTATGTATGTATATTCATTTGTATCAGCTTATTTTATTCTAAAATTAAGTTTGAAAGGAAAATATTGCCTCCATTTTACAGATTAAGTAACTAGTGGCTTCTAAAGTACCGCTCCTGACTATGAATTCCAAGTAACTAGAGATGAGGCATTCCCAAACCTGGAGTGATTAAGAGATTTTGAACAAGGGAAGAAAATGGTCAAATTTGCGTTTTAGATGGATCCGATAGATAGTATAGAGATGTTATTAATATTGCCATAAAGAGAATTGTTAAGAAGCAATGTTCCTGAAAATAAGTAGTGATTGTTCTAGAGTAGTATGAGATACTTTTTAGGAACTTCTGTCCTAATATATCCCACCCCATGAAGTTTTACTACTACAGATAAAATTGTACATCTCTTTATGTACAATAGGTATATCCATATTTTATGTATATGGATAGATTATGTATATATGTCACCCCTGTAATAGAAAGACACACACACACACACACACACACACACACACACACACATACACACACACCAGCAAGTTGAAAACTCAGGAAGAATTTCTGTTTCAGTCTTGAGGCAAAATTCTATCTTCAAGGAACCTCAGTCTTTGCTCTTAAGACCTTCAGCCTTCAACTGATTGGATAAGATGTACCTACATTATGGAGAGTAATAAGTATTATTTAAAGTTAATAGATTGTAAATGATAACTACATCTAAGAAAGTACCTTACAACAATATATAAAATGGCAATTGACTAAACAGCTGGGTACCATAACTTAGCCAAGTTGATATAAAATAACCATTGCATACCCAGAACCAATTTTCACTCCCAAGAAGGTGATATCACACCTTTGAAAATGTGTGGTTAGGAGGTAAAATAGCTAAATATACTGTCTATTAGATTGATTCATTGATTAGATACCAGAGGCAAGCTATAAGAAGTCATCGAGATCAATTTCCAAATTTCTAGATTGAGCAGTTTGTAGTTCCCACACAAGAAAGAATAGAAAAACCTTATTTAGGTGCATAAAAGTTAGAGGGACATATAACTTGTTAGCACTTAGTTTGTTCTTTATAACTTAAAATTTTTTTGTTTTGCAGCAATGAATCACCTAAGCTATCAACCACGTAAGTCTTTAAAAATCCTTTTAGGCATAATATGATTCCTTCTTTATGTGTGGAATCTATATTGAATCTTTAGGATTCCCATGAAGTTATGTCAGTACCACATAGATGAAAATTTACAGCTCCAGTACTAGCTATGGAGAAAATGGGTGCATATTTCAAAATAACAGCAAGAACCATAAGCAGTGGATTGGGGAAATTTAGGATTAATCATTGTCATGGGCCAGGTTCCTCAGAAAACACACTCAAAAACTCTGATATGCATGAAAGAATTTGTTAAAAAAATATTTTGTTTCAGTTGTAGTTGGACACAATACCTTTATTTTTATGTGGTGCTGAGGTTCAAACCCAGTGCCCTACACATGCTAGGAGAGCACTCTAACACTGAGCCACAACCCCAGTCCCTGCATGAAAAAATTTGTTAGGAAATACTCTAAGAACTATTCCTGTGAGAGGTAAGGGAACAAGGACTGAGCAAAAGGAAAAGCTAAACTTGAGCCATTTGCAACAGAGGTCTCAGCTAATCCTAAAGGGAATTCTGGAGATGGGCCCGCGCTTAGTGTTGTTCCCATGGAGGCAAAGCTTGCTGATCTTTGTACTCTTTGTGTCCTGAAGATGGGGAGGGAGTAACCAGTAGGACAGCTTCCTAGAGAAGGATTCAGCTGTGTGCCTTCCCAGCTAACAATTCTTCCAACTGGGGGAATGAACATGTTGATCCTGAATGCAGATCACATTAATGTAAATTACAAATACTTGATAGAAGATTTTAATTATCACTGTTTTTGTACTCTATACTAAGAATTTTCATTTGTTTAATGACTCAATGCCTTGGATAATATACCTGTTTAATTAATTTAATTAAGCTCTATGTACATTCAGAATGTTAAACCAATTTTATCCCTACATCCACCCCTGCTGGCAGATTCATTTATAAAATTTAATAATTTTTAATAAATTTTGTTTAATGCTTAGAGTTCTTATTTTTTGGCTACATTAAGTACTCATCTCAAAACCCCAACCTAATTTGAAATGAGTATTAACTCTTAAAAATTTCTGGTTTCAAAGTTTCAAAAGCCAGTCCGTGTATGACACCCTTTATACATTCCTGGATTTGCCTCTTCAATTAATTTAGCAAGATATAACTTTCAAAATACTCATTTTGATTATCTATTCAAAATGATATTTTTTTATTTACAAATCCATGTTCTTAACTGATCTATGAGATCAGTTAAGAACATGGATTTGTAAATAAAACAAATTTGATTTTAAATCTTCTTTGCCCCTAACAAATTATAAGACCTTGGGTAAGAATTTACCTTCCCTGCTTCATTTTGTGATATTACCAATCTCATAGAGAAGAAATGTTTAGCATGATGTTTGGACATAACCCTCCCTGGTAATGGATAAATTAGGAACTACTAGCTCCGATTTGCAAAGAGACATTTTAAGGTAGAAAATACTATTTGAACGTAAAATATTTTACATAGATTTTTAAAACCTGGTATGCAATAATTAAAGACTAATTATGCCTGAAGTGTCTCCTACATTTTTGAGTTGTTCCGTTGATAGAGACTTTCATCCATTTTTTTCTCATTTTATTTTCTAAATTGCTTAAAGAATATTGTAACTACAAATAAAGAGTGTGACTTCTCTTTATTTCATATAATCAAAAAGAGGTACCATTTCAGGTTTTAACAGTACAATAATGGGAAAACCCTCCCTACTTACTGTACCATAACCTCTAGAGTGACCTCACTTTTTATAATTTATGACAATCTTCAATCTTTTGGTTGCCCTAACCTCAGATCCTATAGCTGAATCATACAAGTTCTGGATGTGCTGAAGTGGCTGGGGGGAATTTCCAGAGGCATATGGTACATTTGGGGCAAAGTGACTGAAGTATTGGAGCATTTGCCTGGGGAAGAGCTTGCAAGAAGGAATGGATTGAGATGACAGAGAAGATAATGAGGTCAGTGCCCAGTTATTTTATGCTTCACACTTTTTAACATTTTTATCCACTACAACAAAAAGAGAAAAATATGATAACAAAGTGTGGAATAATTTCCTTTGATAAAAATTGTAGCTCATGATTTTTCAAGATTTAACCAATAAGATTTTTTTAGTGAAGTTATATATGTGTTTCTGGAAAGCACAGAAATAAATTATTTACATTTCAATCCTCTGCTATTCCTTCAGGAGAAATACTAAATTTTCTCAAATTTTATTGCTTTCCACTTTTGAGATTGACTGATATGCCACTGTTCAAGCAGTGTGACATATGCCTCCTAAGGGATATGTCTTCAGAAGCAGCAGCACATTGGTTGTAGAATTCAAGAACTAATTTGCTAATTTTGGTTTTGTAACAAATCTAAGACAAGTCATGTATAGGCAAAAACAAAACAAAACAAAACAAAACATAGCACAACAATTCAAATTATGTATATGCATTCCTGAAAATATTTGTAGAAAAGTGATGTCATTCCAGAAAGAATCATAATTACCCAAAAAGTAATTTCAATTAAAATAACAACAAAAAAGCTTAGACAACAATGGAAAAATAGACAAGTAGAACTAATTCAAACTAAAAAGTGTCTGCCCAGCAAAGTAACAATAGAGAATGAAAAGTCAACCTATATAAAAAATAAAAATATATATTTATTGTATGATTCAACAATCTCACTTCTGGGTATTTATTTAAAAGAACTAAAAAGAATCTTGAAAAGATATCTGGATTCCTGTGTTTGTTGCAGCATTATTGGCAATATCCAAGGAGTGGAAACAAGCTAAATCTCCCCTAACAGATAAAGAAAATGTGCTATACATATATAATAGAAGATTATTCAGTCTTAAAGAAAGGAAATAGTGTTATATAACATATGCAGCAAAGATGAAGCTCGGTGAGATAAAACCAATCACTGGAGGACAAATACTTCTTGATTCCACTTATATGAGGTCAAATGCATTGAAGCAGAAAGTGGAATGATAAAAAAATAAATCTGTACAACATTGTGCTTATAGTTCTCTCTCTCTCTCAGTATGTAGATAGATAGATACACATAGTCATATGAATATATACACACCATGTTATATGGGACACTTAAAATTTGTCAAGAAGCTATGTTGCATGTTATGTGGTTTTTACTACAATTAAAAATAAAACACCCTATGTTTCAGTCTACTTACTGATTCATACAATTATACATTTTTAAATTTAAGCAGAATATAAATTCAGAAAAGCTCACTAAGTGTGTAGTTTGATGGATCTTCGCAAAGTGAACACAGCCACCCAGGTGGAGGATAAGCATCAGCAGCACAGCAGAAGCCTTCCTTACCCCTCTTTTAGTCACTGGCGCCCATACTGCAGAAGTGACTCTTGGCATCTACCACTGTGGCTTCCTTTCATCTGTCTTTGAACAATGTATAAATGGAATCCTTACAGTATATTATCCTTTCCTTCTTTTACTAAACATTATGTTTGTGAGATTACCCATGTTGTTGAAAATTCATCCTTTGTGAATTATAGTCTGCCCTTTCTCATTCCTATGTAATAATCTATTGTATGAATCCACCTCACTCTTCATTCACTCTGCTTTTTATGGATGTTGGTTTGATTTCCAGTTTCAAGCTGTTATGATTAAGACTGTGAAGAACATTGTTGTAAATATTTTGTGTACATTTTTGGTGTGCGTTGTATGTATTTGGTTATAAGACTTGGAGTACAATTTCTAGGTTTTAGAATATTTTTGTCTGTAGTTTCCCAAAGGGGTTGTACAAATCTATACCCATACTAACAATTTATGTTAGTTCTAGAAGTTGCCCTACATTTAAAAAAATTTTATTTGTTCTTCTTAGTGATACATGACAGTAGAATATATCTTGAAATATTATACATACATAGAGTATAAATTCCCATCCTATATTTGTACAAGATGTGGAATTACACTGATCATGTATTCATACATGAATATAGGAAAGTTATGTTTGATTCATTCTACTGTCTTTCTAATTCCCATTCCTATTCTTTTGTCTTCATTCTCCTTTGTCTAATACAATGACCTTCTTTTCTTCCTCCCTACACCTTATAGTGTGTTAGCATCTGCATATCAAAGAAAACATTCTACCTTTGTTTGAGGGGGGATTAGCTTATTGCACTTATCATGATAGTCTCCAGTTCCATCTATTTGCCAGCATATGCCATAATTTCATTCTTCTTTATGGCTGAGTAATGTTCCATTGTGTTTATATACCATTGCCCCACATTTTTTTTAAGTAATTACTTTGATAGGTGTATAGTAATGTTAATGTAATATTAATATTAGTATGATTTTCAGTAATTACTTTGGTGAATATATAGTAATATAATATTTATTTCACATTTCACTTATGACTAAGAAACGTGGGTAGCTTCATATATTTATTGGACTAGATTTTCATTCTTTTATCTTGTTGACTTAATTAATTCACACATATTCTGAATATGAGTCCTATTCTGGATATATGTACTACAAATATTTTCTTTGTATTTTAATTTTCTAATGGTGCCTTTTAAACAAACATTATTACTTTTAATTATTTCAATTTATCAACCTTTTTCTTTATAAAACCATAAGGTACTTTTTGTATTCCATTTAGGAAATATGTACTTACTCAAAGTTAATTAAAACATGTTCTCTTGTACATTTCACATTCTCTTGTACAACATTTCACATCTATAATCAACTTGGAATTGATTTTGTGTATAGTGTGAGGTCTAGGATCACAATTTTTTTCTCCTTTCATGGATATTATAATTAGCTCTTGAGAAGACCATATTTTCTCCCAGGAATTTTAGAGTGCCTTTGCTGTTTATTAAGTAACCTTATGTATATGGGCTATATTTAAAATTCTATTTTAATCTCTTCTATTTGTTTTTCATTATGTAAATTGAGTACTCTCATAATTACCATACACAATAAATTTTAATACCTGGTTAGTATAAATCATTCAAATTTATTTTGCCCTCACGATTTTCTTGACAATTCTTCGCTCTTTGCATTTATCATGTACATTTTAGGATCATTTTGATAATTTCCACAAAAATCCATGCTAGGCCATGGGGGGAAGTGAGAGGGGAGGGGTAAGTGATGGGAAGTGATATTAGCCAAATTATACTTTTATACTTTGTGCATGTACAAATATGTAACAATAAATCTCATCATTATGTACAACTGTAATGCACCAGTAAAATAATTTTGAAAGAGGAAAAAAAAGTCCTTGCTGGTATTTTGATTGTGAATTGTGAATTGATTGAGTCTGTGGACCAACTTGAGAATTCATATCTTTAAAATCTTGAGATTACAATTCAACATATTGTGAAAATATATACATATATACACATACACTCATAATTTATATATATTCTAGTTTATACATAGCTATGGTATATATCTATGATATATAAATTGTGAGATCATTTATTCTTTATTATAATGTATACATTCTCATAATTTCTTTTAGTAAGTCTTTTAGAGCTTTATTATTTAGAGTTCCTGATTATCTCATTATATTCACTTGAAATGTGCTGTATTTTGATGCATTATAGTGTTATTTTTAAATTATAACTTTTAGTTGTAATATATTTAAAGAAATATGATTTTTTTGTATATTGACATTTCACATAGCTAAATTCATTTATATTTATAATAGATTGTCTATAGATACTTTTAGATTTACTGTGTAAAGCCAGTTAAATATTGATAGTCTTATTTTCTTATGTCTAATCTTTAAATATTCTTCTTTTCTTATTGTACTGGTTAAAACAGCCAATAGTTGTTGGCTAGAAGTAATGATAGCTGATACTCTAAATTTAATGGAGAATACAAATCCAATATTTCATATTAGTATACTATTTTAAAATATTTCAGATTAGAGTCATTCACTTCTATTTTTCTTTTGCTTGGTGTTATAAAAATACCATAAATATGTTGAACTTTATAAAGTGCATTTTCTGCATTTATTAAACTATTCATTTGATTTTTTTTTCTGTTACCATGGTAAATTGCCTTGCTTGACTTTTGAAAGTTAAAATAACTATGTTTCTTAAATACACTTCATTTTTCATATGTAGCTGTTTAGGTTTGCTTTTTTTGTTGTTTGTTTCTATGGCAATAAAAAAAATTGGCCTGTAATTTTCCTTTATTGTAATTTTTTAAAAAATTTCATTGTCAAAGTTATACCCACCACAAAAATGTTTTCTTTTTCTTTTCTCTAGAAGAGTTTGTTTCAGAATGGTATTAATTCTTATATTAATATTGGGAAAAATTCATTCTGAAATCTGTTGGGTTGGAGACTTCTTTCTGCAGATGTTTTAAATTTATAGTCCAATTTATTTATTGAAAACTAAAAAATTAGCCTTTTTCTATTTATTTTTTATATCAGTTATGGTAGCTTCTCTTCCCTCTAGGATTTTTCAGTTTCAACTAAATTATTACCATTAATATCTGAAATGATATTTTATTTTTTAAATCCTAGTATAAATTTGTTTTATTTATTTCTGTAGTCATTCATGCTAGGTTGAAATTCATTTAACTTTTTTTCTAAATAACTAATCAATTCCACATTTATATTTTATTAGTCACCATTTTTATCTTATCTCCTTTCTTCAATTAATAATAGTTAACATATGAAATAAATGTTTTATATAAAATAATAGTTTCATATTATTAAATATATATTATATATAGTTTATATATATGTATAAACATATATATATCATGTATATGAGTCTCACTAAAATTGTGAACCCCCTTACTCCAGTGATCCTCTCATTTCAGCCTCCCACATAGCTGGTACTAAGCATAGCATGCCACTAAGTCTGGTTTATATTTGGGTTTTATTTCCTGTGTTTTGCAGCTTTCTGAGATGGAAATTTTTATTTGGGGACTTTCTATTATTAAATATATATATTAAAATCTACCAATTTCTTCTAAGACTGCTTAGAAGCAATTATTATTGCTCTATGTAGCCAATATTCATTTAGAGTTACCCACATGTTCATCCTCTTTTTGCATTTTAATAATTGCTGCAATTCTATGATTCCTTCTAGAATCATTTTCTTTCTTCTTGGTGAACTCTCTTTAATATCTTTTAATATTGATCTGCTAATTACAAACTCTCTGATTTTGTTTACTGAAAATCTCTCTTTATTTTGCCAAAAGTTTTGAATCATATATTCAAAATTATATATTCATATACCTGAATATATCATTTGTTTAGTAAGTTTGGTGATGAATAAAGATGGTTGTGGCTTCCATCATTTTTGATAAGAAATCAACTGCCAGTCTTATCTTTGCTGCTTTATAGCTAATGTCTACTTTCAAGAGTCAACCTTTGTCATTGGTTTTCAGCAGTTTGATGCTTGCATTTCCTGATGTGTTTTCTTTACTTGGGATTTTTAGACCTTCTTGAATCTGTGGCTTTCTTTTTGTAAGTTTTAAAAGTAAGTTGATCATGCAATGCTCCTGCTATGTTCTCTCCCCCCCCCCCAATTACAGGAGTCCACTGACACAAACTTACTTCTTTTTACCATGATCCACATGTGTCTTATGATATCGTAAAATCATTTAAATTTTTCCTTCTATCAATGCTTCCTTTGGATTTTTTAATATTCCAATTTACTCTCTCTTGTACTGAGTCACATTCATTTTAAACTTACCCACTGAGTTCTTAATTTCACTTATTAAATTTTCTAATTAAGGATTTCCATTGATTCTTTCTGAAAGATCTAGTTATCTGGAGAAATTCTCTATCTTTTCATGTCTTAAAATTTGCTTTTAAAATAAACTTTCCAGGGCTGGGGTTGTGGCTCAGTGGTAGAGCGCTCGCCTAGCATGTGTGAGGCACTGGGTTCAATTCTCAGCATCACATATATAAATCAATGAATAAAATAAAGGCCCACTAATGTCTTTAAAAAATATTTAAAAAATAAAAATAAACTTTCCAGTGAGAGATAACAGATATACAAAAAGATTCTCATATCTTGAGGGTATATTCTTTTTCTGAAACATATCAAATATGGTTCCGAAACATCAAATATCGTTATTTCAAGGGTCATTTCTAATAACTGATACCTGAATCAACTGAGTTTGCTCTATTTTCGGATTTTTTATAATTCTCATTTTTAGTAGGCTAATACATTTTTATTAAATGACAACTATGTTATATTTTTAAAATTGTGTATAATCTGAATATTATTTTCTTTTAGAGAGGTTTTACTTTTATTTCTCAAAAGCAGATATATTAGGAGCAAATCACTTTATTCTAGCTGGGCTGAGCTGAAGTGAGTGCAGTTTCAGCCATTATAAGAGAGATCTATTTCTAGTTTACCTCTACTCTAACCTTAATCTGAATTGTAATCTCCACCCTGAAATGTTTACCAGCATATTTTATCATTGCTGAGCTGTGAACCCAGTTTTTATATCTTAGTATTGTGTGATTGTTGAAAGTTCTATCTAGTTTCATTCTTCTCAATTTTTTCACTTCCTTTTCTGCTTGGCTAATAAATTGACTACTACCTTGAGGGGGTAAAAATAGCACACAGTCCTTGAGTTCTCCAGTCCTAGATTCCTTTTAAACCCTGAACTTCATTTTTGTTTCCCCATTCCCTTGAGATGGCCAAAGGCTCTACTCAGCAGTTGCTTTCTGCTCAGCTTTCTGTTCAGTCCTCAGCCTTTCTCTCAGCACTGGTTAGAAATAGGAAAAGGCTTTGAAGGGAAAAGAAGTATTAAGCATTTCATATTCTAATATCCCCATGAATTTTTTTTCTATCAAGGATCTCATGCCTCATGTCCTGGATGCCTTGGTAACTCTGTGATGCTTTCAGACATTTTTTGATAGTCTAGACTTGTGAGTTATTCTCAGTTGGAGGTTTAGATTGTTGTAAACCAGTACATGTCAAAGTGGTAGTTTCTCTCTCTCTCTCTCTCTCTCTCTCTCTCTCTCTTTCTCTCATTTTAAAAATATATTATTAAAAAGTTATAATGTAGAAAACTTTTTATAGGTATGATTTTGTCAACTTGAGAATCTATACACTTGTCAAGAAAACATGAGGATGTGATTTGTCCAAAGTCATTCATTCATCTAATGACAGAAATAGCTTTAGAATCTAGTCCATTGTTCATTTCTCTTCTAATTACAGTGCTGACAAATTTAATGTGTTTTATTTTAATACAGTTAAGGAATTCCAATATTCAGCAGTCATTAGGAAGATAAATGAATTGCTTCTTTCATTAGGTAATTGACCCATATTTTTATACTTTTTTCTCAATTTTACTCTTTAAGTAATGCACAGTTTTCTGCTTGCCATTTTTTTTTCCTATCTGCATCTGCCATGCATTAAGAAATTGGTAAGAATTAGGTTTGCCAACCTATGTCTTCACCTCACTTGATCAGCCACCCTGATATAACAGGGCAAGTATAATTATGTATATTTGATATATAAGACAAATTAGAGAGGTGATACAGTTTTCTCAAGTTAGTAGTACCCAAATTACAATCTGGACCTCTTTCTTAAGTGCTTTTTTCCCTCTACTAAAGCAGATGACAACTTATCAAACATTTTGGAAATCAAGGAATGGCAAGAGTTGAAAAGTAACTCGATGATTTAGTCCCAATCTGCCAATTTGACAAAGAGAAAACTGAGGCCATAGAGGTGAAATGTCTTCCTCAGAGTTACACAACTAGAAGGTCATTGTATTGGGACTAGAATTCAGGACTCAGATTCATTCTATCGCTTGTGATGGGAAAACAGCCAAACTAGAACAGAAATGATTGTCAAAAAAAAAAAGAAAGAAAGAAAGAAAATTAGAAGCATAGTGTAGAGGCTCGGGTTGTAGCTTAGTGGAAGATCACTTGCCTAGCACGTGTGAGGCACTGGGTTTGATTCTCAGTACCACATACAAATGAATAAAATAAAGGTCCATCAACAACTAAAAGTATTTTTTAAAAAATCATTAAAAAAAAGTACAGTGTAGTGAAATCAATAGGGGTAAGTATTTTCAGAGTAATGAATAAATTGATTCAAGAAAGACTTTAGTGATTCTGAGCTCCAAAGAACATTACACACAGGACTGTACAATGAAGAAAAATTGGATATACAATTTTTCTTTCCAGGTCACAGGCAAATACATTTCTAAAGACCTCTTTTAGCTTTTTACTGCTATGACCAAAATATTTAACAAGAATTATTTTAAAGAAGTAAAAGTTTATTTGGTGCTAACAGTTCCAGAGGTTTCAGTCCATTGATAGCCAACTCCTTAGCTCTGGACCCTAGGTGAGGCAGAACATTGTGGTAGATGAGTGTGACAGAGGAAGCTGCTCAGGAAATGGCAACAACAAGATAGAGTTATATTCACCAGAGACAAAATAAAACTCCCCAAGTCATGCTCTCAGTGACCCATCTTCTCCCCATCTTTCTACAGTTATCACCCAGTTAAATCATATCCATCGATTAATGCACTGATTAGGTTACAGCTGTCACAACCCAATCATTTCACCTCTAAACTTTCTTGTATTGTCTCACACTTGAGCTTTTGTACTTAAGGGGGACATCTTATATGTAAACCATAACAGGAACCTTCCAATAGTGTTATTCTTTGACATCCCCAAAATTATACAAGCATGACAAAACTTACAAACTTTTCTCTTCTTTTTAAAATCCTTCATAGCAACACAAGGTTAATATCCAAAGATGTCTTTCTTGGCAAGCAATTTGCATACTAGTAAATAAGTATTAGCAACTTTTTAAAATCAGCCATTATATTGCCAAATTATTTTAAAAGTTATTAACTAATTGTAAGTAAATCAAAGCATTCATGAGTCTATCTTACAAATTTATTACTAAGTTTCCTTTTACTTATTAGGCAAAAAAAAAAAAAAAAAAACCCAGCAGCAAAAACAAACAAACAAACAATGTGAGCCATATCTTTAAACATATGTAAAAAGTATGACTCTTCATGTAAACCTACATTTTCTTCTAAAATTGTTTAGTCAGTTAATATTTTAGTTTTTTGTGAGTTTCAAGTTTCAAACAAATGAGTTACATTAATTTCAAAGACAGCTACTGTGTTCATCAGCTTCATGTTGCTATACCAAATTCCTGAAATGATTAGCTTAAAAAGAAGAAAGATTTATTTTGGCTGACAGTTTTAGTTTAGTTTAGTTGGAAGTTTTAGTTCATGGCCAGTGATCCCTTTGCTTTAGGATCTGTAGACAGGTATTTCATTATGTCAGGGAGCAAATAGAGTAAAGTTGTTCACCTCATTCCAGGAAACAAAGGAGAAAACAGGAATAGGAGCTGGGCCTCCTATTATCCCCTTCAAAAGTATACCCCACTGACCCAAAGACCTCTCTCTTTTTAAAGATTCTACCACTTTCCCATAGCATGAAGGTGGGGACCAAAAGTTTAACACATTGGCCTTCAGGGACATTTAAGTTTCAACCTAGAGCAATCATTTTATTGGTAGTAAGAATTCATTTTTATATAAAGGAATATAATTTTCTTATTTAAAAACAGATTATCTACTCCCAATGATGGTGTTTGTTACTTCTTCCAAATATTGTCACACTCATTTAACTTTTGTCACCTAGGAATCTTCATTATACTTTTTTGTTTTTTTATAAAGACATTTTTAACATTATGAAACATTCTTTTTACTTTTCTTGCATATTGATTTTTCAGTCCTGCAGCAAATATATTCAATTTTTCCTTTTTGTTAAAAAAAAATTCTAGGTATTTTTAAAAAATTTCTCTTGGAGAGAAGTATCTTTCTAGCTTTTTAGCATTAATTACTTAGAATTTTAAATACATTGTTTATCAATAATTTGATTGATAAAATACATAGCAGAAAAGCTATTAAAAGTCACAATCCACAGTCAAAAAAGCACAAGTTGCCAGATGGTTTCAGGGAAAACTAGTACATTTAGGGATTAATATTTGCACTCAGGACTAATTTCTAAGCTATTCCTTTCCAAAATTTTAGATTATAAAAACATTTAATGATTTTGTATACCACCTAATGTTCATCTTTCTTACACTAATATTTTTAAAATACTTGTGTTTTCTATGGAATTAAGTACAAACTGTCTGCTTTCTTCACGATAGTTTGTGTTTGGCATATAGTTTAATCTGAACATAATTTGTAGGGATGTGAATTAATTAATTCATGAACAAATTTATACTTTTAATTTGCTACATTTTATCAGTGAACAAATTTGAGTAATTTGTTAAGTCATCAAGCAGATTTCTTGGGAATGCCAATAGATTACTTTATGCAGAATTAGAAATAGATATGCCTGGTTTGACTGCAAATATATATTTCTTCCAATGGAGTTAATTAAATACAGCTGGGCTGAAACCCAGTAATAACGTGCTGATTATACATCATTGTGTCCAACATCCAGTTAAAGTTTTGAGGTACTGTTGACAGGTCAGAAACAGCCCTCTTCATCTTCCTGCAGAATGTGGAAATAATGGGAGCTTCATGCATTTTGCCTTGTTTAAGAAGCATGACAGTGCTTCAGACTTGATGACTTTGAAATCTCCTGTTGTTCTTCATGGTGCACTGGTGCTTGGCTGTCTCACTTAATCATTGTGGCATTAATGATGTCGCTAGTGGCTTGAGGCTTTAAATGGGTACTCAAGCCCAGCCACACAGAAAAAGGAAAACCTATTAAACCTTATAATAATGCTAATGCTGAGAAAACAGAGGCTGAAAACCCAGCAAACCACCAGTTTATAGAGAAACAGAAAGAGTAAGTTTTATACATTTAGATACTATTGACAAAATCTGACTTTGAAATCTAGATGGAAATTGAGTGATGATGAGGTTTGACATAAAAATATATTAAGAGCAAACAAATAATTTTATATATTTATAGTTTGATAAACACATTTGATGCTTAAATCAGCCTTCTCTGAGAAGAAGTTTCACAAAACACATTTCTGACATACATTTTCTAGACCAATGGTAAACATTGGTCTAGTAAAACCCCACTTACCTCCTTGCGTGAATATTTGAAACCCATGATGAGAGGCGTGGGATGAGAAGGCAATGGAAGTTCCATCTTGTTGCCTTTCTTCCTGCATTTTTAGGAGAAACACTTGATGCTGTGGGCAATTTTTCTCTTGGGAGAAATCTTTGACTCTAGAAAGT
This sequence comes from Callospermophilus lateralis, assembly GCF_048772815.1. Lineage (NCBI taxonomy): Eukaryota > Metazoa > Chordata > Mammalia > Rodentia > Sciuridae > Callospermophilus > Callospermophilus lateralis. Next base: position 139,853,383 of record NC_135306.1, read on the forward strand.
TTGAGGGTCTAGGGAAGTTCTTAAGGAAGGAAAGACAGAGACTTATTCATTCTGCTTCAGGAAGAGGGAAAAATTTTATATTTTCTTTAATATGGTCAAACCCAAGTGATAAAATTGAGAGGACAGGCAGGAATGTAAGACATGAGGATTTTTTTAAATTTATATTTCCTTATTCGTTTCCAGTAAATACTGTGAACCATTTTACCCTCAGTCGGGAAGAGGGGTGTATATATGTGTGTGTGTGTGTGTGTCTGTGTGTGTGGTGACACAGTGGTTAGTACTTTCTTCCTAACAAGGTTGGAGTTGCTGAAAGATCATCTGTATCTGTCAGAATTAAAGCATGTGGGCACTAGTAACTGAAAAAGCTGAACATCTGGCCAAGTGAGGAGGGACTTCTAACAATTGCTGGTGTTAGGTTTCAATGTTGAGGCTCACAGAAGGTGAATCATTGGAAAGGCAATGAGAAATCTGGCAATATTATAGATAGTAGCCAGAATTTTTTTTTTCTTTTGCCCTGACATAATTAGATCTATACTAATTATATATTCCTCTACATTTCTTATCTTAAGCTATTGTTTATATATCTATGTCACTTCATATACTGTAAGGCCTTTATATATACTGTTTAAATATTGGTTACTTGGGGCTGGGGATGTGGCTCAAGCGGTAGCACGCTCGCCTGGCATGTGTGCGGCCCCGGTTTGATCCTCAGCATCACATACAAACAAAGATGTTGTGTCCGCCGAAAACTAAAAAATAAATATTAAAATTCTCTCTCTTTCTTCCTCTCTCTCAGTCTCTCTTTAAAAAAAAAAAAAGATTGGATCCTTGATCAATTTCTAAAGTATTGATGGTGATATCCCTTGTTAAGAATAGTAGTTTATTTTTCTGCTTATATCCTCACACTTTGGGTCATCCAAAAGTTCTGGCAGCAATTCTGCTACCAGTTACATATGACAACTAAATATCGTTTTGATCAGTTTTAAAAAACATCACTTGTTTATTAAGAACTTACTGCAGAGAACTACTGGTTTCTAGTGAGTGGAAGCCAGAGATGCTGCCAAACATCCTAAACAAAGAAATAAAATGTCAATAATTTCCAGATTGAGAAATTGTTATCTAGTGGTATAGCAAGACTTATGACCAGTCTTTCATACTGTAGACATGATGCTAGGTGCTAGAGACAGTGTCATCAACCCAGCAAATATATCTCTACCCTCAGGGAAATGAAATCCATTTAGGAAGATATATATGCAAAATTCTGCTAAAATATACTAATTTCTTTTTTAAAGAAGGTATGACTTAGTTTCTGGGATATGCTATACTTGGTACTTGAAAACTAACAATAAGTTAACACACTAGGATGAATGTTGCAAATCCCAAACCACTAAGACTATTGTACTTTTCTATATGTACTCAGTCTTCATGTGCAGAGGATTGAAAAGAATAAAACACATAGTTCTCTTCTTTAGGAATTTCACAGTGTACTCACATAGACCAATGTACACATAATACTTAATGAAGTAACTATATATATTCATATCTTTGTGTAGGATCATTAAATTTTAACAATACTCACAGTAGCTTAATCTCTTTATTTAATTTTACTGGCTAAAGGGAAGATCTTTAAGCATTATTAAAAATAACAACAAAGAATGATAGCACATTATTCATTTCTTCAAATTCTTGGATTATCACCCATGTTTATGCATTTTATGCATAACTTTCTTTTAATATGCAAGCTGTTTTTTTTTAAATTCTGATTTTCTCTGATAAAATATCTGGGTTTCATGTTGTTACAGTATTCACATTTATCACTTTTAATGTTTGCATAAAATTCTATTATGTTTATGGATCCTAATTTACATTGTCCTTATTAATAAACATTAGTAGCCTCTTTATTTTTATAGGTCACAAAACTGGAGCCAGAGAGATTGAATGGTTTGACTAAATAATAGGGTAACAAATTGTGTTCAATGATTAAAAATTGATATATAATCAATGTAGAGAAGTCCAAAGGTCATTTAATACATATCTGTAGACTCTAGAAGACAGAAAAGATGATTCATTATTGTGTATTCCTAAGAGGTCCCGTTAAGGTCTCTTTCTGCTGTACCTTCTATTAATTATGACAGTAGGTTATTATGATAGTAAGTAAGCATTTCTTCCCAATTCTCCTTTAATTTGGTGGACTTTTCTGTATTATTCCTGTGTTGCATGTGATTATAACCATTTCTTTTCTTTCTTTCTTTTTCTTTTCTTTTTTTAAGGATTGGTACCTGTGGTTTGTCATGCTATAAGAAAACCTAATATTTTAGGGAAGGGTGACAAAAGGAGAAAGACTTAGTTTTTTCCTTAACATTCATTTATCTTGAAATCTATTAGTTCTTTATCAATACCTGATATGAACAACTTAACAAAAGTAAGATTTATTTTGGATCACAGTTTCAGAAGTTTCAGTCCGTGATTGGATGGTTCCATTGCTTTGGACATGAAGTAATACAGAATATTTCAGTGGAAGGACATGGCAGAAGAAAGATGTTCAGTTCATGGAAGCCAAGAAGCAGAGAGAGAAAGGGTCCAGGTACAAGATATTGTCCCCAAGGAGCATGCGTCCAGTAACCTACTTCCTTTAAATAGGTTCAATCCCTGACTTTTCCTATAATGCCTTCAAATTATTAATCCATTGATGAGACCATAGCTCTCATGATCCAGTCACTTCTGAAAAGCACCACCTCTGAATATTGCTGTATTAGGATCAAAGTTTCAATACATGATTCTTTGGTGGACACTTTTATATCCAAATAAGTTTTGTTTCACAGTTTTATAGTAGGTGCCTTTTAATTTAAAAAGCTAAACACAATTACTTTGTGTTGTGTATTGAAGGTCAAAAAATGGTATAAAAGCAGGAAGACACTATCAAAGATAAGAAAATTATCATCAGTCCCTTGCAAAATAAGTCAGTTGTGGCAAGGTAACTTTTGCACACTTTACTTACTATAAATAGGAGCAAGAAAAGTGATCTTTATGGCAACAGGGATGGAATGCTCATGGAAAGAATAGGTAAGTATCTCACTTAGTGGAAATTAGATTTTCACTTACCAATAATCAAAACTTTTCCAATTAAGGACTATCTACATGATGCTTCCTGGAAATTGTTTTGCAAAACTGAAAATGCATTTAAGAGACAGCATTGGTATATGGCATTCATTTTTTAGGTAGTATTTTTCTGCCTAAAACTAAAAAGGAGGTTTTTATTTCATTTAAAGTAGTTTCTGTACTGAGTTTATATTTCTACTTACAAAATTCTTTCACCAATATCTGTCCTATTTATTTCCTTCAGTAACTCTGAGGGGTGACCTCAATCCCATTCTTCAGATGAGGAAAAAAATACCTCAGGAAAGTGTTCAATATATTCTAGATCACACAGCCCATTTATTCTTTGAGGCTAATCTTTGAACTCCAAAACTATAAAATCTGAATTAGAATGTCTCAACCTGGAAAGGTCAAATTGATCATTCTTTAGTATATGACTGTACCTATGTACCCTTGGATTTGAATTTTAAAAAGAACCTTAAAATGAAAATGTCTGTCCTTCTTCTTGCTGGAGATCAAACCCAGGGCCTTTCACATGCTAGACAAATACTTCACCACTGAGCAAACTTCTGATCCCTGTCCTGTTCTTATTTGTTAGCATTCTATTCTTGGATTTCAAAATGTTTATCATGGGAAGTGTGGAAATGACATGTCTATTCTATTGATAAGATGGTCAAGCTACTCAATGAGGAAATTAAAATATCCCCTAAGATCTAGAGAACAAAGCTAGATCTAGGGATAAGCACTTAACAAACATAGTATTGCTACATTCCTTTTTTTAAAAAAAAATAATAATTTCTCTGCCTGTTAAAACATGGAAATTTCATATTTGGAAGGAAATTATATAGAAAGAAGAAAATAAAAATCACCTACAATTCTGTCACTAAGAGATAAGTATCCCCCTAATTTAGTGTCTTTTTTCATCACTCTGTTGTATGGAAAATGTTCAAAGAAGTATTAAAACAGAGCTTATTTGAAAATCTAAAGAAACAAATACAAAAAAAACCATTTTTTTAAACTTTAAAGCATTTCAGACCATTTGATATGCCAATATGTACTGTGATTCTCTAAGAAAGGAAGATAAGGTGGAGGAAGTCTGGCTGTTGTTTCTACAGGGTGAAGCTGAAGAAGAGTTAGGGATGTAAAGGAGTTTGAAATGTAGTGACCAAAGTTAGAGTGCATGAAGCTTTGGGAAATCATTTATATTAATCTGATGGGCAAAAGTAAGACTCCTATAAACCGAAAAAAAAAAAATGGAACTTTTAGGCCTCTTCTTGAAGTTAACACTAAAAGTTCCAGCCTTCTTTAAAAAGTCCCTGAGTTTAAACCTCACTCTGTGCAGAATTAGCCCATTTTGCAGATTAAGAAATTGATGCTTAGAGCTTAAACTGATACTTGTAGCTCTCCTGATGGATTAGATTAGGGATAATCTATCAGATTATCAGAGCAGAAAGGTAAAAATATAAAATTCAAATAAATGAATTATATTTACCAGACATGGACATTTAATTATTTGCCTCAGCTAAAAGATTTAGCCTATCCTCATATTTCTATTTTCATATTTTTCTGACTGTATTTGTTCTCAGAAAACAACCTCAGATTTCTTGAACTTGGAGAGTAAGGAGTGCTGAGTGGTAGCATCAGTGTACTGCTAAGGGGACTCCATCTCAAATCCCTTCCTCTGATAAACATACAACTCTTGGATCAGAACTAATTTCTGTTAGAGAAATAGAGGGAATTGTTTTGCACTTTTGCAAACTGTCTTTGGGACCTTTTGAACTAAAGTTGTCGCATTTCCAAACGACAGAAGGGAGTGTATGAGAGATAAAAGATGGAAGCAGCAGGGTTGCTGTAAGAAGCCAGAATTCTAGGGTAGAAGTTTGGCTTTTGCCACCAGACCTGAGTTTTAAGGAAGCCAAATTGCAGGTCTACGTTTAGACCATGCTTCTCACTGTCATAATTTGCTTCATTTAGGGACATTTTTCCACTGACATATTGGAGCCTTTCTCTGCCAACTAGTGATAATGATTTTTAAAATCCTGTAGAGAAATAACAGACATCTTTAGAGAAGTGGTCTTTTTCATCTGAAATGCCTTGCCTGCTGGACCAGTTGAGAAGAGGCATTTTATTTCTTCTTCCCTTTTATAGAACTGAGACTATCCATAGCCCCTAAGCTCATACATTTGGACTTTAAGAAAAAGCGTAAGTTTTTGCACTGCAATTTTGTATTGAAATATTGATATCTTTAAGTATGTTCTTCACTTTTGAAATTTAGCTTATTTTCAAACAGGTACAGTAATAAACAACCTGGTATGTAGCATGGACATATTTTTGGCTTATTTTTCCTTTTTTGTTGTTATACCTTTTCTAAACCCCTCTTTTTTAAAATTGAAGATACTACAATAATTAAAATTTAGGAAAATAGAAGGAATGCATAACTTATAGATTCACTACTAAAACAGCAAAGTTATTCTCACTGTTGCATGTTCCCATCTGTTGGTCTCTGAGGGGAGCCAATAAACAGCACTTCTCTGTCTGGACTTTGAATAATTTGATAAATAAATCAAAAGAGTGGCAGATGGAGTCAAAATATTACCTGCATTACAGATTAAGCCCAAGTTTGGAACATGTAACTTATTATGAAGGCCAAAGGGGTCTGCTAACTAAACCTTGGAAATAGACTCCCTCCTCACCCTACCTTCCCACCAACTGCAACTATTTTAAAAAGAGAAAGTAACTGTTGTAAACATCATCATGAAAATTGTAGTCTCTGATTTTAGTTGTTTTTTTTTTTTTTTTAAGAGAGATTCTCAGAAATGAGATTCTTGAATATAAGTGTTTTTACTCTTTGGAAAATGTTAAGAAATTACTTTTCTGATGGGTTATATAAATTACTTTGCTGTCAAATCCCTGGTTAATAGAGAAGAGTTTGAACAGCGTTTTTTGATTGCCTATCAACTGGGCTCCTGTGTTAGTTATTTTAGGAATGTGATTGTACCCAATGTAATCACTCATCAACAATTAATTAATGAGCATTCTGTCCTAGCACTCTGGAGGTTATAGAATAAGGTTAAGACAAGAACCCTGACCCCAGAGAGTTCTCAGTTTAATCAGAGGAATAAATGTAATGCATAAGAAAATAGAGTCAATTATGATTGTGAAATTGTACCTTTTATACCAACTAGTCTCAAGGGAGTTAACACTTATAAGTACAACACCCTTACAGGAGTATACATTATAAGGATAACATGAATCCTCCTAATTTATAGGAAAGGTAAATCATTTACCCTTTTGGCAGTTATAGTCTAGAAGAAGATCCAAGAAACTTAACAGGCAATTATGATACAATAGGATAAGGAATAAGCACAGATTATAGAAGTACAACATGAAGGACATCTAACACATTTGGGGGCCATAAAAAACAGCTTTATAATAGAGGTTATATCTAAAGAAATTTGTGATGAAAGTAAGAGCTACCCATTGAACAAAAGTAGTGTGGCAGAGGAAGGCCATATGCATAGACGTCCAGAAGAGAAAAAGCAGGGAACACTTAGGAACTTGCCTATAATTCAGTTCCTAGTACAATGCCTGCACCACAGCCAGTGTTCATTAAAATTATTCTGAATATGTAAAATTACCTTAACAAACTTTGAATTTGAGATTATAACAGTACATACTACTGAGTATGTATAATTGATTCATGAAAAGAATAACTGGCAGCAATTGGGTAGGGAGAGTTAGGTAGAATAGATGGCGGGGGAGGTGAAAAATGCAAATGTAGGGATTGAAGTCATACTATTGCAAAGACTATAACAAAATGGCAAATGCTTATGATGTAGTGTCATGCTTTGAAAAGAAAATACAAAATTATATTCTGAAATGGTTCCCATTATTCTATGAAACAGTTCTCTATATAAAAAATAGAAAGGAAATGTACTAGAGTAGATAAAAAATGTGATTTTGTAGGGGGGCTCTGATTGGTTATTTTTCTCCTCTACTTCCTAAAATATCTTTAATAAGAACATTTTTACTTGAAGCATATGCATTTAATTGTCTTTGAGTCTATCTTGAAACTATTTGACAATCTAATTGAAGTGGTAAAATATTTATAAATGAAAAGGTATTTAAATATACAGTATATGACTGACTTTTTGCAAGAGTGTGGACAATCCAATGACTTTATTAATTTGGTCCCTATCTTGTTTCTAAAAAGCAGTAACAAGAATTACCATTTATAAGTACCCTTTGTGTACCAATCACGCCTCTTAGATATTTAAATGTCTTATTTAATCTTTTTTTTCATTTTTTATTGGTTCATAATAGTTGTAGATAACATTAGGATTCATTTTTACATAATTATAAATGTATGGAATATAATTTGCTCCAATTCAGTTCCCAGGACTTACCCTATACTCCTCTACCTTCCTCCCCTGCTCCTATTTAATCTTTTGTCAACTCCTCCTCTTTTATAGACTAAGTCACTTATAAGAGGGCAAAGTCCTACTCTTAAAGTTACTAGCTATATAGCCTTAGCAAATAATGCATTTAAAGTCTTTGTTTTCTCTAAAATGGGAAACTGATTTATTATGAGGATTAATTCAGATAATGTTTATAAAACACTTAGCATAATGCCTTGAACAAAGAAAATCGTGTAAAACTAGTAGCAACTATTAAAACAACAACAAAGTTTGAAATTCCCAAGGGTATGTCCTATTTTCTCTTTTCAACCTGTGCCTTTTCAAGGAAATCTCATATTTTTATGGCTTTTAATGTGTTAATAACTCTCATATGTGTCAAATTTAGATATATATCTTTTTGGAGCTTTAAGTCTGTCTAGCTAATGATTTCATGCCCCAGAATTAATTCTTAAGTATTATCTGTTATTAATTTATTTATTTGCAGTGCTGGAGATTGAGCATGGGGCCTTGTGCATGTGCATGCCAAACGAGCACTCTACCACTGAGCTCCACTCTCAAGCTCTCCACTGCAGCCCTCTGACCGAATTAATAATCTGACTCTCCCTCTTTTCTCCCATTCATAGGGACCTACTCTTCTATCAATCTTACTCATGTGAATGGTACCTCACATAATCAGATGCTTATGTGAAACAATGAGAGTCCTTCCTTTTTCTTCCTTATTTTTAAGCCACTGCATCCAAATTATCATTAAATGTTATTGATTTTACCATATCCAACTCAATGTCCATGCATTTCCCCCAATTTAATTACCCCATAGTATTGCAAACCAGCACATTTTTTTACTGAAACTACTTGTCTCTGATCTGACTCTTAATTTCCTGTATTATACCCCTCTAATACATTTTGTATGCAGAATTCCAGAGTGATTTTTTAAAATGCAAAGATGATTATGTTACTCCCCTGCTTAAAACTCTCTGATGCCTTATTTAATCCTCACAACAGCTCCATTAAATTAACATGGCCCTTTTTGTATTTTTTAGATGAGTAAAATAAGGCTAACAGTCAAAAGTTCCATACTTGGTGTATTGCATTAGTGACAGTAAATCAGATAGGCTGGTGGAGCTGAAACTTAAAAATATAAAATCTAGCAATAAAGAAGTGCTTATTTTCTTCTCTTCCTGCTGGCTTCCATGAAATCTAATCAGTTACCACATCTCAAAGAAGTCTGGCTCTTTTATATTTTATAATGTATCTACTATGCTATTGTTTGCCAATAAAGACTACTTAAACCCTCTAAGTTCTTCATAAAATATATTTAATTTTAGTAAGATACATTATTTGGAAGTAATTAAAAATACTGGTCAAATAAAACTATGAATATAGAATTGCCTGGATAAAAACACAATTTTCCTGTTTTCATTCCATCAAATATATGCCATGAAGTTGAGAGGTTATATAATAGTATAAAACCTTCCAGCTTTCCTACTAGATAGAATATTGTGGACAATTTCTAAAATCTTCTTTTAGTTTCCTTATCTATAAAATAGGAATAATATTAGTTCCTACTTTATGGCATCCTATATTTCAGACACTGTACTTAGAACTTTATATAATCCTCTTGAATTTGTATGTTGAAAGGAGTAATACAATAGAGAATGAAAAATGAGGATTAAATCAGTCAACCTATGTAAATTATTTAGAGTAATTCAGGCATTAGCATGTCTATACTTTCTGAGGTAGAGGCTACATATTTCTTCTAAACAGTTATCAGTTGACAAGATTCATTGTGTACATAATACACTAGGGTTATGAAAGTTCACAAAGCAAAACAATATTTGTGTGATGTATTGAATAAGCCTTACAGCAAGAAACTTCTCTCAGTTGCTACTCATATTATGAAATTTTCCTGCAGAGAAAACATCACTTTCTGGTCACCTGCTGAAGTGCTCTTTTGGCAAGACTCCTGTGTTGTATAATTATCATCATATCATAAATAGATATCCTGGTTTGAACCATGTGTAGTCAGATGTGACTTGTACTTTAGCCTTGTAGTAAGCATAACATGGTATTACATGGTGCATTGGGCAATGAAATAGGTTTGTGTTGTGTTTGAATCTTGTATATTTATTTGTATTGCTTCATTGTGTTTTGAATTGAGCATGATATAAGAAGTGCTTTAAAAATATATTAACATTAACTTCTCTAGGAAAATTCAGGATTCTTTTCATCCTTGATAGACTTCAAAGGGAAGTTTCATGCATTTTTGTGAGGATTGATTTTATCACATGGTTAGAATCTACCATCTTTTTTCAAATAAAACAGTTTGTGGAACTGTTTCAGAAACTGCATACTACATGAGATTTCAAAACAACAAGGACACATGGTTACAGAGCACATCTTGAATTTGGGATCTATAGCAAAATTTGACATGGAACCCTGATTCAATTCCCTTTCTCCCTCCACCCTCCCTTCCTCAGATGTTTCTTCCATTTTCTACAGGAGAGAATTCATGGAAGCATAATTTTGTTTTTGTTTTCCTATGAACTATGAAGCACTGTCAAGGTGAATTAGGCCACATCTATGGGAATTTATCCAATTAAAATGTAATGACTACCAGGTTTACATGTGCTAGATAGTGGAATCACAAAGTCAAATAAGAAATGACATATATCTCTAGCACTTTAACAGTATATTAATAAAATGAGATAAATTAATGTGGTTAAGAGACCCACTTATTTATCCTTTTCCCCATTTCTAACTTTCTTTTTACATAACATATGTTTTTTGTGTTAATTTAAACATTGTCTTCAGTATCACAGTTAACATTAATTTAGTACTTACTGTGTTGCAGACATTATACCTAGGGTTATCTTATGTAGATTCCCACATTAATCACATTTAATATTCATAACTCCATGATGTAGATACTATTAATATCTCCCATGTACAGATGAAGACAATAGGCTAAGAAATGCCAAGTGAACTCATCTAAAGTTTCCACAACCAAGAAATGGTAGAAAAGGAATTAAAGCCTTAAATATTGTTTATAATTGCTATGCTATCTTGCCTCACATTTGCATATAACTAGTGGGAAACAAACCAATTTCATGACTTGGACTGTTCCAATCAATTACCTAAACTAGAGAGAAGATATTGCAGGTGAGTACTGAGAAGTTGGTGAGCTTTGGGAGACTCATGATATTTGGGAAGAATGACTTTAGTATGTAGGTGGTCTTGGGCTGTGGTTACTGAATGTCTCTAAAGTTGGAATGGTAGGACAAATACTGAGGGGATAAATCCTTGCTAAGTTCCTTTGCTCTGAGTTACCCAAAACCTGACAACAAACTGGATGTTGAGCAGAAATCAAGCAATTTGGGACAAACAATGTCTGAATTCTTATTAAAATGTGAAATGAGTATTAAAGTGATTTTAAGAGTGGCACAGAAGACAAAAGAAAAGTTTTTAAAATATATAATGCACACATCCTTATTTTTAAAGTAATTTTATAGAAGAAACAAATATTGATTCTAAAATTCCTATAATCTCCAGATGTTCCAGGTGCAGCAAACAAATAAAATGCTAATTTTTAAATTGCATTATTGAAAAGTTGATGTTTTAATCCAAAGGACACACTGGATCCTGCTTTGTTTTTCTAATTCCATGACATTTGTCTAGTTGAATTGGACATTGTTCAAGCAGTTCTACAGACTTCATTACACCTGGAACACACTGGAACATTGGCAACTCCATAGAAATTTTTCACATAATTCTTTTACTAGTTGTTTTCTCTAATTGTTTACCTCATGCAGATACTCCTCTTGAGGTATAATATTAGAAAAGTATTTTAGTTGATCACAGCAACACTTAAAAGTAATAGTTTATTCAAGCCATAATTAATGGGGTTTATTTTTGAAGGGAAGGGTTATAAAGGTCCTAGAATAATGCATAAGTGGAGGCATGATATGAAGAAAGACATAAGTGGATTACATTCTGATTCTTCCTTCTACTGAAATGTTTCAGTTGCCTTAGCTGTAAACCAAGCTTAGCAATACCTTTCTCATAAGATTGTTGTGAGATTTAAAAGAAATTACCTTTGTGAATGCATGTACAGTTTCAATATGAAGTCAGAAATTTTATTTTAGTCTATTTTTTTCTGTTAAAATGTATTCTTTCTATGATAAAAATTGGGATTACGTGATTTCACATAAATTATCTCAAGCACCTTCCAAAGGATTCAAGATCCCGTATTTCTTACCTCTCTAAATGATCAGTAGGTGTCAGTTTTCCATTTTGGGTGAAGAGGGATCTTTATTCTCCTCAATGATGTGGCCAATAGCTAGCCTGGCTCCCTGAGCTTTTCCAATTGGGAATTCAAGCGGAAGGTCTGAACTCCTACCCTATGAGCATTTCTGTCCTTTAATTTGCTTCTTTATAATTTCTATGCAGGTTCTATACAGAAAAGACTTACATTTACTGGTATGATTTTTTACAGACAAGGAACCCAGATTCCTGTTCATAGTGGTTTAAATCGAGCCTGGTAATATTGTTTCACATATATTTGATGTCCAAGAACCTCATTTGTTTCATTAACTAGATTATATCTGATAAGCCACATACCCAGACACAACCCATATTATTGTTTGACATTTCAGATCTACTATGCATTTCACACAGAAATATAGTCTATATTAACAAATAAGGTGAACATTACTTATTTTAAAAGCTGTTTCTACCCACTCCTAAATTTAGTTAATTTAAGATTCTCATTTATTTTGAACTAAATTAAAGTTATTTTTATGAACTGCTTTGTCAGAAATGGATTAGCTTCCTTAAAGAAGGGCCCCCAAATAACACATTTTAACTTTAACTGTAAAGGGTGGGCTTATATTTTAATATGTCATCCATGCTAATATTTTTTCTGGATACACTGTTCAAAAAAATTCATAATAAGAGCAAGAGAAGAAGATTACCACTAAATAGGTGGAAGAGAGGGAAAGGGAAGGGAGAAGGGGAATTGCAAGGAAGATGGAAGGAGACCCTCATTGTTATACAGATTACATGTATGATGATGTGAGGGGGGAAAAAAGAAGTGTGTCACATTAGATTGGGTAGAGAGAAGTGATGGGAGGGGAGAGGAGGAGAAGTGGGGATAAGAAGGACATCAGAATAAAATAGACACTAGTATTGCTGTATGTATATACGTGACTATATGGCCAATGTGATTCTGCAACCTGTACGCTCAGAAAACTGAGATATTATACCCCATTTGATTCAAATGTATGATATGTCAAGATCATTGTACTGTCATGTGTAACTAATTAAAACGAATTAAAAAATATCTAATGCTAGCAATTCAGTGCTATCCTTATATTCTTTTGAGGTCATATCCATTTTGAAACATGGCAAAGTACCCAAAGAGGTTCTAACAATTAAATTTAAGTCAGCATTTAGACCATTATTTAATACCTACAACTGTTCATATTAGGTATCATCCTTAACTTATTGAGGAGGAGAATCATGTTCAGAGAAGTTCAAAGTTTTGATTATGATCAAATAAGTGATAGAATCTGGATTCACATCCAGGTCTGCTTAATTACAAAACATGTTCATTTTCCACCACACCAAGATTCTGGAGACACCAGCAATGTGATATTTGGGGATGTAAAATTGCTTATTCAGTGAACTCAGAGCAGTAAAGACTAGTTATTGGTCCCATGGATGCATACTAAAAATTTGCTCAGGTGGGATCACCACCGACGGTAACACAAGTCTTTTCTCTTTACTGTAAAGGGCTACTAACAACTTGCAGAGGAGCTGGCAGGCATGTACCACTCTCCCTTGAGCCAGTCATTTATGAAGAAATTATTGAATGTTTACCACATGTCACGTATTTGTCTACATTCTGAGGATACTTCTGAGAACAAACAGAAAGGATCTCTCAAGGATCTTACATTACAGCAATCTTTCTCTCCTGTCCTATCACATGTCAGTAGCTTGTAACTGATAAGCACTCCTTCTCCCCCAGAAAATGAAATAGCTTGATATATCCTTTTAATAGATTGCTGATCCTTATTGTAGACAGAACAGAAAATGAGGCCAACATAGAACTGCTGTTTTATATAAGCCATTTAAAGATCAAAGAATGCTATTTCAACAAATTCTTAGCTAGAGAGATATTATGCTATACACAGGGTGGGCACAACATACTCTTTGAATAAATAAATGAATAATAAATACATGAAAAAAGTATTTTTTATAATGAAATCTGCAGAAATTTGTTTTTGAAGTTGTTACTTATTATTATAGGCTATTATGGTTTAGATATGTGGTGGTCCCCAAAAGCTCATGTGTGAGACAATGCAAGAAGATTTAGAGGTAAAATGATTGGGTTCTATTAGAGCATTAACCTAATCAGTGCATTAATCCCCTAATGAGAGGTTAACTAGGTGGTAACTGTAGGCAGGTAGAATGTGGCTGGAGGAAATGGGTCATTGGGGGCATGCCATTTTGTCTGTGGTCAGGGAACTCACACTCTCTCTCTCTTTGCTTCCTGGTGTGGTATCCCCAGCTGATTTCTTCTGCTATACACTTCTGCCATGATGTGCTGCCTCCCCTTAGACCCCAAGGAATAGAATCTACTGTCTATGGATTGAGACCTCTGAAACTGGGAGCCCCCAAATAAACTTTTCCTCCTAAAACTTTTTTTGATAGGTCTTTTGGTCACAGCCACAAAAAAAGCTGACTAAAGCATAGGGGCTTTTTCCTTTTTTTTTTCAATTATGCTATAAAATAAAACTTTAATATAGCAACAAACTTTTTTATAAAGTTTTATTTATTATAAAATGATATATTGATAGTTTTTAATCAATAACTTCTATTTGATTGTTCATTGTTCTCTTAGTTAATTCATCCCATCAGCAAATACTTATTGAGACTATACATTAGACAGATTAGTGTTGAGGATTTTCCATTAAACAGATATATGAAATCCATAGTGTTTACATTCTGTTTGCAGGGAGGATTATGGGAGGACAGAACACAAACGAACAAACAATATAGTGCTAAGGAGAAAAATAAAAAAGGAAAAAGGAGTTCAGAGTACAGAAAAGACCCACCCGCTTAAAAGGTAACATTTGAACCAAAACTTTTAAGTAGGTGAAGGAGTTACTCCTGTGGGTATAAGGGAAAAAATATTCTAGGGAGAGAAACATTTTGAGATGAGCACTATTCTCTTCCATTTTATGGATAAGGAAACTGAAACTAAGGAATATTTTTTTACAGTCTACAATTAGAAAACGGCAGAGATATTATTCAAACCTATGCTTTAAATACCTAATTTTTTGTTTTTAAGTCTTCTTTGTTCTCAAAAAAGAATTTTTTAAAAAGCTGGAGTGAGAAGATTGCTAACTGTATACATACTTATAAGTCTAATATGCACAAAAAGTGGAGGGGGAGTCACTGTCTTGTTAATTTCATCAATGCTAACAAATTCAGCAGCCTCATCAAGCCCAACCAAAGTTGTTTTGATAATGACTATTTTGGATGGTGCAGTTCTGACTGACTTCCTGGACGTGTTCTATGTGAATCATTAAATACAGTGTTTGGGTGGACTGGTTGATTGGTATTATTTGGGAAACAATAATACTCTTTCTAAAGGGTCAGTAGCAGGCTTCCCATTCCAACTTTTGCTGTCCTAATCTGAGCATATTTGTAAGAATTCAACCAGATAGAAATCACAGCACTAAGGCTGGCTACCTATCCCAGACAAGTTAGGCCAAAAGGTTGTCTGGCTGCTCGCCACTGGCTGAAGCATCAGACAAAGCCACAGGGCCAGAATTACAGGAAGAAGCAGAGATGCCATTATTATGAAGCAGCCTCTGTATTTTGTGAGGAATATAAAAGGAAAATATCATATCAAAAGAGAGCCTTCTGTTATTATTTATCTAGTGGTTGGTGCATTGAGGTTGAGATGTTGGCATGGGGCCCAGAATTTTACCTTAATTCAAATACAGATGCTCTGATACATGTATTTTCGAATAATAATTCCCCTCAGCAAAGGGGAATTACAGGATGCAGATTTTAAGGAGGCTGTGAAAAGGCAAGAATGGCTTTCTGCCACCTCCTTTAATTTCTCTCAGCTCAAAACTAGGTTCCAAGGTTTTCATGAAAAAACATTCCCAGTTCTTATGCTGGAGGAGGAGCCCTTTAGGAATATCATTAGGCCTCACTTTCTTTCTTGGTTTCCTCTGACTCTTACTCCTCTTGATATTTCATGCAGTTTACCATCATCATTTACCAAATTTTTATTTGATAATCAGGCACCAGACTGCTTACCTGAGCAAAAGGACCTAAAGACTGTAAAGAATTTTGTTTCATATAATGATTTCCAGTTCTGTGCTGACAAGCCAAACTATCTAATAATCCTGAGGACAGAATTGACTGTATCTGATGACTTTCTACTGTACCTGAAGATGGAAGAGTGAGCTCCCAAAGTCCTTCACATCAATTATGCTAAAACCTATAAAGACTGAAACCTCTGATGACTTGAATCTTAAAATTTTATACAACTCTAAGGTGTTTGATTTTTTTGAAGGAGAAAAATCTGTCTTGTGATAAAGAAGAAGAAGATCCTAATATTCTTTAAACTCATATTCTTATTTGCCATATATTCATCCTTAGATAAAATATTTCAAATGGTCTTCTCTTTATTTCTATATTGGATTGTTATGGTTTGGATGTGGGGTGTCCCCAAAAGCTCCTGTGTGAGACAATGCAAGAAGGTTTAGAGGAGAAATTATTGGGTTGTGACAGCCTTAACCCAAACAGTGAATAAATCCCCTTATGGGATTAACTAAGCAGCAACTATAGGTGGGTAGGATGAGTTTGGAAGAGGTAGGTTTGGGGAATATATTTTGTATCTGGCAAGGGGAGTCTGTCTCTCTCTGCTTTCTGATCATCATGTGAGCCACTTCCCTCCACCATACTCTTTTGCCATGATGTTCTGCCTCATATCAAGTCCTGAGGAATAGAACCAGCTGTCTATGAACTGAGACCTCTGGAATCGTAAGCCCCTCCCCCCCCAAATTTTACCTCCTTTGTAGTTGTTCTGGTTCTTCTAGTCACAACAGCAAAAAAGCTGACTAAAACAGAAATTTAGGAACTGCAATTCAGAGTGATAAAGTGACTTTGGTAAGGTCAAACAGTTATAATTCTGTGTGGAACTCACTGGAGGACTTTTCTATGCTAGTATGCTGTGTGAATTCCTCAAAGGATGAGTCTCTAGATGCTGCTGGGTTTGACTACAAAACAGTATCAACAAAAGGAAGCAATCCTGTTGTCAGTTAGCAATGGAATGAAGTTCAAAATGCCTTCTTTGAATGATATAAAATCGTTTGGAAATTAATTTCTAGGTTTCATATAGTTGTTTTCTATCCTCTACCCTTCTCAGCTGCTTGTATGAATTTTTTGCTAGGATACGTGCTTTGAAATATGCGAAGGAGCACATGTTGGCTTTTATTTCTAGAGCAGAAATTTCTGACTATGGACAGTTTCCAGAGGATATGCTCTGTAGTTTGAACACAGAAGTTAAATGAAATCTCTAATGGGAAACTTGCCTTCTTTGTTTGAAATGAGTAATTTTTAAAGTACCTCCTTTTTTTAACAGTAATAACTAATCTCAATTGTTTTTTTAATAATTTATTTACAAAACAGTTATTATTTATCATTGAGAACTTTTTACACTGAAACACACTGAACTAATAATATATCATTCTTTTGTTGTTTTGTATTTTGTAGGATTCGATATGATTGGCTTTCCATTTGGTATGCAATGTGTGAAATTTAGAAAAGCTTTTTTGTCTCAGTTATCGGCGTATTTGGTAAGGAATGTGGTGCCAGATGCTCTTACACCATTGAAAATAGCCTGTGAAGTACATGAACTAGAGTAGTCTACTGGGGCATCTCCACTAACCATCTGTATCTAAGTCCTTTCTTGGTCAATTCATTAGCAGAGACTGCCTCCTTCTGACAATTTCTCTTGGTAAATTGCAAATGGTGTAACCTCGTTGAGTTTTTCCTTTTCATTTAATGTTTTCTAAGCTTGCTTTTAAACTTATCTATGTAGGCACCTGAAACTAGAAATGATGAATTACATTCTTATCACTTCAGTGGGTAACCAATAATAGTAGTTACTTAGATGAAATAAGTGTTAGAATTTTATACCTCTGTAAAGTATGTTTGCTTTTTTGAACAGATATCCTTTCACATATTTAATGATAAGAAAAATAGATTCTACTATTCTGATGAAATAATATAATACATCCCTTGACTCATTGAGGTTTGACTTCAGATTACATTCTTAGATGTCATATATTCATCTTTGAACAAGA
Organism: Callospermophilus lateralis; assembly: GCF_048772815.1. Lineage (NCBI taxonomy): Eukaryota > Metazoa > Chordata > Mammalia > Rodentia > Sciuridae > Callospermophilus > Callospermophilus lateralis. Next base: position 139,871,285 of record NC_135306.1, read on the forward strand.
TATTTCAAATGATTTTTATTTTTATTTAGAACTCATAACCTGAATGGTTTACTTTGTAGAAATGATTTATAATGCTTCTCTTTGAATAGTTAAACAAAATTACTTCTTAATTCCAGCGGCATAGGAGGCTGAGATGGGAGGATCATGAGTTCAAAGCCAGCTAGGTGCTAAGCAACTCAGTGAGACCCTGTCTCTATATAAATACAAAATAGGGCTGGGGATGTGACTCAGTAGTTGAGTGCCCCTGAGTTCAATTCACGGTACCCCTGACCGCCCCCCAAAATTAACTAATACTAGCAACAAAATTAGGCTTTATTTCAACATTGATTAACTCAAGAAAATATCCTAATATAAATTTCTAAAATTGTATATAATTTTCAGAAATGTACTACTTAAGAATTACTTAAAGAATTTCTCAGAAGCTAAAATATAGACAAAGACTTCAATGATACATAATTTCAATGAAATAAAAGTCAGTTGGAAAAAGAGTGAAGGAATAATTAGGTTTAAACAAGACTATTAAAAAAGGAAAGATAGGCTATGAATGAAATATGTGGTAGGATTCCATATTGTTTATGGAGAATGAAAAGAATACTTAAGGAGAAGAATCTAACAAAAGCAAGGAATGAGAAAAAAATGAAAACAAAAGCATGAGATATGAGAAAAATAAAGTTACATTATCAAAATTAACATGACTAGATTATTGGATGAAAAGATATACTGTCATAATATTGGCTAAACATAAGAGTCACCTATACACTGATTACAAAAAAAAAAACCTACACCTAAATTATGGTCAAAGTATTCTCTCCTTCATGGAAGTTTAGATAAATAATATCAGACAATAGTAAACTAATTAAAAGCAGAGGAGGCAACATTACTATCTAATCAATGTGACACCAAGCTCAAGAAAAAACCCAAAGAAAGAAACCTAATAAAAGCACAAAATAAGCAAGTGAGCAAAGACACAGGCTAAGTCCCTTGGAAACAAAATGACTGTTTCCAGTATTTGCTCTGTATAAAAGGGAAAGAAAACTGAAACAATTACTCTGAAATCAACAAAAACCAGAATATATCCTGGGGAAACTTCCTTGAGAAGAAATTACAGACATAATGCTTTTCTTATTAACAAAATGAAAATTGAAAATAAAATGAAGTCTTAAAAAATGGGAAAGAAGTAAAACATAAATCCAAAAAAAATAGAAGGAAAATTAGTAAACATTAATACAAAGTAAAATTAATGCAAAAGAAAAACAACAAAGTCAATAAGATATATTAGATAATAAAATATAAATAAAAACAAAATTTGGGTAGTTTTATTAGAAAATGAATAAAGTGTAATTTTATTAAGAAAATTATAATAGAATTAATAGAGGTAAAATAAGTGTGATAAAATATATTAAAAATATAAGAAACCATTTCACGCCTCTATATCGTCATGCATTTGAATGTCATATATTTGAATTTGATGATTTTATAACATAATATTAATTACTAAAATTTCTGAACTTTACATAAATTTAATTGACTAATAAATATGTAAAACAATTGAAAGGTTGTTAAAATTTTAGCCATATGTTGTTTTGATGGGAAATTCTGTACTTTGTATTTATTTCTGGAGAAATTATAATTTTATTTTTCTTCTTTCCTTTGATATATTGGTTATTTCAAAAAGTGTAACTTCATTTCCAAATGGTGCCAGTCACAGATGGTTTTATAGGTTATTCTTATCTTACTTTTAAGGACAGATAAGTCCTCTGTTATTTAACTACCCCAAGAGGATAGTGAAATGAGTTTTCTAACTTTTTTTTTTTCCAAAGGTGTTATAAATCCCAGTTTGGAAGCCTGGTAAGATAAGCAGAAAAAAGAAGTAGAAGAAAAAAAAGTGATAGAGACATTCATTTACATAAAAATTTACATAGAAATAAGCATTGTATCCAAAAAAATGTCAACCAAGAAATGCCAGTATTTTCCATAAATTTAAAGACATTTTAGCATTACAGAATGTGTCTGCCTAATTCCTTTTTAAAAAGACATTGAATGATATAAATTTCATGATAATATTTGGATCCCAAAGAGAAAGATTTTGGTGACAGTAGACTATTTCTTATTTCTTAAAATTTTAATGTAAAATAGGATTAAAGGATGCTTTCTTAGTATGATAAAGACTATTTATTCAAATGCAACAGTAAATAGAATAATTTTAGCAGCAAAACTTTTAGAGCATTAATCAGAAAGTTTAAAGAGCTGACCACTACTTCTACTATTAGCACTTTTTTGAAGATTTTAACAGATGTAGTAACACATAATAATGGAATGAGCAGTAGACATTTTGTGTTAGTCACTTTTTATTACATAACACATACCTGAGATAATCAACTTAATAATATTAAGAGTAGGTTTATTTTGGCTCTCAGTTCATGGTTGATTGGCTCATTGCTTTAGGGCCTGTGTCAAAGCATCATGATGAGAGCACATGACAGAAGAAACTGCTTACCCTAAGACTAGAAGTCAGAGAAGAAAGGAAGGGGTGGGGTCCCACTATTCCTTTCAAGAGCACACTGACAATGACTAGGAGGCTTGCCACTAGGCTGTACCTCTAAAATGTTCATCATTTCTCAATAGTAACACTCTGAAGAACAAATTTCTAACACATGATCCTTTAGCAGGCATTCCAGATCTGAACTATAGCAACTTTTTAATAAAATATCAAGAAGTTTAGCATTAATCATAGGTGACATTATAGAATAATAGAAATTCCAAGAATATCAAAATAATGCACTAAGAGGTTAGTGAGTTAATAAGCTGATAAGTCAATAGTCAGCAAAAATATAATGTAAAAATAATTTGAATCCAACATACTCCTTACCTATTTAGTTAACTTAAGGAAAATTAAAACAGCAACAAAAAACACAAAACAAAGCAAACCCCCTTTACTCTCCTTAAGACACTAATGAGTGTCTCTTTAAAAAAAATCAAATGAAAGGATAGATGTGGAACACCAGTTCTGTAACTTACACACTGTAGAAGCCTAGTAAATATTGATAATATAAATCTCTTTTCTGATAATTTCTAGCACTCAGTCTCCTGAATCAAATATTTAGATAATTATTGTTATATAGGAATTTCTCTATCAATTTTAATAGATAATATTTATCTTACCATCATCTCCTCTCCATGTGTACTTCCTAGTTTCAAGAAATGTGGATTCTCAGCACAACAGAGTTACGAAAAATTGTGCTGTGAATTGATAATTATGAACGCAATCCACTATTGTCATGTATGTAAGAAATAATAAAAAAAAAGAAATTTGTCAAATTTTTACTAATCCAATGAATCATAATTAATTTGCATTTTCCTTATTCTTAGCATGATTATTTATTTAAGTTAATGGAAACTTTGGATATGCATTTCTAAAAATTTTGGTTTTATGTCCATTGTGCTTTTTTATAGAGTTATTGCTATTTTTCATTGTAACATGTATGGGCTATTTATATATTCTTATTATTGTTCAATTATTTATATTTACCACAAATATTTACTCCCTACTTGAAAATGACAGTTTAATTTACTTATGGAAATTTTATTAAACAGAATACTTATAATTAAAAAAAAGAAATGTGGACAAGCAGAAAGCCCTGCACTGTTTCCAGCAACCACTGAGTCACATATTTTTGATTTATCTGTTACTTCACTTTGACAGACATTTCAAGAGTCTGGCTTGAGCCCTGGTACCTTGCAGTGTTACTTCAATGTAGAGTTAACCCCCATTTTTCTTGGACTCCTCAAAAAGTGAATAGTAACTTACGATAAATTCCAGCTATCCCCAGCTTTTTATTGTAGCAAATGTTTACTGCTGTAACAAATTATTATCTATTATAACTAATTGCTTTGTACATTCATATAGTACCTTCTCATTCACACTGAATTTTAAAACCTTTTTAGCAAATACTAATGTATTCGTAATATATTTGTTGCTCTTAATAGGTTTGAAAAATAAAGTATTAGTACCTTCTAATTAGACTATAGACAACTGCTTCCAGATACAAAGTAACTATAAAATACTAAGATAAAATGTCAAATAATCCAATATTTCCAACACTGGTAGTTTTAACCTACTGATAATTTCTCTCTGATATATATGGATATCACATATTCAAATTTGATGCTGTTTTATATCCTAATTCTTTACCAAAAACTAATTAAGTTCACATTATATATGCTATTTTACAAATTTTACTCATTTGTAACATATCATAAGCTTCTAAGTCAACAATTATACTTCTTTCTTGGAGTAGCAACTACCTATTATTTCAGGCAAACTGTAAATTTCTCAACCATTTCTATTAACGACCATTGATAATACTTACAATGTTTTGTTATTAGAAACAATATTGTATTGAACATCCATCCTTAGGCTTTTTATTCTGTGTTTATAGCAAATGGTTCAGTAAGGCAGATTTAAAAGAGTAAAATTGCAAGATTAACAAGTATGTTTCTTTTAGATTTTCAAATATGCTATCAGTTTGTCCTTTCTATAAGACTTTAATATATGCGTTTTAAAATTTATTATTTATTCTAATTTGTTATACATGACAGCAGAATACATTTCAATTCATAGTACACATATAGAGCCAATTTTTCTTGTCTCTGGTTGTACAAAAAGTAGAGTCACACTATTGGTGTCTTCATAATTACACTTAGGGTAATGATGTGTCCATCTCATTCTACCATCTTTCCTACCCTCATATCACCTTTCTTCCCTTCCCTCCCCTTTCCCCTATCCAAAGTTCCTCTATTCTTTCCATGCTCCCTCCCACCCCCATTGTGGATCAGCATCCACATATCAGAGAAAATATTTGGCCTTTGGTTTTTGGGGACTGGCTTATTTTTCTTAGAATGATATTCTCCAACTCCATCCATTTACCTGCAAATGCCATGATATAATTCTCTTTTAATGATGAGTAATATTCCATTGTGTTTCTTTTCCATTCATCTATTGAAAATCACCTAGGTTGTTTCCACAATTTAGCTATTGTAAATTGTGTTGCTATAAACATTGATGTGTCTGTGTCACTATAGTATGCAAATAATGGTTCCATTTCAGGTTTTCCAAGGAATCTCCATACTTTTCCATATTAGTTGCACCCATTTGTAGTCCCACCAGCAATGTATGAGTGTCTTTTCCCCACATTCTCACCAACACTTATTGTTGCTTGTATTCTTGATAATTGCCATTCTAATGGGTGTGAAATAAAAATTTTAGAGTAGTTTTGATTTGTATTTCCCTAATTGCTAGAGATGTTAAATGTTTTTTTATATATTTGTTGATCAATTGCATATCATCTTCTGAGAAGTGTCTGTTCATTTCCTCAGCCGATTTATTGATTGGATTATTTTTTTTTGGTATTAAGTTTTTTGAATTTTTTTAATATATTCTAGAGATTAGTACTTGATCTTATGTGTGTGTGGTAAATATTTGATCCCATTCTGAGGGCTCTTTTTTCTTCACCTCATTGATTATTTCTTTCGCTGAAAATAAGTTTTTCAGTTTGAATCCATCCCATTTATTGATTCTTAATTTTATTTCTTGCACTTTAGGAGTCTTATTAAGGATGTTGGGGCCTAATCTGACATGTTGAAGATTTGGGCCTACTTTTTCTTCTATTAAGTACATGGTTTCTTGTCTAATTCCTAGGTTCTTGATCAACTTTGAGTTGAGTCTTGTGCATGGTGAGAGATAGGAGTTATATTTCATTTTGCTGCATATGTATTTACAGTTTTCCCAACACCATTTATTGAAGTAGAAAAACTACGGATAATAGGACAGATCTCAAAATTGTAAAAGCTATCTATGCTAAGCCCAGGACAACATCATTCTAAATGGAGAATAATTGAAAGCATTCCCTCTAAAAACTGGAATAAGACAGGGATGCCCTCTTTCACCACGTCTATTTAACATAGTCCTTGAAACTCTAGCTGGAGCAATTAGACAGATGAAAGAAATTAAAGGGATACAGATAGGAAAAGAAGAAATCAAAGTATTACTATTTGCTGATGTCATGACTCTATACTTGAGGATCCATAAAATTCCACCAGAATACTTGTAGAACTAGTAAATGAATTCGCCAAAGTAGCAGGATATAAAATCAACACCCATAAATCAAATGCATTTCTGTACATCAGTGATGAATCCTCTGAAAGAAAAACTACCCCATTTACAATAGCCTCAAAAAAAAAGTTGCGAATCAACTTAATGAAAGAGGTGAAAGACTTCTACAATGAATACTACATAACACTAAAGAAAAAAATTAAAGACCCTAGCAGATGGAAAAATCTCCCTTGTTCTTGGATAGACAGAATTAATATTGTCAAATGATCATACTACCAATACAATTGCAATCAAAATCTCAATGACATTTCTCATAGAAATAGGAAAAGCAATCGTGAAAAATAAGAGATCCAGAATAGTCAAAGCAATCCTTAGCAAGAAGAGAGAAGCAGGAGGCATCACAATACCAGACCTCAAACTATACTACAGAGTAATAGTAACAAAACCAGCATGGTATTGGCATCAAAAGAGACTTGTAGATCAATGGTACAGAATAGAGGACACAGAGACATATCCACATAAATACAGTTATCTTGTACTAGACAAAGGTTCCCAAAACCATATGTATTTCTACTAAAACTGTAGAATTTTCTACATCTTTTCCAGAAAACTGGATATTCTTAATATTTTTTTAGAATTTTATCAGTTGTGAAAAATGGTATTTTAGTTCACATACTTGCTTATAATTGAGGTTTGGATTTGCAATTTCTTAACTGCCAATATTCTTTTTAGATTCTTTGTCTCTTTTTCTAAATTGTACTTTTCTAACATGTCCTTTTATTAATTTGCACATTTCATATTCTAATCATTTTGGCTTCTATAAGTTTGATAAGTATTTTCTTCCAGTTTATTGATATCTTGGCTTTTGTTTATAATTCAGAAAATTTAAACATTTTTATAATCAAGTATGGAAATACTTTTCTCTCTCTCTCTCTCTTTCTTTTTTTTTCTTTTTATCAGGGATTGAACTCGGGAGCATTTAACTACTGAGTCACGTACCTAGCCTTTTTTTGAATTTTATTTAGAGAGAGAGCCTCACTCAGTTGCTTAGCACCTCACTAAGTAGCTGAGGCTGACTTTGAACTAGTGATCATCCTACCTCAGCCTCCCAAGCCACTAGGATTACAGATGTGTGCCACCCCACCCAGATCTTCTTTTTGATTTCCAGTTTTTAATTTATGTTTAAGAAGGTCTATACCACCAAGGTTATAAAAATATCTTCAAATATTTATTTCAAAAATTTAATTCTCTTATTATTTACATTTAGGTCACTGAAGTATCTGAAATTTACTTTGTAACATAGTAGGAAGTGGGACTCTAACTTTACTTAATAACAAAAAGAAAATCATTTGCTGATTAAGTAATCTTTTCTACTCCAAAGTATAATACCTCATTTGTCATATACTGAGTTCTGATGTACACCTGGATCTCTTTCTAAAGTTTGTTCCATTGGTATACTCTTTCATCCTACTACTTTAATTAAGATAGCTTTTCAGTAAAACTTAATATATATTGGGAAAAACTCCTTTTTAGTACATTTTAACAGAATTCATTTGCAATTACCATGCAGTTATTCTTCTTATGCATTTTAGAAATGATTTTGTCTAACATCTTTGCAATTCTAATTAAAATTGCATTAATCTCATATGATGGGGATGATGGCCATTTTAATTATACTAAGTGATCCTATATAAGAGCATTATATATCTCTGTATCTTTTGTGTTCATATTTTTTTTTTCCATTTAGAAGTACTAAATTTCCTAAATTGCTATTATTTTGTGTAAGAGTGGTTTCATTTCAATTACAACCATTAGCATCTATTAATATATGAAGCTGCTCTTGGCTTTTATGTCTTAAATTTCACTGATAAAGCTAAACTCCAGTAGCACTTTTTTTATGATAACTGTTCTGGTCAGGGCCTGAGGCTGGATGTCAATAGTACTATGTATTCAGAATTGAAACATCAGTAGGAAAAAAATTGTTTATTATCTTCTGTGTTAAATACATTTGCCCATACTCTATGCGTGCTCATACACAAATATGCACTGTCATGGTATGGTGAGTAAATGTATGCAATTTTTTTTCTAGGCATAATAGAATATTGGCTTGCAATTACATAATACGTTTAACTGTTAAATGCTTCTCAGTAGCCATTTATTTACAACTAAACATGAACCTAATATGCCCAAAACAGAATAACTGACTATTGCATGCATATGCTTTAGTAATTTTTAAGTGAATAATTTTTATTCTACTAATTTTTCTAGTTTCTGATACATAATTTGTTTTCATATAGTGCACTTGGCCGTGGAAGGGATGATCTAGTCACTCTGCAGACATTTTGATTGACTTAAATTTGTGCAAGTATGTTCAAAAAGCCTAAAACAAAACTTCAAAGGAAATGTTTTACAAAATGAGGAGTTCCAAGGAAAGTAACTTCAGGGAACTTTAGCCAATATATGGAGAAGATTACAATACAAATAGAGGCAAAAAGTCCTTTAAAAGCTCTCAAATGATTTTTATTCTGCTACAAGTGGCACTATTCTTTCTGCATTTTTAAAGGCAGATGGTAGCTGTATAGACAAAATGCAATGAAGAGTCAAGGCAATTATTCATTTTCTTTGGGTTTCAGTAATATGCTGTGGAGGAAAAACATTGCTTTGGGGGCCTACATTATGCAAATTCCTTGTCTTTGCTGATTGAATCCTGAGAAAAAATTACATAGTCTTCTACTTTGCCTATCTTTTAATTGTTGCTGTAGCACTAATCAGATACAAAAACAGAGTTTCAGTGCCATTTACCTTGAGGTTGTTTAGCAAAGGCTGTATGTTTGAAATATTTAAATACATGAAATGTACTTCGGATCCTTTTCCCAATCCTGTAGCTTGCTCCTGGTTCTTTGGTTGGTTGGCCTAAATTCTAAAGTTGAGGAAGAACTTCATTACAGTAATATGTGTCTCACTTAATAAATGGCTTAGCTTTGCTTGTCTAATTTTCAATAACTTTCTCATATATTGTATTTGATCTTTCCATCAACCCACTGAAATTAATGGGGCCAATTTATTACAGATGACTTTCAGATGAAGAAACAAAGACACAACCAGAACCAGACGTTTACACCAGTGTGTGTGTGTGTTTTCTTTTTCTTTTTTACTTCTCTCTTTTTTAAAAAGAACCTGTTTAAGAGCTGACAAATCCTCATATGTCTCAATTAATGAAGAGTGCTTCAGCCAAGGGGTATTAACAAATTTACCTTAATCTTGGCTTCCTTAGTTTCCCAACCTATACTCCATAAACTTTAATTCTGTGTTTCTTAAATGGGTTTGAGAGTTCTTAATGTGCAAAGGCTTAATGAGGATGTGAAATAATATAAAGCATCTAGCAACAGATGTTGCTGCTCAGTGAATTAGCAATATTATTAGTATATATCTATCATAAATATAGAGGAGGTATAGAAGTGCAATATGTAGGTTACATATAATATTAAATTTTGTTGTTTTGTTTTATTTATGGCATTTTGAAATTACATACTAAGATGGCTTGTTTTTTTTCCTGAAACTGTTGACCATTGTTAATTTGCTTCTTAAATAAGAAAGTGTCAGGTGTTGGAAATTTATTTTATTTTTAAAATGTTTTTGTTAGTGCCTTAGAATTATACATAATAGTGGGATTCATTTGACACAATCATAAATACATTGAATATAATTTGCTTCATTTCAGTCCCTTTCCTTCCTTTCCTTCTTCACCCCAATTGTCTTCCTCTACTCAACTGGTCTTCCTTTCATTTATTTATTGTTTGTTGTTTTTAAACTGGTGATATATAAATATACATGAAGGTGAAATTAACAATTGGGTCTATTTCATTTTACATTATTTCTCTTTTCCTGTTCCTCTTCCCTCCCCCTCAATCCCCTTACATTATTCCAGTGATTTCTCTTAATTTTCATGGGATTCCCCCTTTTCTTTTCTTATTTTGCTCTAGCTTCCTCATATGAGATAAAACATTTGACCCTTGACTTTCTGAGTCTGGTTTATTTCACTTAGCATGATGTTCTGCAGTTCCATTTCCCAGCAAATGTCATAATTTCATTCTTTATGAGTGAGTAAAACTCCATTGTGTATCTAAAACACATTTTCTTTACCCATTCATCTATTGACAGGCACCTGGGCTGATTGCATAATTTGGCTATTGTGAAATATGCTGTTATAAAGATTGATATGCCTGTAACACTATGCTGAAAACTAAATGGACATTTCTCAAAATAAGAAATACAAATGGTCAACAAATATATAAAAAAATGTTCAACAGCCCAAGCAATTAGAGAAATGTGAATCAAAAACTACATTTAGATTTTATCTTAGTCTAGTTAGAATGGTCATCATTGAGAATACAAATAAATGCTGGTGAGGATATGGGGAAAACCATATTTCGGAAACCACCATGGAGATTCCTCAAAAGACTAGGAATTGAACCACCATATGACCAAGCTATCACACTCCTTAGTATTTATCCAAAAGGGATTGGGGGGTTTAATTTTTCATTTAAATTTCCTATTGAATTTAACTGACTATAATAATCTACATTAAAACCCCATAGACAAGATTAGGAACATGTATATATATGGGAGCTCCAATTATACTTTGTTGTTTTTTGTCTCTAAGATTTTTAAAGATTAATACAAATATAGTCATGTAGTATTCTTATCTTTTTCAGAATCCTCTAGGCTTACATAGGGCTTTGGACTTAGTCATAAAAGTCAGAAAAAAAAATATTCCTGACTTTTTTTAGCATTAATTTTGACAGCTCAGTTTCTTGTTTTACACTAAATTTAAAGGCTATGTATTTATTTAATGAAAATTATATAACTCTAAAAGTACCACATTAATTATTAAGGATACTCAATCCTTGCAGTTCTTTAAAGTTGGGGAAAAAAATTCTCTGGAGATTAGATCATCAAAGTTTTGTATTTTTAGATATAATAAATGTTGTTAGCACTTGTGTTCTGGGAAGAAATAAATAATAAAGTAAATGGACCTGGTTCTTATGGATGGATTAAAATATTGATTGGAAAAACATCTTATAAATTTTAACTTCTTTAGGCACTTATCAAGTATTCATCATAGGCAGTGAATATTAATAATGAGAGGAAGGAGTTGACAGCAATGTTGACAATGACATAAGCAGTACTTCTCCAAACACTATTTACTACAGCGATTCTAAATTCTCATTTTATAGAGGAAGAAAATGTGGCTTATAGTAGTTAAGTAACTTATGTAAAATTACACAGTGGTATGCAATGTAGTTTGTTTTTAAAACACTTTGCTTTTGTGACAAAATAGCACAAAATTGAGTTTATTGTGGCTAGTTTATATATTGGTAATTTAGAGTAGCATAATTCCTTTATTGATTTAAGGATTTTCTTTATATATATATTTTTAAATTTTTTCTTAGTCTCAAAGTGTGTGTTCTCTTTTTTGCCTTCATTACATCTGTGAATTTGTCAATTTTATTTTCTAGTCCAAGAACCAAGTGTTTTATATCTTTAATAGTTTTTATACATTAATTATATCCTGACTTTCCTTTTATTGTTTGCTACCTTTTGTTTTATTTTTATTCCAAATGATTTTTGCAACATCTTGATATATGAAGGCTTATCTTTTCATTATTTTAAAAAGATCATAGTCCTCTAAGTCTATTAATTTGAATGTTTGGAAACATCCCATAAATGTCATATACTATAATGCCATTTTATGACTTTCTAAATGGTTAATTTTACTTCCTTTTAATATAATATTTTTAAAAATACCTTAAAAAGTTAGTATATGCTTATTTTTATTCCTAAATATTAGTTTTAATCTTTACTTTAAAAGTTTTAAATTATTGTGGCCAGGGAATTTGCCTTCATAAATTTTGTATTTTAAAATATGCTGACTTTTTTTAGCCTGGATACATTAAAATAAGGCATATTTTCTGTAAGATGAAAATTTTGATTTATATATTTCTTAACTCCACTCAATTGTATTTTTGAAGTTTTTACATCTTAGTTATACTTACATGGACCATCAACTCATGCACATGAATGTTAAAATATCCCAATAAAATTGTGATTTTGGAGAGCAAGGAGGTATGTGATAGAGACACAAGAATGGCACAGCTCTGGTCTTACTTGAAACACTCTTCCCACGAGAGACCCCTGGCTTCTGGTGCTGTTTTCCCCTGAGACAGAGATCCCACAGAACTTCAAAAGGCATGATACAGAGTGGAAGTTGTTAAATGTGTCTTTCTACCAGATTCCTATTTGTTGTACTGTTTTAAAAGTCAAAACATAAACTGACTAGAGACAGTTAATCTATCCGTAAAACAATAAAACTGAAGAGGATGTTTTCTCTTTCTGTAGCTATATGTGAATTATTTATTGGTGTCATCAGTGATTTTGTATATTTATGTCTCCTTGTTAATTTTCATGGCCATTTTAGTAGATAAATATGAAATTCTACTAACTAGCCACCTTCCTACCCTAAACAAAGCTGATCATGTTCTTTCAATTGTGTTATACTTATTTCATTAGTGCAGTGGCTTTGAACTTGAATATGGAAACCACTTATTAAATAAAGGATGTGCTATTGATTAGAGATTTAATTTCTATTTGCATATCTTGTGCCAACCATCACTATGATAAGTTAAAATTTTGATGAGTCATCTGGATTTCTGGAAAGGTATTTCACATCTTTGCCAGATACTTATATCATCAATTTTTAGGATATAAAATTTTTAGAGAAACAAAGAATCTTCATTCCTCATATATGTATTATTAATCATTCCAAGAGATAGCTAAAGAAGGTCTTAGATTTCAAGATGTCCTGGACATCTTTTAGAAAAAGGAGAAGGAAGGTTAGTTGGGGTGAATATATTCTGCAATGACAATTATTTGTTTGCATTCTATATAGTGAAGGCAAATGCTGTTTGTTGACTAGTGTCTATATAGATACTCTTCTCCCATTTACCACAATATTGTGATAATTTGATTATCTCAGATTGGGATAATATTATTAATCTTTTATCTCAGAGACAACAGTATGTAATAGTTAATTGCAACTCTGGTTTTTAACCAGCATAGGGGTAGAAGCCTTTAGAAATGATCTTCTTTTGCATTCTTTGTTAAAGACATCAGATTAAAGCATGTTTTAAGGAAAAAGTATTAAAAGGTCAAATAATTAAAGGTTAGATTTTTCAAGTTAATAGTAGGTCATTATTAATTTTAGTAGGAGCAATTTCTACAATGCAGTATGGGTAAAGTGAGATTACAGTGTGTAATGTATGAATAAAAAGCAAAGTGGAGAAAGAGAATGTGGCACACTCCCTGGACAAGTCCTATGAAGAGTTGGTAAGCAAGAAATTGAACTCTCACTTTTTCACTTAAAAGGAGCAATTTACATCTCCTCTTTGGCATATACAAATTGCTAGGATTGTTTCTCTTGCCATTAGGTAAAATTAGATAAGAGGTATACAGTAAGTAAAATGAGAAAAAAAGAGTATAACTGGAGAGCGTTTGATCAAAAATTTAAAAAAAAAACACACACCTAAAGTAAATGATTTTAGACTAGAGAAGAGATGACACTATTTTTATGCTGAAGAAAAAAATCAGAACAGAGGAAAATTTTGACAATATAGACCAACCTTAAGGCAGCACAATTTTTAGGTAAAGGGCCCAGATAGTAAGGTGTTTTAGGTTTTGAGGGGCACATGGCCTCTGTCAACACACAACTCTACCCTTATAGCATGAAAGCAGCCATGTAAAACACATACATAAATGGGCCTAGCTTTTCCCATAAACTTTACTCCCTAAAACAGCATGCAAGATTGGAACCATGGGCCATAGTTTGACAACATCTGGTGTAGATGGTAGAGGAAAACTGAAGAGTAGGGTAAGGCATAGAGTGAAGATGGTTATTGCAATAGGTTAGCTTTCCTGGTCTGGGTACATGCAGGGAGAACACAGCTAATGGGGACACATTTTCTTATGAAGCCAGAAGACTATCTATAATGTCAAAATGAGGAGATGCCAATGATTAGGGTCTTGAGAAAGATGGGAATGATTTAGAAAGTTTTTGGGAGAAATGAGAAAGGAAATTGATAAAAGACAATACCAAACAGTGTGGAAACTATGTGCAGAAACTCCTCTTATTGTGAATGTGATTTTCTTTCACAAAGAGCTTAGGCCCTGGGTGTGAGTTCAGAGAAAACAAGTGCAGCCCACCATCCCCCTTCATCCTTGGGGGAAAGTTCCAGTTCTGAGACCCTCCTATGTAGTCTATGGTTTTTGCACTAGGCATATATACCTTTATTAACATTTAATAAGTAAATTAGGTACAATAAGAGACTAAAAATTGCTGATCATAAACCAGAGCAATTATTCACTAACAATATTCTGTCATGAAAATTATGTGAATGTGGTCTTTCTTGCTTTCAAAAGATCTTACTGCATGTGCTCACCCTTCTTGTGATGACGTGAGGTGATAAAATGCCTCAGAGTTGAGATAAAGTGAGGTGAAGGATAAAAGCATATAGCCTTAGCATGTAATATTTTTTCTTTCCTTATGAAATCAAGAACTTCCACCTTTTCACTTAAATAAAATACTTTGTGGCTTCTCCTTGGCATATCTGGATTGCTAGCATCTCTTCAGCTTTAGGGTTATTATTAAGTAAAAGAAGGGTAACTTGAACCACAAGCATTATGATACCATGAAAGTTGATCTGACAAAGGAAATTGCTACTAAGTGAATAATGGGTGAATATGCTGGACAAAGAGATGATTCACATCCTGGGTAGGATGTGGAGTAGGATGGTACAGGATTTTATCACACTATTCAAAATGGTATGCAATTTAAAACTGATAAATTGCTAATTTTGGGACTTTTCCATTTAATATTTTCAGACCTTGATTGACTATGAGTAACTGAAAGCGTGGGAAGGAAAACTGCAGATAGAATGGGGGCTACCATATTGGTCTGGGGTTTGAACTTTTTTGACCTGGTGCACCTGAAGGATGGTACTAAAAGGAATCAAAGGTATTAGTCAGATAATAGTTCAAATGAACAACCATTAGTTTTAAGTTAGTGAAAGAAGAAAAAGATCAAAAAGGGCCAGAAAACTGAGAGAAAAAAATGTCTCAAGTTCTGGATATCTGTGTGGGGTTGAAGAACAGGAGTTGAAAAAAGACTGAAGACTTGTTTAGATAGGAGATTGAGGTAAGAAACTATGGTAACAGTAAATGTTCATGATGTATTTTTTGATAGATTGCTGTCTCAAGTAAAACTTGTTTCTGAGGTTATAATGAAATATATGCAAAACATAAAAATATGCATAATTTGTATTCTCACTTGATAATGGTTTGATTATTAAGAAGTCAATGACAATGTTTTGTGAAACTACCCTGAGTTATTATCAGTAAGAATGACATGGGATTTGATAATGATAGATTTAGCTGTATATTTTTTTTCTTTAGTTGTTCACCTTTCTAATTTTTTTTTGATTTACTTTTTTTTTGGTAATAAAACTAGTTTTTAAAATATTGAAGTTCAATTTTTTTGTGGTAAAACTATGTTGTTTTGGTGCTATTCCCAATTTGTTATTCTAGAACATCCAAAGAAAATAACATCGATAATCCATATTATGAGAAAAGTTATAATAAAATATTAAATGAGTTTGAATATGCAAGTATTAAGAGATAAGTAATGAATGGTACACAATTTTATGTAACATTTTATCAGAATCATGAAAAAAAGAAAAATAGTGATAGTTGATTCACTTTATAAGTGGCAGACTATGAATTTTATATATTTATGTGAGAAAATTTACTGAACCTGGAGACCTAAGTTTAGCCAAAATCCACAGGTGTCTTTCCAACCTTTTCCTAAGCATGGTGTCCCTTGAATTTAAAGTATTGTCTTATGTGTGTTTTGAGGTAAAGTAATGAATGCACTCAACTACAAAAGACTAGCAGTTCATATGAGATTGATTTTTTAAAATAAACACTTGCCACAACAAGCAGAGACAGCTGGGTTTTGTTTTGTTTTGTCTTTCTTTTAAATAACATACAAATTTCCCATTGTAAAAACAATGTTTTCATTAGATGACCTCCTAGAATTAAAAAAAAAAAATGCTAGACTAGAGCATAAACTAACATAATAAATTTTATAACTACAACTAGGACAATGTATTTGGAAGTGTACTCTTAACCTGTTAATGAATGAATAAACATGTGTGCAGTATGCAATTAAATTTTTTTTCATACAAAATGAACGTTGTCACAAAAGGAAACACTTTATAAAATCATGCTAGTCTCTATAGATAGGTCAATGATATATAATTTTGGAATCTGCTACTTCTGTGAATTTGGCAAATACTATTTTTTTTAAGAGAGAATTTTTTAATATTTATTTTTCAGTTTTCGGTGGACACACCATCTTTGTTTTTATGTGGTGCTGAGGATCGAATCCAACACCCCGCGCATGCCAGGCAAGCACATTACAACTTGAGTCACATCCCCAGCCCGGCACATACTAATTTCAGTGCCTGTAATGGTCCACCTGCCTTTTCAGAGGAAGAGAGACACCATTTTTCAAAGTCAAAAGGGAAGGATTTAAATACGAGTGCAGATGGAAATTGGTGTGTGAGTTGGGAGCAGGAAGCAACATGATAGCTTCCAGGAGTGGGGATCACCTCTTGAGAGACTCACAGGCTGAGAGAAGAAGACTCAGGCAGTGAGGTAGGCCTCCCTGAGTATGGAGGTTATAAATCTGTTGGAATTATCAAATTTTAAAGTAATTTGATTTTCTCCAACAGCATAAGATAGCCCAGGAATAGAAGCAGAGAGAGCCAATTACAGAATAAGCACAGATTTGGGGTAATAAAAGATATACAGAAGTGACATGTACTAGAGGACAGGATAGGGCTTTGGGATATGAAACCTTTCACTTACCCATCCTCTTGTTGTGGGG
Organism: Callospermophilus lateralis; assembly: GCF_048772815.1. NCBI lineage: Eukaryota > Metazoa > Chordata > Mammalia > Rodentia > Sciuridae > Callospermophilus > Callospermophilus lateralis. Next base: position 139,888,399 of record NC_135306.1, read on the forward strand.
ATCTAAGCGATGTAACCAAAGGAAGCAATATATAAACACTGTACTACTGATGGTTAGATAGAAATCACTCTATTACCTATCAACTAAGCAAGAAATAATGGAGAGGAAAAGGCTGCATGTAACCTCCTTCTACATAAACATGCTGGGAGAGGGATTAAAGTGAAATATTAAGGGATGTTGCTATAAAGATACTTCTTCTTTCCCTGCAATTGGTGCACTGGTACAGTTTCTGACAAAAGTAAGTCTTTTTTTTTTTTTTTTTTTTTGATACTGGGGATTGAACCCAAGAGTGTTTAACCACTAAGCTACATTCAAAGCCCTTTTTATTTATTTTTTATTGTGAGATAGGGTCTCACTAAGTTGCTTAGGACCCCACTAACTTGCTGAGGGTGGCTTTGAACTTGTGATCCTCCTGCCCCAGCCTCCTGCGCTGCCAGGATTCTAGGTGTGTGTCACCACACCTGGATGAGTCATTCTTAAATATGCTTAAATTTTCCTAAATTTAAAACTCTGCATATATAAGGAAGAATTGCAAGGAACTACAACATATTGAGCACCAAATATATACTATGCTCTGTGCTAAGAACTTCATGTATATAATTTCACTTACTCTGCAACAACCCACTGAAGGAAATACTGTTTCACTGCTTTTATATATGTAGAAATTCAGGCTCAGAAAAGTTAAGCAATGAGCCTAAGGCTAGACAGGTGGTTTTGAGTGAAGCCATAATCTAAACCCAAAACTAACTCTTCAAGTGCCAATTTGTTTTTATTGTTGATATACTTGTTTGTTTTATTGCAAATAGCTAGATTTTTTGATAGTAGAGTACTTTTAGCAAAAGAGTCTTAATATTACAAATGAATAAATTAATGTAGTATATTTTCAACCAAAAGTATTTTTTAAAAATCCACATTAGTATTTTAAGCTTTTAATAATATAAAACAGGGTTTTGTTTTTTTTTAAAAAAAGACCTTCACTCTTTTTCCTAACTTCTGCTTGCATGAAAATCACCTCACAGTATTTCATGTTAGGGTATATTTTTGTTAAATTTCTAAAAGGATATTTAATATAATTTGACAAAATAGCTGCAAAGAATATACTTAAAAACTCGCAATTAACTTATAACTTCAAAACTCTTTTCTGTTGTGGACATTTCTTTCCTCTGTTTTTGAAAATGTTGATTTTATTGGCTAGGTTTTTCCTTGTGCCTATTTTTTTACTATCAAAATCAATTATAAAGATGATTTTCAAATGATCAAGAATTGATCATTTGTTTTATCTTATTATGTGCTTTCACTTAGAACATTAATTACAATGAGAAGACTTAAGGTTTTGAATATACATTTTTTTAATATTATCTTTTCACCATGGCTTCTTCAGGGAAGCCAAAACCCTTAGTGTTGTCTCAGGGACCAAATATACATATCCTAAGACTCAGAGAGCCAAGCAGAAGATATCTCCTTTTAAGATTAAGACTTGGAAAGGATGTAGCATCACTTTTCCTATATTCTATTATTGAGGCAAGTTATAACAGGCTGCCCAGTTTTAAGAGTAGGATATATAGACTCTTCTTAATAGGGATGGCAAGTCTTGGCAAGAAATGTGGTACAGGAAATGTTGCAAGTATTTTTGGAAAATAAAACCTGTCATAAAAATACTATTTCTGAAGACAGGTGAAAACATTGAATTTTTCCATACTGAAAGAGGGAAGATAGTTAATATTTATAAAAGACCTTCTGTGAACTTGCCCTTTCATATGCATGACCTTGTTTATTGCTTATAACAGTTCTCATCTTACAAATGATAAAACAGGTTCTAAGAGATGATAAAACTTGTTAAGCTACCTAATGTCAAAGTGACAGAGCTGAATTCAAGTCAATATTTTTTTACTCCAAATTCCTTTTTATTTTTATTATTTTACTCCAGCAAGCAATAGTTATGGGGGAAAATACTTGATAATCATTTCATATTGTATCAACTCAGATTTCCATATTTCTTTTTCTATAGTATTTCAATATTTCACATACATAATGATAACCCCCACAAAGAAATGATGTTTCTAATATACAGTATGTGATTAATCAGAAAAGAAATTTTTAATTTTCTACTTTAATATGTAAAGTGAAATGCATTGTTTAATAATTGTATTTATCATTTCAATACCTATTGCATCATATTATAATAATCGGTTTATATACCTAAGTCTTTGACCAGTATGTGGTTTTTTTGAAACCAGGGAAAGTGTATGTTTTAGCTAGTGTTTTTGTTGCTATAACTGAAAGAATCAACAAGGACAATGTAGAGGAAGAAAAGTTTATTTCAGCTCATGGTTTCAGAGGTTCTGTCCATGGTTAGCCAACTTCATAACTATGGGCCCAAGATGAGACAGAACATCTTGGTGAAAGAGCATGGTAGAGAAAAGCAGCTCAGAACATGGCTACCAAGAAGCAGACAGAGAGCTATGCTCACCAGGGATAAAATATAGAACTCAAATGTATGCCCCCAGTGACCTACTACATCCAGCTACACCTTACCTGCCTACAGTTACCACCCAGTTAATTCGTATCAGTGGATTAGTCAGTGAATAGCTAACAACTCTCATAATCTAAGCCTCTCATTATTTAATCATTTCACCTCTGTATATTCTTGCATTGTCTCGCATGTGAGCTTTTGTGGGACACCTTGTATTTATACCATAACAATGTATAATTCAGATGTGTCCTCAGAATAGTAGATAGGTTGGTATGGTGGCACATGTCTTTATTCCAGCTGCTTAGGATGTTGAGACAGAAGGATTGTAAGTTCAAGACCAGCCTCAGCAACTTAGTGAGGCACAAAGCAATTAGCAAGACCCTATCTTAAAATTAAAAAAAAAAAAAAAGGTTAGGGGTTTGGCTCAGTGGTTAATTGTCCCTGGGTTCAATCCCCAGAATAATAATAATAATAATAATAATAATAGTAATAGTAATGATAATAATAATATAAAAAATTTTATAGAAGAAATACTTTTAAGAATAAATCAAACTCAAGCATATTTTACATATGGACAAGCTAAGTTCTAGATCTTTCTAGAACAAATATAATTATGTTTCTATGTACATAATATAATTTTTCATGTACATAATATAATTTAAGGTCAAATAGCTAAAGTTCAAAAAAGTATTCTTTTTTAAGTGCCCTTGCTCTTTACTCTTTTCAGTTCACTCTTGACTGAATGTTAAATAGGTTGCTAAGAGGAGTCACGTATTTTTGTCAGTTTTAGGAGATCATGTTTCTTATTTGAGTTATATCACTATGTAGTGCCAATGACTTAGACGGATTACATCTTGAGACAACCTTCAACTTTATGTATTTGATGACTTTATAAAATCACTTCCCAGGGAGAAAAGGGAAATCATGGGTCCCATTTCAATTATGGTTTTCTCAGAGACATATGTGTTTTATGCAAAGGGCACAAAACAGAGAGTCGCAATTCTGGCACTTACTAGCTCTGTATCTTTAGCAAAGTATTTTGTTTCTATGTCTCTATTCCTTTATTGCAGAAATGAGGTAGTTTTAGTGGTTCTTAACCTGGGATATTACAACCCCTGGGGCTTTTTTTGAAATGTGGATGGAAATATTATTACCACAGCTTGGGGGCACTACTGGCAATTAGTGAAAAATTCCCAGGGAAAGTATTCTCCAAGTATGCAAAAGATTCATATTACAAAAAATTGTCTTGACTTAAATGCCAGTGGTGACTCTGCTGAGAATGAGTGAAATCTGTATAATTCTTAAGTTAAATTTCCTAATTCTAAAACTTCTTCATAAAGGCAAACTGCTTGTAAAAATGTGTTTTATTCTTAACACATGACTGAAAGGTGAATAGAAGGTTATTTCTTTGCCTTGGGAAACAAAAAGCAATTAGCATCTTTTTTGTTTTCTTTCAATGTGACTTTAAATTATCTTGCAAGAATTTGGAGTTTGAGGAAGGCCATAAATGAATTAGCAAGCAAAACAGATCTCTGGTTCAAGATCCAGGAGGAATTCTGAAGCATCTACTTGAGTCAGTGTTGGATTTTCTGAAAGCTCTGTGTACATGTAGCTGAAATTGCTGTCTGTTTGGACAATGCAGGTAGGAGAGAAATGATAGTAGAAGAAAAGGTTTCGAAGGTACAATATGGAGCTGCCTTTACCAGCCCTTAGGATGTTTTACAGAGAGGACAATCCAAGGACGTGTGTATCTTCTCATCATATATAAATCAGGTTGGGACTTGTGCTTAATGGAATTGTGTTAGGACTCTGAGAATATCTTTCAGCAGACTGAGTAAGCTGTGCTATTTATGGTCTGAGGTTATAAGGATGCTGATACATTCTTTTATTACTAGAATTTAAAATATATTACCAGGGTTTCTGTAGCCTATAGGGTCCAGAATAGAAAGAGTATTTTTATTGTTTCTTTAGAAGAGGAAAAGACATTATTCTGTTATAATAAGCAAAAACATATAAATAAGCTTACCAGTTGCTATTAGAGTCTAAAAGGCAGTGTACAAATCTTTGTTTTATTGATAATCACATTTCTAAGCATTCAAATATATTTCAAATTGTCTAGGTCTCTATTTCATATGTTTTACTCTGTTGCCTTAAAGAGCAAGTATTTTTGACTATAGGTGATCTAGCTTGTATTTTTTTATATCCTATACTGATGAAAACAATTATTAGGTTCATGGTCAAAAACCTTTTAGTTAAATTTATTTTAAAAATCAGAGATTTTTATAAAACTTACCCACCATTGTACAGGGAGGGTATCTCTTCGGGAATTGGCAGAGCAGAAATGATTTCAGTTTGCTGGTACAAGCATTCATTAGCTATGTGACCCTAAGGAAGATAGAAAGTGGTGCTTAGTTAGTAGTGATATGTGTTTCTCTTCTAAATTGTATGAACTCTAATTACAGCAGTTATAGAAATTGATAGTGATAGCCAAAATCTTTTGCATTCTGACCATTTAAAATGCATTTTACTTTTAATAAATGAGCTTAATTTTTTAAAGGAAGGATAGATTATATTACAGATTGGAAACCTTTATGTGACAAATAAATCAGGAGCAAAGCCAGAATGCAATTAGGATATTGAAAGTATATTTAAAAAAAATATATGACAGTATTAAGTCTTTCGATGTAAAGAAGTTATTCAAATCAGTAGAAAGTATATACATAATTTACAAAACATGTTTAAACTTGCCAGTGATAAAAAAAAATGTAAATTGAGCTGGGCACAGTGGCACATTGTCCATAATCCCAGCAATTCAGGAAGCTGAGGCAGGAGGATCTCAAGTTGGAGGCCAGCCCCAACAACTTAGAGTCTAGCTATTATCTCATTATCTCAAAACAAACAGGGCTGGGGCTATAGATCAGTGGCAAAGTGACCATGAGTTCAATCTGTAGTATAAAAATTAATTGCAAATTAAAACAATAAGATTTCATTTTCACCTATCAGATCTATGATATAACAATGATAAAAGAGTCAACGTAAAATAAGAACTCTTGAGCTCAATATTTGTATGCATGAAATTAATGTCATCCAATGGAAACTAATAATAATATAAGGTATTTTAAAGAATTAGTATCTCTCTGTTAAGAGCAAAAAGAACTTTTTTATTTTGAATTTATCTGGGTGGTGTCTTTTGATGTTTGATATCCACATCTTTCCATATAGCACCTGGCTTTTCCTCTTATTTGTCTGAATGCTGCACTTGGCTTATGCTATATGAAGATCACAGAGAATTATTCTAATACTGTTACTGATAAAGAGATTTATAGGTTGTTTCTGTACAAAGGCCCTACAGATCATTGTAAGAAATTTGCTTTAGCACCCTAGTCAATAAATGAGTGATTGCATTTATTTTGTTTCTTATGGCTTTTGATTTGATCTCTCACTGGAACTTTGATTTCATATCATTGCATTTCATTTTCATTTTAACATTATATTGAGACAGAATATAGAGATTTCTTTCCTTTTGGCTAGTTATGATAAGTGTCTGGAGACTAATAGTTCTTACAGGCACATTTATAAGGCAGAAGCTTGGTTTCATTCATTCCTTCTTTATCACGGCCTGCAAAACCCACATAATCTTGATATCTGACCTTTCCCTCCAGCTTTATTTTCTGTAATGTTCACTTTAGCTTCATGTTTCCTGACTTAAGGCTTTCAAATTTTCCCTCTCTTATTTCTGGAAAGCTCTGCCCCTAGATTTTCATAGATCTGGCTTGATATCATTCAGATCCAAACTCAAATGTCACCTTTAGAGAAGTGCTTCCTAACCACTGAACTGGAAAGCGTGTCCCATCAGTCCTTCTCTGCAATTTCATCTTTCTAAAATTTAATATAACATTAATCAGAACTAGAAATGTTCTTGTTTACTTTTTAATGTTTTTGTCCATCTTCCTTCCACCAGAACATTAAATTCAGTGAGACTATTGTTCATCACAGTGTCTATAAGATATGGGAAAGTGCTAACAAAAAGTAAGTCTTAATATTTATTCAATGAATGAATGAGTTTAGGTTTTATTATGTAAAAACTAACAGAGTTCATAATTGCTTTAACTTAAAAGAAATTCTAGAGGACCTTTAATTTAAATTTTGATTTTACAGATATAGAAACTGAGGTCGGAAGAGATACATATATTTGATTTCTTAAGGCTAAGTGGTAAGAATGAAGATAGATCTAATATTCTTAAATGTGGAAACCTTAGTCTTATTATATCATATCTTTTTATTATAGCATGGTTCTAGTAGTGGCATAAATCCATCCCATAGTTTACACAGGACCACGAATGCTTATCTTTTTTTCTAAAATCTAAAACCTCTGAAAAGCCAAAGGCTTTGTATAACCTTGGCATCCAAATTTATTTGGTGGTAGAAACTTAATGTAAACTAATATAAGGCAATTTATAGGTTTCATGTATCATTCTTAGTGGGATTATTCATATATTTCATTACAGAAATGCTAATACATTTGATTATAGCCTTGTGCCCCATATCCTGCTAGGGACTATTATATAACTCCTGATACATATACAGTGTAAACTTTCTAAAATTAAAATGTTTTTGAATTTGAAACTTCAGTTGACCCTAAGGATTCAAGTGAGGTAGAAGAGGTGTGGGACATATATTCTTTTTAAAAATATTTTTTAATATTTATTTTTTAGTTATAGGTGGACGCAATATCTTTGTTTTATTTTGATGTGGTGCTGAGAATCAAATCCAGTGCCTCACACATGGTAGGCGAGCACTCTACCTCTGAGCCACAACCCCAGCCCGACGTATATTCTTTATAGTAAGAACAATGTAACCATGAAAGAGAGTGAAGAAATTAATACTCTCTTTCTCTCATATATATGTACATATATGAGAGAGAGTATTAAATCTCTTACTCCTATTAAAAAATTTTGATCATATCACAAACAGAAAAGATATTAATGAATGCTGTACTTTATTACTGTATTCTCTTCTCTGGATCATTTCACATAGACCATCTCAGTAATCTTTAAACTTCCCAAAGTAGGGACCAATATTATCTTCACATAGGTAAGGTAAGAATTTTTTGACAAATTAACATAAGTTTTTCAAGGTCATGTAAGTATAAATAGCACATTGGGATTTGAGCTCAGGACAGTCTGGCTCCAAAGACTATATTTGTAACTATTACTTCTAATTCATGAGACTTTCAAAGAATAAGATCATTACATGATTCTTTGAAATGATTTATGAACTATAAATCCTTTTAATTGTTGAAAGTAAATCAGGTTAAGGTCTCAAAATGTAGAAAGGGATTTAAAATTTTATAAAAGTGGATCATTTTTTTCTACTGGAATTTTAAAGTTTCCAGATTATTTGTAGAGCTTTTCATATTTCTGTGGTAAAAAAGTAAAAATATTTATACATATGAAATATACTAATTATCCATCTATAAGATCAAAAGTTGAACATAAAGAGGTAGCTCCTATTCTCAAGCTAAAGTAATATGCCCTTCCCCACAAAAAATAATTATTCCATTATTCCTAAATTTTAATTTTGTATTTTTATATTATTTGAAGTTGCATAAGATTAAACTATTTAACTTCCATGTGCAAATAGCCCCTATATAGCTATAAAACAAAAATAGGTTTACAACTTAAATACAGTCAAAATTACAAATAAATGTGATCCAAATGAAATTACTGATTTCATATTATTAACAGTATTTGTTGAAATTTAGTCACCTTCTTGCAACATCCATATGTTATGAACTGCTTCCATATGAGTTCTTTTGAAATCATGGCATATGATCACTGAGTGCCATGAAACAACAAAATTCTCCTGTATTGTTTTTAGTATAATGAAGCAACTGTGAAATGTTACTCTGTGTGGTAGTTCTTGAGGTCATTTAGCCTTCATTTGACTTGAATACATTGTTATATATTAAGTCTTACACTATTCTTATTAGCTCAGGGGAAAATAAGTAGTACTCTTTGATATCTATCTGATTGTAAATATGGACACTAGTGTGGAGATTAAATCTCAAGTCTACACTAAATTGTATGGTGATTATCCAGTTGAACCAGAATGTATTTTTATCAGTTCTTTTAGAGTATCACCAGAAATAAAGAGGTCAAATTAAAAGTCAATTATCATGGATAAATTATGAATCTCCTTACATCTCCAAGATCTACTTAGACTTCATCTTTAAAATATTGCTTCTGCTTTCTTTATCAAAGCTTGGCCACTTACTTCTTCTGACCAGAGAAGTATGTTGTAGGCTTTGCCACTTTGCAATATTTTTCTTTCAGGCAATTTCAATTTTTTCCCCCAAAGACTAGCAAAATCCATTAAAAATACCTGGCAAAAGCAAAACATCATTTCCATGACCCATGGTTAATTTATTAGGGGTAGAAATGACAACTTCTCTACAGGAAATTACACATATTGGGATTTGAGAAAAGAATTACACATATGTATCCTAGGAAGAAGCATAGAGGACAGAACAAAAATTAACGAAGCTGAATAGTTTTCAACTTTGACTATCCATTAGAATCAACGTATAAAAGCATCATTGCGTGGTTGCCAACCAGTTTATAATTTAGTTAATCTCAGGTGGGATAAAGAACATCAGTATTTTAAAATTAGGCTTTATTTTTTTAGATCAGGTTTAAGAACAAAATTGAGAAGAGATATATATAACCTATATACCTGCTGTTCCCACAATCTCCCCCATTATTAACATCCCCCACCAGAGTGGTGCATTTGTTACAGTTGATAAACCTACATAACACATTATATCACACAAATTCCATAGTTTATGTTAGGTTTACTATTGTTGTTATACATCACTTTAAGACAAATTTATTGTAACATTTGTTCAATATTAATAGTATCATACATAGTACTTACACTGTCCTAAAAATATCTTCTGTGCTTTTTATGTTCATCAGTTTTAAGAAGCTCATTAGATAATGCTAATCTGTTGGTCAAGGTTGAAGATTTTTTAATAACTGAAAGAAAAATATTCATGCCACTACTGTTTTACATACACTTTTATAAAATTGAATACTTGACAGATATATCTAAGCTGCATAGCGTGGACCTCTATGATCTAGCCATCAGTTACATCGTTATCATCATGTCTTAAAATTGCTTTGCTACTAGATTGCTTTTCTCCTGTTGGTATCCATGTCATATTGCTAAAAATGCATAGGGTTCTTTCCCATATGGATGCTGATCCATAATGGGGGTAGGGGGCAAGCATGGGAGGAATGGAGGAACTTTAGATACGGCAAAGGGGAGGGAGAAAAAGGAGGAGATACAGAGGTAGAAAAGATGTTTGAATGAGATGGACATCATTACCCTAAGAACATGTATGAAGATACAATGGTGTGACTCTACTTTTTGTACAACCAGAGACATGAAAAATTGTGTTCTATATGTGTACTATGAATTAAAATGCATTCTGTTTACAATTTGTCATGTATAACAAATTAGAATAAATAAATAAATTTAGTAGTTGAGAGAAGTTGGTTCATGAAATGCATCTACTAGTATTGCATGACTTGAAATATTATTTGCAATAATGATGATGCCATGTTATATGATGAGATTAGAATTAGCATGCTTCATTAATTCACCCAGATATTTATCCCTTCTTAGAGCAATATTGGTGAAATAATGCCCTTGTTCCCTGGAAAAGAGAACATGGTTGGGATACTCTTATTGGTAATTATCAAATGCATAAAAGACAATTGAAAACCTTTTAACTAGGCAAAATCTAAAGTACACAATTCTCAGGTAAACCTTGGAAGTATATTTATTTATTTCAGAAATATTTTTAATCACATATCACATGACAGATCCTTTAAAAGAGGTATTCACATCCACTAGCTTATTAAAGCCATATAAGAAACATGTGAATCTATTTATTGATTTATTGATAAGGAAGCCAGAAATATTAACTGGTTTTTCCGGTGTTGCCCAACTATTATATCAGAAGGCCAGGATTTCTAGTAAGACCTTCAAATTCTAAGTCAATATTCCCACTATTTCATTCAGTCATAAAACACTTATTGGACCTAGGATTGCCCCTGTTGACCTGTGCCAGAGCCAAGGCTAAGGTTAGGAGCACCCCACCAACCAGCAGATCCATGCAGCACCACAGGGTTAGGCCTAGGACCAGCCCACTGAACTGCATGAGAGCCCAGGCCAAAGTTAGTCATAGAACCACGCTTTCAACCTGCACGTCCACACAGGAGCTCAAGCCCTGGCCTAGCCCACCTCTATCTAGGGACACTGTAGCCATCGCTATATCCCTCCCCACACAGTAGCTTCCATCTTGGGAAACAGATAGGGTATGGAGGCAGCTGCATTTCTGAACAGGCAGCCTACACTTTCAGCCCTATTTCTGAAAGTGGTTGCATCATCTTGGGGCCCCCACTGCTATCTTGAGTTACCTCCACTGTTGCCACCACAACCTTTAGTTGTAGTAGCGTTTATCATGGGACACTGGCTGGGGTCTAGAAGCCCAACACCAAGATTAAGTACAGGTAATATGCAGGGATACTACAAGATTATAGGATAGAAACTGTAATACCTCAGATCCATGACAAGAAAGGAAGACACATAAACAACATGAAAAAACAAGGGATGAAAGTGCCTCAAACAAACCAAGATACCACAATAATAGAACCCATGTACAGCAGCTTTTGATGAAATGTCAGAGGAGTTCAGAATGTACATAATTAAAATGATCTACGAATTAAAGAATGACCGAAGTGAGCAAATACAGGCAAAAATTGATCACTCCAACAAGGAGATAAGAAAGCAAATACAGGCAACCACTGATCACACCAACAAAGAGATAAGGGAGGAAATACAGGTAGCAAAAGATTACTTCAAGAAAGAGCTAGATATTCTGGGAAAAAAATCAGAAATTCTTGAAATGAAGTGAAAAAAAAATAAATGAAATAAAAAATTCAATGGAAAGCTCTACCAACAGACTAGATCACTGGAAAGACAGAACATCAGATAATGAAGAAAAAATATACAATCAAATAAAATTGACCACACAGTGAAGATGGTAAGAAACCATTAACAGAATATCCAAGATTTCTGGGATAACATTAACAGATCCAATCTAAGATTTTTGGAGGGGGGATAGAGGAAGGCACAGAGATTCAAACCAAAGGAATGCACAATCTCTTCAATAAAATAATATCAGAAAATTTCTCAAGAATGAATAATGAATTAGAAAACCAAATACAAAAGATAACAGGACACCAAATGTACAAAATTGCAACAGATCTACACCAAGGTACATTATAATGAAAATGCCTAGCATACAGAATAAGGATAGAATCTTAAAAGGTGCAAGAGAGAGAGAGGAATCAGATCACAGATGGGGGAGCCCAATTCATATCTCAGAAGATTTTTCAACCCAGACCCTCAAAGCCAGGAGATCCTGGAACATCATATACCAAGCTCTGAAAGTAAATGGATGCCAACCAAGAATCTTATATTCAGCAAAATTAAGCTTCATTTTGATGATGAAAGAACTTTCCTAAGAGGAAAGTTCATGATAAGCAAAAATTGAAAGATTATAGCAAGAAAGCCTGTACTATGGAGCATTCTCAGCAAAATATTCCAGAAGGAAGAAATAAAAAACAACAATAAAAATCAGCAAAGGGATGAACTACACTAAAGGAAAGGTTAATCAAAGGAGAAACCAAGTCAAGTTAAAAACCAAAAACAAACCAAAATAACTGGGAATACAAATCATTTTTCAATAATAACCCTGCATATGAATGGCCTAAACTCATCAATTAAAAGACATAAATTGACAGATTGGATGTAAAAAAAAAAAAAAAGACTCAACAATATGCTGCCCTCAAGAGACTCATCACAGGAAAAGACATCCACAGACTGAAGGTGAAAAGAAGGAAAAAAACGTACCACTCACATGGACCCTGTAAAAAGCAGGGGTTTCTATCTTCAAATCAAATAAAGTGGATTTCAAACCAAAGCTAGTGCAAAGAGATAAAGAAGGACATTTCATACCACTTAAGAGATTTGTACATCAACAAGACATAACGACCATAAATATCTATGCCCCAAACATGGGTATCTATGTGTATCAAACAAACCCTTCTCAACTACAAGAATCAAATAGACCACAATAATACCAGGTAATTTCAATATACCTCTCTCACCACTGGATTGATCTTCCAAATAAAAACTAAACAAAGAAACTATAGAACTCAATAATACAATCAATAATTTAGACTTAACAGACATATAGAATATCCCATTCATCAATGAGTGAATACACTTTCTTCTCAGCAGCACATGGATCCTTCTCCAAAATAGATCTTATGTTATGCCACAAAGAAAGTCTTAGCAAATATAAAAAAAACAGAGATACTACCCTGCATTCTATCTGACCATAATGGAATGAAATTAAAAATCAATGATAAAATAAAAAAGAGAAGCTGCTCTAACACCTGGAGACTAAACAATACATTATTGAATGACGCATGGATAACAGAAGACATCAGGGAGGAGATTAAAAAAATTCTTAGAGGTAAATGAGAAATCTGATACAACTTGTCAAAATCTCTGGGACACTATAAAGGCAGTGCTAAGTGGAAAGTTCATTGCATGGAATTCATTCATTAAAAGCAAAAAAAATTCAACAAATAAACGACCTGACATTATAGCTCAAAGACCTAGAAAAAGAGGAACCAACCAACACCAAAAGTAGTAGAAGACAGGAAATAATTAAAATCAGGGCAGAAATCAGTGAAATTGAAACAAAATAAATAATTCAAAAAATTGGTAAAACAAAAATCTGGTTCTTTGAAAAAAAATAAATAAAATTGACAAACACTTAGCCACCCTAACAAAAAGGAGAGACAAAACTCAAATTAATAAAATTCATGATTAAAAAGGAAATATCACAACAGACACTAATAAAATACAGAAGACAATTAGAAACTATTTAAAAAATTTAAATGCCAGTAAAATAGAAAACCTTGAAGACACTGACAAATTTCTAGAGGCATATGATCAACCCAAACTGAGACAAAAGGTCATACACAATTTAAACAGATCAATCTCAAGCAAGGAAATAGAAGATGCCATTAAAAGTCTACCAAACAAGAAAAGCCTGGGATCAGATGGACTCAGAGCTGAGTTCTATAGGACCTACAAAGAAGAAAGTAATACTCCTCAAATTATTCTATGAAATAGAAAAGGAAGGAACCCTTCCAAACTCATTCTCCAAAGCTAATATCATCCTGATACCTAGGCAGAGACTCATCAAGGAAAAAAAAATTAGACCAACATTCCTGATGAACATTGATGCAAAAATTCTCAATAAATTCTGGCAAATCGCATACAAAAAATATAGTGCACCATGATCAAGTAGGGTTCATTCCAGAGATTCAAGTTTGGTTCAACATAGGAAATCAATAGATATAATTCATCACATCAATAGACTTTAAGATAAGAATTATATGATTATATCAATTGATGCAGAGGAAGCATTTGACAAAATACAACACTCTTTCATGTTCAAAACACAAGAAAAACTAGGGATAGTAGAAACATACCTCAACATTGTAAAATCTATCTATGCTAAAGCAAAGGCCAGCATCATTGTAAATGGATAAAAATTGGAAGCAATCCCTCTAAAAACTGAAAGAAGACAGCGATGCCCTCTTTCACCATTTTTATTCAACATAGTACTTGAAACTCTAGCTAGAGCAATTAAACAGATGAAAGAAATTAAATGGATACAAATAAGAAAATAAAGACCCAAACTATGATTATTTCCTGACAACATGATTTTATACTTAGAGGACCTGAAAACTTCACTGGAAAACTTCTAGAATTAATAAATGAATTCAGCAAAGTAGCAGGATACAAAATTAATACCCAAAAATCAAATGCATTTCTATACATCAGTGATGAATCCTCTGAAAGAGAAATTAGGAAAGCTACCACATTCACAATAGCCTCAAAATAAATAAATAAATAGGTAGGTAGGTAGGTAGATAGGTGCTTCAAAATCAACCTAACAAAAGAGGTGAAAGACCTTTACAATGAGAACTACAGAACACTAAAGAAAGAAATTGAAGAAGAACTTAGAAGATAAAAAGATCTCCCATACTCTTGGCTAGGGAAAATTAATATAATCAAAATAGCCATATTACCCAAAGTGCTATCCATATTCAATGAAATTCCAATTTAAATCCCAGTGAATTCCTTATAGAAATAGAAAAAGCAATTATGAAATTCATTTGGAAAAAAACAAAAGTGACCCAAAAGATCCAAAGCAATCCGTAGCAAGAAGAGTGAAGCAGAAGGCATCACAATACCAGATTTTAATCTATACTATAAAGCTATAGTAACAAAAAGGCATGGTATTTGCACCAAAATAGACATGTTGACCAATAGTACAGAATAGATAACACAGACACAAACCCACATAAATACAGTTGATCACATACTAGACAAAATATACACTGGAGAAAACGTACACTGGAGAATAGATAGTCTCTTCAACAAATGGTGCTGGGAAAACTGGAAATCCATATGCAACAAAATGAAATTAAACCTGTAACTCTCACCATGCACAAAACTCAAAGTGGAATCGAGGAATTACACCAGAGACTCTGTATCTAATAGAGGAAAAAGTAGGTCCAAATCTTCATCATATCAGATTAGGCCCCACTTCCTTAAAAGACTCCTAAAGCACAAGAAGCAAAAATCAAGAATTAATAAATGGGATGGATTCAAACTGAAAAGCTTCTTCTCAGCAAAAGAAAGAATCAATGAGTTGAAGAGAGAGCCTACATATTGGGAGCAAATTTTTGCCACATGCACCTCAGATAGAGCACTAATCTCTAGGATATATAAAGAACTCAAAAAACTTAACACTAAAAAACAAACAACCCAATCAATAAATGGGCTAAGGAGGTGAACAGACGCTACTCAGAAGATATACATATCAATCACCAATTATATGAAAATATGTTCAACATCTCTAGCAATTAGATGATTTAATCTCATACCAATCAGAATGACAGTTATCAAGAATACAAACAACAATAAGTCTTGGCGAGGATGTGGGGGAAAAGCACACTTATGCATTGCTGGGACTGCAAATTGGTGCAACCAATATGGAAAACACTATGGAGAATCCTTAGAAGTTTTGGAATGGAATCACCATTTGACCCAGCTATTTCACTCCTTGGTCTAAACCCAAAGAACTTAAAATCAGCATACTATAGTAATGCAGCCACATCAATATTTATAGCAGCACAATTCACAATAGCTAAATTGTGGAAGTAACCTAAATGCCCTTTAATAGATGAATGGATAAAGAAACTGTGGTATATATACACAATGGAATATTACTCAGCATTAAAAGGGAATAAAATTATGACATTTGCAGGTAAATGGATGGAGTTGGAGAATATCATGCCAAGAAAAATAAGGCAATCCCAAACAACCAAAGGCTGAATGTTCTCTCTGATAAGTGGATGCTGACTCTTAATGGGAGAGGGCATGGGAAAAATGGAGGAACTTTGGGCAAAGGGGAGGTAGAATATGGGAGGATGTTTGGGGGCAGGAAAGATGGTGGAATGCTATGGACATTATTACCCTAGGTACATGTATACTGCACATATGGTGTAACATTACATCATGTATAGTCAGAGAAATGAAAAGTTGTGTTGCAATTGTGTACAATGAATCAAAATGCATTCTGCTCTCATATTTACCTAATTAAACTAAATAAATATTTTTTTAAATTTTAAAAATATTTCTTTTTAAAAGGGAATAAAACAAATAAAGAATTATATTCTTATCTTTAAAAAAAATACTTATTGGGAGATTATTTTGGTGGATAAAATACCAGATAGACTTTTAAGGTTTTTAACCTAGTGATAAAATTTAACCCTTATAGTATTACCATGAAGATCAAATGAGCAAGGGAACAAATATTTTGGCAAAAAATTCTACAAATGTGAGCAATAGACAGGATTATAATGGACATACACTTTATGCCTGATACATATTGCTGATTTATTTAAATCTCTAATAGTACCTTCCTTCAAGCACACTAGGAACTGAGGTAAGCAGACAGAACCCAGTGGGCAATGTTAAAGGAATTTACAGGCTGTGTTAGAAATAGAGGATATATCATCAGTTCTCAGGAGTAAGATCTCAAGAGGAAGATCTGAAATGCATTTAAATGATAGGCCTTTTACAAAAAGCCTGCCATTGTGCACAGTTTCTTGAGTCTCCTAAGCAAAATGATGCAGATTTGCCATGTATCCCAAGGCATCTTGTTATCTCTAGATGTGTTTGTGTGCAAGGTTTATTGCTCTGTTACCTAAGTGCATAGACAAACACCATTTTTAGCTCCAGGCAAGAGTTCCATTTTTTATAGACTTGGGAATATCCAATTGTGTGAGCCCTGAAATGTTAAATTGAAACCATACTCCTCTGAATAATAAGTTATATGATGAGAACCTTTCATAATATAAAGATTCTCATTAACCACTCAGGCTGCTTTGAAACCTTAATAATCACAAAATAAACAACAACAAAATCCTACAATCTACAGTGAACCTTATCATAAGGAAAGATTTTCTTTATTCTTATTTCCATATTTATGTCTTGTAGGAATAGGAGTCCACTGTTCATTTTATTACATGAATGTCCAAACTCTTATCAGAAAACTTGAGTCTTATGTCAAGAGATGGTTATTTTTCTCATTTAGTAAAGGATATTTAAAATTTATTTAAGGTCAGATAATATTTTTTTCAGTGTGATGTAAAAACAGATTTAGAAATGTTCCATCTTGATTTTTAGATGAAAAAAAATCTAAGTATAAAATACAAATCAATAAAAATATTCCTTGAGGTCCCAATGATAAATATTGGATTAATCCCAACAAACTCATACATGCATGGAAATCAATTTCAGTTTATGATCCCCTCTTTCTCTCCCACCCCTTTCCCCTCTTCTTCCCCTACTCAACTTCCTTTCACTCATCTATTAATGTATGTTTTATTGGTTCTTTATAGGATTGGCTTTTTACTCACAGAGGTGACCAGGCAGACATGTTTGTACCTCATGATGTAGCACCACTATAAATGATTCATCCAAGGGCAACCTAATATAATCTTAATCACTCTTTCTTTCACCAATATTTGGAATTGGGAATAAAGGATATCATTTTTAGTTTCTGGGTCAAATGGTAGACTGAGCAGATGCAAGAACTTTATATTCTCACTTCTAAAACATAGAAATTATGAAGAAAAATTTTAAAATATTAATAAAACTATGCTTAAAGAGATATATGTAAAATCTTCAAATGCTGAAAGAGGAGAGAACCCCAAGTATGAGCAGAAGTTGGTTTAGCGAATTGCCTTCAGGGATACATATCTGATATCTACCTTATGTTATAGTTTGGATATGAGGTGTCCCCCATATCATCTTATGTGTGAGAAAATGCAGGAATATTCAGAGGTGAAAACATTAGATTATGCAGCTATAACTTAATCAGTGGGATTAATCCACTTGAATGGATTAACTGGGTGGTAACTGTGGGTAAGTAGGGCATGACTGGAGGAAGTAGGTCTCTGGGACATGCCTTTGGGATTTATATTTTGTGTGGCACTAGTGGGCTCTACCTCTCCCTCCCCCTCCCCCTCCCCCTTCCTTTTCCTCTCCCTCTCCCCCTTGGCTGTCATTTTTGAGCTGCTTTTTTTCCTACCATGCTCGTTCACCGTGCTGTCTTGCTTCACTTTGAACCCAGAACTTTGGAGGTGACCAACCATGAACAGAAACTCTGACACTGTGAACCAAAATAAATGTCTCCTCTAAATATTTCTTGTCAGGTCTTTTAGTCATAATAATGTTAAGATGACTAAGAAACCTTAAGTGTTGGGACTTAAGACATCTCATCCATTGTCTCATGGAGATGATTCTTCAGGCTCAAAGTCTCATAAATGGTGAATAGGCAGAATTGGGGTCTCTGCATAAAGCATAGAATATTTCCTTAATATGCAGGAATGTAACATGAAAATAGGCTGCAATTTCATGTCTTGAATGGTATAAAGGACATACCTTATGTTCTCGCAGATTCTCTTCAAATTCTGTCCCTTTAGACCCGTAACAATGAGGATTCTACCATTTAAGAATGCAGAATCCTGGAACATATTTTTAAATAAAAATTCAGAGGCAAATGTATCATACACATGTCAGTCTTAAATGGAAGTTATAAATAATCAGTAAGCAGGAAGAGATCATATGAGAGGAAATGGAAATAATAAAATGTTTTGAAAGCAATTTTAAAATAAATGTCATAAAATTTTTAAAAGCTTGTTTGCATTCTTAACCCACAGCTGCCCCTTCTAAGCTCATGATTGGCATAGCAGCATCTAGACTGGCATTTCTGCCTAACAATTTTCTGGTAAGTTTAATGTGCATTTTAGAACATTCCTGCCACATAGGCCATGTCTCATAGCACTGTAAATTGTGGCTTCCATCTGAAAGCTGGTGATCATTGAGATGGAGGTTGTGTTAAGACCTGCTCAATTAAAGTCTTCACAGAAAAAAGCACCAGAGAACCCTATGGCTGACACTGAAGTGAATGGAAAGTCAACTGGGAGAGGCATAAGACAGCTGGTAGAAATTGAAGACCACCTGAGACTCCTTTCCTCCCCAGACATGAATGTGATTAGTATGTTTCTTCCTCAATACCCTTGGTAAATTAAAAAGCCTTCCAGAAAAAAGGGACCCTAGAGGTCAACCATTTCTGTTTCAATGTGTTCACCATTCTGGTTGGAAACAAGGAGTGTCTTCTAAAGAAGAAGTGCATGGAGCAAAAGCTCACTATGATAAAGTGTTTTAGTCAGTTTGGGTTTTTAATTTAAGTTTTTGTTACTGTGTACAAAATACCTGACAAGAACAGTTTTAGAGGAGGAAAAGCTTATTTGGGACTCACAATTTCAGAGATCTTTTCCATAGAGGGCCAGCTTCATTCTCTGGGCCCAAGGACATCATGGCAGAAGGGTGTGGTAGAGGAAAGCCACCAAGAAGCAGAGAGAGATTTCTCCTCTCACCAAGGACAAAATATATACCCCAAATGCATGTGCCAATGACCTCCCTCCTCCATCCATACCCTAACTGCTGATAGTTTCCACCCAATTAATATCTATAGGGGATTAATATACTGATTAGGTTAAGACTCTCAAAACCCCATTATTTCACCTCTAAATTTTCTTGCATTGCCTCACACATGAGCTTTTGGGGGTCAACTCAGATCTAAGCCAAAACATAAGCAAGAACTTATAAACATCATGGGCTCCTAGATATATGACAAAACAGATTGGTACTCTGCATGCATAAAATGTTTAGCAAAACTAAAGTCAGAAAGTTCTCAAAAATCTGAGTACATTTTCTAGTGAAACTTCACTGGAAATAGACCCTTATAATTTATTTTTATTTTTAATTTTTTTTTTTGGTACAAGGGATTGAAATCAGGGTCACTTGACTAATGGGCCACATCCCCAGCCCTTTTTTGTATTTTATTTAGAGACAGGGTCTCCTGAGTTGCTTAGTCCCTCTCCATTGCTGAGGCTGGCTTTGAACTTGCGATCCTCCTGCCTCAGCCTCCTGAGTCCCTGGGATTAAAGGCATATGCCACCTCACTGGGCCCTAATATATTTTTGATGTACTGTTTATCAATCTTGGTCTTTTTCATGAATCTATAAATTATCTAAGATTACAAGTCAGAGTTCATCTTGCAAAAGTAAACCATGAGAATTAGCAACATCTACATCCAACTCTTCTGCCCCATCAGTGTTCCTATACCACCATTCTCAGGACCCCACTTCACCAGGTACCAATTTAAGGAAGTTTTTCTGCTCTTTATAAAGATTAAAGGCTGATAATCTTTGTAAGTTAGGCTGCAACTGCTTTATAAACAACATGTCCTAACTCTCAACTGCAAGCCACTCTGGTGAATTATCACTCTGGAGCTTTCCTCCTCATTAGAGTTCATCTAATTTTTTGAAACTGTAACTTGCCTAAAAAGTCCAACAAGTCCACGTCACTCTTGCAAAGACAGCAATATGGTTTCATTTTAGTAAAATTATATTTACTGTGTAATTAGAGCCCCTATAGTACATACCAATTAGATTTAGCATTTTTCCGTAGTCGGATTTAATGCTGATGCTTGTCAACTCTGTAGGATATTATAAAAACATGAGTAGGCCAACTTTGGCTAGCAATTAAAAAAAATCAAGTATTTGCAACAAAGAATGAAGGAAGGAGAGAAGGAAGAAAAATAGGAACATATCCTCTACAAATTAAATAGGAAATTGAAAGATATATGTGAGTCACTCAGAACATAGTACAAGAGATGAAGACAGAAAATGTGAGCTGGGAGTGCTCAGTGCTCCAGAGGCTGATGCAGGAGGAATGTAAGTTCAAAGCCAGCCTCTGCAACTTAGTGAGGCCCTAAGCGACTTAGTGAGACCCTATCTGAAAATAAAATATAAAAAAGGATGGGGATGTGACTCAGTGGTTAAGTACTCCTGATTCAATCCCTGATACCAAAAAAAAAAAAAAAAAAAAAGAAAAAGAAAGAAAAGAAAGAAAATGGGAAGGTGAAGTTGAAGTCACAAAGCCTGGAAGATAGAAAGAGAAACAATTACATGAATACAAATAGAGAAAAGAGGAGAGAATAGACATAAAACAGGAAAGCAATGACGACAATTTTGGAGAAGATGTTAAGAATTTCCCAGAAGAAAAATAGGATTTAATCTGTAGAATAAAAAGTATATCAAGTCCTAAACAAAGAATAATAATTTTTTTAAAAAACCCTCAAAATCAGGTACATATAATCAAACTACAAAACATATGGAATAAAAATCTTAAAAGCAAAGAGAAAAAAATTTCCCACACAGCAATAGCAAGCAGGCTTCTTGACAGGAACAGGAGATTCCAAGAGATGACTAGTCAGGGTGAACTGGTCCACAGTAGGGAGATTACACTTTAGATAGATAGAAAATAAACTTATTTCCTTCTTATCATGTGCACTGAGAAAAAAAACGCAAGCCACTTAGTAGAGGGGAAAAAAAAAAAAAGAAACAATCATCTCTGTGAAAAAGTAGAGACAGTTGGGGAGAGAGAAGAGTCTCTATAGATAATGATGTCCCAGGACTAAAGTCTAATCCCTTGAAAGACTTCCCTGTCCTTGACTTCCATAAATAATCTATTAGCTTCCAATAAAATCCAATTTAAAATTGCTTAAATTACTTTAAGTAGGGTTCTGTTACTTCTGTCCAAAATGTTAAGATATTCCTTCAAAGTTTCCAAGGATTAAAACCAAAATTTCAAATTCATTTAGTATTAATTGAATACATCTTTGTATGTGACTCTGTGCATTTTAAGGTGTTGCTGGTCATGACAGCAATGGAGTTGAAATGGCAACAAGAAGATATGTGAGGTCATGTGCATGCATTTAAGTGGTCTACCATCCAGTGCAAAGAGACAAATATGTAGACAACTGACTTTAATTCTTTACAAGATTGTAAGCGCTATGCTGAATACTGTTAATTGATTTACCAATCCTCTAAGCAACACCTGAGGGCTAGAAAGCTTGGAAACTTTTTCAGTGTCACACAATATAGTAAGTGGTGGAACTGGGATTCTAATACAAGTTTGTTTGCTGACAAAGTTCACAGATTTAGCTTCCATAATACCAATAATTGTACCTACCAATTATGTGCCAGGGACAAAATAGATTTAGAGATAAATATCTCTTTAACCTTTGCCTCAACATACAGGCATTACAAAATCTATTAATAGAAGAAAATGAAGTTAGTTATCCTTAAAGCGCCATACTATCAGCAAATGATGAGCTGTAGTAATTCAAATTGGATTAAAGTTACAATTGTATTCATTCACTTCTCACACACATCCCACAGGTCTTTCAGTACTTACTAGCATGGGTTTCCTAGAAGACATCTTGTATTTAGAAATGTCAAAATGAGAAGAATTTATCTCTATGTACTTAGACATACCTTAAGAATTCTCATTACATGTTTTAATAATTTTCTCTTTAATATCTCTCCAATGAGAGATATAGAGGTGCTAGGTTTTGAAGCTCAGCAAGCTTATAGCTAGGGAACACAAGGCTTGTTTTTTTCTCTATGAATTCCTAATATTTACAAATGATTCTATGGTAGTCATTTTTTCTCCGTGATAATTTCATCCCATATTCTCCATGCACTTCTCTTTCTTCTTCTTCTTCTTTTTTTTTTTTAAATTGACACGTGGTGGGGAAGTCATACAACAGGATGTTTTAATTTAACTGGGAGGATGAGAGTGGTGATGCTAAATAGCATCTCTAAGCCATCTCAGGAGATAATTATTTTCCTTAACTACAGATGGATTGTTGGCTTCTTTCTAAATTTTAGATGTAACGTATTTAGATGTGGTATATTTATCACCATTTTTCCTTACCTTAAGAAGTGATCTAAAGTTCTGGAACCACAGGAAAAATCTACTCAATGAGGAAATGCCATACAGATTGTTTTATAAAAACCAAAATGAATGGTTGTGAGTAAACAAAAGAAATAAGCAGGGCAGGAGACAGAGAGTCTAAAGTTCAGGCTAAGAGAAAATAACTCTGGTCCAAATTCATCCCAAATTTTTACAAAAAAAGCCATTTTTTTCATTATATTTTACCACAGTAATCCCATTTTAGGACTCCAAAGTGTCAGTTTACAAAATGTATTTCCATGGAGTTCTATGGCTTAATAAGATACCTCAGGAGATGCGAAGGAGAGAGAAGAAAGGAACCTCAATGTTTATTTTAAGAATACCTTTTTTAAAGTAGTTTTGATATGCATTTCTCTAATTGCTAGAGATGTTGAGCATTTTTTCATATATTTGTTGATTGATTGTATATCATCTTCTGAGAAGTGTCTGTTCAGTTCCTTAGCCCATTTATTAATTGGGTTACATGGGGTTTTTTTTTGGTGTTAAGATTTTCAAGTTCTTTATATATCCTAGAAATTTGTGCTCTATCTGAGTTGTGTGTGGTAAAAATTTGCTTCCATTCCGTAGGTTGTTTCTTTACCTCATTGATTGTTTCTTTTGCTGAGAAGAAGAATTTTAGTTTGAATCCATCCCATTTATTGATTCTTGATTTTATTTCTTTCACTTTAGGAGTCTTGTTAAGGAAACTGGGGCCTAATCCAACATAATGAAGATTTGGGCCTACTTTTTGTTCTATTAGGCGCAGGGTCTCTGGTTTAATTCCTAGGTCCTTGATCCACTTTGAGTTGAGTTTTGTGCATGGTGAGAGAGAGGGGGCATCTCACTCCAGTCAGAATGGCAGCTATTAAGAATATAAACAACAATAAGTGTTGGCAAGGATGTGGGGCATGTTCTTACATTGCCAGTGGGATTGTGAATTGGTGCAACCAATCTGGAAAGCAGTATGGAGATTCCTTGGAAAACTTAGAATGCCACCACCAATTGACCCAGCTGTCCCACTCCTCAGTCTATAGCCAAAGGACTTTAAAAAAAAAAGCATGCTACATTATAGCAACTCAATTCACAATTCTAAATTGTGGAAGCAACCTAGATGCCCTTCAATAGATGAATGAATAAAGAAACTGTGGTATATATGCACAATAGAATATTACTCAGCAGTACAAGAGAATAATATCATGGCATTTGCAGGTAAAAGGATGGAGTTGGAGAATATCATGCCAATAAAAATAAGCCAATCCAAAAAAAACAAAGGCCAAATATTTTCTCTGATATGTGGATGCTGATTCATAATGGGGGTGGGAGGGAGCATGGGAAGAATGGAGGAACTTTGGATAGGGCAAAGGGGATGGAAGGGAAGGAAAGGGATATGAGGGTAGGAAAGACGGTAGATGAGATGGACATCATTACCCAAAGTACATGTTTGAAGACACGAATTGTGTGACTCTACTTTTCGTACAACCAGAGACATGAAAAATTGTACTCATATATGAATTGAAATGCATCCTGCTATCATGTGTAAAAAACTAGAATAAATAAAAATACATTTTTTAAAAGAATACCTTTTTATTTTACTAATATATTAAATAGCTACTGGATATGAATTTAGGATCAGGAAACGTGTGGATAAGAGTTGGCTTATGGAATATATATTCTAATGGAGTAGACCAATTCCAATCAATATCAGAAGCCAATACTTTTTCTTCACTTAGACCCTCTGAAGGAAGCATACAAGTCTTTAAAAGAATGTTGATAGACTTAACTAGACCTGAGGATTAGAGAAGTCTTCCTCAATAAAGGGACATAGGAGTAGCTTCAGAAAATATGGTAAATTAAATTTATGAGGTGATGGAGAGCTGGGAGGGTAAAAACATTCCAGATCGAGGAATAAGTCCGCACTGGATGGAGAATGGGTTCAAAACTTAGCTGCTTACATGGTGGCAATACAAAGAATAAGTTAAATAAAAGTAGGAGATAAAACTAGAGAAATGAGTCCAAACCAAAAAGAGCTTGCAGTCAAGTTAGTTAATTTTAAGAATAATTTTAAGCTACTGAAGACTTTCAAACATAAAAATATACTGCATCATAACATGTTATGAATAATTGTAGATTCATATGCAATGTAAAGAAATAATATAGAGAAATCCCATCTACACTTCACACAGTTTTTCCCAGTGTATTAATTTATAAAACCATAGTACAGTATTTCCTATAGAATACTAACACTGATAGTCAAGATACAGAACATTGGCATCACCAAATGGATTCCTCAGGTTGTCTTTTAAAAACCCTCCCCATTTTATTTTTGTCCCTACCCTATACTTAATATCTGGCAACCACTAATCTTATCTCCCTTTCTTTAATTTTATCAAGATTGCTATATCAATGGAATCATATATGTATAGACTTTAGGGAATTTTTTTTGTTCAACATAATTATCTAAGGATTTACACAGGGCATTTCACTGATCACTATTTAATTCCTTTTCACTGCTATATAGTGTTCCATGGCATGGATACTGCAGTTTGTTTAACCATCCACCTATTGAAGGTCATCTAAATTATTTCCAGTTCTGACTATTATAATTAAGAGCTGCTAAAATATTCACGTATATGTTTCTTCATGAATATAAGCTTTCTTTTCTCTAGGATAAATGCCTAGGAGTAAAACTGCTGTGTTGTGTGGTAGTTTCATGTTTAGTTTTCAATGAAAATGCTGAAAAACTAAAACTTTAGCTTTTTATGAAAATTTCCAGTTTTGACTTTAGAGTCTCACCAGCAATGTCAAGTGACATAATTTCTTTGCATCCTTGCCAGCATTGTGCTGTTACTACATCTTATCCTATCCATTTTAATAGGTATGTAGTAGTCTCATCAGGCTTTTAATTCACATTTTTCTTAATGGGAATGTCTTGGTCTATTACTCTTGCTAAAATACCTTAGAATAGGAAATTTATAAGTAATGAAAATGTATTTCTTACAATTCTGGAGGCTGGGAAGATCAAGGTGTTAACAGATTTGGGGAAATAAAAGCATTAGGATATCATGCAAATCTTTAATCTGTCTGTGGTTAATTTTTATATATGGTGTGAGATTTGGGTTGAGATTTATTTATTTAAGTATTTGGTTATGGATGTCTAACTTTTCCGGCACAATTTATTGACAAGTCTCTTTTCTCCTTGAATTCCTTCCTTCATTTGATCATTTTACATCTTTTAAAAAAAATCAACTGGATATACTTGTGTGGGTCTATTTCTGGGTTTTCTATTGTGTTCTGTTGAGCTATGCAACTATCCCTTCACCAATGTCACACAGTCTTGATTACTGTAGTTGTCTATTAAGTTTTGAAACCAGGTAGATTGAGCCTTCCTTATTTATTCTACTTTTCCAAATTGTTTCAGCTACTCTATTTCCTAGACTTTTCCATATAATTTTTAATATAATTTTTCCTATCCTACAAATCCAAAAATTCTTGCTGTAATTTTGGTACTAATTGCATTAAGTCTGTACATCAATTTGGACAGATTGCTATGTTGAGTTTTCTAGTCCGTGAGATGGTTGCTTTTCCATTTGGTTAATAGCTCTTTTGTTTCATCAGTATTGTGTAGTTTTTAGCATATACATCCTCTACATATTTTGTTAGACTTGTACTTAGTATTTCATTTTTTAAGCAACTATAAACGGAGTTGTATTTTTTATTTTGCTGTCCACATCTTCATTGGTAACATATAAGATGAAATGAATTTCTTTTCTTTTTTGGTATTGAAGATGGAATTCGGGAGTACTTTACCATTGAGCCAAATCCTCAGCCCTTTTTATTTTTTATTTTGCTGAATTTTATTGAGAATGTTTTGCTAATTTTTTTCTGCAAGCATAGGATCCAATTAGACTACTGGGTAGTTCACATAAGAAATAATGATAGCTTGGACTAAATGATAACTGGGACATTCAAAAAGTAGATGAAGTAAGGTGAGGAACTTGAGATATTATAAGACAATATGTAGAATGGGATATAAAGGTTGAGGGAGGAGAACTCTAAAGGTAACTCCTAAACTTTTTGTTTATATACTGAACAGATAGAGGTATCATTTACAGCATTAGTGAATATTAGAGGGATGTCAGGTTCTGGTGGGAAGGAGGGAGTCATTTGAGGTAGTAATTGAAGCTATATAGTTTTGTAAAATCCCCTGGTGAGAAAATACAGAGTGAAAATGATTGAGGTCAACACCTAATGGGTGGATAGAAGTGTAAAAGCCTACAAGGTAGACAGACTTTAGTGGCAAGATAAATAGGATTAAAACAAGACAGAATGACATTGCAGAAAGTAAAGTGTAGAAATGTGGAAAGTGTTAAAAAAAAAGAAAAGGAGTTGTCAAAAATATAAAGTGATACTTAGACGAGAGGTAAAATGAGGTCTAAACCATCCATTGGATTTGGTGACAGGAAAGCCACTGGTGAATTTAATGAGAGCTCTTTGAGTGGAGTGAGGGGGTGGAAGCCTGAGCAGAGTGAAAGATGAGTGGGAGGTGAGGAAATGAAAACAATGAATATTGACAACCATTTCAAAGTTTGGGTTGTGAAAGGAAAGAGAGGCACAGGGCAGTAACTGAGTGAGGATGTGGGAGTCAAGGGAGCTTCTTTTATTTTTAAGGTAGAAAGACTTATACGTGTTTAAATGTTGCTATATTCAGCTTTTTTTATAAGTTTTCATTTTTAGAAGCATTACAGGACTTTAAAAAATATTATATACTGTTTTACAGGCAAAACAGAAAATATGAGTCATTCCACAGAACTTGGGACATTGGAGTCTATAGAACTCATACCAGAGCTCAAAACATATAAATGGGTTCTTGGAGCTGGATGTACAGCAGGTCTATACCCACACAGTTACCGAACCAGATGTGCTTCGGGTTACTCAAAAGTGCTTCCTGGGGCTCCTCGGTGGGTTTCATGAACTGCCATGACCTTCCCTCACAGCTCTCAACTCCAAGGGGATGAGTTTTTAGTCTTTTATAAGTTTTCTAAGTTATGCCACATAAACTCTTGTTATTTTCCCGCAGAGACAATTAATTCAACTAAAAACATGAGTTTTCTCATTTTATACAAATATAGAGAAAAGTGATAACACTTTTAAAGTTCTTAGCTCAGTTCTTTCTCACAATAATTCAACAGAGAATATGGGGCCCAAGATTAAGTAGTTCAACCATTATATTTTGTACGCACACACACATACACACACACACACACACACACACACACACACATATACAGGGAGTATATCAGATGCTGGTAACATAGGTGCATTAGACAGAGGCTGTGCTCTGCAAAACCTCATATTCCAGAAGGGGAGACCCTGACAAAACTATGTGGTAACAGCTGGGACAAACCAAGACCAGAGGGAGCACAAAGGAAGGACATAAGTTCCAACCCAACTGGGTCTGGCAAAGTTCAACAGGCAAAACCAAGAGAGTAGGAGAGGGCCAACTAACAAAGTAAGGACCACACCAAGTGGCATGGAAATGTCAAGGTATTAGAGGTAAATAAAATAACTAGAGCAAAAATTAGTACACATGGAATCAGAGCAAACATGACTAGATAGGTTAACAAGGGTCAATCTGTAGAGAACCTTGGATGCTTTTTCCCAGAAACAGGGGTTTTACTGCTGCATATAGTGGGTGAAGAAAGGTTGATGGTTGTGGACGGAAGCCAGTAACCTCAGGTGTTCTAAATGTTGCCTAAATTGTTGTGGTGTAAGAATAAGAGTCCTATTTGGGGTTCATCATTGGCTTCTGGGCATACTTGTGGGTTAGGGTTTCAGGAAGACATGGACTATCTTAAATAGTATTAAAGGCTTTCATATTAGCTAAGGGAATGGTGGCAAGAATCCCATTGGTAATAGGCCTTCATGTGGAGAGGAATCTCCCAGTGTTCCAAGTTTCAGAATCACCCTCACAAACCTAAGAGTTATCAAAAGTTTTACATATAGAAGATGGGTGTTACTCTTAGTTACGGCCATTAAGTCCTGGGAAGGCTTTAGAGACTAATTATTGCATGCTTTAGACTACATGTTATATTAATTCTCTATGTGAGAAGAATTTTTCACTAAATGTTATTTAGAAATAATTCCAATAAATGTAATTTTTAGAAATAAATTATTCATTTTAGCCTTGAGAATTTCAGTTGATTACTTGATATAATGGTATGATTTGTAGCCAGTTAAATATTTAGAATTTTTAAGCTTGCAGGTTCCTTTTTGCATTTTAAAGCCAAAACAAGGTTTATACAATTTTTCTAGACCCTTGGAAACCTTATAAGTTTTTAACACTAAGCCTGTATTCCTAAAGAATGTAAAAGGTTAGTGTGCCAAGAGTCATTGCTAGTTAGGGAAACTAAGGCAGATATTTGAGGTGAAGCTCTTTCAAGATTTCACAAGTATATATAAACTTGTGTGCATACCCAGGACAAAGACTGGTTTTCAAACTTCTTGTTCAGTGTTTCTTTAACAAGAAGGTCATGTATTTATAAAGAGACCCTCTAGAAAGTAGGTAATTTGAAGTGCATTTTTAGTGTTCCTTAACAAATAAGAGCAATATTTTTCTTTTCCATGTGCACCCTAGTACATTGAGATTTTAAAGTCCAAGAAGGGGAGCATACTGATAAACCCCTTCTTCTCCCCATAGGCCAGACTCAAGATTTAGATTAGTTATGACAGTTGCTGCATAATTCTTCAGTCCCTACGTAAGAGTATTTAAATGGGCCCTAGCCTTCAGACATTGACATTTAAAAAGAGATTAAACCCTTAACAGATCCTTGACAGAGTAAATGATAGAGATCCCCCACCATGAAACTCTCTCTACTTAAACAGAATTTATCAGGAATTTCCTGAGTAATGTATGGATTAAGGCATGGCCTTTTAAAACCATTATTAATAGACAAATACATGATATTAAGAAGAGTGAATCACTGATTATGATCTGTCAAGACCCAAGGACCAAAGTGATGTTATCTTACAGATTCCTTTTATCCATGTGTACGAGAAAAACATGTAGCATTTAGCTTTCTTATTTATTTTAGTTTTTCACCATTTAAAGAAGAATGGAGGGTCTGGAAACTAACATGAATTGAGGAAAATCAGGATTTCCAAGGGTCAGGGCAGGGCATACATGTATCAGTTGGCATGCTTTTTACAAAGGAAAACAATTTAAACTGGCTTAAAAAAACTTTCTCATACACAACAAGGGGTCTAGAGATAGGAGTTAGTTAAGTCGAAAGCTCAGAAGAGTCATTAAAGATGACTTACCACCTCTTTTTTCTGTCTTCTTGTGCAGAAAGCTATGGCCTCAGGCTGGCTTCCCTTATGGTCTCAAGAGGGCTACCTGTAGCAATTCAGGCAAAATGTTGCCCTGTCCATATCCAGTGAAAGAGAGAAAGATTTTCTGTCCTTTTCCAGATCAGCCTCTGTTACTAAGGGATCAGTTGACCTCAGTTAATCAGCATACATTCCTTAGAGTGAGTGGGGCCAGCTTCTCCTGAGTTAAATTTCAGGACCAATGCATATTTGAACAAAAATTAGAGTACTATTGGAAAGGAGGAAAAGGGCACAGGTGTGGATAAGCTGCCAACCCAGTATACTACATAGGTAACTTTTTATTAGGTTGGGAAGGAATTGGGTAGTTTCACAACTTAGAACTCATAGATTCAATTGGAAAATTAAATGCAGAGAAATGAATATAAAGTGTAAAATAGATGCTTGAAAAGAAGAATATAATTCTTCGTTCACTACATAGGTTCATACTTTAGCATTGATTAAAATATACAAGATTTGTAAGTGTTGCTATTAGTGGTAAAAATTAATAATGTACTTGTGTCTCAAGTCCTCTGAGTGCCTGTCTAAAAATGAGTAAATCATAACTTAAAAGGTCAAGAGTAACTCAATAAATTTGTTAGCTGGCAATATACCAGAATTTTTCCTTTAGCAAATTTATATTGTAAAAGAAGCAATTGCATAAAACAATTTTATAACAATAAACAGAAGACTACAAACCCTTGACTTTGGAAGAAAGTCACTAGCCTACTCTTGTACTTGACAGAAAGAAGATGAGTTTCCTTTAAATGATAGTAAATTTATTCTTTGCATCATTTCTCTCTCTCTCTCTCTCTCTCTCTCTCTCTCTCTCTCTCTATATATATATATATATATATATATATATATATATACACACACACACACACATACATATATACACACACAAATATACTATGAAAGATCATACATGAATCTATCCTCAGGGTCTTAATTGTTATGCAAGTACATAGATTCTGTGCCATGTGTGGCTATTCATCTATCCAGAGCTGATACACTCAGCCTGTGGTCACCTGTATTACATGCTCTCTGGCAGCTGTTTTAGCTAGTTTAATTAGTTAAATTGGTGTTAAATAATTTCACTGGCATCACTACATTCACCCCTCAATCAACTCACTTTTTTGAGAAAACATGTATCAATATCCCACTTTATACCTTGTAGGTTTTGGAGACACAAAGATGGAAAAAAAAATCCTCCCAGTCTTCAGCAAGTTTAAAGTGTAGTGAGAAGACATGCATATAAGTCAATGCTGTTAATTTGTGACAGTTATTACAACAGAGCCACATATAAGAAGTTAGGGGAGAAGAGAGGAAAACATAGCTGAGTCACTGAAAGCTTCAATGAAGACAGGATATTTGAGTTGAATTGAAGATTGAGAAAGAGTTTGCATAGTGCCAACAGTGAGCTATGAAAGGGATAAGCATGTCAAGCACTGGGAATGGAAATTATTAGTGATTTATTAGAGTTGAAGAATAAGGTAAAAGAATGGAAGTGCTGAAAATGTAGATAGGTAGAAAAATAGAATAGGATGGGAATCAGGCAGATGCAGATTCAAGCCATAAACAGAAGACAATTTGACTGTCCAAAATCCAGATCTTTTTGCATATTTTCCATAAATTATCCCCTCCTTTTAACAAGGAACATCAGTTAAGATTGTGTTTATGAGTAACAAAATATCCTGATTATATAGTGGATTAGATTTTTTTCTCACATAACAAGATGTCTGATATTGACAGATTAGGGAAGATGTGGCAACTCAAGAATGTCATTATAACTCATTCTTTTGAACATTTTTACTGCTCTAAGCTTATCATTGTTCTGTGTTCCTTATGATTATGATGCACCAAGCATTGTATTCCAGTCTATATTTAAAAAAAAAAAAGAGTAAATAGCAGAATGCACATGCCATTTAGGTTTTCCACTTCGGAGGAACTTTCAAAGAATGCTTAAACTATGAATGACTTCCATTTTCATCTCACTGCTGAGGACTTCAACATTACTACTCCTATATTGAAGGAAATCTTAGCCAGGCGCAGTGGCACACACCTGTAATCCCAGTAGATCAGGAGTCTGAGGCAGGAGATGGAGAGTTCAAAGCCAGCCTGAGCAAAAGCAAGGTGCCAAGCAACTTAGTGAGACCCTGTCTCTAAATAAAATACAAAATGGGGTTGGGAATGTGGCTCAGTGGTTGAGTACCCCTGAGTTCAATCCCCAGTACTCCCCCCTCCAAAATAAGGAAATCTTGAAAATGTCTGTTATTTTTTTGGCATATTGTTTCTCTGAACCAACATTATATTAGTAAAGAAGAAGGAGATACAGTCAGTGGACAAATAAGTAGTTTTCTGTACAGATATTGGGGGTAATATCCTTGTAACAGTAGTCTCCATTCCAGCACCACCTCTTTACTCATGACTGTTTTTATCATCAGGTAAAATTCTGGCTCACAGCCAGAATGTGGAACAACATGGTTATTTACTATGCCACCTGCACAAATCACTGACTATTATTGAGTCACAATTAACCTTATTTAAAATCTGGGTGTAATAACCTCTTGAAAACCTTCACAATAAGTTTGCTGTGAGAATAAAATTAAATCATATTATTTACCAAGAAGTGTGTATCCACTTATAACTTCAAGGATGTCCTTATTTAACCAGATTTTACCTAGATTGTCAGTTCTCAAACTCTAGAAGGCATTGCAGTTTCCTAGGGTTTTTAAAATACAGATTTGTGGATCCTAACTCCAGAGTTTCTGATTTACTAGATTTGGGGTGGGACCTGAGAATTTATATTTCTAACAAGTCCCCAGATGATGCTATTTATTCTACTGAGTAATTATACTTGAAGAACTAGACAAAAGGAGGTGGAGATGCAATAGGATTCTTGGAAGGAATAGCTAGCTGCTTTATAAATAAAGTCAAATGAACATATGTCTGCTCATGAAAAGTTTTTCTTGATCATTTGTTTCTTTCACAACGTTAACATTTATGAGAGCCTTACTATATGAACAGTAGTGTGCTCTAAATACCACGTTTTATTTAATCATATTGTACTTCCATTAGTAGGCTATCACATTGTGGCCATCTTACAGGTGACAACATTTAGAAAGTTAACTAAATAAATTACCTAAGATAACATTGACAGTAACAGGCTGAAGATTCCATTTCCAAATTCTTAACTACTAAATAATACTTCCATCTGCTAATGAGTTGGATGGCAAAGAAGAAATGTCATCTCTGGGAAAGACCAATGGCTGAAAATTAAGAGAACCTGTACAAGGATAACCTCTATGAATCCCTTTCAAAGAGATTTCCCATTTCCAATTGTCCTGTTGAAGGTCTAACTTGTATCAGTCTTCACTCTTTGCTTTTCCTCTCCTATTTCCTCCAATCTGTTCAAGAGAACAGTATTCCTTTCATTTCTTTAATGCAGATGAATATTGTTGGGCTAACTTCTTTCATCTTAAGAGAAGAGATAGGCAAATGATGACCATTGGGGTCAAATACAGCTTGCTATGCTTCTAGACAGCTGCAAGCTAAGAATGGCTGTTATATTTTGAAATGATTGAAAATAAACAAAAAACAGAATATTTCATGACACATGAAAATTATATAAAATCCAAATTTCAGTATCCGTAGATTGAGTTTTACGGGAACACAGTCATACTCATTCATTTACATATTGTCAGTGACTACTTTGTACTATAACAGAGCTGAGTATTTGCAATAGAAACCATATGGCCTGCAAAGCCTAAAATATTTGCTACCTCGACCTTTTTTAGAAAAGTGTGTCAAACCCTTATATTGATAACTCTGTTTTTATATGCTATGTTAGAAATGAAAAAAAAACTTATAATACATCATCCTCAAGAAACTCAATTTTTTATATTAACATGGACCTTATTGATTATGAAATTAATAATAATGGAACTTAATTTTATTAAGTTACCTTTTGCTGATCCTCCTTTTCTGCAAATCCTAACATCAGGAATTGAGAGAGAGTTTTTTTTTTTTTAAAGAGAGAGAGGTAGAGAGAGGTAGAGAGAGAATTTTAATATTTATTTTTTAGTTATCGGTGGGAACAACATCTTTGTTTGTATGTGGTGCTGAGAATCAAACCCGGGCCACATGCATGCCAGGCGAGCGCGTTACCGCTTGAGCCACATCCCCAGCCCCTGAGAGTGAGTTTGACAGACATGAGTGTATTCAGATAAGGAAGTATTTGCTAGTGAGGAATCTGTAAATTACATGTTACAAGGGATATGTGAAATTATTCATTGCATGCTTACTATGTATGGTATAGTCATTTCCTGCACAATCTGATTTCATTTTTCTAACAATGTTATGAAAAAGGTGTTTTTGTATCATCTCATTACAAATTAGAAAACTGAGTCTCAGCTTGCCTCAGGTCACACCTAGAACATAATGGCACTAAAAATTGAATCCAGGTAGTCTACCTGCAGAATCTATGGTCTAAGTTACTTGGTAGAGGAGAAGTTTAATAATGTCCAGGAGAGATAATGTTAAATATTAAGAGGAGATGTTATGAGGGAAAAGTGAGTGGATATAATTTGTACGAATCTGTAGGTAGGAAGTCAACTTTTAATTTAATATATGGAATAACAGTCAACAGAGCTGCCCATGTTGAGCACGAGGCTGTCTTCTGAGGCAGGAAGCATCTTTTGTTAGAATAGATGTTAGACTTCAGATATGCCTATTTTGAGTTGGGAGGTTGAGCCATTTAGCTTTAAAACCTTCTCTTTGGAGTTACCTAAGGAGTCCTTTTAGCTGTTTGATGAATTACTATAAATCACCACAAAGCAAAGGAAGATTCATCAAAGAAAACAGAAACAACTTGGACAATGTATTGGACAGGAATGGCTCACTTCAAAACTGACCTTAAAATGAATTGCTGTCTTATCTCAGTGGCTTTCTCTCTCTCTCTTCATTAGGGCATTTGGAAAAGTAGATTGAAAGACTCAGCTTTTAACTGTAAAGATTATCTATTTTACTGTGAAAAAATACAATAATTTCTCCAGAGCCTGCTATAAACACAAGCCAAGTGACTACAAGGCCTCAGAAATATTATAGATTTCAGTTAAGATCTTGTCTATTTATTTTGTAAGACAACATGTCAAGAAGTCTTTTAGGAAATGATTAGGGATGAGAAGACTTTAAAAACTGTGGGTGGGGTTGGGGAGAGGCACCTAAAGTTGTGTTTTATGGGTTCTATGAATCATAGGTGCCAGGGAACAGGTGCCCCTTCAAACATAGGTTTATTTTTAGTGTTTGAGCTACTACATACCAAGAAGCTAAGTGCCTTAGAAATATAAATTTTTCTTTCACTCTTTGGGGATTGAATTTTTTCTCTAGTAGACATTCCCTCCTACATTCTTCCTTTAGTGTCTCGCCTACATTTCTTCACAAAGCCAAAACTTTTCTGACTTCAGTAATTTATTCAATACAATAGAAAAAAAATGACAGTGGAAATTGTAATATAAAATATTGAGCTGCTTTTGAAGTTTTCTCTAGGTCATTTAACATATGACATAGGACTTTGGTTACTATCAAGCATTGTTATTTTCAACTAATTAAAACATTGAAAAAAGTTATTCAAGAATTACTCTAATTTTTCTTTCTATCTACAACTAAATCTATTTTTGATATTAGAAAATCTCAGCAGGTATCCTTTAATTAAAAGCTTATTTGCCTGAAACTTAAACTGAGGAAAGAAGAACTCATTTTATCCTGTTTTATAAAATTTTGGTCCTACAATTATCATTTCCTCAGAATAGTATTTTTTTTAATATTTTTTAATTGTTGATGGACCTTTATTTTATTCACTAGTTTTTATTTTAGTAGCATAAAATATAGTTTCAATTCTTATCAGAACTCACAACATATTCATGAATATTATATAAATTTTAAAACAAAATTTTAACACATAATCCTTCCTACTTTTTCATCTTTATCTCTTTAACTCCTTTACAAGAAACATTGCAATTCTAACCTGATTGCTTCCTATTTGCTAAGCAAACCTCAAAATTTACTATCTCTGTGCTTTTGTTGACTCTTTTCTCCTTTGCCGGCTACTAAAGGATAGATTCTCTTCACTGTTTTATTGTATTTGGAAATGGCAAATATCGGGAATGAACCTTAAATTTCTCTAGAAGAGAACTGTTTCTGTATCTCTCATGTTATTTAGCAAAAGGCCTTCAGTTCAAAGACAGTTCATCTTTCAGGTCCTGAACCCTGGAAGAGTCAGATACTCTGATAGTTCATCCCTAAAAGAAAAGATGCTTCCTTAACTGAAGGAGTTTAAGTGTGAGTGAACGAAAATCTCTACACATCTTAGATATTTAATCAATATTGAAAATAGTTTGCTTTATGACACTTAGGGAATTAGAGGGTTCTTTCTGAAAACTTGGAAATTCCCCATTCTCCATCCCCAAATAAGCTTCTCTCCTATGGTAATACACCACCATTTGTACACACTACTTTGCTGAACAGTATGTTTTTCTGATAGCATTTGTTTTAAAAATGGAATGTACAAATAGAGAGACGCATTTCCAGTGGAAGTTAGATGTTTTCCTATATCAGTACCTGGCACACAAAGCTGCTATTGTCTGAATGTTTGTTTCTTCCCCAGTTCACATGCTGAATTCCCCAACCCCCAAGGTGATAGTATTAGTTGGTGAGGACTCACGAGAGCCAAGTCCTCATGAATGAAGTTTGTGCCCCTATAAAATTGACCCCAGAGAGATCCCTCACTCCTTTCACCATGTGAGGTTATAGTGATCACTCACTTAAAATTTGCTGAATGAATGAATAGCAGATGAAATCCTTGAATATCTAAAGAGTATTGAAGAGTATTGTTTTTAGAGTAAAGGCTAAAAAGGGGAGTATAGAAGTTTCCCAATAGGATGAAGGAAGCTGTGAAAGAAGAATTAGTGAATTTGCCTCCAACTTCTTTAAAATTCTGCCTAGCTTTGGCCAGAAGGAATAGAAAGAAGGAATTTTTCTTATTGGTACATCTAAATCTGATTAAATAAAACTTTCAGCATGAAATAGAATGTATTTCTCTACAGACAGCTGACTTTTCTAGATATTTAGGGAAAACTGAAAGATATTTTCTGAAATGACAGTTTCTTCTGTGTTTTTTGGAGAAGAAGAAGAAATAAGGAGAACTCCCCCATGGAGTTCCAAATTCTTGAAATCTTTATAATTGATGGAGATTTTTAAAACTACATTTTCCTCTGGATTTTATCATCATGCATTCCTCATATAATGGATTGGAAGAGAGAAGAAAATTAAAGTCCTTCTGGTTTGGGTGAGGAGATGAGGCACAATTCTGTACTAGCAAGCAGAGATAAATGTTCCCAGATATAGCAGCCCCAGGTCCTTACCTGGAACACAGCTGGCCCTGGCTGCAGGTCACTCCTGCATGGCCACTTTAGTTCCTGGAACAAGGACTAAGTAACAGAGACAACATAATTCCAATTGTTTGGATGTTGCTAAGAAATCTTAAATAATTTTGATTCAAGAACCAAATTTTTATTAAGACATATGGGTAATTCAATTTGTTTTAAATCAAAACAAAAAAGGGAAGACAATTCTGCACTAATTTTTTGCAAGTGAAAAATAAAGGTTTTTTTCAGTTTTTGATTTCCAAACTTTATAGAGAGGCTTTCCATTGAAGTACTCTGTGTGTGTGTATTTATTTGATATTTATTATAAAGCCTTGCTCCAGCAGAGAATTATTTTCCCAAAAAAACTGAAGATTAAAGTTTCAAAAATGTTTTTAGAAAGGTTGAAATTACATTTGAAATTATAACATTTTGTAGTTATTGCAACTCTTTAGGCTAATCAGAGCCTAGAAAGCAGTATGTTATAATTTCACTTCTGCCATTAACAGGTTGGATGTCCTTGAATAAATGGGAGAATTGCTCTCTGCCTTAATTTCCCCATATATAAAATGAGAGATACAATAATTTGCTGGCTTGCACTGTGAAATAGATGAGTAAATTACTTCCAAGCATTTTAGCATTTGTAAAATGCTTTGATAGTCTTTAAATAACATTTTTGATTGATTTATGATAAGAAAATAGAACATTCCAATAGAATTGTTTTTAATGTACAGATTTACAGAAACTAAAATAAAAATTTTTATAATACTATTATTCTCAAAAGGCTCATGCTAGATGGAGTTCATGGACATTCTCCAGGTCATGAAAAGATATTGACAATTAGGGCAAATTTTTTCACCTTACAGGAGATCAAAGTTTTCAACATGCTCTCAAAGGAGCATCTAATACCCCCCAAATTAAGGGCCACTTCACCTCACAGAAATTATTTTTATTATTATTGTGATTACTTTCTTATATTCTCTTCCATACTCTTCAGTGCACACATAAACATACATGGATACACAAAGATTTGCAACAAAGTTTTCACTATGCCAAGATATAATATATACATTAGATACTATAAATATTAATCTTTTCATTCTAAAAGGATGATTTTAATGACTGCTTTGTATTCAACTACAAAGATATCACATGACATTTTAATTGGTTCCTTTGCTTTTGGACATTTGTAATATTTACAACTTTCTACTTTAAGTAGAGCTTTTATAAACTTTTATGCATATAAATATCTGTGTATAGCTCTTCTTATTTATTTAACATGATTACTAAAAGTTGCTTTTTATTATTTATATAATTATTGTTCTTATGTGTTGGCTTTTCTAAGTTATTCCACCAGAATATAGAATGTTCATTCTAAAGAACAGCACCTTTTAAAAGCCCATTTTTGCAGAAAAATATCTTTAAATTGAACATGGCTGTTCAGTTAATATGTTGTTTACTGAAATAACTAGTTTGAAGATTACAGAGATATATTCATTGTATGATTTTCCAGGTCATCCAGTTTTCAGTTTGTTGGAATGGCCTTAAGGATTTTTCAGTCTAATATTAGAAGGAAGTCAAAATGATCTAATTCCTTAGTTTTGGATTTTACCTCTCTGCAAGTTTTTCACATCCTTGAAATAAGGTTTATTACAAGGATCACAAAGGATCCTTTTTAATATCTATTAAAGATTCAAAGAGATAGACCAAAACATTATATCTTTCTTTCCAAACTCTTTTCTGAAATAAAATAGAATTAAACCATGTTATAGCAACATGGTTTTTATCAGTTACATTCTTTTGCTATAAGAAAATAGTTTCCTTTTCTGAGTTTTCTGCTTGAATATATTTGTCAGTGTTTGCCCTAGAGAACCATGCTCATTCATTTTGTGTTTATTTTTTAGTCTCTCCTACCAGGGTTTGGCAGTCTTTTTGACCTTTCCAGGATTTGTGGATTGTCCATTCTTTAGTAAGTAATTTTTCACTGGCAACCAGCATATTTCATTTATGAAGTGACCTTTCCAATTCTTGTTTTATAACAATGTATTCCCAATAGTTGCTTCATTCTTCATAAAAGCCAGGTGCCATCCAAGTTTTGTAATTTCCATATCACAGTAAGAAGGCATTGCTGGTTTTCTAAAAAACATTCAGCTAGAATTGCAAGCCATTGGTTTATAATTTGTTGATTTCCTTAAAGTTATTTAAAGAGATGTATTTGTTCTTTTTTTATTTTGTAATTCTCACTGCTTATTGGCTTCTTTTTTCTCACTAGATCCTGCTATCACCTCAAATTCTTCATATCCAAGACTCTTTCTCTCAGTTCAATTACTGGGTTTCCAGTCTCCCAAGATAGAAGCCTTAGCCTCTCTTTTATCCTCTGTATGTTTGATGATCCTATGTCCCAGATTTTCAGAATGTTTAAAATTCGTTCTGTTTTCCTATGTACCATAGGATGTCTCAGAAATGCAGAAAAGTGATGTTCTTTCCAATTTCTGATTCCATATCCTTCATTTATATGTGGCACACAAGCCTTTAGAAACTCCATGTAAGGTCCCAATTTGAGGTTCAGAAAAAAATTAAACTAGTCTTAAATCATGTCTCTCATCCAACCTGCCTTTCTATGAATATCAATCAATTTCAACTCCTAATATCATCCCTCCTCTTCACATGCTATGAAGATGCCATGCCTCCCAGATGGTCTTCTTGCCATCAATAGATTCAATTTCCAACCTTCCCTTTAACTATACCCTTCAGCTAATCATTTGAAAGGATCACTTAAGTCATGTTTTTCCCTCTCCTTGGAAATAATAAATGTGTACTGCTTTCTGTGATGGTTTTGAACCACAACCTTATGAGTTCTAAGATTCTTCTCTGAAACCTCAGGAGCACGTCATGTGAGAAAGATAGGAGAAGGTTAAGAAAGGGGACTCTGGCCCAATCCCTACTGTAATCAGAATGGCTTCATTTTTTATCTGAATTACATATTTGGGCTCATAGCTATTATACACACCATAATGTGTGTCAGGGTATGCATATGTATGCCTGAATCTGTACCTTCTCTTTTCTAGTTTTAAGTTAATTATGATGAAAGAAGGGTAAATAGTACTATTGCATTTAGAAAACACACAATATATACCTATTTTGTACCTCACCAACAAATACCTAATATGTTCTTACTACATTAAGCATAAATCCTATGAACAAACTTAACATTTCTTTTTTTTAATCCTGCAAAGAAGATCTAATTCTTTCATTTTACTAGTGTGGACACAGATGTAGGGAAGTTAAGTGAATTTAAATTGAAGTCTGTCTGCCTTATCCACAAGATTCACAATACCTTTCCTGGGCTAGGCCTAATGAGTACAAGAGGCACTCTCTTATGCACCAACCTCCTTGTTACATCCTATTTAATTCTCCTGCAGGTTCCAGGCTCTTGATATGTTTTTTATTCTCTAGCTAGTAAGTCTGCCTGTACCTCTAGTGTTTGGAATGTGTCTCATCACAAGGCTTTCTCTTGAATGGGACTTAGTTTCCTGGCTTCTCACTTTCCATAGGCCTGTTCCCTTTCAAGGTTTTGTTACTGGTCGATATTAAGAAATATAAGAGGTAAACAGATGAACAAATTGAAAAAAATAAAAATTATAGAATCATTGTACATTCCTGTGGCCTTGATGACCCCTGGTCCGTAGCACTTGAATGCCTCTGAACTGGGTCTTTCAAACTCAGCAGTTTCTGCCTTCAGAAAACCAAACTCAGGTCTGGGGTGCACCAAGGTCCCCTTTCTTTATGATGGCACCATGTACCAAATTGGAGGTACAATCAAGAGAGAACACGTGATGGCTACTGTGTGGCAGATACAGTTTATGTCTCGGAGAACTTCTAGCATGAAAACAAATCTTCTATGCTTCCTGCCTTCCTATTATTTCAATCATTGATTAATTTATCAAACATTTTTAAAATAATTAATCTCTGTTGAAGATAACACTAAGAATTCCTATTAAAACTTGAAAAGACATGGCCCCTACCCTCAGGGAGTTTACAGTTGACTAGGAAAAACAAACACAACAAATAAATAGTTGCTATTTTCTGTGGCAACATTGAAAAATATGCATTTAAATCTTTCAGGAAAAGAAAGGAAGCCTTCATAGAAGTGAGACCATTTGCAATTTGAAGAATATTAACATTTAAAAAGAGGTAGAAACTAACACTGGGATGATGGCTAGGAGTGGCACATTGTTAGAGGACAATCTAGACACAAACACTTGAGCCTGGAATAGCATAGGATATTTGGAGACTTTAAGTCATTTAGTATTTTCAAATTTGAAGATTTAATTTTTCTACAATTTGAAGTGAGGAGTAGCAAGAGATGGAATATTAGAGGTGGCAGGGGTGGACTAGAGGTGGGTGATCTTATTTAAGTATTTAGGAAGATTACTCATAAAGTCTTATAATCATGTGATGAGAGGTAGTGTGAATAGTTGAAAAAAGTT
This sequence comes from Callospermophilus lateralis, assembly GCF_048772815.1. Lineage (NCBI taxonomy): Eukaryota > Metazoa > Chordata > Mammalia > Rodentia > Sciuridae > Callospermophilus > Callospermophilus lateralis. The sequence goes on from NC_135306.1 coordinate 139,930,746, forward strand.
TATCTAAAGTTGAAAAATGTGTACTGAATAGTAAAAAACTCAAACATTTGGGAGATAAGAAATCTGACCCTGGTCCCATCTGAACTTATTTCTATTTATGACATATCAAGTTGTATTTTATTTTTTATTAAAATGCCTATCTCCACTTTAGTTTTAGTATCAGAAATACTATGGCTATGATTATTAACTGGAACCCCCATTTTATATTAGCATTAGGTATATTTTTTTCTAACTTTGCATGAAACCTGTAAGGGCAACGTGCAATAGAATACATATAAATTCTTAAATCAGTGCCTTCCTATTTCATATTCAATCAATAACTAGTGAATAAAAAAATTGACATTAACATATTAAAGGTACTTGTGGCAGAGGTATATTGTATTGTTCTTCACTCCACACATAACAAAGAAAAGTCTATTCTTGGATCTCCATTTCATTTAAGAGTTGGAAATAAATATTTGGGAACATGGAGTAGAATAGAAGTTGAATTAGATTCAGTGATAAATTAGATGACTTTTTCATTATTGTCAATACATTTAATAATTAAAATTTAGGCAATGCACAATGTCTAAGAATAGTAGGAGAATTTAGCTTCAAAATATCAGTTAACGTACTTACTAGTACTCCTTAGAAAAGGAAATTCAATGAAGATTCCAAGGTTCAGATATTACATGGAAATTGACCTGAACATTGTACATGGCTTTTATTTTAATGAGCAAATCAAATAGGCCTCAAAAATGAAATCGTGATGAAATCAATTAAATACTATTCTGGTTATGCCAGAGATGGGAAGTGAACAAGGATATTGTAAACTGACTTTTTCTTTGAATCACAAGTTAACAAATGAAGTTAGCCTTTCAAAATTTTCCCCATTTTTATAGCTTTTACTGGTATTACAGTTGGATTGATTCTGCAGAAACATATTTTTGAGTTGATTAATGCAGCTTAGAGGATGGAGAACAGAGAGAGTTCTCAGATATAAACGTTTCTTTTAAGTTACTGGACGACTTTCACCAACACAATCTCCTGTTTCCCTTTTGTAAAGTCAGGGACTTGGACCAAGTGAGATTCAAAGTTTCTTTCAGTTCCGCTGTTTCTGATGGTCACATTACCTGAAGACTAAGCAGCTTAGGTGCAGGGAAGACTGTGATGATGGTGGTAATGATGAGGACAATGCGGGGTGCCCAGGTACCATGGCATGAGCATTTACTTTGTGCTGTGAACTGTGTTAAGTGTGCACATGTGGGCAGTGCACCTTCACCTGCATCATCTGAATATGCATCTCCAAGCTGATCCTGAAATTAAGCCATTAACTATGGCCATTCTCCATTCTGAAAGTTCACATTTTCCATTTTCATTAAAAATGTGTTTTTAATCTAAATGCAAAGAGGATTACCATAATAATTTAGGCTGTCTCTGAAGAGTTAATGAATAATGGTATCTGAGTTCCTCTGCAGAAGCTTTACTGAAACACCCAGGAATTGACTATAGAATGGGCAAATAGGTTATTCCTAAGGATATGCTCCCTTTCATCTCTGACTCTAATGTGACCTTGGGCAAAAGGCTTCAGGTGAAAGGGAAGATTTGTTTGACTTTGCTCTGAAATTACAATATAGTGCAGATATTTTCCCTCCACTTGGTTCTGTGACTGAATGCTCAAGCATTAATGTGGGTGTTAAAGTTTCCAATAATAGGCATATGTTACCATAGACACGTCCTTTAAATATGTCAGTGGTGCATTATTGCACAGTAATAGTTAAAGTCTCTCAAAAAGTTTTTTTTTTATAAGATCCTGGAATTATTTAGCTGTGAGAGGTAATTAGAGATTTGACTTTCAGCTGAGAAGTGGTCCTGCAATGCTCCTTTGAGAGCCTGGTGGCACATTATTATGGTAGTCATTGCTATTTACTATGGAGAATTTTTAGGAGGTAAAGGATAAAAGATGAGTCTCATTAATTACTCTAAAATGTTCTTATGGGTTTATTAAGGCTGAGAAACTGACAAGGCAATTTTAGTTGAAATAGATCATTTTTAACCCCCTTGCATTTTGGGGGAAATAAGTTAACTGCCAGATTATTTTGCTCTGAAAAGCCAGCATTAAAAAAAGAAATAAAAGAATCATTGTTTAACTTCTGCACATTCTTTCAATTTAACATTGCTACTGCTATCTTTCTTGTCATAGTAGAAGGGCGATTGAAAAAAATATTTTTCTGGAAAGGAAATTCTACAGATGAAAGGAGAGAATATTTAGTAAGCACATCCTGTTTGCCATGACCTTTTTAAAGTAATATGGTGTCTCTTGTCAAATACTTATTAAAATGCCTGCCTGGCAATGTGGTAGGAATGTTAGGAACACAAGAATGGAAATTCAAGGCCTTTATGGTCATTGAGCCTCTCATTAGATCTTGGGTGATCTTCATTGTAAACATGTAAATTTAGTATTTTATTCTCTTTTCTTTTTTTTTTTTTTTTTTTTTTACATTAGGAAACCAAGGGTCAGAAAAACTAAATGATTTACCTAAGGTCACCTAGGCAAGAAGAGATGGAATAGAAATTGGAATCAAGTTCAATAATGCTCTTTCACTATATCACATGTTCCTTTTCTCCTTTATATGTTCATGGCAATAGAAGAGTGGCGGGTTCAAATCCTGGTTCCATATATACTATCCTGGTGACCTGCAGCAAATTACTCTACATAATGTATCTCAGTTCTCTAATCTTTGTGGGGAATATAAAAAAAATTTCAATTTGTTCAGATCTTTTTCCCATTTCTGAAATGTGTAGCTTTTAGCATCAGCCATTAGAGGCAGGGGCTGTTATGGCAGTGGGAATGGAGCTGGGGTGTGACTGGAAAGGAATTTGTTGGACAGAAGTTTTCCAGGATTATACATGATTATACATGACTATTCATATTCATGATATACATTACACATGATTATACTTTGATTATACATGACTAGGCATATGCTTTTTGCATGCAAAATATTTGATATCTACTGTCTTTAAATGAAAGTGCTTAGAATGGGTATCACATTTAGAGATTTTTCTCTTATTGACATTTATATCTCCATAATTTAGTAGTATTTTGGTATATGATAGGGGCTTAATAAATGATGATGAATAAATGAATGAACTAATTCACAAATAAGAAAATACTTATAACACCTCTAAGTATATACACACATGCACATATAAAACCTTGGGGCTACAATTTATATATAGGGAGAGCAGATAAGTTGAAGTCAGAATTAAGAGTGAGTTGGATACAGATAAAAAGTTGGGGCTGCATGAGATCCTGGCTGGATGCTGAGGCTCAGGCATTGGGCTGGGTTGCATTGACACATTGCATTTTTGCTATAAACAGCTTTCAACATAGGCTAGTGGACAGGTAGGTAGGGCAGGTAGGAGCTGCACTGATGTGAGCCCCAGCTGTTGGAATTTCTACAACCTGTACTATCAATTATATTTCAATTCAATTATCCACACTAAAAATTATTTTCACTAGAACTTGTGCAAATCATGAGAGAGGTACCCACTAAACAGAACACCACAGAAGTTCTACATAAAGGCTTCACTCACCTCCAGCCAATTAAGATAGTCTAGAGGTCTGCCTGCTCCCCACACTGCTGCCCAGAGTCCTATTTCAATATACCTTTCACCAAAGAAATAGAGCAAATTCTCAACAGGGAAATACTACTTCATAAATATTGAATAGTGCTAGATATATCTGACCTGAAAGAAACTTCAACTTGTTGGAAGACTATGTTATCAACCCTTAGCTCCAGAGTAGTGTCTATCTGGGGGTCTACAAGTTCTGCAAACAGGGAGAAACCTGAAGATGATGTTGATCTAGTCATCATCATCTCCATCATGAAATGTCAATATTTACTATAGACCCTTTTTTTTACTTAGAGTGACAAGAAGATAATGGATGAAGACTCAAATCTACGTCCTGCAAGGTTTTTCTCTTATTGACATTTATAGCTCCATAATTTAGTAGTATTTTTGTATAGTATAGGGGCTTAATAAATGATGATGAATAAATAAAATGTTAAAATAATTAACATTTGGTTAGAGAAATAAATGATATAACTCAAATATAAGGAAAGTTGGGATTTAGAGAAAATTTAGTTTATCTCAAGGTGTCGGGGGAAACGCTAATGTTAAACAAAAATCTTGTTTTCATTTGAGGAGGATACAGAATTTAGAGTATGCCAGGAGGAAGTCATAATAGTATAGGACTCAAGCGGGAAGATCTGCCACGTTTATAGGAAAATAGAAGACACTGTGGGGTCTTCTAGACCCTAAAAAGAACATGGGGTCTAAAAAGAATATGAGAACAACAGAAATTAGTTCAAGGTTCAATTCTGCCACCTTCTTGCCTTGTCCTTACACAAGCTATTTGCCCTGAGTTTAGTGTCTTTATTTGTGAACTATGACAATAATGATTTTCCTAAAATGTGGTGATATATGCAAAATGTCTTATAAAGATTTGGAACATAGTAGAGACTCAATACATGGTTATTTTTATTCTTTCCTTGTGCAACTATTTGAAAAAAAGTGTCACTCCAACAGATCCAGTCTTGAAAACTCATTGATTTCTAAGCCTTTACTTATCTAGTCTCTTCTTAGTCATTGTCTATGCATATTTTCACCTCCTTCTTTTGCTCTCTAATTCTCCAATTCTCTAATTCCAAGAAAGTATTCTTTTCTGTCTGTCTATAAACCCATATTTGACCATTTTTTTCCACATGTGCTTCAAGTTCCATTTTTTTCTGTGACCCTTTCCTGGGCCACTAATTAATATTATTATCCTTCTTGTCTGAACATTAATAGTATATATAACTTTAACCTTTTATTTTTACCATATTATTAAAGATCTTACAGTGCTTTATTTCTTTTTAAAATTACCCAGTTTTATACCCAGTAAGTCACAGTGTTCTCGAATAAACAGATACAAAGACAAATAATTGTTGTTAGGTGTAAGTGCCCTAGAGGTTTTTTAAAACTAATATAGGTATATGTCCTTTGTAACTAAATTATTTGTTGTTCAAGGGCAGGGTCCCTGTTTTATATTCTTCCTCTTTATACCTCCTGAGTCCCTAGAACTTCTAGTACACAACTGAGCATTTAGTAATTATTATACATTCATTACCTTGAATTCTTCTGTGAAGAGTTTTAATATTATAGAGCATTTTTAGATGCATGAAAAGGAATATTAGCCAAGAATAATCACTGGTAAGGTTCTGTGAAAAGCCTCTAAACCTAAGGAATCATAGAAATAAAAATAAACCTTTGATTCATTTAGAATCTATCATTTACATTTATGAAGCAAAAGGTCCTGAACATTAAGCCGAGTCAGGTTATATATAATCTTGCCTCTAGCAGGAAGGCTACGTGATGAACTAGTCTCAGCAGTAGAATCCAGGTATAAGCAGGAGCATACCTGTATTGGCCAAAGGACCCACATATCAACCATGAAAATGAAGCCTATGTTGAATTGGAATCCAACCTAGGTTTTTGTCAAGCAAAGCTATTCTGAAAACCTGCTTAGATCTTGAATGTGATCAATTTTGGAGGATCATGGATTTGGGAATTGTCAAGATGTGTAGTGGGCAAGCAGTATGTTCATTTTATAGGTAAGAATAGTGATCCTATAGAAACCTGGATGTTATTGACCATTGAAATTTTGTAGGCAAAGCAGAGCAGAGAGTCTGCTAGAGCTTCCTAAAGAGAACTCCCTGGAGTTTACTCCATGTTACATAATGATGGTATTTTATTGATGTAGAATCCCTGCTTCCTCCAAGACACATCTGTGTCTTTCAGGCTAGATACTGAATTAACTTTAGGGATTGGAGACAATAGTGATTGAAAGATCACAGCTTATTAGCTTAATGTTTGCTTAGCCTTTTTCTGGAGTCAAGCACAAACAACTCAGAGGCAAATTTGGAAGCCCTAAGTTCCCAGAAAGAGTTTTTGACCAAGAGAGTTAAGTAAATATTGTGGTTCATATGGGATGCTACAGTCAGTAAATGTCGCATGATCACCAAACTGGCCTTTCATGTAAGAAATAGGGTGGGACAGGGGACATATGAGTAAAGAGCCATTGAAATGAATGTGGAAGGAACTCAATGTATGATTTTTACAAAGAGAAGTCCTAATATTAATAATTACTAATATATGTTGAATAATTTTGTGTTTTAAATATAAGTTAAAGCAAATTAATTTTTCCATGTTTTATTACAGCCCAGTAATAAGTATATTATTAGTATCCTGCCATCACACACCTAATAGATAGCTAAATGGAACTTGAACACTTATCATTCTCATTCCAAAGCCTGTTGTACTTTAGCGTCTTTATGTACAAATGTGTTGTCCTGGGTTCATGGCTCCATTGAGGAAAGTAAGTCACAAAAGTCCAGTTGAGTACAATTTCTCTGACCGTCACCTGGCTTTTTAGAAATTCACACAGCAATTATAGTAAGACAAGTGGGGAAGATGATTCACACAGGTCTTAATTACCAATCTTTACAGATTTTTTTGGCAACTGAAAAGTATACACATTCACCCACTGAGATACAGACCATCAAATTTCTGCCAATCCTGATGCTAGATGCAAAGCAGTAAGGCCCTCTTTTGATGTGGGCAAACAGATTTGTAAACAACACAATGTAATGAAAGAATATGACTCCCTGGGAGTTCAGAGGAAGGAGTGACCCATTTTCCTGAGAGGATGAGGAAAACTTCAGAGACGAGGTGGCATTTGAGTCAAGCCTCAAAGGAATTGGCCTCTGTCTTCGGCTGAGGGAACCAGCTCAGAATAAATGTTTGAGGTGTGGCCCTCTACAAATTACTGGAGGATCTACCATCAGAGTGCTTTTATGTTTCATAAGGGTCTGCTGTATTTTTTAAATATCACACAGAATGTAGACTAAATTATAAATAGATGCTAATAAGTTAAATGAGGTAAGTAGATGAATATGATTCCTATCCATGAAGTTATAATTAGTGATCAGTAATGATGTAGCAAAAGATCCTTAGGTAATGTAGTATGTTTTGAGATAATGTGGCTAATGATGGAGAGCAGAGATTGTGGAGTCAGGAAGCCTAGGCTTGCATCTTGTCCTGCGTGAACCTGAACAGTGCTTAACCCTTTTGTCTTCATGTTCATCATCTATAAAATTAAAATTATACTTGTATCTCTCCCTAAGGGTCATTGTGAAGATAAAAATGGGTTAATGCATATAAATTACTTAGGACAGTGCTTACACAGAACATTCAACAAAAATATTGACTTGTCATACATTTGAAAGAGAACAATATCTGAATATACTATAAAGATGTATGACTAGATCCCTTATTTTCCTGAGCCTCTAATTTGAAGTGTAATTGGTTTTAGACTTTTGCGTTTTAAAATATTACTATCTTTTAAACATACAGGGAAAAAAACTGCTTTGAAATGTAAGTGTTTCATATGGAGGCACATTTTTTGTGCTTGTGAGACAAATAAATCAGTCCTTTTTTATTGGGTGGATAAACTGTGCTATTAGGTCCCTTTTAGGCTGAGGTTTCTGATTCTCTGAGTTATGTTTCCCCTTTTAGTACCTACACAGTACCATTGAGAGCTAATGATACAAAAGCAATAGATTTTTCTTCCTCCTCTTCGCAACCCCACCCTAAACTCTCTCTCCTTTCTTTTTTCCCATGTAGAATTGCTTCCCTCATGAAAAGTTCCCATTTGAGCTTTCTAAACAAACAAGAGATTGCTCTAAATTCTGTCCACACTTTTTTCCAGGTGGAGTCCTTCAAACAGACCTGTATTCAGAGGCCCTGGGTATACAATGAATAAAGATCAGGCAGCTCTGTTTAGAAGCAGGGGCCGGGGGCTCATCCCCCAACAGCTTCCACCCTTTGTCGATTTTCAGGGGCATTGTTTAGTGTTTTGCTTTGTTTGGGATTTTTACCAGAGTCAGAAACCTCAAGCAAAGTGTCTGTGATTGTAGAATCATTTATCAAATGGAACAGGGAGAATCATGCTGACAAATGAAGACAGGTGGGCTTTTGAGTTGGCCAATTCCCTAAGCCCAGCCTGGTGCTGGCTGGGTGGTTGGTGCTGACCTCTCAGGTCCTTCTGCTAGTCACACGAGGTGCCTTATACTTGAAAGTCCAGCCTTCTCCTGCTGTGCTCTTTCAAAACCTCAGAATTTAATTTCAGGTGTTGTCTCAATGTGTGTTTCCACCAAGGCCTAAATAATGTGTCCTTTACTAATCGACAAACCAATCGTAAACTCAAGAATATAATGTGCTTATTTATAAGTTATTCCCTCATCAGTATTCTTAAATTTCTGACATGTGGTACCTTTGTGAGCTGGTAGAGTATTTGATAATGACCATATAGATGTCCAAGAAGAAAATATTCACAACTCCAGAAACAATGAAGCTCAGTAAGGTAGCATCACTTCTTTGGGGTGGGGGCAGGGGACATTTGTATCTGTGACTCTTCTTGCCCATATATGACATAGTTTTATTTTATGTTGGTAAGTTTAAATTGAATCTAGTTCACAAAATTGAATATATTCCTACTTCCCTCTCTACATTGCTGGATTCTTGTCTCAATACAATACTAGGCAAGTACTTATAGGGGGAAAACAGCATGCAAAGTTTTGAGCTTTTCTCAATGAATTTTGTTTTTCCTCCTCTCTCTCTAGCATTTTCTCCTCTATTTCTGCCTGTTTGGAAGTTCTGAGGTAAATGTGTTTGTTTTTTTGTAGTTCTGGGATTGAACCCAGGACTTCCTGTATACTAGACAAGCACTCTACCACTGAGCAATATCGCAACCATGCGGTTTTTTTTTTTTCTTTTTTTAGTTTTCGGCTGACACAACATCTTTGTTTTGTATGTGGTGCTGAGGATCAACCCGGGCTGCACGAATGCCAGGCGAGTGCGCTACCGCTTGAGCCACATCCCCAGCCCCCAACCATGTGTTTTATTTTAAAATCTTTTCTGCATTTAGTTGACTAATGAATTAAAGTCCAATTTTTTTAGTGATGAAAAATATTAGATATCTGTTACTTATGGGTTATAAAAAACAGGTTAATATAAGAGAAAAAATGAATATATCAATATTATTAATTTTTCTTGAGTATTATGTCCCTTGAACAACTTCGAAAACGTTGAGAAACACCTGCACAAAGCCTAAAGTTCTCTGTCTGGGAAAATTGAGTTTAATGAAAATTAATTTATTCTCATTATTGACAGACTGTATCATGTTGTGATTAAGAGCACAAACTCTGGGGTGCAACTATCAGATTTCCAGTTCTGCCACTTACTGGCCATGTTACCTTAGACCAATTTCTTGACTTATCTGGGCCAAAGGATTCACATCTGTAAAGAAGAATATTTAAATCAACTGTACATGGTGGTTGTGAAGATTAAATGAGCTAGTACTTAGAAAATATTTAAAACAGTGACTGCCACAGGGATAACAGTCAAAACTATTATTAAGCTCCTATTATATGCCAAGCAATGGGCAAGATACTGTAATGCAAAAAGGGAAATACCCTTCCCTTGAGGAGTTCATAGTCAAATTATAAGGGCAGGGAAATTATAACCCACAGGCTAAATCCATCCTGCTATTTGTTTTGTAAATAAAGTTTTATTGCAACACAGTCATGCTCTCTTATTTACATATTATCTATGACTACTATTATGCATCAATAACAGAATTTAATAGTAATGATAAAGATCATGTGGCTCACAAAACTAAAAGAATTTACTAATTGGCCCTTTACAGAAAGTTGTCCTTCTTGAGTGGAGAAAACAGGCATGTAAGCTATAAATTCTACATAGTATGGCAGATAGTTTTAGCATTAGTGCCTAGTATATGTATCTATTAATTGGGTGCCGTGTGCTTACTGGCATTCTTAGTATTAGAGATTTGATAATGAATAAAGCATACATTAATCCACATGGAACTAGGAGTCCCAGCGGGAGACAGAATAGCAAGTCAGAAAGTTAATAAACCATCAAGAAGGCCAAGTGGACACCTCAGTGCTGGGAGCAGCACTGCGCCCATGTGCAATGAGACTATGGCTCACCAAAACCTGTTCAATTTTAATTCTTGCCCCTAGCCTCCCTTCAGTAAACCCCATCCCTTCACCAGTCTGGATGTATAGCATACTGCTTCTACTGCTAACACATGAGTAAGTGCTTAATAAAGGTTTACTCAATGAATGAGGGAATTATCATTTTTTGTCCTATTTGTCCCGCCTGGAAACTCCTGCCAACTCTTCTTGATTCTGCTCATTCTTCATTGTCCAAGTGAGGTGTTTTTCTTCTCTACAGTGTCTCTCCTGGCTATTGCTCCTTGATCTCCTCATTCTGGAAATTCATATTGCTGTTTCATTATAGGGAATACTGTGTTGTAGCTCAAAGCACCTAGACATTTGAGAAAGGAGAGGTCAATGTAGAGAGTCCAGGGGAGACTTGAACTTGTTATTATAGAAGAGGTAGTATTAGGGAAGGTAGTGGGTTACAGACAAGAGTTTTGTAGAGCAATGGAAGTTCACAATAACCAAGACTGACAGATCCTGACTCTCATAGAGAGGGGAAGAGTGATTAAATCAAGTGGAAAATGGACATGTGATAATATTTCATACAGGATTCACATGAAGACAGGAAAGCTGGAAGAGAGTATTTGTAGAAGAGGGAATAGCATCATCCCAAAGGTAAGAAAGAACTTGGTAAAGTCAAGAAATTTAAAACACTTCAACTGAATATGGCAAAGGATTGAAGATAGGTAGTGGTGAAAATGAGCCTGTGTCAGAAAATAAGGGATGGACTTGTAGAAATAGGAACCCGTTGAAGGACATTAAGAATATATAAGATGTGATTAGTCTTGTATTCTAAGAGAGAACATGTTGTCTGAAATATGGTAAATAAAGCAGAATGGAGCATGAGTTACGGAAACATCATTAGCATGTGCCAGGTGCCAATCTTTTATTATTCTACTTAATATTCATAACTGCCCTGCAAGTTAGAGATCATTTCTTCACTTTTATTGATGAGGAAAATAAGAATCAGAGGAACCAAGCAATTTGTCTGTGGTCATAAAGCTAAGACATGGATAAACTGAAATTCCAATTGGATTTCTTAAGATGAATTTCTTAAGATGTATTATTTATGGCTAATCCCCATGTGTCCCTTATTGTGACACAGTGGGGAAAGAATAAAAAGTCGACCAGGTAGGAAAGGAGGTAGGATTATCCTAGTTAGAGTGAGCTACATATGAAAAACTGGAAAAAGAAGAATTGATTACATATCCAGAGAACGTTAAGCATAACTTTCTCACTGGGTACTTTGTGGAAGAAATGACTAGAGAATAATGGGAAGAAAAAAATAAAAATAAATAAATAAATCTAGGAAGCACTTGTATCTTATCCAACACATGACACAGAAATATAGAAACCTCCCAAATGCCATCTCAGAAAATTACATGAGCAGATTTGTTCCTTTAAAATGATTATTGTAAAGGCAATATAAAGATGTAGAGAGGGGGTGAGGAAACTGCCAGGAAGATCAGTAGGATATTATTATAATGGCTCAAGTGAAAAATGATGAAGGTCTAAGCTAAGGTAGTAGCAGGAGAGATGAAAAGGTGGGAAAGGTTTCATGAAACCCAATTTAAAGGTGGAATGAATAAGTGAGGAGATTAACCTTCTAGAACTGAAAGCACATTTGGAAACTAGTGGGAAATAAAGTTGGAAAGGCTAAGAAGGTTCAGCTCATAGAAGACCTTGGAGACCATTGGCTTTAAATTTAGACTAGGTTGGTTTTATAAAGGCAAATGGGAAAATTGCCTTTATGTCTAGATTGGTTTCAGGTTGTAGGAAAAAGTTATATAACCCTCAGTGTGTCCTTTCAGCCATGTGGTCTGGGACTGTAAACATATAAACATAAAATTGTGTTAAAATGACATTATTTTTTCATCTCTGTTCTCCACCCCCACTCTTGTATGTATCATCTGAGTAAATTGAAAATGGAGGGCTAGCCACAAATCCTTGACTAGTCCAGTCCTTTCTATATTATACTGTAGCACGTTACTCTTTGTGACATTTGGAATTAAATAAAGTTCTGGTTTTCATCTTAAGGACCAAGAAAAAGGTCATACTAATGGACCCATTAGAGATGGTGACTTATTTTACCACTTAGATTTTTCTGGGTACTTTGGGGAAGAAGTAAGCATAATTGGACTGCTAACCTGAGAGAAAAGAACATTTAATTGTTAAATTGTTTATTCTGAAAGGACACATTACAAGCTTTTTAAGGTTACCACCTGTGGGCAAAGAATGCTCAGGAGAAAATTTATAATTATGCAGTTTCCTAAATCTACTCTTCAATGACTGGTTTCTCAATAAGTAAAGCTCAATCAAGCATTTAAGAGATAGGGTGGTAATACTTAACTCATTAAATTTTAAGTGTAGGAAGAATACAAGTGGATTCCTCTGTATATTAAGTCAGTAACTATATACATTTCAGAAGGATCTGCATAGATATTTATGCATTCTTTAAAATGAGCCACATATATATTTTGCTTGTTCTTTATATAGGTCTGAATATGCAAACTAAAAAAAAATCACAGACTATTTTAAATATATACTATATATACCTTTCAAAGACATGCTCATGTATATGAGGGCCTATCCATAGTTAAAATATGAATACTAGTTTCCTTTACAATATCAAGCAAACCAGACATTTTATTTCTATTTATGCTTTTAGAAAATAGTTCCTGTCTTTAATATAAACATACATGAAGAGTTTCCTATTTCATTTACTCCTTGCAAAAGGACTGTAAATATTATCCTCAACTTAAGCTTGCTCTATGAATTATGAGGTTTAAATCTTTAATACAATGTATCACAACTTTGAGGTCATGCAAACTTCATTTCTCATCTTTAAAATGAAGATAATTCTTAGCACATAGAGTTGTTGTAAGGATTAGAGATAATATTTCAAAACCTCTCAGCATGATTTCTAGCATATAGAAAGCTCTTCTAAATGGTTATGAAGACGTGTATTGTAAATAGAAACATAGTTCTTAAAGTGTCAGACGTTTCCTGTTACTACATGCAAGGTTTAATACAGATGTTCTTTTGACAAAGATAAGCTGACCAGCGAACCATATTCATTACTCAGCTGTCCTTCAGACCTTCCCTGCTCAAATGGAAAGGAAGAGCTCATTGTCATCTAATAAAGCCCACCTTTAATAAAATAAAAATAGATTTATAATAAATAATCAAATAAAATAAGGAAGTAATGCTGCATAGTTACTAATCTCTATCTTTTAATTATATGTGATTTATTTATTTTTTCCTCTCAAATTTCCTGAGAACTGATGTATATAGGCCTAGCTGTGGGGGTACACTTGGACATGTATATTCATGCAGACTTACATATAGGCATATGGATGTGTGGGAGAGGCGTGTGCACACCAGCACTTAGGAATACAGGCAGGGGGGCAAGATTAAAACAAAGAAACTGATTCCACAAAGAAAAGGAGATGTTTGTTTTGTTGACCTTGCACACTCAATGTCTTCTACAGTGTTAAGCACAAATAGCACATAGTAGGAGCTCAACAAATCTTTGCTAATGAAGCACACAGATGTATAGGTATTTATAGTATATCTGCATATGTACATGAATATATTAAAATTGCCTTTTCTTTCAGGAAGTCAATTTGTCATTCAGGATTTTTGTCACTGTATAAGTAAGGAGGAAGAGAAGATCTGTGTTATGTCTATTTTCAAAAGATCCTTATTTTACTTTTCTAGTAATGAGACTAAAATAGCCATATGTGCTCTGACTAGGGTTTGGAATGAGGCAACACCCACAGACAAAGATTTTTTTGTTGTTGTTAATCTTCTCAGAATTAGGAGTTGTTAGAACATTGAAAAGGCAGTATAAAATCTACCAGAGATCAAAAATATTCTTAGCACAATGCAGATGCTTGAAACTTTAAAAATGCATAAATGTTGAGTGACAGTTAAGCAGGTTGTAGTCTAATTTGAGATTCAACTAAGTGTAAATAATCAGAATATATTAGTTGGAAGCATTTACTGGATGATTTATTCAGTAGGACCCTCCTAAATATGTCTTCTTAAGTATCAACAGAAACAAGAACAATAGCAGTAACTATGTATTAAATATATAAGATTTTTCTATATCCTGTTTCATTCAAATTGTACAGCAATCTTATAAAGTATATATTTTTTATTTTACATACACATATGTTGAGGCTCAGAGAAATTACATAACTTACAAGGTCATGGTACTTGTAAACTGATGAATTCCAAGTCAATCAGGCACTATGGAACAAATATATATTTTATACCTGTCAACTTTCAGATTACGTTTATATGCGTGGGGGTGGGGGGGCAAAGAGAAATTGTGTCTATCATCTTGAACCTTAGAAATTGTTTCTGACTTTGAAACCCTTGAGTCTATGTTTCTGTATTCTAAAATATGCCACTCTTTAGGGAAAAGCCCTTATATTTAGGTTATATTTTCAACATTTAGGTTATATTTTCATTTGAAAGCAGAGCATTTGAGGTGAGCAAATTAACTGAAGAATTCTCACTTTCAGTTGACTCATTCCAGCCCCATCCTTGCTTTCTTTAGTCTTATTTTCCGTCCATCACATTTTTCTCCATGTCTGACATCAGGGGTTACATCTGGACATGCACAGTAGGTTATGGAAAAACAAGCAGACAGCAAATTGCTTTCAAAGAAAAGAAGCTAGAGAGAAGGTTATAGTCTAAAATCTGTACTCAGAGTGACTTACTATGCAGCAGAGAAAGGAAAATGGAAACAAGAGAACAGAAGTTAGTCTGCTAGGGGAAGGTCTTCCAGCAGCGTGGGAGAAGTATTTGCCATGGCAACTCTTGCATCATCCTGACGGGGTGGCAGGAATACCTCAAGGGGAAAAGAGGACACCTTTAAAATCCCATCTCTTGTTTACTAAAGCTGGAAATCCCATAAAAGAAAACTTGATACAATGTATAGAACATTCTCCTCCTATTTCGGCAGTTGATTTTATGATCAGAGAGGAAGTTAGTTATCTAATGGCCCAGTTCACTTTTTAGTGCCACCTATGACAACTGATCTAGATTAAGTTACTTAACACCAAATTACCTGTTAATCCTTTTATCTACTGAACAAATTTGCCTAAAACCACAGTACCTATGTAATTTTATCTTTCAAACAAGAATACTTTTAAAGGTAAATGAGGACAGTATTATTACACTAGGACAGTGGTCAAAACCTAACACTAACTCTGGTAAATTGGGACAAATGGTCCTCCTACATAAATTTTTACTTTCTAAAACTATTTATTGTAAATGAATGGAGACCACCCAAAAAACAGGGGCTATTTTTTTCAGAGTTTATTATACAGTAAGGAAGTCAGCCACCACCATCCTTTTAGTCATCACTTTGTCAAAAGTGGGTTGGGAAGTAGAACAATATTGTATAGAGTGATGGAAATCCACAGGCCAGTTCTGATTGGAGATTCTTTGGCATAGGAAAACTGAAGACAGGCTGGCTAGAGGTGAAACACCCTATGTATTTGTTTGGGAAGAATATTTGTCCTGTTATCCTGAGTTAGAAGCAGAGGCAAAAATGGAGGAATCTGGCAGTCATTGACTGAGTTCTTAAGTATTTTGGGCAAATTGCTACAGAAACTGTAGGTCACAGATTTATTGTCATGTATGGTCTGACCATTGTCTGTTTGTCTCTTTGGGGAGTTTTAAGGACACTTTAAGTTGTTTAAGATCACTTGCAATGCATTTCTGTACTTTAAATAAGTATTAATTTTATATGACTTATAGATAATTGAATTATTTCATATCTTATGTATAGTTTTCTCTAATTTATCTTCTTTTTTTAAAAAAGTATTTTTTAGTTGTAGTTGGACATAATATCTTTATTTTATTTATTTATTTTTATATGGTGCTGAGGAGCGAACCTAGGGCCTCACACTTGTTAGGCAAATACTCTACCGCTGAGCCACAACCTCAGCCCCATAATTTATCCTGATTGTTTACAAGTCTTTCATCTAAGTATAATTTTAAATATGTTTAGTTTTATTTTGAGAAGTACTTACATGCGAAAATCTCACAAAGGGGTTATATTAATCTATATAGTTTATCTACATTTTAAATAAATTGTTCATAGGCAAATGTTCTTACATAAAACGAAGTGTTGCTGCTCTTCCTTCCCTGTCTGCTCACACTTAGCCAACCCTGGCCAAAATAGGATTTTCTTTGGTTGGGAGGAAAGCTGGCATCTGCAGATGAAACTAACTCTCTGTTCTTCTCAGTGCATTTTACCAGTGGAAGAAACTGAACACATTTTTGGACTTTAATCTTAATCATATTCTAGTTTTAAAGTCTAATTATTTAAGGATTTAAGCCAATCTGTACAGCCTGTACAAGAAAGAAATTTTGCCCATAGTGATATGTTGACTGAATTTGTTCCTTTTATGTGAAACATAAGACTTTAAAAATCTAAACAGTTTATTTTATTAGTGACAATGAACAATCTTTAGCCAAGGCAAAACTCTTAGCAAAAGAAAGCTGTGTTTAGAATTGCTATGTAATGTCAATATAGTCCCTCTATATAGAATTTTTACCAAGAGCAACAAATAATGGCTGATATTTGATTGATTTATGTTAAATACCTATGAACCTTGTAGTAGATACTATGGGGATACAATAGCAAAATCAGGTACTATCTCTATGTATAAGGTCATCATGAATTCTGAGGTGAAATAAACTTAGGTTCCATAACTTTGTATAAGTTAACTTAATTTCTCTGAGCCTCAGTAACTGCTAATATAAAATTGTGATCATAATATTAAACTTATAAGAAGTAAAAAGGAAAACAATGTTTCATACTGCCTATTCTGGAGACTGAATCCACAACAGGAACTCAGAAAACATGAATACTAGTTCTGTTTTATGACTTTGAACAATTAATTGTCCTTTCTAAGCTAGAGATTTCTTATCTACCAGATGGTCTCGAAGACCCCTCTTTCCCCCTAAGTTTCTCTGTTACCAAGAACACAAAGGTAGCAGAGTATGTCATGAGTCATTTACTGTTCTTTTAAAACTAGTCTTTCTAAAGTCACAATATTATTGATTTTTAGTATTTAAACCGAACTTTTGTTAGTATTGATCTCCAAGTTCCACCAAAGAAACATCAAATCATTCCATCAATTAAACGAAACTGTCTCTAATCTTTCCTGGTCTAACCAATCTGTGTACCAATCCTATCAAAACTCCATCAACTATTTGCATCCCACTTTTGCTCATAGTGTCCTTTTGGCTTTCTTCTTGATCCTGCATCCTAGATTTTAACAATCAAGTCATCCCCCAGAGTAAGCTGACCTGTTAACTACATTCTTTGCCCTCTCACTGTCAAGTAATCATCTGGAGAATCTTTTGATTCTCGTTTTATTATGTGTTTCTCATAAGAACCTAGTGGAAAGAATATAAGTTTTTAAGACAGTGGGACTTTAATTTAAATTTAATTTTTTTTCTTCCCCTATAAAACTTAGCAATTCAGTTAATCTCCTGGGGGCTTTGGTTTCTTTACCTATTAGATGGATATGATGAAAGTTACCTAATGGGGTTGTTTTGCATATTTCATAAAATAATAAACAGAAAGCCTGAGAAATAATAAGTGCTCATTAAGTATTTGATCATGATTGATCCTATTTTTATATTTTTCCTTATGTGATAGTTATGTAGATAATTATTTTATTTTTAAAATTGATTTGAAATCCCCTAAAAGGCAAGAATTATATCTTATTCTTCATAAAACAGCAAATCTCTATAGTCCCTTTACAACTTAGGAAGTACCTTCCTGCACTAATATATTACTTTTTCTAATCTGAAAACTCATGATCATTGTAGAAAATTAGGAAATTTATAAACACAAAAAGAAAAAGAATTAAAATTATCACAATTACTGTTGGTATTTTATTAGACACTTTTCTAGTGTATATGTTCACACACATGTATACATGTATATGAAATATGTATATAAAAATAAGTATTTTGTGAAAATTCTAATATAATACATATCGAATATGCTTCATTGTATTTTAAATATTACTATTTCACTAATTTGTTTAAATAATGATGAAAATCCACATAGTTAAATCTTTATTTAATACTTTTTCTAAGAAAATATTCCAGTAAAGGAAATTTTAATGTTTGCTTTCATATCATTCCTGTCCATGTGGTTACATCAATATCCACTGTAACCTATAATGTCTAGTGGTGCTACAAAATACTTTAGAATTTACCAAAATAAGTGCAACATGCAAAACTCTTTAAATTTTAATTTTTCTTTTTACATATTTTTAAATGAGGATAAATGAAAGGTTAAAGGACTTATTCAGGAATATATCTAATTATTGGCAAACCTAGGATCTTTTTTTTTTTCTTGCACCAGGGGTTGACATCACTGAGTCACATTCCCACCCCCTTTTTATATTTTATTTAGAGACAGGGTCTCACTGTTACTTAGGGCCTCACTAAGCTACTCAGCATGACTTTGAACTCTGCTATCTTCCTGCCTCAGCTTCCCAAGACTCTGGAATTAAAGGCGTGTGCCACTGAGCCTGACTAGGATATTCTATCTACAGTATTCTAAGACTAATATTCTTTTTTCCTAGGGAATAGCTTCATTTATTCATCCATTCAGTAGATTATAAGTATATAATGTTAAATACAGTTTCTAACCCTATAGAACTTAAAACTCTTAATAAAAATTCAAACATTAACAGAATAAGTAACTAGTTCTAAGCTATAGTAAAGACTACATAAGTAAATAGAAATGTGATAAACATGTATACTAGGTCTCCCTGACCTACGCACAAATCAGGGAAGTTTCACTCTGAGACAGGCCATCTAAACTGAGATAGGGTAGCTAATTATGTTTCAGATAGATATAGGCCTCTGTGGGATGTGGGTAGAAAGGAAAACCTTCCAGGCAATGTTTTTCAGTCTCAGCACTAGCAGCCTTCAGGGCTGGATAGTTCTTTGTCATGGGGTGTTCTATGCACTGCAGGATGTTCAGTAGCACTGCTGACCCCTACCATTAGATAACAATGACAACCCCACAACCCCACACTAAGTTTTGATAGTCAAAACTACTTCCAGACATTACTGAGAGTCTCCTAGAGGCAGCAGCAATCACCCCTGGTTCAGAACCCCTATTCTCATCTTATGGAAAATCATTTAAGAGGATGCTATGTTGAAAAGGGTCATGGTACTTTCTAGGAATTGAAACAAGTTTAGTATGAATGAAATCTGATCCAGATCAACGTTCATACCATGTAGCACTTTGAAGATCCTGCTAATTATTTTCAACTATGTTTAAATGGCACTGGGAAGCCAGAAAACTTGTAATAGACAATGGTATGATTCATATTTATCTACAAAAGGTCACTTCAGAGTTCCAGGTCAAAAGTGAATTACGAGATAAGAATGTAGGTGAGGAAAACATTTCAGAGGCTTTTGTAGTGTCCTAAGAATATAACCCACAAGAGAATGCAGATAATTTCTGTAGATATGAACAAAACATTACAAATTCTAGAAATATTTAAGAAATTAAGAGCTGATAATTCACTGATTGTTGGAAATACAGAAGAAAGTGGTTGTCAAAGATGACTACAAAACTTCTGACTTTTGAAACTAGATACATGGACGTGCCATTCAGTAAATAGGAAAACAGGAGGAAGGGTAAATTTGGGGCATAAATTTGAAGTTTAGTTTTGACCATGATGAATTTGAGGTGCCAGCAAACTTAGTGTAGGAAGGGTAGAAGTATCTGGTAGAATACCATCTTTTGTAGATGAGAAATCTCTACAAAAGAAGCTTAGAAAAGGACAATTAATTGTCCAAAGTGATAAAATTGAGTTAGTATTCATGGCTTTCTCTGTGGTAGTAACCTTAGATAGGGAGGATGATGTCTTTTTGTGAAGGAAAACATAAAGGAAGGGTGAGAGTAGCCACTGGTTTTTAATTTTTCTTTATTTTGTGGTTATCATTGATATTTTCTTCATGGGGTAGGGGGCAGTCATCTACAAGGAATGGAGATGGAGGAAGGTCTGAGATGTAAGGAAAATGGAGGTTTGAAACCACCTTTTGAAAGAGTAAGGAGGAAGTTGTTCAAAGAATTGGGGTAGCCTTATCAGGCAGTGGTGGGGCCTCAATGTTTCACATCTTCATTCACAGTTGCTCAGGAGTCTTCCAATGTGTTAAAAATAATTAAAGACTACTCTGTGGCCAGCCAAGGACACTGTTTTTCAGCTCATACATGTCCTTTGTTCCTGAAAAGCTTAAATTGGACTTAGGAAGTATCTTTGGCATGAAAAGCAATGAGGCCAAACCAAGACAGTATATAATCAAATAAAAAATTGGGTAGTACAAATAAGTACGCTGTAGTCATTCAGGAAGAGGATGCTGTATTGACTGATGCTATTGGGAAACATCTTGATAAAAGATGATCTCCGATTTAATCTTTAAGAGATGACAAGATTTTGAGATGGTCACTCCCTGAAGTCTTGTTGTTTTTTTTTCTCCTTTAGGTAAGCTATGTTCACTCCACTGTCCATCTAGTCCTATAATTTATAACAATTACTCATAAAGCCAAAATTTTCAGAGTTTTCTTTTTATCCAAAAGAATATGCATTTTACATTCCAAAGATGTATGTAGAAGCTTATTAAGGCTATAAAGGGTCCTTTGTAATTGTGGGAAATTTAAGGGGATCTTTGCAATTATGTATCCCATATTCACATTTGTTCTCGGACTGTACATTCAAGTGGTTCTCATTAGAACCAGTACTATCCCCTTTGGTGTTCTCTAGTGGTATTTAAAAATATTGCAAGGATGTTATTTGGCTAAAACAGCCATATAGGAGGGTATAATGTTGATCTTTAGTGGACAAGAGCTAGAAAGGGAGGTAAAGGCTCACAATAAATAAATACCCTCACCCTGTACATTTAAATATCTCATTGGGCATTTATTTATATTAGATACCTGCATAAAATTCCCTGAACTCTGAATCTAACTCCATTTTACATATTCAACATAAAGCATCTCTTGCACAGACTTGATAGGCTGAAATGTTCAAGAATGAAACTTTCTTTTTCTTGTGAGGAAAGGTTGTTCTTTGTTTTGCTCAGAACTTTATGAAAAATTTATACCAAATCAGAATATTATGTCACTTGTATCAATGCTGCTTAAGATGTTTGAGTAGCCAGTTTAGTACACCTCTTGGTTTTGTGGAGGTGCAAGCCACAGATGGAGTTTTGCCTGAACATTTCCGATGAAATGCACTGTATTTGCACTGTATTTGTTTCAACTTATTTCTCCTTTATATTGCATTATATGAAATTTTTAAAGTCTACATCAAAATACGTTCATATTATCTGTTTTTATTGTGATTGTAAGTGGGATATTTAATACACACACACACAACACAACACATACACACATGTAGTGCTGTGTTTAAAAGAGCTAGGAATGGCTGGCACTGGAATCTTGACACATGTGCTCTGAGCTTTGGAATTAGAACACCTGGAACTGGAGTTCCACCTGTAGCTTTTTAAAAAATCTGAACAATTCATTTAATTACTGTGCCACTTTTCCTTCCTGGATACAGGGGGTGATGTCTATATCTTCAGGGATGATGTAAGGATCAAAAATCAAATTTGTGAACTGAGTACCTCTAAGCATATCCATGGTATGTCTATCAGAGGGTACTCAAAGCTTCAGGATAGACACTATATAATCTTCATGGTATAGTAAATTTAGTGGCCAGCAAGTAATATAAAATATTCCTTTATAACAAAAAAATAGGTATATATTTTTGGCTTGCATTTAACATTTTTATGAATTTTTAAGATAAGAAATGATACATCAAAGACATTCTATTTTATTCCAGTATCTCCAGATATTTATAATGCATTCTCTTCAACCGTCAGGGATAGTTTAAAGAAAAAGTTTGATATTCTGAAGTGCCTTGTAATCTGTAAATTAGTTATTATTATCTCAGGATAATTCCAAGGAGGATGCAAGAAATTCCAGTGATAGTAAGTCACTCAAGTGATATAATGAGAAGAATATACTTCCTAAGAATTCCTTTAAGGCTGGGAAATTCTAGATGGACTCAAACCTCTGCAGAGAATCTGCTAGGTATTTAGAAGTTAGTCAAGAAGAATTATAACATTATTTTATCTTTCCCTTTCTCTGTATCATTTCATTCCTCCTTACACTAAAAACTACCAGTGGGTAAATTTACTATGTTCCAGGTAGTAGACCAAGCAGTTCGCACACCTTGTTTATTTTAGTCCTTACAACATCCCTGTGAAGTAGGTTCGTGATCTTTATTTTACATAGCAGTACCCTGTGGCAGAGAGAAGTTACATAATTTGCCCAAGGTCAGATAACTGGCAAGTGGCAGAAGAGGAATTTAAATCCAGATTTATTTGGTTTTGTTTTTAACTCAAAGTCCCAAGAGCTGTTAGAGTTTTCAGGGGTTGAGGGCGGGGGAGGGCACTGTTAGTTACAAGGTGTTTACAGGGTTCCTCACTCAACTATCTTCAGTCTCATTTTTGAGCCTTCAGTCTGGAATTATTCCACTTGCACCAAGAATCAACTTCTCTTTACTTCCTATGGTTCTCTCCTGTCTAAGGTTGATTCCTTTACCTATCTTCTGGAGTCCATATCTTCTTATTTTTATGGGAGCCTCAGCAATCGGTTTTCTTTTGGTTACATGAACATCAGTTGAAGAACTTATTAGTACAGATTTCTGAACCACATACCAAGAGTTTCTCCTTTAGAAGCTCTGAGATATGACCTAAGAATGTCCACTTCTAACAAACTCTTAACCTAAGCTGATGTTGTAGCTCTAGGACTTTGAGGGCCAGTACTCTAACATGCTAAGACGGCCATATACATTTTTAAATGGTTGAAAAAGCAAAAGAATAATATTTCCCCATAATATACAGTATAAAAAATTCAAATTTTATTATTTATTGATAAAGTTTTATTCAAGTGCATTATGTAATATACAATTACATAGATATTTACATAGGCGCCTTTCTTGTTATAACATCAAAGTTGAGTAGTTGTAACAGAAAACAAGCCTACAATATTGACTATTGAGTCCTTTATAGAATGTGTTTTCTGATCCCTGCTCTAAAACAGTAATGCTCAACCCTACCTGCACATTGGTATCAAGTGTGAAGCTTTAAAAAATACTGAAATCTGGATCTTATTCCCAGAGATTCTGAATTAATTGGTTTAGAGTGCAACCTAATGGATCTTTAACATCTAAACATATCTAATATTTCCAATCTAGACAAAACAAAACCAAAACCAAGCAGACCTTACAAAATTACTCTATCAACCTATATGAAAGAGCTAAGTAGTCTAATCTTATGTTATAGATGATGAAAATAGTGTCCATCAATATAAATTATTAGTCAAAATTGACATTGTTGCTAGTATTATTACATTTTTAACAAATTATAGTTGCATGTTTTCTTGACATTTTCAAAAATTCTTTTATGAATCCAGGTTATATATTAAAAAGTATTATTTGTTCATTGTTGAACAACTACAAACCAAATATATGTAGATACCAGTTTCTGAACTCGGTGAATAAGGTAAAAATTGACTAGATTTTTTTTTTTTTGAGAGAGAGAATTTTTTAAAAATATTTATTTTTCAGTTTTTGGCGGACACAACATCTTTGTATGTGGTGCTGAGGATCGAACCTCAGCCGCACGCATGCCAGGCGAGCGTGCTACCACTTGAGCCACATCCCCAGTCCCAACTAGATTTGAGTTTACTTGATAGACACTTTTTCATTTTAGAACCAAATAAAGAAGTTCATTTGTATTTAGGAGCCAAGCTTTAAGAAAAATATACCTCGTATACACACTGAAACTACACGAATAAACAATGTGAAGTCCATACCATGAGAGACACTTAGAACAAAGCTCAAGTAGGGAATCAGCAGATTCCTATTCATCTCACAACCATCCCCTGAGTTGTGCTCACTTAGTACAGTATAGACAAATCAATTGACAGGTCTTAGTATATTCTCTCTCCCTTTGTCTTCATTTGTCTCATTTACTGATAGGATGATTGGACAAATAGTTCATTGTGAATGATTCTCCTGTAGCCTGGAATGATATAAAATGAAAAATAAAGGGCAATGTCATACTTCTTTCCCTAAGCCAAATCTGTATCCCTAATGATCAACACTATTAAAACTTTTCATACACACATCCCTATCTATAATATATAGACAAGAAACCTTATTTTTACTTATTTTTTTTCTCTTCACATTTTTATTTGTGCATTATAATTGTACACAATGGTGGGATTTATTGTTACATTTTTGTGTATGCACACAATATAACAATGTAATTTGCCCAATATCTCTCCCTAGCACTTCCTGTCTCCTTCCTCTCCTTCTACCCCTTGGTCCTTTTTCTCTACTGATCCCCCTTTGACTTTCCTGACATCCTGCTTCCCCCTTTCTTTTCCTTTTTCCTCTTTAGCTTCTACATATGAGAGAAAACATACAACCCTTGACATTCTAAGTCTGACTTATTTCACTTAACATAATGGTCTCTAGTTCTACCCATTTTCCTGCAAATTACGTAATTTCAGTTTCTTTATGGCTGAATAAAACTCCATTGTGTATACCACATTTTCTTTCTCCATTAAACTATTGATAGGCATCTAAGCTGGTTCTATAGTTTGGCTATTAGGAATTGTGCTTCTATAAACATGTATATGCATGTTTTGCTATAGTATGACTTTAATTCTTCAGGATAAATACTGAAGAGTGGTGTAGCTGAGTCCACAGCAGTTCCATGCATAGTCTTTTGAAGAACCTCCATACTGATTGCCAGAGTGGTTGTACTAATTTACAATCCCATCAACAGAGTAAAAGTGTTCCTTTTTCTTCACTTCCTTTCCAGCATTTATTATTTGTATTCTTGATGGCTCCATTCTGACTGGAATGGGATAAAATCTCCAGGTATTTTTGATTTGCATTTCCCCAATTGCTAATGAATGATATTAAACATTTTTTCATGTATTTGTTGGTCATTTGTATTTCTTCTTTTGAGAAGTGTGTATTTAATTCATTTGCCCAATTATTAATTTGAGCAACCTTAATTTTATGTTTAACATTTTTCCATATTAAAAAAAAAGAAAACTAGAAGGGAGATCTGTAGGGTAGAGCAACTGTATTGGGGGGAGGAAGGAAGGGAAAGGGAAGGAAAGGGGAATGAGATTGGTCAAATTATGTGCATGTACAAATATGGCATAGTGAATCCCACTATTATATATAATTATCAAGCACCAATAAAAATAAGATTAAAAAGTCTGTGCCAGGTGCAGTTGTGAATGCCTTTAATGCCACCACTCAGGAGGCTGAGGCAAGTTCAGAGCCAGCCTCAGCAACTTACTGAAGCCCTAAGCAATGCCAAAGACCCTGTATCAAAATAAAAAAATAAAAAGGTCTGGGGATGTGGTTCAGTGGTTGAGAGCCACTGGATTAATCCTGGTACCCCTCCACCAAAAAAAAAAAAAAAATGTACATTACATTTTCTAATAGTTGTACAATACTGTGCAGTACAAACTGAAAATCATAATTTTACAAACTAATTCCCACACTTGTGGATATTTAGATACCTGCACAACACATGTGCTCATACACATATATGTGGGACGAATTCTTGGAAGTTGAATCATTATATCAAAATGAGTATGCTTTTTAAAATATGTACAAAATAATTACAAATTATTTTTCACTTTCCCCAATTAATGCATACCCAATAGAACTTAATGATCATTTTTTTAAAAATCTTGTCTAATTTTTATGCTTTTTCTTTAATGTGAGGTTAAGCATTTTATTATATTTTGTAGTCTTGTGAGTTGCTACTTATGTTCTCTACCTATTTATATTTTCTTCTTAGCAATTTATAATCTTTTTTCATTTTAAGAAAATTTTGCATTAACATTTTGTAAATATACCCAATTTTTATTTGTTGTTGTATGTAATTTACCAGGCAGAAGGTTTATATTTTTATGTATTAATAACTAGGGTCTTTTCTATTATCACTTCAAGGTACTGTACTCTAATATTATATAAAACCAAATCTATGTTTTCTTCTAAAATGTTTATAGTTTCAACTTTCTATACTTAAATCATTGCTCAATCTGGACATTTTGATGAAAAGTTTCATCTTAAATCTTCTTGTCAATGACACTGTGAGTTAAATATTATCCCCATCTTGCAAATGGTACAAAAAAAGGATCTGACATAGAAATGATTTTCCAGTACTACTTACAGGAAGTATTGAAGCCTAGATTTACTCTGCTGCCTCTAAAAATATGTAGCCAGTTATTATTTACTTCTACAACAACAAATGTTATTCTTGCAGATACATTACTCTGTCAAAGTCTGCCTAAAAGTAGGGATTACTTCTCAGTGGTGCCCTGTCATTGTAGTTAATGCCTCATTTTCTGCATCTATAAAATGAGAATAGTAAGTCAGCTATCCTAGTCCACTTCAGAAAATTAGACAGTAAATCTACAGGTGTAGCCCATGTCTGTACAGGGATTTTGCGGGATAGGTCAGTAGCTTATGAATTTTAAACAGGTTTCAATGGTAAAAGCCTTCTTTCATTCGAATGTAGACATATTATATCTGAAGCCTATCAGAAGCCTTCCCTGATTGCTTCAACAGCAAAATGTGCTTTTTCACTTGTAACTTTATTTTGTTTAATACATACCTGTAAAGTATTCTGAGATTTCTAACATTTTCCATTTCTTTTGCACTCTTTCTGTCTGTATCTGCCTCTCCTGGGACATCCAAATACTCTCTGGAGACCATTAAAATAATCATAACTATACATTCTTTCTCCTCAACTCTTAATGGACATAAAAATTAACAGTACTTATTCACAGATTGAAAATTGTTTTATAAAAATCCTCTGAATATCTAATGGAGAAAGGCATTTTTTTAAACCCTCCTTTGTTTTCTATGGCATCAAGTTGCTATGTTTGGGTTCATTTATGAGAAGAGCTGCAGGAAATGTAACCCGCTGTGACCTCGGGAGAAGGAAGTGGTATTAACTGAAATGCTTGGTTTTACATTTAAAGTCATTAATAAAAGTTGTGGAATGAGAGCTGGGCATCTTAATGTCCTGGAAGTCATTGGTTGGTGTGGCTAGTGCTTATAGTTTGTAATTACCTAGTCTCCTATGACAGGCGGAACTGGAAATCAAATTAAGTGGATGCTTTCTCTTATATTACTAAAGAATCTCCAGCTTAAGATTGCCTTTTTTCTTCCTAAAAAAAGGCACAAACAATGACAGCCCAAAATAGCTATTTAGTCAGAACTGACGACACTTTCTGAATGCTTGTCATTAAGAGAGAAATAGAAAATCCTGCTCTTTTTTTTCCTTAATTTCTCTCCCTGAAATACCTTGCTTCCTCCTGAAGCTGCCTCACCTCATTGCCCAGGAGAAATGCCCAGTGACTGACTGAGCTTCAGCACCACTGCAGGCTCCAAAGGGGAGGCGGCTTATGCAAAACGTTTTAAAGAAAGATCCTAAAAGTCACTGCAGCTTTTTCTAGTGAGTTATGCTGAGCTTCCCTGTTGCTGTAAGCTGATGGGGAGCGTTGTGGCGGAGACAGAACCACTCTTTTTCCTCCCACTATTTTTGCTGCAGTGAGAAGTGTTCATTTCTGCTTGCATTTCGCCAGATAGCTTTAGAATTCTAGCTGAGCATGAGGGCTTCCCAAGGCTGGAAATAAAGAGTTTAAAACCCTAAATTGGAGTTTGTCCTCTTGACTAAGTAAAAATTGAGTTAATGTGCTGCACAGCCTCCGATGCCTGACGGGAATGACAACAGACAGTAGGGTCTGATGATGTTTTTGAATTAAGTTTCTTTTCTCCCTTATGGATTCATAGGGACAGAAGCTTTTATTTTTCTCTTGCACTCTCCTTTCCAGAGCCAGCTGAATATTTTACATTCAGCAGCAGTAGCTGCTGATCTGAGGTTATGTTATCCCCTGGAATCTTCTATCTTCATTCCAATCCCATCCTCTATTATTGATTGTCATTTCCCAAAAAAGCATAGTTTTGGAAAATTAGATGCATTGTTTTATTAGAGAGTCTAGCAACTTTAGATATCCCTAGAAGATATAACAGCTATTACAGGGCAGGGAAGTAAGAGAGGGTGGTACTTAGCCCTGTAACTGCAGAACACCTCAGGGGGGACCCAGCTCACATTTTAGGGGACTTTCTGAGACTGTGATCTTTTGTCTGGTTCTATTCAACTCAGAGAAGCAGAATGAGACATGTTTGCAGTGATTTGTAGTATTTGCCAAACAGGGTGCTGCATCAGAATAGCCTGGAATATAGTGCAGAGCTCCCATTAAACCTCCAGAGGGAAAAGGGTTTCCTCTTCATTTATAGTTTGCCCGATGCAATCCCATTGTAAAGTATCTAATAGGATAACACTCGGGCTCTTCAGAAATATAAGTAACTCATTGGTTAAATTTCAATTCTTCACCTTTCCCCCCTCCTTCCTGGGTGAGCTCATTCCCCCCTCCTTTTTTTTTTTTTTTTTTTTTTTTTTTTTTAATCCAGTGATTTAAAATGCTAGAAGGAAAAGCAACTGAGGTCTCAACTTTGAGATGCTGAATTCTCAGCTAATTGAAATTACTGGGCACAATGCTATATATAGCCAATGAAGAGATTTTGAGCTCTCACTCAGTGCCTTCAAGAAATGTCGTTTTGTAGTCAGAGAAAACAGAGATCAATGCATTTTCAAACTGACAGAGGGAACGGATGCTCCTTAGTAGCACATGCCCAGGATCGTGTGTGTGGGGCTTGCGCTGTGCTGAGAAGCTGAATACCGGTCCATATGCTCCTTATTTACTGCAATGTTCTTTGCATGTTACTGTGCACTCCGGACTAACGTGAAGGTAAGAGGAGGCGAGACGGCAACTGGGCACAATATACATGTTAAACCAGCTGCAGAAAATGTCTACCTTGTGTAGCTCCAGGACTTTTCGGATTGCTGGCTGAGCAGGCAGATTATTACAGGTGGTTGCAAAGGCTTTGTTTTATTGTTGCCGGGCAGCCTCGCTGGGGGAGCATGTAGGAACGCTGCTGTGAAGTGACCTTCAGGTTTAACTATTTGTAATTCAGGTTCACGCTCACGCCTGGGGAGTGGAGAGGGGGGAGGAAAAGATGAAAATTATTTAGGTAGGCCGGAACCAAGAAATCAGAGGAGGTTTAAAAAAAAAAAAAAAAAAAGAAGCTATAGAGCATTCTTTAAATGAGGATTTAGTCTTTCTTTTAAAAGTGCTGTGAGCTGCCTGTGTTCATGCAGCTTAATTGTTTAGGAACCGGGGGTTTCAATGTAGTGGCTGTAATGGCATTAGAATGTGATCTGTGGGATACCTGACCATCCTGTGTGTACAAACGAATGATTATCCTTGGGAATTGGTGATGTTAATCACACAAATCTTCAGCTCTGGGTGGGCTGGTTGCTTTGGCTGCGTGGGTGCCGCTGCCCCAGTGCTGTCACCCCTCTGACATTCACTTGCTGTAGCTAATGAGCTTCCAAAGTTGAGCCTAAGTTTGGGAGATTTACCGTGGTCATGAACGAGGGTGTTATTATTGGAAAGGTTCTCTGACACTGTGTTCATTCAGCACTGAGCCAGATAGACCAGCTGTGGAATTCCAGTTGCATAATTTAAGTGAATTACATCCTCAGTTAACATTTGAGCTTGTGTTTCTTACTGAAGGAAGTCCAAAAGGAAAGTGATTGCCTGGGTGGGGGGGCAATTATGACTTAATACCTAAAACAGGAATCTTTAACAACATGACAATGGAAAGTACTTCCTTCTTTTATTTGGCTGGGGGAGTGCTTAAATGCCTGGGTACTAAAGTTTCATTTTCTGTGTTTACAAGTTTTACTAAAGAACTTCCTACTGCTCACTCTTTTGAAGCCTTTTTGTTTTTCATTTGAATTTCAAACAGGTAGTATTTATGTTTTGATGACCAATTCTTTTACAACTATAGCCTGAAAGCATTCTATGGATCATGTTGCAGAGTTCTATAGAATTTACTTTTTACTGCCTTACAAATTAACTTCATGGTCAAATTTCTTTCATATATCTGATGGCAACCTGAAAATAAATATTTAAAAAATGGAGAGTGTGCCCAAATATCAACTTGGATTTCTCCATCACCATCTCCTATTCCAAGTTATCAGTATGAGAGTCACAGTTTTGTAAGCTCAGTGAATTGTTAATGTTTCCCTCCTCATTTTCTTTTTTGAAGAAAAATGTTTTCTTCAAAAGAGATACGATAAATAATTTAGATCAAGAAAAAATTGTTTGTATTTCCTTATAAAATTTCAGAAATACAGGAAAACCCAGTCCAGATTTCCTTTGATATGGGCTTTGGGAAATTCTTTTCTACTACTAACAGTTGTCTTTATAGACTTAGCTTTCAATTTATTTCACATTCATAAGTAAAGGAATGAAAGAACTTTTGCTAACAATATCTTACCTAAATTTAGATGACTTTTGGATAATAAATTCTTAGTTCTTGGCTAATCTGTACTGAGATACAGATATTTCATCAATAGAAACTGAGACCATATGTATTGCCACATACAACATATGTAACCTTGCTTGCATATGAATAGATTGACTTCAGTTTTAAATGAGCTCATAAATTTTAATAATTAGCTCTTATTCTTTCTTGAATAATTTATAATTTTATTTTGTTGTTATATATTCCTTCTGAAATAGCAAGGTTTGTGAAAGAGTCTGCAGTTTATTTGCTGTCTGATCATTCACCAGGTTGGTGCCTTAAGACTCTCATCTAATAATTTTAGCTTTATTTTTATTTTTTAAGTTGTTTGATTTTTATTGTAACTATTTGCTTGGTTCTGATAAAGTCTTCCTTTGTTGTGTAGGTTTTCATGCTTGCCATAATTATTATTGTAATTACCTAAAACTTTAAGGTGGACAAAATTCAGAGATAGAAAATTTCTTTTTTTTTTTCTGTACAGAATAGACCACTAATGTCACAATATTTTATTCTAAAATGATCATTTTTTGAATTGGACCTTTTTAAAATATTATAACCAAAAGGATATTTTGAAAATGGTATGTTATAATATATTAAAATGTTCTCATGAACTCATCAAGATATTAAATCTGGACCACTAGTTCTCTCTCTCTCTCTCTCTCTCTCTCTCTCTCTCTCTCTCTCTCTCTCTCTCTCACACACACACACACACACAACCACACACACACACATCAGAGAGTGTGGCTTATGGGTAACCATTTATTCAATTATCTATTAAAATATTTTGAATGAGAACTATGATTGATGTATTATGCTAACGTCATGGATACTAAGATGAATAGAAAATCGTCCTTGCTTTCAGGAAGCTTTCATTCTAGGACAAGACACAGACATATAAACAAATAAGTGGTTTGAAATATTGTAGGACCTTTTGTGGATTCCAAAGCAGGACGTTATTATAGGGGAAAAGTAAACAACAGAAACAATAACAAAGCACAGGCCAGCTTTCCCCATGACTGGTCAAGAAAGGTTTCACTGTGAGGTCACCTTTGAGTTGAATCTTGACAGGTAATGGAGCCTTGCCCAGCAGCTTAGGGTGAGGAAGGCATGCTGGGATGCTGGGTAGAGACTGACAAAAGCATGGAGCTAAGAAGCAGAACACTTTGAAGAACTCCAAATGATTTGGAATGATGGAGTGTGCAGCCTTATAAAGCCAAACAAAACTAAAAGAATGGACTGAGCAATGATTACAGTCTAACTTTTTGAAAATTATGTTACTTTGCCACATATTTTCTGGAAAAGAGGGCTTTCCATAGGAGTCAAAGAAATAAAGTTAACAAAGCTTTTTTTTTTTTTTTTCATTTTTCTGTGTTTTCATGTTGTTTAAGTGATAAAGATTCATATCCCATTGGCTTGGATTTTTATTTTTTATTTTTAAGAAAACAATTAGAACAATTTAATTTGATTCTGCTCACACATAAAGAAGCAATGTGATCATTATGCAGATTTGTAGTTCCACTTCCAACTGAAATTGACCA
Organism: Callospermophilus lateralis; assembly: GCF_048772815.1. Lineage (NCBI taxonomy): Eukaryota > Metazoa > Chordata > Mammalia > Rodentia > Sciuridae > Callospermophilus > Callospermophilus lateralis. The sequence goes on from NC_135306.1 coordinate 139,963,005, forward strand.
TGTTATATGAAAACTACTTTCTTTCATAAGAAAATTTGGAAAGTTTATTGTATTAAAAGTCTATATGGTTTTAGCTGCAGAAATAGCTCTATTTTTAAAAGTAATGATACCTATGATAATTTCCTAAGTAATTTTAATGTCTCAACCATTGTTTTCATCCTTCCCTTGTTATTACAAACATATACACACCCACAAACCCATACTCCCAAAAGCATCAAAGGCAAATATTAGATCACTATCACAGATAAGAAAACAGCTTGAGATAGGAAATGACCCATTACTGTGTTCCATTGTATATCGGAATCAGACTTAGGGCAGTCTTCAAGTCACTTGAGTATTGACTTACTGTTATTTCCAGTAAACCCTGCTGCTTATCCCTAGATTCAAGAATTCTGCTCATTTGTTTTGAAATTGCTTGAGAGAAAATAGAAGAACCTTTTAGTAAAACAATGTAACAGAATGATTTTAAAGCATGAGTTTTGAGGGATTACCAAAAACTAAACAAACAAAAAAAACTACATTTAAGTCTCTTTTTGTCATTTATTGCATAGTTTAAGAACATTTCTTAACCTATCTGAAGTTCAGTTTTTTTTTTTTTCATTTGCAAAATAGGGATAACAATAGCTCTTAGCTGTTGTAATAATTATGTGAGATAAGGCATGTAAACACTGTAAAAATGTTCTTAGAGTGTAGTAAGAATTCAATTAACTCATAATTGATAAAGTAGAAGTCACTAACAGTGAGTCTTCAGAGTTGCTTTCATTAGAAAATTCTAGAAATTGACCCCAATTAAAAGATACTATAGTTGATAGAAGCATGTTTAGGTCTTATCTCTTCTCTATCACTATCACCACCACAATTACACAAGCACATACATTAACAATATAAACTCTGAAATCTGGGATCTTAGTTTATTTCATCTTCAGATCATAAGAACAATTAACCATGCCAAGTACAAAGTAGGTGCTCAATAAATATTTGCTAAATAAAAGTATAAACTGAGTTTCAGGTTTCCTTTTCAAAATCCACTTATCTTCTTCCCAAAGTACTTATTTCTCCTAATGTATTTAAATTGTTTTGAGAGAAAGAAAGAAAAAATGTCATAGACTTTGAAGTCACACAAGACTTACTCAGGTCACTTGTTCTTTTTGGATCTGTATAGCCAGGTTGTAGACCTAGGTTGGAGGGAATCAACAATTCACACTAAAACAATTTATTGAATGCCTAAATCCTCTAGAATTCAGACATTTATCATACTCATTATCACCAAATTTATTCAGTGAAATTGCTTTTAACAAACATAACACCTTTATAGCATACGAACATTTACTGGAATTGTATCCTACAGTGGGAATCCCTTCTCTGCCTGGCTATGGTTGAATGGATTCCATTCTTCCTTTAAGAAATAATGAAGTTGTCTATTTAATAAGAAGTAGAACCCAATCATACTAACGCCCATGTTTTTTCCCTCCTTTAATTTACTGATTACAATTTCTTCATCTTCATGGCAATAAGTCTTATATTGCCTTATATCATTACTTGCATCATTATCTTATACTGCTAGTTAATGTTGCTTATGTTAGTAATTTTAGATTTTAAGCATTTTGAAAGCAGGAAATATACACTTTTTTGGCATTTTTTTCTTATAGCTTATTTATATTTCATGAATTCAAAAAATGATCGATGGTCTGATCTAAAGGGAAACTTTCAGAAACTATCTCCTTATGCTCCTGACACCTACTCTTTGCTACATCCTGTGATGCATTGCACATATTGATGCTTTGAATAAACACATAATTTGTTGTAGGCAGGGCTTGTGGGATCATGAATCAGAATGTGTGGACAGTTTGTGTAACACCTATGGCTCATGGGTGTTATAAGCCTATGGCTCATGACAAATCAGGGGTGGTTCCTGTCAGGATTCCAGTTGAATAATTATCTCTTTTAGAATGTCAATAATGCATTAATCCTTCACTAGACCCCCACATTATAGTCTCCAAATAGTTGTGAGCCTACTCAGTATATTGGGCTTTATAATACCTAAGCTACCTAAGCCTATGCAATGTGTTAGATTTATAATTTCTTATGAAATTCTTTAACTCAAAACTTTAAAATCTAATGAGTTAATTAATAAAGAATAAAATTGGATACTTAACAATAATAATAATCATTATCATTTGTTAAGCTCTAGCTGTGAGCCACAGACTGTACCCAAACTTTGCTCATATTCCTAAAAACGCTTCCCAGTGACCTAGCATGTGAGATTATTATCATTATTATTTTATAGATGAGGAAACTGAAGTTTAGGGAACAAAAATAACGTGCCTAATGTTGCAACTATTAAGTTCCAGGAAAGCCAGCTTTTAAACCAGGTCTGTTTTGCTGTACGGACTTTTAATGATCTTCCTGAAAAGATAATGTATAGGTATGCAAACTCTGACCATTGTTGTGTCCCAGATACCTCAAATATTTTTCAAAATAACATAAGGAATTTAATTAACAATAAATTTGTATATGTCATATATGTGCATTCCTTCTTTAGATTTCTTTATAATAAATTATAGCCTGAGTCAGGTCTGAGGGATTCTTATGTATTCTCCATTCTTTCATTCATCAAATAGTTAGTCAACATCTATTATGGCTTAGGCACTAAATTAGATGTTATATATAGTTATAAATAAAGTGTGGAATAAAACAGACAATAAACTCTGTCTTCATAGAATTTATGTGCTAGTGAAATAGGTATATAATAAGTAAGACAGCTAAGTCATATGTGTAGTGTATAATGATAAGTGCTATAAAAAATCATGAGAAGAGATTGGAAGTGTGAGTTAGAAGAGAGTATAGGTTATAGTTTTAGCTAAGGTTGTTAGTGAAGGACTCACTAATATAATTTTGAATATAAGGGGGATAACCACGTAGGCAAAGGTAACAGAAAATGCAAGTGCAAAGGCCCCAATGTGGCAGCCTGCCTGGCATATTAACAAGCCACCGTGGCTGGAAAGAGAAAAGGCAAGAAAATGTCAAAGGGAGCAAATCATGTAGAGCTTTGTAGGTTAGGCTTCTCTGGGTGAGATGGGAATCCAGAGGTTTTGAGTAGATGAATCACATCATTTGACCAGTGTTTAAATTGGAACACTACAGTTGCTATGTGGAAAACAGGTTTTAAGGGGGCAAGGACAGGGTCAGGGAAGCCAGTTAGAATTTCCCACAGAATCAGGTGAGAGTCACTAATAATAGCTTGGAATCAGTGGAACTGGTGCCAGGTTGTCTAATTCTGTATGTAATTATGATTTTGGATCTCTATCAACTTTGTCTTTTCCTTTCCTGATATGATTTCTGCTCAGATGTGGCAGCTCTTGATTAGGATTAGAGAAAAATACTTGAGTCGCACATATAGATGCAGAGCTTCATTTTCTTTTGGCTTCAGATATGATCCTCTGGAGGTCATTCCTAGTCCTTAAATGAGTGTACTATAAGCTACTTGGGGGCAGAAAAAATGTCTTATATGTATTTGTATATCCATTGCTTTGCACATGGTAAATTATGAATAAATGTTTGCTGAGTGATAATAGGTGAATTGTTAGCCACAAACTGTGGGACTTATTCAAAGAGTGCCTCTTTGGACTGGGTGGGGTACAAAGTAAGAATAAATACCTGACAAGGAGAATGGATTCTGCATTCAGCAAACTTCCTCTCTAATATAAAATTGATGCTTTCCTTGAGACAGTATTTCTACAGCATAAGAAGCTGTAGAGAAGCAGACTGGAAATCTGGAAATGACACTAGGTAAGTCATAAGACAAGTTTGGGAAATAACTGTCTTATGGCCTATGTTTCAAATTAAGACAGCAAGTTGACAAATTTGTTGAGAGATGGTGATTTGCTCATAGTTCTCTAAGAAACATAGATCCAAACTTTTTTCCAGATTTTGGATGGTAAGAAATTTAAAATTGCAATTTAATAAAATTTTCATAAAATTTATCCTTATCCTTACTAAAAGACATGTATTCTAATATTGTCCATTGTTTCTTTATCATTTAAAATTTATTTATTTATAATATCAGTTAAAATCAACTAAAAGTATTATAATCAGAAAAATTCTTGAGAAAATGCAATTCATATTTACCCATTAAAGTAGATTGCCTCCTTTACCTGTCTTAATGAATTTGAGGAGACCAGGATAGGTCATAACTCACAATGTGAAAACACAGTAACATGTTCCCTGTCTTAAGAAGCATATAACCTCAATTAGGAATATGCTAATGAAATGATGATGAATCACAGCAGTCAGCCAACACTTAGCAGGAAATATGTGAAAGTCCTGGACTAAATACAGGAAGTTAACCATATAGCCTGTCCATTTGCTGACTAGCATATTCATTTGGGAATTCAGTGCTTACTTTGCTGGTCAGGCCCTTGTGGTCTATCTAGCCTATCTATCTGCATGCCTCAGCATACTTAATAACAATAGCTTTTGCTATTAAACCCATTTTTATGTGTGAAGGGACTGAGCCACAGAGCCCAGGAAGTAATTGGTGTTACTGGGACAAATGCCAGGCACAGGTAGTAATCAGATAGGCCAGTACCAGGAAGGACTCCTCTGTTACTCTTTTTTTTTTTTTTTTTTTCGGGGCAGGGGGGCGGTGGGGGGCTGCACACCAGGAATTGAACTCAGGGCATTCACTGAGTCACATCCCCAGACCTATTTTGTATTTTATTTAGGGACAAGGTCTCACTGAGTTGCTTAGTCTCTTGCTTTTGCTGAGGCTGGCTTTGAACTCTCAATCCTCTTGCCTCAGCCTCTGGATCCGCTGGGATTATAGTTGTGCCCACAGTGCCTGGCTCTTTTACTCTTGATCAGTGCTCTGGCCTTTGACTCCCTTCTCCAAAGGGGCTACATTGTATCCCTTTAGTTCCTGTTTTTCTAGATTTATCATCTGAACACATCAGTTTCCCTTGACTTGGGTGTGTCATAATTTCTTCCACTAGCTAGAACCTGGAAGAATACTCATGGGTCTGATAACCTATATCCTTCCCTGGATATCCTCTAGGGTTTGGGGAGGGCTTCTTATGCTGAAGACTTCATAACCAATTGAGGTATGAGCACCCTTTGAAAGAGGCCTATTTACTAAAGTCTACACTTGTTACTAGTGCAATAAACAACATAATAAAAACTCCCCAGGATAAATTAGTACTGCACTGTGACTTAGAAAGCCTACTTCTTCAGCACTGAAAAGGGAAAGTTAAATAGTAAAACAAAATGACATTTGGCCTGGAGAGGGTCTGGCCCTAAATATTTCTTAAACTTAAGTTAAATATTTTGTTTCTATTTAGACTTCAAAACTTTGGAAATAGGCAGAATTTAAAAGGAACTGAGGGAATGTCTTTTTTTTTTTTTTTTTTTTTTTTGTGGTGCTGTGATCCCACCTAACTCATCACATGAGCTACCCTAGCCCAGGAGTCTTTCTTTAAAATGAAAGAAGGTAAAATGAGCAGTAGGAGAAAATTCTGTGGTCTAATTTTATTTATTTGTTATTTATTTTTTATGTGTTTTCATAGACTTTGATATTTTTAAAGTTGCACATATATTTATGTATTTTAAAAGTGTCTGCTACATTTACTTTTTTTTCAAGGATATATCTAGATTGACAAAAGAAACTGAGTCAATGGGGTGTGCAGTGAACCTGGATGGAGGGATTAAGGTATATTTCTGAAGCAGACTCTAAATTTGGTAATAAATAAAAAGGAACCCTTTGCATCTGTGCTGAATTTTTAGTTGATTAATTTATAAGCTATACTCCTCTGGGCTCATTAGGTAAAGTGAACTAAGGAGTCAGTTTTAAATGGGTCAGTATACATTATATCTTCCAACTATTTTTAGACTATAAAAGATATTATAGAAATTATATAAAGTACAGAAAAGAACAAAAAAGTATACTTCCTCATAACCTTGTTCCTTTTAGCAAGTTTCTTTTCATTTTTCCCTACATACATGTGTATGTATAAACGTCTGTGTGTGTTTGAGATCAAAATATATTTGTAACTTGTGTTTTTGTTCATGTCTTAAGAATATTTTTACATCATTCATAATTATTTATAATCATTTTAAAAAATGGTTGGGTAATAGGAAAGCTTACTCTTTTTCTATTTAAAAAGTAAATAAACGCAGGTAGGCAGGGACTGAAAGCATTGTTTTTCTCAGACCATTACTTTTCAGCAGAAGATAGAAAGCTTTCAAGTGTAACCTTGGAATAGCTTTGAAATGAGATGCAGTTTGGAAAAAAATATATGGTGAGTCTGAGTTACAAAAGGATCATTGCCATTGTACTTTAAACAGGAGGAAAATGTGTGCTTAATGCAAATGTTTCTCTAGCTGTCCCTTAACACTCTCTCTACACCAACCTTGGCCAAATAATATGCTTTGAGCTAGGGTTTTAAAGGTTCTTTTCAACAGAAACCAGCCAGACAACATCCTTATTATCACTATTCTCCAGGCATTTAGAATAGAAATGTTGAAATCATTTTTATTCTCCAGTTCCTGCGGAAATCAAATCAATCCACAAATTCTGCAGAGTCTATCTCTGAATGATTTCTTGTACCTTGTCTCTTTCTACCCCTCCTTTCCTAATGAAGGGTCTCATCTCTCCCTATACTGCAATGGGAACATTCTGACTTTCCTAGTCTCCCTGTTTCCTCTCCAAATTTATCATCCCCAGAGAGACACCACACTTATTTTTCTCAAACCCAGCTAAGAATTGCCATCCATTTCTCTTTTCAAGAGCCTTCTGTGTTCTACTGCCATCAAAATTCTCCATTCTCATGAATGGCCTCAACCACCATTGCCTCCTGGTGGATCTCCTGCCATTTCCATGTAACACACATAGCCAGAATTCATTCCAGTCCTGCTTTTCCTCTGCTGCTCATGCCTTAGAGTAGTTGTAAAGGGAGAGGCAGGTGGGCAAAAAACCTGAGTTGGAAGGCCTTTGTCTACATTTACAGAGTAGTATGCATTACTTCTAGATCAATAAATCAATTTTTCTTATGCTTAGTTTCTAAACTGTGTAATTGAGATGACAATGATAAATGTCTACCTTATCATGAGTGTGGCTGTAGACAAAGCCTCAGAGATATGCAGGATCCATTTGGAAGATGTTAACATATTTTAAGAAAGCCAATGAAGTGCTAACCAAAGCCATGAAGTTTAGATTAAGCTTGGTGGTCACTGTGGACTTGGTTGTGTAACTGAAATTTCCCTTATGGCTCATCTTGATCCCAAGAATGTGAGCTAGGTCTCAACTTCTTTGTAAAATTTTGAGATACCAATTGTAAAACAACATTCAGTTTTATAGTTGAAAAAAATGAAAACAACTGCCCTCAAAATCTGCAGTTCTAATCTCCCAGCCAAGATTTCAACTGCCTCAGTCAGTTAAATATGAAACTCCCACCCCTTGGCCACCAAATCCCTTGGGAAACCAGTCATAAAATTTGTCTATTCATTTCTTTGGTGGGTATAGATCCCTAAGCATGAAAAACTTTAGATTAATTATGGAATGCTAAAGGAAATTAAACCCTTTTATTAATATTTCTGCTAGGCAATACTTGTACATATGTGGTAATGCATGATTTGTGTGTTGTTGTTTTTTTTTTTAAAGAAATTTCCAGATTAGAATATTCATTCTCAGGGTTTTAAAATGAAAAGTATAACAAATCTTGTCACTTACAAATTGTATTGGAACATATAAAGAAAAACTTAAAACTCATATTTTAAGTTTCATTTATTAGATATGAAGAAATTATTTAAATAATTAGAAAGGTTTGTTATTCAGATAAAAATAATTAAATAAGATAATTTAACATTAAATTTATAAATATAGATTAAAATATTGAAAGAAATTTAATTAAATCATAAAAACTCTCTTAATGGCAGTTGTAAAAATCTTGCTAGATTTATAAGTAGAACACTACAATAGAAGCTGAACTTAAAAAGTTAAGTAAAATTTAGGCTTTTGAATTTATTACTTTAAAATTAAATATTAATTTCACAACTAAAAGAGATCCATTTAGTGTTTTCTGCCCATGAAAGATATAGTAACACAACACCACAATATTTACCTTGCCCTCATTTGGTTGTTGTAAAGTACAAACAAGATAATATGTATGAAATTACTTCATAACTAATAAATACTATTTATTAGATTTCCTTCTAACTGCTTTTGTTCAGTCTGTTACTTCAGTACAGAAAAATATTCACCCCTCTTACATAATAACTCTGGGGTTCATACAGACCCTGACAGTTAATTTCTTCTCCCAGATGGAACTTTGCTGTTTTCTACCTCTTTATCACTTTATATTTTTAGTGTAAATGTTGAGCATCCCTCATGTGGAAGTTGTGTATGAGTGTTTGTTTTCTTCACTAGCATGTGGTTTCCATACCCTTCAGTTCATTTTTTTTTTTTTAAGTAAGTAATGTAGTCTTCCTTACATGATGAACACTGAACACTGTATTCTGTATCAGGAATAGTCATTAATAAGAAATTATATCTGTGTCTGTATGTAGTAGGTAATGAATTACTAAATTTAATTTAACTATAATATGCCATTTTGTCTAAAGAAAATTGCATAATAAAATGTTTAGAAAAGCAATTGACTAGTTCAGGATAAAATTCAGTTAATGCAAATGGTGGATAAGAAAAATACATTAAAGAAAAATTGAGGCTTCACTAGTATAGTGAAAAGTACTCATGCTTCCCCTTACATTTAAAGCAGTATTTTAGCAAGAATAAACAAAATAGAAGAAAGTTTTGCAAAATGATTGGAGCAGGAGAGGCTGAGGGCAGGGTGGGAGTTGGTTAGAAAGGACTGTTGATCTGTAATGAGAATGGCTGTTAGGGCTGTCTGCCCATTCTCATTATAGAGATCTACTGCTCACCTCCTATCTCTTCCCTTCCTTCTTGTCTGCCACAATCAGTAAGGCTGTTTTCCTTTTCTTGAGTCCAGCAGTCAATAACATTGATTTTTGCAGCACTAGATGATTCTCACCTTTTCCCTCATTATCCCCTCCTTTAGGGCTAAACAAAGCCAAGTTCCCTGGTGTGCCACAGTCTGCAGAGCCTGTAAAACAGAAATGGCTAGAGGCAGGATATAGGGCTGTGGCTGGGTAGGAGGAATGGCTAGTGCCAAAAATCCCTCAGGAGCATCCTGGGCAGAATATTTCTGACACAGTCTTAAGTTAAGGGATAATATATCCTCCAGAGAAAAAAAAGCATATAAAATGTCTATCTTGCTCACTGCAATTCCACTGAGTAGGCTGAAGGGAAAAAGGCCCTGAGGTCCTATTTCCATGTGTAATTTTTATTGAGCCTATTCAAATAGACAGATACTACTCCTGGGGAAGAGGCCAACTATTGGAAATGAGTCAAAAGAGCGGTAATACAAAATGGGACCATAGATGACTAGAATCCATCGTAAAAAAAAAAAAAAAAAAAAAGAAGTAGAAATTTATTCAATGATTGATTATTATGTTCTACACATTTCTTGATTTTTACTTATTTTAATCCTATAGTAACCCTTCCAGATAAGCATTACTATCCCCAATTAACAGACTCTTAAAATTGAAACTTAGGTAAACTAGCATACTCAAAGAGCAAGAAGATGGCAGACTTTCCAAATTTTCTATAGTGCCTTCCGGAAACACTCACTTTGTTCTGAGAATTCATGGAAGAGCCTTGATCAATAGAAAAAGTAGGAATGCAACAATTTTGTTTAAAGACAATGGAAAGGGGCTGGGATGTGGCTCAAGCGGCAGTGCGGTCGCCTGGCATGCGTGCGGCCCAGGTTCGATCCTCAGCACCACATACAAACAAAGATGTTGTGTCCGCCGAAAACTAAAAAATAAATATTAAAAATAATAATAATAATAATAATTTTAAAAAGACAATGGAAAAGTATTGGAATTATTATTTTTGTAGGGGTGGGGGGGAATACTGGGCATTGAACCCAGAGGAGCTTCACCACTGAGGTACATTCCCAGCCATTTACTTATTTACTATCTGTTTATTTATTTATTTGGACAGGGTTTCACTAAGTTGCTGAGGCTGACCTCAAACTTCCTATCCACCTGCCTCAGCCTCCTGAGCTGTTAGGATTACAGGTGTGCACCACCAGGCTCTGCTGGAATTAGTTTTGATTCTGTAATATTATAAAGCAATAATAACTTTGTTGCTTAGCTAAGAGAAGGATGGAGAGAGACTTTGAGTACTATTTAGGAAAGATTTAACCCAGGCTTGTGAAGATGTGCCTAGGTCCAGGGTTACAAAGATTGGAAGAGGAATTTAGGATCTCTGGATTATTCAGACTGTGTTGGCTCAGGAATTTCATGTTATCAAGCAGAGTTAGATCTAGAAATCCTTCCACTTAAGTCTCATAACTGTAGGTTTAAGGTTTTTTTCTCCCTTCCTCTTATCTCAGCATATGTGAGCTTGAGTTAGTTATTTACTCTTAGTTTCCTTGATTGTAAAGTGGGACACTGGTGTCTGTTACATAGCATGGAATTTGTTGTAAGGCAAACATCTACAAACATTTTAAAGTCATTCATAATTGTCTTATACGTAAGGGAAATTGAGTCAATGGTAATTCCTTCCTCCCTCAGTGATATCCACCCATCTTAACCTACATAATGTGAAAGCTATTTTCCGCTTTGCCTTTCTGCTGACATAGGTGCATGTTACAACCGGGGAACTCCTTAGGAATGAAAGCCTTAACAATCTATATATTCAGTTATAGCAATGAATTTCAATCCTATACTTTCATGTGGAAGAAGAAAATGGACATTCTTAAGGATGTCCAGCAGTTTTTGAAGATATAACCTAGAGTTTTGCCATTGAATATGGTAGTCAGTAGTCATGTGTGGCTACTGAGAGCTTGAAATACGATTAGTATGATTTGAGATGAATTCTAAATATAAAATATACATTAAAATTTTGAAGATTTAGTATGAAAAAAGTGTATTACATCAATTTTTAACTTACTTATATGTTGATAATTATTTGGATATGTTGGGTTAAATAAAATATATTAAAATTAATTCTATGGGCTCAGTGATAGGGTACACAAGGCCCTGGGATTAAGCCCAGTACTACACACATACATGTATGCACACACACATATACACACACAAATATTAATAATTCTACCTGGTTCTTACATTATTCAATGTACCTACAAATTATTTAAAATTGCATATATGGCTCACATTTGTAGTTCTTATTGTATTTCTTTTTAACCGTACTGATCTTGAGACCAAAAGGCAATTCATTCTTCCCAGATTGAAAGGCCCTTGACCTCGATATGTTGAAGTGATTTATATAATCCATGTGGTTATCTCTCTTTCTCCTGTAGGCTTTGAGGAGGACAGATAGAGTGGATAAAACTCCTTCTAGTCCTGTAGTTTTGAGATCTTAACACAATTCTTAAATGTTAGTTTTAAAAGGGAACTTAGAGATTCCAAGTTTCAACTCTCAACTGAGGTCCAGAGAGGTTAAATGATTTGGCCAGAAAGCTAATGTCCAGAACTTTTTCCATTAAGAAATACTGCCTCTCAAATGCATGCCCACTCTTTGCAATGGATATTTATACTTTTGGGGGGAAATGCCAACCCAGTCATTTGCAGATTTTCTTGGAATTAAAAGTTTTCTCATCTGTTCTATACTGATGTGATCCCAGTGGATAACTCCTATCTGACCTTGAAAATATATACCAGTGTCACCTCCTCAGTAAATCCTTCCTACTCCAAACAAAAGTAGCTATTTTTTTGCTATTCCTTCTCTATTTTAGCTTCAAACATATTGTTTTGTATTGAATGTTTTATAAACTCTTTTAAGTCAATGTGCTTGTTTTGTGGACACATAGTAACCCCAAAGTAAGTATTTGTTGAATTGAATTTTTGAAATACTTCCACAAACTCTCTGTATGTCCTAATTCTTGATATTCTATTATTGTCATTGAATTTCATAAAAAAAGTCTTAAAAATTTTCTCTATATGTGGTCTCTCTGTATAACACACATATATGTATATAGCATATATATATACTCTCTATATATCTATATATACATATATGTGTCTTTATATACATCTCTTCATATATATTATATACTTATATATAATTTTCAAATATCTCTCTACAAATATATAATTATATATAATTTTCAAATATATGTGATTTCTCTGTATATATGTACATTTATGTATACATATATGTACATATATATGTGTGTGTGTGTGTGTGTGTGTGTGTATATATATATATATATATATATATATATACAGAGAGAGAGAGAGAGAGATCACATATATTTGAAAATTCTATCATGTGTTAGATATACTAGAAATATCATTCCTTAACACTTATCTAAATCTTCCAGTTAGTCATATATTGAATTGCCTCATCAAAGAGATCCACTCTATATAAATGAAGTTGGACCTATCAGTCATAGGCAGATTGAGTAGGCCTGAAGAATCCATGATTCATACAATCTCATTTTCATAGTGTGTGCCTTAAATGCCACATCTTCAGTCAGCAGTTAGTTTCCCATGAAAATAAATTGAGCTATGCATTCCCTTTGGGTTTTAGAAATGCACTTTTGACGTTTGTGCTACGAAGTGCAAATGTGTAGCCATAATCACAATGCATTCCTTTTGTTCTTTTGGCTTTCTCAAGGAAGGATTTAGAAATGGCTCCATTTCCCCAGAAAATTGATTATAAATCCTGTGTCTACTGATACCCTCATTTTATCATTAAAAATCTACAACAGTTTAAAGAAGGATAGAATGAGTTTTTAACTTTCCAAGTCTTATAATTAGTTCCTTTCTTCCTGTAGATATATCAGGATGGGAGATAATTTGAGAACTTAAAAAAAAAAAAAATCTTGGCTCTGGACCTTTCCATGTTATTTTCATGCCTACACTTTTGTTTTCCAGGATGTTGAAATAAGAGCCCTGTGCTGACACAGGACCATCACATTCAGAAACACTGATGCAAGAAAAAAATTTTAAGCTTATGTAATAGAGACTTATCTATTAATTCCTTCAACCTCATTTATTGGACATCAACTATGTTTTAGCCACAGAGGCAGGTGTCTTCAGGTAGGTTTTTAATTTAAAAATTTTCATGGTAAAGGTAACTAAAACTAGGAGACATTGAGTGACCTCACCAAATCATTGCTTATAAATAGTATAATCTTATAAATTGTATAATCATCAAACCAAAGTCTTTATGAAGTTAAAAACTTGTGCTCATTTGTAACACCACATACTGCTTCACGATATTAAAGAGATGGGGGCTTGTTATAATATAGCGTAGTGGTGGGAAACTCTGAAATCTCTCAATATTTCTGCCAAGCTCATGACCCTGAGGTCTAGGAGGGAAAACTGCCACTTAGCCTAAACTCAATGACTTCATTTGTTGATGTTTTGAACTTTGGAGTTTCTAGAAAGAGTCTGATTCTTCTATGACATTGTTTTGCACCACAGGAAATGCCACCTATTCTCTCTAGCCCTTGTCTAAATGTCTTCATTTTGCCCTCCACCTTCACTTTTCATAAGCTGTGATTCTAACACAAGATCCTTTTATTTTGTGCTGGCACTACTATATTGTATTCCTAACTGAGGCTTTCTGCATCTGTCCTTGACCTGTTCTAGCCTGTTTTCCATACTGCTGCAAGAGAAAGATTTTTCAGCTATAAATTTGATCATGTTACATACTTGCTTAAAATGTTTAAGTGGCCTTCCTTTGCCTTAAGTATACTTTGCAAGCTTGTGTGATTAGTCTGGCTTCTCCTACTTCACTGTCTACTGCTCACCCTCTATTCCCTGTGTGGACCATATTCTCCTCTCTTCACCATAGTTTCCCAATCCAGCCCTTGCTGTATTTCTTGCCTACCATACCTCCACCAGCCCTCCATCTGGCAAACCCTACTCAGCCTTCAGATATCATCTCAAATCTCCATCTTTCCTGGAAGCCTTTCCAGTCTCTCTATTATAGATCTGGTCTCATATTATCTGAATCTATTCTTTAAGCACTTACCACATTTTGCTAAAATATATGAATTTCTTTGATTATTGTCTTTTCCCACTAGACTTAAACTTATATGATAGTAGGAATCATATCAGTTTTGCCTACATTATAATCTTAGGGGTTAAGGGCATGATAAATGATAGAAGGAGGCAAGCCGGTTTTCATAAGCTGTCAGTTTATTTTCACCAAATTATTATGTCTCCTGGACATATAATATATTTATATTTCATAATATATCCATCATCTCTCCTTCTCTGACCTGGAGCATACTAGCTATTGCCACCCCTTGGTGCTGTATGCATGTATTACCTGCACCATGGGTAATGGGCAACTTGTGTCAAATTACCAAATGTTGACATTTTATCCTTTCATAGGCATGTCCACTTCACCTGCTATATTTTGGTGAAGGTTAAAATTTAATTTCTCAAGGGTGCAGAAAAATCTCACTTTTAAAAATATTAGTTCAAGAAAAAAATTAAAAGAAATCTAGGTCTGCTAGTATGAAAACAAAAATCATATAAGGTATTCCCATGACAAATATTTTAAATGATATTTGACTAATTAAAATAATACATTTAGCTATTTGTGGCTTCATTATTATAATTAGTTGTGCAGAATTTGTTAAATTAGGAATCTTAGTCTAAACTAAACTTTAAGTGATATTTATATAAGGTATTTTTAATCTTTAAATGGACTCGATTTTTATCATTGGAACTATATGCTCATGATTCCAAGAATCATTGATTCTGAGAGTAACATTAAAACTCAATTTTAGGGACATGTTAAACTGTACCACTTGTATTCAGTCAGTAAAAGCTACATGGTGAGAAAGTCAATGGGTCAAATGAGGTATGCTTTTCGATACATTGATCATAAGGAAAAGACAGCTATGGAGTAGAAACGTGTGAGGTAGAAGAAACAGGAAATTAAGCTCTAGTGTTCAGAAATAATCTATAAAAATACAAGAAAAAGATTATTATAAAAGTGAGGATAAGATTAATTTTGAGGGAAAGAAAGGATATTGAATTGGCCTGAGGTATGTAGAAACCTGTGGTGGCTGGCTAAGTTCATTGATTGACCTAAGTATTGGTTATAAGAATTTTATCTTAAATAATTAATCAAATCATACATTTTATATGGTTATCTATATCTGTTTTTATCTTATAATTATAAAGGCATTAAGACAGAAAAAAGGAAAAAATTATTACCAATCTGTTTTTGTATTTCAAATTAGAGGATCTCAGGAAGATATTGTAATAAATAACACATTCTAATGGGGAATATCTTTTACTGACAAAAGAAGCATTAGATAATTCATTTGGACACAATTCTTGGAGTTTTGAACAACATTTAACAGTGGAGGGGGAGATCAAAGTAGCTTAAAAGAGGAACCTGGACCCAGATACTTGAAGCAACTTGGAAAATTTCCAGACCTATTTCTTAAGCAAATAAAAATTCAGGTCAAACCAACTGATGTTAGAGAGCTATGTATTATAGAGCCTAGTAAACATCAGGTACTCAATAAAGTAAACTCTCCTTTGTCTCCTTATTCACACCATGAAATGCAAAGAAATAGAGTGTATTCACAGTATATAGGGCCTCCACAAGGGAATGGGGAGAAACCTTATAAATTCCATAAATACTATTTATTTTATAAAAATAAAATATTTTTGCTTCATCTTTTTTTTTTGTTTAAATAAATGCTATTTACTCTTTTGGGTATTGGATGTTCTTTATTTAAACTTCACAATGACCATTTAAGATTGGTTTACTAGCCTCATTCCACAGATTATGATAAATTAAGTGAAGAAAATAATTTTGATAGATGGACTTAAAGAACAAATAAAGTTTGAATCTTCAGTTATGGGCAAGAGAAGATGAATTTTTCAGCAAAAGAAATAGTGTGCAGCAATGTGTGACAGAAGGAAAGTGTTAGAGACATTTGGGAAACAGTATAGTCTAACCATGTTAGAAACATGATCAGAAAAAAGTAAATTGGGGCCATACCATGAATGTCAAGGTGAGAGGTTATTACTTGATAAGTTATGGAAAGTATTTTAGTGTTTCAAAGTGGAAAAACAACGTTTTGAAGTTTTGGGAATATTTCTTTGTTCACAGTGCATCTGACAATGTAATTAGATTCTTTTAAAAAAGCATATAATTGCAACTAAAATTAAACAGAAAAGGTAATCTTAAAGAAGTGCTCCATTAAACAGTAGGTAAAATACAGATAGAATTTTTGCCTCGTTATGTGTAAGAGGAAGAGGTGTGACATTCTAAAGCTCTGTGTATATGTTGTCTGGCTGTTCAATTAGAAAGGTTTTATAGATTGCACATATTCCTTAACGATATGCAATAGTCCTAATCTTAAAGAATCATTATTAAAATAGTATTTTTACATTGTTTTAGTAATATCTGTCAATTGCATTAAAAATTTTACCCCAGCATTGGTTTATTTATTAAATTCCTCAACATTGTTAATGTTACATAAGCTTAAATCATTATATTCTTCATTAGTTGACTTTCAAAATCTGTGTACACAAAGGGTATGAATGATTTTTAGCTATTACCTGTTGCAATAATTTTTTGAAGGGAGGAGTAACTTGACTTAAATCTTTATTAGTTATGTATTTAGATGCACCAAAATTTAAAATTTCTATGTATTTTATGGCTCTTTTTACTTTTAACACACTCTAAAATTTGATCCGTTTTTTTAAAGAGAGAGAGAGAGAGAGAGAGAGATAATTTTTAATGTTTATTTTTTAGTTTTCGGCGGACACAACATCTTTGTTTGTATGTGGTGCTGAGGATCAAACCTGGGCCGCTCGCATGCCAGGCGAGAGCACTACTGCTTGAGCCACATCCCCAGCCCAAATTAATATGGCTACTATGACATTTTTTTTTGAGAGAGAGAGAATTTTTTAATATTTATTTTTTAGTTCTTGGCGGACACATGATTCTTATTAAAACCATTTGAGGTAGATAAGTAACTATAAAATTATCCTAATTTTGTAGTTGACAGAGATACATTTCAGTAAACTGGCTCTAATTTTACCTATATAATCATATGACTTTTTACAGTGTCTGTAAAGATCTTTCTGCTTGTCTTATAGGCATATGTATTAGTTTGATTCAACTAAATTCATGCACAATACCACCTATTAGTGGTATAAATATGGGAAAATTTCCTGTGCCTGCTGTAGCTTACACTTTAGCAGGGCCTATGACCATATATGCAAATATGGAATTCTGATAATATATGCGTGCCCTAAGGGAATACAGGGGGCTACCCATAAGTGAGGGAGTTGGGGGAATGTTGAACTAGGTTTTTGTGTGTATGTATGTGGTACTACAGATTGAACCTAAGGCTTTGTGAATGCCTGGCAAGTGCTCTACCACTGAGGAACACCCCAGCCCTTGAACACCACATCTCAAAGGATGAGTAGGAGTAGGGGATTGCTGTCAGTTAGAACATAAGGCATAAAAATTGTAAGAGATGGTAATCTTGTTTTTGGAAGTAGAAAACATATCTTTTGCTTACTGTGGCATGAGGAATATAAAGTTAGTGAAATATGGTTTGGAGTAACATTGTAAATGTTTTTGTATTCTCTATCAAGGAGTTTGGATTTTGTCCTGTTTCCAAGAGTTATTACCAGTACTGATTTGTTTTTCTAAAGTTTTTAAATAAGGGAGTGTCCTCACCAGATTTATGGTTTTAGGAGCATCATATGGCACGAGAGTTGGATGTAAAATCCACATTATAGACTAGATGTGGAATCAGAAAATGGTGAAAAGAGTTAGGAAACTTTTGTAATTCTTCAGAAAAATAGAAGACAAAGACTTGAGCTATGAAAATGGTGCAGAAAAAGAAAGAAGGAACCCTACTAAAAAATATTTAAGGGAGAGACAACTGCATACAAGAGAGAGAAAGAGAGAGAGAGAACCTAAGACTTGCATATTTTTAGCTTGCACAACTGAATAGATTATGGTGTTAGCAGTTATTCTGGAGAAATTCAGCAGAGAACAGATCAGGAAAAGAATATAATTAAGTAGATAGCTACATATGCTGGTCTGCATCTCCCAGGCATGCACTAAGTTGAAAATAGTGATCTAGACATCATTACCATATAATTGGTGGTTAAAATCACCGGTGTAGGTAATATTTCCCAGGGAGCCTATGAAGAATGAAGAAAAAAAGCTATGGACAGGACCCCTGGGGTACCAGCATTATGGGGGGCAGAGTTGTTGTAAAGATCAGATCCTGTATCTGAAAGTACTTCGTGAATAGCAACCCACCTTTTAGATATAAGGGATTTTTATTATTCTTATTATAATTATAAGAATTTTAGCTTCTATAAGCAGATGTAGATAAGTGCTACCCCATGATGCACTGAATAGAAGAGCAGTTGCTATTTTAACCTTGGAAGCATTTTGAAAATATACAAGAGATTCTTTAGAAAAATATTTCAAATACTGAGGTAGAAGAAGCCTTTGTCAAGACTAAACAGGAGCCAGAGTTCTTAGTTTTTCTTGTTCCAACTGTAGCCATGGATTTGCCATCTGGGAGTTGTAGTAACTGTAAGCAAGTATGTTACCACTGAGTCATCCCCCATGGAGTGCTGGAGAAAAAAAGGCCTGGGTCCAGATTTCCATTCAAGAATTTTATGAAACTGCCTTCCAAGAAAGCCCAAGAGATTTTTATGAACCAAACTGACTTGAAATTTTTGTATAGCATTTGCTTGAATTTGTAATATCAAAGATATTTTCTATTAAGAATGCAGGAAGAAAGTAAAATAATTTATTATTGTCACTTAAATGTTTATCTCCCAAAATATTTTCAAAACTTCTCTTTTGCATTTAGTGTTACCAACTCAACCATCCTTTCAACCATAATTGAAGCTTAATTTGAAACTAAGGAAATACTAAAGTAAACTGTATGGCACAATAGTAACAGGCATATACTTTGAATTAGAATACATAAAAATTTGTATTCCAGCTTCAGTCTTTTTTGCTGCAAAACTTTACTTCCATGAGCTTTAGTTATTTCATCTGAGAACTGGGAGTGTTAACAGCTAACTTAGAGATCTGCTGTGTGAATTAAACATCAATATCAACACTATAAGCTATAAAATAATTTATAAATCTAAGGGACTATATGCAAAGCTATAAATAGTTCATTCTGTCATGTTCTAGAAGAAAGTTTGATTTTAAAATTATATTCTGGTTAATGGAGCAATAGAATTCATGATTAAATAACTTGCTAAATTTGAATCTTCAAAGATAACCATTTTTCTATATCTCAAAAAAAGGGTCCTATATGACATCTATGTTTAGACATTGAATTCATGGAGTCAAAACTCAAAGTAAAATATTATCTTCTTAATGTGGATAACTTAGTTACCACATCTCTCATCGCATTGATTGGCAGGACATTTGGAGGAGACGTAGATCTCAGTTTCTTATCCTTCTTGTCCCTCCCTTTTCAGGATGGGACCCAACCAAAGCATTAGGCATTTTAGAAGAAGATTCTTTATGGTCCTACTCTGCTAAATGTAAAGTTGTGTAATTTTTCATACCATTTATCATACAAAACTACATTTTATGATTACTGGTGAGGGCCTTTTCTGCTATTAAGCTGAAAGCATCATGTCAGGGGCATGCCTCTAAATACTTCAAATCTACTTTTTGATGTTTATTGTCTTTTCCTTTTATATTATAGGATTTTTATATTACTTTTTATTTAATAATATCTTTTATACAGGGGATTATTATGTTAGTCAGCTTTCTATCCCTGTGACAAAATACCTAAGAAAAGAAACTTAAGGAATGGAAGGCTTATTTTGGCTCACAATTTCAGAGATTTCACTTGGCTCCATTGATTCTGTACTGAGGGGAGGCTGACCATCATGGCATGGAAAGGGTGTGATAAAGCAAAGCCAGTCAGTCACCTGTGGCAGCCAGGAGAGAGGAAGAGAAGAGTAAAAGGGGCTGGGGACAAGATATAGTCCCCAGAGGCACATCCTCAAGGACTCACTCTTTTCAATTAGGTCCCACGTCCTACAGTTTTCACCACCTTCCAATAGTCCATTCAGCTATGATCAGTGGATTAATCCATTGATGCCATTAAAACCCTCATGACCCAATCATTTTCTAAAAGCTCCACCTCTGAACATTATTGCATTGGGAATCGAGCATTCAACACATGAGCCTTTTGAGACATTTCAGATCCAAACCATAATATTTAAGTATTTGAAGGAAGAAAAAGTGGAGGAAAAAAAGAATAGAAGGAAAATATGAAACATAAGACATGAGAATAAATATAATCAGTCTCAATGGACTTTGAATACTGTATGCTGCAAAATAAGCCTGAGGTTGACATTTTGATCTCAAGGGTTTAAAATAAAATATCATCTAAAACCTTAAATAACCTATGTAGATAAGAAGCTGGGTAAGTAATGATATGAGAAAAATACCCTGGGAAATAGAGCTTCATTTTGTTGAGCAAGATTATTTTTAAATGTGAGAGAAGTGAATTGAAGAACTAAATTATTTAGTTTTATCTTTAGTGGTCCAGTTATGCCTGATCATAATGTTGTTTGCTACTATGAAAATAACCACTAAATTTGATGCTGTGAATATGTACAGTACTATATTATAATTGATTTCTTTATATTTTAATGACTACATTTTATGATAAAAATAAAGTTGACTAATGGAGATTTTAAATTGTTGAAGTATGCAGGATATATTTTTAATAAAAGAATGCATTTCAACTTTATATTCCCCACTAGATTAAAATTATCTTGAAGACAGGGACTCTTTTATTTACCATTATATTCCCATGAGATTTAGCCCATTATTAAGTATAGAATATTTGTGGGTTGAATTAAGGTCTTTGTTGCCTAATTTATTTGATAAAAATAGAGCAGTTATTATGTTTGGATTAGCATTATATATAATTCCAGATTTTTAAGTTAATATTCCTGTTCTCAATAAAGAGAATAATTTTAAGGAAGAGAACTTTGAACTGTTTCACTTGCCGGAAAGAAAGTTTTCAATAATATTCAATCTTGCTTCTGATAAAATATACAAATCATTAATTTAATCTATTAGTTCTAGAAATTAGGTTGGAGCATTTCTTATCAACAGTCATGATAGGAAGGTGAAGGTCAGAGAAAATGTTTTTCATGATGTCAGGCAGACATTCTCAGACTAGAAATAATTCCCAAGGAGTAAAGTCTTGCACCACTAAATGCTGCATTAACTCTTTCTGGTCGCCAGGGTGCGATTGAGTGCACTGAAGCTGCCATTTACCAAATGGTACCCCAGTGGTCTCGCTCAGTTATTGCAGCTTCCAGGAGGGCCCATGTCTTCCCAGAGAGCAATTTAAACATTGGACAAATCTGGCCCAGGGTGTATTTTCCCAAAGTGATGCTTAAAGGAAACAGAGTGCATAGCTTTACCTTGTAGCACACACAGACAGTCCTTGGTATAAATAGCCTGGTAAATGATAAAGATGTTGAAGGTGCTTCCTGTTGTTCTTTAACATTTCTGAAGAAATTAAAATAGACGATAGGACCACTTTATTTGAAACTGATATTTATGTAACGTAATGGCTTATATGACACAATAATATTGGTATTGTCAGTTCTCTTAAGCAGGAGGGGATGATCTGGGGGTGGAAGGAGGAAAGGGGGTTATGAAAAAATCACACATGTATTTTTGGATTTAGCAATATTTGTTCCACAGTATTTGGGCCCCAGTAATTGCTAGATACAGCAAGATTAGCAGCATTTTTAGTCTTTTATCTTTTAATTTAGTTGTGTGGGCTAGCTAGGAGGCAGCAGTGTTGAAATAATTGTGGCAGTGACTCAGATTTAACATTTGCTACACAATTAGATTTTCTTTAGGTCAACCATGGCAGATCAAACTTTGCCTTCAGCAAACCTTCCTCAGATCTATTGTAATTTCATCAAAGAGTGGTGAAACATGACACTAGATGGGGTTTAGTGTTTGAAGAAACATCACACATTCTTTTTTACATTTTTCGTAGGTTTTGATGTTTTCTCAGTTCAGGGGAACATCAGTTTTATTCATTTAATTCTTTTTTTCAAATAACAGATTATTTAGTGATCTATTTGCTATAGTTTAAACTATTTTAATGCCTTATTTCAATACTTCTTCACTTACTCATTCACAGAACATTTAAGAGTTCCCACTGTTAGTGCTATGGATACAAAAATGAATAAAATTCATTCTCAGCTCTCAATGAGTTTTACAGTTTAGTAGAGAGAGACAGGCATATGAATGAATACTTAATATGCAGTATAATAATAGTTCTGATAGAAGTATAAACAGAGTACTACAGAAACACAGAGGAGCAAATGACTAAATTCAGTTCTAAGTCTTAGGAAAGGGAAATGTTCAGAGGAATTGGCAGTTAAGTTGGGCTATGCAAGACAAGTAGAGTTTATTTTAGAAGAAAAAGCAGGTAGGGTAAGAAAAAGCATTCTAGGAAGAGGGAGTGGCTTGCAGATTAGAATAGCAGAGGGAGGGAACTTGGTATACTTGGGAGTGGAAGCCAAGGCAAGAGTTTCCAGAAAGGAAAAGAAACACTGACAAATTCTTCAAAAAAGTCAAGTGGGATAATAACTGGGAAATGATTCTGAATTTGGAAACTTTAAGTTTTTTAATGTCAAAGAACATTTTTAGCAGAAGAGTAAGGACAGGAGCTCATTTGCTATGAGCTAAGGAATGAAATTATATGATGAAGACAAGCGGGGACACTGAATATTCCTTCAAGAAGGTAGTACAAGGAAGGAGATTGATAGGATGGATGGAAGCTAGAGAAAGACAGATGGATTATAAAAGGTTTTTGATAGTCAAGCTAGAAGACTGTTTTTGTTTAAAAAATCAGCAGACTCTTACAGATGATTAGATAGTTATTTACCTCTTCCCTCTCAATTCTGTTCTTTATTATTATAATAAACTTAGCTGATTTAATAAAGTTAGTCATGTAAAAACTTGGTAGTAAAAAAGTACATTTTAATTATATATAGCAATTACTTTTTTTATCTTTGCAACTTGAAATTCATATTTCCAACTTAAAATTATATTTCAGATTCAACTTTGAGTTAGTGAATACTTGTAAAGACCTGTCCTGAAACTTGTCTATGATCAAGTTTGCTGTCTTGAGGGTAGATAAGCCAATTTTATTTGGAAATAGATTTCAGTTTCTTCCACATATGCTCATTTTTTCCCAACAATTATACTTCATGTAGAAACTCTTGTGTTTTACATTATCTTTGGATAATTTTACCCAATGTTTTTGATACAGACAGGTCTCCACTAAATATGAATTATCTTAAATACTTTAATGATGTTATCACATCTTAGATCCTGCCTCCCAAAAACTCAGTGGAAAACACTGTGATTGAAATGTAGATTTTTTTCCCCTTAAAACTCAATATTTAACTTTTACTTAGTCTTTTTTAAGGGGACCACATCAGAAATTAGCCTTTTTATCCTCCTGGAAATTGTAGGAAGATATGGTAATGAACATTTTCAGTAGAGGCTATTCATTCTAAAGAGATAAAAGATGAAAGAAATCTTGGGCAAAATAATTTGGTTTCTCAAATACAGGATACACTCATGATTGAAGAGTAGACAGTGAATATTATTTTAATTTCTAAGAAATTTCCTTGGGGAAGTAGGAGAGAAACCAGGGTGTGTCGTCTCTCTAGGGCCACTTAATAATTACTGGATAACTTAAAGCCATTTAATAACTATTAAATTAAAAGAACATGTTTACCCATAATGTTTATAGCATCATTGTTTATAATCATAAAATGTAGAAGCAGTTCAAATGTCTATATGAGCATTGTGACTTTGTATGGAATACTATATTCCATTATTTGTGAAAATAAATAACTTACCCATACGTGGATGAATTTTAATAACAATATTGAATAACAACAAAAAATAAGAAATATGTAGGATGGTTCTATTTACATGAAGTTGAGAAGCAGCCAAAATGAAAAAGCTTCATTTAGGAATACATATGTACATAACAACTACAGTGAAAAACAAAGGGATGATTCACACAGCATGTTTTGGGTGAAGGAGTGTGATTCGATTGGGAATGGGTATACCTGATGAAGCAGAGACAATTCTTAAGCTGGTTGATTGATATAAGGAGGCTTGTTTGATAAGTTTTAAAAATGCGGATGTGTGTTTTTGCTATTTTTTATGATCATATATTTTATAATAAACATTACAACATTTTCTGGCATAAACTGAGAACTTGATAAATGACAGATTAGATTATTATTGAGATTACTCTGTATTCTCATTTTTACTCAATAAATACTTATTAAATGAATCACAATTTCTCTCATCAAAGATTTGATTATGTTTTATGGATTTCTTGCTGTTGATGAACAATATCCTATAGAAATCTTGAAAGGGAAAAAGTTGTAGCATTTAGCATATATGTTTTTAGTGCATTGATTCAGGAACATCTGGGTGGTTGACTACCTGGTCCCTCTTCCTCTCCATGTTTGGCACAGTTTTGGTAAAACCTATGTTTGTCATAGAAGTTGCAAATAAGTTTGGATAATGATTTGTGGCTGGAATAACAATATAGTATATTAATATGATAATGTTTTAACAATATATTTATTTATATTAATACATATTAATTCTTTCAGAATTCAAAGAGAAGTCCACAAACTATATGTAAAAACTAAAAATTTAAACAATTTGCTAATTCAGTATTTTATTTGCTATGTTTCCTCCTCACAGAAAATCTGATTTAGTTAAGCCCGCTCTCAATTTTTTGTTCTCTGTGTTTACCACAAAATTTATCAATCACTCACTTAATATACATTGGGTAGCTATGATATATCCATTAATGCATTCCTGTGTTTAAAAACATTAATGAAAGTAGTTATTTGTGTTATTTATCTGGTGCTCTCCTAATTGCTTGCATATACTACTAGGTTTTTATATACTTGTGATTTCATAAGACCAAGTCATTTATTACTCATTCTCAGCTGATCATCACAGTGCACTCTCTGCATTAACTTTGTACATGAACTACAAATCATTAGTCAGTATGCAATAACTATTAAAATCTTGGATCAAAGAAATAGTTTTGGGAATATTGCCCTAAAACTTACAGAATTCCACTTGAATTATCTAAAACCATCTGCTTTTTAATCATCACTGGTATGCTTCCCATTGTCTCAGAATTGTCAAAGGTGTATAAGGTTTAAAATAAAAAGCAAAACTATGAAATGATTGATAATCGTTCCATCTATTGTAAAGTGCTCTACTATATTACTCTTTATCTTAGCTCAGGTCAGAAATATGTGTATGGTCTTTCTTGATACCTAAGTGTTTTTTCTTGTTCTTTGGGCTCATTTTGTTTTTCTTTTTGAATATAAAGGTTACAATGAATCAATTATAAAGTGCTGAGTTGCTTAAAATCATATTTGTGAGCCTCTACTATATGTCACTAACTAATCATTTCTCTTTGAAAAATAGTTTTTGAGATTTCATGATATCTTTTCTACTTCTATTGTCTCCTTTTTACTACTGTATTCAAACTAATCTTTTTTAATTTAAAATTTTATCATGTTTATATGTCACCTTAAATCTTCTCTAAAATGAGACAAATCATGTAAATAAATTCAACAGTCATCATTTATAATAATTCTACAATTCAGTATTAATTTTACTTTTTTTAGATAAGAATATTAAATAACTTGTGCCAAAGTCTTAAATTTATAAGTGATAGATTTATGTAGTCTTATCTTTCTGATCTCAAAGCCTATGCGCCGACCACATATAACATTGATTCTTATGAGCATGCAATGTTTTTCAGACATCATTCTACATACCAGGGATTCAAGAACGAAAGAGAAACTCCCTGCTCTTTGGAGCTCTTTGTAATGTGAAAGCAGTAAACAAAAATAAATTGACACAGCTAGAAAAAAAACAACAACTTTGAATCTGCAAAAGGTCTCAGCAGCTGTGCTATAGTGAAAGTCCCTGTACACAAGTGGTGGATAATCTAGGCCAGAAGGAGGCTGGTCTCACCATCCCTGAATATGTAGCTTGAGCAGTATGCCTTCACCTCCTTCCCAGGAGACACAAGTCACAGAGTCATCCTTGATAGAGTACGAATGGCCTCACTCCCAAGAATGCCTTACTCTTAAGCCTTCCAGCATTGTGACTACTTCCCTCTTCAAAGACTTCTCCATTTCATATTCTCATGTGTGCTCAAACTATTCTCCCTCTCTTCATTGGAACAAGATTGTGGAGCTCTTTTCCTTGTATACTATTTATTAGAAACTATTCTTTACTAAGTATACCATGAAGTGGGACACCTAGAAGATTGTGTGTATATGTACATGTGTGGTATATATAGGTATACTAAATTTGGGGCGGAACCTAGCATTATACAAGACTAGCAGAGAGATTTGATCAGTTTATGGAATGTGAATGTAATGACAAAGAAGAACCAGGAGAAGGAAGCTAGGAGAGGCTAGAAGGAAAGGGTGATTCAGAGAGAGTATTTAAGTGAAATGCAAGATAAGATTTCTGCCTTTGTAAAACTGTCTCCATAGGAACAAAGACCAATTAATATGAAACAATTAAAGAACAATTAAAAGCTAAAGTGTTGACCTTGACAATGCCAGGAGTTCAGAGAAGTGGAGTGTAGAAGAGAGCAGGCAAGAAGGCTTTACCCAGGAGACAGACTTGAGAGCCTTTGAAAGATGTGAAAATTTAATCAGGCAAAGAAAAGATGGCATTGCGTACATTTATTTATAGAACCACAGTGACTATAATTCAATGGAGACTTTTTATAAGACATGCAGAAAATTGGTTTCATAAAATTCTAAACACTTCTGAGATTATTCTTAAATTTCTTATGTGTATGATTTATAGTATCCAAACAGGTCATAGCATGCTGAAATCCAGCTTGTTTCTTCTTCTCTATTGCCCATTGTGCCTAGGAGAGTGCTCTAAGCTAACAGTTTCCAATAAGTATTACTTATTGATCATATTTTCTGTATCAGTCAGCTTTGTGTTACTGTAATATGGAATACTTGAGGCAATTTACTTAAAAAGAACAAAATATTTATTGTAACTCTGGTTCTGGAAATTTCATTCTAAGATCAAGTAGCCCCATACATTTGGGTCTCTGGTGAGAACAAAGCACAGGATCCCATGGCAGAGAAAACCATTTATAACATGAGACAGAAAATAAAGAGAGGGAGAGGAAGAGGCAGGGATCCCACAATCCCATTCAAATGTTGCCCCCAATTACCCAAGGACCTCCACTAGGCTCTATTTTCTCAAGGTTCCACCACCTCCCAATAATGCCACCCTTGAGATAGCAAGCCTTTAACACATGAACCTTTGGGACCCACTTCAAACCATAGAATGTGCCTAGGATAGTGCTCTAAGCTAAGACTGTACAATAAATGCTTATGAGTTGGCCATATATTTATTTGCCTTATGAATTAATAATCATAATAGCATCGACTTGCATATAGTTATTGTATCCCAGATGGATCAAAACACGTGTAGGGCTTGAAACAAAAGTACAAATAGAGGCCACATATTAAGTTTTTTAAAGTTCTGAATCAAGCTAACAAACTTCTAAAAAAATTTTAATGCTTCTTACTTGAGTAAATATTCTTTCAAAAGAAACCTGGAAAGTCAAGTCAAGCTGAGACTTACTGAATGCATTCCCAGACTGAGGTAGAAGTATAGGAAGAATGGACTTAAGATTCTCAGCCAAGACCCACATTTTTCTGTCCCCTTTGTCTCCCAAGCTTTATCCTACACAGGCTCAGGGCTCACTCTATTGACACTCTAGCACATGCATATAAGCCATACCATATGAGACTCACACCTCAAACTCAGAAGTACACATACCAGTGAAATGATTCACCATCAGAAAAAGGATTAGGAACATAGCTAAGATCCAAAAGTTCACTTGGGAAGGGGATGCAGAGCCCAACTGCAGTAAGTTGAACCTTGGGACCCAGGTGAATATATTCTTTCACTTTTTTGGGAGGTGTTACTGCCAAAGAAGGGTCAGATTCAAGTCTTTTGCAGCAGCAGCCAGAAGCAGAGTCTCCCTACCCTGAAGCTATTGTCAGGTCTTGTGCTAAGCACTTGAAAAAGGTATTGATAAGAAGACTAGTCAGTGATCAAAGTTGTTTAGCAATTTACTGTAGTTCTGACAGTACATGAAGGGTAGAATGAGGATTTGAATTCTAATATATGTGACTACCAAGTATCTTTTCTTCACATGAATATTTGGGACATCTCTGGAAAACCTACTTCATCTTTAGGTTTTCTTTCCTTCTATTCCTTCATCTTAGGTATGAGAATGTCGGGGAGAAGGTGCTAGGGTTTATAGGTGCAGGAAGGGAAGGTGGAAGATTGGAAAAGAGGATGTAGTAGTTTTGAAATTGAAATTGGTGGGAACCAAAAAAATAGAGAAGCATCAAGAAAGAGACCTCATGAAAAGGGGAGGAGTTAGTTAGGCTTGACTCCATGGTTTCAGAAGGTCAGCATTAGCTTTTTTTTCCCAATATTTATTTATTTTACTTTCAGGTGGACACAATATCTTCATTTTGTTTGTATGTGGTGCTGAGGATAGAACCCAGTGCCTTATGCATGCTAGGTGAGCACTCAACCACTGAGCCTCAACCCAGCCCCAGCAATATCTTTTTTTTTTTTTTCCCAGTGCCAGGTGTGGATCCTAAGGATTTGCACAGGCTAAACAATCACTCTATCACTGAGCTATCTTCAAATATTTCTGCTTTTAAATGGAAAAAATTCTCACAAATCAACAGTGTTATTATTTTATTATGTTATTTAAACAGATTAATGTATAACGGGTCTAATTTTTATTTGACTATAAAACAAAGAAAACAAATATAAAAAAATTAAAAACACTCCTTCACTCATTCACTTATTCATCCATTCAACAAATATTCAATAGACACTCATGAAGAGTTAGGCACTACAGCTATGGCAATAGATAAGACAAAGCCCCTTAAATCCCATAGAGTCATATTCTAGTGGGGTAAAATTAATATTAACAATGTTAAACTAATATAAAGAATGACAATTTGTTGAACTTAAACATCTCATTACAACATGGATATAATTCTGACAGATTTTGAAGTTGGTGTGAACATATAATACTACAATGCTAAACATTTGTCATTATTCAACTTACTGATAAATATCCCTTGATATCAGTTGGCTTTCCTGTGGTACAACCATATCATTTATATTTAAATCCATTTCTCATTAATTATGATGATGAGATAATACTGGGTATTATGCAGTTATAATCACATGCATAAATGTAGACCCTGAAGTCATGCATTAGTAATGTTAAAAAATGTCATTAAGATGATCCAGAAAAGCTTACTTTGTTAAATAGATTGTGATTGAAATAAAACATAACATTAAGAAGTATAGAGAATTCCAAAATCCATGGGAAACTATCAATAAACATTGATTGGAGACATATTTTTAAAAAAACAATGCTTCCTATTTTCTTTCATCCTTAGTCTGACATTGAATAGATTCTGATCTCTTTGAGGGCAAGGATTCACTACTTCAAGTGCATATTCACAATGCCTTTCATGTATCCAGCACAAAGTACACACATAGAAATGAATTTTGAGTGAATAACAAGAAGAAACAGAAAGTACTAGAACAAACTGTGGGTCCAAAATACATTTTAATTTTTCACTATGGAAATATGCTCATCT
Source organism: Callospermophilus lateralis (assembly GCF_048772815.1). Lineage (NCBI taxonomy): Eukaryota > Metazoa > Chordata > Mammalia > Rodentia > Sciuridae > Callospermophilus > Callospermophilus lateralis. The sequence goes on from NC_135306.1 coordinate 139,992,891, forward strand.
GACTCTTTTGGCATGATAGGGATAATTTTCCTCTGCCATTCTAAACATACAACTGGAAATATGATAATACAATATTATTTTTTATTTATAATTAGTTATTTTAAAAACAAAATTATAGAACTTAAGAATTTCTATCATTCTAATAGAAAAATCTTTGTTCATGATAATTTCTTCCCATTTTTATCCCTACATGTATGGTTAAAATTGTGTTATCTATAAATGTACACATATTTCTACCTTTACCATTACTTTGTATATATTTTTAGTATTGATTAATAGTATGTAATCTCTATGTCATGTCAGCATGTATTCTTATTAAAATGAACAATTACTTATTGAAGATAATTTTAAAATAATAGTATCCCTGCCACACAGGAAAAACTGCTGACATTTTATATTAGGATACACCTTTTCAATATTTGTATGCAGTATATGCATGAAAACCAACTGTGTAGTCTTCTAGATATAGTATATTTAAAACTGCTAAGGAAACTCTATAAAAAGTACAGGTAGGATGCCAAAAGAAATCTGAGATATATACCCCCACCATATTGTTAAAGTAACTACACTGTAGAGGTTGGAGCACCTGTACTTTCTGGGAATATGAGGAATAGTATAAAAAAATTTGAGGGTCAGAAGTGACTAAGCCAAAGCCCTGAAAATTGGAGGTGGGAGAGAAGCATGAGCTTGTTGCTAGGTAACCAACATTCTAGGAGGAGACCTCCAGACAAGACACCCGCTGCTCTGCCCCACAGCACAACATGTGTAGAGTGTTTGTGAGAATGGCTGGATTCCCTGTGCATACTGGTCTCCAAAGTCTGGCATGTGTACTGCCTGTAGACCATGCCCCTACCCTTCTCAGCAAAGTTTGCAGTCCAGATGGAAAAGACAGACAGCTCTGGGACCGACCTTCAGCCAAGTCACAGTGAGGATCTGTCAAGATCTGGCTGTCATTGCCTTTTCCTATCAGTGGCTTCAGTGGAGGAGGGAGCAGTGAGGGGACTCTGAACTCTGAGCAGGAAAAGCTATAATGACAGGTCTTTTCAGGCATATTCAGGTCTCCAGGAGAAATGCTGAGGGTGGGGAAATGGGAGACAAACAAGGTCAATTTCATTTCCTCCAGGGAGAAAACATACCAGATTGTTAAAGAATTGGCAGTGTGACTTTCTTCCTCAAACTGTTAAAAATGACAAACTCTGATTGTTACAAGAATGTGACTAATCAGTGTCTCCAAAATGCAGTATTCTGAAGGACCTTACTACTCTATAGTATAATTAATCATTTTCCTGATGCCTGAGAGGTACCTTGGACCTTTTGTACTTTTCTGAAGCACAAGGGAAAAAAAAAAAAAAAAAAACTACCAGTTATTGAATTCTTATGAGCCTAGATGTCTGAACTACCATTTCTAGTATCCCAAAAAAAGTACCTATAAGTTAAGTTTCCATTTTAAACTCTATTTTTTTTTTAAAACAAAAAGCTTATATAAAAACTTCAAAACTAGTTTAATCAATTCTTTGTACCCTGAAATTTGATCCCCAAATTGTCAACATTTTGCCATATGCATCTAGAATATAAAAAAGATTTCATAAATTTGCAGCAAACAAGTTCATCCACAAAACTTCACCTGAAATGACAGGTACCTATCTGAGATCCTTATTTATTATATTATGGTATGCATATGAAAAACCAGCCTCTATCTCAGAGCAAAGCCTGTCCAAGGAAGGGACATGACCTTAGTCCTTGGAAAGACCCACAGAGCACTCCTAAGCACATTCCCACCCTGCTGAGTTGTTTATCTACAAATAACAGGAAAGATCTGCTGTGCCAGGTGTCCCTGACTCAGTCAGGCTAGGTGGGGATCCATAGCAGGCCCCTAGCAGCCACCAATCAGCATGAGACAGGGAAATACCTGGGATGCCAGTGGTTTATGGTGGTTGATAACAAGTTGGGAAACCATGTAGTTCAGCACGTATACCCCTCTTGGCTTAAACCAATCAGTTCAAACGAATACCCCTTTTGTACTGACCAATCACCCCTACCCAACCTGTTCCCGCCAGTGAACGTGCTAATCATGTTTTAGAGTTGTTATTTGATTTTCCCGTGGTGTGGGATGATTTGCTAAGGGATGCTATGATGTATGTGAAGTCCCTGCCCTCTCCAAAGAATGTATAAAACTGCTGCAAACCCTGGGCTTGGGGTCTCTCAGCGTCACCAGTTGCTATGTGTGTGCGCGGAGGACCGAGCTAGCTCGCAATAAACACCTCTTTGCTGCTTACATCGATCTTGGGTCTCTGGTGGTCTTTGGGGGTCCCGAATTCAAGCATAACACATAGCCATATATTTATTGAAAAACCGTTAATTACTTGATTACGACAGATCTAAAGTTTATAGTAGTAAAGTGAGCCAGATTAGAATCTCCTGTCTGAGGAAACCACTTTGCTGTGCCATTTATTCATCTGCCTTGTGTCTTGGCAAGCTGGAATCTTGTGTAGGTATCTAGATCTAAAGTTTATAGTAGTAAAGTGAGCCAGATTAGAATCTCCTGTCTGAGGAAACCACTTTGCTGTGCCATTTATTCATCTGCCTTGTGTCTTGGCAAGCTGGAATCTTGTGTAGGTATCTAGATCTATCCCTGAGTCAAGAATGGATGTATCAAAACAAAGAGAAATACATTATCCCTCAAACATCCAGCCACCATGATGACTAATATGGAGGGCTGTTACTACAGAAGACCTCTCTGATGTTCAAATTTTTCCAGTATTACCTTCAGGTTTACCATTTGTGTTTCATTGCCAAGTTAACTTCTCAAAGCTTTATATATTCTTATTTATAGAAAGGGGTTATGATTATTCCTAAATTACAGCATTATAGAAAGTTAAAGTTGATAGCACAGGGCCTTTCATATAGTAAACTCTAATCAATGTGAAAAATTATCATTATCATATCACTCCTATGCCCTCAACTTTGCCAATGGTGGGTGATTCTCACTGAAATCTGACTTATTTCCTTCAGTTCCTTTCTTGTCTACAATGATGTCTAATTTCTAGATTAATGGGTATTGATTACTATAATACTAATCAAAAATACCATTGCTAAATTAGCCACTCCAGTCAGGAACCCCCATCTCTTTTCTTTTTGCTTTAGTTCTGCAAAGCATTTATGGCCCAATTTAAGTATCACCTCACTATGAAGTCTTTTCAGATTTTCATAGCATTCTATAAAGTTGCCATCTATATGCTTTCTCATAGCATTAATTCTCTTTGCTATTACTTGGCACTTAGACTTAAAACTATTATAGAGATTGCCTTGCTCTTCTAAGTAATTGTAGAGATTAGGATCATGTCTTTATATTTCTTTCTATCTTTACAGGGATGAGTCATGATTGTTGGACCCCATGAAAATGTCTAAACAAATATTTATGAGTTGAATATAAGAGATTTTAATGTACCCAATGTTTTTCCCCTGACAAATTCTGAATTTGAGTTAAGACTTTCGAGGCTTTAAGCTACAGATAGAGAATATAAGACACATGTATTATCACTTTCCCTCTTCCATGGAAAACATTACAATCCAGTTGGGTCAGTCTTTCACAATAAACTCAAATGCATCTCAGAAACTTTAGTTATGGTCAAGGTTCTTGGCCAGTGGATCTAAACTGAAGATCTTGATGATATACATTCACGGCTTATTGCGTTTGTGTCCCCATTGAACAAAATAAGGGAAAAGATTTAGAAGAAAGCAGAACCAACTAAGATTAGTGGATGTCCCTGGGAAGGATGGAGGAGAGAGAGAAGATTGATACTGCTCTTTCTTGGAGATGAGGAAAGAAACAGGAAGATAGAGGTTAAAATGAAAATATCTTTCTTCCTGGATTGATAAGAATTTTAAAAATACAGCATACACAAACAAGAGTATATTCCTTAGGATTCTCTAGAGTAACAGAACTAGCTTAATGGAGAAATACTCATTTAGTGCCCAGTATCTTGATCCTGATTAAGTAGACTAGACATTTATATGTTCTCAAACTTGTGCATTAGCATAATGTCACCAGTGGAAACTGACATAATCCACATCAGGATTGAGCAGGGAGGGCAGAGAGAAAGAGAGATTGGTTTATTATGAAAATTTGGCTCACATGATAATGAAGGCCAAGAAGTCCTACCATCTGCCATATGCATGCTAGAAAACCAGGAAAAGCTAGTGGTATAATCAGTTTAAATCCAAAGTTCTGAAAATGGAAAAATAAGGAAGGTGCTGCTGATAAAAGTCCAGTCCAAAGACCTAAGATCCAGAAGCTCTGGTGTTAGAGAGCAAGACAAGATAGATATCCCAAATCAGGGGAGAGAGAATTCACCCTTCCTTTGTGTTCTATTCAGACCCTGAACTGATTGGATGATGCCTTATCACATCTAATCATTCAAATGCTAAACTAATCCTGAAATGTACTCAAAGACGCACCTTGAAATGTTTTACCAACTATGTGTAGCATCCCCTTATCCCAGACAAGTTTATGTATAAAATTTACTTCACAAAGGGAAATTTCTGTTTGATAATCATCCTACAATGCGGGAGGGGGGGTGGGGGGGTGGGGGGTTGTAAAGAGAGAGAGAGAGAGAGAGAGAGAGAGAGAGAGATATGAACCAATGAGAAGACTCAAGCATTATTGTTGCTGCTTTTGTTGTTATTCATCCTACATTATTTCTGTGGGACCTTTTTGGGCTCTCAGAAATAATCTTTGGGGAAATGGATTGGCATAGGGAGCTTTGAATTGGTTAAATGCAGTTGGGTAATTGAGTATCTGGTATGAAAAACAAACAAACAAACAGGGATCTGGAGATAGATTTGAATCCCTGTTCTACCAGTCTTCATAAGTGTGATTATGGTCAAGTGATTCAATTGTCTGAGCCTCATGATGTCATCAGTGGAAACTGACATAATCCACTCCAGAAGAGGACACAGAATTGAGGCATCTCAGTTGTAATGAGCTGCTTTCAGGCTTTTAATGGATATTTTGCTATTTCAAAAATTCACTCTAAGTCTGAATATAACCAGATGGTCAGTGATAAAGTCCAAATCCCAAGACTTCATAATACCTATGCATGCTGGCAATTTCACTTTATTATCAGCTATACTGTAAGTTTGAAATAAGATTTTTACTTCTTTTAGGGAAGGCTGGCTTGGTTTCATTTTTAATTATAACCCTATGTCCGGATGTTTCTAGTGTACTTTTTTAGAGAGCCATTTCTATGATTAACAAGTTAAAAAATCTTTTCCTTCAAAATTTGAATATGAACAGATGGTGCTTTTCAGTGTCTTTTTAAAGGTGCTCTGCTTGTCTTTCATAGAACCTAAACTATGAATTTATCATAATATAACTGAAAATATGTGGAAAGGAAAATATGACTATATTTTTTTTGGTTTTTTGGGGTTTTAATTTTTTGTTGGGGAGTGGGTGCTAGGGATTGAATACAGGGGCACTTAACCACTGAACCACATCCCCAGTCTGTTTTATTTTTTATTTTAAGACAGGGTTTTGCTCAGTTGCTTAGGGCCTTGCTAAGTTGCTGAAGCTAGCTTTGAACTTGTGATCCTCCTGCCTCAGTCTCCCAAGCTGCTGAAATTACAGGTGTATGCCACTATGCCCTGCTGTGGCTGTATAATTTTGGATCTACATCAACACAACACTTCTACCTGATTGGAGATTTATGCTCTTCAATTTAGTAGCGTTTTAAGGATTATTTGTCATTATTAAAATCTGAGTGAGAATTTGATGTCATATACCACTTAGATCAAAACTTGAGATCACCTGAAGATGGGTAGAGTTAAAAAGAAAAAAAAATTAACTGCATATAATCTGCACTTTAAAATAATATCACCAAATTATGTATTAGTATGCTTAATTTTTTACATTAGAAATTTTACCATGTTTGAACAGGTATTATGTGAAGACTAACAGTAATAAATATAATCTGTCAAACATTCTTTACTGTCCTCCCCTAACCACTTTGTTTTCTATGTAAAAATCATTGGTTCCCAACCAAGTGAACTGCTTAATTAAGGTTATGACAAGTACTTGGCAAATGAAGTGACTTGGCTTCTTTTCTGCTATGTTGTTTTTATGCATTCCAGTGTTATATAGGGAATATACAAATATAACTGATTTCATGAGTAATGGCTGCGGTTTACCCAAATCATTCTGATAATGGTGCCAAGAGATGTCTGAGGGCCAACAGTCATTGTCCTCTTGGCTCCCCAAGTGCAGGGACAGGGTCTGGACTCTCCCTCCAATAAAAGTAATTTTAACTATTTTTCTTCCTTTTCCTCACACTAGCCATAATTAGCCATAGACAATGTACAACAATGAGAAAAGGCATCTTTTAATTTCTTCCTTAATTTTTATAGTTAACAGGTACTTGTACTTATCTTTCCTGTATTATATAATATTAACTCCAAGAAAAACCAGGGAATTTGACATTTGGAGCCCTAAGAAGTGTCTTGAGTATGGGGCAGAGAAAGAGGCAGTTGACATAAACTATTGATAAAAAACTTTGCACACTAACAACTAGCTTCTGCTGGCATTTCAGTATTTCCCATTCTTCAAAGATCCCTTGACCTTCCCAGGTTAAGCTGTGGCTTCCCTTCCTTTGAAACTCCTCTAAGGGATTTATTTGTTTGTGAGTCTATCTCCTTAGCCAGGTTGTAAGCCCCAAGGGAACAAGATCCCCCTGTTTTATTAATCTTTAAATCTCCTAAATCCAATACATTACCTAGTGAATAGTAGGAACTCAGTAAACTTCTTTTTAAAATATTTTTAATTAAATTAATTTTAATTTTTAATTTAAAGACAAAATACCTTTATTTTATGTATTTATTTTTATGTGGTGTGAGGATAGAACTCAGCGCTTCACACATGCTAGATGAGCGCTCTACAGCTAAGCCACCACCTCAGCCCCAGGAACTCAATAAACTTTTGAGTTGATTTAATTGAATTTCCAAGTGGAATATCTTCCTTGTCTCTTCTGAGTACTATTGAGTCATTCTGCCAAAGTTTACATTTTCTACCAATTAATGACAAGTCAAGGCAAATAGAACATATTACCTTTCCCCACATTGCTTTGTATAAGGAAAGTACAATATATTTGATGTACTAAAAACATTTAAAAAAATGAATTTGCAATTCCAAAGTCCTTCTGGTCAGTGAGCATTCAATCCTTTCAGGAACACTGTAGCCTGAAAGGGCTGGTATCATGGTGATGATGATTTTCATTGCTAATAGTAGGAACTACATTGAATATTTAATGAATACCTCCTTTGTGGCAAACACTGTGCTATACATTCATTCTATAAGGTGTTTTGGTTTTTTTTTTTTTGTTTTTTTTTTTTTGGTCTTCATTTCAGAGATAGGAAAATTAAGACTTTAAGGTACTAAGCAATTTGTTCAACCTCACAGAACCAAGAATTCTGTCCAACTCTGATTTTTGTACTATTAATTATTACTCTGTATTGCTTCACAATGTGTCTGTCATTGTTCATGCCAGAAAATCATTAGCTGTTTTTATAAATCTTGGTTCAAAAATTGTGTTCTAAACTACTTGTAAAGCTTTTCAAAGCCATTTAAGGTAAAATCTTTGCCCTCCAGTATACAAATAACTTTTGCCAGAGTGCTGGTTTCTGTAAGTTGATAGATGTTCTGTTTTACCATCTAGATTTACTAATGAAAATAAAAAATAATGATAGTTGGATCAGAACAAAATCTTTTAAAAGCATTTACATCATTGTCCATCTTGTACTGAGAAATTTAAAAATTTATTGAAAGTGAATCTGAAGTTAGTTGTGTAGTCAGTTAAAATATTGATCAAGGTTACATTAAATGGCCACCCACTGCTGACATTCCTTTTGAAATTTCTTAGGACTTGCAAACTAAACTGCTTAAGAAATTTAAGTATGCTTATGCATAATTGCATAATTTTATAATTTCTTTCTTAGTTCCTTTTTCTTCAACTATTATATCATACATTATTTTTTAAACTTTCATTTATAAGTTAGAATTTAATAATTGCTTAGAAACAATTAGTTTTTTATTTTATATTTAAACATGTCCATCATTCTAAGACCTAAAGATAAAATGGTTCTATTTTAAGCCAAAAATGCTTAACCAAGGCGACTAATATCAGGCTTTAAGGCTACTTGAAATTAAAAGCATTATTCCCTTCAAATTATTATCACCTCCCAGTTTGGAAGTGAAATTTTAGCCTGGTTTGTGTTCTGACTTTTTATGGAAAAAAAAAAACCTCTAAACATGCATAGTTTGGAATCTTCTCTGTGCCACTTTTAGCATAATAACAGGAATAAAGTAGTTGACCTACCCTCTTTGGACTTTGAGGTGCCAGGGTAATGCATAATGTTTTGGAACAAGGAGTCTCATCATGCCCATGTTTTAGTGCACTTTACAATTTCCTGCCAAAACAACATAAAATGCCTCTGAACACAGTGAAAAAGATGGTAGAGTGAATGAAGATCCACATGCAGAATATCCAGGTTAGAAATGTAATTTTGGCATCTCTTGGTTGTTGCTTACATTCTGCTGAGAATGCCAAAACAAAACCTTAAAGGGGGAAAAAAAACTGAAAATATTTACTCTTTTAAATTAATGGCATTTTGAGTAAGACTACAATTCTAAGTTCTTAGGAGTTAAGAGTGAATACCTTAGCACTGGTTTGGGTCAAGGATTTGTACAGCTGGAATTTTTCCTCCAATCACCCAGGGTAAAGAATATAATCAGCCTTAGTGAAGAAAAATGGAGGAATAGAGGCTGGCATGTGAAGAGTAAGTGCTAATTAGTTATAATGTACTAATTAAAATAACCATAACAGTATTAGGAGGGAGATCTGTAGGAGATGAGTGCGGGAGGCGGGGAGGGAAAGGAAAGGAAAGAGATTGATCCAATCATTATGTGCATGTACAAATATGGCATAATGAGTCCCACTATCATGTATAATCATATGCACCAATAAAAAACGTTCTGTATATAATTCCCACGTAGGAGTGTGGATTTACTCATCCTCAGTAAAACTTTCTGTCACCTTAAGAAAGACTTGGGCTAAAGAACCGTTGCAAATTTTATTAAATAAACATATTTGAATTGTGTTGACTCAGCTGATCTTTGCAAACAAGATTCTGGTCCCCAAAAAGAACAAGTCTAAGCAAATAGAACACATCACCCTTCCCCACATTACTTTGTATAAGGAAATAACAGTATATTTGATGTCCTAAAAACATTTTTAAAACTAAGGTTGCAATTTCAAAGTCCAATCTCAAATCACTAGCAATCACTGGAAAAGAAGAATGAAAAGAATTTCTCCTATTTTTCTGGCTCTGAGCCTCTCAGGTTCTCTTTCTCACTATCTGATTCCTCCTTATACCTTTTGTAAATGACCATGCCAGCGTTCTCAGTCTTCTTTATTTCACTCATGTAAGTTTCCATGCCCTGCACTGTTTCTGACTTGTAGAAGAAAACTTCATTGCTTTTTCTAAGGGAAGAAAAGAATCAAAACTCTCCCTGATCCCAGAAGGGAATAAAGATGTCCTCCCAAGACATTTCTGCTTCCTTTTTGCCTGTTGGTTTCAGTCACAATCATGTTTTCCTAAGCTGTGCTCTGGGAGCTGCTTCAAAGAGTTTATGGTTGACACAGCCTTTTTTTCTTTGTTTTCTTTAGTGATCTCTGCCCTAAGGAAGGTGTATTATCACATTTAAGACATGAGGATTAGAGTAGTACTAGATCCATTTAATTTCAAGGATTGGAATCATTTCTTTATGATAAGCAAGAATTCTCTAAGGCAACCAGCACTCTATAAAGGCAATTAAAATCTGAGAAAAATAGTCACAAATCAAGGCAGAAATTTACATATATATGTACATTCTTATATGTATATATGAACAAATATAAATATATGTAGATTTACATATGAATATATACATGTAGATTTTCATATATGCATATAATAATATATACATATACTATGATTTATATGTACATTATATACAGTTATTTACATATTATTTATAAATATAGTAGGCATTATTTATATTCATGTAAAATTTTGAAAAGGGCATTTAAAGGGAATTAAAGACAAATTATGTGCTGGGTTTTAGAAACTTTAAATGATCCTGGAGAGTATTTTGGGCTATCTTTGTCTAGGATAGAATTAAAGCCATCAGACATATAGGGCTACAAACATTGGGGTTTCTTTGTGCCATTCCAGTTACTTACTTTACTACTATTTCTGTTTTTGTTTGTTTGTTTGTTTGTTTTTGTTTGGTACCAGAGATTAAACTTAAACTCAGGGATACTCAATCACTAAGCCACATTCCTAGCCCTTGTTTTGAGGTAGGGTCCTCCTAAGTTGCTTAGGGCCTTAATAAGTTGCTGAGGCTGGCTTTGAACTTGTGATCCTCCTGCCTCAGCCTTCCAAGCTACTGGGATTATTGACATGTGCTACCATGCCCTGCACTTTACTACTTCTTACCATCTGCCTTCCTGATTTCACCACTGTTCATCATCAGTGTATCAGTCTCTTACAGGTCGGTTTATACCTGGAGGCAATGCTATCCCACAGCCACTTATTTAGAAATGTTTGCTCTTCTTTTTGTTTTTTCAATGGCTGGAGAAAGCTATTGACTTTTAGTGGTAGGAGGCCAGACGTGCTAGGCATTCATCAAAAGTATAAAACAATTATATACAATTGTCAGCTCAAAATGTCAATAACACCTCCATTAAGAAATACTGAACCCCTTGAATTGGTATCCCAGTGTTGGATCCACTTATCTGAATTTTTGCCTTTGGATCATGTTGTTTATCTTGGATTGTTACAACCTGCTTCGGCCCCAAGTCAATGATCAGGCTATGATCTCCCTTAATTGGCTTAGCCTAGGAGGGGAGGAATATTTGGCAAAGAAATTCATGTGTACACCATTCTTTTCTATTAGAAGCCAACACTGAGACCACATCTTATGCAGGTTTTCAGATACCTGTTTGCTCAAATACATCTAGTCACAAAAGAAAGTAAAACCTCAAGTCAGGCAAGGAAAAGGAATATTTGTATCATCTCTTTCACATTGCCTCCAAAAGAGGAAAATGCAAAACATCAGTGCTGGCTGATGCTGTGGGGCTGACTGTTGGTGAAGGTGCTTAAAATGTAATAGTTATATAAAGAAAGGTATAGAGATGACTAAGATGAGATATAAAATGGCTATTTTGTTTTTTTCCTTAAAGGATTAAGTCATTATAGAGGTGAGGAAGCTTGTTTATAAGGGATTCAAGTGGAGGTTCAAGGGCTGCCAGGAAAGAGATATAGAAAAGTAAAGTCCTGAGCTGTGGGGGATAGGAGAGGTAACAAAGAGAAAATGACAAATGTAGAATAAACTGTACATCTGTCAGTTCATTAGGATTTGAACTTTATCATCATATCCTGGTCTACTTTGAGAAACCCAGTTTTCATTCATCTCATTTTAGGTTAAAAAAGAAAGCGAAGACTTTTTGATTTAAAAGTGTTTTTTAGCATATTAAATTTTCACCCATTCTGGAAACAAAAAGGAGTTTCTGATGAATCTTGCATCTGCTTACAAAGTCCCACATATTAGAATTTTAAAAACGTGGATTAAAGGTTCTGATGTAAGCAAATCTGTTTATAAAAAAGCTGTTAAAAAATCTAGTATCATACGTTTTTAATCAAGATTTTTATTGAAACAATGTCTACAAATAAAACACACAGAACCAATGATTTGCCAAAAATATGAAATCATATCTGTGATTACCTTCCAACATATCTGTGATTACCTTCCAACATGATTTGACACAGAAAATGCAGGTAAAGAAAAAATGAACCATCTTCTGTTAACCTGTGCAACTATATTTTTATAAAATGAAGTGCTAAAGGTCTCTGAAGTGAATAACAAGTCATTTTATTTGACTTTTTAATGTTACATCTTGAAATATTTTCAAAATCAAGTCTTGTAACCTATTGTCAGGAAGAGATAATAAGAGGCTTTGCAAATGTCAAGGCAAAGGTCATATCTGGCACATTCATCTCCAGATCAGACCAGCAGACACTTTCTAATTTTTGTTGTCCCCAACATACTTATTCCCTATCACTACTAGGTTACTTTGAAGTTATGATGACAAATTCTACACTTCAATTTGGTTGCAATATGCTGCAGTTTTATTTTTTGATGTGTTCTCACATTCCTCATACTGTTATTTACAATTACATCTGGCTCATCAAAAAATGTAAGCTCCATCCATTTTTTTATCTCTGTAATTCTGGTATTAGAAATATGCCTTACCTAATAGTATATGCTCAACAAATGCATAAATGATTCAGTTGCTTAATTAATTATTTCACACTGTGAGTCTAAAGATAGTAAATTATTGAAAGAGTTTGGGTCATCTTGAATTTTTATGTGTGCTCTCCTCAAAGTCACCCAATACCAATGCACAAGCATTCTGAACATTCTTGAATACCAAAGTTAAAATTTAAAATCTATATCCTAAGCTTCTTATGTGTTCTGCTTGGGAAGAAAGAAATGCATATTTGCAGTATTTAAGACATGGGGGATAGGGTTTATATCATATCACTCATTGGTTCAAGAAATCTTTTAATATTTGTACAATAAGCAACTACAGTGTAATTTATTTATCCTTTAATTGTTGTTATATTTATGCAAAATGGTGGGGTGGAAAATATCTCTTTCAAATTTTTCAGGACAAAGCAACTATATCTCAGGCTATTTCACCTCTAAAATTATGTGCCATTTAATTTGCTGGGCAGATGCTTGACTGACACAGGTAAGACTTCAGAAATGTCACCAGGACAGCCAGGTACTTAAATTTCCCTATATTTTAATAGACATTTCTAGCTGGAGGTGATTGATAGTTTGAGTGAGCTCTCAACTCCACTGAATGGACTCTGTTTTGCAGGTTATGTTGACTTCTGCTCTTTTTCTTACTTATTTCCTTAGTCAAGTTTAGGGTTCTCCTTGTGTAGCCCTGTGGTGATTTCTTTATTTGTCCTCCTTTTGATGAGTTGCTTCCTCTGCATTCATCCTCATTCACTATGACTACTACATTATATCGTTGTCCCAAGTGATTCATAGTATGGTTCTTGTATTTTTTTTTTTTTTTGAGTCACTTTACAGTACTCTTCTTATTTTCAGTTTGCTTGTTAAAAGCCTTTGAAGCTGGTTATTTTCCTAGGCTGTTGCTGATTTGGAATTTTTCTAGAAACATCTGTTAGGATAGATTATGCCAGGCTGTGTTTTTGTCTGTTTGAGTACCAGAATTCACTGCTGCAAGAAAGAAGTTGGGATTAGAAGGAACTTGTTATATTTTATATTTTGAACCTCACAGATTTAACACTTTGTGAAAAATGGACAGTGGTGATCACCAAGTTATGAAAGATTACACAAAATACTCTGAGACATGGTCATACAATCATACAATAAAATAATAATTATTTATAATTGAACCTTCTAGCTCTAAAACCCAATAATTTTGCTTTACACAAAAGACTCAATCCCTACATTCCAAAAATCCCCCAAATATGTTGTACTTTCCTAATCATATTGGAAATGTATCTTTACCCTAATCCTGCCTCTTGACAGCTTTGTAATTAGAAAACATACACATTCGTAATAGGGATGTGGGAGGCAGTATGTGAGGAATAGATGAACTTTAGATAGGGCAAAGGGGATAAAGGGGAAGGGAGGGGACTTGGGGGTAGGAAAGACAGCAGAATGAGATGGACACCATTACCCTACGGACATGTATGAAAGTACATGTGTGTGACTCTACTTTGTGTACAACCAGAGAAATTTGTATAATATGAATTATTTGTATAATATGAATTGACACATATAATGTCATATATAACAAATATAACATATTAACATATATAACATATTAGAATATACAATAACAAATATATAACAAATTAGAAATTTAAAAATTAAAAAAACAACATACACATTCACATACAGAATACACACAGGATCAGGCCTCTTCCCAAGGTGCCCCTACTAACTATTTGGTTCTGAAAACATGAATTTAATTGCCATTTTAACCTATTGTTCTATAATATACAACTGTCTTGTGCTATCAATAGGTTATAAATTTTTGGAAGCCAGTGGTTACCTTATGCTTCTCAATAGTCCACAGTGTCAAATATATCATGGATTTTTCAAATATTTGGTGATTTCTAAGAGTCTAATTGAACCAGAAACTTTATCCTGTTTCTGAGGCAATAGGTGTTATAGAGTCATTAACAATGCAACTTATTTTTTACCACTGTAACCACTGGTACAGATACAGAGAAGCCTCTGACAATCACAGCTAGTGGTTGAGAAGCTATGGAAACCAGATACATGGCCCGAAGGAGCAATAGCATTTCAGTCACAGTTCTGAGGAGTGTTTATTCTCATTATTTTGTGGGAAGTTCCACAATCCTGGTGATTAGCAGAGAAGACCTAGCAATTTCATATTTACAAATGTAACTCAACCTGAAAACTACATGATGATTTTACCTCCTGTCTCTGGACAAACTGGAATCCTAGTTCTTATTCTGCCACTGAGGTGCAAATATTAGGCATTTTATGGTGAACCCATATTTCAACAAGCAGAAAATCAACAGAGAAAACATGATTATAACTGTCTTTCTCTGATTAACTACATAAAAATTTGACCTATTACTCACTTGTTATAATTTTCCATTTGAAAACTATCTTCTTTGATGATTGAGTGCAGCTTATTTTGTATTAGCCCACATAATGAGATGGTACCCTGATATATTAAAAAGACCTACTTATATTAGCTATATGGTCTTAGGGAAGTAGCTTAACAGTCTCATTCTCAAGGAAAACATCAAGAAGTAGAAAAAAATGAATTGGTAGTGAAAGGGAGAAGAAAATCTGACTAGTTTGAAGGAGATCCATCAGTTCCCCATTTTAGATCCAAATGAGAACAACAATGAAAAAAGGTAGATTCCGTGACAATAGGCACTTATGGCACAAATTTTAAAAAAAAAACAGTGAATTGTGGAGTGGGAAAGGATTGCTTGGTGGGACAAAGGACTACCAGGATGTTCATAGTTAATGAAATGTCATCAGTGGTGTTTGTCTATATTTTCTAAGTGATCAAGAATTCGTTATGGGTTCAAAGTCCTTGATCTTCTAATATGTCACTTAGTCATGTGCATGTACTGTATTTACCTTATACCTGAGGTCCTCAATTCTGTTATTCTAAATCTCCCAAAGCATTCTCATTTGCTTCCATAAAATTAATTACCATTTATTTATTGACTACGACAAATTTTATCTTCTATCAAAACTTTTATTCTGAAATATTGACTTGTAAATCCATTACTTTATTAGCATTTTCTCTTTGATGTCTTACAGGAGCATCAAACCAACATTGTCCAGACCAAGATCACAATTTCCTATTGATAAATCTCCTCTTGTGGTGTTCTCCATCTCAGAGGCGGGCCTTACCATTTGATATTTGATCATGTCAAGTGCAATGACTCACTTTTTCTGCCTCGCCACCTTTCACGTATCAGTCAGTTTTGATTCCTCAGCATTTGTAGAATGTGTCCTTCTCTTTCCATCTCCCCTGCTATCACGATAATGTAAATAATCGTTATTTTCCCATGAATTTCTGGTCTCCCTCTATCTGTTCTTATCACATGCCAATTCATAATTCATATGTAAGCCAGAATTATAAACAATAGATAATATTATACATCTAAACCTTTTTTGTTCTTTATTTTGAGACAGGGTCTCCCCCTAAGCTGTTTAGGAACTTGCTAATTTGTGGAGGCTGGCTTGAACTTGCTATCCTCCTGTCTCAGCCTCCTAAGCCACTGGGATTATAGGCATACACCACTGTACCCAGCCCTGGAATGATATTCTAAGAGACAAATATGATCACAGTTTACCCATGCATAAAATTTGTTGATAACACTTCAATTTTTAAGATATAGTTTATAATCCTGAATTAAAACTCCCAAACACTGGGCAATGCTCAGCCTTATCTCATGCTGAACCCTCTCTCCCTCTTTTTCTGTACCTCACTGTCCTACTTTCAGTTTGTTGAATATATCAAGCTCTTATTTCATATTGAAATTTTTTTAACATGTTTCCTCTTTTATTTACAGTCTTCATTCTCTGTTTCCCCTGAGGATTTCTACTTTTATTCAGCAGTCAGTTTAATTCTCATGTCTTTAAAGGAAGATTCCTCTGACTACCCAAAAGCTAGTTAGGATTCCTGATTATTTTCAGAGTCCTTTGTACTTTTCTCTTCGTTTTTCTTTTTAAACTTTAAGCTTCATGAAGCCAAATAAATTTATTTCTCATTTCCAGCACAGTGTTTGCCGTATATAATAGGAATTACAAAGATACACATCAAATGATGTTTGTATGAAGTATACAAATTATTATATTTTCTAGCAGTCCTTGCAAACCTATATGCCCTCCTATATTGGTCCATCTCCTTTTTATAAAACTCCATCACATAGAGGTACTTCCTCATAGTCCTTGATTTCAGTAATAGCTTCAGGTACCTAAAGCCCCAACTTTCTTTTCAGCAAACTGATTAAGAGTCCCAGCAGTGATGGTTAGGTTGTTAAGCTGAGAATTTTCATTAGCTCTCTTCTTCCTACAGAACATGACAGAAAATGTCAAGGTTTAGTTTTCCCTAGGGGTTTTACCTCTTTGTTTTTATTTGTGCTTTGACACAATGAGCTTAAGTGCAAAGTTATTAAGGTGAAGTGTGGAGTCTTTGAAATCTTGTCCAACAGGATAAATGAGCTGACTCCATACCTTGTGGACTGCCATGATACCATTGGTTACTCCTGGTTGCCAATTGATGTAATTTTGTTCGGAGGAGGAATTCTTCGCCTGTTCCATACCTTGTTAAGGTTCAAGTTATTATTCTAGGAAAGAAGGTTGAGGAACTCAAAGACTGGGTGTTATTTAATAGACCTCCAAAAACTCTTGGAAAATTCAGAGGCAAACAGCAGAGATGCCATAGTTACCAAAGGTAACAACATTCCTTAGTGAGTAGTAAGGAATTGAGTAGCCCTCTACCAAATATCTTCAGGAAATCTTCTCTGATATAGAACTGGTTCATCTCTTCATGCTCACAGGTCTAATTTGGTTGTCCCCAATATAATAAATGAAACCCAATTGTTTAAAATAACACAAACTTATTTCATGAGGTGAGATGTCAAAAATGAGTCTTGTAGTGATAAAATCAAGGTGTCAGCAGGGCTACTTTCCTTCTGCAGGTGTAGGAAAGAATCTGTTACTTTGTTGTCTGCAACTTCTACAGTCTGTCTGCATTTGGTTTGTGGCCTTTTCCTCTATCTTCAAGGGATACCACTCCAAACTCTGCTTCTGTCATTGCATCCCCTTTTCTGACTCTGACTCTTCTTGCTCTATCTTTTAAGGACCCTTGTGATTATACTGGATTTACTTGGATAATCCTGAATAATGATAATCTTCTCATCTTAAGCTCCTAAATTTAATCATATTGCAAGTTCCTTTTTCCATGGAAGGTAACATAGTCTAAAGTTCTGGGGATGAGTACATGTATATCTTTGCAGGGGGAATTATTCTGTCTACAAGAGTGAAATAGATCTAACACCTCATATTTTTTAAAATGCCAATCAGCCAGGATTTAATCTAGAAACAAAAGTTATAGAATTTTTTTTATCATTGTACCTTACTTAAGGTCTTTATTTTCCTCACATAAAATGTCACGATTATATCAGAGCTGCTTATTATCAGTTTCTTTAATTAAGCTTCTATCTTTGCTCAAATGTGAAGGAAATCATTTGTTAGCATAAGTTAGATCTCTGATCAATGTAAATAAGCTGTGACATTATGTAGAGAGTATGTTTAAAAATCAGAGGCCACATTTTCTATACTTACATATTAAATTATATTAGGGGAAACTAAACATGATCCAATTCAATATTACAGATGTAATCTAAAGTTAGGTTTTATTAAATCATTGCTGAACTCCTTAGATAGAACTAGGCTTTACTTTCACTCTGCTTTGATAGCATCATGTGCACAACTCTGTTACAGCATTTACCACATTGAAATATTGATCTATTTACATGACTCTCTCCCAAACTACCTGTAATAAGACTGCTAAGGACAAAGACTCTGTTCTGTTTTTCATAGTACCAATGCTGCCTACAACAGTGTCTGGTGTGTGACTGGTATTTAATGATGCTTTATGAAGGAATGAATACCTTTGCAAGCCTGCCTAGCATTTCTTTGGTAATTAGTTCCTAGCTAATTTGCAGCATTGACTAAGGGGAATAATGATGGGACTGATTGAAAGAGTACAGATGAAGTAATAGAAATCCACTTTTGTCCTTGGGAAAGCAAATTTGAGAACATGCCACTACTGATGTCAACAGATTATTTCCCAGCACAAAGCATACTCCAATACCTAGTCAGGACAGATTCACAGCTATGGATTCAAGAATATTGGTAAAGAGGAGTAAGCATGCCTTCAGAGGAATTACATAGGATATTAATACTTAGTGAAAATTTAAAATACTGCATTAACTAAGTAAAAATTAGATCTACCCAAATCAAACAGTGGAATTCATAGACCTATAGTTAGGGTTTGGATATAATAAATCAAATAAATTTTATAAAATTCTCTATTTTACCAAAAATGTAATCAACCATACCATATTCTCTTTTAGCTTGCTGCTTTTTAAAAAAAAATGTTAAAACATCACAATGCTTTTAATTTCTACTTATAGTTGCCTTCATCCCTTTGGTTATTTAGCAACCATCTTGTAGTTTCTTCAAGTTCTTTGTAGTTTTGTTGCAGTTTGAGAATACACACATACACAGGTAAAAACTCCTGTGTTACAGATAGTGGTACCTGAACTTCCAGAATAGGAGTGGCAGAGTGTGAGTGTCTTTTAACTACTATAATTTTAATGGCTTTCCAAACCACCTGCATATATTTTCTGAAAGTCCTGACAATACTAGTGAGTGATTTCCACTATTGACTCAGTCTGAAAATCACTTGTGCTTGTAAAATAAAAAGTGTAGAAACACAACTGAAATGCTCACACAGGAAGTCTGGAGAAGGGCCTGAGTAGCTTTTAAAAGTATCATCAGAAATTCTAATATGTAGCTAGTGTTGGAAACTTATAATCTAAATTTAAGCATGAGGTGATTGTGTTCATAAATTGAGAAGTCAAGGGGGATAGAAAACATTCTAGAGAGGCAGGTCTAAAACAGGGTGTCCCAGCTATTACCCTTCTAGGACAGTTATCTACTTGTCAGCAGAATCCATGGTATTTTCAGTGCTAGTGCATTTATCATCATCAAGATTAAGTGAAATAATGAATATAATGGGCAGTTCTTTCACATGGCAGGCTCTGAATAAATATTTGTTTTTTTCCTTTGTGTTTGTTTTGTTGTTGTTGTTGTCAGTTCCAGGTCTGGTAGAGCCATGTGTTTCCTAAAGGAAGAGGGTGATAAAAACATTTGTATTTTTTCACACTTCTAATAGGAGGAGTCAGAAGTAGCAATGTATATGTATGTATTAAAATATAAATACATAAATACACACACATGACAATGAATATATGTAGGTAGTCACAGAGACAGCACATATACTCACCCATCTGTCTATATGATAGTTTACTTTCCAATGTCCATTCTTGCCAACTACTATTATGGGTTACTTGGAGAGTGATTCAGAAATAATCAGGAGGAATGGTATTCAAATAGACACTTTGCTCCAAAAGTCATTCTCTCATTAACCAATTAGTCATCCTCTCATTAACCCATTAGTCTAGAGAGAAAGGAAATAACATTGAGAGAGCCAATTACACTATTTTTTTTCTTGTTTTTAAATTTTTTCACTCTAATTTGTTATATATGACAGTGGAGTGCATTACAATGCATATTACACATATAGAGCACAAATTTTCATATCTCTGCTTGTATACAAAGTATATTCACACCATTCGTATCTTCATACATGTACTTTGAATAATGATGTCCATCTCATTCTACCATCATTTCTAACTCCATGCCCCCATCCCTTCCCCTCCCAACCCTTTTCCCTATCTATAGAGTTTATCTATTCCTTCCATGTTCACCCTCCCTACCCCACTATGAATAAGCCTCCTATTTTATAGTCTCTTCTTCTGGGATACTTTTTAAGCTTAAAGAAGAACAGAACGTTACTGGGAATAAAATGAGAGTAAAAGACTTTCCGGTTTGACTTCTGACCTCTCAATTCTCATTCTGTTTCACAGGCCTCTCTTTTACCTGATGCTCCACTGTCCTCAGGGCTTGATAAACTCTATCCATTATCCCTGGGTGACAAAACTCACTTACATGCTTAAGATGATATTGCTAACTCATAAGTCTGTACTTGACCTTGACAGCCTGCATTCATTTGCTACTTTGCATATGTAAAATTGAGCTTAATTTATTTTCATTAAACTCTGATTTATTTCTTATATTTCCCACCTCCCTCAATTATGTATTTATGTGTTCAGTCACCAAAGCAATAAACCAGGAAGCCAGTAGAATTGAGTACTTCCATTGCCACAGTCTGCTGGGCTCAAAATCATGAGCCACTCAAGCAGGAACAAAGTTTATTTCTGAAACTCCCGCCAATGCCACGCACTCTCCCGGGAAATATGCCTAACCACACACAGGGCATTCTCCTGGGCCACACTACACCAATAGACAAATCCCTCCTTCGGAAATCCCTCCTACCGCATTTCCCCAACCAATGGGAACTCTCCCGGAGTCCTGCTAGAGCTCCAAAGTAGCAGGCTGAGGTGGACAGCAGGGGTCTAATATCCATTTGAATGCAGATCTTAACATAATCATATCACCTCAATGGCTTGCTGGCTTCACCTTTCAACCAAAAATGCCATGCGTCATTACTACTTGGCTATGGCTCTCAGCATTCCATCTTTATGCTGATACTTGTACCATGCTTTGTTCCCAAAGTGAGAGACCATGGGCATAGTGGAAGTGTTGCATGCGATCAAGACTTGGTTTTCCAGTTGGGCATAGGACTCTTTTTTCTTTAATATCTCAACCTAGTACTACACATCTCCACTGGTACTCTTCCAAAGGTATATTTTCTACTAATGTAAAGGAATATTACAATATCTTCTGAGTCTCTTCTTTAGAAAAGCCTGATATATCAAATTCAAATTCACAAAATTGGTAGCATCTTCTCTGCATTCCTTTGGCTGTCTGTTAGAAACAAAATTTGCCACACTTGTAGGTTCCATAGGAGCACTATTCAAATTGAGGAAAGAGGAGGGTTTTTTCCCCATTGTGATTACAAAATTCAAACTTTTAGTTTGCCAGAGTCACACTGACTTAAAAAATATCATTAAACAGAATTACCTAAACCCGAAACTTGTAGCTTTCCTGTGACACATGAAG
This sequence comes from Callospermophilus lateralis, assembly GCF_048772815.1. Classification (NCBI taxonomy): domain Eukaryota; kingdom Metazoa; phylum Chordata; class Mammalia; order Rodentia; family Sciuridae; genus Callospermophilus; species Callospermophilus lateralis. Next base: position 140,014,402 of record NC_135306.1, read on the forward strand.
GTACTAAAAGGTTCAGACCTCATATGTAGCTATCTGTTTGGTGCCACTTACTGCATCTGAAATTCTGAAAGCAGGCAAGCCTCTTGCTGAGCAGGAGGAAGTACCATGGGCATTACTACTGATCACTCAGTAGCCAACAAATAATGGCTATTTCTAGCACCTGAAGCCTAGAGGAGAAATAAGAATAGTATCATTGACTTGTAGGCCCAATTATGTACAGTAGGTATTATGGGCAAATTAAAAGGAAGCCAGATACTGAATATGACCTCACTATAACTGTAATAAATGGGGGGAAATGGAAAACTAAATGTTCTGCCTGATTCTTGATAACATTTCTCAGAGATTAGTAAAATTTCTTTTATATACCCTCATAAACAGAATATTAACCAAATGCTGACTTGACATCTTAGTTGAGTCAAAGCTTTGTTCCCAGGTCTAGAATTTGGAAGTTGATAGTATAGATAGATAGTATGGACTCTATTCTCTTACTCAATAATCATTTGCTTCTAGTTCATACTTCTAGTACTTCACTAGTCAATTTTATTAGTAAAAATTTCTTATAAGTTTCACTTTGCTAGTAATTGACTGCTTTAGTCATTCTTCTCTGAGATATTGGCCACGTCCCTGAACTGCAGATCTGTTGTGTGAATGAATCATACCCATGTCTGTGAGACAGCTGAGTCTCCTTAACTGATCCTTGTGCTGGGCCCAAGAAGTCCCTGTTTTTTCAGATGTCTGCAACGTCTACACACTCCTTGATTCCCTTCCAAAATCCTCCTCCTCCTAGCTTTGGGAATTTTTAGTCATAGAGGTGGGAAGCTTTACCATTTCTCATTCTGTGTTCCCCAAATGTATAGGGATTTCTGTTTCTTTGGTTAAGAGATACATTTTTTAAACTCAAAGACTAAAAATTTAATCCTTGTTTGTTTGGGGACCATCCCTTACTTGTGTCAATAAATATTGAATGGCTTTGATGACTCAAAGAAGCAGAGGCCAAGGAGAAAAAGAAAATACATGTTTAAAAGGCTTGTTTACTTATTGAAAATACTTTCTACCTGGAATGTAAAAAAGAGGAGATTTGATTCTCGTATTGAATATTCTGTTTAGGTCAGGAAAATGCCCAATAAAGCACTCCTGCTCCATAAATCATCAATGGCTATGATTCTCATATGCCTTTCTTTCATTGTTATCACACAAGGACCTAGCAACTTTTTCTGTTTATTACTTTCTTAGGTTGCATTTGCATTTTTAAGATCTGTCAATGCCAGAGTCTCCTTATTGTTCCAGAGAGTCCCATAAAGGAACAATATCATTATTACTGCGTGCTTAGCAGTTTTCTCCAATTACCTGCATTTTGAGTCTTGTGAACATTTTGATTCAGTTCAAATCCTCCTTTTGTTCTAATGATGCTAAGGTGATGGTCATCCTTAAGATAATAAAAGCAAACCAGAGACAGAAAACCTGGTTTTAAAAGCATGACAAATATTCAGTTCCTCTTACCTTCCAAAACTCAAACCTTTAGATGACTTACCTGAAAGTTCTAAAGTGGTAAGTGAAATTTGCTCTCCGAGCTCACATAGCTCATGCTCTGCTCCAGTTAACTCAGTACATACTCCTACTCTGGTTAAGCCCCAAAGATTAACAGAGAAGTAACTGCAGACATTTCTACTGCATGTTCAAAAAGGAGTCCAGGAATTCTTTGAAATTGCAGAATGCAGAACTAAAACCAGTAGGAGGTCGATTTTGTTTCTATATGGGTCTCTCCATCACTACACTGGGACTCCTTTGAGGGCTGGATGTGACTATTAGTCATCTTTGAATCCCTGCTCCTAAGTAGAAGCAAGGTATCTTACCATAGAATGTATTCAGTCAATGTTTATTTAGTTATATTGAGCTGAATGAATTTATATACATAAAAATTTATTTATTTATACAATCTTCTTGATAACTCTGTAATGAATGTACTAAGTACTGGGCATGCAGGAGAATATAACTACCATCCCTGCCTTTAGGAAACCTGTAATCTAAAAGGGAAATATCATGCAGTAAAAAGAACATGAACTTTTGACTTAAGATTTGAATTCTGCTTCTGTGTCATCTGGTATATATATCATCTGGGTTATTATATTCAACTTATCACTTAACCTCCTGTATTCCAGTTTCTTTACTTTCAAAAATGGTATAATGACTACATCATAGTATTGGAATGAAGATTAAATGAGACAATATGAGAGAAATTTTGTTTTCAATTATAATCTTTCCTTCTTACTATTTTTCCCTCACTATCCTATAAGTTGATCAAGAGATAGAATTCAGTGACCTGAGAACAGTGTTGTTCAGTGAGGTTGAGCAATTTTTCTAGGCTCCAACAACAGCCAGAAAGTGGTGATTCTGCACCTGCAGAATCAAAGCAATTTCCATTCTATGTCTCACACGTCCTTGACTCTGATTCTATGATGAAAGTCAGTTGCTGTCCCTTAATGTAACTTTGCTCATACTAATCATTACTTCCAAGTGAAGTCTTTCTTCAAGCCTCTTTTTGCATAAAATAATCTTTCTGACTTTGTCCTCAGTCTCTTCCCATGTGTATTAGGGCTTAAAAAGAAATTTCTTTTAAAAATTTTGTGATTTGGAAGGGACAGATTTATACCGGCTTGGACTCATGATATGATTGCAAATAACCTTGGCTCTGTTTATTTTGTGGTACTGGGGATTGAACCCACAGCCTTGCATATGTTAGGCAGCCTTTTCATTTTATTTTGAGAGAGGATTTCACTATGTTACCCAAGCTGGCCTGGAACTCGCAATCATCCTGCTTTAGCCCCCTAACTAGCTGGGATTATAGGCATGTGCTGCCTCCATGCCCAGTTTACCTTGGCTTTGATTGTGCTTCTGTTGTCAGTGTGCCTAGAAGACTAGAGCAATGGGAGCTTCCACACTGGGAGCAAAAAACAGACATATTTCATGTGTAACTGATTGAAATTTGAGATTGCTCTAGTTTCCATCATTCGTGACCTCTACAGAGCACTGATTGTTAGAAGGAATCATATCTTGCTTAATCATTCCTTCAACCTTTTGATCCTCTTCCCTGTTGATAATCACTGCTTAGCATATTTCTTACTGCTGAGAAAGTGGGCAGGCAGCTGCTGTAGCCTGTAGAAGATACTAAGGTTTCTCCTTAGGGGGTTGGCAAAGGATACCTTGTGAAGCTGAGGATTTTAAAAATGTGTTTGTTTCCTTCACCCTGGAGAGTCTGAGCAATCAGTCTTGGGCTTTTCTTCTCTAAACTGTTTATGCTTATGAAGGAAATAATTTAATCAGTGTGTGAAAGTGGATTTTTTTTTCTAAACATTTTCAGTTTTGATGGCTAATTTACATATATGTTATAGGAGCTTCACAAATTGATTTGGAAGCTTTGTTCTATGAAGCCTGGCCATGATAATTGTGTTGCTAGGATGCTTTTGTTAGGTAATGTGGGCCAACATTTTTTATTAATTCAAATCAATAACTGCCTATCCATTTAGAAATTCTTCAGTAGATTACGTGGTTATTTGGCTACATTTAGAATTTGGGGTCATTTCAATTTATCATTTTTTCCCCAGATATTTAGTGTCCAAATTCCCTGAACCAAGGCATAGAGCCAGTCTCAGAAACTGATGGACACAGTCCAAGACAGATACAGCAGAAGTGCATTAATGAGTTCTGCATGTTCAATTATAGGACATAATAAAAAGATTTCTTTGGGGTTATAAATATATCTTTTAGGGTCACTACTCTCCCTCAATGCATAACTTAGTAAGTGTTGGAAATAGGTTTTCATAGTGTGGGGCCTTACTGCAATCTCTATTTAAAATAAAATTAAATTAAAAAAGAAATCTCTAGTAGGAAAGATTATGAAGCTGTATTCAGATTTAAAAATCATGACTGCCTTGATGAATTACAAGTGTGTACCATGGATACAGCAAGAATCAGGAATGTTCATACACTGGCCATCGTCTCTATCTGGGCTAGAACGTATTATAAGTAGCTGCTTCACAAGAATTATAGAGAATAGCCTAGTATGGGTTTATTACAAACATAACCCTAAGAAGGGTACTTCTGGCCTTTCTAAAGGTCTTTAGGCAGGTTTTCCTTAATGTAGCCCTGATGTGATGTATTAATCTATTGTGGCAGATTATTTCTGTATATAAATAATTCACTTCTCTAATTTATCAATTTTCACATCTCCCTCCCATTACTTAAGCTAATTCCTCTGCCCAAAAACATTTACCTTTCTTTATTTAGGAAAATTTTCTCACTGTTCATGGACCACCTCATAGTGTTTCTTCCTCTGTGAAGCTTTCCTGACATTCCTAGGCAAGATGAATGGCTCTCTTTTCCATCTATCCAAAACAATTAGTTGAAACTCTATTACAACACCTGCCACATTGCTCTGTAATTACTTGCTCACATGCCAGAATCTAGCCCAGAATGTCAGGCATATGTTTGTGGACTTGAAGTGGATCAAGCATTGTTCAGAAGAGAACTGGAGTTTCTTACTTAAAGCTATTGAACTTCCAAACTATGAATTTATGGAGAATGCAGTGGGTACAAATATAATGGTAGTGGTGGCTGGAAGGGTAGAAGGAGGGAAAGAGAAAAGAATAGAGAAAGACATGATTGATATAGAATTCACACACACAAAAAAAACAAAAACAAAAACAAATAAACAAAAAACAGTAAAACTATGTGTGGCCAAAAAAGAACGTTTACAGGAAGAACAATAAAATCAATCCAGGTTACCACATGGCGGTGTGATGCAGTAGACTCAAGGATTCTGCACAAGTATCTAAGAGAATTAGTCAATTCTTACCTGATCAGAAGAGAGATAGGTATAGGCAGGTCTGAAAAGCACTCATCCCTTTGAAAGACTTTCCACTTCTCTTGTAAAAATACAGTTCTCATCAAACCAAACATATGCAGTAAGAGAACTGAGTTATAAACTTTGGCACTCTCCCATCCCCAAATACACTAGCCTGCCTAGCATACTGCTTTCTCTACTGTCTCGAGGAAAGTATCCCTTTCTATGAAGTGGTCTATTCCTTAAAATTATCTCAAACTTTAAGTTCATAAAGAAATTCTATGTGTTTTATTTCATTGAATTCCTACCCCAAAGAAGACTTTGAAAATCCAAACCATATAGACATACAACTATCTCTGTTTTAAATATAAGATAATTTAAAGAGGCTAAGCCATTGGTCTAAGGTCACGGAAAACAGCACAGCTGGGCTTGAAACCAAGATCTTGAGCGCCAGCCTCATGCTCTTTTATGTGTACCTCCATAAATCTTCTGCTTATTTCTTCACCACATTTGTCATTTCCTGTATCTTATTAACTTTATTTCTGATATTTTTATATCTATCTTTTCCATTCGTCTCTAAGTGTCTTGAAGTCCTTTCTTGTTTATTCCTTCTATGGAAGCCCATTTAGTGCTAACACGGTGCCTTGTTCTTTGTAAAGAAATAATTCTATATTTCTTTACATGCACATTAATAAATAAATGTATTCAGTGTACATGTTAGTTTCATGAGTGAATAAAAGAAGGTAGGGATTAAAGAATAAGACAAATAATAGAATAAATAATCATAGATGCTGATTTAGATAATTTGCATTTTCTAGAACGAATTAGTGCATGTTAGAAGGTAAAGAAAAGCCCACCTGAGATATTCACTTAAGTGAAGAGACATGAAGGAAGAAAAGAACAAAGTACAGAGCTTTGTCAAGGAAAATTGCCAGACTTCCTCAAATAGGGAGTTTCAGATGGAGAGGGAGTTTCAGATGGAGAGGGCAGCTTTAGCAAAGGTCTAAATGGCAAGAGCTGGCACTGGGTCAGAATCTATCAGAAGAATGGAATTGGACAATCCATTAGACTGCAAGCTTTTAAAAATGGAATTGTGAACTTTTGTATCCACATAAACAGCTAGGGCTGAAAAAACTAAAGGTCAACTTTAAACTATGATAAAAGGATCTGCATTTAAAAAGTATAACTGTTTCATTGGTCGGGTGAATTCTGAGTCTATGGGATGGCTAATGAACTCCATGGGTCAGGGGCAGGAGTGTTGTCTCTCTGCTCATGAAAGGAAAGCAGGAAAGAATTAATATTTCTTAAATTTCCTGTAGATACGAGTTAATATACCAGTAGTAAGAAGTGAAGTGTTCAAATGACAGGCAGCTAAGAAACAGAAGAGGCCAGTGATGTTAGAAATTACACAGCTGTGACAGAGCTGTGATGTAAACGTAGCCATCCTGATTCTCTTGGGCCCCTGAGCAAACTTCTTACCTGCTTATTTCCAGATTCTTTTTCTCTTTCCTCATCTGATCTCCTTTACTAAGCCAGTTCTTTCAAGTTTTAGCTTAGACTACGACCACTGGAAATTGTATCCTGACCTAAAACATGAAAAGGTTATGCACATTTTTGTTCTTTTAGCTATCTGTGCAGTGATCCAATGTCATTTAGTAGTATTATTTTATTACAGTCAATTATTTACTTCTTTATCTCCCTGTTGATTAATCAGGAGTCATTAGAGGCAGACTGCATCTTGTAATTTTGGCCCTAGAACATAGAGCATATGTAGGTTATCAGTAAATATTTTTGGATGAATAAATAATTGAATATTCTTTCTAACTTAAAGTTATGTCTTCTCCACTTTTATTATTTATATCCACACCCTGCTCTCCTTTCATGACTAACCCAATTCTCTTTTGGCTTTGGGAGAATTCTTTTTTCTTCAATGTTCTCATTTTTCTTACTTGACTTTTATGTCTGTTATGTGTTTTGTATTAGAAGTTAAAGCACAATATTCTAAGGCATTAGATATTGTGCCAAGCTGCCAGCAGACTTACAAATGAAAAGAAAGCAGTTTGGTCTGCCAGTATGCATTATTAGTAACAGAGGTGTCCTTTGTGATTCTTTTACAGATGCCATTAGGTGATTCATCAGTTGAATTTCTTTACCAGTCAACCTGGAAGTATAGTATACACAAGATGGTTTTCTGGCAGGAGGTAGAGAGGAGTGTGATTAATGATGGGAATAAAAGAACTATTGAAATAGTTTTTGTTTTTTTTTTTAATTTTAAAAACAGAAAATCCCAGTTCATACACATTAAATATATTCTACATACAAATGAAGCTCTTTGTCAGAAAATTACTTTCTAATGGTAGGTCAATAGCAAGTATGAAATGAACTTTCTCTGCTATTGTGCTGGGCCCCACCCGTGCAAAGTGCAGGGCAAAGTTGAGGTGGTGACAGAAACAAAGGAACATAGATTGTGGGCCACACCCAAAATAGTTTATAATATTATTGTAGGAATGTGATTGACACCTGTGTGAAAGGAGAGCAAGGAGACTTATCATTTAGTGTTAGTTTCTGAGTCAAAAACATAAGCATGAAAGGATTTCAAAGGAGCTGAAATTCATTCATGTGCTCACTCAACAAATGTGAATTGATTTCTGGTTGAATGCAAAACATGGTGCTGGGACTGTTGAGATTAATATAACCAGTCTCTACCACTAAAGTCTATTGGAATTACAGTGTTCAGTTGTTTTAACAGTCACGAGAGGGACAAAGTGCCAGGAAGACTCTGTCTGAGAACTGAGAGGCTGCACATAGGAGGTGACTCTTGGTCCAAGTCTTGAATGGTGAATAGCAATTTGTAGTTTTCTTGAGAGAAAATTGAGACAGTTGATTTGATTTTAAACTTGCCTCTAGTTCTCAGTGACTATGCTGGTTCATAACTGTTAACTATTAGCAATGGATGTTAAATTATATGGTGCTGAGGAGGATGAAGAGAGATCAGAAGTATTTTGCTACAAGAGTCACATTTTATAATAAACCTTATAGAATGGAAAAAGAGAAGAAACAAAAAAATAGTTGCTTTATATTGCTTCTTTGTATTCTACTGTGTTTACCACTTGTTATTTCCATGAATTGTCATCTATCTTTATTTCCTTTGATCTTATACTATTTCTTTCATTTAATGTTATGATATATCTTGAGTTTCCAGTATCCACATTATTTCTGTATTTTATATGCTCCTATTGGATAGTTTTTCTTGAGAATAGGAAATTACAGTTTATACTTTTTTTCAGAGGAAGTAGAAAGAAATAAACGTTCATTTAATGCCTATGTTACCAGAACTGTGCCTGGTGCTTTAAATCTGTGACTTTAATCTTTTCAATAACCTTATAATGTATATTGTATTAATCCATTTTATAGATATGTAAACTAAAGCAGAAAAATATGAAATTTCTGGCCTGAAGTGGTGTAGCCAAATAGTGAAATTTAGACTTAAGATGTCTGTTTTTTCTTCCCCTCTACTTTTGCCTATAATGTTAATTTTAAAATGTAGAATGCTTTTTATTAAAAGAGCAATGAACTATCTCTTCTCTTTATCTAGGGCTTTTTTCTCATTCATTCATTAATTCATTCACAAAATATTGTGAGTTTTAGATTACTGGAGTTCTAGATTCTGGAAAGAAAAGATATTGGTTTCTGGTAATTACCACTTATTAGAAATCAGACATCTTGAGACAATTGGAAAGTGTCTTCATTTGTCTATTTTGATAAGAAGAGAGCACCAGTAAGGTCCACAATATCTCATTTTAATCAAATCTTTGACAAATGCAAACATTCAGAGTATTTGAGAGAAAAACCTCACTCCATCAGCTTTCCACATCCCTACTCTCTTTCAAGCTAGACATACTTCTATCACAAGGTATAGTTTTTTTAAAAATCCAGATTTGTACTTCTCTATTTGTATATTGAGGATGCATTTTTTTTTATCTTGAGCAACCATAAATCCACTGCTATTTCTAAATTTGGTCCTTTGGGAAACACACACACACACACACACACACACACACACACACACACAATATCACACATACCTTTATACACATACTTTTTCATGTTAGTGTCCCCAAATATTGGGTGAATAATAGCAAGATATACTGATGAAAACTTAAAATGATATCAGTGAGTTTTAGATTTGAAAAAATAGGTTAAAAATCTTGGTTCTTCCTTTAAGTTCAACTAAAATATAAAAAACCTGTATCCAATTTGAAACATCATTGACTTATATTGAAATGTTAATACATGTCATTCTGGGGTAGATAGGTAGGCCCAGCAAACCATGAATAATTTTAATAATAGAAATTTGATAAAGTCTGAAGAATAAGTTAAATGTGCACAAATGTAGTATTAAAGATATACTTATTAAAATATTTAAAACTTTTTATTACATTTCACAGGTAATATCCTTTAATCCACACTATATTATATACTTATAAATGGAAAAAGAATTCCTTCCCTTCTCCATTCTATCCCATCCTCTGCATTTAAAACTTACTAGTTTCCATCTTCTAAAAAAATCAATATTACTTCTTATGTTTTAATTACTGATTGAGGACTCACTATAAATTAACTGTTATATTAGTTCTTTTGCTAGTCATGTAATAATGTCTTGATGGTACTGTCTCACTTCCTTAAAAATCTTGTTTAATCAGTTAACTTCTTTTATGTTTCTTTAGTCTCTTCTGTGCTAATAAAATCTTCCTATTTAATAAAGATAAATTTTTATTTTGACTTTGCTTCTCCTGCTAGCTACGTTCTACCCATGTAGCCTCCCATGTTCCCTCATGTATGTTCTCCCATGTACCCTAGCCTCCTATTTGTACTTTACCTCACAGTAACTTGTCTGTGTCTCTAATGTTTTTGCCTAGAAATTTGTTTCTATTAAACTTAACAGTGACTCCATGGATCCCAAACCTGATTTTACTCTGATCTTCTTGTAGCGTTTGAATTTTGTTGACAGTCCTATAGAAATTCTCTTTCCTAGTTGTGTAGCTTGTGACAACACACTATTCTTTCCTGACTTTTCCCAGCACCACTCTTCCTCCTCCTCCTCGTTCTCCTCCTCTTCTTCTTCTTTTTCTTTTCATAGAGTTTATTTATTTTTAATTTTTTTTGGGGGGGGTGGATTCTTGGGAGTTAACTCAGGGTACTTGACCACTGAGCCACATTCCCAGCCTTATTTTTTTTAAAGGACATAGATTGTAATTTTAATCTAACTGACAAAATGATAATTATAGAGTGACACAGAACAACATTTTTAAACTATGTTGTATGATATAGCATATAGTGACATTATATAACTCTATTATAACCAGTATTTAAAATTATTCATGCCAATAAATCATGATGGGAAAAGATCTTTTTATTTATTTATTTACACAAAAGGAATATAACTTTTTATTTCTCTAGTTGTAGAGTATTTACAGTCACACCATTTATGCAATCATACACGTACATAGGGTAATAATGTCTGTCTCATTCCACCATCATTCCCACCCCCATACCCCCTTCCCTTCCCTCACTCCCCACCCAATCCAAAAGTTCCTCCATGCCCCCCACCCCCGCCATTATAGTTCAGTATCTACTTATCAGAGAAAAGATTTGTCCTTTGGTATTTTGGTAATGGATTACTTCACTTAGCAAGTTATTTTCCAACTCCATCCATTTACCTGAAAATGCCATATAGTTTTATTCTTTAAGTATGAGTAATATTTCATTGTGTATATATACCACAGTTTCTTTATCAATTCATTTATTGAAGTGCATATAGGTTAGTTCCACAGTTTAACTATTGTGAATTGAGTTGCTATAATCAAAATGACCATACTACCAAAAGTTTTATGCAGATTTAATGATATTCCAATTAAAATCCTAATGATGTTCCTCATAGAAATAGAAAAAGCAATCATGAAATTCATTTGGAAAAATAAAAGACCCAGAATAACCAAAGCAATTCTTAGCAAGAAGAGTGAAGCAGAAAGCATCACAATACCAGACCTTAAACTACACTGCAGAGCTATAATAACAAAAATGGCATGATATTGGCACCAAAATAGGCATGTAGACCAATGGTACAGAATAGAAGACACCAATGGTACAGAATAGAAGACACACATAAATACACTATCTCACGCTAGACAAAGGCACCAAAACATACATTAGAGAAAAGATAGTCTCTTCAAAAAATGGTGCTGGGAAAATTGAAAATCCATATGCAGCAAAATGAAATTAAATCCCTATCTCTCACCCTCTACAAAACTGAACTTAAAGTGGATCAAAGACCTAGGAACTAGACCAGAGACCCTGCACCTAATAAAGCAAAAAGCAGGACCCATTCTTCATCATGTCAGCTTAGGCCCTGACTTCCTTAACAAGAATCCTAAAGTACAAGAAATAAAATCAAGAATCAATAAATGGGATGGACTCAAACTAAAAAGCTTCTTCTCGGCAAAGGAAATGGTCAATAATATGAAGAGAGAGCCAACAGAATGGGAGAAAATCTTTACCATATGCACATCAGATAGAGCACTCATCTTTAGGATATATAAAGAACACACACACACACACACACACACAAAATAACCCAGTCAATAAAGGGCTAAGGAAATGAACTAACACTTCACAGAAGAAGATATACATTTGATCAAGAAATATATGAACAAATGTTCAACATCTCTAGTAATTAGAGAAATGCAAATAAAAACTACTCTAAGATTCCATTCCACTCCAGTCAGAATAGCAAATATCAAGAATACAAGGAACAATAAGTGTTGGCAAGAATGTGGGGGGAAAGTCACACTCATTCATTGCTGGTGGGATTGCAAACTGGTGCAACCACTCTGGAAAGCAGTATGGAGAGCCCTTAGAAACTTGGAATGGAACTACCATCTAACTCAGCTATCCTACTCCTCGCTCTATACCCAGAGGATTCTTCTTTTTAGTTTCCTTCATAGATTTCCTTTGTTTATCTTTCCCTGTCTTGTAAGAGCTCAGCAAGTGTGGTGTGGAAAAGCCGCTGAAGGATGCTGAGGGGAAGCAGGGGCTTGAAGTAACAGAGCCTTGAAAGTTGCGTTAGGGACTTTGGTCTCAGCTCCAAAAGCAGCAGAAAGCCTTGGAAGGCTCTGAAGCAGGGGTATGTAGTGACCTGATTTGGAATTTTGTAGAGGCAGGCAAACATGGTGTAGAGGATGTGAATAGCCTTGAGGGAATCTGAGTAAGTTTCAAAAAAGGAGGATGATATCTTGGATTAGGATAGTAGCAGTAAAGATAAAATTAGAATGTATTCAAGGTACATGTAGGACATAGGTAATGAATTGTATGTGCAAGGTAAGAGGGTAGAACATTATAGTTTGAACACCCTGATAGGTGGCAAACCGCCTTTTAAAGAGGAGAAATTTGGGGTACCACACATGGAAGGAAGTCGATAAAGCTTGTAGTCGAAAGGTAACACTACCTGCTACCTCTGTCTCTTATGTGCTAATGGAGTGGAATGCAATGGCCCTGGTTTCCTAGTAACTTTCCTGACTGGAGCACCATGACCTTGTACAGCCTTCATACTCCTTGGAACTGTCCTGTATATTTTCACAGGATGAAATATGTGACATCCCTTTAAATATTGAAAGCACTATTACTGGAAGAAGGATTAGAATGACTGTGTGTCCTAGAGAGGGTGATGAGGACCTAGGAGATACAGATTTGAGCTAAGCATAAATAAGAAATTTTGTAACAATTCTATAAGAAGGAAAGATTTAGGCAATAAAATCTTTATGATTACAATTGTTAGCACAATTCTTTGTGACCATTTCATGGCAATTATTATGGAGAGGATTTGTATACTAGATGGTGGAGGATCTGGGAAGAGAATGGCCAGAGTGATGATCTCTGGGCTGTATTCTAACACAGAGATTCTGTGGTTCTGTGTGATTTCCATGTTCTTATTCCTCCAATTGTGACAAATATAGGCAGTTCTGAATAACTATGGCCTGAAGAATCTCTCCTGGGCTCTGACTACTTGTTCATTCAGAATTTTGTCATTTCTTTAAGTGCATGCATGAGCACAAATTATTCAGAACAGTCACTCAGCAGTAAGACACCAAAAATGCATTAATGAAGCTACAGTAATTGAGAATTTTACCCAAGTATAACTCCCAGCCCTAACTCATGCATAATTCTCCTTTAGTATGAATTGTTCCTTTCTTAGCTAGCAAGGAGTGACCACCTTGAAAAACCTACATGTTTTAATTATGAGAGAAAATGTTTCTTGTTTATATGACCTAAACAAGGGAATTGTTTACTTCCAGACATATGGACATTTTGAATTCCAGAGTACATTAGAAAATAGGGGGAAATGATCACCCCCTCCTTAGGTATTTCAAAAGTAAGCCACATTGTCTCAAGGATGTCTACTGTTTAAGTAGAGAATAAGGCATTTTAGTTTTTAAACTACTGTTCACATTAGACTATTATCTATATTAAAATAGCACCTCTGTTAATAATATAATGAGGAGATATATCGATTAACCACAGGTGTTATTCTGATATTCCAGCTTTGTTCATGTCCAAATGGAGTCACATTCTTGAGCAGAAATGGTGTCAGCATGTTTATCAAATTCAACCAAATTCAAATTCTATGACTAAATTCTCTGCTTATGTCAGTGGTGGTTTACATGAGGCAGGAACGTGATTGGCTGGGTGAAGCACATGGCTGATGAACAAACCTCTTGAACAGTTTTAAAGGCTTAACTCTTAGGACCTGTCAACTAATAGGGCCGTGGAACCTCAAGGCTTCCTGGCTTCCATTTCAGTCCACTGAACAACTGTAATTTCCTGAGCACCTTCTAGGTATGAATTGTGCCAGGTAGATGCTTAGATTTAAAAATAAAATAAATAATATAGCAGCTGCTTTCACAAAACTTAATTTTCTCAGCAAGAGAAATTTTTTGCACAAAAATATAATTGAGAGCAATGTGGTGTCACAATGAGTGGTATTTTGTAATAAATGAATTTTAGTTGGGTACAGAGAGCAGTAAAGGATTCTTAAAATTTATATCAGACTTTGTATGTGTCTTGGACTTAACAATTAGAATTGGATAAGGAATTTTAGGCAAGGCTCAGACATGAAGGTAAGAATGTATAAATCAAGCTAAGGATCCAAATTTCAGAATGACTTACATTGGTATTTCCCTTAAATATAAAGATTCAATTCCTGAACAAAGATTTAGTCTAATTGTAGAATGCTTTGCTACATTAAGAAAGGATATGACTTTTAAGTGGATGTGTTTGACTTTGGTAAACTAAACCATGAGCAGCGCATCTAGCTGCTACTGAGAGTAGTATGGCTAGGAGAAATGGTCCTATCAGCTGCTGCTTCACAGGCTTCACATATGTTGACTTATGTAATCACCCAAGAATCCTAGATCTAAAAACTAATGACATTCCAGTCTTATAAGTAAGGGAGCTGAGGCTCACAGAGTTTAGAAAAAGAAAAAAAATTATTTATGCTCACAGATAAGTTTCTGTCCTACTTATAATAGTTTTATTTTGAAGGATAGAAAGAAATTAGAAATTCTAAAGTCAGTGATTTGATGCTAAAAGTTAGACTAAGAAGTTTGAATTGTTCCATAGTCTGTGGGTGGTTGTTGAAGACATTTCTGTCCTTAATGCCTTGTGGGAACTAGACTGGAACCCAATTCACTTCATCCTATCAACACATAAGCAATGGCTGGGCTAATCCTCAGTACTGTAAGCGTGTGGCAACTAGGTCAACGGGATTTCCCCATCCCCTGTGGCTATCTGGGACAATCTCCGGCTCAGAGCTGACAAACTACATGTCCATTGTTTTCTCCTTGATTCTTTAAAACATCTTGAAATAAAAGAGATCATCTAACTCCCACTCAGATCAAATTCTCTATTAGTATTCAGTCAGCTTGCTTTACTTCTTTGGTAAAAATCCTCAGGTAATCAAATTTCAAGATGGTTCACATTGGACTTGCCCTTGAGTACAAGTATTTCAATTTCTGAAGAGAGGGTTAGACTAATTTTGAAATGATTTGATATGAAAGTAGAGGAGACTGGAAGATTTCCATGGACTTGTTTGCCCCTGGTAAACTAAAGACTCATTTCTAATGTCATGTGGTAGAAGAAAAGCTCATTCTGTTTTTGACTAATTTTGTATGATTCCTAAGACAAAACACAGTGCTTGATGCATGCATGGTAGGCACTAAAATGTTTTAATAAGTGGGAGGATACAAGATTAGATTCAAATTAGAATTAATGGTATATGTCTGGTTTGAAAATAGCAGTTTTGGGGCTGTAGTTGTGGCTTAGTGGTGGAGCGCTTGCCTAGCACACGTGAGGCACTGGGTTTGATCCTCAGCACCATATAAAAATGAAATGGAGATATTGTGTCCACCTACAACTAAAAAATAAATAAATAAATAAATAGAAATGTGGGTTCTATTTTAAAAAAATAAATACCAGTTTTCAGGCCAATTTGGTAGATATTGGAATAATGTCTCAACAAGACAAAGAAACTGACCAGCAGCTACCCTTATGAGTCTGTCATCTGGGAAAAATGCAGCAGTAGTCTACCAATTCTCCATTGAGTGCCATTGTTGATAAAGAAACTGTCCTTTTTCACTTTATAGTAATCATCTGTTATATGTTCATTGGAGCAATTTTCCTTTCAAAGTAGCAATCATGTTTTTCCATGGTCTCCAGAATGACAGTGAGGCCCAGTGAAGATGTGATGGATTATTCAGAGTCCTGTAAAGACATATACTCTCAGGAAACCTGTCTACAGCATCCTGCTCCTCACTTATGCAAGCAAATGGCCATTCTGGACTTAAAATTCTTTACCTGTAAAATGGGAAATAACAATACCTTCTTTGCTAGATTCTTGTGATAAGTAATTAAGAAAGTGTGCCAAGCACCTGAAACATAGTAGGAGCAAAAAATCTATCTTTACTTTTTATTTTTATCAAGTAAATAGTTTATACAAATAATAAGTATAGGCTTGCTAAATTTGTTCTGTGTGGAGGTTTTAGTGCTGAGTTACTATGGCAACTTACTTTTTTTTTTCTGGAAAGACATTTTCCCTAGTATTGGTAATTTTAAAATTAAACTGCTCTATTAAAAAGCTATCAAATATCTGCCAAACCCTTTTTTGTACTCCATTCTTATTAACCCAATTGTCTTTTAGTATTTTTTTATTTTATAGGAGGATAGGAGTTGATTTTTCCTAAAATACATCTTTGAGTCATGCTATATTAATTTATTTAAAAATAATTATCTTAGGTATATATCATAATACTTCAGAATTCTAACTAAGGAATACTTTGAGATCATCAAAGACCGGGATTATTTATTGCTGTCCAAATCAAGGATAGCAAACAGTCTACAATTTCTGGCACTTCCCACATCTGTGCCTATAACATATTTTTCTAATATTCCAGTGTTTCTTTCAGAATTCTTCTGAAGACAACACTACAGAAGGCTTCTCTTAACAGACTGGTTTTAACTTGTGAGTTCATACTTATTTATCCTTCATGGTATAAAGCATGAGTAGAGTTCAGAATTCCATAAAAGTTGCTTGATGTCATGACTAAAATTGTATCTATTTAATATACATACTTTGGGTCATTAATGTATTAGATTAAAATATTATTTGACTTCATGGAATTGTTAACACATTGTCCCTATGAGATAAGTTGTGATTTATCAGCCCTGATTGTATGAAAAGGTCTGAGGCAAGGGGTGATGTAGCCAAAAAAATAGCTACAGCTGCAGATTTTCTGCAGGTGGGTTTGCCTATTGATCCAAATGGCAAATATAGACCTGAAATCTGTATCATAAATGAATAAGTTAAAATTAAGCAATCATGTCTATTGATTAAAAGTTCTAAAATTTAAATAATTTACTTCCAAACTTCATCATTTTTGCCACATTCATTGACCATTTGAAATATTTAATATTTTCTTTACTGTGCTTCAGTTTCACTTAAAGTTTATCTAAATATAGTTTACATCAATATCATGATGAAAATCAACATCATTTAACATACATAAATGTAACTATACATTTATGTATGTTAAAATATTTATGTATGTTAAAATACTATACAAGTATTTTAAAATTAAAACAGTTAACAAAAATCCTGCAAGAAACTTTACATTAGTGTTTCCTAAAAGCCAATTATTTTATTGTTTAAAAATTATGTGAATATGTGTGTGTGTGTATGACTAACATATATGTACAACTAAGATTTATTTACACAAAACAAGACCTTCTTCATAATATAGTCAGAAAAATTATGTTCTTCCTATTAAATTGAAAAGAGATTAACCAGTCCCCAACAAGTTGATCCTGTGAGTTCACATCTTACTGAGTCCATGGTCCTAATGTATACATAATCACTACTATATTTATACATAATATATAATAGCTACTATATATTTACATATGTATTTAAATGGACATCACATTCCTCTTCAAAAGACAAATAAGCATCTCTCCATAGGCCAGAAATGAATTGAAACATGCAGTTATTGATGTGAGGTGAAGCCACAAACCTCCTGGATTCCAAGTTGGACAGGAATTTGATCCCCCCTAGTCAGTAGGAACTGAGAAACTCATTTATCAAGGGACCAGTGCCAGACTCACTATGTGATATATCATATATTCATCTAGGGGAATGCTATACATCAATGAGAATGAACTACTTTCAAATACATACAACAATGTATATGGAACTTACAAGCATAATGTTGTGTGAAGGAAGATAAACACAAAAGATTACACACTGCATGATTCTGTGTTATAAAGAACAAAGATAAAATTACTTCATGCTGTTACAATTCAGTATAATGGTTACCCTTTGGGGAAGTGACTGGATGACAGCATAAGGAGTGATTCGGGGGTGCAAGTAATGTTCTGTTTATTGCTCTTGGTGCTGGTTAGATAGTATGTTCCACTTTTGAATATTCAGCCACTTTTACATATAAAAATGAACTTTTTCCATATAAATTCTTTAGAGTACAAAAGTTCACTGAAAACTAAAAAATAACAATTTCACAGACAAATGTGTCATAGTGAAACTATAGAACATCAGAATAAAACCACCAGAGAGAGGATGACTACCCTCAAAGGAATCATAATCCATGGCTAGCAGATTTTTATCAACTAGAATAGATGACCAAAAGTCAATGGTGTAATATCTTCAAATTGCTGAGGAAAAAATGACTGTCATTTTGGAAAGCCATATATAGCTTAGCCATCATTCAAGACTGGGGTAAAAAAAAAAAATACCAACCCAGATGTTTTCAGACATTTGAAGTTTTCCATCCATAGACCCTTGCTAAAAGACTGTAAAATAGAGGTAAATTCATATTAAACAGAAGTCATTGAAACATATTTTAAATTAAATACTTAGAAATATGACTTTTAGATATAAAAGTTGGAACTAAAATTTATACAGTAAAAACATGAATGGTGAGCTAGGCATGGTGGCACATGCCTGTAATCCCTGCTACTCAGTGGTCTGAGGCAGAAGGATAGCAAGTTCAAGGATTTGAACTTGGATTGCCTGGGCAACTTAGTGAGATATTGTAACTTAGGATTGCCTGGGCAACTTAGTGAGATATTGTAACTACTGTCACAAGATAAAAAATTAAAAGGGCAAAGATGTATCTCAGTGAACAAAGTCCTGGGTTCAAGTCCCAGTATCACCAAAAAAAAAAAAAATAATAATAAATATGTTTCCTATGGCATCGTGTATGAATAGTGAAAAACTGGAAACAAATTCATATGCCTATCACCAGGGGAATATATGATAAATTATGTTATATGTGTATGATAGAAGTCTTCAACAATTAAAATGAAAAAGTCAGATCTATATCTAGCCAAGTAAATAAATATTTTTAAAATGTTGAATAAAAATGTAAGTTGTAATAAAACTACATATAGTATAATGCCATCTATGTAAACATTTGAAAGTCTCTCAAAAGTAATATTATTGAATGTACATATATTAAAAGTACAGACATGGACTAAATATGCACCATATTTATGAGAAAGATTGCCTCTAGAAAGGCAAGCCAACTATACAGTGTTGTGTTTCAAAAATAATCTGATGAAAAATGAGAACATGTTAGCATTTGTTAATTTTAGGTGTTTGGTAGACTAAGGTATCTTCTTTATTCTTTGTATTCCATGTATTCTTTATTTTTATTAAAAAAATCAAGTAGTTTTTTTAACTTGAAAATTGATACATATTTTTAATGCTCCAAACAAATTGTCTAAAAGCAATCCCAAAAGTATTTGGAAACACCATATAGCATTGTAGATAATCATGAAACCTCTGGAAATGAGGTAGTTAGTGAACAGCTGAAATCAATTTTTTAGAGATCAATATTCCCCCCGAAGTCTAGAAGGCAAACTTTTCTAAGAAGGAAATTCTGTTTCCTTTGCAGAAAATAAGGAGAAACAATTTATGGCTTCAACTAATGTTTCTTAAACCTTTTTCCTGAGACAAATTAAAAAAAAAAAGACTTTGTAATCTTTAAACTCATCAGTCTGCCTGTTATTCTTATACATATATTTCTAATCTCTGACACATCAAAGGTTAGTTAACAACTAAATATTTTGATTCAAGGAGAAGCTCTTCAGAGTAATGAAAGCCCAGTGTTTCTGGCAGAGTTGAGTAAATTTGTGAGATTAAAGTTCTTCACCATACCACTATGAGGAAAGAAGTACAAACTTTCAGTTCTTGTTTTCCTGCTCTTCTAAAAATTTTGGTAATTAAAAAATATTTTTTAACTAGGTTTGGTATCATATATTTGTTTTTGTCATGTGTTATTGTCCTATAAAAACTTTTAATAATGATAATTTAAAAATGATAATTATGTAAAAGAAGAGGTATCATTAATTTTAAAAATAAGAAACAATGTTTTATGTATGTTATTAAGTGTAATATATATATATATAATATATATATTATATATATATATAAAATGAGGTTACAAGTCTCTTATCAGAGTTTTGATACGCAAATATTTTCTCCCATTCTGTGAATTAGTTTTTCACTTTCTTGATGTATTTTAAAGAACAAAAATTTTAATTTTGGTGATGTTTTATGTATCCCTTTTTTTCCTTTCCTTCTGGGATTTGAAACAATATCCGTATATTTAAAAAATCATGCTTTCTATCAAAAATAAAAACTAAAAGTCAAGATAAAACATTGGTTCATTCAAAAAGGCACTAGAAAAGTTCAAAAGCACAGACTTTGAAGCAATAATGTTGTATGTCTGGATCTATATTATTTACTACCTTTATGTGCTGGGGAGTTATTTAATCTATGATGCTTTAATTTTCTCATTTTTAAAATGGTGATAATCATTCTAGCTATTTCTTCTAATTGCAATCAAGAATATATGCACTAATATTTGTGAAGCACTTAAAATAGTGTGTGACCTAATATTTTGTTAGATAAATAAACTTGCATTTATTAAGTACCTCTTACATGCCCAGGACTATATTTATGATTAGACTACATCAATTAGTCAGAAAGACATGGCCTTTATCATCAAAGACCTTGTAATCAGAAGATAAGGCAGAACTTGAATGAATAATTAGAAGTGTAATGATTATAAAAAAGGAAACTCTCTACTGAGGTAGTTGAGTGCCATAATAAAAATTTTACAAATAGCATCTATTGCTTTACTTTCATTCATTTATTCATTCAACAGTTGCCTGGTTAGTGCCAATTGCATGTCCACACAACTGTTCTAGGTGCAGGGGGGCAGGGCAAAAAGCAGTGCGAAGCAGTGTCATAGTTCTTTTGAAGTTCAAGCTTTGTAAGATGAAGAGACTAAGCCAAAGTAAAAGTACAAATAATTGTAACAATATCAGATTGTTATAAATGCTATAAAGGAATTATCTTGGAAAATTTCATACATTATAACTGAAGAAAGCACAGTCAGCAAAGACCTGTCCAAAGAAGTCACATCTCTCAGCATAGCTTGTTCCTTCTTATTCCCTGAAATTGGGGAATAAGAAGGAACAAGCTATGCTGAGAGATGAGGGAAAATTATTCAAAGATGATGCATCCACAAATGGAAACACTCCTAGACAACAAACGGATCAGTGATCAGTATGACAGAAGGTGGCTGTAGGTAGGAAGGGGCAAGTAGTGTATAGGCACTTGAATATAAGGGGGAAAGTTTTATTTATTTTGATTTTGGGTTGTAGTCTATATGTAATGAGAACTCTTTGGTCTTAGGTGCTGATTGCTTTTGCTGATGCTGATTGATGTTTTACTTTTGCCTAGCAAACTATTCCAAAACTTAGTTGCTTTGAAATAATAGTCATTTTATCATCTCTCACTGTTTTGTGGGTTGACTGATTTCATCTGGACCCTTCTTTGGTCTAATTTGGACTCTCTTATACTGTTTCAGACAATTCTGGGTCTAGAATTCTTTGGAAGATTATTTCAGATGCTGAAAATACAGCCTTTCACAAGATTTCTCTCAGTATCTTCCCTTTCTACTTGTTTCTCCATGTGACCTCTCACTGTGGGCCCTCCAGTTGGCTAACCAGACATCTTTGGAGATTAACCATCATAGTTAAACTTTTGGTCACAAATGACCCACATGCCTTCCATGTGGAAAATATTCTTTCTTCTATCCAAAGGCCTCAAGTCCTGTTCCATTAACACATCAGGCTTTACCTTAAAGTCTGAATCTCATCAGCTAAATCATTTATAGGAACAGATAAGGTTCCTCAAGATTGAAAACCAGTGAAGCAGGAACACAAGTTGTCTGTCCTTTGCACACTCAGCATAAAATGCTGAGACAGAGATATGAGGACCAAGATAGTGACTCCTATTAAGCAAAATGTGATGGAGATGGGGTCGTATAAGTAGTCACTGACTTCTGATAATCTAACAATTCCAAAATCTAGTTAGGTAATGTCACCAAAGCACTGTTGCATTTCAAAGAATGTCAGTTGATTAGAGAAGAGTTTTGACCTCTGGAAATAATTTTCTTCCATTCTTATCTCTATTTTCTGGTCTCCTGGATGCATCTTCTGATTCATCTTTTCTTTTCCATAAAAAATGGCACATGTTAACAGCTGAGTAGATTTTTCATCCTCTATCCATAGGAAGTTTAGGAAACAACATTCTCTTTTCTTTGAACTTTCTCTGTCCCTTTTCATCTAAGCTTACAGAGTTCTTTTAAAAACTTTGTTGGTTTCTTGTACACCAGATTGTTCTGAACTTTCAGAGATAGAAGACACACCCATAATCTTTGAAATAGGATTCTATCAACCTTTGGCTTAGAATCTGAGCACTGTCACAATATCCTGAAGAGTCTTACAAGCTATCTTTTCCAGTCAAGAGGATCTGTTAGGTATAGCCTAAGATTTTTCTGAGATTTAATAACCTTGACTTAATCTTTACCCCATGGCCATGTTTTTGGCAGCATCATGCATTTATTTTTTGGATTAACGCCATTTTTTACATTGAGAGCATTTTTCTGGCTGGCAAAGCTTGGAATAAGAAATGGTTTTATTTTTTTAATCTAGCAAGTCCTGGATTGATAATATCTCTTATAAATTTTCCTTGAAAATGGAACACTTCCTTCTTTAGTTCACAGATATTAGTACTTATCATATATAACTTAAAAAAAAAACAAATAGTGGATGCTACCAGTATTCTTCCTGAAAGTCTCCTTAGCCAAATGGACAAGTTCATTGGTTATATTTTCTTTTTTTTTGTGTTAATCAAGATAATGTCACATTTTCACTGTAATATAGTACAAACAGTCTTCAATTGCAATGTCCACTCTTTCCTCTAGACCTCTGTAACAATATCCTGCAGGCTGTTCTCCTGAGACTTCACTTTGCTAACCAGTTTCAAAGCCAGTGCTATATATTTTAGGTTTTTGTTAAGGTAGAACCTACTTCCAGATATTAATTTTTATTTTGGTTATTCATTGCTATGTAGCAAAACATCATTAAACCTAATGATTTAAGATAACAGTTTATTATGTTCTCTCAGGTTTCTATTGAGTTAACTAGCCTCAGCCAGGGAATTCTTCAGTGTTCTTGTTTGGTGTCTCTCAAATGTTTGTATTCAGATAGCGTCTGGAGCAGAACTAACCCAGGAGCTGGACTGAATGCTACAATGGCTATGTCTCTTTTCCTTAGTGTGTAGTCCCACATCTTGGCTTCTTAAGTATACATAAATGTCCCATGTATGAATTACCATGTAATGTCTATGCAGAGGATTGCTAACACAGTAGACATAATTCTTACATGGAGATTCATGGCTTCCTAAAGCAGAAGCTGACAAATCTCCTTAAGGCTTAGCTTCAAAACTGGTATAAGGTAACTTCTGATACATTACATTAAAGTAAGTTGAAGATCAGTTCAGATTTGGTGTGGAAGGGGACTGCATAGGATTTGAACACCAGGAAACAGCATGTATTAGGGGTTATCTTTGGAGGTTAGATACCATTCAAACTATAATTTAACAAAAGATTACACTCGTTGCTGTGGAGAGAATAGCTTGGTGGGAATCACTACTTAAGTAGTCTAAGTAAGGGACAATTGTGGCCCATTACAGAATAAAGACATTGAAAACAGAGAAGAGTAAACTGTTCAAACTACGTTTGGAAGGATCTGTTGATGTGAGGGAAGTTGTGAGGGAAGAATAAGGGGTGATTGTTTTTAGGCATATGCTTCATAGTGAAAGATGGTGCCATCAACTGAAATGGGTTCGACTGGAGTGTATTGTGGGTCGAAGTCTTGGCAAAAATTAGTAATGTCATAAACTTGTTAAGTTTAGAGAAATATGTAAGATATATAAGTGAAGATTTCAAGTAAAGAGGTAGGTAATACAAATTTTCAGGATGCTAGAATAGGTTAAGCTCACTAGAGATATATATTTAATAATCCTCAGAATATGCATGATATTTAAAAGCATGAGATTCTAGATGAAGTCACCTTGAAAGAAGTACAGATAAAGGAGAGAAGAGGGTCTCAGTCTGAACCCAGAGTCCTCCAGCACTTAAAGGTGAGGAGTAAGATGCTATGATAATTAAGTGTAGGAACTCTACATATCTAATTTGATGCCAATACTGTGCCATTTTTGTTACTATAGCTTTGTAGTATAAGCCCCGGTATTGTGATGCCTCCTGCTTCATTCTTCTTTTTTTAATATTCATTTTTTAGTTGTAGTTGGACACAATACCTTTATTTTATTTATTTTTATGTTGTGCTCAGGATTGAACCCAGGGCCTCGCAAATGCTAGGCAAGTGCTCTACCACTGAGCCCCAGCCCCAGCCCTCCTACTTCATTCTTTTAGCAAAGGATTGCTTTGGCTATTCTGGGTCTCTTATTTTTCCAAATCCATTTCATGATTACTGTTTCTATTTCTATAAGGAATGATGATGGGATTTTAATTGGAATTGCATCGAATCTGTATAGTGCTTTGGGTAGTATGGTCATTTTGACAATATTAATTTTGCCTATCCAAGAGCATGGGCGATTTTTCCATCTTCTAAGGCTTTTTTCAATTTCTTTCTTTAGTGTTCTGCAGTTTTCATTGTAGAGGTCTTTCACCTCTTTTGTTAAGTTGATTCCCAAGTATTTTTTTTAAGACTATCGTGAGTAGGGTAGTTTTCCTAATTTCTGTTTCAGAGGATTCATCACTATTATATAGAAATGCATTTGATTTATGGGTATTGATTTTATATCCTGCTACTTTGCTGAATTCATTAATTAATACTAGAAGTTTTCTGGTAGAGTTTTTTGGATCCTCTAAGTATAAAATCATGTGTCAGCAAATAATGACGACTTGAGTTCTTCTTTTCCTATTTGTATCCAATTAATTTCTTTCATCTGCCTAATTGCTCTGGCTAGAGTTTCAAGGACTATATTTAATAGAAGTGGTGAAAGAGGGCATCCCTGACTTGTTCCAATTTTTAGAGGGAATGCTTCCAATTTTTCTCCATTTAGAATGATGTTGACTTTGGCTTTACCATAGATAGCTTTTACAATGTTGAGGAATGTTCTACAATCTCTAGTTTTTATAGTGTTTTGAATATGAAAGTGTGCTGTATTTTGTCAAGTGCTACCTCTGCATCAATTGATATGATAAGATTCTTATCTTTAATCTATTGATGTGATGAATTATATTTATTGTTTTCCTTATGTTGAACCAACCTTACATTCCTGGAATGAACCCAGTTTGATCATGGTGCACTATTTTTTAAATGTATTTTTGTATGCAATTTGCCAGAATTTTATTGAAAATGTTTTCATCAATGTTCTTCAGGGATATTGATCTGAAATTTTCTTTCCTTGATGTGTCTCTGTCTGGTTTTGTTATCAGGATGATACTTGCTTTGTAGAATGAGTTTGGAAGGGTTCCTTCCTTTTCTATTTTATGGAATAATTTGAGGAGTAGTGGTATTAATTCATCTTTGTATGTCTTCTCAGCTATAAATCCAGGCTTTTCTTTGTTGATAGGCTTTTGATGGTGTCTTCCATTTCCTTGCTTGAAATAGTAAACTGTGTAAATTATGTATATCCTCTTGACTCTGTTTGGGTTGATCATATGCCTCTAAAAGTTTGATGGTATCTTTTTTTTTTTTTTAAAGAGAGAGAGAGAGAGAGAGAGAATTTTAATATTTATTTTTTAGTTTTCAGCAGACACAACATCTTTGTTTGTATGTGGTGCTGAGGATCGAACCCGGGCCGCACGCACGCCAGGCGCGTGTGCTACCGCTTGAGCCACATCCCCAGCCCATTTGTTGGTATCTTTGAGGTTTTCTATTTTACTGGCATATAAATTTTAAAAATATTTTCTAATTGTCTTCTGTATTTCAATAGTGTTTGTCATGGTATTTCCCTAACCTTAACCCTAACCCTAACCCTACACCATTTCCCCTGCAAACATTTACTATTGTCTGTATTCTTGATAACTGCCATTCTGACTAGTGTGAGATCCAGAATAGCCCAAGCAATCCTTAGCAAGAAGAGTAAAGCAGGAGGCATCAAAATACCAGACCTTAAACTATACTACAAAGCTTTAGTAATAAAAATGGCATGGTATTATCATCAAAATAGACATTTAAACCAGAGGTACAAAATAGGAGACACAGAGAAAGATCCACATAAATACAGTTATCTCATACTAGACAAAGGCACCAAAAACATACACTGGAGAAAAGATAGCCTCTTCATAAATAGTGCTGGGAGAACTGGAAAACCGTATGCAGCAAAATGGTAATAAATATCTCTCACCATGTACAAAACCCAACTCAAATTGGATAAAGGACCTAGAAATTAGTCCAGAGACCCTTCCCCTGATAGAATAAAAAGTAGGCCCAAATCTTTACATGTCAGATTAGGCCCCGACTTCCTTAACAAGACTCCTAAAGCGCAAGAAATAAAATCAAGAATTAATCAATGGGATGAACTCAAACTAAAAAGCTTCTTCTCAGCAAAAGAAACAATAATTGAGATGAAGAGAGAGCCTACTTTTTTGGAGCAAATTTTTGCCACATACACGTCAGATAGAAGGATATATAAAGAACTAATCTCCAGGATATATAAAGAACTAAAAACAACTTAACACCAGAAAAGAAAACCCAATCAATAAGTGGGCTAAGAGACTTCTCAGATGAAGATATATACTTGATTAAGAAATAGATGAAAAAATGCTCAACATCTCTAGTAATCAGAGAAATGCAAATCAAAACTACTCTATGTTTTCATCTCACTTCAGTCAGAATGGCAGTTATTAGGAATAAGACAACAATAAATGTTGGCGAGTATGTGTGGGAAAAGGCACACTCACATTGCTGGTGGGACAGCAGATTGGTGTAACCAATATGGAAAGCAGTATGGAGATTCCTTAGAAAACTTGGAATGTGACCACCATTTGACTCAGCTATCCCACTCCTCACTCTATATCCAAAGGACTCAAAAATCAGCATACTACAGTAACACAGTCACATCAATATTTATAGCAGTTCAATTCACAATAGCTAAACTGTGGAAGAAACCTAGATGTCCTTTAATAGACAAATGGATAAAGAAGCTGTGGTATATATACACAATGAAATATTACTCAGCATTAAAAGAGAATAAAATCATGGCATTTGCAGGTAAATTAATGGAGTTGGAGAATAACATGCTAAGCGAAGTAAGCCAATCCCCCAAAACCAAAGACCAAATGTTCTCTCTGATAAGTGGGTGCTGATCCATAATGGGGGAGTGCATGGGAAAAATGGAAGAACTTTGACTGGGCAAAGGAGAGGGAGGGGGTAGAAGGGTGTTTGGGGCCAGAAAAGATGGTGGAATGCAATGGACATCATTACCCTATGTACATGTATGACTGCACATACGGTGCAATGCTACATCATGTACAACCAGAGAAAGGAAAAGTTGTGCTGCAATTGTGTACAATTAATCAAAATGTGTTCTGCTGTCATATATACATAATTAAAATAAATAAATAAATTAAAAATAAAATAAAATACATGAACAACAACAAAAAAGAGTAGGAGGGCTGTGGGTGTAGAGTGCTTCCCTAGAATGCATGAAGCCCTGGTTGGATCCCCAGTACCACAAATCAGTAAGAACTCAGAGAATCCAAGCAAAGAAAGTGTTGCAATAGAGAGGGATAACTAATTTAACTTAAGAAGTGTTAACTGGTTGCTGCAACCTGTACACTCAGAAAAAATGAGAAATTATATCCCATCTGATTCAATGTGTGATATATTAAAGTCATTGTACTGTCATATATAACTAATTAAAACAAATAAAAAATTAAAAAAAAGAAGAAGAAGTGTTAACTGGTTTAAATTCTTCTGATAGATTTATAAGATGAAGTTGGAGAGAGATGTCCATTGGATGTCATAAGTGAATGTCTCATTCTATCCTAAAAAGTTGTTCATCAATATATATTGTTTTTATGTGTTCATTACATAGTTAGTTATTTCCCTTGTTCTCCATTAGAATATAAACTCCAAGAGAACAAGAACTTCTGCCTGTTTTGTTTATTGTTGTATCTCAGTGACTAAAATTATTTTATGTATACCATTCATTCATCAACTTATTCAATCATTCAATAATTCCAGGAAGTTAATATATTTATTCATATTTTACGAAAGTAATTTGAAGATCAGATATGTCAGATTCACACAGGAAATAAACTGGGTATTCAAGTTTCCAATCCAGATATCTGAATTTTATGTCTCCTATCATTTTCACTTAAACACACTTCATCTACTAGGACTGTTCGGTTGCATTATTATGGATTAACTGCAAATATTCTAGTGGTTAACTGTTAGAAACATTTTTAAAAAGCAACATAATAGTAATTGCTATTTGATTAAGTCTGTGATTGGAATAATAAATCTGTACTTGTTTCTGTGGAAGTTCTTTCTATCTTAAAATGCAACCATTTTTCAAAACAACACTAATATGCATATTTATTTGATTTGCATAAGATTTGCATATTGATCAATTCATTTTGCACTTCATGTAACAGAGAAAATATTCACATAAGTAATACATTAAATGATATAACCAAAACAGTCTTTAAACATATGCACTGCAAAACAACAAATAATTTAATTTATTATATGTATCCTTAAGATGCAAGATTTTCTCTGTCCAATAAAGGTAAATGAACATATACATTTCCTGGTTTATTTGGTTTCTTTTACTTCCAATTTTAATTTATACAGTCTAGAGACTAGTGTTAACTAGTGGTTGATGGGAGAAAATGAATAAAAACAAGAGCAAAAAGGATAAAAGGGTATAAAGCAGCAGAGCTGAGAAGGATGACAAAATACAGGGAAGCCGTTTAAAGGATGTGAGGAAAAGACAGAAATGTCCCAGAGAGAATTCAGGTACCTAAGGATGGGTAGACAATTGGATTCATGGATGAAAAAACCAAGTCAAATAACTAAGATCACGAAGTGAGTGAGTGGTGAAAATGGTATTTAAGACGTATTTGATACCTGATTCTTTGTTCTTTAAAAAAACAGCTTTGTTTAGATGTAATTGATATACAAACAGCTTCATATGCTTTATGTATGCAGTTTGGTTGGTTTGAATATATGTACTTGTGAAACAGTCACCACAATGAAGATAATAATTATATTCATCACCTCCAAATGTTTTATCCTCTCCTTCCTCCTTTTTTTTTTTTTTTTTTTTTGGTGGTAAGAGCATTTCCCTTCAGATCTACCCTTCTAATGAAATTTTCCACATACATTATTGTTCACTTTAGGCACTATATTGTAGAGAAGATCTCTAGAACTTATTCATCTTGTATAAGGGAAACTATACTGTTGAACATCCTCTGTCCTTACTATTTAGTTATACATAATTAGTAAGAATACACCTACTTATATATCTCAGAGCTTTGCTACTGACATGCTTAATGAATATTTGCTAGCTATATGTGTTAGACCATGGGATGGAATTGATCTGATAAAATATAGCTAGATATTTTGGTATACATGCATACATATAGTTGGTATACATACATATATATGTACACACATAGACACACATACAAATCCCTATACAGATATTACTCCTCCTTGATGATCCTAAAGCTTCAGAGATGTTGGATATTGCTTTTTCCCTGCAGACTCAGAGACCATTTATGTAGTCTCCTCCTACTATTTAACCTTTGGTGAGAATGACACTGGAGCTAGTGGGTAGT
Source organism: Callospermophilus lateralis (assembly GCF_048772815.1). Classification (NCBI taxonomy): domain Eukaryota; kingdom Metazoa; phylum Chordata; class Mammalia; order Rodentia; family Sciuridae; genus Callospermophilus; species Callospermophilus lateralis. Next base: position 140,044,042 of record NC_135306.1, read on the forward strand.
TAAAGCTGCAGGAAACTTCTCTGTCTTTGATATTTGATAGTGTTCTGGCAGGGACATTTGTGTATGACCACGTGAAATAAAAAGTATATGAAGGTCAAAGAAGAGCCATTACTTTCTTCTATCTTACTTGTGATAACTAGAAACTTCTGGTACTTAGCTTTTTGAAGTCATGTTGTGCTTATAATCCAAGTACAGGTTTGGACTTCATACTTCAAAACTTGTTCATTGAATAGATATCATGTATTAATGTGTAACCTTGGGTAAACTTCTTAACCTCCAGGAACCTCAGCTTTAACATCTATCAAGTGGAGAAGATAATACCTCCCAAGCAGATTTGTTATTAGAAGTAGAGATACTTTGTGTTAAATATTTAGGATAAAGCTTGGCTAATAGTAGAAATTCATTGTGTGTGCTTTTCATTGGAAGGTTGGATTTCCTAGTCTCTCTTTATATGTCTATATGGTTCCTCTCAAACCCATGAAGCTGGGACTGGATATCTGGTGATATGTAAAGGAAGGGAAGACCCCACATACTGATACCCTACTAGTGACAGTGTAAATATGTTATGTAAATATGTATAACTATATTTCTGAAAATAGTAGGTGAAAATAGTCATAAAAATACTGATGCTCTATTGACCCAGGAACATTAATTTTTTAAGTTTGTCACTAGGAAATATTTTAACATGAGAAGAAAGCTGTAAGTATAAACTGTCTATATACAGTTGTTTATTACATTATCTGTAATACTAGTAAAGAAATTAATTAATTAATTAATTAATTAATTCCTCTAGAGGAATGGTGAAGCAACTTTGGATGGATCAAATGAGGATTTTCTTAGACAAAAGACTAGAACAGGGAGATGTATTAAGATATAATGACAAATGAATACTGCTAAAATGATTTATGTGCTTTGATTATACTGTAAAATAATATACATTTTGAAAATAACTGGGAGTGTGGAAGAATGGAAATATTTTGTGGTATGATGAAACAGAGAAGATAATTATTTTCATAAATTTTAGTCTTGGGGCTGGGGATGTGGCTCAAGTGGTAGCGCACTTGCCTGGCATGCGTGCAGCCCGGGTTCGATCCTCAGCACCACATACAAACAAAGATGTTGTGTCCGCCGAAAACTAAAAAATAAATATTAAAAAAAATTCTCTCTCTCACTCTCTCTCTCTTTCTCCCTCTCTCTCTCACTCTCTCTTTAAAAAAAAAAATTTTAGTCTTTTAAAAATAAAATTCATTTAATCATAGAGTGACTATGGATGACTACCAGCTGCTGAAACTGTTCTAGATACAAGAATATGTGAGTACACAAAACAAGTGAAAAAGCTGGAAGCTCATACCTGATATGATAGAGTACTTTATAAATTTTTCAAAGAACTATTACATTTAAATTAACATTTTATTTTTCAGCTTAAAAAATTAAGCACCTAGAGAAACAGAGAACAGCATAATATTCATGTATCTATTTAGGATATGAACCTAATAGATAATAATATTTTTATTTCCTTTATACCTCTACTTCCAGGAAATAAATCAGACATAGCAAAAGCTGGATTCCCTCTTCTCTTTCACCTCCTTTCCTACCCAAAGCTAATTCTGGTCTTGATGTAATTATGTGTTATACACATTCAGGTTTTAATTTTTTCTATATCTATATCTACACCTATATCTATATCTATCTATCTATCTATATATTTATAAAACCATAAACATATGATATTATTATATATTATTGTATCATGTGGTATTTATCTTTATTTGATCATTTTTGTTTCACTCATTTTTATGGCTACCTAATATTGCAGTGAATAAATAAACCATTTATTTTTCCCCTATACAAATTGTTTCCTATGTATTAAGTTCAGGTTTCTCATTCACAATTTTGCAGCAAACATTTCTATACAAATCTCCTTGTGCAACTGTGCCAGAGTTTATGCATAGAAAATGAAATTATTGGGTGGTTGGTATGTGCATCTTCAGCTTCTAAAACATATTGTCAAGTTGCATTTGTAAGTGGTTGCAACAACTGGCACTCCCAACAGCAATATATGTTTCCCTTTATCTTCACCAATTCTTTTTTTTTTTTTTTTTTGTATCAGGGATTGAATCCTGGGGCACTTAACTACTTAGACACATCCCCAGCCATTTTTTAAAAATTTAAATTTTGAGACTGGTAGTTTGCTCAGTCTCTCTAAATTGCTGAGGCTGGCTTTCAGCCTGTGATCCTCCTGCCTTAGCCTCCCAAACCACTGGGATAACAGGTGTGGGTCACCACACCTGGCTCATCCTCACAAATTCTTGAATGATTTTTGCTTATTTGATACATGTGACATGAAATTCTCATCTTTATTTAAACATTTAATCTGTCTTGGATTGGGAATAAAGAGATGAAGACAGAATTCATTCCTTTGAGCCTATTGTGAGTCATTTCCCAGGAAAGTATAGGGCCTCATAATAAACAGGTGGAGAACCCTCTGAGGGAAGCTCATTATGGACAGTAAATTCAATGGAGGATATGGCATGGTAATTTGCTGTATGTAAGTATTATAATATGTACCTAAAGAGGTTATGGGAATTAAATGAAATGTCAGGTTCCTAATTCATAAGAGGAGCTTAGTTAATGTCATTTACTTTTATTTCTTGATTAATAAAATAACCACTGAAGTAATAAATGTCCCTTTCCTTCTGTGTGTAAATTTTCTCAGATTGGTGGTATCAAACTTTGGCACACATCAAAATCACTTGGAAGGCTTGTTAAGGCACAACCAGCTGACTCAATTTCTGATTCAGTAAGTCTGGTGCAGGGCCTGAGAGTTTGATTTCTTACAAGCCCCCAGGTGATGTTGCACTTGATGCTGATCTGGCACTGACTCTTTAAGAAGGTACAAGGGTAGTGGCATGCTGTGCTGCATGGGAGTTGGGAGATGAGTGTTGTCAGGATTACATGATTAGGCTGATATTCACTTATCTTACTTTCTATGTAATATTTGCCCCCCCCCAAATGCCTCTATACTTTATTTAGGTGGCATTTTCTGTAGCAGTGGGTCAATGTATTCAACCTTCCTTTTTCACTCAGTGTGTTTTTCTTATGATTCATATCCTCCCCCCCACCTCTATTTGTGCTGGGGATCAGATACAGGGTGTTGCACATGCTAGGAAAGCACTCTACCTTTAAGCTACATCCTCATCCCATGTTTGGTGATTCTTGAAATCACAAAAATGATTGAAATTTTTTGCACGTTTCTGCATGTCTGATTACACATGAGCTAAAATAAGGAGGTTAAGATTTAGGGTAGTGTTTATGGATAAGAAGCTGCTTGGCATTGGGAGCCATCTAGGTGGATGGACAGGGAAGGGATGCAAGGTATTTTCTCTTGATTTAAGCTTATCTGCATTGCTCTCCTTTGCACCTCCTCACCTTCTCATTTGTGTCTTCAAACTTAGATATTCCATGATCTTCCCTATAGTCTTTGTACAATATCTGGAATTATTGTCCACCTAAACTTAGTAACTAAGCCAAAGGGAAACTAGATGAAATTCTGAGGACCTACCCTCTTGAGCAGGTGCAAATTTTAGACAACTTCTTCCTATGCCTTACATTTAAAATTGTTTTTATTTAAAAAAATAATAATTGTAATATATATTCATGTGTATAGTCAATACACTCACAAACATATGCTAGTTAGGAAGTACATTTTTTAGTAAACATTGGGTAGAAGTTACTCATATGAGAGCTGTATGTATGGTATACTTTAAATAAAATACTAGAATTACAACAAAAATAAAATTCGTGTTATGGCATGGTGTTATATGTCTTCAGAAATGTTTGAAATATAGAAGATATAAAAGTCTTATTACATAGCAAATGGCATTGCACAAAGGTGAGATAGATTTTTGTATATTTTGCTTGAAAGATCCTTGAGGTCTAAGCTTGTATTCCTTATTTTTCAATGACCTTAGAAAAAGATAATCCCTGACATAGAGAAGGACTTAAATAAGTTAATGGAAAATAATGATAAGGAATGTTCAAATAGTACAAAAAGGACAAGGGTTTTGAGGATCTTTGTGTTTGAAATCCTGGTTTAACTGTAATGGATGTCCTTGGACAACTTCCTTAATTGTTCTGAACCTTAGTATTCTGGTTTGCACAATGAAAACTGTATTCACAATGAAAACTTATTCCCTAAGATCACTGCACTGAAATTTAAATAGTGATGACACAGAGGTGCTTACACATTAGTGCCCTTCATTTCTGCCCCATCAATTTCCTTCTAATATGTATAATAACAAAAAATATAGTATTGAAGTTATTGGTTAATCTTTGACTACATATTAAATATTTCATACTGGCTTGTTTTCAGACTCCCTCGTAAAATTATTTATTATCAGTTCCCTTACAGGAATCTTGTAAAAATCATCCATATTTTACAGAGATAATGAGAAACCTGAACTTAAAGATGCTATGTAACTGCCTCAGGGTAAGTCAGTGAAGCAAAAACCAAGAGCTGGATATTTGAGTTCAGAGTTCCTGCTCTCCTGTCTTTTCTTCTCAGGCGATGCAGACATACTGCAATTCTTCATTCTATTTTAGTAGCAAAGATAATTTGAGAAGTTTAAGGTCATTTGAATTTTATTATTCAATTTTATATTTTTCCAGTGTAAATGAGATAAGAAATAACCAAATATAAATTTAGATCACTCTTTATCACTATGATTTACACTATTGTATTAGCATCACCTCTGTATTCAGTTTTAGAAAGCATTAAAAATATATTCAATACAATAGTCTTTTCAATAGATGACTGAGTTCTGGCCACATTTTAGTGCTGAAAATTTGTATGTAGTAGAACAAAAAACTACATCATAATAATAACATTAATAAACAAAGTATTATTGTACATGTCCTAGGTGTAGGTTGTTGGGCTAAGTTTCATATATGCATTTTATAAATGGTTCCTCAATTTACACACTGCCTTGCAAAGAAAATGTTGTTATACTCATTTTATGGACAAGGAATCATAGCCTTAGATAGTTTAAATATTACCTAAATTCACATCTTTCAAAATACCAACTCTAAAAGATTAAAACTCTCTCCTTCTCAATATCTGAAGCTCTAACCTAATCTATAGATATTTATTGAGTGTTATCTCTTTTAGGCCCTGAGAATAGAGGAATTTACAAAATGCAAAGATTACTAATTTCTTAGAATTTAAAAATGTCTCTAAGTATAACACAAAGAGCCCAGAGTGAGTTTAGTTTAAAGATAAAATTTCCTGAATAATATTTTATAGAATAAGTGTATTTCCAAAGTTTTTGTTTTAAAATGGAAAATCAATCCAAACTCCCATAACTTTAGGAAACTGCACACCATATCCCTGTTTGGCAGTACATATTACATACTGGCTTATTAAAGTCAATAAAAAGCCCTACTATTTGAAATGTTGACAGTTTCCAAATTCATTTGATGACGCCCTTTATTTTCCCAAAATGATTTGTAGTAATACTCTTTAGGAGACACCCCACCATTCTATATAAAACAGTTTAGGAATGCTAGTCTGGAGAAATTCTTTGATATTTAATTTTTTGTTTCATCATGAGAAAAGATTATCATCCCTGGCATTGTGTCTAACATTGAGTGTCATACAGTATCTAATCCAGCAGCTCACCTGTAGACTATACTCACTATTCCTCCAAGGCTCTCTAGTCATTCCTAACACCCTGGCTCTTTTCCCTTTATAGCTATTTGTCTTTAGAGTGCAATTCTTTTCCATCACTTCACCACCCACTTTATCCATAATATTCTCCTTTCTGCGGACCTCTAATTTCCAGCAGTGTGGTAGGAGCTGAGAAGGAAGAAGGTGTGGGAGTTTTCACAGGTGACCAAACAGACACAGAAAATTTCAAGCAATTTGTAGCATTAGGGACAAGGTTAGGAAAGAGAAGTGCTATTTTTCTTGAAGTTATCTGTGAACAAATAGAAGGAAAGTCAAAAGTGTATCTATCCAGATACAGATCTGACTTGGCTGTGAGAATTGAGTAGTATTAGTTGCTCAATTTTTTCTTTGATTAGCTTTTTTGAGTTGTCAGACTTGAAGTCTAAACTTCTAGTTTAAAAATCAAGGGACTTCCTTAAAATGTAGATTTTAGAACTATCTAGCATCATTTCTTTCCAGAGAAATGTATTCATTACTTTCTGTGAGTGGTACCTCCCAATCAATAGGATTCTATTTTAAAAGAATGTAAATTTCTAAATTAGCACATGATAGAGGCTATAATGAATATTTGCCTTATTCCTTTTATATCCTTTTTATAAGTATTTACATTACTCTATGCTTGTTGTCATTAGGTGCTCCACAGCCACTTGGAAGTTCAGAAAACCCTCCTGTTCCCAGGGAAAAACTAAAGTTCATTCTGTGTGAAAAGTGATTCTTCTTATTGCTTTTATGGTGGACTTGAACCCAGGAGATCACAGCTTTTACTGTTTCTGAACCTGAATCAACTTTCCAATCATAATTTGGTCAGCATGTTCTGTCTCCTCTTAAAGATGAGAAAAGTGAGGCACAGAGAGGCTTAATAACATACTCAGGAGGTAATGATGTCAATGCTCAGACTTAAGGAAGCTTAAGTCACTATCCTATAGGATGCATGTAAGCTACAGAAATACCTGACATTTAATAGGTATAAGTCAGTTTTTATTTCTTATACTATGGGCAGTTATTAGGGTCCTGTTGAAGTAAGCCTCAGTCATTGGAGTGGCATTGGCTTTCAGTTGCCTGTGTTTATGAATTCATTAGTTCAGTAAACTCATTAGCTTCTTGTTGCTGAGAGAGTGAAGGGCTCAGAGCATGGGTATAGAGGAAAATCAATCATAAATTCTTTCTTTTTTTTCTCTTTAGATTTCACTAAAGAAGACTTTTAATTATTTTTTTCCTGAGACTGAGGGTTCAATGAGAGAAAATTTATAAAACATTTCTATAGTTTATTTTTTTAAAAATTGACTTTTGCTCTTTTTAATAAAGAACAAAATAAAAATTTTTAGATGATACACCCTGGCACATATGAGGCTTTGGGATACAGACAGTAAAAGCTGGTAGAAGTTGCTAAGCAAAATTGCTATTAGTAGTTCAATCACTTGTGTTAAATGCCATGGATATAATCCAAAGTGGGGGGAAATTGCTTTTTTGGAGTGCTGAACTTCAGTTTGTTAGCATAAGAAATTTTCTATCAGCATAGTATTTAGGTTTCCATGTTGGGTCTGTAAATCACATAAATAAGTAATATAGCAAGTATGGTGATTCATAAGTAGAATCAGCATGTATGTCACTGATTCTACAATGTATTATTACTTATTTATGTGTTTTTTAGTCCTGAAAATTGTTGCAATTATGCAGAGGTCGAATAAAAAAAAGTTTATTTTTTTTATATTGGAGTTCTACCTTATTTTCATAGAATTGAGTGCCACTATTCTGTGCATTCTTCCTTCATGAATCCCTTCAGTTGTCCTTCTTTCATGCTATAGTTAAGTTCATAACCATTTTGAAGACCAGAAAGATCATTCCAAAGACATATAGAAGATCCAAGCTTTGTCTCCTACTTCAAAATATTTCTTTTTAATTACATGTAGAATGTAATCAAATACAGAAGAACAAAGAGTTTTATTGTTTTAGCATCTTAATCAAACCTGCAGAACCTGAGTGTTTCAGGTAGTACAGTATTGGACTGGTGCTGACCAGAGATTTATTTCTGATACAAACTTTTAATTTGACTTCTCCCTTTGAGTTGTCCCTAGAGTTACTCTTTCTAGTAAAGTTTCTGTGAACTTTAAACAAGTTTTTAAATGGCTATGGAATAAAGCTTAGTGGTAGAGCACTTCTTTAGCATGCATGAAGCCTTGGGTTTGATATCTAGCACTGCAGGAAAAAAGAGGAAAAAAAAGGAAAAACAATGTGTGTGTGTGTGTGGGGGGGGAAGAACAGGAAACCATTTTAAAAAGAAAGTCAGGAAACTATTTTATTTAGCTTTTTCATCATTGTGACCAAAAGACCTGATAAGAACACTGCAGAGGAAGAAAAGTTCATTTTGGCTCACTTTCAGAAGTATCAGTCCACAGATGCTGTCTCCACAGTTTTGGGCCCAAAGTGAGGTAGAACATCATGGCAGAAGGGCACGACAGAGAAAAGCACATTAGGACATGGCAATAGGAAGAAGAGAGAATTTTGCTTACCAGGGACAAAATGTAAATCCCAAAGGAAAGGTGTTCTATCTAAGGTTAAGTTCAGTTGTTTTTCTCTAGGAATCTAGATACAAACTAATTAGCATGCTTGCTTATAACCATGTTCCTCTCATTTTTGCAATTTTACTGACTGTAGCCAGAGCATCATGCATTTGAATCATGGGAACTAGCTTCTTTTCCTGACCTAGCTTATTGCTTCAAGTATGAACACTGAGGTGAGTATTTTGCATATTGGAGTCACCTGGGACTTGTGTGGGAAGGCTTTTGTTTTGCCTGATTTCACAAGGTGACAAGAGTTCATTTCTCAGCTGGAAGACAAACTTAGATTAACTGGAAACCATTTTTCACTCATTCCCACTTCACCTCCAGCACTTTCTTTTGAGGTTGACTTCTGCCTGTTCCCTTGAATTCTCCTACCTACTGAAGATGATGAGACCTGCTGTCAAAATTTTATTTAGCCAGAGAGTGCCACCCACTTTAAAAAGTAGAGAGCATCTCTGTTTTCACTCTCTGAGAGAACCATGATGCATCTCAAAGAGTAGTTATGTGCCACTCATGCTTTCCTCTCACAGACCAGGGAATGTTGCTATTACTGAAGGAAGGCAGTGAGGAAGAGCCCTGTAGATAGACAGAATGCAGCCTCTGTCATTTCCTGGCCATATGATGTTGGACTTTCTCTCCTAGAGCCCTAGGGCCCTTATCTGTAAAGTGAAGATGGCAAGGGGTTAAGGAAGAGTATAAAAATAAAGATCACTAAGTGGAATACCTGATATATAAAAACCACTGAATACAGAGCAGTAATTAATGTGTGATATATTTATATATTACATATGATGTCAGATGTTTCCCATGTAGTTAGCAGTTATCCAACTTCACTGCAACTTTCTTTAATGCAGCATTGATGACTTAACGCTTTTAGCCTCAAATCCTTCTTTTGGACATTTCATAATGTAGACCCAGACTAGGATGTTCTATTTATTTTATAGAGTATGTTCCAAATTTATTATAGAAAATGTGATAACTTTTTGCCATAAGTAATAAAGATATATAATGTTGCTATAATTTGTATCTAGACTATCTTCCAAAGGCACACATGTTAAATAAAGGTTCAGCCTCCAACTTTACACTACTATGGGAGGTGGTGGAAATTTAAGACATAGGCCTAGTGGAAGGTGTTTGGGATATGACTGAAGACTTTACCTCAGAAAGGATTGTGAGACTGCTGTCTCTTCCTTCTTCTTTTTGCTTTCTGTCCATGAGATAAGAAATTTTGCTTCACCATGAGCTTCTGGAACAGTGTATGTCCTTGCCACAAGCCCAAAGGAACATGATCAACTAATCTTAGACTGAAATCTCCAAAACGATGAGCCAAAATAAACCTTTTCTCCTTATAAGTATCTCAGATAATTGTCATAGTAAGGGAAAGCTAACACAGATGTCGTATACATTTCTTTAATTTGCACTTATCAACGGCCTTATTTTAATAAGTGCATTACATGTGATATCTTTTCATCCTCAACAATCATGAAAGCAAGGATCATTTTAAATTTTAGTAATGGAAAGGAATCTATAATTCAGAGAGGTTAAGTAGTTACTGAAGTCTGTCGCAGTCTGGCTGCAGGAAACTAGGGGGGTGGTGAGAAGGAACTTGTGTAGATTGATACAGCAGGAATGGGAGCCCTTTATTGTAAGACAACAGAGGTATTTATACATTCCACACAGCTTATCTTAATTAGCATAAACTAGGTTCAGCAGTCAACCAATAAGAAATCTCCACACTTATTGGCTCGCTGGCTCCACCTCAAAAACCACTCCCTCTGGCAAAATGCCAGGTGCCATCCAGACATGTTTTCAGACCTTAACAAAGTCAACTAGGCTTAAGTCGTGAAAGCAGGATTAAAATATTGTTCTGTTTAGCTATTAAACCTTTGTCTTTCCATTTCACCATGCTGCCTTTCTATATTTAAGAATAATGCAAAAGTTGCTTTACAATCCATCATCATTTCAGTCAGCAAAGACAGGTTTATCCAAAGTTGTAATGATGTATAACAGCCAAAGCAGGCTTCTTATGCTGCATGTGCATTATAGGTCATTATTCTGGGATCCAGATTGCAGAAACAACTCCTATGGTGGGTATGAAAACCTTTAGGCTTAGAGAAAGATAGCAAAGATGGCACTATATGATCATTCTTGAAGCTTCTTGTCAGAAGTGACATATGTCATGTTACATTGATCAAAATAAAACACATGTCAGAGGCCAGTTTGAATTGGGCAGAGAGGTATATATCTCTCACAGGGCAATGATTGAGAACAGTAATATATCAACAATATATTCCTTATGATTTATATGTTTTTCTGGTCTAATTACATTTTACTCAGGCTGATATAAACATGTATTTGCTGAAACATGTACTACTTTTTTTTTTTTTTTTTTTTTTTTGTAGCAGACAGCCTGAGGGGGGCTGTAGAAAAGAGGCTATTTTAAAAACCCAGGCAGAGACTTGCCATTGATTTGGTCTGTCTAATGTACTAGAATATTATTGGGAATTGATACTATGTCAGTTGCATTGGCAGAATGAATACATGGGGACTGTCCTACCACTTGCCAAATTAATTTCTGTTACTGATCTAAGCCCTTTTTCAGCACACCAACACATAGTTCAATAAATGATTATTCTGCACTTTTGCAGAAGTCAATGGAGCTGAAATTGCGTTTTTGAGATGATGTACTGAGCTAGAATTGTATCTTAATTTTAAACTAGCTAAAACTATTGAGGTGATTTCATTGTGGTTTGGCTTTGGCATCTCCACATCTTCATTTTTTCTAACTATTCCCATCAAAGGAGAACTTTTGGCTTCACTAGCAGATTAAATATAAGAAGATTAATGACTGGAGATAAGCACAGGATTAATTGGAGAATAAAATCAGAGAAAAATCTTTGGTGCAATTATTTTCCACAAGTACTCTTTTCTTTTTTCAGTATTTACTGCTATTTATGCCATTAAAACAGAATCCTCAGTTCATTTTTTTCCATTGTTTCAGCAACTATTCTAGCTCTGGTCTTTAATATCTCAGTTCTCAAACATAGGAAAAGGCCTCCCAGCTCTCTGCCTCTGGTAACTTCCTCCATTCTTTTCATAAAAGATATCAGAAAGGGCTGTATTGACTTAAGAACCAAGGCTATGGAATGCCTACAGTCCATATAAAGGTCAGATCTTAGCATGAGGGTTTTTTTTTTTTTTTTTTTTTTTTTTTAGAACCAATCTGCCCCCCTTACCTGTCTTACCTAAAAACCTCTGTGGTTTTCATCTTTCATGCCCCTGCCTATTCAGTCCTTTGGACTGTAATACTCAGCTTTGCATCCTGGCATGGCTACTAGACATTCAATTTTATAAACTTCCCCACTTCCATGCCAAGAATTAGCCATCAATCATTTTTTATTATTCAGTTTTTAAATTCTGAAGTACTTAAAATATACAAGAGCATACACATAGCATCGATTATGAAATATAATGGTAAAATAAAGCCAATACAAGAAATTGGCTCTTGTATTATTTATCTTTGTGTTACTGTAATAAAGTACCTGAGATAAAAAGAGGAAAGGTTAATTTTGGCCCATGTTTTCAGAGGTTTCAATTCACGATTAGTTGGGCCCATTGCTTTGGGGGTTATAGTGAGGCAACACATTATGGTAGAGCGCACATGGTGAAGCACCTCATGATGACTGGGAAGCAAAAGAGAGAAGAGACCCAACTCCCAACATCATTTTCAAGGGCACATACCCAGTGACCTAAAACCTCCCATTAGGCTCTACCTCTGATAGGCTTCTACCACTTTCCAATAGCCAAGCCAAGCTCCAAGCTTCAACACATTGAGCCTTTGGGGAACATTCTGATTCCAAACTATAGCAGCTCTCAATATTTGCTATGCAGTTCTTTCAAAGTCTCTAATTTTGTGGTTTGGGTCTGATCTCTGTTTGGGTTATTGGCACTCATTTCCCAGATGTACTGTCATTGCCCCATATTCCCATCAGTTCTCACTATTCCCACAGCTTTACCCTTGGGCTGTTGTGCTGGCATGCTTTTCCACCTAATCAAGAGGGGTAGTGCATCTATTATATAGAGACTACTCATCAAAAACTCTACTCCTAAGTTCAAAAACCTAAGTTGCTTCTCTATTTCCTCTTGAGTCAAGTCTGAACACTCCAAATTTTAATCCTCTCTATGGAATCACATCAGAAATGCATTTGGCATAAATGAAATTCTTAGCTTTTTAGCTTTTTTTAAAGCTGGTTTTCAGTCAACATAAATTCCTATTGCTTTGTCTTTAATTTTAACTGCTTTTCTATTTAGCCATCTTATTACCAACGGACTCTGTCATGTACCTATAACATGGGTCAGTAAGAGGAATAGATACTTTAGCATAAGGAAAGTTTGATTATGAATCTGGACCCATCACTTACTAGCTGTGAGACTTTGGTCAATTTATGTGATCACTCGCCATTTATATGATCATTCCTATCTTCTTCATCTGTAAATGGGGTTATTAATACCTGCAGTGTTATGGAGATTAAGCAGATGGTTTCTTTAAAGAATGTTACACCATGTCTGGGATACAGAATCAAAGATAGTCAACAAGTTTTGTTAATGCTTTTCAATCCAGTCTCTGTAAATTGGGGAAAACTTTTTAGGGAGTCTTCCAATTCCATTCTTCACTGAATATTCGTGATGTGACTTTATCATACAAACAAGGATAAATAATGAAATGCTTTGAACAAGGAATTGAATAAGATTTCCTCTTGGAAAGGTTACTTTGGCTTCTGTGTCGTGGAAGGGCCAAACAATAATTGAGACCAGCAGAAATAGGCCTGGTAAGGGGGCATAGCATCTTACACCATAGCAGTAGCAGTGTGCCCTCCCTGCTGTCCAGGTCTGTGCCATGTCCAGCCCTGATGAAAAAAACCCTATATCTATCCTCTCCCTTGAGCCCAGAATAGGAGTGGGCTAAGTAATTTAGGCATAAATGTTAAAGTTAATAAAGGTAAAGAGGACATAGCTTGTCAAAATTGCAGTTTTTTTCCTTCTGATGAATGAATGAACAATTTCTGCAGGAAAGGGTGCTTATTTGTTTGGAGTTCATATCACAAGTTATTCTGGAAGTCAAATAAGTGGAGATTAAAATAGGATGTATGATAAGAACCAACCCCCCCCCCCAAAAAAAACCCAAACAACAACAGCAAAATAGAAAGAAACAAAAATGAAAACACTTTAACAGTGAAGATATATGTTTTATTTTGTCATGAACTATTTTCATGAAGGAGGTTGGGCAGAAAAAGCCAAGAAAGAAGAAATAGAGCACATAGTAGGTGAAGCTTTTAGTAGAGTAACAAAGCAGCATTTATAGGGAAAATAAAAGGGAAAGAAAACATTCTGTGACTGACTGATGAAGGTGAACAAATGAGGCAAGGTATATGTCCATGGAAATGAAAGTAATTGAAATGCTATATGAACCCATATAATTTTGCATCCTGCTGGTTTATAATGTGATTTGAAATAACAAGGATGCTAAAGAAAAGTTGCTGAAATAATTTGCCAATCCAAACGAACCAAACAGTAAGGATATCTTTGGATGAGATTGTTGCCCTCAGTAATTATTCAGGGCTGAAATGTGTCTGACAGGCAGGAAAGAAACAGCAGTATAATCACCAGCAGAAGGCAATGAATATACCTTTATTACAGTTTACTGCATTCCTGAATTTAATTGCTTTGAGTTTTTTGGAGGGTGGAAAGTGGGGGCTGATTTCTTTTAGGAGTATGGATCTTAGAGATGATGACTCTTTCAGAAGAAACAGCTTAGTTGGAGGTCTTATCAGGTCCTAAGCTCCACAGAAACATTCTAAGTCCTCAAGGCCTTTCAGAAACCTCTATATTGGGTGTAGTTTGTCATCTCAGGCATTAGGGTTTTCTTTTTCTTTTTATTTGAGACAGGGTCTCACTAAGTTGCTGAGGCTGGCCTTGAACTTGCCATTCTCCTACCTCAGAGTCCCAAGTTGCTAAGATTATAAGCATGTGCCACAAAGGGCAGTAAATTCTGTTTACCTTCATTTTCTCATTCTGCAAATGTGAACACAGTATGGTGATCTGGTCACAAAACTTTCAGCCTATGAATATTAAACTGGACTTCAAACCCAGATCTCCTGAGCTCCTGGCCTGAAGTCCAGGGAAGATGTGCTACATCATACCATATCTGCATGAATGTACAGAGACCACATACACTGTGCCCACGAATCCAGCAGTTGAGGCCTCACTGAAGATTGTTTCTTACTGGCAATGCTTGTCTCTCAGGAGAGTAAACCATGCTAAATAGGTAATTAAGTTAATTTATAGGTTCTAAAGGGTATTTCTCACACCCACATTGATTTTTCCTTACAGTTCTAAAAGTTCCAAATGTCATGAGCCCACGATCCAGGTCATTTTGGATAGAAGCAATGTGTCTTGTGGAGAACAAATGCCGGAATTCCTATAAGATGGGAGGTGTGGTTGAGGGGGAGGCTGCCTGCTGACAGGAGAGCCCTTGAATGCTGCCACACATGCATTGTGGGTGGATGGTAATTGTTAGCTCTGAGTGTCACAACTCAAGCCTGAGCCACTATTTAGTCCAGTACTGTATGCAGCCCTGTGTGGCCTTTAGCCCATGGCCAATGGCATCCAGCAACTCTGAAGCATCTTGGCAAGTTGTGTAGCTTTCCAAGCCTCAGTTTTTTCCATTAAAATGGGACCATGTTTGCTGAGTTGTCACAGAATCATTGGAAAACTTAGGGGAAGATGCCTAGCATGATGTTTTATAGCTTATTATCATTTTCTTTCTTCTGATTTTCATTAATATGAAGCAAAATTCTCAAGAATACAGTATACAACATCTCCAACATCACACACTAAATCTCTGCCCACAAAGGACACCAGATGAAAGAATTTCCTTCCTCTGCCTTGTAAATCCCATGAGTACTTACTGTTTGGAATCACATATTTTTTTCAGTTACTAAAATATCTTTCTTTGTTAGTTACCCTTTACTGATTTTAATATGGTTCCCTTCTCTGTGGAAATCAGTGGCCATGCCTCAAATCCACTGAATTCCTCACAGCACCTGGCACTGAATGAACACCTTGGTAGACCCTTATTAAATGTTTATCAGCTGTCTGCATTTGTGAAGTTATGAGTGCAAGACAAAGGCACAGCTTGGAGTTCATGTCTCTCCTGCTAGGCTGTAGTTCTGCCTGCAGGGTGTTTGGCTGCTAGGATTTTAGATTTGCTATCAGTGATAGGGGCATGGAGCAAGAGCTGAGTTTTGGAAATAATTCTGTTGAAACCTACACTGCCAGCTTGCTAGCTTTTCCCCCTGTACAACAATTCTTACTCATCTTTGTAGTGCACCCAGGTGCCTCTCACAATGCCTGGGACATGGAAATTACTCCATCAATATTTTTTTAATTAATGGGCAGAGCTGTGCTATTTTTGTTCTTTATCTTAAAATATATATATTTGTGAGGCTCATTCATATATTCAGCAAATATCTTTGAGCACCTATTATGTGTCAGACATTGTTCTAAAGGCCTGTATTCTAAAGAAGTGAACAAAACATAAAAATCCCAGACATTGTGAAGCTCACATTCCAAATAAAAAGAAATAAGCAATATGTTTCTCTGTCAGGTGATGATGTTTGTGCTATGGAGAGAACAACTGAGTGGGGCAGGGTAAAATTTTAAACGGGGCGCAATTTTAAACAGGATGGTTCAGGATGATCTCCTTATGAAGGAGTCATTTGAGTAAAGACCTCCTGCAAGAGGTGAGAGGTCAAGACAGGTATTAGACAGGTATTACTTGGAGAAGGTGGAGGGAATAACAAGTGAAAGGGCCCAGAGGATATAGCATATTTGGCACTTTCAGGCAACAACCAGACCAGACTGATGTAGTTGGAGTAGAGTGAGTATAACTGTAATAAGAAAAGAGCTTGTATTATATTACCATTCCTATTATATGTAGAAATATATATCTACTTCTGAAATACCTAGTAGCTTATGTTTTAGTCAGTGTGACATATCTGTAACAAATACACCTGACAAGAACAACTTAGAGGAGGAAAAGTTGATTTTGGCTCTTGGTTTGAGAGATTCAATCAATGGTTGGCCAGCTCCATAGCTCTGAGACTGAAGTGAGGCAGAACATCATGGTAAAAGAGTAGAGTGGAAGAAAGCTGTTCAGTTCCTAACAGACAGGAAGAAGAGATACAGAGCTCCATTTAACAGGAAAAAAAATATATAAATCCAAAGTCATGTCCCCAGTGACCCACTTCCTTCAGTACACCTGCCTATGATGAACACCCAGATTATTCATATAAATGGATTAATCCACTGGTCAGGTTAAAGCTCTCATAATCTAATCATTTCACCTCTGAGCATTCTTACATTGTCTCACACATGAGCTTTTGGGGAACACCTTGTATCTAAACCATAACATTATCCTAAGAACTTGATGACATTTTAGTAGATTTCTGAGTCAGATAAAAATTTGCAAGTTAAATGCTATAATGATCATTCATTAATTCATTTATTCTTTCTTTCATCAATTCACTACTCAACAAGTATTTACTGAGTACTTCAGTTAGAGCTTACCTTTAGTGAGTGCTCCCTTTATGCTGAAAAATAATATATGATTTATGTACATTTTAAAATAGCCATCACATACCATAATAAAGAAGCTACTATTGTTTGCATTAAAATTATGTATGAAAAGTATTTCGAAGACATAGTATCTGTTTTCAGAAGGTTCATTAGCCTTCAAGGGATTTGAGATACCTACACATATAGTATATAAGACAGTTTATAAGTAGTATGGTTCACCCAAGTTAGAAGAATTTATATAAAGGGGCAAATACCATTTCACTTCACTGAATTTTTTTTCTTAAAAATATAATTGTGATGACAGTGTTTCCTATGCTTTCATTGTGTTTCTGAAAAGCTCACACATGTGTCAAGTTTTCAACAATCAGTCCTTCTCTTTCCAAAGAACATGTTATGTAGTTGAGATGTGCTACTATCTTAACATCTGAAGAGCTGAATGTATTTCCTGAAAAGTCAGAATGTGACCCTGCCATTTCAACTTAATAGTTTCTTTTTTTTTTTTGAGCTCCACAGGGATCAACTTCTAAAATTAAATGTGAATCTTGTTCTCTAATGTCTCATCGGAAATTTTTGGGGGAGTGCAAATTTTCAGAAAATAAGTAAATGGACTTTAATAATTGAGCCTAGTGTATCATCTCATTTAAAGCATTTTCTCAGTCTCTATTTATATTCCTTGCCCATTAACCTGCATCAAGAAATAAACTTTCCCCTCCCTCCCATTATTGTTTACTAAACATATCAATCACTTTCAATAGATAATAAATGTCTCTATTTTGCCATTTATAAAGTGCTGTCTCAACAGCACTAGAAGAGGGAGGAGAAGCTAATGAGTTTAATTAACTAATAAATAATTAAAGAGGATTTGTCACATAAAATGCTCTGGCCATTCTAAAGGAATGAATCTGGCTCTTGCACAGAGTTGAACTGCAGTGGAGCAGTTGCTGCCTACGGGCTACACCTTCTAGAGGACAAAGGATAATACATCTTCTATTCTCCAAAATGACTTTCACCATTTTGCTCTGGTAGTAAAATATTATTTTGTTTATCAATATGTAGCACATCTCATCAGAAACACAAACTAACATTTGGCAGTGAATTTGTTTTATGAGATGTTTAGAATTTTTCATCAAATCGTCACCCAAACAACAAACCGATGACCAATCTGTTGGTATAACATTCTTCTGGTTGCTTTTTAGCACATTTCTGTTTCATAAAGTAAAAAAAAAAAAAAAATTACATTGTTATCCATGTGCAATGACCCTAAACCAAGTCAGATAAACTGATTAGACATTTATATGCAATATGAGGAACTGTTCCTCTTGCTTTTTATTTTGCTTTTAATTCTTTAAAATACTGAATGGATTATTATTTCCAGTGACAACCAATTATTTTTTTACTGTGGGAAAAAAGCCAACCAAACAATGACTAGCACTTTTGCTAAAGATGTGTGTGTTTGTGTGTCTGTAGTGTGTGTGAACCATGAATTAGAAAACTACAATCTGTGGACCAAATCAGGCCCATAATCTCTTTCTGTACAACTTGAAAACTAAGACTCTTTTTACATTTTAAAAATAATCAAGAAAAAAATAATTCTTTATGACACATGAAAAAGATATAATATTCAAATTTTAATGCTCATTGGTAAAATTTTATTGGAATACAGCCAAGTTCATTTATTTACATATCATCTATGGCTTCTTCTACCTTAGAATTACAAAGTTGAATAGTTATTACAGAGTCCATAGGGCTTGCAAAACTTAAAACTATTTATGATCTGTTCTTCACAGAAAAAAATTACCAACTCCTGGTATAGATCATAACCAGAGTTCTGTATATTGATGGGTCATGAACTTGTAGTAAGTAAAATTGGACTGTCTATGAGGAAAGCATAGTTCTACATCTATAGTTCTTTTTTCTATTTAGTAAATTAGTTTGGAACTTAAATTATTTTGAAAATGATTATCATTAAATAAAAATAAAAGCATATTATACCTTCTTATGTTACAATTAATTTTTTTTGCATTTTATAGTTTATTTCTCCATATGTCTGTTCATGTGTTCATTCTTGCCTCACACAAAGTACCCAGGGAAATACTAAGGAGAATGAGACAAAACTCAACCCTTGCTAAGTTCATGGACTATTAAGAAGACACCCATGTGAACAAGTAGCTATGATACATTTTAATGAGTGTTTTTCTAGTTGTATATTGCAAATTCTGAAGAATCTTCAGAAAGGGGATGATTTTAGGAGAGTGGTACTCTAAAATAACAAAAAAGAATATTTGAGTTGGTTTGAAGTACAGATAGCAATTCTCCATTCCTATAGGTAGAAAACAGTATTTTAAGAAATCAGATTCCACTGTGCAGCAATATGGGTATTCTGGGAATGCCAAAATGGATTTTGTGGTTGGAGTATAAGATGCATCAGGGGAAGAGTTGGAAAATGAGTTTTGAATCTGGAAAAGATTGTGAAGAGCATTATCTATGAGTCCAGGTGGTCTTTACTGTGTCCTTCAGGCAATAGAGAACAAACATAGATTTTAAGAAGAGAAAGCATAATTATCTGTGCACTTTAGAAAAGTACTCCAGCAGTAATTTAGAAGACAGACTGGGGGGAAAAAAAGAAAGTGGAAAGGAAGACTGGTTGTAAGGCTGTAACTATAGTTTCATTGAGTTATGAGGGTTATGGTGAACTAAGACAATTACAAGGAGGTTACTGAGAAAGAATATATTGATCTGTGCCTTTATATTAAGATTAGATTGAATCCTGATAATTGTTCAGAATATCTCAAACTTTGATCTTGCAGGGTGGAGAGTAGAAAGAGTTCTGCTTGTTTGTTCAGTGTTGAGTAGAATGGTTTTAATTTCAGTTGTATTTAATTTTTATTCTGAGCCACATCTGTAAGTTTTAGTGGATCTCTGTGCTTTCAATTACATGATAAGCAGAGGCCCTAAACCCAGTCTGAGGAAACTTACATGACCTGGAAACCACAGTTATAAATTTCCTGAGAAGATTATCTCTTGAGAATTGTCTCAGAAGCCACCAGATATTATGATAACAAATTCACAAGTCTCCAAGGTAGACTATGGAGGCACTGACCCTGACAGGTTCCCGGATGTGTTGGTGGGCTACTATCTCATATGGTAATGGTGCTACAGCTCTGCTCTGGCTTCCTCCCATGGTTGTGGGCATACTTGTGTGATCACTGTGAAATTCAACTGCTTCCACTTTTCAGTTCCTGGCCTGCAAAACCATTTGACCAAATCCAGGCATGTGCTATTACCATTTCTAATATCCTAGGTGAGACAGTACCTCCAATATCTGAGGTTTCCTGATAAGTTGAAATCTGTTCTTTGGAAGGCATTGTGTAATTTAGTGGATGGGCTCATCTTATCTGAGATGTGAGGAATGGATCTAGGGATTACAGCAGGCTTGGGCATTAGGATGAGGTTTTTATATTGGATTATCTCCAGAGTCTGAGAGTTTATGACAGTGCAAGGGATACAGGCATGAAAAAGTTTCTTTTCCAGTAGATAGACTCTTAGGACGATAAAGGCATCTGAGATAGTCACCTGTGACACTTGAATTTAAAGATGACTGAGTGATGGCTTTTTTTCTTCTTTGTCACTGAAAAAAAAAAATCACTATTGACATGAACTGGAATTTCTGGCAGTCTCCCCAAATCTAGGAACATTGGCTGCTTTTATGAGGTGACACTATTGCCCAGAGTGGCACAGAAGAAGAGGTAGCCTTTATCATAGAAAAGGCAAGTAGATATATGTTTAAATATCATACACTTTCTATTTATGAGACAGACTTACAGCAAGTTACCCAGTTGGAGGCTCATTTCTAGTCTCTGTATACACTCACTAGATTATTGTAAGAATGAAAGGAATTGTGTGTGTGTGTGTGTGTGTGTGTGTGTGTATGTGTGTGTATGCGTGCGCGTGCACGCGTGTGTATGTGGCCCTGGTAGATTGCCTCATGTTTAGTGGGCTCTTGATAAGTTAGCTCCTGGGAGAGAGATGGTTAACCTCACTGATGAAGCAAATGGATTACCTGAAGATCTTGGACATGTCAGCATCTTCCATATATGAGAAGAAGGCATCATGATCTAATCAGTGAGTCCTGAACTTAGAGGCAAAAGGCCAAAGCTTGACTCATCACTTTGCAACTCGAGATGGAAATTTAGGCAAGTTATTTACATTTGTAATTCTCAAGTCCTGTGTCTATAAAACATGGACCTTAAACATCCTATAATTTGGCAGAGAGAAGTTTTAAGACAAAGAACACAAACTGTAAAATACAAAACTAGATGCAGGGATTTTTAAGGGGCTTGTGCAAGTGAGGAGCCTTCATTAGCTTTGTGATAAATTTGCCTCTGAAATTTGAGTGTGTAAGTGTATTTATATGATGAATTGAATATAATAAATATCCTGGATATCCTGATAGAAAATGAATGTGAATTTATTAACAGAATAAAAGTAAGGCTTAGAAATTATGGATAGGAAGGAGAGGGAAAGAACCCATTGAAGGGCTAATACTAAAAATAAAACTTAAAAAATTTTCTCTAATCATGCAATGAGCATGCATTTTGAACAAATAAACGTTTACTGAGTAATGTTCAAGGCTTAAGAGGAACCAAGTATTACTTGGATGAGTAACAAATAGAATTTCATGAGGTTAAAATGCCTGCTAGTCACTTTCCTCCATATGGAAGATTTTGGGTTTTGCAATGTGCCTTGAATTCATTCTCCTGAGTGATAGAGAAGTATCATGAAATAGTGTGGATGTATTTCAGAGCTCAAGAGTTGTGAGAGATCCGTTTAGATAATTAGAAATATTTATTCCTTTTTATGTAGTCAGCATTTACATAGTAGTGCTCAGAATGAAAGGAGACACTGAGAATTTATTAGTAGTAATATTAACATATGCATTTATTGTTATTGTTTTAGAGAAGAAAAATTTTTTGAAGATTACCTGTTCTATTGCCCAATGAATTATCTACTCACAACAAATTGATCTGTATTAGCACCCACAGCTTCCTCTTTACCTTTCATATCCATTTTCTAATATCATATGTGAGCATATGTAATAATAAGTAGAAGTAGATTAGGCAATTAAATAGGTAATAGGATCTCCTTTTACACATGCGGACATTGAAGCTCAGGAAGGTCAGAGGATGTAGCAAAGACCATGTTGTGACAGAATGGCTGAGATAGTAGCATATAAGCTATTGGAGTCCAAAATAAGTCTCTTTCCATTATAGTTTTGCCCTTGATTTACAGTTTAAAAAGAGCTTTTATGAATATTATTTCATTTATTTTGGAGGCAATTTGACTATACTTCCTGAGGATATCTGTTAGCTCTCTAGTCTAGTGCTAGCATCATTACTTACTATCTGTGTGTTCTTGAGTGACATACCATACTCAACTGACCTCAGTTTTCTTCCTGATAATGTCAGGATAATAATAAGCTATCTTGCAGGAATATTGTAGGAATTAGAGATACTGTGTATAAGATCCTTAGTGCATTCAACAAATGCTTAAAAATGGCAGCTAATATTTTTATTATTTACCCTTACGTGAATCTGATAATTCTTTTACTACTTCACAAAAGAGAAATCTGGGAATATGAGGAAAGATAGAAGAAGCTTCATTATATTTTACAGGTAATTAGAGGGCGGGGGGAAGTGTTGGTGTCCAAAGCTAGGTACAGGATATTACAAAAATTCATGGCCCTGTTTGATCTCAGATGAAAGCATTAAAATTTTTTCTCTAAGGTTTTTCAATGGCCAGTTTAATTCACAGATAAATGGAGATAGGAATAATGAAATGGTATCAGGTGTTCCCTTTCTCTACTCCTCTGGAAGGAGCTCTGCTCTGTTTACACCTTTCATAAATCCAACTCAGCCTGCCAGCAAATTAAGTTACCTCTGCTCTAGGTGCCAGACCATGTGTGCAGCAGCTCACAGAGGTGTTGAACTTATAATCCACAATGATCTGGCAATCCCTGTAGTGCCATTCTTCATCATACAGATTTTTAAGAGAATATAATTGTGTTGAGATGTGTTACTTCATCTATTTGTATTTATCCCAACCAGGTACAACCTGGTAAGATAAATTAAATGCTGTTTGCAGCAAACTGAAAGTGTAGAAGGCAGTACCAGTGCCATCCCTATTGGGACAATTGTCACATTGGAGCCTGATCCTGCCATGGGTACACATTCATTCAGTTCAAGGTGAGACAGAGAGCTGATATGATCCCCTGTATGTGGTGCTACACTATGCTTAACAGCTCCATGTTCTCCTGCACTTGAAAAGTATTCCCTTATCATAATTCACACTCTATATTTCTCTCAGCTAATAGATGTGAGCAGTGGGGCAGACAATCCAAGGTTCATTTATATATGACTCTGAAAATCATTAAATGAATTTTTCAGCAAATTAAACTTCTTAATTTAGTTTTGCTTAGACTCACATTCTTTGTAGTGAACAGAATATCTCTAGATACATCTAAGGTCTAGGGAAAAATTATCATGATGCAATCTTTGATTTACCTACTGCTTACTGGCCATCTACAATATGCCAGCTAGCCTGGTGCTGCAGCAGGTAGGAGTTCCTCAGATTGGTCAAGGAAACAGAAATGTTTCACATAGTTACATTAGCCAGATATTTCTGGGACCTTCTGCCCTTTGGAGATGTTGTCAAACTTTGATTGAATCACAACTCCACAGCCTGGGATAGGTCAAAACTCTCCTCACAGTTTCTAATAGTGTGAGTAGTTTCTATGCTTTCCTTTCTTTCTTGCTCCCAGGGTTTCTATGTCCACACAGCCACTCTCCTTTCTCTCAGTAAGTACAGATATAAGGCAAAGTCCCTTTTCCGGTTTGACCCCTAATTTTATTTTCTTTAAACAATTGAGGCTGAGTAACTTTCCTGATGGTGACTGTGGAGGGAGTCACTTCTTAGCCCATGATATTTCCTGAGTATCTCACTGCCTTCCTTTCCACCTTTGCCTCTGGAGTGATTCTTCATACTCTCTGCTCTTTCCAAAGCCCTCTCTCCCTTCTCCTTCAGCATGCACATACATTCTCTGCTTGTCTTCCAGGAAGCATCTCCATCAGGCTAAGCTTCTACATGGGAAGTGGGCTGATCAAAAGTTCTCCTTCTGAAATGAAGCAGACCTTTTACTGCAAGGGATTTTCTGAGGAAACAACATGTTCCTGTATTGTTATCATCATAATTTGACAGTGTAAGTGTGATGAATAGAGATGTGAGAATATTCTGAAGCACAGAAAAGGGGTATCTAAATCATCATAAGGGAGAGGTCACTCTAATGATTTAGTGCAATTGACCATATAAATGCTTGCAGGTGGTAGTGAGGTGGGGAGGTAGGTCCTTCCAAGTAGAAGGGAAAATAAGAGCGGATGCTCAAAGATGCAGCATGATGTACGGGAATTGCAATTAATTTAGTGCTTCAAAGCATGATGGGAGCAGTGAAGACTGAGAAGCAAGGTGATCTAGGTCAGGGAAGGTCTCAGTTAAGGAGACATGACCAACAGGCAATAGATAACCACTGACAGGGTTAAGCTGACAGAGACATGGTGACATCTTTGTTGTAGATTGATCACTGTGGTGGCTGTGGATATCTGTAATTTGGAGATCATACCGAAAAATCTAGATCATCATCAGGTTTATGACCAGTTCACTTTTAAAAGGAAGATTTGATGTCCTAATAATGTCTTTTTCCATGATTCACCAATTAAACTGGTCAGCCTACCCACTGCTCAACATACTGAGGTATAGGCCCAGAGACCCCTGTGTAGTCCCTAACTAATGGATGGCCACAGAAAATGAGATTCTTTTTTTTTTTTCCACCTGAGCAGTCCACTCTAACTTTTATTTGAGCAGTGTCTTGGATTAAGACAAACAAACGTAAATTTTTACAAGCTTATTCTGCTACAGACAAAGCAGTGGAATTTTATGGAATTGCTTTTTCATAGCAGCATTTGGGGGGTCAAGTAAACTATTTCTCCTACGAAGTTATCTCTGTAAGTGAATAGTACAGGAGTTAGGTAAAATATGTTTTCTTTTCTCATATAACTTCTTACTCTGAAATAAGCATCATTCTATGTGTAAATGATAAAAGGATGAAAAAAGTTCAGTCCCTTTCCAATCAGAAGTGTAGAGGGTGGGAAGAAGCCAAGATTTCCTGTTGGATTTGTGGTCAGATTAGAGAAGTTAAATATCATCATAAAGATTTAAAAGTGTAATGTATAAAGGATCCCTGAGCACCATGGATGGAGTCAGTGCTTATCTAAGGAAATTCCCCAGGGACCAATTCTGTATCATTTTGATACCTGCCTAGGATTGTCTCCTGGCATTCTCAAATTTTCTTAGCACATCTCTGGCATAGCTTTGGGTTTCACAATGCACTTTTTCTTCTAAGCCTTAGATCTTTCCTCTTTTCCCCTGTGTTGCAAAGAATAGTGGAATGAGTTTGACTTTTATAGTAGACAAACATGGGTTTCAGGCTTAGTGCTCTCATTAGTCAGGTAACTGTGTCTGTGTGTCTGGGGGGTTGTTAAGTATCTTTTCTGTACTGTGGTCATCTCAGTTGAGAAATGAGATGCTATTTCTCACAGGGCTGCTGCAAAGTTTCATTATAATAGATCCAGAGGCTCACACAGTGCCTGGCACATGAGTGCCCAAACAATGACAACCAGAGATGACGTTACCCACAAGTAAATTTGGCCCAATACTAGGACTACTAGTTGGTCCTTTATTTATATGTATACATGGATAATTTCTTTTTTAAAATGATGCCTAAAATAAATGAATGAAGCTTCTGCAATCTTGTTTCTCACATACACATTTCCTCTGTAAACAAATATGCCAATGAATCCAGCAGCCTTTTAAGGATGAGCAGTCTTCCTATTAAATATCGAGAATGAAGTTAATATAATTGGATAGATAATTGCTCTCAAAAGATCAACAAGGGAAAGGGAAATTTTCAGCTCAGTTTGGTACCAGCCTTTTCATCTGAGGCAGGAAGTTGTGACAATACAGGGAGCCAATGAAACCCACAAATACATCGCACCACCATATGGAACTTCAATTTGCGGATTGCATTCAGATACCACTATGCAGCCTCCTTAACCCCTTGTTGTAATTCTCCTGCACCCTGGGAGGAGGTAAATCCACCCACTCGCTAGAATGAGCCTAAAGAAAAACTCCCTTTTATACTTCCAAATCATAAATGTTATGTGTTCTCAAAGAGTTTCACATTTCCAGCAGGCAAGAGTTGCTGATATAGTCTAAAAGAGAACCACCCATAAGCTGTGGCATTTAAAAGTCAATGCTAAAGGATGTAGTTTTAAAGAAAGATCAGGGGATGTTGCCAACATTTATATTTCATATTGCTTGTGGAATTGCTTTCAATTCCACCTCACTTAGAAGTCTGTATGGTAAAGATTCCTAGGTTGCTATGGAAAATATGCACTTAAGCTGACTGCTATGGCAACTAGTCACATATGGTGGAGAGGCATCACATGATACAGAATTTGCATAACTAATTTGAGCATTTTAGTGAAGAGCACAATCTGTGCATAGGAGGCTAAGCAATCTGAAGCTTTTTTATTTTATTGTGCACACAAAGTATCAAATACTAGTCTCCGTCTTTACTTCCTATGTTGTTTATTCCTCTTTGATTTTAGGTATTGGTTTACATAGGATGTGACTATAAACGTGTGACATTGTGTGTGACTATGTCTGTGAAGTTTTAAAGTTGAATCAGTATCATTATTTTATAATTATATTTCATGTATCTGGAATCCCAAGTCTTGAGCCTCTTATTAACAGTGTAACATTTAATAAAATATCCAGTAGTTTGTGACCATCTAATTCAACTCAAAGTAATAAATATTTGTTTGAGGTGTTGCTATATTATGCTGAATCATGTTTGCCTAGATTATGCTGTTTATCTTCGATGCCTGAAATACTTCATCTATGACTTAGACTAAACTAGCGACTAATGCATGGTGGATAGGAAATAACTGTGTGAACATAAATAAACCAAGTTTCACTGTCATGTTCTCCAGGAACACTCCATGACATCTTTGTCCCCAGCCAGGTTAAGTTCCCCGCTCATTCTTGTTTTCTCATGACACTCTGTTCAGAGCTCAATTTTAATACTTCTACATTGTTCTAATATGGATAGTTTTTTTTTTAAATCTGTCTTTTCAGTTAGATTCTGAGCTCCTTAAAAGGAAAAATTTTGTGTTATTTGAATTTGAATATACATAACCTGGCATAGTTTCTATCAGAGAGCAGGCATGCAGTAAATATTTTTGAATAAATGAATGAATGATAAATATATCAGTCATACATCTACATGTAATCACTTGGGGAAGAAATGATAATCAGAATCTCCTATTTTTGTCTTTTATATCCCCCATCTTGCTTAGAAAATGATGAGTCTTGGTACATGACATCTTTGCTGTTGGTATCCTCATCCTAATGTTATTTTATGATATCCTTCTACATCGTGGGAGAAAATTTGAGTAAAATGGTCCTCACTTTCCAGTCCTAGAATCCCCCTATCCAAAGGTCTGGGTCATTATGGTGAAGCCAGATGCACCTGCATTCCTGAGGTCCTTGCTGCATTTGTCCCCCAACCTCCATCGTGCCCAGCAGGCAATATTGGACAAGCCATTCCCCTTCCTCCTCTCTTTTAACTGTCACACACATCCAGGTCTGTGCACACATGCACACCTCACACACAGGCTTGTGGGTTCATCCACTGCAGAGAGGGACAGGTGGGGGATAACAGACAAGGAACTGTTCTTTAAATTGTTTTAATAAATTAAGCTTATCTTGAGGTAACAATAGACTCATACAATTGTAAGACTTGAGATAACAATAGACTATCCAGTTGTAAAATGTATTAAGAAATGTGTCCACTTTACCTGGTTTCCACAAAGGGTAACACCTTGTGAATCTATAATACAATATTAGACTCAAAATACTGATATTAAGACACTAGTCTAGATGCAGGAATTGTTCAACACCACAAACTGCATTTTGGTCTTTCATATTCATAACCTCTTGCACATTCAGCACCTCTTCAGTCCTTGACACCCACAAATTTGTTCTTAATTTCTATAATTGTGTCACTTAAAGAATGTTATATAAATGGAATCATGTATAAAATTTGGGGATTTTTTTTCAATTCTGCATAAAACTCTGATGTTTCACTCAAGTTGCTGTATGTTTGTACCTTTTTATTGCTGAGTAGTATTCCTTGGTATTGTCATACTGCAGGTTATTTAATTATTCAGGCTACAAACATGTGAGTTATTTTAGGTTTCTAGCTATTAAAAATGAAGCTATTAAACAAAAGTTTTTATTTATAAGGATAAATGTCTAAGAGGGCAACTAGTAGATTGCATGGCAGCTGTATGTTTATTTTTTAAAGAAACTTTCATGCTGATTTCTAGAGTAGTTGTGCTATTTTGTATACAATCAGGAATGGGAGGGTGTGTTTTCTCTGCATCCTAAATAGTTTTTTTTATGTTGTTCCCACTTTTTACCTAAACCATTCTGTGTATATTGATATTCTATCATTATTTTAATTTACATTTTTATTATCCTTAGTTACTATATGTATATGTATTGAAATCAGGTAGAAGATATTCAACTCTCTTCAAATGCTTATTTTGCAATCTACATGTATTCTTTGGTGAATTGACTTATCATATCTTTTACCCACTTCCTAATTCAATTTTTAATTGTTGAGTTTTGATAGGTCCTTATATATTTTAGATACCAATCCTTCATTAGATAATGTATTTTACAAACATTTTATTTCATTCTGTATTTTGTCTTTTTATTTTCTTAATATGATCTTTCCAAGGGCAAATACTTTTAATTTTGATTAAACCCAGTTTATTAGTTTTTCTTTTTATGAATCATCCATGATAATTTTGAGCTAAATTTTGTATAATGAGATTAAAGTTCAATTTCTACCAGAAATCCTTCTGGGAATTTGATAGTAGTAATTGTGTTTAACTTGTACATAACTTTGGGAAAAATAGCTATTTTACTATGAGGAGTCTTTTAATCTATGATCATGTATTTATTTATTTATTTAGAAATTCTTTGATTACTTTCACCAATGTTTTGTAGTTTTTACATGCAATATTTACTTAGATTTATACTTAAGTAAATCACTTTTAGAGCAATTGTAAGAGGTATTATGTTTTGGTTCTGACATGCTATTGCTAGTGTACAGAAATATAATTGCTTATGTATGTTTATCTTCTATCCTGTGACCTTGTGGAAACTGTACATTTATTTATTGCTTCTAAGAGCTTTTCTGCTGTCTTTGGAAATTTCTTAAGTTTTGGTTATTGTTTTTAGAAAATAATGGCATTTGCAAATATAGATAATCTTATTTCTGATCTTATGACTTTCATTTATTTATTTACATATTTTCAAAAAAATTGCTAACATTTTATTTGGTCTGATAAATTGGAGATGTGAGAAGAACCATCTTGTTTTGGTCTTCTTTTTAAATTTTTTAATTGGTGCATTATTGTTGTACACAATGATGGGATTTGTTGTTGTATGTTGTAGATGCACACAAGGTAATGATATAATTTTCAGATATCACTCCCCAGCATTTCCCCTCTCCCTCCCTCCCTCCCACACCCTTGGTCCTTTTCCTCTACTGATCTCTCTGGGATTTTTAGGAGACTACCCTCACCTTTGCTTTCCTTTTTCCTCTCTAGCTTCCACATATGACAGAAAACATGACCCTTGATCTTCTTAGTTTGACTTATTTTGCTTAACATAATGGTCTCTAGTTCCATCCATTTTCCTGTAAATGCCACAATTTTATTTTTCTTTATGGCTGAATAAAATTCCAGTGTGTGTGTACACCAATTTTTTTTTGTCCATTTATCTATTGAAGGATACCTAGGCTGGTTCCATAGTTTTGCTGTTATGAATTGTGCTATTATAAACAAGGGCATGCACATATCACTGTAGTTAGACTCTAATTCTTCAAGATAAATACTGAAAAGAAGTATAGCTGTGTCCTATGGTGATTCCATCAGTATTGAGGAGGCTCCCTACTGATTTCCATAATTTACAGTCTCAACCACAGTGTAAATGTTCCTTTTTCTCCATATCCTCTCTAGCATTTATTATATTTATTCTTGATGACTTCCATTCTGACTGATATGAACTGAAATATCAGTGTAGTTTTGATTTATATTTCCTGTTTTTTTCTTCATAGGAGGAAATAATTTAGTCTTTCACCCTTAAGTATAATGCAGCTGTAGGTTTTTTAATACATACTCTTTATCAAGTTGAGGAAGAATATCCCTCATTGTTGATATTGTTTGTCAATAATGGGTTTTCAATTTTGCCAAAAAATCTTTCTGCATTAATTAATTGATAAAATCATGCAATTAGTCTTCTTTATTCTGTTTATGTGGTTGATTACATTGACTAAATTTCAAATATTGAACCAGCCTTGCATCCCTGGAATAAATCTCATTTAGTCATGGTATATATTCTCTTATATACTGTTCAATTCTACCTGGTAAAGAAGCATGTGTGTGTGTGTGTGTGTGTGTGTGTGTGTGTGTGTGTGTGTGTTTTCCTTTCTGTCTGTTTTATACTACCTTTCCTGAGTCTTTGCAGAAATTCTAGAAAACTATTTGGGCCTGGAGATTTCTTTGTGGGATATTTTTATAAATGTAATTCCTTTAATAGGAATAGAGTTACTCATCTATTTTATATTTGGTTTCTTGTGGCAGTTTATGCTTTATGAGGAATTGACACATTTTACTTTAGTTGTCAAACTGATGTGCATAGTACTGTATGTAGTATTCATTTATTATTCTTTTGATGTCTATGGAGTGTAGGGTGATAAATTCTATTTCATTTCTGATATTGGAAATTTATACCATCTCTCTTTATTTACTTTGTTAGTCTTGCTAGAGGTTTGTTAACTTCATTGATCTTTTCAAACAACCAGTTGTTTCCCTGATTTCATCTATTGATTTTATGCTTTGAATTTCATTGATTTCTACTTTTATCTTTATTATTTCCTTCATTCTGCTTCCATTGGGTTTATTTTGCTATTGATTTTTCTAGGTTCTTGAGGTGGGAACTTGGATTATATAAGACCTCTTTCTTTTTAAAATATACATATTAGAGCTTTAAATTTCATTATCTGTTTTTTTCACTATAATGCATTTTTAAAAATTTACTTTTAGACTTGCTCTTGATCAATGAATTTTGCAGTGTATTCTTCAGTTTCCACATATTTGAAGATGTTTATCTTTCTGTTATTGGAGTCTACATTTTTTCTACTGTGTCAGAGCAAACCTTCTCTATAATTTAAATTCTTTCATATCTTTTGAGTTATTTTACAGTTTGGATATGACCTATCTTGGCATAAATCTGTGAGCACTTGAAAAAAAAATATGTATTCTCCTGTTTTTTTTTTTTTTTAATTGGACACAATACCTTTATTTAATTTATTTTTTATGTGGTGCTGAGGATCAAACCCAGGGCCTCGCATGTGCTAGGCAAGCGCTCCACCACTGAGCCACAATCCCAGCCCCTGTATTTTCCTGTTTTGCAGTGGAATATTTTATGTAGGTAAATTAGATCCCACTGCTTGGTATAGTTTCAGATTTTTCCTATTCCTATTGAATTACTGCCTAGTTATTCAAACAATTGTTAAGAGGTAGGTGTAAGTCTCTAAGTGTAATTGTGGTTTTGTTTGTTTATCCTCTGGTTCTGTCACTTTTGCTTCATATATTTTATAGCTCTGTTGTTTGGTACATACTCATAAAGATTTCTATGTCTATTTTGTGGATTAAGCCTTTTATACTTATATCTCTTTGTCTTCAGTAATTTTCTCTCTAAAATACACATTATCTGGTATTAACAATCCATTTTTTTTTCATAAAATGAATGTTATATGATGTACCTTTCCCCCATAATTTTATTTTCAATCTGATTATATTATAATATTTGAAGTGCATTGTTGTACGCAGCATTTAATCAGGTTATGTTTTAATTCCGCTCTAATAATCTTTGTCTTTTAATCAGTATAGTTGAATCATTTATATTTAATATAATTATTAATGGGTTAGGGCTTAATTCTGCCATTGTATTTTTTATATTCTGTTTGTTCTGTTTTTATGTCTCTAATTTCTTCCCTACTTTTGTTTATTTTTTATTTCTATCATTTATTTGTATCTTCCTGTGTATTACTAGAATAGTTTTCACCATTCCATTTGATTTATCTCAAGTGTGTTTAAGTCAATCTTTTTGTGTAGTTTATTCCCCATAGATATTGCTCTAAGAGTTATGTTATATATTTTAGTATACTGTTGTTTTCTTACCAGTTCAAGTGAGGTATAGAAACTTTAATTTATATGTTTTTCCTCTATGTATAATATAATTTTCTTAAATATTTCTTCTTTATTAATTTAGAACCATA
The DNA here is from genome assembly GCF_048772815.1 of Callospermophilus lateralis. NCBI lineage: Eukaryota > Metazoa > Chordata > Mammalia > Rodentia > Sciuridae > Callospermophilus > Callospermophilus lateralis. Next base: position 140,076,494 of record NC_135306.1, read on the forward strand.
TCATACCATGTATAACTTATAAAGTTTCTATCCTTAAACAGTGTTTAGAAAATTCAAGAGAAGAAGCAAAGTGTACTATATATACTTATATTTTTGTTTACTATGTTATTGCTTTTTTAATGTTCAAAACCGGCTTTATTATTTCCTATCTGCTTAGAGAACTTTCTTTAGATATTATTTAAGGGAAACCCTGCTGGTGACAAATTCTCTTAGCTTCCTTTTATCTGTAAGAGAATGTCTTGATTTTATCTTAATTCCTAAAGAATATTTTCACTGGAGGTAGTATCCTGGGTTGACAGTGCTTTTCTTTAAGCATTTGAAAAATGCTTGGCTTCCCTATGGCTTCCAGAAGGATTTCTGATAAGAAATCTACTTTTGTTCAAATGATTTTCTCCTGTAGTTAAAGTGTCATTTTGCTCTTGCTATTTCCACAAGTTTTTTTTTTTTCAATATCTTTAGCTTTCATGATATCTGCTATGATGTATCTTGGTGTAGATTACTTTGCTTTTCCTGTTCAAGTTCAGCTCAGCATCTTGACTCTGTTTATGAGTTGTTTGGTTAGAGGTTTTTAATTTTTCTTTATATTTTTCCAATCTAGTAGTGTTTTCAGACATTATTTCTTTGAGTGTATTTTCATATTTTTCCTGTCCTGGAACGATCAAACAGAAGCATTAGACTTTTATTTTATATTCTCACAGATACCTGAGAGGGTTTTTTTTTTCTATTTTTTAAGGTTAATTTTCACTGTTTTAATTTATATTATCTTCTAGTTCCCTGCTTTCTTTCCCTTCATTTGCTCCATTTTCTTGTTGAATGTACTTATTGAGTACTTTGTTATTTTATTTTCCAGTTCTAAAGTTTTAATTAGATTCTTTTTATATCTTCTGTTTTTTGAAATTTTCTATTCCTTTGCTGAAACTGTTTTCACTTGTTTCCCATATGTTCATAATTGATCTTTGAAGCATTTTAGTGATATCTGCTGTCATCTTGATATTGACATCTATTAATTTCTTTTTTTCTTTCAGTTTTAGGCCTTCCTGTTTCTCAATGTTACTTTCTATTGAATTCTGTATTGTGAGACAAGAAAAAGGGAGGGTAGATGCTGTCTCATTACTGTAAGGTAGAGAAAACACCAGGGTCCCACTCAGCCTCTATTGACCCAACAAGATATGGCTCCTTATTACTACTGAATAGAAGTGGGAGCTCACATTCCCCACCTGGCTTCTTTTGATGGCTCTGTGGCTGGAAGGGGTGGGAGTTCCCTCCTGCTACTGCTGTCCACGTGGTCTTCACTGACACTGTGGTGGATGGAGATGAGGATATGCAATCTTGTTACTTTTGGGTAGTGGTGAACATTCTGAAAGTTCCGTTACCAAAAGGCCCCCTCTGATAAAACCCCAGGAAGGGCAGGGAAAGGTATCTTATCACCGCCAGACAGGAGTTGGAGTCTAGACTCCAGGTGGTCTCTACCTATATCACTATTGGTTGGTAGCTTTATTACTGGGCAGTCTTGTAAAATCCCAATTTCTTACCAGAATTTTTCTGATACAGTATCAGCAGGGCATTTGGGGACCCTCATTACAAGCTGACAAGTTTACACATTTAACTTCCACTAAGCCTTTGCTGATGTTGGTGGGGTTATGCTCAGAAACTTATGTGCAGTGTTTGGCTAAAGAAAAGCAGTTATAATCTAAAAGCTTTCTGTCTTTCTAGGATGCCCTTTTCCTGAACCTTTGGTTTAGAGAGGACAGGTTTTTGTTAGGGCTTTTTTTCTGTGTGCATTTGTTGATGTTTCTGAGTTTCTAGCTTGTTCAGTTCCAACCCTGGAATACATGAAGCAAAAATAAAACTTAGAGAAATCAGCACCATGCTATTCTTCAGGTCACTATATCTCTGGTTGGTCTTTGTACTTCTCCCCACCTTTTAGAGTCTTCATATGTTTGCTTTATATGTAACAGCTAGGAGTTTTAGTTGTACTTAACAGAAGAAATTGAGAAAAGCCTCCACTTCATTTTCTTGGAAGTGGAAGTGTGTATTATTATTATTATTATTATTTGTTTAGCACTTGGCATTTAGCACTTGGCATTTTGTCCTGAGATCTAAGACACTATTTGCCACTCCTATTTGAAAGATATCATTCCAATCTACAAAATCTGGCTGGTGATGCCACTGTAAACATAAAGTTGGCAGTAGTCACTGGCTGAATACAAAAAATGCCGTCTTGTCCTAAATACAGGCATGCATGGTAAAGACTCAGTCAGTTTGGGAAAGAATACTGTCCATCTTCACCATAATATTTACCATGTGTGTAGCACTTTATTATTATTCTTACTAACAGCAATAGCAATGAAAAGAGCAAATTATAATTGCTACCGTATCTGAGTGCCCTTTTTGAAATTGTTTGAGCACATCGTGTCATCTAATTCTCACATCAAGCACTTTTGTGTAAATGCTTTTGTGAGTGTGTCCTTGTTTAGTATGTAGTGACAGTCTGTACTAAGAAAAAAATAGACTTAAAGAATAAGATACCCTAAATTGCTGTTCTAATTGACCAATACTATGTAAGCAGAGAATCAAGAAACAAGATTTCAGGTAGAGACACATGCCTTGAAGACAATAAAAGCTGGGGATGTGGTAGAATGTACCTGGGGTGGTAGAAACTACTGTATGGAGTGATTGTGGCAGACCTATGCAACATGGGTGACCTACCCAGGGAATAGCACTCTATCATGTTCCAAACTTTTTAATGATTATAACAATTTTAAATTTAAAGGCTAAAGGTATATGCATATCATCAAAAAGTCAAGTTTTTACTTTCTATTGGAAGCATAGTTTTATTTCATATGCTCCATGGATTAGTAGTGGAGTTTAAGGTACAAAGAGTTTGAAACTTCAGGTGTAGATTTGTCTATAAATGTGTTCTCCATGTGGGGTTATGCTGGGCAGAAAAACATAATTGTATGTATTTGGAAGACTTTCACATGCACTTTGTATATATTTTACTCATCTTTATATTTTTCTTGGGCAAAGGTTTATTCATATCTCCATTTGTAATTGAGGAAAAAGAGAGTGAGTGGATAAGCTGCTTCTCTCTGCTTGTGTTTTCCAAACCCAGAAAAAATTCTCTGTTCATCTCTGCCTTTCCTAGTGCCCAGGGGACTGACCATTATTTACTGTACCACCAAAGGCCTCCTTGCTGGCTTGTTTCTGGTTGGCTAGCTGGATTTGGCTAAAGGGTATCCCCAGCAAGGGATCAGAAGGTGAGAGAAGAAAAGGGCCAGTGTATTAATTCGCTGCCACAGTACTATTAGCAGGTGGTCATACTGTAACTCTATTTCCTGCCAGCTGACACTTCTTCCAAGGCTCCAGCTCGCAACAGCCTCTGATTCTCTATTTCTTCTCCAGAGAAGTAATCAAGGCTTCTTGCTCCTGTCCTTGAGTCCCCAAGTACCTCATTATTCCTTGTTGATTCCCTTCATTAGAGGAATGCTCATAACTCTCTTCATTAAATTAGCTTTAAAATCCCATCTGGATCATATTCTATTTTCTTTGAGGACCCTATGGACATAAGGAGATTATGTAGTTAAATGGCACAATTAGTACATGGAAAACCTAGGATTCCTAAGATTCCAACTCAGGACGTCCTAATTCCAAAACTCCTGTTTTTTTTTTTTTTTTTTTTCTACTAAAATTAAATTCTGCTCCTTATCCCTAAAACATTAAATAATACCTAAGTTATGGAACAGATAATGACTCACTCAAATTGACCACCTAAATTGAAGAAGTAATTTTTAACTGGCCAGGTTTTTAGAAATGTGTTTTATACAAATGCAGAATTAGAAGACCCGCATATGCAGCAATAACAAAGTAGGTGGCAAATTCTTCAGGCATATTCTCAAAACCAAATTTATCCATAATTAGAAAACTTTCTGATGATTATGAGTGTTAAATGTGGTGGTTTTGCTTTAATTAATCCCACATTGGATCTGTAATCATTGCAATATAGTTTAAAAGATTTGGCTATTTAAGACTAAGTGTTTTATAGTTATGCCTTATGATGATCACAATGGCTCTTTTCACTGTAGGCATTAATAAAAGATAATTGACCTTAGCTTCTATGTTTTGCTTTCAGCTAGGGGACACAGCTCCTATCATGGTCAATTATCTCACAGTAATTCCAACAACAAAAGTGACTTTTTGCTTAATTAAGCAATTTTCTAATCACCTTCCTGGACTGAAGAATGTAACATAGCACAGACTAATATGGCTGCCCCACACGGGTAATTCACACATAGTATAAACTATTTTCTGAGATTGAACAATTTAGGCAATGAGCGTCATGAATACAATTTCAAACTGTAGACACTTGAAGGATAAATTAAGACTCATGCCTATCCCTGGGCCTCAGACTCAGTGCAGAAAAAACAAACTGCTTTGTCTTTGCATATAAAATCCAGCTATTTCTACCTCTCCCCAGGCTTGCACATTTGAGCTGCTCAGAATTCCTGCAAAGTGCATATTAAGAAAACTACACCCCCATGTGGTGGCAAAAATATTTCTGGGAAGTCATGTATGTTCAATAAGGACCTTTCTGTTATTTTATACAGTTTCTAATTTCTCTAAACATGGTATTTTTAGATATTATTAAAGTTTAAAAAGTTTTATAGATCAGTAACAATAGCTTTAAAATACTCTGTGTATAAAATTGTTAAAATCTATTTCTCTATTTTTTCTTTGTTAAGTATTTCTGTCAACTAGAGAAGAGATTGAACCCATGAATTGCACAAATGTGTGTGTGTGTGTGTGTGTGTGTGTGTCTATTAGAATAGTCTATTATACCTTACTGGAGGTGGTAGAAAAATATTTTGGACTGTCAGTCATAAGATATGGTTTTTGGACCTTGGACTTCTACTTGCCAGTTCTGTGGAAATCATTCTTAGCCTCATTATTCTTATCTGAAAAACAAGGGAATGAGTTCTGCTTAATATGTCATTTCTAAAAACATCATGTATAAAGTAACATTTTATTAAATTATACTTTAAACCCTGTTAATTATAACAAATGAATTTTTTAGCTAGTCTTAAATTGTAAAACTAACTAGTATAAAAATTCAGAGGCTCTGTGTACTGAATTTTGAAACACTATCTTTAAAATTAGTTTTATATGTACATTGTGATTTACAAATATGATGAATAAATATACCTACAGTTCTATGTTTACAGTGACATGCACAAATAATGGAGAGAAAGAGTGATTGTGAAACCAGCTGTGTTTTTTTCTAAAATGTCTAAGGCTATCTTTTATGTTGCTAATAAAATTTGTACATGCAACTTTGTAAACTTTCAGTTTCCACTAAACCTAGAGTAAAGCCTGTTTCTTTGGCAGTGCTAATATATTCACCTCATCAGACTTGAAGGCATGATATTGATGGGCTTTCTATTTTATTCCCTATTTATCTTATAGAGATATTTTGAGATTGAGTCAAGATGTACTAAAGAGATTTTTATAGAGGTAAATGGAAAATAGTATCTAGTGTTCATCTAGACACAGGTTGTGATATTATTTATTATTGTTACAGTTTTGAAATAAGAAGAAAAATTAAAATATAGATCAAATTTAGAAAGAAGGAGGTTGGGCGGAGGACAGAGAAGACTGTGGCTTGAATTTCCTGAAGACCTTTGTATTTAACACTTTACTGTGTAGTATAATAGGTGAAGTTGAGAAGGAAAATAAAATACAAAGAAAAAGAGTCTTTTCTCTGGATTTGGGTAATTGGTAAGAGATTAAAAATAAAGATTTCTCCTAAGTTACTTGCTCAACCACAGTCTTGATGCTCTTTAACAGAGACTTTGAAGAAACATAAGTGCGGCTTACAGGAGGTTTTTGAGAGCCTTGTGGGAACATGCTGCCCAACAATCACCAGGAGAAGGCAGCAGTTTCTAGGCCTCCACTTCACAGGAGAATTCAGAAACAAGAGCATACAGAATTGATTTGCAAGGTGTTGTGGGCAAATATTTCTTTTATGTCTTTTTGTTGTTGTTTTATTCCTCCTGCATCATCTTCTGGGTTATCCTATAGACAAGCCATTCAACCAAATTCATGTTTCATTTAGAAAACTCTATTTGACAGCAACATTTTTTTTTTATTTCAGTCTCAATGAAGAAACAGACCTGCCCTGAGTCACCATGAGGTTTCTCAGTAATGAGGCTGGAAAAGACCACAATGGGAGTAAACCCAAGTGGTGCAGATCTGACACTTTTGATGATGTTTATTTTATTGTCTCAGCATATTTTATTGTGTGACATGCCTGTTTATGGGATTCTGCCAAGTAACTGACAAGCAAAACTTTTGAGCCAATGACAATTTTCCCTTTCTAGTGGAGTTTCACAGTAGTCAAGGAGATAGACCATAAAATAATCATATTTTAACTGTAATATATATTTTTAACATATAACATATCTGTAATTGTACATTTGTAAAAATATATATTAACAGTAGAAGGAAATTATATATATATATATATATATATATATATATATATATAAAATTTGGATGCATTATATATAATATTATATCATGCATCCAAATAGAAGTAATATAAATGAGAAAAAATTCCACCAAAGATATGAAAATATATGGAGAATAATGCAGGATCATATGCATCTTGTTATTACCTTTGTTGATATTATTAATTCACAATCACAGAGACATTTCTGAAAGTGGTACACACTTTATGCATACCTTACTCAGTAAGTAGCTTTTGATCATTTTTTATTTCCAACTAATGTGCTAGATGTTGACCACAGGTTGTAGTTTGGATTGAAGGTCTTCTTATTCTTCTTTCCCCTCAATCTCTGAATCACTGACAAGTGTGATGAAGGATGACCCACTTATTTTAGTCCTCACTGGCTACCAACCTCATCTAGGTGACTTGAGCTCAGTTGTGTCTTGTGGAGCTATATGTAGTTTCTCCCTTCTTTGTGTTCCCACAGAATTTTGATTGAACCTCTATTAGTTCCCTGGATGTTCTATGGTATATTTGTTACTATCAAGAGCCTTCAAATTTTCATGATATTTCTAAAAGCTGGATATTCCTAAGATAGGAATTAGGGTGATAAAAATAAATTAAGCATATTTCCTTTATTCAAGCAGTTCAAAATATTATAGAGGATATAGGAATATAAGTGCACAATTACCTCACTTAGTGAGGTGCTAGAGCTATGTATTGGGTAAAGAGGTGGAGCAGAGGAAATGAGAATTTCTTCCTCATGGTAAAAATGCAGTAGACAGGAGTTCAAAAACCTTTGTAGATGAGTGAGGGGAATTACAAAAAAAGTATTAGAGAAGGAAAGTTCTTCTATGCAGGAGAAACAGAATATTCAAAGATATAGAGAGGAAGAGAGATATTGAACAAGTAATTGGATTTGGCTAGAGTAGAAAACAAGTTAAAGAAGACATTCAAATCATGAGAATCTGAAACATCCCTGGGAGTGAGTAGAGAAAAAGGAAATGATAGGTACTGTTACAGAAGCAAAGGGAAGTGAAGGAGCCCCCTGGAGGAAAACTTACCAGCTATGTTTGCTGATAGGTACTCTAGCAAAGGGTCAGGCCTCTGCCCAGGGATGCCCAGGCATGAGCAAGTATGTGCCCCATTTGAGACCTAGAATGAGAAATCACTGTTTCTCCCATGTTGGTTTCGGGACTCTCATTAGTGAACATCCTAGTGTTCAGACACTCTAATTAGATTGGTTCAAGTTCCTAGTTAAGAGATATGGATTTTAAAAAACATTTCTTCCCCACCAAAGCTATTACTCTTCAAAAGCCAGAGCAGTGCCAAGACTCACTTCAGAGATATTTCCTGGTCCCTAGGGCCCTAATTAAAGGAAGGTCTGAACAAAGAGGAACGCTTTGCCTATCTTCCTGAACACAGGGAGGTGGTGTCCCAGAGAGACTTTCTATAATGGTTAACTCTGCAGCTGCAGTGGGTCTTTCGAGGATCATTGCAACTCTGCCTCCCCACTGTTGCAATACAGATATTCAGTTGAGGCTGCCTGGATCAAGGCTGGGTGCTTCAGAGGAGATGTCTCAGTGACTAGGACTTCATTCAAATCCCACATGAAGAGGGCCCAACAATGGAGTTGATATTTTATCTGGGAAGCCAGCTTGTGCATGACTGGAAGGAATGCAGAACAGAGCAATGGCAGCTCAGTGCTCTATCTCAGAAGCTTGAAAAAGAAACCCTCAGTAATCCTATAGTTTCTAGTAATCCTTTCTAGCTGTATTTAGTAAATTTTGGAATATCTAAGCTTGGAATTAAGTATTTTGTGACTCTCAGAGTTTCTAATTTTACATGTAATGCAGTCAAAGGTGAGCTCCATATGTCGGTGGTTTATCGCTTTCAGGGTTATCAGGATAAATTAAATATCTTTTTATGAGTGCTCAGTGTGAGAAATTTTATCATCATTTTTCAGGTACAAAATCGAGGGCTTCGAGTAGTTACAGGTTATATCACTTGTCCCACAGGAAACTAACTGGTAGAACTGGGATTTAAAAAAAAAAAAAAAAACTTAGGTTCTTATAAAATTGATAATGTTAAGTAAAATTTGAATCACAAGGTCAGCATAAGATATGGTGATGATATATTTTATAATTAAAAAAAGTATTTCCTGATCTTGTCCATTCAAAAGGCTAGAAACAATAATAGCTGAGTAGCTTTGAACACCCCCATTGCCTCATATATGGTTTCTTTTTTTAAAAATTCAATTAATTATTTTTTTACTATTTCTTCATATATGGTTTCTAATATCATTTTCAATTTTCTAATATCATTACCAATTTTCAAGTAAAAAAGCTAAGGCTTCTTGAAAAAAAAATCTCCAAGAAAAATGCTGATTTTAGGTCTGAGGTAGGAAAAAATACAAAAATATCTTGTCATATCAGGAAGCAAGTACCCTATCTATCCAGATACACAGTGTCAAAGTGTTAAAAGGATTCAAAAAAGCCCATTTCCTTCCACTGACCAAAACTTGGTGATATATGGGCATCAATAAGAATTATAATTAGAACAGATTAAAACACACCAAATAGATTTGAACCCATCATTTCAGAATTCTATTTAAAAACCACCTCATTATTACTTTGGAGGATGCTAAGGAATCTATTCATTATTTTGAAAACTGATAAGTAAAGAGAAAGAATGAAACATTTGTTCTGTTAGTTCAATAAAAACTGAAATTTAAAGTAATAAAATTTTTGAAATTTCTCTTTATAGCATTCTTCCGCCTAGTAAATTAGGAAGACATGAAAAATTATGGCCTTTTTAAATGGGCAGACCGAGAAAATATTACCAATGGCAAAAACATCACAAAAAGAGAGACAATTAGACATCATGTGAATTCTGATGGAGGAACACCTCACAGCCCATGAAAGAATTTTGTCTAAAACACAGAGCCTTTGTCTCTAGAGTCAACTCCCATTTCATGAGAGATACAGGGAACAATAGCATGAGATAATAACCAGAAAAACCCAGACTGTCAGAAGCACTAGAGGACAATCTACTTTTTTTTTTTTAACTAATAAATTACAGGAGGGGAAGTGGGGGAGGGGAGGAGATATGTTTGTAAGCAGGAGTGTGACTTGTTACTCTTGACTCCACACTCAGTATTCTTATTCCCTGTCCTCCATAATATTAATATACACTTTTTCAAGTGTTACTAGAAAACTGAAGCATGGCAAGAGTTTATGGTCTATGGTAGAAAATACTACTTTCTTCCCCCTTCCCTTAGTCATCGTTTTATATCTAAGCAGACTATACATGGTGGGAGCTTAATACACATTTATCGAATTAAATCATAACTGGATGTGTGAAGCATACAGAAACTGTACTTGACATCTTGAATATTTATGGAGGAAAAACATTGAAAGAGAAACCATAAGGCTTTAATTTTAGCCTGAGGATAGTTGCCTTCTTATTGAGAAGTTTTAGGCTAGTTACTTAGGTTCTCTATGTTCTAGTAGAAACAGTGATTACCTTATAGAGCTTTAGGGAGGCTCCAGTGGGATACTGTAGGTGGCTATCTTTTAAAGCTGAAAGGCTCTGCCAGTGTATGGATATTCTTATTGATTAGTACACAGTTTAAAAGCCATAAGAACTCAGAGAAGGCAGCTATTCTCAGGTTCCGACGTTTGGAAGATTTTCTTTATGAGAGTACAAGTTGAAACTTCGAGAAAATGCAATGCCTCATTTCACGGAAAGCACACTGCAGAGGAAGAACACAGAGAAAGTCAGAAAAAGTTTAGAATTTAAGGCACAGGGTCATGGAGCCAGAGAATATCAGAGCTGGAAGGGATACTAGCAATTGTCTAGCCTAACTATTGCATTTAAAAGTTAAGAAATCTAAGGTCCAGAGAGAATAAGTGTCTTGCCCAAGATGAAAACAGCTGGTAAGTGCCTGAGACAAGGACTTCAGGCATTACTTTTCTTCCTCCTATGAAAGCATCCTCTTAATGGTAACATTTGGCTGACCAGAACTGAAGAGGGTAAGACTGGTTGAGCAGAATAAGGTAATTATATTTGGAGGGTGGGGTGGGAGAAAGGCTTTGACTTTAGGTTTTAGATGTGATCTCCTGTGCAATTGTGAGCCTTGATAAATTTTTTTCAAAGGAAAATTATAGAAAGAATCAGTGGGTTGAGAACAGTATATTTTATACACTAGAATGAATAAAGGTTGGCATAGCAAGAAACTGTAGAATGTCAGGCAGGTCCTCATGTGATCAGGAGGTATGCTGATGCTTGGGGAGGGGGGTAGAAAAAAAGGGGGAATTCTAAGGGGAAAATCAAAAGCCATTGATGAAAGGTCTGAAATAATCATACAGGACTACATAGGATTATGAGTAGATTTATAAAATCATAGAATTTTGCATAGACAAAGTATAGAAGATACTATTACATAGCTTCTACAATCAATAGATATTCCAGAAACAAAAGGTGACACGGACAGCAAGTGACAAAGTCAAAATTCAAGTCTACTGCCATTTTTACCATTAAGGTTTCTTAACCTGGGATCATGAATCCTCAAGGAATTGATGACTGAGTCTTGATTATTTGCTAACCCCTGTGGAGATATGTGCATCATTTGAATTATTCATATTTGTGTGTTTTGTGGAGGAATTAGTGGGAGAATTTAGAGGGGAATTGGGTGTGGGGGAGAGTGATCAGTGGAAAGAATGTCCATAACTTGTAATAGATCCCTTCAAAATCAACATGGTCTCCCAAAGGTTAAGAACTTTAAAATGTACGGTGATAAAATAATGTTATTTGGAATAAGTATTTTTATATATTTATCCTCTTAAAGGTTCCCCCCCCTCCTAATTCACCTCAAAGAATACCTAGAAATGGGAGAGAGTTTACATGTCCTGGACCCCATGTAAGTGTCTGTGACCCCTGGAGCTCTGCTGGTATCTATGGAAGTATTCCTAGTCTTGATTGGTAGGAGTCATGCTGATATCCACATGTGGACATTGTGGCTGGTGATGATATCCCCAGCATCTTGTATTGGAATAGTTAGGGCTTAAAGACTTGGTTAATTCTTGCTTCTATTTTTACTTCACTATATCCCCTGCATCCTGGGTCTGTTCTCCATCCAGCCTCTGGCTTAGGCATTATCCTCTGCCCCTACCCTTTGCTCTGTGTTCAACATAGAAGCTGTGTGGATAGGTGTGGAGGCTCTCAGCTGCTGCATGTTATCCTATATAGAAGGCATGGAAGTATTTGTTTTTTTTTTTTTCATGACACATGTCTGCAAAGAATGACTATTGGGTGACATCTCTTATCTACTCTAAACCTAAATGCTCCTTGAAACCACTTTTGTCTTAACTATAGTTACTCCATTTGGCACAGAGCCTCATTTGTCACCCTGTAAAACAGAGACTATGGTAGTAATAGTTAAGTAGGATAATGCTTATGAATGTCTTAGAATTCTTACTGGAATTGAAGGTATTATTATTATTATTATTATTATTATTATTATTATTATTATTTTACTTTTATTTTTATGTATTAGGTCTTTTTTTCCTTTTAGTATTCCTAATACCTAGCACAAAGCTTCGGTCGTAATAGGAACTTCGTAAATATTTGATTAATCACTTTAGACAGTGGTCCTATGTGGTGCTAAAATAACAACAATAAACCAGAAAATCTTAACTAATATATGAGTTTACCTATAACCAGTCCAGAAAATATATGATTTTTGGTATCTCAGAACATGTAAACATCTGTATTGCAAAAAATATTCTTGAAAAGTACATACTGTCTGAAGAAACTACATCATATTTCTGAATATGTTTGTCACAAGGTATTTGCTTACCATATGCTGCTGATTTAGGTTCAAAAGATACCCTGTTTTGTATTTTTAAATGCTGTACTACATCCAATTTGGTAGTTCCAAACTTAGATTGAAATTACTTAGAAAGCACACACATTAGGCTGTGATGAACTCTAACTTGGCAGTCAATGAAGTGTTGTCTTTTTTGTTTCTTCCTTTTTACAATCATGGCGTAATGCACTTCACAATTTATCTTTATTATACAACTAGTTCCTTCCTTGGAGTTATGTGGCAGTTCCAAACAATAGAGCAGTTGCCATCTAGTGGGATAATACTGTAATGACATTAAGGAAGCCAAATATAAAACTTAAGTTAATAAGATAGGAACAGTGATATATACACCTAGAAGAAGCTTATCAGATCTGTTTATGAGTTTTGTGATAGTGATATTATTTGATGCTAAATCAGTATGTTGTAATTTCAGAAAAAATATCTCAAAATTTGATTTTTTTTGTATTAAAGCAAAAGAATTAAACCACAATGAGATGCTTCTACAGACCTATTAGAATGATTCAACAACAACAACAACAACAAACAATAACACCAAAAATTGATGAGGATATGAAGCAAGCAGAGCTTATACACACACTTCTAATGGAATGCAAGTGGCACAATCACCCTGGAAAAAGGTTTGGCAGTTTCTTATACAGTTAAACTTTGCCATAAACCCAGTCAGCAATCACATTTATAGGCATTTATTTAAGAGAAATAAAAATATATTTTCAAACAATATCTCTACACAAATGTTCAAGGAAGCTTTATCTATAATCATCAATAGCTGGAAACCAAATATCCATTGGATAATTAATGAATTAACTGTGGTAAATCCACACACTGAAATACTTGTCTACGATATGAACAAGTTAATCCTCAATACCCAAGACACTAATGACTCGCAAATGTATCGTGTTAACTGAGAGACATCAGACTACATATTGTATGATTCCATTAGTATGAAATTATAGAAATGGGAAAACTTTAGGGTTAGAAATCAGATCAGTGGTTAATAGGTTCTGAGGGACTGAAGAAGGGGATGGTTCACAAACAGATATGAGAAAACATAGGGATGAGGAAAATGGTCCCTATCCTTATTGAATGTTGCAGTGGTTACACGAATTTAAAAGTTTACCAAAATATTTCTGATACACTTAAAAAATTATGCCTCAATAAACAAAAATGGCAATAAATACTTGAAAATATTGGATTAAGTAACTATGCAGATTTGATCCCTAATCAATGAAAAACATGAGAAGGGCTATCAGTTATCATGTGATATAGGATCATGAGTCCAGAAATAAGAGTTTCAGACAAAGAAGAGAAAGAGCTCTTCACACACAGGCTGCAGAAATTTTAGACTGACTCATCTCATTTCTAATAATTCTAAGAAGGAAAGTTTTAAAAAGTTTTGTTTCTATTCCGTCCTAGTGTTTGTAGATAAGTCTAGTTTTTAATCTCTTTCTTTTATTTCCTCTATACCAATAATCCGTCAACCACTGTATTGGGTAACCAGTGAATAATATTTTAATTATTTTTTCCTACAAAGCATTTCTACTATTATTTCACAGACTTGTTAGGCAGGGCAGGCAATTATCTTGGGATCCTTTGCCATCAAATAAGTGAAGCTGTTTTAAAAGTTCACTTCCTTAATTCTAAAATTTTCCATTGCTTTTACATTTAATAACCTATGTGGAGTTAAATTGTTTTACAACAAAGTTGTTGACTTTTCTAAATGCCTCAGAATTAAGGCGAATACAGCAAATGTCATAAGCTACAGGATAAAGTGATGACTCAGACAACAGTAGCCACAGATGAGCATAGTGACTCTTGGTGTGGGATGGGTATAGTCTGTGTGTGTTTGTTTTCTTTGTGTGCAACTTTTTTCATATTTACAAATATATGCCCATTGAAGATTTCAAGCTGAGAAAAATCTACACTCTTATTTCACAATGAAAAGGAATTGATAATCTGGGTTACTTTGCCCAATATAACACTGCTGAGAAGTGGCAGGATTTGAGACTCAGAATAATTTACGCCACACCCAGCATCTTCTTCATGATGCAGTCACAGGCCTTTCCTGCATTGATTGCCCCTGATAATATATGTAGAAGATTTCCTGTCAAGGAAGAATCTGAGGGGAAGACCAATAGGAGAGGGAATCGTGTTCATCAATACTCCTCATGTGCCAATTGGGGAATGGATTTCTTTAGGTATTGGAGTCCTTTCATGTGGGAAAATAAACTAACCACTCTAGGAATCAGCATGCAGCTGTTATTCAAACAACACTCTCTGCTTCCCAAACATCTCTTTCAAGGACAGCCTTTTGCAAAGGCTATTTCTGTCTAGTGTTTTATTCACCTAAATCTTTCCAATAGAATCAATCATGCTAACTTGTAGGTCAATAAAATAAAAAGTTGACAGGAATCAAGTGATGGATTAGGCAAGAATCTCATTAATCTGGATTTCAGGTTTAAAATGGAAAGTGAAGCCTTTATTATCTGTAACAGAGCTTTGAATCCCCATGTATGAAATCACATTTTGAGCATTTACTATGTAATAAGCATCCTCTTTAATTTAATCCACACAATATGCTTGGTGTAGTTCCAATGTACAGATGAAGAAATGAAAGGTTCAAATATGTTAGATAACATGCTCCAAGACATAGAGCTAGTAAGTTAGGGAATAATGGTTTGCTTCTGAATCTGTCTAACTCCCAAGATTTTTTCCTTTCTAATTTGAATTTTTAGTAACTAATAATTTCATTCTTCCTTGGATGAACTTTTATGCCCAGCCAAATTCTACTATTTCAGTTTAAGATACATTGAACTTGTGTATGCGAAAAGGATTAGTCTATAATGAACATCTAGTATATATTAGGTTAAATGTATTACAATATACTATTATATTTAAAGCTTACATAGGCTTTGAGGGGTAGGTACCATTACTATTATTTTAAATAAGAAACTGACACTGAAAATGGTTTCATAATTTCCTCAAGGTTACCTAACTAACCAGATCATGCTGTAGCTGAGCTTCAGATCCAGCTTTATAGAAAGAATTTCTAAAGCTCAGGCTTTATGTAGTAGATGTACATGGTCTTTGGAATCCAATAGGTCTAATTTTGAATTTCATTTATCCCCCCAAAGTCAACCACCATAACTTTTTATTTTCTTCATTGTATCATTATTTATGAAGATGCATATTTCCCATGCTAGACTATAAATATCTTGGAGAGGGATAAGCTATTTCTATTGAACTTTCTATTCTTCTCTTTTCCTTAGTAATTAACCCTAAACAACTAAAATAGTGCCTACTTCATAGGGATCCAATAAAGTGATTGAGTAGGATGTAAGTGTTGAATTACTGAATAATTTGAAATCGGATGATGGCTAAGCCTGAGCAGGTGAACTAATTAATTTACCCATATATTCAATTCACAGTTATTTTCTGATGACTTATTATATACTACATCCTATGCCTGGTAGGCTGAGATGATAATATGTTGGTACACAACAATGTACTATATCAAGAAGTATATAATAACCTGTGCCAGACCAGTTGCTGACTATTTTGAGTATCACCCCAACAAAGTTCCTAGCCTGTGATGATGTGCCCACACACAAAAAAAGATATGATCACTATATTCATGTAAATCTCAAATAAGCAGTAGATATCAGGATCATCTGATCTAATCTAGATTGAAAATAATCTATGACAACAACCAGGAAGAGAAAATTCAAGAAATTCCTCCAACATAACAAAATCACTTTTCACCTGTGAAGGTTCAAAGGACACTACTATTTTAAGGGAATTAATTGTTTCCTATAAGTAGTACTATTCAATTATTCATCTCCACAGTATTCTTGCATCCTATGATGGATATATCAATAATAAGTTAGATGATGCTCAAGGCCTCGACAGAAGGAGTATTGCACTTCATTAAGTGTCTGTAGAAGTGAGCAGAAGGTGTTATGGGAATACTCATTAATGTCCTTTTAAAGAGTGGTCAAATTACTTTGTGAATAAATTCTATCATCTGGGTCAAAAGCTGAGGAAAAAGGGTCATCAAGAAAAGGTGACACATTTGATATAATAAAATAAACATTTACTAGTGAGGACAAGCAGAAAATAATAGAAATTCTCTTAAACTACTAGAAGAAAGCAAACTTACAATCAGAATGGGATGCCAAAGAAAACTGAACACTTTATATTTAATGAGTTATTTTTATCTAGTTGCTTTTGAATTTTTACAAGAAGGATAAGAAGTGAATGGCCACCTGTGTAACTCTATATCATGTACAACCAGATGAATGAGAAGTTATATTCCATTTATGTATGACATGTCAAAATGCACTGTCATGCACAACTAATCAGAACAAATATATATATATATATATATATGTAATTATATATAATATGAATATGTATATATATATATATATTATTATAAAAAATTGTATATATATACATATATATGTGTGTGTATATATATATAAAGAGTGAATGGCCTAATTAGTTAAAGGACTAGCTAAATATGGCAAAATAATTTCTATACATTACTGAAATAATAGTAATACAGTGTTGTTATATGGATCAAATGTGTGTGATGTTTTCCTCTTAGACCTTAAAATTACTCAAAAGATCTTGAAAAGTTAGGTTTTTCAGTGGTTTGCCCAGTTCCTTCATGACAAGGTATAGCCCAGGCTTTGGAGAAGACAATGTTAAGAGAAGGGAAGACCATTTCCTTGTGAAGTGCTTTGGAAAGCTGGGTTAGTTATGCCCTTACCCAGGAGAGCTTGCTTAACCTACTACAAATGGAGAATATCTTTTATCTTAGTAGTTTTTCCTTGTGCTCAGTGTACTAAGATAAAAAGAATTTGGATTTTATAGAAAGGAGTTCTATTCACGTGCAGCAATAGAAGCTGGTGGCATCTATACACAATGGAGTATTACGCAGCACTAAAAAACGACAAAATCATGGATTTTGCAGGGAAATGGATGGCATTAGAGCAGATAATGCTAAGTGAAGCTAGCCAATCCTTAAAAAACAAATGCCAAATGTCTTCTTTGATATAAAGAGAGCAACTAAGATCAGAACAGGGAAGAAAAGCATGAGGAAAAGATTAACATTAAACAGAGACAAGTGGGGTGGGAGAGAGGGAGAGAGAAGGGAAACTGTATGGAAATGGAAGGAGACCCTCATTGTTACACAAAATTACATATAAGAGTTTGTGAGGGGAAAGGGGAAAAAAACAAGGGAGAGAATTAAACAACAGCAGATGGAGTAGAGAGGGAAGATGAGAGGGAAGGGGAGGGGGGATAGTAGGGGATAGGAAAGGTAGCAGAATACAACAGTCATTAATATGGTATTATGTAAAAATGTGGATGTGAAACCGATGTGATTCTGCAACTTGTATTTGGGGTAAAAATGGGAGTTCATAACCCACTTGAATCAAATGTATGGAAGATGATATGTCATGAGCTTTGTAATGTTTTGAACAACCAATAAAAAAAAACAATTTAACAAGCATTTACAGAACACATATAAGTAAAAATTACAGTATGTTCTGGGTATTATGGAGGATCTAAAGACTCAAAAATCAAGTTTGTTACCCATTTGAAACCTATAATCCTGTAAGTACTCAATATGAATCCATTTTTAATTATAGCATTGTTAATATATGATAAATACTATGAAAAGTTCAAACTACCATGAAAGTGGAAGAAGAACAAGATCATACCCTCCCTGATATTGGAAAGACAAATATGGCTATCTTCTTATTCCCTCTCTTAAAGCTTTCTTGCTTTCTCCACACGTATTGGATCAAGTCTAAGTGGCTTAGCATTATGCATGTGATCCTCCCTAAACTGATACTGCCTTCATTTTCACTTTAGTTTTAAAGGACAGTACTAGTGAATAGCTTTTAACACCTTCGTCTCTTGCTATCCATCAATCCCAGAATTCCAGACTAAGCATAGTGGCTAGCACATAGCCAGCATTCAGAAAATAATTTTGAATAAATTAATGAATAAGTATATCATTGTGTTTTCTGACTTCTTGCCTTTATGTATGCTATTCAACTAGTGTGGAAGATTTGCTCTATCTAACACCTCTGAACTCATGTTTCAAAGCTTACCTGCTTGAATACCTAAGCTCATTTTTCTCATCTTTAAATGGGGCTACTAATAATATCTATGCAAGAGTATTGTTGTAAGGATTAAGTCAATTATTATGAAGGGCTTAGAATAATACTTGGTATAAGATGAGTGCTATATAAATGTTAACTCTTACATTTGGGTGTCCCCTAAATATTTATGGGAACAACTGAAGAACAACTATATGGAGGAGGGAGGATCAATAGTCTTTGTATAAGTGGAAAGACTAGGTGGGGTTTTGGCAAGGAGAGTTGGAGGTAAACTGTACAGGGAAAGTCATTATAGGGGAAGATTGAGTCAAGTAAGGTCTAACACTGGGACATTTATTCCAACCCCCCCCCCCACACACACACACACACTCTCAACAGAGGGCCAACTGCTAGAAAATGTTTTGGAAAGCATTCCTCCTGCAAATCTAATTTCTTTCTGTTTTATTGTCTCTTAACATCTCCTGTGGGAGGCAATAAACTGATGAAATAAAAAGAAATTGCAGGTTTGTAATGTTGACTAGAAAGGGCATAAACTCCAAGCTCTCTAGGTAGACTCTCCACTAATTGTAAGCCTGGAAAAATTTATTAACAAATGCATCTAAGCCAATATCTATAGAAAATATTTTGGAATAAGATGCAAAAACCTCCCTAGCTTGTTGCTATACAGAGAGTCCCTGCCCCCATCAAAAATCATAATTCCTCAAATTCTATAAGAGATTTTGAAAAAGACAAATTATACAAATATAGCTCACATAATATATGTGAAGCAGATTTTCTAGATTAGGTAATACTCCTACACTGACTTCCACTGTAAAATTGATGACATTTTAAAACATCATTCTAAAATCCTCAGTTCAGTAGAATGACTGCTATATCCCTGACAGGCATTTGAATGCTTATCTAACATTTCTTCTCCTGAGGGAGGAGGAGTCAATTGAGAGGTATGGTGAATGGGGGAGAGGATATTTCTTATTTATGTAGCCTCTGCTGGGGAGGGTGAGAAATGGTGTCTTGGAGGAGATGTTGAGGACAAAGCCAGAACTGTATTGTCAAAATCAGACTGTCAATTAGAGAGGATGGACAGAGAATGTGATCAGTAATATGGATCCAAATAAGGACAACAGTTGGAGAAAAAAGCAATACCAAGAGTGAGAAACAAACTAATAGGAAAACAGAAGCTGATGTAACTACAGACATGGACTGTGAATATAGTTAGGGTTTATAATATACTCCCAGCCTGATTAGCATGAAGAAGCTAAGTTGGTTTGGGGGAATAGGAAGAGACAGTCCCTGTTAGGAGGGTAAGAAAGTGAAACACTATCACTATCCTTAAGAAACTCCTAGTCATGCAAACAAAATAGTTATAATCTTGTGGCTTATTAAATTTTCTTTACTTTTCAGAATTCTATTGAGCTCCTATATTACAGCAGGAAGTTTTCTAGTGTAGGAATTGGCAGTGAATTGATGATATTGTCCTTGTTTCCTAAGAGTTAGCTGGATAATGGGATGATAGAGTAGGGTCAGATCAGGACAGGGACAGAATAATCATGGCAGAATAAATAGCATATCTATAGTTAGGCAAAAGAGAATTTGTTATAAAATATTTTCCTCACATTGGTCATTAAATTCAACATTTTCTTCAGGAAATTTTCAATGCAAGATAGGTCTCAGTCAGATTTTTTCCCCTACCTACCCATAGGATGCTACTTTTCCCATAATATGTTCTATTAGTTGTTCACTTGCTGTGAGATGATATGGTGCACACCTTTAATCCCAGTGACTCAGGAGACTGAGGCAGGCACACAAGTTCAAGACTAGGCTGGACAACATAGCAAAACTGTGTCTCAAAGAATTAAGAAAAGCTTGGATATAGCTCAGTAGACCACCTGTTTCAATCCCCCATACCAAAAAGAAAAAGAAAAGTCCTGTTCACTTGCTATCAGAGTTCCCACTGTGAATGCTCCATTGGAAGGAACAAATTCCATCTCTGTTATATTGCAAGTGCCTAGCTCTCTGACTGGCACATAGATATTCAATAAATATTTGTTAAATGAATAGATTAATAACTAACTGAACATACACAGAACCTTTAATAGGAAATTTCTTTTGGCATTCAGTACCAGGGTGGTGGAAAGGAATTATAAGAAAGATTAAGACCTCAAAAAGCACATACTCTTTTTTTGAGACATTATTTGGACACTTGAAACTGTAATAATATTATCTAAATTATTTATTGAGCTACTGACTTCACTTGATTTTATACCAAAATAGAATTTTGGACATGCTGGAAGTTTCATCTTGTTATCAAATGTGATGCTTCTGTATATGAAAACGGGGTGTATTTTTTGTTTAGAGTAACAAAACCCAACTTTTTGCTTAGATCAAACTAAAAGATTTGTATTACATAATATATATATATATATATATATATATATATATATATATATATATATATATATATATATGAATGATGGAACTCAAGGGCATTACTGATCCTCAAAAAAGACCTGGGGAATGAAACATATGTGTATACAAATATGCTGTATATATACATATATATGTTATACATATACACACATTTAAGAAATCATTCTAGGCAAAAATTCATTGTGTTGCTTTCAAGATCCTAAGAAACAGAATCTGACCAGCTTGGTTCAGGTATGGACTGAGTTTGGACTCTACTAGAAGCAAAGCCTAAGACAGTGATATAAATACAAATGAGTTTTATGGGAAGGTACTAGAAACACCAGTAGGAACATGGGTAAATGTAACAGTGAAGAAAAGGTAGATAATAAAAGATGTATTATCAAGCCAGCTCTTACTCTAAATCCCCAGTAAAAGAATACATCTCAGTGCTATCCACCCAATGGGCAAAGGACCAATTAATCATTAACTATTATCAGTTATTGGTTGATGGCTTATTATGGAGTGCTTGCTGTGTACTTAAGAGAGTAGTCTTCTTCAGCTTTGGAAAAAGTCCTCAGGCAAAGAAGTGCTGAGACTAGCAGTTAGATGTTGGTTGTACAACCAGTGCTCTTACCACTTGAACGTGTACCAGCAACATCTAACTTACAGCTGAGAAATAATTATATATAGCCTCTGGTATTAAACACACAATTCTTGTTTGTCTAATAATTTTTCAAGGAACACTTATTGAAGTCCATACCCATAGTCAGAAGTACAGGACTGTGGAGAAAAACAAGTCACCATCCATCCCTGCAACTCATGTTATCATAGAAGAGACAGGATATATATATATTTAATGTAGAGTAAAAGGTGTAGTGATGGAGGTATGTTAAAAAATGTTGTGGGAATGTATCCAACTCACTGAGAAAAATGCTGAAAAATGGGTGCAGATTATCACATGCCAATTAGAAGCACAGATTAAAGAGTTGATTGTGTCTGAAACACTTGTTTTCCAGGTTGTTTTTCTCTCCGCTAAGGAGAAGCAAACTCGAGACTATACCAGGTAGTAATGAAGCCAAGTTACTAAATGATTTGTGGAAACTTTTTCTTCTCTTTGCCTTTGCTTTTGGGTGAATCTTCAAAAGTTCAGAAGGCTGGCTAGCCCATTAGAAGCAGCAGGAGTCTGAAGCTGAACCTTTATCAAAACTGATAGTGAGTTTGCATGGCAGCCCTGGATAGAGACAGTGAGAACACCATATATAAAGAGATTTATTAGTCAGAAAATGAAATCCAAGGACAGGAAAGTAAAGCTTTCCTGTTTTTCCTGTTTCCTATGAGCATGAATGAGCTTTTTAGCCACTATTTCTCTAATTGATGAGATGCCCAGGATGCTAAATATAGAAATGAAAATTAATTTTAAAAACTTACAAAAAACAGGGGCTGGTGATGTGGCTCAAGTGGTAGCGTGCTCGCCTGGTATGCATGCAGCCCGGGTTCGATCCTCAGCACCACATACAAACAAAGATGTTGTGTCCGCCAAATACTAAAAAATAAATGTTAAAATTCTCTCTCTCTCCCTCTCTCTCACTCTTTAAAAAAAAAAAAAGTAAAATAAAGATGTTGTGTCCACTGAAAACTAAAAAATAAAAATATAAAAAAAAACTTACAAAAAACAAAACCCATGATTTTTTTTTCGAGAGAATTTTTTAATATTTATTTTTTTTAGTTTTCGATGGATACAACATCTTTATTTTATTTTTATGTGGTGCTGAGGATCGAACCCAGCACCTTGCGCTTGCCAGGCAAGCGCGCTACCGCTTGAGCCACATCCCCAGCCCCAAACCCATGATTTCTTATGTGAACATTGTATCATAAATGTACTGTACTTGGGTACTTTAGATAGAAAAAAATTTGTATTAAAGGTATAATTCCACAGAAACTATAGTTGCTACAAGGTAAGTTTTAGAAAGTATTTAGAAAATTTACCTAATTTTCTAAATTTACCTAAAAATGTATATATTTTTTTCCAAAGGATAATTTTTGCCTTCAACAAACTTACCAGATTTAAAAATTATAACTACTTTCCAGTAATGTAAGGAGAAGTAAGTCATAGTGCAACAAGGAGAATGTCATCCATCATTATTCCTGCTTCTCTTAAAATAAAATGGATGATGTTTTTACTGTGGGCATTTTTGTTCTTGTGAAAAAAAATTATTTTATTGTGAAAAAGCATGGTGGTTCATGATTCCCAATAATTGTACCCAAAACATTTGTTTTCAGAATCAGTTTTATGAACTTTTGGAATTGTTTGATTTAAATAAGAAGAGATGGATTATCATAAATTCTCAGGTTTTATAATGAAATCTGGTGGAGCAGAAAAAAGATAGTACTATGATGTTGTTGTGACAATTGTGATATGATTTACAACCACCTGTAGTTCTGATAAATTACTCACATAAGCTATGTTACAAATCCATTCATGCCACACCAGCCTGTTTTCTTCAGGTAATATCCTTCAGGCCATTAAATTCATTACACTTACTTGATATCTCTCTCTTTTTTTTAATCTAAAAGCTTTGCTAAGTCAGAGGCAATATCAGTCTAACTAATTTTCCTATCTTTAAGTGCTAGGCTGGCATTGTTTAACAGTGGTTACTTAAGTTTAGAGATATAAATAAATAAATTGATTAATTGGTTTATACATTTTTAGAAAAGCAGACCACTTCGTAAAACCACATACTCTTGTATAATAAGACCTCTAGCATCTCACTGATAGTGAATATGTTCTCCCTTTGATTCATAGAGTTTATGTAAATTAATTTGAATCAGATTATTATCTGTGAATTAAAAAAAAAATAGAATTTTGAATCCTTGAAAGGGCCGAAGGGAGAAGTCTATCATTAGGAAAGAAAACAGACAGAATGACTCAATATCAGAAGACAGTGTTCCATAGAGTAAAACAGAAAATACAGAAATAAGTTCAACAAACTATGTTTGAGTACTTACCATATGCTTTCACTTGATGTAATCTGAATTATCACAATAGTTTGGTGACATATGGATTTATTATCCTCATTCTACAAACAACATAACTAAGGATAAGTAGCTTGCCTTGGCTCTTACTTAAATATCATACAGGATTCAACCCAAGATCTAACAACCCCATAGATTCCTACATAAAATTCAGAAGCATAACTTGTTGCTGCAAAGAAGAGCAATTCTGCGTGGTTGTTCTGCATGACTCCACAAAATAGAATTAGGCCCAAAGAAGACAAATTACAGAAGAAAGAATTCACATTAAACTGACTGAAAGTCATTATTGGATCATAATACTACCCTGAAGAAGAATGAGTAATGCTGAGAGTAGTGAGTTTTTTGTCAGGGAGTTGTTCAGGTTTAAAACTAGTGAATAAATTCTTTAGGTATGTTGTGGCAATGATTCAAGCATTGGATAAAGAGGGTAGATTATTCATTTGGCACTTTTTCATCTTGAGATTATATGATTTTATCAGCTTCTGCTTGTCAGGTTAAATCCTACGATATAAGAGCAATCTACAGGCCCTTGCGGTACAACTTCATAGGTTTGCTGGTGTCACCACATGATCCTCAGATAGCAAGGGAGACAGTTGGCTAACAGAAGGCAGCTTCACTTGGGAAAGAAGTCTAATTTGGAGCAATGTGATTCAGTTAAAAATGTGAAATTTGGAATCAAATAGACCTAGATATAAAGTTACTTTCTAAGTCTCTTCTGAGCTTTTGCTTCTTCAGCCTACAAAATGATATAACAACATTAAATTGAAGGATTAAAAGCAGTAATGCATGTAAAGAAATCAGCACATAGGAAGCACTCAGGAGCTGTTTGTCACTAAAATCATCACAATCACCACCATTATCACCTTCACTATCATCTCCTTGATGGAGAATGAATGCCTCTTTAGAGGCAATCAGTCAATATGCACCTCATCTTTCTCTGGAGTCAGTCAGCCTCTGGCAACATACAGAGAATATAGTCTTGTAGAATACAAAAGCTGAAGAGATTTTAGACCTTGTCCAATGAAATGTTCCTCAAATTATCTATAGTTAAAAGTGTATGGTGTGTGTGTAAATGTGTGTGTGTGTGTGTGTGTTTGAATTCATAATCTCTTGTAGACCAACACTAGTGAAAATGAAATAAAAATTAACTACTAGAGAAAGAAAATGGGAAACTAAAACCAAAAGTACAGAAAGTACAATCCTATTTATTTTCATTTTCTGAAAGATATACACTCTGCCATGTTATTGTAACAGTTTCTAAGTCCTTTCTCTTATCTGCAATACTTAATTTTTTAAGTTGTTCTAATTGGTTTTACATGACAGCAGAATACATTTTGATTCATTGTACACAAATGGAGCACATTTTTCATTTCTTTGGTTGTACATGATGTAGAGTCGTACCATATGTGCAATCATATATGTACCTAGGATAATGAATATTCATCTCATTCAACCATCTTTCCTGCCCCCAAGACCCCCAACCCCTTTGCCCAAAAAAATTCCTCCATTCCCCACCCAACCCCCATTATGGATCAGCACCCACTTATTAGAGAGAACATTTGGCCTTTGATTTTTGGGATTGGCTTACTTCACTTAGCATGATATTGTCTAACTCCATCTGTTTACCTGCAAATGCCATAATTTTATTCTCTTTTAATGCTGAGTAATGTTCCATTGTATATATGCCACAGTTTCTTTATCCATTCTGTTGAAGGGCATCTAGATTGGTCCCATGGTTTAGCTATTGTAAATTGAGCTGTTGTGAACATTGATGTGTCTGAGTCACTATTGTATACCGATTTGAGTTGTTTGGGTATAGTCCGAGGAGTGGGCTAGCTAGGCCAAATGGTGGTTCTATTCCAAGTATTCTAAGGAATCTGCATATTGCTTTCCAGAATGGTTGCTCCAATTTACAGTATCACCAGCAATGTACAAATGTACCTTTCCCCCCACATCCTCACCAACACTTAATATTGCTTGTATTTTTGATAATTGCCATTCTGACGGGAGTGAGATGAAATCTTAGTTTTGATTTGCATTTCTTTAATTACTAGAGAAATTGAACATTTTTTCACATATTTGTTGATTGATTGTATATCTTCTTCTGAGAAATGTCTGTTCAGTTCCATAGCTCACTTAATGACAGGGTTGTTTATTTTTTTGGTGTTAAGTTTTTTTGTTTTTTTTTTTTTAGGCAACTTTTTTAAAAAAATTTTTTATTAGTTGCTCAAAACATTACAGTGATCTTGACATATCATACATTTGATTCAAATGGGGTATGAATTCTTATTTTTTCACGTGTACCGATTGCAGTATCACATTGGTTATACAGCCACATTTATACATACAGCCATACTGTTGTATTCTGCTACCCTTCCTATCCCAGCCTTCCCTCCCCACCCCTCCCATCACCTCTCTCTACCCAATTTACTGTGACACATTTCTCTTTCTCTCTTTTTTTTCTTCCCCCTTACACCATCTTATATGTAATTTTGCATAACAATGAGGGTCCCCTTCCATCTTCCATGCAATTCCCCTTCTCTCTCCCATTCCCACGCACCTCTCGTCCCTATTTAATGGTAATCTTCTTCTCATGTTCTTCCTCCCTGCTCTGTTTTGAGTTGCCCCCTTATATTAAAGAAGACATTCAGCATTTGTTTTTTAGGGATTGGCTAACTTTACTTAGCATAATCTGCTCTAATGCCATCCATTTCCCTGCAAATGCCATGATTTTGTTATTTTTTAGTGCTGAATAATATTCCATTATGTATAAATGCCACTTTTTTTATCCATTCATCTATTGAAGGGCATCTGGGTTAGTTCCACAGTCTAGCTATTGTGAATTGTGCTGCTATGAACATTGATGTAGCTGTGTCCCTGTAGTATGCTCTTTTAAGGTCTTTTGGGTACTGTCCAAGAAGGGGAATAGCTAGGTCAAATAGTGGTTCCATTCCCAGCTTTCCAATGAATCTCCATACTGCTTGCCAAATTGGCTGCACCAATTTGCAGTCCTACCAGCAATGTACAAGTGTACCCTTTTTCTCACCTCCTCGCCAGCACTTGTTATTGTTTGACTTCATAATGGCTGCCATTCTTACTGGAGTGAGATGGTATCTTAGAGTGGTTTTAATTTGCATTTCTCTGATTGCTAGAGATGGTGAGCATTTTTTCGTATATTTGTTGATTGATTGTACATCCTCCTCTTAAGTGTCTGTTCAGATCCTGGCCCATTTGTTGATTGGGTTATTTGTTTCTTGTTGTTTAATTTTTTGAGTTCTTTGTATTCTCTGGAGATTAGAGCCCTATCTGAAGTGTGAGGGGTAAATATTTGTTCCCAGGATGTAGGCTCCCTATTTACCTCTCTTATTATTTCTCTTGCTGAGAAACAACTTTTTAGTTTAAATACATCCCATTTATTGATTCTTGATTTTAACTCTTGTGCTATATGTATCCTTTAACAATTTGGAGTCTGACCCCACGAGATTGAGATTAGGGCCAATTTTTCTTCTATTAGACGTAGAGTTTCTGGTTTGATTCCTAGCTCCTTGATCCATTTTGAGTTAACTTTTGTGCAAGGTGAGAGATAGGGATTCAATTTCATTTTGTTGCACATGGATTTCCAGTTCTCCCAGCACCATTTGTTGAAGATGCTATCCTTCCTCCATTGCATGTTTTTAGCAACTTTGTCTAATATAAGGTAGTTGTAATTTGTGGATTGGTCTCTGTGTCCTCTATTCTGTACCATTGGTCTACCCACCTCTTTTGTTAACAGTACCATGCTGTTTTTGTTATTATTGCTCTGTAGTATAGTTTAAAACCTGGTATCGCTATACTGCCAGTTTCACTCCTCCTGCTTAGAATTGCTTTTGCTATTCTAGGTCTTTTATTTTTCCAGATGAATTTCATGATTGCTTTTTCTATTTCTGTGAGGAATGCTGCTGGGATTTTGATTGGCATTGCATTAAACCTAATACCTTTATTTTATTTGTTCTTATTTTTATGTGGTGCCAGGGATTGAACCCAGTGCCTCATGCATGCTAGGTAAGCACTTTACCATTGAACCACAACCCTGGCCCCTGGTGTTAAGTTTTTTGAATTCTTTATATATCCTGGAAATTAGTGCCATATCTGATGTGCATGTAGTACAGATGTTCTCCCATTCTGTTAGCAATCTCTTCACATTATTGATTGTGTCCTTGCTGAAAAGAAACTTGAATCCATCTCATTTATTAATTCTTGATTTTATTTCTTGTACTTTAGGAGTCTGGTAAAGGAAGTCAGGATCTAAGTTGATATGATGGAGATTTGGGCCTACTTTTTCTTCTGTTAGGTGCAGGATATCTAGTCTAATTTCTAAGTCCTTGATTCACTTTGAGTTGAGTTTTGTGCATAGTGAGAGATAGTGGTTTAATGTCATTTTGCTGCATATGGATTTCCAGTTCTCCCAGCACCATCTGTTGAATAGGCTATCTTTTCGCCAATGTATGATTTCAGCAACTTTGTCTAGGGTGAGATAAGTATATTTATGTAGATTTGTCTCTGGGTGTCTTATATTCTGTACCATTGGTCTACATGTCTATTTTGGTGCCAATACCATTCTGTTTTTGTAACTATGGCTTTGTAGCATAGTTTAAAGTCTGGTATTGTGGTGCCTTCTGCTTCACTCTTCTTGTTAAGGATTGCTTTGGCTATTCTGAGTCTCTTATTTTTCCAAATAAATTTCATGATTGCTTTTTCTATTTATATAAGAAATGTCATTGGGATTCTAATTGGAATTGCATTAAATCTGTATAACACTTTTGGTAGTATGGCCATTTTGACAATATCAATTCTTCTTATCAAAGAACATGGGGATCTTTTCATCTTCTAAGGTCTTCTTAAGGTTCTTTCTTTAGTGTTCTGTAGTTTTCATTGCATAGGTCTTTCACCTCTTTTGTTATATTGATTCCCAAGATTTTTTTTAGTCTATTGTGAATGGACTAGTTTTCCTAATTTATCTATACTTTTTTTATAGTACAGGTTGAACATCCCTAATCAAAATATCCAAAATCTGAAACTTTTTCAATGCTGACATGATGCCACAAACAGAAAATTGTACACATGATCTCATGTGACACATCACAGTCAAAACACAGGTGCACTAAAAAATATTTTATGAAAATACCTTCAGGCTAAATGGATAAGTAATATACAATGTAAATAAATTCTACATTAAGACTTGAGTCTCAAAATCTCTCATATATGTGAAAATATTCTTAAATCTGGGAAAATCCAAAATCTCAAACAAATTTGATCTCAAGGATAAGGGATACTCAACTTGCAGAAAGAAAACCATTGCCAGAGTAGCATCCATCCAGAGACCACATTCTAAGTAATATTGATCTGGCTCATTCTGTCTGTGTACAAGGAGGGGAGGCCCAAAGTGGAGGAAGACCTGCTCATTATTACATAACAAGCACCAGTCCTCTAACTTAGCTTATTATCTTCTAGGACCCCTAAGGATTAGGCATGTCTGCAGAGCGGTAATTACACACACCAGAAATTGCTATTCTCAGGCATACAGACTAATGCCTCTATTGTCCAGTTATCTTACTTGTAAATTGTGATTGTATCTTTAATAATTAGTTTTTAAAGTATTTTTAGTAGAAATTAATGTTTGCTCAGAGAATAGGAAAGAAAAGTAATAACTATTATGTGTCTTCTTTACATGTATTGGGCTTTCCACACAGTGTTTCATTTAATTTTCACAGCAACTCCCTATGGTAAGTAGCATTGTCTTTATTTTTTCAAGAATCCAGGAAGATTAAGCAACTATATTGAATGGACACAACTGGAAAGTGGTGGAACTGAGATGAAAGCTGCGTTTGTTTGTCTACAGAATCCTTCTCTTTTCTCTACATCATTGTACAAACATAATCAGTAGCTTGGATTTATTATACTCTCAAAGAAAAGACTCTGTTAATAGTTATTTCCATTTAGAATTTACACAGCATTTTGTGTTTGCAAGAAACTTTATAACCATTTATTACTTCCTTCTCCTATGTTGCTATAAGAAAGCCTTCTATGGAGTCTAGGAAACAAAGGCATAGAAAGGTATTCTTTGATTACAATTATTAAAAGTTGGTTAGAATTACACATTCCACTTTAGAAAATCATGATATTTTAAATTTTCATTTTTGAAATGATTTTTCATTTTTGAAATTATTTCATGGAGTCCTATATCTTAAACTTTACTCAATGGTCCATGTATACCCTGGGAATTGCATATATGTCCTAATTATTTTTACAACACTTTTGGAAATAGACACTAATGAAATGTGTCAGTTTATTAAAATATTTTTTAAAATTAATATTTCTATCCCAAATTATACTTTTGAAGACAGCAATAAGCTTACACTCTACTATAATGGCTAGTGCACCTTATACTCACACTAAAAATGACCTGTGTTTCATCCTAGCATATAATGAAAATTAGTTTTTGTTTTGGATATTTTTCACCATGATATCTGTTAACCTACTTTAGGTAATCATGGTAAAGTATCAGCTGAAGATCTCAATAACTATGAGATTAAAAAGTCAAACTACAAACTCATCCAAGAAATTGACATTGGTCATTAGCATATGTTCTTTTCAGTAAGGAAAGAATCTAACATTTGGCAAATATTCTGTAAAGATTATCAAAATAAAAAATATATTTTGTTGTAACAATCAACAAGCAAACATTTACCCAGTCATGTAAATTTCAGCAACTTTTTTTTTCTCCCATGGGATCAAAACTAATGGCACTCAACCAATAAGCTATATTTCTAGTCTCTCCCCACTTTCTCTCTCTTGCGCTCTCTCTCTCTCTCTCTCTCTCTCTCTCTCTCTCAGAGAGACAGGGGGGAGACTAGAGAGAGAGGCTCTTGATAACTTGCTCAGTTTGTGATCCTCCTGTTTCAGCTTCCCAAGTAGCTGGGATTACAAATGTGTGCCATCATACTGAGCATCAGGAAACATTTAATGAACGCTGTATTAGTGCTGTATTAGTGAGCCTTTCACTACTGTGATCAAAATACCTGACAAGAGCAATTTAGAGGAGGAACAGTTTATTTTAAGTTCACAGTTTCACAGATTCAATTCAGGGTCAGCTGACTTCATTACCGTGGGCCTAAGATGAGGCAGAACATCATGGTAGAAGAGTGTGGTGGAGGAAAGTCTCTGAGCTCTTGACAGAAAGGAGAGAGAGAGAGGGAAGGAGAGAGAGAGAGAGAGAGAGAGAGAGAGAGAGAGAGAGAGAGAGAGAGAAGCGAGAGGGAGGGAGAGAGAGAAGAGAGAAGAGAAGAGAGAGAGAGAGAGATAGAGAGGAGCGAGAGGGAGGGAGAGAGAGGAGAGAGAAGAGAGAAGAGAGAGAGAGAGAGAGAGAGAGAGGGAGAGAGAGAAAGAGAGAAAGGGAGAGGGGGGAGGGGAAGTAGAGAGAGAGAAAGCTGAGATAAGATAAAATCCCAAGGGCACATCCCAGTAACCTACTTCCTCCATTCATGTCCCACCTGCCTCATTTACCACTCAGTAGTACATTCAGATTATTAATCCACCAAATGAATAATCCACTGAAAAGTTTACACCCCCATGATTTAATAATTGCCTAAAAGCCCCACCTCTGTTTGTTTGTTCTTCTATTTATATCTTTTTTTATCTTTTATTGATTTTATTTTTTAAGGATCATGCTTTTGAAACATGAGTTTTTCAGGGGACATTAAAGCTCCAAACCATACAAGCGCCTTTTGTAAAATGCTTTGCAGAACATTTTTAGGATTAAAGTGTTCTTTGAATCAAAATGAATTTGTGATTAACTATGCTTTCCAAAATATTCACTTTGACATTTGAGATTCTTTCAGTCTTTCCAAACCTATATATATTTTTTATTTTATGTTGTTTTAAATCTAGCATGCTGTTATGACCTTGATTGTAATAGCAAAAAGCATGTTACAGAAGTTGAAAAGATTTTGGATTTTTAGACCAAGAAAATTATCTCCTTATAATGTGTAATGTGCTATATGAGACACTGATTTTTAGACTTTTTTTTAGAGCAGTTTTGGGTTCACAAATAAATTAAGAGGAATATACAGAGATTTCCTATGTATTCCTGGCCCCTCACCTGTATAGTTCCCCCTCCCATCAACATTCCTTATCAGAGTGGTATATTTGTTACAGTTGATGAACCTACATTGATACATCATAATCACCCAAAGTCCACAGCTTTCATTAGGAATCTCTCTTGTACTTTCTATAGCTTTGAACAAATGTGCATTGACATATCTATCAGTATAGCATCATATACAGTATTTTCACTGCTCTAAAAATTCTCTGTTCTTTGCCTATCTAACACCTCTCCTCCATTGATCTTTTTACTCTCTCCATAGTTTTGATGTTTTATTGATTTTTACTATCAAGATCTTAGTGAACAAAATTCTTAAAATAAGTGCTCTGTGAAAAACAGATTTTATTATTTATTTGAAGCCTAGTCTAAATTTCAGGACAGTCCTTCAAATTCATAGAATATAATGGCTTCTTATTTGTTTAGTAGGATCCAACATACCAGCTTATCTTATTCAACCAAAAGTATTAGTATACATAAGTAAAACTGAAATTTACTTCAAAACATGCAGACTGAGGTAGGTAAATACACTGCCTTAAAGGATGTCATTTAAAATGTCCCATTTCCTTTCCCTCCCTTCCTTCCTATCATAAAATAACATTATTTGTACGGTATGTTAGAATTTATAAAGATCTTCTACCTCCAACTCACATGTTTAATATTTAAAATAATGTTTGCTGCTAAATGTGATTGTCATATTTATTTACCCCCTCTCACTTTTTGCCCCCCTGCTCCATTTAGCAAAGTTCATCAAAGGAGATGTATATGCTACTGAAATTGCTCAATTTTGTCCTCTCTCATTCTTCCCTGAACTCAACTCAGTTGGGCTTTCTCCCTCTCTCTCCACGGAAGCAGCTTCAGTCAGTCTGCCTTGATGTCCAGTTTGCAATATGCACAGTTCAATTCTTAGCCCTTATCTTTCTTCACCTCTTAGCAATATAATACATAATTAATCACTTACTTTTTTTCTTAAAATGTTTTCTTCACCTGAGTCTAGTGCAGTGAAATCTGATTTAATACCTATATTGATGTCTACTCTTTCTCGATCTCTTATTGACTTCTACTGCTTTCCCAGTCTCTAAGTATTATTGTTGAACAGGGCTTAGTCTTAGAACCTCTTTTCTCCTCCAGTGGTACTCATTGACTTCATCAAACCAGTTCCATGACTTTAAATAACTTACTTATTATTATGACTCCCAAAAATCTATCTTCAGTTCTGACCTCTTCTATGATTTCCTGTGTGTATACTTACCTCTGTGTTCAACATTTCTGCTTGGATATTTTGTAGTCACTTCAAACATATATAGAAAGCAAATGCTTCATTCCCTCACTCCCAGCACTTGCAAGGCCCCAAACAGGATTAATCCTTGATTGCCTGTTTCCCTCATAGTCAAATGAGGCCCAGTCCAGCTCTCCCTCACTGTTGCTACCACTTCTCCTGTGCCTGAGCTTGCAGGCTAGTCCTCCACCAGTATTCTTGCCTGAACTATGGGAGCTTTTCTATCTTGACCTCAGCTTTTACTTCTTTCTTAATCTAATCACATCTCTACCCAGCAGCCAGAAATATTTATTTTAAAAGGGAAATTAGCTTCAGTAGTTTACCAACTCACTCAGAATAAACTTTCTCTCTTTTCTTGTTCTAGACAGACTGGCCTTCTTGTTATTTCTTAAATAAGTCAAATTCATAATTGCTTGAGAACTTCATGGTTACCCTACTGTTGACTTATTTGGTCAAAATTTCTCTTTGAAAATTTTTTTAAAATGTTCTCACCTTTTCAGATCTCTGCTTAAATAATCATTGCTCAGAAAGGCCTTCATTGAATATCTTATCTAAAATAGCCCATACAGGTCTGACACTCTTTATTATAGTGCTGTAATTAAAAAAACTTCCAGTGGCTGGAGTTGTAGCTCAATGGTGGAGCACTGGGTTCGATCCTCAGCACCACATAAAAATAAATAAAGGTATTGTGCCCATCTACAACTAAAATTAAAAGCAGGGACTTTGTCCTGTTTACCACTCTATTCATTGTGCTTAGCACAGTGCCTAGCAAAGAGCTATTTGAGTGAATGAAGCAAAGTGAAGTAAGAAGTTTAAGTGATATAAGGCTAGACAGACAAACAAGCAATAAAGGCTTGAATTCACACCACTGAATTAAAACCCCATGCTTTCTCTTCTACACCAGTCTGCTTTTCTGCTAAACTAGGCCACTGAAAATTTGGGTATTTGAACATGTCTCTCAAATTAGCCATCTCAAATCTTAAGTTACAAAAGCTTTGTAGTTCAGCCAAAATATTGCCTACCACTACTATTCTGGAGGCAAATATAGTGAAAAACACTCCAAAACTTGTTGAAAACAAAGTAGATGAGAGCTACTGCATCCTTCATTCCTGTAGCCTCCCACTCAAATCAAAGAAAGAAAAATCAATTGACCTAATTTTATTTATAAAAACAGAGTTATTTTTCCTCCTGTATGGCATCCTTATCTCTTCTAAGCAAGTGTCCTCTAACATAGTGTTGCTACACTATATTGCATTGTGATCAGTTGTAATTTGTTACTGATGATGAAATACTTGTTTTATTTACTTACAAAACAAATTAGAGTCTATTCAAGAATATCAATAAACTAAAGCTTCATTTATCTTTCTGTGTGCTCTCTTGAATTCTAGTGTTCAGAGAAGGCTGAGTGTTACAGTTCATATTTTGCTATGTTTCAGATCTGGGGTTGGGGGGCATTAAAGCATGGCTTTTGAATGCTGTGACTTCCTCCATGTATGTCACAACAAAGAAAAATGGGGGGTGAAAATACCCTTTCCAAAATATGTTTAATTTGTAGGAGAATCCATTAAAGATATAGTTCCTAGGCATAGTTTTGTCTTCTTTTAGAAACAGGGCACCTGTTTCAACCCTGCACCTTATACTTCCTATATGCTCATAAATAAAACCTATAGTTTTCACAATAACAAGCACTGTCACCTTGCTGCTTGAAACCTTAAGTTACAAAAGCTTTGTAAACCTCAGTTTATTCTTATAAATTCACACACACACACACACACACACACACGTCTCTTTCAACACACAGATACACACACACATATATATATGTGTGTATGTGTCATAATTGTTCTTTTGAGGATTATATGAGACA
Organism: Callospermophilus lateralis; assembly: GCF_048772815.1. NCBI lineage: Eukaryota > Metazoa > Chordata > Mammalia > Rodentia > Sciuridae > Callospermophilus > Callospermophilus lateralis. The sequence continues at coordinate 140,111,742 of NC_135306.1, forward strand.
AAGTACAAATGCTGATTGGAGCAGTGCCTGATCCAGGTGGTTAATTAGTGTTAGTAAGTCCCTCCTCTCCAAAATTCCTTTGACTCATTCTTCTTTGACTTGTCACTTTAAATCTATATACTCTTCCCTCTGGAATGCAGTTATAATATAAAAAATGAAAATGAATTTGCCATCAATTCTTCTAAAAGTGCAAATAATTCAGCTACCTAATTGTGTTCGTTTTTCTAATTATCTACTTCGTTCTTTTTCCCCCAGTACTATCTCTGCTATCCATTAAATACATTGCCAATAATAAGGAAATGCTGGGCTTAATTAGATATCACAATGCCTGGTTTGAATCTTATTAGCATTGTATTTCTCAATTATTCAATCCAGAAACTACTGGGAAGTGTTAATTAGGTACTAAAAACAAATTGAGCTACCTTAGGGATCTTCTTAACAACAATTTTACACTCAATCAGGTGGTAAGGCCATAAATTATACATATCCTAATATCCGGTCCAGATGTGATTTGGAACGTTCTTGATGTTTTATGACTTGTTCTATAACTTGTCATTCAACTTTGCATTTTTATAAAATTACTTTGAAGTGTTCTGTATTCTCAGAAAACACCCTGATTGGTGTGATAAAATTGTGTAATGATGATGATTATGATAGCCAGTCTCAGAGACTTATAGTATCTGAACAATTCTGTCATGTGTATAAGAATACAATTTGGTATGTAAGTTTTTTAAACAACATTTTAAAAGTCTGTACTGAGATATGATTTACATATACTATTTAGTTGTGAATAAAGATGTGAAAAACAGTTTCAAAGTTTTGAACAATGATTATTCTCCCTAAACTCAGAAATATAAAGATGTCCACATTGGCCTATGCTAGACCTGTTTCCAAATCTTAATGATGTGATGGGATCTAGAGTCAGAATATTTGACAAACCTTACTCTTTTCCTTCCTGGCTTGTGTTCTTAAAGAATTTGGTTTGATTGCACAATTTTAAAATGTCACAATTAAATATGAGCTGGTTTTCCACCAAAAGTATAATGGTTGAATTTTCAAATCATGACTTTGAGATATGTATTCATTAAACAGAAGACTTTATCTTGGATAATCTGGTTATAGTTTTTAGAGGTTAGCCCTAAAAAATGTTCCCTGAGAAAATTTGGACTATATGATTATAATCATCTGTATATCTTTAAAACAAAAAAAATGTGGTTTGATTAAATACATCTTCATTCAACAATTCATTTAACACATATTTTCTGAAAACTTAGTAAATACTGGGCACCCTTCTTGGATAGTTTTGGATATACTGGTGAGAAAAATCAGGCAATAATCCCTGTCCTTTGAAAATTCTGGCTGACTTTAATATATAATATTGGGACATACATGGTGGAGTTCTAAACATGTAGCAAGAATAAACAGCAGGAGGAATGCAGAGAGACTGAGTGCTTTTAATTCCGGAGAGGAACTCTCTCAAGCCTTAACTTATTTTAATTTAAGAATCATACAACTATGTATATTCCAGGGTTGCTAGATAGTTAAAATCAGGTCTTCTCACTTCAACTGAGAAGTGTGGAAGCCATGTTTACAATATAACCATGTAGAATTTTTTTTAAAAAAAGTGGCAAGGCTTTGTAGATGGATGAGACAGTGTGTGTAAAAGCCTGGGATCAGGAAAGAGTATGGTTTACTCAAAGAGCAATAAAAGTTCTAGTAGGCTGAAAGTAGTCAATCTGTGTGGGAGTAGTGGGTTATAAAACTTGAAAGATCATTTCAAGTACCCCCTCTACTATCTCTCCATCAAGCTAATGGAAATCCTACCATACATTCTTCCTAGTTTCCCCCCAAAGAAGATAATATTTATTTGATTGTCACAACCTTTTTAGAGGACAAGTATTTTGGAGGAGAGAAATATTGAGCTAACAGAAGACCTAGCAACCAAGTATACTATGATGACTTAGTCTCTATAAGCCTTTGCTTTTTCACTACACACCAAGAGTTGTATTAATCCTTTCTCTCAGGAATAAGGGGCATGGGCCTATATTTATTTAGGCTTCAGATCACTATTAGAAAGGCATACACAAATAAATTAATAAATGAGCAAATTAACATATGGCATAGTCATTTATATATTTCCTGATAGCACATAGTAAAAGTTCAATAAAAGTTTATTCAATAAATAAATCTGTAAATGCATGCCTATCCCAGGAGAAAGGAGATGAAGTCTATGAAATTTTACAGCGCTATGCAAATGAAATGTTAATTTTCACTTGGCTTTTCTCAACTTCTCATTTTAGTTTTTGGCACACATGTATTATGGAATATACACAAGTGATAACAAGCTACCTGAGGGAAAGGACCAAATTCCTCATCTGGCTCATTACTGTGCATTATTCAGAAGGACTCTGTGAAGGCCAGTTGGCTTGTTGGGGGCCACAGAAGTTGGTGGGTAATCTAAGCAGTGGGTTTCCTAAAAGTACCTAGTTTCTAAACAAGAGAGCAGGTTTTCTCATACATCATTTCCTGTCCTGAGATCCAAATGACAGAGCCCTGCAGCTGTGAAGCGTAAGAGCAGATGTTGCCCTGTCAGGTGTCTTTGATTCTACTTGAAAAACCACAGGAAGCTGGTTGCAGACAAATCATCAGCACCATAGGAACAGGGGAATGGCAGCCTACATTGTGTGCTCACAGAGGAGACATGGCACTCAGCCACAATCAGGGGAATGGCTTGGACTGGTCTCCATGTGTAAAGTAGCGGGGCCTGACTGCTATCTATTTCTACTTTGATACAGAACTCTTTCTACTATTCTTTGTAGTAGAGATGACTACTGAGACATTTGTGTCATTTATTCAAATAGAAACATTTGATGACAAGGAATACATTCTAACCAGTTAGAATGGTCAGCATCTAACTTAGTGCACACAAGAAGTTATATGCTGTAAACTATGTTTATATTTCAATTATTTTACCTGAACTAGAACCTAGGAACAACAGGATTAGAGGGGGGAAAGGCAGCTAGTGAGAACTAAACTAATATCTATTGAGTACTTTAGTGCAAGGAAGATTATTTTAATATTATGTCATTTCATTTTATGGTGATAGCAATTCTGTTTGTAATAATATTCCCACTTTATTGAGAGAGTGTTGAAATGTCTAAATAAATTACCCAAGGTTACTTATCTAATGGGTTGCCAAACCAAAATTCAAATGCATGTTTGTCTAAAAACAGAGGCTGTGCTGCTTCTCTTGCTTCAAAATTACTAGATTGTCTCTTAGAATAACATCTGAAATTTAGTTCTAACATGCTAATGTATTTTTACTGTAACTTCAATCCGCTTATGCACATAAGTTGTGTGAATATGTATGAATAGTTATATCATTTAAATATAATGCCATTATTTCTGGTAATTGGCATGATTTTCTAATAAAAAGGAAAATTGCATTCATCATTATAGCCTTCAAGAACACTTTTTGGTTTATTATCAAGCATTCACTTGCTCCCAACCTCATTTCTCACAGAATTTGTTCAAATATTTATTGCTGCATCCACAAAACCCATGTGCCTTAGGAGAAGAATAGCCTATGCCAACTCAAAAAGCTTAGGTTGACTTGTCTAAAGTTAATTCCATTCCTCTTGCCAGTGTTTGGTTTTGGACTTGCCATGTGATTTACTTGGAAACTATAAAACATAAGGAAGATTTGCATGCAGTTGTTAGGAAAAGCTATAATTGATTTTCTAAAGAGATCTTCTGAATGCCAACATCCTTTCTTCCCCACACTGTTGTTCTTAGAGTTGGAAGTCTAGAACAGTTACAGCCTCTTGCTACCTGCTGCCTGAGGGTACAATATCTCCTAGAAGAACACCAGACCAAAAGATTAATGAGAAAGTAGACCTGAACCTTTGGATTAAGTTGACATAGTGCTGTGACCAACACATTTTATTATTGTTTAAACAAGTTTGAATTGGGTTTTCTCTAACTTGCAGCCAAAGCACAAAATATCCTATACGACCAGACTAAGAAATAAAAGATAAATTTGATCTCTTTTGCTAGATCATATAATTGTTTCTTATATAAAATCGTTTTAATATTAGTGACTTTTTGGAATCATTTCTCATCAGATCCTTTTCATTTTCCTTGTTTTACAGTTTAGAAATTGAGTTTCAAGAGTTAAGTGGTACACGCCTGTAATCCCAGTGGGTTGGGAGGCTGAGACAGGAGGATTGAAAGTTCAAAGCCAGACTCAGCAAAAGCAAGGGGCTAAGCAACTATTGACACCCTGTCTCTAAATAATATACAAAATAGGGCTGGGGATGTGACTTAATGGTCCAGAACCCCTGAGTTCAATCCCCGGTATCTGCCCCCCGCCACACACACAAAAGAATTAAGTGGCTTGCCCAAGGCCACAGTCCTACTAAGTAACTTGAACCTTGGGTTTCTAAATCTAAAATTAAAATTTCAACTTTCTTTTATCTATTCTACCATGAGTTGAGACAAGGACAGAGTTAAGTTCATTACTAATTTCTAATCTAAAATAATAGATATATTAATTGTTGCCTTTATGAAATAGTAAAGAATTATTTTTGCCAAATCAGCTTTTGTAATTCAGTAAATAACTAGAAAAACCGGATCAGTTCTTGATTTTTCTTTCTTCACTTCTCTTTTCTTGTCTTTCTTCACAGAAACACATTTCTCCTCAAGACTTGACTAAGTATTCCTCCTCTGCCCACAACTATCAATCCATCAGTCATTTTATCATAATTGTCTGCTTCCTACAATCTAAGCTGCCCAAAAGTAAAAATGATGTCTCGGGCACCCTTGTATACCCCACTGTGGCATTCAGTAATCAGTCAATTCATATTCATAGGCCCAGTATATGTTTCAGCAATCCACCTGGATATTTTGAGGAGAAGTCATTTTTGGATAGCTCTTTTGTAAATTTTGTTTGTTTTTTTTAAATTTTCTTTTAATTTCAGTACCCAGAGGAAGGAAAACTTCTTTGACTAAAGGATATGACATTATGTTTAGTAGCTCCCTTTCTTGAAAATGCAGGTGGCCTTCCCAGTTTCCTCCCTTCAGACTTATTGATTTGTCTTTATTCAAATTTAATTTCTATTTGAATCTGGCTATGAAAGAAAGCTTTTTCAGAAGCTCCATGCATTTCTTTCTTTCTTTTTTTTTTTTTTTAATTGAAAAGGAGAATGTGCAAACATTAGCTCAGGTGGGAACTTGACTTTGCTTCTGAAAAAAATCTCATTTTAGCTTGGTATTTTGATTTTTTAATAGATTTAAATATGTTTAGCATTTTTATAGAAATGTGCTACCTATTCCTTTTGAGGACACAGAACTGTAAATTCTGTAATTAGTACAGTCAGGACTGAGGAGCTCTTCTTGAAAAGCAGCATTCACACTGAAGGTGTTTGCATAAAGCATTTTCAGTAAAATTTTCAGACTTTCTTTCATGTTGAAATTTGTCACAGCATGGTACATGAGAAAGCTCATTCAAGAAAGTGTCACGAAGCCTATATTTTCCAGCCCCAGCTGCACCTCAAATGTATTGTGCTAGAGTTAAAAGCTTTGCCCAGCCTTAGCTATTTCTAAGTGTAGAAATTATATACTGTCTGATACATAGGAAATGTAAATCAATTCTTACACAATTTATTTAGCAGCTCATTGAGGATCCCTGGTCCTCTGTCTTTGTTGTTTTTCTTCAGGTTTCATGTGTGTGTGTGTGTGTGTGTGTGTGTGTGGAGAGAGAGAGAGAGAGAGAGAGAGAGAGAGAGAGAGAGAGAGAGAGAGAGAGAGAGAGGGAGAGAGAGAGAGAGAGAGAGAGAGAGAGAGAGAGAGAGAGAGATACAAAATCTCAACTTCTTAACCTGGATAAAATTTCCCCATCCAATCTCCTGTCCCATCACTTCCCATCAAGAGCCTTGTGAGTCAACCATGTGAAACTTCTTCCCTTCCCATGAACACATTCAACTTTCTTGACACATGCTGTTCTCTAGATGAAGCCTACTTTGACTTATCCACATAGAAAATTCCTTCTCCTTCCCAAATTCTTAATCCAAATTCATCTCACTAAAAGGCTTCCTTGTCCCATTTAGGCTGAATTAATTGCTAATCCCTTTGTTTTCCCACGACATGAATGGGATGTGCTGTATGACTCTACTCACACTGTCATGTAAGTTTCTGGACCATGTTTCATCTAGTGCATAAGTTTTTTACAGGGAGAACCTTTAGGGAATTTTTAAAAATTCATCTTTGTATCGAAACAATTTACATAGGAGAATTGAATTTGTCTCAGTTGTGCATTACAGTTTACTTCACATATGACTTCTCAACAACAAATATGCTTTTTATTGAGAAAAATTTTATTAAAAAACATTTGTCAATTATAGGTACCAGAAAACAAAATGCTTTGCAGAACATAGATTCTAAATAAGTGCTTATTGGGGCAAATGAGATCTTGAAAATTAGCCAGAGGCATCTGCATAGAAAACAGAGCAATCAGCCTAAGCACCAACCTAGGGTTAACAGCCAATATTCCTTGGCTAGGTGGGTCAGGACGGTCATGGTGGGATGAGCCAGGCAAGGGAAAACATATGGAAGAAGAAAGAAGAGCCAGGTTCTAGGGAATGGTTCATGTTTGGTTTGATTGTTTGGGGTAGACTGACCGGCTTTATTGGTCAACTGGAGTTCCATCTCTAGGCTTCTTTTCTTTTTGTACCAGTTTCAATGAGATGTAATTCACATGCCATGCAGTTCATGCATTTCAAGCATACCATTTAGTGGTTTTCATTATATTCACAGAGTTATGCAGCCATCATTACAGTCAATTTGAGGACATTTTTAGCACCTCCTAAAGAAACCCTACACTCTTCAGCAGTTGTCCCCACTGCCCCACCATCATCCCAGCCCTGAGCATCCGCCAATCTACTTTTCATCTCCGTGGAATTACCTATCTGGACTCCTTCACATAAATGGAATTATCCAATGTGTGACCTTTTTTGTCTGATTTCTTTCACTTAGCATAATGTGTTAAATGTTTGCCCAGGACTCTATTCCTTTTTATGGATTAATAATGTTCCATTGTATAGATATACAACTTTTATTTATCCATTCATCTGTGACAGACATTTGGATCATTCCCACTTTTTTGGATATTATGAATAATAATATTATGAACATTCATATACAAGTGTTTGCATGCATGTGTGTTTTAATTCTCTTGAGAACTTTCCTAAGGATAGAATTGCTGAATCATACAGTAACTCTGTTGAACCTTTTGAGGAATTGCTTTGTTTCCCAAAGCAAGTGCACCATGTTAAACAAAGAAAAAAAAATGTACTTTATTCATTTATTCATGTATCTGAATGCTTGATTGATTAAACAAATAATTCTTGAGCATCAACTATATGCCTGGCTTTGAGCTAAATGCATTTTAGGGAGGAGACTTATCTAAATAAGAAGTAAAATAAATAAAATTAGCTGGGGTAGGGGTGCAGCACAGCTATTGTAAATGATGCAGGCTTTAGAACCTTGAAGGTGGTTCTGTATCCTAGCTTTACCTCTCATCAATTATAGAATCCTGGACCAGCATCAAATCTTTCTAATGGTCTGTTTCCACATTGGGAAAATGGCTTCATGAGAGTAGGGTACATTTTTTGTTTGCCTTATGTACTATTACATCCCCAGTACCCATATTCCTGCCAAGTCATAGCTTTATTTCCTAAGTATTACATAGAAAAAAGTTCAAAGTATTTAAGTCCAAAGTAACCTTAGTGGTGAGGAGTTCTGTTTGAGTGAGAAAAATTAGCAAAAGCTTCAAAAGGATGGCATTCAAGTTGATTTTCAAAAATTTAATAGGATTTCCTACACAATTATGATGTAATGATGAGAGTAATCATGGCATATATTTTGTCAGATCTGTATATCTGCAAAACTACTGCAACAACAAAGATACAGATAATTTTTACCCCCTCAAAAGAAATTTCATTCCTCTTTGCAGCCCTTCTCTTCTTCTACTTTAGACCTAGCTAGCATCAATGGATCTGTTTTCTATCACTATATATTAATTTTTATTTTCTAGAATTTTATGTAACTGAAATTATAAAACATGCATTCTTTCTATCAGAATAATGGGTTTTGAGGTCTTACAATTATACTTTGTTTCATTTTTCAATGTACTTACTGATAAATGTAGTTTTATTAGAATTTGAAATATTATGGAAAAAGCTATTATGAACATTTGTGTTCAAGTCTGTGGTGACATATGTCTTCCTTGCTCTTGAGTACCTTGAAACGAAATGGCTGCACTAGAATGGAATTCCTTAACTTTTAAGAAGCCAAACCCTTTTCAAAGTGTTTATAGCATTTTATATTCCTACCAGCATTGTATAAGAGCTTTTGATCTTCTACATCCTCACAAATATCTGGAATTGCAACTCTCTTGAATTTTAGCTCTTCTGAAGTACAACATAGTGGTACTTTATTGTGGTTTAACTTTCATGAGGTTTTTGTCTCTTAATATTTTTAATATTTAAATAATAATAATTTTATAAACTCTTGTAAATGTTATATTTCTATGGGGAAACAAACGAAGCAGAATTCCTAATAAAATTGGCTCTGTGTATCCATGGGTTCTGAATCTGTATCCAAACCAACTCTAGATGAAAAATATTTGGGAAAATAGTCAATCTTTATTGAACATATACAGACTTTATTTCTAATCATTATTTTGCAAATAATAAAGGTTAACAATCATCTATATAACATTTACATTGTATTAGGTATTATAAATAATCTTTAAAACATTTAGTATTTAAAACATTCAGGAGGATGTATGCAAATTGGTATATGAAAATGCTAGCCATTTTGTAAAAGGGACTTGAACACCTTTGGATTTTGATATTTGAAGGGGTTCTGAAACCAATTCTGTGTGGATAATGAAGGATAACTATCAAAATCAAGGTAGTGGCTAATTGTAAGCACTGTAAATATTGCTTTTGTTATGTCCTTATATTTTTTTTCTGGGTGCAATATTTATTTTATAACACCACCTTGCACCATGTAAGGACCAACTTAGATGGTTTCCACACTCTTGAAGAAGGAGGTATTATGTTGGAGTTAATCAGAGTCAACAGAGTAGTTACTGAGAAAAATAGAGATCTTGAAGTCAAAAAGAAAGAAAGGAAAGAAAAAGGAAAAAAAGAAAATTATTACATACTAGGGTTCTTGAAAATTTAATGCTAGGCAATTTTCTGTTCTCATGCTCTTGGGTTAGATGATATCAAACATTCCCAAGACTTTAATATAACTACTCAAAGACAATTCATAAATATATATTTCTATCTTAGAAGTTTACTCTACATTCTAGAAACATGTATGAAACTTGGAGTTATAAAAGGCACAAGTTCAGATTTACCAACAAAACTCAACCCAACACCCCCAAAACAAGAAACAATGTCTCCCAATCCCCTCACTCTGTTTTATTCCTTTTTAAGTGTAACATATCTCAGTGAAAGTCCTTAGAAATTATCCAGTTTTGTAGACCAGAAAACCATGTTGTTTATATCTCCCCCATATGATCCATCATTGCCTATTACTTTTTATTTTTTTTTTTAGTTGTTGGTAGACCTTTATTTTATTTACTTATATGTGGTGCTGAGAATCTAACCCAGTGCTTCACACATGACAGGCAAGTGCACTACTGCTGAACCACAGCCCCAGCCCATGCCTATTACTTTTACTTTAGATGTTCTTTGAAATTATCTTTGTTTCTTTTTTTTTTAATTTTATTTTTTTATTGGTTATTCAAAACATTACAAAGATTGCAGAATCACATCGGTTACACATCAACATTTTTACATAATACCATAATAGTAACTGTTGTATTCTGCTACCTTTCCTATCCTCTACTATCCCCCCTCCCCTCCCCTCCCATCTTCTCTCTCTACCCCATCTACTGTAATTCATTTCTCTCCTTATTTTTTTCCCATTCCCCTCACAAACTCTTATATGTAATTTTGTATAACAATGAGGGTCTCCTTCCATTTCTAATTGTAGTATTGTAATCTAAATCAATATTATCTATTGCCTGCCCTACTAAAGTGCTTCCTTAGTGGTCTGCTCACTGCCATTATTGTTCCTTTTCAATCCTTTTCCACAGCTAGATGATCTTTTGAAATGTAAAATCACATCCCCTACTCCTGCTTAAAATTTTTATTGAGAGCTTTCCCTGCATACAAATATGCACACATGCGAACATATACTTTGCTCATACACATAGACATTCATATACCTCAGGCCCAGGTGGTTTGGTTCTGGTGAATTCTACCAAACATTTAAAGAAGAAATAAGACCAGGTTTATACAAACTATTCCAAAATATTGAAGAAGGCGCAATTCCTTCCAACTCATTCTCAGAGGCCTGTGTTGCCTTGATATGAAAAATAGGCAAAGATATTACAAGAAAAGAATACTACAGACTAATATCTCTCAAGAAGCATACATTCAAGAATTCTAAACAAAATTTTTGAATTTTGGAATTCAATAACATTAAAATTTAGATACATCACCACCAAGTGTGATTTATCTCAGAACTACAGGATTGTTTAACATTCAAAAATCACCATATTAATTAGATAAAAAAAATCTTCCTGATACAGAAAAAAACTAACCAAATCTAATATATATTCCCACTTAAATTAAAACAAGACATAAATTTAAAAAATTCTTAGTAAAATATAAATAGAAGGGAATTTCTTAAATCTGATAAGTTACATCTTTGAAATACCTACAGCTAACATCATTATTTATGGTAAAAGACTGAATACTTTCCCCTTAAGATCAGAACAAGACAGGATTATCATTTCTCATTACTTTTCTGCAAACTGTCCAAGGTGTTCAAGGCAGCACAGTCAAGAAAAAGAAACAATGGAAGAACACAATTTTTGTTTACAGATGACATGATCTTATAGAATCAAATTTAAAAACTAAGTAACTAATAGGTAAATTTAGTAAGGTTGCAGGATATAGGTTAAGAGATGAACCTCAATTATGTTTCTATATACTAATAACAAGCAGTCAGAAATTGAAATAAATAAAACAATTCCATTTATAATACCATAAAATATGAGATAACTTGGGGATAAAACTAGATATGTTGAGAGAAAAAATACTCAGACATACAAGCACATGATGTATAACTTATGAAATGAGTAAAAGAACTGTACACTGAAAATCAAGGAATATTATTGAAAAAAATTAAGAAGAATTTAAAAATGGAGAGATACCTTGCTTATGCATTGAAATGATCAATACTGTTAAGAAATTCACTATCTACAAACTTATCTAGAGATTCAACTCCATGTCACTAACATTCCAGTAGAAATTTTTAGAGCTAGGTATCAACAAGTTTATTCTAAAATTTGTATGGAAATTCAAAGTACCTAAGAGAGTCAAAAGAGCTCTGAGGGGAGAAAAAGACAGTTTGAGGTCTAAAACTATCTGAATTAAAGAATTATTATAAAATTGCATTATACTGTATATAAAAATAATTCAAAATGGATTATAAGTGTAAACAAAACTACAAAATTTATGGAAGAAATCAAAGGAAAACATCTTTGTGATCTTGTGATAGGCACAGATCCTAACATCACAACAAAAATATGAACCATAAAAGGAAAAATGGTGAGTTGAAATTCATCAATATTCAAAATTTCTGTTCCAAAAGAACTGCAAACAAATGAAAAGGCATTTTTCTCATAGACTGGAAAATAATATATATATATATAACACATCTGATAAAGGACTTGAATCCACAATATATAATGAGCTCTTAAACCTCAAACATAAGAAATAAGCAGCACAATTTCAAAGGTAAGCAAAATATTTAAATGGATACTTTGCTAAAGACAGCAAAAAAAAAAAAAGCACATGAGAAGATGTTAAACACCATTAGTCATTAGGTAAATGCAAATTAAAAGTACCATTTAATATTACCATATATATATTAGAATAACTAAATTTAAAATGGTCAATAATGCCAACTGTTGACAAAGATATGAAGGGACTCCAATTCTCATACACTACTGGTGAGAATGTAAAATGATACAACCAGTATTAAAAAACAGTTCAATAGTTTCTTTAAAATATAAACATACCTATAATGTGATCAAGCTAACCCTCTCCAATAGAAAAAAAATTGTCTATACAAAGGCACACAAACATTCATAGAAGTTATATGTTGGAAATAAATAAAATGATCATTAACAGAGAGAAGCAAATTATACTATCTCTTTACAATTGATATAACTTCGCAATAAAAGAAATAAACAATTGACACATGCAACAGCCTGGGTAAATCTCAAACTAGTTATTTTGAGAGAAAAAATACTCAGATATACAAGCATATGCTGTATAACTTCATTTATATAAATTTCTAGAAAAGACAAACTAATTTATTGTTACAAATCAGATTTGTGGTTGCTTTGGAATGGAGGAGTGGGAGGCAGAGGTCTCAGAGAGTCACAAAGGGGATAGGTACGTTTACAATCTTGGTGGTGCTGAGTTTCAGGGACATATACCTATGTTGAAACATCAAATTTAATATTTTAAATATTTGTACTTTATTGAATGTCAGTTGATCATTAGTAAAGGTGCTTTAAACAATATTGCTCAATTTTCTCTGGACTTTCAGAGTAAAACCAAAAATCTTGAATCTGACTGCATAGTTTAATGCCTACATTCTTCACCCTCTGCTCTTTCAATGTTTCGCCATGTTTCCTGTATTCCAGCTATTCTGATCCCATCTCAGTTCTTCCTATGATCCTCATTTCTTGGCACCAGATGTTTTTTGTATATTTATTTTATTCTCTCTACTTCAGATTCTTCTCCCTCCTTCATTCATCCAGATAATTCCCACTCATCCTTCTAAGCTACACTCCATTATTACTTTTCCTGTTGTGCCTCCTTGGACCTCCCTTAGTCACTTATAGGTAAGACTCCCTATATACTCTTATAGAGCTGGAGAGCTCTTCACAAAGTGCTTATATCTGTCTGCCTTCCTCATTGGTCTATAATCTCCTTGAGACAAAAACTGTTTTGTTCTGTACTTAGCATTGCAATCCAAGCTTGGCATAGTGGATAGCACACAAGAGACCCCCCAAAATATTTGTTGAACGAATAAATGAGTAAATAGCAATTGTAAACCTAATGGGGGACATAAAGTATTTAATATGTGTTAGAAATATCCGAGTGCTGCAAGAAATCAGGCATGTGCTCAAAAGTTACTTGGCAAGGCAACTTTACTTCTGCAAAAGGATGTGCTACCAGACAAAGTCTGGCAAGCACACAGGTTGGGTAATAAGAAGCTTTTTGTTCCCAAGAGCACCAAGGTTTCTCCCCAGGTTCCTCATTGGCTGAGTACTATGTGGTGTACAGTCTTCCAAAATGTCACCTAGGTTTTACTGTGACTTATTGGGTTACTTAAATAAATATACTTTCAGTTGTTCCCATCTCCCTTTGTTCTCCTGTGTCAGAAAAGCTTTCTTGGGGTGAATGTACTCCAACAGGCATGCAACTCTTACTGCTTTACCTAAGTTACTATTTTTTAATGGAGAGATTTTTTATCCGTGTTGGTTAGGCCCATCCCTTTTCCTACCTGTCAAGGGGCTGTTCAGGTATATGGACTTTGGATCTGCCACATCCATTGGCTATGGTGCTATTGTATAACTTTCCATTCTGCTCTATTTGCACCCTGGCTATGTTTCTTAACATCCAATTTTAAATTTAAGGGTAAATAGTATATTCTGAAAATGGACTACTAGACTTCCTATTTCTCACATATGCTAGTACTATGACCCAAACCAGGGCTTTTCCAAAGTCATGTGCAAAAACAATTTAGATCTTCCAATGCATTATATTTGACACAGACTGTCCTTATAATAAAGGAAGAAAACAGGAGTCACTCACACACTGTACCAAAAGTCAGTTTTTCCTCACAATGATCTTGTTTTAAGCAAACAGGAAATGGAAATATGGCTCAGCTTGTAATTGGTGCCATCAAGGACTTTAACCATCATGCTTGCCATTTATTAAGAGAAAAAGACATAATGTGTCATAATCTTAAATCAGAGGGATCTAGCTGGAGATTATAAAAGAGATCATCACAGTTTCAGGGGAGTAATTGTTTCATTGAATAACCATTTCACTTAATTTGGATATGATTGGTGAGAGCCCCTGCTTACAATATAATAGAATGGTGTTCTTCTGGATAAGTCACCTCATTACGTTCATGCAGCTAGACAAGCATCTATTGTTCAGATGAAAGGCAGCTGATAAGGAAAATCTATTTGTAGTAGAGAAGCATAGAGTGGCAATATAAAGCCATTTAAAATGAGCCATGTTTTTGTCACAGTCTTCCCATGAATTGCTGCTCTCAAAGTTGAACTCTGTTTTAGTATTTTTTGACAATGAATAATTTGTCTTTGTTACACAGATGGGCAAGCACAATATAAAAATAGAATTAGTGATTTCACAGAAATTTTGCTGTTGGGTTAACATTCCTTTGAAATAAGTTTCTTGGCTAGTTTTAGAGTATAATAAGATAAATAAGAGAATTAGTGAGTGAATGAATGAATATTATTAAAAATATATTAATCATATGTGCAAGGCATTTTGACAGGCACTTTTACACAGGATGTTTTACCTAGTCCTCATAGGAATACTGTGAAACAGGTATTATTTAACAACCTCCTCTTCTCTATCCATGGATGAGTAAATTAACTGTCAAAGATGGTAAAAGACCAACTGAGACTTATATAGCAGGTGTCAAAAATATAACTGGAACCTAAGGCCTAAATCTCATTCTCCAACTCCGAAATCAAATTTGATAAACAATTAAGACCTAAGAATAATTCTGTTTTTATTTTAACTTTGCTGCTAAAGAAATCCTCACAGGGGAGGGGAGGGCAGGGGGGATAGTAGGGGATAGGAAAGGTAGCAGAATACAACAGTCACTAATATGCCATTATGTAAAAATGTGAGTGTGTAACTGATGTGATTCTGCAATTTGTATTTGGGGTAAAAATGGGAGTTCATAACCCAACTGAGTCAAATGTATGAAAGATGATATGTCATGAGCTTTGTAATGTTTTGAACAACCAATAAAAAAAAAAGAAATCCTCACAGGTGGTGCTGAGAATAATATCTCAGAGTTGATTATTCAATTGCAAAAAAAGAAAATCTGTAAGGGACCATCATGAGACGTCTCAAAGGCAAAATATTGCCCTGCCTTATTAGAACTGAAGACAAGAATTCTCTCAATACACTTGTTGCTAAAAGAAAATGCCAAAATTGATTATGATACAACAGGCTGGCATTTCTTCAATAAAGACCATATTCCTTCCAACTAAGAGGCTGGTGGAAGAAGAGGGGTCTGATGCAAAGATCTGCACTAATTCATTCACCTGAGGCCTTGATGGAATGACCGCCTTGACTCATTCATGAATTTGTTTTTTAGTCATTAGTTTATTGACTAATCATTCCATACTACAACTTAACAAGAAAACCATTTCAAGTAAAGGTAAAACATGTTGAGTGGGACTCAAGGCCAACTAGTCACTAAATGTAACTGGTCCAAATGGGTCTATTCCCTGGGACAAGTGAATGGAAACAGACTCAGAAATTAGAGAGAAAACAAAGAGCTGTCGATCACCTGGGAAGCATAGTGGATATCAGAATCAGTTTGTGTAGGACCTGCCAAAATTCTAACTGCAGTTGTATGTTCCTCAGTAAGGGAGCATGGAAGTGGTCAGAAAGGGATGAGGAGAGTCTTTGAAAGGGGAAAATAATGAAAAAAGTTAAAGACAGAATTGTTCAATACAAAGAGATTATATGTATTGGGTGAGTGTAATATTTTATTCTTTATTAACTTTTATTTTTTAAAAAAATTGGAAATTAACACAAAATTCTTCCAATCTAAAGAATGCATAGCATAAATCAGATAAAAATGAGCCATTTATATATATATATAAATATTTATATATAAATAATTATATATTTATATATAATTATTTATATATAAATATTTATATATTTATATATAATTATTATATATATATATATATATATATATATATATATATATATATATATCACTTAAGTCTTGTAACAGCCTTATAATATTATCACCTTGTTATAGAACAAGAGATAGTTTACATAAGTAGATTGATCAAGCATTCTTATGGACTTTATGAACTTTTGTTATTAATTATGTATTCCTACTCTTATGAAGAACTATTGCTAGTTCTCATTTCAAAGCAATCTCTTCAATTAATTGTAAAATAATTGATGGCAAAAAAAAATATCATATGACTCTGCCATACACATTTCAGGATCAATGATAGAAGGTTATCTTGGTTTGGTGCCATGGTGCACATTTGTAACCTCAGCCACTTGGGAGGGTGAGGCAAGAGGGGATTGTAAGATTGAGGGCATCCTGAGCAACTTAGTGAGACCTTGTCTGAAAAAACTAAAAGGGTTGGGAGTGTAGGTCAGTGGTAGAACATCTCTAGGTTTAATCCCTGCTACCACACATAGGCACACGTGCATGCGCACGCACGCGCGCACACACACACACACACACACACAAAGCAAAGATTAATTTCCAAAATTTATTGATGAATTGCTTTCTTGAAAACGTCTGTACTAAATTTCCAGTGGAATGAAGGAAAAGGAATGAATATAAAGATTGAAATCACAGTTATTTGTGGCACAATCTAGTGTGTTTTACTGGCTCCAAACTTCATGTGTTTTCTAAATCTACTATGCTTTCTTTGTAAGAGTCAGAGGGAAAAACTCCCTTTAAAGAGTTGCTAAATAACACTCTATTATGCAATGTAGATGAAAAATTGGAATGTGCTAGCTGTAAGTGCCAGGCAGAATGGCCTACTTGTTTAGAGCTTGGGTCTTCAAGCCAGATTGCTTGGCTTCAGATCCCAGTTCTATCACCCAGCTAAGCTATGGTTGATTGTATTATTGTTCCCAATATGCTCTCCTTCCTCCCTCTAAGGAATATCTTTTCCTACCCCACTGCTATCAGATTGACCCCATAAGCATTCCTTAGCTAATAATATGTGAGCAGAATTTTTTTTTTTTTTCCTGTCAGAACAGAAGTTTTAAGAACCACTGCATATCTAGCCATTGATCATTTTCCCTTCTGGCATGAGAAGAACATCATGTCCCTGAGAGAGGCTGCTCTTCTGTCCATAAAACAAAAATCGACTAAAGTAACAGGCTATGAAGGACATCTGACATGAGAAAGAAACATCTGTGGTTGAAAGTCATGAAAATGTTTTTTTGAGGATTCATTTAGCTGACCAGCATACCAGTTTTGTTACCTTGGACAAATTACATAATCTCAATATCTCTCTCTCTCTCTCTCTCTCTCTCTGATCAGGTTTCTTTTTTGGTAAGATGGAGTTGTTATAATGATTAATTAAATTATATGGTTAAACTGTGAAGACCAATGCTATATCAGTAAAATTTTCTCTGAAGAAAAATGTCCTAATTTATAGTATAAGTGCCAATTTACGTTGTATAAATATTATATCACAACAGATTCAAAGCAAACAACATAATGTCACTGAGTGGGGAGTTAGGACACGTCTCAGACAATCAGCCCTAAAGGACAGGATCTGACTCTAGCATACTGCTGAATTTAGAACAGTGTACACAGCAAGCACTCTATTAGTACATATCAAGTAATACACACTATAGAAGGGTTTATTTTCTGAAAATAAGTGACTGAGCAAAATGGTTTTTCAAGTTTCCTTTACATTCTTAAGAACCTACATCGGGAAGGCCACTCAGGCAACTTCAGCATCAGAAATAAACTTAGAGATGTCCTGGTATTCTACTGCATCTTAACAGACAAGGGAAGTGAGGATCAGGGAGGCCAAATGGCTTTCCGGAAGTCACTGGCTGTAGAAAGAAGCACCATGGCACTTAGTGTCTCGTCTAATCTTTTCCTTTCCCATATAAACAAACACTATTTAAAAACTGCTATGGAACTGGGTAGGGTGGCACAGGTCTGTAAACTCAGTCACTTTAGAAGCTGAGGCAGGAGGATCATAAGTCCAAGGTCAGCCTTAGCAATCTCTTAAGACCCTGTCTCAAAATTAAAAATTAAAGAGCTGCGTATATAGTGCAGTGGTAGAATGCCTCTGGGCTCAATCACAGTACTGGGGAGGAAAAAAAAGAAAGTAAAAACAAAAATGATAAAATTGCTATGGAAAGGATCAGCAAAGAAAGAAAAAAAAAACCAAGTATCTGGCCTCTTTCTTTATCCCAATTTCAGATTAGGAATAATAATAACAATAAATAGAAGAATAAAACCAAACTCTGGTCACATTTATTGATAATGCTGTTTTTGTGATTATGACTCCATTGTGAGGAAAATTGTCATTGGATAAAATGTTTAACGGTACTTTATAAAAGTGATGACTATTAGGAAGAACTGTAAATGTTACCAATCATTTAAATGTCTAAGTAAGGGTAGTTATTTTGACTATTAGAACAAATGCATCATCTCCTGGCATTCCCTAGTAATATCTACTCCTAAAAATATTACAGTACACCCCCATGCAGTATACTCCAAAATTAGTGCTTTTGAGACCAATAATGCTATGTGTTCATATCTTAAGGTAACAGTGACTCACTTTTGTAACCAGAGAGAGTGGTTACTGGCATATGGAATGCATTGTCATGGATGCCACTTCACCCCTCTTATCTCCTCTCTTCAATGCACCCTAGGGCTATTATTGAGAGATAATTATAAGGAAAATCACTTTATCGAGTACATATAAACAAATTACAGATATAAATATGTATATAAGAAGAAATGTATGAATAAATGACACAGATAAATCAACTTTCATTGGTTAAAATTAAGCATAAATATCAAGGACATGAAATATACATTTTGCTTTATGTTTTATCACTTGGCTCTATCAATCTGAACCAGCACAAACTATAAAATGGGAAATAACTTGAACATAACAGCCTTTCATGCTGCCCTAGAATAGGAGGTCAGCCTTAGCTTGGATAATTCATTAGGGAAAGACTGTGTTAGATATTATTGGAACATCACAATATAGAGCATACAATACTTTTGGGGTGTTTGAAATCCAAATTATAGGCTAATGAATAAGGGAAATATTGTACAACTTTTTTAGAATCTATTTTCCTTTGGAGAAACAGCCATAATTATAGACATTCTGTAGGTGGAAGCACTCTCACAATCACACATTTTATGGTAACATAAAGGCATAAAATGCTAAGGGATACACTTAATCTGTAAACGTGACCTTAAGATTCCACAGAATGCCTCAGGCCAGAGTTCTTCTAAAAATTGACTTAGTACATTTAAGAGCAAATATGCTGTGTACTCTGCATGCAGTGCATATGTGTGTGCACATGTGTGCGCGCACACACACACAAACACACACACATACATCAAACCTCCTGATCCCAGAAGCCCCCAGACATTCACTAGATTGAACTAAGCCTGATTTCTTAGAGAGGGAACAACTAGGTGAGGACTCCAGTGCTTAGTGTAAGAATCCTAAAGCCTAAGTCATGGCTGCCCTCTTCAGTTAGAACCAGTTTTAATTCAAATGACCGTCTTTCCATGCTGATTTTTGTTGTTAACTTTGTTCCATTCTGATTTCCCTTCATAGAGGCCCTAATTTCATAGACAGGACTATATTCCTCTCACAAGGGGGTCGATTACAAGTGTAGATTCCTTGACCTTTCCCTAACCTGACAAAGAGCTGGACCTGAGAATCCAAACTTTTTTTAACAAGCATCCTAGGAAATCTAACACAATCAGATTTAACTTGGTATAGGAGGGTAGTGGATTTTCAATACTAGTATATAAAAGAAAGTATATAGGGTACTGCATTTAACTTGAAAATTTCCAAGTTGTTTCACTATTTTTTCTTACTGGAACATTTAAGCTTTATAAGAATAGAACACATAGTGATATTGGAACTCATTAATTTAGAGTGTAAGTGCTCTGGTATTCTGAAGGAACTACATCAGGAGGACATGATTCTGACAAAGTTTGCTTTGGATATTTTGGACCATGTTGTTGCTGTATTTCTGGTGGGATCTCAGTTTAGTGCCTGGCCTGAGAGACTTGAAATTACCACATTCATGTAAATATGATAGGCCTAACTTCCGAAATAAATCTGTAGACTTCAGAACATCCTTTACAGAAATGTTCAAGGTCTACATTGATGTTGCTTCTTAAACTATTTTCAGTTACTTCTCTTTGAATCTCACCTTCATGGCTTACTGATTATATGATACAGGTAACTGATACAATCCTCAAGTCCTCAGTTTCTTCCACTAGATAAATTATATCCAATAACCTCAGAGACTGAAAGGAAGACAAGGTTTGTAAGTAAAGAGCAGCTGCCATATACTGAGGCATACCTCTTTAGTGTGTGGTTTAATAGCCTCACTTTATAGATAAGTAACAAGGATTCTGGTAATATACGTGATTTAAACAAAATCCCACCTAACACTAGAGCCAGAGTCTGACTCCAAACCCTGATATCTTGCTCTCTTTTCATCAACCATCTGTGAGGCATAGTGCCAGGCACCCAGGTGGCACTGAAAGAGCGCTAGATTTACCCACTTCCTGCCCTCCACATTTCTTATCACACTTTAAAAAAAAATCTCCAATAAGAGATTTTGCAGCTGTGCGATGCACATGCTGATTTCTTGGTCTTTTTGCAATTTTGACAGTCTCAGTTAAAAAGAAACAAACAAACAAATCGATCTCCCTCAACAAAACAATAAAGCATCCATCCGTCTTGCCATTCATACTTACTTGCAGAACAACATAAATACTTCTGAGGCTTCTGGAGCCTCTAAGACAAGGTGGGGGAGAAGATAAACTCTACCTTTTTGAGTTTGAAAAATGTTATCATCAGCTGAAGCTTTGGTTCTGAGGCCACTTCAACCACCCAGGGAAAGAGTAGGCTCCCTGACCCAGAAGTCAAGGGCTGAAGCCACTAGAGAAACCCTTTCCAGTCCATTTCTGTACTATTCTCCTTGCTGGCCACTTTCCCTTCCCCCTCCCACCCTCACGCAGTTGTCTGTGGGCCCGGAGCATGCTCCCTGCAGGGCTCAGCGCAGGCCTCCCTACCCAGGGACTCAAGTCTCCCAGGTTGTCTACACTCTGGCGGTAATAGTGATTGGGGCATAGTGTGGTATCAGGGTTACATCAGTGGAGGGAGGCCCGCGCGCCTATGCCAGGGACGCCTAGGTAGCACCGAGCGCGCCCGCGGGCTGGGCTGGGCTAGGCTGGCGAACGCCAAGCTCCATCCCTCTCTCCGCCCCTCCCTCCCACCCCACTTGCCCGGCCAGCGCTCCCCACGGTGACTCTGGATTGCAGCAAGCCACTGGCTTTTTACCAAATCGGGAGCTGCAGTACGTCCCCCAGCCACCCCCCACGGAGGGAATAATTTCAGCCCCCTTAGGCTCGCATGGCAATCTTGTGTGACTGGGGCGAGTAGGCGGGCACATCCTTTTACATGCTAATACTGCCCCACCTCCTTTGAACCCTCCTCTAAGCGCCTCGCTTCCTTTTATTTTTATGGGATTTTTTTCTTTTTCTTTTCTTTTTTTCTTCTTTCTTCCTCCTCCTTCTTATTTTTCTTTTTCTTTTTTCTTTCTTTCTTTCTTTCTTTTTTTTTTTTTTAATTTTACCTTCCGGAAATTAATAGGGGGAGAAATCCTTCTTGCTGTCCCTCCCCCCCCCCCACGCCTTATTCCCCAGGGAAGGGAGACCCCCAAGACGCTTGGTACTTGCCCGCAGCATTGCTTCCACCTGAGCTCCAGGATGGCTGCGCCGGGCGCAGGGGGCAGCGACCGAAGCGGCCGCTTGGTCTAGGCTCTCGCTCCATGTGCTGGGCGAGCACCGTGTGCGGGTCCCCCAGCGAGCTGCCACTGTCGCAGCCCGGAAGGAATGTGCCCTGTTGTTAAGGACCCTGACTGTTTTACACCAATGATTTGCCACTGCAAAGTTGCTTGCACCAACAACACTCTGTCGTTGATGTTTGGATGCAAGGTAGGACGAGGGGTTCGTGTCTTTTTAATGCATGCTGCCTCCCATGGGGAAGCAAACAATTCCTTTTGTTGTTTATTTATGTGTCTGGCTGTTGGGAGAATGACAGAAGCTTCGCTGCGTTGTCCTCGCAGGAGCCGGCTGGGTTTGGGAACCTGGAGAACCCAATGATTTTTCATTGTCCAATGTAGGGATGATGACCCGGTGGTGACAGTACCCTGTCTCTAACAGAGGCTGTGAGAGGAGATACTCCTTGGAAAGGGGGCGCCTTAGGTGTCTCTTCTCTTGGGATCTCGTTATACATTTAGCTAGTGCCTGAGCTCCTAGATGCTGATTTGAAAGCTAAACTCATCACAGATCACCACCACCTGGAGCCAGCCCACATGCAAGAGTAACTGAGGTGGTAGATGTAGTCCAGATGAAATTCAACACATCAATTTGGGATTTAGCACTTTTAAAGATGTTGAGTTTATTTCTGTTTTAAATGAAAATCTGTAGCTAAGATCATGGTTAGCCCTAATTGACTGTCCATTTGAAATAAACAAACAAAAATTTTATCAAGAGGTGCCACAGTTCCTAGTAAAGTTTGTACCAAATAACTGTCCTACCCTGGGTTTTTGCAAAGGGGATTGTTAATTCACAAGGAAATGAAGTTTGAAGTTTTTTGAAGCAAGTTACCATTCATTGCTCCTTCTCTGAAATATGTTAATAGAGCTTTCTTGTTGCACCTGAGGATGCACTCTCTGAAAAAGATGCACCAAACTTGCCAATTGAAAAGTCAGTCCACGAGTAGACTGAGTACATATCCCTTGCTCCTAGGTAGAAGTCTTTACTTCTTATTTTGGAAAGCTATTATGTTCCTTCAGCTTGTTTATATAGAACATTTCTTGTGGCTATTTAGATAACTCTTTAAGGTTCAGTGGGGGGAGATAGAGGGAGAGCTCTTCATCTGAAATAACTAAAAATTCACTTCCATAAGTGAATAAAAGTCACACAATTCCCATTGTTCTGAAGGATAATACCAGAGTCTGAATTGGACAGCTGGTAAGCACCTTAGGCAGTAAAGTTAATGAAACATACACATTCAGCTTCGCAGCTAGTGCTCAGAGAAGGTGTAGACTTAATGGAAAAATTGGGAGTCCGGATTGTCTTGTACCTACTGTGCCTAGAGAATTTTCTCTTCTCTTGGGGCCTGACGTTTAGGAGGTGATTTCTGAGACCCCTTTAGGTTAACATTCTTTGATGAAGTCTTTTATAAAATCCTTTAATGGTAAAATTTATTGCCAAATATTTATGTAAGTTTTACTCATTATGACATTTTGCACCTTATCTTCGTCTTAAAAACTATTACTCATGGACTGGGGATGTAGTTCAGGTGTAGAATTTTTGCTCAGCATTTATGAGGCCTTGGGTTAAATCCCCAACACAGAAAAAAAAAAAAAAATCCTACTAAAGAGAAGCTAGATAATTCTTTTGAAACCCTCAAAGAGATCTTAGAATTGCTGAAGGTTCATGTATTAGTCACTGTCAGCAAGATGTACATGAATGAACAGCACCAATAACTAACTCCCTATTCAACTTGCCACTCCTCCCACACTCTTCTATGCACTCTCTTTTCTAATTGCACTTAGAGAAGCATAAGCAATGGCTACTGTGTAAAATCCATTCCCATGAACTTATGGGAATTTTTTTGCAGGCCTAAATGCTTAGTAACAAAGGTGAATTATTTATCCAGGGAAATTAAACACAAGCTAATAATCAAATAAGATAAACTGTTGGTATGAAGAATGTTGTTAAATATACATTTAACTCTTTTAAGTTCATTTTAAAATAAGGTTTTATTTTAATAAGTTTATATTTCCCCCTGACTTTCAAACCATACTGGAGCAAATTGGTACATGCACTTTTTTTTTTTTTTTTTTTTTTTTTAAGAAGCTGGGTAGTTTAACTTCTTTTTGGTTCTCTTGCTTTTAGGGTGTTTTTTGTTGTTGTTGTTGTTGTTTTGTTGTTGTTGTTTTGAAATAAGCCACCATGCCTGGCTTGCTTTTAGTTTTCTGGTTTAACAAATTCATTTTCTGTGAGAGATTCATGTCGGTAGGATGAAACATCTAAGTAGAGTATGTTGGTTGACACTGATCTTTGGAAAACAAATTAATTCTATGAAAAAAAATTATTTTGAGAGGTTCTAGCCAAGTATTTGGTATGATAATTCTTAAAATCATTATGTAATGGTATCGATTAAAATAACCATAATTCCCAGATGGTTAATTATGAACTGGTTAATGAAAGGCTTCTTCCTTAGAATCTTAAATATGAAAATAGTACTAGAAATTTCTACTCTAGCTTTTCTCTAGTGAAGTTCTTTAACACTATATGTCAGAAGCAACAAAATATAATGTAGAAAACTTGCTTATGCAAAATGTGAAACATAACATTTCAAATGTAGATTTCACATTTTCTAAGTATGTGATTTCTCTTAAGTCTCAGTTTCTTCATATATAAAATGGCCACAGTGATAACTACTTTCTTACATATTATTATGTTATTATGAGGCTGAAAATTTAAATGAGGTACATGCAGTGCTTAGAATATATTAATTTATTAAGTGATTGGTACTTTTATATAAGTCATGGTTATTTTCATAGCTCTACTAAGGGGCTTATCACTTCTGAGAGGAACCTAGAATATTAAAATAAATACATGTTCAAAACTAAACAGCTATTTTAGAATCCCTAAAATAGTTGTTTTGAGAAGTTTTTCACCTTTGCTATGAGCTCAACCATTTTTCTGAAAGTTGCCTTTCTTTATTCTAGTCTGACTATTCATATGGATACATATTACATATTAGTAGAACATTTACAAAATAAAGTATATTTATTAGAATCACGCAAAACTGACACTGTTGTTCCACTCAATCAATAAATATTCACAAAAAGCCAGACACTGGTATCATGTCCATAACTGGCCTTGTTCTCTATGATTTCAAAGTTAAATGATTTGGCAGATGGCTATATTATTTGCAATACTTTATTTTAAAGAAAAATAAATCATAATGACTTCAACCAGATCTTTAAGCTATATGACAATAAGGAGCTTCTAAAAACTTACATTCCTTGCGCTATTTCCCTAGGAAGCGTGAAAATGAGATTATTATGAAGGATATTTATTTTCTTTCATATAAGATACTTAGCATGGCAAAGTCTAAAACCATGTTTATGTGTAGGTCAGTCTGTTTCAAAAATACAAAAACTGTCTGTTCTTATTATCCCAAACCTATTAATGGTTTGAAGGATGCTCAGCAATTTGAACATTCAAAGTAGAACCCCCAAATTAGTTTGTCACTTGTTATCTCTAGGGCGCTTCTTGCTGCATGTTGGCTATGATTCTGTTTAGTTAACTGACTATATGACTTGTGACTAAATATGCAGTGTCTTTCTCTGCTAGTCTATCTCCCAGGCACTGTGATAGATGTTACAGATGCAAATGTAAATATGACACCATTCCTTTCTTCCAGAAATTCCGAGTCTATTGATGGAAGCAATTCCACTTTTTTCCCCTAAAGTACAGAGTACCCACAGCAACCTGGCTTTAAGTCTCTTAAGAAAAGCTAAAATATCTTGGTTCTAAAGAGTTTTCCCATTATAGCAATCCTCTTTTCCCCCAGTCCATTGCTATTATTAAACATCACAATTTATGGAAATGAACTTTCCGTGGAAAAGGAGGATTTCTAAAAGGCTACTTTTTTCCTTTCATAGTAATTTAAGTGTCATGATCAGAAAACAGACATCAGCTTTACCTTCACCTGTTTTCTTCACCTATGGAGATTCATATTCTAAATGTAATTTTAAGTTCCAGCCTTTATTTCATTTCCCTTTTCTTTATCTTGTGCATAGCTGCGTCACTAAGATTAGTAGTCCCTGTGTGTCCTCCTGCTCTTACCCTCCACTTCTAGTCATCAACATATCCAGGCAAAAAGAACAGAAAAGGAAGGATATTTATAATTTTTCTTAATATACTAAAAGTAATTTTTAAAGTTTCTCTACAATGATTTGTTTGCTTCCTTGATTTAAAAGAAAGGTGTAATTGAAATATAGTTCAGGCTAAAAATGGACAAATGACCAGAGTAGAAATTTCTTGAAAAAGGATACATGGCAAAATGCTCAACATCATTAGACTTCAGAGAAATGCAAATCAAAACCACAATAAGCTATGACTTCATATCTGTCAGGATGACTATCCAAAAAGATAAGCAACAACAAGTGTTGATAAGAGTGTGGAGACAAAGGAAGTCTTGTGCACTGTTGGTAGTGATGTAAATATGTGCAGCCATTATTTTAAAAAAATGTAAGGAAGATGAGTGTGGTGACAAACATCTGTAATTCCAGCAACTGGGAAGGTTGAGGCAGGAGGATTTTAAGTTTGAGGCTAGCCTAAGCAAAGTAGCAATGTCATAAGCACCTTAACGGGAACCTGTCTCAAAATAAAGAAATAAAAAAGGGCAGAGGTGAGGGTATAACTCAGCTGTAGAGTGCTCCTTGTTTCAATCACCAGTACTGGAAAAAAATAATAGAGTATGGAAGTTTCTTATAGTACAAAATTTGAACTGCCGATTATCTATCAATCCTTCTTCCAGACATATATTCAAAGGAAGTGGAAGTGGCACCTCATAGAGATATCTGCCCCCTCATGTTAATTGCACAGTGTTCCTAATTGCCAGACATGGAATCAATCTATGGGTCCATAAACAGATAAATAAAGAAATTGTGTTGTGTGCCTGTGTGTGTACACATATGTATATGTGCACACATGTATGTACATGTATGTTTTTATATGCTCTTATATAAGGTAACTAACTGTAAGATAATAGAAATGTTTATTGTATTGACTGTAGTAATCATTTCAGTAGGTATAACAAAGCATGTTGTATACCTTTTGTCTATAATATAAATATGCATACACATACAAATTTTTTAAAAAGATACGTTTTAAACTTTAGGTAACCTCTCTTTTTTTTCCCCAATAGTCATTTGTTCAAACCATTAAATCAAACGACTAAGTCCTTAGGCCAAATCATTTGCCTTTAATATCCTCTTTGATGTATTAATATAGAGAAAAGTTTTGAAAATGTTGTAAAATCCTATAATCTACTTTTTCCAGTGAATGTTTGGACATCTCAAACTTCTCTACTCAAAGGAAAGAAATCATATTGTAGAAAACAGCTTTGCTTTTTCTACATAGTGACTCCTCAAAAGGAAGAGGGAGAGTAAGGAGAAAGTTAAAATGGACAAAAATAGGAAAAAGAAGAAGGAATTGAAAAAAGATGAGTCCAGCTACTATAGAGGTAAAGGGAAGAAAGGAGAAAAATAATTTGGCTTGATCAAATACCTAAGCACTATTTTAGGTGCTTTACAAGTGTATTTGTTCCAATCTCCATAGTTTTTAGGCAAGTAGAAAAACGAGATAGGGAAGCAGGGAGAATAGCATAGGATGATGTGAAGAGAAAGGAGAAAGAAGGGGCAGTGGGTTGTGGGTTCCTAACTCTAGAGGGTGCTCTTACACTCACCCAAGAACAGAGAGACTGTCAGCACCTCCCTGGTGGACAGTTCCCTGAAACCTTCTGGTTTCCTACACCTCTTCCAGATGTGCTTTTCCTGCTTAGGAAGTTTGCACAGAGAAATGGTTTTGTTCCTTCCTTTATTTGAATAAGACCAACATTGTTGTAAAAGTTATGGTTTTAGAAAATTCATCAGTTGATATATCAGTGTGTGTATTTCTGCTATTGGTAGGACACATTTCCTGTCAGTATTTTGAATATTGAAAAATAGATTTTTGGATTATTCTTTGTTTTTACTTTATAGTAATATATGTTGTTGAAATAAATTAGAAAAACAAATTCAAAAACAAAACAAATTTTAGAAAACACATATAGTCCCAGAGGATTAGATATAAAATTGTATATTTTTATGTATAGTTTTTGTTCTTCTTGATATATATATATATATATATATATATACATATATATATATATATATATAGGTTATTTGAGAAATGTAGTTGTTATTACATTGGTTTTGCATATTAATATATTAATTTATGTTAGCCTTTGCAAACATATTTTAATAGCTCTATGATAGTTAGCTTTCCTTATCTTTGGATATTTAGTTTTCTCCCACAGTTTCTACTGTTAAATCAAAACTACCAAGTTAAGGAATAAATCCTTTTTGAAGTTGAAATTATTTTGGATAGGATAGAATAAATAAAATTACTGTCAATATTCTTTAATTTTGCTAGATGATTGGTATTGCTACATTTATTTTAAAGATGACTGTATAAATTTGCATTGCATTCTCAAGCTTTAAATTGTTTCATTCTATACCATAAGGATTTATTAATAAAAGACAATCTAGCTTATTCTCCTGCATATAGGATTAAAACTTTGTTAAATTGTATGTTCATAGAAGTCTCATGACTATATTGATGTGTCTCATTTTGAATTATTCAGTCCAGTATTCAGTGCTGGGTGCAGCAGCATACATCTATAATCCCAGCCTCTCAGAAAGCTGCAGCAGGTAGAATGTAAGTTTCAGGCCAGCCTGGAATAGAATACCCTTGAATTCAATTGCCAGTATGCAGGTTGGGAGAGCAGAATATCTAATATTCAAAAATTCCAAATGTTCAAAATGGATACATTAAAGGAACTTCTATTTACATTATGGAAGCATTCGTCTCTGTACTAACACACATGCTGACTTGTTATCATTTATCAGATAATTTTCCATGCTTTACAAATGTCACCTCAATTATCCTCACAGTAACCCTTTGAGATGAGTATATTAGTTATCCTGATGATACCTGTGGGGAAACTGAACCATGAATCTCTGCTGAAATTGTCAACATACCCAAAGTCACACAACTCCTAAGTAATGAAGCCAATATTCAAGCCTAAGTGGTTCAGATCAATAGCCTATGCTTATTTCCAGAATAAATGTAGATCTCTTTCAAATAACAGGTTCCTTCTTACAACTTACAAAAATATCATTTACACTCACATTTCTGGGAGGACACCTGAATTTGAATGTAAGGCACACTTATCAGTGAATTCAGCCTTTCTCTTCTTAGAGAAATTTGATGCAGCACACCATTTTTCATAGTATTTATGCTCTCATTTTCCACATGAGGTTACTAAATCATATAGACAGGAGGTGTGACTCAAGGTCACACAGCAAGTCATAGCTGTAACTAGGTCTCCTAATTTCTAACTCAATGTCCTTCTTTCTATGTCATGAACTCTAAGAACTAGAAGTTCTGAGAGTCAAGATAATGAAAGAATTTTACATGTTTCATGTCTAGGAAGCAGGAAAAATAACACCCTCCTTGAAGGACTATTAAAAAAATTAAGTGAGATACTACCTATGGGTGCATTTAGCACAATGTCTGTCTGTGGTGAATACTTAATGTGTGTTTCTTTCCTTTGCCTTTCATAAGCCACTATGCATGCTGGTGAAGAAAGTGGAAATTGTCAATAGAATAGTGTTCAGTAAAGTAACTTGAAATTTATCCATCAGTAAACGAGGTAAATTTTGATCTATCTACATATTATTAAAGTGTTTTAATGTTCTAAAAGGGAGAATCCAGAAGTTTACATAATTTACACCCCCCCAAATATTCCTAGATTAAAATTGACCCAGAAGGAGAAAATGAAAAATGAGCTTATGATGAAATAGGTGCTTTGCTAGTCTCAAACAAGTAGGCTACATGGGCCTTGTGTCACTTTTGACAAAGTATTCTTGCCAGTTCAAGTTCTTTTAAAACTTATCATAAGTAAACAAATGAGGATTAAAAAACTCAATGTTAAAATTAAGAAGGATTTACTGTTATGCTACCATTAAAATATGTTCATAAAAACGAGTGTTGAGTCATCAAAATCAGGATCCTGAAAATGCTCACACATTTTATGGGGCCTTTTGCCTTGTAGTCACTCATGGATACCAGGTCATAATCCAAGGCCCATTTAGTGAAATCACCACAGTCCCTCCTGAACTAAAAATCACCCTTGGACTCCTATGGTACCTCCTACTTAATGCTTGCACCTTAATTGTACTATTGTAAAGTTCCATTTACTTGTCTGTTTTCCCATCTGAACTGTGAGCTCAACAGAACCAGAGACTATATATCTTAAGATTTAGAAGAGTTCCTTAAAAATCTAGCAAGTAGAGCTGTTTCTGTTCCACAAAAAGACAGTCAATAAATATTTGCTGAATGAATGTGTGAGAAATAGATTTGTCCATAAATGTTTACTGAATGAATGGGTGGAAAAAAATAAAGGTTGCATATTTTGTTATTGTTCTTTTATCATTTTCCCTTAACAGTTTGCCTCAGAGGACCTCTTATGTTATTAAACTTCTTAGAGATCATGTTCTCTGAAATATAGAATATGTCTAACCCTGGTATTGTGGATCATTTTTTGTCAACTTGATAGGACCATGGGGTGACTAGAGATTTGGTCAAATATTACTATGACAATTGAAAGTTGCTTCTGAATGAGTAGATTGAATAAAACAGATTGCCCTCCCTAATATGTATGCAACTTATTCAACCAATTGAAGACCTGAGTAGAACAGAGAGACTGAACAAGAGGGAACTCCTCCTGCCTATGTTGAGTTGGAGCACAGGTGTTTTCTTGCCTTTGAACTTGAAGTGAAGCATTATCTTGGGTTTTGATCCTGGAGTCTTTCAGACTGTATTTATACCACCAGCTTTACTGATTCTCAGGTCTTTGTACGGGTGCTAGAACTGCATATTGGCTCTCCTGGGTCTCCAGCTTGCTGA
The DNA here is from genome assembly GCF_048772815.1 of Callospermophilus lateralis. Lineage (NCBI taxonomy): Eukaryota > Metazoa > Chordata > Mammalia > Rodentia > Sciuridae > Callospermophilus > Callospermophilus lateralis. The sequence continues at coordinate 140,142,714 of NC_135306.1, forward strand.
CTACAGATCTTAGGACTTTGCCCTGCATAATAATGGGAACCAGTTCAGACACGGGTAATATTAGTCAGGTTTCTCCACAGAAACAAAACCAAAAGCTATATATTTCTATGTATTGCTTCTCTTCATCTTTTTCAAGGTGACTAAATGTAATCTGGACTTTCTAAATTATTATTCTAGGTCAGAAAGGAAAACAAGTTGGCTTTGGAGTCAAATCTACCACTGAGCTTTGTGGTTCAACTTTTTTTTTTTTTTGGAAATGTTGAAAGTAAAAGATATCAGAAAGTAGTGGCATGACATAGAATGTGCTCTTTTTCCTTGGACAGAAGTGTGAAGGGACAATGGAAACAGAGAAGGGAACATTAGATTATATTCTGCTCTGTCCTATCTAGACCAAGCAGAGATACTGGTTAAGTCTGGAGACTTGGGCAGGTAAACAGAAGTAGGTCTCAAGTCCTGAAGGTAGAGATTGGTATTATATCTGACCTTAGGGAAGCTCTTTTGCCTGAGCTTCAGTTTTCTCATCTATATAATGGAGGTAATATATAGTTAGTGGGTTTGTTACACCAGACAAATAAGAAAGCAACAAATACAATATCTGTTGTATACTGTCTATTAAATAAATTCTAGTTTTATTCTTCTCTGTCTCCTCACAGTTTCTTTCCATTTTATTTTTATTTGTGTTGGGATAGTATGAAATAGTCCACAAAACTTTTTCACTTTGACATGTGTGACTCAGGAGCATTATAGAAGAGAGTTCAGTAGGTGAATCAGATCTGATATTAACAGTATCCTTCACTGAGTATGTACCAACTGCCACCACTTTGCTAGGGAAGATTTTATATATCATTCTTAACATATTATGGATTGTTAGAGTCTGTAAACAAGTCTGGATGGCGCCTGGCAAAATGCCAGAGGGAGTGGTTTGTGAGGTGGAGCCAGCGAGCCCATTAAGTGTGGAGATTCCTTATTGGTTGACTGCTGTATCTATTTTATGCTAATTAAGATAAGCTGTGTGGAATGTATAAATACCACTCCTGTCCTACAATAAATGGCTCTCACTCCTGCTGTATCAATGTACACAAGTTGCTCGTCACCGCCCCCCCCCCCCCCCCCCCCCCCCCCCCCCGGTTATTTTGCCCAGCCAGCCGGGCTGTGGCAGAGGATATATCCCATTTTCTGTTGTTTGAAGTAGTGCTGACATAACTTTCCTTGCCCCATGATTTCATCTCAGAATCTGTGAGAAGATCCTTCTGGCCCCCAGAGTGCCTTCCAGGTGAGCACACACTCAGAATCATGTGTGTTGTTATGGCTTTGTTACCAGAGATGTTCATGCCTGGAGGAATCTAAGTAGATAATTCTTTTTCTGACATCTGCCTGAGAAAATTTAATTTTAAATATCAGTAAACCTTATTTTCTTTATTTAAAAGGCCAAATGATCATCCAAAAGAAATAGTCTTTGGGATTCTTCAGGCTTCCTAATTCCCAAATAAACTTTTTGTGAGTTCTGTAAAATGAAAACATTTTTCTCTCTGTGCTTGAGCCTTGTTCATTGCCCTGTGCTGGAGCTATTTCCCCAGCAAATTGCTGTGGTTGGTCTCTTAAGCCAGAAGGAAGAAAAAAGGTTTTATAATGAAAATGCTGACAGGTTCTTATCTACGGCAGTATGAGTGGGGATGCTATGATCTCATTTATTGTAGAAACCGGATGCCTGTTTTGGCTGAAGGGAGAGAAGGCATCCTTCAAAGCTCTAAGGTTTTAAATTTTTATCTTGAAGAGTTTGTGAGGAGGAAAAAAATAGCTCTGCGGAAATAGGAAATTATGACTACACAAACTGTACCTTTGTTCATCCAATAAAGTCGTAAGTTGAATTTCAACAACTAGATTTTAAAAGCCTAGACCTTAGATCTCAGATGAAGGTGGTCATAGAGTTTCAGAGGCTGTAAATGGGGGTTGTATATTTTCTTGCTGCAGAGAGGACTTACCTTTTGTAATGTCTATATATGACTAGCTAGAAAGAACCCCCAATCTTGATTTTGTTCATGTTTAAAATAATGTCTATCATTTTCATTTATATAGCATTCTGAAACAATTGAATCTTTTGTTCTTCAATAGCTCTAGGAGGACGATATTTTACAAATGAGGAAACTAAATCACATTGAGTTGAAAATTCTCTTCACTAGAGTCATTTAAGTCTTAGGCTAAAGTCCACTTCTCCAGGATATTAAGGTGATCAGATAACTAATTGGGACTTGACTGGCTGTCCTTTAAAGTTCCTTTAATAGACATCCTATAGCATTAAATCTTGCCTAAGGTCACACAGTCTATAGTGGTGGCACTGAAGTTTAAGTCTAGAATTTGCACTACAAGCTCATGAAGATTCCCCCTTTTTCTTGTTTGTTCCCCGTTAAGCATTTCCTAGGGACTGACCATGCTTCCAAAGCACAGAACCAAAATATATGATACAAAGAGAAGTGGAAAGAGCTGCTGCGTGACCCATAACACTGACGGATGTGATCAAAGTTAAGTGTGTGTTATGGAGGTGAATCTGGAAGAGTGAAGGGTACATGGTGCTAGGACCTCAGAGAATGCATACCAGTCAAGTGAAGTTGCTCCTGTGCAAGGAAGACAGATGTGCATTTCAGACAGTAAAGGCAGAAGTAGTGAATGACTTCAGGGTGTTAGTTCCTTCTTTCCTTTGGTTTCTAACCTCTTATAGGCAACTTCTAACTTGGAAATACAATGTTTGCTGTTCTCCTGGGAAAGATAGAAGTATTTGTTGGGCTCACTGAAGGCACTGATGGATTTATCTTTTATTCTTTACAACTCACATCAGGAGTTCAGGACCTGGATATTCACTTCCTACTTTCAGTCAAATCAGTTTCATGTCTGCTTTCACTATTTCACTATCAGTTATTTATACTTTTAATGTCATGCTAAGAACCTCAGTGATTTTCAAGTGCTATATTATATATCTTTCCCTGAAAAATGAAAATCTTAATGTGCAAAAATGGCCTATGGGTTAGATATTTGTTGTTCTTATTTCACTCAGCTTTCTACTAACAACCAAAGTCTAGATATTTCCTTGTGGGACTACATTCATTAGGCATGGTTAATTTTTAGATATTACCTGACTCCTATGGACTTTTTTTGTTCTACTCATGTGGAAACAGAAATATAATTCCTATTTTTTTTGACTAAAAAAAGACACCTCAAAATGTGTTTTAAACTAACAGAGTTAGGTGTTGTGCCATTTTGAATGAACATTTGGCTTTGATGTATGTTAGTCTTCTGTATAAACATCTTTAGGGAAGAGAACTATCTGGGAAACCCTAAACTTTCTCTCATAGTTGTTTAGTAGTTTTTTCCCTTTACATTTAATTGATGATGTTTTATTTTACTTAGTTTCTCTCTGAAAGCAGTTTAGGAAAACTATGCAGCAACTTCTATTCTGATGTAACTGAATTTTTAGTAAATTAAGAGATAATAAATGAACTTAAATAGATTTGCAGAGGTTCAGCTTTTTATTTTTTTTCCAGCTGGTTAAATATCTAGATGGCTTTCTTACTTCCTGTCTGAAGAAGCAGATTTGCTAATATGATTTTCTTCAGTCCCAGAATATTAATGATAAGGATTTGGTGTTGTGTCTCATAGATGATGGTGGGTTTGAAGATCTTTATTAACCATCGCAGACTCAGTTCCACTTAATTGGATTCCATGTTAAACTGCAGTGAATCTATCAAGGTGTTTTGGTATGCTGTTCAGAAGGTATTAATGGAATGGTGTACTCAGTGTATCTGTATTCACATACTTTCAAATAAATAGTCTTGACATACTGACAGTCTGAAGTTCCTCCCTGGCATCATTGACTATTCAGAGCCCCGAAAGCACACTCTGTGTAACTGCTTTTGGCTCTGAATCATCTATCATTTTGTACTGTTATTTAATTGTTTCATATAAACATTCTACTTGCCAGCAAGAACACTATCGATTTATTTAGCAAATAAATTAAGTATTGCCTTCTACATTTATTTGCCCAATAGCTTATAATAGTATGAACTTTTTCCAAGGAGGGAGGTCAAAGAAATTTTAATAGTGTCCATTCCTATTCTTCAGGATTCAGTTTATGTCATCCCCTTGTGGAAGGCATTGCTGGCCACCATGTCCTCTCTGCTCCCATGGAGCCCTGAACTTCTTTCTATCATATTGAGTTAAATTGTCAGAAGGCTCTAAATATTACTCGCTATCAGAGTCAGGGACTTATCTTGAATATTAGTACTGCAAGGTACTAATGTAGTGCTTGCAGCATACTAAATGCTCAGTGTATTATGTTTATTGAATGATGGGTTTTTGTAACTTTTAAATTACATAAGCAATTGAAACCCAGTGTTATCTTCAAAGAAGAAAGACCCGACTTTCTGTTAAATTTTCCATGCCTCCTCTATGATTCCAAATATACTTCATTTTTAGGGTGTTTTTAGCTGCACATAATTTATGTTGAATTCCACTTCCTAAGATCAGAAGGAAAAATAAGATATTTGATAAATATATATGGAATGAACAAATAAATGAATCTCCTCAATCCTTAAGACTGAGATCTACAAGTTGGTTGATAGGTACTTGATGAGGGAATAGGTGGATACATGACAAACTATAAACATAACTTTCACTGTAAACTATATTTTGTGAGTTTGTTTACATCCATATTAAAACAATTTATAATTTTCTAGTAGCTGGAAGGGATTTGCTGTTTTTATTGCTTATAAGATGATAAAAGACTTTTTCTATCAGACAGCTTCAGTATCCAGGTGTTGTCCAGTGTCTTTAGGAGAACCAAATGATTTGTATTTGGACTTATAAGGGGAGTTTCTCTGCTACTTTATAGGATGAAGTCTAGCTCCATTGTGACCCCAGGTCCCTGGGCCTTACTGCTCCAGTTTCCTGGATTTACTGTAAACATGTAGCCACAAAATGGTCCAAGGAAACGAGATCTCAGAAAATTCCCCAGTGTCTAGTGAGCTTCTCAACACCACTATCTTATCCATAACTACTAGAGTTACCAATTTCTGTAACATTCTCCGGAATTATTTCTGGTTAAACCTCATTTGTTTTCCACTTATTAGCTAAACTACTTTGAATGTTTTATTCTCATCAATAAATTCTTCTGGCCAGCTAGGCAGAACTGTTTGACTGTTGCTAAAAGCAACCAGCTAAAAAGTTCTTAAATTAACTAACAAGCCACATCAAATTCTTTCTAGAAGTGAGAATGTGTATGTGTGTACGTGTTCATATGTCTACTTCAATAAAAAATGTACAGGTAAAGGAATAAAACAGTAATTATCTATAGATTCAGGTTAAGCAGGGCTTCTGTCTAGAAGAACCAATCAAATAGAATGAGATGAGAGTGATTTGTGAAAATAAGAAAATGAATTAATTGATAAAAGCTCTGATCAATGGTGGTTGAGCAATTTGAATATCAAAATACTCCACACCTTAAAATTATTATACTGGTATGAATTCTGGGCCACCTGTAGAAAATTTAGGTTATATAGTACATGAGGGCCAAGACCTGCTCTTATCTATGTATTATTCTACCACTAATGTTCAGCATGATTCCCAGCACATAATAAGTGCTTATGAATATTTGCTGTATATATGAAAGAAAGATGGTCTAGGTAGTAATCTTCTTTTGTCACTGGGGAAATGGAGGTCCAGGGAAATAGATATCATTCCATTCATTTACTGAGAGAAATAAGCTAAATTCGTTCTCAAACCCAGCTCTGCCTAACATTGAGTAATGTACTCTGAAGTGAATGTTGTTTTTTTCTTTTAAATTCTTTGCAGGAAAAAGGAAATAAAACTTGGAAGAACCTAGGTTTGGAAACTCATTACCTAGGAACTGATCCCTGTGAAGATAGTGTAGCACAGACACATGGAAGCATATTTTACAAATTTGACATATTAAAAACTCAACTTCTACCGTTTATTAGCAGTGGAGAAATTGGAAAAAATGTTTTAAATTTCTAATTACTAGCCTTCAAGTGCAAATGGAAATACTAATGATTTGTTAAAACACATAAGAATTAAATGAAATTATAAAATCAAACAAGCATTTTATATAGTATATGCTAAGAAATATGGACTACTATAATTACCATTGTTTAAAGCAGAGGAGAAAGCAATAAGATAGTGTACTACTTTAGAGAATATATTCCACCAAAATAAGTACATATATACATACATGTCTCACATCATTAAATACTGATAATAATGTTTTAATATATTTTTAATCTTGAATGGAACTAAAAACATAACTTAGGAACTCTAAAGATATTCTTAGTTTAAAAGACTACTTTCATTTTCTTATTTAAACTTACTTATTCAAAGTTGAATACTTGTATAATTTGCTTCTGTTAATTGTCAACAAATTTAATTTCTAAAACAATTTTACCTCAGCCCCTGAGACTGGACTATCTGATTATACATTAATGTTTTGAGAAAACTGTAATTTTGGGTATGTTATTTTGTCTGGGGGGGCTACATTTGTGAAAGAAGACTGCTTGAATCTTGCTTATGTGAGTGGTAAACATTTACTTCCTTCATTTATGGAACAACTTGCTTCAGCCCCTATAGTTTATCTGGGTAGAAACAACCTGCTTCAATTTTTGTGGCTTAGCTCAAATTTAATCTGAGGGAAGAAAGGTCAATGATTTAGAACAAGTAAGGGCCTGGAGATATTCCTCAGAGAAATCAAGTGACCCCTACTGCCATGAATACGGTTAATACTGATTCGTGTAAACCGTGGCACTGCACAGTCTTTCTTATAAAGACCGTACACTCATTTTTTTTTTTTTTTTCAAAAGAAAGTTGACTCAGTGAATCTAAGCCTAGGAATACCTCATTCAGCAGGCATAATGTGGGGGAAATTATGGGTTCTGCTTAAGCACATTTTCTTCAAAAAGTAAGCCCCTTCAAGTGTGGGAAACATTTTAATTTCAAGCATTTTTGGTGAAGTACTTAGAGGTATAGTATAAATGCTCCTGTTTCAATGATACTATGAGGACCAAAATAAATGAGATATGAAAGCTTTTTGGGGAAAAGTTGATTATCTCAATTAATAAGAATTAATCCATTTCATAGTTAATCTGTATGTATGTATCTGCAGGTAGAGAGAAACAGGTTGAAAATTTCTATTTTGAGAGGTACACGGAAGAGGAAGTGTAGCAAAGATGACCAAGAGATTTAGTACTACAGAAATAAAGTGAGGAGAGAATCTCAAGAGTAAGGGAGCTGATGTTACTAATGATTCATTCATTATCCACTTAGCAAATATAAGACATATTGGATAGTATATTCCAGATTCTCACTAGGCAAATGAGGCATCAAAATTACCATGGTAGACACTGGGCATAGCAGAGAAGAACAGTTATTGAATAAAAAATGGTATTAGGCATGCATTTTACCATCATATATAACTAATTAGAGTAAATAAAAAGTGGCATTTGGTAATGCCATTAGAATAGAAATGAAAACAAAATTGTAGTTAGTTCTAGGGAGAATGAATAGAAGAAGGATAGAGGTCATTGCCAAGTATTATTTGAAGAAACATTTAGAGACAGATAGAAGAAAAATGGTGTATGATCTGGATAGGTCTGTAGGGTCTAGTGAAAGCTCTTTTCATACTCTTAGGCAAAGCCACAGAGAGAAAAGACAATGAGGACACCTAGAGTGGGGTATGAAGGAAACTGCCCAGTATTAGGACTTTTAAGACTTAGAATCCACAATTGGCTCTACTGTTTTCTGGGACTCAGTTTGATCATCAGTTAGAAAAAAAAAAAAAGTGTACATGAGGGGTTGGAGAGTGGAGGAACTCAAACACTACTGAAGTCCCTTTCAGTTTTCACTTTCTAAGAGTCCAAGAGAAGGAATATTGACATAAGAGGCAAGTTCCACAGATGGTGGTCAGGGTTCAGGTCCTAAAGTACTAAGTATTGAGTTAGGAGCTATGCTAGACGGTTTTCTTCAAACTATCTCTTGGAAGTAAACATCCCAATTTTCTTGTTAAGGAACAGAAACCTCAGAATACAGAGAATGAGTGACTTATCTACAGTTTTAAGTTAATGAGAAGAGCTGAGATTCAGATTCAGACATGAAAATAAAAGGAGTCTTCTCTCTTGATGAAACCCAATATAACAGAAAAGGATGTATGAGAATAAGCAAAGGGCTTGAGAACAGGAACTTGTGAGTTCTGGAGAAGGTTCAGGCTCAACCAGGGTTGGGACTGAATCCCAGAGACAGATGAGAGGCCCCCACTCAAGTGGCTGTGCCCTAGTCTGCAGTGCAGACTCAGCCCTGTTACTGGTGTTGTGTACAGCAGACTGTCTTACAGCCTGAGCACCAGAATGAGAAGTAGGAACTGGAGATGATCCAGGATCCAGGACAGGTACATATGTCTTGGTGCAAGTTTAAGTGGGAGACTGGAGTGTGATGTTAGGGTCTCCATCACTGACAGACTTGAGGCTTCTAGCTGGGCATAGACTCACAGTGGTCAGAAGTTGATACTGTGGGTGCCTCTGCCTTTCCTTGCCCAAGTTAACTTGTTTGTCTTTTTAATAGCCAAAGAGGCAAACGAAAGGGGGGGGGGGCTTGGAATAAAGCAGCCCAACATTCAAATTCAGACACTGCTCCTATTCAAAGAATGACCTTGAACACTAAACCTTTATGTCTGTTTTCTCCTTTGCAGTTTGGGGCTATTAATGTTAACCTTGTAGATTTTTGCAAATATTATCTGAGGTAAACTATATGATATGGCTTAAAAGTAATAATTTTAACCTTATTGTGTTATCAGCATTATTTCAGAGAGGTTTGATTTTTGTGGAAATTTTTGTTATCTTGATAGTTAAGTTAACCATATTCGATCAGATTTTCTCACAGAGTAACTTCATTTTCTAACTTCAGAGTCTCTCTCATCTTATAAAAAGAATTCTCAAAATGTCTCAGTACAAATTAATTTTTACATAATACCCATGAAAATGAAGACAGATTTTTTGTTGCCTTTTTATACTTAGTATCCATTTATATATTCTGAGATTGGCTTTACTGGATACTTCTCTGTTTGATTTCAGTGTACTCCATATTATCTTTAGTGTTTTCTCTTAACACAGTAATGCATATGGTAAATATTATTAGTTCATACTATATATTATCACCACATGTTAAAAGACACTATTAATGGTAAAATAACATCTTTAATAAACATTGTAAGATTTCACCAGCTTTCATTTCTTCTTGCTGAGTTAGATGTTAACAACAAAGAAAGTGAAGAAAGCAGCTTTTATTTTAAGCCTACTACATGTAAGAACTGTCCTAAGTGCTTAATGCCAAATGTATTTAATACTCAAATGAACATATGAGATAGTTATTAGCTCATTTTACATATGAGGAAATAGGCTTGGGTGGATTAAGTAACCCTTTTCATGTCATATTGCTAGGAAGTGGTACAGCCCACTTGACCCAAAGGTGTTCATGCACCTTCTCAAATATAGACCATCACTTCTATCATTAGTATATGAGACTTTTCTTCTAGTATTTTGGAAGCCAGCCTGTATGAAGTCCTTTTGTCCTATCACCTCAAAAAAAAATGGGTAAAAGAAAGAAGGAGTTCTTTAGAATTGCATATCTCAAACAGGAAAGGCACTGAGTCAGAGCCCAACCTGTTAGGAAAGCAAGCAAGCTAGAAGGTAACGATGCAAGAGGTGGGATGCAAATGTTTTTTTGAGCAACTTCCTTTTACCAGACTCTAAGTTTGACATCAGAACCTATGTTAGAGCCAAACCTGGTGAAAATTCTTCAGGAATGTTGGAATAAGAAGAATTTCTGCTGCCATCCATTATTTTCCTTGAATTTATGATTGGTCACACTATACTCCTTTGTAAGTTCTTTTAGTGACAGAATGGTTGTTCCCTTACCAGACAACTTACTCTGTTGTTGGGTAGGCTTCTTAATGTGAAGCAAAATTATAGCCAACAGTTAATGTAGTTCCCCTGTGCCCTAGGTACATTATTGACATTGTTACTAATCCTTACCCTAGCTCTTCAAGTAAAGTAAGTTCCTACATCACAAATATCTGGAGAAATTCAGGGGGATGCCCCTAGCCCTTACAGTCAATATAAGAGTCAAATATATTTCTCTTTGATTTTTTTTCACGACACCAATCTGATTGCCTACAAAATGTATCCTTTGATACTTTTCCCAAGAAGAAACCCAGGATATAGAAGTGCAACTGAGGTCAGCAGGAATTTAGGAATTCTGAATTTTGAGCAATGAGAGTAGAAGAGAAAGAAGCTGGGGGTGGGGCACAGAAGGTTGTGTCAAGGAGGAGTCACATAGTAAGTAGCCCCTGGACTATGAGATCTTATCTACAGAACAATGGCTGGAAATCATGAGTTATAGAAAGAGCAGTGCAACAGAGATCAGTGACTGTTCCATGCTATACATATGAGAAGATAAAATTTTATTTTTAATCTTGGAATAATAAAGTATTTTCAGAACCATCTAGCATGTATGTAGGGATTCAAAACTAATGTATTATGGCAGAAAAAAACCAGCAGTATTTCACCTGACTTTTAGAAACCAATTCTGTCATACTTTTTAAAGCAATGTACATTTAAAGGGATTCTTGTTTATGTCAGTAATTCCAGATATCTTATTGCTTATGTTAAAAGATGTTAAATTTTTTTCAGGTGCACATCTTGGAATATAAATGTAAAAAGAATAGTTATATAATATAAAAGAATAGTTTAATTAGAGTATAGTCACACAAGACATATGAGACAGTAGATAGATTGTACAGAGTCTTTTACAATTACTTAGAATGAAAAGAATCCATTGTATTTCATCATCTAAATGACTGAGGTTTGAATATTTGCTCTGTACTTATTCCTGTGTGGCCCTGAACATATAGCTTAATCTGACTGCATCTTGGTTTTCTCATTTCAGACATAATTTTAAATCTACTGTATTGCACTACTGTGAGGATTAAATTACATACTTCCAAAGTATCTAAAACAATGTCAGCATGTAATCTGACATCAGAACAGATAAAATGAGTCAATTTTGCGTGTGAAAGAAAAAAAATCTCATGATTTTAGAGGATTGAGGCAGATGACTCTATTGGAGAGTCATCAATAGTCAGTGACTATTGGCTCATTGCCTTCAAAGTACTTTTCTTTGTAGCACCTGTTTAGTGAGTTACCACAAAGGTCTCATTCAAACACTATTGTGTGTTTTATTGTAAAGTAAAAAGAATCTCCCACTATTTAGAGTAGTTAAGAATTCCAATTGGAATATGTTTAGCATTTACAGATGTTTCTTTGGTGATAGACATTAAATAAAATATCTAATTGAACTGAATAATTGAATTTTCACAGCAGTTTAGTGATAGAAATCTAGTACAAAAAGTCATTATATTTCTATCAAAGGACATCCTGGCTGAACACATTGCTTTTTATGGTGGAAAACAAATATACCTTGTGCTTCTGAATCATGCTAGGTCTATCTAGCTGTAACCCAATTGATATGTGCTTGATTAATATACACTTAAAATAATCCTGAAAATAATCTTTAAAAGGGTAACTGTGAAAACATGTGGTAATGAAATATATTTTTGAGCCAAAGTAGTTTGCATTTGAATATTCATTCTTCTTTAAAAATGATTTTGAATAAATAAATTCATTAAGCCTTGGTTTCTTTATCTGAAAAATAGAGATAATAGTACCAACTCATGGAATAGTGATAATTAAATGAGATAATACAGGGAAATAGTCTGGCACATTGCATGGCTCAATGCATAAGCACTTGAGGTGTGGTGTATTCCAAATTCATATAATTGCACTGGAATGACTATACAAAGACAATTTTATTGTATTTTCTAACAAAATCAGTTTTTACAAAAGTAAATAACCATTGCCTGCTTGTGTTGTATTAATCTGAATAATTACAGATGAATTTGATTAAAACCAAGTTCACCTGCTTTGCATTGTTTTGTATTCAAAATGAGTTTATACTTAGAAATGGAGATACTGATTAGGCTGGGAATGAGCATGCTTATTCTGTAAGATGTTGGCTTGTCATATTGGATTCCTTGTGATTTCACTGCCTTAGGGAATCTAGCTGTAGTCACACAATCAGAAAAAAACAGTGCCATGCTCCTTTCCAGCAATGGCCCATCAAGTTTTTTAAAACAAAACCTTAGTAACTGATTAGGTTTCTACACTGTGCCTTTCCTCTTGTTCTTGTGATATGTTAGTTTGCCTAATTATAAAAACAGGCAAAGGGAGAGGTAATTTTTATTTCCAGTTGCCTAAGCTAAAAATTTAGAATTTATTCTCCATTCTTCTATTTTCCTCAGTCCCAGCAACTACTCAGATGCTTAGTTTGCTGATGCAATCTCTTTTACATTTTGAAGCTAGTCCCTCCTAATTATCTACATGGACACAAACTCAGGCCCAGTTTAGGTTCTTACTTGAACCCTTATGACTCATCTACTGCCTCAAATTTCATCTCTTTTCTCCATGAAATAACCACAAGGAATTTTCTAAACTGGAAATCTGATAAAATTGCTTTTTTGGCTTATTAACTTCCACAGTGCTTGCAAGACTAAAAAAAAATTTCAACTTATTAAATATGGAATCCAAGAGCCTTGTGGTCTTGCTCCTGCCTCTTCAGATAAAAAGTTGAGAGCTAGGCTCTGGAGTCAAGACACTTAGTCTTTAATTCTGGCTCTACCAAATATTAGGTAAGTTACTTAATCTCTTTTTGCTTCAGTTTTCTTATATGTAAAATTGGAATAATTTTATAATAATAATAGCATTTATGTGAGTTAGCTATTTCAAGGATTAAATAAGATAATATTTACAAACGTACCAGTGTGGCACATGGTAAGAGGTCTAAAATGTAGGGTTCTTAGTATTATTTCTCATTTGTTTCTCCATACATACTCCTGTACAGTAGACATAACAAAAAGACATCAATTTGCCCAACAAGTGGCATTTTCTTGTTTTTGTCTCTATGATTTTATGTTCACTATTTTCTCTGTCCAGTTTGCTCACCACCTATCCCTGTTCTCAATCTGCTTGTTTCCCTGTCACATATTTGCCCCTCCCCCCTTACAGACATAGCTCAAGGAACACTTACTGTTGGAACACCCTCTGAGCTCCCTATTGATGGGCAGTGCAGCCTTCTCTGCACTCCATTAGCAGGTAAAGGTCATGGGAGTGCATTCAGGATTCTGCTTGGATTCAAATATTTACTAGCTTGTGTGGCCTTGGGCAAAATATTCAAATCCTCTAAGTCTCAATTTCATCTATAAATTTCTGTGAATCATAAGGCATATTTAATGGAGTTACATAGGATTAAATGAGACAACCTATGTAAGTGCTTAGCATAGTACATAATACATAGTAAAGATGGAAAATCATGATTCAAGAACACCAATAAGTAGCATAGAATTTCTTCTACTGAGAGAGCACACATTACATTACCGTAGAGTTATTTCCAATTTTACACTTACCAGGCTGTTAATTCCTCCCATGCCTTTCCCATTCATTTATCCTTGTGTTCCTTGTATCTACTTTGGTAATTGCCTATTATAGACAATTATTATATGTCTGGTGAAGGAAAAAATGGATGAATATTTCAATTGGTGGTGGTCTCATTTGAAAACTGGTAGGATTTTTTTCCTGTCTTAACACTACTTGTAGAACAGAAGGCCTCGTATATTGTAAAACATTTCATTTCAAACAATTCCTAATAAGATACAGTCTCCTTGAGGATGAGTTGAACGTCTTATCAGTCTCTGTGCCTCCAAAATATCTACATGTATCGCTGAATGTATATTAGTTTTTGAATTTATACCATGTGTGTTGACTTCCCTTACTAAACTGTGAGTATAAACATATCTATTCTTCCTGCCAGTAATACCATTTATACGGTAAGTGTGCCATTAATTTGAAATATTTTGTTTTAACTATAGTCCAAATTATAGGCAAAGGCTCTGTTAAAAATGCTATCATAAAACCATTCCTTGAAAAATCTTGAAATCTCACTCCATACTTTCTGACAAAACAATTATCACTTTTCTATAATACCGATTATTTTAGTAATTTTATTGCTTTTAGTGATAACTTCCGTTCTGTCTGTAGTTTGTAAAAATATATGCTTTATTTAATTTGGGGGCCATAATATTCTCAAGGTGAGCATTTAAGATTATTATGATTCAGAGGTACTCCCAACTTTGTGTTTGCAATTACAAAAAGTGGTGCAAGTAGAAAGGTCAAGGTTCAGATCTTACCTCTGTTAGCAGTGCAATCTGAACATGTCATTTAATCTCTATAAATTTAGTTTCCTTTTCTGTAGAGTGGGCCTGAGAAGGCCTAGGCCCATCTGTAGGACTTTGCAAAGGTTTCTAGTGAACATATGTGCTTGGAACACAATAGTAGTTCATTGTGATCTTAAACAAAGGAAGGAGAACCATTTTATAAAGCATCTTTACTTTTATAGATGCATTTGTCCATTAAAAATTTCATTCATAGGCATCAGTGTACTTAGAAGGTACCACAAAGCCCAAGAGTAATGGGGTAAACAGTTTAACCATGTTCTACATGTTAACTGTTGATTCATTGCAACGAAAGACAATTTGAACCACACAAAATATTCTGTTCTTTGAAACCATTCCTAACTTAACAATAGCTAAATCCATCTGCTCTCCTGGAGTGTCATTTGTATTACCCCCACTCTGTCATTTGCATTATCCCCACTCATTAAAAACCCACATTTGTACTTTATTGATTTAGGAATAATATCCAGCTTATTGTCTAGAAATTGAAATAGAAGAGGGTCCAATTGAGATCAAAATCAGCTGACATATCCATTAATATTTACTCTATTTTTTCTAAGTCAAGGATTTTAGAAGAAATAATTTTTAAAAGTATAGCTCCTTCTCTGAAAAAGTAGAGTAAGGGAACAAAACTGTTTATAGAATTTATGTTGTAGAATCAGGTAGGGAAGCAATGAGGCTAGTATGGTCATTCTATTAATATGCCTTAGTTTCTCAATCACAGGAAAGGTACAGCCAAAAAGCCTGCCTCACAATGATGAGGATAGTATGTGAATCAATGAGACTGACAACATTGAAATGCTTAGGAAATAGAACTTCTGTCTCCCTACATTGGAACTTTCTTATAAGTAACAGTTGCAAAGCTCAGTTCTCAGATATCTAAAACCATAAAATTGATTCATTCAGGTGCTCACTTGAGCTCTCTGCACTTCCCTAGCATTATGTCTACATCATAATATAAACACAGCTCTCTTAGGAAAAATAGTTTTCTTTTCTTTCTTTCTTTTTTTATTTTTATTTTATTTTTTGGTGGAGGGGGGTGGTTTAGGAGGGTTACCAGGGATTGAACTCAGGGGCACTCAACCACTGAGCCACATCCCCACCCCTATTTTGTATTTTATTTAGAGACAGGGTCTCACTGAGTTGCTTAATGCCTCACTTTTGCTGAGGCTGGATTTGAACTTGTGATCCTCCTTTCTCAGCCTCCCAAGCACTGAGATTGCAGGCTTGTGCCACCATATCCAGAGGGGAAAATAGTGTTTTTTGATGAGAACACTCCTAACAATGGCTGAGTTGTCCCTCTTATTTCCCCTCATCCATCTCTTCTATTTTCTTTCCTTCCTTTGTCTAAGATTTGTTTGAACCTTCTGATATGATAGGCCTGTGACACCAATTAGTGATATGATCCAGAGATAAATAAGGGACAAGAAAAGACAATTTGCAACAAAAGACAATTTGAACCACACAAAATATCCTGTCCTCAGTAGGCTTGTGGTTTATCTGAAATCACCAAGCAGTTCATGTAATATGACAAGGGTATCAATGATGGGTGCATAAACAAATAGGCCATGGGAGCAAAGTGAAGAGTTGACTTAAGTTTCTAGTTCTAGTTTGGGAATGTCTTGGAGTCAAAGATTTGCACATATCTTATATCTTTTAAGAAAAAATAAGATATAATTTTCCCATGAGTACTCAAAGAAAACTGGGTTAGTAAATTAGAGGCAGAGTTTTGAAGTTGTGTGGATTCATTGGAGAATATGATCAAGACTCATTTGGCATAGATGCAATGTTTAGGCAGAGGAGTAGAGGAAAGCAATGCAAGGAGACGATAGAGGTCAGACTATATAAGCCACATGAGGGAATTTGGGCTTTATTCTTTAGGTAGTGCAAGCCAATCCACTACTTTTACTCTGGGAGAATCTAAGCTTGTTTTTAGAAATAATTTTAATACTTTTTGCTTTTTCTATAACATGTGGACTTTGAAGATGTTATTATGAAAAGACATGGATAGTAAGAGTCTATTTCAAAAGTACAGCAGGGAAAACAATGTTCATCATAAGTTTCAGGTTTTTGAATGCTCTCTTGGGTCAGCTTGGTCATGATGGCTCAAATCTGGCTTTATGCCACATCATTACATGACAATACTTCAGGATGTTCTGATGAGCTGAGTCAGAAACAGAATCATTCAATTAATATAGAGCATGACTATATCTAAATATTAATCATAGAAACAAGCAAGAAATTGTTTTGGTGTTATAATAAAAGGGGAACTTGTATCTAAAAGTTATGCCTACATGAATACAAGTTAAGAATTTGTCTTTCTATATGAAAACATGAAGATAGTAATGCCATTTAAAAAGATGTTTTGAGGACTTCCTATGTGATACTTAAAAGATGTTCTTAAAAATTTGACTCACAGGTCATTTGAGAAACTATGTAAGCTACAGACCCGCCCCCACCAAATACAGGCCTTTAACATAGTGGTTAAGAGCATAGGATCTGAGTCAAACAGTTCTAGATTAATTTTGCTGTTTAAGCACTTACTAGGTAGGTGGTTTTGAGCAATTTATATAATTTCTGTATCAATTTACTCATTGAGTAGTTTTGAAAGTTAAATAAAATAATACCTTACATAAGTATCTCTAGAAAATTTTATTATCATTATTATCATTATTTTATATCATATAACATAAAATTTTGGGTGATCTGAGCTACTTTAGAGATGCAGTATACTAGCTAGTAAAGTCTGATTAACATGAGTATGAAAACTCCTTGCATAGTGACATATTGGATTTTGATGGTTCTTAATAAATGTTTAATTTAAGTTTCAATTACCCATAATAAATCCTTCATTTATATATCTAATTATTTATGCAATTGATTTGGGCCAAAAAGCCAATTGTTTTTAAATGAATATGTTTACAACCATATTTTTCACAATCTATTTGACATCTAAAGTAATATACCAAGTATAAACTAGAAGAAATCAAAGCAAAACCTTTTTCTTTTTAGATTTGAAAAATCTGTGGTGAGAGGCAATAAAATAAAGTTATGCATCTCTAGCTACAAGGAGGCATATAATGGATAGATCCATATTGCCAGAACTTCCAAAAGAATTTAGTTAATGACCAATTATGATTAATTATGGAGATAGTTGTAATTTTACAGCTTGTAAAGGTTATGTGCTTTGCATAACATACAAAAGTTAAAGCTTGTTTAAAAGAGCAGGATGTAGGAAAGGAAGGCTTGCACTTTTTAAATATCTAAGTGAGTCCTGAGCTTTCAGAATTTTAAGTAGGCTCACATTCACTAATTCATCTGTTGAGCGCCTACACAGGCTGCATGCTGAACATGATGCTATTCACTGAGGCTAAAATGGGGTTCCTAGTCTGGTGGTGGAGATGAGCATGCGATTTATGCCAACAGAGGTGTATTAAAAACTGCTGCGTGTGGAGAGAGGCAGCCAGAAAAGAGAGGTAAAACTCAGAGATATAGAAAGAATAGCATGGTCAGGGACTGTTAGGAATTTGTTTTGAACATCATGGATCCTAAGGGAGAAGAAAGTTATAGGAAATGAGTCCAAAAAGGGAGTCAGGACTGAAGTATAGGAATCTTATATGCCACACTATGATCTCCAGAAATAATATTAATTTATCTAGTGGTGATAATTAATAATGACTACCCAGTTTAATTTCCTGTACTAGAATATTATACATACAAAAATAACATGTGTGCATGATATTCTCATGCTGTGGTTCCCTGTGAAGTTAGCTATATCCATTTGAACCAAGAGGGAAAGCTAAACAGAATAAATGAGAGCATAGAACAAACTATCATTTATTTGTGCATTAGTTTATGTAAGATATAAGATTAATTATGTTTTGACAAATAGTGATACCCGAAGTCCTACTTTAATTATTGTATGAGAATAACTTTCAACTACAGACTAAATATGTGAGTGTACAGAAATGCTTTAACATAGTTTGTTTTCTAGTTATTAATATTTTTTAGTGTTTTCCTTTTCATTTAACATAGTCATATTTTCGTAGGTAGTTCAGGGTAAAATGAGAGCCTGTAAAAAGTTTACATCATGTCTGAATTATTGCCAGTTCTAAACACTTATGGATGCTTTGTGAGCAAATAGACCCTTTCATGGTTTGGGCACAGATCACTGCCTCATGAAGCATGAACTACTGAAGAGGAAACAATATGTTCTAATCAAAACAAAGTTAAGAGGTAACCAGAAAAATAGTGTGGCAGTTCAAAAATTGGAGGAATTACTTTCAGCTGAATATTATTGTGGAGAACTTAAAGAAGGTGACATTTGAGCTGGACCCAACATAGATACATAGAATTTATGCATTTGGAAAGGTGTTAGAGGTGAAAGGGCAAACATCTTTAAAAGGAACAGATATGGGAAACTGTTCTGTGAACATGAATGACACTTTATCATATGGTAGGAAGGCATTTATTTGTCAGTGTTGAAGAATTCTCATGTGGAGGGAAGGCATCATATAAGCCCTGGTAAAAATGGCACCTGTCAAGTTTTTTTACTCTTATTGTCACAGAGGACGATGGATAAATGTGAGGACCTTGGAATCAGATGACTCTGGTTGGAATATCAACTCTGTTATTAGGTATGTGATTTGGGGCAAATCATGTAAGCTCTTAGAAACAGTTTTCTTCAATGAAATTGTGGAGATTATAACACTAAACTCACATAAGAGATACGTAAGGACTAAAGGAGATACTAGTTGACATTAGTAATTGTTCAATAAATTACTGCTACTAACTTGGATATAGATTTTGGAAAAGAAAGTGACTTTAATTTTTTTTCTCATGTTCTACATTCTTTTCAGTAAGAGAAGGAATGGGGAGATGGACACAGTTGGTTCTCTCTCTCTCCCTAAATCTTCCAATCTAAGTATTTTTAAAGTAAACATTTTAAATCCACAATAATCATTGTGTATGTTGATGTGGTACAATGTAATGTTTATTCTATGTGTATATTTTATAAAAATTAAAACAAGCTAATCAGCTTATTCATCGCCTTAGCAAATTACCACTTTTTTGTGGTGAAAACATTAAAAACATACATGTATTGCATTTCTCAACAATTTTGAGATATGCAATACATGTAGTCACCATATAGTGCAAGAGATCACCAAAACTTATTCCTCCACTCTAACTGAAACTTTACAACCTTTGATCAACTTCTTCCCTTTCCCTACCTTCCTCCATGCGGGATATCCCAACTTTGGATAAATGCCTTTATGTTCTCTGTTCCTATGATATTTTTTTAATTGCACATATAAGAGATAAGGTAGTATTTATCATTCTGTGGTGGGCATAATGTTTTCCAATTATGTCCATGTTGCAGATAACACAATCTTCATATTTTTAAAGGCTATATAGTATTCCATTATATACATAAACACATTACATTTGCTTTATTCATCAATGATGAACACTTAAGTAATTTCCATATCTTTGCTATCATGAGTAATTCTGAAATGAACATATGAGTATAGATGCCTCTCTGACATATCTGTTTTATGAAATCTTAGTGTGAGTGAAAGAATCAAAGCACTCCAAAGTTCTTGCTCTTTGTTTTCTTATTCTCTTTGATATACCACATTTGCCTATACACTTGATCTAAGAAATATGTTTGGGGTGCTTTTTATTTAAATGACTCCATTAAAAGTTTGGATTTAATCATCTCTTCTTAAAATCTACAGCTTTACTATTCACATATTCCTGTTAAATTAGGCATCATGATGGTTGCACTGAAATTTTAAACCTGGTTCCCTGTTTTATTCTCTTGTGGTTATGATGATAAGAAACATGATGCATGACTTCTTGTACCTATAGGACAATGGGGAAAATCAAATTAATTCCAAGAAAGGTGAAGTCAATGGCTTTCATACGTAACTATTTATATGTATAGCAGTTACCTAGTAACCTGTTCATTCTCATGCTTATATTTAATTGTAACAAAGTGAGTCATGTCTTCATTATTCATGGTTCACCAGCTGCTAAAGCTAAGTATTCTATCAAGGAGGAGGGGTGATTTTACAGTACATCTCATCTACATCTTCTTGAAATATTAGTCATTTCTCAATGGACACATTCATTAATAAATTTAAAGTATCCAGAATAGAGTATTGCTTTATTATATCCCTCTCTGAATGTTGGTTCTGTCTCAAGAGGATGACTTAAAAAAAAAAAAAGATCTCACATTTCTCTGGAAGTACCAGTTAAAAGTCACAAAATAAAAATTTTATGCTTATTAAGAAGTTCAGAACATTATGCCAATTATCTTTTCTTGATGCCATGCATGCAGTTTTCATGTCATATGTCATTATTAAAAAAGGTTTGAAGTTGAAAATCTGGCTTCTAATACTAAGAGCTATTATTTAATGAGTAATTGTGATATATATCAGCCACTCTGCTAGCATCGTACACACATAATCTCTAATCTGCTTGATGTCACTATGAGAACTGAAGTTCAGGGCCACTGATTTCTGTATAGTTAAGTATACACAGAAATTTTTCAGAGATGATAAACTGCTGATTTTGCTTTTGAAGATCTTAGAGTCCACCAGAAAGGTGGTTGGGGGTGCAAGAGACTCCTAAAAATGTGCATCAAGTGCATTGAGGAGTTGGGAAGGGTCACATCTGAGCTGACTTTTTCTGAGGTCTGTTCCCCAGTGGAATGGAGTAGAATGGACAGTCTGGGACAAGGGAGCAGTATATGTGAGTATTAAATGGAGAAAAGATAACCACAAATTAGAACTTGCATTTGTATTTTTTTTTTCATTGTGGTTGTTCACTGAATTATAGTCACATCCAAACAGCCTGATGTATGTTGCCTTTTCAGGATGATATAATGTTATTAATATTGATATTATTTGTTTTGTGCAGGCTCAGATAGTTGTAAATCAACTAATAGAAGGGTTTCTACTGAACCTTTTGGAACAATCTAGAACAAGGCCTGGCCCAGGCAACTCTGTGCTTTGGTGAACTGTCTTGAAAATGCTGCTTCTGACTGATGGATTGGTACAGGGTTTACAGAGAAAAACATGATTTCTCTCTAGAATATCTCTTATAAAGCATTAGGTGTGGACTTGGGAAAATGTAATAAAAAAAATAGAAAGTTTACTTCAACCTCTGCTCCATGTGTAAGCCTGAATTGGATTGTTTAAAAATTTGGATTGTTAGAAACAAAAGTTGTTTTAGAGATACTCGTGTGATCTCCTACCCTTGAGAGAGATTTCTCTAGAGAGACCCATTCAGAAGAAACAGGTCAGGTGTCTTGCCACAGATCCAGGTGAATGGCAGATTCTTGAACCCAGAGGTTGGACTTCCTGTCCACTGCTTTTTGCTGTATAAAACTATCTACACTTAGAGGAAATAAAAATTTAGTGTAGAATTATTTTATGTGGTGTCATGATTCCCTCAAAATTTACCTGTGAATGTCCTAATCCCCAGTACCTTAGGATGTGACTATATTTGGAGATAGGGCCTTTAAAAGAAGTAAGATTAAATGGGGTGATAAAGTTGGACCCTCATCCAGTATGACTGGTTTCCTCGTAAGTGGAGAGGACAAAGAAGCAGGCAAGATATAATGATGTGCTTGCACAAAGGAGCATTCCTGTGAAGAGGCAGCAAGAGGGCAGCTCTCTGCAAACCAAAGAATGACCTCACAGGAAAGCTACTCTGCTGGTCTTGGTACATTAGTTTTAGACTTCCAGGTACCAGAATTGTGAGGGGAAAAAACTCTAGTCTGCGGTATTTTGTCATGACAGCTCTAGCTAATTAAAATACCTGGTATACTTTCACATTAATAAGAGAAATACACTGACCTCATTTTTATTATATGCTAAATTTTAACTATACATAATATATCTTGGCACTTCCCCATAATATTTATTTAGCATTTTCTGCTGTAGCAGAGTTCTTCTCTCTTTAATGGCAAGAACTGTTGTAGTTGTCTTTATTTCCCCAATACCTAAAACAGTGCTTCAAATGGAACAAATACTTAATGTCTATACAAATTAATGAATGAAAGGAATGAGATCTTTACATGCAAAACTGTCTTACATCTGAGTCATATGCTTCTATGCCAAGCCTTTTAAAAGTTAGCTACTCTTTTATAAGAAACTATCTTTCTTAAGTTACAACTTCTTTTCCCCTTAATTTTAATATAAATGATTTATTTTGTATACATTTTGCCTATGAAAATTTGGGGCAGTGATTGAGACCTTAATACTTTTGTTCAGTAAAGTTCAAGGGATTATTGATAGTTATTTCCTGCTATGTCAAAAGGACTTGTCCAGTTCTTTTCATTGCTGTGATGCTTAGTAGGTGTCCCAGCATAATTTTTTTTTTTTTGCCGTGTTTGATAATGTTGCTTACCTAAGGCTGTTTCCTATTCCTCAGTGATTTCCTATTTAGCTAAGTCATCTAAGGACTGGGGACCATAGTTGAATCTTCTCTGCTACCCAAACATCCTTGACCATGGTGTCTGATTGTGCTTGCTGGTAGAAAACCTTACCTCTGTGAAGTCCAGTGCCTACCTGCAGTACTGTGACACCCACCTGGTTCAGTATTTACCTGCACTTGCAAGCTTTTCATTCCTTAGTTTGTGGGGCAGAGCTGTAGCAAACACTTTCTCCAGATTATACATCTTTCTAATTTAATAACACAGTTACTTTTTTCCTTTATTTCTTTTTCTTTAGTTTTGACATCTAATATGTATATGTATGAGTTGGGGAAAATTAATAGCAACTATAGTTCTAATCCTCAAGAGATTTACTCAAATGAAACCTGATCTGTGAAAACCAGGGTGATATTAGTCATTAAAAATGTTTCAGAGGTACAGGGTGACCTGGTACATTTTGAATACCTAGAGACTATAGTGTGAATGAATCATGAGAGTGAAACAGAGATCATTTAAGAAGACAAGTAGGTTTGACAAAATTCATAGTAGTATAGATTGGAGAAAAGAAGAGAGGGTTTTATTTTTCTCCTGTGTAAGTGTAAATGACACTGAGTTATCCATGTCAGAATTAGAAAATTTTACATAAGAATATATTTAAAGTTGAGTAAATGAAATTAAGGTGTTTTATTAAGGATTTCAAATAATGAATTTTGAGAAATAAAACTAGTATTTATTAGACACTATGCACTAAAGATTAATATTTATTCATATTCTTATTTAATCTCCACAATAACCTTAAAATGAGTTATATCATTATAGTTTAGAGATGATAAAACTGAAGACTGAGTCAGGCAAGGCAACTTATTCCAGCTGATGTTAGAATTTGGACCATGTACATCTGGCTTGTATTTGCGATTTTACATAATATTATTTGGATGGCAAAGGTAAACAGAACATGTATCAATCAGTTAGGGTCTAACCAGGAAAAGATAAATAATTCTTCTTATTGCAAATAGAAGGAATGTAACAATCTGGACAAGTTACACAATTCACAGAAGAGATGAGAAACAGGATGTGGCCAGGCAACCTGGAGATTAACCACAGCAGGAGAAACCTCCCACCTCTGAACTGAAGCATCAAGGGAAGGGGCCAGGTCAACCACTAGGAAGCTAGAGCCATTGTAGAACTGTTCAGCAGAGTGGGACCAAGGAGGAGGTGTCACACTGCTGGGGGTGGAAACCAGGGACAAGTTCCTTGGCTTACCTCTTACTTCTGTATCCCTGAGTTTTTTCATGGATGCAAGAAAGATTGTGGTTTTTAATATGAGCATCAGGAATTACTGTCAATTTAGAGAATTACCATTGATGAAGATTTTCAGGTAATGCAGTTTAGAAAAGCCTCAAGTCCAGTTATTAAATCTGGATTGGGTGAGTTTGGTTACAAGGTGATATAAAACAGTTCAATTTCCAAATCACTTAGTTTTACACCATTTTAATACTGTTTAACCTTAGAGATTGGAAAGAACCATGAGTCTCCATTGACTAGTACTGTTCTTTTATAGGAAAACAGAGTACTTGAGAAAATTCTAGCATATGAGAAACAAAAACAGGTTTTTTGGACTCTGGAGAATTCCTCATTTGGGATGTGCAGGCATAAAGCATGAAGGGAAGCTTATTTTCTACATGCCACAAATTGATGTTAACAAGGGAGCTGGGTGTTCAAAAGTGATTCAGGAAGAATCACACTGGGTTTTCTGATGAAGTTCTTTACCTCAGAAGACAACATGGATTTAACAGCTTCTTCTGGGGAGCTGCTTCCGCAGGCAGTATTCATGTCTGACCTTAGGCAAGCAGGCAGAGCTGCAGTCAGGAGGCAGACTGAGTGCTGCCCATATGCTGTCAGACTCCGGCTACATTTTCTGTCCA
The DNA here is from genome assembly GCF_048772815.1 of Callospermophilus lateralis. NCBI lineage: Eukaryota > Metazoa > Chordata > Mammalia > Rodentia > Sciuridae > Callospermophilus > Callospermophilus lateralis. The sequence goes on from NC_135306.1 coordinate 140,167,474, forward strand.
TAAAAGTGATGGACAGACCCACTGGGCACTGCTCTTAAAGGAGAATCACTCTTCAATGTTTTGCACCTTGTAAATGAGCGAAGAGACTCCCTCAGGCATCAGATTCTGTGTATAGAAGTGACCATTGATATTAATGCTTCCAAAAACAGCACTCATTTAGTCATCAAAGATTTGTTGCATCTCCTATATGCCAGAAATGTGGCTTTACATGAAGGACACACACATGAAAAGGCCAAGGGCCGTTTTCTAGAAACTCAAAGGAGCTCTTAAAGTAGGTTGGATGGTATGATGGGTAAATTGTCAGAAACTTAGGTTGTAGCACTGGCTCTCCTGCAAACTGGCTGTGTAATCTCAAACATCACTTCTCCAATCTGGGCCTCAGTTTTCGTGTACCTCAAACAGGAATAACTGGATTCTTATGATTCCCTCATGGGATTATTTTGAAGACATAAAGAGACAATGCTTGGGTAAGAATCATAAAGTTATAAAATGCCAAAAATGAACAAGTACACAGTCTTAATCACTTGAATAGCATCAAAATCTTATATATTCATTCTCTAGAAACTTCAGCCTCTGAAATTCTCAAAGCCAAACACTATATCCTGATGAATTCTGTATCTAAGAAAAATGATCATTATTAAGTGATAAGGAAGAAAAATAAGTAGTAATTATTAAGTTGCGGGAAAAAATGATTATATGCTGAGCCTTGCACATGATGATTTATTTTTTTATTGGTTGTTCAAAATATTACAAATCTCTTGACATATCATATTTCATACATTAGATTCAAGTGGATTATGAACTCCCATTTTTACCCCAAATACAGATTGCAGAATCACATCGGTTACACAGCCACATTTTTACATAATGCCCTATTAGTAACTGTTGTATTCTGCTACCTTTCCTATCCTCTACTATCCCCTCTCCCCTCCCCTCCCCTCCCATCTTCTCTCTCTATCCCATCTACTGTAATTCATTTTCCTCCTTGTTTATTTTCCCCATTCCCCTCACAACCTCTTATATGTAATTTTGTATAACATTGAGGGTCTCCCTCCATTTCCATGCAATTTCCCTTTTCTCTCCCTTTCCCTCCCACCTCATGTCTCTGTTTAATGTTAATCTTTTCTTCCTGCTCTTTCTCCCTGCTCTGTTCTTAGTTGTTCTCCTTATATCAAAGAAGACATTTGGCATTTGTTTTTTAGGGATTGGCTAGCTTCACTTAGCATAATCTGCTCTAATGCCATCCATTTCCCTGCAAATTCAATGATTTTGTCATTTTTTAGTGCTGCGTAATACTCCATGGTGTATAAATGCCACATTTTTTTTATCCATTCATCTATTGAAGGGCATCTGGATTGGTTCCACAGTCTAGCAATTGTGAATTGTGCTGCTATGAACATCGATGTGGCAGTATCTCTGTAGTAAGCTCTCTTAAGGTCTTCAGGGAATAGTCCGAGAAGGGCAATGGCTGGGTCAAATGGTGGTTCCATTTCCAGCTTTCCCAGGAATCTCCATACTGCTTTCCAAATTGGCCGCACCAATTTGCAGTCCCACCAGCAATGTACAAGAGTACCCTTTTCCCCACATCCTCGCCAGCACTTGTTGTTGTTTGACTTCCTAATGGCTGCCAATCTTACTGGAGTGAGATGGTATCTTAGGGTGGTTTTGATTTGCATTTCTCTGACTGCTAGAGATGGTGAGCATTTTTTCATGTACTTGTTGATTAATTGTATGTCCATGATGATTTATTAATGTTATTATAGGATTCTCTTGGGACAGGAGACTTATCCCTATTTTACAGATGAGAAAGTAAGTCCAGTGAGGCTACTTTTAAGACTGTCAAAGTCACATGGCTTGAAAATGACTTAATTGGGATTTGAAACCAGATCTGACCCATATGTTGACTTTCATTACACTTCATACTAACTGAACCCTGAGGGCAGTGTTGGTGCAGAGTTGGACCTGCCTTGGGTAAGAGGGTGGGAGCCTTTCAACAAACATGTTCTATGGCATTCTGTGTGACAGGCCCTAGACATATGCATTGGAGTGTTGGTGATTGGGGTGGTGAACATGAAAAAGAAAATAGTATAAATAAGTAATAAAAAAGAAGCTAAGACACTGGCAACAGATCTGGATGGAAGAGCTTGGTTACAAGGTGAGATGAAACTTAGTTCAATGTCTTAATCACCTATTTTTTCACCATTTTAATACCATGAAACTTGAGGGATTGGAAAGACCATGAGATGTTATTGACTAGTCTGTGGTTCAAGGAAAACAAACTAGATGGAGATGAAACCAGGAATAAAATTAACATTCAAGGAAAGACTAAAAAGGATACACATGTGAAATGCCATAGGGAATTTATCTCCTACTTCTCAGCTTGTCATTTCATATCTGCCAATACTTTTTTTTTGAGTTCTGAATTGTGTAGCCAATGTGGAAAATAAATATGTATTTCACTTATTCTATGCTTGGAGTCAGATGAAATAGCCAAGATGCAATAAAACCATAGTTTCTAGAACATCTTTTATTCCCAAGACAATCTCAACATGAAACAAATCGCTTAAGGGACTAAAAAACAATATTCATGCTGATGAGATCAGATGCTTTCTATCTGAAATTTCAAACTTCAGGATGCTTTGTTCCCACTTTTGTTGGTATAGATGTTTTCTGAAACCTGACTAAAAAGTAAGTCAACATTTATAGCTGGGATATTTCTCTCTGTAAAAAACAAAGTCAAGAGGTTTCTTGTTCATATACATCAAGGACCTTGTCTTTCTCCCTTGTTCTCTTTCTCTCTCTTCTTTAGTGATGGACATGGTGGAGCTTGGTTTCACAATAAAATTGCTTCTCAACACCCTTCCTCCCTTCCAGAAGCCCTGTCTCACTGACTTAATTGGTGCTCTCAGTGCACCTGCAGATACTGGCAGTCGGTGGCAACTTCAGCCATTTCCTCCCAGCTGCATGTGCTCATCTGAGAGTTCCAAAGCCCTTCCGTGGCTGTGTATTTGAAGGCTGATGAACTTTGTGTAGAAAGCTTTACACTAGTCTATGTTCCTTGGAGGCTTGTATTTTCAGCAACTATTATAGCAAGGCAATTGTTTCTTCTAAAAACCTTACAATACTTGGTTTTGTAATTCTTGATTTGAAGAGAAACATTTGGCTCATTATTCTTAAGCTTTTCTACTGGTGTTTATCTCTACAGCAGGGATGGATTTACAGGTTCATTGAGTCAAAATTTAGCCTTACACAGCAGAATTCTCTGTTACAACATTACCAGCATAGGAGATTCCAGAAGGACAAGGATAGCCCTAAGAAAACTAAGAAGGACTTAAAGTTCATTTGAATTCTCCTAGTTGGTCATAACATGAAAGCACATTTTTAACCTGATTCTTTTTTTTATTGTTGGTTGTTCAAAACATTACATAGTTCTTGCTATATCATATTTCACACTTTGATTCAAGTGGGTTATGAACTCCCATTTTTACCCCGTATACAGATTGCAGAATCACATCAGTTACACTTCCATTGATTTATATATTGTCATACTAGTGTCTGTTGTATTCTGCTGCCTTTCCTATCCTTTGCTATCCCCCCTCCCCTCCCCTCCCCTCCCCTCTTTTCTCTCTACCCCCTCTACTGCAGTTATATCTCCCCCTTGTATTATTTTTCCTTTTCCCCTCGTTTCCTCTTGTATGTAATTTTGTAAAACCCTGAGGGTCTCCTTCCATTCATGCAATTTCCCTTCTCCCTCCCTTTCCCTCCCACCTCTCATCCCTGTTTAATGTTAATCTTCTTCTCATGCTCTTTGTCCCTACTCTGTTCTTAGTTACTCTCCTTATATCAAAGAAGACATTTGGCATTTGTTTTTTAGGGATTGTCTGGCTTCACTTAGCATAATCTGCTCTAATGCCATCCATTTCCCTCCAAATTCTATGATTTTGTCATTTTTTAATGCAGAGTAATACTCCATTGTGTATAAATGCCACATTTTTTTTATCCATTCGTCTATTGAAGGGCATCTAGGTTGGTTCCACAGTCTTGCTATTGTGAATTGTGCTGTTATGAACATTGATGTAGCAGTGTCCCTGTAGCATGCTCTTTTTAGGTCTTTAGGGAATAGACCAAGAAGGGGAATATCTGGGTCAAATGGTGGTTCCATTCCCAGCTTTCCAAGAAATCTCCATACTGCTTTCCAGATTGGCTGCACCAATTTGCAATCCCACCAACAATGAACAAGTGTACCCTTTTCCCCACATCCTCGCCAGCACTTGTTGTTGTTTGACTTCCTAATGGCTGCCAATCTTACTGGAGTGAGATGGTATCTTAGGGTGGTTTTGATTTGCATTTCTCTGACTGCTAGAGATGGTGAGCATTTTTTCATGTACTTGTTGATTGATTGTATGTCCTCCTGTGAGAAGTGTCTGTTCAGGTCCTTGGCCCATTTGTTGATTGGGTTATTTGTTATCTTGTTGTCTAATTTTTTGAGTTCTTTGTATACTCTGGATATTAGGGCTCTATCTGAAGTGTGAGGAATAAAGATTTGTTCCCAGGATGTAGGCTCCCTATTTACCTCTCTTATTGTTTCTTTTGCTGAGAAAAAACTTTTTAGTTTGAGTAAGTCCCATTTGTTGATTCTAGTTATTAACTCTTGTGCTATGGGTGTCCTATTGAGGAATTTGGAGCCCGACCCCACAGTATGTAGATTGTAGCCAACTTTTTCTTCTATCAGACACCGTGTCTCTGATTTGATATCAAGCTCCTTGATCCATTTTGAGTTAACTTTTGTGCATGGCGAGAGAAAGGGATTCAGTTTCATTTTGTTGCATATGGATTTCCAGTTTTCCAGCACCATTTGTTGAAGATGCTATCCTTCCTCCATTGCATGCTTTTAGCCCCTTTATCAACTATAAGATAGTTGTAGTTTTGTGGATTGGTCTCTGTGTCCTCTATTCTGTACCATTGGTCCACCCGCCTGTTTTGGTACCAGTACTATGCTGTTTTTGTTACTATTGCTCTGTAGTATAGTTTGAAGTCTTAACCTGATTCTTAATGTGTCTTTCTTTCTTCTCCTGCTTCTGCTCAGTCACAACACCATGTGGACTCATCTCTGCTTCTTGAGTTCCTAGAGCTCGCTCTTCTGCCAGAAATCCTCACCCCTCCCTTTCTCCTGGATGACTTCCACTTTTCCTTCAGTCCTTAGCTTAAGTGTTACTTAAATATCCTCAGAGACCCCATCACAAATCCCCTAAACTAATTTGCTCTTCAGCAGCTATTTATCTGTTCATTGTAATAAAGAGAAAACTGAGGTTTAGAAATGGGCACTGCTTATTTACAAGGCAGGTCTGAAATTAGAATCCACATTCACAGAATTCTGCAGCCCATTCCTTCTCTGTACAGCTCTGACCCACTAGAAGGATAGGGGGTCTGAAATCAGAGCACAGAGCAGATGGCCAGCTGGCTATTTTGACTCCTGTGTCACTGAGTTATTGAATAAGGTCTCCCTAGAATCTTCTGATTAACTTTAGATGGATTCTGAGTCTGAGGTGGGGCTGAGGCTGCAGGGTCTTGTCCCAGAGTTTCAGACATAGGGATCAAAGGACTTTGGGGAGGGAGGTTGATATAGTCCTCCAATGATAGAACTTTCACAGCTCTCTCAGGACAGTTGGCCATGGCTCTTGTCAGCAACTATATCCACTGGTTAGTGCTAACTACACATGTAAGCCATGGAAGAGCACAGAGCACAGACTTCTCTTCAGGACCCTTCTCTTGGCAGCTACCACACAGAGCCCCTGTTGAGAGAGAACTGAAATATTCCTTGTGTTTATATTTTATAGAACTGTGCTCAAAGCCCTTTTCCATGGTAACTTCATTTGACCCTCACAATGGTTCTCTGATTTCAGCAGACCATCTTTCAAACAGAGTCACCTGGAGGTTAAGTGATTGACTCAGTGTCACATAGCCAGCAAATGACTGCTCTGGGACTGAAGCTCCAGGCTCCTGATTAATGCTTCAGTGCATTCTTCTCTGCATCACATAATCTTATAAGCAGAATGGCAGCAGCCTTCTTCTGTCGTCTGCCTGCTTGATCAGAAGAGCATACTATCTCAGCAGCAAGGAGAGTGAACCAATCTTCTCTGCATACATTACCCTCCCAGAGACCACCACAACAGAATGAGTCCCGCCCTGCTTTGGCTCAACTCTGGAGTCAGACTGCCTGACTTCAAATTTCAGCCTTTCTCCTTCTGGCTCTGTGATTTGGGACATATTTCTTAACTTCTCTGTGTCTCAATTTCATAGCAGTGAGATAAAGATAATAGTAATAATAATGATAATGCCTACTACATAGGACAATAGGAGAACTGAGTTAATTACACAATTTATAAAGGTTAGTGCCTGACATAAATGAAGTAGTCAAATACTGGTTAGTACTAGTTTTACGGTTTCAGTAGATCCCTCATTCGGGGACCTGTATCATTTTAAACAAAACCCATTTCCTGAGCTTGTCCTACACAGTCTTAATTGTCAGTTATTTTCCCTTTGGACCTTGGATTTTTGATGTCTCTGTGTATAGTATACTGTGACATAAAGAGCGTTTCTTTATGTGGAATCTTCAGGTTTCTACTTTAGTGTAGAAGGACTTAAAAACAGCATACTACAGGGACACAGCCACATCAATGTTTATAGCAGCACAATTCACAATAGCTGAACTGTGGAACCAACCTAGATGCCCTTCAACAGATGAATGGATAAAAAAAAGTGACATATATACACAATGGAATATTACTCAACAATAAAAGAGAATAAAATCATGGCATTTGCAGGTAAATGGATGTATTGGTGGAGAAGATAATGCTAAGTGAAGTTAGCCAGTCCCAAAAAAACCAAGTGCCAAATGTTTTCTTTGATATAAGAAGGCTGATTCATAGTGGGATACGGAGGGAGTGCAGGGGAGGAATAGATGAACTCTAGATAGGGCAGAAGGGTTAGAGGGGAAAGGAGGGGGCAGGTGTAATTAATGATGGTGGAATGTGATGATCATTATTATTCAAAGTACAGGTATGAAGACAGGAGTGAATACACTATGTATACAACCAGAGATATGAAAAATTGTGCTCTATATATGTAAGAAATAGAATTTAAAATAAAATAAGAACCTTAAAAAAAAAGAAGGTTAATAAATGACAAAGCTGTCTTTCTGTTGAATCTTCTCCCTAACTCTCAGTTTCTACTTTGAGTTCATTTGCTGAGTAGACACAATTGGCATGCTACAATTTCAGGCGTTACCAATCTTCATACTGTTCAAGAGATCAGCCCAGCCTCTCCTTAATAATCAAACCTACTATTGTGTCAGCTCTCTACCTTCATGAGAATTAGCTCCTAAGTAGGTTCATTTTGTAGGAACAATATTTCTTAAATGCTTAGCAAAAAAAAAAAAAAACAAAAAAAAACAAAAAAACAAACTCAGGCATAAGGGACAGCAAAGGAAAGGGTAGGGCTCTTCTACATGGTTCTGTTTTCTTTTCCACACTGGTCCCTACTTTTTCCTTCAAGTGAGCAGCAAGAATCAGAGTCTTAATCTCAGCAGGGGCATGCCTTTAATTGCCCTGACTAGCCAGGAGTCTAAGACAGTGAAGTGGAGTGATTGCTGGCTGCAGATGGATTGTCTCAGCTACAGATTCTCACCTGCAGAGATCCAGGGCATTAATTGAAAGCATTTAAAGGTGATGGTTGGAAGAATCAGAATTTCCTCTTTGCTGTGTTTTAAAGTTTTATTCTGCTATTAAGAGACCTTGGAACTGCTCACTGTGAATATAAACTTCATCTTCAAATCCTCAAGCCATATCCCCACTCCCTAAAGTATACCCTCCTTGATTCTACATTTTGAAGTCATAAACCAGCAGTGTGCTTCAAGCAGTTAGATGGATCTGGCTTAGTAATTTGTGGCCTTCCTCAAGCCATCTAAGCTTTCTGAACTCCAGGTTGTGCATCTGTGAATTTTCTGTTTCACAGGATTTTTAAAAAATAAAAACATAGAAGATCATGTAGCATGAAGATAGGTGAATGTTTTCAAATATCCAAATTGTAGAGAGGAGTGGACAGTTTGAAGTGGACCTCAAGAAAATCACTGTTTCCCAGTATAATTATTAAATACATTGGCTTCTATATTTAAAGAAAATTGAGGCTCTGGCAACTATGCAAAGCCAATTAAATAGTAAAGAACTCATTCTTAAATCATATACTTTGAGAGGAAGCATAGTTGTAATAGATATTTATGGATCTTGTTGGTCACTCCATCCCAGTATCCAGTGCTTGATGTTATGGTTTGAATATTAGGTGCCCCCACCAAAAGCTCATGTGTGAAACACTGCAAGAAGGTTGAGAGGTGAAATGATTGGGTTAACCCAATCACTGAATTAATACCCTGACAGGGATTACCTGGGTGGTAATGTAGGCAGGTAGGGTGTGGCTGGAGGAGGTGGTTTTCTGGGGGCATGCTTTGGGGAATACATGTTTGTTTTTTAAATAAGCTTTTTCTTCTAAAATTGTTCTTATCAGGCTTTTTAGTCATAGCAGTGAAAAAAACTGATTAAAACACTTGGTATATAGTAGATGCTTTATAAAAAATTGTTGAGGGTCTGGGATTGTGGCTCAGGGGTAGAGTACTCACCTAGAATATCTGAGGCCCTGGTTTTGATCCATAACACCACATAAAAATAAATGAAATAAAGGTATTGTGACCAACTACAACTAAAAAATAAATATTTTTTAAAAAATGTTGAATAAATTAATGAGTGAAAAGTGCCTATAATGATCCAAGGCATCAGTTGGAAGCACTTAAATGTGACAGATTGGCCAGCCTATAGTTTGATCCATGTATTCAATTTGGATTCTATCACTTACAGATCCACAGACTGAGAATTCTATTTACAACCTCTAGAAGACAATTGACCTGAAAATAGAGCAACACATGCAAACATGTTCACCATGATTTTGCAAGTTATAATATTTGCTTCTGCTCTATGGAGAGATTGGATTTGTCCAAAGTAACAAAGGAAGTAGAAGAACAGAAATCTAAATCTAAGCACATCTTGCTCCAAAGCCATTGTTTATTTCACCACATCAGATTAGTTAAATTTTAGACAAATATTTATGAAATATTTGAATTGAAGTAATGCCAACTTCTCTATTCTCCATTGAAATGATAATCTGGATTCCATGATCAGTTCAAATAGTAAAAGAATGTCCTAAGAAGATGAGCACTTTATGAAGAGGAAGATTCGCTTAGAATTATGAGGAGGTGAGGAGGCAGGGTTTTGGTTAAAACAAGGGGTGAAAATGCACCTTTAAAGACATAGTCATTATCTTTGCACCCATACACAGTGTACAGGCAAATTACTATAGTCCCTGTGTGGCCTAGAGTTTGTTCATCAAGAAGCAGAGTTTTTCTAGGGTAAAAGGGACTGTTTGGGATTGATGGTAACAACTTTGAGAAAGGTTTAAAGATGATTGGGGTGTTTTTCTTAGAGGAAGTCTGGTAAGGAGGAGGAAATAGGTTAACCATAGTTAGAAGACTACTTAGTGACCATATGCTGCAATAGAGAGAAGGGGTACAGTGAAAGATGTTACTAACATACAGAAAGGAGAAGAGAGTTGAAAATGGCTTTAAGATTGCATATTTGGAAATCTATGAACCTAGTGTTGTTGGACAACCACAATATGTTCTTGTTCAGCATAACCAGTTGGGTAAATAATGTAGCTCAATCACAAGCATTATTAAAACAGAAACTATATTAAATGTTATTTACATGAATAAATACTGCCAAACCCAACTTTTTTGTCTTGACATAAGAGTCTAGGTTCTGAATCCAGACTGTTCAAATCCTGATTATACAACTTACTGTATTTACAACTGGTTCTCACTTTCCTCATCCATGAAATACAGATCACAATCACATTACCTCATAGACTAAGTGTGAAAATTAAATAACTTTAGTAAATGAAAAGCCTTTAAAATAGGCCAGGGCATATTGTAAACTCTAAAAAAAATGTTATCTAATATTAGAAACTACCTTTTTCTTCATCCTCTAATTTGATATCACTGTTCATAACTCTTGGGAATCTTTCTGAGATAACTTTCTCTCCCATGTATAACCACATTTTTTCTTGCCCTCTTATTTCTTCCCTAATTTCTTTCATTCTTGCTCATAACCCCAGGAAAACCTGATATGTTTTCTTTAGCATCAGCAATAGACAAAAAACATTGTCACTGTATTATTTTCTTTGTTCGATTTTGTCTAGTTATTGTTATTTGGTTGTTTGTAACATTTTTTTCCATTGCAAACATATGGCATCTAAGCTGTACTTGAAGTGAATGCACTGCTGTGGGCTAGCCTGTGAGCTTAATTGCTATTGTAACATGATTTCTATAAGAATGTATTATTTATCCTAAACAACTGACTCAAACAGGAACTTATTTTGCATGGAGTCCCATACTTTATGTAGCCATATTACCTTATTTAGTACTCCAAAGTTACTTATGTAATAATTATTATTTCTGCATCACAAATAAAACAATTATTGTTTAGAAATTTAAATAATGTACCTAATCCTTGTGACTAACACTACGGGGGAAGGAACTAGAGACCATTTCTGTTCATTCCAGTTCAAGAGAATTTCCACAACATTACACCTCTTGCCACACACACTCATTGTATTCATTCAAGGTATAAATGCATATTTATAAATGAGATATTAGCTGGCTATTAAGTGATGAAGATAACAATGGTAGAAGTTACAAATTTTTCAAGGATAAGAATATACCAGGTATCATCTTAAGTGTATAATCTTTAGTGAAACATAGTAATATGATAAGAGATTGGTCTTATCCTTATTTACAAATGTAGAAATGGAAAATCCTAGAACAGAAATCAGAGGTCATACTACAGGCAAGTAGCAGGCTTTGAACTTAAATTCAAATTTGTTTGACCCAAAATTCTTTGCTCTTCTTACTTCCACATACTACTTCCTTACCGGTTAGATGAGATGTGCACCTCCCATCCCTGGGTGCCACATTAAGTCATTGATATACTACAGTGAAAGAGGCTCCCGTCACTCTTGATGAGCAAAGCAACCCCCACTCAGAAAAGTCAGAACTAAAACAGAGAAAATGTGTCTCCTGAGTTTATAGCTGATTCATAAACCCTTGTGAACAGATGACATTGTCCCTAGTCTAGGAGAACAGAACAGGAAGTCGGCTATGGAACCCTGGGTTGGCTCTTGCCATCTGGTTGGGGACAGAGGAATAAGTGATTGGATGACAGAGGCTACTTTTCCAGAGAGTATTTTAATGAACCCTCAGGGAGAAAAATTGTTACAAGTGAGCTTTTGCAACTCATTAATTGCCTTGAAACTTAATGATATTCTGCAGACCTGAAATTCCCTTTTCATTCCCTGAAGAATTTGGTTCCTATGAATGTCAGATTAATATTGTTTTGTATGCAGTGTTTGTACACTCTGAGGCAGTAGACGTTTTTAATGGTTGGACTGAAATGATGTCTTAGCAGTGTGAAAGATCCATGTCAGATTTTAATGAAGCTGTGTAAAATTGTTGTCATAAGGAAGGATTTATAAGTATTTTTAATTTCCAGGTAATAAGAGATCTTTGCTCCAATCTGGTCACTAGAGAAATATGACTTTTGTTTTTCACTTTTATTTTTTTATAACAATACCTTTGCCTGGCTTATAAGGAGCTACCAACTTAGTTAACAATTCTCAAAATCACTTATAATTAGAAGGAGAATTCTACACTGTGAAATTTTAAACCACTTCCATAAACAGATATAAGTGAAAATACTGCAGTGCCATGAAATGCACTCATCTTGGGGATGCTCTGATTAATTGACACAATTTATAAAGAAATTCTACCGGGTTTGTTGTCTCACATTCATAATAACCTACTTTAATGATTACCTTAACCAAAATTACCAATCCTTGCCTTCTTAAAATAGGTAGGAACCTATTTTTTTTCCTTGAATTGCCAAATTATTAGCATAGCTTTTCAACAGACACATCTGATTATGCCACCTTACTGCTTGAAAAACCTCTCAATGAATTCCTGTCATTCTTGGGATAAAACTTGACTTACACAGCCCTTCACCAGCTGTCCATTCTCACCTCTCCATCTCTATTTCCTGTCACTATCCTATCCCAATTTCTTTGTAAGGGGCCTTTCCTATTCCAGGCTTTTCCCAGACATTGTTCCACCCACCTTTCCCTGATCTCTGCCCACCCCCATTCTAATTTGCTCCAACCCTGCAAACCTCTTACTATCATATGTCATAATAGTCTATGCTTCTTTAAACACATATTGCATTATAATTGAATGATTATTTGCTAATCAATATATTATGATTATGGCAATCACCTCTTACTAGAATGTAAGAATAGAAGTCACTTCTGTTGTTCATGCCTGTATTTGCAGCAGGGAGTACAGAATCAGGTTTAGTTAGTAAAAGCCAAATGTTCTATGAGTTAATGTATCAAGAAACTTAGAAGGGTAACTGGCACAGAGTAAATCCTCTGTATGTTTTGACTACTTTAATTGTTTTTATCATTTGTATTGCTTTTCCTTTTCCTTTATTAATAGATTTTATTTATCCTTTATTAATAGATGTTGATAAAATAGTCATGGGCCATGATATAAGGTTTTCTGGGTGGAAGTTCTGCTAGGTGATCTTTGGGAAGTCAGTTAACATATATATACATTAGGTTTCTTATCTTTACAGGCATTCCTTAAGAAATTTTATTTTAAAAATATAGATCCCCTTTAAAGCCAAAGGAAAAGGAAAAGAAATAACTGGCTAATTATGAAGTTGATGCTTTTCTTTAGTTTTTCAGGCTTTCTCTCTGAAGTACTCTCCACATCTAGGACAACCCTTCATTTCCTAGACAAAAGCAGCCACCCCATCAGTCATGTTTGCCATTATGAAGACTTTCATGTATGTCCTTTGTTAGGCTCTGTAAGTAGTTCTCATTTCACCTTTGTGAGTTCTGGATCAATGGAGAAGCAAGTCAGCAGGAGGAGAACTATAATGTCACTCTTGTATTGTCAAGGACCAGTATGGAGTCTGTATCTCCATATGAGATGCAACTAGACCTGCCATTCTACCCTCCAACTAGAGAGGGGAACAACACAGTTTGTTATGGTTTGGATATGTGATGTCCCTCAGAAGCTCACATGTGAGATAATGCAAGGTTTGGAGGAGAAATCATTAGTTTAAGGTTATAGCCTTAAACTAATCAGTGAATTAGTTCCTTATGGGATTAACTGATAGCTGGAGGCAGCTGGGATGTGGCTGGAGGAAGCTGTTGTGGGGGGGCGTGGCTATGGGCTATATATTTTGTATCTGGATTGTGAACTCTCTCTCTCTCTGCGCTTCTGATCGCCATATGAGCTGCTTCCCTCCGCCAAGCTCTTCTGCCATGATGTTCTGCCTCACCTCAAGCCCTGAGGAATAGTATTGCTGTCTATGGATTGAGATCTCTGAAACTGTGAGCCCCCAAATAGCTTCCTCTTCTACAATTGTGCTGGTCAGGTCTTTTAGTCACAGTAATGAAAAAAGCTGACTAATATACCAGTCAACAGACAGTATGAGTTTTCAAAGGAGATACACATGCCAAGGAATTCACCTGCCAGTTTGAGAAGAGGAAGAGGCCAAATTTCCTGTGCACAAAACATTTGGCAATTAACTATTTCGAATTAACAATTAGGAAAGGTGGACCAATGTACCCGATCTTCCTTTGTGGAAAGGTATAAGAAGTGGGACAATGGACTTAGACTGTTTGGTTACAAGGAAGGGGTAAAATATGAATCATTTTAATGTCAATTTTCTAGTGAATTTCAATAGGGTACAGGCAGTTTCTGGCAATAAAGGGAAACTGTTTCAGGAAGTTGTTATTATGAAAACCAGAAATTGTATGAAAACATTTCATTGTTGCATTCATCTCCTCCTCTTCCTCCTCCTCCTCCTCTTCCTCTTCCTCCTCCTCCTCCTCCTCTTCCCTTTATTTTGTAAATCAGAACAAATAAGTCATACCCCAGGAGCCACCAGGATTTTTGAGCTATAACAAGCAATGATTTCTCTGGGACATTTGGATTTTGAACCTGAATTCCATTTGCAGAGTTCAGGCTTTGTTTTATTTTATTTTATTTTTTTAAGACATCGTGGAATCTCTGGTGGGAAAAAAATTTATCATGGAGAGCTTTCCTGTAGCCTCTAAGAAAGGAACCCTTCTTTTAAGAGCCATTGCTGCACTTTTATTTTCTCTTTCCTAATTTCTTTTTATCCTAGGTTTTTGTCTCAATAGTCTTATTTTCATAATGAGTTTCATTAAAGCAATGACATCCAGGTGGTGTTTCTGAGGCAGATTCCCTTAATATTGGAAGTCTTTTGAGACTCTGTATATGTATTGGTGTATCTATATATTTGTGTATACATATATTCATTTATAACTACTCAGGTATATATACATAAAAAGAGGGCCACATATCTTTGTGTGTTAATTCAGGGAGATTTTTAGCCAATAGGCATGCTATAACTTCAGCCTCCTGAATAGCAAAGAGGAGAAGGGAAGACAATGGTGGCAGGGTCTAAGGCAGCTGTCTGAATCAGTTCCAAAGAGGAAGGTCAACTTCTCTACTGGAAGAATACAAAAGGGCACAATTAATTTGACATTGTTGTCTACAGAGCTCTAATCAAAGGGGTGGGGGTGGTTACCCAAGGAGTCTGTCACAAATACTTAAATTTAGGTAGTTTATTAATTAATCCACCTGTTAAAAATTAGATCCCAGGCAAGTGTTACAAATCTAGACAGAACAATGAAGACCGTGGGTAGAGGAGCTGTGTTGTTTTACTGAATCAGTTTCTACCTAGCTAGCCAGGTTATTTCAGACATGTTGTTGTAAGTTTGTGCAATGAGAGATGTGCACAGAGCCAGATGTTATGTGCTAGGTTTATGTAGTAGGCATCAAAGGAAAATTCTCCCCCCCTTACTTTTTAACTTTCCACTTATAGGGATCCTCTATAAATCCAGGAGATTCCCACAACACAAAATTGGTGGCAATACAATTAATTTCAATGAGTTCATAGGGGAAAATTGTTAATTAATGGACAGCCATACTCAGAATTGGCTTTAGGGTTGCAATGGAACCTAAAATCATTGATTTTTAGAGGTTAGAAATGACCTCACTTAAGTACGGTAAACATACATATATGAATGTGTATGCACACAGTCTGATTTATGGACTCATATTTACCTATTACCTTCATGCAGCTGAATTGATTATTGTCTATAGTCAAGGGCTAAAAGAAGATCAATGAGGAGTTGTAAATATATATTTATTAGTCTTAATGATCTCCATATTCCATCCAAAGTGATTAAAGCATGTCACAGTAGTCAACGGGGGTATCATACTTGAAACCCTCCTTTTTATGTAAAATATTATACAAAGATATCTTGTCCTATAGCTTAATAGGGAGGTGAAGTTTGAATATACAGTTGAAGGAATATGTAAATCTACAGTTAACAGGAAAGAGGATCTCCAAATTAGAAAGCAGAATAAATTATCACTGTGCCTGCTACTTATTGAGAATCAGCAAACATTTTTAACTGACTTACACTCTGTCCATCCATATAGTTTCACAATCATGATGAGTAGCCTGGAAGCAAAAAGTCTTCTGATGATTTACTTAATTGAAGTTTTTTAATCAAGTGGACTGTGTAAAGAACTGTTACCAATTAGAAAGTGACCTGAGGTCAAATTGTTTCCCCAGTTGCATACTGCAGCACTGTGAACAAATAGTCTAGTCTTCGTGAAACATAATTAAGAAATATGAAAAATTGTATATATTATTGCAGTATTATATTATTTTCAGTACTGGAGATTGAATGTAGGGGCATTCTACCACTGAACTACAGCCTCAGCTCTTTTTATTTTTTGAGACAGGATCTTCCTAAGTTGCTCAGGCTGTCCTCAAACTTGGGACCCTCCTGCCTTAGCTTCCTGAGTTTTTAGTATTATAGGCGTGCACCACCATGCCTGGTAAAAATGAAGAAATTCAGAAGCACACTTCCACTCTGTCACCGTTGATATTATGCACAACTCTGTTTTTAGCTTTCAGTTCTAGAGGTGTTTTCTTGAGAGTGCTGCACAGAACCCTGCATGTGTGTCTTACAACATTATCCTGCACTTCTGGTGGATCTGGACCCATTGTCACTGAGAAGAATTGATGATTTAGTGTCTGAGCCTAAGGCCAAAGTTAGTGAACTCTCAAAGTAAGTGGAAGCTGTCACCCATGGTCTTCAGAACAGAGCAGATCAACATTTGTCTTTGTTTGCTTTTCTTGTACTGAGGCACTGGTGCTCCAGTTGTGATAAATTGTAGGTAGCATGATTTGCAGTGATTGACAGGTATGGAATGATGATTGAGAACATGCCCATAAGTTACCTCTTTTTACTGTCTTGAAGACTGCTATATTGGTTAAGGGAGTGCACTTAATTTGAAATGTTTGTAATTCAGTAATTGCTCCTAATCCTTATGTTTTCTTGCAGTTTTTCCCCAGCAAATTTTTGATACTTGTCATAGTCTTTGCTGCTTTAGTGGATGATTTTTAAGATCTAGGGTTTTGGATATTTTTTATTTGTTAATTTAAGGTTACTTTTTAACTTTCCACTTAAACCAGATGGTAATTATACAATTTATTGATCACTTGCCATATACTAGACACTTATTCATAATATCTATAAGGTACTTCCCTCCCTGTAATAGAAATCCCAATGTAGTAGGAAGAAACACAACTTATGTTTGGCAGAATCAGAATTTAAATCCAGGTTTGGTTTCAAAGTTTATACCTTTTCTTGATCTATGCTACATTACCTTTTAGAATTAGTAAAAATTTAGTCACATATAATATAAATTTTTCATTCTTAAATGAAAGAAGTTCAGAGGAAGGCAGTTCCATGATAGGCTTTTTCTTCGTCTGTTTTATTATTCTAGTCTGTGCTTTCCATCTCTAAGGTCATGACATGTCCCAAGATGGCTTTTCAAGCTATAGTTATCATATCCACATTCCAGGTAGCAAAGAAGCAATAGAGTGGAAGGCAAAAGTGGTGCTTCAAGTGTCCACCTCCATTATAAAGAGGCTTTCTGTAAGCCCTGCCGCTCAATTTCCATTTACATGTTATATGACATTCATGTACAAGAGATTCCAATAGTAGAAGAGATGCTGACCCCAATGGATGGATGAAAATGAGTGAATATCAGACTTAAATTTGTCTTAAGCCTGAGGCATACTTAACTTCTCTGTTAAATATACCTCAATCATGTTGATATTTCATGGACTTTTTAAAATTTATTCACCAGATCTGCCTAGCTCCTCCCTTTCCCTACTTCCTTTCCTCCTGCCTTTCCTCCCTTTCTATCTCCCTCCCTTCCTTCATTCTGTACCCCTTTGCTTGTGGCATGCTGCTATCTTCTCACCCTTCTCAATACAAAGGTATGTCATGACTCATTTCCACTCACTCAGAACTCTTTTGGAAAAGTTTCTCTTTCCTTCTGAAAGGTAGAAATAGACTGGGCTTCTATATGGGCTGACATTCCATTCTCCAGAGAGTTCTACCAAAACAATTTCCACACTGTTAGTTATGACGCTAGGAAGTGCTCATGGTTAAGACCCCAGGTAGTTCATCTTCTGTCATCAACACAACAGGTCTGCAACCTGCAATACAACTGTGCACAAAAAAGACCAGTTAAAAGAATGTGTGATGCTCAAATGAGGTTTTGGAGTATTAACAGATTTGTTCAAAGTCTGAGGCAAGTCTATTGTCCATCAAGGGTGGGAGAGTGGCAAAGACATGAAACCTCCCCCAGGAAGGGAGGGAGGGAGGGAGGGAGGGAGGGAGGGAAGAAGGAAGGAAGGAAGGAAGGAAGGAAGGAAGGGAGGGAGGGAGGGAGGGAGGGAGGAAGGAAGGGTCTTTTCACAAATATGTGAAATGAGTTTTTCACTCATTTCCCCTAATCATTTTGCAGTCTATTCTCAGAGTAGTGACTCAGATTAATTTTCAGCAGCCAGTATTAAACCCAGGGAGAAGTGTACACTAGTCATAAAAAGTTGGAAAACTTGACAGATGTACTGCAAAATAATTTCCAATTCTTTTGTGCAAGCCATTTTTTTAAAATTTTATCTCTTTTTCTATGCTAAGAACTTGTACATGGGCAATGACCGAGATAAAAAGTCATTTCTGTTTGACAGAAACAGGAATTGTCAGTAGTTTATATACAACAGGTCCCCAGAGCAGAAGGCTATACAGCTAGTCTCTTCCCAGACTGTCATCTTCCTCCTCCAGCTATAGGATTGTAAAGTCTTCAGGGTCATTGCTACCTCATGATCAACAATAGTAGCATCCCAGGTATATCCCTCAAGACTGGAAGGAGGTTAGGAGTACTGCCTGATGAGATGCTTGGCTTTATAATCTATGAGGCAATCACTGTGGGCATGCATGGCTGAATTTCTGAAGCATAAAGTCCAGGATAATCGTGGCAAGTCATGTTTATTAAAGGCTTGCTGGGAAAAGTTAAAAATTTATATTTTTTTTCTTGTAATTAATTTCAAACATAAAAGTAATATTTTTTTTTAAAAAAGTAACTGTATTAAGAGAAAACTATGTTCATAGGAATTCTTAAGATAAAATGTAAATATCACTTTGGACTAGATGCCAAAGGCTTTCTAGAAGCACACCAGTCATGCTTCTGTGATGTTAGGGCTATTAGTGATGTGGATTTTGGATTCAAATTTTGGATTCAATCTATTCAGTAGTTGTATGACATTAGCTCTTAGAATCTGTTTCCTCATTTGTAAATAGGTTAACAGCATTGTCTGGGTAGCTGTATTATAATTAGTAATAAGGTATATAAAGTGTACAGTACATGTTCAATCAGTAGCAGTTTGTATCATTGAATTTTTATGTTATAAGAGACAATGGACACAGAATTGTGAATTGTGGTGAGCCTGTTGTGCATTTTGCCACCATTTGTGGGTTCCATAGCTTCTGGTAGACACATTAGCATCCGTCATAAGAACCTTGTTCTTTCATCTCCCCCAGTTCTAGGAAAAGGGTGCATATAATACATATAATACATCTCTAAGGTTTTTATTTTGAATCATGCACCAAAACCTTGAATATCAAGAGTGTTTTCCTGGGCTGGGGATGTGGCTCAAGTGGTAGCGCGCTTGCCTGGCATGCGTGTGGCTCGGGTTCGATCCTCAGCACCACATACAAACAAAGATGTTGTGTCCACCGAAAACTAAAAAATAAATATTAAAATTTTCTCTCTCTCTCTCTAAAATAAAAAAGAGTGTTTTCCTAATTGAAACATGAAAAATGCTTTGAATGCAAAACTCATGTTTTAAAAACCACACTGGAAGGAGAGAGAGTATGCACACCTGTTCTCTAAGAATTTACAGGACTCTTGAGAAAATGGACATCCAATTAGTGAGAAAGACAGTGAATGGCAAAGAAGCACAAGGAAGTGTACAGTGGTGTCAATTAGACCAGGAGAACAGTCAGAATTGAGCTGGCCCTGCTATTTCCCTTTCTGTCTCACTCAAGGTGAATTCTTACCTCCTTTAGATACTCTGCAGGGCCTCTAAGGTCTGATCCTTACCTGTCCATCTTAACATCATTCCTATTCACCCTACTCTCCAGTGTAGAGTGCTTTTTATAGTTCTCATGACAGTCTCTGTTTTGTTGAGCCTTTGTGTCCTTGAATGTGCTGATTTCTCTGTGAAGGATACTTTTTCTCTTACCTTTCTTTGTGAGGTTAATGCTACCTTTGCTTCAAGTCCTGACAGAAGCTTTATCTCTTTGTAGAAACCTTCACCAATACTTCCAAAATGTGAATTGAGGTGCTCATCCTCATTCACAAGGGTCTGTTTACTTCACTTATTGAGATGTTTATTAGCCATATCATAAATGCCTCTTTTTTTCTGCTAGAAAAAAACTGCATGGTAGTTGCTGTAGCAAATCCCAGTGTTTTACTCCAGTAAGGTTTGTTTCTCTCCCTTTACAGTGTTGGTCTGTATAGTGGCTGGAAGGGGAGGCGAAAGGAAGGTATGACTCACATAAATATTAAAAAAGGTCTCAGATCCTTTCTTTTAAATATCTCCAGGCATTTCCAGATCATAAGAGTTCACTGGATCTGTCCAGGAGATGAGGAAAGAGAGAGATCATGGAGGATATAAAGAAGCACTGGGGTGGGGGAGGGTAGGACTAAAGATAGGGTGCATCACTTCTGACATTCTGTTTCATCAAAAAATTGTCAGGGGTCTCTACCGACTGCTAGGGATGTTGAGAAATGTAGTCAAATTGTTCAGCAGGGAAAGAAATAGGGTTTGATGAATCTTTGCCACATTATTTGCAGGCATAGTGTTTATCCCTACAAATATAATACCTTACATCATAGATGTTAACACTTTGTCAAAATAAGTGAAAATCTCTACAAATAAATTAGCAAAAAGGAAATATATGATGAGTGGAATATGAGAAGTGATAGTAGTACATCCGCTCCTGGGAATACTTGTCATTTTCCTGCTGTGGTAACATAGTCCTCCTGACTGGTGAATGTCTTCCTCAGGAGCTGGCATCTGGTACTCCTCCATTGCCATCTTCAGCCACTCTCTCCTTTTGTTTCAGTTTTTTTTTTTTTTTTTTTTTTTTTTTGCCATTTTTCAACACCCCAAACATGCTCACGCTCCCATCTCAGGGCCTGCAGTGTTATTGCCTCTCTTTGAAATGCCTGTACCACCCCCACAAGCCACATTCTTGTCCTTTATCTTCAGATCTTACCTCACATACTGTATTCTTTGTGGACTTCTTTGTCCACCCAGACTACCTGATTATCTGTTCCTATCCCCTGTGCTATTTTTCCCCATCACATTTATCATAACCAGTTATACTATAAGCTTCCTCACTTGATCATATAACTATGAGGTCTGGGAATTTTGACTTTTTTTTTTCTATTGCCAACACCTAGAATAGTTACTGGTGCATTATAGATGTTCAAGTATTTTCTAAATGAATGACTATCTTATTTTTTCACAATGCTTTATATCTTCTTTGTGAGAAAATGACACAGTAACAATTGAACATAAAAATATTGTCAAAAATATTTGACAACCAGAGGTAGAAGTGGGGAAATAGAGAAGATAGAAATTATTAGTAAATGGTAGTGGTTATTTAATTCACAAACTCAGCATAAATTGTTATTGCTTTAAGAAGACATGCCTAAAACCACTATGGAATATTGTGAAAAGCATTTCAGTATTTCTTTCCAGAATTCTGATTTTGATGGCATCCAATACTTAATGGATGCAGCTTGAAGGAATAACCTGAAGGACTGAGTAAACCTAACTTAAACCATTTTAATTTTGTCTTATCAGAAAGGTCATTCAGTGAAGGAGGCATTTTGATCACAGCCATTCTCTTTGCAGAAATAGTATCTGGAAAGCTGGTCTCTTTTTATTTTCTTAGTCAAGGGTATGCTTGAGATGCAGGGAACACTTAACAAAACCTATCTTTAAAATTCAGCTGCTTAAAGAAGAAACAAAAGCTACAGATAAACAATGGAATAGAAATAGCCAGAAGAATCCATTCAGCAACTTTTTTAGTAAAGTCGTCCCAGAATATTGGATTCGGATCATGGTACCATAGACAGATAGATCTGGAAAGGACCTACAGGTAGGAAAATGGGGTCTAAAAACAACAAAAACAAAAATATTTATTGAGAGTACCCTCTGTTGGACACTCTGCAAAGCACTTCATTCAAAATAGGCCCTCCATACTAAGAATGATTAATTTGTGTACTTTCATAAAGCTGGTGTGTCTCAGAGGTGGTCCCTCACTGAGATGTCTGCCACCAGTAGGCCTTACTCTATCTGTTCTGCCTCCTTAGAGGTAAAGATTACTGCCCAAAGTTGCTCAAGTTTTAAATAATATATTCAGAGTAATGATTCAAATATTTTGACACCTAGTTCAATGCTTTTCCCACCAGGGTAAATTTTTTTGTGTGGTGACACAAAAGTCAATTTTCTGAAATAAAATCTATTTATTAAACACCTCTTCAATCTATATTCTGTATTCTACTTCTTCTCTCAATTTTTGTTTTATGGACTTTTTTGGTTTGTGATGCTGAACATTAAACTCAGGGTCTCACATCTGCTAGGCAAATGTTCTACCATTGAGCTACATCTCCATCCTTGTTTTAAAGACTTTGTCGAAGAATAGCACATGAGTTCATATTTTACCATTAGTGTATATCTAATGTTAGTACTTGTCTTATATTCTTATTCCTCATATTTGTATCTCCATAATAGCATTACTCTACTTTCTCCTTTACAAATGATGCACTAGCTTTCATCAGTGTGTGGAAACATCTTGATGGCCTAATGTTTCTATTTTACAGTGTTGATTGCTTACCTCCCAAGTGAGAATGGTGTCAGAATTTAGAAACACATTTCTATTTTCCCAGTAAGAGGTCTCATAAATTGCAAATAAGTATATGAAGTATTTGGTATTAACAATAATAATAGCTAACACTTACAGAGAGCCTAATATGTATGAGTCACAAGTCGCCTTTTTAAAAACATATATTATTTATCCTCATGCAACCCTTTTAGGTAAACCTTATTATTCTGTTTTGCAGTTAAAGAAACTGAGGTTTAGGGAGGTTGAACAAGTAACCTGAGGTCAAATAAGGGCAGTGTTAGGAACTCAACCTAGGCAATCTTATTCCAGACTTCAAACTCATTGTCACCAAGATGTTGCTTCTTAAGACACTCGTAAGGACATATTATGAGATTCTGGAAGCGTCTCCATCATGCTGCTTCTTTCTACAGAAGTGTACTGTAGTACTCCATGGCTGTACCTAAACCATGCATGCCTTACCTTTTCTGAAAAAAAGTGATAAGATAGAGACACTTGATTAGTTTGGGAAACATATGAAAGGACTTACTTCTTGGGGCCTAAGTAAGGAGAAGAATGGAGATCTGAACTTACCTCCTACTCAGCCATTTTCTGGTTAGGTGAACATGGGTTGTTTAACTGATTTCAGTGTTGGGGTCCTCATGTATAAATTGAGGAATAGTAAATAATAACTTATTGAGGCTCATCCCTATTATGGAAGATAATCTGCTTTACTCAGTCTACTGATTAAAATGTTAATCTCATCCAAAGACATATTTTAAGAAACACGCAAAATAGTGGTTGACCAAATAAATATCTGGGCATTCCATGGCCAAGTAACATCAATGCATAAAAACAATCATCACAATCCACATTGCCTCTAATTCCTCCAATAAAATAATATACATTTCTTTGGATCCAAAAGTCTTGAGATTGAGGGCAAAGAAGTGTGAATGGGATGAATGGAGTATGGTATCGATGTGTTAACCAAATTCCTGGTTATGCTTATGGGAAGCTTTGAGCAGTGGGGAATCACACACAGAGAATCATGCAACAAGTAGATGGGATGGAGGGTTGTAAGTACTTTGAGTATTTTAGAGTTGAGGATGTGAACTCAGTCACAAAATAAAATTTTAGACTAATAGGATGCTTATTTATTCTGTGATCTTCCTTTGCTTAGCTTTAAGAAACAAATTGAATTGATCCCCTTTAACTCTTGTATTCATTCTTTAAAATTTTCCTGATGATTGATTGTATGTCAAGTATATTGGTCCTGGAGATTTAAACTCTACCCATTCTGGAAGAGTACAACATCTTGAGAGGAAGACAGACACTTAAAAATTAATAAGTGTTATTGTCAAAGCATTTATGAAATGTTATGCCACTAAAGAGAAAAGACACCCAAAAAGGGGAGTGTGGAGCGAGGTGATAAAATTACTTCAGACTCATAGAAATTTGTTCTCTGAGGTGGGTCATGAAGGATGAATAAGTGTTTTCTACGTGAGAGAAAAGTGAAGGGGGATTAGCATATAGGAAAGCACGACAGTGTCAAAGAGTTTTTTGGACACTTGATGAATGTCAAAATATCACTTGTATATTGGAAAGGCAGTCACATAAGAGCTCTGTCCCTGAATCCAGAGTACCTAGGTTCAAATTCTTTTACTATAAAACTGTGTGCAAATTACTTGACTGTCTTTACTGTCTTTACTTCCATTCCTTCATCTTTAAAATAGGATTAAATAACAACATTCATACAGCACTTAAAATAATGTCTGACACATTGTAAAACTCCACAAATGTTATATGTTATCCTTATCAGTGCATTAGTTGTAATAACAAACATATTCAAAAACTTAGCACATAAAAAAATAAGCCTTCATGTTTTGCTCATGTTATCACTGCTGGTGTCCAGCTAAGGTCTTGCTTCCCTGCCTTTCCATTCCAGAACTCAAGCTAACCAGGAGTCTCCATCTGAAACATGCCATTCTCATGGCAGAGTATAAAACTAAGATAATGGGCTGAAACTCATGTCAGCTCTCCCAGCATCTGCTAAGAAATGGCATGTCATACCCACTCATACTCCATTAACCAAAAAACGTCATATAGCCAAACCCCAAATCAGTGGGGCTGGAATAGATAATCTCTTTTTTATATGTATTTTTAGTTGTAGATGAACACAATACATTTATTTATTTTTATGTGGTCTTAAGGATCAAACCCAGTACATCACATGTGTTAGGCAAGCACTGTATCCTTGAGCTACAACCCCAGCCCCAGGAATATATAATCTCTTCAGGGCAAGGCAACAAAGAAATCATAATAATTGAAAACAAAAATATAGTCTTCCACAGTCATCAAATATTATCTTCCCTGGCCATACCTGTATCCCAGTGGCTCCGGAGATTGAGGCAGAAGGATGGTGAATTCAGTGCCTGCCTCAGCAATGGTGAGGCACTCAGCAACTTGGTGAGATCCTGTCTCTAAATGAAATACAAACTAAGGCTGGGGATAAGCCTTGGTGGTGGAGTGCCCCTGATTTCAATCCCTGGTACAAAATATATATATTGGAGAATAAAGTACAGTAGAAAACATGGTTGGGAAAAAATACAACACAGAATATCTAGAAGTCCTTCCTGACTTTCTGGACATATTGGAAGCTTTTTTGATCCACAGTGCCTCCCTCCCATCTACCTGCCTGGGTTTCTGCACTTCATTCTATGAACCATTTTCCTGAACCAAAGGCATAATTTTGAAAATCTGGGACCTTTGCCACATGTTAAAATATGTAGTAATTTTTATTTGAATTATAAATAGGAAAAAGTTCATGTTACCTCTGTAATTGATGTTCTGACTTCCTGTTTCAAAGCACTGTGAACATTTGTCAAAGTCTCCTATAAATTATAATTGTACTTGCTAACTTAGAGTGAGTTGTCATTTTCATTTTATTCTATGACTTTGTAATTAAGCCATTTTAAAGAGATGGAATTTGCATTTGTAGTGGGTAAATAATTTCAGGCTTGGTTTTGCTTTCAGTAGGGAGATCTGAGGAGGAGTCTTAGAATTTGAAACTTCTTTTAAGGGAACTATATGGACACATATTATTTACAGCTAATACTTAACACTAGATTATGATTATGTGTGGTTTTTACAGAATAAAAAAGATCATTTTTAAAAATTTAAAAAGTATTTTATAGGAATGAGGCTGCTATTTCTTTCACTCAGAAGGAAAGCATTTAAGAACTTAAAGAGTCTTTGTTACTCTGCTTTTAACTTTAATTTAAAATTAAAGAACTAAATTCTGGTTGTCAGCAAAGAAAGCCTAAGGTTTCAAAACAGGAGTCCTGTAGTCACAGCTTGGCCACTAGAGCATCAGATCTGGAGGCAAAACATTTGCAAGGTTCTTTGAATTGAGCAGGGATGTGGCGGCAAAATAGGAAGAATAGAATTTGCTAAAGTAAAGGAGGTTGGTTCTTCATGTGTTGACATGTAAGATCTAGATCAAGATCTGTGAACATGGATCTAAAGGGTGGGAGAACTTCAGATTTCAGGTATAAGAAAGGTACAAATAGGTTCAGGAAAACAAATAGTTACAAGATAATTTGTCATCCAAACAGTTTATTTTTGATAGTCAAAGTAACAGGTAAGAATGCTAGATAAATAGATCTAAAGCAGGATAGTCCTGGACAAACAGAGCATGTAGTTTCTTGAAGATGGAAAGAAAAAGAGATATAGCAAATGCCATTCTGTATTCTTGCCCCCTTCAGTTGTCCATGTTTTTAACAAATATTTGCTGTACTCTGTGTCTAGCTGGAGAAGCACAGATGCTTAAAACATGATACCTGCCTTCAAGGATATTTTGGTCATAGATTGTTGGAGTAAGTTCCAATTTATTTGAAATAACCACAAGAGTTTGTTTTTTAAGGCTTGGGTAACAATCTCTGATCAAGCTTTGGGTCAGGGAAGGGATCAAAAAGGAGGAGGTGGTGAGTATTCCTGAATGAGGTGTTATTTGAAGTGATCTTCAAATTGGAGAATAAGGTATGGAGTGGGAAAAGACACACCAAGGAAAAATGCTTTTTAGTTATGAAAAGGGAACATGATTGAGGTCTTACAGATGGTCTGCTTGACTAGGAGAAGATATCTTAAAACCTTAAAACCCGTATCTCTTTTCTCTCAGGGTTTAATCTTAACTGACTTGCTTGGGGGAATGTTCTCAGATTTAATCCCTAACGGGAAGGATCTGACCAGGACCTCCAAAATCATGCCTTTCTCTGAAATGACTGCTTTTAGAAAAGAGGTTTACAGAGAAACTGACTGTAAGGACAAGTTTATCTGACACTAACATCTGATTAAATGGCATTAGAGGTGAGTGGATGGCTTGAATGGAGCTGCTGGTCTCCCAGTTTCATGTTTTCACAGCATATGTATCTCCATATGTGGTCCCTTAATAAATTAGAGAAAATATATAAGAAAAAAAATAATGCTACAAGGTGCACAGGCTGGGAGTGAACTATGTCTCAGTGTGATGTACTCCTTTTCTCTTTAACCTTGATTCATTATGTTTTATAATTCTTTAAGGAAACTTGATTTCAAAAATCTCTGAATTTTCATTAAATGATAAACATTTATAGTGAACACCTTCAATGATGAAGGACTACGCTAAGGGCTTAAAAACAGTTTCTACTTTCTGGAAACTTGATTGGGGTACAGCTTGCACTCTGTCTCTCCTTCCCCAACAGTCTCTCCACACACACAAATATGAGCATCTCCATGATCATATGCAGTTTAAGTCAGAGGTACAACTCAGGACATCTGGCTTTTATTCTGGTCCTCTCTCAGCTCAGTTATAGTGCTGCATTTGTGACTTTGTAACCTGCTCTCTATTGTACAAGGTAAATGCTTCTGATGTTCTCAGAAGAAATGTATAAAATTGTTCAATATGGTTCAAAAGAGCCTTTAAAAAAATAAGGCCTCAAGGCCAGAAACCATCTCACAATAACTCTGTGCCATTCAGTAAAAAATAAAAAAACAAACAAAAAACAACCTGAAAGGACATAATTACAAAGAAATAATGTGTGCTATTATTGTTTTGTATGTGCAGAAAATATAAATGGCTTTACCTGTAGTAAGTTGATCGGAAGTATGCTAGTCACAAACTCATAAAATTATTATTATCCATCTGCAGACCCTAGGAAATATTTCTGACTAACTTCAATTAATCATCACTACTTGAATCGAATTAGATCCTCCCACTCCCACACTAAACTGTAGTGTGTTCTTTTTAAAAATGTACAACTTGAAGTTAATTTAAGTCCTTTAGGTCAGAGAGTTTATTTATAACATGTGGTGAGACATTTTATGGCCCTACTTTCACTTAAATCATAGATTCAGGAAGTAATAGAAAGAAACAGGCCTACTCAGTCACCTTGCCCTTGTCAGAAGAGTAAGGACTGCATCTGTGGTGTATTTTCCATTGCTTGGGTCAATGCATGTATTTATATAGCTCTTCATATTCAATACTGCTAATGAATATGGCTTTCATGTGAAAAAGCATAAATTCAAAAGGCTGGTGTGGGATGCAGACTTCCTTCTCTTACAGCATGTTCCATCATGGTTTAATTCAAAGTGAGGTTGATTTTTTTTTAGGAAGCCCTTGCCACCCTGGTTCCTGTCATAGCATTTCTACTCTGGGTCAGGTTGGTCTGTACATCATGATATTGCATTTGTACTCAAGAAAGGTATAAGGCTAGGCCTCAAGATGCCATCTCAAGATGAAACAGAAATGTATGCTGAAAAAATTGCAGAAAATAACAAAGGCCATAACACAATAGACATTTTGCTAGAGCAACTAGGGTGTGGGCAGTGATGATTAATTAGTAATTATTAATTAGTGATGATTAAGTTAGTAGAAAATATTTCCTATGGTCTACAGATGGATCATAAAATAATTTTGACTTTGTTACCAGATACACTGCCTATCAACTTACTAGAGGTAAAGTCACTTACATTTCCTGCATGTAGAAAACAATAGTAACACACAATGCTCCTTTGTAATTATGTCCTGGCAGGTAGTTTATTTTTTACTGTATAACTATGAAATAATGATGTTGTCAATATCAAATACAAAATCCTAAGAGCTGAGAGGGATTTTGTGCTATGAAGAATTTAATCCTGCCCAAATAAAAGCCTGGCTTTTGCCCTCACTTCCTGAGGGGTATTCTTTAGGCTCTTGGAATTCTATGTCTGATTGAAATCCCTTTGTTTGCCTGGGGTTTTGGTCATGGGACAGTCTAACAATGTGATTTGTGATAGGGGTTTTGGACAAGGTGGCATCAATTCTGTCTTCAGAAGGCTATAATCTAAATGTCAGTCATGTGGGCAATATATGATCAAGTCCCAGTTAAAACTCAGGACCAGGGCTTAGGTGAGTTTTCCCTGGTTGTCAATACTCCCTATATATTTTCACACATAGGTAACAGAAGAGTAATGCACCCAGAACTCCGTGACAAGAAGATAATGAAAGCACCATGTTTAGAACCTTTGCTTAACCTTGCCCACGTGCTACTTTTCTTAGTTGACCTTAGTTTCTACCCATTTCCTATAATAAACCAAAACTGTGAACTTAATAGCTTATAAAAGCAAGTTCTATGAGTCTGTAAAAGTCTTATATAAAAAATAAAGATGACATTGGAAACCCTCCAAACTTAGAAATAGTGGTCTTCTGTGGACCATGTAATATCTAAAACTCCATAGTTTACTTAAGTACATTATAGATACATTGTTAAAAATCCAAGAACCAGAAAGTGGAGAACGAGTGAGAAATATTCATTAGCTAATTTATTTGAGTTTACTTTTTTTTAATTCCTAGGATCTGTGAGATTTGTATATACATGTTCCTTAATCCACACAGTCACAATAGGTCTGCCCAGCTCAAAGAGGTTGATAAAGCTTCTAACAATGGACTTACCTACATATCTAGAAAACATCAAGGAATATTGCATCTACAAGTTTATTAGTAATGAAGAAGCACTT
This sequence comes from Callospermophilus lateralis, assembly GCF_048772815.1. Classification (NCBI taxonomy): domain Eukaryota; kingdom Metazoa; phylum Chordata; class Mammalia; order Rodentia; family Sciuridae; genus Callospermophilus; species Callospermophilus lateralis. The sequence continues at coordinate 140,197,027 of NC_135306.1, forward strand.
TAAAAGGATGATGATTTAGTTCAGACAAAGATCAAGCTGAAAAGATCTTAGAAAGATATTATGGGAGACCCAACAGTGGTTCCGGGACAGATTACAGAGCCTACACCTTAGGGGCAGGGTTCGGAACAGAAAAGAACTTCAAATTAAAAAGATCTGAGAAAAGCAAGACATTGGATTGAGACTATCAATAAATTGGATTTAATATTTATACCAATTAGAATTAAATATATCCAATCCAATAGGCCAAGGGGAATGAGGGAAGGCAAGGGGAATGAAGGGAAAGCAGGGGGGATGGGAATAGGAAAGACAGTAGAATGATTTGGACAGAACTTTCTTATCCTTATGTATGCATACATGACCAGTGAAACTGCACATCACGTACAACCACAAGGAAGGGGTCCTGATTAGACTAAATTATACTCCATGTATGTATAATATGCCAAGATACACTCTACTATCATGTTTATCTAAAAAGAACAAAATAAAAAAGATTAAATATGTCTGTGAATAACAGAAATCTTGAAATTTCTGTCTCATTGTCTTAGACTATTCAAATTTGTAACAGGATACAGGGTGACTTATAACAATAAAAATTTATTTCTCATAATTCTGGAGTCCAGGAAATCTAAGATTAAGGCCCCAGCAGATTAGGAGTCTGATGAGGACCTGTGTACTGATTTATAGATGGCTGTCTTCTTGTTATGACCTCACATGGTAGAGGGAACTAGGGAGACTTTCAGAATTTCTTTTGTTAAGGGCATAGACCATGTTCTTGTGGGCTCTATGCTCATAACCTAATCACCTACAAAACACCCTATTTTCTAATATCTCACTAAGGGGTAGATTTCAGTATCAGCATTTTGAGGGGATATAAACACTATAGCACTCATATAAATTAAACCTAGAAATGAGTAGTCCGACCAAGGATGATAGAGCTGTGATCATCAGGTATCTAGGATCCATCTATGTTGTTACCCAAACCAGAGTCAACACATAACATCCATCTCCCATACAAGGTGGCTATTCAGGTTTCAGCTGTCATGTCTACATTATATCCTATAAGAAGGAGGAAAGAAGCCATAAGGGAGAAGGAAGAAATGGTGAAGAAGTTACCTACTTATTTCACTGGCTCATTTGGGAGTCTGTTTGAATTGATTGTCTGGAATTAAGTCACACAGCCATACCCAGCTTTTAAAGAGGTGATCTTTAGATGGTTATATGCATATTCAGAAATGGGAAAGAGATCCTCTAAGGAAAAAGGAATGAATGTCTATTGATTGGAAGATAATTAGCATCCCCTGCTACAATGTTGGAACAGTAGTCAACCATGGTAAAATTTGACTCTAAACAGTGTTGAGACTACAACCTGAGTCTCCAACTGACTACCAGCTGAGCTCTGCCTATAGACCTGTAGACCATATTCCTGATTTCACAGAAAGAACGCTGCAAGCAAAGGGAGCCAGCCTGTATACTGCCATAGCTGTAGTTCTTTGCTTTTTTCTCTGTCTCCCAAAAGCATTTCTGCCCGTTGCCATCCCATCAAAGCCTTCTGTCTGTCATTGCTTGGTTATCCCACAAGCTCAGCAAACTGACATTCCTTGAAACATCCCTATTGTGACTTTTTTCCTACATTAGATTAAAATACATTGTTGATGGTGATGACGACAGTGACAACAATGAAGTCCCACTGAGAGAGGGACTACATCTAAGTCAGTAATGCCAACATTTTTGCATTGGTTTTAGCTTTTACTAGCTAAATGATTATGAGAAGAATTCTTATTTCCTCTGGCCCTGAAGTTTTGTCATAGGCAAAATGGCAAAAGTAATACCTACTTACAGAATACTTCTTGTTTTAGTTAGCTTTTCACTGCTATGGCCAAGACTTGAGAATGAATTTAGAGGAGGAAAAGGTTATTGGGTACTCAGAGTTTCAGAGATCTCACTGCATTCTCTGGGCCCAAGGTGAGACAGAACATCATGGTACAAGGATGGGGAGGAGGAAAGAGGCTCAGAACGTGATAATCAGGAAAACAGAGTGGGCTCTTCTCACCAGGACCAAAATATGAACCCCAAAGGCACTCCAGTGACCCACCTTCTCCAGGCACTCCAGTGACCACCTTCTTACTGCCTACATTTATCACCCAGTTAATTCCTATCAGTGGGTTAACCCACTAATCAGATCACAACCTTCATAATCTAATCATTTCACCTCTGAACATTCCTTCATTGTCTCACACATGAGCTTTTGAAGGATACTTCCTATCCAAGCCATAACATTCCTTAAAATTAGAGATAAATTCATTACCTAGCTCATTATAAGAAAAAAAATTAGCTTAGACTGATCTTGATAAATTAACAAAGACGTAAGCTCTTGGAGAGGAGGGAATAACTAAAATGGTTCAATTGCTTATTATACTGCATGTATTTTAAATGCATTTTATTCATTTCCTATAACAATCCTTTGAGGAAGACAATTCTATTTCCACTTGACAGATGGGGATACTGAGGGTCTAATAATTTAGTGATTTTTCCAAAATGACTGTACTGGTTCTCCAAATGAGTCCTAAACCCATATCTGGCTAGTTCCATTATGATCTAGATTGCTGAAATTCAACTAAACTATTTTATAATTTTTAAAAATAGGGCACACCTATTTTTTCAGGTGATCCTAATCAGAATATTAGATTTCTGACATCTAGCCTAGAGTCCTTTTCATGCATCCCTGCTATAGTATATTTAACATATGCAGTATTTCCCTTTTACCACCTTTGGCTATATTCTTACTGTGATAAAGATTTTCTATATTTTCTGAGTTTTTAGTGGTTTAAACTGTTTTGCTGATTCACATATTTTAATATACTGATTGGCTTTTTTGGCAAGCAGATCTAGTGGTTTTATGGTGATTTTTGTTCTCATTGGTTTGAGTCAGTTGAATGGATGCTTTTGCAGAAAATGGAACAGATGTTGGATATATTTCCGAATACTTTAGGAGGATTACATGGGTTACACACATGGACGAGTTTCTTTCCTACTGATGGATGAATTGGAACTGAATGTATCATGACTCCAACCTGTCAGTGCATGCCATATGGAACAACAATTCTCTTTTTGTAGGAATGTGTTTCTTTCTATGCAGAGGTTAGGTGAAGAGTGAGCTTTCTTGTTAACAGTGTCTGTGTTGTCCCTGCACCTTTCTTGTGCATAGTGAAAATTGACCTAAGATAACAAGTCTTTTCTTTGTCTGTTACTAAGTCATGAATAAATTAGTTTTGCTTTCTACTCCAAAGCTCAGATCAATATTCTACTGGAATGTTGATTATTTTCATGAATGGAAATGAACTGGCAGAATGCCATCCAGAAGATTTGAGCACTGGCTAATGAAACATTTGCATGGTTGGATGAAAAGTCCCCCTGATAGAAATTAAGAGTAACATTTACATAGTTTCTTCCATTTTCAAGCATTTGCACATATATCTAATTCTCACAATTACCCTATAAAGAAAACAAAGTACATTTTTGTCATCATTTTATAGATGAGAATCAAGAGGTTTAAGGAGAGTATGACACGCTCCAGGTCACAGAATGAAGTGACAAAACCAAGACTTACACCTAGATCTTCTGGCACCAAACTTTGAAGATTTGTTTTCCGAGCATCTTCATCTTTCCAAACCTGGGCCCCTTTCCTCTGACTATTTTTTTTCACTCTAACTTAATATTTTTTTGTTTAAGAATTAATATGTGTCTCCATGAACTTTGTTTTCTACTCTGTTCTCTAGTAAAACACTCACAATAGCGGAGCATTTCAACTCTTGGGTCTAGGAAGGTTGATGATTATTTGCGCTGTTGGATTTATGGTCTTGTCCCCACAAACAATTCAGGCTGTTAAACATTTAAAATGTATGGAATAAAAATGTGTCTGCCTTCTCCTGACACTTTTGCCATTCTTTGTAGGAACTGAGCAATTCTAGATCATATAGATCAATGTCCTGCTTATGTTTCTACTTTTGTGAGAGATTGAATGAGATGAGATGGGGTGGGAAGGACTATGGTGGGTAAACTTACTCTTCAAACCTGTTAATAATGGGTACAATGTATATGGAGGATCAGGGCCTTTCTTACATTACAAATAGACTGCTGGCCAGCATTTTAATTTGGAATGGGCAAGAAAATTATGCATTTATTATCTATGTATCACAAATAGAACTTTAAATACTAAGAACAGAAATTCAGAAATACTCTGAAACATTTGATATATTTCTTCCCAAGGAAGGCTGCTTCCAAAGGAATCAGGACAGAATAAACTTTGGGCTTTTTCAAATTGCAGCCAGGAAGGAAGCAGGTGGTCTACTGAAGACAGGAAATGAAGAGGGGAGCATGTTTGGAGCATGTTTGTAGCCACCGCTACCTGGGAGTCCAAGAAAAGAGTCATTAAACTGCCCCTCTGGACCTCATGAGAGGAGACCCTCCTAATGTGAAGGAACAAATGTGATGAAGCTAGGGGTTGGAGTGAGCAGGTTTTGATACAGCAAACAGTTCCTTTGTGCTAAGTGTAATCATAAGATCTGTGCTCTGACCTTGAACTCACCAGCCAGACCAAAAAGAAAGCAAATAAGTATTACAATACAAAATGGCTACTCCTTTTGTAGAGGTAGGAATAATGGTATGAATGATAGGACTTAGGAAATGGTAACTGTAGACTAGATTTATTCTGTTACATTCATTATTTGATTAGATCCTCTTAATGATTCTGTGTGGCAGATACTCTTTTCTTATCAGTTACAGATGAGGAACTTGGGGTCAGAGAGGATAATTGGCTTGGCAAAGTTTGCACAAGTGGCAAATGAAAATGTTCCCCTTGGGAAAGTGATCCATGGTAGGTTCTTCCAAATTTTTCAAGAAAATTGTATTTATGAATATCTAGTCACACTTTAGATACTTTAGGATATATAAAGATAAGTATTCCATAGTTGCTGAATTCCCAGATTTCATAATAACTGAGGAGAAATTAGAAAGATATGGTAGTACCTGAATTTCAGTGTGAGGGGAGATGAGGTGAGGGTCACAGAAAACTTCATTTCAAGGGCTCTGGTGGTTAAAAAATGTTCCAAGTATGAGTTACTGGTGTAGTCAGTAGTGAGGAAAACTTTTGGATTTTCAGAAGAGTCACCATGTTTATCTTTTGGCTTATGGAGGTTGCATAATGTATTACTGAAGTTCTAAGGCAAGCAACATTTAGTATTGTACATACAGCCCTCTACAAACAGAAGAGATGAGGTATGATCATCCCTGAGTGTACATGAGGAAGCTAAGCTGGAGATCTTGCCTATAGGAATTTCCCAGAATCCTGTAGAGTGATCTAGTTATAAAATGCTTTAAGAGAAAATAAGCTATTAATTTCCCCACCTCTTCTTCACTCTGTCCTGCCCTATGATTGTATCCAAAAGCCAAGAGCATATCTGACACAGAAGCAGATGTTTTCCTGAGACCCCAGTGGAACCATGCAAACAGATATAACTCATGATATCTCATGAGTTAGAAAGACTGAAAATTATCCTGCTGTAACTCTCACTAAGGGGGCAGGGTTGTTTCTCCTGTATTCATAATGTGTTTGCTGCCAACACTATAATGCAAGAGGAGCACTCATAAACAGGAGCTGGCCCAAATGAGGGCAGCCAGGCTGGTCCTGTAAGACACAGTCTAAGGAAATGAGGATGTTTACTTAAAGGAATGAAAATGTTTAACTGAGATTTAATTGAGGTCATTCTGATAGAGTGGAGCTTGATTCCTTGATTTGGTAATAAGGGGATCCTTGGTTGAGGCAGGAATACGGGGATTGATTACTTATGAGTTTCAAATAACTATATTAGGAGACTTTGGCCTTGGATGTTGATTACAGAAATTTCAAGTGGGCACTAGTTATAAGTTAGAGGAAGCTTATTTCTGTTATAGGTTGATCTAGTTTAAAGATCCTTAAAACTTCTCTGGATTTTTTCCCTACATTTTTCTGGCCTAGAATAATATTGGCTATGATTAGTGAAATCCAAAGCTGTACTATAGTGTATCCCAGATTTACCCTGTATTGTGTAGTGAAGCATAATGCTATTTGTTCAGACTGCCTGCATTTTTATATAGATTTTTTCACTTGATAACTCTGTGGCACTCGGTGAGTTGCTCACTCTCTTAAGCATCAATTTTCTCCTCTGTATCATGGAGCTGATGACGATAGATTTCTTTTAGGGTAGTTAAAAGGCTTAAATAAGATCATACTGATAAAATTAAGTCTGATACCTTGTATTTGGCAAGTACTTAAAAGTGACAATTTTTGTTTTTATTTTTATTGGCATATGTATTAAAAAGAATGATAAAAGTTAAACTGTACTTAACTTTGTCTTTGAAAACTTACTTTTTTGTTATATGGTGTTTGTGTAGCTCTCAATCTATGCATTTAATGGGCAAGATTCAAGAAAGTCTCTTGATGCCAAGATCTTCAGTGTAGTTCAGGAAAACCTTTCAGGGTTCTATATGTCATTAGACAAAAGACATGTCATTAGCCTCCAAAGTCCTACTGTGTCCTAGTAGATCTAGTAGATCTGTGTCCTAGTAGATCTCTTATTTGAAAGCGCCACAGGTGGTTGGAATCTGGAACCAGATGGAGCTACTAGAGTTAGACCTAAGAGACTATGCATATGAGTTCTTATATTGATATAATAGCAACTGTAACTGATAAACTTTGGGGAGTTTTTCCAGTGGGAGAGGAATTTATATACACCATGGGAAAATATAACCTGTGAGCTAGACTGGTCACATCTGTAACCCATAATACTGGCAAACACCATTGAGAGCTAAAAACTATGATTGAATTTAGCCTTGAACTTTTTCAAATATTTTAAGACCCCAAAGAGTCATACGTATCAATATATAGGCTTTAATTCCAGTAGGAATGTACTAATTAGTATTGTAGTAGTTAGAAGGTGGGAAATGAAGAATACCCCTGTAAATATATAAACAGACACTGGATTAATTTATAGCAGTAGAGTTTTAGAAGATAGGAAAAAGATGGGTTAACTTAGAAAAAATGATGGCCAGGGAATTATGAAGTAAGTTATTAAACTTCAGTAAGAAGCATAAGAGTTGAATAAATAAATAAATGTCCTGTGTTCCTGGAAGAGTAAATATGTGGCATATCACTTCTTTCTGAAATTTGTCATAGAATTAATGCAAACCTGAATTGGACTTTGGATTACATGTATGCATTTGTTTCTTTTACTTGATTTTTGTAGTAGTCTAATAAGAGCTTATTATACATTAGTAAGAAATAATGAGAGTTATTTAAGAGACAAATTTAGCAATAATTGGTCATTGATTAGATGCATGATCCAAGGGAGAGAATCTAGAACAGTGCACATAGGCTTCTGTCTTGGGAGATTGGTTGGATCATCATGCCATTCATTTTCATAGGCAAAATGATTTAAAGAAGGTATGAATTAGCTTTTGGCTTTTGAATCAAACTTTCTATTGGATGGACTAAGAAAACTAACTATGGACTTTTAAATCTTTCCCATGTTCTAAGGGAAGGGTTTTTTTAGAAGGTCATGGGATTAAAAATATCTAAAGCCCAAAAAGATAAGTTTGGGCTAGTAGGTTTATTGTAGTATATAAAAGATATTTTTTAAAAAGTGATGTTATTAAACTTTTTTACTCTAAAATTTGGATTGAAAACAACATGTAAATCAAGAGAAAAGGAATAAGGCTAGGAGGAATACCCAAATTTAAGAGGAAAATAAAAGAAAATAATGCTTTAAAGAAGACTCAGAAGCAAAAAGAGAATCAACTGGAAGGTAACAACCATTAAAATGAAAACATTGAGAAGGAGTAGGTCAACAAAGTATTATAGCTCAGAAAGATCAAGTAAAAGAATGTTTCCTTTCATGTAAATGCAAGTTCTTTGGAGAGTTCTTTGACAGCATCTATCCCTTTTCAAAAAGCACAAACCCTTGACTTGGCACAATTCTATTTCGATGAATTTATCATGAAACCATACCTCAACTAGTGGAAAATACTAAATCTTGAGAAATATTTTATCATAACATTTTTTCCCTTTTATAGCAAAAACTAAAAAAAATCCATGTGCTCATCAATATGAGATTGATTAAGTACATAATGGTTTATCTATACAATGAGATACTTGAATTCATCAGGAGAGCCTCTGCAGTACTTATTGAAAATAGAAATACTGGAATGAGTAGCATTGTAGTAAGAGTTTCAGCAGGTAGGAGCTTGGCTTTTGACTTCAAAGTCAAGATCTGCTACTTACTAGTTGCAGGATATTGAGAAGTTTCTTAATGTTTCTGTGTCTGTCACTTCATCAAAATTACAAAATGAATAAGGTTTTCCCTGCTCTTCTACCATCCTTTGCCTCTGTTGGACCACTCCAGCTGGCCCAACCTTTTTTGAACTTTTTTACTTTAAATAGTGGTCTCAATTAGATAACTAGATGTCCAGTGTCTCAATGATTATCTCCATTAATTAAGATTCCCAGTCTCAGGCAAGAACTCCCTCATCCCCAACACGTACAACAAAAAAGAAAGAAGATTCTTTTTCCCTTGGTAATTAGAAAGTCATAGATGACCTCCTCACAGGTAGAGTTGGCATAGTCTCTGAAGGCAAATGAAAAAAGGGAGCTCCCCAAAGTCATTTCCTGAGATTTCTAAGAAGCTTTATGAGATGGTATGAGTTTGGAGATAGGTTCATTGAAGGGTAGGATTGGTGTGGCTCTGTAGTTTTCTGTGGAAGCCTCCGAAGCAGGGTCACAGGACTGGAATCTGCCCTCAGGGCCAGGCTACAGGCTGTTCCAGAGCTGTCCCAACATCAAAAAGTCAAAGACTAGTTTTGCTGGTCTCACTGTTAGGCTGCAGGCCAGTTACAGTAGGCAGCCCACCCATCAAATAAATGCTTCCCCCTTGAAAATGCAGCACTTCGATTTCTCTGTTTAGGAATATAATACAAAACACTGAGTAACTTAACCAACCACAGCCACTGTGAATGGCTTTGTACATTAGCACTGAATTCATCAACACACTCAATTCAAACACTTTATTTAATGCAAGAAATTCTCACCACCCTATTTATTTTTCTTTTTTATTATATCTACCTCACAGGGCTTTATTCTATAGAAGCTGAATTGGCCCAATTATCAAAAATTAGTATTTTTCTGCTGAATATCACAGTTCATTTTGATGGTCTATTAAAACCTTACTTTTGAAAGTGGGGTGTTTGTACATCATGGCACCCTCTGAAGAAACTCTTATTAGGGTATTAGCAGAATGTTCCTTTCATCAGAGAATACTTAGTGGTCACACTCAAGAGCTCAAAGTTTTATGGAACTTTGGAGTTTGTGGCAGTCAATACTCAAGATGCAGGAAGAACATAAAGAACAATCCTGCAAGGTAAAATGGTCCAAATGCACAGCTCATGTTGATTAAATATTTTGGGCCTCCATGCCTGAATCATTGGAAGAGAAATCAAGGAAAATTCTATGTTTTTGTAAAAATTTATATTTTATTAACTTTGTATGCTTTAGAAAAAATAATTCATAGGAAATTGTAATGGCTCAGAAGTGAGGCAGTATGAGACATTAGAAAAAAGTGAAACAAAATAAAACACAAGTCCAGAAGTTAGAGCCTGGCCCTTAGAGTTCAGTTCTTCATCTAAATTTCATCTACGTGGGCCTCTGTGTTAGTCTGGGAAGCACTGGCATTTATACTCACACAAATATCCTAGAATCTATGTGCTCTTTGTACCACTAACAAATGGGCTCTGGTGTCCAAGGTTGCAAATCAGCCTGTTTCTTCCTCTGTGAACAAACAGGGTGAAGAATCTACCTCTTAGGTTCCTTTGAGTCCTAACACGCAGATTGCTCTAAGAGCTGATAAATGAAAGGGTCAGATAACATGACATAGGCTTAGGAGCAGCAGTAAGATTTCTTTTACAATCTAGTTGCTGTGTTACTTTAAGTAAATAACTTTGGCTTTCTGGGTATCATTTGCTTCCTATGTAAAAGAAGCCACAAATTCCTACTTTATGGAATAATTGTGAAGATGAAATAACATAATGTATATCAAGTATTAAGTACTATAACAATTATGTTAGAGAGACCCAATAAATGGTATATATTATTACCATTAATGAACATGCATGCAACTAGAAAGGTGGTATTTGCTGTATGGAAATGATTTCACTGTATATTCACATTCAATTTGGATAATAAAATGTTAGCAAGTCATGTGGGGTTCTTTTGTCCCCCCAGTATTGTTCACATGTCTATGAGAGAGGTTCTCATACTGAATTGCTTTTATTTGTCCATGTCACAGACTAGATGTGAGCTCTGATCTGCAAGTTGTCTAAGAACATTTACTGAGTACATAATGACCTGATGACTGCTGAACAACCTGTAGGTGTTTAATAAAGATCTTTGAAATGAAAGAATACATAAAAGGGTGGCTAGATGGATGGAATTCATCTTGGAATCTTTCTATTTACATAGGACAACATTTTAACTGGAAGATTAAATTCTTAAAAAATTTATATTTCTATCCCACTGATCTATTGCAAATGTCTAGATAAGAATAATTGTAGTCTGAGGTGCCTAAGGATCTAGTTGATGCTTTTCTTGTTATTTATTTCATTGACTCAATTGCAGACAAATATGCATTATCACCTGTTACATAAGAATGCTAATTTGACAATAATTGTAATCTTAGATCTAGAGAGGACATTATTGCCAGCAATTATTTTTGTATATGTGCTAAGATTTTTTCTGAGCAAACATTCTCTTTCACTAGTTTTTTCCATGGGTAAAATTGTACTTACTTCTCTAGATACAGTTAAAATGTATCTCCTATGTGAAGCCTTTCTATCTTTCATTTAGCTACAATCAATCCCTTCTTTCTTTGTGCTTTTGTAGCTCTTTTTATGCCATTAGTACTACATCAGTTTATTTATATGTCATATATAATAGATTCAGCTTATATATAATATATGCTTAAAAATGTCACATTAAAAACTTGTCTTATGTTTAATTTTTATCTTTCTCTCAATATCTACACACACACACACAGATCACATACAAAGACATACACTTTAATGACAGAATGTGCCTGAGCTGCATGTACTGCTGATATGTAAAGAAAAGAGTCTTCTAGGGGCTGGAACTATAGCTCAGTGGTAAAGCATTTACCTTGCATGTGTGAAACACTGGGTTCAATCCTCAGCACCACATAAAAATAAATAAAGATACTGTGTTTTCATCTACAAGTAAATAAATATATAAAAAAAGAAAGAAGTCTTCTCATTAGATGTCTGCCATATGACATTTTGCATCTTAGAGCCTAGTACTGTGCTTATCATAATGCATGAGGAAAAACTGTGGTGATTTTAATCAAATCAAGCCCTCTGTAGATATTACTCAGCATGAATTGACTAAATGGCTTATTTTTGTTTTTCTTTCTTTCCTTTTTTTTTTTTTTTTTTTGTGCATATAACATCCTATGCTCTAAGATTTTTGTTGTTGCCCTCCTCCCACCTCTTTTTTAATCCAAATTGACCTTTGAGGCCATTAGTTTCCAGAACAGGGGTTTATATATTATGAAACACTAAATTCTGGTTGTTTCTCTCAAACTTGAAGCATCCAAGTGGTTCATGCTGTGCCTGTCTTCTGGGTGATGAGAAATCTGCTGAAGTTATTCTGGTCCCCTGCCTGGCCCTGACAAAGATATCAAGTAAACACCAAAGAATTAAGGTTCAAAGAATTTATCCAGAAGCAGCTTTCTTCTGCTTACCCACAGATACTTTCTTAATTCACAGCTTCTAGAAACAATTAGCATCCTTTCTTTGTGCCTGATTTAGATAATTTTGAGGAGTACATTTCCATTGACAGCTTTGGAGGTGGCCATACCCTGTAGTGGCAGTAATCTATGCAGTCATTCACATTGAAAGATCCTGTTTTTAGGGTACAGAGGTTATTTTACCATGTGTGCTGCGCATATAGATTACCTGAAACCACATAGCTCCTTGTCAACCACTACAAGCCAGTCTCTTGGCAACAGTCCCCCCCACACCCTTGAGGACTTTCAAGGGACCACAGTTTTTGTTCTCTTTAGAAAATAAAAAACAAACAAACAAAACAAAACAAAAAACCCAAAAAACAAAGCTTTAGATATTTTCAAGCTGATACTCTTTTCAGAAGTTTTGATGAATATGTCTCACACCATTGTCTACATAAAAGAAGTACAGCAAATTGTCAAGTTGCACTTTTCTCTGAGTTGATCTAAATGCTGGGGATTGGATTCCCAAGTCCATTCTAGTGGTACCCTAGTGGAGATCCCACCTCCCCGTAGCACCCGCCCCAGCAGCCCCAGCATCAGCAATTAGTAAAATAGAGCACGGAAGATGTTCATCCATGGCACTCCCTTCTTAATGCAAACACATCAAAATGCTTTGGATAGTCATTTTATGGAGACCCTTCTCACACTCTCAGAAGAAGGGAGGAGGAACAATCTTCTCTTGAGGCTTTGGGCAAAAATGACTAACCTTCATTTAAGCCTCATTGTGTACCAGGTGTGTTGTTTTTCATTTGACATGTTTCATTTAACCCCCAGAAAAGATAGGTGTTATAACCCCTGTTTTATTGAAAAGAATCCAGGGCTCAGAGAAATTCAGTAGTTTGCCTGGAATTCAGGGCTGGGAGCTAGAGGAATAAAGATGTGAACAAAGCCCATCTGCCTTCAAAACAGATTCCCTCTCCTTTACTCCCGGCTGCTGCTTCTTTATCCAATTTAGAAAGTAGAAGTGCCTGGAGGGTAAGGTCATGGTTTTGAATCTCCTGAGTAAACTTTCCATGCTAGGATATTAACTTCCTTAATGCAACTCTGCAGGGGTGTAGATAATCAAGAATGTGCAGCAGTATGATTTTCTTATAAATGAAAGCTGTGTGTGTTCTTAGTAGTGGAAGTTCCAAATTCAAGAGGGGTCATGTGTCTTGAAAAAGGGATACCTTTGGCTTAGTGATCCAAATCTCTTGCTATTCCCACACTGTTCCTAGTAACCTATATTACCCTAGTTGTTTTAGACCTATACGAATTGTTCTCTTTATACTCTCACCATTGTTTCTTCTTGGTTCACTTGAAACATTAATGCATTTCAGAAAGACATCTTGGATGTGCTTATACCGCTTTTCACCCTGCATTTTCAAGCCACTCTTTTTTTTAATATTTAATTGATTTTATTTTTTAAATATGTGACAGTGGAATGCATTACAATTCTTATTAAACATATAGAGCACAATTTTTCATCTCTCTGTATATAAAGTATGTTCACACTAATTCATGTCTTCATACATGTACTTTGGATAATGATATCTATCACATTCCACCACCATTGCTAACCCCCTGTCCCCTCCCTTCCCCTCCCACCATATCTAGAATTCGTCGATTCCTCCCACTTTTCCCCTCCCTACCCCACTATGAATCAGCCTCCTTATATCTGAGAAAACATTCAGCATTTGTTTTTATGGGATTGCTAACTTCACTTAGCATTATTTTCTCTAACTCCATCCATTTACCTGCAAATGCCATGATTTTATTCTCTTTTATTTCTGAGTAATATTTCATTGTGTATATATGCCACATTTTTTAATCCATTCATCTATTGAGGGGCATCTAGGTTGGTTCCACAGTTTAGCTATTGTGAATTGTGCTGCTATAAAGGCTGTATCCCTGTAGTATGCTGTTTTTAAGTCCTTTGGGTATAGACCAAGGAGAGGTATAGCTGGGTCAAATGGTGGTTCCATTCCCAGTTTTCCAAGAAATCTCCATACCGCTTTCCATATTGGCTGCACCAATTTGCAGTCCCACCAGCAATGTATGAGTGTGCCTTTTTCCCCCACATTCTAGCCAACATTTACTGTTGTTTGTCTTCATAATAGCTGCCATTCTGACTGGAGTGAGATGATATCTTAGAGTAGTTTTGATTTGCATTTCTCTAATTGCGAGAGATGATGAACATTTTTTCATATATTTGTTAATTGATTGTAAATCCACTTCTGAGAAGTGTCTGTTCATGTCCTTGGCCCATTTATTGGTTGGGTTATTTGTTTAAATCCTCAGGGAAATGAGGAAAACTACCGCATTTACAATAGCCTAAAAAAGCAAAACAAAACCTATACAATGAAAACTACAGAACCCTAAAGAAAGAAATCAAAGTAGACCTTAGAAGATGGAAAGATATACCTTGCTCTTGGATAGGCAGAATTAATATTATCAAAATGACCATACTACCAAAAGCAGCATACAGATTTAGATGCAATTCCAATCAAAATCCCAATGCATTCCCCATAGAAATAGAAAAAACAATCATGAAATTCATCTGGAAAAATAAGAGACCCAAGAAAAGCTAAAGCAATCCTTAGCAGGAAGAGTGAAGCAGGTGGCATCACTATACCAGACCTTAAACTATACTACAGAGCAATAGTATCAAGCCACTCTTTAGAAAGAAACTGATCAGGCAGGGAAATCAAGGTAATCTCTCAATGCCAGAAAAAATGAAGAACCCTCTTTCACTCAGGGAACTGCTCACATGGGTACGAGGCTCTCATTCTTCTGATTCAGATTGTCATTACAGGCAAAGCAGTGGGGTAGGTTTATAATGTGCAGAGGGACTTCTCTGAGAACCCACTTGGTCCCCAGGAAAACTCAGGAATTATTTCCTGAGTTTTAGTGTTACTGCATCAACACTAACAGTAGGCCAGTTAGCAAAGAAGCAAGAACTTGAGAATCAGGTAGTTTCAGATTCAAATTTAATGTATTACTTGCAGCTATGTATTTCTGGGTGAGATCCTGATTCTTTGAGCCCCTTTGTTCACAAACACACACAAATGGGGATGATAAAGCAATTCTTGTGTGGATGGTTTGAAGATTAATGATAACATATATAAACTACCAGGAACAATGCCACAATGTATTGTAGAGCTTAAAACCTGGTTGTTATTATTGTTATATTTAAAGAACAGCAGACATTATCTTATAAGAAGCAGTCTTCTATGCCCACTGACTGATTCTAAAGGTTTTTTTTGTTTTGTTTTGTTTTTTGTATTTTTTGTTTTGTTTTGTTTTGTTTTGTTTTGCTATTGTACCAAGTGGTGGAGGAAAAATTGAGAGCCCCATAACCCTTTTCCTTTGAAGGGGAGTCTTGGCCTAAAACAAGCTACAACACAAAGTGGCTAGTGATCTAAACCGGTTCTTAAATCATGAGTAAGATCCCTGCTTTACAAGAGAAGATTCCCCTGTATTCAGAGAAAACATTCTTCCAGTTTTGAGGAAATAATAATTACACAGACCATTTTCTAGTGCACAGAGTGATTTCACTAACATGCATTATGATTTTCTTCAAGGAAAATCTCCTTGATCCTTTAGAATTATAGGTGAGGAAATTAAGGTAGCACCTCTGGAGGGTGGGAGAACTGGCACATCAGAGTCTACCTTTTTTCTCTGAAGCCTCTTGTATAATGACTGTAACTGCTCTGATTATAAGGGAGAAGTTACAGAAGCTGCATTGGTTGTTTTGGGTCCACAGAAGTTTCCTTTAGAAAGTTATATCCTCAGCAAATTCACTAACAGGGCCTAATTTCTGTGCAGACCTGGGTTGGTGGTTCATTCACTTCCCATCTGGCCCTCAAGTAACAAGCAGTCTCAGAAGTGCCCACTATATACCCAGGGATGAACATGCTAACAGATGTCTATGTGACGATGAAAAAGAAATCAATTCAACTGTGTCCAATGCTTGAATAGAGTGAAATTAAGTTTAGAATGCAGGATATTTTACTTTCTTCAACCACTAGCTTACACTGTCTTCTTTGAGAGGAAAAAAAATATTATAGAATTATTTTTAGTACTCTTTTTCATGCAAGCCATTTCTCTTGATTGTTCTAAAATACCTAAATCAATCTGCATGTGCTCTCTGAACTTTCTCCATAGAAAGATAAGAGACATTGTCTTTTTCTTTGTATCATTTCTCAGGGCAATTACAAAGTTATACACATGGACTGTTCAAAATTGTGTTTGAAAAGAAAAAGAGCTGTAGTCTTTTCAACTCCTTCATTCTACTCAGGAGGTAAATCTGTCCATGCAGAGTAAGAAACAAATGAGATTCAGGCCTAGATTGCAGGTTGGACAATGAGTAGGTCCCTGATCTTTATCCTGCTTCATTTTTTGATGCACTATATCACTATGTATTTTTTTTATTTCTTTTTTTTTTTTTTTTTTTGCCTACTTGATTGTAAGCACCAGAAAGACAGGTGTTATAGTTTCCCACCCACCATACACCCAGCACTGAACAAAATTGTTGGTACATTGTAGGTACACAGTAAGAATTTCTTTTTTTGAATCTATGAATGATTACATTTCTTTCTATCCCTTCAAATATTCTCATTATATTGAAACATATTTATCTTCTTTTGGTTTTTATCCCACATAGATTTAATTCTAAGCAATTTAGGAAAAGTTTTGTATCTATAAGATTGTACAAATTGGGTTTCATTTATTATAGGAATTATTTTTCAGGTCTTTGTAACATTACTTGGGTGAATATGACTACTATAAATTTGAAGTAACTAAAGGAAGTTTAGAAGCAATTTAGAAGTAAGTTTAAATAAGTCAAGATCCTATAAAAAACCCCAAAGGAATTAATCTTTCTTCAAAACACACACACACACACACACACACACACACACACACAGGCATTACTTTCTCTAATAGGAATTAGTTTTTATTTACAAGCTCATATAGGATTTATTATGTGTATGAATTTTACATTTTACATTTTACATTTTACAAAGATTGAACAAATATAATCTTTATATTATTATTATGCACAGCAAGGTTAAACTTTTGCCCAGGGTAACCCAAGGTCACCAGCTTGGAAGAAGTAGAATGGAGCCAAATTCCAACCAGGCAATCTGGTTCTAGAGCCATTTAAATGATGCTGCCTCACTGAAGAACCATCCACTGGGGGATAGGTCAAAGCTAAGCTAGTGTGCAGGGGACACCATCTGGAGCATTGCAGAATGCTGACTTTCTAAAAATATGCAGTTTTATTTCATCATTAGGCTTTGAGCTGGTTTAAGGGTGGATTCAGAAGGAAGAGGAGTCTTGAGAAGCACATCTCCAGAGATCACACTGAAGGGAAGCGAGAAGGACATTTCAAAAGAGTCAATTGTAGCTAATAATAGCTAACATTTATTGAGTGCATACTATAGTTAATAGTGCTATAAACATTTTATGTTTACTAACTTTTTCATCCTCAACATAACCCTTTTACAAGAGGTATTATTAATCTTCATTTTATATATGATGAAGCTCAGGCACATGGAGGTAGAATAATGTGCTAAAGAATGGGCAGCTGAGTGGCAGAGACTGGGATCCAAAATTGAGGAGCCTGAAATCAAGGTCTGTCCTCTTGTGGTACCAGGGATTGAAACCAGGGGCACTTAACCATTGAGCCACATCTCTAGTCCTTTTTATGAAACTTAGAGACAGGGTCTCCCTAAGTTGCTTAGGGCCTCTCTGCCTTTCTGAGGCTGATTTTGAACTTGTGGTCCTTCTGTGCCAGCCTCCCTAGCTGTTGGGATTGTAAGCATGCACCTCCAGACTAGACCAAGTTCTGTCCTCTTAACCACCACACTATTATGCTTTTAAGGAAAGGAGACAAAGTGCTATACTTTAAGACCCTGCTAAGCTCTATCACTTTAGCTTTTTATTTTGGTTCTCCCATCTTCTTTCTTCACAGGGAAAAGTGATCATAAAAGTAAAAACTAGAATTGAAAGAGCTCCTAGGCTTATCTATAAATAAAATGGTGATGGTGGGGAGTGAGGAAGGCCACAAAGAAGAGTCATGCTGTGCTCCCTGGGGTGGGAGGCACAGGGAATCCAGGAAGGAATTCAATGCATCCATAAGGAAGGGAGCCCAGAATAGGCTATCCCTGGGGAGGAACATTGGCATCCAGTAGCAAAAGGCCCATGTGTGGTTCTCTTTGCTAATTTGGAAAGAGTCAATAAAAATGTTTAAAATTCAGGAATTCAGAGGCAGCAATGAGCAATACACAGACTTAGCCTACAAGTCAAGGACCTTTGTGTTTTAGTCTCAGTAATTGGCCCTGTGACCTCACCAGTGCCCTGGAAGTAAATGGTCAACTGTTCCTCACAATTTACAACCTTTGAGGTCAAACAGACCTTCATAATAAGTATTAAATTTGTCAATCTTATAAGTTAACAACAGCTATTTTTTGTTTCTGCTTTATTTATAGAAGCTTTAATGATTCCTTGGTTTTACAAAAGAAACATAATTAGAAGGTCACTTTTTAGCAAAAGCCAGATATATGGAATGTACTGTAATTGTGTTGTCATTTCAAAACATGAAGAAAATATGTTTAGTACAAAACAAGTCAATGAAACAGAAAATATGGCTAGTTGGACAATTCCAAAAATGATACTCTTTCTTGGATTAAAATGGACTAAAATATCAATAATGAGTAACTTTTTCCATTGTTAGAGTTTGGGATCTTGTTATCACATATTGGCTTACTGAAGAAGGAAACTCGGTAAGAAGGAACTCATATCATGCTTGATAGAATAACTGATTCTAAAAGTCAAAGAGAGCTGAAGACCTAGAGCTGATTATAGGCATGTAGGCATGATCTGAGATCACAAATGTGCTGAGATTTTGTCCACAGTTCTCAGGATGGGTATCCCTGAAGGTAGTAACGGGGGTTCTTGAGTTATTTTCAATATTTCAATATAAATATGCTGGTGATAATATCCAACCAAGCTGTTAAAGGCAACAAGTGTGACTGAAATGCCATTAATGCATATCAATGACATATGGATCAGAAACATTAAGTTGTCAGACACTCCCACGAGTGCGTGAGTGCATAAATATGCAAATATGAAAGAAAATTAATTCTGTTGATAATAAAAGAAGTCCTCTGTTGTAATGATGATACCTCCCGTTACAGGTGAGGAGTTCTACTCCCTCACATGTTGAAGTATAACATTAGAGAAACATGCCGAGGGAAGCATATAAAGCAGGATTTATTTTAAAAGGGGGTAAGATAGACTTCTCCCTGGAGGGAGTGGGGGGCACAATGGGAGGGAGAAGGGGGCCACAGCTGGTATTCTGGTATCCCAAGAAGGGAGGGTGTTTTGCCTTGTTATATGTCCTAGGCTTCCTTTTTTTCCACCTGCTCTCTTTCCCTTATCTTTCTCCTGCCCCTGTGTGTGAGTAGACCCAGGAAATGTTCTGTGAGATGCCTAAAAGGTGGAAAACAGGTGGGCTGAAGGGGGAAGGGCAAGATGGACAGCCTGGGACACATTAATTAACAAGTTTATAACTCCCTGTAGGGAGGGGCAATTCCTGGGACAGGTTACCTTAGCAACAGGTTGGAGCAGGTGCCTTCTTGGGTGGAGGAAGGGCTCTGAAAGAGTGAACTTTTAACTCCCTCAGAAGGCAGTCTCCAGCTTCCTGGACTCACTCAAACTGGTCTCCATGATCTGACCTGACTCGATTTACCTATCTATACCCACTGCCTATCTAATTCTGGCTTCAATATGTCAGAGTCTCTGGAATATTTGATTTCCTTTCTCTCTTTGTGGCTCTATGATTTGATTTTAGCTAAATCTTATAATGGATAAAGTATGGACATTAAAGCCAGAAAGACAAAGTGTTTCATGTGCCAGCTCTATTGTTTTGGTGCTTTTCATCTTAACTGATTGCTTACATTAATTTATTTGATTCTAAGCTTCTTCTCTTGCACAAATGGAGATAGGTACTCTATCTTGTCAGGTTGTCATGGGGTATAAATATCATGGGATAGTGCCCAAATGCTAAATGCTGCATCATTTTTCTTTCCCATTCTGTTGTGGGTACTATTAACTATTGAATTTTAGTGAAATCAAAATTATCTATTTATAATTCCCTTTCACTTTCTTTTTTGGGCCAAGAACATATTTGAATCACATATTTGAAGTTAAGCAAGGGTTACGATTGATGTTCTCCATTATGTTCTGTCCATTTTTATTACTCTTGTTGAGATTGCATATTTGTAATCTGGCAAGATTTCAAGACAATAGATTGAACAAACACATCTAATATTGAATCAAAATGAAAGTGGTGGACAAAGCTGCTAAATCATAGATGAAATCAACCAGGCAAAGAAATTTCCATTCCAGTCCTCTAAAGCAAACATAAGGTAGAGGAACCAAATGCAACATTGTTAAGAAAGTCACTGAGTCATTACCAGTGGCTACATATTGACATGTCCTGGATTTTTACATTTTGTAGATCTCATATAAATCTGAAGTTTTGCTAATAAATCCTTCAGGATTGGAATTTGTGCCTTTTGTGCCAAGAGTATTCAGTTTTGAAGAAACTGCAATATAAACCAAAAGTCCACACTAAGAATTGTCTTGGGCCATGGACCTCAGACCTTAACCACAATAAAATTATAGACCAAAAAAAAGGATGAGGTGTCTGGAGGGTAATGTCTGGAACTTTTGCCTCTGGTGTTCCTTTGCTCTGAATCCAAAATTCCCTCAACAAGAACAGATAAAGTCATCTTTCTCTGCCTCTTGTCTCCTTTAGATCCCAAGCAGCTGACATTACGTCTAGCCCTGCAGTTTGGGGGTTTTCATTTGGCATGCTTTTCAATTACCTGCCCTTTCAGAGGTTCATGGGAATTCAGTTCAGCTCTTAAAGTTATTAATCAACCCCTTAACCAAGTTGGGGGAATGCTGAAAATTCATCTTAAGTCAAAGTCATGGCCACTTCACTTAAGTTGCTCACTATCTGGAGCAGAGTCAGGTAATTAAACAGTTATTCAGTTCAACATGAACTATGCTGTGATAGATAAAACACATGTTGGTTTCACAGGAAAGAGCCATCACTTTGCCTGATGATATTAGAAAGCTTCTCCTAACTTTGTAAACTTTGGAAGGGAAATTCCATTTTCTGATTTCAAAGATGCTTTTATTTGTTTTCTCCCAGTGTCTTGCTATAGCAAACAGCATTCTTAGGTTCTTAATAAATATTAATTGAATAAATAATGTGACATTTGAATTAAGACTTACATAATGAGTGGAAGTGTGTCAGTTGTGAAAGTACAGAAAAGATATTCTAGAACAGGAAAATCATACTTCTTCTGCCTGGAATAATAAAAAATAACCCTGTCATTTTTGTAGGTCTATTTTGTTCCAGAATGACAGTAAGAATTTTACAAATATTAACTTTAAACATCAGAATAATCCTAAAAAGCAGATATAATTCTCACAATTCAAAGGGATGAAAAACTGAATTCTCAGGAGTTAACTAACTGAACCAATGAGACACCAATGGCGGGAGAATTAGAATTCAGCTTCAGTGTCATGGTCACATTGTTACTCAGCACTTCCTAACCTTGGACAAGTAACATAAATCCTAGGCATAGAATTTGAGGGTGACTATAGATACTTCTAGGCAAAATGAAGTAGTATACTTCAAAAATGTATACTACTTCATTTTATGAATTCTATATAAAATGTATACTAATTCATATTATGAATTCTATAGCTGAATAATATGAGCACAATTGATATTGATATCAGCCTCAGAGAAAGTATATTTCTAGAAGTTTGGGCATAAGGAGATGGTCAGATTTGAGTGTGTGTGTGTGTGTGTGTGTGTGTGTGTGTGTGTGTGTATGCCAGCCTAGGATGTGATTGGGAGTACAGTTTGCTGATCACAGCTGTTGTTGTTATACCTGAAGCCTCACAAGGTGTATCTCTCTTTCTGTCTCATACACAACCCTACATACTTCTGTGAATATATAATTGTTTCACCCAAAAGCCTATTAAAAAAAAAAAAAAACACTGATCTGCATTTTCCAGAGTAGTAAAGGCAGAAAGGGAATTTTACACTTGCAACCTACTTAGTCATTCAACAAATGCCAAGAGTTCCACTCAGGCCTCTAGCATCTCAGCATCTCTTACATTTTCTCAGACCACAGCAAAGTACAGATTTCTTCATTTTGTCATGGGCTTTTGACTGTTTCTTATTTACCCTTTAATTAAAGAGGAAAATATTTATTGTTAAATGTCATGGTACACATTTTTGTGTGTAAGAAAAAATTGACAGCACAGTGTTGTGGCTAAGAGCATAGAAGTTCAAGGCAAATGGACCTCACCTTTTCAGTATGTGATCTTGGGAGGCAGGGCAGAAGCAGGGAGAAGGGTTAAACCACTTTCAACTTCAGTTTCCTTATCTGTAAAATGTAAAAGATGATTGTTCTGGAAGGAACCAAGTGAAATGCTACATGTGAAGTCTATCTACAGTGCCTGGAACACCATAGAAGCTTTGTTTTCAACCTTTGCTCCTATCTCCACAATTAAGTCCTAAGCAAGATAATGAGATGTGTGGTTAGAAAGAAAAGGAAGTATTTTATACAAAGGTATTTATAATGCAAACTATCCATTTGACTAACAAGTATGTACTAGGTATTTATTATGAAAAGGTGCTCAAAATTCTAAATACTTTAGCTTTCTACACATACTTGTACATTTTTCATATGCCTCTTTAAGCACTTGTTAGGTAAGAAATTAAGCTTATACTGGGTATGGGTTTTCAGGTTAAAAGCCAAGGATAGTCAAGAGCATAAGTATTGATTCCAATGGAGGGCAAGCGTGGAGCCCAGAAAGACTGGCAAGGAGCCCTTGCCAGAAAGGCTGCACTGGGCCCCCTGCCAACACCACCCAGTGGACTCCAATCACATGGCTGTACCCAGGCTGTGGGTTTTGAGGTTGAATATGCTGATCTCATGTCTCTAATTTCTGCTGTCTAGAAGAGCTAGAGGAAAGTTTGTTATTGTTTTGTCTTTTTCTGAAGAACTTCTTAAGAAAACTAAAGCTTTGTTTTCTTCCAAGGATCACCTGCTTGCTCTTCTCAGAGGCCCCTCTTCACATCTTTCCAGTCAGTTGAATTATTGTGCCTTTCTGAGGAGCTTGTGGATTTCCTCCATAATCCCTTCTATTGCATCTCCTTTCCCCTGTTGGCTTTGAGGTTTTTCAGCTTTGTTCCACTTTCTGCCCTGATGCTGCTTAATTCTAGGGTTTGATTAAGCAAATTGAGAGAAGAATGCTGAAGCTCCTAATGTTTGTGGGGCACACTTTCAAGTGTATTATTATAGTTTGTCTCAGTCTGAAAAAATCCCAAAACAGACAGGGGAAAGGAGAAAGCTATTCACACATTCATTTGATGCATATTCTCAAATGCTTTCTATGTCCACCAGCTTGGAATGTCAAAATGCTTGACACTTTGGAGCTTAAAAAGATATCAGATGCCATCTGAGAGGGAAAGACTGAGAAGAGGGAGATGAAGTAGCTTGTCCTGATCTGTATCAATGACTAGAAGCAAAACTAGATCTCAGAGATTTCTAAACTCAAATCTCCTAATATATATGTTTTAATGCTTAAGTTGCAGATGCCTGAAGTACAAACAGGGCAGCTGTGCCATGAATTTTTGGGATGAATGATGCATGTTTTTTCTTGAGAGAATATGACTAAATGTGTCAGTGACAATGGCCTCATCATTACACTGCTTAAATTTTCGAAGTGAGGTAGTAAGCTGCCTTGGAGTGACGCACTTTTCATTATTGTCTTATTTACCCCATTTAGTGTGGCTTTTTATTCTATTTAGTCCAAATTTACTAGGACCCAACAATTAAGAAGAGGCCAGTGTGGATGCTTCACTTAGTTCCTGTATCATAGCAATGGCCCTGAAGTTGTTTGTTTCTTGTTAATAAGTCTGGTCCATAATCATCCATTACCATCATTCACCAACACCAAGGAAAATGTGTTGAGCACCAGCTATGTATAAGACTATGTGTCAATGTACAATGAGGAACGATACACAGAACCTAGCTTCAAGGAACTTATTTTAAAGTCATAATGCAGGTGAAAAAGTGTGATAGACGGCTGGGGTTGAAGCTCAGTGGTTAAACATTTGTCTAGCATGTGTGAGGCACTGGATTCTATTCTCAAAATCACATAAATAAATAAAATAAAGGTCCATGGACATCCATGTCTAGGGAGAGGGGAAGAGAAGGTCATCAAGGAATGTTTCCTGGAGAAAGCCTTGGCTGAGTTACTTCTTAATAGGTGAGTGGGAGACCCCAAAATGTATAGCAGGGGATATGAGTGGGTGACAAGAGGAAAAATATCCCACACAGAGAACTGGGCAGAAAACAGACCCATAGGAGTCATGATAATCTGGTAGTTAAGTGTGGCTGAAATAAAGTATACAGGAAGGAAGCGTTTGGTGTTTGGGGGCAACAGAGTTTTAGATGTGCTCATAGGTGGGAGCTAGATCAAGACAAGCTTTGTAATTTTGATTTGCATTTCTCTAATTGCTAGGGATGATGAACATTTTTTCATATATTTGTTGATTGATTGTATATCATTTTCTGAGAAGTGTCTTTTCAGGTCCTTGGCCATTTATTGATTGGGTTATTTGTTTTTTGGTACTTAGCTTTTTGAGTTCTTTATATACCCTAGAGATTAGTGCTCTATCTGATGTGTGAGGGGTAAAGATTTTCTCCCAAGATGTAGGCTCTCTATTCACCTCACAGATAGTTTCCTTTGCTGAAAAGAAACTTTTTGGTTTGAGTCCATCCCATTTATTGATTATTGATTTCAATTCTTGCGCCAAAGGAGTTTTATTAAGGAAGTTGGGGCCTTATCCCACATGATGGAAATTAGGGCCTAAGATTTCATCTCACTCCAGTCAGAATGACGGCTATTATGAATACAAACAACAGTAAGAGTTGGCAAGGATGGTGGGAAAAAGGCACACTCACACACTGCTGGTGGACTGCAAATTGGTGCAGCCCATATGGAAAGTAGTAAGGAGAAATCTTGGAAAATTGGGAATGGAACCACCATTTGACCCAGCTATACCTCTCCTTGGTCTATACCCAAAGAACTTAAAAACAGCATACCATAGGGACACAGCAACATCAATGTTTATAGCAGCACAATTCACAATAGCTAAACTGTGGAACCAACCTAGATGCCCTTCAATAGATGAATGGATAAAAAAAATGTGGTATGCACACACACACACACACACACACACACGGAATATTGCTCAGCAATAAAATCATGGTATTTGCAGGTAAATGGAAGGAGTTAGAGAAGATAAAGCTAAGTGAAGTTAGCCAGTCCCCCCCCCCCAAAAAAAAAAAACCAAATGCTGAATGTTTTCTCAGATATAAGGAGGCTGATTCATAGTGGGGTAAGGAGGGGAAGCATGGGAGGAATAGACAAACTCTAGATAAGACAGAGGAGTAGGAGGGAAAGGGAGGGGGCATGGGGTTAGAAATGATGGTGGGATGTGATGGACATTATTATCCAAAGTACATGTATGAAGACACAAATTGGTGTGAATATACTTTGTACACAACCAGAGATATGAAAAATTGTGCTCTATATGTGTAATAAGAATTGTAATGCATTCCGCTGTCATATATAGATAAAAAAAATTTAAAAAAGAATAAAGGAAACATCTCCACTGAGATGGACAAAAAAAAAAAAAAGACAGGCTCTGTACAATGTGCTGAGGTCTCTGAGATTTATTCTAAAAATAAAAAAAAGCTATTGGAAAGTTACACACAGGGGAGTAATTGCTTAGAGGGAGTCCAGAATGATTGTTATTAAATAGCCCTGACTTTCTTTAAATGGCTACACTGTTAATGTACATGGATCATAAACAGTATCCAGGTTCTTCTGGGTAGCCAACCCTTTTCTCAGTGCAGGTGAAGTGTCCTATTTGAGGCTGAGGAAACTGTTCAGGAGAGGAAAGCCATTGGATTGATCAAAATCCTTTATAGTTACTGACTTAGGAAGATGGTGTACATTTAGTATCTTCATTTTTTGTGTGTGAATTAAAAAAAAACTCTTATTACCCGAAGACAAGAACTCCTCAACAGTAAAACTGAGAGAAATAGAAATTTGGGAGTATTGCTTTTTCTGAGCTAGAAAGAACTTTAAAACATTATCATATTTCCACTAGTAATACAAATGACTAAGAACATTCCATGCTATGAAGCCTGAAGCCTCAGTTATTAAATAATTTTGACATTTACCTTCAAGAATGGCTGATTGTGTTAGAAGAATGGACCGGAATTTGTTTGGATGATCTGTCTTCACTGCTAGACATAATTCACTTAGTAGAAGTTGAAACTTTAAGCTCATATCTGACTGCAGGCTGTCACCTTAGTATGGTAAATGTTCCTTTTATCTTCATTTGTAAATGGGATCAAATTTTCTTGTTGCATTGTGTGTGTTAGCCAGTTTCACTCTGGTCTGAAAGGGAGCACTCTTCTTTTTCTAGGTCAAATGACTGCAAAACTAGGGGATTCAATAGAGATTCTCATTTCTAATAATTTTTTTTCTTTAAACATGATAAAATTACCTGCTATCATAAAGATATTATTTTGGAGAATTAGAGCTACCTCTGTGGAGTGATTGATGAGGATTGGTCTGGTTTTATCTTGGAAAAGAAGCAAGACAGACAAGATTCCCAGAGTCTCTGCTGTTCTTGTTGACAAGTAGTAAGCTTTTGAGAGAATGAGCTCTGAGTTCCTAGGTTTGAAGTCCAGCATAAAAACTTGAACACAGTTAAGTTCCATTTAGTGGTTTTGTATTCAAGTCTGACAGTGGGCAAGGCCCTTGGCAAAATTGTTGATTATGAAGGATGTATTCTTCTCCCTGATTCAAGTTGGGCCTGGAGTGGGGGTAGCAAGGAAAATAAGTAAATAACATTTATTATTATTTACCATTATTATTGTTTACCCTTCCCTTTATTCAGTTCTCACAATTGTAGGTCATACGAATTGTTCTAAAATTTTTACTAGTGAGAAAATTTTTAGAGAAAGTAAGCTCCTTGTCCAAAATCACACAGCTAAGAAGTGGCAGAACCAAAATATGTACCCATGTTTGTGCATCTCCCAGGTCTATAATCACCCTGCTGTGTCTACCTAAAATAGCACCAGCTGTTACCCATTTCCCCTGACATCCTTTTCAAAATTCCCTTTTTGGTGAAGTTGTTTATTTTGTTTCACCTGTGCTTTGGTCTTATTTATTTATTTATTAGTTGTAGTTGGACACAATACCTTTATCTATTTATTTTTATGTGGTGCTGAGGATCAAACATGTGCTAGGCAAGTTCTCTACTGCTGAGCCACAACCCCAGCCTGTTTCCTTTGGACTTTGTATGGGTATGTGTTGGGTGGGGGAGAGTTGGTGTTGAATGAAGCATGGCCTCTTGTAACATAACTTTGAACCTGGAATTCATGTATGATCTCCTGAGACCTGTGACACGCTGAAGGTCTAGGTTTCATGATATGCTGCACAATTACTACATTTGATCACAGTAACAGCTCTATAAGGACACTTTTTATTTTGACTATGTGATAGACAACAAAGAAGGGTCAGTAAAATTATGTTGCTGTTGTATGTCTTAGAATGGTTTTCTGACTAAGTCCTATATTCTTTTCTCTACTGTATACTGTTCATTCTTCCCAAAACAATATAACAGGGTCAGAAAATTTTATCCTTGTGAACAGTCACCTTAATGACCTCTTATATTCAGTCACTTAATTATTCATGTATTGGACAAACACTTATCATTGGATTGAATATTTCATATGGTGCTAATTAGTAGTCTAGGTCTGAGATAAATAAAAATTTTTTAAAAAGTCTTTACACCAGGAAGTACACACAATAACCCACTGAATTCTTTGCAATGTTCAGCCTGCCGTTACTTTTGGTGGTATTATTTGCCGTTAAAATTCCAACTTTATGATACTCCATAAAAATGTCTTATAGGAGGAACAAAACACGTTTTTGGGTGAGAAGAGTATGTGAGAACCACCCAGAATGAGTTCACAGCACCATAGTTCCTGAAAAACAAACAAATCTGTGATCAGGTGGTGCTTTTGCCTGGCTATCACCCTGCACCAGCAAAAGAAAGAACACTGAATGCAGGGGCTGAAGCAAGCAGACAACAGGGAAGGCTGTCCAGGTTCCAGAGCCCTCCGCATTCCCTCTATTCTGACAAGGAATTGCTGGAACATGGAGTGTTAAATACCAGAGTTATACAAAAGTGAGCATTTAATGAAACAAAAATTTCAAAATGTATCATCAGTGGAAAAGAAAACAGGTCAGAAAACATATGCAATATTGTTTTATTCTTAAGACAATAAATATGTGTCAATGCATATAAAAAGAATAATATATACTATTAGAAGCTGTCTTTGATATATAAAATCTTGCATTTATTTTTAAAATATTCTTAACTTCCTACAATCAAGAGTCATTGCTTTTGTCATGTAACAAATAAAATGTAAGTTGTTATGTTTTTAAAAATGTTTTGAAGAAGCTGAAGGCCCTGTAGTTAAAAGCACAGCAAATTCCAAGACAAAAAGTTCCTGAGCTGAAAATACAATCAAAAGAGGAAGCGGTCTTCATAGCAAAAAGAGATACCATGAACCTTACCTCAGGACTCACAAAGGGGATAGAAAAGCTCTCCCAAACAGCTTTTAGAAGATCTTACTGCCCCTTCTCCCTTTTATTTCCTCAGACTCCAGCTCTTACAGTTCTTCCCTCAACCCCAAGGGCTGTTAGGAAAACATTTGGATCTGTGAGGCTGAATAGATGACATGTCCAGTATTATGTGGCCTGGAAGGGGGTGTGCATCAAGTGGTGTTCAGGATTTCCTCATGAGTCAGTAAGGGAAGGCATTGAGGAATAATGTTCACTTCTTGAGCTTGGCAGTCTTCTCAGGTGGGCCAAGCCAAGGGGCAGGTGAAGCTCACCTGATTCATCTTAAATATGTCTCTTTCTCTGTTATCCCAGTGGCCCTAGGAGGTAATGACTCTCTTGAGAGGGGGCTTCATACTCATAGTGACTATGCATGTTTGGGGGGTGTTTTACTTTTCATTTAAAAATTCCATCCCTTGTAGGTTTATTAAAAAATGATGTGAAGAATTTATTTTTTCTGTTTTTTCTTCCTCTTTTTCTCTCCCTTTTCTTTCCTTTCACTTTTCTATCTCCTTTTGATAGCTCTCTCTGTAATTTTCTCTCCCTCCCCATTCCTGGCCTTCTACTGTCTCCCATTTTCAATCATACCCTCCTTCAAGTGTGAGTGTGGGGTTGGGTGGGGGGCAACCTTGACAACCTTGTCAAGTTCTGTTAGGCACTGGGGATGAAAATGAATAGGAGGCACTCGGTATCTCTCCTTAAAAAAAAAAATAGAGAATGACAAGAGGGTTGTCAGAACACTTGCTAAATATTAGAACCTGGGGAAGAAGTCGAAATCTTAGAAGTTTGCACACGAAGAACAGAAACTTTTCCTAGGCATTTCTGCCAAAATGATCAAATTCACTCACCATTGGAACCTCTCAGTTGGCCTCTAGGAACTGTCAACTTCAAGAACTGCTGACAGCTTCCAGTGTTCCCACAGCTACTGTTTGAAGCAGGTCGGCTTTAACAATTACATGTGAATGAGGAATAAAGAAAAAAAAGGGGGGGGAATTTTTTTTAGTCTCAAGTAATTTTAGAAATAATGTTGTAGATCCTCTTACCTGTGAACTCTGAGCAGATACTTCGGTTTTCACAGAAGGATTGTTTATGTGGGGGTGCAATGAGGGATTTGCATATACAGGGAAAACAATCCTAAGAAAATAAAATGCATTATATGTAAGGAATTAGGAGATTCGGGGAAAGACAGAGCTAAGGTGACACTATAATTAACAAGCAGGTTCAGGAAAGGAAAGATTCATACTGTGCAGTACGTAATTTGGAAACCAAATGTTCTTGTTAGAGAGACCTGGCCTTGTGCTGAAAGCCATGGGGGCTGTTCTAGACAAATGAACTGACAAAACCTGCTTTGTCTGCCGCAGAATGTTCTCTTTTTCTAGCACATCTGTTCTCTTTCTCAATCTTGATCACAGTCAGGTAATTCATTATTTTATTCAGTCATTTTAACAATTATTGATCATCAACTATTCATCAGGTATTCTATTATGCATAGAAATATCAAGATGAATAAGAAGTACTCCTTGCTCAAGTAGGTATCAAACATAAAAATGCACAGCCTTCCCCATCCACCAGTGACTTCTGGGACAGAAATTTAGGTAGATTGCCACAAAACACATAGAGGTAGGGTTCTTCAAATTGCCTGAGAATTTTGGAGAAAGTTTCTGAGGAAGATTTGAAATATAGAAAGGTATACCTGGAAGGAGGACCAGAAAATATATTTGTGCAAAGGCATGAAGATGAGTAATAAAGCATCAAATTTAAGGAATTTATCAAGTTCTTAAAATAAGAGTGCGTGATAGGGTCAAGATTGGTAGATGATGAAGATCCAGAGATATTGTAGGTTACATTGGTATATAGCTAAATTACTTACTTCCTTACTAAAATAATTCTGAGTCAATGATTTATTTAAGGGTTAGTTTTATTAAGGAGTGTATAGTTTGCAAAGATGTCTAAATCACACAAGAACAGAGATTACAATACATTTTCTTTGCTTTGCCAGCATGTGATATGGTGCTTGACTTATAGTAGGTACTCAATAAATACAGAGCTTGGAATAACCAGAGAATAACACTTTGACAATGTTGAATCTTTCTGAAGGACGAAGGTGTAGAGAAAGAAGGAATATTGAATTCCTACTGTATGTCAGACTTTGCTTTAGGAGTTTTACATATATTTTACTAATTAATATTCACAGTAGCCTCTTGGGGAATTCTACACATTTCTTCACTTTTCAAATGAGGCATTTGAACTTTGGGAGGTCGAGTAATTTACAGTCATCCCGTCATTAATATATGACTAAAGGCAGAATTGAAACTTGGGTCTTTTCCCTCAGCCAATGGAAACCTAACTCAAATTTCTACTGTAACCCTCTGGAGAGAATGCCACAAATGTGCTCATTTACAATAATGATTACAGAATTGCACAACCAGGTAGTAATTTAATTTCCATTGTAAATCCTACACATTTATGTTAAAGTTCAGAAATGATGTTATAAATTATTTTTCCTGGGTGGAATTGTGGCTCATTGGTAGGTCACTTGCCTAGCACATATGAGGTACTGGGTTTGATCTGCAGCACCACATAAAAATACATAAATAAAATTATGTTCTTCTACAACTAAAAAAAATGAAATTATTTTTCCTGGTTTTTTTTTGTAGGTTCAAGAAATCTTACATCCAACTTTCTACTGATAAATGATACATGAAACAAAATAAATGAATAACAAATGAGACTGTTGAAAAAAATGATTATACATAGCATTGGATTTAAAGCAAACGTGTCTGAAATTGCCAGTGTTAGGCTGCTGATATACTGTGTTCTGGATATTTTAAATGTGTAGTTGATGACTCACTTGGCCTCCAGAGACAGCATATAAATATAATGTGTGTGGAGGAGAAAGTGCTTGTAGAGCAATGCTTAGAACACCCTGGGTAGTAGATGAGGCTGTGGCACCTGTACTCATCCCTTGCCCATAGCTCCTCCCTGCTGGCCTCTAATTTCTACACCCAGAGTCGAGTCTTGTTGCTGGTTTTCCAAGCAAAGCCTTTTCATTCCTTCAGGTTTTATAGGAATGTGATCTTTTCTTCTCTCTCTCTCTCTCTCTCTCTCTCTCTCTCTCTCTCTATCTATCTATCTCTCTCTCTCTCTTTTTCCTTCTCAGTTTTGGCTCAAACTATTCTTTAGCCACACATATCGAGAAGTTCTGCTGCCTTCAGACCTCTGAGTCATGGCCAGTGACTGGTTCCCCCAGCTTCCCGCCCCAGGTCCCACATGCTTCCAAATGTGCATATTGCTGGATGAATCAATGATGTGGAGGAGGATTCCAGATACGGTGGCCCTTCCCACTGCCTGCACAGGCTATCCATGGCTTCCTCCCACCCTAGCCCTCAAGGGTCAGTAGTATTGGGTCCTGTAGTGAGGAGAAATTCAGCTTAGGACCTTATTTCCTGGGGTACCAGGGTAAGAACTCCCCACAGAAAATGATCTGCCTCCTTTTCCACACAATATAAATTTGGAAACCTCTGATGAGTTGAATATATGTTCTTTTTTCCAGGGGTGGGGGGACATGGGGATTGAACTTAGATGTGTTCTACCCTGAACCATAACCCAACCATTTTTTTTTTTTTTTGAGACAGGGTTTTACCAAGTGGCTATACATGACCTTGAACTTGTGATTCTCCTTCCTCACCCTCAAGTAGCTGGTATTATGAACACATACTACCCTTCCTGGCTTAAATATATGTTCTTTAAAGATTTCCTGCTGCTGTTGAAAAAGGGCCACCTTATTTCGTGGAGGGGAAGAATGCCTGCCTTATATGAAGTCAATAATAAAAGATCACTATCTAAATAACCCAAATGGCCTCAAAGTAGTCAGTTCTCAATAGAGAGGATCAGGTATTATTGTAATTATTATGATAAAATAACTATGACAATAGTGTTGAAGGCAAAGAAGGATATGTTTCATGTTTGACATCAAATTCTTTTTTCTTGGCCCACAGTTTCCACTAAATTTTACATTGAAATGTAAGAGGAAGAAATACTATTCATATTATTAGTGGATTATTCTTTTGGTTATTCTCTTCCAGTAATCTAAGTGACTTTCTAGCCTTTCCAAATTATGTGATTTTCTTCCACATGTCAGACAACAACCTGGCCCATGTGGGAAACGTGCAAGTTCTAACAAACCAACAAAATAATAAAACTTTGGGTAACTTCAGGCTCTGAAATTTCTGCATACTGATATTTTTAGGAGAGTGTCTGCCACTTGGGTCTTGAGTGATGGTAATCTAGGCCAAATGTGTTTCTGTCTGAAGTTTCAGTATTTTTATCATTTTCCTCCAATTATAGTGAGGTCTGGCTTTTAGTTAGGAGATCTATTTTATGGATCATAAGATTGTATTCTCAGAGTACTTACAAGTGATAAGCAGATGCTTTCAGAAAAAAACTCAGAGTTGATTCGATTTCTAGGTGACACTTGCAGAGTAACCCGAGTAGAGAAACTATATAATTAGCCCATTCTTGACGGGAACCAGTCATAAGTAATGCAGAAGCAGCTTATACTGAAAAATTGGAGCAGACAGTTTTGTAATCCAGCCTAGTTGCTGTTTCCAGTTTCCAGTGCAATTTATCAGGAATGCATAGAGCAGTCTCTGGTAAAGAGTGATTTGTGATGAATGATTCCTTAAGGACAGGCCCTGGCTTCAGGAGGTTGATACTGAACTCTAGACTTTTCATTCTTTAAATTTGTAAGGGCTTTTGATTTCAAAGAAAGATTGGGTTCTTTCTAGGGGGTAACTGTATTGTTTGAGAGTTTTATTGTGATATTCTTAAAAAGGGAGAATGTTGTGTGTCAAAGGGCAACACATGTACTGCTTAACCTCAATGAAAATGCTAATGATCAGTAAAAGGTGGGAGATCATAGGGAAAAGCTTGATGAGTAAATCTCTAGTTTTAGTAAAGTGTGAGTGACAGTGGAGACCTGAAGTATTGTTGTGATAGACCTCATATATACCTGAGCATAATATGCCCAGTATATGGGAACTTCTATTGGAGTTACAGACACAGTGGGCATTCTGAAGCTTTTTTAATAGTGGTAATAATAGGAATAGTATGTAATCAGCAGTTGGATATTCCAGTTAGAAGTTCTAAGCAGTGAATTAAAAGTTTATATGGATCATTTTTAGTATTGGAAAGATTCTTTAAAGTAAAATAATATTATCCCATTTTAGAATTAGTCATAGATATACCAAAAGTAGGAGTGACAATGGGAGTAGTGCTAGTAGAATGTCATGAGAACATTTCCAATGATTCAGAGGCTCTGTACATATAGGTATAGTAGACACAATATGAAAATTCACATACTGAACTTCTCTAAGATATCTGGCAAGATAAGAAAGTTCTTAGAACCTAGATACTGTCTCCTGATTTCTTTCATGAATCTCTAACCCAAGTGGAATAAATGAATACATGGACATACATACATAGCCTACATAATTCAAAGTTTATCTATCACAGTTCACTATTCTAGTAAGCATGTCAACAAATACTCCCTGCGTGCCTACTATGTAAGAGCATTTAGATAGGCATCAAAGATACAGGATTAATGTATTATAGTCACTGGACCAGTTTAGGACCTGACAAAGGAAAATGACAGGTAACTAAATGAATCACAATATGGTATAATATGAACTATACTACTGAGGTCATTGAGCAACCCATGAAGGTGAAAAAAAAAGTTCCCGTTATGGTAGTTATGAAGAAGCCAGAGTCTATTTCAGATTTGTTTAATAATTTGAATTATGGGATGGGGATGTGGCTCAAGCGGTATCGCGCTCGCCTGGCATGAGTGTGGCCCGGGTTCGATCCTCAACACCACATACAAACAAAGATGTTGTGTCCGCCGAAAACTAAAAAATAAATATTAAAAATTCTCTCTCTCTCTCTCTCTCTCCCTCTCTCTTTAAAAAAAAATTTGAATTAGGTGCATTGTCACTGCATTTAATAAATACTGTGATAATGTGTTGTTAAAATGTTATTCTATATCATGTACAACCAGAAGAATGAGAAATTATACTCCATTTATATATGATGTGTCAAAGTGCATTCTACTGTCATACCTAACTAGTTGGAACAAATAAAAATAGAAGAAAAGGAAAAATAAGTAATTGATAATTATATAAAAAGTTTAGTTAATATGTCTTAGGAATTAAAATGCAGGAGAAAAGTATAAGGAATTTAGAACATGAGGAATTGGAGTCAGAGGTCCAATAGCACTAATTTGTTAACGTCTCAGATCATTTCCTAGCATCTGTAAAGATGTGATAATATTCTTGCTCTCCTGCCATCCTTTCATAGATTTTCATGCCATATAAATTATAACATGTCATGTCAGCTAGAAATTGCCAGATATGCACTTGATATTATCATATATAGCTAGAAAGATCAGGGGAGATTTCCTGGAAAGAATTTTCCTTAAATTGAGGTTTAATGAGTCAGATCTGGATAGGGAGAGGAAGAGTTTGTGTTGGGGAGGTTAGAAAGCCTCCAGGTTCCCTGTTGTAAGAAGTGGGGTTATCACATTGATCATCCCCCTCAGGGTAGAGAGAATGGTGTAAGCACATACACTTAGGTAGGAAAAGTTCAGGGCTAAGTTGAGATATATTCCTTTTAAAAGTAGGGATCTATTCAACGATACAGAAATGCAGCAAAAGCAGAAGAGTTGTGTTTGGGAGAATATTTTGCCATACAATTGACAGGGTGCATAATAAAGCAGAGACACTGAATGTAAACTTGAGTTAGGAGGCTAGAGTTAATGTGGACCTGAACTAGTTAGGCCAGGGGATTAGAAAAGAGGAAGTGGATATAAGAGAGAGTAAGGTAATAGAATATCCAGAAATTGTTTGCCTTTCAAGTTCCTCTGATGCCACCATAGCCAAAAAGGATTTTTTTTTCAGTTTCTTTTTTTTTTTTTATTGGTTGTTCAAAACATTACAAGCCAAAAAGGATTTGAAAGAAGTTTTTTTGGGTCACCCTAGTGGCCTATATCCTTCATTTCCTGCAAAATAGAGCTGGGGCATGGTATTCAAAGCTTTCCATGTTCAGATCTTGATCTAACATTTTTATCCTTCAGTAAATTTTCTGCAATAGTCATAGAAAATTATTCTTCATTCTGTGACCAAGTCTAATGTTTTCCTTATGTCATTTCCTCTGGCATATCAGTTTCAACCCACATAGAATGTGTTTGCTCTTCAGCTCCAAGCTGAACAGTGACCTTTGCTGTGAAGCCTACCCTCATGATGCTCTCTCCTCCACCCCCTTGAAGCATCCAACGCATAATGCTGGTACATATAAATTTGAGTATTTAGTAATCAGGACAAATGTGTAAAGTTTTCAGCCCACAGTGAGGTCAAATTCTTTTGAAAGATTCTGGGAGTTTTTGGATTTCTTGTTCAAGGTCCCTTGTGATCAGCCTGGTTCCACCCAGGGTACCCATATCAGTAAATGTGTGCTCTTCTCAGATTGTGCTTTGCAGTCATACACTTTTGTCAGAAGAGACTATTCCTGGTGACAAACTGGAAATTATACCAATTTACCTATCAAAGTTGTTAGAAAAAAAGACATTCAGGATAAAGTACTTCCAAATATAAATGTTTTTCTCTGACACAAAGGAAGACTCTTCTCTTCCCTTAATCATGCTGGCTTTTGTGAAGGTTGCTTTTGTAGCAAAATCCCTTAATACAAAACAGCCCATTCTCTGTGGACAAACTATTAAGTGATAAATTATATCAAATAATGCCTTGGATGATGGAATGTGGAAAAAAAAGGGTTCATAGCTTTCCACTCTCTTGTGGGCTTTAAACAAGTCTAACAAAGCTTAAAAACTATTCTGTTAACATGTAGTTTCAACAGTCAGCTTCCTATATAGAGGTTACCCATGCTTCCTCTTGGGTAGGTAGAATTGTTTTCCAGAAGTATGAATTCATAATTTTCAGCTTGGCAGTATTGTCAACTAACAAAACCTCTTTCCTCCCAAGTATCCCACATGCACACTTCTCTCATCCCCAGACTGTTCCTAGGACACAGGTAATATCAACACTGGTAGTTTTAGATCCTCAGCTGCCCAATTGGCTTGACCTTTACCTTGCCCAGTTAATTGCAAGGGCCCATTAGTGGGAACTGACCAACCAGTAGGTATATCACCTGCTTTTAGTGATCTTCCAAATTCCTTGTGTATTTATTTCTCTCTGAATACTTATTGGTGACTACTTAGCACTTTGCTCTATGGGTTTAATTTAATTTTGACTCCCCCTAAATATTTGGCTCTGAGAGTGAATGAACAAATATGGTGTACATGGAAGGCTCATTTACTTTTCAGGAAAAAAAAAAAAAAAAAAAACATTGGTCTACATACAAGGAAAATCTGTCTACTCCTTGTGCATACTCTCAATCACTGCTTACCTAAACTCACCATCTTCTTCAGCATGACCATAACCTCCTTATTAAGCTACTTCTTCCAGTATTCCTCTATTCCAGTTCATTCTTCTCATAGCAGCAAGATTGATTTTTTGTGTGTGTGCTAAATTAAAAAAAAAAACTTTCATATTTTTTATAAAAATATTTGATAAATTAAATATAATTTACATGGAAATAATAAAATACAATAATAAAAACACCATAAATCCCTCTTTCAGGTTAAGAATTAGAAAAACATTAATACATTTTAGGGTGCATTTGTGCTATTCCCAAATTCTATCACCATGCCTTCTTTTGCAATTTGCTTTTCTCATTCAGAAATATTTTTAAGAGTCATCCATGTTCTTGAATAGAGTGATAGTTTATTCATTTTTACTGCCATTTAATAGTTCATTATGTGGAATATTATTAATGTAATCATTTTGCTAATGGATATTAAGACTATTTCCAGTTTTTGGTATCATAAATACTATTACAGTTATTCTTCACATGTTTCTTTGTATATATTCAAGAGTTTCCTTAGGATTAGAGTAACTGGGTCATATGCTTTTCACCTTTACAAGCTAATGTCAGATTGTTTTCCAAAGTGTTTGGGCAATTCATGTATGTACCAGAATTGTTTAGGAGTTTGTATTGTTCACATATTCATCCATGCAGTTTTTGTCAGACTTAAATTATTTCTGCCTGTCTATCAGATAAAAAAAGTGAGATTGAACTCTTCCTTTGCATTTTATGGGTAAACAATAATATAGAAGCTTTTAAAAATATTTATTCAACATTCACTTTCCTGCTTCTGATGGTTCAATACTGTTTGCCTACATCTATATTGCATTCTCTTTTTTATTGATTTATATTTATTTACATCTTCTGATACTAGTTCACTATGGGTTATAAGTGTTGCAGTTTTCTTCTCCCACTTTGAGTTTAAGCTATTGATTTTAATATAGTCGAAAGTATCATTTGGTACTTTTTCTGTCTTATTTAAGCAATATTTTCTTATTCCAAGATCATCAAGATATAAAACTGTAACATTTCTCTCTATATTTAAGTATTTAATCAATCTGGCATTGATTCTTGTATATTCTTTTTTTCCAGATAAATAAATATATGTCATAGACTATTTATTAAACTGCATTATTTTCTTCTCTTGATACTTATCTGCAGTGCTCATTCTGTTCCATAACTTATTTCTGTAGTAGAGGTCTGTTCCTCTGTTCTTTGTTTCATTTCATTGGTTATCCTCTCTATCCCTGTGCCAAATCCACACTATCCTAATTAAAAAATGTTCACAGTAAATCATGATGTCCAGAAGGTCAAATTTACCTTTCAGTTTTTCTTCAGGAATTTCTTTGGTTCTGTTTAAATTTTGCATCTTTATGTACAAAAATTTTGCTTAGGATTATAATTGAAATTGCTTTGAACCTATAAGTTAATTTAGGGAGATTTATTTCTCAAGATATTGAGTCTTCTCATCTATAAAAATGTACACTTTTGCATTTATTTTCACCTTTCATGTGTTTTAATAAATTTCATGATTTTTAATAAATATTTTACATTTTTGAATATTGTTAATTTTGAAAAATTCTATGTACTTTTTAATTATGTACCTTTGTCATTGATGATAATGAATGATACCCCCCATATCTACTGAAAGCATCATAATAATTTTCCCATTTATTTCATTATTGTGGTTGATTGAGCTGTGAGAGTTCAACTGTAACTTTGTAGGCCTGGTATTATTCATTCTTTCTCACTCCCTCTTTTTCTCCCTCTCCCTCCATTTCCCCCTTCCGTTTCCTCTTCTTCCTCTCTTCCTTGCTTTCTTTTATTCTGGTATTTTTCTTTTAGTTTCATTTTTTTTTTGTTACTATTTTCTTTCTTATACTTTTTTAGTTTAATCTTATTTTTTGTTTTATAAATGTGTAAATGAATGTTGAATTCAACTTGTTGATTTTAATATTAAGTCCATTTCTTTCAAAAATATCTTTAGGTGTGTGGGTGTTATGTAACATTTGATATTTAGTATTTTTAATTGCATTTCAAATCTAACTTTTTAGAAAGACTTATTATAGATTTCCTTTAGACCAAGGGTATCTAGGATGGTATTTAAAAAGGATTTTCAGTTATTGATTTTTAATTTACTAAAATCATGTTCAGAAAACATTATATGATAACTCTTTGAAATTTATTTAAATTTAGAATATGGTCAGTATTTTGTCAGTGTTCTCTGTTTGCCAGATTAAATTAAATTGTTTGCCAGTTCTTTAATTATTACTTGAAAGTTTCTAACTTAATTTTGTAAATTGTGATTTTCAAATCTTCTGTAACTTTATTAAAATTTTACCTGCCCAATCAATAAGTCAAAGAGACCAGTTATAATATTTCTCCTAGAGAGTGACTGGGTTGATATTTGTTAAGATTGTCTGGTGTTTCCAATATTATTTATTGAACCATTTCATAACTTGATAACTTTGATAATGTTCAAAATAAGTTTGATAATATTCAAAATACTTGTAAATCTAAATCTGTTGTTGCTTCTGCACTTTTTTAGTCCTGGTATTCTGCTTCATCATGTCTCTTTATTGGTTCCCCCACGTTTTTGCTGAACTTGAATAATGAGAATTTTGAGGACCAACATTAAGATGTTGTCTTCTGGAGAAGATTAGACTGGACTCTACATTTGATTAGAGACAGGATTTCTGAATTGAGGCCACTTTGGTTCCTTTTAGATTATCATGTTCTCTGATCTCATGCCTATAAAAACCTTTATTCAGGCCACCCTTGACCTTCATTATCCTACAGCCTACTTTTCTGGTTTTGGTTGGCAGGATTTTGTTTGTTTATTATTTGTCTTGCTGATTTTTCTCACATTCTTGAATGAGTGTGATACATTAATACTGAGCTGGTTGGAATTTATTAAAGATATTGACATATTACAGCAGGAGGGCCCACTAGAGTGATGGCCATGTGTAGTATACTATGAAAGTGGGAAAATTTTGATCATGTACCTTTTTTAAAAATCCTCCAATAACCTTCAGGATTAAGTACAACCTCTTTAGCAAAATCAGCAAGGCCCCAAGATCAATTTCTTTCCACCTCTGCAAACTCTGTTGCCTCTACTAACTCATAGGAACCTATTCTCTATTCCTACAAAAACATTCTCAATTCCCTAAACACTTCAGCCTTTAAGTTTCAGTGCACAGACCATTTTCTCTCCTGTGTTCTAAACCTCCAGGGCTATTTCACCCTTCTTTCAAATTCTCATAACAACCTCCACATACCTATTTCGGCTTTTACAACACTGCATTATGTTCATGGCTTGTTTTTGCCTCTTTTTTCTACTAGGACCTGAAGACAAAAGCCCTTTGTTTATTCTTCAATTTCCCAAGCATAGTCTTGAGGGTAACCATAGATGTCAGGGCACCAGGAGAGTCCTGACTTTCACATTCTTTCTCTCCAGTATAATTATTACTAGTGCTCACTTTCAAAAGTGGTCCTTTTAGATGACTATTATATGATCATCATAGTATTTGAGTGTTTGAAAGGATGAAAACCTAAAGGAAAGGGAGG
Organism: Callospermophilus lateralis; assembly: GCF_048772815.1. Lineage (NCBI taxonomy): Eukaryota > Metazoa > Chordata > Mammalia > Rodentia > Sciuridae > Callospermophilus > Callospermophilus lateralis. Next base: position 140,237,745 of record NC_135306.1, read on the forward strand.
AGAAGGAGTCTTGCAATTTAACAATGAAATCAGACTCACATTTCTAGTATGTTTACTTGAAAAAATGTATTTAACTTTTCTGTGATTTAGTTTATTTGTTGGGGGAAAAAATGAGGAAAATATCCCTGTCCACTTCAAAATGAAACTTAAAATAAAAACAATAACTTGAATATCTGGAACTCATTTTATGCTTTATAACTTACTGAGCACCCTCACAAATGTGGTTTTATATATCTTTGTAATGGCAGTGCTAAGTGGGCAGTTGAATGGTTATTGTCATTATTTTTCTTTAGATCAGACACTGATTCTCAGAGCTTAAGTAGTATTCCAAAGATTGCATAGCCACAGAGAGTAGTCAACTGTATTGTGGGTTTTCTGGCTTCAAATCTAGGACTTTTCCCACATTAGCAAATCTTTACTATGAGACATTCTGAGAGGCTTCAATAAGTTAACTTACTGAAAAGTGCCTTGCAAATGATTGAAAGCCTCCCAGTTATATGGTCATGGAATGATTCATGCTAAAATCACCCTCATCACTAGTGTTACTGTCATCATAATAACCATATTCTTGAGACTTAGAGTTTATGTGGTCTATAAAATTATTATAATAATAAATATTGAAATAATCTGGGGCTGGGGGTGTGGCTCAAGCGGTAGTGTGCTCGCCTGGCATGCGTGTGGTCCGGGTTCGATCCTCAGCACCACATACAAACAAAGATGTTGTGTCTGCCAAAAACTAAAAAAAATAATAATAAATATTAAAAAATTCTCTCTCTCTCTCTCCCTCTGTCTTAAAAAGAAAAGAAATAATCTGTATGCTTGTACGTAAATCCAGCACCAAAATTCAACACCTCCCCCTCCAAGGCTTGACAGTTTATAACATTAGAAAGTAAATGGTCAAATTCATTAGGTTATCCACAGCTACAATAGTTATGGGAGCTATAGAATCCATAACTAAAAACTGAGTAACAAGATCTTCCTGCAGCTGCTTCCCTCCTTGCTTTGCCAATGCTTGTGCTTCACATCTCAGCTCAGTGTCACTTTCTTAGATGGGCCTCTCTGACTCCTCATTGCCTTTCCAATCTGGACCAGAACAACATGTTCTTTGACTTCACAGTACTTAAAAAAAATTATAATCATATATTTATTTAATTACTTTTGTCTGTATTACTGAACTGCAAGTTTCTTAAGAGCATGAACCCTATAACCACATTTATTTTTTTCATGATTTTGTAGACAAAGTGAAGGCTGGTATGCTTGGAATGGGTATTGTTTAATGAATAGATGACCAAATTGAAGTATTACATAGGCAATGGAATCGATCTTTTCAAATAGACAGCACCTTGAGAGTTTTTCTCTTTGACTAATGATGAAGGGTGGAATTAATATTCCAAGATAATATGAAGATAAAGTATTTTAAGACACCTTATAATCCAGGCCCCTAGTCTTTATTTTCATGGAAAGCAATATCATTGGTAGGAATAGAGGGCAGCTCTGAAATTTGACTTTCCCCTTATGCTCTCCCAAACAAATAAAGAAACAATCAAAACAACTAGAGTATACACCATAATGATAGCCTGAATGCAATATCTGGGTAGCTAAGGACTAAATCCAATGAAAATAATTGTTAACTGAATTTGTCATTCAAAATGGTAAGTTATCAAATGATGTCTTATTAAAAGAATATATTGTTCTCTGAAAATTGAGAAGAATTATTAACTACCTGGAGAAATAAAAAAACCTTCTTATCAAACACTTTCATACATTTTGAGCTATCATTTTAGGAAAGCGTGGGTGTTAGATGGTTCTTGTGACTGTTTCCTTCCATGTCTGTATTTATTGAGGACATACTATGTGTATGAAGTCTGTGTTAGGTACTGATCAACGTCACATATGTAAATTAGCATTTGTGTTTTATTTAATGTGACTATTGAGCTCATCCAATAAAACTAAAACTACACTTATTTTTCATTGGTTTCTCTACTCCTGAATTAGAATTATGACACCTAACACTTGTCAGAGACGTCATTCAGTTGTCATGCATGGCAATTAGAAGTGACAAACAATCAAGGGTTAAATATTTCATTGAACCCATATCGTTCTTATGAATTAAGTTCTTGCCTGAGTGCTTGGCAGAGTAATTAAGTGTGACTTTCACTTAAAAATACTATCAATTATGTTTATTTCCTTCTTGTTGGATTATCTAATAAAAAATGAAGATCCATTACAGGCCTTCTATGGCAACTTTGACAGTCCTATAACAGCAGATGTAGATTTGGGCACAATTGACTTAACCCCTGCAGCTGAACTGATTGTCCAGATGGTCAAAGTGGCAGAACAGTGTAGCAGCACATCTTGTATTATATAGCAATCTTTATCTTATAAAATGCTTCCATTCACACAACTTTAAGATGATTTTGTTTAGCATAACTATCTTGTTAAGTAGACAGGAAGGCATTTTAAAGTTAAGAAATTAGCACCAAGTTGTAGAATCCTAAGCCAGTTCACCTTACAGAGAGATTGTTCCGTGTGGAGACATGCGATGACATCAGTCAGGGTCATTCCAAGTGAATTGGGAGAGCACTAAATAACCCCACACAGAGAGAAAATACCTTTTTCTTAGGGTTCAGTGATGGCTCCTCTGCCCCAGCTCCCACAAGGAAGGCAAGAGAGGCAGACAAAAAAAAAGAAAAAAAAAAAAGAGAGCACACCTAAAACTATCCTATTTATTGGGGTTGGGAGGAGACATTTGAGAAAGTTCAACCCAAATAAGGTAAGGGATTGAGTTTCAGGGGGTTGCTTAGTGATGTCTTGTTTTCAGCAGATTGACATCTTGCAAGGCCACACCCATCTCAGGTGCTGGGTGGAATCAAAGGCAGAGCAAGTGAAAAGGACACAGGAGTCACACAGCCCAGTTAGAGCAGCAATGTCAGTCCAGTCCCCTCATGTGCTCAAATGCTCGTAGCTCAAACACACAGCCCATGGCTGGCTCGCAACAGTTCTGGATGCACTCTGAACCTGTTTTCTCTATGCTATAAAACCCATTTCTCTCCATTGGTGAGAGTTAAAACTCAAACATTAACATGTTTCTGCAGTTGAATCATGATCCAGCTTCCTATTGTTTCTTTGATCTTTCTTTTGGTCATTGTACTTCACTCCTTTCACAAGTGTGCCAGGCTTTCACACTTCTCTCTGGCCTAGGGTTTCTTTTGCTACTTATGCTATAGAATCAACCGAAACATTTCTCTCCTTCATAAAAGTCATCACTGTCCTTCTTTGCCTCTTCCCAAGGAGCTTCACATCCCTCACCTTCCCAGCCTCTATAATTGTCTCTCAAAGCATGGCACTTACTAAATAAAACACCTTCTTTTTACTGGACTCACCGCCCATTCATTTTCTATTTTCTTAGCATCTGTCAGAGTTCTAGCCATGTAATAAGCACTCAAAATATATTAGTTGAAAATAAAGAAATGAATAATATGCAGTGCTATTTCTCCTGCATCACCCTATCTGAAACCATTGATGCATGTTCATAGTTTTTTACAGCTTTCAAAAGTGTTTGTGTTTCTCATCCTGTGTGACACAGAAATACCCTGAGAGGCACAAAGCAAGGACTCATTTTACCAATGAGAACAAAGAGACTCAGTTATAAATAAGTGACTACCTCTAACTTGGTGGCTATATGATGCTACTTCAACCTGAGAATGTGTGTTCTTCTGTGAGTATTCTATGTGGGATGATTAGCTGCTTTGGGAAAATGAATTTTCATTGTTGGTTGAAATTACTTGAGATAGCAAATCTCAGAGTAGCAGGTTCGGAAGAACTTGAAAAATTCCAAAGAAGAATTAAATACTCTTGTTTTTTATGCTTCTCAACTCACCATTTCATCTTGGCAATTAGGTTTGAGTCTGTGGTACTTATTTACTAAAAGCAACTACAGCAAGTGAGAGCAGTTCATATTTAATGAGGACTTATTTGATATAGGACAACACCATGTTAACTCAATGAATTAATCTTCAAAACCAATTCTTTTAATATATACCACTTTCTTCATTTTACAGTTGAAGAAATCTCATCTCAGGGGGCTCCTCAATACCTTGCCAACCTGAGTGGCTAGTACTTGTCAGAATTAGTGATTCTCCCCTTGAAAAGAGATGCCTGGAGCTATGCATTGGGGCTGACACTTTAGGATGGACTTGCCAAGAACTGAGCTTCTCTTTGATGACTTAGATCACTGCAGCTTTCTTCCTATCATCGTTTTGATAAACTGTTATCTAGTATTTTCAAACTGCCTAGTGGTATATATTGGTTTTCAAATACCCATATTTCTTTCCTAATTTGTTTATCTTGAACATTGTGTGAAGTTTTAGTATCTCAGGAGAGAGCAGTTGTCCTGAGAGTGTTGCTAGGAGGAATTCAAATTAGATCAAGCAGGTCCCCGGTGTGTTGTAATGTTCTCCACCAGCCGACTGCCTCATGGAACACTGCAGCTCAAACTTGTTCAGTAGAATCTTGATCATCTTATTCTTGCACTCATGAATTCATAATGTTCCATCCATTCTCCCCATTTTGTAAATATATGCAAGCTGCTATCCATGATTAAGAATTCACAAAATACATTGGAAAGGACAAAATCTCTGCTACTAGAAAAACTTGGATTCAAATTACAAATCAAGTCATACTTCTTACCACCTATGGCTTTCTCTCTCTGAACCTAGGTTAACTCATGTGTGTGTGTGTGTATACAGACACATACATATACATAAAAACTTTTATCCAGGTTCTTCTGGATGAAGAAATTTTGATCCATCCATAAATAGAAATACTGTTCAGCAACAGAAAGGAACAAAGTATTGACACATACAATAGTATTCATAAATTTCAAAACACACAAGAAAAGTGAATAAATCTATACTGAGAGAGAGAGAGAGAGAGAGAGAGAGAGAGAGAGAGAGAGTGTTAGAGACAGAGACTATATAATTTTACTTATGTGAAACTGAAATTCTAAACAAAGATTACTTAAGGATGAAAAGAGGAAGAAGGAAAGATTACAAATGCTCATGAGGAGAATTTTGGTAGTAATGGGTAAGTTCATTGATTTGATTAAATTGATTTTCATAGTGTTTCCATAGATTAAAAAAATCATTAGCTCATACACTTTATGTGTAGTTTGTGGCAAGTCAATTATATTTTGATATATCTATAAAAAGTAAAAATACTTATCTTTTAAAAACCTTTCATTATAGTATCCCATTATACCATTATTATTTACTTAACTCTTCCCATTGCTCTATGTTCATATACTTTCAATATTTTGCTAGTATGAGCAATATTTCAGTAGACTTCTTTGGCATAGTATTATTGTATATATATATTTTTTGTATATGCTAATGGTGAAATCATCTTTCCTTGAACAAGAATGGCACAGAAAAATCTTTGTAGTTCATTCCTTTGTTGTGTCAGTTTCTTAAAATATGGAGTTATGTGTGCAGTAGGTTCAATGGCTACTTTAAAAAAATGAAGTGACAATGTTTTCTAGGATTAGCATTTGGGCCACTGATAAGAAAAATAGCATAGTGGCACATGGATAACAGAGTTATGAAACCAAGCTTCTCAGGCAAGAGAGCAATAATGATGAAATTTTAAGCTGCTTCAAGCATCTGATCCCATTAGGATTTTAGGGCCTTATGAAGTCTCTCCTTTGTTGATCTGTATATACTACCAGCAATACTGTTCAATAGCCAACTATTTTGGTTACCCAGTCACTTCTAAGTGCTTTGTTCCCTTCTCAGTCAATGGTGTTTTTCTACTGAGAATGTGGAGTACACCACATGGGCCTTTTTCTGCTGCCTTCAACACTTGCCATTCATTTATTCATACAACAAAAGGAACATTTGCTGAGCTTGAACTATATACCAAACATTGGACTGGTACCAAGGATAAAGCTATGAATAATACATAGTCTCTGGCCTCAAAAATCTTACAGTATTCCTTGAAAAACCAGCAAATAAATAGTAAATTTGAATAGCGGGTGATTACTGCAATTAAAGACATAAATCACTGGGGAAGACATAGCACATATGTATCAGTTGACAGACAATAGAAAAATATATCCCAGCCTAAAAGGTCAGGGTAGATTTTCTAGAGGAAGGGGAGCCATTCTGGTAACTGGAGAAGGAAGAGCAGGTGAAGAAACCTGGAGGAAGAAGGAGGGGAATGTTTCAGGCATAGTAAACAGCACATATGAATCCAAGAAAGAAGGGCAGCAATACTCTGTAGCTGTATTTGATGATACTTTTCATCTTGGAATGAATGGCTGGGACTCAATGCACAAACTGCTTTTTCCAGAAAAGGTGGACAGGCTGAAACTATAAAGAAAGGATTGGCAAGGTGAGGAAGTAAAGGTGAAGGTAGCAAAGTCACTGTCCGTGGGCCCAGGGGAGGGGCTTAACTTTGATCTGTGGCTCAGGACTTCCACCATTGACATACCCTTAATTTTCCCTTTATCAGCAGTAAAATCAATGTCTTGTCTTTTAGTGTAGAGCTTAGGAAGCCACTTGGCTTCTCTTCCAAGATATTTCTGGTTTAGATCATTCTCTGGGAACTTTGATGACCCAATGATGAGCATAATGATGATGATGATGCTTATTTCTTGGCCTTTTTTGTTTTTTTGAATATGTGTTCCATATGAAAGATTTATAAGTACCAGGGATAAAGAAGAAGTACTGCTAAAACCATTCTTTAAAATATTTTTCTACTTGTAAATACAGATTTATTATAGGATAATAATTACTGTTAATTATTACCATTTTAATATGTTTATTATACAAAAATTAGAACATACAAAAAAGAAGACAACAAACATAATTTTAATATTCAGAGGTGATGAGGATAAAAGTTTCTCCTTTCAAATCATCTCCTATCTCATTGTATCTAAACCTTTATGTGTGTAATCAGTGCCCACTGATAAACATTGGATGACTTCTGTTTTCTTGGAAATATTACCACAATAGTAATTTTTACATATATAACTTAACATGTAAGTATTAGTATGTCATAAGATAAATCTATAAAAATGGAATTGTTGAGTTGACAGGCAAAAATTATAATTCTAGAAGATTGTATAAAATAAATTTATTTAATGCTCTGCCTCATTTACTGATCATTGAATGGTTTCTAAATTTTTTTCCTATAAATAATTTAAAATATTATTCTTTTGGTAATGAGAATGTTAAAATTCTATTTTAGCAACTTTGGAATACATAATGCATACAATTTGCTTTTATGTTAAGACTAATATGTTTAAATAAATATTGGTTTAAAAATGTTAGTAAGCCATGGGACTTGGGACTGTCAATTAAATTCTGCCAGTACATGAATCACTTCAGGTTGGAAAAGATGCTGCAGTCTGGCAAAATCATTCAAATCCTTTAATAATATATCTCAGCCATACAAAATGGAAGGTAGAGAATTTGGTAATCTTTGATTATCAAATTATTGGACTAGGTTCCAATTTCCATATTCTTTACACATCAGCTCATTTAATTCTCACATTACTTCAGGCAAAGGAGTGTTAAACCATCTACAGTTGAAAAAACTGAGGCTCTGGATGTTGAGGTGACTTTCCCAAGGTCACAACTATACCCAGAATCTATCAAGTAGCAAAATCACGTTTTTTCCAACTACACAGGTCTTGTTAACAAAAATCAATGAGTTTTGGTGCTTTTCTTGTAACCATGAGATAACATTGGGCCTAGTTTTTTTCATTAAATAGTAAAGTTTACTGTTTGTCAAGGAACATTCTGAGTGCTTCATAGGCATTAACTCAGTTAATCTTTTAAATTGAATGATAGGGTATGTTATCATGGCCAACACGCAGATGAGGAAACTGAAGCATGGAGAGGTTAAATTACCCATCTACACTTAGCTCATGGGAGAATGCAGGATTCAAGCCAAGCAGCTTACTCTGGAGCCAGTCCTCTAAACTACTCCAAAGCATTGCCTCTCAGAGATAATTATAAGTCAGTGCCAGAAAACAAATGGTATGTGTTGTTTTACTATATGTAATAACATTGCATAACATTAAGAAACAGTATTGGGATCAAGAACACAGATCCTGGAGCCAAGCTGCCTGTTTTAATTCAGGTTCTGCCACTTACTAGCTATGTGCCCTATGGCAAGATATGTAGGCTGTCTATGTCTGAGTTTCTTCCTCTATAAAATGGAGATGATGATAATAGTAAGTACCTCATGGGTTTGTTATGGGAATAAACAAATGTATAGTTTGGAGCAGTGCTTAGAATATATTTACCCCTATTTAACTTTTGGCTAAATTGTTTGTATTTGAGTTCCTCTCTGACTCCTCCCTCAAAAACCACACTCTAGGAGAGAGTGATCTCAGTGGCAACCTGAGGTGACCAGACACATCCACAATATCTGGCTTTTCCAAGTGGCCCTGCCCACTACTGATGCCCCAGCTAAGTTCTGGGCCCCGAGGCTTCGTAGTATCTTGTTTCAGTGAGATCTGTTTTAAAGGGAAGAGTCTGCCTTGCCAACTTTCCAAATTTAGCAATAAGTGGGTCACCTAAAAAAGTAGCGCACTGTTCCCTCAAGTAACCTTTCGCTTATGTTAATTTTATATGAAGCTCTCCTCACCGAGGCTTAGCACGTTATGAATCTCATGAGTCATAGCTACAGCAGATAAGGGTGAGAAGACTGCCTTTTCAGAACCATTGCTGGAGGTGTGCAGCTTGATCTGCCCTTGGTCAAGTTTCTCTCTGTGACTGGTATCAAAAATAAAATAAACCCACAAAGAAAAAACAAGACTGGGTATGGGTATGCTTGTTTTGGTCTTTTCATATTGTGAAATCTTTAAGGAGAGAATTTTGCCTTGAAAGAGCTGGACCACATCTCAGTGTTACTCACTAGCTATGGCCAGGTTCTTTGCATACTCTCTCCTGAATATGAACAGGAATCAGATCCTGGCCTTGCTTTTAAAGTCAGCACAGTCTCATGTGGATCATAGCTGCTAGAAAAAAATGCTTCTGAAGCATTGTCTGTAGTTTGTGGTCAGAGGTTGATTTTATCCAGTATACCTTGACCCATGAATTGTTGTCTGACATAGTACCCTCTTCTTTATGCCTACAAACTGAAGAGATGGTGTTCAGAAAGCCTCTTAGGATAATGTATTTTCTCTGTAGTGAAGAAATAGTCTCAGCTCAGAGGACAAAGGATATGGGGTCTCTGTGAGGTGAAGGCTAGTAAGGCTTACCAGAGGCCAGGCACCAAACTGGAGATTATCTTATCTTACTTTAACCTCCCATTGATCCCCTGGGGTGATTGTCTGCTTTCTTAGATGTCTGAAATGATGCTAGATAATCTCAAGTGAGGGTAAATTGATTAAGGTCAAAACTAGGAAGAAGTAGACTCCAGAATACAGTTCCCACTGTTTTTTTTTGTTGTTGTTGTTTGTTTGTTTTTGTTTTTTTACCTGTAGGAATTTCCACTTTAAAGAGAGAGTATATTGAATTTGTAATGTTAGAAATCCTTATCAGAGTCTTCATTTAATAGTTCTGGGAACCAGAGTGAGGGATTTTTAAAGTCCCCTGGCATTATTTTGCTGCACAAATGGCATTTGCTATACTGTCATCATATAATTTTACACTTTCTTATGAGGGCATCATTATACCCTCTTTTAGTTTACATTAAGCAGGGTTATGCTTCAGGAAGTAGAAAATTAACATTTCCATCTCCTTAACCTGATTTTATATCCTGTATACATTTATTGAATTAACACACCATGCCCTGTACATTCATGTAGTTAAAATAATAATTATAAAAAAAGGAATTAAAAATTTCATTGGGTTTCACCAACTTTATAGGGTGGAAGAAACACAGGAGCTTTTTAGGTTTGTGGAACTGAGTTCTATTTGTACACCTGCCTTTGACTCTCAAATGGAAGTACTAATACCTTGTTTATAGAGTTGGCATAAATATCTGAGTTATTGTTAATTACTGGATTGCAATTGGGACTCAATAAATTATGGCCCTTTCTCCTTTGTACTAAAACATCTAGATGACTTAGTAAAGAACTAAACTGAAAATATTTACTAAGCACACACTGTGTCAGATAGTTTTAGATGCTTGAAGAAAATTAAAGAATTAAAGGTCCATGTGCTCTGGCCTTTGAAGTGCTTACATCCTGGATATGGGGAAATTAATAAAATATAGAAATAATTTAGAGACATACTCAATGCCTTTAGACATGGCAGTTATGGTTAATAGAGTAGAATTCAGAGAATACAGACAATCTAAGATTATAAGACTAGTATACATGAGGACCCAGGGAAGACCTTCAAGGGTAGAGGGGCTCAATTAGGTCTTGAAGCAAGAAAAACACTATACCAGACAAAAGAAGAATTTAAGCCATCAATTTCTCCACCTCTACTCCCCCCACACACACACTTTTATTTGCTTGTTTTTATAACAAAAGCATATAGGTCATTTTCTCTTTTTTCCCCACATTCCTTCCATTATACCAGTGTAGCTGTTTTACTCAGTTAAGGAAACAGAAGTCTTTAGCTTCCTGTCAAGCTTGTAAAAGCAGTTTAGTTTCACTGTCATGTTACCATTTAATTCATCAATTGATTTAAAATTTTTCTTGTAATTTCTTTAAAAATTTCTTTGCAATTGTTACTTAAAAAGGAATGACTAGGTATGGTAGCACACCTGTAATCTCAGGGACTTTGGAGGCTGAGACCAGAGCATAAGTTCAAGGCTAGCCTTAGTAATTTAGTGAGACCCTAAGCAACTTAGCAAGACCCTGTTTAAAAGAAAAAAAAAAAAGTTTAAAAGGGGTTTGGGGATGTACCTCTGTGGTAAATCACCCCTCGATTAAATCTCTAGCACCAAAAACATAAAATTAAAAATGACATAGAATTTACACCAATATCTTGTATGCTTAATAGAAAAAATTTGGAAGCATAGAATATTTAGTATGGGCCCACCATATGAAGAAAATTATAATTTATATTTGGGGATATCTCCAAATATATGCTTTTAGTTTTTTTCATTTATATCATCTCTATTTTCATACCATCATAGAAACACATCATACATATTTCTGTACTTTTTAAAAATCATTTTCAGGTAAGCATAAAATACCATTAATATGCTATGGTTTACTTAAATATTTCCCTAATGTGGTACATTTAAATTATGTGTAGTTTCCATTGTTACATATAAAGTCTTGCTAAAAGTGTTCAGTGTTTCATTTTTTTTCCATATTTTTTAGAGGATTTTTCCTTAAAATACACTCTGATAACCAGAATATGAAGAATTAATATTTTGCAAAATAATTATTTTACTTAGCAGTATTTGAGTAACTCACTGTCTTCCAGGTACCATATAAAATGTGGCTTTTGGTAGCTAATGATTTAGTAGGAAAATAAAAGTAGAAGACTCATCATTGATTTAAGAGAAGGATAGTAAAAGCACTGAAGAAGTTCAGATAAAAGGTTACTAATGATGGGAATGATGGGCTGGGTCCTTGGAGAGAGGCCAAAAACTTGAGCTATAGCCTGAATGATGGAGTTCCATAGCATGATCATAAGTGCAGAGGATGGAAAGACCATATAATAACAAAAAAAAAAAAATCAGTGAGTAGCCAGGTGCAGTGGTGCAGGCCTATAATCCCAGCAACTCTGGAGGCTGAGGCAGTAGAATCCAAGTTCAAAGACAGCCTCAGCAACACAGTGAGGCCCTGTTTCAAAATTCAAAATAAAAAGGCTTGGGGGTATAGCTCAGTTAGCACTTCTGGGTTCAATTCACAAGTACTCCCCCCCCCCCACACACACACATACACACACAAAATCAGTAAGCAGACCTATTTGCAGGGAACTCGGGACCTAAAAAGGCAAATTGTGATCAAAAGATCACAAATATAACATAAGAAGTTCAAACACCTTTTTTTAACAGGAAGTAGAGTTGTGGGATGTTTTGCATATGGTTACAAAGTGTTACAGATAATACTCATGAAGAGGTACTCAAGGGCAAAGATGCTCAGTATCTCTAACAACAAAGCAATGTCAATTAAAATATCATTTTCACCTATTTGATTAATAAAGATCTTTAAACAATTAATGTGATCAGTACTGACATAGGTATAGAAAAACAGTTGCTATCATCTCTGATGTAAATCTTGAATAATTTTAAGACTGTATAAGACTGGCATAAACTTTCTGAAAGCAAGATGGAAGAATGTATCGTTTATTTGACATGTGCATACCCTTACCCTTGAAATTCTGCTTCTAAACAAATGCATCCTAAAGTCATTAATAAGCTATGCTCAAAAATTATTATACATGATAGCTATAGCAGTAAGTACTATAATATCAGCATCAATTGAAAATTTCACTGACTGGAATATCTTAAATCATTTATGGCTAACACTTGAATAAAATGCTTACAGCTTTGGTTTTCCAAAAGGATTGATTTTATATATATTTATATTCATTAATATATTAATCTTGAATAATGTTTATTATATATTAGAAATCAAAAAAGATACACAATAATAACTTTGATTTTATGTGCATGAAAACAAAATATTTATATGGACAAAAATAACCAAAAGCACTTTGGTGATTATTATACATCATCTACATCATATAATTAATATTATATACCATATAATTAATAATTATTGATTTGGAACAAATATATGAAATTTTCCTTTTACTTTAAATTTACATTTTATTGGGCTGGGGTTGTGACTCCGTGATAGATCACTCACCTAGCACATGTGAGACACTGGGTTTGAGTCTCATCGCCACATTAAAAAAACAAATAAAGGTATTTTTAAAAACTACATTTTTAATGAACATGTAATTTATAAACATGTTTTTGAAGTTGTTTTTAAAAAATATTCGAAAGAGATTATTAGAAACATTATTTTGTTTTTAGATTTGAGTGCAAACCAGAATGAATTAAAGGCAAAGATGAAAGCCAATGTCCTTTGAGACTTTTCCATATTTCCTGGTATTGACCTTGTTATTTTCCATCATTTCCTATTTTCTGTCCAATGTTGCACTTAGCAATACATTCACTTTGTGGATTATTTTTTTTTAAATCACCATGTTGAGATTAAAGACTTTGCTTATCTTGTTTCATGTTCTATCTCAAACACTTTGAACATTACCTGAATAATAGTGATCTCATGTAATTTATCTGGATGAAATAAATGACAGTTGGATACTGATTGCAATAAATAGACTCTTAAAGTCTAAATACCTTAATTTGTCTTATAAAGTTTTACATAATTTAGTTTCTAACTTCTCTGGCTTTGCTGTCTTATAATTAACTGTCCCATCTTCCTATCCCTGTCCCAGGATCTGGGAACATTGAAATTTCTTCAATTACTTTAATATATTCTCTTTCATCTTCAGACTTTCAGGCATATTATTTTTACTTTTTGGGAAATTTACTGAGTTCTTGATCACTCTGGTATCACAATAATATAAGCGTTATATTGTTTTAGGACACAGGTTCTGGAATTAAGTGTTGGATGAGTTGTGCAACCTTATTGTTGCTTGAATAACTCTATATGTAAAGTGGGCAAATTGTTCCTATCTTATAAGTTTGTTGTGAGGATAAATCAGTTAATATGTGAAAGAACACTAAGGATAATTCCTGGAGCTTGTTGGTAGTTTATCTCCTCCAAGGAGGAGAATGATGATGATGATGATGATATGATCACGCTTGTGGTCATTGTAATAGTAATGCCGTTTTGGGGGGAAAACTTTATTCATTACAGGATGAGTTAGGTCCCATTCATCCATGTCACAAGTGAATTCCTGTACATTACTGACCATTTGTCCTTGGATCCTACTAGAACACAAGTTCCATGGGAAACTAAAACTGAGGCATAGCCACAACACAAACGTTAGTGTCTAGCAGGTAGCAGGTTCTCAGTAAACATTTATAAAATGATTGAATTAGATAATCTTGCCATTGAGCAATCGCAGAGCTAAGATACATTTTGAGAAATGAGAAGATAATCTTGGGATTGGGGAACAGTGAGAAAGAGTGGGAGTCAAATATGACTCAGATTCAGGCATTGGGGACTAGGAAAATGATGAAGCCATCACAAGAGAGGAATAAAGATGAATGTCCTGACTTTCTTCTTGACCCCTCAGGATTGTTATTTATCTGTATGTTTCCATAATATAGTGCTCAAAGATTCATTGCATCTTTTCACAGTCAAAACTTTATGTTTTGGACAAGGCAGATATATATTTACTTCTATATATAAGCAAATTGAGAGATTCAGGGGTAAATACCCTACTCTAGGTCATATTTAAGGAGAGGAAGTCATATTCCAAGTAGAAAGAAAGTGTAATTTTATTTGAATTGTTCATTTGTTCTTTTAGAATTTTATAATGAAGGTCTTCTATGTACAGAGCATCATGAATTGAACATATAGAGATTTAAATGACCTGGTCATTGACCTCTAGCAGGTCAGTACAGTTGGCAGAGACAGTTACAAAAACAAGTTCAAGTCTGAAAGACTAAAGAATTCAGATACTGTACTCTGGGTTCCATGAACAGAAACTGATTCTCAGTGAAAGACTTAAAGAAGATGCTGAAATGATTTACACTTGACCCAGGTTTTTATGCTACTTGCTTCTCAGTATTTTATTTCATTAATTCTTTTTCATGGATAGCTGGACTTGGGTTCTAAGTTAGAATTTTCTAATTTTACCAATGTTTTCATAAAATAGCATTATCTAATGTGTGCTTATTATTTTGCTTTGGGTTTTTTCTTTCCTGTAAATTGTTTGCACCTTTTCTTTTCTCCTTTTATTTTAACTCAGCAACAGTAATTCTCAGTTGTGAAAAACACTGAATGAATTAATTTTTGAGGTGACAATTGTCAGCAGACTTTTAAGATCTTCTGCAAAGTTGATAATATATTGAGGAAACTGACTTTTTAAAAATGCAAAATAAAAAGTAGAATCCAAATGAAAATATTCCAGAGCCCCAAATTGATTACTCTATTTTCCTAATGAATAAAATACAGAACATGAAAACAAAATCAAATTACATCTGGATCATGGTGGATAATAGGAAAATAGATTATTTTAATTTATGAAGATAAGGTATATGATAAGGAATTAAATTTAGATTAAAAATTGAATCATAATATATATACATTGATAGGAAAACTTAATGGTAATATAGTGTATTTTTTCTTTGTTTGCTACTTAGATAAAAACAAAGTTGAGCAAATTAATTAGTATATAATAAAATTTCTATTATTTAATGTCCTTGCTTAATACCTTTCTTTCACTAACACCTTTATGAGATTGGGCCAGTCATTTAAAAATAACTAATTTTCCTCCCTTTGCACTAAAATGGGGGAAATGGAGAAAATAATATTCCTTAAGTTGAGAGAATGAAATGAGATAATGCATGCAAACTGCTGATCTGGCTATTTTACTGTGGCCTCCACTATTTCCCTACTTCTAGGAAATTATAAAGATTAGATGATTGCACGAAAAGCAGCTGATCACATCTGTTCTCCTACCACTGTATTTTACCAGTACCCAGCACAGTGCTTGATATCTAGTAGGCACTCAACAGTTCTTTCTGAGTGAATGTCTGAACCTTTTTTTTTTTTTTTTTTGATACCTTGTATTTACTTGATGGACCTCTGAAGGTGTGTGAGTTCTAGCTCTCTTGAATCTGTCAATCTTTTAACAAATGGATAAACTGAATCCATAGGTGTTAAAATATTGGCCTGTGATCTCAAAGATGCACAAACATGTCAGGTCCATTTTAGATGGTGTTCCTCACTGTGAGTCCAATCCATTTTCTACCACAGACCTACAAAAGTAAATAAATAATGTATTTCCCCAAGATTCTAACTATAGTGAAATAGGCTCATTCAAGAAAATTTATAAAGTAACATTGCATAGGGAACAAATGTATATTTAAAATTCATTTTTAAGAACATTGCAAAAATTTAGCAATTTTCTTTCATCAAATATCACCAAGAGAAATTATTTTATCACTAATAAAAAAAAACTTCTTAATTGATGATTAGAATTTAATTCCACAGAGATGCCTAAACTTACCATTTCTCATCCTTGGATATTTTAGGTAATTTTCAGGTTTTCACTGCCATAAATACTGCTCTCTTCAGTACACTTATGCAGAATTGTCTGTCCTGTGTTTTTATTATTTAGTTAGAATAAATTATTGGATATGAAATGATAGCTGAGTCAAAGGTTGGATCAAGTTTTAAAGCTCTAAAATGATAAACATTAGCACTGTATTTCTTTCCAGAAGAGTTTTACTCCTTTTTTCTCCCAAAAGCAGTGTTTCTCAATCTCTCTCTATTCATTCTATCAGGAGGCCTATCTTTACTACTAGAAAAATGTGCCAATGTTGAAGGAAATTTCCTCTTTTTTCCCCTTTCCTTTTGAAAACAATTACCTTAGAGACAAATGCATCTCTGCAGCTTCCAGAATAACCTGTCAACACCAAACATCATTCCTTTTTATCCTTGCTTGATAATACATGCTGATTATCTGTGTACAAATCTCCAGAAAAATAATGGCAGAGAGGGCTTCAGCATAACTGAGCAGCCACCTTCAGAGATATCATTCAGGCATAATGAAGAGAGCAAAGGTGATCATTTAATTATTCCAATATAAAGCACTATACTGTAAGAATTGTTACCTTATTTTAAGCCAAAAATCCTTTGGGCATTTGAGCTTTGGTAGCTATTATCTAAACATTTCTTGAGACCTACATCTCCAGAGTTTTGTGATAAATGATTAGACAATGTTCTTCCTGCCACCCCATCCTTTAATGAATGATGTTGAGCCCTGGTTCTTTCTACAGATTTCTTTAGTACATGAAGAGTTTCCTGTTGTTATTTGAGAAATACTCAAGAATTCTAGATTAAGCTAGGAATAAAGACACTTAAAGTTCTGGTTTACTTTTGCTAAACTGTGAGGTTTTGACACTAAGCACTTGTTAATGTATTTACACACAATAACCCTTTTTACATTCCTGAAAAATGAGTTTGACAAAATAACAAGTTGTATGGAATGAACATTATATTTGGAAACAGACAGATATGTTCTATTTGTGGTCTCACCACCAACTTGTGCTATAGAACAAGTTTCTTAACTTCAATAATCCTGAACTTACTAAACTGTAAAAAGTAATAATTCTGCTTTCTCCTCAAGATTGTTGGGAGAATGGGGGTGGGGCGGTGCAGGTAGTCCTATTATTTGAATGTTTAAAAAAATATAAATATGAGTTAATAATAATAAATTTGGGGGGTTTAAGTTGAATTTTTTCTTTTTCACTAATGATGATATGATGGCCAGAAACTCAAAAATGTCTCAGCCCTACAATGAACCCATTTTCCCTTGGGGTTTCTAGTTAGGAAACAATATACAAGGAATAGAAGCTAAACTGACCTCAGAGTAGCACTTTATGACAGAAAACTATATGTACTCAGAGTGGAGGAGACCATTGTGGAGGGGTAAATTAGATGTCTTCTTTCCTTTATAAGACCAAGATGTCTGAAGACACTTGGTACAGAGCATCTAAGGCAGAAAGACTGAGACTTAAGATGAGTCTATGCAGAGAGGCATTCCCTGCACAGTTATGCACAGAAAAGAAAGCACAGAGCAAGAAAGAAAAGTGGCCCAATGTGCCTGGAAAAAGCTGGTTCTACCTACATGGGCTACAACCTAGAGGGAAAAAGAAGAGGAAGCAGCATCTATGAATGCTGTCCTTTAAGGCAATTTTCATAGCCCCTATAAAAATATGGCTGAGATAGCTCTGATCTATATGGTTATTAAAGTGGGGGAAAAAGAATTACCCAAATATGGTAGAGCAGGTAGAATTGCTTCTATATGCTGATATTCTTAACATAGTTGGATAGGGCAGATATCTAGGAAGAGATTCTTAGAATTCAGTGATGAATGGGATGAGATGAAATGGAAAAAGTTGAATGGGATGACGTATATAACTCTCATAGCACCCACATCTCAACCTGGGTTTCAAAAGATAAGCAAGGTTTGTCTAAAAATTGGGGGTTTTAGAAAATAATGATTTCTGAAGCACACTCTCAAAAGCTCTGATTTAACTGATCTATATTGTAACTTGGACATTAGGGTTTGGTTTTGTTTCAAACTCTCCAGTTATTCTAACATGAAGGTCAAATTTAGGGAAAATGACTTAGAAGTTACTTAAAATACTTTTCACTTAAAAAGAATTTGACTTAGCAAACTGATAAATTAGGTACCAGTTCTTTATGTTATAGGATCTTTTTTATTTATTTTTTGTCATTAAGCTCCCTTCAATCTCTGTACTCTCTGACTCATTTTTTTTAAGAGAGAGAGAGAGAGAGAGAAAGAGAGAGAGAGAGAGAGAGAGAGAGAGAGAGAGAGAGAGAGAGAGAGAGAGAATTTTAATATTTATTTTTTTATTTTTCGGTGGACACAACATCTTTGTTTGTATGTGTTGCTGAGGATCAAACCCGGGCCTCACGCATGCCAGGCGATCGCGCTACCGCTTGAGCCACATCCCCAGCCCTCTCTGACTCATTTGGAGCAAGTACACATTTATTCCAATTATTCAGAGATTTATCTACAAGCTTGGAGTAGAAATAAAAGAATTTGAAACTCATAATTCTAAGATGTAGGAGAACTGAATTTTGAGATCATGATCCTATAAGTACTAGGAGTACTTGTTTCTAAGCAAGTCCCTAAGCAAGGGACTTGGACCTGTGTTGAAAAAAAAAAAAAAAAAAAGTCAAATGCTTACATCATCTCCCACCAATCTCAGTTCCTTTGTTTCCTTCCTGTTTTCTGCTGTTCTATCACATTAAAAGAAGTTCTTTTTCTCATGGTCCTATTTGGTCCTAGTGCTTGGATACCAGCTCATCTTGACCTCTAAAGAACTTTGTCATTCTTTTAAATGTTTAATCTTATAATTTTGGCTATGTTTGAAAAAATTTTAAAAATCAAAGTAAAATGTATCAAAATATGAAAGGTCTCATACTCTGAGTCATGCATACAGACATTAGGTTTTCTGTCTCTTCTCTCTTCATATCTTGAAAAGGCTGCTTTTCAAGATTTGTTTGGTGTAAATGAAAAACACCCCATCAGATCAAGTCTCCAGGACCTCATATTGGTTTTTATTTTATTTTATCACTTTCAGGAAGTGGTCTACGTGTTTCATGTACCAAATTTGTTCTATAATCTCCCAGCTTTTAGAAATTGTGAAGAATCTTCTTGTTTATAGCCAAAGAACTTCTTTGGTTCTTAGAGATATGCATGGAAGTCATGCATATCATCACCTCATCACCAAGGTAAAGTGTTTTATAATGAAACTTTTCTTATGGAAATTTTCAAACATACCCCAAAGTAGAGAGAAAAGAATAATCACCCTCCATTTCCTCATCTTTGTTTCATCTCTTTACCCCTGCCCACTTATTTAAATGTTTGTTTGCTAGAATAATTTAAATCATATCATTTTACCCCAAAATAGTTCAGTGTGTTTTTCCAAAAGATTATTATTTTAACATAAGCAAAACATAATTATCAAACTGAGAAAAATTAACAATGATTCATGAATGTATTGTGATATTTAATTCTTATTCAATATTTTACAGATGTTTTTAAAATATCTTTTTCACAATTTATTTATTCTAATTAGGGGCCAACCAAGATTCACATATTGTATTGTTGATATGACCTTAAAACATTTCTGTCAGTCCCCACTTCCCTGTCTCTTTATCTTATGCATGTTAAAAATGCCAGCTACATTTACTGTAGAATCTCCAGCATTCTGGATTTGGCTAACGCCATTCTTGTAGTATCATTTAATTTGTTCCCTTTTCTCTCCCCGACTAGGACCCTGTCATTCGCTAATAAGGGGCAGAGGTCTGATTTTATTGAAGGTTTTTTTATTTTCTTTTTGCAAATGACAGGACTATTTTATTTGTGGAAGCCCATGATGTCTTGACCCATTTTTACTGATGCTGTAATCAATAAACAGATTCAGATAATGTCAACCTAATCCATCCATTATGAAGTTCAAAAGCAAGATTTTTCACTTACACCAAACAACTCTGACTGCTGCTCTAATGGTTCCTGACTGCCACAGCCATATCATCTAGCCTGCCTCTTGAAAAACATCTGCACTTTACAAATAACTCCAAAACCAGAGAATGGAAGAATGTGACATTCTTTCATCTCCTTTACTTGTTATCATTCCATCACCACTGTCCTCATTCTCATCTAAAAAAAGACATTTTGATATGATTTTTGGATTCTAACATTTGTGGGACCCAGTTGGATACAAATAGAATGATTTTGAAAATAATACTTTCTTTTTAGAGGAAAAGAAAAGGTGTTTGTCTAATAAGAACATTGGTCATAAAAAAGAGAAATACAATACTTTTCCTATCATCATCCTTTCTTGTAATTAATGCCCACTTGTCTTCCTTCTCAGACTTAAGAGCTTTGTAAGCACAAGAGATTCAGTCTGTCATTGGTGCCTGATACATAGAAAATCTTCCAGAAATAGCATTTCAAGTTAATGATTAGGAAAATGATGGATTTAATATATGAAGTTGAGAGTTCAGTCCTCAGCTCAGTTCTCATGGAGAACACATAATCTCAAAATCAAAAAATAATTCAGAGATTATCTGGTTTGAACATAATGCTTTCTGTGCAAACACACAATGGTTCCTTAGCTTCTGCTAGAGTTCCACCCATGGAGGACAGCATAAGCCTCTCAAGTATATACTACATCTAGTGCTAGTGTTAAAAACAATTAGTATTTACTTATATCGAGATGATATTTTTACTCAAATTCCATAGTTACTTTAGTGATTTCAGAAGAATAAAATGTCAATTTTTCTAGTGCAAAATATTTATAGTTTTCCCAATAATTTTTTCTTTCCCCCCAAATTAAACAATGCTAGTTGTTAAGTAGGAGAAAGCAACAACCAAAACAAAACAAAACAAAATGGTATTTTCTCCTATAAGATCTAAGTCAAATTTCTCAGATAGCTTACATTTTTCTTTTAACTTCTATCTTTAGGATGCCGTAATTTTGATAGATTTGTTTTTGTTGATTTCTCTTCACTGTGTTGTCTGATTATTCAGAAACTCCAAGAATTACTTTAAGCATTAAAAAAAAAAATCAGAGAAGAATAAGATTATACTTCCCTGCTTCAAAATCAGTCTGCAATATGTAACTTAAAACCAATAAAGCATCTGAAGTAACTGGATGGTCTTATGCCATTATTTCTTTTGTGTTTTTACTTATGGGTAAAGAAACCACATTAAGCTTTCATTGACCCATCTGAATACACCTTGAAATAACCTCAGGAAGAAAAGAAATAGGGTTAACCTGTGAAGTTATTGCTAATTTAGGATGAGAGCAAAACAATGTTTCTCCTTTGTAAAAGCCTATGTGCAGAGCAGGGGAGGCCCTGGTGTCTGTGTGGCTTCCCTGGGGGATGTAACAAGGGTCAGCTGCTACCTGTTGGTTTCATTCCAATAAGCAGAAAATAATTCTGTTTTTATAAAGAGGCTTTACTTCCTCATGAGGCAGTTCTGATAATGACAAGCCTGTCATTAAGATACTATTAGCAGCATCTCAAAATAAAACCCAGAAATATTTTTTTTCTATCATCATTGTATATTCAAGACAGGTATGACATCCCCCAAGTAAATATAAAATGAGTATTATTTTGCATCTCCATTTACAAAGCAGTGCTGATTTTTTTTAATGACCTACATTTTGTGATCTACTTTTGTATGAAGTGTCATTTGCTTGATCTCAAACTTTCTTAGCAACACTTGATTTAAATGCTGAGTTAAAATTTTGGAAATGTGCCCAGGAGTCTTGAGGAAGGAGGATTGCTTTGAACCAATAATAATCACGTGATGTCCCAAGCCTTGTTACTAAATAATTCCCTATTCCAGTTGTATCCCTGGAAACCCGCAGTGGTCCTATAATTGCAATAGACTCCAAACTGGTCTCTATGTCACAGGTATCTCCACCTCCAGTCTCTCACTCACAGGGCTGTCATAGTGACTTGCCTATAAGACAAATATAGCATGTCATTCTACATTTTTTACTTCATGAATCCCAAACTCTGCTGTGTCTCATGAAAAACTCATAAAAGTATGGCCTAGTCTAATTTTCCAGTCCCATGTCTTCTCCATCCTGTTATTTCCTGGGCACAATTTTCTTTGTGCTGCTACCTTGCTTTTTTCATGCTCTTTCTCATGCTTTCTTCTATTGCTGCCTTTTTTTTCTTCTTCTTCTTCTTTCTAAATTCTCTACTCTTTTTTTTTTCCAAAAAAAAATTCAAGATTTGGGTGAGATCTTTGTTGACATCTCAAATGGACTAGTCACCTCTTTTTGTGTGTCTCCTTATAATAGAGACCAGACACATAGCAAATGATCAATAGATGTTGAAGTATGAGTGAATGTCGCTTTACAATGCCAGTGGATGTTTGCTTGTTATCAATAGAGAAAAAAAATGCCCTGAGAAAAGACAAAGCACCCACGGATGAGCTGTTCAGTTCTTGCTGGGGCTGAAGAAATGGGATCATTGCTTTTTATGGAACCTTCAGTTTTCCCCTCCCCTGTGTCTCCTTTCTTTCTTCTTGCACATATGACAAAATCCTTCCTACTCTAATTAAATAAAATCCTCTCTCAACCATTCCTTTCCTCCTCTAAGCTGTCTGTACTCCCATTATCACTGAAGTTCTTTAAAGAAAGAGTCTGCATTGGAATCTCTCCAGAAAATTAATAGGTGTTAGATGGGGCAAAGTAGCGTTCTAATGTCAAAGAAGTTTTTAAAATATTGCATTAGACAATATAAAACACATTTCTTTGAAAGATTGCTCAGTCTTTAATATGCTAATGCTACCAGAGGGGGGCATAATATGCTTCTTAATTTAATTAGCTGTAGGGAGAACCTGGAGAAACTCGCCTTCTTTTGGTCAGTGCTCCTTTCCTTTCCCTTTCTCATTGCTCATACTTCAACTGAGCGACTTCTGGCTATGCCCACATCATATACCTGAAACCATACTCAAAAGGATCACCATGACCAACTGAGCCCTTAAATCAGTGAGTTTCAATCTTGATTACAATTTCAGTTATCTGAGAAGATTAAAAATTACTACTGAGTTCTACCCTTTCTCTCTCCCACACAGGATTCTGACTTAGTTGACTGTGGATGCAATCTGGGTGTTGGGATTTGTAAATCTTTCCCAGGTAATTCTAAGTGCAACTGAAGCTAAGAACCATTGCCGTTCTCTCAAGCTGTTAGTTCATTCTTTCATTCATCCTAACTACTAAGTAAGACATAACAAGGCACAATCTTTTTCCTTCATGCATCTTATAGTACATAGTCAGACAAACATGTATATAATATAGTATAAATGATGGCTGTGCTTGCAACAAAAATCTCATATATGTGTCTGAACACAAACAAAACCATAGTTTCACCAAGGTAACTGGGGTGGATAAGAAAGGTTTTGTGGAGAGATTCCTTCATAAGAGGTGTTTGTCACTCAGGATGCACTTGATATTTGAGAAAGGACACTTTAAGTCCATGTAATAAAGATGTAGAGTATGATATTTGGTTCTTAGCATAATTGCAGACAGTACATCAGTATCTTAATAAGATGGAGAGGGAGGAGATGAAAGATAACACTGAAGATATAGGTGAGACCTTCACACTGGAGATCTGGCTATGATTCTAATTGACAGAGAGTTCTATCATGAAAGATATAGGGTCGTATTGCAGTGTTTGAATCAGAAGGTTCCATGATATAATTTACATCTTTGAGTTGTCACATCACTTTCTTCCCAATTTGTTCTCCTCAGGAGAAGAAATAGGTCTTACTTATTTCTGTGTTCTCATTGCTTATAAGTTTTAAATTTCAGTTTTTATTTGGTTAATCAATGTAACGTGTCAATGTCCTAATGAAAAAGATTATGTGGTCCAATAAGTGGGGCTTCTGCATTATTCACAGGTATATATTTCTGGTCTGTGTTGGGTAGAGATGCCCCCAAATTTAAGTGAGGGCAACAGCAGTGTGGAGGTACTGAACACTTTCATCTCTTAGAGCACAGCACTTTGCTAGTGGTTTCAATCACAGAGTTTGAATATTGCCGAAGTCTCTGGCCGGGCACAAGATCACGAGCCACTCAAACAGGAACAAACTTTATTTTTGAAACAACCGCCAAATACCACGTTTGTGTCCAGGAAGAATCCTGATCCACCCACGCGGCGTTCCGCCGGTTCCTTCCCGGACCCCCAGCGCCAAAACTTCCCCCGGAATTCCCTCCTACTGCACTTTCCCAACCAATGGGAACTCTCCAGGAGTCCCGCAGCAGGCCCAGGTAAACAGCAGGAGTCCGGTATCCATATGAATGTAATTTTTAACATAATCATATCATCTCAATGGCTAGCTGGCGTCACCTTTCAATCAAAAATGCCATGCATCATATTAATTGGCTGTGGCTCCCAGCAGAATATAGATCTTTATTTCCCATCTTTCTTCTATACACCATCACCTCCCAGTGCCAGAAAATAGAAAGCAAATATTTACAAGACGTTGTTTAAAATTTTGTTACCATGGATATAGACAGACTAGTTAATCAACATGTGCTTACTGAGTGTCTGTCTATTCTATTGCAAAGCATGGAGGTCTGTGCTGTCAGGAATTTAAAAGTTCAAAATCGTCTCCTAACCTTAGAGTCTATTTAATTGGGAGAAAAGAGGTATCAAGCATCAAAGGCAGCTTAAGAACACAGATATAAATTTGCTAAATATCTTAAGGTTTTGGAGAAGAATGAGATTTCTTGGGGCATGCTGGGCAGTGATAATCGCTGCAAATTTTCTGCTGTCACCACATTTTAGATGGTAATTCAGAAGCTGATCCCAATTGGACACTGTTCATTACACACTAATTGCTCTTTGCCCTGAAGTGATTATTATGTACAACTGCAAGTGTGAATGAAACCTAGAAGATGCTTACCATTGTCCTTCCAACGGGGAGGAAAATGACGAATTTTACAAGTTGGTGCTTGGTAAAACTTTGGCTCTATACACTATATTAGAGATTGGTGGAAAATCGTACACTCCAGCAAGCAAACAATGACATGTTTGGCATATGAGGCAGTTTTTTTTTTTTTTTTTTTAACATATACTGTGCCAAAATATGGGCTGACATGACAGAGATGATTAAGGTATGATCTTCATCCTCAAATTTTCAGCATCTAGAAGGGCAGTTAAATATATAATTCTAGATTAAATTGGTGTAAGTTATGATAGAATAATGTGGATTGGCTAAAAATCTCAACACAGAGAATCACTGTGTATTAAGTTTCCTACTGCTTTGTTTTCATTTTTGATTTTGAGCCCTCAGTAGTTCCTAGGGGAGTTTTAGGTGTTTCTCTCTTCTAGGAAATTAATTGTCTTTCTCCCACCCCCCAGTACGGTGAAAAATTTTGAGGATTTTCACAGCGCTGACTTCATAGGACTTAGCCTCTGGAGGTTAGTTAATACAAAACATTGATTTCCATGAGAAGAGAAAGGCTTGATTGAACCTACATAGCCTCATTTGGTCTCATATCTTCCAGCTTCTCTGATACCCATGGGGCATAGAAATCATTTGAATTTGGGAATCCAACTCTCTAGGATATGGCTTCTCTACAAAACCCTCCCTAAATATTTCTGCAGATTTGCTATCTCCTCATTGTACTCACAGATCTCTGTTTCCGTCTCAAGTCCCTGCAATCTTCCCTGCCCACTTTCCAGAACTCAGAAATACTTTCATTCTTTTCTCTACCTCTGTTCATACCCCCACAACCTCCTCAGTTCCTCTCCCAAATCAGGGAACTGGAAATAGTTATTTCAAGAGGCATCAGAGCCTGTAACTTCAGCTTAATTCTGCTCTCATCCTTCTCAAAATTCAGAGGCAAGGACGACACCATGGCTAACATTTGAAATTAGGGAGAAGGGAAACTTTTAGTAATGCAAGTACAGTATTCTAATTATCCTGCCACTGTCATAAAAACACTAGGAATACAAAAGAATGAGTGATTCATTCTGCAAATGAGGTGGTGAGGGAGGACTACAAATAGATGATGTTTCAGTGTCTTTTGGAGAATTATTAGAAGTTGCAAGAAGGTTATTCTAGATACAGGAAATGGCATAGACTGGGGGAGAAGTTGTATCTTCTTCACTGTATCCCTAGTGTTTGGCATTTATATAATAGGGTAATAAATATTACTTAAATGGAGAGAGAGAATTACGAGGCATATTCAGGGAATGTCAGTAGGTTTGGTGAGTCTGGAACAATGTGTGTGGGAGGAATAGTGGGGGGGAGGTGAAGCTGGTGTTGAGGGTTCACATAGCATAGCTTTTTAAGACATTCTAAAATGTTGGGACATTCTTTTGGAGACAATGGGAGACACATAAACTTGTTAGAGAGGTGATGTTATCAGAAGAGAAAGTACTCTGTACTTGAGAGTGACTGAAAGCCAAATTAAGTTATGAATATCATGATGCAGGTAAGCTGTAGGAAGGATATGAAGCCCCTGAGGAAAATTATTCCAATTTCTTTACCAAAAGACATTTGAATTTTTTTTCTACCAGTGATAAAAGAGATTAGTAGCAAAGATTGCATAATACAATGGAGCTGGGTTTTCATGAAGTTCCCTAGACTCATAGGAGGGGAAGCCAGAACCTGGGATTTTTTTTTTCTTTTCCAAATACTACAGGAGTGATTCTGACCTAGGAATGAACCTACCCACTCAGTGAAGTTTGGAGTTTAAAGCAAGTCAGCTATCAGCACATACATGTCAAAAATACATTTTAAAGACTAGAGAAACCCATCTATGGTTTTTCTAGAATAAATATGTCATTTTGTTGGTAAGTATGAAATTTTAAGAGAAAAACACAAAAGTCATGAAACAGAAGTATCAGTAGAATAAGCTATGCATGACAGTAGGCTTGATTTAATGTCATAATAGTAAATAAATTATAAGTAAATAGCAAATTTAATATAATTTACCCATTTTCTTGTCATTTTTTAAGCTTCATGATTTATACATGGTTAAATGACATATAAAATGATATCTACAGAATATGTGAAGTGGTATTTTCATATAAATATTGGCTCAGGGGGTATGGTAATGTGTAGCCAAGGCATCAGGATGTGATGATGGAATATGAGGAGTCTTGGACAGCTTTTCTCAGCAGAGGTTATCCCATGAAACACCTAGAAGGGAGAGAAAGGGGACTCCGCTTCTTTCTCCATTAAAATTAGAACTCATAAACCAAAATAAATAGATAAATAAACTCAGTATTTTCTGGCTTTGTAACTCAACTTTGTTTTTCTATATTCTATTCACAAGAGCTCAAAGGATTTTCCTTCTTAAATTGAACAGACAAAAATCTATCACCCTGGGTATGTGCTTCCAGCAATGTAGTACAGTAACTGGCCTGAACGAGACCAGATAGTGGTGAGCAATAGGACTCTGGAAGGTCAAAGTTACCCTGAGAAAAATGATTCAAATGTCTTTGTAAATAGGTAATTGATTTTTCTGATCTCACAGGTAAGCCTTAAAACTTCCTTTGGAGGAAACCAAATTGAATATTCTTGTATTAACTTGAGAGTAATCAGAATTCAAGTCTTTTTGGAGTGGAGAGGTGGCTAAGAGATTTATAAACTTTATAACTTATTTTGTTGTTTATTTTTCATGCTGGGGATTGAACCTAGGGTACTTTACCACTGAGCAACATCCCCATCCCTTTAATTTTTTTTTTTTTTTTTTTTAATTCAAGACAGGGTTTCACTAAATTGCACAGGCTGGCCTTGAACTTGAGGTTACAGCCTACTGAGTTGCTGGAATTGCAGGCATGTACCACTGTGCCTGACTAAACTCTGTTACATTAAGTTGTAGATACATAACAAAAATTTTAAAATAACCATTAAAAGATTAGTAGTAGTATATGAAAGGGCTTGGAAATGTAGCTCAGTGGTAGAGCACTTGCCTAGCATGTCTGAGGCCATAAGTTTGAGCCATAGCACCACAAAAGAACAACAACAAAATGTATGAATGGCACACTAATAGAAAAATGTAAATAGAAATTAAAAATCCTAATAAAAAGTCAATAAAAGTAAAAAGCTAAGTAACATGACAAATACAAAATAATATAGCAAAACAATTTCAAACATAACATTATTCACATAAATATAGATTAAAATTGTCACATAAAAGACAAAAATTTCAATTTAAATAATTTTTACAATCCACCTAGTATGCTATTTGATGGAATACCTAGAATATATGGACACAGAAAGTTTGAAAGTACGCAAATAGACAAATATATACTAGGAATATTCTAAAAATAAAAAGGTAGTGTAGCCTATAAATATCAGACAAAACAGATTTTAAGACAAAAATGAACTGTCAAAGAAGATCACTATATAATGTAAAATTTTTATTTCATGAAAAAACATTCTAATTTTATGCACTTAATAAAATGCATAAAATTTTAAGCAAATGCAAAATTTAAAGCATGACACGCAGAGAAATTCATAAATTGAACATCACAATAAATATTATATTGCTCAATTATATCAAGAGGTAAAAAATTAGTAAATGTATAGAAGATGTAAACACTACATTATTTCTAGTGCTATGGTAGACTGCCTGCAACTCAAATATACATAAAGCAACAACAATAAAATAAGGTACATTAAACAAAATATGACAAACTTTTTTAAAGAGAGAGAGAGAAAGAGAGAAAAATTTTTAATATTTATTTATTTAGTTAGTTTTCGGCAGACACAACATGTTTGTTTGTATGTGGTGCTGAGGATCAAACCCGGGCCTCACACATGCTAGGCGAGCGCGCTATACCGCTTGAGCCACATCCCCAGCCCATGACAAACTTTTACAGTTTTAAAAATTATATATATATATATATATATATATATATATATATATATATATATATATCTCCATCCCTCTATTAAAACTGACTAAGGAAGACTTAAAATGCAATGGCATGCCATGATCATGAATGTAAGGATTCAATATGATGATTGCATTCCTTCAAATTGATCTATAGATTCAGTGCAATGCTTATACAAACTCTAACCATATTTTTCTGAGGAACTTGATAACCTGATTTAGAGGAGAGTAAGGCTAAAGAATAGGCAAGATACTTCAGAAGGAGAGCTGGGCTGGTGACTGTTCCACCAGACCTTAATTCTTACACTAAGCCAATTCTTATGAAGACCATGTGGTTTTCGAAGTAAATATGCATGTTGACTAATTAAATCAAAAATTCAATTTTAGTTTCAGAGGACCTTGAAACTAAAACGAAGGGCACTACTTCTAGATTCTAGTTGCTTACTTATTCATGTCTCATTATTTGTATTATTAAAAAGAAATGATAATAGTATCTATTTCATAAAGTTATTATGAGGCTTTAATGAGTTATTTACTAAGCACCTAAAAGAGTATGAACACTTTTAAGCTTCATGGAAACTTGATATATGACAGAAATGGCACAGCAGAATGTTGAAAAAAATAAAGGCCAATTTATTAATAAATAAATTCTGTATTACATGAAAAAATTAAATTGATTTCTATCTCCCATCATACATAAAAATTAACAAAATTTTGGTCAAATACATAAATGAAACAAACAAAATTGTAAACATTTCAGAAAAAAATAAAGAATATTACCTTCATGACCCTGTTATTAGGGAATGTTTCTTAAACAACACCTAGAACTGTAAAGGAAAACACTATTGAACTCAAATATATGTTAAAATTTCTGTTTAATAAAATATGCCATGTAGAAAAAGAAAAGACACATTCCCAAATGAGAAATAATATTTGTTACATAAATAGCCAACAAAGGACCTTATTAAGGATATATGAATATTAATCACACTTTCAAGTTAATAAAATAAAAACAACCAATACCACAGAAAAATGGTCAACAGATATTATCAAACATTTCAGAAAGAAAGGATACAGACATAATAAAATACTAAGTCTCACAAGTAATACAAGAATCCAAACTAAGCTTGATGTCATCTTATACACAAATTATAAACAAAAATTAGGAGGACTGGCCCTGTCATATAATAGTGAGGTTTCTTCTTTTATACTACTATAACTACAACCATTTTGAAAAAGAAATTAACATTATTTTATAAAGCTGAACATTGTGACTTAGCAGTTTCTTGTTCTTTGCAGTGCCCATAATAGCCTTGTTTCTAAAAGGAAAAATATAAAACAAAACCTGGAGACACCACAAATGTACCCATTAACAGGAGAATAAAAATAAAATTTATGGCATATTCACACAATGGAACAATATAGAGCATTAAAAATGGATGCACAAGGATGAATCTTTGAAATATAAATGTGAGTTGAAAAAGCAAGTCAAAACTGCTTATAATATAACACCTGCATAAAGTTCAAAGTAAGCAAATCTGAGCAGTGTGCTTTAGGGGAGGTAGATTCATATGTAAGTGCTAAAAGCATAAAATGGAAAAAAAAAGAGTTCTGTAAAATTTAGAAGAGTTGTTAGAGTATAAGAGATACAGGATCAAGGCAGAGACCACACAGGAATATTTATTATTCCAGTTCTTAATTTGGTGTAAATTGGATTGTTATGCTTTAAAACTTCTGTTTTCATTACCTATATCCTTTTGAGTACACCAAGTTTTTTTTTTATAAGTTGTAGATGGACACAATACCTTTATTATATTTATTTTCATGCAGTGCTAAGGATCGAACCCAGTGCTCACATGTGCTAGGCAAGCACTCTACCACTGAGCAACAACCCCAGCACTGTACACCAAGTATTGCATAGTCAAAATATTAAGCTACATAACCCTACGTTATGGTAAGGTGAAATGTTTTTCTTTTTACACTTAACACAAAAATGGACCTGTAAGGATTTTTCTATCCATTGCACCATAGTTGCCAGTGGACTTGAGTTTTACTTTGAAGAGATGACAGACATGAGATATAGCTCTTCCAAAAAAGCAGTTGTTCATAGTGACATATCTTATGCATCTGTTATAGCAGATGCTTTTAAAAGCAACTGGGAGAGGGAGCAGTAGTGGGTGGAATTAGAAGCAAATGCTTATTCATATGCTGCAATGTGAAGCGGATCGAATATGCTCCTTTCAGATACACTTAAGAACAATCTAATCTTAGTTGAAATTGAAATATATGGGACCAGTGAATTGTCATTGATAGGAGCTGCCACAATGACTGTTTTCTGAGTATTTTAATGATGAAATGGAGCATAAATCCACAAGATCATCAGGCTAGAATAAGCCTTAAAAAGAACCTTGGGCTCCCGTTCTTTTCTTTTCTTAGGTTAAACATAAGCAAAACCATGAAATTGACATTCTTTACTTTTGATAACATCTAATATGACAGGCATCTCCTTTAGGAGGAATGAAATAGAATCAAGAGGACACCATGCTCCTAGCTGAGCTGCTTCTGCAAATGCACATGCCTGCCTGTGCTAACTCACAAAGACAAACCTTGTGTCCAGTCCCATTTTCTGCCATTCAGGACTCTTTTTTTACAAAGGAAAATATTCAGTCTTATAATTTATAAAACATTCTTTCCTTTAGTTGAAATATAGCAAATACCCTGAAAATTTAATGTTTATTACATTTTCTTTTTATTCAATAAATTACTCTGTTTTTGTGTATTTATTCAGGCAAATTCATCTTCAGAGACTTGACCATAAAACTGTATTTCATCTTCAACTCAGAGCTTAATATATATATACATATATTATATATATATATTAATGTGTGAACATGAGCACTGAATAAAAGTTGATTTTTTTTTAAAAAGCTGTCTCTACTTGAAAAGATGACTTAATTATATTTAAGCTAATTAATAGATTTCTTGTACAATTCAATATAAATTTGGCATGAATTGGAATATTAATGCCTATCATGTTTTAAAAGTTAAATTAGATTTGAGAAATAGCAGGGTTGTCCTATACTCAATGCATGGTAATTTTTTTAAGTGCTTATCTTCTTTCCATTTCCCTTTAGGGAAAAAAATATATTGGCTTCATGCTGCAAGAATAATTATGATAAGAATGACTCATAGAGGAAATAAATATAGTACCTGATGATGAGATTTTTCTTCACAAGAAAGGCCTGGCTGGATTGAGAAAAATGAAAGGGAGGAAAACCTACTCTGTAGGACTTCCAAATATGGGATGTCCTTTGCGTTCATGTCACAATTTACATCATGGGTCTCAATGGTCAAGAGATGGAAGGTTTTTAATTGGAAAAAAAAAAAAAAGTTTCAGAACTCCTCAGATTGTTCATTGCTAAAGTGGTGTTTCTGTTCACTAAATGTTTATAAAATGAAATAAAATGATGAGTTCCAGCACAAGAAAGGGCTCCAAAGCTGTTTAATACTAGAGTCGTCTGGTGTGGAGTCAGAGGATGGCCCTCCCAGGCTTTTGATGTTTTTGTAACAAGTCCTCTTCACACGGTTTTAGTACTTTTGAAAATAACTTTTCTTCTATTGAAACTCTCTAGATGAATAAAGAGTACACTTAGTATTTTCCCACTGAGGCTACCTGATAGTAAAAGGGATTTTTTTCACACTCTATAATATGCATTTTACAGGCAGCAGGTAACAACTAAATACAAAAGAAACATCTGACCTTTTAGTAGGTAACTCCTGAAATGAATGAGAGACCTGTGAATTACTTGTCTTGCATAAAGTAAGGATAAAATTGCAACCCCACTACTATATTCACTCCAAAGGGACTAAAATGTTCCAATAGCTTGCTCTTTTTGTCTACATGGCATTGTTTAACAGGCATTCTTTTAATCTTTTCAAAACACAAGGAGACAGAGTCAGCACAACAGCAACTTGCTCTCTTTTACTCAAAGCTTGAAAGCGTGCCCTCTTCTAGATTGGCCTCTTGAATGGACTGCTCACTGACACCCAGTTCACACAGGACCTGTGAACAGATGTAGTGCAGTCTCCTCTAAATGTTTCACCCAAAGGACCAAAGATGGAAGAGCATGAACCTGTGTCTTGGGAGGTCTGTGAAGGGTTCTGTAGTGATACCCAGACTGCAAGTGCAAGTTGAAGAGCCAGCAATTTGATTAGAGACTGGTTTCATCCTAAAAATGCGTGTAAATTTTATAGTCTAAATGTGAGGTACTCATATTTGTTTTAATATGCATTTCTTGGGGCTGGGGTAGTGGCTCAGTGGTAGAGCGCTCGCCTAACACATGCAAGGCCCTGGGTTCAATCCTCAGCATCATATAAAAATAAATAAACAAAATAAAGGTATTGTGTCCAAATATAATTAAAAAAATAAAATATTTTTTAAAATATGCATTTCTTCACATATCTTTAAGTATATTTATGATTTAGGAAAATGCCTGTAGCTAGGTGAAACCCACAGCATATTACACAAACCCTTAGTATTTTCCATCCACCAATGGAAATACACAGTTTAAAGGATTACTGAGCATCTCGGGTGTTCCTACTATCTATTCATCTAAGTTTCTAGCTCAGCTCCTCCCCTGAGGTCTAAGACAACTTCGACCACAAACTTCACATGCACAAAACTTGCTTATCATCTTTCCCTCCTTCTCTCATTCTCTCCTGAAGAGTGGCACCTTCCAGGCACTCAGCTGCTCTCCAGAAACTTGGGAGTCATCCCAGACATCTCCCTCTCCATCAGCCCCCACATTCCATCAGCCCCCAAATCCTGTCATGTATGCCTCCATCTGTTATTCTCTCTCCTAACTGATGTTTCTTTAATTTAGCCACTTATCATTTCTTGCCTGAATTACATTATAGGAATCACTTAACTAGTCTCTCTGCTCACAGCCCAACTCCCCCAGTGCATCCCTCATTATGGCTGCCCATTAATTTTTGGTATAGTCCAACTCCTTGACATATCAAAGGCTTTATGATTTGGCCTGTTACTCCATCTTCAGCATTATATTCATATTTCACTAATTCACCTGTATTCCTGCCATTCTATAGCAAGGCATTCTTAAAGCTCCACACTGGTCATTCTTTATCATGCTTTTGGACCTTGTACATATATTTTATTCTTGGCATGTCTTCCCTCCCTTCTCTGTGTGGTTAATTATTATTAACCTTTGATTATAGTTTAATAAAGGAAGCATTGATAAGTTTTCCCCTTTAAGAAAAATTCTGATAGTTTTTCTGCAGTTTCTCATATAAACATTTGCCACTGTATATTACAGAGTTTCAAATGAAAGTATAGTTGGCTGTATTTCTTACTTAATATGTGATTTGAGTACATTTGTGCTGTTTTAGTGATATAATTGTACTGTGAGAAAGTATTTTAAAATATAATTTAAATCTGCATATAATGTCCAAAATGTACATTGTTTTCAGGAAAAAAATTGCCAAGAGTAACATTGTACGGAAAAGTCCCCCTAGTTCTTATTTCCAT
This sequence comes from Callospermophilus lateralis, assembly GCF_048772815.1. Classification (NCBI taxonomy): domain Eukaryota; kingdom Metazoa; phylum Chordata; class Mammalia; order Rodentia; family Sciuridae; genus Callospermophilus; species Callospermophilus lateralis. Next base: position 140,272,339 of record NC_135306.1, read on the forward strand.
TTTTTAATATTAGATGTGCCTCCTCTGTGCTGTTAAAACACTCCAGGGGTGTGGATCTTACTCCTCAAATTGCCATTATTTCCTTTCATCTCTCTCCTAGACTCAAGAGCAGGGTCCCAGTTCCATGTTTCCAGTTCTATTCCTGAACAGAGTTTTTGGCCCGTAGTAGATATTCAAGTAAAACAAACCTTTCCTCTGAGTGTATTAATAGATGAATGAGTTTATAGCAGAGACATTTGTTAGTAGTCTTTATGGGTAATTACTGCTCTAATGAGTACAAAAGAAAGTATGGGATTCTTCTTTTACAGTACTGAAGTTTAAGCCTAAGTGGATAGAAAATACACACACATGTGCATCCATACAAAGTAAATAAGAATGCAAGGAATATGTGAAAACTAACAAAGATCTGGGCAACTAATATATTAAAGACACTCAGCAACAGATTTTAATAGTATGTGCACGCAAGAATAAGGATACTAAAATCCATGTAGATTCTTTTTAACATTTGCAGAAATGAACTAATTTTCTAGTAATCAAGCTATATATTTCATAAACTCATAACGTTTTCAGTCATTACTTGCACAGTTTGCCCATCCCTGATGGTCTGTGCATTCTCATGATTGTGCTCTTGCTTTTCCTTCTACCTGAATTGTTTTGGTGTTGACAGGCCTTGCTGACTAACTGCAGTGTGCTGAACTGTGAATTTGGTGCTTATCTCAACACTGCATTTCAATAGCTAGCTTTCTTTCTTTGCCTGGAAATCCTTGGCTTCTCCAGGAAGGATTTTCTGATTTCCTAAAGGCAGAATTAACTAGTTCCAGTTTTACAGAATTTCAGGACTTCACAAACATCTGTTTCCACCAAGACAGAGATGGGAAGTAAAATTCCTTCATTTTCTAAGAAAGGAAAAAAAGAAAGAAAGAAACACCTATTAAATGCACTTGGGGAACTAGACAATAAAAAATTATCATAATTTTAAAGTGAGTTGTATAATATGGAAGAATGATACATGCCATTAATAAAAAAGATTAGGAAGTGTGAGGGAAAGGTGCTAATAAGTTGAAATAGAGTGATTAGAGGAGGAATCATTGAGAAAGTGACACCTAAAAGACGTGAAGAAGCGGGGGAAATAAGCCCTGTGAGAAGGGCTTTCCCAGCAGAGGGAGCAGCCAGTGTTAAAGGCCCTATTGCTTTACCTCTGAGATATTCTAAGTTGTCTTGAATGGGGACTAGTGTAGGTATCTAAAAAGTTTTCCAGGGGATTCTAATATTTAGCCAGAGTTGAGGAACACTGTGTTGAAGATTTGGTAGCAATAATAATCTCAAATATCAATAAGTTATAATTTGTGGGAGAAAGACACATAAACACTGATAATTGCTATTTACCATGAAAAGTGCTTCAAGGGACTAGTACACTGAATATTAATAGTTACTCTAATTTTCTGAGCCTGAGAATTGGAGGATAGTATAAAGCTTCCTGGTAGAATTCATTTCTGAACTAAGTCTGAGGAATAGGAGGTAACTAAGGAAAGAGTGATTGGAGAAGTGTGGAGAGCCTGTGAAACACTCCATGGGAGGTGGGAAGGGGGACCGTGTATAATTCAGTGGTAATCAAATAGAGTTACAGAAGATGAGATTAGAAATGTGGAGGCGGATGAGAGCACAGAGAAGTTTGTATGAACTGCTAAGGATCTCAAGAAGGAGCTCAGATTGCCCCCTGAGGGTATGAAATGTTGAAATGTTTAAGAAGCTAGTGATAGAATCTGGTGAGCTCTGCCTAACTTCAGAGTAATGATAGCATATGGGGTTTGAAAGGAATTCAGCTTAGAGGAAGGTGGCCAATAATGACAGTACAAGTGTTCTCCAGCAGAGATCTGATGATGGTCCTAGCCAGGAAAGATTTATAGAGATGGACTCAGGGTGGGGAGAGGAAATTTCAGACACATTGGCAAGGTGTATTTATTCAAAATTGTTATCAATGGATTGAGAATGGAAACACAAGAAAAGGATAAAGTACACCCATGTCCAGATTTCTGACTTGGGGAAGTGTGGAGATGGTGGCTCCAGTCACTGCAGTGGTGTACAAACTAACAAGAGCACGTTTTAGGGAAGGATGTTTGGAACATGTCATAACTGAGGTGCCAATAGAACCCAGAGTTGGTGACCAGCAGGCAGGGAGTTTATAAGGAAATAGAATTCTGTAACTTTCTCTTGATACAAAGAACAGTAAAAAAATATTCTTTAGATTTATTTATGAATGTTAACATGTTCCTTAGATCATTAACATGTTCAAAGCTCAGGAAAAGATTTTAAAAAGGTTTGGGTTGGATCTTGAATTTTGTATGAAATACAAAGTCTAATTAATATCATGCTTCTACATGATGAAATCTACAATGTTTATTGATAAAAGCCAGTCACAACACAGTTACATCAATGTTTATAGCAGCACAATTCACAATAGCCAAACTGTGGAACCAACCCAGATGCCCTTCAATACCTGAATGGATTAAAAAAAATGTGGCATATATACACAATGGAATATTACTCAGCAATAAAAGAGGATAAAATCATGGCATTTGCAGGTAAATGGATGGAGTTGGAGAAGATAATGCTAAGTGAAGTTATCCAATTCCACAAAAACCAAATGCTGAATGTTTTCATTGATATAAGGAGGCTGATTCATAGTGGGATAGGGAGAGAGGGAGCATGAGAGGAATAGACGAACTCTAGATAGGGCAGAGGGGTTGGAGGGGAAGGGAGGGGACATGGGATTATTAATGATGGTGGAATGTGATGATCATTATCATCCAAAGTACAGTATGAAGACACGAATTGGTGTGAGTATACTGTGTACACAACCAGAGATATGAAAAATTGTGCTGTATATGTGTAATAAGAATTGTAATACATTCCACTGTCATTTATAAATTTAAAATATTTTTAAAAAGCCAGTCACAAAAATGAAGATATTATACAGGTAAACATTGACATAGTTTAGCATTAATGTTTATGAAGTTGGGCTTTTCTTTCTCCAATTATGAGCAATATTAGCTTAGGGAAATAACATGTGCCCTGTAACATTAAAGATAGAAATTCTGCAGTGGATAAAGTAAAGATTCTTTTCTTCTTGCTGAGGAAAAGCAGTTTTTGGAATGATACCTGCTTTTTCCAAATCCCAGTTTCTTTGTAAAGTCTGTCAGATACTCAGCTTTACCCTATAAACCACACACAGGGAGTGGGAGCAATGAGTCATGGGAGAAAGCTGAATGGAGAGAATTCTCTAAGGCATCTGAAGTCTTAGTGCTGTCGCTATTGACTTGTTGTGTGGCTCTGAACAAGTTGCAGCACTTCCTGGCCCTTACTTTCTTTTCTATGAATTAAAGAAGTTGGTTGAATAGTTAAGTGCCTATCAGGTATCACATCTATGCTTCTCTCAGTGCAGCTGCCTTTAAGACATCTTCATAGTTCTCATGGTTCTTAAGGAGCTTGTGAGTGACTCAGCGCTGGCCAGCCTGAGCATGGGGATGAACTATTATTGTAGGCTTTCATTTTCACTAAGTAGAAGTGCTAGAAGAAATGGGCAGTGCCATCATCACACCCAGATTCATGGGCAGCTTTTCTTCCCTGCAGCATTTGGCTTTCCTCTGAAGCAATAGAAACTGAACATTTTTTGTGTATGTTAAGGATTCTCCTCCTGTTTCAAAAGGATGTTTGTAGTTCCAGTGGCATTTGGTTCTTTTTCTGAATGGCTACATGTGAGGAAGAATATCTTGAAGACATGTGGTTAAGATAGGGTAACTTCAGTATGCCTCCTCCTTGGCAGTGTTTGAAGTATGACCTCATTCAGGATCTGCTAGACGACCTTGAGGTCGGGGGAGCATCCTTCCTTGGGATCCCAGGTCTTCCATTAAGAAGCAGGAAGGTTTGTATAGTAAAAACGTGCTGTAAGAATCAGTCAGATTTTGATACATAATAGTCATTTATGTTCTGTCATCAGACTCTTTGCTATATTCAAGTGTCACCTTGAATTAAGTGCTATAAATAAAAAAAAAACAGTATCACTTACTATTTGGTAACTAAAAATAGTAAACATTTTAATCCTAATTAAAATTAGAAAAAAAATTACCTTCTAAAATTATCTCACACATCTGTTTGGATCACGTGCCACATGGTGGATAACACTGGCAGAGAGTTTGACTATAGGTATTTTCGTCAGTTAAGTATTGCTGTCCACTGGAACTATAGTGATTTAAAATAAATAAACATTTATTTAGCTCATACATAAATGTCCCATTTTAAAATATTATTCTACTTTGTGACTAATAAATTAGTCTATACAGTTTCTCAGATGTTGGTGGAAGACACATACTCCTGGGTGAAAAACAGCATCATTACTAATGGCACAGAAATCAGTGTGAACATTAGTTTAACATGTTGATGTTAGTATCTCTTGGTCCCCAAGTCCCATGGGGGAAACATGGAGAGGCCCAGGTAAATATTGTCCACACAGTAAATTTTCATGACAACCATGGAACAGAGACTGAGAAATTAACTTTTTTAAAAATTTTGTTTTGTTTTACAGTATGCCTGCTCCTTATCCTTTAGGGAAATAATATCTCATTCCTTAAGATTGCTCACTACAAATACAACCCTTAAAAATAGCCCCGGCAAAACGTGGTCAGGGTCTTGCACTCTGCACACTCCATAGTGCAAGAGCTGTCATAACTCCTGGTGAAATTTTTCTCCCAATATGGTAAAGTTTGGGGTTTGGCCTGGGCTTAGATGGATGGGTTCTGTTGATCAAGGCCAGACTTGACTGATCTTAGCTGGGGACTGGTAGGCCTGAAGGGTCTCAGCTAAGATAGCACATCTCTACTCCATATAGTCTCTTTCCACCAGGAGGCTAGTTCAAGCTTGTTCACATATTGGCAGAAGAAGCAAGGCCCTAGGGCTTATATACAAACTGTCAGTGCATCAGTATGGTTTCATTCCATTGGCCAAAACAAGCTATTGGTCTGCACAGTTTCAAGGGATAGATAGTAGAACACACCTCTTAACAAAAGGTACTACAAATAATTGTGGCCATTTCTCGGATCTATCACATTGGAGTCAAAGAGACATGGACTTAAATCTAGACACTACTTTACCTCAGAGCTTTTATTTTTTTTCTCTGCCTAAAATGAGAATGGAACCATTTGCCTTAAGGAATTGTAAGTCCAAACAAGAAACAAAAGAAATACAATAACTCTGACTGATTCATAAGTGTACAATAAACAAAAGAAGTCATAATTGAACCCCAAATGTTCACATTTTCATTTAGCCAGCTATTTTTTGTCATGCTCTCCATGCTTGATTTCCATCTGTTCACTAAAGTTAAAAACATGTTTGAGAACTCAGGCTTTGCATCCACCCCACACCTCCATCACTCAGTTGTTCTGGATCTGTTTTATTAAGTATTACTGGAATTGAGAGGTGTATTTTTTTTTCTTTCCCCTATCATTTACATGCTGCCTCTCCTGAAGCCACATAGGAGAAAAGTGTGACACTAGTCCACAAGTAGGAAAAAGGCACCAAGAATATACAAAAAGGAGAAATTCACACATGGGCACCCAACATTCAGTGAACAGGAAAAGGGAAGAGCCATGTTGAGCCACCAATAGGGAAACATGGCGGAGAACAGTCCTGGTCTGTGTCTCCTCACAAGTAGAAGTTCTTTGTAAGAGTTCTTTTGGGATACTGCCATGAGAAAGGGGTACAAAATAATCTTAGGGATTTTTTTTTCTGAATATAAAAGAAGAAAAGGGTAAAGAAAGAGAAGGATGTAGATGTTAAGAAGGGAAGGAGATAGAGATATAGACAAAGTTTGAAATAAAGAAGAAGATGGTGAAGATAAAGACTAACATGAAGAAGAAGAAAAAGAAGGCAATGATGAAAACAACTACCCAAAGTAAGAAAGCGAATACCTCTAAGCACAAATCTTGCATTTATGGTAAAACATTTTCTCTCTCTCTCTCTCTCTCTCTCTCTCTCTCTCTCTCTCTCTCTTTTCCATGTACTTGCCTTTATAGGATAGGACAGTACGGCCAGGAGGAATACAGAGTTAGGCTATTTCATGTTCATAAATGTGCATGGCTTCATCTCACTATTAAACAGAAGTGCTAACTACTCTCTAATTTTAGCACATATCTTTTAAATGTCAAAAGACAGATTTTCCTCCAGCCCCCTTGCCTAGTCCTCAAGCTTTGAGTCACAGGGATAACTTTACTCTATGAAGAAATTGGCAGAAAAGAATAAAATGCAGAGGAAAAATTTTTGACAAGTTAATTTTAAGACACTTTTCTAGTCCAGTATTTATCTAGCCAAGTAGGCAGCAAAACATACTTTCTAAACTGAGATTATCAGAAGAAGAGGAAAGAAAAAAGGAAGTTGTCCTCAGAGGCAAGAGTAATGGAAATCAAGGTGTTGCCTGTCACAGGGTCCAGAGATGATACAGGCTGTAGAAATTGACCAGGGGATTCATGAACTTTCTTAAAAGGAAAGACAAAATCAGCAACAAGATGTGGTACCTACTGTGTGGTACCTATGCAGTACTTGTTCTGTGCCAGGTATTATGACACTGAGAAATATAATTGATGAAGACACAGTGTTATCCTGTCTTTCAAGAATTTTCCAATTTGGAAAAGAGAGACGTAAGAACAAATAACTATAGTTAATTGATCTAAGTCAAAATTGTGCACTGGGTGCTATAGATGAACACAGGTGAGATGTGTAACTTCCGGGAGGGAGACAGGGGAGCCTTCCTGCAAGAGCTAACACATAACTTAGATTTTGAACAACCAAAAGTGAACCAGATAAAGAAGTGGGCAGGCAGCAACAAAGTCAATAACAAAAAAGTACAAGATGACTGGTGTGGGTGTTATAAGTAATTGGGTTTATTTGGAGGCTGAAAAGGTCGTAATAGAAAATCCTAGGTGCCATGACCTATAATCATCTTTATATTAAGTCTATAGATTAAAAACTTGCAATCAATTATTTGAAGCTTCATTCTCCCAAACAGACATCCAGCTATCCATCACCCTACCTCACCTATAAGTGAGTTATAAACACAAATGTCAACACAGGTGTTTTATAGAATTAGGTACCGCTGCCAGTTAAAAGGAAATTAAAATACTTTTAGCTGAATCAAAGTGGAAGTTCATTTCTCATAGCAAAGCACATGTGTTCAAGACTATGATTTTACACAGTTCCAGTGACACAGTATTCTTCCATCCTGCTATTCCACCATAGATGACCTCAATATAATCAAGATGGAAGGATATGAAACAATTGAGCAAATAGTGCATAAAAACTGTACCTTAATAAATGATCCAAGAAACTGCCACGAAATATTTCTGCTCACATTCTATTTGTTGAGAGCCACAGCCAAAGGGGCCCCAACAAACTTTCAGACTGCCAGCTGATGATTGGCTCACAGCGGCCCCAGCAACATCTAACTGATTGGCTCCTCTGCGGTGATGCTCATTGGGCTGTTTCCCTGCCCTTCCAGGCCACGGAGCTGCTCATTGGGGGACTTTTTTGGCTCCGCCCATGTGACCCAGCCAATCTGCCTCAAGAGCAGGAGGACTGTGGGAGGTGGGGAAGCTTGTGGGTGGAGGAGTGGCTTGTGGGAGAGGCTTGTGGGAAGCCGGTGGTGGCAGTTGGCCTCTGAGGGTTTTTCCTGAGGAGCTGTTTTGTTTGACGTGTGTGGTTCTAAAAATAAAGTTAGTTTCTTTTGACAAGTGGCTCCTGAATTGTGCCCAGCCAGACTGCGGCATTTGGTATTTCAATGATTTTGGTGGCCCAACAAACTTTCAGACTGCCAGCTGATGCTATTGGTCAAAACTTATATGGACACATTCAACATAAGGGTGGCTGTGTAATATAGCTTTATTCTGTAACTGTAAAGCTTTATTATAGAGATAAAAAGGAATTAATAAAAGTGTCATCAAATATATGAACAGCTTTTGTTTTTTTTTTTTTTGCTACACTACACTTATGACATGTTTTCAATTCTAATTAAGCAATAAGGCCTCTCTTTTCAGGAAACAGTTGTATGGAATGAGGCTCTATTATAGAAGAAATTTCTTATTGTATCATTATATATACTATTTGAGAGTCCTATTACTATAAAGAAGAAAAATAGATATTATGGCCAAGGTCAGGCCTTTTAGTACATTTTGTACAATATAATGCTTGGGTTGCCATTGACAGCTGTGTAAGACTAGAACTTGGGGCTTCAAAAACCTGCAGCAATCTACAATAGTATTTAATTTCAACCTTGTGATTTGAGAACCATTCTTTTTCTTAACATTACCAAGTACTGCACCTGATACATAGTAGGTACACAAGAAAATAAAGATCCGTTGACCTAAATTTATTTGCACATTCTACCAATGAAGTTAAACACATTAAGAAACATATTTCATCCAACCATTTTTCATTCACAGTGATGAATCCAATTAATATTCACTGTGGTTTTCTTAAGGGCTTACATGGTGTTAATTGCTGGGAAGTTACAAAATTGATTAAGTAATAGCCTGTACTTTCAAAGAGCTCACACTCTAGTAGGAAAGCAGCTGTATATTCAAGTAACGTTGATAGTTTGTTAAGTGCTAACACAACACTGACGAAGAACAAAGAAAATGAGTTATTTCAATCTAATTATTAAGCCATTATAGAAGGGGTAATACATGAACTCAGCCTTGAAAGATGAATGAGGATCCACTTAGGAGTCATCAAATACATCAGCAGCTTGTGTAAGGTTACACAGTACTTAATGCTTGTCCCAAATCTGGTTTAAGGAATGTAGCTGCTCTTTGACTAGACTTCATCCCATACCTTCCTTGACAACTGACGTGTGTCCCATTAACACACTTTGCAGTTTGTCTCACTGCCTAGGGCAGTTTGAGTTTTCATATATGTTGAAGAAATCCTTTCTCACCCTTTAGATCCATTAACAAGTGATCCCATGTCTTCTCCTCATGCCTTTCTTCCATCCTTCCTTTCTTATTTTCACCATTTAGTGTCTCAGTCCAAGGCTACCATTTTTACAAGACTTTCACCTTGTCTTATCTTCGGAGGTGAAATCGATTTTTCAGCTGTAGTAAGCATGCTGCTGGAAATGTGTCACTGTTCTCCCCTCCCCAGCAAGTATTTTCTATGTTTTTCATCACAAAGTAGTTATGTGTTTCAGCCTTTGAGCAACATCTGAGTTTCCACCAGCTGTGTTTTGCATTGTCCTCATTTTGTATAATTAAGAAAAACAGGAAGCCAATCACTTAAGTAAAGCTGACCCTCTTCGTTCTGCACACCCGAGAAAGGACTGCATCAGGGTTTTTTATAGTACAGATTTTACAAAATTTATCCGGCAATCCACTTGAAAGTGGAACAAGGTTAGAGGAACTGTGACGACATGGTGGCCTTCCTCTTGACTACAAACAGCTGTGCTTTTCTGAAATGACCTAGTCCGGTTTAAACACACTTCTCTTATATAATCAGTTATCAATTTGGTTTGTCACTTTGTGACAGAGGATTTCCTCTGACATTTTTTATGCCAGCTCAAATCTTGGGAGGGGGAGACTTTTGACCTTAGCACTTTAGTCTGCTCTGCATCCAGTTTTGTACCAATAGGTCCTGCCCACATGCTTAGACAAACACAGCTGTGTTGCAAGTTGCCTGGCAGTGGTGGTGGTGGTGGTGGTGGTGGGGAGGTGGGTGGGGGATGGGGGAGGAGGACAGAGAGAGAGAGACAGAGAGACAGAGAGACAGAGAATGAATGAATGAGACTAAATTTCTGTGCCTAGAAAAAGCCTAAAGATTTTAAACCCAAATTATTTAGTTTCTGGGGAATGTGTTTTCTTAGTTTCTAAGGAAGCACTAGGCTACTGTTTGATTTTTTTAAAGATTAAAACCAATGGTGTATATCTGAGAAAGAAGCTTCTGTTTCTACTTGATTTGAGTTTCATTTTCTTAGAGGTAAGGAAAAATAATGGTTTCATCAGGTATAATTTCAAATAAAGTAATGATTATGTTATGGGTCAGCAGTATTCAATTCAACTAAATATTTATACTAAAATATACTAAATATTTATTCAGTATATTATATTTCCTGATCATGATAGTTGCTATGGGAAATGTGGGGATTTAAAAAAAAATAGCTCTTGCCTTCAAGGAAGAGCTACTAGGAAAGCTGATGTGAGTACAACTGAAGATAATTCATAGCAAAGTGTTAATGATCTAAGCACTTATTCTCTTAAGCACCTATTGTGATCCAACCTGTCTCCTACATAAGTATTAGCTAGAATATCAATGCCAGTCAAGAGACTCTTCCAAACTATTGTTTGTGAACAACAATCACTCATCCATTCAACATATTGAATACCTACAATGTTTTAGACATTGTGCTATTTTCCTAGGATTTGTAAACCTTTCTTCAGGGACATCCATAGTGCTCTATGTACCTCACAGAACTCGCTGAGATTTATTATATACCATTGTGCTCCAATAACTTTGTTCCTCAAAGCTCCATGAGGTTGCAATTGTTTTATGCCTCTGTACAAATGAAAACTGACTCTGAAATTAAATAATCTCTTTGGTGTTATTCCGAAAATAACCAATATATTTAAATACAGGCCTGGACAGTAATGCTGATTCCCTATTCTGCTACTTTTGACAGCTATGCTTTCAGTAAATTGAGACATTTTATGGGTATTTTGACTTCACAGTACCAATTAAGAATTATTTTATGCATTAGAGGTCTCCATTAATACCCATTTTATAAGAACAGCCTGGCCACTCATATGTTCTTTTAATTTCATCTCATAAAAGTGGAACTACTTTAGCTTTTTTTTAGAGTTTGAAGATTAGAAGGAGATGTTTTAAAATACAGTGAGAAGTATATCTGGAAGGATTAATATCAGCAAGAGTGAGTGTCAGATATGGTTACACATACACATGGTGACAAGAGAAGTTGGAGAATCTATCTTGGACATATTAAAATAGGATAAATTTTTTTATGCTTCACAAAAGTCACCACATTCCACTGTGATGTTATCACTAAATTGGATTGAAACTGCCAACTAACCTAGGAAAAATTAATGTCCTTCTAGTTTGGTGACTATAGTTCCAGTGGCTGCCACCAGATGGTGGTACCTGGGAAATCATGTAGGCTATTTGAGAAAATCACTGAATCTTAGTCATAAGAGAGATCATAGGTAATATATAAACAGTACAAACTGTTTCACAATTACTGAAACTTGAGACACATAAACACAATTCAATGTAGTTCCATGAGAATAAATTTTTATTAAAGTAAAACCTGTATAAATATTAAATAAATTACATGCAGAATTAAAAAGAAATGGAGGTGCTATTTAAGGTGATATTTAAAGCAAGAGATATTTTAAGCTTATTAAAGAATTTTTCTTCTTACCATTCTTTGCCAATCAACCCATCCTCCTCCATTCTCACCAAATAAAGGAAAAGCATATCCTTGGTTGGAGTTTTTTTAGAGTTTGGAAGTCTTTCTTCAGGAACATTTGCAATGTTCTCAGGGACTTGCAAAGGAGAACTCTGAGATGAACTCTGATCCAGATACTTGAAGTTCAGTGGTAACAGGGACTTTAGTCAGCCTCTTGCCCACTGTTCTCAACATTTTCCCTTTCTATGACAGACATGGGTCAGCAGGGGTGCAACTCATTCCCATAAATCTATCCAACTTTTATAAAACTCCCCAAAATATTGCAGTGAAGAAGAGCATGAAAATCACCATTATTGTGAAATCATCAGTTGGGGTCCCTTACTTAGTTCTAGCCCAGATGAAATAGGCTGTGCTTTGATGTAATTGCTTTAAATGAGTCTGACTTTTTTCTCTTCCTCTAGAGCAAACACAACAGAATGCAAGTGAGATTGATGTTATATCCCCTTAAATATACTCTCCTTTAGTTTTAAAATAGAATATTTGTGGTCACTATATGGTTCATACTGATACCTGTTCATACTGATACATGAGTGCAACTCCACCACACGGCAGAGAACCATGTTCTTGCCCAGATTCCTAAACATTTTTGGATGAGGAATCTGATTACCTGAGAAGGAAAACTACCTTTGCTGAGGTCACACAGCTACAGATTCAAGTCCAAGAGACAAGTGCCACACTTTAAGGATTCTGGTGATCATTTGGCTGTTGAATTTAAACTGTCTGGAAGTAGGCACCAGCTATGTAGGAGTTATTGAAAATAAGAATGATTTAAAGGTCTGTCTATAACTGCTTTATCCTAAAACATAGCATCTAAAGCAGCTGTGCCACTTTGCCTTGTGCAAGGACACATTTTGGCCATTTCAGCATTTCCCAGCATTGCTGCTTTTACCAGAATGCCAGGTTCTGAAAAACTCAGGGGATTGTTGTTTAAAGGTCACTCAGTCTTTGCTTTTTACTAATTAAGTTAGAAAGAGGCCCCCCAAATGTCAGGACTTTTAAAAAATAAACATCTATGGTAAATATAAAAACTATAAATCATAATTGTATACCTAATGTTCGCTAAAAATATGGACATGTTGGCTGTGAATGTGGGGTCATTCATTCATTTTTTTTTCATGGTATTTTGAAATAGTTTAATATCAGCTGTGGTTGAAAAGTACATAGGTGCCAGTTGAATTCCTCCTTCATTTGCTCATTCAACATGCTTACTTAGAGTCCCCCGCATGCTAGTCACTGTGCTAGGCAACAAAGCGTACAGCCAGATACTGAATTATTTTTATAAGAATATTACCCAACACAAGCTTATGTAAATAGAGTTGAATGTACTTTTAAAAATTATTTATTTCTTCTCATAAATACATTTATTAGAGTCACACAGCTACAAAATGTCTTACATCCTTATTGTACTATGTACAAAATGTATCTACTATGCTAATAACTTGAATGATATTTTAGTAAGCTTTTTCAAGCTGTGACTAAAAGACCTGACCAGAACAATTAAAGAAGAAGGAAAGTTTATTTGGGGGCTTATGGTTTCTGAGGTCTCAATCCATAAACAATGGTTTCCATTCTTGGGGGCTCAAGGTGAGGCAGAACATTATGATGGAAGAGTATGGAAAAGGGAAGTGACTCACATGATGATAAGAAAGAAGAGAAAGAGATCTACACTTGCCAGGTATAAATATATACCCCAAAGGCACAACCACAGTGCTACCTCCTCCATTCATACCCTTTCTGTCTTCATTTACCACACAGTTAATCTCATCAGAGGATTAATTCACTGAAGTTTCTAAGTCTCTTCTAACCCAAAACATTTCTTCTCCAAACCTTCTTGCATCTCACCCATGAGCTTTTGTGGGGGATACCTCACATCCAAACTATAACAAAGAGATATCAAGAAATATCAGTGCTACTTTTCAAAATTTAATTGTAAAGGAGGACACATATATTTCATAGGTTTTTATTTAAGTAAATGCTATTATCAATTTCAAAATTCATGGTGTAATTTTCAAGCTATTGACATAAACATAGAGGGATAAAATGTAGAAGGAGAAAGCACTTTCAGATAAAGTAAACTAGGAAGATCTATGTCTGCATTAGAAGTTTTCTTTCTGAAACCAAGTTGTGCAAATATAAAGAGGGAAGCAAGTGTTCCGATGTTCTGTTTCTTTTTATGTTAACACTTTTTGGTGTTTTAGGTGTGAGATAGAGGCAGACATATTAAGAGCTGGCATTGGTTTAGGAGTTTAGGAGACCCAGATAGTAGTCATTGTTCAGCCTGGGGTAGCCATCAGCCCTGAGAAGCATCTTCCTATAGTCAGAGGATTAAATTAAAGGATGTCTTGGTATTCTTTTCTGCTCCAGAGTCACTGATTCTGTTAAATGCTATTTTATATTGTAAGCATGTTTTTTTTTTAAGTACATTTTGTCCCATTAGGATTAACATAAGTCAAGATTGAGAAACAAGAGCAAGGCTAAATTATCTAAGAGGATTCTATTTGGTTGAAACCCAGTTGTTCTTTTATTTGACATTTATAGTGTTCAACAATGCTTAGGAAATTTTTTAAAAGTCTGTTTAAATTTTTCAAATTAATATATTGTGTACCAGGTGCATGATCTAATCTAGATGCTTATTAATGAACAATTTGTCTTTCAAACATTTTTCTAGGCATTTCAAAATGAAACACTGTCAGTATTTTTCAAACTGTGTTGTATTTTTGCTATTGACCATAAGAACAAATTCTATTTTACTCAACGATGATTCAATAAATATTCATTGAGGGCCCATAAATGTCAAGCACTGAGCTTGATACAGTGACTATAAAAAAAAATAGAACAGTTAAAATGTAATCTCTTTCTTCAGTAAGATTACAGTCCAGTGGGGGATTCAGGCTTATAAATATATCAGTTACATATCAATATATCAGAACTTAAATCAAGAGATTTGAAAAGAACTATGAGAGAACATTGGCTTCCAGAAGGAAGATTTAATAGACGAATGACATTTAACCCAAGTTTAAAAGAGAAATTACAAAATGTTATCCCTCAGGCTATAATGAACCCATTGATGATCAGTGGCATCTACCATCATAAAATCCATAAGATCAGGTGTCCTCATTGTGAGAGAAGTCTATATAATTCTTAAGGGTAATTGTAAAAATAAGAAATAATGCAAAAAAGCCTAGTGATCAGAGAGAATAAATGCTCTATGAAGAAAATGGCATGCAAAGTATATTTTGTATACAATCAGAGATATGAAAATTGTGCTGAATATGTGTAATAAGAATTGTAATGTATTCCACTGTCATATATAAATAATAATAATAATGATAATAATAAAAGCCTTAGGGGATAGAACAAAAAAAGAAAGAAAGAAAGAAAATAGCATATGTATTAACACCTAGACCTACTTATTATTTATTGGTATGTACACCAAATGCCCAGTGTGTTTTTCTTCATAGCTTATGACTACAATTAAGTAGTCATTTATGCATTTAATATTTTCCTTCCCCACCAGACTAAAAACTCCATGAAGGAAGAGAATGGCATTTTTGTGTTGACTATTTTATCCCTAATAGAGTACTGGCTCATTATAGAGACCCCAAAAATATTTTTAAGGGATATGTAATGATAGGGAGACACTAGCCAAGTATGGTCTTTCATTAGGAAAATACAATGTCATTTTAAGAACGTGAGCACTATAGTTCCAGAATACCAATTTGTTAGTTTTTCTTCACAGCAAAGGTAGACACCCAGATCTCTTGAAGTGTTAGCTACACCATCTGGAACTGAGTCCAGCATGCATCCCATTTTCTTGCCACAGTCCTCATCACCCTCATTCATAAACTAGCCTTGAAGTAGATACTCCATGGATGACCAGATAAAGTCATTTTGTGATTTTCTTTATGGTGCTTTGACCCCAAACTATAGAGTTCATTTGTGTTATCTTGCCTTTCTCCAGCCTGGAAAATGTTATAAGACCCCTCGCTTTCTTCAATGAGTCTGCCATGTCTCATGGAAAGTTTATTAGAGGAGTCCAGTCAGGTCCCCTGAGACTTCATTACTCTCTAAAGCCATGCTGAAGCATTATTCTGAATAAAATTAAGTTCTACTTCTTGCAATTAACAGCAGATGATGAAAGTGCCTGCCAATTCTGTTGCCTTTCAGCTGGGTGATTTTCTCTTGCTTGGTCATTTGTAAAATGTGAGCCCTCCTAATGGGGACCTAGTTATTCACTTGAATTAATGAGTTTCATCTGAATTAATAGTGCCTGGCACACTGTGGACATTCAATAATAGTCAACAGCAATTTATATGCTGACTTAAGTTGCTCCATTTGAGAATGTTGGCTAAGATCAATATGATGTGACTTTCCTAAGATTTGAAAAAGATCAAGTTTCCAAATTTAAAGCCAAAAACTATATACATCTGTGTAGCTGATAGTCTCTGAAAGAATATTAAAGATTCTGGAAAAACTGTTGAAATGGATTTTTTTCCTATGAATTCCCAACAACTATACAAGATGCTTTGGAATACCAAGATAAATCTTTTTGAGTCTTGGTTCTTTCTTCTGTAAGAGAATCTGGCACAGAGTAGGCCTTTATCAACATAATAACTAAAAATAGAGAGTGTGTCAGAAACCACACATGAGGAGTTGGCCCATTCCCTTGCCTGGGAGGCACTCAATAACTACTTTTTTAATTAATTTTAAATTAAAATATAATTAGACATCCAATACAAGTTAAACTATAGAGAAAACTTGCTGGGTCTAAAACCAAGGAGAAAAAATACAAAAAAAAAAAAATTACTGATCATGAAAGAGTTATATTCACAATACTTCAGAGGTGAAGTTAGCAAGTTGAGATTATAGTGTAGCATATGGTGCCTAAAGCCTCGTGGCATATATTTGCATGTTGAAACTTTTAATTAGAAGGAATTACAATTCCACTGAGATCCTCATAGCTGTAGACTGGGAGTTTTAAAAACAAATCAATATTATGTGTTGGTTAAATTATAACTTTTGTGGAAGATCAATACTGTGTTTGCTAAGAAAAATATTTGATGTGTTAAGTGAATTATGGAATTCTCACGTCAAAGGCTAAGCTGGATGATTTATTTAAGCACATTTATTAAGTGAACTACTTTGTTGTGTCGGTATATTATACTGACTTACATATGCACAAATTCCCTTGGTTTTTAATTGTTTCCTGAGCTTTGCCATCTCCCTAGTTCCCCTTTGCTTTCTTCCTCATGGGCAGAAGCAGTTTGTATCTCTTGTTAACAACAAACTTGGCATTTATTTACTTTTGAATGATTTTGGTTATAATGATGGCAATAAT
The DNA here is from genome assembly GCF_048772815.1 of Callospermophilus lateralis. Classification (NCBI taxonomy): domain Eukaryota; kingdom Metazoa; phylum Chordata; class Mammalia; order Rodentia; family Sciuridae; genus Callospermophilus; species Callospermophilus lateralis. The sequence continues at coordinate 140,289,195 of NC_135306.1, forward strand.
AATACGTAGAACCTCTAACAATGTAAGCACTATGTTAATTCTGTACCTGCCAATAGGAAACATATCACTTAAACTATTCGCCTTCCTACAGTATTCATTTGTTCACTCAGTGGCTCCTTAACATTCACTGAGCTGCTAGGCATAGTGCAGGCACTAGGACAGAGTCCAGGAAACATCTGTCATGACTCCCTCATGGTGAGTAATGAAGATCTGGAAAGGGAGAAACAAAAAGTAAAACAGTGTTTTCAAAATTGAAGGACTTATGGTCATTGTAACTGCTGAGGATGCTGAAGTCTTTGGAATGATTGTATTGAAGCTGAGACTCAAATTTGTGTTTCAGTTGTACAGGTGAAAAAGAAGATTCAGTCAATTACCCTTGTCAAATCATGAAAGTATGAACATGCGGTACACAAATCTGGGAGGAATTTGGTGAAACAATTTAAACACGATTTAAGCACCTTGCCCTGAAAGCTGAAAAGTGCAGAAGGGAGAGAAAGCTGTGTGTGTGTGTGTGTGTGTGTGTGTGTGTGTGTGTGTGTTTGTTTGTTTAGAATAGAGAGCAAGTAAGAAGAAATGAAATTAGAAATGCAGGTTCAAGGCATTTTGAAGAAGGTCTTGTATGTCAGAATAAGAAGTCTAGAATGTATGCTATAATTAAAGGAAGCCAAATAAGGATGCTAGCAGAGCACTGACAGGTTGAGTTTTATTTAAGAAAAAAAAGAAGAAAGAAAGAAGAAAGAAAGAAAGAAAGAAAAGAAAAGAAAGAAAGAAAGAAAGAAAGAAAGAAAGAAAGAAAGAAAGAAAGAAAGAAGAAAGAAGAAAGAACCTTTATTATTCTCTTAGAGAAGGAAGAGCTTGGTGGACATGAATATATTACAATTTGTAAGAAAGAAGCATATGTGTTGGATCCAAAAAAGAACCTACAGAGGAATGAATTCTTGTTTCACCAACTTTCTAAGAATAGTCAGTTTCACTCAGTCCTCTGCATTGAGGCTTTTATTTATAAATGCTTAGCTTGCCACCTTGTGGAAGTAGGCAGATCCTGCATATAAGAGATATTCAATCTGGGAAATAACACCAACCCTGAGCAGTAAGAAAACTGAACAAAGTATTCATTCAAGTTTATCACAACTATTGAAATAAAAGGGAAGCAGAAATATTACACTTAAAAGAAATATTAATGATCACTAAAGCAAAATCTGAAAATTATGCTTGATTCTTTTTCTCTCCTTCACCTCTCATATAAATGGATCTATTAGCCTAGTCGATTCAATTTACTAAATCTGGTAGGAAGTTGGGTTAGACAGTTTCCCTTGATGATTCAGGATTATTGAGAATATGGAGTAGCCATAGCTCTCACATATTCCTGACTATATAAATTAATATGTTTTTTATGACACACAACTACTTTTAAACAATTTGTTTATGTAATAAAATTAAAGGTGAATATATTCTATGAAATTCCACTCCTGGGCATATGCTGTAGAGAAATGCGTACAAAAATGTTATAACAACATTGTTATGGTTTTGCTGTTCCAGAAGGGAAAACAATAGAAATAACTAAATGTCCTACAGGGAAGACAATTAAAAGTACATTGTGATGTACTATATTGAGATATACTATACAAACTTTAAGAGAAATGAACCAGAACCGAATAAATCAACATAAAGGAATTCTACAATGTAATGTGGAACAATAACCATAAAATGATACTGCTTATATAAAGTCCCAAAACGGACAAAACCTAAACAAGTATTTTTAGGGATATCAGTCAAGGTCCACTGGAGAAACACAATGTGTGTGTGTGTGTGAGTGTGTGTGTGTGTGTGTGTGTGTGTATAGGTAGGTGGTGGGGGAGAGAGAGAAAGAGAGGAGTTTTGTGTATGGGCTTGGCAAATATGAAATCCATAGGACAGGTCAGCCAGCTAGAATCATTTGCTAGAGCAGCAGTCTATGGGCAGAACAGATTCTTCCTCAAAGAAAATTCAGTTTTATTCTTAAGACCTTTCAACTGATTGAGTTAGGCCCACCTAGATTTCCTATGGTAGACTACTTAAATTCAATGAATTATAGATATCAACCACACTTACAAAATTCACAGCAACACTTAAATTGAGTACTGTGATTTAGCCAAGGTGACACATAAAAGTATCAGTCAGAGATACATACCCATATAATAGGACCATGGAAAAGAGCAGAGAAGCCAGGCATGGTGGCACACATCTGTAATCCCAGTGATTTGGAAGGCTCAGGGGAGGAGGATGAAAAATTTAAGACCAACCTCAGCAATTTAATGAGAACATGTTTCTAATTTAAAAGTTTAAAAAAAAAATTGAGATTGTATCTCAAAGGCAAAGCGCCCTTGGGTTCAATCCCTAGTAGTGGGGAGGAGTAGACAGATAGAACTAGGGATCAATACCTAGGAGCTTCCATTTTGTTGGTAATATTCATTTTTTAAAAAAGTGACAGTTATGAGAGGATTTGTTACATTATTCTTTATAGCTTATATGGCTATTTATATCATTTTATATGCATGAATTATTTCATACTGAATGTTATGTATAATTTTTTTATCACAATACAAAGTAATTGTTATCTAAGAGTGTCAAAATCACCCTGTATAATGTCGGGAGTTGGATCTTGTCCATCCATCCTCATCTGCTTTAGCTGCTTAGGGTTGCTGCTGGGAACAGAAACACCAGTCAGAAAGAAAGACTTCCAACTGGATATCATTGTTAGGCCAGACGCTCACGTTTATTAAAAGGAGTTAGGGGACTATTTGCAATGAGTGACTAACAAAGAGTAGCCCAGATCTACTGTTCACAGGGCATCCGTCCTGGGGCTGGATTCAGCTAGCTGGCCTCTTCCCCTTTCCTCACAGACAAAAGATGAGCCCAGGTTGGAACTCATTTCGTTAACCGCTGATACAAATTTGATTTTTCATTATTTATCTCTTCTGAGAAATGGTGTAGGAAGTTTGAAGGAATGAGATTCAGGTGCGTTTGGAATGCTTTGTAGGTGAGCAAGAGAGTCCCTGAAGTTCATGGGCCTTTGATGCTTCCTTGCTATAGGAAGCACAGGTAGGCAAGGGCCAAGCTCACTGTCCTGCCTCTTCCACCCGCCTCCCAGGCCCCAGCATGGGTCCTCTAAAAGCCTTCTGAGTGTTCTTCCCACTTCTGCCCTTTCCCTTTTGATTAGTTCTCCTTTGGCAGCCAGAGTGAGCTTTTTAAAAAATTGTGGTAGAAACCAGGCAGCAGAAAATGTTATCACATAGACCATTTTTAAGTGTATAGTTCAGTAGTGTTAATTGTATTCAGTTTGTTGGTTAACACATCCTCCGGAGCTGCTTCATCTTACAGATCTGAAACTGTATACCAATTAAACAGCTCTGTTTCTCCCACTTGCCAGTGCCTGCTAACCAACCATTCTACTTTGTCCTTCTATGAATTTCTCTACCTTAGGTGCCTCATATAAATGGAATAAAATGGCACTTGTCTTTTTTCAGTGGTTTAGTTACTTAGCTAAAGTTCCCAAAGTTGGTCCGTGTTGTACTATGTCTTAGCATATTATTACATATATTATATATGTGTGTGATATATTGAATGAAGTATAATATATACATTACATATATATCATATATTGTGTAATATATTAAATGAAGTATGTATATAATATATGTATATATATATTTTTCCCTTTTTTATTGTAGTACTGGGGATCAAACCCAGGGCCTTGAGCATTGAGTGTTGATTTTATATAATATACCCAGGTAAAACCATTATTGAATAGACACCAAGATGAATATGAAAATAAAGCACAAAACTAGAAATGTAACCATGAGATAAATGAACCACAATATGTTTAAGGAAGTTGCTCATGGATTTTACAGTTAAATTTTGTGTGAATAGGAAACATATAGTGGATCTTATCAGCCTTGCCAAGTCTACTAGTATATGAAAGTTCAAGATGTGCAACAGTCTAATCATTCAGGTCCTATTTTCATGGGTAATAAATTTTGAATTTCAGATTTGGAATTGAATATTTCTCCCCAGCTATCCATTCTTCAAATTTCCCAAAAACTTGCAAATTGGAAGTAGTTTTCAAGTTTATCTACGTTGTAGCATGTCAAGAGTCCACAGCAAATTTTAACTTTAGTCTGACACAACTGTGGAAGTAACTTTGTACCAAATGATTGTGTAAGACTCTGTACCAAATGAGTTGGAGGGCACAAATATGTGAAGCTTCCTTCAAGTATCTTAGCATCTCAAGAAGGGATTTTATGCTCTATCATCCCTTTTCAGTGGCTTTCAACCTGTTGTTCCTTTGACAATATCCTTTCTGTCTCTTATGCTTGAGGCCTTTTCATTCTTTAAAAGTAACCTGAGGCATTTTATTCTCCAGGAGACTATTCCTTATACTTCTAAATCTAGATTAAGTGCATCTCCAAAAGAACATGTGCATACTATGTTTTAATATGGTATTTCATTTATTCTAAGATGCATGTCTTATAGTTACTATCTCTGAAATCAGAGGTGTCCGAACAGTGACATTTTAGATTGGTAGCATTCATCAGTCTCATCTACTGAAAAGGGAGCTCAGTGAGAGCTGTGTCTGTGCCATCATCTCTCTAAATATCGTGTGTTCATTACAGCCTTAGTGAATCATTGTAAATGACCAGTGAATCGAGTGGTGTTTGGAAAAAAAAAAAAAAATTCAGTGAAGGCCAATTTCCTTGTCAGAGCAGAAAAAAAAAATGAAAACAAACTCCATTTTGCATATGGAGAATGTTACATATGAGCAAAACTTCTAAGAACAAGATATTTCACACCTGAAATTTGGGGTATATCACTTAAGACAGAAGAAGAATGAGGGAGATGAGAAAGATCCATGATTTCAGAAAAGAGCCACTTAGCTGGAATTAATGAAGTGTAAAGGCATGAAGAGGTGCAGTAAGAGAGAGGACTTTAGCAAGAGATTGAAAGTGGCATCAACACCACACCAGAGTGTCCATGTCATGTCCTGGAGTAATAGCAAACTTCTGAAGGATTTGGATATGGTCAAATGTATATTTTAAAAAGTTATGTTTGGGGATATTTGTTGAATGAATTAGTTGGTATAGAGAATGCAAGCCTTTAGAAAGTCAGTTACTGACTACTACTATTCATTTAACATTTATTTAGTATCTAATATCTGACACAGGTTATTAAAGCAATAAACTCAATCCTTTCATTCTATAAAGGAAAATAATAAAATAAACAGACAAAAACAATAAAATGAAAAACTGCTGTGTGTGTATAGGTTTTTCTAAGTTCTGACCCCAGCCTGATGGTAGGGTACAGAGACTGATGGGGGAAGTCGATAAATCACAGAGGCTCTGGAATGTTTGTCATCTTAACTGAGTCCTGGAGGTGAAGAAATGCAAAAGGCATCTGGGAGGTAAAAAGTGCAAAGTACCAGAGGTGATTTATTGTACTAATCTGAATTGCAAATAATTTGAAATTTTGGAACTGTAGGTTTTGGGGGTGGGGTGGATAAAGATGGGAGAGGTAGAGAAGATAAGATTGGTATGCTGGGGCATGGACAGACAAGAAATGTGATTAGAAGGGGAAGTAGGAGGTAAATGCATATTTTTGGACATAAGAAACAAGGGCCTGATAGGGGGATAAGCAATGGAAATGAGAAAAAAAAAAAAAAAAAAGAAAAAAAAAAGCAAGAATCCTTGTTGAAATAGAATTCATTATGTTGTATTAGATTAATTTAGGCCACACCTTCTGCTTTAAGTCTTAACTCTTAGTATATTAACTCACCCAGTGTGCAAGAAATGTCCTCAGACAACCCTGGCTATAGCATCTCTGAGTTCATCAAGGGATTCTCAGTAAATCATTTGGCCTCCACTGGGATACAAAGAGTCATATTCTGCCAACTTAGTTGGATGGACCCCACTCTGGAAGACACCAGAGGGGAAATACATGGAAGCATCCTCTTCAACTGTGCAGCAGCATATTTGGTTGACAGGAAAATGGCAGTATTATTAATCAGGTCATTTCTATTTATACTTGCTCCTAATTGCATTCAGTGGTCCAACAAAAAATCAGAAGGAGGCTTGCAGACCTGAGCTTTTTAAATCAAAGGGCCAAAGTATGTGCCATGCTCAGAAGAAATGTCTGAGTCAGAAAATGAGAAATATATGATTCCGGAGAGGTGACATACTGTGAGAGTTAATGGTAAGGATAGAGATAGTGAGGCATGAACCTCAGCTTATTTACTGGCTTGTGAACAAGGTAATTTCTCTATTTTGAAGGGGAAATGAAAGAAATAAAATATCTATTTTGTGAGTTTCTTATAAGGACTAAATAAACAAATATTTTTAGGCATTAATACCTATGCAGGTCATATCATTGAACTAATCTGAAAGATGACCCTGTCAGTTCTTAGCAGGATACCAGGACCAAAAAATTAAACAAGTGTAAGGATTTTCTTGATTTGTAGCCAATACCTTAAGGAAAAAAATAGCTTTCTGTTTTTTTTTTAATTGCTTATTAAATTGCATATTCAAACATCTAAAATAATTATAAAAATGCTGTTTTTCAAAGAGCTTTTTATTATATAATTTCATCTTTGGGCAATTTTAAAAACCACCATAACCATGGGTTACAAACAACTTTACTTAAGGAAATATTAATGGTGTCTGACTGCCAAAGAATCCTATTTGATTGGAACCCATTGCTAATGAGGCCACGGTTGAGGCCACACCTTCTGCTTTAATTCTCCATCCAGCCCATTTTCCAGTGTCATGGAAAGCAGCTCATCTTATGCTTTGGAACAAAGACGGTAGGGCAAGAACAGAGGATGGATCAAGCCCATGTGTACCATCAACAGAGACAATCCCCAGTGTGTCCACTTGGACCATCTGGTATCTTCCCTGGAAGGGACTGTTCATGCTTGCTGTTGGGTAAAGGAAGCATGTTGTGGAAAAAGGGAACTCTAGACAAAGAGCTATATACCTCATGCAACCAGAATTTTAGCTCTGATAGTCATATTTTTTTTTCATTTTTTGTTTTCTAGCATTTAAAGTTAGTAATTAGGATGAATATGCTCAATAATAATTTTATTGAATGAATGAATAATGGTGCTTCCTGTTAGGAAGAAGTTTGTCTCTGTAGTATCCAGAGGAAGCCTATGCCAGCTGGCTGCCCAGGAAAACCCAGGGCAGGCACATAGCCAACAGAAAGAGTCCAGAAGGCATTCTGAGTTTGGGTGGATAAGTGGTCTCATGCTGAGGAATCAGATATGAATGAAAGGGTTCGGAAGTTACTAAACCAGTTTCAGCACATATTCTGAAGTCCAGAGCCTCAAAAGGGCCAGAATGTAGTATCAGTGAGCAGTGAAGGCCAGTTCTTTCAGCACTGGTGTCTGAAACTGCTTTCTCACTGCCAGGTGGACAGAATTGATAACCATAGGTGCATGAGCCCAAGAGCTTTGGTCTGGATAGGTGCATACATTAAATATAAATAGTGTACAGAGTAGAGTTTCCTCACACATGGAAAAGAAATGGCCTCCACTGAATATTAGAGCAGTGGATCAAGGCCTTAGCAGCTCAATCTGCCTCCTTCCAAGAATGTGCTGTTTAGCAGTGACGCCATGATACTTTTGATAGCATGATGACAAACAGCTTCCTGTAATAGTGGTAAGGCTGAGTGAAGTATGTGCATGTGTGGGGGGTGGAGGCGGGGGTAGGGACGACTCTTCTTATAAAACTTAGAAAGGTGTTTATTTGACACTGACAGAGAAATAGGAAAAGATTTAGATTTCCTAAATGTCCACTAGGAGTCAGGCCCTGTGCCAAAATGTTTGTGTAGTATCTCATCAATTTCCCATAGCAACACTGTCATGCATTATTATTAGCCTGATTTTTAAAATAAGGAGTCTGTGTCACAGATAGCTTCCATACTTGCCTGAAGTAAAACTGCTTTTAGTGGCAGGAACAAAATTTAAACCCAGGAAACCAAGGTGTGGGGATTTTTATCACTTGACTAAGCAGTTTGCTGACATGAACATTTCCTCTTTTCTGGGCACAGGCATGCTGAGGCAAATAGGCATCTAGCCTTCAGTAGTGAGTGGCTCTCACAGATGCTGCAGCCTTGGCACAGCTGGGGGAGGGGAGGTTGAGTCGGACAGTGATGCCCCAGGATCTCACTGTCCTCAATTGAATCCAATGCCAGTTAACCCTGGAGAATTGCTCAGACAGTTTTTGAAGTTATGCTTCAAATGGACACAACTAATTGTTGGGTTTGTTCTCCAATCCCTGCTTTGATTCCTTAGACCCTCCCACAGCAATTTGACTTCAAGTCTGGTCCCCACCAGTAAATGCATTCCTAGCTGCTCCCACTTCTTCTCAGCTGGCAATCACCTCTCTTGCATCCTTCATCTAGCTTTCAAAGTTAACTCAACTGAACTTGGATGAACCTTTCCAAGGGATGGAGAATTTTCCATTACCACAAAGCTTACGGCACGCTGGACCTTCTCCATTTCAACAAACGTTTGATCATGTCATAGGCATTTTGCTTGGTTAATTATTTCTGTCCCTTTACGTAATACATATAGCTGAAAAAATGAAATTAATAGCCACCTAGAAATAAATACTGTCAAAACACATCAGTGTGTCTCCCACTAGACTCTTTCTTTGCCTTGCGTGTACTTTAATGTATTTTATTGTGCTTATCTGAGATTGGTTCACTCATCTGTGTGTTACCTGCTGGTGAGGGGTTTAGAGAGTCTAGAAAAAAATGTGAGGGGCGCCTCCTTTGTATATTGTGCTTCCTTTGTTGGTCCGAATCAATGCTAGCAGAGGACGGGAAAAGTAGAAACCCACTTTAGCTCCTTTCTTGTACATTACCACTTTTCCTTTTTTTCATTCTTGCTCTGAGAAGCATCAGCTGATATTCTTTCTCAAGAGCCTCCTAGTTGAACTGTGGGTAAAATGTGAACTATTTTCCCCACTAGAGGCAAGCTCCAGAAATAACCCCACCTCATAAGCTGTGCTATGAAGTGAATCAATTTTTCATTTTATTACTGAAAATCTTACAGGGTACCATTCAATAATCAGATCTCCTGTAGAATCTATACAGGTTCCTTGAGTATGTGCTACTTCTTGGTGAATAGTCACATGAGTGTCACTCCTGTGAGCACAGAAAAAGGACATTAGTTAGACCTAGGTGTGCAGGGAAACATCTGGGAAGAAACCACATGTGACCAGTTGTAAAGACGGAGCAATAGCCAGATTAAAAATGGTTATGAGTCATATTAGGGGTATAGAACATAAAGAGTAAGGGTAGGGAGGAGCTGAGTCATTTTCATTTAATGTTGTATTTACAGCACTTTAATATGGTGCCTGCCACATAATAGGTGCTCAATAAATTATAGTTGCATTGAGTCCAGGAGAGCTGTCAGATTAGAACGGAAAGTCAGTGTGATGAATTAGTAAGTGAATTCTAGTTGTAGGCTTTGAAGAAATTGTAAACAAAAAACAATGTTTTCTTTAGTTGGTTGTTTTTTAAGATTTCTAAAATTGTTTACAATCAAATAAAACATCTAATATTCCAGTTAAAAGATCATAGTTGACATTGACTGCCTACTAGATCACAGACAATCTGCTGAATGCCTGTTATGCATTCTTACTTGTCCTTCTTAAAACTTCCTTGAGATAAGTACCCTTGAATTTTTATGGTGAGGATACCAAGTCTCAGAGCAATAGGCTGGCAATTGATCCATGCAGTCTGTCCAGAACTTGCTCTCTTAGCCACTGCCTTAAAATTGAGATTTTAGAAAGTTATGCTAGTTCAGTGACCTAATGAGTATAAAGATGAAAGACATTTAGGGGCTATAAATGCTCATTCATATTTTTTTCTTGATTCTGCTGACAGAATTAGCCATCTGAAACATTTACTTTTGGAAACCATATTATTATTATTGTTTTATGAAAATCCAGCAAAGTGCAAAAGTCTTGAGGCTTCAAGAAAGAAGAATATTAACCTTTAGTTAAGCATCTATTATATGCTAGGAATACAGTGTCTCATTCAATTCTCATCCTATTCCAAGGTAGATAACTTTATTCCTGGTTTGTAACTTCAGTAAACAAAAGCTCCAAACTATACAGCAACTTGAAAAATGTCTCCCAGCTAGCAAATGGTGTAATGAAAATTTGAACTCAAATGTTCTTATTTTTCTGAAGCCAGATTTCAGGCATGTTCCATTATATTGGGCTGCATCCTGCAGTTAGAGAACTGTGTTGGTTTGAAACACAGCTTTGCCATTTAGCATTTTGGAGATTCTCATACTGTTTTCTTATTTGGAAATCAGAGTGACAATGCCTTCTTTATGCAATTCTTGCATAAAGAATTGCTTGGGACAATGTTTCTGAAAATGCTATATAAATTGTAAGAAAACAACCTTGAATATGTGAGGTCTTATACAAATTCATTTGACAATGCCAAACCCATTATTTTCCCAGATCAAAGGTCTGTGGTTCCATTCTGATTTGCTCAGAGAGCCTGAGCTCTGTTTAATTCTGCAATTACCTCTCCTGGGGAAGCCTGGCCTTCCCACAGCTGGCCTTTCTGAGTTTTAGGGAAGAAACTGTACCTCCCACCAGGCTTACTTTCCAGCCTCTTCAGTGCACAGATGGAGGGCAGCACTGAGTTAGAGTAAGTTCTCTCTTGATTATTTAAATCATCAGTTCTTTAAAAAGAATCTTAAGATCCATTAAATATTCATGGAAGCATCCTTCCTGGCAGCTTCTCCGTTGTAGGTAATTACAGAGGGTTTAAAATATCTGACGTTGCTTGGAAGCACACAAAGCTCTGTCAGCTGCAAGCAGACAGCTGATTTGTAATTTAATTAACATCCTGGCTTGTCCTGTTCTTTGTGGCAAAAAGCAGGAAAGTATTTCCTTTCATTTGTGAATTTTGTTTGAAAAAATTCAAATGAAACACCTGGAAGAGCTTTTCATCTCTCACATCAGTCCTGTTCCTTATATCCTGCTCCAAATCTGGAAAAACAATTCCACTTTCAAGTGTTCTTTGGGCCAGCTGTATGGATGATTGTGGGTCACTTTTTTAAAGGGCAATTTCACTTGGGGAAGATGTGTGTGTAATCAGCAAGCTTTGACCCACTTTTATTAAGTCTTTGAGTAATACATAGATTTTTTAAATGGATTTGGCTAGACTACTTATTTATTCAACAAACGTTGATGGAAGCCCTACTTAGGAGGCACTAGAGGCCAGCAGTAAACCAAGCAGGTAGGTTTTCCATTCCCAAGGAGTCCTCCTTGAAGAAGGGACAGTGAAAATGTTCCAGTCTGTCTTGCACTTCCTCCCCCCATTTTCCTTCTACCTATTCTCACTTCCACACAATTATTAACAGATAACCATTCTGGGGGGAGAAAAGAGAACCCTGCTCCAGCCAAATTATCACTCAGCGGTTGTATTTTAAAGAAATGAATATAAATGCTCATCTGTCCACTGTATTCAACATTCCTTTAACTTCTCATTTCATCTTTTTCCTTTTTGTAACCCATGTTTTCCCTCTTGCCAGAGGGACAGTGAGTTGGACAGAGGATGCAGAAGGTGCATAAAGGAGATGGGACACAGATGACAGATAAGCCAAGGCTCTAAAAAGATTGCTCCTTTTTAGTTGAGACCTCCTTCCACTTAGTTGAGAACGATGTGGTAGGTAGACAGAGGGAGCTAGAGAGCTGACAGTCTACCTACTGCACAGATCTCAACTAAGTGGAATTCCTAAAAATAAACCTCAAGGTGTCTAAACAAAATACATTCCTCAACATAAGAAGGTGACTGGCAGGGTCTGGAAGGGAATACTCAATTGAGAAACTTTTGAGATGAAGGGAAAACCCTTAATTTTGCACCTACTTGATTTTTTGAGACTGCTTTTTTCCCTCCTTGGTTTTCTCTCTTTTCTGAGCTTTATTCACAGATTTCTTAGGGCACATCACTTCCTTTGCAAATATGTTATTTTTTCTTTCTTTTTTTTTTTTAAAACAGTTTTCATACTTTTCTGAAATATGTTCTTTCATCCTCAGTGCCTTTTGTTTTTGAGATAGTGAGACAGGAGCCTGCTAAGTTGCTTAGGGCCTCATAATTGCTGAGGCTGGCTTTGAGCTTGTGATCCTCCTGCCTCAGCCTCCTGAGCCACTGGGATTACAGGCATGTACTGCTGCACCCAGCTCAAAGCATATTTTTAAAACCAAGAAGTTTTCTTCCAGTAGAAGCATTAAGTCAGTCAATCTGGTCTATTGGAAACAAACTATGTAGTATTGTGGCTTGATCACTGTGCAGAAGGCAAAGTACCTTAGATTCTATAGAGGAAGATAAGGCTTTACCCACAGAAACCCTATTTGCCAATATAGTTAACAGAGGTAGCAGAACTAACATATTATAGTATTTCCTAAATGTCAGGCTTTGTGTAAGAAAGTATAATCATTTCTTAATTTTGTATCTGCTTCATAATGTTACAAGTCTTAAATAGAATGATTTGTTTAACATAGCAAAGTGTTCATGGATAATATCTGCTAATTGTTAGGTATTATAATTTACTGACTATTCCTGAGTTCTCTCCAGCTTTTGATTTGTTTTTCTCTCCCTGTATGTCTCTCTATTTCTCTCTCTCTCCCTCTCCCTCCCTTACTCCCTCCCTCTCCCTTTCCCTCTCCCACCCCCTTTTTTCTATTTCTGTCTCTGCCCCTGTCTCCTCTCATCATTTTCTTTCCTTTCTCTTTCTCTTCTCTTCTCACTCATCAGTACAGTGCCAACTCTTGCTGCAAGGGGAACATGGAGTGCTTTTTATACAGCAACAGAGTTAAGATCAGATTTTCCTTATGAGTCCTTGAAAGATTTCCACTTCTGCATCCATTATGTGTTGTGCCAGCATATAACCACCTTCCATACTATGTCAGAGAATCTCTGTTGATGGATCAGAGATGTGTAGTATCTTGTGTTTGAATTCTGGGCAAATTAGGATGACTCTGACTCATATAGGCATCAGCAGATGTATTGTGCATAGTCTGGTTAGACATTTTAGCAATTGTCCATTCATGGGGGAGCTTGTGGTAGGAAAAGAATATGAGTTAGGCGCATTGGTGCATGTCTGTAATTCCAGCAGCTTGGGAGTCTGAAGCAGGAGGATCGCAAGTTCAAAGCCAGCCTCAGGAAAAGCGAGGCTCTAAGCAACTCAGTCAGACCCTGTCTCTAAATAAAATCCAAAATGGGGCTGGCGATGTGGCTCAGTGGATGAGTGCCCCTGAGTTCAATCCCTAGTATTCCTCCCCCCCACAAAAAAAGAAAGAATATTAGTACAGATGCATGCAGTTTCTTCTTGGTGGGCTCTTTGATCTTGTTGTTCAGATTATTAAGATTAATTCCATTAAACTTGCATTTATTAGTCTCTTACTTTGCCTTAGTTGTCATGTAGGCCCTGGGGACTCAGAGATACATATGGCTCCATCTGTGCCCTGAGGCATTCAGGAGCTAATAGGAGAGACAGGCATATGCACAGGTCATTACAACATTTAACTGTTATTCCCTGACAGAAATCTATCCAGAACACTGTAGAAGCATACCAGAAGGACACATTTTCCATCTTAACCTCCACAGAATACTTCTGAGGAGGTAACATTGATCTGATTATCTAGAACCTGAAAAAGGTTTGCCTGTTGGAGTCCCGAGTTGGGAAGAGGGTTAAGCAGAAGAGGACAGAATTCCAGAATTTAGAGACAAAATATACCAAGACAGGGAGACACAATAAAAGCCCTTCACCTGCCTTATGCATCACTCCCAGTATTGCTGGAAGAGGAATTATCTGTTTACAAAGGTTCTTTCACTGAAGAGTCCCTCACCAAACAGATGAGAGGCATTCCTTTAAAGATCTCTTCTTTGTAGCCAATGCAGAAACCTTCAAAGGTTCCCAGATTGACATTAGCACATCCTAGTATGAGAGGTGATGCAGGTTTCCCTCAACATTAGACTGATACTTGAATCAGCCTCTGACCTCTGATCTCCCCTGTTAGCTGATTTTTAAGACTTCTTAAAAGTCCTAAATTTTGGTGAGCAGACAATAGCATCTGCTACAATTCATTTCAAGATAAAGGTAACTTCCAAAGATCTTTGAGTCCTATCCAGCTTAGAAGACTAAGTGCTATAGCTCTAGAGTCAGACAAACATATCTTTGAAACCTGGTTAATGACTCAGCAGGTAGGTAGCCTTGTGGGGGGAGGGGGACTATCAGAGCCTCAGATAGAATAACACCTGTCTCTCAGATATGATGATATATAAAAAGCATTTAGTATGCCCTGTGGCACATTAATTAGGACAAATATTATTATTTTTTAATATTGAAGTAGCATTAGGTTTAGTATTTCTATTAATACAAGCATCGTCATTACCATAATTGTTAATATTAGTTTTAACATTACAAATTAAAACTTCAATTCAACCAAAGAAAGTCAAGTTTTGAATCTTAGCCCAGAAATTCTACTGTACCATATCAGGATGATTATTTTGGACGATTCTGTTTGAGTTAAAGATGGTACTTCCTCATTAGTTTTTCTCATCTCTTGTCATCTGTGCAGAAAACTGAAAGAAAACAAAATAAATAGGAGGGGGGATATCTGTCTATCACTGGCAGAGTATCATTTAGGTTTAAGGTCTCATGGATGGCTCCCTATTGTGTATAGAGAATGAAGTCTGCCTTTGGCCTTTTTCCTAACATGCTCTAATGCATATCCGGAACTTTATCCAATGAGACCTAAGATAGGTGTCTGACTTATGGAGGCAATTCCCAGGGGGAAATGCCTAAGGAAGTTAGAAAGGCAACAGAGCTCTTCAGGAGTATAGATTCACATGCAGACTAGCTTTAGGCTAGTCCCGGATCCACTTTGCAGTGTTTTGCACAACAGGGTTTATCTCAATACAAGGCATGGAAGAGGAGGTTCTATCATAACTCAAGCAAGAGAGGAGATTTCCATCACCCAAGGATAATCTTCCTGAGAAGTATACATATATGAGCCTTGAATTCCTTTACCCAAGAGGATTTCTGTGAATTTTGGTGAGCAGACAATAGCATCTGCTACAATTCATTTCAAGATCTCACTGTTCCTTCAAATACCACCCCCTCCTATCACATATCTTTTCTACAATGTTATGCTTTTGCTGAGAATATCCTTTATCTCTTTCAATATCATTTGAGATCCTGTTTTAAACTAGGAAATCTCACTCAAAGTTGTTGATAACCCATTTCTGCTTCCACAGAACACAATTTATACTTGTAGTCATTATCAATGTGTATGGAACCTTAGCTATGCACGTGTACAACTCACTGAAAATTTATCGTCTTTTCAAGGAGGAAGTCCTCTGTTCTTTTCTCAGTATATATTACTGAAATGAATAAAGAGGTGGGAGACAAATTTTAGAGTATGATGTCCTTTAAGTTTGTGTCAAGCAAATATATGGTTCTCTTTTTGCTTGAACCTGGGTTCCTAACAGCTTATAATTAAAGAAGAGGCATTTAATAACAAAATAGTTTTGTGCCTTATGTAACTAACACCCATTTCATCCATTTATAACTTTATTCACCATTTATTGAGCATCTATGATGGGTATTTGGCTAAGAACTGAGAATGAACATCATCAGTGTGGTTTGAGACCACAGAAAATCTTAGAGTTCATTGGAAAACAAAAACTGCAACAACAAAAATGTACGAATGTATAGCATATGTATTGTGATTGGGGGGAACAAAGGGTGCTATGAGACCACTCATAGATGAAGTTTTAGATATCTGTTGCACAAAATGGCTAATATAATTAAGACCACAAAACCAAACACTTAAGAATGGTTAAGATGGTAAAAATTTATGGTGTCTGTGTTTTGCCACAGATTTTAAAAGTCATTTTAAGAAACTGGAAGTTATGATGTTTATATTTATTCCACAATAAATTAGTTGAGAGTGGTAAGAAAAATAATTCAGAAGTGACAGGGTTTCTGCTCATGTAGCAATATTGGGGACAGTTAAGGAAGAGCAAAGAAGCTTGAGCCCTGTTGTATGGGTGGTGGGAGCCAATGCAGTGTTTTAGGAAGCATTTTTCAGCTTCTGAAGACTATTCAGAAAGTCACCTGTTACAACATAGAGAATGGATGGCAAAGGGCAGTCCCAAAGGCAGTGTAGATAGTCAAGAGGCTGGTGCTGGCCCACTTGGGAGCTGATGTGAGCCTAAATGTGCAGGTGTTGGTGATGGGTGGTGGTGGCGTTTGTAGCAGGTAAAGAGGGAAGAGACTCAAGAATTATTTAGGATTGGGCTGGGGATGTGGCTCTAGTGGTGGCGTGCTCGCCTGGCATGTGTGCCGCCCGGGTTCAATCCTCAGCACCACATACAAACAAAGATGTTATGTCTGCCGAAAACTAAAAAATAAATATTAAAAAACTCTCTCTCTCTCTCTCACTCTCACTCTCCCTTTTTTAAAAAAGAATTATTTAGGATATAAATCAGGCAGACTTGTTATTTGTTAAATTGATCCCTGGTAGGGTGTGAAAGAAAAAAGAGAATCAAATTGACTCCTGCTTTTCCGGCTCAGGTGACTGCATAGATAGTAGTGCCTCCATGAGGGAAAATTGAAAAAGGGGGCAGATGTGGAGGTAGACATGCTGTAAGTGAGAGAAACTAAAATGGGTATCTGTAGCATATTATTTCCACTCCCAGTGAAAGTCTAGCTGATCAAGAATAAATGTAAAGCATTGATTCTTGTTACTGAATTTAAAATTAAAATATCCGATTACCTTCCCAAATTGTTTATAGGGTTAAAAAAAAGGATATTTCAGTTCACAAAATGTTCCTCCTTTTATTGGAATATCTCAGTGACCTTTTTTGAACCAAGCTGCCAATTCAGTTATCAGACTTGGGCTTCATCTCCTATTGGAGGTAGACAAGGGACTAGCGATAGTAGAAAGAAAATTCAGGTTATCCATTTAGATAGGGTCCCAGCTCTGATGTCTAGTTAGGTGAACTTGGAAAAGTCCCTTAATTTCTCTGTCAGTTTTGTTGTAGGTGAAAGGGAACATCCTAACTAAGCATGGTTGAAATGGAAGAAATATGTGAGTGTCCTTTGCAAACTGCAAAGAACATGACAGGTTAAGTTGTACTTTATGTTTTGGAATTAAGGCTATCACATGAAGAGTCCCTGGAAAACAAAAGTACTGATGACCAGTTTCTGATTAAAAGGGGACAGAATACAAACCCTGAGGTTGTTATCATTAAAGTCAGATTATGAGTCACACTGAAAGCTAATGTCCAAGAAGCATGTTTTTCATCTCAGAAATAAGTGAAAAACATATGCTTGATTTTGTAAGAAGATGTGTTGTTTTTGATAACCTCATGTGATAAATAACTACTGATGATAACCATGATGGAGCACTGAGAAAAGAGACTAGACAGTGGTTAAGCCTGATGGTGTTACAATGCTTGGATCCCTGTTCCTAATACCCCTGTGTCATGCAAGGCAAAGCAAACGAACACATTATTAACAAGAACGGGGGTCAGATGTAGAATATTGCTTTATTCTTTCCCAGGTAGGTCAGTAACCTTGAAACAATGGGACTCTAAAGTCACAGGTCCAAGGGGATAGGGGAAAGAAGCAGGAAAGGCAGGTAGATGACTTGGAGAACCAAATCTACTTGGAAGACTCAAATTATGGTCTTTTTTTTTTTTTTTTTGAGAACACTTTTACTGTTATAGGCATGTCAAAGGAAGACAG
The DNA here is from genome assembly GCF_048772815.1 of Callospermophilus lateralis. Classification (NCBI taxonomy): domain Eukaryota; kingdom Metazoa; phylum Chordata; class Mammalia; order Rodentia; family Sciuridae; genus Callospermophilus; species Callospermophilus lateralis. The sequence continues at coordinate 140,307,013 of NC_135306.1, forward strand.
TTAAGAAAAGAGGTAAAGGGAGCCAGGTGTGGTGGTACCTGACTGTTATCCTAGCAGCTTGAGAGCCTGAGGCAAAAAGATGGAGAGTTCAAAGCCAGCCTCAGCAACTTAGCAAGACCCTAAGGAACTTAGCAAGACAGTGAGATCCTGTCTCAAGGGGGGGTGGGGGGGGGAGGCTGAGGATGTGGCTCAGTGGTTAAGCACCCCTGGGTGCAATTCCCTGGTACCACAAAAACAAAAACAAAAATGTTAAAGGGAACAAAAGAGAAGGAAAGATTCTCTCTCTCTCTCTCAGTAATCATCTGATGATTAGGAGCAGGACGTTTGCTTATAATTTTTAAGCACTTTCAAAGCTAGTTTCATTCCTAGAAGTTGTGATCATTTGTCCTAGAATCTGCCTAACCCCAATCAATACTACTTCATAGAGGATGAAGTAAAGGAAGGATAGTTTAGTTTGTCTTCCCTTTCAAGCTAATACAAATAAAGTGGGGGGCAAACCTTTTTTCTCATTTCCAAGGGAACTTGAATCTTTCACAACTTTCTGAATGGGATATATCAGAATTCCATTGCCTGCCTTGGTACTTTTTCTTCTCCATACATCATCTAAAATTTTTAGCACATAATTAGCTACTCTGGTCATTGGGAAGGATCCCCCTCCCCTACTGATGTGTATTTTCTCGTCGTCCGTCATTTGTTGTCACATATCTGTAGCTCACAAATGGAGTATATTGTCAGGCAAAAATAAATCATCACATTTGTTTATGTTGATGGTTGATTCAGCTTTGTTTACACTTGAGCTGGTTTATGATGACCATCAAGAGTCTGCAATAAAACGTTCTTGGTAAAATCAAGCATAGGCACACAGTGTCCCCCACTAACACAGAATTTGAAGTCCAGACTGAATTCTTTGTAAACACTTATACATTGTTTTCTTTCTTCCTCTTTTTTTTCTCCTAGAAGTATCGATATCAAGATGAGGATGCTCCACATGATCATTCCTTGCCTCGGCTAACTCATGAAGTAAGAGGTCCAGAACTTGTGCATGTATCAGAAAAGAACCTGTCCCAAATAGAAAATGTCCATGGATACGTTTTACAGTCGCACATTTCTCCCCTGAAGGTAAGTTATATTGCTCTTCAGATTATTTTATAGCTGGTTTTGGTGGTCAGTCTTAATTGTTAAGGGAGACATTTGCTGGCCTCATAAAATGAGGGTCTTTTAAAACATAGTAGTGATCACTGAATACTGAAGGGTCTTTCTGAGTTTTAGAAGCTAACCTGATATTTCTGGGACCTATTTTTATTACAGTTGTTTGAATGTCTGCAAAATACTCAGTTGCTGAGAGTGGGCTAAGGAAAGAGCCAAGGGTGACAAATTGAGAGGAAAAATAAATCATCTACATATTTTTAAAAATAAAACAAGAATACACCATGATTTATCTCAAATGCTTTACCTCATCAGCATTCCTGATCTCAGGCAAAACAAAGAAAGTAAATATGTCATGATCACACCTAGTGATTATCTTACTCTTCAAACTAAAAACGAAGATATGTGAATTGGCTCATCAACACCTCTATTTTTTACCAAAGGAAATTGTTTACCAGATTTCTTTCTATTTGGTGTCATACTTTTCCCAACACTGTCTACCTTTTTATTTAATTATAAACAATATCTTGATGAATGGTATTTGGATAAGAAGAGGACATTAGAATTAGAATTTTGTGTTCCTTAGCTGTCTTTTTCTTTACAGGGTACTGGATTTTGTGCTTTGGATAAAAAGCTTATAAATGCAAATTAAAATTTAGAAAGAAAAATAGAATTAATGCTATAATTTAACAGACTTGAAATGATGTGGGAAGAAAAAAACAACCTGTCAATTAACCCCTTAGTTATTGCTCAAGAAAAATTTTCTTTACTAGTCAGAACATTCATTTTTATCAGCACTTTCACGTAGCTCTGCAACAATAAAAAAAAAAAAAAAAAAAACCAGAGTCACAAAAGTGGCTCTAATGCTTTCTGGGTCCTTGTTATATCTGCCAAGATATCAAAGAAAGGTTGAATTGTGTTTAGTGTAATTCTAGGCTTTGGTACATTTTAATTACTCTGATATCCTAAACATCTCTTCAAATAAACAAGCTGCAATTATCACCAATAAATTAAAATACTGGACCAATTGTCACATTTTATTAAATAATATATAAATTTTCATTTCATATATTCACTTGATAATGTATAAAAATATATAAATATTGTGCTTCTGGGATTCATTATGCATCTTTCTAGGATTTTTCTGAAAATCATTGAAAGACTAATTATGTTTAACTTGGAGGACAAAAGATTAAGGGTTGAGGGTCAGGGGAGTTACCTTTCTACCTCAAGAGCTCTCATGTGGAAAACATGACATTGATATCATATAGAGGGCAGAAGCAGATTCACTGTGCAAAACTCACAGGAATGTATATTTGGGATCATTACAAAAGCACAGCTCCTGACAGAGCTACCAAAGCAGGTGTGGACTATTTCACATAGACTTCTTTTTGTTCCTGGAAATCTTCTGGGCCTGGATGATGACCAGCCAGTGGTTTTGTGGAAAGACTTTATCAGAAGGGTGAACAAAACCATCTCCAAGCTTCTGTCTAAATCTATGAATCCATAATTCTGCTCTGTGTTCAGATCAAACTTCCCTTCTTCAGGGACCCTTTAATCTTTGCAAACAAATGCTGACCTCTGTTCTGGGTGCTGACCCCTGTAAGTTGAGGAAGAACAGAGCTGGAAGACTGGATTGGATTAGAGAGCACTTGTCTTTCAGTTTTATTTTTTCTAATTGGTTCAGAGACTCCTTATAAGAACCTCCCTCAAGCCTCCCTTCCTTTCCTTCTTTTCAACTTCTTTCTCCTTTTCAACTTTTCCTCCTTAATCAGCTCTAGAGCACAGTTCCTAAAGGACTTTAGACTGAGTAGAATAATCAAGACTCATCTAAAGCTAACCCGGTTTCCATAAAATAAAAACATACACATGATCAATAGTTATCCGAACATCCAGCAAGTTTGGATGATTATGTCATTCCTTATGACAAACAATACCTCATTTTAAAAATGTATTTTAGTGTTGGGGAGAAAATTTGCTTTTTATGAAGATCAGATCTCAGTTTTATTAAAGAATTTTTCTTTCTTTCTTTTCTTTTCTTTTTGTTTTTTTTATTCCTTGCCTTTCAGGAATCTCAGAATTTGGTGTGTTAAACTTCAGTATTTTTTCTTAGCTTGGGGTTTCTGTTATATTTATTTCCCTTCTAACTTATTTCTACTCCCTTCTTTTTGAAAGTTTTATTGGTTTTATGGGTTTACTATAGTAGTATTTTTTACTGGAGAATCTTATGTCCATTTTAAAAAGTAACCACCTATGAATAATAAACTCCTGATATGAAACACCGAGGTTGATTTCTGGAAATACCACTTCAGTGCCATGGCCCCCGAGGTAATTTGAAGAGGAAAGAAAGGTGAATTCATCCAGGCTTTCTGCATTTAGGTGTTGAAATTCCTATTTGGGGTTGAGGACTTTTTTCTCATGACTTTATATGTGACATTATTTATATTAAACAAGATATGCTTTTACATTGTGTTAGTGAAGATGCTTTGTGTACCTTTCCTTTATCCTTAATGGTGATGGGAATAAATGTATATAATTTTTTTCCAGATAAAGAATTGAACCCTGTTTTTTTTTTTGGTATACCATATTCTGTGATATAAATTCTCCCATTATGTCTGATTTAAGTTACAACTTAAAGCTACTATTTCTATATTTGGAAAGAGAGGAACATGAGGTTCTTACCAGCTGGTATGAGCAAGCTCTAGCTAGCACTGCACTGTCAGGTTCAAGCATATGCATTTTTATAACTATAGAACAGATTTTCTAATCAGTTTGTTAAGATGTTATCATATTATCACAATTCAAGTGTTTGGAAAACTTGCCATGATTAAAACCTGATGTGTTATTTTTCCACAAAGAAAGCCTCTTAGAATCAGGGGAATGCTAAGAAGGTACATATTCTCAATTAGACCTGTCATATTTTGAACCTCTTTGCCTCCTTTGATCTGCCTAGTGTTCTTAGGTAAGCACTAAAAGACAGAAGAGAGAGGTGGCAATTCACACAATCAGGTAATGCCCCTAGAATCCTGCTGAGAAGAAAATGGGGCTCTCTATTGCTAATCAGGAATTTACATGTGGTATTCCTAAACTGAGTGTGGGATTACTGGATAAGAGTTTAAAAGTTGCATGAGTAGGTTCTGAATCATTAGCTCAGTAATCTCCTTGTTTCAGGTTTGTTATCCTTTCTTCCATCATTGAATATCATTTGAGGCCTCAGTTCTAAGATTTATCTGTCCTTGGTGCGCTCTGGATGCTTGTGTGATAAATGTGCTTGCTTAGCCTGTTTTCATTAGAGCGCCTGGGCCAGTGTGAAGTATGGAGTCAGAAGGAGAAATGCAATTTAGGAGTGAATACAAGGGAATTTGTTTTCCTTGCCACAAGATGGGGATGCTTTCACTTCAGATGCTACCTAGAATCTTCCACAAAAGAAACTGGCCTATAATAAAGCATGAGAATCTTTTTCTTTTCTTTTTTTTCTTTTTCCAGTTTAGATGTGTTCAGTAAATACTGAGTGCCTGGTATGTGCACTAGGTGATGAGGAGACAAAGAAGAGTAAAAAAATGGATTTAAATATCTATATTACTCTCTTAGGGAATTTGTATTAAAATTATTTGTTACTTGATCTTACTTTGCAATAGGAATTCAGATTCTTCCAGCTTAAATACTGTGGGACTCCAGGCATCTGGAAGTATATCTTATACAGAGTATTTGAGGGGTGGGGGGAGACTCAAGAGTGCTTGAGAATGACAATATAGAGAACTTGTAGGCAGAAGGATAACAAACTATATTTTTACTTTTTTTTTTTTTTTTTTGCTGGAGTTCCCGGGTTTCACCATAGGAGAATATATATTGGCTAAGAGAGTGGTAGACCCTGCAAAGAGCCTTTGCTATTAACTCTTGCACAAGTCCACTTGCTTAAGACATCCTATGGCACATGGACTCTTACTTAGTATTTTAAAATATGTTCTTATTCTAATGTCCTAAGTACTTTTTGGGGGGCAAGGGGTACCAGGGATTGGGCACTTAACCACTGAGCCTCATCCTCATCCCTATTTAGTATTTCATTTAGAGACAGAGTCTCACTGAGTTGCTTCACCATGCCTCATCATTGCTGGGGCTGACTTTGAACTTGCAATCCTCCTGTCTGAGCCTCCCGAGCCACTGGGATTACAGGCACGTGCCACTGCGCCCATCTTGTCATAACTACTTTTTGTTGAACTAGATCATCTGCTTTCCTCTGCACATGCCATTTGTTTTGCTCTTATAAATGTATACATTTCCATGAACTGGGCTACATCTTACTTTGTTTCGTTTTCCTTCTTACTCCCTCATTGGTATCTGCCGTGAAACTAGACTAGCATTTCTTAAAGTAGGATTCATGGACAAGAATGGGATCAAAATTGGAAGTGTTGCTCTCCATGTATGTATAATATGTCAAAATACACCCTACTGTTATGTCATAAAAAAAGTAGGCTTGGTGGGATTTTTGTCTGCATTATAAATAAAATAAGAGGATGGATGTTTAAACACATTAGGGGAGTTAATCCATTACTTAAGGATTTCTCAGTGCCTTTAATATAGTAATATGCAGTTCCTCTACTTGTCATTAATATGAGCTTGCTAAAATTGTAACTTCTATAATCCTCGGTTTCTTTGTTTGTAAAATAACCTCATCTACTCCTTTGCTTTTGTGAAATTTAAGTGAAAAAATTTACACAAACTCTTAGCTCAGAGCTTCACACATAAGAAATGCACAGAAATGGAAGATCTCATTATAGGTATTCATGTTTTCTTGTTAGGAGTATGTATTTATGTTATTTCAATATTTTAAACTGGAAGCTTTGGAATCATTTTGGAAAAAAAAATTTCTATTGATCTCCTTTCATTGGGCATAAATGTCTTGAGTTTTCACCTTTTTCTTTGTGTACACAGTTACCATCCTAACCAGGTTTTTATTATTTCCAGGCAGAATGTAGTGTGATTATTGTTAAAAAAAAAAAAATAAAACATGAGCTTTGGAGCCAAATATGTGTTTGAATTCTGACATGATACTCTCTGTCTGGAGAACCTTGGAAGAATCATCTAGCATTTCTGAGGACATAGTTAAATATCAAGAAAATCTCTTATGTGCATTCACCTATTTATTTATTTGTTCAATAAAACTTTTTGACCTTTTAGTGTATGCGTTCTGTTATCCCTGAAGGGGATAGCAAAAAGAAACATGTCTGGAGATTGCTCACATCCTATGATTTGTTTCACAAGTTTGGAGATAATATGTATATAATATGTCCCATTTATATGCAATAAAGAAAGCAGCAAGCTGAACACAGTGGTGCATGCCTGTAAACCCAGCTGCTTCAGTGGCTGAGGTGGGAGAATTGTGAGTTTGAGGCCAGCCTGGGCAATGTAGTTAGATAGCCCTATCTTAAGAAGGGCAGGGAGTAGTGGGGAAGGAAAATAAAATAAAGCATCAAAGAAGAGGTAGATTGTCCCAAGATTGAGAAAAAATTTGTTTAATTTTCTCTATGGCTACATTAGTGGGTATTGTTAGAGAAAAAAATTATAGTTTTCTTTCTTTTTTTTTTTTTAACTTGAAGGCAGTAGGGGTTAAGAGAGAAAGATTAAGTTTGCCCTAGACTTTAGCAGCTGTGTAATGATAAGAGAGAGTTCTGGAAATTGAATGTAGTTAAGTAGGGTGGAGGGATAAAAATTAAGAATTAAGGTAATGGGTGTGGGGTGATCCCAAAGCATGTCATAATGCAAGAGAGATGGGTGGGAACAGCTGATGAAGGATCTCAGGAAGAGATTGGGTTTTTATTTTATAAATAATGAGGGATAATGACAAAATTTAAAATAGAGAATGACATAGCCCAATTTGCAAATTAGACAACCATTCATGTTATGTGGCAGCGTGGAAGAAAAACTAGAAGAGGTTGATATCACTCACAATCAAGAACATCACATGAAATCCAAGAAATGGACAAGCCCTGAGACAAAGCAGAGGTATTTGGGGGTGAAGGGAAGGGTAGATTAGAAAGCTTATTCATGACTTTGAGACTTACTAAGCATAGAGGGTAAAGGAGAAAGAGAAATGATGTTAAGTGACAAAATCTTTATTTGACCATTTGGGTAGGAAAAGTAGCACGCAAGGAAATCAAGAAGGCCTACAGAAGAGTATATTTTAGAGAAAAGTGTTGGGGAGATTCTCAGTTTAGGTTTGAATAATTGAGTTCAAGGTATCATATTATGCTCAGGTGAAATGTGCAACAATTTGATTTGAAGATCTGAAGATTGAGACGGATCTGACCTAAAAATGAAAGCTTGGGGGTCTTCAGTGTAAAAGAAGTCGCAAATATGGATGGGATTGCTCAAGAAAGGGGAGGAAATACTGAGAGCTGGAACAGGGACCACTCCTACCACATAAAGGCTTTGTAGACAAAGAGAGACTACTGGGGAGATGAGATCAGAAAATAGTGAGAAACTTGGCATAGTGTTTAGCTTTTAGTATTAAGGTGCCTGTGTTTATTTTTATTTTTTTAACAGAGTTTTTGTACTGATGATAAAAGGGTATCATGTCTTATTCAAGAATATGTAGCTCTTCTGCAATGCCAAAGATCATGTTGGCCAAACAGTAGATTTTTTTTAATTGCTTATTACCTGATAGATGATTTTTAACAGAAGAAAAGAAAAATCTAAGAGCTACATGTGACTACAATTGTCCTGCAGTCCTGATCAGGTGAAGAAAAAAGCATTTATTTATTTTTTTCTTTCTAGTTGGAGAGTTTTCTAATATTACTAACCAGAATTATAAATTCTTGTTTTAGAATATGAGTAATCTTTAAAAATATAAAATGCTTCTACTTCTATCTTTTGCCACTAGATGGTGGAAGTTGCTGAACTGATGATTCTGCAAGGATTTGCTCTTTGGAAAGATACTGCGATTTGTGTGGTTAAATCCAGAAGCTCTTAGTGAATAAAGACATAGGAAGAGTTTGGCAAAGATTTGCATACTCATGAATAATGCATTTTGCTCCACCCCAGTTTTTGGTGAGAGGAAATGGTTGAGTGAAATACAACTTTGAGAGACATACTGTATTGAGGCCCAAGAATTCCTGATTAGAATTCTTTGCAAATGAAACATTTCTTGCTTTAATTATCTTTAATTGGAAAGAGTGCCAACAACATAACCCAATTAATTCAGGCTATTTAGGCCAGACATTGGAAAAAGAAGAAGAAAAAAACCAATAATCATAAGATCTATCATAACCTTCCACAGTTCAAGATTCTTTATGGAACTAAGCCCACCAAGGACTAATGGGTTCCCCCCATGACTTTTGAAAGATGAGATTTGTGGAATAACATTCAAATCTTCGGCTTCTCTCATGCATATAATAATAATCACAACAACAATAATTATTTTTTTCTAAGAAATATTAATAAATAATATTTATAAGAAATATTAATAAAGGTATAACTTTTAAAAATATGCAGTGTTTATAACAGTCCTGAATAAACATCCTTAATAATTATTTATAGTTGCAGATGTTTCTGAAGGGTTAACTGAATTACAGACAGATCTCACTGCTACCAAGGCCTCTGTTATGATTAGAAATAAAGAACTGAAGTTCACAGAGGCTGCCTATCAATAAAAGACACTTATTGTTACTATTAATGATGCTGTTGTTATTGGTGCCCTAAAATTATAGGTGGGTACCTCTCTACATCCCTGCCCACTATAGTTTTTTGGTGTGCATGGTTTTTGCTGATTTGTTTTGTTCTCTTTTGGGGGGATACTGGTGATTGAACTCAGGAGTACTCAACCATTGAATCACATCCCCAGCCCTATTTTGTATTTTATTTAGAGACAGAGTCTCACTGAGTTGCTTAGCACCTTGCTTTTATTGAAGCTGGCTTTGAACTCGTGATCCTCCTGCCTCAGTCTCTGGAACTGCTGGGATTACAGGTGTGGGCATGTTTTTAATTCTTTCTCCTTCACAAAGATTCAGAGAAATTATCCTAAACTTTACACAGTAAGTTAATAAATAAGTGCCAACATTGGTTGGATTGGAAAATATTTTGATTCTTTCCCAGTAAATACAGAAAAGTAATAGCATGTATAGTAGTGGAAAGTGGATGGGCTTTATAATTACCCATTCACTGTGTTTGCATGGTGGCTCTGTTACTTTCTAGTATTTAGCACCTTGATTAACTTCTCCTTTTTTGGAAATAACAGTATGGAATTTATTGGATTGCAATAGGATTCATTTGATTATTCCTAGAAAACCTTCAGAATAGTATTTTGTGCATAGCAGTTGTTCAGTAAATGGTTATTATTTAACGTTTAAAAAATAGGTTTATGCAAAAATAAATTTAGGAAATAAACTGTTAAAACTTTCAATAAATGTTGGCTCATTGTTAAATCATTATCGTTGTTGGCCTTGAAATAATGACTTTACACTACAGAATATTACCAAGTCAGATAAGCAAGAATGTGTTATCCAAATGGTTCTCTCTTGTGAAAGTGAAGATGATTTTGGCTAGTTCAAATGAACGGTGGCAAGTGAGTTGGGGCCATCAACCTGGGTTTTTGTGGTCCAAACAAGAAATTACTGAGGCATAAAGAAATGGACTTTTCCTTTGTGACTATTGTGGAAGATATGAGAGCAAGGCGGGAGGAGGGAATGGATTATTTCTAAGCCACTTGTATGAAAGCAGTATTTAGAATCCCTGGTATGTTCATTTTAAAAATATTACTTTAAAATTTTAAGAGCATAATTTCATGGTAACAAGTTGACATCTAATAAGTTTTGGGTAAGAAAATAGAGATCTCTATTGGATTCATACATTTGCCTAAAGTTTAGGGAATGTCATTATTAAGTCATGAAGAGGGAACCAGTTTTTGTTCTATGTCTATAATGTATTTGTAAAAATACTCCACTTATTTTGGATATAGATCAAATCCCATTTTTATGAACTCTAACGGGCCACCTAGCACCATTTTATATGACTATTTATGTTGTTATTGAAATCAGGTGCTTATTAATCTGGGGTTCTCTTTGACAAGGAGATTTTGGTTTTCATCAACAGTTTTGTTGTTTTTGTTCATTTATATTCATTCAACAAAACCACTAGCTTACTGTAGGTTGGTGGTATGAAACAGCTGTTCATGGCTAAAATTTAATTTTATGAGGCTTTTTTTCCCCTTTAAAATGACATCTGCTCATCTAGCTTTTGGTCTAGAGGTTCTTTAGGAGAAAAAAAATAATAATATTTAGCATTTATTGCTTTCCTAATATACTCTAGATGCTTTTTTAAATGTTTTGCATGTATTGGGTTTTTCTACTCAACAACCCTATAAAATAGATTTTTTGTTTGTTTGTTTTGTTTTTTAGGAAACAGAAAAATGATCATACAGTTTGAAAAGCTTTTCTAAGTTTACATAACTAATACTTGAAATATATGAGGTCTGAGTGCAGCTAGTCTGAAATCTGAGTTCTCACTCTTAAACACATTATTCACCAGAAAATGAGAATCATATACTTTTTTTTTCTTTTGGGGCTTCTGGGGATTGAACTCAGGGGCACTTGACCACTGAGCCACATCCCCAGCCCTAGTTTGTATTTTATTTAGAGACAGGGTCTCATTGATTTGCTTAGCACTTCCCCATTGCTGCAGCTGGCTTTGAACTCGAGATCCTCCTGCCTCACCCACCTCAGCCACTGGGATTACAGGCGTGTGCCAGTTACCCTGGAGAGAATCATATACTTTTAATATAGAAGAGGACAATAAAAATGATCCATTCCAAGGTTTTCAAGCTGCAGCTGATCCACTGGTAGGAATCGGCTTGAAATAAACTTAGTTGGTGATTGTGGAATAGAATTAAAGGATAGGATAGAAATGGCTCATAATATCAAATGTATTTTTCTCTGCGATGAAGGTTTTCTCTGGCTCATAATGTCAAATGTATTTTTCTCTGTGATGAAGGTCAATGAAGTTAGCAAGCCACTGATATAGTTTAACTTCCCCATATTGTAAATGAGGGGAAGGAGAAGTTACAAGACTTCTCAAAAGCACATTAGTTTCCCTTTTATTTTCAGGAATGGCTAAACCTAAACTTGAATCCTTTATAGTATTAACTGTTTTGGCAACCATCACTACTGATTTAGTTACTCAAATCAGTGGTTCTTGCTGGATGCAGTGGGGCACACCTATAACCCCAGTGGTTCAGGGTACTTGAGGCAGGAGGATCACTAGTTCAAAGCTAGTCTCAGCAATGGCAAGGAGCAAAAGAACTTAGTGAGATCCTATCTCTAAATAAAATACAAAGAATAGGTCTGGGGATATGGCTCAGTGATTTGAGTGCCCCTGAGTTCAATCATCCCAGGTATCCTTAACACTCATCCCCCAACAAAAAAAAAAAAAAAATCAGTGGTTCTTAGAATTTTGTGTATATTAAAATCACACAGAGGCCCAGTCCTATCCAACTCCATGAAGCCTGGAGATTTGTAGCAATTCTGCACTACTCCTGAGTGTAGCAGTAGGATAGAGAGGGAGGTATATTTCATGGAGGATGGCAGCATGTTGCAGTTCTTTCAGAGACTGCCACATGGACTCTTAAGGGGGTTAAAACCATCTCAAATGGGAATGTCAAAGATAGGAGTGATGTTGTCTGTAGAGAAAACATAGCTCACAGGGACATGTGACTCTTGTCCACAAATTGTTTGAAACAGGAAATTATTTTAGACAATTGTTTATACCTCTAGTGTAAACAATGTGAAAACCAACATGGTCCATGTAAGTTTTAAAAAACATTTAAGGGAACTGTCAAAGACAGAATGGACTACCTTCTAAGGTGGTGGGATTCCTGCTACTGAAGGCATTCAAACAGAAGCTAGAAAATTATCAGGGAGATAGATGATTTAGGTATGAATTACTTAGTATTTTTGAAGTGCCCTTTGAAAAATTGATGAAAACTATGAGCCTTTTCCTCAGAAAAAAAAAAAAAACAGCTATATATACCCACAAAACTTTCACATAAAATTTCAAGATGCTCCGGATCACATGAAGCCCATTTTTGAACTCCCTTAGGAGTTCAAGCTTGAGGTTAAGAACTTTTATATGGACTAAATTTCAAGTTTCTGTTCATTGCTGAAAATTTATGATTCTCATTTCTCTGCCTCACAGTTCTTGCATGATTAAGGAATACTTGTCCTTCCCAAGAAGAAATCTTTTGTAAATGTCAGGAAAAAAACAGGAGGACCCCCCAATCCTTTGTGCCCATGAGATATGCCCAGTTCCACAGCATCCTTTAGGAGCAGAAATCAGTAGGTTCAAGGTGAAATATTTGAGCCTGTATTTTCTTCAAGAAAATGCTCTAAAGGCAGAACCTTTCTGCCTGATCCCCTTCTCCTCAGTATTTTTTGCATTCTCCTAAAGCAATATTTTATGTTTATTAGTGTCATAAGCTTTTACCACCTTTGCAAGCCAAGAGTAATAATATCTTGACTCTCTAAATTCAGCTTTTAACTGTCCTAAAATTGTTTTCTCTATGCTACATGGAAGTTTCAGCCTAGCAAAGAACTGATTTGAAATTATTCCCATCAACTTGCTAAAATGATGATGGATTTTCCATAAGTTTCCAGCACAAAGGAATTCCAGTATGTGGCTAGATTGTTCATAGAAATATGAGTCGTAAAATGTGCGCTGGATGTTTATTTTTTCATCAGAAGTGCACTTAAATTGAACTCTTCTTTTCTCAGTATCATTAAGATATTGATAGGTTCAGAGTTGCTAGGTTTGAAATTTTCAGAATAGCTAGCTCATAACATTTCACTTGCTGCTCCAGGGCAGGGTGAGTTGCTTATAAATCAGACTACAAATATGATGAATTGGATGTCTCCAACTCAATTAGCTTAATGTGGGTAGGAGGATTTCCAGGTTTTGAAGCCTCTGTTTTACTAATCCTCTGTGCAGACTGTTATATAAAATGTGGCTGAGTATAAATGTCTGAGTCTCAGAGAAACACGGTTGGTATTTTTCATTTCAGCATCCAATGTCATCCTGTATTTCATAGCTTTGATTTGGATCCAGAGCCACTGAGTGACGGTTCTTAACATGATTTATATTGTTGTAAGCCTTACCTTGTTATCTTTCTGCCTCCTGACCGAGTTAAGAAAGTAGCCTAATAGAATCGCTGCTGTCACTGGGTGATTTAATTGGAAGGAAAAAAAATCTCAGCAATTTAAGGAAAACTGCAGAAGCAGGAGCTGTTTCTCTGTCAAATAAATGATCAGATGAGATGGGCCCTAGAAAAGCAGATGCTGACAGTTTGGAGAACTTCCAACATACCTATCAAACTTTCATAGTGAAATTTGTTGGCAGGATTGATTATGGAGTTTGGTTGGTTTTTGTTTACTTAAGAGAATATATCAAAACCCTGGATAATGCCTATTTTAAAGAAAATATCTTGGATTTAAAAACCTTATGTGCCTAAGAATATCATTTGATATTTCTTTTATATTTTCTGACTCTTAGCACTTATTAGCTGTATTATCCCCCTGCATATATTTTCTTCTCCTTCCCATGCTCTCTAGTAGACTCAATCTCAGCTTTGTCTTGCATATTGCTTTCCTTTATGTTTTTAAATTGACAGATGTAGTTGTATGTACTTACCATATGTAACAGATTGCTTTGAAGTAGATCTGAATTGTGGGATGATTAACTCTAGCTGATTAATGTACACATTACCTCACATAATTATCATGTTTGTGGTGAGAATATTTTACATCCACTTTCCAAGCAGTTTTCATGAATATAATTTGTTAACTATAATCACTATGTTATATAATAGATCTCTTGAACTTTTCCCTTTTGTCTAACTGAACTGACAAGATCTTTTCATCTCCTCACCCTCACCCACAACCTCTCAGCCACTTTCTACCCTCTACTTCTATGATATCATCCTTAGATTTCATACCTGGGTGAGATCATGCAAGTACTTGTCTTTTGGTGCCTGGCTTATTTCACTTAATATAATGCCTTCCATATTTGTAAGTATCATTGCAAATGGCAAAATTCCCTTCTTTTCTTGACTGAATAATATTCTACTGTGTGTATGTAACTCATTTTCTTTATCCACTCATGCACTGAGGGACACTTAGTTTGATTCCATATTTTATCTACTGTGAATAATATTGCAAGAACTGTGGAAGTATAGGTGTCTCTTTGACAGACTGACTTCATTTCCTTGGGATATATACCATACCTAATAGTGGGATTGTTGGATCATATGATACTTTTATTTTTTATTGTTTTCCGTGCTATTGTGTATAAGGCTGTATTGATTTATATTCTCTCTAACAATTGTGCAGGGTTTCTCTTTCCTATACATTCTCACTATCCTCACCACACTTGATTTTTTTGGAGACAGCTGTTCTAAGGTGTGAGATGATAGCTCATTGTAGTTTTGATTTACAGTTCCCTGATGATTGGTGTTGTGGAACATTTTTCCCTATACCTATTATCCATCTGTATGTATTCTTTTGAGAAATGTCTATTCAAGTCTTCCCCATTTTTATCAGGTTATTTATTTTGTTGATATTGAGTTGATTTGGATCCATGATATATAGGTAACATGATATACCCTTTTCTGATGTCTCTTTATCAGATTTATATTTTTAAATTATTTTCTCCCATTCTGTAGGTTCTTTCTTCACTCTGTCAGGTGTTCCCTCGGATGCACAGACACATTTTAGTTTGATGTGATTCTATTTGCCTATTTTTGCTTTTGTTTCCTGTACTTTTGGGGTCATAACCAAAATAATTCCTGAAATTATTGTCTAGACAAATGTCATGGAGATATTTCCCTATGTTTTCTTCCAGTAGTTTTATGACTTATATTTAAGTCTTGAGTGATTTTTATATATGGTGTGAGATAAGGAACAAAATTCATTCATTTGCAGATGGACATTCAATTTTCTGAAACCATTTATTGAAGGCAGTTCTTTTCCCATTGTATGTTGGCACCTTTGGCAAAAATCAGTTGGCTGTAATTGTGTGGTTTTATTTCTGGGCTTTCTACTCTGTCCTACAGACTACGTGTCTGTCTGTTTTTATGCCAGTACTATGCTCTTTTGATTATTATTGCTGTGTAGGATATTTTGAAGCCAGGTAGTATAATGCTTCTAGGTTTGAATTTTTGCTCCAGATTGATTTTGCTATCAGGGTCTTTTGTGATTCCATACATATTTTAGGATAGATTTTTCCCTATTTCTGTGAAGAATGGCATTGGTATTTTGAAAAGAATTGTGTTGAATCTATAGACCACTTTTGTTAGAGCATTTTTACAATATAAAATTCGTTTAAACCATGAATACAGAATATATTTCCATTGAGTTGTGTCTCTTTCATTTTCTCCTATCAGTATCTTAGTTTTCAGTGTAGAAATCTCTTACCTCCTTAGTTAAATATATTTCTAAGTATTTTATTTGTAGCTATGATAAAGAGGATATTTTTCTTAATTTCTTTTTCAAATAGTTCACTCTTGATATGCAGCAACACTACTGAATTTCACAGCACTGAGGGAGGGCAAAAGCCCAGGGCTGCTGAATTTGGCAGAATATGATGCGGATCAAAGTATCACACAAGCCTAAAATCTGGGCAGAGGCAGAAGGTCAATCGAATGAGGTTTTATTGTGTTGGGATCAGTGTTGGGTTCAAGGCAAAGTCCTATGCTCACTTCCCTTTTTTGCCTCCAAGCATATCCTATAATTTCCTGTGTTCCTCTTCCTGGGGTTGGGGAAGGAAAAAAAAAACTGTCCTTCAAATTATTTTCAGTGCTTCCACTCTTATTATTGTGCTATAGCCAGATACTCTGATTTCTTACCTGGTTTTCTTAGCTCTTGTGAAAGTATGTTCATGCATGGATAATTGTTCAAATTTATGTTTCATGGAGAATAATGACTGTACAATCCTACTCTACCATCTTGTTCTACTTCGGAAAATTGCACATTGTTAAGTTCAAGGACTTTGAAATGAAATCAACATGGTCAGTCCAAGTTTGTCCAGGACTCACTGTATATGACCTTAGGCAAGAAACTGGGCTCTCTAGGCTTTGCTTTTCCACCTATTAAATTATGTTCTCAGAAACTACTTTATCGAGTTGGAATGAGAATTAAGTGGGATTGAGGGATGTAAGGGCATGTTAATGGAGAATGAAGGTTAAGGTTAGTGATTAGACAGTGCTTGATTACTACACAGTGAATGGAATGATGAAGGGGATAGTCCACTTGCCCTGCGTTCATTCACATGTTGGCTCCCTTTGGCTCACAGGGTGCTTCACATGCCTCCTTTCATTAGTACAACATCCCTATGAAGTGGCCAATTTTTATTATTTACACCTTTCAAAAAAGAAACTGAGATTAATCTGTTTGCTTAAGATTATGCAGTTAATAAATATTTCTGCATACTCATACATAAAATAAATTGTGTATTCTTTATGTCCTGCCTTGTGTAGGTCCCTAGAAATCTAAAATTGATTGAGAAACAACCCTTTCTTTAAAGCAGCACAAAGTCAAGTGCAGAATAAAAAAAAAAAAATGGCAAATAATGAGGACCAGGACAGTGTTATCCTGACTTTTATTTCTCTCAGAGTCTCTCAAACCTGATGTTTTTAAGGCACTCCATCCTAACATTGGTTTTGTTTTACCTACCAATTTTCTCTGTGTTCCTAGTAGTTCTTGGTAAATGTTGACATTATTAGCTCAAAAATCTGTGGAATAGGCTGGGGTGTAGCTCAGTGATAGAATGCTTGCCTAGCATGCATGAGGTCCAGGGTTCTGTCCCCAGAAGTGAAAGACAAAGGAGATAAAATGAAATCCGTGGGCAGGCAGAGGTTTCCTGTGCCCCAAAGGCACTTACATGCCACTGTTGGGAGGGCACAGGCAGAAATGTATTTATAGCTTTTCTGAGAAATGCCTACTGCCTTTGAAAATGCCAACTGGTCTATTGCTTATATGCTTTTCTAAAAAGAACAATAATCCTAAATCCTTTTTCTTAACTTAGTTAAAGAAAGAAGAAAATAGAGTAGTAAAGGTACAGGCTCTGGGGCATGCAGGAATAATAATTTGAACCCAAGCTCTGTCATTTGCTCAGTGCCTGACCTTGAGAATGTCACCTAGTGGTTCTTAGTTCCAATAAATTTATCCAAAGGGGTTGTTATGAGGATTACAATAGTTTATACAAAAATTTGCCTAATCATAAGAACCAGGTGGGATCATTTTTTAAAGTCCACATTTTTGGACCCATTTAGAAGTAATGAATCAGAAGCCCCAACTAGGGGCCTGAGAACCTGCAATTTTACTCTATCGCAGATGACTTTAATATCAGGCAAGTTTGGGAAACACTGAGAAAGAGAATGCAAAGAACCAGCACAGTTGTGTGATGTGACCTGCTACTCAGGAAACACTAAGAGACTCCACAGTAGTTATCTTATCATTCAGGATTGTTTTTGATGTTGCATTCAAGGGAGTGGGTTATTTCAATCTGGAAATTTTTGATGATTAACATACTGTTCAGCACATTCATAATTGTCAACATAAGTTAATCAATTAAATCACTCAATGAAGATGTTTTGGAACCTATAAAATATATTATTTTAGGAGCTCTAGAAGAGACAAAAATACAAGTAAACTCTGATATAATCTGAAGAAATATAAATGTTATCATTATGTTTTAATGGTTTATGAAGGAGAGGGGTTCATTCAATCTGGAGTTCAAAGAAAAGTGATCATTTGGACCAAATGAGGAAGCAGTGTTCCAAAAATTATGCTCATTTTTATTATTCATTTTATTAAATTATTTCTATATTAAATTGAATGGAAAGAGGTATTCTTGCTTAAAAATGAAATATTACAAAAGATAAATTTAGGAAAAAATGTTTCTCTGCCTGCTATTAAGAAATCTTGAGCTAGGAGCTATAATCTCACCACATTGTTTTTTTCCTGGTACACCTCATTGAGCCCACTTGATAGATTATTATTTCCTATTTTTCTTATCCATAGGACACCTTCTGAAAAACAGATGTATTTTCTCCTTGTGGAATTCAGTTAGCATTTCCATAGCCATCAAATTGCAAACATGAGAGAAGGAAATATTCCATGGGAGAAGTTATCTTGAGAGGTCACAGTGTTATAAATTACTTACCATTTTGGATGGAAATTTTTCTGAATGAATTATTTGGCTGTCCCACACTTAGAAAATATGAAACAAAAACCCCAACTTTTTCTTGTTTCATGGTCAAAACTATGTACTTTAATCATTGTCCTTTAATAACAATTTATTAAATTTTGATAAAATTTCTGTTATTTCAAACTGTAGAAAATAAAAAGTGTCTTCTATATGATGTCTTCCTACAATGAGTGAGTGCTAAATGACATAATCAGTAATAACATGAACAGCTGGCATTAAAAAAATTACTGTGTGCCAAGTGGCATATTACCTCCATTGGAAACTGTCCCTCATGACAATTCTTTGAAATCAGTAGTATTTGATTCCTGTTTTACACATAAGAAGACAGTCTCAAGCTCTATAACTTCCTTAGTCACGCAACTAGGTTAGTAGCACAGCTCTGTAGTTTTGTTCTGCTAAGTGTTGTTTCAGATTCTGTAATCTATTTAGTGTAACTGGGAGCAAAACTCTTAGGGATTTGGCTCTTTAATTTAGATTGTGCAAGATATTATTTCTAAACTCACTTTTCCTTTTATAAAATGTTACTGTTATGATTTTGAGAATTCTTTAGTATTAAATTAGATAACATGTTATAATTTTTTTAAAAGTCTGACTTAGTCCCCTGCACAATTTTCCAGCCATTGAATCTGTCAATATTTTTTCTTCCCCAGACTCTGTTTTCTGAGTAGCTATAAATAGACCTTCTTGCTCTATCCTCCACATCACAATCTTTTTCATATATTCTATCACGTTTTCTATTTTATGTTCTGTAAAATTTTCAACTCACCAATTCCCTCTTTAGATGTGAACAAAATTTGCTGTTCAATTCAGTGTTTTCTCATTTTAGTACCTAGATTTTGTACTTTCTCTCAAATTATTCCAGTTTTATTTTGAATATTTTTGCAAGTTCTTTCTTTCATTGTATGTGCTTACTTATAAGATACGAAATTTGTATTGTTTTAAGCCACAGTGCTTATGCTAACTTCTTACAGCAGCAATATAAAACTCATAAAAGAATAATGGGTAGTACAAGGCTGAATAATGGTGATATATCTAGTATCTGAATGAAGGGGAGAAAAAATAAGAAGAATTTACTGCCCAGAGAAGATGATATGGCAGCAGACCGCTGGCAATTATTCTGTTCTCTAGTCAATCCATCCTCAATGTAGATAGACAATCATGTGACAACCATGGCTTCAAAATGTCAGTGGCTAAGGTCATCCTGCTTCTCTGGTTCTTATTCTTTGTTCATTCTATAGTCTTTAAAAATATAATTCTGCTTCCCAAGTAGACATTTTTACTGGAAAGTCTGATTTGCCAATGATGTTTCCATTCTTCTTGGCAGATTTGTCCCTCCCTGCAGATTAATTATTAGGTCTCTGGTTTCTATGCTCTCATCTACTCACACATTCAAGGAGT
This sequence comes from Callospermophilus lateralis, assembly GCF_048772815.1. Lineage (NCBI taxonomy): Eukaryota > Metazoa > Chordata > Mammalia > Rodentia > Sciuridae > Callospermophilus > Callospermophilus lateralis. The sequence goes on from NC_135306.1 coordinate 140,326,804, forward strand.
ATTCATTGAGTCTACCTTATGTGTCTGGTATAGCACTATTATCAATTCAGAAATAAATCAGATATAATTTCTGCCCTCAAGGACTCACAGTCAGATGAGGCAAATACTCTAAAAGATTCTTAAGTAGCAATTACAATGCAGTCTGGTAAATGATAAAATAGGAATAAATACAGGGTATTTAAATTCCACAAGGACAGCTAGTTCAGATATATGGGAATTTCAGGGGCTAAAATCAAGTTGTCCATAGACACAAGGTAAGAATCAGTTGCCTTGTCTTTTCTAACTTCTAGAGAACATTGTAGAACATCCCTTGGTTTATGACCCTTTTCCCATCTTTAAAGCCAGAAACATATCATCTTTAAATCTCCTTCTGATTCTGCTTCTGTCTTCACATATCTAACTCTTTAGCGTTTATGTGGTAACATAGAAACCAGTTAGATAATCCAGGGTAATTTCCAACTTCAGTGTCCTTACTTTAATCATATCTGCAAAGTTATTTCTTGTCAGGTAGGGTAACAGGGTGATAGGTTCCAAGGATGAGCCTGTGGACTTTTGGTGAGGGCGATTATTCTGTCTACCCTGACTCTTAACAGCTTTTCTAAAGAAAATTAAACTAAAATGTATGAGATTGGACTGTAAAGTATACATACTACTGTATTTTACAATTGTCTACCTTCCTTTCAATCTATAAAATACACCTGAGAAGCTTCTTGTTCCCCAAATCTCATTTACAACCACTTTCAAAGATAACACATTTCTTTGTATTATTTGCTACTATTAAATAATGCTAGAAATGATAATATAACTATCTCTTTTAAAAACAGAAAGACTTGATGGGAGGGTAGGGTAGGGGAGGGGGGATAGGAAGGGTAGCAGAATATAGTAGACACTAGTATGGCTGTATGTATAAACGTGGCTGCAATCTGTACAAGTAGAAAAATAAGAATTTATACCCCATTTGAATCAAATGTATGATATGTCAAGATCATTGTAATGTTTTGAGCAACTAATAAAAAAACTTAAAAAAGAAATTAAAAAAAAGTAAAATAAAAAATAAAAACAGAAAGACTATTTTTATGGTGATGGGGATTGAACCCAGGGCTTTGTGCATGCTAAGTTACACTCAACTATGGAGCTACACCCCCAGGCATAACTGCCATTTTTATTGCTGAACACAATGAGGCTCTAGACTAGAAGCATTTAACTCTATGTAGTACCTACAATAATCTTGAAAAGTAGGTTTATTGTCCTTATTTTGCAAATTAGGAGTCTGATATTGAATAAAATTAAACACTTGCTTAAAGCCATCTAACCACTATATGATGGAACTGAAATTCATATTAAGTGTCTCTGATTCAGTACTTGCAATAATTTTACTATGTCTGGAGTTTTAAATATGTTATCCAATCTTTCCAAGTCTCAGATTACTTAGCTACAAAATGCAAGCAGAACCTATTTCATAGGATTCTTATAAAGACAAATAAGATGTTACGTGTAATATATGCAATTATTTGTCATAGCCACTGGTGTATATATTGTGTGCTAACTAATTATTACTTTTAATTTTAAAAATCTGAATTTCATTGATATCTTATACCTAGTTTGGTGGGGGTAGCCACTTACTGTTCTGTTGATATATAAGCAATTATTATGTGAAATAAGTAAGATATAGTTTAATATGATTATTTCACTGTGATCATAATTGTGGTACAGAAAGAGTGTCAATAGAAAGCTCTCCAGACAGTTCTCCTGAATGCAAGTCCAATGATCTACCTATTGGCCATTTTAACTAATTTGACATAAAATAATATAAAAGATTGAATGGCAAACATACTATCCATAATATTGCATAGTGATAAGAACAAATGTTTTTGTTATATATTTGTGTGCATGGGAATTTGGGGAGAGGGGCTGACTTAGAACTCATCTGTAAATAGATGATTCATTCAAAGAAAGTCAAATTTTAAAGTCAATTCATAGATATTGCTGCTAAAACCTTGTGTCAAAACATTGTTTTTTTTGTTTTGTTTTGTTTTTTCAGGTAAAGCTCAAACTGTCAGACTCCGTTATTTGTATATAATCCTTTGGGTAATTGTTTATTTCTAATAAGAACAATGAAGATTTCAGTGCTAAAAATGGCTTTTTAAAAAGGTTGGCTTAAATTCCTGGAAAAAATACTACATAAATTCTTACTTTACTTATTAATCAACTTTAGGTTTTAAGAAAAAACTCTGAAGATGAAAAAGAATGTTGGCAATTAGGTCAGCACAATCTCAGGTTTTATCTTTGAAGTAGGGCTTAAACTATATCTTTGATAAATAAGTAATGAGGTTTCCCATGATGAACTAAAATATCTAGTCATAACAGTGTTTGATAATAAAAAGGATGTCATCAATAATTTAGATTTAATAATACCCAGAATGGTTTCTAATAAACCAAACATTTAGTCATCAGGTCAGTTTTGGTATTATAAATTCAAAAAATCTTGTCTGTGATTTGCCTGAAGGAAATTAATATCCAAAGACTTGAAACTTCTTCCTCCTTGCAGAGGAAGAGCATGGTGGAAGGACAGCCATTCAACTAACCACATCTCTGAGCTTCAGGGTTTTTCTGTGTAAAATTAGTGTAATACTATAATAGGATTACTAAATGAGATAATACTCGCAGAGAGCCAGAATAGTGTCTGGTGCATAGTAAGTCCTCAGCAAGTAGAAGCAGCTATTTTTGTCCCTGTTTTCAATGATAATATTAATGCCATGTTTGGCAGAAAATCTACATGCTTATCACAGTTATATACAGATTTTCAAAGTCCCATTTTAGATTCATCAGAATACATTGTAGGGAAAAGTACATAGTAATCTCTTTATAGAGTGTTTATAAAACTAAAGAATAAGCATTGAAGAGTTATGGAACTTAAAGTTACCTTACAAACCTAAGTTATGATAAGAAAGGTGGAGTTATGCTTATAGCATGTATTTCAATTTCTTCACTGAGGTTCATTTTTTGAGCATGTCTGGGCTTTTACTAAGGTTCTAAGACAAATGTGTATACTGTTGAACCTGCTGATTCAGACTTTTCTTAAGAACCATCTATCACTTTAACTTACTAGGCATTCTATCCCTGACACTGGAATATGTGGCAAAGACAGATTGCCTGGTGGGAGATGAGGGTGAGTTGGCCACCAAGGTCTCTCATCTCATCCGTTCCTTGGAAAATAACTTTGACACTAGCTGAGGAAAATCAAGGGTCCTGGTTAGCAGGTTGCATTAAAACAATTTGACATTAAATTCTCCTGCTTCAAAGAGGTGAATTGTTCTGCTCTTTAATACCACCCTTTCCCCAAAATGTAATTCAGGGACATTTATTATTTGTCTACTCTGCCAAATCCCCTATTAGGTCCTTTATACCTATTAATCCAACCGTATAAGACAACTCTTAAAAATAGTATTGAGCATTCAGAGATGAATGAAGTAATTTTCTTATCTTTCTCTATCTACCGGTTTCTCTATCTACCAAAAGACACCATTGCCAAAGGTCTCTCCCATAAAAAATTATATGACACCCAGCCCTGACTTTTTCAACAGATTACCCCTCTACTCTATACCACTACCATTAAGTCCTATCCTTCGAGTCATTATTCAAGCCACCACTTCCAAGAAGATTTTTAGAATGTATTATAGAAAAATCTCTTCAGTTCCACTCAGTGTGATCGGTTTTTGACTTCTTCTTTCCTAACCATTCCAGTTAGGTACTTATTCCTGACCACGGAAAATTTTCTCCAGAGATGTGAGTGATGATATACTTACTGTCCAGATTCCCATTATTTGTGGTTTTTAATTTTTTCTACCATCGCCCCTTAAATATTTACCTACTTTGGTTTTCTCCATTTTAAAGAGGAAGATCCTTAGGGAGCTGGGTAATTTGCAGACCTCCATAATTAAATAGGTAAACATCCCTTAAAATGTTCAGGTCATTTTAAGAAACTAATCTTCATGGAGACATTTGATGCTCTTAATACACAGATGAAGCTGAAAGATGATGTTGACTCCCCAGAGTTCATAACTTGGGTTGGGAACAAAAATAGGTTCTGAAATCAAAAGTCTTTTAGGCATTAATGTGTCTAAACTTTGAAAAGACGTTTCTTTACTACTTCTAATGGGCTTTGCACTATGTTATTTATTTCTCCTTCCGGAATTTCATTTTTGATGGTTATTAGGTAACTCTGACATTGAAGACAATTTTGAAACGAAAATGTAGTTTAGAGGACATTGGCCTATTTTTATTATTATAGATAATAAAATCTCTTACACTGCACTGAAAAGTTTTAAAAACGGACATGAAGTTGACTATTTCATACAATTCCAATGATGTTAGCAAAGAATTTTTATTTCAATTTCATAGGTGAGGAATTAAAATATATGCAACTCCCTGCCTCACACAGATATAAAACAAATAATCAGAAATGAACTCCCCTTCTCACTTTACTCGGCTCATGTCCAATATCACCTGCTACCTCCCTTTTTAATTGAAGAATCTATCTGGGAAATAAGTGACTTTTCATATGTATTTGAAATTTTTCATAGTTTAAAAATTCAAAATAGGAATTTTATGTTTAGAAATCTATATGTTCCATATTGGAGTAATCAAGTGCTAAGAAGTATAAGAGTTGAAATATTGTATCTACATACTGCTATTATTAGCTTCTGTCTGAGAACCTACTATGGGTCAACCAATCAAGGAAACCAGAGTTGGGGTGGAGAGTTGGCCAGATATCAAGTTGTCTCAAGTCAGGTGGGCCGAATTCAACAACCAACATCTCTGTATAAATGAGATTTTTTGTTGTATCTTCCGGAGTATATTTGTCATTTGCTTCTTAAAATATCACCTGAATCATGGGAAAGGACTTTTAACTGCTGTTGGACAGGCTTGTGTCTACCTGGAAGAACTGGATAAGGGGTCATCTCAGCATTAGCTTTTTAATGTTTATAGGGTTTTCAGGTCCCAATGTATGTTGGACCTTGAATCTTACACATCTGTAAGAGAATTGGGACCTTCACATGGCTTCTATTTACTTGTCCCCAATTTAAATAAACAAGGATACTTTCTTGATGCCCTGGAGCTATTAATGCAGATACTAAACCTGCCCTAAGCAAAGAGAGGCTAGGAGACCAAAGCTAAATCACCCTTCCTGAACTGAAATGAAAACAAGAATAGGAAAATGCTCTGTAAATATTAAGTAGTTCCTCTATCAAGATCCCTGGATTTTAGTTTGCTCACTTGTGAATGTATTTTTAAGCTATTTAATTTTCTAGCTATAAATTTCTCCCTAACCCCCTTAGTTTAGCCAAAATAATTTCTTTGCTTTCATGTTTCTTGCAACCAAATAGCCCTAGCTGAGACATTGCTGTGTGAAAAGACTATTGCCTGCCGGGGTAAGAGCTGCCAGTGAGCTTTTCCAGGTATCTACTCAGGAAGGAACTGAGTGCTGAGAGCAAAATGTCCTTCCTGGAATATGTTTTATAGTCTCCCTATCTAATAGTCCATTTCCAAATTACTTCAACCCTTTACTGTATGTCTTTTACTTCCTTTATCACTATCTGATTCTATTTTATTTATTTTCCTCTGAGTATTTTGTCTTTTTTTCCCTAAAATTAAATCTCCTTGAGGGCAGAAACATGTTTATTCCTGTCTGTATTCCCAGAAAATATGGCAATGTTTGGCATATAGAGTACCAGTAATTATTTTTGATGAATAAATGGATAACTGAATGTGTGGCTGAATAAAACCTCTTCACAATCACATAGCTCCTGAGGGACAGAGGTTGAACAGAAGCTAAAATAACCTGACTCTAATGTGTTCTCTTACCCTCTCTGCCAGATATGCAGGCAGTTAATAAGCAAGTAGATTGTGTGTGGAGACTGGGGGGGTTATGAATGGGAGCATACATACACATGTATGTGTATGCTTGTGAGTTCAGGAGCGAAAGAAACAGAGACAGAGAAATAAAGTGAGAATTTTGAAAGTGAAAGTATCTGCTTTGATTTGCTAACCTGGCAAATGTTTATATTTAGTGCCAAGCTAAGACATTTACTTAAAGTAAAACTGTTAATCTTTGCTTTATATTTGAGCTAGTAAAGCATTTTCATCCAAGGGAGCCATTAAGGCTACAAGTATCTTTTAGTTTAGAATAGCAGTTTTAGAAGTAGTATAAGTATGTAGACGGCACAGAGCCTCCCAGTTGTAATATATAGCACAAACTTTGTGTTTTAGCACCTCTTCAGAGTAAAGGTCATGGATTGTAGCTTTGGAAAGTATGGTATTTCTGAGTTCCTGTGCAAATGTGAGCTACAAAATTGTTATTACCCCATTGTTGATTAAATGTCTATTCAACCTGAAATACACCGCCATTAGGGATTATATTAGATTCTTATATTAATGCTTGCAACAGACCTATGACACAGATACTACCATGCCATTTTACAGATGAGAAAATTGAGGTTCAAAGAATTTAAACAGATTACTTATCTGATATCAAAGAGCTAGGATTCAGCATCAGTTTTGCGTTTCATTACTTCAAGCTTTTAACCACTTAATTGTGTTTGGAACAAGATGTTAAAACTCTTGAAAAAGAACATTTTTTCTGTTTAAACAAATTACTAAGTATTAAACAATATGTAAGAATCCATGTCTGTAATGGAATTAGCAAGGACTAGGAATTACAAAATGTAGGTCCTAGGTATAGCTTTAAAACTCTGTCCTGGGACCTTAAACAGCATATCCTTTGGTGAACTTGAAAAAGCATTGTATCAGTCTCCTACATACCTGCATCCAATCTTAGCCTTGCCATTTCCTTTTCTATTTCCGTGTATAAATCACTTTACTTATGATTGCTTCAGTTCCCTAACTGTATGACCAGTAAAGTGTGGGAATTAAGAAAGGAAAATAATATTGTAGGAAAGTGTGTGCTTTGAAAACTCCAGAATTCTCTGAGAATTTCAGGCATTTTTAGGTAATGACTGCCTCAGCACTCCATTGGTGTCATTTTTTAAAGTAGAGTGCTTTTTTTTTTTTTTTTTTTTGCACAAGACATTATTGCTTTGGTGTTTCAGCCCAAAACATTTTTGTTTTATTTTTTGTTCTTGATGGTAACTTTTACAAATCATTTGTAAGTATTATGGTGTTCTACTACGTTGTTTCCTTAACAAAGCTTTAGAATATGGTAGCATGTTGACTGGTATTAGTGGTAATGTCTCAGAAGATGGGTTCCATTAGAATGAGGCTTACAGTTTCTTCATCTCATGCACTGTACCTAGAAACCAATTAGCCCCTTTTTATTAGATTGAGTTCCAGAATATCTATTGCATAGACTCTTAGGGTCTTAATTTCTTAACAATTGTAAATTAAAACAGAATCACCATGAAAGCATTTCTGACAATTTTATTCAGACCTAAGAAATGTTGAATATCATCCCAAAATATTTCCTAAACTTTTCATTGTTGAATATCACTAGTTATCTCCTTTAGCTTTATTTACTGCCAGAACACATACTAAGTTTATATGTTGGCAGGCAGCATACCAGTAGAATTACTGAGCAAATCTACCTTCGGAAACAATCTGCCACACAGAAAATCAATGTCTTTTCATATGTGATGTGTAGTCATTTATCATCTTACTATGAGTGCCTTCGTCCTGTCCTCTGGTGTATGGTACATTTTGATTGCCAGCTGGTTCTGAGCTGAAGCTCAATAAATAGATACCCTTTTAATGTCTTCTTTACTAATTCTTCACCTGTATTTCTTCTTCTTTCTTGAAACCTACATGGCTACCTGCAGTCAGATCAAGGTAATGCAGAATGGAACTGACATTCAATGGAAGTGCGACCACATTTGAGTGTCACTGATAAGAGACAATCCGTTACTTTAATGATTAGTTACTTTAATTTCCACAGAGGTTGACATATTTCATTATGAAAAATAATAAACATATTTTATATGAATTCTGTAGTTCCTGAACTCATGTCATGGGAATTATAATTATTAATATATGAGCAATGCAAAGGACTAATGAGCTTATAATTTTGCTTGAATTAAAATTTCAGAGATTTCCTCAGGGGTCTCTTTTGGAGGTAGCAATAGTCTCCCATAAGTCTAATGGCCTTCCAGATCTCTAACTCATCTCCCTTAGAAAAAATATTGCCTTTCTGATTGGGTAGTAGGATAGATCTAAAACATTTCTTTAATTCTGAGCCTATGAGACATAGTTGTAATAGCAATAATCTAGTATTTGAGATAGCTCAAAACTAGCTTCAGCTTTTCTCTTATTAGCTGTGTGACTTCAGGCAAGGCATTTAATGTCTTAAGACTCTCATGTTTTATATGTTTTTAAAAATGAATGTAGTAATTCCTCTGAATCCTCATAGCAATTAATGTATATCTCTCCTATAGGAGAATAAAGAAGTAGTAATATTAATTGAACATATTCAATATACAAACTTTGTGCTAAACATTTTCATATTTGTTATTTAACCTACATGATAGAGTTTAATGCCATTACACATCATTTTAGTGAGGGCATGAAAGAGGTTAAGTACTTACCTAAGATCAGAGAACTAGTTAGATAGTAAATGAAAAATTCAAATCTAAATTGTCTACTAACTCTTCACCTGTATTTCTTCAGTGTAATTTTGTGACTCCAGAATATTTTACTTTTTACCTCACATTAAGTAAGTAGACCATTCCTTCATTGAAAATTGTCTATTCTTACCACCTCTAGATACTGCTCTGAACATTAGAAATGTATTTATCACAAGGCTCATATTACTGTTCTCATGGGACTCCCTTTTTTCCCAGTGGACTATGAAGCATGTGGAAACACAATAAAGTACAAATAAAATGCTTTAGATAGCATATAAGACTAAATAAATGTTAAAGTTTATTTATTTGTTTGTTTATTTATTTATTTTTGGTACCAGGGATTGAATTCAGGCGCACTCAAATATTGAGCCACACTCCCAGTCCTGTTTTGTATTTTATTTAGAGATAGGATCTCACTGAATTGCTTAGCACCTTGTTGTTGCTGAGGCTGGCTTTGAACTTTCAATCCTCCTGCCTCAGCCTCCTGAGCCACTTGGATTATAGGCATGTATTACCATACGTGGCAAATTTATTTTTAATGTTTGTGCAATTTTCTCCTGGATTGGCTTTGGATAAGTTTTAGTAAGAAAAAAAAAAAAACCTTGCTTTTCCCCTTATATTACATTATTAAGGTATCTGGATAAACTCTTTATATGAGTAAAAGCAGCAATCCAACAGTGAATGTTGCCTCTATTAACCAGTAATAAAGAATCTAGTGCAACACCTGGCATGATATATGCACACCACAAAAGTTGTAATTCTGATTACTGATTTCTAAGGTTAAAAACAGTTATGTGGTACATCTATTGAGCTGATGAAAAATGTAATATGAACAGAATACTTGGGAGCATACCTCTCTGACTGAAGTTTTCTGGACTCTCTGAAAACATACAGAACTCACCCTAAGCTATATGACAACACACAGCTAAGAATGCAGTAGTTTTCCATGACTGATTTCTGAACTTCTTTCTGAACAGTCTTCTTTTCAGGCATTTACAAGAATGTGAAGCCAGATGAAAAAGTCATGAATCTTGTGGGTCTAAAAGTTGGTGCATTCACTCAGCCATAAAGTTTAAGGAAACACATCTCTTATGAAGAACCAGAATATACCCATCATCTCCATGAGCAGCATAGCGTAGATGCCTGGCAGTACTTGAGAAAGCAGTGGATATAATGAGTTTCTGGCCCCTGTCCCATGTTCTGAACTGAGCCTCACCTGTAGACTCAGCTCCACTGCAGACATCATCCTTGCTCACTCAAACAGATGTGGTATGCAGTAGAGATCCATCACCTACTATATACACTACATTTACCTGAGTGAGTGAGGTTGAATCCATGACTTCACAGAGCTAGGGAGGCCACATAAAAAGAGATCACTTCCACCCAGCTAAACATGGTTGTTGCTAAAATAGGGATAAACACAGGGGAGGAGAACTTCATCTAGTTTGAGGGTGAACAGAGTTTTCTGAAAATAAGTAATAACCAAGCTGTCATCATTATTCTTGTTTGTTCAATAAATATCAAATAAGTGTCTAGCAGCCATTCTGCAAGTAACTAATGGCCCAGCAGTAAAACGAACATGACTCAGTCCTTTTCCTTTGGAGTGGAGACATGCCAAATATGATACAATTGGGGCTGGTTTGAATGCTGTGTGGGGGGGGTGGGGTGGGGGAATAAAGCAGAAGGAGAAAGAAGATTTGGACTTCTGTTCATAGGTGTGGCAAATTGTTAGTTTTGTTAGATTTGTTAGATCAGGTCTCCCTAACTCTGAGGTAATATTTTGAGATAAAACTGAAGAAATAAAATAGCAGGCCAACAAAATTTCTAGGCAAAGAGAACCCAAAGACCAAGAAACTAGAGGAAATAATAGTTGAGTCAGAGGAACAGCAAGAGTTACCAAGGAAAGAGTAGTAGGAAATGGGGCCAGAGATAACCTGGGGGAAAGATTATGTGAGCCTTTCTAGGACATGATGGGACTTAAAACAGAAAACTGTTGGGGGAGATGGAGCAAAGGCATGGAACACTGTGTTGTTTTTAATGGTGTGTGTGTGTGTGTGTGTGCGCGCGCGTGCATTTGTTTGTATACTTTAATGATGATAGAAGCAAGAGAAAAATGTGGGACATTAAATGATTTGGGAATTTTTCTCAAAACAATGCAAAATTTGAAGAGTTATAAAAGGCAGAAGGACTGAAAACAGGTGAAATTAGGGGACAGGGAGACTCCTTTGGAAGCTGTTACAAATTAAAGTTGGTTCCTAGACATGTACAGGACCCTCTTGGATACCCCATCGATCACTCAATTGCAGGGATCTACATGACTTCCACCTCTTCTACTCATGGTCCTGGATCTGCTACCTTCCATATATACATGGATGACAATATAGGTGCCTACTGCCTACCCTGTCTGCTTTTAAAGCAACTCACTTTATTGACTGAATCCACTTACGGGTCTAAATACATTAGACTGTGACAAGGTGCTTAAAATTTTCTCATTTATTCTGTTCCAGGCCAAGATTTATATCTTGATGTAAATTTAAGACTGTGTATTACTGATAAATGGTTTATGAAACATCTTTAGTCTTTTGTTTCATTTTGTTGAAACATCCATTCTTTTGAGTGCCTATACAGTGTTAAACATTATTCTAAGTACTTAATATGCATTATTAGGGATGCAGTAAAGATTATCTCCCTCCCCTATTTAATGTTTCAGGCCCCACTAAATCCTACATGGGCCTATGTAATCTTGCTCCCTGGGCAACTGTGAACTGCATGAGTGGTAGAGCTAGATTTAAACAATATTGGTGATTTCAATGCCCACTCATTTTTTTATAGATAGACAAACACCTGGGGAGGGGACATATTGTACCTGCCACAGTAACCAAGGATCTGACCAATGTATGATGCATAAAATACCTCCAAAATAGGAGCCATTATTATGACTCAGGCACAGGCTGGCTAGAGAATAGGGGAGGTGGTGAAGGGAGCTCTTGATGGGTGAATAGGGAGAAAGTTGCCAAACATACCAATTTCAAAACCCACCCTTACTTATATTTAGATAAGCAGGGGCTGAGCATTGCCTTTGTTCTGCTTCATAAAACTAATTTTACTGCTTAGTAATGGCAAATTACTTTTAAGCAGATAGTAAAATATTTCAAGAGTCTGAGCCTTTGCCAAAGGCAGAGAGCCCTGATGATTCAGTATGTGATCCACTGGATGATATTTGAATCTGCAATGATTAATCCACCATCACACCACGTCCCCAAACTTATGATTTCAGGTAGGAAAGGGAATGTGACTAGAAATCATGTTTGCTCCTACTGTTTTCTTCTCAGTCACTATTCTCCTACATGATTTCTTCCTATGGCCAAGACCAATTATTGTCAACTTTTAAAATCATGGAAAAGTATCTCCTTTTGAAGGAATACTAGGGATCCTGCCACTAGGATCATGTTATAATTCTATAAGCTTTAAGCAAGTTAGTATCCCCTGGGAATCTAATGGTTATAATCCTTTGGTCTGATGGTTGAAAAATGTCTGTTGGAAATTAAATGAAAAGTCAAAAGACACTCCATTTAAGCTAGTAGTTCTCAACCTGAAGCCTGCTACCCTTCCCTTATCCAGTAGTGATGAAGATGAAATGATGATGATAATGGTGGGGCTGATAATGATGATGATGGCCAAAACTGAAATTAACATTTATTAAATATACTAAGCACTTAACTAAATATTTTGCATTATCTCTTCATAATAATTTCATGAGTTACATAGTCTTATTTTATTACATTATACACCTGGGGAAACTGATATGAGAGAGGTTAAACATCTTGCAGAGGATCCCATAGACATTATTCACACTCAACTTTTCCAGCCATAAAACATGAGTCTTAAATCATGCTACTTTCATTATTTTAGAAAGCTTAATCCAATAATAAAAGCCTATGCACTCTAAATTTTAAAAAGTAGTTCTTTTGCTTGGGTTGGAATTATATCACCCACTCTGCTAACAGTGGTTTGCTTGGACTGATTAGATGCTTGTCTTGGCAATTCCAGATATACTTAATTGTAGTTTCAAAAAAAAAATCAAATCATCACTGATTGTATGTAGTTATCTTGATGAAGTAATAAAAGGAAACTTTTTATTGATACTAGAACAGTTGGAGCCTCTTTTCTGAAGTGTAATATATTCTGGCCTGAAAGGTCTTAAGTTTATATCTCTATTGTGTAAATTCAAATCAATACCTTATTTTATAAATTTTGCTAGGACATATTTTTTACCTCATGTTTTCTTAAAATATCTTTTGGAGAGCCTCCAAAATACCAGAATCCTTCCTTTTGCAACCATCTACAATAGAAAGGATAAGTGGCAAACATTTCTGACATGAGAGATAAAATAAGAATATTTAAAGGTGATTATAGACACTAGGAAGGAGCTTATGTAAGAATCTGACCATAGCACCAAGGAAAGTGATTTAGGAGAAAAACCTGCCTGACACTGGGAACCAGGGAACTCAACTGCAAGTGGGAGTTGGAAATAGGTTTAGAACTTTGAGAGAAGCACAATAAGCCATGAACAAAACTGCCAGTTGCTTTGGCCATCACAAATGGTCCTCTTGATGCTCATTGCTGTGTAGGAATTGTAATAAAGCCATGTTGTTATAGCAAGCAAGGAGTGGTCACGTAGTTATTCTCCTCCTCTGTCTAGGACTTTGTCTCCAATGTGGTGGTACCTGTGCCCAGCTTCAGATCTCCTCTGACTTTGGCAGTGTGTCCTAGTATTACCTCTTCTTACCCTTTTGATCTTATGTTGAGAGTATCTCTGGCAGCTTAGGTCTGATTTCCCTGCTCATTCTGTAAGATTTATGTTTTCTTTTCTATCAAAGTTAATCCTGTAATGCAACCCCAGCATGTTTACTGTAACTTAAGTTTCACATGTGTAATGGAACCATCTTAAGTTAGGAAAATATGTGATCAGAATGGATCCATCTTAGAGAGTCATGTGATCACAAGAGAGTCATTTTCAAATTCCCTAACAGTTACCCAATCACAATTATGGTCCATGTCGGTGCCCATCCTCTATTTTAAGTTAGCTAATCGCATAGTTGTATCCCTGAACTCTTCCTATCAAGAGAAAGGGGCAGGACCTCATTAGGGATAAATATTGGCAGGCTGCCTGCCCAACTGTGCTTTCTCTCAGGATTCCCTTTGGGAGTACACCCTTCTGCAGAAGTACAGTTTTGTCTTGCCAACTCACTCCTGACAACATTTCATTTTTTGTAGCACCTAGTATTTCTAACAACTCCTTTAACAATTGGTAAATAATTACCTTTTCATTTCATTGAAAGTGCCATTATCATTATTTATTCACTAATTCATCCAGCAAATCAGTCAATAGTCATTTCTCTTTGTCTCTTACATTCTAGGTACTATAATACAGGGATGAGGATGCATGCTTTTAAATCCCCAAAGGGAGCTGAGGAAGGGGACATTACCAGTAACTCTTATACAGAGCAACTCTTATACGGTCTTCTAAGAAACGGAGGCAGCACAAAGATTCCCCCTTTGAATTTGATTCTTATAATCAAGTCAGAAAGATTTCAGACAGGATTTTTACAGCTTTTTTGGTTCATATCTGTCAGTTTCTAAATGGAGTCTTTCTATATTTCCCAAGCTGTTTCAAACTCTTAGGTTTGAGTTTAGAGAAACAGGAATTACTTTATTGAAGAGCTAGGAAAAGGGAAAGGAGACACTCTTTGGGGAGACAGTGTGTCCTCTCAGAGATGAGAGGGACAATATGCCTCTCCTGCACTCCAGTTTTATTGGAGATTCCAGAGGAGTTTCCAGAGAGTCCCGCCCAGGTCCATATCTTGAATTTTGACTGACAGCAAGATGATATCAGACTTTCAAGTCCCCACTGCCATGGTAGCTCTAGGTCACCTTGAACCACACTGGCCAGTTTAATTAGATTCTTAACCATATTTTTTTGTAGATTTTATGGTTAGGAGGAATTATCCTTATCTCCCTGAGTTTTAGGATCTGGTCACAAAAGTCTCCCCCTTCAGGGTAACTTGGGTTCCTCTTATCAACTGACTTTGGGCCTGCATTTTTCCTGTGGTTAACAAGTAGTTTGCTGAGGAATGTGATGCAACCTGTTCACTTAGGCTAAGCAGAGTTTACATAAATTGCTTCTTGGAGAAGAAAGCAGGGGGGTCAGCGCACTGGGCCCATTTTGTAGAATTATTCCCTTAACCTCATGTTCACACCATTCATATCTGTCGGTTTCCTAACATCTTTGTTGTATGAATGAGACATGGAAGACTCTGATTTTACAGTTTTTTTTTTTTTTTGGTTGTTTCTAAATGATATCTTGCTGTATTTCCCAAGCTGTTTCAAACTCTTAAGTTCAAGTGATCCTCCTACCTCACTCTACAGAGTAGCTGGGATTACAGGCACATGCCAGTGTGGTCAACTCGGGCTCTATGGTTACAAATTGTTCTATCATGGATTATCATTAGCGAACTCCGTCTTCAAATCTATAGTCATAAATCATCAAAGATGCTGGGTATATATTTTCTGAATGAATCTAAGGTGAAAAACAGGTTGTAGTCTTGGTAATGAGTGGGTACGGTCCAGAGGGCTGTCTTTAGCCAGAGCTTAAAACTTAGAGATGGCAAAAAGGGGCATGGGCAAAATGTTTCTTCTCATTCATGTGTCCCCAGTTGAGAATCAAAAAGTAGAAGTAGAAACTATGCAGCTAATTCTATAGCTTTACCACTGAGATGATTCAGGATACAGAAGACACTAATTATTTGCTTAGGCATAGGACTAGTTAGGGCACAGGGCTAGAGCAGGGCTGCTTAGCTTCATACCTAGCTTTGCTACTAACTCTAAGATAACTTGAATAAAAGGTCTTAATCTCTTTGAGCCTTAATTCCATAATGTGCAAAATGAAGATAGTGACAGAATGCATCTTAGAAAGCCAGTGAGAATTAAAGGTAACAGTGTAAATCCCCAACACACATACCACACACACACCCTGTTTAGAGGATCTGGCAAAATAAGCTGTGTTAGCTCTTATTTCCCTACTTCGCTGTCCTGTAGTGGACAGAAGATGTCCACAGAAGGAAGCTAGGTGCCATTTGATTTTGAGGGCTTACAATGTACCCATACATATTGGACTTCCTTATTTTTTTTTCCAATCATTGCTCTTTTCAAAACACATTTAGCTCTGATCTGTAAATCTGTGATTTTTTGCTCAGAGCTCTATTCTTTTTACCTACTGCTGGTGACCAACAGTGGCCTTCTATTTTGCTTGTTTTCTTTCAAGACATAAATACTTATTTCTAGGGATCAAAAATTAATCTCCACTGAGAGTCATCAAGAACTCTAATTATACAGATGCCGGCAGGTTGTTAAACCAGGACTCAGTTCTCCTGAGCTTTTCATTTATAGATATTGCTCAATCAGACCTGACAGCTGCTGAGTCCTTGGTCACTGTACAATAGTGGGATTTAGAAGATGTACATTTTTGCTTTTCTTATTCCAAGCAACAATCTTCCTAGTTCCAGTTAACTTGTAAAATCATTCCTACAACTAACAGTATAAGATCCGCTTCAATTTATGAATCTCAAAACCATGTGCCAGATAATATGTCAAGCGTGTTATCTTATTTTTATTTGTTCTTTTTAGTTATATATGACAGTAGAATCTATTTTGACATATTCAAAAAATATAGAGTATATCTTATGCAAATTAGGATCCCAGTCTTGTAGATGTACACAATGGTGAGATTCACTGTGGTGTATTCATATACGTATATAGGGAAATTATGTCAGATTCATCACAGTCTGTCTTATTGCTATCCACCATCCCTTCCCTTCATTCTCCCTTGTCTAATTCATTGGATGTCTATTCTTTTCCTTCCCCCTTATTAGTTAGTATCCACATATCAGGGAGAACATTCAATATGAGGTTTTTAGGGATTGGCTTATTTCAATCTCCAGATTGAAGTCTCCAGATCCATCCATTTACCAGAAAATGTCATAAAGTCATTCTTTTTATGGCTGAGTAATATTCTGTTGTGTATATTCCACATTTCTTTATCCATTCATCGTTTACAGGGTACATAGGATTGTTCCATAGCTTAGCTATTGTGAGTTAAGTGCTATAAACATTGATGTGGCTGTGTCACTCTAGTATGCTGTTATTAATTCCTTTGAATATATAAGTGAATATAAGTGGTATAACTGGGTCAAATGGTGGTTCTATTCCTAGTTTTGTAAGGAATATACATACTGTTAAGCACTTTATGATATAATCTTAATACTCAGAACAATCCTTTAAGTCTGCTACTTTTGTTTCTACATTTCTGATGAGAAAACTGAAGTCTATAGAACTTGCCCAATACAACAGACCTGCTAAAACCTAGAGCTGGGAATCAAACCTATTCAGTCTGACTGAAGGGTTTGTGTTCTTATTGATCACTTTTCAAGATTTATTAAAGATTACCATTTTATTCATTTTGTGTTTTTCTTTTCTTTTATGGGGCGGTGGAATGGAAATCAGGGGCACTCAACCACTGAGCCATATCCCCAGCCCTGTTTTGTATTTTATTTAGAGACAGGGTCTCACTGAGTTGCTTAGCACCTTGCTTTTGCAGAGGCTGGCTTTAAACTTGTGATCCTCCTGCCTCAGACTCCCAAATCGCTGAGATTATAGATGTGTGCCACTGTGCTGAGCTGTTTTTAAGAACTGCCTTTTTGAAGGTGCCAGAAATGTACATTGGAGAAAAGATAGCCTCTTCAACAAATGGTGCGGGGAAAGGTGGAAATCCATATGCAACAAAATAAAATTAAACCCCTATCTCTCACCATGCACAAAAACTCAACTCAAAGTGGATCAAGGACCTAGGAATTAAACCAGAGACCTTGTGCCTATCAGAAGAAAAAGTAGACCCTAATCTCCATCATGTCAGATTAGGCCCTGAATTTCTTAATAAGACTCCTATAGCACAAGAAATAAAATAAAAAAATCAATAAATTGGATGGATTCAAACTAAAAAGCTTCTTTTCAGCAAAAGAAACAAATAGAGAGACTACATTTTGGGAACAGTTTTTTACTACAAACATATCAGATAGAACACTAATCTCTGGAGTATATAAAAAACTCAAAAATCTTAACACCACACACACACACACAAAATAAAATAAAATAAATAAACTCAATCAATAAATGAGCCAAGGAACTGAACAGACATTTCTCAGAAGATGATATACAATCAATCAACAAATATATGAAAAAATGTCCAACATCTCTAACAATTAGACAAATGCAAGTCAAAACTGCTCTGAGATTTCAGCTCACTCCAGTAAGAATGGCAGCTATTAAGAATACAAACAACCATAAGTGTTAGCAAGGATGTAGGGAGAAAGGCACACTCATATATTTCTGGTGGGACTACAAATTGGTGCAGCCAATATGGAAAGCAGTATGGAGATTCTTGGAAAATTGGGAATGGAACCACCATTTGACCCAGCTATCCCTTTCCTCAGTCTATACCCAAAGGGCTTAAAAACAGGGACTACAGGGACACAGCTACATCAATGTGTTATAACAGCACAATTCACAATAGCTAAACTATGGAACCAACCTAAATGCCCTTCAGTAGATGAATGATAAGGAAAATATGGTGGGGCTGGGGATGTGGCTCAAGCGGTAGTATGCTCGCCTGGCATGCATGGGGCACTGGGTTCGATCCTCAGCACCACATAAAAATAAAGATGTTATGTCCACCGAAAAACTAATAAATAAATAAATAAATCTCTCTTTAAAAAAAAGAAAATGTGGTGTGTGTACATATGTATGTATGTATGTGTGTGCACAGACACACACACATACACACAATGGAATATTATTCAGCATTAAAAGAGAATAAAATCATGGCATTTGCAGGTAAATGGATGGAGCTGAAAAATATTATGTTAAGTGAAGTTAGCCAATCCCCCCAAAACTAAATGCAGAATGTTTTCTCTGATTTAAGGATGCTGATTCATAATGTCAGTGGGAGGGCATGGAAGGATTAGATGAACTCTAGATAGGGCAGAGGGGAAGGAGAGGAAGTGAGGGACATGGGGGTAGGAAACACAGTGGAATGAGATGGACATCATTACTGTAAGTACTTGTATGAAGACATGCATGGTGTGACTCCACTTTGTGTACAACCAAAATTACGCTGCATATGTGTAATATGAATTGTATTCCATTCTGCTGTCATATATAAAATAAAACAATTAAAAATATATAAAAAATAGAAAGATTTTTGATATTCTTTCTTAACAGCACTCCTTCAAACACTTCAAGTATCTTCTATTTTCTTCTTTTTCATTTGACTCTTCTTTCTCCTCTACCTTTTTCTTCTTGTCTCTTTTTCTTTTCCTTTTACCCTCCACTTTATCTTCTTTCTCCCTCTTTTCAGAAAAAGAATGATTCTAATATATAATAGAAAATGCAAAATTTAAGAAAGAAAAGATACTTTGAATCTAGATGGTTCGAAAGGGAAGAAGTAGATTTTTGAGGTGGGCATTGAAGCTTGAGTTGCATTTGGATTCATGGAAAAGTTCATGGAGATCAATCCAGACAGAGGAAGTGAGGAAATCCACACATTATACAGCATATAATGTGGGCTTGTGAGGTTAGCATTTTGTTTGGTTGAAATCAAGGTTGACTGATGGATATATTAGGAGGTAGATTTTGGATAATCAAAAGTGGCTAGGTAGAAGGAGCCTAGAAGTTCAATGTGAGGATTTTGAACCCTAGATTGTGGAAAACCATGAGATGTGAGCATTGCAGTTTCCTTACCAGAGACCTGTTTTTTGCTTTGTTTTATTTTTTAAAGAAAAATTATCTTTGGGCAGACTATTAAATAAAGTAGAGCTGGGTGCAGTGGTGCACAACTGTAATCCCAGTGTTTTAGGAGTCTGATGTAGGAGGATCACAAGTTTGAGGCTAGCCTCAACAATTGAGGCAGGCCCTAAGTAACTTAGTGAGACCTTGCCTTAAAAAGAACTGGGGATGTAGCTCAGTGGAATAGCACTTCTACATTCAATCCCTTATACAAAAAAAAAAAAAAAAAAAAAAGGTAGAAAAAGGAGTCTAAAAGTAAAATGATAGTTTGGCTATTGTTCCCAACCTTTGTTTCTGCCACAACTCAACTGAAAGATGACATTCTCATCCAAGCAAGAACAGTGATGTATTGATGGAAATATTCAACCTCATAGTAGCTGTAATTTCTCCCATTTCTCTAATGCCTACATATAGGGAGGCAATGAGTTTGAATTCTACTCTGACAGGATAAATTTAAATTTTCTCTAATTCTTTTTTTTTCTTTCTCTACCCTCCCCCCAGATTAAACTCACAGGTACTCCACCACTGAGCCACATCCCCAGCCCTACTTTTACTTTATTTAAAGACAGGGTCTCACTGAGTTGCTTAGTGTCTCACTCAGCTGTTGAGGCTAGCTTCAACCTCAAGATCCTCCTGCCTCAGCCTCCTGAGCTGCTGGGATTACAGGCATGTACCACTGTGCCCAGACTTTAATTTATTTTTAAACTAATTTATGTCGATGTTTTGCTTTTATTAATAGTAACAAATTTCTGTAAATCCATCTCATTAGTGTTTACATCATTCCAGAAAGTCAAACCTCATAGATAAAAGCCACTGGTCTTCATTAAGGTTATGGTAGTGGAGAAATAGAAGTCAAGAAAATAGATGTGAGTGTAATTAGAGGATCAGAATTGAAAAGCTGGGAGATTATTATGTTTGGAACAAGAAAGAATGCTTCATTAAAGCTTTTGGGGATTCTAACTAGAGTAACTGGATAGATGGTAGTACTCACAGCAAAACTTAGGAAAACAAGAATGGGAAATTTGGAAGTGAAGCTGCTAAGTCTAGTTTTGATAAAAGATATGATAAAGCAATCAGGTATCTACAGCATCTCATGTTATTTTTACAACAAAGAATAAGGATGGTGAGTATACATTGAGGATTTGAACAAATTTGTTCTTCATCACTAGAAGCAAGGAATGAAGTATTAATGGGATTTATGGAAGAAACATTTTAAACAGGATGGTTTAAGAAGAAAAGTAGCTAATATTACTCAAAAGGCATATAGTATGGAAATAAAGTTGCCTATGCCTAAAATGTAGAAGCAAAAAGAATCACCATTATCCTTGGGAACATAAAGAGTTCTTGGACAAAAGAAAGATAATACTAACAAGAGAAAACACTACAGTGAAGTTTGTTTTATAGTATCATAAAATTTGAAATGTCTATCCTTTAAGTCTCAAACATGAGGTTATGTAGGATGGATCTGTGGTATAGAAGAAATACAACAAATGAATTGAGCCTTCTCTGCAATTTATTAGGCTTATAATTTTAGGTGAAGTTGGTAACATATTTCTGAGCCTTATGAACTTCTGCTGTTGTTGTTGTTGTTATTATTATTATTATTATTAAACATTTGAGCAATTATGGTGTGTGAGGTCTCATCTTCACATATTCTAGTCACTGTAACTTACCTGGATACTCTTGAAAAAAGAAGGCCTATCTTTATGCCCTTTATGATATTTAGTTTATTGAATCAATTGTATGAATATTAAACCTGTGTTGGGATATAAATGTATAGACTTTTTGCACCTCAGATAAAGTACAATGTTTGTTTGTTTTTTCACCATTCTTCTCATGGTTTTGAATCATCCTTCTTGAATTATTCACCTCCTGAAGGAATCTAGTCTCTTTAAGATTCATTGATGTGAAAGGCTTCTTTTAAACAGCCACCATGTCTTTGGATTCCAGTCCACTTGCTAGATTAAGGTCAGTTATGTAGTGATGAAGAAGTGAAGTAAGAATTCTTGTGAGGGTTATTGACTATGGGACATGAGGGGTGCTGGGCACACAGGGAAGAACAATTCAAATAGGAAGCCATCCAGATTTCTGGGCTAAAGGAGAGATTCTTCTGCTGGACAGTCCATAGCCTGGAAAATCTGTACCCTATAGCAAAGAGAGTAAAGAGTAATATGGTTCATTCAGTTAGTATAGCAGTGCCCTGGCTGCAACCACAGCCATCAATTAAGACCTTCTATAATTCCAGCCACATCTGAGTTCATCTCTTCTTCATGCTTACCCCACCTGGAAACCCTTCCCAGCTTCCAGGACTGTACCAGTAAAGTTGTAGGGTGCTTAGCTATCTTAGGAGGGTACTTTATTCCTCTCCATTTTCTTTCCAAACCTAGTGTCACAATAAGGCAGCTTGCTTTGTAATTCAAAAGACCAAGCTCTAGCTCTTTCTGCAATATTTGGGTTTCCTTTTAGTGTTTTGAAAGCATAGAGCTAGAATCAGGAGACTGAAAGTTCTTTTCAGTTAAGTGAGAAAAACAGGCCATAAAAATTAAAGATAGTATTATTACTAAGTCCTATATCAGAGGTCTGATTCCTGGGATTCCAACAAACCAGGTCAGGTAACTCATCTCAAAAATCTAATAGAAATTGTAACAATGAAAAAACAAGAAAGGACTTTGATCAAATAGTAAAGGTAATAATCTGACTGTTTGTAATATAATCTCAGTTCTGGTTCTGCAAGGTGGTAAGTGAAGGGGAGAATCTCCATTTGCTGCTCAGGTTGTCTGTCAGACCTGTGATCCTGGAAAGGGTCAATTCAGTTCCCATGAAATGACTGCTCCTGTTTAGGGACCAGTCTTATAGTAGGTGATGTGCCTGCAATCCTCCACTGTCCTGGGAAGGAGCTCCCCCATGGGTCTGAAACAGGATGCTGTAAATGTCCTTGCAAATCTTGTCTCAGACTTGAAGGGGGATGAGACAAATTAGATAAATTTAGGGAAGATAAACATTGTATTATCCATTTTTAGATCAACATTCCTTAAACAATTAACATGCCTAAAGCAAAATTGAGCCAATCTATACTTTTAAGGTAGTAAAAGAGACACACAAAACGAAGGCAGAGATACTAGGCTTTATCCTGCTTTATCCTTACTTATTGGGCATCTGCAGGCCTGAGTCATGGCTTTTAGCAAAAGACAGCCTATCTAAATCCCGGTTGAGTATTTTTTGATAATTATAACTTCTCAAATAATTCTTTATGATGCCAATCAAATTCATTTCAGATTTGGTCTCCCCAGCCACACCTTCCATCAATCACTTTTCTTCAGTGAAATGAGATCTTCTTTCTGAAATATTTTAGGTACCTTTTGGCCTCCATGTTTGTTCATTTGGAATGAGTTTTGCTTTCCCCAATTGGTTCTTCCTCTAGATCTCTGCTGAAATCCTCCTATTTTTCAATGCATTAATGAAGCCTTTCTTCATTTTCCAAATGAGGTCCTTGACTAGATCCCCATGGCTCTTCTTAACTCTCTAGCCCAATCTCATAATGGTTATCTGCGTATTTCTCATACCATTCTTACTAACTTGTAAACTCCCTGTAGGCTAGAGGGATATCTTACTGTATGTTCTAGAAATTATAGTATTTTTCACTGTACCTCTGTTTAGAAAAAGTCGAATTATCAAGATTTTAGAAAATATCTAAATCATTAAGTCATTCTGAAATGAGTAACATATTATTTTAGGAATTTGCTAATAAAAGTTCATTATAATGCTTTCACCTGGTGACTGTCAGGTGTATACCCAGAGAGAATCTCTGTTATTTTCTTCTTGTTGGGCCTATGATGCCAATAATGCTAATTCTCACACAATTATAATCACAGTGGGAAAATTTTTTTCAAGCATTTTATTTGTGCCAAGCATTGGCTAAGTATTTTAAAGTAAATAATAATTTTATAAACACTGAGCTTATGGTTTATCTTGAATTACTGGATGAGTTTAATTGCCTTTGGAACACATGTATCTTAGAACAAAGTTAACAAATGATAAACTCTCTGGTGAACCCATACTCTGAAAAGACCAAATTGCTATTGATTAGCCATTCAGTAAAATTTCCCAATCTTTCTCTTATGTTCTTTGGTTGCCTAAGCAACTAGGTAGATGGAATCAAGTAAGATAGCTAAATATTTCTTTGGAAAACACAAACTCTCTATCTAGATTTTCCTATAACACTGTCTCCCATTTTGTGATTATTTGCTTTGGCCTTTTCTGGTCAGATTAAGAAGAATCTATATCCTCCACCTGAAGTGCCTTATAATTTACACATCATCTTCAACTTAGAAGGGAGGAGCCACATTATATGACTATGAACTTGCCAAGAATTTTTTTTGGTAGTTATTATTTTTATTTTGGCTGTATTACGCCTTGTTAAAAGGGTTATTAATAGCTTTAAATTAGCAATTAATAGCTCTCAAACCATATAGGTAAACATTCTTAAATAACCTTGCAGATATAACTGGGTGCTGGAAATATTGATATTGGAAAATGAATATTTCCCTTATACAGATTATATATATTATATTTTTCTCCACCTTTTTAAATTTAGTTTGTATTTTTTAAAGAATATAACAGAAAACTGTTCTTAGATCACAATAGTATCAACTAACCAAACTGTTTTTAGATCACAATGATATCAACTAGAAATCATAGCTTAGAGGGAGATCAATAATCCTTAAGTAAACAATACATTTTTATATAACACATGGGTCAAAGAAAAAGTAAAATAATTTCTGGAAATAAGTGAATACAGCAAGTTCACAAGGTACAAGGTAAATATAAAGAAGTCAATCGCTTTCTAATATACTAGAAATAGAATTTGGAATTTTAAAAAGGACCCATGTACAATAGCATCCAAAATGAAATATTTAGGTTTGAATCTAAGAAATGTATATAGGACTTTTATTTGGAATGCTAGAAAACTCTGCTGACAAAATTATGGACTATCTAAATAAGTGGTACAATATTCCATGTTCATGCATTAGAAGATGCATAATTGCTTTATATACTTTTGGGGCTCTGTTATAAGGTATACATGTTTTTATAATTCTTTTATATCCTAATGGGATGACATTTCTGTCACTATGATTATTGTTTCCTTCCTTCCCTATTCTTTTTAAAAAACTTTTGTTCTAATTAGTTATAAATGACAATATAATACATTTTTGACACATCACATATTAAAGGAGTCCAACTTCTTCTTCTTGTTGTTGTACATGATGTAGAATCATATTGATTGTGTAATCCTATATGCACACAGGATAATAATGTCCTATTAATTCTACCGTCCTTCCTATCCCTTTTGCCCCTCTCCTCCCTTTCCTCCCCACTGCCTAATCCAAAGTACCTCTGTTCTTCCATAGCCCCTACCCCCTTATTGTGAATTAGCACCCACATTTTAGAGAAAACATTTGGACTTTGGTTTTTGAAAATTGGCTTATTTCCTTTAGCATGATACTCTCAAACTCCATCCATTTACCTGCAAATGCCATAATTTCATTCTTTTTTAAGGCTGGTGATATTCCATCTCTCTCTCTCTCTCTCTCTCTCTCTCTCTCTCTCTCTCTATATATATATATATATATATATATATATATATATATATATATATATATATATATATATACACACACACACACACACACACACACACACACTCACACACATACATACAACATTTTCTTTATCCATTCATCTGTTGAAAGGCATCTAGGTTGGCTCCATAGTTTAGCTGTTGTGAATTGAGCTGCTATAAACATTGATGTGGCTGCATCATTGGGGCTTTTGACAGTCTTTGTACATTCCAAGTTTAACTTAGGGACTAGTGCATATCAAGTATCAAATAACTGTTGAGCTGTTGAGTAAGCTATTGAATGGATGCATGATTAAAAGTATGCTTTCCTCCATTATCTTGGGGCAGCTGATTTTTTAAAGTCACTGATAATGACACCTATTAGTGGTAGAGATAGACATTACTCCAAGAACATTCACAGGACACTGTCCTGCCTTAACTCAAAGCACCTTTCACCTTCTTATCTGTCTCTGGGATTGAAAACATTTACTTCAGGCAGATTTTCACACCTATTTCCAATATAAGGCATTCATCTAGTTACTCATGCAGACATGTAAATAATTAACAAGGTGACTTATATCACCTTGCTATTTGGGGACTTAGTTTGTACTTCTAGGAAGAACCTATCAAAAAGCAGTATCATCAAAATCCCTTGGCCTAGGCAACCATATTTTAGAGGCTTCTAATTTTGGATGACTGGTTCAGAAGTGAGATATGAAACATCCTGTGTTGATTTTAGCCAACCCTAACTAAAACCCACTCACTCCTTTAAACCTTGTTTAGGAAGGGATGATCTAATGGATCAAGGGCTTCAAAATTTGAGCTATTCAACCTCTTAGAGGGTCTACTCACAGGTAACATTTGTATCACTCAATCCTTTATTGAGATCTAACTTCTATATAGGAATAAAGAAGGTATGGTATCCACTCACCTAATCTACCTAATGCTACCCTAAGCTGGCTTTCCACATTGCTTGGCCTTATTATCATTTGACAGGGTTACATGACTAGTACTGGCCAATGGAATATGGGGAAAGTGATATGTGTCTCCCCCAGGCCAAACCATGGAGAAGCCAGTATGGCTTTCCTTCAGCATTGTTCTTTTCTGACTCAAGGATCAAGGAGGCGTCATGATCCAAATGATGTTGCTACAGAATCTGGAGCCAGTTAGTCTAAATCCTCAATTATGATGTACAACAAAGTGTCCATCTGACCTGCAATGATATAGCATGAGTGAGAAGAAACTTTGGTTTTATTAGGCTACTAAGAACTTCACATAGTCTATTGTTTTTGCTGTTTTGTTTTTCACAAACTCAAGTGGAGAATACCAGATAGCACAGAAAAAACACAGAGTCACAGTGATATGGATGTATATGTCCATAATTGCTTCCACCCTGCCTCTTCTGTAGTGCCATGTTTTGTCTAAATGATAAAATATATAGACCTGCCTTCTGAGGGGCATACATACATATCAGCTACTACTTAAGAAAAATTATATTGATTAGATCAATGATCACACAGGACAAAACATTTAGGAATGAGTCAAGCATATTTAGGCCATTTGCATATTTGGTTATAATCTGTTAGTTATCTGAGTGTTTCTTGCAAATTATCACATATGACTCACTTTGGCTCCATAGGAATTATGTTATTTAGTCTCATTATTGGATATTGTTCATTCTTGCTAATGAATAAATTAAAAATAGAAATATTATGTGTTTATATCAAATTAGATACCATAGAAAGAGGATAATTGGGGATGTGTTTACCAAATCATCACACAAAGGAGATGCCTTCAGCTGAATTATGAATACACAAGTAAATTCTTTATAGTACATATGACCTCGGGAGTTGAAATCAGAATACCTGAGTTAAAATTCGGACTCCATATTAGCTGGATAATAATATTACTTGGCTGAGCCACAGGTTTATCATCTATAAATTGAGTAGAGACTGAATTTACCTTTTATGACTAATATAATAATTATGGTGCTGAATACATATTAAAACATCTCTGATGTATAATAAATGAAAATACAGTGTTAGAGACTTGGTTTGCCTCTAAAGCACATGAAATAAATTACCTCACTACATTGTTCAAGTTTAAAACATCAGTGACTATGTTGACTCTTATAAATAGGTGTGGACATGGGTTAGATGTATCAGACAGAGCCACCTAGCTTTTAAAACTGTCTCCAAGGGGAGTGTTGCCTTGGATCAATACATTAAGTTCTAAGATCAGGCTTTTTGTTTTGTAGGCTCCAAAACTCAAAATTTGGCAGTATGCTAAAGTCAGTCAAACTCAGGAGTACTAATTCATATTAGCAAAGCTCATAAAATACTGATGGAGATGAATTGGTACTTACTAGAGTTCATTAATTTTAATGAGAAATGGTTGGTAAGCTGACTCAGTGCCCATACACTGTAACCAGCTCATTATTCCTTGGTACAGAAATTATAAGGGGAACAAATAAATGCTAACCCTAAGTTTACCTGTGTGTGACTGAACATACTGGTTTATGCTGGTACAGACAACCACAAAATCTGCTATTTATATGCCAAATTTCATTTATCTTTCAAATTTAGGGTGATGGGTAATTTGTTCTAAGCTATCTTTACTCAGGAAACCAGAATTATAGAGTCTGTGCTTCATGGAAGGAGCATATTTTGAAAAGATCTTCACAGACTTTTAAAAATCTTCCACCAATAAGTGTCATACATTCCTTCTACTTAAATTTCATTGGCCAAAGTAAATCAAATTGTTATACACAAGTTTCAGGAAGCAAAATGCTACCATTCCATGGATCCTGAAGTAGAGAACAATAGGACATTGATATATACATCCAGTAACCACATTTGGTAAAATAGGTAGGTTAAAAGATTGTTTCATTTAAGTTTTGGTTATTTAATGACCTTATTCTCTGAAGCCTGATACCTCTCTAGCCACATAAAGGACATAACTGCCAGATACTGATACCCTCATGAAGTTCTATCATCAGAAAATTCTTTCCTAAAATAGAAGTAGAAAACATACTGCCAAATACTGCCTTAGAGACTTCTTACCTTCACCACACTGACTGACCAAACTCTACCATACAGTTAGTTTCTCTCTCTCTCTCTCTCTCTCTCTCTCTCTCTCTCTCTCTCTGTTTTTTGCAGTGGTGATGATTGAAGCTAGGGCTTCAAGCATGCTAGGCAAGTACTCTACCTTTGAGCTACATCCCCAGCCCTCACATAGGTATATTCTTTCTTTAGACCAATTAATGTACTCAACTAGGTAGAATCTAGGTCTTTCTGACCTGGAAATTCTCTTTGAGATGATGATTTACATAGCTAGCTCTATTACTTCTTGTTCTTCTCTTACTCCTTCTATTTTTGCTGTTGGTGGTAGAGTAATGAGATTAAACCCAGGGCCTCATGCATTCTAAGCGCACACTCTTAACACCGAGCTACAGTCCAACCTCTAGATCTATTTAATCTTGAATTTATAACTTGACCATGTGGATAATATTATTTTTCTTATTTTGAAGTTCAAAGGTACCCAACAATTCTAACCACCTGCTAGACTCCTAGTGTACTGCCTCTGAATTCAAAAAGAGTTTTTTTTGTATAATTCATAATTATGTAATTGTATAAGACTATTAGAAGTTAGTTATGTATACCTGTGGAATATCACGTTCTCTTCTTGCTCAATGCGTGTTTTCTTGTACTTCTAATTATGTCAGAATGCCTGTGCAGAAAGTAATTTCAGCCTCCTCAGTTGTTCAGAATGAGTAGCATTCTGCTCATAGAGACTAGGGTTAATTGTAATTTAACCATAGCATGCTAACCCCCTACTTAAAGTATTCTTTAATGAATAGTGACCTGTAAATTAGCAAAAATTGTTCTATTTGTCCCTGGATCCCATGAGGTAAATTTGGTGACTTTTAAATTAAACACTCTTTTGTGTCTGCATGAGTTTATATTTTCTATCTTAACCATGGAATAGTTCTGCATTTGACAACTATAGTCAACATTTTTCTTGTCTACTAAAATATTTTAGCAAATGGTATCCTGAAATCAGAAAACTAATTTGCTCAATTTTTTCTTACCCATTGTTCATTCACTCCATTATTCTTCATTCATTAATATATTCAAAACAATTTTGAATAATTGCAATCCTTAAAACCATAAATTTTGGGAATTGGATAAGGAATAAGATACGTTTACCTTCAAAGGACTTCATTTTGGGGAAAGATGGAAAAACATAGGCCCTCATGTTATGGTTTGGATATGAGTCAGTCCCCCAAAAGCTTATGTGTGAGATAATGCAAGAAGTTTGTTCAAAGGAGAAATAATTGGGTTGCTAATCCCTGGTAGCAATTAACTGAGTGGTAATTTAAGTGGTAAGATGTGGCTGGAAGAGGTGGGTATTGGTTTGTGGCTTTGGAGTATATATTAATATCTGGCAAGTGGAGACTTTCTCTCTCTCTCTTTATCTCTCTCTCCTTTCTGTTCATCATGTGAGCTGCTTCCCTCTGTCACACTCTTTTGCCATGATATTCAGCCTCACCTTCAGCTCTGAGGAATGCAGTCTGCTGTCTATAGATTCAGACCTCTGAAATTATGAACCCCCAAATAAACTTTTCCTTCTCTATGCTTGTCCTGGTTGGGTCCTTTTAGTCACAGCAACAAAAAAACTAGATTGAAACAGAAATTGGTACCAAGAAGTGGAGTCGTTGCTGTGACTAACCTGACCATGTTGTTCAGAAGATTTTTGAACTTTTTGGATTTGGTGGGAGGAATTTTTAATTGCTTAGCAATGCAAACTGGAAATGCTTTAGATTGTTGTAAACCAAGTTTAGAGTTTATCAGATGATTCTGGTGGGAGTTCAGAATATCAGGATGCCAATAGGACTGTGAATAATGAAGACAGGGCTCAAGAGGAAAAGGAGGACACTATTGGAATTTGAAACAGAGACCATTCATGTTATGTTCTGGCTGAGAATCTGCATTTTGCCCATGTCCAGAGACTTACTGTGGGGTGATTTTAAAAGCAATAGAATTCCTAATCTGGGGGAAGAACTTTCTAGACAGCATAGCATTCAGGTGGTGGCATGGATATTGCTGGCAGTTTTTAGCCAAATTTATTGTGACAATCAAGAACAGAAAGCAGATCAGAAATATTTGAAAAACAGACTGGAAAGGTGGGAATAAAACTGGGGTTAAGGAAATGCAGTTAAAGACATGACCACCAGACAGTTGTTCTTGTTGGGTCCTTTTAGTTACAGTGGCGAAAAAGCTGATTAAAACACTCCATAATAAATAGCAAATAAAAGCAGGCATTGGGGAGAATATTTTATATGTGCTTAATTTTGGTACTATTCAACTTCAGGACTTTGAAATACTTAAGCATCCTATTAGATTTACAAAACACTTTCTCACTGATGATCTCATATAATCCTCTCAAACAGTTCTATGTGATGTCATGTTACCCCCTTTGTGGATAAACCACTACAAACTTACTGAAATTAGTCATTTTGTATAATGCTTCACTATTATTATTATAATCCACATTTAAAAAAATGTTCTCATGCTACAGGCTAAATCTTATACCTGCAACCTATTTGATCATGGATCCTCACTAGTACTTTTGCCTGAATCCTTTAACACCATGAGTTTTAAGAATGCCCAGATGTTATAATTTAGTGAATGCTCATTCCTATCAGGCTCTATTATTGGAATAAGTATCAAATACTTGTATGTCAAGATGCTGCTTTTATGCTTATTTTCTTTGTTTATTTAGCTTTTAAAGAAAAAAATAAGGTGTTTGTTTCAATTCACTTTTTAGAATAAGAAAACGGCTTTTATCAACTACAGAATGTATTTGTTCACATTTCAATGCTCAGATTATAGAGAAAATGTTGGAAGAATGCTGAAATGTATTTCATTACAAGGAAAGAAACAGAAAAAAGAAATAATTTAATGTGATATAATAGAAAAGTTTAATTGAGTCAAAGAGGCTAACATATAGATATCAGAGAAAGAGGTAAAAAAATAAATAAATAAAACTTTAAGGATAGACCTAAAAGAGTTTATCAAAGTTTCTGTCTGAAAATAATATGGAA
Source organism: Callospermophilus lateralis (assembly GCF_048772815.1). Lineage (NCBI taxonomy): Eukaryota > Metazoa > Chordata > Mammalia > Rodentia > Sciuridae > Callospermophilus > Callospermophilus lateralis. Next base: position 140,358,059 of record NC_135306.1, read on the forward strand.
AAAAGAAGTTCCTGTTTGATCCTGAGTTTTATAAGAATAATTCAATAAACTACATTTAGTATTCAAGTTAATTCATACTGGGTTAGACAAGAATTTAAAAATGCATGGTATTGGCTCTCAAAGATGTTGAAATTTCATGGAGGAAAAGCAATTATAATAGAAAGTGAAAATGCTATGCTTGAACTATAGGGTATTTTGGGAGCAGAGGTCACAGAGCTAGAGATAGAGCTGGTGTTAAAAGAGTAGAATGAGGTTTAGGGATAGGTTTGAGAACAAGAGAATCCTTTTCACAGGAAACTATATCTGAACTAACTTTGAAAGACAGACTAGGAGTTAGGCAGCAAAGAGAAGAGAAATGCCATAATAGGTAAAAAATAAATAAATAAATAAGTTTACTGTTTTCAACTGGGTCAAATTTATGCATGGTCCTACTCATGGTCTTTTTCCTGAAATAGCTCATGCAATTCTCTCCACTGCTCTATGAAATGGACAATATTATTCCCCATTTTACAGATGACAGTGCAAAGCAAGACTGGAGGGAAGCTGGTGTGATTTACCTCAGATAGTCAGAGAACTCCAGGCAAGAGGCTTCTAGTTTAACAAGACCCAACAGAATAGATAAAATGGTACAGAGTTAGAAAATAATTAGGCAAGTTATGATATACTATGTGGGAATTAATAAAGTTAAGGAAATAAATCAGAAAAGAAACAAAAATGAAGTTAGCAACCATAGGAATAGTAAAAATATAATTGATAGATAAAAAAATTAATAACAACAGATACTGTTCATTGAGTGCTAGTCATACCCTAGGCCTTGTATTATATGTTTTCATGTATAATCTCTTTTAATCCTAAAAATAATCCCATAAGGGAATCATCCTCATTACTAATTATATTTGAAGATATTCATGGAACTACAAAGATAAGGTCCATGTTTCAGTCTCACAGTAAGAAGCAGAGCTGAGTTTTGAACCCAGATATACAGACTCTGGAGCCCTGGCACTTAATCACTATCCTCCTCAACCTCTTGGATACCAGCAATGGGATTAGCACTGTTTGCAGCTTTCTTTTGTAAAATTTATATTTCAGTTATATCTTTCTAGGACTAGATCCTATTTTCTATGACAGAATTATAGCCAGGCCCTGCTCTTCTTATCTGATTTGGGAAGCATATTTTTCTCTAAATCAAGATGGCTAATCTCATCCACTGCCTGTTTCACTGATGTGACTCTCAGGGAGTAAACAGCCTTATCCCCAACTCATGGGGGATTATCTCGGCTCCTTATATAAGGACAACTTTCACCAGCTGTAGAGCAAAAGTCACTAACTTTTTCCTTTGTATATAGGACAAACAGTATAATGATAGCTGAAGAGTCATGGGTACAGGAGACAATTTAAAGACTTTAAGGTTTTCATGATTTTTAAAAGAAATTAAAATCATAGAATTTTATATAGCTATAAAGTTGCTAAGAAGTGTAATGAAGGCCCATTTAAAATTATTTTTATTCTGTGTTGGGTGCCCATGAAATAATACCTAATATGGGAAAATTGTAAGCAAAACATTTCTTAAGAGTTCAAGTTCTTCATGAAATATACATATTTAAGAAACAAGGGAAATGAAATTTTGAGCTCCTACCAGAGAAATGAGAAAAGGAGGAAACATAACACCAAAATAATGTTTGCTATTTTTGTCCCTTAAGTGACAGTAGTTTTGCTTTTCCCTAAGATAAATAATCATTTCTCTTTATAGCAATTATTGTGCAGAAGTTTCATTGGATTATATTTTTTAGTAACTCGAGTGGTTATAATGTAGATACATTTAAACTGTGGATTCTTATTATATTGAAGTCCCATAGTAAATTTTAAATTTACCTATCTAACAATTAAAAATATTCTTTTCCTAACAACTCTCTTTGGTTAACATATGTTCCCACATGTTCCTTTTGTATGTTTCATTTTTCTACCATAACATATAGAACCTAATTTAAGCCTAGTTTGAATTTCTAAAGATTTATATTTCAGAAAAATTAAAGGATAAATTATTCGTAGAATTTCTCATAGAAAATAAATTTATTGTGTTCAAGTTTAATTTTCAGGACATAGTTGGCCCTGAAAATATGTATCAAAGGAATAAGGGAATTAGAAGATTGGAAATAAATGTTTTCTTGAATCAAATTTTATCTAAAAGGAATGAGATAAAATATCAGGAAAAGAGAGTCCTCCCCTTAGGAAAGATAAGTCAGACCCTTCATGTCACCATCTAAGGACTCAGATTGCCGTCTCCACTCAAACCTACCAGAAGTAGTTTGTACCAATTAAGGATATTTACTTAATTTTGATAGTAAAAAACAATCTTTTACAGAAATGAAGGAATTATTTATGAGAACAATCTCAAGATTTCATGTTACTAAAATATTGATGAAAGGCAAAGAGCATACTGTGGTAATGGTGATTGGATGATAATTAAGAGTTTAAAAATATGTAAATCATTATTAAAGAAAATACTTTTTTCCTCTGTTACAAGCAACGAATAGACTTGAGAGTTTCTGAAGATTATTTTTTTATGAACCATGATTCTTGTTTCTTAGAATTGCATAAGAGTAGTAGTGTTCTCCCAGGTTGCAAAGAATACAATATTCTTGCCTGCGAAAGCTTTTCATATACATTTGCCAAAGCCCCTAAACCAGTTATTCAGAATTTATTATTATACAAAATGATACTTTTTGTAAGTCACCTTTTCTAAGTCAAACAGACAATTTTGGACAATTTTGGAATTAAGCATATCTAGTTCAAATCCAGCCTGGCCTTTTGCTACCTGACAGATCTTTATCCTTCTTGAGACTTTGCATGGGGAAAAATATGTGTGTATATAAAATATATATATAATTGTGATTATAATATAATGTATATATGATATATATTAGTTAATTGTGATTTTACAATTTATTCTTTCTAATTCTGGTGCTATTCCTATTAAGATGTTAAAGAGATCATTTAACTCCTCTGTTTTTCTTCTCCATTTTCATTAACTAAATTATTATTTTCAAATCCATCAGTTCCATTTTTAGAGATTTATCCTGAATTAAACCATGCATATATTTATGCATAAAATGTTCAATAGAGTTTTATTTATGCTAGAAAAATTTAACACACCTAACAATTGGTTTAATTTTTGCAGTCATGCATTAGAATTATATACTACCAATAAAAATAATAGCTGCATTTTAATTAATATAGATGTGGGAAAGAAGGTTAGAAAAATGTGTAACATAATTTTAGTTTTTAAAATAAATGTATCTGAGTAATATGAATAGAAAAATAATTGTTAATTATGTACTACATTCCAAATACTATTATGAATGCTTTGGATGTATTTCATTCTGTTTATATGATGTTCTAATAGGTAGGATATTAATATCATTTTAGATAAAAGTTAAACCACTGATTTGTTATATATCTTGCCCAAAGACACATAGTTAATGGTTGCAGTATTTGAAACTAAACCTACATTCTTTACCTCTGTGCCATGCTGCCTCCTAAAAAATCTATAAGGAGGAATTAACTGTTGACAGTGTGCATCTAGTAACTTCTTTTATTGAGCACATGGATATTTAAATATGGTATATTACTCAAGAAAATCAGCCCTGGCCCCATTTATACCACTTACTAGCTGTGTGATTTTTTAAAGTTTCTTGCCTTTTCTGGGTCTCAGTTCCTTTAACTGAAAGACAGGATTAACAGTGGTTTATAGCTTCTATGAGGATTAGATGAACAGACATGAAACACTTAAATGGTGCTTGAACCATAAAAGATATTTTTAAAATGTTAACTACTACTGATACTGCCACCTGGCTAAACAAGGGTGGACTCAGAATGTGAAACTTGGTTTAACTCCAGTTCATATTTTTTTCATCTATTTTCAGATTCTTCTAGGTCAGTATTCCTATCTAAAATATTCATATTCTCCAAAGATTACAAATGAGTTAATTTGCTTTAGGTTCTCCCCACTGAAGGGTGAGAAAATATTGTTTGAATAGGCTCTCATGTGGAATAAAACAAGCAAAACAAAACAGCTTTATGTATTTGCGCTCTAATCCCTAGAGATTTTACAGTACTTTGCTCTAAGTTATTTGCACAACTTTCTTGTCCTAAGAGTACTGTTCTGAATGGGTTGGGAGAGGGAGCTGCCATTATTTAGAAGGGAAGGACCAAAAAAAGTTATTTGTAATTAAAAGTTATAGTCCTCTTCAGACTATAATTAGAAGCCTACATTATTTTTATGTTAGGATTTTTTTTAATTTATTCAAAAATATTTATTGAGTGTTCACTATATTTTAGGTCTGTCAGATAGTGCTTCCTGCTGTCTGGCCCAAATGTCTGTATTTGTTATATTCTCTGCATAGCAAATTACACAAAATCTTACCTGCTTAAAACAATGATCATCTATTATCTCTCATGTTTTTTTGTGGCCAGCATTTAGATGAGAATATGTCTACACTCCATGTTTGTGACCTCATTGGGAACACACAGGGACTGGAGCTGTCTGGTGCCTCATTCACTCAAATATTTGGCTGTTGGTGCTGGCCATCCACTGATTGCCTTCGTGGGGCTATAGTCTAGAACAGCTACATGTCCCTTCTCATATGGCCTGGACTTTTCATGACACAGAGTTTGACATCCACAGACAAGCATCCCAGGAAAAAGAATCAGGCAGAAGTCACACCCTTTTTATGACTCACTATCAGAAATCAGATAATATCACTTTTGCTTAGTTTTTCTTACACAAGGCAACATATGTGTAAACTATAAATTCCTGTACACATGTTACTTGTTACTGATGTTCAGTATGATTGGATTCAAGACTTTTCAATATTTGTAGATAATTCTCAACTCAGACCTTGAGTTTTCTTCTCTGTAAAATGGGGTACTGTGATAGTAAGTACAGCATAGAAACACTATATTTTCAGGGATCATTTCTACAGTTCATAAGTATATCATGGAGTTAAAATGATGATTAACAGAGAAAAACTATGAGACCTGTGTTTTTTAAAATGCAATGTATTTTATAAGAGTTTGTCTTCGGTCATAGGTATAAAAATTTTCCTTAGCACCCAAGCTTTAGAAAAATAGTTCCCATATATGCCAAGTGATGGTGAGCACACAGTCATTGTGGGGGGATATCTTAGAGTTATATAGTTGTAAAGTGAATTGCTGCTAATAATTTACTAGCTATGTGATTTTGAGTAAGCTTCCTAACTTCTTTTAACTATATGATAGTCATCTAATAATTTAAAAAAAATCTTTTTCTCAAGTTTAGGTAATAGTAACCAGTCCATAATTCCAGTTCTTATTATTTGAAGTAGAGGGTACATAAAGAGCAATATGATTGATCTGATCTGTACTTAAAACACTAGGATAGTAAACTGGGGAGCATGAGTTTAGGGACAAACACAATCTGACTTAAACAGAACCACTAATCGCCCAGAGAGCATCTTATTAATTTTGCAAACTGGAAAGCTGTAACCTCCCAGAGGAAGTTACATCATCATTCCCTCAAGGCACACAGTTTGGGCATCAGGGTGTGAATCGGATTTTAGTCCTCACTTACTCATAAGTGAATTCCTTAGGCAAAGAATAATTTTCAACCATACACACTGTAGCCCAATGCCTTCCTATTTCAAGACAATTTTTGCTTGTTCTTTGTGGTAGATTTTCCTATAACCAAAGTTAAATGCAGTGGTGTGCTAGTAATATATTGTCAAAAAGGGGCGGGGGGGGGGGTGCTCTGATTTGTAGCTTGTAGTGTTTGCTAATAGCCATAGTGTAAATACTCCCACAGGGCTGATTTCAAATTCCAACATTTTAACAGCTGGCTTGCAAAATGATTGTTTCTCACTTGCCGGTAGAAGCTGCTTTAGCACACCCCGTTGACAGAGAGAAATTCATAGAAGTGCCAGAATATAGTTCTGAGACCCCATAACTTCCCCTAGACACAAAGCATACTAAGACATGTCCCCATGGTAAAACAGCCTTCCAGGGCTGTGGACAGTTTCATTGTATATTTTTGCTTTTTTTTCTTAAATTATCTTTATTTGCCTGAGATAAAAATAGCACTTCCCTTCTAACTCTTACTGATACTTTAGGGAAGAGAAGTAGAGATATTTTAGAAGATCACATTTTAGAAAAGAAGCACACTAAAATCATTTTTTAAAAATGAGATACACTTCTACAAACTGGTTTGGGAGAAGGGGAGACAGAAGATGATGTCATATGTCTTGGCTTGGAAAGAAGCCAAGATGTGCCAGCCAAGAACAACATAACCTATTGGCTACGACTTGTTAAAACTCAATGTGTGATATCTGTTCATACTTCCATATTTTGGGTCACATCCACCAGATTTTATGGTCTCAGCAAATGGCATTTTTAAATTTCTCATTAGAAATGAAGAGTAATTATAACAAAGGACTTGGTTGTTACATTTCTGATTTTGGTTTTGTTAATCTGTATCCTGCCACAAAGGAGTAGAGGGATTAAAACAAAGGCATTTTTTCTATACCATTTTTTTCTATACCATTTCTGTATTTATCCTAAAGAATTAAGGTCATAGTGACACATGCACAGCCATGTTTATAGTAATACAATAGCCAAACTATGGAACCAGCTTAGGTATCTATCGATGGTTCAATGGAGAAAGAAAACATGGTGTGTGTGTGTGTGTGTGTGTGTGTGTGTGTATGTATGTATGTATGTATATATATATATATATGAGCTTAGAGACAAACACAATCTGACTTAAACAGAGCAATGAAGTTTTTTCATCATAAAAAATAATGAAAGAAATTACATCATGTTTTAGGAATATGGATGGAACTTGAAAGTTAAGTGAAATAACCTAAATGCAGAAGGTCAAAGGTCATGTGTTTCATCCCATATGTGAAAGATAGGAAAAAGAAAAAGAAAGACTGGGGTGGGGTCTCATGAAAATGGAAGGGAAACCAGTAGAGGAATACTACAAACAGGAGGAAGGGAGGGAAGTAAAAGTAAAGGAGAAATACTGAGAAACAATACTGAGCAAATTATATTGCTATATCATGTTTATGTATAAAATATAACAATGAAGCCCACTGTTATGTGTAATAGTGTGTACCAATAAAAATGTGGAAAAAATAAGATTTAAAAAAAGGACAGGCATTTTTCCAATAGGGGATATTTGTTTGTTAGCAATTTATCGTGACCTCCCTTGATTCAATTATAGTCACTTGAATTAAAAAAATACAAATACGTCATGGTTGCATTTCTCAGAAAGATTGTGGTTGAGGAATTTGACATCAACATAAGTTTATGACATAAGATGACCATAGAATTTAATAGTACTACTAATACTACCAGTAACAGCAACACTAGCAGCTAATGGAAGACCTGCATTTGTATTCAGAATCTGTTGCCTACTGGACATATGAATTTGATTAAAGTTACTTGATACCTCTAAGGCTTTGGTCTTATATATAGAATGAAAATACTATCTCACAAGACAAAGAGGGATATATGCCAAATTCTCAGCACACTAAGTGACAGAGACTAGGAGTGAAATAAATGGTATCTATAGTTATCATCAAATCATTGTTAGGATTGAGTTAGATAGCCTCCTCTAACAGCAAAACTATTAAATAAAAACCTAGCTTTGTGTTGAGTGCATCTATTCACTGAGTCACATATTGATTGCAACAGTAAAGGGAAACATATATGTTGTCCCTTTCTCTCTAACACTGGCACTCCCTTATAGTGAGCAAAGGGCTATAATGAAGCCATGCCAGTCTCTGGGAACTCAGAGCATGTGGAGATGCCATTTGATGGAGAGGATCAGAATTGGATGTTGAGAATGGTGAAATTAGAGAAGCACTGGAGAATGGCAGAGGACATATTCAGACTCACTCCCCATTGTGAAAGCTCTGAATTGCATAAATGCCATAGGACGTCTTGAACATGAAGATGAATTACTTCTAACACTTCTCTGAGACACCATTGGAATTTCATAGCCCAGCAAGAACAGATAAAGTCAATGAGTTTTGCCTATGTATACTTTGATCAGCACTTTGATCAAACTTTGAAAAAATAATCACTTTTTAAGATATGAATATGGGGATGATTGAAAAAACAACCAATTTTTCTTAAAAAATATTTGTTTTTTTAGATATTCATGACAGTAGAGTATATTTTGACACATTTATACAAACATGCACTATATCTTATTCTAATTAGGATCCTAGTTGAGGTTGTACATGATGTGGACATTCATTGTGGTATATTCATATATATATATATGTAGGAAAATTATGTCAGATTCATTCCACTGTCTTTCTTATTCCTATCCCCCATCCTTTCCTTTCATTTCCCCTTTTCTAATCCACTGAACTTGTATTCTACCCCATCCCCTTCCATTGTGTGTTAGCATCCACGTATCAGAGAGCACATTCAACTTTTGTGTTTTGGAGATTGGCTTATTTCATTAGCATGATAGTCTCCAGATCCATTAATTTACTGGCAAATGTCATAAAGTCATTCTTCTTTATGGCTGAGTAATATTCCTTTGTGTATATATACATTATTTTCTTTATCTATTCATCTGTTTAAGGGCACCAAATTTGGGCCCATAGAAGATCAACAGATTTTAAGCACTGTGTGACCCAACATTTTCAGGTATCAACATATTTTTCCTTTTACCTTGACTTAAAGTTTTTAGTACCATTTCTATAAAAAGTAAAAGAAACAGGAAAACTACTTCGTTTTCAGTGCTTGTTTTGCAAAGATTTTTTCAAAGACTGTCTGGTTGGATATGCTTACTAGATATTTTTCAATTGCCTCTGGAGAAAATGACTTTAGAATGCTTCTTTTTAAAATGTTTTTCAATTTTTTATTTGTTCTTTTTAGTTATACATGACCCTAGAGTTTATTTCAACATATTTATACAAAAAATCCTAATTAGGATTTCAGTCTTCTGGATGTACATGATGTTGAGATTCACTATGGTGTATTCATATGTATACATAGGAATATATGTCAGATTAATTCTGTTGAAACTAATTCTCAAGGTTTTTTTGGCCTGTTTTATGTTACCTAATAAGAGTGATACATCACACTGCTGTCTCTTTCAATGATATCAACTTAGTTTTGCAGAGCATGCTTCCTGTCTTGGTTAGGATAATCTGCCTTTCCCAGGCTTAATGTCTTATGAAAGAAGGACAACAGTACAGTTCCCTCAAGGAAACTTTGTGCCCATTTCCCAGAACTACCTCTTTATATGAGGAAATGGAAATACTGTAAGATTGACTTAGGCTGTTTGTATGTGGGTGAGATATTGGTGGTCTCAACAAAAGGGCTCTGTAATGCAATCCTAATGAACAGAATGCATCAGAATTGCTTCCTAAAACCAAGACCAAAACCAACAATTTCTTCATTGAAGGAATTAGCTGACTATAGAAGAATAAGGATTCACCTGAGAGTCAGAAGATAAAATATAAAGCTTTGATGCTGCCCAAAACTTAGTTCTGTAAATTTTAGATGAGTCAGATGATAACTCTGAATATATCTTTCTTCATTTGTAAAGTAGGGAGCTTCGACTATCTAAACTCTAAAGTTCTTATAGCTTTGGCAATACGGTCACTGTAGATCTGGAACATCATCTTGTTTGCTTGAGATACTTTATGTATTATGAAGTTAAATCTTAGGTGGAAGAAATAAGGTTTGTGATATTTTATTGTCTATCCTTAATGACAAATAGTGTCATTTGTGACAAAATTGAGAGAAGGTCTTACAAGTTAGCAGGGATTTGAAGATAAATGAGAAATATCAGAAAATGTATATTTTTAGTTTTTCAGTTGCTAGTACAATTATCTTCCCTCTACCTGACCTTGATTCAGTATTCACCAAACATCTTGACAACACCTATTTTTCTGAGTACTTCTGAGCTGAATATCTGACACTTAAACCTACACAAAAGGATAAAAATGGAAGGTGCTAAGAATGTCCCATCCTTATCCTAACACTGCATATATTAACAGATTCTCAATTGTCTGATTGTCCCTTTTGAGAACTTTGCTTACCCATTACCTACAGAATAAAGTAAAAAATTATCAATATACCATAAAAATTCTTTCTAACCTACCCTCTGCCAAATAGCCCATCTGCCTTTTCTACTAACCCTGTGCACACACTCCAGACATTGTGAATGTTTATCATGCAGTCTGCAAGCATTTACTTCTGCATGTATCACTTCTCCCAGGGAGTATGGCCATTACCATTTATGCAAATATATGTCTTACCTATAAGCATTGCATATTTACTCTTATCTTTGTGTATTTAGGCTTGACAATGTTTGCCAACACCGTTCTGCACATATTTCATTTCATTTATTTTCATTAGACCATATTTTCTATTTACTTTGTATGTTTGCATAGACTTCTGCCCATGTGGTTGTTCAATAAAGCTGCAAAAATTCAATATAAATGTTATTTGTTGTGTGCTCATGCCTCTTTATGTTCATATGATTTGTTTTGTCTATAATTAGATAGCAAGAGACATTAAAAATCATTTTTCTACAGCAACCTAGTCCTGGATTAATATTTAATGATGGTAATGTTGATTCACTACAATATACAGAATGAGAATAAAGCAGTTTCCACCATCAGGCAATGTAAATCCCCACTGCAAAGATTTGTTGCTAGTGAAATAATTTCTGTATAGTGTCTTGCATTTTGTTGAGGTTTTAAAGGTGTAAATGATTTCCTGAATTTTAATTTTAATCCAAGACTTTACAAGTAAGTCATTGGGTTTTGCTGTGCCATCAGTCTAATGTTTTAAAGATAGGAATGGATTGTCCTTGATCTTAGGTTCAGTTCCTGGGTCTAAAGGAATTTTCGGTTACATTCCGTATAATGACTATGACCAGCCTTTTTTCCTTCAGTGTGTTCTTCCTCAAATTCCCCCTCCCCTTGGAAACCCTTGTCAGATTAATCTTCCTACACACATTCTTCATCATCTCATTCTGCCAGGATAAAACCTTTCAATGTTAGATCCATTGAAGGGAGACTGATACCGAAGTATGATAAATATTATAAGGACGGAAACATTAGTCATTCAAGAAATATTTAATGAGTCCTTACCTGTTGCCTTCTATTATGCTAAGTACTGAGGAAGACTGATTTGACCCCCCGCCTGGGTGTTTGGGTAGATTCACAAAAGAAGTGTCACTTCAACTGGTGCTTGAAGGTGAGTTAGGAATTCATCGTTCAACTCAAATTTCCTAATAATTCTGTATGTTTGACATTGTGTTTCTCTCTTGTCTACAGCAAAATGGAATAGTTCTGGAAGGCTAAATGACAAGGATTAAAAATTTAAGGCAAAATATAATGACAAAGGAAAAACTGGAATTTGATTTAATATATGAAACGTCTAGGTTGTACATATTTTATGAATATTTTAGCACCCACATGGTAAATTAGAACTTTTTTGACGTGAATAAATTTGGGAAACGGTATTTTAAAGAAAGACCTAGGTTGCTAAAGCATGTCTTGCTTTAATCCAAGGATAAGAGCCCAGTTATAAACAAAATTGAAGGTGTTGAAAGGACACTTATGTTAAAATCTAGCAGCCATTCTGGCTGCAATGGGAGTTAAAGGCAAAGATATAAGAATATGGTAATTAGAGTCTTTGGTTGGTATGTTAAATCAGTGTACAGGCATGTGTGCTAGAAACTTGGTCTGTGAGGGGACGTGCACAGGGAGGATTATTGTTATTCTTCACTTGGCTGGGTTTAAATGGAAGGGCCAGAACAGACAGAGGGAAAATAAGAATTCATCTCTTCCTTTGGGAAATTCAGAGCTAGCCAACAAGATCCAATTAACTCACATGGAAGTCAAGGGACCATTTTATGGTAATTTAACCTACTTATTCACGTTTGCACTAAACCCAAAGTTGTCCACTTAATGCAATAAGGCATCCCCAATTTCCTCCATATGTTAATTGGTTTCTGTGTTATAAAATGCAGTATAATAGAGGAAGATAGTAAAGTAGCATTTATTGAGAATCTGTTCACTACCAAGAATTATGTACTTTATTTTAAATACTGATTTATGTTTAACCCTATAAGAAACTTTCACAGAAGTTATTCTTTTAAATTTTTATTTTTCCAGTATTTTATCAAAGTAATTTTTAAACTCAGTAGAATGTTGACAGAATAATACAATGAATATCCATATTTCCTGAATTCAATAATTATTGGTATGCCAAATATGTGTTCTTGTTTAATCTATTGTATTGCCAATCTCTTGATATATCTATTCTCATCTAAACTAGACAGATTTATTTTCACAGAACTATCTGAAAGTAAGTTGTGAATGTAGTGATATAAATGTCTTTAAAGTCATAACGATAATAACACATACAAGACAATTACCAATTACTTCCTAAGATTATTTAATATCTTGTCCATATTCAAATTCCCCACTTATCCTCCTAAATTGTTTATAGTAATTTTTCCCAAACCAAGATCCAGTTATGGGGTAGGCATTACATTTGGTTCTTACTTCTTTAGTATATTTTATCTCCAAGAGTCTTCCCAATATTTTACCATGACACTGAAAGTTTCTCTCAACTTTTATTTTGATTAATAGATAGCTAACAGAAAATCTGAAGGAATAGTAAGCTAACACCTTTATACACGATACACTTCACCTTATTCACCAATTATTAACATTTTATTGCATTTGCTGTCTTCAGCTTGCTTAACCTAATGCTGTCACTCCTTTCTACGTGGCATTTTTATGTAAAGAAGTTTTCATTCATTACCCTAATATATTACTTCAATGAATTAATGCTTTTCCTTTATTTACCAAATTTTGGCAGAAGGAGTTGGTGCAAAAATTAACATGATGGCAAATGATTTTCAGTTTTTAAAAATGAATCACCATTGAGACAGGTACTACTGGGAATTGAACCAGGGGTGCTCTACAACCGAGCTATAGCCCTTTACAATTTGTATTTTGAGACAGGATCCCACTAAATTGCTGAGGCTGCCTTTGAATCTCTAATCCTCTAGCCAAAGCTTCCTGAGTTACTGGGATTACAGGTATATGCCACACACTCAGTTAGCTCATCCTTCTTTTTGATGATCAAATTTTTACCAGATTTGGCCTGGAGGAACTCTTCAAGCATGTTCTGGAATTTTCCATGTCCCAGATATAGAATCCAATTCTCCAAGGAACCCCAGATCCTTTCAGTAGACAATGATAAGTGGAAGTCAAGATCTTTGTACTAGTTATGCTTATAATTACTAGGGTGCCATTGATTCCTAGGACCTTTCAGTGAACAGACTAGGGAATATCTATATAGATATATAGATATTCCAATTTAAATTTAATATTACATAGTATCTCCTTAAAATTTCTTTGTTTTATATTTATGACTCTTCTCTGCATTTTAATGTTTTTTAATTTATTTTTTTTCTTCTCAATAGCAGTTTCATTTAACTTGCATAATAATACATTTTACATCTACATTCTAAATTTTTGTGTTTTCTCTCTTGGTTTTAGTTACCAATTTGATACACAGTTACATTAGTTTGTTTGCAATTCTACATTGGTTATTTCTTCCATTTCTGCCCTGTGTCCTCTAATCTCCTATAGGAACAGTCCCATATAATTGATTGTTAAACTAGGATACTTTGAGAATATGGGGGAGTCACGTAAAATTCTTAAAGATAATTATTTGCAATAGTTAAATATTGAATAAAATTGATTTTATCATGTGAAGAGATCTGTAAAATAATTTCACACAAATTTACAGAAAATCCTTACATGTTAAAAACAACACATATACACACATAATAAAGTATATTTAGAAAAAAAGGGCCAATCATGGAAAAATGGTTTTCACATCCATTTACATAGTTACCCCTTTTTTATTGTTTTCTGATTTACCAGTTAATATTTATTTCTACAAATTTTAAAAAAGTACATATAAATCATATGTTATATGTATATATATATATATATATATATATATATATATATATATAGTCATCTATATGTATATGCTAAAACTCTTTATTTTCCTTCTTTCCATATACCAAAGTTAAGCATATTTTTACTTGGCTTTTTAAAATATATGAAACAGATTAACATTAAACAGGGATGAGAGGTGGGAGGGAAAGGGAGAGAGAAGGGAAATTGCATGGAAATGGAAGGAGACCCTCAGGGGTATACAAAATTACATACAAGAGGAAGTGAGGGGAAAGGGAAAAAAATATAAGGGGGAGAAATGAATTACAGTAGAGGGGGTAGAGAGAGAAGAGGGGAGGGGAGGGGGGAGGGGGGATAGTAGAGGATAGGAAAGGCAGCAGAATACAACAGACACTAGTATGGCAATATGTAAATCAATGGATGTGTAACTGATGTGATTCTGCAATCTGTATACGGGGTAAAAATGGGAGTTCATATCCCACTTGAATCAAAGTGTGAAATATGATATATCAAGAACTATGTAATGTTTTGAACAACCAACAATAAAAATTAATAAAAAAAGAAAAAGAAAAAAATGAAATATTTTACCCCTATTAGAAAAGCTATTACTTTCAATAAAGTGCTTTTTATAAATTAAAAAAAAATAAAATATATGAAACATCCATAGCAGTTTCTAGAGATCTCCATTCTTCTATGTAAGCACATAGTATTCTATTGGATGGATGACCAATGACTTCATTTAAACAGTTCCCAACTGGATGTATATTTGAGTTCCTTCTATATTTTGCCATTATATGTAATACTGTTACAAATAGCAATGTAGATATGTTGTTTTGTATTTATGAAGGTCTGACTACAGGTTCCAAAAAAATGGGATTTCTGAATTAAAGGGGACACACATAATATACTTTTGTTAGATATTGTCACATGTAGTCTCCGGGGGGTTGTGGTACTTTGTAATCCCTCTAGCAGTGCAGGAGGATGCTGGCTTCTTCTTGCCAACAGAGTGTGCTATTAAACATTAGAATTTCTGCCCATCTGATAGTATGAAAGGGTATCTCTCTGGAACTTTGTTTCTCTCATAAGTGATGTCATACATTTTTCCTATGTCAGAGGGTCATGTGTCTTTCCTTTTTATTTTTATTTTTTTAAATTTATTTTTGCATTACAGTTCTTAATACACTATTATACCATAATTTATCATATCTCTGATTATTATATGTTGACACCAAATTCACATCTTCATACTCTTTTTTAAATGTGTAGTCTGTTTATGTCTTTTCAATGTTCTCTTTGGAGTTTTTCTATTTTCTTCCAGATTTCTAGAAACTCTTTTATACTAAAGTGATTATATCTCTGTGCCTTACCGTATGTTGCAAATATATTTTTATTGGTATTCATCTTTAAAATATACACATGCACACTTTTTTTTTTTTTATTGTTCCTGCATTTTGAGTCATGGTTACAAAACCTTTCTTCTCTCTTAACTTATAGAGGAACTAATCATGATTTTCTGTCTTCTTCTAGCATTCATATTTTTCTTTCCTTTTAAAATATACTACTATTGATATATTTGGAGATTATCATTTTTAAAATCTTTTTGAGTGGCTATTTATTTTTTTTAATTTATTTATTTAAAAATCCATCTTTTTCTCACTGACCTGTGACCTTTATCATGTACTAAATTCCACATTTTGTCTTTTTTCAACCTTATATTTGTATTTAATTTGAGTGATATGTTAATATTATACAGATTTTTTATTATACCAACAGCCTTTATTTAGCCTTTTCTAAGAACCAAATGAGGAAGTGAAACTTTAGAGAAATAAATGGTTTGCCCAAGGTAAATTTATTAATAAAATGTCAAACCCAGGTTTTCTCCACGACCATCCTGTGTTGGAAAGACAGACTTTTATGTAGAATATTTGTCTCAATTACACAAGTACAATTGTGTAGATTTTATATCAGAGGTGTACTCTGAATAAGTGTAATATCGAGCTGTTGTAAATTGCAGAAATCACAAACACAAAGTGCTTTTCATAATACAAAATGATTATTTATTAAAAGTCTTCTGAACCCCTTCCCAATGTATGTATGAGCCTGTATACTACAATTTAAAAGCTCTTGGAGAACCCTTTAATTACAGAAGTGGAACTTCACATTAATATATACAAGTAGAGTATAGATGGCCAATTTTGAACTAATTTGAATCATAATGGAACTTGGGCATGGCGGAAGAGATTCTCTATCATTGTCTCTTATGGCTCATATTCTAATGTCTACCTGAGGTGAGAATTCCTATGATGAGGAATTCTTTTACAAACATGAAGGAGAACCACTAGTAAATAGATATAAGGCAAATAAATGCCACTTTCCTAATGTTGGGCAGTTTAAAACAAAAACAAAAACCCACTGGCAGAAGCCATCTGTTCCTGGCAACTTTCCCGGTTAAACACTTTTAATTGCTTCTGTGATCTTGGTGGGTTGGCATGCCATGGTTTCCAGGGATTTGGGAGAATTGACCTTTATGAAGTAATCACAGTTTGTTGTACAAAAGAACTCTGAGTTATCAAAGCAGGCAGCGTGTCCTGCTGTGAAGCCATGGCAATGAAAAAGTATCATATATGTGATGATTTCCTATTTGAATTAACTTCCTTATGATACACTCCTGCTAGGGGCATCCTAACAGCTAACAACATTCAACCTAGAATGTTCTGTAAGTTTTGGCAGGGACTCATAAATCTGGTATGCTCTGTAAATGAGATCTGTTTGTTTATTGTTAGAATCACTCTGCTGACTCCAGGGTTCCTTTGCTAAGCATCATCTTGAGATGTTTTAGTTACTGTTTGGGAAAAGATATTTCTTGATACAGGATGGTCCTTATCTATTTATGTTGAACTTAATTATTAAGATTTGCTAACGTTTATTATAACCTACTCTCTCATTTTAAATTTATAATATTGATAACAATGGCCACATTTATTGAGCAATTACTATGTTCCAGGAATTATGAAAATTTTATTATATTCTTGGTTCATTTAGTCTGCACAGTGCTGTAATACGTGGGTATGCTTATAATGTTTACTGATGAAAAAGCTGAAGATCTAGACTAATGAAAAATTTTGCCTAAAGTAAAGCAACAATTAACAAGAATTTAAGCTAGGTCTGTCTGATGCCAAAGCCCATATCTCAACCATCATAGAGTTTCAGACACAGGAATATTGATTTTTCTACCCTCTATCACATAACTAGATCATTATAAAGCTAAGGATAGAAATCATGTTAACTGTGTCTCAAACCACTACACTGATAAGCCATTGGTAACTAGGTGAGAAGTTAAACCTGAGCCTTAATGTATCCAGAACTATTCGTTACCTTCTATCTGCTTCTGTAGTTTGGCTGTTCATAACCTCTGCTATGGCATTCATCATTCTACATATTATTCTCTGTTGACATGTTTGTCAGTCTGACAACAGTGTGCAGAACTTAATATCCAGATCCTATATTATTTATTTATGCACAAAAAGGCCTTAAATACATAATAAGTTCTTAATAAATGTCTGTTGAATAAATGAATTTGATTCCTAATGCAAATGAGCCTATTGCAAGGGTAACAGTTTCTAAACACCTTGGAAAATCACATTGAAACTTGACATATTTGATGAATGTTGCTGTATACATAATGGCCAATTCCATTTACCAAAGGTAAGTTTCCCTTTATATCTGAAGTGGAGGGTAGAAGGACTTGGATTGCATTTCCTACTCCCAATTTTTCTCTCTGGGTCTGGCATGTTAAGCCTAGGGAAGTAGCAGAGCAAAGCTTGGGAGCTGTTTCTGCTCCTTGGTGTGACCTTGAGGAAGTAGGACCTCCCTGAGATCCAGTTCCTTCTTCCGTTAGGCAAGGTTCCTGGCTCTGGGACCTGGCTTTGTAACCAATAGACTTGGGATTTTATATAGCTAAGACTTACCCTTATTTCTATGTCTGACAGTGCTAAAGCTAGCCCTTGCATTCCTACGAACTTGGTAGAACTCAAAATTCTTTCTTCACTGTAACAAGATCAGATGTGTGATGTTTATGGGTGACCTGTTAAACTCTGTGCAGGTTCTGTGACTTTGTCTAAAAAGGTCAGGGCCTGTTGCTAAGTAGGCCACTAATAATTCTGCTCAGCTGAAGTCTAAAGTTAGACACTTTATTGAATTTTTGTATTTCCCACTGCTAGTGGTGATGATACAGTTATTTTCCCATCCAGCTTTGCTTTAAAAATGAGTAATAAACCATCCTAATTAACTTTTTATTTCTTTGGAACCAAACTGGCATCCCTCTAAAGAGTAATAAATATTTTTCCTAAGTGTGAAAAGGTGATTAATTATGATTTCGTAGTCTTGTTGTGTAAGAAGGATGACCATGTTTGCCTGTTAACATAGGGTCATTTCTCAGTTGTTGGACAAGCAATACATTTGAAGAAGTGAGGTCTTATATTTCTGCTGCCTAGAAACTTACTTACATAAATGTTTAAAAGCACATTGATCACTTCATGTATCAGTTAATTCCAGCTTTGTTATATATTTGTTTGCACTAGTATGTAATTGTGGGAAAAAAACATTTAAAAGTTTGCATTTATGGCCATTAAATAGACTTTATAAAGATAGCAGTGGTACTATACCTCTTGTGTTCACTTCAAGGAATCTTGAAAGTTTCTTCAGTTTGTGGCTAGGGCCCCTGACTACCTGGATCTATTTTGATAAATGACAGCATTTTTCCCTTTGGTGTTTAAGAAGGATTTGTCAAAAATGCTGAAGTTATTAATTACAGATTACAGAATTATAGTATTTATACATCTAATAAGGAACCATGAATTCATTTAACTCTGCCTCTTTCTCTCACAGATGAGAAAACGTAGGCATAGAGATGTTAGGAATCTACTTAGTGACAGTAGCAGAATCAGACCAAAGATTCGGTTCTCTGACTGTCTTTCTGGTGTCTTCTACCGAACTGATTTCTAGGCCTACAGAGAATCAGCTTTTTTCACTCATTTATCCAGGTATTTTCTAAATAGCTATTACATGGCAAGTGTGGTGCTCTGTGCTAGAAACACCACTATATATATATATATATATATATATATATATATATATATATATATATATATATGGTTGTCAGCCCCCCCACACCCCCCAGAACAGCCAGCTCCCACTCTCAGAGCAAAGCTGCACACCAGCTCCATTCTGCATTTGAGAAGATAATTCCAGTATAGATTGATTAACTGAGTCCTTCTAGTTAACTTTTAACCTTAGGCCCTTCACTTTTGAGATTATTTCTAAACTCTGACTCAAAGGTTATTCTGAACTTTTATCAAGACTTCAGCGAGGACCTGACAATATTAAATCCAAGATATTTGAACAATTTCCTTAATGTTTTTGGATTGTTGCCTATTCACAATTGATGGACAGGTTAATTAACTTTTCTCCATTTCTAGTCATTTATTTCATTAATATTATCCAAAATCATAATTTAAAGACTTTTAGAAGCACCTTTGTACCTAATACCCTTGCAGTTAATATAGTCGTGAAACATAACATATATTACATAAAAGCCATCACTGACCTGCAAAAATAAGACCCCTGGAAACAAACTGACGTGAATTTGAATTCTAGGTCCTTTATTTCTACCTGTGTGGCATTGGTAAACTTATCTCAAATTAGGTCTCTCCATTTTCTCAAGTGTAGAAAGATGATAATATCTGCCTTGAAATATGTTTTGTATGCTAAGATGAGATATGGCATATGTAACTCATAGTTCAGGCCTTAAAAAAGTTGCACTCAACCATGATTAGTTGTGATTATAAAACTTTAGGATTTAAAAATTCACTTTGTTATAATTTTCTATTTTTCATATTCTTCATTGTGAATTTTTAGTAAGTGAAGATAGTTTGTGACCTCAAAGAACAACAACTTAAAGAAATTTCTAGGAGCCAAACTATCTATTCTTTGTCTTTAGGTAAAATTGATTATAAAATAGTACACATAGGTGAAAGCTACTTCTTGAAAAAGATTTCAATGAGTCTCATTACAGTAGAGCAAGTCTACTTACAGTCATGCAAGCAAATAGTTTTTTTTTCACTTGCATTGTGAATTTAGGCAAGTTGTTTTTACTGATTGGCAGCACATTCTTTTTTTTTAAG
This sequence comes from Callospermophilus lateralis, assembly GCF_048772815.1. NCBI lineage: Eukaryota > Metazoa > Chordata > Mammalia > Rodentia > Sciuridae > Callospermophilus > Callospermophilus lateralis. Next base: position 140,378,256 of record NC_135306.1, read on the forward strand.
ATTTTTTTCTAATATCTTTATTTTATTTTTATCTGGTGCTGAGGATCGAACCCAGTGCCTCACGTATGCCAAGCAAGCACACTACTACTTGAGGATTCACATTCTTTATCTATATGGGGTAAAGGCTTCCCAAGGACAAGAGTGTCATCTATTTCATTCCCACTGTAATGTAAACAGTAGAGAAGTGGATAGTGCATAATGTATAGTAAGTAAAAATGGTACTAAAATGAATATAACTTATAGATTTATTTATCCACAAAATATAATGACAGTTTTCTTAGTAGAGAAAGTACAGGGCATTCCCAGGATAGTGAATAAGAGTACGAGAGACCTATAAAGGCACCTGAGCTAATTTTGTGTGTAGTAAAACCTATAAGTCATCAGTTTTGGAATACTGTCTTTAGAACATCCTCTAAGTATTATGGGTCATTTGCACATTTGTTTGCTCACTTTACAAAGCTAATATTGCCCAGGCATCAAAACTGATGAACATAAAAATTACACTATGACTTTATTAATAAGTATAGATGGCTGGGTCCTCCATAAAAAGCATCCAACAAAATTTAATTTAATGGAATAATCATCTATTAAGGAAAAATATGGTTTAACCCCTGGAAGGCAAAGTTTGGTTACTTAGAAATTTTTTATTACATAATATGGCATCTAAAGATCAAAATAATTAAAATTATCATTCTAAAGCATTTAAAGTTGATAAAATTAAATACTCATTTTTGTGTGTAAAAGTATATGGTACCAAGGATTGAACTCAAGGGCACTTAACCACTGAGCCACACCCCGAGAACTTTTCATATTTTATTTTGAGACAGGTTCTCATTCAGTTGCTGAGGCTGGCTTTAAACTTGCCATCCTCCTGCCTCAGCCTCCCAATCCACTGAGAATACAGGCATGCACCACCCTGCTTGGCTTAAATACTCATTTTGACAAAAGTTTTTAGAAAACCTAAAATGGAAAGGTATGTATTTAATATTGTAAAGAACAAGATTCACAAACCAATCACTTCTATCATCCTTATTATTGAAAGACTAAAAGAAACCCTAATAAAGTTGGAAAAAAAGTATAGCTATCATATCATTGTGCTTACCCATTATTTGAAATTTCTGTCCACTCAATAATAGCATGAGATAGAGTAAGATACATATCAGAGAGAAGATTTTTGCTAAGAACTCAATATATGGGCCAGATATAAGACAAGTATAAAAAATCACTTCCCTAATTAATTCAATAAGGAGAAAATACATTTTAAATGTTCCAAGCATAATAACAGCAAAAAACACAGCATACCTAAGAATAAACTGTAGCATATGTATGCAGGATATAGATGATGAAAACTATAAAATCTTACTGAGTCCTGTCAAAGGTAAATGGCAAGATAATCCATATGCCTGGTTATGAAATATGAAAATAAAAAAATACTTAAAATCTTCAGTATTTAATATAATTCAGTGGCTATTGACTGCTAAATAGTAAATTATTTGGAATTATCAAAATAATTATAATGATTAGGATAATAATGGATGAGAGGATCAATGTTATTTCTCAACAGAATAGTGAATGGACTATGGGCCCTATTATTTATTAACAAGCATTATAAAGTTCAATAATTAAAATGGTGAGTACTGGTGCAGGAACTGGTTGTTGGACCAAAACAATGGACTCTCTAACAGTGAAACAGAACTCAGTAGACATGGTAATGACATATATAATGAAGGAACCCAAGAGGGAACTGATAGATTATTCAAAACATTATACTTAGAAAATTTAATGTTGGCTGAAAAATCAAGATAGAACCATAAAACAGAAACACCCATCACCTAAAGAAAAGCATGCTGTAGGAACTACTTGAGCTCAAACCACAATTACATCATCTACTAGTTGTATAATTTGAAAAAGTAACTCAATCTCACTGAACTTCATCCTTACAAGTCCTCACATGTGAAACAGGGACTGTAATAGTTATTATGTCACAAGGTGTTTATAAGGATAAAATAGGAGGGAATCATATGCATTATAAATTGTCTACAAACATTATCAATAATTTGTATCATCAAATACCAAGTTAATTGCAGAGGTATTGACAAGCTAATGTAAAAATAAACCATGGAATGTCCACACTTATCCCTGATGAACAGAGAGGCAAAAATTCTCAACAAAATACTAGAAAACCAAATTCTACAAACATTTTCAAAACATGCATCCAATAAAGGGTTAAAAGTGTCTTTAACCATGATCAAAAGGGATTTATTCTAGGATGCACTGATGGTTCAACAATCATCACATCAATGAAAGTGATACACCACATCAACAGAATGAAGGACAATATTCATTTTGCCATTTCAAATAGAAGCCGAAAAAACATTTGACAAAATTCATATTCTCTCATGACAAAAACTCTCAAGAAATTAGATATAGAAGGAATATACAAGTCAGATATGACAAACCCATAGCTAATATCATACTTAACAGGGAAAAGTTGAGACATTTTCTTCTCAGTTCTGAAACAAATCAAGAATATTCACTCACCAATAGGATATTGAAGTTTCCAGCCAGAATAATTTAGGTGAGAGAGAGAAAAAAAAATGGTGTCCAAATTGGAAAGAAAGAAATCAGCTGTCTCTGTTTGCAGACGGTATGAACTTATATATAGAATACTTGAAAAATTCCAGCAAAATATTGTTAGAACTAATATTAAATTCAGTAATATTACAGGATAAAAAAATCAACATACAAAAATCAGTAGCATTTCTACACACTCTTCAGCAAACTATCTGAAAAGGAAATCAAGTCAACAAGCTCAATTACAATAGAAACAAGAAAGTAAAAGTCTTAGGATTACATTTTTAAAAAGAATCTAAAGTTATCTACACTGAAAACTATAAAACATTAATGAAAGGAATTGAAGAAAACATAAATTTAAAAAATACCATGCTCATGTAATTGAAGAAGTAAAATTGCTAAAATGATATTGTTAAAAATATTGTTTAAAATCCTTGCTACCAAAAGCAATCTACAGATTCAATGCAATCTCTATCAAAATACCAATATCATTCTTCACAACTAGACATTCTAATATTTGTATACAAAAAAATCAAACAAAAGACTTCAAAGCCAAAGCAATCTTGAGTAAAAAGAACAAAACTGGAGGCATCACGGTAATCCGAATTCAAAATATACAATTCAATCATAGTAACCAAAACAGCATGATATTGGCAAAAATCAGAACCATGTATCAATGCAGTATAAGAGGCAAGCAAGAAATAAATTTATAATTCCCTCACTTATGCCAAAGTTTCCAGGAATAGGAAACACATTATCTTCAATGTGTGGTATTAGGAAAACCAAATAGCCATATGCAAATGAATTAAATCTGAACATTTTCTCATACCATGTTTTAAAAATCAGGTAAAAATGGCTTACAGACTTAAAAGTAAGACTCAAAACTGTGAAATTACTAGAAGAAAGAGGAAAATCTCCATGTTATGGTCTAGGCAATGATATTATACATATGACCTCAAAAGTATACATAGCTAGATAATAAAGGCAAAAGTAAAAAATTGGGATTATGTCAAACTAAAAATATTTTTCTGCACAGCAAAAGAAATAAACAATAGAGTGAAGAGGTAACTTACAGAATAGGGTAAAATATTTTCAAAACATATATCTGATAAAGGGTTAATTGTACGATATATAAGGAACACATCTCAATTTCAAGTAAATAAAGAATGACATAAAAATGGGCAAAAGACTTAAGTAGAAACTTCTCAGAAGAAAAAATATATATTCAGATGGCCAATAGATAGATGAAAAAATGTTCCACATCACAAATCATCAGGGAAATTCAAATCAAAACCATAATGAGAAATTTCTCACTCCTGTCATGATGGCCATTATCAAAAAGACAAAAGATATCAAGCGTTGGCAAAAATGTAGCAAAAAGATTACCTTGCACACTATTGGTTGGAATGTAAATTAGCACAGCCATTATAGAAAATAGTATGTATATTCTTTTAAAAATTGAAATAGAACTACCTTATCTAGCGATTCTGTTACTGGGTATGTATGTGTGTGAGTGTGTGTGTGTGTGTGTGTGTGTGAATCCAAAGACAATAAAACCAATATGACTAAGATTCTTCACTTTGTGTTTACCTGAACTATTTATAATAGCCAACATATAGAATCAACATATAGAATCAATCTAAGTGCCCAACAACAGAAGTACAGATAAGGAAAATGTGGTATATATACACAATTAAATACTATTCAGCCACAAAAAAAGAAGTAAAGTCTGTCATTTATAACAACATGGGCAAACCTAGAAGATCTTATATTAAGTGAAATAAGTCAGAAAGAGAAAGGTATTATACTTCATTATTTTACTCATGTGAAATCTAAAGAAGTTGACTTCCTTGAAATGGAAGAGGTGGTTAAAGAGAGGGCTGGGTAGGGGAAATATTGGCCAAATGATACAAAATTATAGTTAGAAGAAATAAGTTTAAGATATTCACTTTCAACTTTGTGACTATAATTAACCAAAATATATTGTATTCTTGAGTAAAGCAAGGAAAGTAGATGTTAAATGTTCTCAACACTGAAATAGTTTTGTGAGATGATACACATGTCAGTTATCTAAATTTAATCATTTCACAATGTATATGTGCTTCAAGACATACAATTGCACATGATATATGTACAATGTTATCACTTTAAAAGAGTAAATTTGAAAAAGTCTATTCTTAACGGATCTTGATTTTAAGAGTCTTCTAATCATAAACATAATAGAAGAACTCATGAAAAAATTGTTTTGACTATATAAGAAATACATAATTTTAAAAAATGAATAACAAAGTTATTATGCTTAAACTGAAAAGTACTATGGTTTCCAAATCAGGATAAAAATCCCTAAAATGTCATGAAAATTAATATAAGATGAATCTTAAAACATTCTAAATTAATATGTAAAACAATGTAAATGAAAATATTTTGGGGAATTTATTTCAAGCTATAGGCAGGATTAAGAAAATATATGGCAATACTCCAAGTGAGATTGGGGGCATATGATAACTTCATGATGCTTCTGGACAGGGTTTCTATCAGTGAAATGGTAGGGAATGCAATTTGGCAATACTTAATAGAAATTCCAAAATATTGTCACCATTTTAGTCGTTCATTCTTATTCTAGGAATAATAATGATGAAAACAAACATTCTTGTATGCTTACTTTATCACTGTATTGTTTGTAATAGTTGGCACACTCATGAGATGGAATATCATTTAGCCAAGAGAAATCATGGCTTTTGAAGTAAATTGAACAGTATCAAAATCTCTCACAATAATGAATAAATCATGACAAAAATTATAATCAGTAACTTATTCCAGTGTTTGTGTTTATATGTACATCTCCATCTGTATCTGCACTTATACAGGAATGAAAATATACCAATTTTCTATGATTTAAGAAATACTGCAGGTAAATTTTACTTGTATTTTTGTGTTGTATGTCTTCAGATTAGTTACAATAATTAGCAACACATAATCAAAAAGATAAGAAAAATTATTATTGAAATATAAATTGCAGTCTGTATCTATTTTTGTAATATAAATCTTCACATGTAATGTAACAACATGAATTTAGAAGATTTGTCATATTAAGTCAATTTTGCATGAATTTAATTATAAATTTAACCTTTGTAAAATTAATACCAGATTTTCTCCTTAGTTTGTTTGAAAAAATTGGGAGTGAAGAACAAAATAGTTTACAAAATTGCTCTCAAGAACAGTTGGGAACATCATTCAGGGTTGTGCTGTTTAATGTTCACTGCCCTTTCACAGGGAACTAAGAGAAATATGAGTCTTGGCATATGTTATTTTCTGCATGAAAGCTTGCTAAAATCCCTCGTGTATTTCAACTACAAGAGTGATAGGCAATAGCATTTTATTGTCTTTGCCATATGATTTGGCATTTGATTATACTCAGTTTAGCACTTTATAATATACTGTCTTTGTAATTTCTGCCTCTTATGAACTATCAAAGCATTGTATATTTTCACTTGTTTTCAGCATATTATATTCCATTAATCAAGTTTTTTCCCATTGAGCAAGTTTTATCTTGTATTATATTTCATATCTTCTACCAGAATGTGAGTTCCAAGATATTGGGAGCTCTGCCTGCACCTAGCCCAGAATGCCTTGCACATGGAAGTAACACCTTGTTACATGACTGAATGAATAGATGATAAATTAACTGTTGAATATACTATATTCCAGTTGTTTCTGGTTAGTTGTTTTCTTAAGAGTGGAAGCCTCTGGGAGGTTGAAGCCAACATTTTATATCTATTTTTGCACCTAACACCTGCTACGAAACTGAAATTTATTGCCCATTTAGTTGAATTGTTTAACCTGTTGTTTTGCAAAGCATATTTGGGTGAAATTAAGCATGGTTTATTAGGACAACTCATAGTTAACCTTAAACTAAAACAAGGATTATTTTAAGACATTACTTTTTTATTTATTTGATTTTATTTTTAAATACAAGACAGCAGAATGCCTTACAATTTTTAATTACACATATAAAGCACAATTTTTCATATCTCTGTTTGTATATAAAGTATGTTCACACCAACTCATGTCTTCATTGCATGTACTTTGGATAATGATGCCCATCACATTCTACCATCATTGCTAACCCCCTGCACCCTTCCTTCCCCTCCCACCCCTCTGCCCTATCTAGAGTTCATCTATTCCTCCCATGCTCCCCCTCCCTACCCCACTATGAGTCAGACTCCTTATATCAGAGAAAACATTTGACATTTGCTTTTTGGAGACTGGCTAACATTTTTAAAACTAACTTACAACAAGTGGCTGTTACTAAAAGTCACATCACTTCCAGTTACTATTTCCCAATAGTTGATGAGCACATACAATGCGCTAGGCATCCTTCTTACTGATGAGCAAAAAAAGGAAAAAAAAAATCTCTCCTTTCAAAAATACTGTGCTCTAGGCCTGGAGTGTGGCTCAGAGTTGGAGTGCTTATAGAGCACACGTGAAGCCCTGGGCTTCACCCCTAGAAACATGAACAAAACACACACACACACACACACACACAAGCTTGAGTTCTAATGAAGGTGGGGAAAGCAGAAATAAAATAAGTAAGTGACATATGATAAGTGCTGGTAAATACTATGTTGAAAAATAAAAAGAGAATAGCCAAAATAATACATTCATTGAAAGTATCACTTTAACAACAACTTGAAGGAAGTGAAGGAGAGACCATATGGGTACCTGAGAAAGAATCTCGGACAGTGATTAAAGCATGAAACTTGAAGAGGAAGTGAATGCAGTTTATTTAAAGCATAAAAACCAAAGCAGAGACCAGATAGAGATGTGTACCCCAAGGGTACAGTTAGTTCTTAACTTGAAAAATTTGTGATGATATTTGAAACTTTATGTAATATAGTTACACAATGCCTTGAACATATCAAATAGATCAATATTATTTATCACCCTTATAAGAGTTATATGAGATAGGCTCTTAGAACATTGCTAGAAAAAGCACCAGAAGTTGAAAATTTGTTTTTAGGGTGGAAATTGGGGCATTTCTACACCATATATCTAGGCTACCTGATTCTGGTGCATCCTTTCCTTGCCAAGTTACTTGCCATGGACTCTTATATCTGGTGGACAATTGTTTATATATATTTCTAAATAAACTTCCTAAGAATTTAGTCCATGGAGCTTCAGTTAATGAGTTGAGGGAGTTTGAGTTGCCCTATCCAAATGCCTTGAGATTTGGCACTGGATTGGTTACCAGGTTTTTTCATGCAAAGCTTCAGCACTGGGATGAAAGCCCTCCTGCTCAGAACCCAGTGTTCCATACTCCCTTGGCGAGGGTGATGCTCATTCTCATAGACATTAGGTCTTACAGACAACCTCATCCAGAGCCAAGTTCCCTTAATGGATGTGCTGGAAAGATCTCAGTGTTGCAGAGTCAAGAGTGTAATTTGATCTGTGCCGACAGGAAACAAATTGATCATTTTGGCCCACATTCCTGAATCAGAAACAGCCTTTCCCATCAGGAAAGACTTTCCCTCATGATGCAACTGAATTCCCAAATGGTCCTAGATGTGTAGTACTAATTTAGATTTGCTGTTCAGTCCTTATATATTGTTAAATAGTGATTATGCCCTTTTTAAAATGTTCAATAAAAGTATAATGGTAGTCTAGTATGTGCTGTGGCATGCATAATTCTTTGTGATATTTTCTTTTCTTTTCTTTTTCCTCCCCAAACTAAAAATCCTTCAGTTTTCTTGCACTGGGCCAAATAGAGGGAGTGTAAAGCATTGTGAGGATCTCCTAGAATAGTTTGCCTGCCAAAGATTGCTGAGATGAATATTTTAGAGTTTGAACTTAGAAAACTTTATTTCCTAAGCAAGCAGCAGAAAATAGAGTAGAAAATCAATTTCTGAAATCAAAATTAAGTACCATGTGGTTATGTCTGCTTTTACACCAAAACTAAACAAAATAAAATGGAAAAGAAAAACAGAATTGATTGGGTTTTCTTAAATTTTTATTGATGTAATACAGGCCAGACAGAAACATAGACTCAAAATACATTGTTAATACTTGCACTCCTACTAAATATCAAACAGAGGCAGAGTGGACAAGTGTGAAATTTCATTAGGAAAATTGCTGTAGGTGAGACATAAAAGAAAAACAGAAGTTAGGTGGAGAGAATAAAAAAGGAAATAGAAGTTTTTGCTAATGTGTCCTCGTTTCTGCTGTTTTTTCTTTATATTTTAATTTTTAAGAAGTCATTTTGATTTTATAAATTGTTCCTTTTTAAGAAAACCAAGTAGAAGTTTTAGATGCAAATGTTCTTTTATGGTTTTGTTTTAACAGCTTCGTTAAGGTATAATTGATATACAATAAATCACACATATTTAAAGAGTGTATTTTAATAGATTTTGACATATCTCTATGCCAATAAAACCATCACCACAATCAGGATAATGAACACGTCCATCTGCCCCTAAAAATTTCCTTGTGCTCTTTTGTAAATCCTCCCTTTTCTTACCCTGTCCATCAGCAGGTAGTCAATCACTTATGCTCTTTCTGTCACTATAGATATGTTTGAATTTTTCCTGAAGTTTTCTATCAGTGGAATTATTCAATATGTACTCTTTTTTTTTTTTTTTTTTTTTTTTGCCTGACTTCTTTTACGTGGCCTGATTTTATTTGGGTATTCATCTATGCTTTTGTTCATTCTTTTTTATTGCTTAGTAGTCTTTCATTATATGAATACAGTGTAATTTATTTGTTTATAGACATTCTGATTTCGTTCCCCCCCCCCCCCAGTTTGAGGCTACTACAAATAAAGCTGTTATGAAATGTGTGCACTGTCTTTGAACATATGCTTTCATTTCTCCTGGGTAAATGCCTAGGAGTAGACTTGCCTGGTTATATTATAGGTATGTTTAAATTTTTAAGAAACTCTCAAGCATTTCCAAAGTGTGTGTACTATTTTGTATTGCTGAAGTGTTTTATTATTATTATTTTTTCCTCTGCCAGGCTGGGTATTTGTTTTTTAATTCAGTTGATAGTAAACATACTTATTTATTCTAGGTAGACAACCATCCCCTCCTACAAAGATGGCTCTCAAATTTGCATCTTTCTCTTCCTCTTTCCTTTGTGCATTAGTATCTTACTCTGGATCTTCAGCTCTGCAGTTCTTACTGATAATTAGTAAATCATCTGCTTAGGTGGTGTTTTTATGAGACTTTGTACATTGGGAACTGGGTAAAGTTGCCCTAACTCAATCCTCCAGAAATTTCTTCTCCTGAGGCAAACTAGGGTAGAATGCCTCCACATGATTAATGACCAATCATGAACAAAATCTTTCTTTGACTCTATTTTCCTCCTCTGAGAAGAATGGAATTTCACCAAGATATCACCAAATACCAAGCAAGACAACAAGGGAATGAACACAGAGAACAGCAAATTTCTGATCCCTGGTATACCTAGCCAGCTCACAGCAGCTAGAGGCTCTGTCCCCAAAGAAAATGACATATCATTTGATTGTCATCTTGTCCCTCATGTGTGGCTGGGAACAGGAGTTCTGAAACAGGCTTCATTTTGCATTTTGATGAGGCCTTTGTTAATTCAGTGACCTCTAGCAAGTTAATTTCTCTGATTCTTCTTATGTGTAGATTAGCAACAAAAGTAGAGCTGCTTCCCAGAATTCTTTGAAAATTAAATCAGGTAAGCAGTTAATTGTTTGACACATTAAAAGTTTGATAAATGCTAGATTTGATAAGTATCTTAACCACATAAAGCTCAGAATCCCCAGTATGTGGATCTCTGTATGTACCTTTACTCCTACAAATTTCTAAGCCCTTCCTGACCTAATAATACATGGATTCCCATAAAATTTTCTCTTATCCTTGTATCTTTTAGCCTCATTACCTTTTTAATCCCACCTAAATCCTATGAAAATTCATTATAACCACTTCAATTGCATAGGCTGTCAACTTTGTCCTTTCAATTTGTGCTTCTGCAGACTCCACTGTGCAGTAAGAAAATTATATATTAAATATATAATTATAATTATTGAGATGCTCAAATAATTGGTCTTTGAGCTTTTTTTCTATTAGTCAGTGATAAAGAATTTAAATACCATTTATATATCAATATCTTCTTTCAAACGCTAGACTCATATCTACCAGCTTATTCAACATTAGTACTTAGACGATTAAAAGATATCTCTAAGTTAACATGAACAGAATTTATCCTCTGACTTTTTTTCCTACAAAATATATTTTATCCACAGCATTCATTTAGGCTAGTGGTGAGTTCAGTCATCTAGTTTGCAGGCCAAAGAAATCTGGGTCATCCATGCTACCTCTTTCTCTCATAGACCACATTCAATATATACAGCACAATCTATTGGGTCCCTGGTTCAAAATAAGTCCAGACCCCCAACCACCATTTTTTCTATTGCCCATGTAGAATAGTTTTGTCCAAGTTACCATTCCTTTTGAACTGATAATTGCAGTAGTTCTTAACTTTATTTTCCCTGCTCTCAGCCGTGACCTCCAACAGCCAATATTTTCAAAAAAGACATTCTATTAAAGTGTTAGTCATACCATATTACAACTCTGAAATTACTTTCCATCTCATTCATAGTGAAAGTGTTAGAATGCCCTCTAGAGCACAGGAGGCCTCCAAGTGTGTTTTTCACACTTGCTCCTCACCCCCTCTACCACTCTGGCCTTATTGTGTGCCATCTTCCTCTTCATTCTGCTTCAGCCACACTGGCCCCTAACTGTCCTAAAATAATTTAGTCAGTCCTTTATTGAGACCTTCGCCTACAATATTCTTTCCCAGATGTCTTTATGGCTTCTCTCATTTCCTTAAGATATGTACTCAAAAGTTACCTTTTCAATTAGATTTATCTTATCCTATCAAAAAAATTTAACCATATCCAATTAGAGAAATTCAAATCAAAACTACTCTAATATTTCATCTCACTCCAGTCAGAATGGCAGCTATTATGCATATAAACAACAATAAGTGTTGACGAGGATGTTGGCGAAAAGGTACACTCATACACTGCTGACAGGACTACAAATTGATGCATCCAATAATGGAAAATAGTATGGAGATTTCTTGGAAAATTGGGAATGGAACAGTTGTTCCATTTGACCCAGCTATCCCTCTCCTTGGTCTCTACCCAAAGGACTTAAAAACTGCATACTACAGGGACACAACCATATCAATGTTTATAGTAGCACAATTGACAATAGCTAAACTGTGGAACCAAACTAGATACCCTTCAGTATATGAATGGATTAAAAAATGTGGCATATATACATAATAGAATATAACTCAGCAGTTAAAGAGAATAAAATCATGACATTTGCAGGTAATTGGATGGAGTTAGAGAAGATAATGCTAAGTGAAATTAGCCAATCCCCAAAAAACAAATGCCAAATGTTTTCTATGATATAAGGAGGCTGATTCATAATGGGGTAGGGAGGGGGAGCATGGGAGGAACAGACAAATTCTAGATAGGGTAGAGGGGTAGGAGGGGAAGGGAAGGGGAATAGGGTTAGAAATGATGGTGGAACATGATAGACATAATTATCCAAAGTACATGTATGAAGACATGAATGGATGTGAATATACTTTGTATACAACCAGAGATATAAAAAATTGTATTCTATATGTGTAATAAGAATTGTAATGCATTCCACTTTCATATATAAATAAAAAATTTAAAAAATACAAACAACAGTAAGTGTTGGAGAAGATGTGGGGAGGAAGGCACACTCATAACACTGCTGGTGGTACTGCAAATTGGTACAACCAATATGGAAAGCAGTATGGAGATTTCTTGGAAACTTGGAATGGAATCACCATTTGACCCAGCTATTCTACTCCTAAGTTTATACACATAGAACTTTAAAACAGTATACTACAGGGACACAGCCACATCAATTTTTAGAGCAGCACAATTCACAATAGCTAAATTGTGAGACCAACCTAGATGCCCTTCAATAGATGAATGGATTAAAAAAACTGTGGTATATATACACAATGGAATATTACTCAGCATTTAAAGAGAATAAAATCATGGAATTTGCAGGTAAAAGGATGGAGTTGGAGAATATTATGCAAAGTAAAGTAAGTCAATCCCAAAAAACCAAATGCCAAATGTTTTCTCTGATATGAGGCTGCTGATCCATAATGTGGATGGGGGGGGGCATTGGAAGAATGGAGGACCTTTAGATAGAGCAAAGGGGTGGGAGGGGAAGGGAGGGGGCATGGGTATAGGAAAGACGGTGTAATGAGATGGAAACCATTACCCTAAGTACATGTATGAAGACACGAATGGTGTGATTCTATGTACAACCAGAGACATGAGAAATTGTTCTCTGTATGTCTACTGTGAATTGAAATGCATTCTGCTGTCATATATAACAAATTAGAAAAAATAAATAAATTTAAAAAAACCAAAATTTTAACCATATCCAGTAACTCTTATTCACTTAATTCTGTTTTATTTTTCTTATTAGCATATATCACTATTTAATATACTATATTTTGCTATTTTTCTTTCTTATTGTCTTTTCCCTACACTAAAATGTAAGCTCCTTGAGGAAGGAATTGTTGTGTGTTGAGTTCAGTGTTTTACACAATCACTTAGAAATAGGCTGGTATATAGTAACACTCAAAAAGTATCTATTGGATAAAGAAATAGCTGAAGGAGAAGTTCTTTTCTCTCTCTCTCTCTCTCTCTCTCTCTCTCTATATATATATATATATATATATATATATATATATATATATATATATATATATCTCATGACATAAATTCCATAGAGCAATAAGAAATAGGCATTCCAAATAATTTGCAAGAACAATTCCCCATTTCAGAACAACTCAATTTTCTACTTTAGAAGAGTTGACAATGAAATTTTAGAAGCCTCACTTGGAAACTATTGACCATGAGGAAGAATCAACAGATAAAACACATAAATCAAGTAAATCTCTAAGAGACTCATTTGGTCAAATTTTCAGATAGAGGCTATAAAATAAGAACCTAAAATGATTGAAGAGATGAGGGAAAAAAATAGATAAATAAATAAAGAAGAGCGTACTCTAAAGTAAATTCTTACTTTGACTTATAAGTATCTTCAAGACCTCTAGGCTCAAATCTTCTACTGCTTTTGAATTCTTGTTCTTCGTCTGTAAAGCAATGATCGAATATAAAGCTTCAGTCTCTTCAGTTATGCCTTCTGTCATTTTTGAATTATACAGTAGTATTGAAGCTCTGATTGTGCACCAGGTACTTTGTTAGGCATAGAAGTTACCCATGAAAAGAAAGGCATGGTCTCTTATTTCGTAAATTGTTCCACTAAAGGAAAGCAAGGAGAAAAAAAAAAAAAAAAATATATATATATATATATATATATATATGTGTGTGTGTGTGTGTGTGTGTGTGTGTGTGTGTGTATATATATATATATATATATATCTCAAACAGAGATTCTTGTGATAAATGTGAAAGGGCATGTTTGTGCTGAGGCAGTGTGCCAAAGATCTGTGATCTTTGAATGTGTCATGAAGTGACATTTCTTTATTGCCTCCTTGCCTTTGTTCCTACCACCACCATTATTATCTCTACCATCTCCATCATTCTCCCTGACCTCTACCTCTGACCATGTTTGTCACAATTAAACATTTATTGGCATTGTCTTATTACAGAATGTCTATAGTCATTCTGCCTGCTGTTCTGCTATTCCAAACACATCTCATGTTTTCCAACCCCTTTTTCGTTTGACTTATAATGTTTATTCTGAACAAAAAAAAAGAAAGAGAAGAAGAAAAAATGTACTTCTTCTCATCTCTTTTTAAGGCCCAACTTAAATATCCTCTTTTGTAGTGTGCCTGTCTTCATCGCCCACCCCAGGAGCTAATATATCATAACTCTTAGCACTTGATGCTGCTTTACGTTGGTCATAAGCCACCAAGTGACGTCTTTTTGTACTGTTACACTATGTCTTAAAGATAAGGAATGTGGATGATCAAAAAGTTTTGAAAATCTAGATGCAAGGGAGGGACACATTACTATTCATAGCTTAATTTTTCTAAGTCAAATGACCTTGAGTAAGTTACATAATTTCTCCAGAATTTAGTTTCCACAATCTGTAAAGGAAGATGATGATATCTACCACCCACGTGGTAAAGAATAAAGGAGAAGAGAGTGTTCCTCAAAGTATGATACGCTAAGTGATACATGGAAAACCTTTTTTTATATAAACATACTTTAGCTTATTGTAAATTATTGAAAATTCTAACTAGTATATATATTATCAATTATTTTCAATTAAACTTCCAGATTTATTGTTTTTCTGATTACTTTTTAATATTAATATTATTTTTTATTTTTGTGTGGTTACTTATTATTGATGGAAAATCATTCCTGTTTTGTTTAGTCTGAGGGTAACAAGTTATCTTTCAAAATATATTTATTTTAGTAAAATTAAGTTAATCAAAATTTTAAAAACTAGGTAGGAATAGAGATAATATGTAATATGTCAGAAGTGAGTGATGTTAGATAAATACTGGGTTAATGCTTATCAGATAACTTAGTGGGCAAAATATTTCATGCATCTTCAAGTCAAGATACTTTAATTTTATGTAAAAATGCCTAATGTAAAGTAGCTGATATATAGGGCACAACCAGTAAGTCAGTCTTCTTTCATTTGCTCTCTAGTCAGCCTGGAAGGACACAACATGATAATACCATTACACATTTTTAAAAACAGTGTGTATATTCGTTAAGCTGGAGATAGGCTGCAATTAATATCAGGAATATTTTCAGTTACACTATCTGTAGTTGACATTTGTGTTGAAGATTTCAGCAGCTGCTGTTTCTGCCTTGTGTAGGTGGCAGGATGCAAAATGGAATGGTTTGTATATTTTCACTAATGGGACTCATTTTTAAGGAAATGAAAGAGAATCCATTTATTTATGAATTGGTTTTACTTATTATATTTTGTAAAGTATCACTTGTACCTATAGAAGAGGAGAGATAACAAAGTAAAATATCTGACAACTTGTATGTCATGTAACAAGTTTTAGTGATGTGCCCTTAGAAATATTTGGAGTACTTTGAATCTTTTTTAGAGTGATTTTGATTTATTTTGTATGGTATGAAGATTAGTTTGAGGTAAAAATATGAATAGGGTATAATAATAATAAATGTTCGATGTGTGATGTATAGTGCCTTTCATTCTCCCAGTACTATGAATCTATTTAATTCTACTATTATGCTTATATGTTTATTCATTCATCCAGCAAATAACTATGAGATTATTTTTAAAACTACTTACCAAGGCACTACCATGTAGAAAGGATTATGTAAAACTGGAAGATGGGAAAGTAAATAAGGTATTTTTTTAATAGCTCACAGTTATTTAGTGAAAACTGTATAAATTCAAAGTAATCACAAAAAAGAACTAAACTTCTATTATGTTTTTGCAATAGGAAATGTAGAAGAGAGTGACTAGTTTTGTCTATGTTATTAGGAGATTTCATAGAAAATTATTGAAAGAGGTCTAAAAAATGTGTAAGAATTTGTCACATGGAAAATGACAAGGAGTAGGAAGTAAGATAAAGAGGTTGAACTGCAGACAGGTGCAAAAATACAGGTGCATAGAGTAATCACAGGGAAACAGAAAATAATTTTTGAAGATCCAAAGGGATGATATGGCAAGACTAAAATTTCATTAAAAATCTCCATGAAACTTAAGAGATTATTTTTTTCCGATTAATACTTGGATCATAAATGTCATACATTAACACATTATTTGAGCTCAAGAGGGATTTTGAAATTGATTATGCAGTGCAATAGCCAACAGTAGACAGAATTGAAACTAAGAATATCGCCTCCAAAACTAGCACCCCACTTCCATGGATGAAAATAATTCTGCTTTGAGGTATTTATGATACTGAATTGTCTAGCTGAATTATAATTTGTAGGAAAGTCCCTCTTTCAAAGGACTAAGTTCAGATGAGTAGTGTTGAAATATCTGTTTGTTGCATGCCTTGGGAAGGTGTGTAAATGTGAAAAAAATGAATTACATTCCTAGTAACTAAGCTATTCAACTACCTGTCTCCTGAGCTATGAACCTGTTTCTAAAAACCTATTTATGGCCTTGCTTATTTCATTGTCTCGTGTGCTCACAAGTCAAAATTCTTGTGTGTTACATTAGACACACATTCTTTCTTGGTCTCTGACTTGATATTCTTCGACTTTATTCCCCATCTATACCTACTCAGCTCAATATTCCTTTTAATAGTCACTGCAATGTCAGTCTATGTCCTTAGATGTAGCAAAATTTAATTTTAAGCTTGTGGGGAAATCACAGCATGTGGATTCAGAACTACTATATAAATTCAAGATCCATATGAGATTTTCCTTTTAAGAAAGATCTCTAAAATGAAGAGAGGCTCTGTGAAGACTCCCAAAAATATTCAGAAAGATTTAAAAAAATATATCTATTTGGGTCATGGAAGAGACACTTGGGAAATGGAAAGTCTTTAATAAAAAGAATTTTATGACTTTAAAAATTTCTTCACTAATGACATAGAAAAAAGAAAACACTTATTAAGAAGAAGGAAAGTAGACTTTCCTATAAGGATGACTAAATATAAAATAAAGAGAATACTTAAAACATTCTCCCACTGCGGGGTGTAGCCCTTGTCTAAGGCCCTGTATTCAATCTAAAATACAGCCAAAACCATTATTCTGTAATTTTTTATAATAGTAAGCATACATTGTGCATACATTGTCTCAACTACTATGGATTTTGTCTTTCTTAAAGATTAGAGGGCACATAAAAGAAAAGCAATATTTTTATTGCTTTTTATATTCCAGGAACTAGTCTAGATAGTTTGTATGCATCACATAATTTTTTTTCTAAATGGCAGATTATTTCCCCCATCTTCTACAGTTGCCATAATTTGTTTCACATCACAATACAGTTGTAGAATCTATTTAACAACTAAGTTTAGGCAATTATTTTACTATGGTGACTCTGGAACATTGTTTTAATTAGGTTATATCTCAGAATCTCTTCTTCCATGAAATGTTTTATAATAAATCTTATAATACTATTGCAACATATGTTTATTAAACACTAAAGCTTCTTATATAGGTCAATTAAATTCTCCAGTTTGATTATGGTTTAGATCAGAGTCATGTCACTTTGACCTGTTTGTGTTTATATATGATGATGGCTGGAATGGTGAGCTAACAGACTGGTTATGTTATTCCAGGGGTATATGAATTTTGGTAAAGGCTTTGCATGTGGGGTTTGTATGCCCATGCAAGGCAGGATGCTTGACTTTAGGACTGCCAAAGGAAGAAAAATGAAACCAAGGCTCATTACATAAAACTGAAATTTTAAAAAGATACTCATTTAATAAAAGGCCTTCTAAAAAACTTCATTCACCAGTGGGGAAGGTAACAATGAAGCATGTTTCTATTATGTGTGGAAAAGGGGGAAAAAATCCCCCAAACTTAAAATTAACCCTTTATTTGTAAAACCATCTCAAAAAAAAAATAGTGCTCCTGGATGAATGAAATATCTGGGTAACTAGAAGAGGGATGTGCAAAATTATTCTGTAAAAGCAGTTGCAGAACTAAGAGTATCTGGGTCTCCCACAGGACTGAAAATCATTCAAAGAACTCAGAAGAAAAATGTACCATGGCATGCAGAAAGTACCTTCCATGAGTGGAATCAGTGGTATTAGACTCCTAAGAAAATGAGGAAATAAGAGTGATAACAAAATAAATATGTTTTAAATTAAGGACTGGTAGAGAAGGGATAAAAATCATAATACAAGAACAAAACATCATCATAAAGTCTGAACAGATTTTAAAAATAAATAAGCTATCTAAAAATAAATATACATCTGTAAATACATTAAAAATACTCTTTCAATAAGAAATCACAAAAGATTAAAATTTAAGATGAAAACATACATTAGAAGATAATAATTAGATCTGCGGCTATAAACCAAATAGCAGCCCAAAGATAGAAGGTAAAAAAAAAATGGAGATATATGAATCCATAGAATGGGGGAAAAATGCAAGAGGCCTGTAGATAGAGAAAATCATAAGAATGAGAGAGAAGAAACATCGGAAGAGTTAATTACTCAGGGTTTTTTTTACAATACTTTTTAAACAATATTAATCAGATTAAATAAATATAATAAGTTCCAAGTAGGAGGCATGATTCTTAAAATACAACAATTAGATTAACACTAGATATCACATAATAAAAGTTGATACCAAAAGACACTATGGGATAATATCTTCAAAATACTGAAGTAAAATCTATGTCATTCTAGAACTCTCTATATCACATTTAATGTCTAAGGTAAATATTGACAGTTAAGAAAAAATATTTAAAAATGAATATGTTTATCTCAGACTTTTGTTGATAGACTACTAAAATGTATACATCTGTAAGAAGGAAATTTAATTCAGAAAGGTTAGGATAGTAAAAATAATGAGAAAATGAACTTATAGTATGTTGGAGTTGATGTAAATTTTAATTGTTAAAAAAAATAATAGCAATGATGACTGACATGGTAAAAGGAAGTAATACATTAAAGGGGCACTAAAACTCCATAAAATAATAACATGGAACATTAGGGGTGGTATAAAATTGTACAATTCATAAATTGTATAATTTGTTCAATTGTACAAATTTATGAAAATTAATTAAAAATTTTTATATCAAACAAAAAGAATAATTAGCCTTTCATGTTTTAATATTTGTTGTAATGCATAGGTAATGTGGCATTGCCATAGGTAAATAAAAAAATAATAATTTTTTAAAAACCAAGAACACAATTTTATGAATACATCTTTGTTCTAGACTTATGACTTTGTGTTGCAATAAGTCAATATGGAAAATAAATAGCATTTTTATATACCAAATAAATAAATCCAGTATACATATAAGGGCAAAATAGATTCCTGCCTGTCATTAAAACACATACATACAAAAAAAACCAAAACTTGAAAACATTTGTTAAAAGCAAAAAATTTTAAATTGTACAGAAGAACATATAAGACAATATATTTTTGAACTAGAATAGGAAATATTTTTAGGATACAATGCTATATAAACAAAGAAAAATGTGGAATTTCAATACATTCTAAAATTAATGAAGGCTCTGTATGATAAAGCATGAATTAAGCTAAAAGACCAGTCAGAGATTGGGAGCAGATATGTTCAAAGGCTTTCATAAAGAAAGAACTAATGTCCAGAATACTATGTATTTTCACAAATCAGTAAGAAACATATAACCCTACTGGTTAAAATTTAAAAGAAAGAATACATAAGATGTTCGAATGTTGAAAAATTAATTTTGATGACTTTGAGAACAGAAACAAGAAGAGATATAAGTATTGCTCATTTATAATTACAGTAAGTGGGTTTACTGTCAAGTAACTCAAAACTATTTTTTTCACGCTTATCTATAACTTGGTGTCTCTTCAGTATAGGAATATATCTGTGACTGCTTTAATTTGCACACATTGTCTTTGAGATACACATAAGCTCACAGTCACAATTTTTCCTATTGTCCAAGGGATAAAACATGAGGGGAAATTTAGCTATTTCATTGCCTTTTTATATGCACTGGCATTAATTATTTTTCTTTTTCCAGCTAACACCTTTTATTGGGTTTGTATTATATAAAAACAAAACCAAAGTACTTTTTCTCTCTGAGCTCCCACATCATTTTTGCCCATCTTTTATAGTGCCATTCTATACTGAAATTTATTTTTTTATACATCTGTGTCCCTAACTGTAATTACTTATGGCTATAATAGAAGAGGGCCTATATATTATTTATTCAAAGTCCCTAGAATTTGACATGTGGTATATACTCAATAAATTTTTATGGGAAATAATTGGTTATATATTACAAAAAATTATAACATTAATTTGTTCTCATGTAGATGACTCACATGATACACAAACACTTAAAACACAGTATGACTATTTTATCTTCTCCTTTCTACAACCATGTGCAGAGGCAACTAACATTAACCCTTTGATATTCCTTTTAAATGAAGTTTAAAAAATACTGTGTTTATATTCTACTACTCACAAATCCTAGGTAGTATATATTTTCTACACTTGCTGTTTAATAATTGACTAATATCAGATGTTAGCCAAAAGCTATCAAATGTGCATATCAAATATGCAAATAAACTAAACAAAAATCCTTACATGAGATCAACTTTATACATTAACTTGTTTGTGTCTCAATATGAATTTTCTTTGGTGTGTATTAAACACTGAACCTTGATACCTTTTAAGCTACCAGATATTGTTTCTAGGTTTTAATTTTTACTTTGTTTTAAAAATAATTATGTACATTTAGACGATTTTTTTTAAAGAAAATCATTCATGTACCAGGCAGAAAATGTACAATAATTAATGATTGGATTTAAACATTGCTTTTACCTTGAGAATTTAGAGAAGGCTCACATAGTGTGTGTACTGAGGCATGAACCCAAAGCTGCTTAAAAGGATTAATGTTGTTTCTCAAACTCAGCAGCACTGGTAGGCTTCTGTCATATGAGGTATTAAAAATGAAATTATAAAGGAAAAGGTTTGTCCAGGTACCAATCGTATCCAGATGGGAAGTGTCTGAAAAATTTGTTTTCTTTACACAGCAGAGCTGCAAAAGTTATTTATCTCATTCAGCAAAGCAATGGTTAGAGGCTGCTAGGATTAACTGCAGACAGCTGCCACCCTTTTCACAGCAGGTACATCTTCCCAGGGAGAGCCCAGGGAAGACAGTTGTATAACTATGGCAATACCTTCATTCGTTATCCATCTTTCAAGCAACTTTTACAATTGAAAATGTATAAGTTCCTCTCCTAGTGACTCTTCCAGTCTCTCCTCATTTGGGAATTTTCCTACTTTGACCTAGACAAACTTATTTTGAATATCTACATTTTGCTTAGCATTTGTGTGACATAAGTATGTGTTCTGACTACCCCACACTGTCTTTTCTACCTCCATCTTCCTATTTAAGGAACAATAGTTATTATTGTTATTGTTTATGTTGAATTTTTACTTGGTAACCCAATTTATTTTCCAAAGAATTCCATCCTGGAAAAGTCTGTGAAGAGCTTTGGTCAGGTGTGCAAAGGTCGTGAGAAGTTCAGCAAAAAAGCAAAACCAACAAATGAAATAATCTACTATCAAAGATCTCTCCAAACTGCAGTTCTCATGATTTAGCTTATCTTAATTTTCTAGAAGAATGCAAAAAAATATTTTACAATCTGTCATTCCCACTATAGTAAATTAGCATTATTTGCTTCCCTTTATGGTATTATTAATGGTTTAAAAGTTCAGTACTTTCTGTCTCAACTCTTTATTGTCTGATTCCATCTTAGAATTTGGAAAACAAAACTTTCATTCTTTAAGTAGGATTGGTTCCCCCTATCCTTTTATACAGTCAGTTGAATACTCCTTGAAATGCAGCAGGGCTCAGATTGGGTAAACTATGGTCCTGCTGTGAAGCTCTTTGAAACCTAAACAGGAATTATCATGTGTTTATTTGTTAGATTTCTGTGGTCCTTTTCTTCCCAAGAGTACAGGGTATAATATGGAAAACTGTGCACAGGGGTAGTCTAAAGAATGTCAAAAGGAAATTAATGGAAAGCAGTGCTTTAGGAAGTGAGATCACAGAGCAAAAGGAATAGCTAAAGGCAAAAGCAAACCCTGGATGGCAGTGAGGTGTGCCAGAGAAGGTAGAAGATGCTTGGCTATCCCAAGGATGCCACTCTTGGCCTTGCAGGGCACTGGAGCATTTCACCTCAGCCTGTTTCTGGTGAGCACTGGAGATTTTTCCTTTTATTCATATGAAGACCCACAATCAGAACTACAGACTTATGGGGCAGGAAACGTCCTGAAACATCATCTACCCTATTTTCTTAATTTACAGATGAGGCAAATCAAGCTCTAAGAGAACAAGGAGACAATCTAGAAGCAATGTCAAGGTCAGAAACCAGATCATTTATTTCTTCAATCAACATCCATTGAATACATTTTACAGATCACTGTTATAGGCACAGGGTGACCTTAGTGAGTAACATGGCTATGAATTCTGACTACCAGTGTCCTATCTCACAATGCCATACTCTACCTCCAACTGACTATGAGGTATCTGATGTCCTATTATATATATTTTTATCTATCAATGGTCCTTTATTTTATTTATTTATATGTGGTGCTGAGAATCGAACCCAGTGCCTTTCACATGCTAGGCAAATGCTCTACTATTGAGCTACAATCCCAGCCCTACAATATCTTTTCACTGATTCCAGACTCAACCCTTGTAAGAGATAAACCTTGGTGACTTTGTTGCGAGAAGGAATTCTTTTCTTAGTGTCTGCAATTGTGTTGATGTTCTCTGATCCGTATGTGCTCATAGGACTCTTCTGCCAAATCAACTAGAAAACATTTACTGGATGGAGTTCTTATTTGTGTGTCACTGGAAGGCAGGTTTTACTTGCTAACAAGAACAATTTATTTTTTTCCTTTAGTAGAATTGGCAAAGGGCTTAAACTTTCTCTCTCATTGGTAGAAACATTTGTCTCTTTAAATTGACTTTACCTTAAAAGTGCCTCACATGATAGTCTAAACTCTAATAAGATAATTAAAGTTGGAAATTCCTGGTGTTAGAATTAAGCATGAAAATTCTTCAAAGAAACATGATTTAAGAGCTGGCATAAATCTTCCTTCCCAAGGGTAATATTACAATTGTCCATTTAACACTGGATGTCATTGCAAGAAAACCTGGTGTTAAAAAAAAAAAGAAAAGAAAAGAAAAGAAAAAGTAGATTAGTCTATTTTAGTTTAAAGGTAGTTTTAAACCCCTTTCCATATTTCAGTTCCCAAGCTGAAAATCTGTGCAGTAAAAGAGATTCCAGTTCTTTTAGAGGTATATCCAATGCCTTGGAAAATGAAGGACTTTCACTGAAGCATTTGGAAGGACACTTCATTCTGCTCACTTTGCCCTTTGTCCCAGGTCAGTCTCTAAAGAAACAAAGTGCTTCTCTTGCAAGCTGTGGATAAGGCTGGCTGATGGGCAGAGATGAAACTATTTCCTTCTACCAAATGGATTGAGGAAGGCACAGGGAAGAAAGCTTATGTTTCTAGTCCACCCCCAACCCCCACCAGTAGTCATCTTAGAGAATTTGAGTGAGGTTTGGGCTCCAGGGACACCTGTTTGTGCCTGCAGGGCCAGATTCCTGGTGGCCCTGCCTCTCCCTGAGCCTGGCAGCTCCTGTATTGGCTGATTTACCTGCGAGGCTGTATGTGGATATGTCTTCTCACGGTCACTGCTGCCAGCACGTACTGTCAAGACGGAGGGAAGCCAAGCGAAGAGTGCAACTGCCTGAGCTCGGAGCCGAAGGTGAGCTGCCTCTGGGAGGAGTTGACTGCAGCTTCCCTTCCTCCTAACACGCATGGAGTTTGGTGGCGACAGTGCCGAAGAACTGCGGACAGATACTTAGCCAACTGGATGTGTGAGAGCTGGCAAGGAAGGCAGCGCCGCCTCACCGGGACCTCCTGCTGGCAGGATGTAAATATACCTGCAGACTGGCCAAACAGGACTGCCTTTTCCCCCCAACCCCTCCCTCCTCCCACCCTCTCCCTCAGCTAACCAGCATGAGAGGAACTGAGAAAGCAACAGCCTGCAAGTGACAGCTCCAGCCGGATTCCGGATTCCGCTTGCCTCTGAGCCGAGGTGGGAAGTTGATTGTGCGGCAGCTTCATTGTGAATCCCTTCCATTGGCATCACTATGTTTGCCTCTATCTGGTATGCCAAGAAGCTGGGTCGCAGGTTCGTGCACAACGCCAGGAAGGCAAAATCAGAGAAGGTATGGAATGAGTGGGGATGAAGACTGCCTTTCCGATTTGCCAAGTGCCTGCTCTGGACTATTGGTCTGAGTACAGACGCAGTCTTCCTTAGCCTGGGAGGAGAACCTGCCTCTCACTGTGAATGTGGTCCATGGCACTTAAAGAAGGGATGACTCTTAGAGCCTAGCTTGCTAGGGAAGGGAGCATTTAGGGTTAAGCAGGATCATTGATTATTCAAAATATTTGGTGAAATCATGAATTTGATAGAGTGTCTCAACAGAGACTTAATATTCCTTTAGATTACATAGGATGGAAGAAATTGAGCAGCTGCAATTTTTGCTTATTCAGGGAGCTCTTGAGTAAACTTGTTGCTGTACTGCATTATTTTTATTGCTGTGATCTTTAGTTCTGAAGGGAGCGTTATAAATACCTGAGCCTTTCTTCAGTACATGTGTTCTAGCCTGTGTCCTAGGAACACATTTTTGAGAGTTTCAGTAACATTGACCAGACCTCACTAGAGTGTTTGATATTTTTTCAAATCAACAAAATCATCATTTTAAAAGTGTTAGCCATGAGCAAGTGTTATGTTTATAATCAGATAATCATAGCCATTTAGAGAAAACCTTTGGCTTTCTTTTATTCAGCATGACTAGTTTTTTTTTTTTTTTCAGAGAATTTCTTTGTAGACTTACCTCATGAGTTATATTTCTCTATTAAAATGGTCTGTAAGTCCTGAGATGTATATTACCAGCCTAACATAACTGAAGTTGATGGCATATACATTTATGTTTTCCAAGGTACTGGCCAAATTGTCATATTTAGGAAATCAGTATCCAATTTGATAGGTTCTGGGGAAACTTACAAAGGTTAAAAAAAAAAAAAAATCTTGTGAAGCAGAGATTTTGCATATTGTCCTGAGGATGTAATCTTTAGCTCTATCTCCTTCCTGCTATGTGTGTGTGTGTGTGTGTGTGTGTGTGTGTGTGTGTGTGTCTGTGTGTCTGTGTCTCTGTGTGTATACATATACACACTCACTCTTAGGCTTGACCCAGAGTTAGCTCTTTGAGTCTGTGGCATAGTCCTTTCTTTCAGCTACAAGAATGCCTTGATTTTAACTTACTGTTCATTCCTTCAGTGTGGGAATGTTGATAAAATAAAAATTTTGTGATAAACCAAGATACATCGTCTGTAGTGTGAAAAAAAGAAAATATCACTAGAGTTCTGACTTCAGTACTGGAGACTTTTAGAATTATAGATTTGAGGTCATAGAATCATAACTGACTTGTTATTTATTAGCAAATTTGGTAGAGGAGAGGAAGGGGATTGTTGGGGTAGAATTTGTCCCTTTCCCAATCCTATAATTCACAGTAAAATGATTGTAAACCTCTCATGTTCCAGTACCATATATATTGAACAATTCAGTTTTGGGTGTGCTTTTTTTTTTTTTTATCCCTCAGTAATTTTTAAAGAAAGAGTCTTGCAAGTAGGTCTTTTATTACAGCTAATGTTTTGAAAAAGTGCTTCTTCCTATAAAAAATTATAGGTTGTGTGGATGAGAGAACTGTCAGGACCGCAAATGGCTCTGAAAGCCATGGGGAGATAGTGCCTTATACCAAATTCATATGCAAAGAAAAGTTGAAGCTCCCAGTGCCACTTAATTCAGGCTTGGGCCTCAATGTGGAACATAGTTGCTCTCTGGAACTCTGTACAGAGTTTAAAGGATGCTAATCCAATGCAGTGACATTGGTTTCTGCTTCTTGAGTCTGGAAGGAGGTAGCGAGGGGCTCTAGGACATCCCCTTCATTGCAACAATGACTACAATTAGACAGACATGAAGAAACCACATGTGAGGTTAAGGGTTTTAAAGTCTTTATTTATCTTACCCATAGAGTAAGATACAGTCACATCAGGAAATTAACTTTAGAGAACCAAAGTTTAGCTCTCAGACTGATAAAGCCTGGAGGAAAAAATATTAACTCTACTGCCCTGTGCTAGCCAAGAGGGCTGGAAGAAGGATTAATTTTGAACACTAGGTGCTGATAACCAACATGAAAATAGAATCCTTTTTTTCCCCCATGAAATTTGTATTCAGAGAGTTACTAGAATAAATTAAAAGATGTGTTACCTTGAAAAATGTAGGCACTGAGTCAATTGCTTGGTAAATGGATATAGTTTTGTTTTTTATATATCTAATTTTGTCACATGGCTTATTTAAACCAATAATTGTGAATTCATTTTTTATCTAAAAATTCAGTAATATATTTTGGTAAGGTTGTTACCAAACAATGCTGCAAGCTGAATTAATTCATATAAAGTATTTCTGTGGCATCAGAGTTTCAAACATGGTGGGGGGCATGAAGTGATGCTATAGATATATGGTCAGGGTGGAAAAAAAGATGCATATGATTATTACTGAGTTTTATTTGAAGAATGACTAATAAGTTGTAAATAACTATTGATATACTCAAAGTATGTTTTAGCATATGAGGACATAAATCTTTCAAGGAAACTGGTTGTGATTTTTAGTATCCTCTGTAAATTTGGCTTTTTTCCCCTTCCAACTCAAATAAAACAACCTGCACCCATCAGAGCCCTTTGTTTCTATTTTCACATTCAGATATGGTCTGGGCAGTGTTTTCTTCAGGCTGGGGTTAATTGAAAAGCTAATTGGGAATGTGCAAGCCTGCATGTCATCCTAAACACATAGTATGTCCTATTTCTGGTTGGATCAGCTAATGCAGTTGAATGCAATCACATTGTGTAATGACCATCATGATAATCATGACAATAACATTAACAAAGTCACTGTTAACACACATTATATGTAAGATTTAATTTAATCTTTATTGAAATCATATTAGATATAAGTTATTTTTCCTGCATCCTAGAGAGGAGAATAGCTGGGCCAAGGACAAAGAACTACTAGTAATTATTAGTGCTGGGGTTTGAACACAAGTCAGTCCAAGCTGTTACAAAACTGTCTCCCTGAGACTCTTACTCTCTTCCATCCACTTATAATTCTCCCGGATCCCTACATGGCCTTGTCTGAATAAGCATAACCATTCTTTTTGTCTTGCCCTTCTTTTGTATACTAGAACTCCAAAGTCATGAGGTTTACAGAATCAAAGTTTCTTATTGTGTAACTCAACCCCCTTATTTCAGATTAGACTGTCCCCAAGCTATCTTGAACAGACACTTGTCTTTACTGTTGCTGAAGATTTCACATTCTTGGTACTCTCTAGGTGGAAAAAAAAAGTGTAGCAAGATATTGTTTGTAGCCTGTTATTCCTTAAGAATAGCTTGTAATTGTCATAGTCTTACAACCTAAACATTGGCATTTACACTCTTTGCTTATTCCTATAGAATCTAAAGCTGTCTTTCATCAAAAAGGTCCAGAAAGTCTGACAGTTTGTAGAAGTGCTTTCTTTTTAGAATGAGTCAAAGATGTTAGGTGATTCATGTTTCCATTTTTCTAAAAAAGGAAAGCAAAAGACTCTTTGTTATTCTTCAATAAAAAGACAATTCGTTCATACCAACAAATTCTATGAAGAAAATAATTTTTAAAATGATAAAAAAAAAGACTGTTTGGCTATAATAGAACATCTCCATTCATGTAATTATTGGGGGAGAATAATTTTCAATTTTGATCTTATGTAATTAATTCAGAAATTTGTGTTCTACCTTTCTGCCTGTTGTCACATTTCAACTTAAATGGCTTAATTTAGTCAGTCTCCAGATTGTGTTACTCTAAAAGGCCAGCTGAAGAAACTTTAAGATAAATTGAAAAATGCAATTTCTGGTGTCATAATAATATGTAAGAGTACTAAAGTACTTAACGTTGTGAACCTTCACTTCCTCATCAGTAATCTGTGATTTCCTTCCTTTGTTTTTGTTTTATTTTTTATATTTATTTATTTGTCTTTTAAGTGTTTACTCTGAAAAGCATATGCATCATGCATTTAGAAAAGACTAGTATCAATATTCATCATTTACTAGATAGCTGTGTATGAGCTTGGCATTCATATAACCTACAAGTGATGTAACTGAGCCCACATCCTCACATTGGGCTATAATATACCTTGAAGAATTTTTTTCAAGAACCTATATTAGATCTGTCTTTCTCCCTATCTAAATCTAATACATTAATTCAACATAAACTCAAATAAAGACCCTAGTGATATACTTTCTGGCACGATGGTGAAGGAAAGAGAACTATGCCCTTGATAATCCTGGCATAATATAAAGAACATTGAGCTTAGGGCAAGGATATACAGGAAGGGATTAAATAAGTCCTGCTCTTTGCTATCCAGCTTGAAGACAGTCATTTGGCTTCCTGGCCTCAGTTTTCTCATCTGTCAGATGGAAGCAACATCTATGCTTCAGTAGGTCCCCAATGTTTTCAGAATGAAATCCAAGCCCTTTAGTCTGCTTTACAAAGTCCATCATTTCCTATTTACTATCATACCTTGCCCCTCTTCCATGAGCACTCTAAATCCAGCATTCTGAACTACATTCACATCTTTATATGATGAATGCTTTCTCTAGCTTCTAAAATTTTGCTTAACCATTTCAGCTAATTAGCTGATCACAGCCTAGCCCTATTCCTCTTTTATTCTGTTCCAATCTTATATGACATCACAGTCACTAAGAAATTTCCCCTGGCCACTGAAAACCCAGTATGGGTCTTCTTTCAGTCCCCGAGGCAACTTTTATATTGATTCCATAATCATACTATAGCCATTTAAGTTGCAGAAAATAAAATTTAAAAAGCCTCCCATACTCTCAATGTATGTTTACATGTCTAAACCAGAGCAATGGTTAATATCATTGAAATTGTTCTGAGATGAGAACTCTAATATGAAGATCATTTCTCATGAGATCATTACTACTAGTTTTTAGAGAGAAAACACATCACCAATAGGTGGCTGGGATTTAACATCATGAGTATGGCTCTAGAACTCAAGTACTTTATTAGTAAACAATACTTTGTGCATACACTCTATATTATATGTGTGTGTGTATACATATATAGTTTAACACACATGTGTTTTATATATATATATATATATATATATATATATATATATATATATATATATAATGTATGTTTACAGTTAGAATCAAGGTTATTTTTCACTATGAAAAGTAAATTTAAAAAATGAGTTAAGATGGAAATCTGAAATTTTGCTTAGGCATTACAAGAAATGTCCTGATGTTGAAGATTCGCCAATCCTTGGTGAGTGACAGAATCTCCCTCTATCTATTTTTGCTTCGTGGTAGACTGAAGAGTAGTCTGACCTAGAGAGAGCAATGGACAGACTGTCCTCTCAAGTCCACTTCTTAGAGTCTTGTGAGTCTTTGAAAACTCCTCCATTGTGAGCAGCAGCATGACTCAGCGCCAGTGTGAGCCTAGCTGTGGTGACAAAGAGGACAGGTGTTGTCCATGCTGAATGCAGCCCTGCAGTTCTCTCCTGTCACCTGGAGGGCAAAGCAAGCAGCAGAATGGAGGATGATAGCACCTGTTCTGAGGCCCCAGTGTTGCTACCCACCCTGGCAAAGAACAGGGCACAGCTATTTTCAGGTCAGGAAGAGAAAACAGAGGAAAGGACAGGATCAGAGAAATGGTTCAAAGGAAAAAGTGGGGGGAGTAGGCTGGCAAGCAAGAGAGGTCACAAAAGCTGTGTTTAACTGTTAACAATTGTGGAAATAACGTTTCAGCAGGTTACTCAAGCACTTTGATATGCACTTTAAATGTATCATTTCACTGAATCCTTCTGAGTTAATCCTCTGATTAGTGCCATTTCATAGATGAAGAAACTGAGGTATAAGAGGTTGAAGGGCTGACCCAGAGCATAAATGACAGTTAGCATTCAGATATTACTGAACCTGGAGTCTCTAAGCCTTACCTTTCAAACCTTGAGTTCTCCTTTATGCCTTTTTGGGGTTGAGCAGGCTTTTCATGTATTCCCTAAACATGACCTGATTTTTCACTAAGGATCATCAGAAAACAGGTATCCAGGTAGGCTTAGTTTAGTCCAGTTTACTGTACTTCAATTGCAGATGTTTTCATTATTGTTCTCCCCGACCCCCGTCAACCTATGATGTTCCATCATCCCACATGTGGGACACCTAGAAAAACTTAAATTGAAGCCAGGTATAGTGGTACAGGCCTGTAATCCTAGCTACTTCTGCTGAGAGTAAGAGGAGGGCAAGTTTGAGGCCAGCTGGGGCAATTTAGCAAGACTCTGTCTCCAAAAGAAAGGCTAGGAATGTAGCCGGGTTCTGTCAGTACCACTCCAAAATAAATAAATGAATAAAACCTTAAATTGAGCAATTTTATGTGTCTTATAAATTTTTATAGGTGTTTCATATAGGATTATGGACCACTATGGGTTAGTATGACTTTAAAATGGTTTCCCTCAAACAGGTATTTTTTAGTGATAGTATACTGAGTGATAAAGATGAAAAGAGAAAGTCTGTCTTCTAGCAAGATTAGTTTAACCATGATGATCACTGTAGAGGTAATTTTTTTTTTGGTACTGGGGATTGAACTCAGGGGCACTCGACTACTGAGCAACATCCCCAGCCCTATTTTGTATTTTATTTAGAGACAGAGTCTCACTAAGCTGCTTAGCACCTCACCTTGCTGAGTCTGGCTTTGAACTTGTGATTCTCCTGTCTCAGCCTCCTGTGTGTGTGTATGTATGTATATATATGCATTATGTGTATATATATATGTATTTATGTACATATATACACACATATATACATACATATATACACATATATATCATACATACATATACACACATACATATGTGTTATAAGAGAAACCCTCTCACTTTAAACAATGCCTTATTGTATTTGATAAGAGTTTCATTTGTGGTACTCATATCTCCTCGAATAAATTATTAAATATTTAGTTAAATTACTAAATCATTCTATTCCATTTATTCAGGACACCTAGCACCTAGTAGGCCCTTAATGAAACTTGGGTGAGTGATTGGACAGACTGGAACTCTGAGCCATACTAATTTGGGGAATTAAGACTGAATTAGGGGTCAGTAGACTGGACATTAACTGGCTCTGTCCCCACCCTTTACATCCTCTTGGCTAAAAGTTAATCTTTCTGGGCTTGAATTCTTTATCTGTAGCCAGATTTCTTCTAACATTCATTAATTCTGATGTGCTATAAGACTGCAAAGTCCTTAAAAGAAAAGATTTTGTATCAATTTGTCTCTGTACTCCTAGCACAATGGCTCATACTAGAAAAACTATGAAAATTAATGTTAAATGATTATATACAAATGGGTGGGACTTTCTTGACCATTAGTAAGGAGACTGTGATGGAGAGTCTATCCACTTTCAAAGTGGGAGCAAGACGAGAGACATTCAGGGATTCTTCTTTTCTTCCATTTTTCCTTGAAGGAAGAGGGACACATTTTATAGTGTTGTGTTTGTGACTTCAGTTCTCTTTCCTTTCTCACTTTCTATTCCATGAACACGAACATGGAA
The DNA here is from genome assembly GCF_048772815.1 of Callospermophilus lateralis. Classification (NCBI taxonomy): domain Eukaryota; kingdom Metazoa; phylum Chordata; class Mammalia; order Rodentia; family Sciuridae; genus Callospermophilus; species Callospermophilus lateralis. Next base: position 140,410,253 of record NC_135306.1, read on the forward strand.
CAAAGAGTAACCAGTAGAGTACCGGAGTCCTCTTCAAATACCAACAATGCCAAGTCGAACAAATTGTAAGCTGCTTTGCCCCACATGGCACAAGCTTCCAGGATTATATTTGAAGATTAAATGTCATTGCTTGAACTCTTTCTACATGAAATTCTAGTTATTTAGAGAATCCCCACCCCACTCGCTGCAAACTAAATTTTATCTCAATCAAAACTCAAATGTTGAAGCCCTACTTACTAATGTGACTATGGGAAGATAGGGCTTTGAGGATGTAATTAAATTAAATGAGATCATATGGTGGGGTCCCAATCTACAGGATCCCTTGCCTTATAAGAAGAGAAAGTATAAGTGTGTTCTCTCTCTCCTTCTCTCCCTCTTTCTTCTTCCTTTTTTCCCTCTTTCTTAGTCTTGTTCTGGCTTAAAGAACACAGAGAAAAGCCTATTCCCCATGAAGGGAGCGCTTACTAGAGAGAAAAAAAAAAAATAACCCTTTTGAAAACTTGATCTTGGACTTTCCAGCTTCCAGGATCATGATAAATTAATTTATCTTGTTTAAGTCACCTAATTAATGATACTTTGTTATGATAACACAGCTAACTTAGATGCCACCTCTCACCACAGAAGCCACATACACAGACATAAGATGATGTTGAATGAGAAGTGGCTTTCTTTCCTGTCCCCTCCCTCCCTCCCTCCCTCCCTCCCTCCCTTCCTTCCTTCCTTCCTTCCTTCCTTCCTTTTTTTCTTTCCCTTTCTTTCTTTTTTGTACCAGGGATTGAACCACTGAGCTACATCCCTAACCCTACTTATTTATAATTATTGTGTTTTAAGACAACTTGTTAGGGATTTGCTACATTGCTGGCTTTGAACTTGTGATCCTCCTGCCTCAGCTTCCTAAACTGCTGGGATTAGAGGGATGCACCACTGTGCCTGATGAGGAATGGTTTTCTGGTGCCCAGAGACAGGGTATCATCACTAGGGAGCAGTAGGTAAATCGTTCAATGGTGTTGATTTTAATTCAATGTATGAAAGTTCTTAAAACACACACACACACACACAAAAAAAAACAATAACAACAACAAAAACCTTTGCAGGTTCAACATCACCTAATCTTTTGAAGGAGCTAGAAGAGATTATTAAAAATGACAAGGTATTTTTTTAAAAGGAAGAAGAAAACATAAATTTCAGGGGGCAGGCTATGTTGCTGGTGTTAGAGTGCTTGCCTAACAATTCAATCTCCAGCACTGAAAACAACAAAACAAAACAAAACAGAAGAAGTAGAGAATAAGGGAATGGAAGACTATTGGATAGCTTCGTGAGGATCAGTTTGTTTGTCTTTTTATTGTGTTGTCTAGGGCACAGATCAAGAGAAGTGAATGTAAACCAATTACCCAGCAAACTTACTTGAAACAACAACAATAAAACCCACCTCACAGTGTAATTACCATTCTCCCCTTCCATCCTTACTTGTTCCTCTATGTCACTCTGATTTATGAACAGAATTAGTTGGTTTGCTGTAACTTCAATTTTACAATTCCTTTAAATTATGGGAGAAAGTTTCTAGTATGATGAGGCCTTCAAACTTTTTATTAGGATTTGCAGCAAGGTATGACAAAGTGAGTGTTGTTGTCAGTTGTAGGAGATCTGGTTTTTTGAGTTCTTTCCCATTTTTTTAGCAGCATAGAGCTGTTATTGGAAAAGAGGAATTTTGATGATTCCCTAGTGTGGCAACAATAAAACTGATTGGCTGCAGAGAGGAAAAAGTTATGTCGTGATTAGGGGCATTGAGGGATTGCTGCTTGGGAAGTACAAGGAGAATAAGAAAGAGAAATATTTTTCTTGCTCTTTCTATGGTGGCCTAAGGCTGACATTTTTGTTTTCTAAGTTCCTCATTAGGTTATTTATTATTATTATTAGTTGTTCAAAACATTACAAAGCTCTTGACATATCATATTTCATACATTTAATTCAAGTGGGTTATGAACTCCCATTTTTACCACATATACTGATTGCAAATTCACATTGGTTACACATCCACGTTTATACATATTGCCATACTAGTGTCTGTTGTATTTTGCTGCCTTTCCTATCCCCTCTCATTAGGTTCTTTATCATCTTTATCATTCATCTCTTCCACCCATTTTATGGATCCTCTTGTTGGCGCACCTAAGAACAATATGGTAGGGTAAGATTTCAGACCCCGGTACAAATCTCACTCAGCATCTTACTGGTCAGGTGACCTAGATCATACAGATGCTTATTCTCAATTACTAGTGCTCTCATGTAGGGTGACAGCCATTCTTATATGGATTTTTGATTCAGCTAATATTTCCTTCCTTCCTTTCTTCCTTCCATTTCAATACTCAACCTAGTTCTACAAAGGATGCAAAGTAGGTTTTGGTAACGTTTTCCTTAATGATGCCTCTTGCATGGTACCACTCCCTTGGGTTTCCTAATGGACTTGCTCTCCCATCCTGGTTTTATGGAATGAAGAGGTGTGTAATTATATCTCAGCTATTGGTTAGAAGGGAAAAAATGACCGAGGAAAACATCTTTCCTTAACAAGTGAAAATTGTTAGTGCACTGACTCTGAGGGAGTTCTGAGTCTTTAATTCTTTTTAAATAATTTTCTCTATCATCCTTATAAAAATCCCACCCCCACCTCTCCCTTCCCCATATCTTCTTTTTCTCAAAACTCACCAACCAATTTTTGAGACTGATTCTCTGTTTGGTGAGAATGTCAGTCAAGGCACATCACTCATTTGAAGGAAATTGATGCATGCTGAATGACTCAAGGTGCTCATCTCCCAGCTGAGCAAATGCATCCCATCACATTTGTAGTTTTGTTTCAAGTCTTGGAATAAAGAGAAAAGAGTTCCAAGTATGTTACATTGAATTTCAGAACTAGAAAAATATGTTCTTTTAATAGATGATCACGAACTCTTGTAAAATCCTTACTATGGACTACTTGCTATTCTAAGATTTTACATCCAATTTTACATCTTTCAGTCAGTCCTCACAATGACATATGTGCTAAGTACTACTTATATTCAGTTTACAGTGTGGAATAGAAAGGTCACTTAATGTGCCCAAAGACAAATACTTTGCGGGCTCAAAAGCTAGCATGAAGACCCTGGCAATCTAGGCCTGTGCCCACATTGTTTACTATGGTGCTATTTTTTTTTTCCTCCGTACATCTTCTAAATGGGTAAGTTGAGTTGCAGAACGAGGGAATGAGTTTTGGGAACTTTCTTTTGGCCAGTATCTCCCAATATTTGTGGCCAAGTTTAGGGTATGAGAACTCATATATTCCCCAATCCAGTCCAGCAGCCTCACTGGCTCAATGTGCCACTGAAATATAAGACCTACCTTCCCATGTCCAAATCTCAGGGAGTTTCAAACACTACCCTTGTAGTCTTTTTATTGGGGGGGGGGTGGGTACAGTAGGGGGTGGTATCAGGGATTGAACTCAGGGGCACTTGACCACTGAACCATATCCCCAGCCCTATTTTGTATTTTATTTAGAGACAGGATCTTACTGACCTGCCTAGCACCTTGCTTTTGCTGTGACTGGCTTTGAACTTGCAATTCTCCTGCCTCAGCCTCTCAAGCTCCTAGCATTATAGGTGTGTGCCACCTTGCCCCGTGACCCTTTATAGTCTTTGATAAGCAGTGGCTGCTAGGTTTCTTTCATTTTTATTTCATATACATATTTTTGGATGGTTATATTGATAATCAATGCTGAACCTTTAGTAAATAATTGATATGATTTCACCACGAGTCTATTAAAAAGAAGAAGAAGAAGAAGAAGAGGAACATACAACAGGATGGCATTTAGAAAACAATTCCACACCAGTGGCTGCATTAATTGCTACTTTGGATGTTCCTGCTGTGAATTGAATGGAGCTACATTGGATCTATTTCTTAGAAATAATCATCTTTATTACCTCTGCTCTAAGTTGCACAGTTTTGAGATTTTTAGAGGCAAATATCTTCACTAATCTCTTTCTCTTTCTGTTTTCATTTGATAAGTAATCCATTTCATTGTTATAACCATTTTTAATGCCCTCAGATTTAATTTATAAAGGGCAGAGATATTATAGGACATTTTCCTCTTGCTCTCTCACCACTTAACATCCTGTTAACTCTCCAAGTGTAACATTTTGAATATCATGTTTAATTCAAATATAGTCCATTATTTTATTAAAGTTGAGTTTTTATTCTTTGCATATCTCTAGGATTTACAAGAGCTTTATGAAAATGGCTTGTGTGGTACACAAATAAGAATTTCTTTTAGTATCAGTCATTTCACCAATGAGTGTTTAAGAAAAGCAAGATAAAATGTAGGTGATCAGAAGTACTTGTTGGTAGGCATGAATTATACTACCGATGCCTTTTAGAAAACAAATTGAAATACATTTCAGATTAATTTATGCTTTCCATATTCTCAGTTTCATACAATTCACCTGATTGTCCTGAACAATTTCAAAGGCATATCTTTTTTCCATGGTTCCAGGTTGACCCCAGAAAAATAAAATTGAAGTAAGTGAATTATTTGTGGTCTTTAAATCAATTAACATTCATCAGATAATGATTTCCAAGTATGTTACATTGAGAAAAGAGTTCCAAGTATGTTACATAGTTCCTTGATATTGAACAAAGTCTTAATTGCATGTTACTACTAATGATACTGTACTGGAATTTATAATGGATGCAAAAATTAGAAGTATAGGTATAGAGGGGGAAAAATACATAGTTAAAGCAAACTCTTAGCAAGCTTTGCACTGTTTTAGCAGTATAAATAACATGCCAATCTTTCCCACTTATTTCCTCTGCCTTGCCCCAGACACCCTGTGTTGTTTTTTGCTGAATCTTTTTTTTTTTTTTTTTTGCATTCTTAAGCTGTAGGATCATGCCTGATTACAAACTACCTAGTATATGGTGAATTCACAGAGCTCTATTTTCCAATATTAGAATAAAATAGATCTCATCTGACTATGTTCTTAGGTAACACATGGGGACATCTCTAGGGTCCTTCTAGGGAAAAAGGTCTTAAATTAAAGAATCATCTAGGGGCTGGGGTTGTGGCTAAGTGGTAGAGCACTTGCCTAGCATGTGTGAGGCACTGGGTTTGATTCTCAGCACCATATATAAATAAAATAAAGATCTATCAACGAATAATAAATTTTTTTAAAAAAACTTCTTATTTTTAATATTTCTGTTAATATATATTGAGGTAAATGAACAGGGTATTTAAGAACATGGTTTCTGGATTCAGACTTTCTGGATTTATACTCCAGCCACCACTGACCAGCTGTTGGACTGTGAACAAATTACTTAAACTTTGTGTCTTTCAATTTTCTCTTTTTAAAATAAGACTAACAGTACCTGTCTTATAGGGGTTTTATGGAGATTGAAGAGTATATATTCATGACATAATGGGAATTATCCAAATATTTAGAAATTAATATAATTAGACCATTTTTAAGAAAGAGATTTCCTGGTAAAGTTCTGTAGAACTTCTGAATTAGCTAGCTCTTCTATCTCACACTCTGACTCTCATTCTGACTTATGTTAGGATTACTTAAAACAAGTTCATAATCATGTGCCCCACAGCATCAGCATGGCTGGCAAGCAAACCTTTGACTTGATATAGCAACCCTCAGTTTCATTGAGCAGTATTTGTGGAAGGGGACTCTTATTTAAGCAGTTGATCTCCCCAGAGATGCTAGGATTACTGACATTTGGTTGTTGAGTCATTATCTTGAAAATCATCTAACCAAGAATATCTGCTTTGATATCTATGCATGAGAACATCTCTGAGGAGGTCGAGCAAAGGCCTCTAATTATTATAATGAATTTCTGTCTCTCTAAATACCAGCTCTGCTTTTAGAAAGGAATTGATCTCCATCATTACTATCTGTCACTTGGTGATAGATATTTTTGTGTGCTTCTTTGCTTTTAGATACCATTCAATGGATGTGAAAAAATTGAAAAATAGCAGAAAATAGCTACTTTTTGCATTTTTAACTAAAATTCCATATTCTTTAGTGTGGATTGCCTCTTTTTCCCACATCATACCAATTTATAATTGATATAATTCATCATTTATTTACAAAATAGCCTATATTTCTGAAAAATAACTAATTTTTTCAGAAATTGGACATAAATTTCAAGTAATTTGATGAAATAATCTCAAAAACCCATAAATGCATTTATTTAATGGGCATCTTACATCTAACCAAGAGTATCTACAATGCTATGAAGCTGAGGGGTGATGCTGACTGTGATCTATTCAGAACTCAAGGAATGCATTCAATAGTAAATGAGGAAGACAGCAAATAAGCAATCACAGCACAGCCTATGAACACAATATGTTGTGGGATTCTATGCATTTCCATTTTCAATTGAGGAAAAGCAAATATTTATGAAATAGACCATCCTGGACATTGAAAAGATAAAGCAGGTTGGTTGGGAATTTACTTTGTACCTCATCTACTACAGTAAACAAATGCCAGGCAGGACATGGCCATGTTGTCTGAAGTGAGAAAAGAACAATTTAGCTATCAAATGTGAATATAGCCTTTTATTATTATGACAAAAGGTATATATAATGTGGCATTCAGTACATTTGCAACAGAAACACTGTTTCTAGAGTTTTCAAAATTCCAAACAGAAACTCTACCCATCTGAAAATTAGTCTTAATGTAAAAACTTTTGGACTTTTCCCATTTGACCTTTCCATAAGATGTACTGATTAATTTACCATAGTTCCATTTAGCTGTTACAACTCTTCTCTGAATGTTCCAGAAATATCTATAAATGCTTGAACTTCCATTATTTCTTTGATATGATTTTATAACATCTGAAGTAATGAGTAAGCATTTTGTTGCAAGTAGTGCAATTTAATTTCCACTGACTACCTTTAACTGTACTGATCAGTAATTAAATATTTAGTTGTGTAGTAAATTAGCTATGCCATGTGATCATTGGAAAGTGGGTACTCCATTTACTGAAACATAAATGTTTTACAAGGTATTGTAATGTAACTAGTAAATTAATTATGACAGTTTAGGTTTCAGCTAATTAAACTCTTCCTTAGCATTTATTAATTTAAGATCTAAAGTAAAACAACTTTGACAGTGATAATAACTGATGTGATGGTTTTAGTTCCAGCAATCAAGGATAAAATCAGGAAAGTAGAATGCATGTATGTGTCTAGTTATAAACAGAAAAATCCAGTTTCCACTTGTCGTCTTTAGGAATTTTGATTGGCAAATCTAAGTAAGATTTAAATATTTATTGACAAGAATGACGTTGTGGTCAATGTCATACTCTTATTTAGTTAAACCATTTTTAATAGGAATTGACACCATTACTATAGGAAACAGTTGAAGAGATTTTAAAGAGCATTATCAATGTGCCCACAACTGAAGTAGGCTTTTGCAACAACATAATCAAACACAATGAGCCCAGTTAATAAGAATTACAATGACTAGAAACAATTATACTAATGTCAAATAATAAGAATAACTGATTATTTTAGGTAATATAAAGCCAAGTCTTTTTGCAGGTAAAATTGAAGCACAGAACTATTTGGAGATATATATATATATATATATATATATATATATATATATATATATTAGCTTTGTAACTTTATAAAGCTATGAAGTTATTATAACTTTATAATCTCAATCATAACCTAGTGTTTTATTTAATGGAAACTATATGTAAAAAAATGTGAAGATATGTCAAAGAGGATATGGCTATATTTAGAAACTCAATCTTTATTTTGTTTGAGAAAAGACTATGATAAGATTGAGGAAGCATCAGGGTTGGAGTCTGAAATTCCTTCCTTTGAATCAGCTTTGCCTTTTACTACCTACAAAAGGTACTTATGTTTTCAGAGGCTCAGTTTTGTTCTTCTTTTCATCTGTAAAACAGGCATAACAGAAGCAAGTCACTAGCATAGAAATGCTGTAGATAATAGGTTCTCAAAAGTCAATGCATTTATTTATTCACTCAAAGAAGTAGTAACTAGAATTCCCATGTATGCCTACTATATTCTCAAAATAGCACAGACATAACATCCAAGTGCTCTTCCTAATACTGAAAAGCTCAGGCTAGTAAGGGAGGGAGGGAAGTAAGTAAATAGTTATGTAGTGTGATGTCGAATGTGTTCATCCAAGTTGTGCAATAATGGAGGAACCATAGATTCCATGGGATTTGGAGGCATGAAGGAGGTGCAAAAGAAGAAGTGGGATAGGAAGAATTCTCAAAGAGATAATACTCAGGACAAATATGACAGGATTTGTTTGGAAGGAGAGGGGGTCATTCTAAGCAGAGGATACAGTTTGAGGAAGACACAGAATCCGCAAAGAGTTGTGGTTTTCTGTGTAGCAGCATAAGGTTCATCATGGCCCCGGCAGAGTATCTATAGGAGGAAGGAGCAAGAAATGACTTTAGAAAGATCAGCTGAAGCCAGATGGTGAAAGGCTTAACTTACCATCTAAGTGCTTTGGACTTTATTTGAGGAAGAATGGAATACCAAGGTCACATGAGGGAAGATCATATTCAGATTTTAGAAAAAGTTATATGATGGTACTGTGCAGAATGTATTAAAGATGAGCAAGAATAGAGGTCAGGGGTCACCTCAAGAGACTTTTGTGGTATTGCCAAACTTTAGTGTGCATCAAATCAGCTGGAAGTCTTGTTAAACATAGACAGCTGAGCTCCACCCACAGCATTTCTTTGGGATTCATTTGGTATGGAATGGGGAATAAGGATTTGCATTTCTTAAGAAGTTTCCAGATGCTGCTGCTGATCTGGGTCCCTATTTTGAGAACCACTGACAAAAAAAAAAAAAAAAAAAAAAAAGGAAAGAAAGAAAAAGAAAAAAGGCAAGGGGCTGTTATAGTTTAGGCTTCTATGCCAAACTATCATAAATTGGATACAAATATTTACTTCTCATAATTCTATGGGCTGGCAAGTCCAGAGTCAAGGTGCCAGTGGATTCAGTATCTGTCTGGTGTCTTGTTTTCAGGCAGCACTCTTCCCGCTACAACCCTCTTATTATAAGGGCATAAAACCATTCATGAGAGCTCCACTGGGAGGATCTTATCACCTGTCAAGAGTTCCACCTCCTAAGACCATTGCATTGAGGATTATATTTCAACATATGAATTTTGGGAGGACACAAACATTTGGTCTATAGCAAGGCTAGCCACCATCTGCACTGAGGCAGTGAAATAGAAAAGATGAATGGCTGGGCTGGGGATGTGGCTCAAGCGGTAGCGCGATTACCTGGCATGCGTGCGGCCCAGGTTTGGTCCTCAGCACCACATACAAACAAAGATGTTGTGTCTGCTGAAAACTAAAAAAATAAATAAAAAAATAAATAAATTAAAAAAAAAATTCTTTCTCTCTTAAAAAAAAAAAAAGAGATGAATGGAATCTCAGTGTAGGGCCTCACTGATTAGAAACATGCTCGTAATACATTTTTTCCCTGCTGAAATTTCATTTGGATATTTCCATGCCTAGGGCGTTCCAAAATGCTGGAGGGCATTTAAAGTGCACTTGCTGCTTGGAGTAGAACAGGTAAAGGTGACTGTGGCTCTCAGTAACTGTTAATGCAGAAACAGCCTTAGGAGTTTTCTCATTCCGATTTCCTCCTTGTTTTAAATTCAGTTTAGAGAAGAGACTTGCCCAGTCACAGGGCTGCTTATCTGAGGAGATTGGTTTCTAGCAGGAGGTTTTGCTACAAAAGAATTCTGCACATTCCCTGTTCTTTCAGAGGTTAAGGTCAAAGGGAAACAAATCACATGGCTTTTTAGTTGTCTCACTGTTTCAATCTGTTGTAAAGTAAGCATATATTGTAATAATAATTCTTTTGGCTGGACAAGATTTTTGTCCTGTTTTTGCATAATTGGTGCATGTGTGTCAGTAAGAGGAACATGATCTCTTTAATTACCTTTCCTGTAACCAAGGTTTCTTTTTCTCTTGGCCCCATTGTTGTTCTAATGGAATGGGCTTCATCTGCTGAGAGTAGGAAAAAGGTTTTAATTGAGATAATTAACTCTGGGGTGGTTACCTAGGATTTAAAAGAGGCAGTTGTTTCTTCCAGAATGTGAGGGTATTACCTGATAGAGCCAAGCACACTGTGTGTGATAATGAAGGTGGTTTGAGAAGAATTTTGTGCTCTTAATTAGGAAAGAGATGAGGTAGCCTTCTGTCGGCAGGAGGTTCAGGACATAGGTCTGAAATTGCAATGAGTATAATGGGATTACCTCACATCTGAAATTGTACTCTCACTAAAGGGGCACAGAGCCTACTCTGCAGACCTGCACTAGTGTGGGGTGGGGGGTCATTTGACAGGATTGTGAAGAGAAAATTTATTAGGTAATTTGGAAGACTTTTCTTCTTTTCTGTTTGTCCGTGTGTCCCCAGTAGTAAGGGAAAAGATTATGAAATTATTTGCATCTTTCAAATATTGTGCTTCTAATGGAAGGGCTTTTGAGAGTTGTTTTGTATATGAGTCAGTATGTTCAGGATGCTCTAAATGATGTCCAGAATAAGTATAATGCACTTGTGTAAGCACTTGGTATGATTGCCTAATATTGCAGCTCATAAATGTTTACAATGATAAAATACTATTACATTAGTTACTGTGATTTCTCCCAGGTATAGAGATAGATATTGAATAGATATTGAATGCAAAGAGTGTTTTCAAAGCATGTATAGAACTTTGAATGCATTTTCATTTCAAAGTGGGAGCAGGTTTGAGTTAATTAAGCACTAGGGACTTTACATGAGCCACCAAATTAAGTAATCTCTCTTTGCTTCTGTCTTCCCACCCCTCCTCTCCCTATCCTCTTTCTACTCCCGCCCAACACATGCATATTTTCTCTCACCCTTCTCCCTCTTACTTCTCTCCCATCCATTTACAAAAGCCTGTGTACCTGTTTACCAAGAGATATGTAAAGCTTTGAGTATACCAGGACAGATAAGGTAGAACATTTGCCCTTAAGGAATTTACATTTGAATGTAAGAGGTGGGCAAGTTAATATTTAACCACAAAGCAGTTTGTATCACCAAGCAAAACCAAGAGTTTTGCATACACCAAGAAGGAACACATAATTATAGCTTGGAAATAGACAACTCTCCACAGAAAATATCGAAAATGAATTAGTCCTAAAGAACAAATAGGATTTAGATAGGCAGGACAGAGTAGGACAGTATTCAAGATGAGAAAAATAGGGAAGGCAAGGGGAGAAAAACATTTTAAAGAGCGTGTCTAGTTATTTTTGTTGGAGAATAGAGCGTAAAGAGGATACTAGGAGGTGCATTTGGAAGAGGACAGTTGGGCCATCTTGGGGAAAGCCTTGCACTCTGTGGTAGTCAGGTCCTAATTTCACAAAAATAAGGTAAATATGATATAACTAGTTCCAAAACCACTTGGACAATAAAATAAGTGTAATAAGGGTTAAAAACACAGATTCCTTCAGGATTTCAAATTCAAACTTGATTATTGTTTATTTTTGAGCAAGTTATTTTGTGTTGCTGTACCTCACTTGTCTCATGTCTAAAAATAATGATCTTCTTCCTTCATGATATTGTTATAAGGGCTAAATTAAAAAGTATATGTGAAGCTCTTAATATAGCATCCAGCTATTATTTTGAACCTATGCTCCTGTTTTGTTTTTTTTTTTTCCTCCTCCTTTCCATTGTCACTTCAGTTAAAAGAATTTTAAGCCCTTATGTGCTCTAGGACCGAACCAGAAAACAGCACTCCATTCAGTGTCTTGTGAGCCTTTACTATATGCTAGGGTGTATGGAGATCTCTGGCAGTACAGAGCTTAATAGGAGCCCAATATGTAAACGAGGAATTGTACTACCAAATGGCCATGCTATAGTGCAGACCCTATATACAGTGCTTTTGGAACCCAAACCCATCACTATACTTTAAGGGCTTGGGGTCAAAGAACATATTTGTGTTGTCTTATGATAGAGTTACAAGAGACTTGGACAGAGAGTTTGGCTTTTAACTCAGCACGTTAATGGACAATGAGGAATTTATATTGTATGTGAATCAAGGGTATAATTTGGGGTTCTGTGATACCCTAAGTATATAACTGGGTTGAGGGTAAAGAGAATAGGAAGTCTATCCCCGGGTTGTATGAGTATGCAAGAAATTCAACTGTATGGGTTTCATCTAGGAAGGCTCCCTGGAGGAAGTGAGGTTCTAAGTACTTTTCAAAAGCCTGGAAAAGAATGCATATTCAGCTAAGGGGAGCGGGTTATGTCATGTCTTCATGAAGTTGGGCACTGTTTTCAAGAAGGCAGAAGGAGATGTATGGTAAGGCAACGGTGGCAACCAAAAGGAGGCAGATTTTAAAAGGCCGATGAAGGAGGCTTTATTGAGGATGAAGGAGGCTTTATTGAGATGTCATTCCTAGGCGGAACTCTATCAGACCAACAGAGCAGATAGGAAGAGGGTCTGAGGAGAAACCACGTGGGGGCTCAACCAGACTGGAATTTTATGGGGCTTAGGGCAGGAAGGGAAGGGCTTGGGTCAGGAAAAGGGATTTTTAGAGTCCCTTGTCCCAATGGAGTTGGTCAGGGGAACTGGCTGAGATCCAGGATTGACCAGGAGACCCTGCTGATTAACAGGCGGTTCTGGTTCTGTCAGTGCCTGATTGATGTTTCTTTCGCTCTTGGGCTGCTTGGTGCTTTGTTCCTAAGTCACCGCCACCGACCTGATGACCTGACAGGAGACAGGGAGAAATGAAGAGGTGAAGAGAGGGTGTGAGAATATACCCTAAAGAGAACCTCAAGAGGCAAGATAGGCTGAAAGGATGCACATGGGTAGGCTTCAGGTGTGTTAGAGATATCTAGAAAATGATTTTAGACTCACAGTAGGTAATATAGAGCCTGGACTCTCCTACTGACCTGAGAGGCTGATAAGTGACTGGTTTTATTTTTTGTTTTGTTTTTGTTTTTTTTTGGTGGGGGAGGTGCTGGTGGTGGACTTTGTACAGTAGAGAGAAAGCTGTGATAGTTTGGGGAAGAGGTAGACTTACAGTAAAGGGAAAATGGGAAGGAAACTAGTTACACTGAACACTTACTCTGTAGCAGGCACAATAATAGATACTGTCTATGTTTTGTTTCATTTCATCAGCACATTAATTTGGTGGGGCAGATATCATTATCCCTATTTTATAGGTGGAAAAACTGAATTTCATTTGAAACACTCACTCAAGACCATAAAGTAAGTTTGAATGAATCCGAATGAAGTATGCACAATCACAAAGTGTTAATTCAGTGTTTCCACTAAGCCACACCATGTCCTCTTCCACCCATTCATTCAGTAACTAATCACAGAGCCCTTACAGTGTGCTGGACACTGCGCCATTGTGTTGACATTTTCACTGGGTACCTCCTATCTAAGATTGGAAACCACTTTTCTGTGTCTGTTTTCTCAAATGTTCAATAGACTTTTGTGTAGCTACTCAATGTTAAGTTGAATCGAAATTTATAGTTCAATCATTACCAGGTTATTACAGGCTATTCTTTTGCATTCACCAAGAAAACACAGGATTTAATATTTGACATTGTTTTATTAGTTTCTTTCAGCTATTTTCTGTTTATTTGCAGTATTATAAAAAAGATGAAAATAATATTGATGATAATAATAGTGTTCGTAATAAAAGAGCAACCTTTTATTAAACACACAGACTGTGCCAAGCCCTGTGTTAAGGAATTGCTTTATATTATCTCATTTAATCCTCATCAAAAGTGTGTGCCTTAAAACTATTTATTTTGGGGCTGGGGTTGTGGCTCAGTGGTAGAGCACTTGCCTACCATGTGGGAGGCACTGGGTTCAATCCTCAGCACTACATAAAAATAAACAAATAAAATAAAGGTATTATGTCCATGAACACCTAAAAAACAAAAAATCTAAAAAAAAATATTTATTTCATATGCGTGGACATTTAGGCCTCGGGACATTAAATGACTTTACTAAGACTGTGCAGACAATAAGTGGCAGATCTGGATCTCAAATCCCAATACGTCTTCCCAAAAATTATAGATTCTTAACCATTGGGCATTATGGCCTATTTAACAGAAAAAAATGCTTTTCAAGTCAGAGTTGTGAGTAGTGCAGGTTACTCTAGCTCCCAGTTAGTCTGAATTAGTTAATTTTCACTCTGATTCATGCTCTTTGGAGTTGGTTGTGCTGTATTAAATGCTTTTACTAAAATGAGACAGTTCCATTCTATTCCTTATATAGGAAGGGAGGAAGAATGGATGGAAGGAAGGAAGGAAGAAAGGAAGGAAGGAAGGAAGGGAGGGAGGGAGGGAGGAAACAAGAAAAACAAAACAACAACAACATGTTCTGCTGCATGACTTAGACATCCCATAACACACATCTACTGAAACACTGATTTGCTTGGACAGAAAATGTGAGATTTAATTTCTTCTTTGTTATAGAACATTTTTCTTAAGAAGTATTGAATGTTGGTTTCCCTTTCTCTTTGTCTCTTGCTAACCTACCCAGGAGTAATGGTTGTGGGTTTTATTTTTGACATGAATCTGGAAAGACAAAAATAGCACAAAAGATGCTAGAAATAGGAGCATAAAAGAAGGGATATTGGTGTCAAGGCTGGGGCAGAAAATGGAGAAGAGGATTGTGCTTTTGATATTTTATGTTCTACACATCCAGTATTTGAGATTCAAAGTGAAAGGGAAAATAACTGGAAGGGGGCAAATGATTAGTTTGCAGAAAACCCAGAATAGTAATTAAAATTATTAGAGAATATAGAGAAATAAATGATAACAATAACAGCTAACATTTATTGCTGTGTTATGATGTTCTGTGCCTTAAGCAAAACACTTAACATGGGAATAATTCATTTGATCTTTTCAGCACATGTGGGAAGTAGGTATAATTGCCATTGCTTTGTGGATGAGGAAGTAAATTTCAGAGTAAGAAAATAGCCCAGAAAAGACACTCAGCTAACGGGGCTGGAACAAAGTGCATTTCTATCTGGCCCAAGTGTTTTGCCCCCTGTTTAACATCTTGACTATCAGAGTGAATACAGCCTAAGAGTATGAATTCTACCCCTGTGTCTTTCTGGCCCAAGTCACACCTGTGCCAAATCCTCACCTTAGAATTATGGATTCTACTTCTCAGCCTTGTGATGGTGTGCATGCATCAGTAATGACAGAGCTTGGTGTTTGAGGTTTTTGGCTGTTTTATTCAGCTGCATGGCTTTCAGCACAACTCTTTTCTGAGGCTTCTCTCTCTCACACATGGAGGAAAACACTATGAAGATTTCATAATATAAATAAATACTATCTTCTACTTCATTAGTGTTCAAGATATAAAATATAATGTGTTTTAAATGAAATATTCCTAAGAAGGTGCTCAATAAATGTCATCTATAGGTTTCACAATGTGATCCTTATTAGCATTTTACTCTGGGAAAATTCACAGGCACATGCAATGACATCTATAGTTCTACCCAAAGAGACAGGTCATCTGCCCTTACTAATAATAATCACCTTTCCAAGACAAGTTTTGATACGTGACACGAACACAGTAAAGCTTCTTAAAATAACATCTTTATTAAATAAATGCTGTATGCCTTTAGGGGAATTGTACAGCACATTGTATAATCCTCTGCTTTGCATATTGAAATTCAACTGCTAGACCTTGAGAAGGAATTCAGGAAACATCTTAAAGTGGAGAATGACCTTCACATTTTCATAAAATAAATGATTAATGTGGGGACCATTAATTCCATCCATACTCTCTTCCCCAAACAACTCTATCCATCCTGAAAAAGGCCTTTCACTTTCAAGGATAAATGATACATATTTTTAATACAATTACGAACAATCAGGTATGTAATTTATATTTGTTATGCATAATAAAATACATAATTAAACATCACTCCATAATTAATCAAGGCATTAAAACTTGGAAGTGGCAAGAAGCTATTTTGTTGTAGCATCCTGAGTTGGGGAGATTGTTTATAAATAGTCTTATGTTATTAGGACTGTTTTTATTGCTGTCTCATTTTCTCCAGTGACATTACGTAGGTCAGTCTTGATTATATACTGCATTTGGATATGTGCTTTAAAGCAGAGTAATCAAAGGATCCCCTTCTAAGCTATTCAGATACAATCTAAGGAGAAAAATTTAGCCCAGATATAATACTGATCCATTTGAAATTAATCAGCTAGAATGGCTTTCACTTCAGATATTGATATGTAGGTCCAAGTTGCACCACAGATAATTCATGGATTGAAATCGTATAATAGACAAAATAGGAAATAAGTCATTTTTTTGACTGGGCAGCAAAGATAAAAATAGAACTGTCAGATTCACCTAGCCTATACATCAGGTCATCTATGAAAAGCAAGTAGTTCATCATAGTTTATACAGTCAGGCTGTACTGAAAATTTATTAATGATATTCTAGGCAATATTTGCCATGTTCTCTGCTAAGCAATTTATATCTACCCACTTTTTAAATCTTCACCTCAGTCTTGTGAGGTAAATATTGCTATTGTTGTATTATATCGGAGGCACCTGAGGCACAAAGAAGTTAGTGATCTTCATGTACCTTATAGCATGATCTGCTTTAGGACTGAAAAAAAAAAAGAGTTAAAAAACATAAAAGGAATTGCATACAGTTCTTGTTTTCTGCATGTATAAGAGATGGGTGCTTTTGGAAATTGGTAGGTTTTGAAGTTAGGGTTGATACCATGATAAAGAGGACTTGGCACATAATAGACATTCTATACTATTGAATGAAATTGAGGGTTTCCAACATACTCTCAGCTGCTTGCCTCCTGAAGGAGTCAGAATGTCTGAACTGATGATTTTACTAAAAAAAAAAGAAAAAACTTTGTATTACCATATCTGTCAGGGAGATTGATGGATATGTATTGAGAAAAGGTTCACAGAGCTGCCCTCATCAGGGATAATCATATTCCTTATTTTCAAGCAATACCCCATTTGATAGCTGATGTCAGCAGATATTGATTGTGTTCTGAGAACCTGTAAGTGAACCCTACAGGGAGTCTACTGAACGCAGAAGCTCTTCAGAACACAGGAAATTTGGAGATAGGTAGGTTGGACTTAACTCCATCTATTTAATTCCTTTTTCTACAAATGTTTCATGTGTCTTGCAGGTAAGCGTATTGTAAGAATGCATTTCTAGATGTCTTTGGTGTCTATCCTTATCCTATCGCTCTGCTTCTATATTTTTAACCTCTCTGGGTCTTCTGGTATTCTTCAAATATACCATCTACTCTTAAAACTATTTTGGGGGGTTATTATCCCCACTTTTTGTGAGGAGTTCTTAAATATTCCTTAAAGCTCAAGTCAAATATTACCTTGAAGCCACTACTTCTGCTCTCTTTTTCTTTCATATGTGCAGACTCATGTGCATATTTCTCCTCATGGTACATCCAAATAAGGAGGAACAGAGGCTAGACTAGGCCCTGCAAGAAGGAATGGATCCAGGCCTGAGGTATCTCTTATCAGTAAATGAGACAGTGGCTTTTGAGCCTGTGAGCCTGACTAGGTCATTCATTCATCATGATTCAGTGCCTAACACCTGGTTAGTGAGTGGATATTACTGGCCCTGAATAGAGCTATACCAGAAGGAGACATACATGCTAAGAAGCACATGGCTATTCAAACACTATTAGGAATCACTGCTACCATGAGGAAGTCAGAGTTTCTACTGGGTTTTCAGAAAATAACTGAAGGGATCTTAGACAAAGTAGTGTGAGTGCCAAGAAGTTGTTTCCTTGGAATCTTCCTGTAGATACCAGATGTTAGGCCATGTACTCTAGCTCTTAAACAGATGCTACTAGACTGAACCAAGTTACAGCTCTATTCTGAGAACTGGAATGTAGGAGAATGAGGGAGAATTAAAACTTGAAACCATGGTCTTTCTTCTCAATGTGGGTGCTTGGGTTGGCACCAGGGCAGACTGGGAACAGCCAGTGTAGAAAGCTGTCTGGTGCTCAGATCCCCGCCCCCCCCCCCTTAGGACCAAGAATGGTTTAAAATACTATTTGCTTTGGGTTCCTTTTGGCTGGCACTTATCTTTTTGCGTACTAACTCTGTCACTTTGTAACTGTGTGACTTTGGACAAGACTCTTAACCTTACCAAGTCTAGGTTGCTTTATCTAAAGTAGGGAATAATCTTAATAACTTCTCTAGGTTGTTCTGAGTGAATGAATATTTATCTCATTATGCAGTGTTTCAGTTAATGCTGATATCATCATCATCATCATCGTCACTACCACCACCATCATTGCCATTACCATCATCAGTATTATTACTGTTCAAGATGAGATGGATTTTAGCTGTGCCCTTTTCTAGGGCCTAGGGATTGCAGAGGCAGGACCATGAATTCACTCACTCCTCCATTATGACACTCACAGCCCATTTTTATGTCAATGCTATGAAATTTGCACTTGTCTGGATTACTAGATTTTAAGTTCAAGTTCGCAGTACTTGATACAATCAGGGTATGTTGAACAAAAGAGTAACAGAAGCAAAAAACAAAAAAAAGTCCAAAATTTGTAGGAAAAAATAAAGCTGGTTCCTACTTTATTTTTATTTTCTGAGATTTATTAGCTTAAGTAAAGGAAACACTAAGCAGCACTTGTGGCATAGTAGTGATAATTAATGTGTGACAGTGTGCTGTGATAACATGATACTAAAGACATTTTTTTAGGGCCATTTTGCATGTTTGTGTGCTCTCTGCACCTCTCACAAAATCACTTTTCATTCTGTTAAACAAACTAACCCTAGCTCACCCTCTATCTACCTCTTATTTATTTCTTCCACACTAATTAATCTATGAAGAAATGAAACAAATGGCATATGACAGATGTCTTCTAAATTGTCATAACTGGTAAGAGAGTCATTGTCTATTTTCTCATTATAATTAATTGAATCAGTGTTCAACTAAGAGGTATGTGGTCCATTGATTTCAATTTTACTTGCCATTAAATGTTGTTGTCTATCCTTGGTAGAGTCCTAGCTTTAGTGATCATAAGCAGGAAAGCATCTGCCTACCATGTTATTTTCTGAAAAGATAATGTATAACCACAGAGTCTGCAAATTTGTATTCATAAACATTGGCATGTGAGAGCTGTTGTGTCAGGAACACTAAAATGTGATAAATATTAATTTCTAGGTGCATATTTTGTCAAGGATTTTTAGATCAGAATTTCATGTTTTTATTTTTGCCCTTGGAGTCTTCCAAGTAATAGAAATGAAATGCTATGGTCTTTAGCAGGGTTGTTTTCATAAGCAGAGGTCTGCCAATGTTTTATTTTTAGATAAGTATAAAGATAGGCAACAAAATTCTAAGGACACTAACATAATATGCATAAGCTCTGAAAAGAAAAAGTATTCAAAGGTTATGTATTTTAAAAACTCTTTGTTCATATAATAGAGTCATTGATCATTGTTTTGTATCTTGTTTGGAGTACGCTGCCAAAAGAGCCATCTAAATTGGTGACTACTGTGGTACAAACTCTCCTTTGGCCTATGAATGTTTGAAAATGGAGATTAAAATGCTCATGGGAAGCCTCCCATTTGAATTTGAATTTTAGTCCTTGATCTGTCTTCCCTAACTAGCTGCAAGACTTGAGCTGAGACACTTAACCTCCCTGAGCCACATTTTATTCATTGTGAGATATAGATAGCAATACCTACTCCACAAGCTTGTTGGGAGGATTACCAGATGCAACATTGTAAGCAGCCTTAGTTGTAAGGGCTCTGTAAAAGGAGCTCTGCTTGCCTGTGACATACCAGTTCTAACTTTGTTGCTTATGTCCTGTGTAATTTTGGTCTTATTTACCTATATCTTTTAAAGGATTGCCTTACATTGAATAGGCTCCTAGTCATTATGAGTTCTGTAAAGTCACAGTCTTAATCTTGATGTTAAGAAAGGAGGTACTGGGAGCTGCCTATATGATTTGTACCCTGTCTTTGTCTGCCTGAACTTTCCCTGTCTGGTAAGGAGAGGGAGAAATTGTGTCACATGTACAAAGTATACATGGACTGTTTTCAGAGAATCAGAAAAAAAAAATTGCATTAAAACTAAATTCAACATGTTATCTGGAATGGTTCGGGAAGTGATGTGGGGACAAGGTTAAAGTGCTAGCCCTGAAAAGAGGGTAGAAAGAGAGGAAATTAGGGTGTGCATCCTTTATTCCCTCTTCACAGAGAAATGTTGGAGAAGTAATCCATTTGTATAAGGCTTTTTGTCCTTATCTTGAAAATGGAACAAAGATTACATGGGGTACACATAGAAAGGAGAATATGTAATGCATGCAACATGCTGTACGTACTTAATTGTTTGTGTTCTTCTGTTTATTATCCTGTTCATTTCCATATAACTGGCCATCAGGAATTCCCTGCCAACAATCCCACACTTATTTGATAAAAAGGTTTCAACCAAAGAACCACAAGAGTTTGGGATCCAACTCTTGAAATTAATTAGGTTGGAGTGGTGTTGCTAGGGAGATCCTGTGGAGGAGAGAGAACCACTTGCATAAAAGGCTCTTCTGTGTTCTGCAGTGAATGTGATTTCTCCTGATTGCTGAATGGCTAGTCTGTTAATCATGTACCCTGGTTAGTACTCTGGTTTGCAAAGCAAAATAGGGAGGCAGCCAGAGCAGAATCATGGTCATATCAGAGAGAATGGCTTGCAGGGAAGTTCAGGGAAATCAATATTGCTGGAACATAATGTGCATTGGGATAGCAGGGGGGTGAGTCTTGAGCAGTAAACAGGGGCCAGATTATGGAAGGCTATGGTAAATGGTGAGTCATTGGAGGATTTTAAATTCCAGAGTGACGTGATCAGATTGGCAGCAAGATCACTCTGTCAGCAATGTGGAGAATGAGTTAAGGAAAGGAGTATAGATTCAAGATGGGCCACTGCCTCACTGCAGAATTCTCTGTGGGATTCTAAGCCCTGATCTAAGGCAGTAGCATGAGACAAAGCTGGTTTTGTAAGATATTTTAGGGGTTAAAGTTGTCAGACTTGATGACTGCCTGGGTATAGGAGCTGAAAGAAAAGTGGCATCCACAAACGTTCTCAGGTTTCTAGCCTGGCACATCAGGTCAGGGCTGCTTCTGAGATTGCAGACACCCTCGCTTCCATGACACTTTTCCTAGTCCAACATGACAGGAAGAAGTCACTCCTTCTGCACCATTTCCATTTTATTCTTGTTTACAACATCACTTATTGTGTGACTCAAAATTATTTCTATTTGCATGTACAGTCATCTCCCCCAACTAAATCAAGGTGAAGACCTTGAATCCTCATGAGGGCTAGCTAGTGTTTTAAGTAATATGTGCCAGTTGTCATTTCACTAGACAAAAAGTTGGGCAAATGCTCCATTTCTTCTTCTAGGCCACGGATTAAATATTTTTAAAGATATTGGTTTTAGGATTATCTACTTTGTAATACCAGTTCTGCCCCATTGTTTCATTCATAAATAACTACTTTAATGCTGTTTTCATCTCTTAATTGGTTCATTGCTCAGAATCTCTAGATCATGGCTTATTGGTACGATGAAGAAAAGTTCAAAATTAATTTTTTTTATTTGTTTGTTTGTGGTGCTAGGGATTGAACCCAGAGCCTTATACATGCTAGGCAAGTGCTCTACTTTGAGCTATACATCCCCAGCCCCCAAATTATTATTATATCTGGGATAAATTAAAGCTAATGTCTCCCTTCTATTCATATGTGTGTGTGTGTGTGTGTGTGTGTGTGTGTGTGTGTCTCTGTGTGTGTGTGTTTGTGTGTGTGTCTGAAGGAAGTATATTAATGTAACAGAATCTATTTAGTTTGAACAGCTGTTGTCTATAGGTTAGCACCCTCATTTCTACAAGGTGTCTACAAGTGGTTCTGTTATCTGTATTTTGTAGAACTCTGATTTGTGAAAAGCAGTTCTGCAGAGGTGATGGACTTTCGTGAGAGAACAGCTCTTGACTGTAACACAGGAGCCTGGAACATAGATGTTGTTCTGCCCCAGGCTGTCTGTACAGCCTTGGAAAGTCTCTTCACCTTTTGAGTTTCAGTGTCCTCATGTGTCGGATGAGAGTGTTAGACTGTTAGATAAACAGAGCTCCCCAGTACCCCAATGCCGAATGATGTGTTAAAGTGAGCTAGGTAAACATGGTACAATCCCTAAGGCCCTCTGCCTCCATTTCAGTGTGCCACCACCATCTCAGGGCAAACCTGATTAGGCCCAGGAACTGAAAATGGAGGGTAAAAACAAAAAACAAACAAAAGAAACAGACCTTGTTCCAGAGGTTTCCTGGAAGCAGCTTGTGCGAGCAGGTGAACAATGGAAACTGAAGGGATCTGAAGGGCCTGGCCTTGGAGAGCAGGTGGTCATCCAAATGGTCAGATGGTGTGGGGGATGGGAGGGATGGTGGCCACAGCAGGCAGGCAGTGAAAGGCAAAGAAGGAACCCAGGGGCATGCCATGCTCAAAGTCAGAATCATGGAAGTCTGTCAGGAATTAGCAGGGTCCTGGCCACCTGCCTGGGTTCACGAGCAGGGCAGAGATTAACAAGGGAGAAATGGGAAGTGGGGGTGGGAACAAGAGAAAACAGAGTTCCAGTTTTAGAGAGCCTGACATATTAGGCAGGTCTCCAAAAGAGAGATTCAGGCAGAGAGGAGCAAGACAGAAGGCGAGTTCTCAGAACTGGGGCACCAGGTGGGAACTGAGTTGCAGGAGCCCAGTTATAAAGAATAGGGACAAAAGGTCAGAGCTAGACTAATGGAAGGTGGGTTAATGAGGAGGCCTCCAGTTTTAGAATGTGGGCTACTAATTTAAGGTCTCTTCTAATCCTCAGCTTTTAGGTAGCAATGATTTTTCTGCTGCTGCTTCCCACCTTGTACAACCGACACAGGCAGTCTCCTTCCCTAACTCATCCTCTCCTCTCCCCACTTCCTCTCTGTTTCCATCAGTTTCATTGAGAATTTACTAGGTTAAAAGTATCAATGAGTAATGAGCATTCCCGAGGAGGAGAGCAAGAAACAGAAAAGGGGTCACAGTACAACGTGATACACGCTGCAGAGAGGAATACACAAAGTACAGAGAGCAGGAGGACTAAGAATCCAGTTCCACCCAGGGGAAGTGAGGAAGAGTCCCAAGGGGAACATTCTCTGAACAAAACCTGAAGGCAAGGAGCATTTTGTCAGGCAGACAGTTGTTCCAAGGGCAGACCAGGCAGAGAGAAGGTTTAGGGGTAGACCTGAGTTCAGCAAGTATGGGCATCATCTGGGAATAAATGGTTAAGGGTAGTGACAGCTGTGGCTCTGGGGGGAATTTGCAGAGATCAATGAAGGAAGTCACTGGGGAATTTTCAGAAATCAAGTGGAACTAGAGTTGACTGTAGGGAAAATAATACTCTCAGCAGAAAAGAGTAGAAAATGGGGGACTATTATCAGTGAGACCACCAAGGAGGCCATTTCTTCTGGTCTTGGAAGGCAATAACAAGAAGGAATCATGACTGTGACAATGGAGAAAGCAGGCACCATTAGATGGAAGTTAAAAAAAAAAAAAACAAGGGACCCACGAAGATGCATCTGGAATAAGTCAGATGTAATTTTCATGAGTGAGGAGCTGATAATTAGGGAATAGGGATCAAGTCATTCATCACTTGTCACCCTCTTAGTGAGGTTCTCCCTGGTTACGTGCTCAATGCTACCCTGACCACATGTGGAACCTCTTTCCTGACTTTGTATTGTTGTTGTCCTCCTTTATACATTCTTGTACTTATCATATTACATATTTTACTTTTCATGTTTATTGATCGTCTCCTTCCACTAGAATGTAGCTCTGAGAGCAAACATTTGGTCTTTCGAGATCTCTGTTTTATTCTTTCATCCCTGTACATAGAGTACTCCCTGGGATACAGTGAACACTAAATATGCAATAATAAAATCGAAGCACCAGCAGCCATGGACCAAATCTTACAGCAAGGCAAGACTTGAAATCATGGAATAATGTCCCCTTCATTTTACGTAGGACAAAACTGATTTTCCCAAGGTCACGGACAGAGCATGTCAGGCAGAGATAATAGGAAGTGAAGGGCCTGTCATTGTGCAGGGCTTGGCCTCCCAGGGACTGACTGGCATGCAGGGAAGGGAATAAGAGTGAAGATGCTCTGGACTGGCTGTAGAAAGACACCCTAGCTTACAGGCCAGTCCTGATGCCACCAAGCTGAAACTGACCAACATAAAATAAAAAGGCAATCTGATGTTTTTTTTTGTAACTCAAACAATTGCTTCATTCTTTTTCCAAGAACTTTTGACCTTCACTTTTTATTTACCTGTAAATCACTCTTTCTCCCCTTTATTGATCTAGGAATAAAGGGATGTTCATATCCTTTGAACCTAGTCATCATATGTCAACACTGCTCTTTTTGCCATAATATAATAATGTTTCTGTTTCCTTTGTTTCTCTCTCAGTAAACACCAACAGTCATAAGAAAGCAATAAGCCATTGGTCTATAACATGTGAACTACATATTTTTCTTATCTAGATTTATTAAAATGTTCTAAAAGATTGAGGATGTGGAAATTATCTGAATGTTTAAACAACCTCCCTATACTTTACCAGGCTGTATATTTGTTAATTCTTTCCTTCTTTCTTTTCTTCCTTCCTTCATTTATTTTGTCATTCAACAATATTCCCTTAGTACCTACTAACTTAGATGGCTGAGTTATTTGGGACCAAAATATAAATCAGGGAGTTTACAGCCTGATGAGGGAGATAGGAAATAAGATAAAAACAAAACTTTCAATAGTTCAATATAGTCATATTTTACTTATTTATAAACACATTATTTAAAATGTATTTATTCAGTAACTATGCATCCAGGTACTGGGTTAGGCAACGTAGATCCAGTAGGAAATGAGGCAAACACAGCCTCTGACTTCATAGAGATTCCATAGAAGTTGGATGACTTGGGTATAGGCATCAATGGCCTGGGGAATAAGGGAAGGACAATATTTGAATTGATCTCTGAAGGCTGAAAGACATTAATGAGGTCAGGAAAGGTGGAGATGGGGAGAAGTTAGGCAGAAGGAACACGTATGAAGGCTCTGAAAAAATAGAGATATGTTTCACTAAAAGATCAAAAGGTCAGAGTGTAAGGGAGCAGGTAAGGAGTACCAGAGCTAAGTATGATACAAAGAATATATCATGCAGAATGTTACAGACCACATTAAGGATTTTGCCTTTCTTTTTCACAGCAATGAGAGGTCAGTAAAGCTTATAAAGACAGGAAAGTAAGGATAAAATTTTGAAATTTTGAGATTGGATCGGAGTGTAGCAAATGTGTGTGCAGTGGAAATAAATAAAGATTGCAAATTGAAGAAATATTGAATAAAACTTCCAAAATGATATATTTCTTCTTGCTGAGAAGATTGAAGATGTATTAATGAAAGAGCTGGCTTTGGACTTGGGAACTGAAGAAGAGGTAGGATTTGTATATGCAGAAATGGGAACTGGACTTTTCAATGGAATTCTCTACAGAAGGTCAACATGTAGAAAGTCAGGGAGAGGGGAAATCATAGGTGATGAATGGAGAATAATAAGTCAATATATGGCTGAAGCATAGGAGAGCTACCTGAATTATTTGTATGGAAAAGTAAAAGTGAAGAATTGAGAATTGTAATTGAGCTATTTATGTTTTAATGTATAAGCAAACAGAGGAGTTGTTGAGAGATTTTTGAGCCTGCAAATTCACAATCATTGCTGTTTTCCGGTAGATTAATCAGGTAGGGAAGTATAACAGGGATTAGAAAGAAGCGAGGTTGGAAGGAATGAGAAGAGTTGGGTGTCCAGCACAAAAGATTTGACTGGAGTCCATCGAGGCTTAAATGAGGGTGGTAGTTGGAATGGAAAAGACATGGAAGATATGATGGTAGGAAAATTAGTAGGACTGGACCACTGATTGGCTGTCAGAGAGACAATATAGGTTTATAAACTTCAGCATTGCCAACACTTTATTTTATTTGGTTTTTAATACGAATCTCTGAGATAGGTTATAAATTTGGTGCTCTGGCATGACTGATAACCACATGATATCTTGCCCACATGCCATGAATAGCTGTGTCATTACTGAAGCAGTATTTGGGTGGCTCCCAAATGGACTGTGTTTTAAATGTTAACCTACTAACAAATTATCTCCATGTCCTATTAGCAATCAACTGAACCATCTGTTCCTACCAAAAGAGGATATGTTTTGGAAAATGAACTTGAAAATGGTGAAATATTAGATATTTAAAAAAACCCAGACTGAGAACATTACTTTATGGCACTGCATAATCTCGCAAGAAGTAAATAAATAAATTAATAAAATAGAAAGGGAAAAGAGTTAGTGGTGGTGGAATTCTTCCTTTTTGTTATATAGAAGTTTATCCAGTAACATAAAATGAAATATATAATAAGCTATAGGTGTTTGTACTGCTAAGCTCTTTATCGTTCTTTCTTTTTTTTTAAAGTAAAAGACTAATCATGAAATGATTTGAATTGCTGTGGAAACAGCCCAGGACTTGTGATAAAAGTAGAAAAATTTGAGGTTATCTCTGTTATTTATTAGTGATATCATCTATCTTGTCAATGATTAGCTCCAAGTCTTAATTAATTAAGTTCTCATTCTAAAAAATGAAGATGATTGTGCCTGCCTTGCATAAGTCATAGATTTGTGAAGATCAAATGAAATTATCTGTGTAAGAGTGATGCCCAAATATGATCAGACCTAAGTGAAGTAATTGAGTATAAAAATACAAACTATTGTTGAACCAGATCTATGAACTTGTAAATACATATAATGTATATGGGCACAAGGGCAATAGTTTCATGTATTGTTAGATAATCAAGATTGATAATAAAAATACTTGATCACAAATTTGTAATGCTTCATTATAGTTCCAAAATAACTGGTCATTGATGTAGAGCAATGGTGTTAAAATATGGTTCCTGTATGAGTCACATCAGCAATATCTGGGAACTTGTGACAATGCAAATGATTGTGTCTCACCTTAGACCTATACTGAATAAGAAACTCTAAAAATGATATCTAGCATTTTGTGATTAAAAAGTCCCTCCAGGTAATTATGATATCAAATTAGTGTTTGAGATACACTAATGCTAAGGAAAGTACCTGAACTCTATAGTAAAACCTGGAGACAAACCCTGACTATGGCTCCTATTCATTGTAGTGACCTTGAACTTGTTCTTCAGCAATAACTTCCACAACTGTGATGGAGGGTTGAGAGAGAGAGAGAGAGAATATAAATTCTCTTTCTCTTAAAATATTAGCTTAATGATTAGGCTAACACAACACCTGTTAATTATTTTGTCTGCATCAAGGTTTCTCCCTTTCCTTTTCCCATGTATTCAAAATTTCTTTTGATGGAAATAATTTTCAAATAAGTTAGTTTTTTATTAAGCCATTGGACCAGAGACAGGGATGGTTTATCTAAAAATTCCAAGATAATAGAAAAAACTACAGCCAACTTTTATTTTTGACATTAAAAAACAGTTCACAAAACATTTAGGCTACTTACCCCATACAAAAGTACAATTTATGTTATGAAAATTTATGTTAGTGTCTATGTCCTGTGAAACTACCTGCCAAACATTCAAATGAAAGAGAGCTGCTATGGATATGGCTTAGTTCACTTCAAAAATGTATCTGTAATGACAGTGTGGTAATTGAGTTATTTAGGGTCACCACCCCAAATAACCCTGCTGCTTAAGCACAAAGAAAGAAGGTCTGGATCCAGAATATTTTTTTCTTCTACCACAAACGAGCTACATAGATATTTACATTGAGTACTAAAATATTAATTAAGAGCATCAAAGAAATCCTCAGTGAAGCTGCTTTGACAATGGGGCCAGTGCTATTTATAGATCACGGTCACGTGTTAGGTACTCTATTAAAGCACTGAGAGGACCGAAGAAAGAAACAGTGCTTGTCCTCACTGAAGGACGTTAAACAAATGATCGCAAAAGTATAGAATGATAATTGGTGATAAGTTCCATGAAGGGAATGCACAGGGCATTCTGACAGCATGTGGTAGAAGGATCTGTAAGACTCTGCCCTTAAAGATTTTGTGGTCTTTAATATGCTGTGCATCCTCTAAGCTGGAAAGTGGTCTATGTAGTGTTTTACCTACAAAATCATTTTCTTGTGGCCTGATTTTAGAAAAACTAATTAATCTGTTTAGCTTCAATTTTCTTAACTATGAAATGAAACAGAGATGCCAACCTGGTAGGATTGCTTATGAAGATCAAATGAAGGAATGAGCAGAACTTTGGTTGGTACATGTTGAGTACTCGGTGAATGTTAACCATGTTAGCCAAAAGGAAGAGGAGTAGGAGAATAGTGATGGTGATGATGCTGATGTTGTTGTAGTAGACGGGAAATGACAGTGATCGAGAATTCTGTACTCTTGATGCTGAGACTAATATTTACTACTTAAACAAATATATGTAGGCAAGAGGAGTATGAGCCAAAATATTAGAGAAAACTCATACAAAAGCCAAGGACTAAAATTTGTTGGATAGTATATTTTTTGATCATGTGCTAAAAGAATCCAGGATTTTTAACAAGAAGGGATGAGGTATTATTTAAGAGGAATACAGTTTGAATTCTGGCCTGCACTTTTGTTGACAAAACTATAGTGATACTCAAGCTTATAGAAAACTATCAAGGATTTGGGGAGGAGTTTTCCCATTTAGCATACACATAGAAAATTAAGAAAACATGACAGAGAGACAAACATACAAATATTGAAGCCTTGAAACATCAGGACAATGGCAAAGTAACAAAAGCCCAGAATTTTGGTCAATAGACTTGCTTTTCTCCTGGGTCTGTCTTCCCAGTGAGCTGTATGATCTACTTAATCTTATGAGCGTCAGATTCTTCTTCTGTAAGACAGGAATATCTCCTAATATATTTAGCCAACACATTTTACGTTTACTTCAGGTAGACCTGATATCTCATAAGGGATGGTATTAAATGAGATGATGTATAATGAATGTCTTCTTGAATTTATAAAACAACTTTTGATCACAATATTATTGTCACAGCTTGCACCATATATTTTATATGTACATCTGTCTTCCCACACTATTCTCACAGATCCCTTGAATGTGAAGAGGATGCCAAGTTTGTAATCATGTTCTCCAATTAGTTTTGCACAGCAGGATTTCTAAGTATGTACTGGCAGAGCTGCAGAATATCTACCATTGTTGAAGAAATCAGAGTTGCTGAGAGAGGCAAGCCACACAGTACTCCTGGTGGTTGATAGTAACAAACAAGAGTGGATAGCTTTAATAGACATGTACTGTCAAAGACAGTGAAAAGATCTCTTAAGCAATTCTTCCATGTTTACCAGTGAGGTCAGTGTTTAAGCACCGGCAAGCACTTAGGACACTTGCAGCATCACAAAACAAAGAATAATCATTGTCCACTGAGTGCTACTCACTGGATGAACTTTTCATTGGGTATCAAACAGTCATGGCTCCATCCCTAGAAGCCACCGTACAGTGGGAGAGAGAAACATGCACTTAGTGCAGTTCTGAGACACTGAAGTGGAAGTAGCTACAAAGCACTGAGATTACAAAGGAGCCTTCCCACCCTGCCCTAAGAGAGGAGACAGAATTGGCTTCTCAGCAGGTAGTGCAGCTACAGAAGGAGCAAAAGATAAAGATAAAGAGGGGAAATATGGCAGGCATTTTCATTCATTCTTTATTTACATGTGATATGTAATGTTCTAGTCTATAAAGGCTCAGTTTTGTTGTTGTTTGTTTGTTTTTGCTGAGGGGCAATCCCACGCCCTTATGCTTGCTAAGCATGAACTCTACCACTGAGTTACATATCCAGTCCAACCCTCCAAGGCTTAGATTCTTGTTTAAGTTAAGGAATGTGTATCCCTCATGAGGTACATAATTAAGATCTCAATTAATTAATTTGTTAATGATTCCTCCCTTTATGTACACTACCCTTAATTTATTCTTTATCTCTAATGTACATATTAAAAGGTGAAAATGTGATGCTGTGAAGTGAGAAAACGTAATAGAGTTTCAAAAATGAATTCACTCTAGGAGACTAAATAGAATATAAAAACCGGCTTTTTAAACTGCTTCTTAACTGAGTATTTTGAGTCAGCAGTACTTCTGGGTGTAGAACACATATTGTGCTTTATAAATTGGGCTGACCCAGAATATTGCAGCTGATGTTACAATATAGAGCATATGGACTCTTATTTTGCACAGTAATAATTGAGTAAACCAATTTCTAACTCTGTCCTTCACTGGAGTATGCATGGTGTATATGGGTACTTTTGTTTGGTTAACCTCTGCTGTCAGCATAAAATATCTGGTAATATAAACTGTACTTACTGCTACATTCTTAACATGAAGAAGTGAAAAGACATTTTCATAAAAAAGGAAGTTTATTGCAAATTCTATATTATGTTTAGGGGGTTCTCAAAGAATTCTCATTCTTACTGGGCCCCTGGTTTGAGAGGTGCAAAGAGATGAGAATCAAAAACTATTTCTGGCTTAACAGCCATCATTAATCCCCCAAAGCTTATTTCCAAAATGCCCTAGAAGCCATCCTGAGCTTCACTCTGTTTCTTTTTAGTATCTCTAGAATCTGTCTTTTTTTTTCCCCGTTCCTTGACATTTTTGTTCTCGGTCTTCTTTTTGTTCTCCCAGTACCTCTGATTTTGTCTACACACAACTTTTAGGAGGAAAGCTTAAAATTGACCAGCAATCTCTCTGCAAAACATCTGATGAACCCACTACAGTAACCCCGTCACAATTATATCCTTCAATCCTTGTTATATTGCTAGTTGCCAAAGTTCTGTGTAAAATCTTGTTTAAAGAACTGTAGTGAAAGTACAAGGAAACTTTTCAGATCTGAGCCATTGTAAGTAACAGCATCACTTGAATTCCCACAGTGGATTTTCCCTAGATTGAATGCATTGTTGTGAAAACAAAGCATTGTGAATAAAGAGTTCATGTATAATTGATTTTTGCATCAAAGCAAATTATGGCTCGTTTGTCCCAGATGAAAATGTGACCATTGTTAATTTCCATAGACTGACAAAAGCATTTTCGTGCAAACAAGACTAGTAGTTATTACAACTTATAAAATCTAGTAATAATCCTAAGTTTGTAAAAGGAGAGAGAAAATTGAAAATGTCAGCATGACATTAGTGGTTTTATTGAATACACTTTCTCCTAGTGAGAGGTAGTATAAGAGGCAACATGGGCTAACTATAGTGACAACAGGCATCAGTGCCAATGCAATAAAGACCTGTATCTCTTATATCAGTGTCTAATTCCCTTGGTAATGAGCTGTGGACCACACAGTCACGCGGAAAACCCTATTCATTTCTGTTTGTCACTGCCATTTTCATCGTTTAACCTCTAGTATTGCCAAAGTATACAGAAGGGACATGAAGAATTGTACAACTGGTTTCTTGAGGAAGCCTGGATATGGCCCATGTCATCTCTGCCCACATTCCTCTGGACAAAACCCAGACAATGGCGCCAACCTAACTGCAAATAAGGCTGTGAACATTCATATTTTGTGGGTACAGGAAACAAAGCAAAACAATTTGGTAAACACGTAGCATTTCTCAAGCAGAAGTTTATAATTTATATTGCAATTATTATTTATCAATTCCTATTTCCTTTTCCTGTTTAAAAAGTCTCCCCCAAGAAACTTTAATAAAGAGAGGAGCAGTATCTATAATAGTTAAAAGCAACCTTAGATCATATTTTCCTTCATTCTTGCTAGATTTTTTTTCTTTAAGGATTATTTTCCTTATTCTTAAATCTCTTCAATCATTATTTGGGAATCAAGGTCATTAACAAACTGTGATGTTAGAATGATAGAATGAGACTTAGCACAGGAAATATTCAATAAATTATGACTTATTTTTATGAATAAAGACAGTATAAAGAATGTTAACACAGGTGATATATACAACTAACTCTCTTTGAGTTCTTTAAATTTAAGACTTTTAAAAATATATATTTAAGCCACCATATGACTCCCAAACCCTTGAGCTATTCTCAGAAAAGGTGTTCTGCAATCACAATATAAAAATTGGGTAAGGAGAAGAATGTCTTTGGTTGTGGTAGTCAACACAACTTCACAGAGTTTTTATTTTGTGAGTCTGGGGGTTGCTAGCTGCCCAATCCACTGGAATGCAATGCCAGTCTCCCACTGACATTCAGGTGACTCACCCAGAGAGCTTGTTTTTGCCAATTCTCTCATCTCATCTATACCATGGAGGAAGGAGGCCCAGTTGTACCTCTTAAACAGAATGACTTACTGAGGTTTCTCTGCCACTACTTTCTGTGAGGTGTGCTTTTTCCTTTGTATACGCATGTAAATCACAAACATTTGCAGAACCCCTTAAAATGGCAGTTTTGGACTTTAGTGAATTAATCACAATTAAGTAGAAGAGTTCTTTCTCAGTCAGTGCCTATGCAAGAAAACAATGTTTCTTGCCTGTTATTTAAAAAAAAAAAAAAGAAAGGAAAAGAAAAAACAGAAGATAATACTACTATTTGTCTTAAAGCATCTTTTATGAGAATTTCATCTGAAGAAATATGGTTAATGACTTGCTATTAACCTTTCTCATTTTTGCAGTACAAGCCAACTACAAAGCTATTTAGCCTGTGTAAACTTAGTATACAGGTTTAAAATTATGGAGTTTCTTTGAAGTCCTTCCTGGGAACTCTTTGCATGGCTGAGCAAATTTTATTTGGGGGGAAAATGGAGCTGTAAGATTTTTCTCATTCTAGTTTAATATTTGGAAAATTATAGCAATAATCAAGTTAAATAAGTACTAGCATCATATAGAATATCAGTGGCCAAAATGCAAACTTGGAACACCTAGTTTCCAGATTAGAATATGTATATTGAAAGAGTTTGTTATTTATCTTCCTATTGTTTGATGCCCTGTATGATCCTATAAGCATAATATAATAGAAGAAGGATGGTGAAAGATTATCAGGTCTGTCCCACTGTCCTTCTGTAGCTGAATGATTAAACCATTCAAAGCAAGGAATTTGAGTTCTGGCAATGAATTTTACTAGGTTATTGGGACCAAGTTTTCTTTTGACCACAACTAAAACTCTTGAATACAATATATTAAATATCAAATCAACAAACTTCTTAAAAGTACCAGACTACTAAGAAGATAGTAAAGCATTACAAGGCAGAAAGCACAAATCCTGCTGGGGAGGTTAGTGTGGCACAAAACCCACTTCTGCCCTGAGGGCATTTGCAACCAAGTGAATTTAGGTTTTGAAATCAATCCACAAAGATTATACATTGGAATTGTTGAACAAAGATTATAAAATACATATCCTTATTACTTAAAGCAATGAAAGACAAACTTGAATTAACAGCACAGGACACTATGTAGCAGACTTGAAAAAATATTTAAAAAGAACATAAAGTAAACATAAAGTAAACAGAATTCAATTAAATAAAACAAGTAGAACAGCAAATAACTCAAAACTGAAGAGACAATGAATGAACTAGAAAACAGTCCAGTAGAAATTATTGAGAATGCAGAGTGGCAAAGAGATGTAAATATGAGAAGCTAAGAGACATCAGAGATAGATGAGAAGGACTAAATTTAAAACACATTCTAGGAGAGGATACACAGAAGGCAGAGAAAGCAGTGTTTGAAAAAATTAGGTGGCTAAAACTTTCTAGAATTGATCAAATGGACAAGACAGAGATTACAGGAGATTCATAAATCTCAGATTTTTTCAAAGTCTACAATGACACATAGCATGTGAAAATGCAGTACGTCAAAGAAAAAGAGATATTCTAATAATGGGGGTAGGCAGAATGTAGCTCAGCATAATGAGAAAATCAGTCTCTTCCTGGAATTTTATCTGTAAAAAATGAAGGCTAAATAGAGGTACTTCCAGAAAACAAAACCAGAAATATTTTGTCATCAGCAGACCCTCACTGAATTGTCCTACAGCAAAGAACAACATATGTGAATCAATCTAAGTAAATAATTTATAAAGCAATAAAAATGCTTTATGGGATTAAAAATAAAAAAATAAGAAAACCATAATATAATATATCAATATTATATTTGTAAAAGTCCTGAAAATTCAGAAATTGGTAAGTATATAATTTCAAGGGTAGCCACAATAAAGATGTAAAAAATAGGAAAATAAATCATGGGATTTAAAAAAAAAATCAGTCCAAAGAAAAGCAAAATGGGGAATAAAAGAAATACAAACAGGCAGGACAACTCAAAAAGCAAAAATAAGAATATAGGTAGAAAGCCAAATATTTTAGTCATTACATTAAGTAGTAATGAAACTGATGCTACACAGGATTAAAGAGGTGAGAAACAGGCAAGTTACCAAATACTATACTTTGATTTTCTTTCTGTATAGTTTAAAATGGGTAAGCTATACTACATTATCAAAGAAAGAAAGGTGGTAAAATCTATAAACACAATAAGGAAATAATTATTAAAAAGTCAGGATAGCAGTTACCCATAACAATTATTCAAAGCCAACCCTGCTATTTTCTTAC
The DNA here is from genome assembly GCF_048772815.1 of Callospermophilus lateralis. Lineage (NCBI taxonomy): Eukaryota > Metazoa > Chordata > Mammalia > Rodentia > Sciuridae > Callospermophilus > Callospermophilus lateralis. The sequence continues at coordinate 140,444,929 of NC_135306.1, forward strand.
AGAGTACAGTTTACATCCCATATACTTTTAAGTTGTTCATGAAAAGTTTTATGTCTTTTTATAATGTTACCAGGAATGCATGTGTACCAGTCTGGTTGCACCAATATTATCATTTTAAAAATTCATTTTGAAGTAAATCTAATAGGCAATTACATTGTATATTTTCAAGTATATTTATACTGTGTTAAAATAGTTTACCTTATAAAGAAGTATAGAGATGAGTAAAAACTATGACCTCTGGATTCGAACTTCCCATATCAGAATCTTAACTCTGTCAACCATAGTTATGCAAACCTGGGCAAGAGATTTTATATGTTTCTTTTTCCTCTGTAAAGTGAGGACAATAATAGAATCTACTGCATAAGGTTGTTAAAAGATTAAATTTAAACTGCCTAAAAACAATGTCTGGCAGATATTAAGTGTTCAATGTATGTTTGTAAAATCTTTATTATTATTACAAAAAATAGAACAAAATGAGCCAGGTATGGTGTGCATGCTTATAATCCCAGTGACTCAGGAGGCTGAGGCAGTAGGATTGCAAGTTCAAAGACAGCCTCAGAAATTTAGCAAGGCCCTAAGCAACTTTTCAAGACCCTGCCTCAAAATAAAAAAAAATAATAATAATAATTATAATAATTAAAACATTCTGGGGATGTGACTAAAGTGCCTGTAGTTAAATCTTTAGTACAAAAAAAAAAAAAAAAAAGACCAAATGGATTTGACCTTAACACAAATCACATTCCTCAAACATCATAACTGTAACTAGTAAAATATGATGCAGCTAACCTAGAAGACAAATATTAACAAGCTCTTCTAGGACTATTGGCATATGATTCCCATGGTTGTCCTTTTTACTCTAAAGGGCTCTGATGTTTAGTGGTGACCATGGGGGAAAAATTGAAGAGAGATGGATAATGCTTGCAGTCAATTGTATTATTTGGCTCTGAAATATTGAGCTCTATGCCTTGCTCTTCAGTAGGTACTTGCCACATCGTAGCATACAAGACACAGTACTCAAGTAGGGGAGAGAAGAGGCAAACATTTAAGTATTGGAAGAAGAGGTACAGAGTGCAGTGGGAACAGGTTAACATGAAGTTCATGTCTCACCCAGAACAGAAAGGAAAGCTTGCCTGGGAAAACTTGATATTGAATACTTACCAGTACAATCTGAAAGATCCATTATGTCTTCATTGATTCTTCCCAAACACCCTTACTTAGGTAGATAGTCAATCTCTGTTTTATAGGTAGGATGCTGAGATTCAGAGAGGAAGACTGGTTTGATGAGGTGGTTTCCTCATTTCTAGAATCACGCTGGGATTCCCAAGAAATGAAGAAACTACTCAGGTGAAACATAAGGTTCTCTTTGTTTTGCCCTGAGCAGGCAAAATTGAGAATCTATGGGGAGTCAAATCCTAGTGCACTAAAGTGTAAACAGCTGCCTTGACTTTCACATTAACGGAAAATCCCAAGCTAAATTTAAATTGGACTTTTAGGAAGAAACAATTCAAGGGAATATAATCAGCATCTAGTTTTGTTTGCCCTCCCATTAAGAAGCATCAGAATACAAATCAGCATTAGTGTCACTATTAAATGCTCAGAAAATATTCAGACAAATTCACATCTCTGCTAGCAGTTCACCCTTAGTTTGTCTTGGAGTATAGCTTGCAAATATGCTTGAATTAACTGGTTATTGGACTAAAATGATTTTTCTGTTGCTTGATATTTGATAATAAAATATAAAGTCTGGTTAGTAGAAAGGTACAATACTACTAAACCACTTATTTGGATTCAGTTATGGGTAAAAGTAAAACGAGACTACTTCAAAGGATAGTCTACCTCATCCAAAACCTTCCTTAAATAAGTAACCACTGTCATTGGTTTCTTCTATGTTCTTTCAAAGTTTTATATTTCAAATATTTCAGATTTGCCTTTTTCATATAAATGATAATATACATAATTATCTGCATTTTATTTATTTTTTTTCATTTAATGGCATGAATTCAAGATCTCTCATTTCAGCATCTGTTTTTAAGATTTCCCAGTATCAATGCAGGAATATTTATTTAAATAGCTCCCAATTGATGGGTATATGGGCTGTTTCTAATCATTTGCTCTTATGACAACTATCTAGTGATATTATACTAGATATATGTGCACATCTACATTTCCAATCTTGTGTATAGTTAGGATAAAGGGCATGTATTTGAGATAGTCAATGAGACGAAAGTAGAATCAACAAAAGTAATTTCCAAGCCAGATCCTTAAAGCTCTTCTGAGCAGCTTGCCAGCATTCCCTCTACCTGCTAAAACTCCTTGGAAACCCTGTGTTTCAGATGGAATAGTTACGAGATGAAGAAGGGGAGCCCTACTACACCTGACTGCTGAGAGTGAGAAATTAAATGTCATCGTGTTCAGCCCTGAGGTCTTGTGGTTATCACAGTATCACCTATTATTTCTTGACAAAACAAACCTATATATTTCATATACATACATACAAATTTATGAAATAAATTCCCTGAAGCAGAATTTCAACTTTAATTTCTCTTTCTCACAGTCTCTAAGACCAGGTCCTCTAATTTAGCCCAGTGCTTCTCCTTTCATCCTGATTTCACATTCCATCCACACTGTACTGGTTTAGGACCTTTCTATTTACTGTCTGGTATTCCCCTTGCCCTTAGTCTTGCATTCTACTAACTGTCCACGTGAAAAATTAATCTTTCTCTATTCTCAAAAATGCAGCTGACCCCTCCAAAACATCTTTTCAAAGTTTCCAGAACACTACAGGATCAGTTCTAGACTTCCCATACTGACATTCAAGTCTGATATTCACACTAACATACAGAAGATAGTTACCAGTACAGTGTTTGGTACAGAGTAGGTACTCAGTAATAGTGGTGACTCTTATATTCATAGCCTCTTTGTGCAACAAAACAGTGCTTGGTCAGTAGAGACTATGAAGGGAAACTCAAAATTCACTAAGGTATATTATCATAGAATTCCTTGCTTTTTTTCTCTAAAAGCTTGATTTTAAGGTTTAATCTTTCTTAGAGTATTGATTAATTAGAGATTCAGTTGGCAAAGTGACAGAAAAGTAGCTCATATAAATCTCTGTTAAACATTTAAGGAAGCATTCCTTTGTAACTGTGATGGATTATGCAATAGTGCATATGGCATCCGAGGAGGATGATTGTACCACTTAAGGCAATATTAAAAACAATGCATCACACTGAATATTCATATTGAACATCTATACCTAAATGACACTGCTAGCTTATAATCAAGTTGGAATAGCTGTTTTTAGCATTTTTGAACTATAACATTCAAAGAGATAATTATTTGCATGTTGTTACCTCATGAATTCAAAGTAAGCCCATATATAATCTGAAGTTATTTAAAAGTATTCATGAGTTGAATTTGATATTCCTTCAAGAGCTTGCTGCATTTCTGTAATATAGAAAATATGAAGTAGAATTTTATTTCTGTTGACAAAGACTGGATGCTTATCAATTTAAAAAAGAGACAAATATTAAATAATCTTGGTTATTTTGCACATTGATTTAAATGATTTAAGTGAAGAAAATATGAAATTATTCTTGAAGATAAATCCAGTTGTCTTGGAAACTCTAAAGAGATAAAAAAACAAGATATTCTCATGCTTAAACTGCAAGAGCATGAATATAAGTCAGCTCTGAATTTCTTTAAATTTTATGCGATTGTGAATGAAACTTGCTACCACCCAAAATAAAAATACGTTGAATGCAAAATAACACCACATAATGAATTTATATTTATTTTATATGTGTAAAAATATGAACTCAAAGTTTGTTATTGATTTGGGACAGGGTTTTATGAAGGTTTAGTTGCAAAAAGTGAATTTAAAAAACTAAGTCTTTCTCTCTCTCTTGTTCATTAGTAATTTCACATTTATACAAGTTTTTACAAATCTCTGCATAGTACCCAATTTTTAAAACCTCATTTAATCTTGTTACAAACTTTAAGTGACACAAAAAAATAATTAATACAATTAAATACTGTTTGTATTGGGTTTTACTATGGAAACTTCAGAAGTAGCAGATTCTTATTGAATTACCACTCCCATCATAATTAGCTATAGAGATGCCCATGGTGCTAATAAGTCTTTGCAGAAAATAAAATGAAAGTAGGGAGCTGACATATTCATTCACAAGGCCTTTTAGAAGCAACAACCTAATCTATGTGAAAGCGTGGAAATGAAATCATATGCTTTAGCAGATGCCAGCAAATTTAGTCTCTAAGTATTTGGGGGGAGAAAAGTGGACTCCCTGAGAGTCTAAGGGTATCATCTCAGAATTTTGAGGTGGTTAATATAAAAAGGTACACACATGTAAGCAGAAACAAGAATGATGTTATTGTGATTATTAATAATGCTGTTTTTACTAACAGAGACAAATGATTTCTGCATATTTCTATCTCTAATCTTTGGCAGCACTTTTTATTGTTCAATCACTTTTCTCTCTTACTACACTTATCCTGTACTTCTCATTTGAAATGATTTTGCTCTTTTGGTGTTTTATCTAGTAACCAGGGATAAGTTCCTCTAAACTATATTTCTGGAAACATAAGCTACTGAGATAATTGAAATCTAAAATGTATAAATTTTAAATTTAAATAAATGAGGAAACTATAAATTAAAAAGAATTAACTCTCCTGTTTTCATTTGCCCACCTCTAGAAAATATCTTTCCTGTCCATCCTCCTTATCACCAGAAAACACACACACACACACACACACACACACACACACACCAAAAAGTAGAAACCAGGAACAGTGGGAAGTATCTTCTTTTTAGACAACACTTTATATCCCCTGTAGCTAAATTTGAAACTTACTCTGAGATGTGCTTTTCTTTGGAATTGATTATTTTAAATGATTTAGTTTAGTAAAACTGGTGGACCTGCAGCTTTTTGGCAAGTAATAACATGACCATTCAGACTATCTGATACTTCCCTCCCAGGCCCTTTTGGGATTCTGCACCCTTATAGAATACATCTGGTATATGTTCATCCCAAAGCTGTTTTCCCCTAATGTGTGCCCCCAGAGTATGATTACACTTAAGAGGCAGTGTTGGACCATAGAAGAATAGCACAAGGTAACCTGGATGGATAGGCCACTAGGATGTGAAAGTGATTCTTTTTCTCAATTCATAATTATTTCTGGTTGAGAGTTGAAGGGCAGGAGTAACGGGGTTCTAAATAAGATAGGATCAGATTAATATATATAAAAGTACTAGCTTTAAAAATTGTACAAATCATAAGTATCTATTTTAGACATAGTTAAAAGGGTCAAATGGGAAAGGAATGTAACAGAGATGCAATCCAATTTTGTATGAATTTGGAAGATATGGATTCAAGAAGATTTTTTTTCTGGTTATGATAAGGGCAGTGAGAAGTTAATGAAGGTGTGGGGAATGTGAACTCCAAGTAAGAGATGAGGCATTTTTGTTGGAAGAGAAGATAATACCTCTGAGCTAGAATTGGCTTTTAAGAACATGTGCAAATGCCATAATTTTACTCTTCTTTAAAGCTAAGTAATATTCCATTGAGTATATATATCACATTTTCTTTAGCCATTCCTCTGTTGAGGGATACCTAGGTTGGTTCCATAGTCTAGCTTTTGTGAATTGAGCTGCTATAAACATTGATATGGCCGCGTCATTATAGTATGCTGTTTTTAAATCCTTTGGGTATAAACCAAGGAGTAGGATAGCTGGCTCAAATGGTGGTGCCATTCCCAATTTTCTGAGGAATCTCCATACTGCTTTCCATAGTGGTTTCACCCATTTGCAGTCCCACCAGCAATGTATGAGTGTACCTTTTTTACCATATCCTTGCCAACATTTATTATTGCTTGTATTATTTCTTGATGATTGCCATTCTGACTGGAGTGAGATGAATTCTCTTAATTCATTCTAATTATTAGAATAATAATTAGAGAATTAGCATTTTCTAATTGTGAGAGATGTTGAACACTTTTTCATATATTTGGTTGATCAATTGTATTTCTTCTTCTGTGAAGTGTCTGTTCAGTTCCTTGCCCATTTATTGATTGGGTTATTGGGTGTTTTTTTTGGTGTTAAATTTTTTGAGTTCTTTTTATATCCTAGAGATTAATGCTATCAGAGGTGCATGTGGTAAACACTTTCTCCCAATATGTAGGCTCTCTCCTCACATTATTGTTTCCTTTGCTGAGAGGAAACTTTTGAATATCATGCCAAGCAAAATAAGCCAATCCCACAAAACCAAAGGCTGAATGTTTTCTCTAATATGCAGATGCTAATTCACAATAAAATGGGGGGGACTAATCTACCTTAGATTAGGTAGAAAGAAGTGATGAGAGGGGAGTGGGGGGGGATGTGAGGATAGGAAAGATAGTAGAATGAAACAGATATTAACACTGTATGTATATGTGTGACTACATGACCAATATGATTCTGCAACAAGTACACTCAAAAAAATAAAACATTATATTGCATCTATGTATGGTATATCAAAGTGCATAAATGCATTCTACTGTCATGTATAACTAATTAAAACAAAGGCTTTGACGGGGGACAGAGACTGGGTCCCCAGTAATACCCATCAGGCAGGTCTTCTTCTTATGTAGTTGGACTTCATCAGAGTATATAACACCACACTCTAGTGGAGACAGGTGTGGTGTTATATATCTGAATTCTTAACATGTGCAATAACATGTGCAAAGGTTTTGACGGGGACAGAGACTGGGTCCCCAGTAATACCCATCAGGCAGGTCTTCTTCTTATGTAGTGGGACTTCATCAGAGTATATAACACCACACTCTAGTGGAGACAGGTGTGGTGTTATATATCTGAATTCTTAACTAGAACAGAATCTGTAGAACCACAGTGTCCTTAGGTTTACTTTCAGACCATATGTATACTTTGGTCATTTATATAAAGTTAAAGGTTATTAAAGTATAGGTAAGGCAAAGGGTTATTGTGTATACAAAATCATAATCTGGCATACAAATGTGATTCTGACATTGATCTTCTTGACACTTGTAAACAATACCTTTTTGGGAACAAGAATAGTCTTCTATTTATCTTATATATTGTCTCCAACATACATAATACAGGTCTTGCATTGAACATTAATCTTTAGCCATGGCTGTTTGTCAAGGTTTATTTAGGGGTTAGCCAACAAAGAAGAACACTGACCATAGCTGGCTCTTTATTTTCTTATGTGGAGATTGTCTTATATTTCTTTATCTCTGTAATTAGATACATAGCTAAATTTTTTAAATGTTTAAATGTTAATGAGTAGTATTGCAGGAGAGAGGCAATGTATGTACAACTTGAAATAATCATACAATCTAACAATAAAAAGTCAAAGCCTCACATACTAGTTCAGATTGTTTCAGACTCTTAAAACACAAAGCAATTATATAAATTGGGTTGCCTACATTGTGCATTTTTCTCAATATTTAGAAATGTTCCTTATTTGATGGATACAGAAAGCTCATTCTTCTAAGAACACACTTAGTTTTATGGAAATAATATCAGATTAAGAAAGACATCCTCAGATTTTAGGTGGACTTTAAATTATATCTAAAATATTTTTTAGTATGACCATGATTTTATTAAGATTTTAATTATAGCTCTGGTAATTTTTCTTTGTGTGCATGTACTGGTAGAACTTAAAAAAAAAACAAAACAGATCTTATATTTGGAGTTTTCTCTGGCTTTTCTTATGCTAAATGCTTTGCAAAGTAATGGAGGAAGGCAAAGATGTTCACTAGATTCTTAGTTTACATAGCAAAATGTTTCCTTTTATTAAAAACCTAGCAAAGGTTAGAGTTTGAGAATAGTATTATAATTTCAAAAAGCTCACTTACTGATATTCATATTTACCTTTCTTATCTAAAGAAATTATCTTAAATTCCAATAGTATTTGAAATGAAAGAGTATAAAAAATGAAGAAAAATGAAAGAAAATACCAAAATACCTTTTATTAATTAACCCAGACTATGTTTTTAACCTTGGTTGAACTGAAAAAAAATTTATTTATTCTATTTTTTTTTTGACAGTACTAGGGATTGAATTCAGGACTTACACAAGCTAGGCCAATGCTCTAAAATTGAGTTATATTCCTAAACTACCTTGATTGAATTCTTAAGTAAAAAAATTTAAAAAGAAAAAAACATTTTAAACTTAAATTGTGCCATGCATTTGTGTATGGGTTGCTGGTAGGGTCGAAAAAAGATGAGAGAGAAAACTTCAAATAAAAAAAAAAATAGCTGAAAAAATTTTACTAATACAGAATAGGAATGATACTATTAAATAGCCTCTAATTTAAAAGAAATTCCAAAATAGGAGTGTTTGTATGATAATCGATAGCATTCTGGGTTTTTTGTTTGTTTATTTTATATTTTCCTTATACTTTATATATTATGATTTTACTATCATTAAATTAATGTTTAAAACTCTAGTGGAGACAGGTGTGGTGTTATATATCTGTAATTCTTAACTAGGATCATATATGCAAGTCTAGCCTGTGAAATTTAGTGAGACCCTGTCTCAAAATAGGAAAAAAAAAAAAAAAAAGATAAGGAGGACTGGGGAGGCAGCTCAGTGGTAAGCCCCTGAATTTAATTGCCAGTACTGGAAGAAACAAAACAAAAAACCCGAAAAAGAACAAAGAAAAACTCCAACTGTATTAGACCGAGTATTTATTTTTATAATATTAAATTGAGAATTTCTACCAGCTTTTAGATTTATTCATTACATTTATTTAATTCTTACTGAGCTCATAAAGTTCAAAATATAGTATCAACAACTGACGATCTCAAAGCAAACAAGCTACAAGAATATACCTCTGCTAAATTCTTAACTTGATTAGTGATCATTTGTGTTATGTTGTTAACCATACTGAATCCATGTGTGTGAGTATGTGTGTGTATTTATGCAAGTTTGTAGAATAAATTGAGTTGCAGAATTAAAAAAAAAATAATAAATAAAGTTACCTGTTGACTTTCAGGTATCAATGGCTGATATCTTTCAGTCTTAGAAGTTGATTGTGGCTCAGTCAACTTGATTAGTCATGATGAATGCAATTATTATCTGGATATATTTGTTCTGCTTAATCATTTCCTGTGAGTTTAGTTTCCTGAAATAAAACAAATTAGTTATGCAATGTAACCATCTTCATATAAGAAATCGAAAGAAATGACTGCTTCATAAGAAAGGTGGGAAGATAGTAACTGAGTATATGTGTAATAGGGCTTGTCATATAGTAAGCTCTCAATATAATCATTTTTAATTATGATTTTTTATTATCACTCTTTCTTATCTAGACAATACAATCAATTCTAAGTTGGATTGGAGATCATAGCATTTGAATTAACAGGATTATAGGGGTTGAGTTGTAAATTCAAAGTGATTGGGCTTCCATGAAATAGAGAAGAGCTAAAAGTTTAAGATTTTATTATTGAAATGTATTTTAACAAACCTGAGGGTATTTACACAGGATAGCATATAGTTAAAGTCATTGTGGTAAACACATAAAGCATGGGACTTACCAGAGGAAGGTCTGGGATGTCAGACAAATCACTTGGACTTTCTGAGCCAACACCAACACCTAGTATTTGTATTTATGAAACCATTGTCATTTTACAGACTGCACACTTGTTATGCTCCATCAAAGACAGTATTTGAACATTTCAAATACACTGGTATGCAATAGGAACTTACAAAGGAATTCATAATTTACTTTTGTTAAATTAAACTTATAATAGCTTATCATTTATTCCAATTTAAAGATAATGTCATGCTAGCTTTTATTAATTATATAAACTGGTGATGGATCTCTATATAACAATTTTCATTCAATTTTATTTTCTCTCTTGAGTACATTAAGTTCAATATATCATATTTTATACAATTTTCAGTTTTCATTGTAGATGAGTGGGTTGCTTTATATTCTGTTTTGTATTGGCCTTCAAAATGTTGGCAATTTAAAAAGCATGTGTTCTCTCTCCACCTTCCCCTTCTCTCCTCAATTGAAATCTCCATCTGGACCTTGTCTATATTCATATTAGGGAAAGAACAGATTGGATTTTTAAAAGAATTTGTTAACTCAAAACATCTAATCAATTTGAACAAAGTAATTGGTCTTCTTGGAGTTAAGGGTAACTGTCTTGTGAAAGGTTCATTCATGATTTCTAATCCTCATTTTCCTTGCAGGTGTGCCCTGCAGGTCTACAGAGTCAGCTGTGCTTAGTCACAGTTGTAGTACCCTTCCCCAAGCTCCATGCCACTCAAATTGTTAGGGCTAATGTTCCATTTTAATGTCTAAACTTTCAGAGAAATGTAGTCACCATAGGTAGATCAAATGTAAGAAATATAAATTAAATTAACAGGAGGAAAGTTTCTGAACTATTGCTAATTTACCAAATATGTAATAAGCTATGGTTTGGATAGATGTCCCCCCAAATCCCAGGTGTTGTAGGCTTAGTCCCCAGCCCGTGGTGCTTTTGGGAGGTGGTAGAATCTTTTAGAGGTAGAGTAATTTCATTACTCTACATTCTTATTTCATCAGTATTTTTAATGTCTACTATATGCCAGTCACTCTCTAATTCCTAGAAATGATATAGCTATTACAGCAGAGTCCTGGTTCTCTTAGCCTATTGTTGGGGGCATGCAAAGATGATTTTCAGACCCTAGCCTCTTCCTCCTTCTGATTTTTTTGTTCCTAGACATGAGGTATATAAGCTTCCTCTGCCTCACACTCCCACCATAGGGTAGTGCCTTTCCACAGGCCCAAAAGCAACAGAGCCAAATGACCATGGCAGAAACAACCAAAACTTAGTCAAAATAAACTTATCCTCTTTCAGGTTTTGCTATCTCCGATATTTTGTTATTATAAGTGAAAATGGATTAACACGATTGGATAGATATCTTTCTCTAACATAGAAGCCTATAACTAGCCAAAGTACCAATATGGATGAGAGTAAAGATATTGCTAATGGTATGAGCATTTGGAAAGTTTGCCTTCTCTACATATTAGCACTGAAGATTTCATGAGGTTGTACTTAATGAGGAAATAAACTCAGAAAGAGGAAGCCATAGATGTAGGAAAGAGTGGAGAAACTTGGAAGAGGTAGTGTTGGTGACATGAATGCAGGTGGTCTGGGGAACTATAAGTTTAGATTAAAGAGGAAGTTCAGAAGCTTTCAGAAACTTCTGGAACTTAGAGAAATAGTCACTTGATAGACAACATCATATAATCAAAAGTCTGTAAATAACTAATAGTCTGATGATAAAGTCAAGTGGTGTAAAAGACAAAGGCAGTTAGAAACTGTTGGGAAAGCTGAGCAAGGAATCTGTTACAGGCCAATTCAGAAGCAAACTGTTCAAGACAGTACAAATGTAAAATGAATTTTGATGCATTTTTAAATGCATTGTTTGTGAGGGGAATAAACCTATTTGAACTTAATGTGATAAAAATTCCTTCATGAGTGATCTAAAACTCATTATAATGGATCTACTGAGAAAAAATATATATAATATTAATATATTACCTGACTTGGAATTTATTTATGGAATAATTCCAAAATAAAAGCCATTTATTGATTTTTAACTTTTAGAGATAGCCTATAACAAAATGAAGAAGGCTGTCTTATGGCTGCATGACAAAGAATATAAATAACAGCAATCTGGAAAATACAGAAGTACAAGTCTGACGGAAAAGAGGAGGTTGAAGGATAAACTGGCATCTCACAAAGTGTCTACTTAAAAGAGTCTATTGAAAATTGATATAATAAATAGATTTTAAAGAAATTATTGACAGTTACAGACATAACTGATAGGAGAACTAAAATAGTATTACAAGTATCAAACATGATATTAGGAGAATAGCATGAGTGACATAAGTCCTTGTCTTTGATGCAAGGAAGACAATACATATTAAAATTGATAAATCAAAACTTAGAACTATATTACATAGTCTTCACATATAATTTAGAGAGAAAATTAAAGTAGAGGCAGTTTCTGGAAAAGAGTCTAGAGTTGGAGAAAAATAGGGTGACCAGAGAGGTTCTAAGCTTTTCCTCACAGTTCATATGGAAATAAAAATATATTTATTTACATTACTGTAAAAGAAGGAAGTAAATGTGTAAGAGCCCTAAATTGCTTAAAGAATCATGCTATTCTGATAGCAACATTCTCTCTTTGCTTATGACCTCTTGCATTTTGTCTCTGCCACAGTTAACTCTGTAGGAGTAAGCATTGAATTCCTTGGGAGTTATTCAAAAAGTTGAAACAAGAGTTGGTCAATAACAATAAATAACCATGCCTTGATTGCTTGAGCTCCTATATCAACTTTTTAATAGAAAACATAAAATTATGGGGTATATAGGTTTGTCCATTGTTAATTCACCATTTATTGAACAACTCTTTGTAGGTCTTAATTTTAAGGTCTTATTGGATTCATAATATACAATCCTCTCAATTTGATGAGTATACAATAAAAGATTTCTTATTTCATCAGTATTTTTAATGTCTACTATATACCAGTCACTCTCTAGCTCCTGGAGATGATATAGCTATGACAGCAGAGTCCTGGTTCTCTTAGACTTACTTTACTTATTCCCCAAAGAAGGCAGTGCCTCATTAGTTTAATGATTATGATGTGATAGCACTCTTAATATCTGTGGTAAGAAGAAAAAATTTGTAGAATGTTCAGACACTATCAAAATTTCATACACTATCGAAGAATCCATGAACCCTGGAGAAGACTACACTCTAGAGGGAGAGGCATAAGAAGAGTGTTGCATAATCAAACTCTCTGAAGCCTGAGCTTAATGAATGAGAAAAAGCATGTTGCCCCTTTTCATAGCACTGAAATACCATTAATTTGTGGCTGTGACCTGTAGCAGTATTTGGGAAAAAAACAGAACAGTGTGCATCACTAGGTCTTAAAACCTCACAAAGAGATCAAATAATTTTTGCTGCTTTGTGATGACTTAAGGATCTAAATGAGGGTGTTGTATTTGTGAATTTGCACCACTTTAAGTATTGAATGGTGGATATTACAGGAATGATTAGAGAAGACAATGATCAGGCTGGGCTGTTATAATTTGGGGGATGGAGCAAATCAGGAGTTTTATCCATGAATAGTTTTTTCTTTAAATATACTCAATTTTATACCCTCCCATCTTCTTTTACAAGAGCCTCCAAATATACATCTCAATTCCCCTATCCAACCTCTGCACCTGGCACATGGAAACAGATGGAAGAATCCAAAATTTCAATTAAAACTGCCTTTGAATTTATCATGAACGTCTGTTTTGAAGTCTTGTGAACTAGAAACACAGTGCCAACGTTCTGCCACCTTGTGGCATTTGGAATCATTGCAACACATACATAAAATCAGTGGGGTTCCTTAGAACTCAATGCAGCTATATGCATGCATCAAGTTTTGTGGCCAGAAACTTTATTTTTAGAAATAATAATTATTCAGGATTCATGAGAATACATTTAGGACGTATTTTTCCAATACTTTTAAAAATTATAGAGATAGAATGTCATTGGGTATAATTCTTTAGCCCATCATAAAATGTTTTCCAAATTACAGTTTTAAGGATCATGGAATTGTAGAACTGGAAGGGACCTCAAAGGTTACATAGGCCAGTATTTGAATCCCTCTTATTATCTTTCTAATGGGGACAGACTTCAGTCTTAGCTTAAACATTTCTAGGGCAGCTGGTTTCATGTCACAAAAGTAACTATCTTAATTACCTTTGACAGTTTGTTCAAAGACTTACAAATTCAACTAATGTTACCTGCATACAGCTCATATTTTTTATACATAATCTTTTTAAATGGAATTTTCCATATTTATTAAGTCAGCACCAAGTGCATAATAGGTACTCAGTAACAGTTCTACTCAATTTTCCCATATTCAGTTTTCCAAGATTCAATCTCATAGATTATTAGAGTTGAAAGGAAATTATATGTTCAATGACAGATGCTTAATGTTTTCAGTAGCTTGTTTAATATTCATCCAGTACTACACATTTACTTATTTTCTTCTTTTTTTTCTCCTTGTTAAAACAAAGAGTCAATGAATACTTCCTGTATTAGATGCTGGAGATACATAATTTTAAAAAGGTAGAGTAACCAATTTGACATTTTAAAAACATCTCTCAGGAAACAACTTATTTGAGTATAAAAAGCTGTTTGATGGAGGTTATTTATTAAATATATCTTGACTTGCCAGTATGTTCATTTTCTATGTTGTATAATAAACTTCCACAAATTTAGTAGTTAAAAACCACATACTTTTCTTGTTTCATAGTTTCCATTGGTGCAATCCAAGGGCAGCTTATCAGGAGTCTCTGCTTCCAGGTCTCACTGGCTACAATCCAGTGTCATCCATGGCTGCAGTCTCATCACAATCTCAATTGGGAAAGATCCACTTCCAAGATTCCATAGGTTGTTAGCAGAAATATTTTCCTGTGTTTTTATGACTAGAGCCCTGGCTCCTTTTTGGTTGTTGGCTGGAGGCCGCCTCAGGCACAAGAGTCTGCCCAGTTTCCTGCCATGCAGCAATCCATAAGCAGTTCACAAACAGCATGGCTGTTTGCTTCTTCAAGGCTACAGTCAGAATATTCCGAGGTATATTCTTAAATATGTAAGGTCATCATGGGCATGATGTCCCTTCATCCTTACCATTTAATGTAACCTATTCAAAAGAGTAGCATCCCATCATCTTGGTCATAGTCTATTGCCAGTCCCCATTGGTTTTACTTTCACCCAAGGGGAAGGTATTCCATGAAAGTATGGGCATCAATAAGCAGGAGAATCTTGGGGGTTATCTTAGCTAGGGTCTAACAGAGCTGGAGAAAATCTATCTGGGAAATAGGGAAGACTTCTAAGGAGAGTGGAAATTGTGATGAGATGTGATGTTTTACATGTAGATGAGAGGAAAATAAACCAGGCTGAGAGAATAACCTTGCTGAACTACTGGAGAGCAAAGCAAGATTGTGCAGGTGGATGAGGGTCAGAGCATGAAGGATCTTGTTTTGTGAATAAACGAGGACACCAAAGGCAAAGGAGAAGGTGCATGAATATCTGCAGGAAGTGCTATGCCTGGAGTTACATGGTGTCAGTGCTATTGAACTGCCGGCTGTGTGGAGAACAGATGGAAGGAGGGTAAGATGAGAGGAAAGGAAATGAATGAGATGCTAGTTATACTCATAGTGTCAGGTGGCAGACTGGATTCAGACAGTAGAATAGCATTTGGGTATGAAAATATTTAGGAGTTGCAGTCACAGTATATGTTATCATTGGATAGAGTTGAGTGGTAGGAGAAAGATGTGGGCATTTTTGTGCCTGTATTTAAAGCCAACAGACTTCTTTCAGGTAAAATATGATTTACAATTTTCTTTTAATTTTTAATTTACTAAATGGCACTGCGGTTTCTGTAAATGTGTTAAATCCCTATATAAAGCCAGATTGGACTTTAAAGACAAGTGGCAATGATAAAACAAAGTCTATGGAATGAAGTCTCATCAGCAGCAGATGTACATACTTTGATAGAAAACTGACTCCTACCTTGAGTGAACAGAGAAGTCTAGAAGTCTCAAAAATGCTTGATAGTTTAATCTCTAATTTCAGAGGAGTCTCATGATTACTTTCTGCTTCAATTCAGTTTTAAAATGATAGTATAATCTTGGATAATTTTTTCATCAGCAATAACTAGAGCTTATATGCTGGAAATGAATTGAGGAGGCAGCTGGAAAAGTGTCCCAGTTAGTAGCAGACACTGGCCTGACACCCACTGGACCATGTCTAAGAAGGTACGAGTTTGATGAGAGCTGTCTGGTAGTTTTACACACACACACACACACACACACACACACACATATATGAATGACATGGAGGAGGGACTAGTTCAAGAATAGAAATGGACATTGTTGTAGACATTTATTTAGTGACAAAAACTAGATTAGGAAGGGGATATATTGATTTCTAGCAGATAAGCTGATTTGTAGGACACTTTTTTGCTCCACGTCAGGGCTGCTTCTGTTCAAATGGATAATTTTTGTCTTTTTGTCAGTTCACCATTCATTTTCTGTACCCAATTGTACCCCATTATCCTGTAGGGATTACTTCTCTCCCACAGAGGGTAATTTCAATGTGACAGTACATCAGGATATATGCCCCACATGCTCCAGAAGTGAAAAGAATCCCAGAGGCTGAAACTAGCCCTTTCGGCTGGGTGCTCCCCTCTCCCAAGAGGCAGATGGACCCTTTAAATCCTGTGGAGGTTTTCATCTTCCAGCAGCAGCTGCCTTTTCTATGCTGATTCTTTTATCCTAAAAGATTTCCCACAAGCTTCTGAGAAAGTACCTTTCTGATTAAGTTAGTCAGAGTTGGTTGTTTATAACCAAAGAAAATGATACACTGGTTCATTAGCATTTGAGAAGGAAGGAGGAAAAGAGTGTTTGTTGAACTTCTACCAGCTGTCACTCTGTTTGATGTTTTACATATTTTATCATCATTAAATTGCCATGAAGTGCAAATTTATCTTCATATTAGTGGATTGAATCGCATTAATACATCTTCTAATATTAAACACAAGTTATATTTCTGGAATAAAATCATCTTGGCCGTGAAAATTTATCTAATAATATACAGATATATGTATATAACTAGATTTAGTATGACAAGATTTTGGGTAAGGGTTTTTATACCCTATGTGTACAATGAGATTGTCTAATTTTATTGTCTAGATTATATTAGTCTTAAAATTGAGTTGGCAAATATACTACTACTTCTTTTCTTTTTAATTCTGTGGAACTATTCTTATAAGTTTGAAATTTTTCACCAATTCATTGATTGATAAAATTTATCTACAAAACTGCGTGGGCCTAATGTTTTCCTTGTGGGAAGACTTTTAGCACATTTATCTATCGTTTTTAATAGTTACAGGATTATTTAGGCTTTCTATATCTTCTTGAGCTAAGATTTTACCAAGTTAGAATATTCAAGGAATTTATTTCATTTAAATTTACAAATTTATTGGGGAAAATCTATCCAAAAATGACCTTATCATCTTAATTTTATGCTGCATCAATAGAAATATATTCCTTTTTATTACTAGTATTGCTTATTTGTACCTTTGTTTTTTTTGTTTGTTTGTTTTTGGTACTCAGGAATGAACCCAGGGGACCCTTAACAACTGAGCCACATTCTCTTTTTAATATTTTATTTATAGACCAGATCTGGCAGAGTTTCTTAGGGACTCCCTACATGGCCGAGACTGGCTTTGAACTCACAGTCCTCCTCTGAGCTACTGGGATTACGAGTGTGCACCACTGCACCAGGCTTGTTAACTTGTATATTCTTTTTTTTTTTTTTTTAAATATTATTTTTAGTTGTTGATGGACATTTATTTATTTATTTGTTTGTTTGTTTGTGGTGCTGAGAATCAAACCTGGTGCCTCATGCATGCTAAGCAAGCACACTACCACTGAGTCACAACCCCAGCCCCTGCTTGTATATTCTTTAATAGATATCTTTAACATAATTTTAAGTGACACTGTGAATATTGTATGATGCTATATGAATCAAATTCCCTGGATCACAATCAATTAACACATCCATAAATATGTAATTAATGTTGAATACGATATTAATATGGTTCTTGGAATTATGCAAAGTTACATTTTTTGTTTATTCTTTTTCTTGAGAGATCTTTCCAGAATTTTGTCAATTTTGTCATAAGAAAACAAACATGGTTTTGTTGATCCTTTCTATTGTAATTATTTTCTTCGTTCTCTAATATGTTTTAATTATTTCTTTATTTAGAATATCTTTTCCTGCTTTTTTCTAACCACTTAATTTGGATACATATTGGTTTACAGATTTTCCTGTTACTAATATAGACTCATAAGGCTCTGAATTTTCTTCTTCCAATAATTTTTGCTGCATTCCACACATTTTGATATACAATATTATTATTGATATCTAGTTTTCTTCTTTAAATCATGAGTTATTTAGACATTAGCTTTTTAAATTTCTAAATATATATATGTTATAAAGTTAAATATTTATTCTTTTTCAAAGAACATTTCAGATTTCTTTTTTAAAAAAATCTTTATTTATTTATTTTTATGTGGTGCTGAGGATCAAACCCACTGCCTCACACATGTGAGGCATACACTCTACCTCTGAGTTATAGCCCCAGTCCCTAAATATTTATTAATTTTTAAATACTTCTTTAAAAAATTTTTGTTTAGTTACACATGGGCACAATATCTTTATTTTGTTTATTTATTTTTATGTGGTGCTGAGGATAGAACCCAGGGTCTCATACATGCAAGGCGAGCACTCTACCACTGAGCCACAACCCAGCCACCCTAAATATTTATTCTTGATATTTAATTATTTTGTGATCCGCTATACTGTCTTTATGTTATACTATCTTTGACATTTGTGGATTGAACTGTGACCTAGTATGAGGCATATTTTTGTAAATGTTGCAGGTGTAGTTCAAGAGTGTCTGTGTATTCCCTAATTGATCAAGATTATTATATACACTGCTAGAAACTGTACTCCTTCTTGTATCTCAAACCTTTCTTCTTTTATTATTTCCAGGCTTCCTTCAGCATAGTTTCAGTTGTTAAGGGTCATGCTGATTATAGAATCTTTGCATTGTTTACCTAAAAATGTTTTAATCTTTTTCTGAAGAGACATTCTTTCATGGTGGAAAATTTTAGTTAATTTTTTGTATCCTTTGAAGATGCGATTTCATTTTCATATGAATTCCATATTAGCCCCTATTAAAGTTGTTACTTTGTAGGTTACCTATCTATTCTTTGCTTGATTTTAAAACCTATAGGTTACCTATCTATTCTTTGCTTGATTTTAAAACCTATTCTGTATCTTCGGTGTCCTAGGCTTTACTATGGTGAATCTAGATTTTTTAATTTAATTTTATTTTTTTAAGTAAATTCTGTGAAGGCTTAGCATACTAATTTACCCTAAATCTGTAAATTTGTGTACTGTAGTTCTAAAAAATCCACAACCAGTCTTTCTGGAATAATGCATCTCTCCTATTCTCTCCTACTGGAACTCTCATTCAAAATATACTGGTAAGAAGCTTTCAACAATCTGACAGATTTTGATCTACAAAAAGTGCCACAGGGGAGAAGTAAGGCTTGAATATCTCCCCTGCACATCTTATCATTTTGTGTGTGTGTGTGTGTGTGTGTGTGTGTGTGTGTGTATGTGTGTAACAGTGCTGCCTCTTTTCTAATTTTCTGAAAGTTGTTTTATATTCTGGGCCATTTTGTTCTTTTTTCCACTTTTCTAAACATCTTTGTCATTTATCCACCTTTTCTCCTGAGTGTAATCTTTCACGGGGGTTTCCAAAGATATATTTTCCATCCACTGCTATTCTTTGGCTACTTTATTATTTTTTTCACTTCCAGAAATTTTATATGGTTCTTTGTATCTGCTTGCTATCCTTACTAGTCTTTAGTCCTTAACCCATGCCTTCTTCTCTTTTATATCTTAGAACACATTAGGACACAGATATTATATATCATTTATTATGTAATTTGAAAGGTTTGTGTATATTTCTTTCTCATTTTCTTATTTCTCAAGCACAAGATGAATCACTTTCCTAAAATTTTGTGACTGTATGTATCTTTTTAAATTTAACTTTTAATGCCTGTTTTCTAGAGATTTATCTGTGGGAATTCTTTGAGGTCTGGGTTGAAAGTGAATTACTGAGGAAAGAATGTGTTTTCTTTTTTTAAGATACCTAGGAACCACCTTAAACTTCAGTAATATTGGTGCTTTTATTGAACCACACATTGTAAATGTTATCCAAGTTTTTAAAAAGTAAAAAGTGTGATTTGAAATTCTGAGGAAGATTGTTTTTCTTCCACTTAGTGTCAAAGTCAAGATTAAAAAACATTCTCTCTCTCTCTCTCTCTCTCTGTGTGTGTGTGTGTGTGTGTGTGTGTGTGTGTGTATGTATATATATATATATATGTATATATATAAAATTGGGGGGGTTACTAGGGACTGGACTTAGGGGCAATCAATCAACCACTGAGCCACATACCCAGCCCTATTTTGTATTTTATTTAAAGATAAGGTCTCACTGAGTTGCTTAGTGCCTCACTTTTGCTGATGCTGGCTTTGATCTTGTGATCCTCCTGCCTCAGCTCCTGAGCCTCTGGGATTATGGACATATGCCACCAGTGGCACCCAGCTTCCTCCTTATATTTTTTGTAGACTTCAGTAAATGAACTTTGAAGGTACAAAGCATTCAACCCACAGCAATGGGAGAGATGTTTTCCTTGTAGACCCTTTCACAGAGTGTATGAGGATTTGTGTCCCAGCTTTATTTAGGGCTCTTTGTTATGACTCCTCAACTTGTATGAGATGTAGAATAAATCTCCAGTTCCTATGAGATTGTGAAAAAAAGCCTTTTAGGTGATTGTAAACGGTAAATGTCCCCCATGAAACTGATGTCTTTCTTACTTCTATTTCTGTATTCATTTTTGGCTTCTGAGGATTTCCTATAGTTTCTGTTCAGTTTATTTAAAATTAAAATATTTTGAAATATTTCATCTCATATTTTAAAACTTTTTATCATACTGAATCCAAATAAAATCTCCTAGAATGGACCATCATTTGCATTTGGCCAAACTTACTTCACCTTGTTCTTTTTGTATTTTATCATAAAACTTTAAAGCTATAACATCACATTATTCCACCTCATAATACTAGCTTATGCAACTCAGCAAATAAAGGTATTTTCTAGATAATCACATAGAAAACTATCAAAGTACCTTTAATATAATTTAATTCTAGAAAACATTCAAATGTCCCCTATTGTTTCAAAATGTCATTTTACAATTGGTTTGTTCAAATCTGGATATAAACACTGCTCACACTTTAACTTTGGGGTGTTATTTTTCTTTTAAATTCCCTTTAAGCTAGAATAGACCCCTCCTCCTTTTTTTTAACTCAATGATGCCAATGACTCATTGAAAATTAAATCAGTTGTTTCATGGGGTTGCTTTCTTATGATATATTAAATATATCTGTATTATCTCTATTCTTCATATTTCCTATGAACCAAGACATAGATATAAATGCTGGATTATATTTGGATTCAACTTCTTTGGTTCAACTTCATAGATAGTGCATGTGATTTATACTGCAGTAAGTCAGAAAGCACATATAGCTGATAATTATAAATTTATTGATGTTTATATTGAGCAGTGATACCAGTTTTACCAGTTTGACACTCCCATTATAAATTTTCCCATTAAACTTTTCTTATTTGTCCTAATTAGTTATACATGAAAGTATGAATGGTGTATAACTTCTCATTCTTCTGATTGTATGGGATATAAAATCACATCAGTTGTGTAATCATGTATCACATAGGGTAATAAAGTCTAATCATTCTACGATCTACCCCCATATCCCTCTCCTCCCTTTATGATTTTCTGTTTAATCCAAAGTACTTTCATTCCTTCCTAGACCCCCCCCAAACACACATTTATTGTGAATTAATATCAACTATATCAGAGAAAACATTTGGCCTTTGGTTTGGGGGAATTGACTTATTTCACTTAGCATGATATTCTCCAGCTTCATTCATTTACTGGCAAATGCCATAATTTCATTCTTCCTTGTGGCTGAGTAATATTTCACTGTGTACATATATACCTGACCTTGTATCCATTTATCTGTTGGCAAGCACCTAGGTTGGTACCATAGTTTAGCTATGCTGCTATAAACATTGATGTTGGTGCATCATTGTAAGATGCTGATTTTAAATCCTTTGGGGATAAATTGAGGAGTGGGATAGCTGGGTTAAATGGTGGTTCCATTCCAAGTTTTGCGAACCACACACGATAAATAAAACAGCTCCTCAGGAAAAAACCCTCAGAGCCCAACTGCCACCACCGGCTTCCCACAAGCCACACACCCCAACAACCTCTTCCTCCCACAATCCTCCTGCTCTTGAGGCCGATTGGCTGGGTCGCATGGGCGGAGCCAAAAAAGTCCCCCAAAGAGCAGGTTCGTGGTCTGAAAGGGCAGGGAAACAGCCCAATGAGCATCACCGCAGAGGAGCCAATCAGCTAGATGTTGCTGGGGCCACTGTGAGCCAATCATCAGCTAGCAGTCTGAAAGTTTGCTGGGGCCCCTTCAGCTCATCAGCTGGCAGTCTGAAAGTTTGCTGGGGCCCCTTCGGCTGTGGCTGTCAACATCTCAAAAACTCCATACTGTTTTCCATATGGTTACCCCAATTTGCACCCACATTAATGTATGAGTATACCTTTTTCCCCACATCCTAGCCAACATTTATTGTTGCTTTTATTCTTGATAATTGCCACCCTGACTCGAGTGAGATAAAAGCTTAGAGCAGTTTTGATTTTCATTTTTCTAATTGCTGGAGATGTTGAATATTTTTTCATATATTTGTTGCTCAATTGTGTTTCTTCTTCTGATAAGTGTCTGTTCAGTTCCTTAGCCCATTTATTGATTGTGTTATTATTATTATTATTATGGTTTTGAGTTTTTTTAGTTCTTTATATATCCTGGAGAATAATGCTCTATCTGAGGTACATGTGGTAAAGATTTTCTCCCCTTCTGTAGGCTCTCTCTTCATGGTATTTTTCCTTTGATGAGAAGAAGCTTTTTAGTTTTAATCCATTCAAGAAGTAAAATCAAAATTTATTGATTCTTGATTTTACTTCTTGTGCTTTAGGAGTCTTGTTAAGGAAGTCATTTCCTAAGCTGACATGGTAAAAATTTGGGCGTACTTTTTCTACTTTTAGTTGCAGGGTCTCTGTTCTAGTGCCTAAGTCCTTGATCCACTTTGAGTTGCGTTTTGGGCATGATGAGAGGTAGGGGCTTAATTTCAGTTTGCTGCATATGGATTTCCAGTTTTCCCAGCACCATTTGTTGAAGAAGCTATCTTTTCTCCAATTTATGTTTTTGATGTCTTTGTCTAGTATGAGATAAGTGTATTTAGGTGAGTTTGTCTCTGCATCTTCTCTTCTGTACCATTCATCTTGTGTCTGTTTTGGTGCCAATATCATGATGTTTTTGTGACTACAAACTATATAGTATAGTTTAAGGTCTATATTGTGATGCCTCCTGCTTAATTTTTCTTGTTAAGGATTACTTAACTATTCTGTGTCTCCTATTTTTTTTTTAATTTTTTTAGTTGTACATAACACAACACCTTTTTTTTTATTTGTTTGTTTGTTTGTTTATTTATGTGTTTCTGAGAATCAAACTCAGTGCATCACACATTCAAGGCAAGAGTTCCACCACTGAGCTGCAACCCCAGCCCCTGGGTTTCCTATTTTTCCAAACAAATTTCATGATTGCTTTTTCTAATTCTATGAAGAATGTCATTGGAATTTTAATGGAATTTTATTAAGTCTGTATAGTAGTTTTAGTAATATGGCCATTTTGACAATATTAATTCTGCCTATCTAAGAGCATGGGAGATCTTTCCATCTTCTAAGGTCTTCTTCAGTTTTTTTCTTTAGTGTTTGGTGGTTTTCATTGTAGAGGTCTTTCACCTCTTTTGTTAGATTGATTTCCAAGTATTTTTTTTTTCCTGAAGCTATTGTAAATGGGGTAGTTTTCCTTATCCATTACTGATGTATAGGAATGCATTTGATTTATGGGTTTTGATTTTACATCCTGCTACTTTGCTGAGTTCATTTATTAGTTCTAGAAGCTTTCTGATGGAATCACTTGCATCTTCTAAATAAAGAATCATGTTGTCAGCAAATAGTGATAATTTGATTTCTTCTTTTCTGATTCATATTCCTTTAATTTCTTTCTTAAACCTAAGTGCTCTGGATGAAGTTTCAAGGATGATGTTGAATAAAAGTGGTGAAAGAGGACATACTTGTCTTGTTTCAAGTTTTAGAGGGAATGCTTACAATTTTTCTCCATTTAGAATGATGCCGGCCTTGGGTTTAACATGTATAGCTTTTTCAATGTTGATGTATGTTCCTGCTATCCCTAGCTTTTCTAGTGTTTTCAACATGAATAGGTGCTGTATCTACTGAGATGATTATCTGATAATTAAATTTATTGATATGATAAATTACATTTATTGATTTCTGTATATTGAACCAACCTTGCATCTCTGAAATGAAACCCACTTGATTGTGGTGCACTATCTTTTTAATATGTTTTTGTATGTAATTTTCCAGAATTTTATTAAGAGATTTTGCATCTATATTTATTAGGGATATTTATCTGAAGTTTTTTATTTCTTTAATATATCTTTGTTTGGTTTTGGTATCAGGGAAATATTAGCTTCATAGTATTTCTATTTCATGGAATAATTTGAGAAGTATTGGTGTTAATTCTTCTTTGAAGTTCTTGTAGGACTCAGTTGAGAATCCATCTGGTCCTGGGCTTTTCTTAATTGGGAGGATTTTGATGGTATCTTCTATTTCATTGCTTAAAACTGAGCTGTTTAAATTGCATTTGTCCCCTGATTCAGATTGGGTAGGTCATATGTCTCTAGAAATTTGTCATATCTTCAAGATTTTCTCTGTGATTGGAATATAAATTTTCAAAATAGTTTCTGATTATCTTCTGAATTTCAGTAGTGTTCATGGTGGTGTTTCCTTTTTCATGAAGAATTTTAGTAATTTGAATTTTCTGTCTTTTCTTTGTTAGCTGTG
The DNA here is from genome assembly GCF_048772815.1 of Callospermophilus lateralis. NCBI lineage: Eukaryota > Metazoa > Chordata > Mammalia > Rodentia > Sciuridae > Callospermophilus > Callospermophilus lateralis. The sequence goes on from NC_135306.1 coordinate 140,469,682, forward strand.
CTAAACGTTTATCAATTTTATTTATTTTTTTCAAAGAACCAACTTTTTGTTTTGTCAATTTTTGAACTCTTTTTTTTTGTTTTGTTTTGATTTCCTTGATTTCAGCTCTGATTTTAATTATCACCTGTCTTCTACTGCTTTTGGTGTTTATTTGTTGTTCTTAATTTTATAGGGCTTTGAGATGTAATATTACTTAATTTATACATTGACTTTCTATTTTTTTAATGAATGATTTCAATGCAGTGAACTCTCTTAGTGTTCCGGAGATTTTGATATTGGAGTTCTCATTTAAGAATTTTTTTTATCTCATTCCTGATTTCTTCTGCTGTTCATTACTCATTCAATAACATATTATCTAGTCTCCATGTATTAGAGTTTCTTCCATTTTTAATTTTATCATTGATTTTTAATTTCATTCCATTATTATCTGATAGAATGTAGGGTATTATCTCCACTTTTTGCGTTTGCCAAGAGTTGCTTTGTGGTATAAGATATGGTCAATTTTAGACAAGGACCCGTGTGCTGCTGAGAAGAAAGTATATTCTCTCAGTGATGGATGAAATCATCTATATATGTCTCTTAAGTCTAAATTATTGATTGTATTATTTTGTTCCACAGTCTTTTTTTGGGGGGAAGATCTATCTAGTACTGAGAGAGGTGTGTTAAAGTTAAATATTATCATATTCTATGTGATTTTTGAAATTGAAAGGGTTTGTTTGATACATGCAGATGCTTCACTTTGGGGGGCATGAATATTTATGATTTTTATGTCTTGCTGATGTACAATTCCCTTAAGCAGTATGAAATGTTCTTCTTTGTCTCTTCTGATTAACTTTGACTTGAAGTCCATTTTATCTGATATAAGGTTGGAAACCCCTGCTTTTTTATATGATTTATGTGAGGGATATGTTTTTTTTCCCATCCTTTCACCTTTAGTCTGTGGATGTCTTTACCTATGAGTTGAGTCTCTTGGAGAGAGCATATTGTTGGGTTTTTGTATTTAATGCAATATGCCAGTCTGTGTCTTTTGATTGATGAGTTTAGCATTGACATTCAGGATAATTATTGAGATATGATTTGTATTCCCAGTCATTTTCATTTATTTCTGGTTTTTAACTTGACTTTGTTTCTTCTTTGATTGACTATTACTTTAGTGTAGTTCTTTCCTTTGCTGGTTTTCACTTTTTTCCCCATTTTATCCCATGGAATATTTTGTTGAGAATGTTCTGTATTACAGGCTTTCTAGTTGTGAATTCTTTTAATGTTTGTTTATCGTGGAAGGTTTTATTTCATGTTCACATCTGAAGCTTCATTTTGCTTGACAACCCTTGGTTGTCATCCATTTTCTTTCAGAGTTTGGTATATGTTCTTCCAGGACCTCCTAGCTTGGAGGGTCTGGGTTGAGAAATCAGATGAAATACCATTGGTTTCCCCTTATATGTAATATGTTATTTTTGTCTCATGGCTTTTAAAAAACTATCCTTAATCTGTAAGTTAGGTATTTTCATAATAATGTGCCTTGGTGTAGGTCTGTTGTAATTTTGCATATTTGGGGTCCTATAAGCCTCTTGTATTTCATTTTCCATTTCATTCTTTAGGTATGGTAAATTTTCTGGCATATCTCATTGAAAAGATTGCACATTCCTTTGGTTTATATCTCTGCACCTTTAACTATCACAATAAATCTAAAGTTTGATGTTTTCATGTTATGCCGTAATTCTTGAAAGCTCTGTTCATGGTTTCTTTGCATCTTCTCAGTGTAGTCAACTTTGTTTTCCAGATTATATATTTTTTCTTCAATGCCTGAGGATCTGTCTTCCAAGTGGTTGATCTGTTGGTGATTCTTTTCATTGAATTTTTTAATTTGGTTTATTGTTTCCTTCACTTCAAGGATTTCTACTTGATTTCTTTTCAGAATCTCTATCTCTTTCTTTCTTTTTTTTTTTTTTTTTTGCCTTTTCTAGGACGATGAATTTCCCTCTTAAAACTGCTTTCATTGTGTCCCATAGATTCCGATATGTTGTGTCTGTATTTTCATTTATCTCTAAGAATTTTTTGATTTCCTCCTTTATGTCTTCTGTAACCCATTGATCATTCAGTAACATATTGTTCATTTTCCATGTGATGTAGGATTTTTCCTTCCTTCTTTTATCATTGATTTCCAGTTTCATTCCATTATGATCAAATAAAATGCATGGTATTATCTCCACCCCTTTATATTTACTGAGGGTTGCCCTATGGCATAATATATGGTCTAATTTTGAGAAGGATCCATGTGCTGCTGAGAAAAAAGTATATCCACTTGATGATGGTTGATATATTCTATATATGTCAGTTAAGTCTAGGTTATTGATTGTGATATTGAGTTCTATAGTTTCTTTATTCAACTTTTGTTTGGAGGATCTGTCCAATGGTGAAAGAGGTGTGTTGAAGTCACTCATAATTATTGTGTTGTGGTCTATTTGATTCTTGAACTTGAGGAGAATTTGTTTTATGAACGTCGCAGCACCATTATTTGGTGCATAAATATCGATAATTGTTATGTCTTGTTGGTGAATGGTTCCTTTTAACAGTATATAATGTCCTTCCTTATTCCTTTTGGTTAACTTAGTCTTGAAGTCGATTTTATTCGATATGAGGATGGCTACCCCTGCTTGCTTATGAGGACCGTGTGTGTGGTATTTTTTTTTTCCCCAACCTTTCACCTTCAGCCTGTGTATGTCTTTTCCAATCAGATGTGTCTCCTGGAGGCAGCATATTGTTGGATTTGTTTTTTTAATCCATGTTACCAGCCTATGTCGCTTTATTGGAGAGTTTAAGTCATTAACGTATAGAGTTACTAATGATATATGGTTTGTACTTCCAACCATGTTTGATTATTTATCTTTTTTTTTTTTAATTTAGTTTGTTTCTCCATGATAAGCTTTCCCCCCACCCTCTGTCTTTACTGAGGCACTTCCCACTATTGGTTTTGGTTATTGTTTTTCATTTCTTCCTCGTGTAGTGTTTTGCTCAAGATGCTTTGCAATGCTGGTTTTCTGGCTATAAATTCTTATAAATTTATCATGAAAGATTTTTATTTCATTGTCGTACCTGAAGCTTAATTTTGCTGGATACAAAATTCTTGGTTGGCATCCATTGTCTTTCAGTGTTTGAAATACGTTGTTCCAGGATCTTCTTGATTTCAGTGTCTGTGATGAAAAATCCATTGTTAACCTTATTGGTTTACCCCTGAATGTAATCTGCCTCCTTTCTCTTGTAGCTTTTAATATTTTCTCTTTGTTCTGTATATTGGATATCTTCATAACAATGTGTCTTGGCATTGGTCTACTGTGATTTTGTATGCTCGGTGTCCTGTGTGCATCTACAATTTGTATATCCGTTTCCTTTTTTATTTCTGGAAAGTTTTCTATAATTATTTCATCCAGCAGGTTGCTCATTCCCTTGGTTTGAACCTCTATATGTTCTTCTATCCTGATGACTCTTAAGTTTTTTTTCTTTTTTATGTTATCCCATATCTCTTGGATGTTTTTCTCGTGATTTTTTACCAGCCTTTCTGAGTTGGCTATACTCTTTTCAAGTTGATATATTTTGTCTTCATTATCTGATGTTCTTGCTTCTACTTGCTCCACTCTGTTAGTGATACTCTCTTTTGAGTTTTTAATTTGGTTTATGGTTTCCTTCATTTCTAGAATTATTGTTTTATTTTTTTTATAATCTCTATCTCCTGAAAAAGATGCTTAATTTCTTCTTTTATCTGTTTATGTAATTCATTTTCAATATGTTCTTTCACTGTTTGAAATTGCTGTCTCATATCCTCTTTAAGGTTCCATTCCATCTGTCTAAGGTATTCCTTGAGTTCTTTATTTGACCACTTTTCTGATGCCTCTAGGTCCTCCTGAATATTTAGGCTGCCCTGCATTGTTTGTACTCCTTTTCTTCCTTGCTTTTTCATGCTGCTCATGTTACTTCTTGTTCTGTTTGACTGCTGAGTTACTGTTTACTCCTGTAAATTTATTTGATGCTTGGGAGGAAAGGTATTAGAAGGGAAGGGAAGAAGTCACTAAAGAGAATGAGAGTAAGCAGGGAGAATTCAAGGAAGGGGGGAATAAGGAAATTGAAAAGAAATGAAAAGACAAAAGAAAAAATAGAAAATAAAAAAAGAAAAAAATTAAAAAAAATAATAAAAAAATAAAAATTAAAATTAAATAAATAATAATAATAAATTAAAAAAAATTAAACAACAACAACAACAAAATGAAAATGAAAAAAAACCCAAATAAAAAAAATTAATAAATGCAGTCTTAGAGTTTGATTAACTTCTCTTCCAGTAGGTGGACCTGTGCCCACCGGGCCAAGCTTCTCCTCTCAATATACGGGAACCAATCACTGTGCAGCAGCTCCTCCTCCCAGACTGGGCAGGTCTCCAATCCTGAGTGCCTAGGGCCTTCTCTTGTGTCTAGTCACTTCCCCACTTTTCCTCAAGCCAGGCCCCACTCACCGGTAACGCTCACCACAATACTGGCTACACGCCAGGTCTGCTGCTCCCAGGAGCCTTATTTTCATGAACGACTGGGCACACTCTCCCTGTTTGCTATTCCCTGAGACCCTGAGTTTGCGGAGCTTGGGGCTGAGAACCCTCAGCGAAGTTTGCTTGCCCTCCGGTAGCCACACCCCTGGTAGGTGGTGCAAGAGACCTCAGTTGTCAGCACTGGTGGGAGCGGTAGCCGGGCGTTCCACTCCGCGGGTCCAGTGCCACTCCTGATTCCCTTGGTCTGGCTATCGCACTCAAGGGAGAGCTGGGAGGGGCCCTTAAGGTTTCCCCGCTGTGTGGAGAGGGAAGGCTAGGGGGTTACAAACCTGTCGCCGCTGGTTTCAATGAAGTTATCTCCTCCGCTGCATTCTGGTGAAGTCAGTTCTCTGCCATGGTCGTATCCCATGCAAATGGCGACAGTTCTTTCCCTTTGCCGGGTGACCAATGCAACGGGTGGGTCCTGACTGGCTCTCCCAAGCCCCATCTCAATCCTGTGGCCACTGCCTATGAAGGCTCGGTTGGCATTAACCTCCGCAGGTTCAGAAGGGCCGACCAGTTGTTTCAGCGGGATCATTTAGTGCTGAGTCACAGCAGTTTGTCTGCGAGAAGCAGGCGAACGGCAGCTTGAATTCAGCCGACCTGGGCTCGGTGTGTGTTCTGAGAGGCCCAGACTGTTCACCCTAGATCCACGTCAGCTCAGCATTGCCTAGGGATCCTGAGCAAACAGCATTTAGACGGTTTACGACTCCCTATGCCCGCACAGCTGAGGAGGTCAGAGACTTGATCTCTCCGCGCCCGCTGCCATGTTGGATCTCCTCTCTCTTTCTTTCTTTTACCTCCCAATATTCATCTCTGATTTCACTCTTTATATCATCCTTTATGTCATGGATCAGGTTAACTATGCACATTCTATATTATTTTTCTGACATTTTTTTCTATTGTATTGTCAATGGATTCTATTATTGGAGCATTTTGGTTTGCTTAGGTCCCTTTGTTCCCTTGTTTCTTCATGTTCTTCATATGTCTTCCCATCTAGCAGTGCATCTGAGGTAGTACAGTTCCTACTTTGTAGACTTATAATGTCCCTGAAAGTTTCTAGTACCTTTCCTTTAAGAGGGAGACCAATATTAACTGTTGTGAATTCTTTTAATGTGTATAATGCAAACATTATACATCCTTAAACCAAATAGTTCCTAGAAAGATGTCTACAGTTTTGTTGCAATAAACAGAAATGTTGAGTTCAATTGAGTACAATATAAAAATATATTTGCAAAAGGGTTTACAATTTCAAATGATGGATGAAGAGAGGACAGAAGTGGTATAGAATGTGATGTTTATGAGGAAAGAGGATAGAAGATAAAAGTAATAAATTATAGGAAGAGTGAAAAAGGAATTAGTAGAAGTTGGCTGTTAATAGGAGAAAAGCGAGAGAATCCAGGGAAATAGGTGAGTGTGTGTGTGTGTGTGTGTGTGTGTGTGTGTGTGTGTATGTGTGTGTAAAACTAAAAGAATATGCAACAAAATTGTAATATACTATTCAGACATCCCAGTCCTCATTAAACTGATGCATGAAAAATACTTGGTTTCAAAAATGGTAGAGATGCATAAGAGAAAGAGAGAGAAAGTGAGAGAACGAGGGAGGGAAAAAGAGAAGGAGGGAGAGAAGAGGATCTTGATGGAAAATCGAACAGTTGTTTCCTTTGGAGTTCATAAGTTTCTCAACTTCCCTTCTCAGCTTATAGGTGGTGTTGATTGGAGTTTGATGGTAGTGCCACCCTCGGGAAGATAACAAATATATAAAGACAATTGTCCATGTTGGAAGACTATATTCTAGGAATCTCTTTTGGGTTCCACTCATGTGGCATAGGGACCTACTCTTATCTCTTTATATCACCTCCAGATCCCACAATTCCTGGTCTCTGATTTAGTCTCCAAACTTGATCTCTCCTTTCCCTGCCCTTTTGAATTCCTGGTCTGGCACTAGTCTCTCAGGAAGTCCTGAGGGCAGGGTGCCGGGCCTGTGTGCTGGTTGTGGAGAGCTATTCTGTATTAGGAGGATCAAGAACAGGCACTCAGATATGTGGGCCAGCCTCCTAAGTGTGAGCAATGAGCTGGGTTGAGGACTAGGGAAGGGTTTGGAGATCAGGGGTTGGGGGGTCAGGAAGGTTAGGGTTAGGGTTAGGGTTAATGCCAGCACCCTGTTGGGCACCAGACTGATGCCAGAACTCACAGGACCAGGAGATCCATGGATGCTGGACTGGGAAGAGATTAAGGAACTAGGCTGTTGCCTAGACCTGGTAAGTGCTGGCCCAAGTGTGTCCTGGGAACCTGGTGGGTGTAGGACCAGCTGGCTGTGCAAGCCAAGAGCCATCACACCCTTCTCCAACCTTTCGACCTTCTATGGCCAACCCAGTCAGTCCCTATATGCTTCAGGAGTCAAAGAACTGAGGAGAGCTTGCTTCTCTCTAGCCTCTCTAATCTCTGTTTCCCGCAGGTGAAATACCCCCAGTTTCTGACTTTCCACTGGATTGCTGAGTTCAGACAGGCTGATGCAAAATTGGCCGCAAACTCATGGATCTGGGTTTCAGTTTCCTAGGCTTCACCATGATACAGTTTCAAAATCCCCCATGAACTTTTTAATCTAATGGCTCTTAATATCTCTTGGTGATTGTTGCCTTTCCTTTTAAGCAGGGTTTTGCCAATTGGTGAATTTCTAATTCTATCATATTCTTTACATTTATTACATAGAAATTTGTCAAAAAGAATTTTTCTTCACAAACTAAGCTTAAGTGACACTGAATTTAATTTTATAAAGAAAAAAAGAACAAGTGTTCAATTTTTTCTTTCTAATTACCAGTGATTAGAGTAAATATCTGATTCTCTAGTTTCCTCCAGTGCTGAAGGGAGAATTGCTCTATTTTGTTTAAAACTTGTGGGTTTGTTTTGTTTTTGTTGTTGTTGTTGTTGTACAATGAATTGAACCCAGGAGCATTTAGTCACATCCCCAGTCCTTTTTATTTTGAGAGAGTGTCTTGTTAAGTTGCTGAGGGCCTTGACAAATTGCTGAGGCTGGCTTTGAACTTGTATTCTTCCTACCTCAGCCTCTGGAGACAATGGTATTACAGGTATTCACCAGCACATCTGGCTAGGTTAGTGACTTTTATAATGGGATTCTTCAAAAATTTTTTATAAGAAGAAAATATAAATAGATCATAAATAATCAAGAACACTCATTGGTTTACTACATTTGGGATTCATATTGCTTGAATATATGAAAATTTGTTGGACCTGACATTTTCTAAATACAAGCAAATAACTAATATTAACACAAGAGTAGTTCCTTTAAATTCTTTTTCATTTCTTTTGTTATTTATTCATTCCTTCATTCATTCAGCATTGGGTATTGAATGCAGAGGTGTTCCAGCATTGAAATACTTCCTTAACCCTTTTTATTTTTATTTTGAGAATGGTCTTACTAAGTTGTCTAGGATGGTTTCAAACTTCTAATCCTACTATTTCAGCCCCCGAGCAGCTGGGATTACAAGTGTGCTAAGGATATTTCTTAATTTGATTAAAATTAAAAACTGAATTTCCTACTCATTTATATCATGTTCTATCTTTAGTGATATTAATTTTTCAAGTTTCATTTTATCCTTTGAGATAAATGTGATTTCTACATTTGAATAATTATTTGCCCCAAAATATGTTACTAATATTTTATATTACCCTATCCCACCTTCATCCATAGAATTAGTGTTGAGATAAATGCAAGTCTACTTGCAGTCTTGTTTACTTAACAAAGATTAATATGAATAAAAACACATTAGTTAAATGGTGACATGATTTTTACCACTTACTACTAGGAGAGAAATAATAAGAATATGTAATTTATATAGAAATAAATTCCTTAGCTTCCAAAGAAAAGATTGATTGTCGTTTAAGAAAACTTAGAATTAATACTCTGTGAAAACATTGGTTAATATGGATGTTCCTCTTCCTGAACTTATATTTTATCTTAGTATGTGGAAAAATGAAAATATAACCTAAAGCAAAAAAACCTTATTTAAAATGTAAATGGGTCAAGTTTGTATGAAATAGCAATTATGAAAATAACCACAAACAAGTCACTGAACAAGACTTTATTAATTATGCAATACCCAAAGAAAGGTTCTGCATTCATGTGTTTAACAACCTAGGAAGTTACATGCTGGTTACATTCCTTATATGATAATCTATAATAAATATGAGTAACCTAATAAATGGAAAATAATTATACAAATGAGAAACTAGGAGTAAAGATGTTTTTGGTGATGAGCATCTATCATAGTTAATTATCACTATTAAAATATAGGCAGCTAATCTCTAATTAAAGAAAAAAATATTTTACTAGCTCTTTAAAAGACAACCTCAGGTTAACACTAAACATGGTGAAATCTTATGGCAAAATTTTTAATATTCAGTTAGTCTATAGAGAAAAAGACATGTACATGTCTTTCAAACATTTTACTGAATAAGTTGTATGTTTATATATTATAAAAGAAAATATAAAAGTTACATTAAAGTATTTATTGTAAAATATCCTGTTGTTTTCATAAAACAATCAACCATCTCACTTGATTAATTTCATATTAGCTATTTTTGTTAAAATCAGCTTGTGAACAAAAGCATACCAATAATTATTGCAGTCATTTTCTCATTTATTCACTCAGCAAACATGTCAAATATTTTGTGACAGATATAATTCCCAGCAATGAGAACAAGTTTAGTGAGACAAAGACCCTCATTTGAGGAGCTCAGAGTCTCAAGATGCAGAAGCATGGAATTATGCCACATGACAGTTAATAACAATCTACTGTGGAAATTGTTATAATAGAAATGTGGTGATGAATTTCAAGGGAATTGCCAGAGTTTATGGGGGTATTAATCAAGATAATGGTAGTAGGAATGCCTAAAAATGGTGACAATTTTAGGACTTATGTAGAGCATAAAATTGGTTAGACCAGAGGAGCAAATAAACATTAAGAATTATTAGGATAATTAAGAATTATTCTGAATTGGTTAAGTTGGGTAGATTTCAGTGGCATTGAGTTTAGGAGAATAATTTGTTTTAGATAAAACTTCCTTGAGCTTTTTTTCAGGTGTGCTGGGGTATAGCACAAAATGAAGGATGGGGGCTAGAGATACTTTATGCCCCATAAAACAAATAATTTCAGAAGAGAAATTTCAAGTAGGCTTTTATTTAAGCAAATTGTACCATTTTTTGTTTATAAAAATAGCTGGAGGAACTTTTCAAAATTGAATGAAAGTATTCATCTAAAGCATCAGTAAGCTCAAAGGATCTTTTTTTTATTTTTTTAATTAATTTTTATTGTAGGTTGTTCAAAACATTACATAGTTCTTGATATATCATATTTCACACTTTGATTCAAGTGGGATATGAGCTCCCATTTTTACCCCATTCAAAGGATCTTTTGATATAAAAGTTTTTGGATTTTTAATTGGTACATCACAATTATTTATAATATCAGGATCATTATGCCATATTCATATATGCACGTAACATAATTTGCTCACTCTCCTCCCCCAGTACCTTCTCTTTCCTTTCCTCCTCTCTTCCTAATCCACTTACTGTACACTACTGATCTCCCATCTTTCTTCTTCTTCTTCTTCTTCTTCTTCTTCTTCTTCTCCTTCTCCTTCTCCTTCTCCTTCTCCTTCTCCTTCTCCTTCTCCTTCTCCTTCTCCTTCTCCTTCTCCTTCTTCATCATCATCATCTTGATTAATTTTACAATGCAGAAATTTAAAAATTCTCACCCTTATGTTTCCATTTTAGGAATCTCATCTTGTGAGATTAGGTCAAAAGGTTTTGTTTATTTTTACTTATAAATTTATTGAATTTATAGAAATTTAATGAATGGCCATATCTTGTTCAAACTTTATAGAAAGAAGATTATTAGAAAGTTTGGGATTTGGGAAATTTTAAGGGATTTTTTTTAATATTTATTTTTTAGTTATAGGTGGACAAAAATCTTTATTTTACTTTATGTGGTGCTGAGGATGGAACCCAGTGCCTCAGGCATACTAGGTGAGAACTTTACCTCTGAGCCACAACCCCAGCCCATTAAGGAATTTTTTAAAGCAATCAATAAACTTTAGAGGCCATCTTGTTATGTATTATTTATTAAAGCTTTGTGGTTATACACAGTAGGTAGGTTCATCATGACAAACTCATACAACATGGAAATTTATTTCAGTTCATGACCCTCCTGCTTTTCCCTCTCTCCTTTCCCTCCTGCCTTCCCTCATCTCTCCCATTCTCCTTCCTCTGCTTGATTTCATTTCACTTGCCTATTAATTTATATTCAATTGATTATTTATATTATCCTATCCTTTCCTCCCCTTTTCCTTTATTTTACTCTATCTTTTGCATATGAGAGAAAACACTTGACCCTTGAGTTTCTGAGTTTGAGTTTGTCTTAACTTCACTTAGCATGATATTCTCCATTAGCATCCATTTTCCTGCAAATGCCATGATCTTATTGATTTTTTGTGACTGAGTAGAAATCCATTGTGTGTGTGTGTGTGTGTGTGTGTGTGTGTGTGTGTATCAGGGTTTCTTAATCCATTCATCTATTGATGGGCATTTGGGTTGATTCCATAATTTATCTACTGTGAATTGTGCTGGTAGCTGCTAAAAAAAATTGATGTGGCTGTATCATGCTAGTTTTAGATCTTTGGGGAAAATACCAAGTAGTGGGATGGGTGGATCATATATAGTGGTTCAATTCCAATTTTTTTTTTGTTTTTGTTTTTAAGAATCTATGTATTCTATGTACTACTTTTCACTGTGGTTGTACTAGTCTGCAATCCCACCAACAATGTATAAGTGTACCTTTCTCCCCACAACCACTCAAGCATTTATTATTGTTTGTATTCTTGATTATTGCCATTGTCACTGGAGTGAAATATAAGTGTACTTTTTATTTTAATTTCCCTAATTGCTGAAGATGTTGAACATTTTTTCATATATTTGTTGGCCATTTTGTTTTTCTTCTTTTCAGACGTTTTTGTTTAGTTCTTTGCCAATTTGTTGATTGGGTTATTTGTTCTTTTGGTATTAAGTTTCTTGAGTTTTTTTGTATATTCTGGATATTAATCCCCTATGGGAGGAAGCTCTCTCTTCATGCTTTTAATCATTTCCTCTGCTGTGCAGAAGCTTTTTAGTTTGATGGAATCCTGCTTATTTATTCTTAGTTTTATTTCTTGCTCTTTGGGGGTCTTGTTAAGGAAGTTGGTGCCAGCGCCTATATGATGGAATGTTAACCCAATGTTTTCATTTAACATTTGTGAAATTTCTGGTCTAATTTTTAAGTCTTTGATCCATTTTTATCTGAGTTTTGTTCAGGGTGAGAGAGAGGAATTTAACTTAATTGTTCAACACATTTTTTCAAGCTTTTCCAGTATTATTTGTTAAAAAGGCTATCTTTTCTCCAAGATATATTCTGGGCAACTTTGTCAAATTTCAGACAGCAATTAGTATATGGATTTGTCTCTGCGTCTTTTTTTCTGTTCCTTTAGTTTTCATGTCTATTTCTTTGTCAATACCTAGCTGTTTTTGTTACTACAACTCCAGAATAATTTCAGATTGGGTATTGTGACGCCTCCTGCTTTAGTTCTTGCTTAGTACTGCTTTGGTTATTCTAGGTCTCTTAGTCTTCCAAATGTATTTGATAATCATTTTTTTCTAATTCTATGAAGAATGTTATTGGTATTTTCACAGGTATCACATTGAATCTGTTTATTGTTTTTGGTAGTATGGTCATTTTGACAATATTGATTCTGCCTATCCAAGAACATGGGATGTCTCTCCATCTTCTAAGGTCTTCTTCAACTTTTTAATTTAATGTTCTATAATTTTCATTGCAGAACTCTTGTACCTCCTTAGTTAATTCCCAAGAATTTAAAATTTTTTTAGGTAATTGTGAATGGGATGGTTTTCCTGAGTTCTTCCTTGACTGAATCATTGTTGGAGTATAGGAAAACTATTGGTTTATGCATGTTGATCTTGTATCCTGCTGCTTTGCTAAACTCATTTATAAGCTCAAGAAGTCTTCTGGTGGGGTTTAGGGGGGTCTTCTAGATATAGGATCATGTCATCAGCAAACAGAGATAGCTTGACTTCTTCTTTTCCTATTTGTATTCCTTTTATTTCCTTTTCTTACCTGATTTTTCTGGCTAATGTTTTGAGGATTAAATTGAATAGGAGAGGTGAGAGTAAATATCCTTGTCTTGTTTCTGTTTTTAGAAAAAATGCTTTTCGTTTTTCTTCATTCAGTATTATGTTGGCTTTGGGTTTGTTATGAATGGCCTTTGCAATGTTGAGATAAGTTCCTTTGATCCCTAGATTCTCTAACATTTTAACCATGAATGGGTGTTACATTTTATCAAGGTATTTTCTGCATCTATTGAGATAATCTTGTGATTTTTGTCCTTAATTCTGTTTAAGTTTGAAATATATTTATTGATTCATATGTTATTCTAACCTTCCCTGGAATGAACCCCAATTGATCATAATGCATTAATTTGATATATTTTGAATGCAATTTGCTAACATTTTATTTAGGATCTTTGCATCTATATTCATCAGAGAAATTAGTGTGTAGTTTTCTTTCCTAAGTTTTTTTTTTTTCCTTCTGGGATCTACTTTTTCTTAATGCAGGCACTTGATGCTACATTTCCCTCTTATAACTGTTTTCATACTGTCACAAAGATTTTGTTATATTATGTCTTTGTTCTCATTCATTTCTAAGTATTTCTTGATTTTTATTCTCATTTCTTCTTTGGTCCATTCTTCATTTGGGAAAGCATTGTTTCATATTCATGTATTTTTGTGATTTTTATTATTTTCTTGTTGATTTCTAGCTTCATTTCATTAGGATCTGATAGTATACATGGGATTATATTGCACTTTTTTTATTTGCTGAGATTTGCTTTGTGGCCTAGAATATGACCTATTTTGGAAAAAGTTTCATCCATAGATGAGAAGGCAAAATCAGTTTGGGGCCCAAGAATTCTGTAGATCTCCATTATAAATCCACTTGATATATAGTATTGTTTAGGTTAGAGATACCTATTCGTTTTATATTGTATTGTTGTGTTGTTCCCTTTTTTAGGATATAGTGGCTTTCTTTGTCTCTTCTGGTTTTTTTCCTCTTGAAGTCTGCTTTGTAATAGATGAGAATAGCCACTCCTGCTGGTTTTTTTGGACCACAGGCATGGAATATTTTTTTCATTCTCTCACCTTCATCCCATGGATATCTTTGTCAATAAGATGAGTGTCTTGTAAATAGCATATTGTTGTATCTTGTTTTTGATCCATTCTGCTAATCTGTGTCTTTTAATTTGGGGAGTTGATGTTTTTAATATTCAGAATCAGTGTGGATATATGTTTATGATTTCCTGTCATTTTGTTTTTTTGCTATATCTTGTCTTGATTCTCATTTAATCTATTGAACTTATGTTTGGGAGCTTTGAGAATTGCTTTTTATTTCCTCTTTGTGAAGTTTTTCTTTGAGTATTATTTAATACACGACAGCAGTGGAAAGCATTACAATTCTTATTACACATATAGGGTACAATTTTTCATATCTCTGTATATAAAGTATGTTCATGCCAATTTATGCCTTTATACATGTACTTTGTTGGTTTTTTTGCATTACAATTCTTAATATACATTTACACCACAATTTTTCATATCTGATTGTATATAAAGTATGTTGACACCCAATTCAAGTCTTCATACATGTACTTTGTATAGTAATGTCCATCACATTCCACCATCCTTGCTAATCCCCTGCCCCCTCCCTTTCCCTCCCATCCTTCTTCCCTATCTAGAATTCATCTATTCCTCCCAATGCTCTCCCTCCCTACCCCACTATGAGTCAACCTCCTAATATGAGAGAAAACATTCGGCATTTGTTTTCTGGGGATTGGAGTATTCTTTGTAGTGCTGGCTTGGTACTCATGATTCTTTAGTTTATTCTTGTCATGGAATTTTTATTTTCCCCTTGACTTTCAAAATTAGCTTTACTAGGTATAGTAAACTTGACTGGCAGTTGTGTTCTTTTATAACATGGAATATCTCATTCAAGGCCCTCCTTGATTTTAGGTCTGCACTAAGAAATCAGAAGTGATCCTTATTGATTTGCCTCTAAATGTGAGCTGGTGTTTCTCTCTTGAGGATTTTAATATTCTTTTCTTATTTTCTATATTAGGCATTTTGATTATGATATGTCTTCATGAGCTTCTTATTTGTTGTTTTGTTTTGTATTGTTTTGTTTCATTTTGTTTTGTTTTTTTAGATTGCTATAAGCTTCTTATTTGACTAGATCTATTTAGTGTCCTATAATTCTCCTGTATGTAGATTATCTATCTCATTTGTGATATGGAAAAAGTTTCTGTATCCTATAGAAAGTGTTCTTTATGACTTTAGTTTGTGTCTCCATATTCTTTTCTATTCCAACAATTCTCAGGTTTTGTCTTTAAAAGCTGTCTTAGAGTTCTTGTATATTCTGGTTATGTTCTATAATTTTCCCCACTTATTCTTCCATTCCTTCATATAACCTGTCTTAGATGCTTGACGATCTATTTTTATATTCAATTTAATATGTTAGTTATGCCTTCAATTGAGTTTTTAATTTGATTGATTGTGTCTTTCATTTTCAGGTGTTCTGCTTGGTTTTGTGGGGGTTTTTTTTTTGTTGTTGTTGTTTTGTTTTGTTTGTTTGGTACTTGGGATTGAACTCAGGGACACTCAACCACTGAGCCACATCCCCAGACCTATTTTGTATTTTTATTTAGAGACATGGTCTCACTGAGTTGCTAAGCACCTCACTGTTGCTGAGGCTGACTTTGAACTCACGATTCTCCTGACTCAACCTCCCAAGTAACCGGGATTACAGGCATGTGCCACAGTGCCTAGCCTCTGCTTAGTTTCTTTTCACTATTTATATTTCTTTATTAAAATGGTCTTTCATCTCCTGTAATTTATGTCTTAATTTCTTCACTAAATCTTCTTTTAAACCTTCCTTTAATTGAACATTTTAATAATCATTTTTATAATCTTTCTCTGGGCTTTCATCCATCTCACTATCAGTGGTATCCTTTGTTGGAGGATTGTGGACTTTGGGGAAATTTTTTTTTTTGCCTATTTTCTCAAGTTTTCAGAGGTCTTGGACTTAAACTTCAATTAAGTTGGATCCCCTTACCTCTTCTTCTACATGTACCCTTTTATGTGTAGTTATTTTATTTGTTCTGGGACTTCTCTCTGTTGTTGATATATGCATATATGTTAAGGAGTGGGACCTATGTTTCCTCTTTGATTGTTCCTCTTGGGTCCTTGTTATTAGTTTGATGCTTTTGTCTTTACAGTTCTTTGAGTTAGAGTAATGTTAGAGAATGATTAATTCAACAGCAGAGTCTCTAATCTGTTGACTTATAATGTCCCTGTAGAATCCTAGCACTTCACAGAATGGACAAAATAAACAATAATAACAACCATTTCAAACAACATACAATACACATTGTTGAAGTAAATTGCCAGGAATAAAAAGGAATGGTGGCTTCAGCACTTGCCAACACTAAGAACAATTACTATGAACTAGAACTGGCTTTAAAGAAAACAGCAGGTATCTAATAGGTCATCCACAGCAGTAATGATTATATTAGCATTAATGGTGGGGACAGGAGCTATACAGACCAATTATTTTTGAAAGATGATGAAAATATAGTTATTTAGGGGGAAAGGTAATGTGTTAGGAAGTCAGAAAAGACTTTACAATTTTAAAAGTGAACAGAGAATGTAGAAAAACATAGCAAGTTTTCATTTTCCTATGGAAGGAGGAGAAAAATACAAGAAGCAAGGCATTGAGAAAGAGCGAGTGAGAACAATAGATTTGGCTATTAGAAGGATAAGATAAGAGAGAATCAGAAACAAGAGAAATAAACAAATGAAAATAATATAAAAACCAAACCAAAATATACAACCCAATAAACCTGAATCCTCAAAAGAGAATGCTAGGAAAAATAATTACATTAAAAATGCAAAAAATGAGAAAAAAAGAAATACGTGTATGTATTGTGTTTCTGAACCAATCAGCACAGTCAGAATTCACACATGTGTACATGTGCACACACACAAAGAAGAAAAATAAAATAAATTAAAAATATAAATAATTAAAATTTTAAAAAATCTAAATTAATGAAGAATAAAGGAACATGCTTCACTAAGTTAGTAAAAGTAGTTGACCAATATGGGCTGTCATTGTCTATGTCTAACTGTGTTTCTTTCAATTCTTCTTGAACTGTGTACTATTAGAAAGAGCAAGGGGTGAGGGCTGTTGACCCTTTCTGCTTTTGCATTGCTCTCTGAGCTGTCAACTGCAGCAGCCTAAGATTGAAGCTGTTTGATATAAAACTCAGCTTCCCTTCTCACCAACTTGAGGTTGGATGGGTTAGAACATCCTGTCAATTGGTGCTTGGTCCTTTCGGGACAGCTTGTTACCCGTCCACAGTATCACTCTGCAGCATTCTGTGAGGGGTGTTTCCAGCAGGTAGAGATGAAGTCTAATCAGGTCTCAGAGATTTTGCTGTGTGGTGCCTTCTTTGGAGAGACCCCCAGAGCTAGACAGTAGCCAATATATTCTGAAAGTTA
Organism: Callospermophilus lateralis; assembly: GCF_048772815.1. Lineage (NCBI taxonomy): Eukaryota > Metazoa > Chordata > Mammalia > Rodentia > Sciuridae > Callospermophilus > Callospermophilus lateralis. Next base: position 140,486,928 of record NC_135306.1, read on the forward strand.
GGTTCTCAATATCCTTTCCAGAAATCCAATTGTGGGGAAGGGGCCTGATTATCTACTCACTGCTGCCCAGGTACAAAGCCTTCTTGGGCTTAGTCCCCAAGCATATTCACCCCAACCTGCTCAGACTCCTGGCCCACTTCAGCCGGCCACATGAGCTACCCAATACAGAGAAGAAGCCAGTTGGGCTCCCTTTTTCCCTTCTGACTAAAATCCTCCTGAGTACAGTCAACTCCCTGCCTGTATCACACTCTGTCAGACCCAGGCTAGATCCCTTGACAGGAGCCTGCAGGGATATTGTGGTTGTGTGTGTGTGTGTGTGTGTGTGTGTGTGTGTTTTATTCTGATCTCATGGGTCCTGCAGTTGCTGCCCAGCATGCTGGCCCCAAGATGGCTCCCACCTCATCTCCCTGCAACCATTTGAGATACAGAGAGCATTTTCAAGAACCAGTGCACAGTGCAACCTCTGTCTCAATTAAGATTAGGTGGCATTTTTTTTTATTTTCATTTTTTTAAATTGTTGATGGGCCTTTATTTTATTGATTTGTATATGTTGCTGAGAATCAAACCCAGCCCCTCACTCATGCTAGGCAAGCGCATTATCACTGAGCCACAACCCCAGCCCCTAGGTGGCATTTTTGATCCCAGGTTTCTTTATATCAAGACTTTGATCCCCTTGCCTTTGTGGTGAATCTACACCAGCAGCCGTGGGTTGGCTCTGATGTATTCTGTCTTCTTTGATTATTGTAGACAAATTTCTGAGTCCCTGAGCCACTTTGAGTGTCCAGTATTAAAATTTAGTGAAATCCCTCTTTCATCCACCTTGCTGAGAAGTTGTACACCAGCTGTTTTGCTTCCAAGTCACAGTGTAGCTTGGATGCAACTTTCCTATCACTCTATCTTCTCATGATCACAGCACTCACTATTTTTTTCTTTTGGTACTGGGGATTGAACCCAGGGGCACTCAACCACTGAATCACATCCCCAGCCCTATTTTGTATTTTATTTAGAGACAGGGTGTCACTGAGTTGTTTAGCACCTCATTTTTGCTGAGGCTGGCTTTGAACTGATGATCCTCCTGCTTCAACCTGCAGAGTGTGGGATTACAAGCATGTGCCACTGTGCCTAGCACAGCGCTTACTTTTAAATTCTTTTTTTAAATTTGACAATGTGATAATTGAACTATTATTTACTTCCTGAAAGTATTTTGCAAGTAAGATCCCTCGTGTACCATACATTATTTCAATATTTTTCCTCACAAACAACTTAATATGTATTTTAATTTTTTTTATTGTTTCTTAATTGAGAAAAAAGTTTAGTATTAATTGGTATTATTAAGAACATCCCAATAATTGTCCAGAATTTGATCACTGGTCTGGTATGAGTTTCCTCCACAACTGTTAAAATTCACATTGAGGTTTCAGATGCTTTGACTCCTCTCTTTCACTCTTTTTCTTTCAGTCTCTGTCATTCCTTTGGATATTTTTTAAAAGTCTCCACCCAAGTAGACTCTAGTTGTTAGTTACAATCATATTTTATTCAACCATGCCAGTAACCCTTGTGGTTCTGTCTTTTTGCTATATATATTTTTTTAATATTCTGGTAACTGAATATTTAATAAAAGGTCAAAGTGCTCTCAATAAGCATTTGATAAATAAATATTAATGACTTAGTACTAACAATATTACAAAATTAGAAACTTAGATGGAAGCTAGTGAACAAAGGATTGTTTAAAAAAAAGCACTACAATAACAGGAGTATTTCAGTATTGTTTGCCTTTAGTAAAGCCAAAGGTAGCTGAACATGGAAAAGGCTTTTTACTTATCAATAATGAACAGATTCCTAAGATGCAATACTGATAGAATATTATTTGTGCATTTGTGACTTTTTGGAAAAAGTGTATTTATAACACTATTAAACAAAATAGCCTTAAATCAAAAGCATAAAGTGTGGTTTCACTAGTAGCATCTGGAAAGAATCAATTCCTTTTCCTATAATATTTCTAAGCAACCACAAATTGAAGCAATGCAAAGATAGTTCATGAGAAGTTAAAGCTATAATTTTTAGATTTTCATCATTCTGAATCTGCTGTAGGGAAAAATATTGAAAGCTAATTTATACATTCTGTCTTTATTTATTAAATACAATTTTCATGTGATATCTGATAATCACAGATTTTGGAAGCAAATGGGCCTTTTCAGGAGATTCAATTCTTTGTTTTGTATAATTGGAATTTGCACATGTACTCCAGTGTAATTATTTTGTGAAATTAAAAGCAATGCTGCAATTATGATATTATTAATATAAAGCCATAAATTTGCTAACATATTTTGGATGCTTTCTGAATTCTTAAAATTTTAATTGGATTGAATCCAATCATTATCAAACAATATTTAATGCATCTTTTTAATAACATGAATCTGAATGTAAGTCATGAATTTCTCCCTTTTTGCTGTCTTAATTTGCATTTTATCAGATTAATTTAAATGTAAATATACTTTACACAAATTACCTTCTAAAATCCTTGAAAGTAAATCTTAAAGCTCTTTTACTTAACAAGACATGAAAATATGGACTTTCTTATAGCATTCTAATACAAAGCCATTTTAGAATATTATGGTTTTTCAAAATGACTTTATTTTTCCATGAAATGGATTTTCTTTTAACAATGTAAAATCAGAGACTAGCTGAGAATAGATTAAATAAATATTCCTCATATATCATACAGGAGAGATTTTTTTCTCATATAATTTTAGAGCCCAATTACCAAAGTTAGTAGAGAATTTTCATAAAGAATATCAGAACATTTTACCACCACCATCACCAATTCCTCCTCCTGCCACTCCTCCTCCTCTCTTCTTTATAAGCAGGAAGAAGGGTTTGGCAGATCATGTTAACCAAAAATTAAAAATTATTACCTGATCCAAGTAGTATGTAAATTCTCACCAATTGCACATAGCAATGTTGGAAACATTTTGTATACTACGTCTATGTTTTTGCATCCAGGAGGAAAACAAAACATGCTTTCTGAATTATTTGTCTATAAGTAAAACAAGAGCACCATACTAAAATGAAGCATTTGTTTGTTTGTGGTGGGGTTGTGCTATTTGCCCAGACTGGTCTTATGTCCCAGGACTGAAAAGATCCTCCAGCCTCAACATCCCAAGTGTAGGAATTATAGGCTACTGTGCCCAGCTCAGCATTTTTTTTTTTTTCAAAGAAAGGCAAGAACTGAAAGAAAACCAGCAGAAAATAATTCTTGCCACAAGACTGACCTCTTTAGAATTAAGGCTCTAAAGATTCTTTAGTCCTTTGTGGGTACCTAGATTTATAAAGCAGCCAGAACAGAAAGTATATAAAGCAACTGAGGATGCTGGTGGCACATTCCTCCTTTGATAAAATAGACCTTAGATACTCTCAGTACTTGCCTAAATACAAATGACTAAAGCAGTCCTCATTAGCACTTCCTAGCTCATTTAGAGTCCAATATTTTTCTTTGGGCTTCAATTCTTTCATTCTGGCCGAAGAACCTACTGTGTGCCAATTCAATTCAATAGTTCCTTGAGCACACCAATAAACCCACAACATCAAGACCTAATAATTGTTCAAGATTCAGACACTGCTTTCCAGAAACTGATACTCCTGTGGGAAACAATGTATATATTATGAATGTTAATAAAATATAATCCTGCCATTTGTTTTTCATAGGGCTTAAAGAAGGGATAGATGTTTTCTAAGACCCCACTATGCACCACTTGCTGGGTAGGAACTTTACCTTCATTATCACCCTCAGTTCCCCAACAATCCTGTTTGGTTAAACCATTTCCAAAATCATGTAATGAGCTGCAAGTGCACTGGAATTTCATCCCAGGTCTATCTGTCTGACTCCAAATTTCCTACTACTAGCTTGCTGCCTCATTCGTTTTGTGTGGGGAAACCTTGATATTCTTTAGAGAAAGTGGATTTTAAAAGTGTAATTGCATAGTTTATTTTTTCATATTTAAATGAATAACACCTCAAGTTTTCATAGGTATTTCAAGTGCCTCACAAATAGAAAAAGTACATCCTGAAATTTCAAATCCTTAATTAGGTACAATTTTTATATAGAAAGCCAGGAGGAGCAGGAGTAGTAGACAAACCCAATCTTCATCATTGATGATTTTAAGAAGGTGAGAGCTATAACACTGTGAAATAGGAAGTTGTGACATATTGAAGAAAAAGATATTTTGGAAAAGCAAATTGAACAGATTAAAGCAATGCATACAAATTACATGCTGTGAATATTACTGATCAACATTCTATCTCATTGAAAATGTAAAAGTAGACAGTGGTGATGTTGGGTACTTTTACAATTTAGGATTGTTTTCAAAGTCACTAGCTACATAGGTTGTGACAATACAATACAAGCACAAAACTGCATTGAAGATCTTGGATATAGAAAGTAAATTACCTGTCAGTGTCTGAGATCTTATCTTTGCTATTTGAATTCACCAAGAAGCATAGATATAGAGTCAATATAAATAAAGATGTATGCAGGTATTATTGATTCTGATCAAAGCTTTCTTGAGTAATGATGAATGCACAATTGAAGAATAGATAACACATAGTCACAGTGACTTTGAACAACTGCTCTGCATTTGAATGGGGCTTAGCAAACTACAATTGGTTCAAATCTGACCCAATGCTGGTTTTTATCAATAAAGTTTTTCCAGAACACAATCATTCCATGTATTACTGTGTTTTCTAAAGCTGTTTCATGCTGCAGTGGCAGAGTTAAGGAGTTGCTACAGAGACTATATGGCCTGAGAAGCATGAAATATTTACTGTCTAGCCATTCACAGATAAATTTTACTGACTCCTGATTGAGAAGATTATCTTAACTCCAGTTTTCAGAAGAGATAGATCAGTTAGCCATAAGCTCACCAACCCCCATGCCCACTAACAGGCATGCAAAGTCTTCTTGAAATCTGGATTTTGTGTAGGGCATGGTGGCCCACACCTGTAATCCCAGCTACTCAGGAATCTTAGGTAAGAAGATCATAAGTTCCAAGGCTATCCTGGGAAACTTAAGGAGACATTTCTTTGAGTTGATTTTTTGTTTGTTTGTTTGTTTTGTTTCAAAAATAGGTGGCGGGAGTGCTCGGGATGTAGTTTGGTAATAGAGTGCTTGCCTAGTACATGCCAAGCCCTTGGTTCTATCTCCCCAGTACTGAGCAACAAAGAAAGAAAAACTTCTTAGAAGCAATTGACATGACCCCCCATTTTTTAAAATGAATCTATGTATTTGGAGAAAGTGTTGTTTCTCCAGGTGTTCCAGATTTGTCCTTGCATGGAAATACGTTTTGAAGATAATCACACTTTTAATTTTAAATCCATTATTGGCTTATTACCTAGACCTCTTTATATTATTTTCAGTGGTTCCTCTGGGGTTTATAATTCTTCACAGCCTGTCTATAAGCAATATTATATTACTTCATATATAAGAAACCCACAATATTATACTTGTAACACTTCTATCCACTTTTTTGTGCTAATTTTTCTTTTTTTACCGTGCCAGAGATTGAACTCAGGAGCACTCAACCACTTAGCCACATCCCCAGCCCACTTAGCCACATCCTTAGCCCTCTTTTGTTTTTTATTTAGAGACAAGGTCTCATTGAGTTGCTTAGTTCCTCCCTGTTGCTGAGACTGGCTTTGAACTGGTGATCCTCCTCTCTCAGCCTCCCTAGTCACTGGGATTATAAGCATGCACCCCCATACCCGGCTGTGCTAAAATTTTACCTTTATAAACCATACAATATATTCTCATTATTTTTGTTTTAAAATGTTATTCATCTTTGAGATTAATAATGTATAAACATTTATTTTATAAGAACCTAAACATTGATCATTTCTTATGCACTTCATTTCTTTGTGTTGATATAAACTCTTTGTATGAATTTAATTCCATTTGTTATTATTTTTCTTTGGCCCCAAATTTTCAATATTTATTAAAGTGTAGTTTTCCAGTAATGGTTTTATCAGGTTTCCTTTGTCTGAAGAGACATCCTTTTGACTTATTTTTTTTCTCATTTTAACCTTTTATTATGGAAAAAATTTAAACATGCAAAGGAAATCAATAATTTAATAAACATCCATATGTGAATTTCCCAGGTTAAAAAATTAGTACCATGTGAATGATTCTGTTTGGTCTATATGCCACATTTTTCTTTTCTCTGCTGGATTATTTTAAAGCAAACCCCAGGCATTTAGTTTCATCCAAAAATACTTTTATGTATCTCTAAAATCATTTTTAACATATATTGTACAATTGTGGGGTACAGTGTGATAATTCAACACATATATACAATATGTAGTGATCAAATCAGGAAAATCAGCATTTCCATGTCTTTAAACACTTCTTATTTCTTTCTGTCCTGAAACTTTGAATTCATTTCTTCTAATTCTTTGTAAAATATGTAATAAATTGTTGTTGTGTATGCTTCTCAGCTTACTTTTAGTAATATTTTTATAGGTTATAGAAATTTAGGTTGACATTTGTTTTTCTTTAAATACATTCATATACCACATAATGATAGACTTCATATTTGAAGGTGGTCCTATAAAATTGTAATTGAGTTGAAAAAACTCCTAAAACTTAGTGACACTATAACCATCATAACATCATATTGCCCTCATTGCTCAAATGTTGGCAGTGATACTTGTGTAAGCAAACCTGCTGGGATGCCAGTCATAGCACATGTAATTATGTACAGTACATAATATTTGATAGTAATCATAAATGATTGTTACTGGTTTATGAATTTACTATCCTACATTTTTAGCACTATTTTGGAGTGTAGTCCTTCTTATAAAAATAGTTTACTGTAAAACAGAATGCATTATGCCAGCAAGTGCCTCATATATCTTGTGTTACCCATCTCTTGATTGATTCCAAGTTCGCAAATTGACTGAGTGATTCACTTGTACCATCTAGATTTGTGTAATATATCTATGATATTCATACAATGATGAAACCACCCAAGAACACATTTTCTTGGAATTTATCTCCATCATTAAACACTACATAACTTGATGTCATCTCATCAACATCCACTTGTTGTTTCTACTAGGAGAAATAACTGTCATTCGAGTGTGTGTGTGTGTGTGTGTGTGTGTGTGTGTGTGTGTGAGATATGTAGTCTTTTTTGTTCTAGCTGCTTTTGAAAGGTTTTTCATTGTCTATTTTTCAGAAATTTGATCATGATGTGAAGGTGTGAGTTTGCTTATGTTCTTTCTGCTTTGGGTTTTTTTTGAGCTAGATCTTTGGGTATATATTTATCATCAAATATGGAAAATTATTAGCTTATTTCTTTAAATAGATTTTCTTCATCATCCAGCTTCTGGGACTCCATTTGCAAGTGTATTAGAATGGCTGGTGTCACTCAACATTTCATTGATACTCTATTCATTTTTTTCAGTCTTTTTAAATCTCTTTAATTTTAGAGAGTTTCTAACAGTATCTCTTCTAATTTGTTGGTTTTCTTCTTCTGCAATGGTCTTGTGTGATTTTCATTTCAGGTATCGTATTTTTTTTATTTCTATAAGTTCTGTTTGGTTCCACTCTGCATTCCTCTTCGTATATTTCTCACGCTATTCACGTTTTTTGCTCCACAGTCTTGAGTGTGTGGAGCACATTCTGAGCATACTTATTTGCTAATTTTATCATCTCTGTTATTTCTTGCTTTTTGTTAATTAATTTTGTTCTGAATATAGGTCATATTTTTTCTGCTTCTTTGCACACATGGTAATTTTCAGAGGGGATGCTAGACATTGCATATGTAACATTTTGGGTTGCTGAAGCTGTTTTTATTCTTTTAGGGCATTGGACTTTCTCTGGTTCATTGAGTTACTTGAAATCATTTTTTGTTCTTTAAAGGCTTGCTTTAATATTTTTTTTAAGGGAAAGTACAGAGTGTCCCTAAATCTGGAGCTAATTTATCTCTACAACTAAGATTGTTTTAGGTCTCTATTCTGGCTGGTTGAAATGCAAAGTATTCCTAGCCTTATAGGAGGGCTGAGAATTTTTCAGGTAAGAGGTTCCCAGCCAAAATTTTCCCCACCTTTTGTAAATTATTATACAACAAAGGAATTGAAGTAGGACAAGCTTTAAGAGCACCAGATCACACACACTTACACATATGGGTTCTCTCTCCCCGTTTCTCTCTGTAGTTCCTTATATTCTGGTATTCTGCCCACAGATTCTGCCTGACTTGGTTACCTGAAACTTCAGTTTCTATTTGGGTTTCATGTTTCTAGTTCTTTCCTATTAAATGCCCACAGGCCTGAGCTGGAGCAATGGTAGTACTCACCTTGTTTATTTTCTTTCTCTTATGAATCTCAGAGACCTCAAGTGACTGAAAATTGTTGGTTTTCCTTTTCTCATGTATTCTTTTTGGTTTTCTAGTTATTTATAGTTGGGGGGCACTTTTCCTAATAACTAATTCTTCAGAAGTGAAAGTGGAAGTCACAGTTATTGTAAATGATGAGATGAAATGTATATTTGTACAATATGTAGGTCCCCAGACACACAAGCTACTAATTACCTGCAGGAACTCAGGAAGAATTTATAAGGAGGATATGACATTTGAACTGAGGCTTGAAAATATAAGTAGGGATTTGTCCCTTGAATCTACTTTATTGATTTATTTGTATTTAGCCAATTTTGTCATTCTTTTCATTGTTTAATGCAAACCTTCTTTTTAAGCTTTTTAGTCAATTACACCTTGTTCATTAGAGTTGAGCTTCCTTTAAGTATTCAGAAAATTTGATTTACAGGGCATTTCCTCTCATCTTCTTATCTTAAGTTCTAATATTCACATATCCACATCTCTACACCAAAACTGATACACTATATCTCTCCTGCATGGAAAATACACAGTGGGAAGAGAAATAGAGAAAAAAAATTGCATGTTCTGATCTCAGGTCTGCTCTTTCCCAGATTCATGGCCTTTGATAAGTTGGTAGTTTATCTGATTCTCAATTTCTTTACATATATAGAAGTAGGCTGAAGGATTAAATAATGTAAATATCACAGGTTGTTTTTAATGAGTTGCTATAGGGCAAGAGGAAAGCCAGTTGCTTGATATACTGTAAGTATCTGGTAAATGATTGTTATTTATTGTCTTAGCATTAAATGCAAATCATGTAGTTGTGGAACTTAGTAGGTTCTTTTTTTGTTAGAGCTGGAGTAACACATTTCCAGGCATAATATCCCATCTCTTTGTTGTGCATAGCAGCCATTTAACGTGCTGTTGTATGAAAATTAACACATTTTGCTTGTTCGTGAAGGGTAGAAGAGCTATTTTTTCCCAAACAGCCTAGAGAGAAGTTACCACCTTGGAGTTATCACTGGCTTCCCCAGGGCTTAATTTCAGCAGTGTTAGGGTTGAGAACAGGGAATTATTTTCATCTACTTATTATCTGGCACCAGAAAGAAAATGAAGGCATGGAAATTGGTTTCACATACTAATGAAAAGAGAAGCTTGTTGCTAGTCTCTGTTCCAAAAAAGAAAAGACTGGGACTTGCTATTTGATGAAGACAGAAGGTATAAAAACAGGTGCTCTTACTGAGCTCAGCATCATCTGATAGTGGCTTCAAACAATGCCAAGTCTTAATGGGCACTGAATTTAATAAAATGTCCCAGTCAGCTTTTATCAAGGCCATTGCAAAGGAAATCTCTGCAGAAAGGATCAAGAAAGTCTGTGTGCACAAGTGTGTATGTTTAAATGATGGCTAAAATGTTAAGTTCCTCTGAATGAACAATGAGATAATATATGCAGCAGTTCCTTGTAGATTGGAAAGCACTATGAAAATATGAGTAGTTGTCATTGCTAATATTATAATAGTGTTATAATAGTAATCTTTAGAATTCTTTTTATTTCATTTTTATCTGATTTCAAGTATATAGATACAATGTGTTATTAATTCCTTGGCATGGGCAACTTGATGAGAATCATTACAATAATCTTGTATATTCAGAAGTTTGGGCAAAGATCTGCTATGTTTTGTTTAATTCCCTGATTTTGTTATTGCCTTGATTGTGAAATAGTACTTTTGTTGTTTGTTTTTATTTCTATCATTTGAAAAATTATGCTTAGATATAAAAAGTAACAGGAATACTGGGTCTTTGTTGTTACCATGTCAAATATAATTTCTAATTTTTTTAGCTTATTACTATAGTTATTCACACAATTCTCACATTGCCCCCTCCCCTTTTAGCAGAGCAGTGTATTCATTCATTCATTCAGCAAAGAATTCCTGAACTGTTTGTGCTACATAGATCCTGGGGACACAAGTATTGCTTGCCTTTGCCCTTAGCCATGAAATAAGGTAGCATCCAGGTTACAGAGTTAATCTGTGATGTGTGGTTAAAAAAAGACGGGCGGCGGGGGAGCAGGAGGGAATCTGATGCAGTGACAACATGTAACAGGGCAATCTGACATGATCAAAAAGGCCTTCAATGCCTTCCTGAGGACTGAGAGACACCCATGGACTTGGAGTCAAGTGCCTGTGTATCATTTCATACTTTGTTCTGATGTTTTTTTGTTATTATTAAATAGAATTTGCTTGGCATATTGATGTGCAGAATAAATGAGAGCAGGAATTTCCTGAAGCTTCTTTTAAACCTCTCTAGTTTATTCTTTGTGTGTAGCCAGATCTATCTTTTAAAAAAGGCATCGAGATCATGTTGTCTCTGCTCATAGTCCTTTGATGCGTTTCTCTCAATCTCAAGAATATTCTAAAAGTCTTCCAGACCTCCAGATGAATTAGCCCTTGCTCACCTCCCTATCTCCATCCTCTCACCCTTCTCTAGCCACAGCTGCTCTCTCAATATTGCATGCTCCCATCTAACCAATATGGTTTCTGCCCAGTGGCCCTTGAACTTTCTGACTCTTGCTCTTCTTTCTCTGAATGCTGTCCTCTGAATATCCATGGAACTCATTTCGTCACTTTATTTGTGTCTCATGCTAATATGTCATCTCCTCAGAAATACTTTTTCTAATTCCTTTATCTAAAGTATCTCTTCCCACCTCCATTCCTTATCCTGGCATTGTCTAATCCTCTTCTCTTTCAATCTGCTTTGAGTTTTCCTCATAGCATTTATTAATACTGGTAATTTTAATAAGAAAACAATGATAATACAATTTATTATTAAGAATGTCTATAACTTTCCAAACTGTTATATAAGCTCTTTATTTCTGTTAACTCATTTAATCCTCAGTTTAATCCAAAGTCATAGATAATTACTCTAAACTTCATTTTATAGGTAAAAAAAGAAGGCAAAGAGCAGCAGTTAAGTAACTTATCCAAGGTCACACAGTCAGTAAGTGGTCAAATAAGAATTTAGGGCCAGATAGTCTTATACTAAATATCATGCTCTATGTGACCATGCTATACCATCTCTCAGCTTGGGAATATGTCATTTAGTATTGTTTGTTTGCTCTTTGTTTTCTTACTGGTATATACAGTCTATGATTCAGACTATGTCTACAGGGCTTAGAACACTGCCTCAGAAAAGGGAATGCTCAGCAAACATTTATGAATGAATAGTAGTGCAGCAAAGCTCTTAGTGCAATTCCCAGCAAAAACTAATTTTTTATGAAGTGCATTTGTGGTAATTACATTTGATGCTATAGAAATGGGCATATGGAGATGAGAATAACTCTGTCTTCACTTGAGGTACAGACAAATGAGTTATGGCTTAGTGATACTCAGTACCACAGGCTTCTAACTGATGTCATCCACAAATGATATTTTATAAATATTTATTGAATAATGGTTTATGTTTGTATATGGGTAAAATGCTGGGAAACTATGGCAAAAAATTATTACCCACCCCTTTGCATGCCCTAAGTCTTCTAACTCACCCTCCAGTATGACTTTTAAACACTGGTTCATTTGTTTCCCAACTTCAGTGGCTTCAAGAATAAGCTCTTTAAGATGTTCTGCTTGTTTCATCCCACCTCCTCTAATGCTCCAAATATGCTAATGATCTTCTGAAGCCAACTAACATATTTCTCTTTGTCTATTCAGGCTGCCACAACAAAATACCATAAACTGGGTAGCTTATAAGCAACAGAAACTTGTTTCTCACAGTTCTCAGGGTTGAGAAGTCCAAAATCACAGTCTCAGCAGATTATATGACTGGTGAGGAGTCACTTTCTGGTTCAGAGATGGCAATGTCTTACAGTGTCCTCACGTGGCACAAGGGTCAAGACAGCTCTCTGGGTTCTCTCTTATAAGGGACTTATCCCATACATGAGAGGTCTGCCTTCGCGAACTGATCCCACTTCAAAGGATGTACCTCTTAATACTATCTTGTTGTGGAATATGTTTTCACCATATGAATTTGGAGGGGAGAAAGGCATAAACTGTTAGTCCATAGCAGCAGTGGATATCTTTTGCTGCCCACACAACCTCATCCCTATGTTCTGCGCTTCTTTAATTTTCTAATTACTTGATTTCTTGTCCTTAAATTCCTAACTCAATTATCACTATTTCTAAGGAACTTTCACAGGTTCTCTGTTGACAAGACCTCCTATTTATGCTCCAATCACCTTATACAATCCTATTTTATCAGGCAGAGGGGGAGTGATACATGGGGAACTAAAGCAACGCTTATGTATTTACCCCTCATTCTCATAAGACTTACCTTGCACAGCGCAGGATTCATCCTTGCTTTATTGAAGATACAGGAGGCAAAGCTGATAAAACTTTATTTGACTCTCAATGAGACAGGGAGCCTAATTTATAATATCCTGATTAAGTGAAGTTGGTGGGGACAGAGCACTTCTGGGGTGGTCCCACCGATGGCAGGTGCTGCAGGCTCTTGAGGCTGCCTCTGGTTTGCAATAGAGGGTGGTAAGGCACAACATCTCTAAAGACTAAAATTGATTCCAAAGTCAATCTCTGCTATTATTCCTCTAAAGGAAACACTTCCAAGGAGTTCATGTGAACATTTTTCAGTTTATTTGCTTTAATAAGAAATTTTCATATTTTTAACAAATAGGATTTTTCTCCTCACTGAAAACAAAGTTTTTCTGCCAGGAAGAAAAAGTTTTGAAAAAAGTAAATTACCTTTTCAAAATTAGGGAATTAAGGATAAAGTTAGGAAGAGAAAAATAGACCAATATACTAGCAAGTATAATTTTTCTTGTCTAAATTTATTAACACAATTTCATCACAAAATGATTCTATGTAAATAGTCTAGCATAGCTTCATAATTCACACCCTTAACAAATATTTATTGGATACTTACAATGCCTTGAACTCATACTTGATTTTTTTTTTTTCATACTGGAGATTGAACCTAGGGGGCTTAACTACTGAGCCACTTCTCCAGCCTTTTTATTTGTTTACTTTTAAAATTTGAGACAGAGTCTTGCTGAGTTACTGAAGGCCTCACTAAGTTTCTGAGGCTGGCTTTGAACTTATGATCTTCCTGCCTCATCCTCTCATGCCACTGGGATTATAGGCATACACCACTGCAACTAGCTGCATACTTCAATTTTAATACAAGGAATTGGCTACTAAAATCTTCTACTTCGACTCATTTTTATGCATTGGATTTTATTTTGTGCCATGATGTTTATTCAGATATTAAAGAAAAAAATTATATTTGAATGCCGTATTGTGAATTGGGGTAATCAGAAACTTCACAGATCAAATATTTACTGAGAACTCACATTGCTCTAGATGCTAGAAGTACAGCAGGAAACAAACTGAACCAGCTTCTGTCCACCTGGAAATACATTTGAGCATTTAATGATTTGGATAGGATTATCAGCATTACAGCAGGGGAAGTGAGGTGAGTACTAACAGCTCTCTGTATACTCCATGAGGTCAATGAATATCTAATGAGGGGTAAGTGATTAGTGGGATTTGGGTAGATAAACAGTGATGAAGTTGTGGGAGAAAGCTATTACAAATAGGGGAACTGGCTTTTGCAAACATTCAGGGGTGAGATGGAGCACAGTTGGGTGGTAAAAGAGCAGAAAACCAAGAAAACAGGAAAAAAAAAAGAGAGAGAGGAAGAAAACAAATATAAAAACAAATGTACTTGAAGTCCACATTAGGGATTTAGGATATTATTCAAAGAGCAGTGATCACCATTTGAAAATCATTAAGCAGATTTATGTTTTATTAAACTAAGGCTGCTGTATGGAATAGGTTTGTAGGAAAAGTAAGCCACGTGGTCTACAGAGAAGGGAAAGTGACCCACAAAAGAAGAGAATGCCTTTGGTGGCAACCATTGTAGGGGCCTAGGAATGGAAACAGAAAACTCTTCCTCCCTACTTTCCTTCTTCCTTTCTTTCCCCTTCTTCCCTCCCTCACTCTGTCAATCTTTTTCCTTTCCTTTATTTTTACCTTTCTTCATTCTATCTATAACATACAGAGTGATTGAGAGGGGAGCTAGGTTAAGTTGAAGGAGACAAAAAAGTTATCAGCCATAATTATGACTTGGACTAAGGTGATGTCAGAGATGGAGAGATGTGGATAAAGTCAAAGGATATTTTGAAGGTAGACACAACAGGACTTGGTGACAGATGCATGTGTGGAAATAAAGGAAACAAACTGTCAGGACTCCTGGTTCATGCAGCTGGGTGAATGGCAGCATCATTCACCAAGATGGGGAATGCTGAATGAGGACCAGGTTTAGGGGGAAGAAATTTGAGTTCTGTTTGGGATATTTGAAGGGTCAGACGTCTCTAAAGTTTTTCCAACTGTACTGCTGAATATATTTCAAAGCCATCTAGTGATTTTAAGTATTGTTGAGATCTTTGACAGCCTTAAGGTAAGTGATAGAAACCAGTTTGCAGTCGATTGCAAAATTAGTAGTAGGTGACAAAGGAAAAGAGTAGAAGTAACTCTTTTTGACAAGTTTGATTATAAATAAGAAGAGGGAGATGTAGCAATAGCCAGAAAGATAGTTATTTCAAAAGATGCCACAGAGGACTGGGGATGTGGCTCAAGCAGTATCGTGCTCGCCTGGCATGCATGGGGCGCTGGGTTTGATCCTCAACACCACATAAAAATAAAATAAAGATATTGTGTCCACCTAAAACTAAAAATAAAGAAAGAAAGAAAGAAAATTTTTAAAAAAGATGCCACAGAGATTTGAACATATTTAACTGTCCATGAAAAATATCTACTATAATGGTAGATCTTGAAAAATTCTGAACAAAGAAAGAAAATAATGGGTATTATAAGAAAGGCAATAGGATGGATATAAAGTAGAGGAGAAAGGAGTGAAACTCCTATATGATTCCTCTTTACTCATCTGTGAGATATGGAAATTTAAAACAAAACTCAGAACATCTTTTGAGCACTAGTTGTCACTCATTTTTATAAGACTTTCACTTTCTCTTTCATGAAGGTCCACATATATTTTTTACTGAACAGTTCTAGAATTTCAGGGAACATCCAAAATTCTACTGTCACAAAGTTGGTTTAAGTTATTAAAAATATCCTAATGCTTTGGCCCAGCTGCTACCTGTGTCAGAAGATGAGCCAGCAGATAAGGGTCAGTGTGTTTTACAAAGAATAGCTAATGCACTTGCAGGCTCCCATGTCCCACAGGAATCTCTCTTGTGACTCAGCATGACTGGAAGCATAAGGAAATGGAATTCTGGGAAGTGTAGTTCAGCCCAGGTACATTGACTTCTTAGTAAACTTCCCAAACAAGTGGGCTATTACACTTGGTTTTGCTTTGTAGTTTACCCCTTCACACATCCTCCTCTTAAACACACAGTTACTCTAGTACTGTGTGTCAGGTGCTTCATCTGTATTTCTTCATTTTAATCTTCACAAAAACCTGAGACATATATATTTTCACCCTTATTTATAGGTAAGAAAACTCTCTTTCCTGAGGTTCCTGAGCCAGAATGTGGTAGAGTTATCATTGAAATTGAGGTTCAAGACATCTAGTTTGGTACTTTTCAAATGAGTAAAGAAAAAAGCACATGTGCTCTGTACCACAGAGAAAAAGAAAGGTTTTCCTATGTGTGGATAGGATCTCCACCTTCATGTTTTCTCAGACTGCATTGCCATTGCCTTATTTGTTTAAAAAGATTCTATGAATCAAGAAGCCTTCTCAAATACAGGGCTTATGTGACATAATTGTGTGGTTTAGGCACAGAGACATATACTATCTGCCTAAAGCAATTTGTTTGACAAGATTTCATCCTAATTCAGCAATCCTAATATTTCAGCCCCAGAAACTTCTTGGCCAACTGTTGTCATTATTGAGAACTATCACTGTATTTTAATTACTATATGGATTTATACATAGAGCACAGTGTGTCCCTTCTACTCCTCCCCCCTCGTTACAGTCTGTTCTAATTAGTGTTCAACCTAAATCTGCTGAGGCAAGGTCCTTGCAAGTCTTTACCTCATGCCAAGAATCAGAATAGCCACTTTCCTAAGATTACTGGCAAATTAATATTTCTGCTGACTACTAAATTATCAAAATTATAAGTACTTTAGGAGGACTTTAAAGGAACTGATACTTATGGAGCACCCACTGTGTTCCAGACTCTCATTTAAAATACATTACCAAATCAAATTGGAATTAAGTGCCATTAATATTTTTAAGGTAAAAGAAATAAAGTACAGAGAGATTAATTTGCTTGCCAAAGTAGATATTTACATATACTTTATGTATGTATATATGTACATATATATGTATGCCCCCCTTTATTGAAGAGGGTTTTAAACAGTTTTATAAATTTTTATAGAACAAAATAAGAGTGAAATTAAAGGAACTAATAAAAATATGAGATCATATGAGTTGAAAATTAGATGAAGTCATAAGTCTCATTATATAGAGAATTTATGCCTCAGAGATTGTCAATATTTGATAAAAGCAAATTAAAACCCTGACTCTTTGTGTTTTAAGCAGGCAGTAAAAAGGAAAATCAAAAAGTGTTATAATTCACAATCTGTAAGATTTGAAACAAACTTTAATTTTTCCTGGAACTGAAAGCATAGAAAAGTATGTCCTCTTGCTCCTCACAAAAGGAGTTCTATATAATGCATATTCAGAACTCTCAGAAATATCATTATAAAAATATAGTGATGAATTCTTTAGGGTCCAAAAATGAAATTTTAAATAAAGGTATATGGGCTGATATCAAAGCAGGGCTCTTTAATAAAAAGCAATTTTTTACACTGAAAAGGGGAAGAAATAGGAGTAGAGAAACATTGGTCTAATACATTGTTTTCTAGTAGCTTGTTAATTCAAAGTTCAATTGCAGAGTAACTAAAAGACTAGATTAAGAGCAAATTACTCAGTAAATATTCCATAAGTACCATTTTGTTCAACCAAAATTTGATAAGTATAAAATGAAATTACATGAGAAATTATTCCTGTAGTATAAATATTTTGTGTGGCTGGTTAAGAGAAGAGCCATATTCATCAGGAATCAGCCATCCTGGAATGATAATACTACAGAGCATTTATAAATGAGAGCTGTATACTAACTCTGTGTTATGTGTTTTACACACATCATCTTATTCCAGTTGTCTCCAGTTTTTTTGGAAGAACATAGCAACCCCATATTGACCAAGGCCTGAATGGAATATGAGTCTATGTATCTGCATGGAGATTTGTTAAAGCAGTGTTTGTCAACAGGGTCATGTTCTTAAGGTGTCTTTCTAAGTAACTCTCTCACACAGAAATGATTAGGTAAGGCCTCAAAGTTATACAGACTAGAGCAGTTATTTTTAGTCCATTTTGTAATTTAGTTCTTTGAATATCTAATGAAAGCTATGGAGCCCAAGTGCACAGAACCATTCTACAGGGAATATTGAAAGTTTCAGCAAGCCCCTGAAACATGCCCATGAATCTCTTCAGGTTAAAAACCTTAAAAGCATGGTCCTTCTAATTTTTGCCTGAGTTTTTTTCTGCCTAAGTATTCTTTTTGATGTTTTATTTAGTGAATTATATGTACACATAATAGTGGGGTTCATAAACGCATGTAAGTTAATTTGTTGCATTCCAGTCCCCTATAATTCCACATTCCCTCTCCTTCTCTCTCTTCTGATCTTTCTTCTACTCTATAGGTCTTTCTCTTTTATTTAAATTGGTACATTATAGTTATAGGTAAAAATAGAATTTATCATGACATATCCATGCATGCACATAGCCTAATTTAGTCATTCTCATTCCTCAGTTCCTTCTCTTTCCTATCCCTCTTCTCTCTGACACAATCCCCTTTCTTTAGTATACTCACCTCCCTTCTATTTTCATAAGATTTCTATTTTTAAAATTTATTTCTCTCTCTGGCTTCTACATATAAAATAAAATAATAGATATTTGATTTTCTACATCTAACTTATTTCACTTAGCATGATGTTTTCCACTTTCATCCATTTACCAGCAAATGGCATAATTTCTTTTTTGATAGGTCAGTAAAATTCCATTGTATACATATACCACATTTTCTTTGACTATGCATCTGTTAATGGGCATAGATGTCATAACCTGGCTATTGAAAGAATTACACTACTATAAACATTGGTGTCCATGTATCACTATAGTATAGTCTGCTGATTTTAGTTCTTTTGGATAAATACCAAGGAGTGAGATATCTGGATCACATGATGGTTCTATTATTAGCCTTTTGAGGAACCTCCATACTTCCAAAGTGGTTGTACTAATTTCCAGTTCCATCAGTAATACATGAGTGTACCTTTTTCTTCACCACGTTGCCAGCATTTATTATTTGTATTCTTAATGATTGCCATTCTAGCTGGAGTGAAATGAAATCTCAGTTGGATTTGCATTTCCCTGATGGCTAGGAATGTTGAACACTTTTTCATGTATCTGTTGGGCCTTTGTATTTAAAAAAAAAAAAAAATATGTATTTAGTTCATTCACTCATTCATTGGTTATGATTAGGTTATTATTTTTTAGTGTTTAGTTTTTTAATATTAATTCACTCTTGAAAGAGTGGTTTCAGATTTTCTCCCATTTTGTCTCTTTTCATGCTCTTCACTGTTTCCTTTGCTGTGCAGAAACTTTTAAATGTGAAGCTATCCCACTTACTGTTTTCAGTTTTATTTCTTGGGCTTTATGAGTCTCATTAAGACTCCAATAAATCAGAGACACGGCGTCTGATAGAAGAAAAAATTGGCTATGATCTACATACTGTGGGGTTGGGCTCCAAATTCCTTAATAGGACACCCATAGCACAAGAGTTAATAACTAGAATCAACAAATGGGACTTACTCAAACTAAAAAGGTTTTTCTCAGCAAAAGAAACAATAAGAGAGGTAAATAGGGAGCCTACATCCTGGGAACAAATCTTTACTCCTCACACTTCAGATAAAGCCCTAATATCCAGAGTATACAAAGAACTCAAAAAATTAAACAATAAGATAACAAATAACCCAATCAACAAATGGGCCAAGGACCTGAACAGACACTTCTCAGAGGAGAACATACAATCAATCAACAAGTACATGAAAAAATGCTCACCATCTCTAGCAGTCAGAGAAATGCAAATCAAAACCACCCTAAGATATCATCTCACTCCAGTAAGATTGGCAGCCATTATGAAGTCAGACAACAAGTGCTGGCGAGGATGTGGTGAAAAGGGTACACTTGTACATTGCTGGTGGGACTGCAAATTGGTGCGGCCAATATGGAAAGCAGTATGGAGATTTCTTGGAAAGCTGGGAGTGGAACCACCATTTGACCCAGTATTCCCCTTCTCGGTCTATTCCCTAAAGACCTAAAAAGAGCATACTACAGGGATACTGCTACATCGATGTTCATAGCAGCACAATTCACAATAGCAAGACTGTGGAACCAGCCTAGATGCCCTTCAACAGACAAATGGATAAAAAAAAAAAAAAATATATATATATATATATATATATATATATATATATATATATATATATATATATATATGGCATTTATACACAATGGAGTATTACTCTGCATTAAAAAATGACAAAATCATAGAATTTGCAGGGAAATGGATAGCATTAGAGCAGATTATGCTAAGTGAAGCTAGCCAATCCCTAAAAAACAAATGCCCAATGTCTTCTTTGATATAAGGAGAGTAACTAAGAACAGAGTAGGGAGGAAGAGCATGAGAAGAAGATTAACATTAAACAGGGATGAGAGGTGGGAGGGAAAGGGAGAGAGAAGGGAAATTGCATGGAAATGGAAGGAGACCCTCAGGGTTATACAAAATTACATACAAGAGGAAGTGAGGGGTAAGGGGAAAAAAAACAGGGGGAGAAATGAATTACAGTAGATGGGGTAGAGAGAGAAGAGGGGAGGGGAAGGGAGGGGAGATAGCAGAGGATAGGAAAGGCAGCAGAATACAACAGACACTAGTATGGTAATATGTAAATTAGTGGATGTGTAACCGATGTGATTCTGCAATCTGTATACGGGGTAAAAATGGGAGTTCATAACCCACTTGAATCAAAGTGTGAAATATGATATATCAAGAACTATGCAATGTTATGAACAACCAACAATAAAAATTTAAAAAAAAAGACTCCAATAATGAATCTGCTGAGAAAGAAATCAGGAAAACAATTCCATTCACAACTGCCTCAAAAAAAATGGGGATAAATCTAACCAAGGAGAAGAAAAACCTCTTTAATGAAAAGTACAGAACACTAAAGAAAGAAATTAAAGAAGACCTCAGAAGATGGAAAGATCTACCATGTTTGTGGATAAGCAGAGTTCATTCGTATTGTCAGAATGATTCTACTACCAAAAGCAATATACAGATTCAATGCAACCTCTGTCAAAATATGTCACAAAAAATCTCACAATGACATTCTTCACAGAACTAGAAAAAAAAAAGAGTTCTCAATTTGATATGGAAGAATAAAATACCCCAAATAACCAAAGCAATAATGAGTAATAAGCGTGATCTTGGAGGCCTTGCAATGTCTCATTTCAAATTACACTATAGAGTTATAATAAGAAAAACATCAGGGTAATGACATAAAAACAGACACAAAGACTAGTGGAATAGAATAACAGATGCAGAGACAAACCCACATAGGTATAGTCATCTGATACTCAACTAAGGTGCCAAAAACATACATTGGGGAAAAGGTATTCTAAACAGTGATGCTAGGAAAACTGAATATCCATGTATATACAAATGAAACAAGGTTCTATGTCTACCCATCTCCCAAATCAGCTCAAAGTGGATCAAAGACCTAGAAATTAGACATTGCAAATGCAAGAAGAAAACACAGGGTCAACCTTGCAATATATAGGCACAGGCACTGAATTCCTTAATAAGATAGTTGCTCGGACTTTTTGAAAAAAATCCTGAATAATCAAAGATTTATTTGGCCATACTATTTTTAATAAAGCATTTATCAATGATAAAGTTATTTTAGTAAAGCAACTGCTATGTATTCCTGTTGAGATAAACTGAAAAGAGCATATTTTCCTAAATACATGAGATATTGCATAAGGTATTGTAACTAAGTCCTAATTAATTAGGATTCTGCCAAATTTGGGAGATTCTGCCAGAAATGACCACCTGGGTATATATATTAAAATGAATCTTTTATTTCTCACTTGAATAGTAGGATTGAGGCTGCTCAGAATTCATGAAGATAAAACCAGGTCACCTACTATGAAATATGCTTAGGTTTACAGTCACATCATTGTGGGCCACATTAGAGCTGTCATACATGATTGGGAAACCTTTGTGGTGCAAAAGAGTTCCACATCTATGGGCACATCATTCACTACATATATAAGAATGATTCATATTTTTCCTGTGATAGGTTTTCAGCAGTGAAATTTCTTTTTCTAATAAAATTTGAGTAGCCATAGAATTTTACAAAGGATGGAAATAAAACATGAAGAAAGTGTTCATTTATTCAATCTCATAAAAATTACTTTATGGGAAGTAATACTCTCAAGTCTTTCAAATACAGAATATTAAAGTTCAAGTTAAGAATAAGGGGTTCCAAGCTGGGTGTGGTGGCACATGCCTGTAGTCCCAGTGACTTGGGAGACTAAGACACAGGAGGATTGCAAGTTTGAGGCCAGCTCATCAATTGAGTGAAGGCCCTAAACAACTTAGTGAGACCCTATTTCAAAATTTAAAAAAAAGTAGGGAGGGGGAGGCTGTGGATTTAGCTCAGTGGTAAAGCACCCCTAGGTTGAATCCCTGCTACCAAAAAAATAAAAATAAAAAGAATAAAGGTACCCATAATGTGCCTTGCTTTATATACTACAGCCTTGAAATTATTTTCTGATCCATCATTATTTTTTAAAACACAGCTAAATCTGTATTTATTAATAAGGTGACAATTTAGTTTAAATGTTAGAAACTCAGGGTCAATAGTGAGCTCATGCATTTAGTCCATACTGTGTGAAGAATAGTTAAAAGAATATGAGCTGGTCAATCTGAGAAGACAACTTGGAAGTAATATAATTAGGAAACATGTTCCAAAAGTATATTTTCCCATATATGACTCTCTACCCCAAATTAAATGGCTTACACAACAGAAACTTGTCTCATGGATATGGAGACTAGTGGTCCAAGATCCAAGTGTTGGCAGATCACTTCCTTCTGAAAGTTACAAAGGACAATCTGTTCCATGTTTTCTCCTGCTTCTGTCAATCTTGATCTTCCTTGTCTTGGAGATACATCATCCAGATCTCTGCCTCTACCTTCATGTTGTGATAACATTATGTGTGTACAAATTTTATTTTCTTTAAGCACATCAATTATATTGGATTAAGGCTCATCCTAGTGAAATCATATTAAATTGACTGCAATTGCAAAGACTCTGTTTCCAAGCAAGGTCACATTCTATGGAATATATTCTTGGATAGAAGAAAAACACAACCATAGAAGTGTAGTATCTTTTTTCTTATCATTGGCAAATGATTTAACTTCTTTGAGCTTTGGTTTTCTTATCCAGAAAATGTATGCCATTGTTACTACTTACCAAGTTTTAAAAATAATACTAAAAAAGAAAACATTCTTGAATAAATTATTTATATACATTGCTTGACACATATCAAAACTACTAGAAGTAATGACAAGGGTGACGGCATCTTTCCTTCACCCACAGCAAATACTTTGATTTACTTAGAGTATTAAAAAACTAATTTTATTTAAGAAAAAATAAAGA
This sequence comes from Callospermophilus lateralis, assembly GCF_048772815.1. Classification (NCBI taxonomy): domain Eukaryota; kingdom Metazoa; phylum Chordata; class Mammalia; order Rodentia; family Sciuridae; genus Callospermophilus; species Callospermophilus lateralis. The sequence continues at coordinate 140,510,110 of NC_135306.1, forward strand.
GTAATAGCATATGATATTTGTTGAACACTTATTATGTGTTCAACTTAGCTTATACTTTGCAGAATGTTTTCAACTGTGTTGTCGTTTTTGATCCTTACAGCAAGGCTTTGAATCATCGTACTGTTATTCCTGTTTTACAGATGAAGATACTGTTGTTTGTCTTCAATATCTAAGAGTTATCAAAGTTCACATAATATCAGAATGAGGACTTAAACCCAGATGTTTCTGGCTATAAAGACTCAAACCCTATGCAATATGTACCACAATGATTAAAACTGCAAGCAGCAATGTAACTAATAGAGAAAAATAGAGGTTACTCTTCTCACATTTCAAGAATTTTTAAGGTTAATTACTGTAATCTTAGCATTAGCATTTCTGCAAACCTCATATCCTCCCTATTGTCAGAAAAGGCCTCTGCATATTTGGGCATTGTGGGCAATTTCACCATAGTGTGCTTTTGAGGGTAAAGAGTGTCAGTAATATCTATTCTTTATCTCTTGACCACAGAAGCTTTTCCAGATTTTTCCTGTCCCCATTTCTCCTCATGGGGCAAAAATTCAATCTTAGGACCACATTCAAAGAAATCTGGAAATATAAATGTTTAGCTTTTCCACCATTGATAGTGGAGTGGTCAAGAGACAAAACTAGAATGAATGTTCATTTAGCCAGTCTAAAATACTTCTACATATCACTTCTGAATGATTCCATTTATTTCCTCTTCCTCTAGAGAGTAAACCAACACCAATGAGCTAAGGCAACTTGGAGAGAACTACTGGCTTAATAAAAATTATAACTGTTAACCAATGGGATGACAATGTGGTAATTATAAATAGATGGTTTACTTTGTGGGTATAATAGAAATCTCAGAAAAGAATGTATTATATATGTACTATACATCTTAATATTCTCAAGGGTAGGGTACACATAAGAGGTCATGTAATCCAGCCTCCTTCTCCATCCCAGTGCATTTATTTCTTTAGCAGCATCCTGAGGACATCCCAGCCTCCCTTCCCCACCCCCACCACCCCCCCCCCCCCCCCCCCCCCCCCCCGTGCACAGCCAGGTGCATTACCATTCAAAACAGATAAACAGACATTTATTGAAGAGGTGATTAGACCTTGCATTGAGAATATTTTTTTTTCTTCTAGGGATAATGAGATCGTACCCCCAGGGTGAACTACCACTGATCTATATCACCATTTTTGCTCTTTATTTTGAAACAGGGTATCATTAAATTGTTCAGGCTATCCTTGAACCTGTGAACTTCCTGCCTCAGCCTCCCAAGTAGCTGGGATTATAGGTGTGTGCCACTATTCCACCATAACCACCTAAGAAAGTACTTTGATTACATGATCAGAAGTGGCCATTTCAGTCCTGAGATTAATCACAAAACAGCTTCTTACTGTATTTTTTTCATATCTTTTATGGTGAATAAGTGAGAAGACTATCTTAGAGACATTAAATGTTAGGGAAGAGATGGTGAAAGACATTCCACAGTGAAATATACTTAATTAACAGAAAAAGACACGGAAATCTAGATTTTCAACAGCAGAACCAAAATGAAAACTGCAGTCCCCTCACTAGAGTCATAAAATAAACAGAACTCTTGGCTTGGTTTGACATTCAGGTTCAAATCCCAGCTTCATCACACACTAGCCAAGTGTCTGTCAGCAAGTTAATTTCTCAAAACTCTGCTTACAATAGCTCTTTTCACAGTTTATTTCAATAAACATTTGCTGAGCACCTACTATACATCAGGTGGTTTTCAAGATGATACAAAAAAGATTAAGATGCCATGTTTAATTTGGAACAGTTTATAGCTATTGTGAAGGGCAGACATATAAATAAATAATAAGTGAAACAGAAATAAATATGAGTGGGACATAGAAAGGAGTTGACAGAGCCATTTGAGAGTATTGAAGAAGGTTTTGCAGAGTATGACTGACAGCTTTGATGAATGGATGGGGTTGGAACTCATCTTGGTGTTTCCCTTCAGAAACAATAACCCAATCTGAGAAATAATATTTAAAAACCTACAATATTTTATTTATACAAATAGAAAGCTATAGATTTCTGATGATAGCAGTGATAAATAAATAACATCTTCAGAAACAGTATTTTCTTTTCTATTTCTTCTTCACCTTTTTTTTTTTATATACCTAAGGGTGGCAAACTTTCTTTACTAAGAGTCAGGATAATGGGCATTTATTTTTACTTTGTAGACCAGAAAGCCCCTGATACAACTAATCAACTCAGGTTTTGTAGCAAAAAGCATTTATCAACAAGAAGTAAGCAAATGACATGACTCTGTTCCCCAAAATCTTTATTCACAAAAGCAAGATAAGAGCAGGATTTGGCCTATAAGCTACTTCCCAGGTAACCTTGCTCTGCTATCTCTGTGGGTGAGTCTCCTTTTTATTACAGAGTGCCAAGGAATGATTATGAAATTTTAGGTTTAAGAAAGAAAGGAAAATAAATTGTGACACCATCTTCACCTTCAATATGTGATTCTCACTCCAGGAGATGATAATCTACATGTGACTCTTTCTCTTGGGACATTACATCATCATCATCAGTCCAAAAAATTTTTAATAAAGATTATTATTACAATTCTGTGGCTTCTTGAAATAAGTCTAGAAAACAATTAATACTTTTTGGACCTAGAAATAGGATCATTAGCCTAAAATGCTTAAACATCATAACTTAAAAATCAGGCTCAAAGGTGCTTTGCTGAAAGCTGAGTTTACTTATGTACAGAACTTTTACTGTACTCTAAAATGTTTCTTTCATATTCTCTAAGAATGCTGGTTTCAGAATTTCCAAATCCGTGTTTCACATACAATTTGCTACAGTAATTTTCCAAGGTCAGCATAAAAACTGTTCTTGCTGGTCCACATTTGGAAAGATAATCTATGGGAAAATAAATGATCTGGCTCACATTTCTTCTCCTTTCCTTTAATTTCAAGAGTGCATTTGCAGCACTTCCTTTGAGACACTTTCAAATGCAATTGGACCCTACTGCCAAAGTGAACTCTGGTTAGGGATCTCAAACTTTATCCACATAGCATTAGGAAAGCATCATAAAGGATTGAATAGTAATATAATGAGGCTTGATTCTCTTTTTTTTCCCCCACTCTGACTTTTATTAAGTTTGCAAAAGTTTGGGATTTCATTTATTTCTCACTCTGTAATCCCAATTGTCCCAACCTTGACCTTCCATACAGCAGAAGAAGTAATGGATGAGAATGCAAAAAATGCAGCAGAAAATTTGAAATTGCTTTTCTGCTGAGAGCTCAGTCATCAAGTAATTTTTAGTTCTGGAATTTTACTAACCTGAGTTCAAGCTAGATACCTCTACTCTTCAGATAGGCAGTCTCACGTAGGAAAGAGTCACTGGAGAATGGCTGGGGAATACTTTGAACAGATAAATTATTGTGATTAAATGTATCTTTTCTTTTATCTTAGGGAAAGAAGAAATTGATGAACCTGTTACATTAAATAGATAAGACAGGTTTCTTGATATCTGGTTGTACTTGGCGATCTACTCTCTCCAGTTAGAAATGAATATAAGAGTGTAAGAGTGTTCTGGCTAGTTTTATTTTCTCTAGTTTTCTTCTATTAGGAGAGGCATAGGTTTAAGACCAGTCATGGTATACTAATGTGTGTGTGTGTGTGTGTGTGTGTGTGTGTGTGTATATATATAAAATCAATGAGCTACATCAACAGACCTTTTTTGTTTTGTTTTGTTTTGAGACAGGATCTCACTAGGTTGCATAGGGTCTTGCTGAGATGATGAAGCTGGATTTGAACTTGCAATCCTCCTGCCTCAGACTCCCTAGACTCTGGTATTATAGGCTTTGCCATCATGCCCAGCAAGAGTAGTCATGGTAATTGACAATGGTACTGATAAATAATAGGACAAGAGCAAATGCTTCACCTATAGGATCCTTCTAAAATCCTCCAAGTAGTTACTATTACCACCCCAACTTTTGGAGTCATCAACGATGGCAATTTAAGGCCGGAATCACAGAGTTAATAAGCAATGGAGGCAAGCTGTGGACTCAGGCTTTGACCTGTGTTGGCTCTGCTCCTCTGTTTTACCCTGTCCCCATCCCATATCAAAGAGGCCTCAAACTGAACTCTGTGTCAACCTTTGTTTCCCCAGTTGGCATTGTTGTTCTTTATTCATTCATTATTCTCTGATTTAATGGAGAAAACTTGGATAGTTCTGTAATTTATAAAACATAATGTGGGAATCTTTGAATTGTGTGCTTCTTCTGCATGAATGTGGGCATGTCATTTAACAGGTGACATCTATTTTTTTTCCCTTAAAGGAGATAAATAGACAACATGACACATATTCATTATACTGATATCTCACAAATAGTACAACAGTTGGCATTAAATACTTCAGGTGGGTGCAATGATATCTAGATATAGTTTTTCATGGAGGAATATCTGTCTATATTTAGAAGAAACTTAAATTGTAGGCTATTTATTAGATAGATAATGGAAAGAGTGATAAAAGAGTGATCTTCAGCATTTTCTTTAAAAGAAATTATAAATGAATAATACCTAAAGCTTACACCTTACATTTCTATATTTTTTTTACACACTCAATGTGCTGTCATAACCTATGCCAAGCATCCTCCTAGGCATTAACTAAGATAATGATTATCATTCTTATCTTTAAGGCACAAAGGGGTTCGGTATCAAAACATCCCCTGCTCATTATTATGAACACTGATGAACACTTTTTAATAGCCTGTACTTCTGCAAAAGATCAGTGTTTGTTAAACATCTGATGTTTCCATTGTATTTTTGAGTTGACAAGATAGGATCTGCTGCCTTTTTCTTTTACTGTGTCCCTAGTTCCTGGCCCAGTGCCTGACATATAGTAGGTATTTAAAAAATTGAGGCCATGAGAATTGAACTCAGTGCCTCACACATGCTATCTTTGACTAGTGAATGAAAGGCAGATGCTAGTGAACTGGCTTTGATGAAAACAGTCTATAAACATAACTCAGAACTTTCCTCTCATATTGGGAATATTGTAAACTTTGTAAAAATATAACTATAATGGTAAATATTATAGTAAACATAACTATGTTATATAAATAGTATAAATAAACTTGAACCTTCTTTATACATAAACTCTGGGCAAGAATTAAGTGTGGTAAACTTTTATTCATCCTACCTAACATTGTGTCCCAGCCCTCTCTTCTCTGTCTGACAAGCTTGTATTTATCCTTAAGTCCTCAAATAGGTGACCATCCCTTAAAAGCTTTCTCTTCTTTAAAGTTAGCTGCTCTTTATCTGTGCTTTTACAATATTTTATACTCATCTTTCTTGCTGTTTGCTGCACTGTATGTGCATTGTGCCCTAGCAATTCTATCTTCTTTACTAGATTAAAAAAAAATCCTGCAGAACAGGCCTTGTGTCATCCCCAGTGTGTAGCATGCTGCATGTACTGGCAGGAATGGATCTGTAAGCATCAGTTTCTTCTTGAATAAATACAATTTCACATTCAGAAGATGGACCCAGATTAAACTTTTGGTAGGCTTTGTTATTAACATATTGGCATTATCAGTGATGGTGTCAAGTCCTGTTTCAAAATTTAAAAAAAATTAAGATGTTGATGGACCTTTATTTCAATTATTCATCTATATGTGGTGCTTAGAATTGAACCCAGTGCCTCATACATACTGCTAGGCAAGTGCTCTACCACTGAGCCACAACCCCAGCCCCCTATTTCACAATTGTATACTGAACAAATATGTTCAGTGATGGTGCTCCAAAATTCCTTCTTTTCCTTTAGCCTGTTGCTTGAATGTAAATTAAGCTGAAGAAGTCAGATCTTCAGCATTTTCTTTAAAAGAAATTATAAATGAATAATACCTATGATTTTTGATTATGTATTGTGCTGTTTATATTGTACTATTTAGTCTTTATAACAAACTTAATAGGTAGATATTACTTACACCAATGTAAAGGTTTTGCCTTAAACTGAATGATTATTGTGCCATTGACCATTTTAACTACCAAAGACTCAAAATTCAGTTCATTTTGTATTCCCTCTATTGCCCACTACCACCTCTTATTCACAAGTTGTTACAAGCACCTGTATTCCGAGTGGTAATAAATAACAAGAATTAAAAATTCTGGGCCAAGCTTTAAACCATGGATTCTTTCAAAAGATGCCTTAGATCACCCTTTGACTATACTACTGCTTCATTTAAAAAATGTAAGTAGACATCTCATTCTGGTGCTGATAAATTGGAGAAGCAAATGGTTAGAATTCTCATTCCTCCCTGATTAGGATCTGGGTACTGATTTTAGTGTCACTCAGAGCCCTTGGAGGTTCTGGAGTAGCGGTACTTGGTGAGCACCAAGTTACAACCAACTAGTCACCAGGACTCACCAGGCCTCCAGCTCAGAGTGCTGATGGGAATGTCCAGGTGGGGCATTCGCACATGTTAGAATTCAGTAGAATGGCAAAGAACCTAATCCATGAAAGTAAACCCCCATATTCTGACTCACATATCTTATTTCCTCCTCTAAAATGTTTGTTCCTTCAGTATTATGGCATATAATTTATAACAGTAGCTACTCTCAAATGGTGCTTTGTCATCATGGATTTAACCAAGCAAGTCAATCAGTAGCCTTTATTAAAAAGGGCAACAGGAAGTATGTGGCTGTGTGTTTTCTGTTTCTGTCTGGCTGATGCTCCACGACCAAGGCCCAAAGTGTCATTATTATTTCATCTCTTACCTTTAGCATATAGATACATCAAGGGCTGAGAAGGCTTAAGGTGAAGTCACCATCCAAGTTTAAACCCACTGGACTTATAGTCACTGATTTACAGGAACTAATGCCAACAAAATGGGGCATGCTTATTTGTTTCAGTGGATTACATCATTCTCTTCACTGTTTTCCTCTTTTATCAGTTTTGGAGCCATTTTTATTTCACAATTCCAACTACCAACACTATATCATCATTGTTATGTATAACAAGCCTGTATTACAGCCAGATTTTAATATCTCAAGAGTTAACAGATCTTCCAGAGTGGTATTAGGATACCCGCTTTATAATGAGGAAAGATGTTAAACTCTTTAAACTCAGAGGTGTTAAGTAATAATCTTGTGTCTGCTGTGCAATAGAATGTGGACCCCAATGCCTGAGCTTTAGCATGTGCCCTTCTTACTAACTGTTAGGTTCTTTGAGGATGGGACCTGACTTAATAGTTGTTGGATTTCCCTTACTTGGCCTTAGTCTTCTCAAACATGTTTAAAGATGCTCTTTTAGTTTTCATTCATCTGACTGGACATACTGTTCCCAGTTAGCTTTCGTTTAATCATACTTGTCCTAGCTGGTATTCCCAGGCATTCCCGTCTCCTCCCATCTCCCTCAAGTAACCACAATGCTTGTCACCTCATTCCAAGAGTGGCCCCTTTAACACCAGCCCCAAGCCTTTGGTTTCACCCTTGTGTCTTTCAGTCATGCACTTACCTCCTGATATATGCTAATTCCTCTGAAGTTACATCATAGCCACATCAGTGATTTGGTTTTCCTTTATGAAATAAGAGTAATAAATATCAAAGTCAGGAGATGACTGTTCCAGTATTCTTTTTCTACTAATTACAAGCTGAAGTTCCTTGAGATATTACTTACCTGCTCAGAGCCTGTGTCCATATTGGTAGAATTGATCTGTAAAATGGACCATATTACATACTTTGCTGAATATATACATGAATGTTTCCATATATTCCTAATGGACTCACATCAGCTTGTATTTCCTTCTCTCCCTCCTCCCTATCCACCTCTTAAATCTCCTCTGACTGAGTAGTCAAATTAACCACCACAAAAAATGTTGTGAGATGTTGCAAAGCCACTGCTTTTGTCTAGTGATCATTTATCTCCCCAGAGAAACTTCAAATTTAATAAGAAATAAAGAGTGCATACAGACCTAGGCTTTATGTGTCTGTCCAATACAAGACAGTTTCTCTCCTGGGACAGTGTGGACAGTAGAACTCTGGGAAATTAAAGAAACTTGGTGGAACTTTGTGTTAATAGCATTTTTAAATTATTGGCTGAGAAATACTGCTAGTGTGCCTGCATCCTTTGATATTGCTTTCTTTAGTGACTACCAATCAGCAATCCAGACTCTCCTCAGAGATACCTCATTATTTCTTTACTTTTTCCCTGTGACCATATTTCTGGATGTGCTTACTGGGGGGCTTTCTATAATTGGGTTCAAACAGTTCAGTAAACATAGCAGTCCCCATGAGCTCTTAAACCTAATCTCTAAGTAACCAGTGTGGCTCTTAGATGAATGTTCAGCCAGGAGATTTACTGATACTGAAGAAATTAAATTCCCCATAATTATTTTTCTATACTTTATTCTCTGGAGAGCAAAAAGCAAAAACTCACATGTTGATAAAACTTAGCTTGCAGTCACTAGTTCTAAACACATATACCAACAATGCCACATGAGTAAAAATAAGACTTAGATAAGCCTTTTGTGAAATCTGCGTTCCGAGGCGGATACTGGAACTCCAGGGTCTAGAGTGAAGCGCTACTTCCTAAAGAGTGATCTGTAGAGACAGACTGAGAACACTACAATGAATCCAGAATCGATTAGAATTAAAAAGTATCTATCACTGCATCAAAAGGAGGTGAGAGAGATGGTGTCATAAGCACATACTGAGAGCAGGAGATATCATCTTTTTTCAATTCTTTGCTCAATGACTTCCTTAGAAATGTAGAAACAATCGGATGAATAAATATGTACTGAACATGTATTGAAAAATCACAGTCATGGAGTATTGAGGATTATAAAGCAGCAAGTAATTAATCTTTGTAGACCTTCAGCTTGAACTATAAAATGGAAATGGTGAATAAGGTCTACTTCAAAAAGTTCTGAGAGGATTCAGTGAAATAATGGTTGTAAGGGTGGCAAGCACACTGATGGTTCATAAATGTGGTCCCTTTCATCCAATTACTCTTGTGCAGATTCAACAAGTTTTATTGTAGTGGAACAGCTCAGTCTTCTATTTCTTAAACTTGATTGAAATGGGAAGAGAATATGGAGAATTCAGTAAAAGCTGAAACAATGTTGTGATAGAGTTGAATGAATCTGCCTTTGTTCATATAGAATGTGCATGTATTAAAACAATAGACTAAAAGAGAAAATTCTCATGATAAAACGATGTCAGAATCAATCATGTTAACTACAGGGAAATCTCACAAATTGATTTCTATAAAGATTACAAAAAGATTAATGCATTTATGCATATAGTTGTTCCACCATATCTGTGGATCCAACTAACTACAGATTAAAAAAAATTTAAAAAATTGCATCTGCAATGAATATGTACAGAACATTTTTCTTGACATTATTCCCTAAACAACATAATTTAACAACCATTTACATACCATTTTGATTGTATTAGGTATTACAGGTAATCTAGAGATGATTTAAAGATCATGGGAGAATGTGTGTAGGGTATATGCAAATATCATACCATTTTGTATGTGAGAATTGGGCATCTACCAATTTGGGGATGGGGGTGGGTGGTTCTGGAACCCATTCTCCATGGACACCAGACAACAACTATATGTAAAATTATGTATATATGTGGAACATGTAGAGGAGGAACAGGGAGAGAAAAAAATAGATAGACATTTCCCCCCTTGGATTGAATTTGTAAATTAAGAAGTATGAGGAAGATAAGGGCAAGAATATTTCAACTTGTAGATATCTAGATATAACTCCACTTAGAAAATTTATTATCTTCTCTTCCTCCATTCTTAATTAGTCAGTCCTGCTCGCATGTCTTTAACCCAGAAGAGCTGTATAGTCATAGGTCTGCTTCAGGGTGGGAAGACTGGCTGTTTTCTTAGATTTGGCTCCTGGTGAGCCATGTTGGTCATTTAATGTGGTTGCTGTCTTGTGACTTAGCATAAGACAACAGCCCACCAGAGGTGGGGAGCTTGTGAGAGTCAAGAAAATGACTGAAAAATAGGAAGCCAGAAAAGGAAGTTGATCCATGTGTCCAGCATAGGCCTCAATGGTCTTGGTTAGGAAAGACTCTAGGTGTGATCTCCCTATGAGTTGGAAGCAAGAGAGTAAGCTTTTTTGAGTCACTGGTTCCTCTTTGGGGAGGCACTCTTTTGTGGGGTTGGGTGAAGGTTAAAAAATGATTGAGAGAGCCAGGTGTGGTAACACATGCCTGTCATAGCTACTAGGAGGACTGAGGCAGGAGGATGGCAAACTGAGGCCAGCCTGGGCAACTTAGCAAAGCTGTGTCTCAAAAAAAAAAAAAAAAAAAAAAAAAAAAAAAACAGATCTTGGGGATGTAGCTCAGTGGTAGAGTGTCCTGGGTTTAATCCACAATACCGGGGGGGGGGGGGGGGGGGGGGGGGCGGGGAGCGGGGGAAGATTGAGAGTAACAGAATTGAATCACAAAATCTAATACAAGTATTACCTCATTAATCATAAGAGGTAAACATTATTATCTCCATATCATGGATGAGGTCACTGAGACTGAAAGAGTTTAAGTGACTTGCCTGGGGTCCCACAGCTGATTGATGGTGCAGCTGGAATTCAAATTCATTTTCTCCCACCTCTGAAGTTTTTAAGTAGTCCTACAATAAAAAATTACTATTATCAATGTATATAGCCATAAGATGTACAAATTCCAAATTTAAAGTATTTGAAACTGTTGGAAAACTGAAAGGCTCAGCAGACCAATATTGCTCTAGAAGGGTCATCTGAGCTTGAATATGTGGTATAGAATTCTTCAGATATCTGTCAGTGTTGTCAACCTATTTGATCAACAGTTATTTCAGAAATTCCCATGTGGGGAATGTTCTTATTATCAAAATCAGAAAGTTTTGTTTTGTTTTTAGATTACCCTAGCAACATGATGTTGCCTCTAGTGCCAGTGACAAAATAAAGGGTTATGTATTATTTTTAAAGCCATGTTAAGGTTCCTTTTTTCTCTCCTATCCTCCCTCCCTTCTTAGCTTTCTTTTTTTCTCTACAGTTTTCTTTTCTCTTTCTTCTTCTTCTCTTCCTAATGCTGTTGCTGCTGCTACTCCTCCTCTTCCTCCTCCTCCTTTTCCTTCTCAGCTTGATTCTTTTTTACACATGTATACTAGAGAATTTTACTTAAAATATGAGGAAAGATTTAACATGGTTATAGATGTAATCAATTTTAAATAACAAGGACACACGTATTTGGGGGATATAAATTTTTCCTATTTGTACCTTGGAATATATACATTTCCACAGAGCTGTATACATTTCAGGTTGTAGAATAATTTAGCATATTCATATTTTATTTGCCAAATTGATCTAGAGTGGAATAGACCTTACCCTCATATATACCAGCTTTTTCAGTTGACATGTCATTTTTCATAGAGAAGCCATCTCTAAAGACTCTCTTACATATCCTCACAGCCTTTAAACTTCTTTATTGGTGCTTTCAAGGTTGTAATTAAATGATTTTCTGTATAGTTATTTCTTCAAGATTCCAGCATTAGTCTGAGATTAACACCATGGCAGGAATGACTTGTCTCTGATACAGTCCTATAAACTGAGTATCAGGAAAGTGCTGGATTAGAGTAAATGAACAAACTTCACTGAGTGAATAAAATTCTCCATATCCAATTGTTTCCTATATATGGTTGTAAGGGTGGCAAGCACACTGATGGTTCATAAATGTGGTCCCTTTCATCCAATTACTCTTGTACAGATTCAACAAGTTTTATTGTAGTGGAACAGCTCAGTCTTCTATTTCTTAAACTTGATTGAAATGGGAAGAGAATATGGAGAATTCAGTAAAAGCTGAAACAATGTTGTGATAGAGTTGAATGAATCTGCCTATGTTCATATAGAATATGCATGTATTAAAACAATAGATTAAAAGAGAAAACTCTCATGATAAAACAATGTCAGAATCAATCATGTTAACTACAGGAAAATCTCACAAATTGATTTCTATAAAGATTACAAAAAGGGGCTGGGGATGTAGCTCAAGCGGTAGTGCACTCGCCTGGCATGCGTGCGGCCCGGGTTCGAGCCTCAGCACCACATACAAAGAAAGATGTTGTGTCTGCCGAGAACTGAAAAATAAATATTAAAAAAAAAATCATTCTCTCTCTCTCTCTCTCTCTCTCTCTCTCTCTCTCTCTCTCTCTCCCTCCCTCCCTCCCTCCCTCCCTCCCTCTCCCTCTCCCTCTCCCTCTCCCTCTCCCTCTCCTCTTTCTTTAAAAAAAAATTACAAAAAGATTAATGCATTTATGCATATAGTTGTTCCACTACTATATAGGTTTCAGCAATTTCAAATAGTTTGCTGCTTTTGAGACTAGGAAATATCAGCTAGTAATATTATGTTCGAAAGCTAATGTAGTTCCTCAGAATCCTATGATGTGTATCACTTATCTTTTATAGATAAACCCCTTTTATCTTTTAATATAACAATAACAATTAATATATGGAAAGAATTAGTAAACTGTACAGGAGTCTTCCATAGTACATGGTCACTAATGCAGGCCAGTCCTCAAAAATTCAATGATTTATCTCTGGGTAAATATGAGCATTGTAACCTAAAAACTAAACATTTCAGAATTTTGACAAGAAGACATTTTCTCTTATTTAACTTTGAGTTTGACTCCAGGAGACTGAAATGTAAGATATGCAACTCAAAAGGAAGAAGGTTTATGAGAATCATTAACAATTTATTGACTTACTGAAGAGTAAGTTGTGGTAGACAGAGTCTGTTGTTTTAGAAACTGTTTGATTTTCTGGTATTTTGATGCTACGCCCATCATGTAGGGCTTGTGGAAGTGTCCCAATTGTAGCAAATCCTATGGTTTAGTAGTGGATATCCCTTTCTCTGGCTTATCAAGCCAACACACACTGCTTACATACGCACACAGGCTCTGTTTTTCTGAAATCTGATATTCTTCTTATAAGTGCCACTGCGTTTGTGAAAATAATATCTTCAGGCACTTATAAACCTTAAATAATTTATCTAAGACCTCAGCATAGCCTTAGAATAAGTAAATTCCCATAATGTGTGATATTATGGGGATTAAATTAGATCTATACACTTTGGACTTAACAGAGCTAACTTTGAGGAAATTGAAGTATAAAACTACACATGGATTTTAATGTTAAGATAATGATGGTATCATTGCTATGTAATTTTTTGTTCAAAGACAAAGTTATTTTATTGTGATTGCTTCTCTCATGTGGGCTTCTTCATTTTTAATTAAGAAGCTTGGATTTAAGGAAAAAGTGCCTCTTACTTTCTTGTAACTTAAATGTACATGGCAACTGCCAACGTTATTAGGAAGTAGGAGTAATTGCTTTAGATTACTTTTGAAAAGACGCCAGCTCCTTTCTGTTTCAGTAGGGGGATATAGCAGAGGTCAGCAATGTTACAAAAATGAAATTGTCAACTGAATGCCAAGTCCATGATGGACCAAACTCAGTGGTTGACATAGCCCTAGCTCAAAAGAGCACATACATTACTCAGAGCCTAATTCAAGGCACAAACAATTGTGTTTTCACTAGTTAGGGAACCATTTGGGATGCAGATGTTTAACAGAACAATTTCATTTTCAGAAACACTACATGATTTTTCAAAAGACTTTTCCTTGGATCAAGGAAACAGAGGAACATTAGTCTTTTCTATTTATCCCCATAGAATTCTTTGTAAAGCAACAGGGACTTTGCATGTAAACAAGCCAAAAAGTAATGAATAAAGAAAGCGATTTAGAAATCTGAAAAGTAGACAGAAATATAAGTGGCACATGTGAATAACATCCAGGTGTGCAAAACTCCTATTCTCCCACTGACCTCAGTTGTATTGGCTCAGTAAGAGCTCCATTGCAGCTCCAAAATCAGGAAGGATTTGTTTTGTTGCTCTTAATTTATCTTCTTTTCCATCTCTGATGAGATTGATTTCCCCTTGAATGATCATGGGACTTTCTGGACCTGAAAGGAAGCTTACTATCCTGTCACAATAGTGATATCAATGGAGAAGAATATGAACATTTGTATCAAGGTCTTCTTTAGGTTGATCATCAATTTGCCCCAGGTGGAATGAGATGCTATTTCTGATATGCTGCTTTCTGATTTTAAAAAGGCCACCTAGTAGATTGGATACAAACAGCAATAAATTCCCCAAGACCTTGTACACTTCCTTCACATTACCTGCTTAAAGAAAGACAAGAAAGGAGCTGGGGTTGTAGCTTAGTGATAGCATGCTGGCCTAGCAGGCCTAAGGCCCTGTGTTTGACACCAAGAGCCAGAAAATAAAAAAACAAAAAAACAAGAACAACAAAAGACAAGCAATCCTGTTATCCTCAATAGAAATAGTAAAGGTAAGAAAGAGGAAATATCATAAAATAAATTCTGTACTTTTCTTTAATAGCAAATGTTATTTAGGAAACTACATATAAAGTGAGGTTAATCTTTGTGGCAAATAGTACATACCAAAATAACATATTACAAGGACAAAATAAATGACTTTCCATAGAAAATAGAAAATATTTTCATGTTAATTTTATGTTAATTAATTGGTACCAAGTGAATCCTCCCAAACCTATTTTCAGTGCTAGTGCCTGAGCGCTCTGAGTTGCATGTCTTGGGACCAATGCCAATTTTGAGGACCTAGGTCACAGGTAATTTGAAATTCATGGATGCTTTGGTGACTTATGTGTGAGATCTAGAATAAAGACAATTTCTTTGAAAGGTCTCGCAGTGGGTATTTTGGCACTTGGGTGAACAATACCACATTTCATTTAGCCCAGCAGGACTAAATGAATACTCACTGTCAGGTGGCAAAACTCCACCCCAGAGTAGCTGATAACTCATTTCTGCTTGGCCTTCTCATCAACTGGGGCTTATGTAATTAGAGTTCGAGTTGTTTTCCCCAAACCCCCACAGTTTGACTCAGAGATTAGCATTTAAAGGACGTGTATCAGCCAAAGGAATATAGAGGACTTATATTGCTTTTTTTTCACTTTTTATCTTTTGAGAGGAGTAACATGGCACAGTAGGAAGTATGAGGATTTCGAATCAGATTGATCTTGATTTAAATTTAGGGCTTTGCTCTTTCACAGCTTCATAACCTTAAGCAATTACTTAACTTTTCTGAACCTCAATTTCTTCATCTAGAAATGGGAATTACATTGGATTTCAGGACTGTTATAAGAACTTCTCAATCTGTAGGTTTCTTGGCACCTTAATAGTAGATGATCAATAAATGATAGCTGCAAATGCTATGATTGATGCTGTTCTACAGTTAGAAGAAATGGGGTTTACATAAATTCAAACCTCTCTCCTGTGGCTGTAAGAAATTGCAGATGCTCCTAGACTTGTATGAGAAAATATAATTAAGGCAAAAACTTTATTTTCATTTAAAAAGGCTTTCAAGTTTAGAAAACCATTTCCATCAGACATCTCAAAATCCTGATTAATCCTTTCCTTAGAACCTATAAATAGGAACAGAGAAGGCAAATGCAAATTTCTTGCTGACACTGAACTTAAAAACTTAAGTTCTAGGTTTACTAAATGTACTTCCTCTTTTACCCATTTTTTTGATGGCAAGGAGAGTGACAAGGTGTCACATGTTCATCCCTGGAAAGGGAGTGTGCTGGGTAGGAACACAGAATGGAATAGTGGAAAGATACTGAACGCTGGGCTTTGGATTTGAATTTTAGTTCCAACAATATCATTTACCAACTGTCTGACCTTTGAGACAATTTCATGGCAATGAATGTCGGATTTTCCTCTGCCTTGCCTAGTACATGTGACTGTTGTGAAGATTAAGAGAAATATTTTCAAAAACCAAAATCTTACTGGAAAAATTAGATACTGTTTTGCACACATTTTCATGTATAGTTCTAGTGGACCTCAGTTTTATTTTGGGTTTCACTTACTTGACTGTGGGAAAATTGTAGAATCATTTTAAACCTATTTCTATATCTTAAATTGACATCTTAATATTCCCACTATAGGATTAGTAGAATCAAGTGAAATATATATGCTTGAGACCCATTATAATGCTCAATAAATAATAGGTATGTTATTGATGATGGGGCTATTAGTTTACATCTAGCCCAGGGAAAAAATATGTCTTATCCCAAAGAGGAGTTTGGAAGATAAGTTTAGGACCAATATGGAATCCTAACATTGAACTGAAATCAACTGATCTTTATTGAATATTTGTACATGGGTATTGTAGATTTTTAAAATAGCAGCTTCTGAAACTTAAAGTCAGAATGGGGAAGGGAATAAAAATGATTGATATATAAATAGAGATTATTGGTCATTGTTTTGTTCCAGGCAATGTGCCAGGTACTTCATGGAGATCAGTTCCTGTTGTTCTTAAATCAGTTCTCTGAGGTAGGAACTATCTTATTTTTAGATGAGGAAACTGAGATTCAGAGAGTTTAATTGAAATAGTAATGGTCAGAATTGGCATGTGAACCCTAAACTCTGACTCTAGAGCTCATGCCTCATCTACTATAAATGGAAGAAGTACACAAATGTTATTCAAAGCTTTATCACAATATGCAAAAGTAGAGAAAAATGTTCCAGAGAAAAAGAAAATCCCATCAGATTTCAATATTTATGCAGCAGTGAAAATGTGTGCAGTCTTAAATAGGCATAATAAAGAGCTGTTAGGGAAGGGCAGAAAGCATTTGTTCCCATGTTTAAATAAGTAATGGAGGTGAGATAGATGTAACAGTGACGTCAGAGGTTAGTATTTTAACCAATGCATCATACTGTATTTCTGTTGACAAACTCTTAGTAAAAAAATAAAAATTAAGAAAATAAGCCAAAAAATTCATCAAGACATACTCTTCAACTAGCTGGCTATGTTCAATTCATATTTCTATAGTTAATGTGAAACATTGTGAGTGAATCTTAAGATGATGGCAAGACATCATTACCCTAAGTACATGTATAAAGACAAAAATGGTGTGAAAATACTTTGTGTATAATCAGTGCCTTGAAAAATTGTGCTCTATATGTATAATATGAAATTAATTACATTCTGCCATCATATATAACAAATTAGAATAAATTTTTTAAAAAGATGATAGCAGGGCATCATTGTCAGCTATGCCTGCTTGTAGCGAACAACAAGGGTAACCTCATAGATTCCCTTATCCACTTTCTTAATTGTACAAACGGAGTCATTAAAACAGCAAGTTACAGTGACTTGTCCAAGATGAAACAACTAGACAGTAGCAGAATTGTAACTAGAGCATGTTTCCCAAACCCAAGTTCTATATTTTCCAAGTTTGGTTCAATAAGTTTGACTGATAAATAATAATTATATTATGGAATTGAAAGAAGGATAGTGTTAGTTTACAAACAAAGAATGGTCTTTGCTTTTGCATAGCTTATAATGCTGCAGGAAAGACGGATGTGTACACATATAACTATAAAACTCACCTTAGCATGACAAGTCCAGTCACAGAAGATCCCACATATTGTTCCTGTACATTTCCACTTTGTCACTCAGCATACTTGTTTATTCTAGATCTTTCTGCTCCACTAAAATTTTATCCTGTCTATAGTTTACTAATTTGTCGCTAGCCTGGCTCCTTGTACAGAATAGACACTTAACAAATAAATGTTGAATGAAATGAATAAACGCAAAAGCAAAATAATATGGAATCACAAAGGAACAGATGATTAATTAAATGTGAATTCAAAATGTACTGGCCAAAGCAAAGCCAATTAGGTAAAACTTTATTAAAATGTCAAGCCCCCAAGGAAAAGAGATCATTTAGTTGGAAGAAAGTCTGTCGTTTCTTTTAAACCATACCTCTGCCTGTAGGCCAATCCACAGTTGAATTATCTCTTGACAAGTCAGAATCTGGCTTATTTTTAACCCAGAAAGATTTTTAACATTTCTGGTAAATTTAGAAAATATCCATTACAAATCATTCATCATGACACTAAGGGCTTGTAAAATTAACGTATGGTTTCCTCTCAAAATCTAAATGAAACAGATCTCAACTATTCTAGAGCTCTGTTTCAAGGGGCTTCAGTGGTATGTGCAAGATTATCCCATATTCAGAGAAGTGACCATTTATACACTTATATTCATTCCTTTTTTTTTTTTTTTTTTTTTTTTTTTGGTGGTGCTGGGATTGAATCCAGGGCCTTGCACATGCTAGGCAAGCTCTCTACCACTGAGCCACACCCCCAGCCCTGTTTATCTTTTTAAAGAAATTTCTTTCCTTAGCTTATAATTGTTTTCTCATTTCTTTTTTTCCTACTTGTCTCCCTCCTTCTCTTCCTTTCTCTTCCACTTTTCCTTCTCTTGTGCTCTATTTTTTAGTTATGATTCATTATCATAATGTTATTTTTGTACATCTCATTATTCATGCATTTCTCCCTTTTGGAACTTAGCACAGGGTAAAGCGTGTGCCTGTGCCCTTCCTGGGTCCCCCCCACACTCTCCCACACTACCTTGTTTGCTCCTGGCAACCCAGAAAGTGTCATTTGGAAGAGTGGAGAAATAAACACTTGGAAAGAACACACCTAGGAAGTTATGTGTATTAGGTCCCCAAAGCATGGTCAAGAGGCACTGCTGGCCCTTTTAAATCAATGCAATTTGAATATTCAAATTGGCTTTCAAGTTGCTTAAGGTTTAGACAAGAGTATATTGATGAGTCATCCACAAAGCTCAGTATTTAGGGCTACCTACCATCCTTGTGTTGAAAAATAAAGAAGAAATTAAAATGCAAAAGTAAAAAAAAAAAAAAAAAAACTATAATTACAAAAATGTGAATAGTTCAACATAAAAAGATGTAATTTGTGAAAACAATAATAAAGTGTTGGGGTGGAGTAAAACAGTACTTACATTGCTTAACAAGAGAGATATATTCAGAGAAATGTGTCATTCAGTAGTTTAATTATAGTGCAAACAGAGTGAACTTCCACTAAAATGGCTATGACATCTCTAGGCAGTATAATCACACAGGATCAGTGTCCTATAAGTAGTCTGTCATTTATTGAAATGTCATTATACAGGGCATGGCTGCATTTATGTGCAATAGAAGTTAAGTTGTTATCAGATTAAATTGGATTGTTATAATTACAAGATGTTTTATGTATGCATACAGGTATGCGTGTGTGCACACACACGCACACACACACACACACAACCTTTAGTAGAAGATACACAAAAAATGAGAAAGGAATCAGCAAATGTGACTACAAAAACAATCAGTGAGGGGCTGGGATTGTGGCTCAGCAGTGGAGTTCTTATCTCGCATTTGTGAGGCACTGGATTCGATCCTCAGCACCACATAAAAATAAATCAATAAAATAAAGATATTTGTCCATCTATAGTTAAACAACAACAACAACAACAAAAGAAACCAATCAGTGAAACATAAAGGAAGATAACAAGAAAGAAAAACTGGGATAAACAAGACAGAAAACCATTAACAAAATGGTAATAGTAAGTCCTTTCCTATTAATACTTAGTTTAAATGTAAAAGGATTAAACCTCCCAATTAAAAGATACAAGGTGGCTGAATGGATTTGAAATTCAAAATTCAATTGCTGTCTGTGGGACTCTTTTTACATTTAGTAACACACATAGGCTGAAAGTGAAAGGATAAGAAAAGATAGTCCTTGAAAACATAAGCAAAGAAATGCAATGGTGACCACAATTATAGTAGAGAAAATAGGCTGTAAGTAAAATTTTGTAAAGATACAGTGAGGACATTAAATAGTGATAAAAGATTCAACTCAGCAAGAAAGTATAAAAATCATAAGTATATAAATACTAAACATCAGAGTACTCAAATAAATGAAGCAAGCAATAACAGAACTGAAGGGAGAAGTAGCAATAGTATTTAATAATAATACTAGAAGATTTCAATACCACATTTTCAATAGTGTATAGAACATGAAGAAAAAAGATCAATAAGAAAACAGAGTACCTGAACAATACTATAGGCCTATTGAACCAACAAGTATAAACAGGATATTTCACTGAACAGTAGCCCTCTAGCACACACAAGACATTTTGCAGGAGAGGTCAAATGTTAGGTTACAAAAACAGCTTAAGCAAATTTAAGAAAAGTGAAATCATACCAAGTATATCTTTGGTCACAATGTAATAAAACCAGAAATTAATGCCAGAAGAAAACTCAAAATGCACAAATGGGTGCAAATTAAATAGCATATTTTTGGGGGAGGGGGGTACTGATAATTGATCTCAGATGCACTCAACCACTGACCCACATCCCCAGTCTATTTTGTATTATATTTAGAGACAGGTGTCACTGAGATACTTAGCAACTTACTTTTGCTGAGGCTGGCTTTGAACTCAAGTTTCTTCTGCCTCAGCCTCCTAAAATGCTAGGATTACAAAATTGTACCACCACACCTGACTAAATAATCTTAAAGCATAATCTTAAAAAACCAATATATCAAACAAGTCATCAAAAGAGAAATTAGAAAATATATTCAAGCAAATAAAAAATACAAAATATCAAAACATATGTGATACAGCAAAAATAGTCTGAAGAAGAAAATTCATAGTGATAATACCTATAAATAAAAAGATGAAAGAACACAAGTGTACGGTTTAATCTTCTACCTCAAAGAAATAGAAAAAGAACCACATCTAAGATTAGCAGAACTAAGGGAATAATTACACTTAGAACATAATTTAAAAAAATAAAGCATAGAAAAACAATATAAAAATATAAATTTTTTTTAATATTTATTTTTTTTAGTTGTAGTTGGACACAGTACCTTTATTTTATTTATTTTTATGTGGTATATATATATTTTAATGTGGTGTATATATTTATATATTTATTTATTTTTATGTGGTGTATATATTTATAGACACATATATGCATATGTGTGTGTGTGTGTGTGTGTGTGTGTGTGTGTGTATTTATTCAAATGACTTCAACAAGAGTATGAAGACTGCATGTGGGGAATGATTGTCTTCAATACTGTTGGGAAAACAGGGTATCTACAACCAAAAAAAAAAAAAAAAAAGGCAATTGGAGCATTATCTTATACACAAAAAATAAACTCAAATAGATTAAAGATTTAAAGGTCAGATCTAAAACTATAAGTCTCTTAGGTGAAAATAAAGGGGAAAAGCTTCATGATATTGGTTTTGACAATTATTTCTTGGATATTGTATCAAAACAGGCATTGAAACCAAACGTAGACCAGTGAAATTACATCAAATCTGATCTTTGTATAGCATAGGAAATAATCAAGAGAATAATAACATATATTAGTTAACTTTCTATTATTATAACAGATACCTAATTTAGTTATAAAAACAAAGTTTTATTTTGGCTCCCAGTTTTTGAGGTCCAGCCCATGTTCTGAGCCTCTAGTGAGGCAGCTCATCAGAGCAAGAGTATGTGGCTAAGAAAAACTGCCTACCTGAGGCCAGGTAATACAAAGGAAGGAAGAGAAAAGGATCAGGGTCCCACAGTCCCTTTTGGAAACATGCTGTCCATAACCTGAAGACCTCCCTCCTGATCTCCTCTCTTAAAGTTTCCACCAACTGCCAATACCACCACCCTGGGGATCACACCTGTAACAACTAGGCCCTGTGGAGACATTCAAGATTCCAACTACAGCAAAGGGCAGCTTGTAGCATGAAAGAAAATATTTGCAAGCCATGTATCTAATAAGGGCCAAATATCTGATAACATCCAAAATATGATGTACTTCTACAATACAGTAACAAAATAATAACAATAATGATAATAACCTAATTAAAAATGAGCAAAAAGTCTGAATAGACATTTTGCCAAAGAGGATGTAAAAATGTCCAATATAGATGAAAAGATGCTAAATATCACTAATTATCTGAAAAATGAAAATTAAATCTAAAGTGCAGTATCATTTCATACCTGTTATAATGATAGTTATCATAAAAAAATAGAAAATATCAAATGTCATTGGAAATGTAGAAAAAAAACTGGAACCCTTATGCTATTAGTAGGAATGTAGAATGGATCAGTTATTATAAAACAATATGAAGGTTTCTCAGAAAAATTTAAAATAGAGCTTCTGCATTATCTAGCAATCAAACTTTGTGTATATCAGAAAAGATAAAGGCATGGAGATACCTATTATGCCTCCTTACCAGTCAAGTTACAAAGTTAAAAAAGAAGTAAGCAGAATTATTACCATAATGAGTAGCTTCCGATTTTTAAAAATTATGGTAAAAAATAAAACATGAGTTCTATTCTCCTGAATTTATAAGGGTACAGTATAGCACTGTAAACCAAAAATGCAGGTTGTATAACAAGTCTTAAATTCATTCAAATTGCATGATCTAAACTCTATACTTATTTAACAATGACTCCCAAACTCTTCTGTTTCTCAGACCCTGAAAACCAACATCCTACTTTCTGTTTCTGTGAGTTTGACTTCTTGAGATATTTCTTATATGCAGAATAATGCAGTATATATCCTTCTGTAATTGCTTATTTTTCTTTGTATAAAGTCTTCAAGAGTCACTTTCTTTGTATGGTTAACATTACATTGTTTAAAATTACCACATTTTGTTTATCCATTCATCTCTTGATGGACATCTAGGTTGTTTCCCACCTCTTGGCTACTGTGAATAATGCTCAATAAACATAGGAGTATAAGTATACCTTCCGGATTCTAATTTCAATTATTTTTGAATAAGTAACTCAAAGTATGATTGCTGGATAATGTGGAAGTTCTACTTTGAATTTTTTGAGAAAACTTCCTATTGTTTTTTGAGAAACTGATCCATTTTACATTCCTATCAACCCCATAAGGGTTCCACATTAAATGCTGCATTGAGTTGGTAACCATAAGAGCTCACTGTTATTTTGTTTTTGAGATCAAAATGCTCATTTATCCATTTTACACTTTACACTTAGAGCACAGATCAGAATACCTATGTTGGTCTGATCACTGTAAGATTCTTTTGTCTTTTTTCTCACATGATTTATTTTAATAAATATTAAATAGTTACTTTATGCTGAGTTGTGAGGATGCAGGTGTGTAAAAGAGAGCCCTTGCTTTACTGGTGATTACTTACATTCCATTTTGAGGAGGGCACAAAACAAGTAAGATGATAAAAGTAAGATGATAATCCTTCTTTTGAATACAATTATGATAAGTGTTGTCATAGAGAAGCACAGGTGCTGAGTATTTGATTGCAGAATGACATGACCTATCCTGGAGGAGGGGGGAAGTGTTCATGGGATGCCTTATTGGAGAGATGACATTTGGGTCTGAGTTCTGGAGGACAGAAAGTACCCCAGAATTTCTGAATAGTGGAGGCTTAGGGATGGAAATATGGTTGCAAGAAAAGTTTTGGAGCCTTATTTTGGAATTGTGTTGCACAGTAAGGTCATTCTAATTCACAGATTATGTTGTATGATTAGGGTGACATTTGGGAGGTTGTTTCTTAATGCATCCTACAGATAAAAAGTAGGAATCAATTATGTTAAAGTGTAGAGTAAGAAAAGGGCTTGCTTAATACTCGGTGTCAACAAAGAGGGAATGTGTGCAGGTATTTAGGGCCTGTGTGGTTGGAGGGCACAGGGGTATTTGGTGAACAAGACCAGTGAAAGTGGCAGGGGCCAGGGCACAACTAAGAACCATGCAAGCCATTGTAAAGATGGTGCAACCTGTGTAGATAAAGATCCCAAGAAATTATTCACAGGTATTAGGCAGGGCAAGACTATCACAATGGTATCTTAGGAGTAGCTCTGTAAACTGTATGAGAAGAACAAATTAAGAATGGATGTCAGAGACCAATTAAGAAGCTGTTTCACCAGTTCTGTAGAGAAGCAATGCTAACATAGAGTAGAATGGTTGTCATGGTGATTGTGAGATATAAACATATATAAAAGATATTTACATAGAAAAGTATATAGATATTGTAGAATGCAACTTAATATGCTAAGAGAAATCTGTAAATCTCACAGAAGATGTGACAGTTCAATCTCGAAAGACGAGAACAAATTTCTTATAATAGTGTATTTCAATACTTAGATTCAATATTAAAATATGCAAATCATAAATAATTTTTACCTTTTTACCAGTGTTCTTTTCAGAATCCTTAAGAAATATCACAGTATTCTGATTTCTATAATAGTGTTACTAAGTGCATTGAATATCATAAAACTACATTTCCTGAAAACTATTTTACAATTTCTTATCATTAATTCTGATTAACCCCCTCCCCAGTAACTCCCATTCAAATTGAGTATATTAGTAATAATGTAAGACATTTTAAAACTTTTTTCCAATTCCTATTAAATTGTCTCTCTGTATCATTGGGCATATATCCTTTCACACTGAATTCCTACTTATTTTATTACTTTATTTCTCATAAAATTTATGACTTAAATTGGTTTAAGCAGTTTAGAAATGATTTAAGAGTCTAAAATATTTTAAATATTCGTGTTCTTTCATTTTGAAAGGTAAATGTGTTTATACCTGGAGATTTCTAGGCCAAATCATTGTAGAAGACTATCAATTCGTTTGCATTTATAAAACTTCTAGTTTTTTTTTTTTTCATTTTTAAAATCAGGGGAAATTGTATCTAATGTGTCATAGCATTCTGTGATTAGTTAATATATTAAGGGCTTTTGCTTCTCTGTCATCCTTTAGCAAGCACTTAGCTCTTCTTTTGTAATTAATATTTTCATTTCCCATATGCATAAAGTGCCCAGAGGAAATTTTATCTTGAAAAAATTCTGCATAGTGTTCTAATACAGTACAATTTATTTGGAAATCATGTTTGTTATTTATTTTTATTAAGAAAATCAAGCTAGGAGATTATTTTTAAACTCTTGCTTTACAAAGTAGTTGTTCTACAGAGTCAGTGAGGTCAAACAGAGTTCAATAAGATATATCTTGTCTAGGCATTGGTCTGTGCACCATCTGCCCCTGTTAATCACAGTGATCAGAAGGATGTGTACTCATACACTGCTAATTCTTGTTTTACCAGAATTTCATGTCATCTCATGGTCATTATAGTTTTCCAATTACAGTTGACCAAATTGGATTATTGTTAATTAGTGAGTCTGTTTCATAGTAAAGAGGACTGGTTGGACATACTTATCTGTTTAAGTGGTCTGTCTTCAGACTTAGAAAGCCAAATGTCCTATTTGCAAAGAAAAATCTTTCTTGTTGTGGGAGGAAATGACAGAAGATTGAAATTACATGTATGAATAGTGAATTAATAATTTCAACGTGGTCTTTTAGTATGCTGAATAAAATTTTGTTATGATCTTAAATATCTTTAGAGGAAAGCAACATTGGACATGCAACATGATATTTTTATATACAAAGAAATTACAAGATAACATTATGAAAACAGAAATCCTAGGGCCCTTGTGATGGGAAGAAATAATTCATTCCAAGCAACCCATTCCTAACAGATTTAGGTGCCTGTGAAGAGTTATAATATCTCAAGTAAGCCAGGAAATCTTCTCTGTCCTGCCGCAAGCTGCACACACCATTACAATATTGTGATGGATGGATACTGACTGACTTCTATGCTGACGGATTCTCACACTTGAGAGGCAAATGGATGCGAACAGGTCATGTGTTCCCTGAAAATGCCAATGGGCCTTTGAGCAATGATATCTGCCTGAAAAACTAGAGAAGTTATCAATGGTTAGATAAGATTAGAGAGAGCCAAAATTATCAGTTCCTGACATTCTCATTTGGGAGTGATGGCATTACCATAACCCGTCAGGTCCTAGTGTAGAGTCATGCGTCATGGTGACACCAGACAAGTCTGAAGCTCTCTAGGGCTTTATCTGACCCAAAAGTTCTTTCAGGCGTTATCTCTTGATCCAGAATAAAGAAGGCAGAGAAACACAGAGCAGACAAAGATCTTCTGCCTTCTTCCCACTGAGTACCATATGATCTATTTACCTCAATTTTACTGTCTTTAAGGATGGATCTTGAACCCAGGGTTTGATTTCAGGAGGAAAAAACATTAATTCTGTTATTATTTCTGCCCAATTATTCAAGTCTTTGTATTTTTTTTTCCTGGAAAAATTCCTTAACAAGAGCACTGTCTCAAAACCAGCATTGAAGTTAACCTTAAACAAATAGTTTATTTCTGGAGCATTACTATATTAAGTATTATTACAAAAAAAATCTTAATTATCTCCTTTATTCCTTTACTCTATCCTTCCATTACACAGCCACACAACCATCCACTCATCTATGCCAAAACAAACAAACAAAAATGTACTTATTGCCTGCTATGTGCTGGGCAGTATGTTAGGTACTTGGGGAGAACTGGTCAATAACACAAATAAGGGCTTCCCTTTAAACTTGAATATATGGGTCACTATTATGTGACAGAGGTGCTTTGAACGTTGCCGGGCATAGTACTTATGTCAGACTCTCTTGTAGAATTCTGAAAAGAACCTTTTGTATAAATATGTGGAAAAAGGTGTTTCTGCTCTTTTAGGATTTTAAAATATAGCAATGATTTATCCAGGGTATCCTGGTGTTGAAATGTAGAACCTTTTAATGGTCCTGGGCCCTGCAGTAAGCACCTCGACAACTTAGGCATCAATGAGACCTCCACTGCCCCAACACCTGGTTGATTCACTGAGAAGGTGGATCTGATGGAATCAGATTGTCAATATTTAAAATAATTATATTATGGATTATGTCATTTTGCTCCTGTATGCCATGTTGATGGCAACTGGCTTTTCAATCAAACAAATGTTATTTCTTTAGGAATGTGTGATAAGGATATTTTGGCAGTAGATATGGAAAGTTTTAAACAGAATAAAAATTCTAAGCGTGGTCAGGCTTAGCCTTTCCCTTTACTGCAAGCACCATGAATGGAATCAGCAAGCATGCTAAAATTTTAAAACAATCATGTTCTCTTTGGAAGGCAATTGTTATAAATTGGATGGATTTCACTCGTTTATCAGCGTAAGATTTTGAAAATTCTGTCTTTGGAAACGAAAATACTGCACGGATGGGTTGGATACATCGTTCACTTTAAAATGCAGACTCTGTGGTGAATGTATTTGTTGTGGTAAAGTATTTGAAAGGAAATCCTCAGAATAATTTGGGGTAAGGAAAAATACTGTTTTAAAATAAGCCAACCCACCAGTTTTGAAACTTGAAAATTGCCTTATTTTGAAAGAGAAAGAATTAATAATTGTTCATAACATAAAGAATATATGTTAGAATTATAATTTATAATCATGGTTTAAAACAAATTAAACTTCCTAATTTTAAAGGACTCTAGTACAATGCTGTGACCTTGATAAATTTTCAAAATAAATTGATTTTTTTTTAGAGTTAGTATTGATTCTCTTATTTAATTATCTCCTGATTTTGTTTCATGTCTTGGCAAATCTCTCTCCAGATAGATGATTCCTATAAATGTTGAAAATTCCCTTTACAGTGTAACTTTTCCATCATTTAAAATAACTTATACTGTAGCATTTCAGCTTAGATGCATCTTTTCTGGAAATGGTTCTGTTACTCTGATAAGAAGTTCCCTTTCCTAAGGTTTGTATTTTGTGTGGGGATCAGGGAGGAGAGAGGGAAAAGCCAGAATGCCAAATTATGAGTATTCTTTACTGTGGGGCTCCATCCAAAAAGGGTTTGTAACACAGTGTACAGTCTTGTAGCCCAGCTGTGTGGAGCATTGATTGCTTCTGCCTAGAGCAGGGATACTGTCAAGTTGCTCTGTGAGTTGAGTCATCTATTGACAAAGAGCTACCAGCCCGCAGATAATGCTGTGCGGAGCTGCTCTCGCTGCTCCCTCTGCTCCCACGATGCACTGCATATAGCAGCTGTCAAAGATACTGAGGGATTCACGGGGGGAAAAAGACTTTTACTACTGCCTGGAAGAAAGGGGTGTGAGGGAGGAGACATTTCTGTACAGAGCTGACCAAAGGAAAGAGTAGGCATCAGTGCAGTATGAATGCATACCTCACCAAGCAACACAGCTGCAGCCGGGGGTCCGATGGCATGGATGCCGGCAGGAGCGCGCCCACACTGATCAGGGATGCCCACTGCGCCTGTGGCTGGCAGAGGAGCCCTCAGGGGCTCGGGTACACTTCTCAGACCATGCCCTCCTCAGGAACTGGGGGCCCAGCTTCAAACAGGACCAAGCTGGTCACCTTGTGGGACAGTGTGCGGAAAAGCCCCCACAAGACGAGCACCAAGGGCAAAGGGACTTGTGGGCAGCATTGTACCTGCCCACATGGTTGGTTCAGCCCGGCACAGGTGAGCCTTTTCCTTGTGACTTTCCCCTGAGAATGATAAGAAAGTTGTGTAAAGTCAGAGTGGTTTGGAAACTTTACCGAGTCCTCCTTGCTGACTGGGTATGCCTGTTTGGAAAATGTTAGGCCAGAAAAAAAAAAAAAAAAAGAACTGTCATTTCCTCACTTGTTTCAGGGCTTATACCTCTGGGTGGTCTGTGGTAGTCTAGGGATGCTGTGCTCAGTTTCTTTCAGTGACTCTTCCCCAAGTTCAACTTCTCTAGTCCTCCGATGATCTTACTATTCTACATCAGAGACTTAATTGCACTTTTACTTCTAATCATGGTTAACTTTTCTGTTTATTTTACTTTTAAAATTCTTGTCAAGGAATAGAGAGAAAAATGGATTTTAATCACTTTCTGTCTCTTTAAAGATAAAAGAATGTTTATTTCTTCTGCTCCGGAAAACAGTGATTTGAAGTATGATAATCTGATTCTACTGTTGTAATACTGTATGCCTTTCCAGTTGTGGAGAACGAAATTTGTTTGCATTAAATAATTAGTTTTACAAATGAAAGGAATAATTTGGAGGAAGATATAGGATAATTACACTTAGAATAAAATAATGAAACATTCCATTTATTCAGAGAAGCAATAAGGTTATTTATATTAAAAATTTTAACTCTCTTTCTGATAATGCATTTCTGAAGCAGATGTGCATAATTTGATTCCTAATATATTCTTACCCTCAAACTACTAAAATTTTCCCAGCAATAAAATTGACTTATTTTTTTTCTGCTTCCATCCAAAGAAAAGAAAACAACTTTCTGCAAATGCTACAAAATATAAATAAAATGCACCTGTAGTCACTTTTATAAATATAGAACAATGACTCTTTTTAAATAATCATTGAAAAGAAAAGATCTGTGTTTGCAGAAAAATATCTCAATTTCAATATTGTTAGCATAACTGATAATGGGTATTGGTCATGAATAAAGTGTAATGATCTGAGAGGTGTAGAGGATGGTTTAATTTTAATAATAGGTTTTAAAAAGTACTTCCAAGAATGTCACATATCATTAACTCTTAATGATATAGTTACAAATATGTTACTATATATATGGCTTTGATGCATTGGCATGAAATTATAAGCTTTTCTTAGAGAGAGAGAACATCTCAGTATCTTGATTTATAAACTACTTCAGCTTGAAATGGAGACTAACATTTAGGAATGCAGTTATTTTTTAAAGTTACCATGAATTTCTAACTGAATAAACAGTCTTGGAAATTGTAAAAAAAATCTATATCCTCATTAACAAATGTATTCATTTAAAATTATTTAATATATCTATTTATCAATTACGTTAAATTCCAATAGCTCACTTACTTGACAATATCTAGCTATTTTTGCACAATTTAGAGAAGGCAAACTTGCTTCGGTGTTGGAATTCTTTTTAGCTGAGTTATAATATACTTTTCATAAATGATAATTTTCATAAGTGATAATTTCCCACCCCAAAGTATCTAATACTGCATTGTAATAACATACTCTAAAAATCTTGATTCATTTTTAAACTGAGGGAAACTTCTGCCTTTCTTAGTTTTTAACAGTCTCCTAGTTGACTGAAATTACTTGTCATTTAATGCTTTAAAAATTGAAATAAACTCAGTACTGATAGAGATCCAGTGTAACTTAAGAACACAATAAATTTAGGCAGCGTGATCTGACTTTTGTCTTTGCATATACATTTCTAAACATTTTCTCTCTCATTCACATATACTTTATTATTGCCTGGGAAGAATAGTGACCCTAAATATTGGAACTATGAGCCAATAACATTTAGAGTTTTCTATATTGTGATGTTCTTCCTTCATCTGAACCTTCTACCCTTAATCATCTTGGATCTATAAAAGTGCTATGGTAGATTGATCAGTCTCTTTCTTACCTCTGTCTGTATCCATTTAAATATATTGTGTTGTATAATTTTAATGTTTATACACATATATATTCATATATTTTAATATATTAAAATATCTCTATAATACCTATCTTTTAGGTATTTTGAGGTATTATACTTGTAAATATATATGCAAATATTAACATGTATATATAAGTGTATATATATATATATATATATATATATATATATATATATATAAATGCATATAATACACAAATGAAAATTAAATTTTTATATTATTCCTAGTTTTTCACTGTGAAAATACTAATTTATTTTCCCAAAGAATCCTTCATTCTCTTCATGGAAAATATACTTCCACATAAAGGTTGTTTCTTTACTTCTGGTAGGAGGGCTCAAAAATACTAATATATATGTTATTTGTTATATATACATATGTATTCATTCACATTTACATCTATAGAATATTTTAATTACACTTAAATGTCTAAGTATTACAGGTTCATGTATACTATCACAAATCAAGAATGTGTATCTATGTGTCTATTAAAACTGAATCTGTTTTAAGAATTTTATAATGCTATTTTTACCCCTTAATTTCACATATATTCTGTAAAATATTGTAAACCAAGGAGAGGAGCTAGTGGTACTAAACATTGGAATTCTCAATAAAGTGGAAAGAAGTATTGTGCATGTTTTAGAATAGCCCAGAGATGCTCATGTGGTGCAGAGTGTGCCTGAGGGAGGTTAAGTGACTGGGAGCTGAGATCTTGCCCTTGGAGATATTTGCTGTAATACATAGAAATCAGCAATGTTATTTCTGACTGATATAATAGAGGGCCATGGTAATAATCTGAGTTCCTCCCAAGGCTCTCTGCCAAGCTGCTGTTATCTGCGGTGCTGTGTACTAACAGTTTTCTGTCTTTATGTTGTTCCTCAGCAGGTCTAAAAAAACAGCTTCTCCAATTCATTTTCAATTTCATTTGGATCTGTAGAATTAATAGGTAAGGAAGTGAAAATGGAAGAACCAAGAAATGAGTTCTATAATGCACATCTAGGATATTAATGTTGGCCTTGGGAAGAAATGTGGCCTGTGTTGCTTACGTGGCATTTCTTCTCAATGCAGACTTAACCTCTGGAGGCCAGATACACCAATGAAGACTTGTGATCAGAGTTCTATACATTTGTTTTTCACTCATTCACCAATTCATTCTTCACTTTTTCTTGTCTATTATTCAGCTATCATATACTGAGTTCCTATTATATACCTCTCTGCCATGCTATGTTGCTATAATTGTCAAGAAAGTAGACATTGTCCCTACCACTATGGAGCTTACACCCTGCAATGGTGTATATAACATTTAGCAAATACATCATGATCTATGCACAATTATATCTTCATAATCACATCTTGGAAGTTCCAGGGAGTGCTGCAGATACCACAGTAAATGTATATTTAGGATACAGAGGAACCACAGAGAAGTAAAAGGCAAGATACTTTTCAGAAAAGACATTTCATTGTTATGCCCAAGTTTTCTGCTTTGTAAAGTGCGATAAAAATAGTACCTACCTCACAGTTTTGTGGTGAGAAATTATTAATACAATGCATATAAAACACTTTAACCACAGAGTTTTCATATAGAAGGGGCACATTATTTATGGAATGAATGAATGAATGAATAATAGTCCATAATAAGTGTTGTCTATTATTGACCTGTTCCTTAATTCATTATTCTTGACTGGCTGGGAAAAGAACAGAAATGAATCAGTGAAATCTTCATAGTGGTGGTGATTGTTGGACTGAATTGGATTGAATCGTGAAAAAAAAATTGAATGCTTATTAAGTGCTTAAAAAGAGGCAAACTTTTTAGTAGAAATATAATAGGAAAAAAGCGTATAATATCCCAGTGCCTGTGTAGAACTGCCCATAATTCTATCTGCCCAGAATATTGAATCCTGGAGGACAGGATAATCAAGACAGGACCCTGGAGGACTTCATGGAGACAGGTCACAGCCTAGTGGGCCTTGACCAGAACTCCGCTGAGTCTGTAGCACAGAGCCACTGCAGTATTTGAGTGCCTATTCTGTCACTCCCTATGTGTTATATTTCATGATCAATGAAACCCTCTGGTCCTCAGTTTCTCTAAACTTATTGGATTTCCTTAGGTGAACCCCAAATGCCTTCCAGTGTTAATATTCTGTGATACCTATTAATTAATGCAAAGCACTTTGGACAAGATTTATGTTAGTGCCAGACAATCCTAACTTTGAACTTACCAACTCTGTGTGACTTCATTTGTTTGCACTTCATCTAAGCCTTAATTTTCTCCTCTTTTAACATTTGGGATAAGAAAGTCATGTTTCAGGGAAATGTAGTAAGGATTGAAAATATTCTATATAAAAACCCCAGAATGGCACTTAGAACATATTTTTCTAGCACATGATATTTGTTATTATCAGAGATGTCCAAATTGTGTTTTTAACCTGAAGAACTTATTATCCAGCAAATTAGTTACCAGTCTTGTGCTCTTTCATTAGAATTTCTAGTTTGCTCATCAAATTTTTTTAATGTCTTTCTTATAATGAGGAAGGTTAAGCTAGGCAACTGTCCAGAAACTTTTGGCATAGTACTATATAATGCTGATGCTGGCTTGACTTTTTGTCCTTCAGGATTCTCAGAGATTTACAACTACACATGCATGAATACATGTGTGTGTGTGCATGCACACACACACACTATCACATAAAATTGGATTGTACTGATGAAGTAGGATTCCCATAAGCTTACATTCAGAAGTAAAGGGATGTTGAAAGATTTTCCAATAACAACCTGGGAGAACAATCACATGTAAAGTATTCAGCCAACCTCTGTAAATATCCCCTAACAGTTTTCTTACAACAATTTTAGAAAAAGCAGTTTGCAGCAACCTGAGTGTAGAAGACTTTTTGGTCAAAAAAATAGGGTTGTCCTAGGCTGAAATCTTAAGCTCAGTTTTGCCCAGCCAAAAATAATCTGAAATCTTGTTTTAACTCTATGCTTGCTTCTTCAACTGATTCCTTCCAGAAAGCCAGTGCCTAAACAAGGAAGAATGACATTTTTAGATTCTGGAAAACACTAGCCACCCTGGGTGAGGGTAACGAAAGTTCCAGAAAGAATTAAATTTCTAGGCATTCTTGTGGTGGACCTAAAGCCACTCAGCTAACACTCCTGGCACCGGTATTACTGTATGCTGACAACATCAAAGTGTTTCCTCTAGGGCAGAACAAGGAGATGCAAAGCATAGAGAAAAGAAGAACAAAGGTGGCTGACTGTTTACTGAATACTCAGGATGACTACAATGCTGAGGCATTGTTCTACAGGCTTTATCTTAGTCATTTCTTTGAAATCTCCCAATAACTCTATCAGATATAGAAACTGAAGCTAATAGTAACTTGTTCATGATCATGCAACTGAAAAGGGCAAAACTAGATTCAAATGTAAGTGCATATGACTCCTTTATTCTTTTCACCACATCTTATAAGAGGGTTGTATTAAGGAACCCTTTGAGGTAGAATGTGCACATGCACACACACACACTAGAGACCTCTATAATTTTCTAATTTAACAGGAATTTCCTTAAGAGATTGAATTATTTTACATGGTTGAGAGGAATGTCACCCCATTGCAGAAATACTAGATTTCCCCATTCTGCATCATTTTCTAGTCTCAGAAATTCTGAGGGAATTGAGCCCTTGAAGATCCCTTCCCTCCCTCATCAAGGTTAAGAACCATACTGATTTGGAACGGTTGGTTAATTCTTATTAACACCAATGTCACAATAAAAATACTTGCTTTTAGACCTCATAGTCTGCAAAATTTGCAGATGTGTTTAACTTTGCAACATTTATGGTAAAGAATTGGGATCCATGTATTTTAAACAAAATAAATTACAAGTGGGCTGGGGATGTGGCTCAAGCGGTAGCGCGCTTGCCTGGCATGGGTGTGGCCCGGGTTCGATCCTCAGCACCACATACAAAGATGTTGTGTCCGCCAAAAACTAAAAAATAAATATTAAAAAAAAAAATTCTCTCTCTCACTCTCTCCTCTCTCTCTCTCTCTCTCTCTCTCTCTCTTTAAAAATAAATAAATAAATACATAAATTACAAATGAACGTGCAGTAAAGGGACATTGTCTTTCTTTAGTCCAAGAGCATTGTCTCACATTGATGATGTTTGGGAATCTCCTGAATGTGTTTCATCTACTGAT
The DNA here is from genome assembly GCF_048772815.1 of Callospermophilus lateralis. Lineage (NCBI taxonomy): Eukaryota > Metazoa > Chordata > Mammalia > Rodentia > Sciuridae > Callospermophilus > Callospermophilus lateralis. The sequence continues at coordinate 140,544,556 of NC_135306.1, forward strand.
GTATCTATCATGCCAATAACCAAATGCATCTCTTTAATATCACTGTCTCCATTGTCCATCTTCCTCTGTTTTAGTAATATTGTTTGATGTTACAAACGTAGCCCATATCTTGCATTTTTCTGCTCTATTCTCTACTTTGTTCTATTCTTTTTAGTTTCAAAAAGAGATCTAGATATTTTATAATTATGTCAGATTTGCATGATCACTTAGTGGTCATTTAGTATATTTTCCAAAAGAAAAACTGGAGTCTGTCAAAGTTAAGAAACTTACTCAAGGCTATTCAGATCGTGGCAGAATTGGTTTCTGACTTCAAACTCAGAACTGAGTTCTTTTCATTCTTCCTAATTGTCCTCCCTTTCTTGTCCCTATGTGCTCATCTTCATGAAGAGTGATTACTGGCAAATTATTAAGCATGCAAGTTTTGGGGTATTACATAAATATAATTTTAACTCTGATTGCAGACCAGCTCTGTTCCCAAAGGCAGGAGGCAGGAGAGCTCTAGAAAACATTTTAGGAAGGTAGGGAAGTACTTAAATGTTTATAATGATTGGAAACTGATACTATCATTTAAAGGCAGGGACCAGTTATGCGAGATGAGCTGTAAGGTACAGAACAGTCCTCCACAACAAAGAATTACTCTAGACACACACTAAAACTTTTAACAACACATTGGACATTCATGAAGATTAAATCCAGATGCCCTTCAATAGATGATTAGATAAAGAAACTGTGGTATATATACACAAGGGAATATTACTCAACATTAAAAGAGAATAAAATCATGGTATTTGCAGGTAAATGGATGGAGTTGGAGAATATCATGCTAAGCGAAGTAAGCCAATCCAAAAAAACCCAAAGGCCAAATGTTCTCTCTGATAAGTGGATGCTGATCTAAAATGCGGGGTGGGGGGGGCATGGGAAAAATGGAGGAACTTTGATGGGTAGAGAGATGGGTGGAGAGGGGGAATGGTGGCAGGAAAGATGGTGGGATGAAATGGGCATCATTACCCAAGTACATGTATGAATGCACATATGTTGTGATGCTATATCATGTACAACCAGAGGAATGAAAAGTTGTGCTGCAATGGTGTACAATTAATCAAAATGCATTCTTCCGTCATATATACATAAGTAAAACAAATAAATTAATTAATTAAAAAACTAAGTTAACAACTGAACCTAAAATCAAACTGAGTTTTCCAAACAAATAAACAATGTTTAGGATTAGGATAACATATTCATTATTTTAAGTACTTATCATTTCTTTGTAGTGAGAACATTTAAAATGCATTCTTTTAGTTATTTTGAATATATTTTTATCTATAGTCACCAGTTGATGGGGAGGGAGAGATGTGATCAAAGGATCTAGAACCAAATATTTTAAATTGGTAGGAAACATGGAAGGTAGAGATCTCATCAGATTTCATTAATAAATTAATTTTTAAAAGTTTAAAGCACAATAACTTCTTTTTAATTGAGTTTTTAAAAATAAATGAGCAGAATGCATTAAAATTCTTATTACACATATACAGCACAAACATGTTAATAATCATCACAATTTTAACTCATAATTTGTCTAAAAATAAATTAGAATCCTATAAAGCAAAAAAAAAAAAAGTTTATAGCCCAATAGAAAATTACTTTCCATTATATTAGAGGATTCTGTTGTTTCCATTATTACTCTGATATTGTCCCAGAGGTTGTCCACACTCATCTTCTCTATAAGCCCCTGAGGTTCCTGGGTTCATATTATATCTGTCATTCCTATATTATACCAAAGGATTGAATTTTAAAGTACTAGATATCAAATTTATAACCCAACATGATTTAATTCCAAACATGGATCTATAGAGAATAGGTAGATATATAGATGATTCCTAGCCAGCTCTAGATCACCCAATATCATATCTTGATTTTTTATCTTATTTGGTACCAGGGATTGGAAACCACGGGTGCTTAACCACTGAGACACATTCCCAGTCATTTTTATTTTTTAAATTTTGAGACAGAGTCTTCCAAAGTTGCTTAGGGCCTCAGTATGTTGCTGAGGCTGGCCTTGAACTTTCGATCCTTCAGCCTCCCCTGTGCCTGGAATTACAGGCAAGCACCACAGCACCCAGCTATTTACTTTTGATTTATTTTAATAGATACATAAAATGATAAAAATTGTACATATTTGTAAAATACCATGTAATATTTCAGAGTGTGTGTGTTTGTGTATGTGTTTAATGGTTAAATCAGGATGAAAATTATATATTTTCTCAAACAAAAGTCATACATAAAACAAGGAATTATCTTGACACTGAACTTAAGGCCCAGTTTATTTACAAGAATATAGCATCCCTTCCTACTTTCTCTGTATCAATTATCTGTAGTTTTTCTTATTAAATTATCTATATTTCACTAAAGTAGCTTTCTTTAATCTCTTAATATATAACAATGGTCTGTTAGTACTTGTTTTAATACTAATTTTTAATCCAGAATCCATAAATTAATTGCTCTTTCATCTTCCTGTGCTTCTTGTAAGAAATGGTAAGTGGTCTCTTTCTTCTATTTAAATCCAAATTTGTTCATTATCAGAACATGAGAGCAATTTAACTATTGTATTATATCATCTAGCATAGTTGACCTCACAGATTACCATAGTAAAAATACATTATTTTAATGTAGTTCCTTTTTATTTATTTTTACTTCACTTAAAGCACTATATAGGTGTTGCCAGCAGTATTAACTGTGAATATCATTTTGGATGGAGAAAGAGGGTCTTAACAAAACATTTATTATAAAATGGGAAAGTGGTCTGTTAGAACTAAACATTGGTTCAGATTTTTGGCATTATTGTGTATTGTTATGTGTGTGTTTTTAGCTTGCCTTTTATCTAGACCAGGAGTCAGCAAACTGCAGCCTGCTAACCAGTTCCAGCCTGCTGTTTGAGCACAGCCTACCTGAGTTTAATTTATCCTTGTTTCACCAGTGCCCAGCACATACCAGTAGGTCAATAAAATGTTCTTGATTTCCAAATGAATATTAATGCCAGCCTTGTATAAAAAGGCATTTAATCGGTTTTGAATTTGTTATCATTACTACTAATTATGCAGATCAAGAGTGACATCTTCTATTCCCATGGGAGTTCTCTTAAATAACAAGCATATTGTAAAAATTTTTTGTTTACGGACTTATTGTTTTGTTGTGTTTTTAAATTTGTTTAGTTTTTAATTTTATTCAGATCCTTATTCTATTATGGGGTCCTGTTCAAATATTGGATCACTGTTTGGAAATTAATTTCTACATTCAAGTGGGTCATGCTATTTCAACCTGAGAGGCAAGCAGACAAAAAATCTTTTCTTACAGTTTCATTTTCTAATTTAGGAATCACTTGTTCTCTGGAAGGTTGAAATAATGTCATGAAATATTATTTTATAATTAGTTTCTGTACACTGTATTATAAACTGCAATTTTTTCTGCACCATTTTCATGGTTAAATAAAAGTTTTCAGAGTATAAAGGTTAACATCACTGCGTTCAAAATCCATGTTGAACCCATTTGCACTTTAGTTAGTAGTCAACCTTGATTATTTAAAGCTATTATTGTTACTCATCCATGATTTAATCTGATTTAAACCAATTTTATATACCAGTTTTTAAAACTGTTCATGTTTACACATAGATCTTTCATTTCTTTGATCTATTTTAATAATTCTGTCACAAATTATTGCACTAAATTACAATTTTTTATTCTCCATTTCCAAGTTTTATATTTTAAATAAAAATAAAAACTAAGTGAATAATCTTAAGTCCTCTAAATTTAAGTATGAACATTTTTACGAACTTAAAAATAATTTCATTAATGAATTTTAGATGAGGAAATAATGTGAACTTATGATAAAAGTATTAAAAACTTAACATGTTAGGATAAAAACTAAAAATCACTGTAATGCCACCTGGAGTTAACCATTGTTAACAATTTGATATTTTTTTAGTCCTTATGTCGCTGCATATGTATCTTCGTACAAAAATATATTATGTTTTTATTGACACAGACTTACAAATATAGCTAAATATAGAGTATAGATTTTATTTGTCAAATGAGAAATTAATAATATAAAACTATCGCTTTTTAAAATTAACATCATCTGGTAAACATTTCCCTGTTAGTAAAAATTCTTTTGTTGGCACAATTTTTAATAACTGCCAAAATTCAGTTTTCTACCAAAACCCATATTGTTGGACATTTGGGTTATCTGGTTGTTTTTAAATCACCATACACAACATGCAGTAAACATTGGTGTATATGAACTTTTTGCCACATTTCTCATGAGGATCCATTTTCATAAAAATAAACAGAGTGAAAGAGTATAAAATTTCAAAGCTAATAATAGTTACCTAGTCATTCAGTAAATATTCTATTTAACAACTTGTTGTTGAACCATCCCCACCTACCAAAATGCTGTGTGAATCAACTGGGATATAATGGAAAATGAGAGAGACTGATTCTTATCCCATAGAGTTAGAGTTAATTGCCAAATTGCTTCTAAGAGGCTTTTTGCCAATTTATAACTGACCCTCCCCCACCACATTCTGGATAATATAGGAACATTTCTTTCCTTCTGCACTCTTATGTTTTTACCTTTGTAAAATCCTGTACGAATTTGGTAGCTTAGAAATTTCATGCCATTGAAATCTTAATTTGCTTTTACTTTTTAATGAAGAAGAATACTTTTCTTGTAATTGTCACTAATCGTAATACTTTATGATGTCTTCTATAATATCTCCCACAATAGTAATACCCACTTGTATTTTAAGTTGAATATTTTCAACTTAATAAGCTTAATTTGTTAACTGGATGGGTGGTAAGAAGTACAGATGAATAGAAGGATAGATGGCTGTCTGTATGAATGGATGGGTATTAGACAGATACACAAATAGGAGAGTAGTTGAGTAGTTCCTGTTTAAAGGTCCAGGTAAGGGAAATTTCCACCTGCACTAAATATAGCAGGGCAGTACTTACCATCTTCATGAGTGATCTACGTCTTTGTCTTTCCTGTCACTGTAACACCTTTTCCTTCTGCCTGTTTTCTGGAAAGAAAAGAGCTGAATGCTCTTTTTACTCTGATGTAGGTGAGCAAGCTTGAATTGAGTGACAGATAGAAGATAATTAGTACAACAGACAGAAGTAGATAGGCTGTCTTCGTATGGGTGGAGAGTCTCTAAGGAGTGAAATAGGGTTATTAAATTGACAGTAAGAGTGAGGAGGAGGAATGATCGATCTAACTCATGAGATGTGAAAGGAGAAAAATATCATGGAAATTTCCTGTCTATTTATTATTTTTACTTATGGATAAGAATTTTACAGAATTGATATGTGGACATGTTCAAGGATGAGTTTGGGTTCACAAGTCTTAAAAATGAACAAAGTCTATCCCTAATGAGTAGAGCTATAATATTTTATGGCATTGAAATTTATCCCTTAAAAACACATTTTTCTGATTTTGCTGATGTCAATATTGAGAATAAAACTAATGGATATCCTTTTATCAAAGTTGGATACTCTCTGGCTGTTCTGAGGAAAAGTAAAACCAACAAATCAGCAATGTAAGTGTCTGATTTCTAGGACAGGAAAGAACATGATTTTTCAAAGGACTGAATGGAAAGATAATAGTTAAATGGGTTGAAAAAAAAAAAAAAAAAATATATATATATATATATATATATATATATATATATATATATATATATATATATATATATTTTGAGGACAGAGATTCTTCTGAGTTTATCAATGAGCCCAGCATAATTAGAAGTTCCTTGTAAACTTGTAATTACTATTTTTCCTATAATTGATTCAAAAACAAGTATAACAAGTGATGCTCTGATTGCCATGGCTCTGTGTGGTTCCCTTGGTGCTTTCTGCCTGTTTTCATCACCCTCACCCTGTCCCACCTGACCTGAACTTAAACCTATTTCACAGAAACCTCAGTTTGCCCTGTCAGAAATCAATTCTAGCACCTTTCTACTCCCAGAAGCCTCAAGAGATAATTGTTCACAAATTTATATTGAATTAAATCTCTGAGGGACTGGGGTTGTGGCTCAGTGGTAGAACACTTGCCTGGCATGTGTAAAGCATTGGGTTCAATCCTCAGCACCACATAAAAATAAATAAAAATAAAACAAGGGTAATTTGTACATCTACAACTAAAAAAATTAAAAATAATTGAATCTCTGAGAATCTCAAAAATTTTCCTTTTTATGTTTCTACTCTACTTTTTAGTTATGTATTATCATTGCCATAAACTATTTGCAGTAGCCACTAGCCTCCAGAACCCTTCAATCCATTCTGAATGTTGTTGCCAAATTTGTTGTTTAGGCATGTTTTTTCCTCATTTAACATTCAGTTCTATTCATATCATTTACTGATTTAAAAACTCCAAAGTATTTAAAATAGCCCTTCCTTTCAAGTATGATGTGACTTCTGGAGAAGGAAAGTATGTCTGCAAATGTTAATGAATGGTTTGTTTTGGAGTAAACATGATAAGCAGCTGTTTCTTCTATATTATAGGATTTTTTTTCAGAGTCCTTGGGGGTTTATATCTCCTAGAGTTGGGAAGAGTATATGGGATGTTTCTTAAATATGTGCCATGAAATCTTTTTCCATGAATGTTTATTTATGAGCATGTCATGGAAAATAGGTGACCAAACACTAATTTACTAAAAACTGGATTCCCTAGCAGAACATTCAATGTTGTCTTCATTTTGGTTCCAATCTGCATTTTCAGTCCTCACTCCAGTCACTCTTATTGTGTTTGGGTCACACCCAGTCACTCTCTGTTCCCTGGTTCCCTGCATTTACCCTGCATTCTCCTGCCAAATCTTCACTCATGTTTTTTATCTATAATGACATTCTGTGTTCCTGGGTTTGGTAGAATGTCATTAATCATTCAAGCATTATCTCTAACACTGTCTATTGTGAGGTCTTCCTTTCTCTGTGCTGCACAGAACATAGCACTGGCCCCAGATTTTCACTTAGCATTGTACTCACTCACATGTTTGCTTCATCTAGCACATTGGAAGTTTTCTGAGAATACAAACCTACCTTATCAGTTTCTGTGTCTTTAGTGCTAGGATATAAGCTGACAATTAGTAAATGATTGAAAGAATGATATTGTTCAAAATTGGTTAAGAGGAAGATAGCATTGTGTTAGGCAAGGCAAGCTATGAAGAGACTTCTTTAGTTAATATGGTGAAATCTGAGCCTTGAAAGCAAGGAATAATTCTGATCATTTTCCAGGAGAATTAGGAACCAAGAAAATTGACTCAGACTAGCTAAAATATAAATTATATCAAAGTATGTAAAACTCATTTATTTCAGTGGAAAATATAACTGTTGCATGAATGGAGACACCCATGTTCATAAAATTCATTTGCTAATTCAGTCCCAAAGACTTATTGATTATATATTATGTACTATTATGTGTTCTACTAACTTGAAAATATAGCAATAAATGCAGCAGGCATTCTGGCAGAGAATTTCATAAAATTAACAAAAAATGTTATTTTAGATAGTGATGCACTATTAAAAAATAAAGCATTCAGTGGTAAAGCACTTGCCTAGTGCATAGAAGGCTCTGGATTCAATCCTCAGCACACACACAAAGAAAGAAAGAAAAAACAACAAATACAGTAGAACAATGTGATACAGAGAATAGGTCGGAGATGCTTGTTTGGTTAGACTTTAATTGGAAGGAAGGAATTAATGAAGAGGAGATTGTTGAGTTGATACTTGAAGGATAAAAGATAGAAAGGAGGTAACTTATGACAACCCTTGGGTGACATTACAGACACAATGGTATGTCAAAGACCCAAAAGTTGGAGAAAGTTTGATATGCTTTTGCAGTAAAAGGAGAGTAATAGAGAGAAGAGAAAGAATGAAGAAGAGCAGGAATAGAGGTTGCAGAGTTTGGTATGGCAGGTTCACGAAGAATTTAGAGGCCACAGGAAGGAGCCAATATTACTTTATCTAAAGTAAATTGAGAAGCTATTGGACTACTTTAAGGACATGATGTGATCTAATGTATACAATGATAAAGTTTTTGGGAGGCAAGAATGGAAAGAGAGAGACTAGTTAGAATGCTGTTTAGTAGTTCTCTTAAGAAATATACCAATGACTGGACCTAGCTGGCAGCCATCTATACTGTGTAGGATGAAGGATGTATTTTGGCTCTAAAGTATAAAAAGGATAGATTAAACGGTTTGGATTACTAGGACAGAATATGACTGTGGGAAGATTTAAAAATTAAGGAAGTTAAGAATAACTCGCATGTATTGGTCATCTCCTTTTGGAGGCAAAACATCTTCAGATTTTGTTGCTGAATTTGTTCGTTGATCAGAAATATTTGCACTCTGATGTTCTGACTCCTTCCTAGAGTGCAAATGATGGTTTCCTCTATGATTTCCCTTTTTCTTTGCTTTTAATTTTGACCCTTAACATCCTCCTCAACTTCTGAATGATACATTTTTTTTTTTTTTTTATTTAGGGAGGATACTCTACTCATCATTTCTGCTGGTCTGGGAGTATTATTATTATTATTCCTTCAAGGTTATCTTGTATGGTTGAGTTTTGATCCTATGAGGGCAACCATAACTTAAATTATTTTTAATTTGGAAAATGGGAGAGGACCTTAATAACGCCACCAGAAACTGATCATAGGAATTCAAAATGGCCTACAGAGCTCTGACATCGACCCTTCTCTCCTCTTTCATTCTGGTCTTAATCTTCTTTCTTTAATGCTCTCATGAAAAAAAAAAAAAAGGTACTTGGAGTATATTATTAAAACATTTTGGAGAATGAAAATCACAAATTTTCTAGGAAAATCTCTAGAAAAATAAGAGCTGGGGCTGCATCCTGAGAAGGAAATGATCAGTTGACCCAATTGAAATTCAGTTATTTTAATTGTAAGAACATATGATTTCTATTCTTTCTCTCCTTCCCTTTCTTACTTTCAAGTTCAAACATGAAGTCATATGTACATTTCTGGAACATCCTCTGCAGGGTTCATTAGAAATTTCCCCACTATGAAGGAGGGGCAGGGTAAGAAATTGAGATCATTTAAAATTAATTGTATCTGAGTTACTTATGATTAAGCTTCAAGTAAAATACAAATAAAATAGTACCAGAGTCCTGCGTTAATGGTTCATGTCATATCTTGTTTAAGAGCTGATATTAGTTTTTTCCTGATTAAATTCCAAGAGAATTTTACAGAAACAAATGTTTTTTTCTAAAAGTTACTCTCCCTTTATACTTCAGCTTGATTTCAAGAGAGTAATGAGCAAGTCATGTTTTTTGAAATAAGCTTCAGCCACTGAGCATAGATATTCCCTTTGCACATTCCAGAGCAATTGACTAAATTGATGTAAAAATTGATAAGTCATGTTTTGTTGTAATCTGAAAATGTCCCTGTATCATGAGATGCCTATAACTAAAGTGGCAGCAGCTCAGCATAACGTTCATTATTACATCACTAATATTACTTTATTACAGAAAACCTTATAGCAATGGCCTTGACAGAGTGCATGAATAGTTTTCAAAATATTTCCTTGATTCTGATCCATGTATAAACTGTATATTGCAAGGTCCATGGTTTAATTCACAACTCAGCAGAAATCACATGCTGGCAGACTATCTTAAGTGTCTGACTCTCACAATTTGGACTCAAGCTCAAATTTCACAATCAGAAAATGAGTTATGCTGCAGTGCAGACTAGAAATTAGGAGACCTGGGTTCTAGTAGTCATATTACTCTAGACTCTGAGTCACCCTAACCCTGTCTCAGAATCTTTGAGTCTTTATCTCAACTATAAAATGAGGAAGTTAAACTGGATGAAAAACATGATTCATGTTTCACTGTATCAACTCAGAATGATTCATCATGCTTATCTGGACTGTAGTGCTAAGATAGATGATGAGGCTGCATTGAGGCCCCTCAGAAAAGAATATCATCAAAATTAAACGTTAATGAATAAGGAAGAAGACAATGGCATCTTGTATCTCTAGATTTTTTTTTTAAATAGCCTTGGTATTTGATGAGGTGCATGCTTATGTGGCTGCTTTATGTGACTATTATAATTGAGGTAATAGCTACCATTCATTAAGTATTTCTCAGCTCTGTATCCAACTTCAATAGAATCTAGGGTGGTAGGTTATCATATCCCCATTTTGCAAATGAGGAAATGGATTTAGTTCTAGTTTATACCATAGGCCAAGTAACTTGCCCTAGTTTATACTATGAGCAAGGACCAGATTTGTGGTTGGAGCTGAGCTTCTGAACCAAAGAGTCACTCCTTCATTGTGCTACACTATCCTCTAAAAGTTTATATTTGTTGATCATGACTTTATTTATGAGAAGCTCATGAGCATGACGTGGTCAGGAAACTAAATTTATATAGGTTGCCTCACAGTTCAAAAATAGTGATTAGTGATATGATTTCTGAGAATTTAATTGGTTTAGTAATGAAGTAGAAAAAATCACAGCTTTCAAAATAATGTATAGCTCTTCTAGAAGTTCTATTTTATTTTTTTTTCCTTTTTAAGACATCTTCCTCTTGTAATAGTAGTAAATGTGTTAAACAAAAACACTTTTCTGACCTTCTTTGAATTTGAAAGACATGTAAATACAATTTAAGCATAGCTACTCCTCCTAAGCTCAGGACTCAGTATGGCTGCTGCAGTTATTCTGTCCAAAGGATAAGACATCATCTCACAAGTACAACAGATAACACCCAGCACATCCTGAATCCATTATTGCCAAGTTAAGAAATGTGGTCTTCTACTCCTAAGTTTTATCTCTTCTTTCTATAGTAGAGAACAAATGATATTCTTTAAAAGCTAGCTCAATATCACCATTTTTACTTATGCATTATAATTCTAAGATATAAATCCATACTACTCAATAAAAGCAAAGTTCTTACTCAGATGAACCTAGGTCAGAATGTAGAGAGTTAGTTGGCAACTCAATTTCTAGTCTGTTCTATATCCTCTAGAACGTGACTCCTGTAGGGTTACAGAGTTGCATTGATAGGTGAATCATGGAAGGTATTATCTCCCATGGACCTTTATGCCTCAGTCTGTTATATGGGCACAATACCATGCAGATTCTTTTCTGGTGGTGGTAGAAATGATGGGGATCATGGGAAAGAGGATGAGAGACATTAGACAGAAGGCCTGTGTTCTCATTTTTCTTTTCCCTGTGAAACATCTAGCTATTGCATGATTGGTGAAATCTGGCTTGTCTTTTAGACAATGTTTTTTAAATTAGGTGTGATTATTTCTGATGAGGACTAGATTGTCCACATAATCGTCTCTTCATTTCAGCAACAGCTGAGCTTAAGTGCATCTCTCTTATTGGAACTCATTATGTGCAGCTTTTCTCTTCCCTCAGGCCTTTATGATATTTTTGAATTATGATTTCAGAGTAAGGTATGATGGCCTTCTCTCTTACATTTCATGGAATTTAAGGAAATTTAGAAATCAATGGTGAATCAGTGACTAAATTTACTCATAAAAATCTTGCCCTGAACTATTGCAATAGTCTTTAAACTGGCCTTTTTTTCTCCAAAGCACTATAAAATTCATCCCTCTAAACCTGCCAGATTATTTTAAACACCCCTCCCCCTACAAAATGCCTAGTTGTTCTCCTGTTTAAAATCTTTCAAAAGCCCTACACTGCTTATGAGGTGTAGTCGAATTTCTTAGAATGACAGAGAAGTTCCCATAACTATAAATTGACCAATTTTAAATTTTGGCTAGTTTCTCCTCCTCCCCACTTCCCACGTACTTAAATCTCCTTAAAAAAAATGTGCAACATTTGAATACACCATATACTCTCTTTCTTTAAACTTTCAGTCTCTATAAAGTTTGATGTGGCTCAATAAATAGAACCTTTTTTTTTTCATCTTAAAACCAAGACCAGAACTGATATAGGTGCCAAATTCTGAAGGAATACTGAAAATTCGAATTTTACTGATAAAAATGGTAGTTTAGAAGGACAGGCTGTCACAGGTAAGTAGGCATTTTTTTTAGGCAGCGGGTGGGTATGGGGATTGAATTCAGGGGCACTCAACCACTGAGCCACATCTCCAGCCCTATTTTGTACTTTATTCAGAGACAGGATCTCACTGATTTGCCTAGTGCCTCACTTTTTGTTGAGGCTGGTTTTGAACCCTTGATCCTCCTGTCTGAGCTGTCCAAGCCACTGGGATTACAGGCAAGTGCCACCATGCCTGGCACAGGTAGGCTTTTAAAATGTGGACTTGATAACATTTTCTGAAACACATGCAAGTTGCCCCTCAAGTTGTCAGCTTCTCCTGCAAAGGCCAGCTGCTTCTCAGTGAGTCTCATAGTGGAAGAGGATGCTAGGCGCCTATAGGTCCTAGGGCCCCTTGGATGGGGGGGAGCTCAGTATTCACAGTTCTTTTCTTTTCTTTTTTTTTTTTTTTTTTTCCACACTGACCTGTCCTAAAACGTCTTTCTCCAGGGGTTGGGAAAAGAGCAAGAGCATCACCCTGGAGAAGTCCTTCTGCTGATCCCCACAGGAGTAAGGGGTCATCAAACACAGCCTGGCAAATCCTTGTCTCTTGTTTCGCTACCGAATTCCTGCTACCCTGGCAAATCTAGCCTCAGTGATGTTTCTTTTTGTCTGTAGTTTTCCTTGGCCTACTTATCCCCACCTCCCTTGCACTCCCAAACCATCACACTGTGTTTATTCTACCCTAGCGCATGAGGTCAGTTTAGTGAAATGATGAACTGGTCCGTGAAACCCTCAAGGCAGGAGCAGCATTATGCTTCACCAATACCTAAGAACCTGTAGGTATTTAATAAGCAGATGGGATATTTCCCAAAATACTTACATAAGAGGAGATTAAGAGGACTTATTTTGATGACTACCTACTGTGTGCCAGGAGCTGAGCTATTAACTCATCTAACTTTCACAACCTGTGAGACTGAAAATGTGAGTCTTGTGCAGATGTAGAAATAGACTTACAGAAGAACTTTGCCTAATTAGCTAATTATTTGTACAGCAGGCATTCAATAACACATGGACCTATTGTTTGTATATGAATCCTTGTAACTCCCTGATTTTGGGGTCATTTGTAAGATGGAATTACATTTGCTTTTTAGAACATAAATACAAATAGGTAATTACATGAAGAAAAAAATCATGCTCAAATATTTTTAGCCTTATCTAAAACTTATAAGCAGATACAGGTAAGTATAAGTTTTAAGATTAGGATTTTAATATTGACTTTTTAGCATTTTCAATGAGGAAACATATATCCCATATCACTGATAATGTGCAGTATGTTATACCACACATTAATGATAGCCCAGAAGCTAGAGTGTAGGTTAGTTGTCAGTCAAGATATTTAATGAGGCCTGTTTAGTCTAACTTGGCAACATTCTTTCTTGCTTCTCTGACTTTACTCATTCCAGATTATCTTGACTATAGATTCTTCCATTATGTGTGGCTGAATTTATTTTTAATGTAATAGATCTGAGCTCTCCCAGCTGTCCTCCAATCATTTTAGTCAATGTTCAATAATATTTTATAAATTTGCCTCATCTCTAGAATACTCCAGTAAATTATAAGAATCCTGGATAATTTACTATACTGCTTGCTAATGATGAAACAACAACTACCATGTATTCAGTGCTAACTGTATGCCAAGTACCCTGCTACATACTTTATGTACATTTTTTTTGATATAGAAATCATCGCAAAAATGTCTGTGTTAGTTAGCATTACCCCAGTTTTATATGAGGCAACAAAAATTCAGAGGGAGTTTAAGCAATATACACATGGCCACAATGAGTGGCAACATTAGAATTCAAATGTTCACTGACTCCCTTTAAAACCTTGCTTTTTGAACCACTGTGCTACCAAAAACACAGTTCCCATTTTCTGGAAGCTAAATGCTATCTTTGGAGACAGACAAAATTTATTTCAATTCTGTCTCTACAAATAATAAGCTTCACAACCTAGATAAATTATTCAAAATATCTCCTACTTCCTTTCTTTGCCTATTAAATGGGTACAATGCCTATTTCACGGGATCACTTAATTTAAAAAACCAAGTACATAAAGAGCTTCATGCTACACATGGTACTCAGTGAATTTTCAATAAATGTTAAATTCTTTTTCCCTCATACAAAAAAATAATAATAATTCTTTATGTTTCTGAATTTTTCACACTTTTTATTTGAGTCTCAAATGATCCCTACCATAATAGGGATTATTATCCCTATTTCACAGTAGGGAAAAGAAAAGCTCCAAAAGTCTAGAGGTTTAGTTTGGGTCATACACACCTTATCAGCAGCAAAGCAAGGACTTTATGTATCTCACTCCTTTGCATTACACAATATATGCCTCTTGGCAAAATTATAATATAAACTAAAGGCAGAGAGCAGAGGGTTTCAATGAAACCTACACATCTCCTTATGAAAAAAAAAATGTATTTTGCAAAAGTGTTTGCTCAATCTCTTAACATTTCTTTCCCTCAGAGGCAAATAAATAAACAAGAAAAAAAAAAACAGGCAAAACTCTGTCTAGATGTAAGATTTATGTTCCATTAGGAAGATTATTCCCTTTGCACAGTGAAGGTCATGATCTGAGTTGACATCTAATCGTATTTGCTTATTTCAGAACTTTGTATGCTCGGCCTTCACTAAGGACTGTTTTATAATAGGTCAGAGGCCACACTGGGTATATCACAATGTGTAGATGGGATTGTTTAGAGTGATCTTGCTGGTTCTTGTTAATGAAAAGCACCCAGCCCATGATAAATTTCATTACTATATTATGGGTCTGGTTACCACTCCCTGAGGCTTGGCCCACCAGCAAATCACACTTTGGAACATCCTCTCTTTGTTCCTCCCACCCCTCATTGTGTATCATCAGGGTGAATCCACAGCACCTGGGTGGGTCATCTCCCACGTTTATGTAGAAATCCTTTCTTTCCTCTCTGAGCGATAGGAGATTAGAAGGTAGTTTTGGAAAGTTGCTTGTGAGTCAGGATCTTGGGGTAAAGTCTCACTTATTGAGAAGAACTTTCTTCCAGCTTTATCCCTAGTCCTGAAGGATTACCCTTACTCTTATGCTAAGAGAGTCAGATCACATCTCTGCATGAGATGGGATGCAGGAACTGTATCTTTCTGTGTAGCATGAAAGACTTAGATGACAATTACTTTTTCTGATCCCCTATTGTAAGTGCTATAATGTTTTATTTTCTTTTTTCTGTTTGAAATATCTTAGGTCAGTAAAGGTCAAGATTTGGTTGGTTCTTGTAATTTCGCTAATTCCTTCACAATAGCTTGGGCCAATATTTTTTAATTTCAAGTTTGTGGCTTTGCCATAAGAGTAGTGTTACCTAATGATGATCCTTTTGTTTCCCATTTTTGAAAGGGAAACTCTTTTGTTACATTTGAAAGAACTTAAAAATGAGAAACCAAAGGATTAACTTTTTAATTAGTTATAATGATTAAAAATTCTTCATCTCAGCAGTTTTCCTTTCATTATAAAAGGCTAGTAGACAGTTTCTGTTCAATCAGTGTTCATTGAAATGTTTTTTAAATGAAATTATTGCCGAGTAAAAGACATCAGAAAGCATATGACATGATTAAGAGCCTTGCTTTTTGACGTTTTTATACAGAGACATTGCTCATTAAAAAGGAATTGTTGAAAAGTCCACAGAACACTATATTTCTGTGCATGGGCAGTATTTAAGTCAGTGCCTTATAAAACAAAATATCTAGAGAGCTTCACTCCATGATAAATGTTTGTGATTCCTATGTTAACTGACTTTTAATCATGCTAATACAATTCAGTGAAATCAAATATTTAAGTGGGATCTATGATTTTTGACTCTGGTGCTGGTTTTTCAACTTTGAAAGAGTTTATGTTGTCATTGTCTTGACTTCATAGTATAATTTCAAATGTTAGTTTACCTTGGGGTTTTAATCAACATATCAATATTCAAAACATAATTTCATTTTGGGGGGAATAGTTCTAAGTTTCAGGAGCACTGGAGATAAATGCTTTTGATGATTCTGAGACCTAGTTACATCTCTTGTTCTGAGAACCACCTGGTTCTTGTAGATGAATCCTAAGTGACTCCCTGCAGCCAGAGTACTTACCTCTCTAGCCTGTCAACGAATAGCTGACAAAATATACTTTCAATCATAGATAATCTGTCCACGTACTTTTTATTGTCTAAAATGTCAAATAGAAATTTATCACCATAACCTCATAGACCTTTTATATTTTCTTCTTCCTTATAGCAATAATATTATTAATGATGATATAGATGATATTTAATATTTATTTATTATTAATTAGCACTTTTTTGGGAGGCACTAAGAATTGAACCCAGGAGCACTTAAACATTGAGTCACATGCCCAGCCCTTTTTGTTTTTTAGTTTTGAGACAGGGTTTCACTAAGTTGCTTAGGGCCTCACTAAATTGCTGAGGCTAGCTTTGAACTTTCAATTTTCTTGCTTTGGCCTCCAGAACTGCTAGGAGTATAGGTATGTGCCACTGTGCTGGCATAATTAGCACTTTTATGTTTTAAGTATTAAGTGTAAATATTCTGTTGAAGTAAAGGGATTCTAATACCACAAAGCCACCAGCAGGGCTCTGTGATAAGACTTAGGGATGGATCTGCACCAGGCATAAATCTCAACAGTGTGCCTTACCTCCCTCACCCACTTTCTTGCTTGCTATTATGACCTTTAGGCCATTCAAAAATAGTTTATTTTGGGGAAAACATGAGTAACTGTGCAGTATAGATCTTGCTATTTAAAACCTTTGAAAATAGAAGTGCATTAGGCATGCTGGAGGCGCCATTTGAGAGAATATCAATTTTCAATTGAGATTTTTTTCTGCTTGGTCATACTTAGGCAGCATGGAAATAAACGATAATTTTAATCAGGCATCCTTAGAAGTTCTTTCATGTTCTAGTTAACAATTCTGCAGTGCTCTCATTAAAATTAGAATCTCCTGTCATGTGATTACTTTTCTTTAGGCTGTTTACTAGAATGGACCACAAGGCTAAGAGTTCCATAAAAGCAAATTCACTCAGGAGAGTTATTGATTTTTCCCACTTGCAGTTCTATTACATGAGAATCCCTAACTGCTTTCCTTCTTATATTTAATAAGCTGTGAGTTTTTAAAAGCATCAGAGTGAAGTATCATTGGAAACCACTCTGAGGCCCCAAGAATTTCAACCCTTGAGAAAGATCTAGGTGCATAGACTACAAGGACAAAATGTAATGGAGAACTTGGGACAAAAAGAAGTAAATCAATATGAGAAGGTAAAAAAAAATAGTAATGGTGATAAAATGATACATGCTATTAAGAACTGAGAGTGGTAAAACTTAGGTTCAAGTCCTACATCATTTATTAATGGTATGATTCAGGACCTAGCATTTAACCACTCAGTGTATTTGTTCTATCAGTTTAGAGATTGGATGGTTAATGCCAGCCATATATCTTCCATAGGATTTAGGAGAGAATCAATTTTGTTTATGTATTTATGAGTAAATATCTTATGCTGGACATTTATATAGATAGATAGATAGATAGATAGAATAGACCAAAGAACTGGTTTCTATGCATAATGAGGCAGTACAGTGGGAAGTTCAACAATATTCTAAACATCACACAAAAATATATCTAAAAACAAGTTTCCATGAAAAGTTATAGCAAGGTATCCTGAGCCAGGGTATAGGCAATGGTCCTTAACTGGATGTGACTTTGCCTTCTCCCACCCCAGGGGATATTTGTTAATGTCTGGATAACTGTTCAGTTGTCACAACTGGGGGACATAATTCAACTGTCATCTAGTGAAATCCCGGTAAGCCCTCTAGGACTCAGTATACTCCTAAGACTTAAGATAAGTGGGAGGAAATTTTAGAAAAGAGGTTGGAGAAGATTTGAGGCAAATGAACTAGCATTTGCAATAGGAACAAACATGAGAATGGAATTCATCAAATGCTATGAACTGCAAGGGGGCCTTTGTGGGGTTGGGGCCCAGTGTGACATTGGTTATAGTTACAGGCAGGGCCAATTCATGGCAGAGTACAGAAGATGGTGGTATAGTGATCTGACTTGAGATACTGAGTAGGAGGAACTTGAATTTACTGGATGAGGAAGATAAAAGAAAAGCAGGTCTGAAGGGAAGGAAGAAAAGAGTTCAGACTTGGAAGCTCTAAAGTTGGAGAGGACTGTATAATATCTGAGTAAAGTTGATAACAATTGTATATAATACAAGAGAGAAATCTGGGCCAAGAATATAAAGCCTTGGTTGCCATACTAATATTTAAATGTAAATATTAAATAGGGAAAAGATGAAAAATAAAAGGGAAGAAAACTAACTCCTAATTGTCAAAAGTTTTTTGTCAATCAAATGTGCTTTACAAATCCCTACCAAAAAAAAAAATCCTGTAATTATGAGTGTACAATACATTGCTCATACCCTCCCATTCATTTTACAAACCTTTATTGTCCCTCATTATATGCCAGGCAATGTGCTCGGAACTGAGGATAAATAGATGAATAAGACAGATGAATAAGATTGAGACTTGCCTCAAAAACAGAGTTAAGAAAGCAAGTGGGAGAAGAAACATTAAATTCTTACTACTGATCTGCCAATGAGTTCTTGTATTTTTCTTTGGTAAAAAAGTCCAGAGAAGGGCTTAGGGCTCTAGAAGGGGTAGAAGAAGTAAAAGAGACTCCATCTGCTTAATACTTATCCTCATTATCCCTGGCTTTGACTCTCCCCTCAAGTTCAATATAATGTGATCTAGAGTTAAACAGAACTGTGGTCAAAAAGACCTGGTGTCCTGAACGCTTCAGTAGCTTCTGTCAGGTCACTTACTTTCTCTAAGTTATGGTACTAAGCTATGGATTCCAAAGATTCTGCTGAGTGTATAGATTAGCACTTGAATGCAATGATTGGCATCTCTTAAATACGTTTGAGTTTGAGGCAAGACTGAATATATAGCACAAATTGTATTCTATGAATTTTGATATACTACAGGTCTTATCATGCCCTTTGTAAAACGACTACAACTACTACTTATTTTATTTATTTATTTATTTTAATTAATTTTTATTTTTGGTTGTTCAAAACATTACATAGTTCTTGATATATCATATTTCACACTTTGATTCATCAGTTACTTATTTTAAAAATTTCTTTTGCCCTTTCACCCTGACATAGTTTTGTGAATCTTGCCCATCAAAGAACTGCCCTTCTTTCTCTTTCTCTCTATCTCTCTCTTAAATAAGAGAAAAATGGGTCAGTTGATAGTTTTCATTTTTGTTTGTTTTGTTTTTTAATAAAAGTCATGGGGAAAATACATTATAGATCATTGTAAACACAGAAAATTCTTGAAATATACTAATATATGTTTTTTGAAATTTTAATTATCTTTTATCTATTCAAGGCACCATTAATAGCACTATGAGCCAACTCTGAAAGAATATATGATATTCTGGGCTGTGATGGGGCTGGCTGTACATTAGCTCCTGTTCTCTGAGCTCATAGGTTATTGGGGGAGACAAGAAATAAATATATTTTTAGTTAAGATGGAAACTACAAAGGAAACAGTTTCAGGAAGAAAATACACTAGTTAAGTAACATGCTTTAGACTGGCATGTACTGGTGGTCAGGAAAGGTGAATCTATAATTTCCTAAATAATCATTGATCATTGGTCAAATGTATGTTGAACTAAGAACCCAAATACACAAATTTAATCTGAGATCTATTACTTATTACTTATTAAACAAATTAAAATTAAATTGATTTCGTAAACACATATAGTGCTTACTATGTGTCAGGCTCTGCTGCAGAGTTTCTCCAATATTAACTCATTTAATCCTCAAGAGTCCTATGAAATAAGTACTATGATTATCTCCATTTGACAGATAAAAACTGAAGCAAAGAGAAACTAAGGAATTTGTCTAAGGTCACATAGCTAGTAAGTGGTGAAGCAAGTGACCTTACCCTCTGTGAGCCTCTTTATCTATAAGTTAGAGGTGAGATATTTGCCATGTGGGAGGTGGTCCTTTAAGCAGCAAATGGTAGACTTTTTAAATATATTTATTTTTTTAGTTGTAGTTGAACACAATACCTTTATTTTATTTATTTTTATGGGGTGCTGAGGATAGAACCCAGGGCCTTGCACATGCTAGGTGAGCGCTCTACCGCTGAGCCACAACCCTATCCCCCAAATGGTAGATTTTTTTATTGTTATAATTTTATTACCAATTTAATGTCATTATTGTAACAATATAGGTTCTGAACTTGAAATACTAATGGAAAAATAGGAATTTAAGATGGTAGGCCTTAAGGGAATTTCCTATCTTACTAGAGAGAGAGTACCAGAATGCTTGACAGAGTACATAATTCAGTTACATGCCATAGGTTTATTAAAGTCAAGGCCATATGTATAAGTGCTTAGTTGAGAGGAAAATAGAATTGTTGAGGATTAAAATATATTCATATCCCTGAATTATGGCTCTGGAAGACAACTGAGAGTTCATTGAACCTAATGTCTTCATTTTATAAGTAATTAAAGCTTGTCAAAGCAAATGGTTGAACCAAGATCTTATACCTAATTAGAATAAGAACTCTAACTAGAAGTGAAGACCTAGGATTTGAAATCATGTTTCTTTCCTATAACTAAACTTATCCACATAGTTTGCTTTTCTTCTTGCTGAAAGATCAGTGCTATCTAATCCCCTATTCCTTACCTCCTCCTTTAACCAGAGAGAGAGGTTGCACTATAAGATTATAATTTTAAATAGTAAGACCTTGTCACTTAGGATGAAAATCCAGGAGTGTGAGACTTTTTAATGGCTCTTCAGAGAACCATTTCAATATCATGAAAAAATCACTTCAATGAGGTACCACTTGATAAGTTTTGACATATAAAGCCTTGGATTCAAGATCATGACCATATTCATTGCCCTCTAAAGTTTCTTTATTCCCTTCGTAATAAAGTCCCTCCATTCAACTCCTTTTCTCTACCCACCATGTTTCTCATTCCCAAGTATATAAGTTTCTCCTTTCTGTCACTATACATTAGAATTTTATATAAATGGGACCATACAATATACACTGTTTGTCTTCTTTTACTCAGTGTGATTATTTTGAGATTTGTCCAAGGTGTTACATGGATCAATTGTTCATTTATTATTATTGCCAAATAGTATTTTGTGGCATGAATTTATTATATGTATTTATTGACTCACCTGTTGATCTTATACCTAGCTTTTGGTATTAAAAATAAATCTTTTATAAATATTTATGGAGATTTTTGAATGCACATCTGCTTTCATTTCCCATGGTAAAGGACATAAGAGAGGAAAGTAGCTCAGGACATGGCAACAAGGAAGCAAAGAGAGCTATGCTCACAAAGGATAAAATGTGAACCCCAAAGACAGACCTCCGTGACCTACCTTCTCAGCCATACCCCAGCCACCTATAGTTACCATCTAGTTAAACTGTATCAGTGCATTAATTCATGATTAGATTCCAATTTGCATAATCTATATAGTAGGTTCTATTTTTCCATTAGTATTTCAAGTTCTGAATGTTCTTCATTGTCTCACATGTGAGCATTTTGGGGATAACATATATCCAAACCATAAAAATGTTTTACCCAATTTTCATTTTCTTTTTCAAAGTTGTTTTGGCTACTATTTGTCCTTTGAATATCCATATTTTAGAATCAGCTTGTCATTTTTCTAAATTGGCTGAATCTATAAATCAATTTGAAGATCATGGCATCATTAACATTATTGCAGTTTTAAAATTTCTTCTTTGTAGGTTTTAGTGTATGTGGCTTGCACATCTTTTATAAGTTCATCCTCAAGTATGTTGTGTTTCTTTTAACTTATTGGCAAACAATATCTTTAACATTTATTTCTATTTACTTATTGCTAGTAAATAGAATACAGTTGATATGTGCTTTAATGCTATATCCTGCAATCTTGCTAAAGTTGCTTATAAGTTCTTTTTTAATTTCTTTTAATAATTTTTATTTTTTAATATTTTCATTTCTTTTTCTTCCTTGTTGTAATGTATAGAACTTCCAAGACAATTACAAGTAGTAAGAAGGGACTTTCTTGTCTTGTCCTGAGAATTTTTTTTAAAATCAGGAATAGATAGTGGATTTGGTAAAATTCTGTTTCTGTACCTACAAATATGAAAATTTCTGTTCTTTCTCTTTAATAAGTTAATATAAAGAATTACAAGAAAAAAAAGAATTACATTGGTTTATTTTATAATGTAAACCAACTTTATGCTCTTAGGATTAATTCTATTTGGTTATGGTACATTATTATTTTTATATATTGTTGGATTAAATTTGCTAAAATTCTGTTTAGACTTTTGACCTCAATATTCATGGGAAAATATTGATGTTCATTTCTTTTAATATCTTCATCTGGTTGGGGATTTGGTATTGTCAGCCTCAAAAAATCATTTGGAAAGTATTTTTTTCTCCTCTGTTCTCTGAAAGAGTTTGGGTAAAATTGTTTTTATCTTTTCCTTAACTGTTTGGTAGAATTTATTAGTGAAACCATCCAGGCCTGTAATTTTCTCAGTGGGATATTTTTAATTTCAAATTTATTATCTTTAGTAATATATGGTATTGCTATATAGCTCATTTATTTTTTCTTGAATATGTTTTGGTTATGTATTAACACCAAATGGATTGCAGACCTAAATGTAAAACCTAAATAAAAGTGTCTAAAAGTGGAATTTTTTCATTTCATCTAAAGTGTCATATATTTTTGGCCTAAAGCTGTTTATGTAAGATGTTCTTATTAACTTTTTCATGTCTGTAGGATCTGCAGGAATGTCACTTCCCTCTGTCTTGATATTCATAATTTGTTTCTCCTCTTCCTTCCTTATTGGTCTTGCTAAGTTTCTCCTATCAATTTTACTGTTATTCTCAAAGAATCAGCTTTTGCTTTCAATTAATTTTTTTTTTCCATTCTGGTTTTTAGCAGTGTCTCTTTAATCTTCACACTTTGGCTCCATTCACTTTTTTTTTTTTTTCTGGTTTGATTAGGGTGGAAGCTAAAGTCATTATTTTGAGATCTTGTTTTTAAATATAGGTGTGCAATGATACATATATTCCCTTAATTATTGCTCTAAGAGCATTGAAAAAAAGTTGCTAGGTTATGGTCTGTTTTCATTTAGATCAAAATACATTCTAATTTCATTTTGATTTCTTCTTTGACTAGTGAGTTATTTAGAGTTGTGTTATTTTATTTCAAACCATTTTGAGAATTTCCAGAGATTGTTCTGTTACTGATTTCTAGCTTAATTTCATTGTGGTCCAAGAATATACTTCCTCTGACGTGAATCCTTTAAATTTATTAAAGTTTTATTTACAGCTCTGAATATGTTCTGTCTTGGTAAATGCTACACAAAGACTTGCCGCTGTTATGTCAAGTACTCTATAAAGGTGCATTTGCATAGTTGATTGTCAATTTTGTGAAAGTCTTCTATATCTTTCCAGATTTTCTGACTGTGTATTTCAAAAGGGTACTGATGTCTCTCAATATACTAATGGGTTTCTCTAACACTCTTTGTTGCCTGGTCACTCTAGAAAATCAACTCTACTTTTTTCACAAAAAGTACTCTGGGTTGCTACCAGATTACCCCTCCATGATGTGGCCTGGAAGTATAAGACTGTAGGTCAGAAAATCACAAGGCACAGCTTGTTTGTTTCCTTTTTCTTAGAGTTGATTGTTTCTTATTGTCTTGTGTCCATTTTTGAAATACACTCTTTCATAAGTCTCATCCTGTTTTCATAGTTATTTTAGGTGCTAGAATAAATCTAGGCCCTTTACTTCATTTTTGCCAAAAGTGCAATTGCCATGAAGTTATATTTAAATAAATCACCCACAAAAACTATTTAAATACAGACTTTTCTGTATATGGCACTACCCATGGGGTAGGCATCACGAAGCGTGCAATCCAAGTTAAAGCATACTTAGATGCGATAAACAGGTAGCCTAACACAAGACACTGTGCTAACAGGAAGAAAACAAACAATTTTTAGGCCCCCAAGATAAATGCACATTGAATTGAAAATAAACAGGTTTTTAAATATTTATCTCAGTATTCTCTCTTTCTAGTACAGTTCTTTGCACATAGAAGGCCTCAATGAATATTTGTTAAACAGAGTGAATTTGAACAAAGTCAAATATTTGATCAGAAAAATGTTTGATTCATGGTGGACGCCACTTGAATTTTTTAAAAAAATATTCATATTTTTTTTTATTTTTAGTTGTAGATGGACACAATAACTTCATTGATTGATTTATTTATCTTCATTGATTGATTTATTTATTTTTATGTGGCGCTAAGGATTGAACTCAGTACCTCACATGTGATAGGCAAGCATTCTACTACTGAACTATCACTCCAGCCTCCCCTTGAATTTTGAAGTAAGAAGTTTTAGAACTTATAAATTCAATTGCACATGAACACAAAATATGTAATATATCTTAATAACAAAGTAAGTATTGTTATCGAAATGATAAGGTCACTAAAGCCTCCAAAAGCATATCAGTGTCCCTAAATTTTAAAGATATAGAGAATAAAAATATGAAATTTGTTCTTCAAAAGGTTTAAGGAAAGTCTCACCCAATTTCTGATTGATATTTGGTTAAAGTTTTTTGTTTTTGTTTTTAAAGACTGGATAGCATTCAGGAGTAGGAAGCTACTAGTTTTTATTAAAGAATAGCCTTGGCTATTCTTTAATAGAGTATTAATCTGGACGTTTATTAGTTTACAGACTTTTTCTTGGCACCATGTTCTTTAACCAACCATTAATAGTCTCTTTCCCACTCTGTGCCTTTGGTCTACCTTTTATTTTTGTGGAGCTTCCCCTACCTATCTTTCTCTGTCCAAATTCTAGCCAACTTCAAGCTTTAGTAAAGTGCTACATCTTCCTTGATGCTACCCTGACTTCCCTATGGATGAAATTTCTCCTATTGTTTGTGATTATTTTATGCTATCTCCTTAATGGCACCTATAATTTTGATTTGTCTTTTTATTATTTGTGTTCATTTTATTATCCCCTCTTTAGGCTGTAAGTTCCTTAAAGGTAGATCAACATCTTCTATATTCACTTGCTCATAGAAATATCAAAAAGTATACCAAATGTAAGATGCTTCATAGGTTTGTCAAATTAGTGAATAAGCAAATGAATGCATGATTCAAAGAGCATCTTTCATGTTGACTTTTTATACACAGACTGTGAATTCTGTACTCTTTTTCCAAACAGTAAGGGAAAAAGGACCAGTTAGGAGATGCTTCTTAAATTAATGAATGAGAGGAACTGATGGTGGAAAAAGCCACAAGCACAACAAAAGACCCAGAAATTTGGGGATTATTTGCTCAAGGAATTCAGAAAGGATTGGCTGAAATTCTGGAAGATGACTTAAGAAACAACTTTTATATTCCTCAGAAATTCAGTACATTTACTAGGGAAAGAATATTTTCGGGAAGCTGTGGGCTGGCTGGCCAACAGTGCACCAAGAAGCAGCATGTGGCTAGGGCAGATGGGAGCATATAAGGGCAGGAATGAGGCAGAGGAGGAACTGTGGGTGTGAGCTGAACAGAACACCATGAATGAAAAAAGAGAAAGTTGGTTGAATTGATATTGAAAAACAAACTGTGTAATGACAGTAGCCTTATGGTGTATATGCAGGAAATACAAAGGAAAAACAATCTCCCTGAAAATCAGCTCAGGTAGAAATTCTGAAAGACCATCTCTACTTTCAATTCCTTCAATTCAAACTTTAAAAGTAATGTTGATATCAGCCTTTGAGAATCTCACACTATAAGGTCATAATTATGAACTAATCTACCACAGCCAGGGTAAAAATGCATAAACACTAGGTAACACAAATCATGCAGCTCTTGCCAAAATAATACAGCACTTATGTTATTTAGCTATTTTCTACAAATTGTGCTTTGTTTTGTACTACTTGAACTTTCTAGGTCAATTAAATGCACAACTAACTCATTATGCTTTTTATTTGCCTCTTAACTTTTGTAATGGATGAATAAATATAGTCTTTGGTTGTGAAACTAGCCCTGAGAATATGGATTCCTTTGGAACTTCTTCCAAGATGCCTTACTTTTACCTCAGCAGTCCCATAGAGATTGTTAGGGCAGGTGGAACTTCACCTCCTTGTGTGGGCTGCTATTTTCAGTGGAGTGTCCACTGAAGTGATGTCTGTGTATTGTATATGTGAAATCTATATAGAACAAGAAGTAAACATGACTTTTCCCAGCACATAAGTAACACAAAGTCTTCTAACTACTCTTAAATTCTAAGATACACAATTTGCTGTATTTTATATTCATAAAACCTTCTCCTGACTAATCTTCGGGGACAATCTTCAATAAACAACCAGCAGTATAATATAGGCAATAATACTCTGTAGGTAAAGAATATATCACATTTCTATCTTAACTAACCAGAGAGGAGAATTGGAGATATTAAATGATTCTGTGAGCATGCATGTATTTCTCACATAGCAGACAAGGATAGGCACCTGCTGACATACATAATGTGTGTATGTAATCCATTCCTTTCCATTTTACTACTTTTATAAGCTATTCAAATTCTACCTCCATGGCCTGCCACCCAAATCTTCTGGTAGAAATATTTTTTCACATCTTTCTCCCTCCTACTCCTTTCCCCCCACACACTTATGGTATGTGCAGTTTCGCCAGACCCGTATGAAGACAGGGGAACACTGATGGGATTGCTTTTCACAAGTGTGGGAATGAAAATCCTTCCCAATGAAAACATCTGTCTCTGTTCAAGTCATGCCCAGTTATCCCCCAAAAGAAATGTTCTGATTAACTTTTTTTTTAAGCCTTAAGATAGCAGTTTGTGTAGCAGATCTAATTAAGAAGTTTATGTAACAGATCTGCAGGTTTTTTTTTTTTTTTTCATTCTTCAACTGGGTTCTTTGAGCTCAGTTTGAGTATTACCAGCTTTCGATATGCAACGGCCAAGTGCTTCCCGGGCTGAGAATTATCAGCTCTTGTGGGATACTATTGCCTCCTTAAAACAATGTGAAGAAGCTATGCAACATGCATTCATTCCGGTAAGGAAATTTCTTTTTTATTTTCTTAGGGATTCTTTGATGTGTTTCTCTTTTATTCTCCTTGTTTTATCTGTAGAGAAACACACATATTCTATACATTTAAAGATGCTGTGTTCTTGTAGTTCTTGTTTAGGATAAATATATGTCTGTTTTTGTTTATTGTATGTGGAATCTGAATTCTTAGTATGACCAAACTGATGAAGGGAAAAGAATTAAGAGTGGTCCAAACGCATTCTTCCCACTAAAGATAGTGGTTTCTAATAGTAACATATACTAAAGAATGAGCATGGTATTACCATTCTCATATTATTTTAAAAATAACCTGCAACATGTATTTCCTTGTTGGTTCCTCCAAAACTACTTGGGATTGTTTGATATATAGATTTAGAGGTGATTAATTAGCTTTAAATTGTTTGCGTCTGCCAATTTGAGTAAAATTTCCTAAAGCATTTCTTGAAAAGTTTGAGTCTTTACCAAAGTGGTGTTACAATAGAGATTTGTAAACATCTGATAGACTGTGTAAACATATAAAATGAATTATTAAGTGAATCTGTATTATGTTTCATATTGTAGAACTGATGTTTGGTCTGTAGTCTATCCAACTAGAAGGACCAGGATAGCTATATTTGGTAGGCTGAGCTAAGGTAAATAGGACTTGGAAGAAGAGTATTAAAATATTTGACTCTTTTAATTTAATCTATTTTGACTGATTGAAGTAACCAATTAGGAATGAGAGAACAGTCTTAAAAACTAATGACTGCTAAAACTTATTCTGAACCTCTTCAAGAAAAGCATTATTTCTGACATAGAAAATCAAGGGATATGTTTCTGTCAACAGTTGGAATGCGTGAATCTTCTTTAAAGTTCAAGTTATTTCAAGTGTCTCCAATTAGAAGTCATCATATTTTTCTCTGCAACTTGGGAATCACCTAAATGTTTCAAAGACTACTATATTTAAAGTTCTTCCAACAGAACCACTATGTTC
The DNA here is from genome assembly GCF_048772815.1 of Callospermophilus lateralis. Taxonomy (NCBI): domain Eukaryota; kingdom Metazoa; phylum Chordata; class Mammalia; order Rodentia; family Sciuridae; genus Callospermophilus; species Callospermophilus lateralis. The sequence continues at coordinate 140,572,741 of NC_135306.1, forward strand.
TAATCAGATCTCCAAATTGATCTTGACTATTAAAAGCATAAAACATAATTTTTCAGGAGTCTAAAAAAACAATGGTTGGAAGCCCTCTAAATTATGTAGTTACAATAATTCTGTTTTGAGTTGGAAGTGAATGTGTATAGTTCCTGTCTCCTGTCTTTATCAAATTCCTATTTCTTTGTGTTATCAAGAAAAGTAGGATACTCTGTGTGAAGCACAAGCATCTGCTCTTTCCTGAGCCTTCTCTGGCCAGGCTTAATTACTTTCTCCCTTCTTAGTTCCTTGTATGCACTTCTGACTTATTATCTAATTTTTTTTCAGTGTTTTCTTCTCTGTCTTATCCAATTACTTATAACTTCTTGGACAGAGGTGAAAAGGAAAGCTGTAGAAAGGAACTATTTTTTTTTTTTTAGTTTTTTCTTACTTCCCATCTTGAACTCTTTGATTATAGAAGTTCTTCTATTCCCAGAGCCTGACACACACACACAAAAGAGACCTTGATGAGCATGGGGGGAATGCCTGAATCAACTAAGTGTAGTCTCCAATTCCAGCATTTCCAGTTAAGTCATGGTATTTTCCAATGCCAGTTTTGCTTTTACTGACCTCATAAAATTATTTCTATTTAAATTCATATAGAAAAAAACACTATGCAGTGGGCTTGTATTGTGGACAATGATCTGTTAATATATGGGTTAGACCCTCATGAGAACAGATAACCTAAGAGTCAACTCTCCTAGTCCTAGTCCACAGGCTATTCTTTTTTCCATTCTAGTACAAGTTCCCAGTTCCCCTACTGTATTCATACACATAAGCATACCCAAGGCACAGGTATCATTACGGTTTGAACACTCTAAATGTTTTTTCAGAAGATATTGGAAGTTTTGTAATGTTTCAAAACTTCTCTAATATCTTCCATATCTCATTTATATATATATAATTTTATGAAGACTTCTTAAATAAAATCTAGCCATTAGTAAAATATGATCAGTTGAAGATAATAATTAAGCCTCAATTTATTTTTGAGAGCATATATAATTTAGATTTCAGAGAAAAAGATTATATTCCCTACCTTATGCAGTTGTAACACAATGTTACATATTTCAAACACCCACACACATACATATATATGACATTTGTACTGAATGTCATCCATTGTTTATGCTATCTTAGTAAATCCTACTGTGCTGATTCTATCATGTTAAAGAAATGACAATCTATATAGCTCAGTTAATGAAAATGAGTAATGATCTACTTGATCTTAGGAAATCTGACCTGAAAAGTACCTGCTCTTCTATGCATTGATGTGAGTGTGGATTCCTAATACATCATTTGAAAGCTGAACCACCTAAGTGGTCTGGACATCTCTCTCACACACAGTAAGCTATAGAGCACAAATGGCTCTTCAGTCACTGTGGCTCTGTGCATTAATAAAAAGCCTGACACAAGATCCACAGGCATGATATAATAATACAGACTAAAAGTCATATTATACAATAAACTTAAAGTGTATGGACACCTGGCTAATGATGTCCTAAACAGTCTGCAGAGAAGAAAGAAACCAAACTAGGAAATCCTTCAAAGTTTTGAGGTTTGATCTCACAAAACAGAGCATGCCATATGCTGATGAGATGGAAATTAAAACTAAAGTGCCAAGCAGGTTTATCTGCTGGACCCAAGAACAGGTTTTCCCCTATATTTTAGCCTTAAGTGTTGACTGCTGTAAGCTCCTAAATGTTTATTGAAATCATGATTTATACAAAGCTCTCTCCTGAAGTCCTATAAGTTGGTTCCATCATTGTAGCCATTATAGCATCTTTGTAGATAATCAGTATCTTTGGGTATCAGGCAAATCAAGAGCTTTGGTCTTTCACAACTGATTAGATGGTCTTGTAAAAACAGTCCCTTAATAACTGGTTCTTTTCATAAAGACTTACCTGTGTTTTCATTCATTTATTAGTTAATTCAATTCATTCATATTTTATGGAATCCCCTGCTATTTGCCAGCCTAGGCCGAAGATAAGTTGTGCACCCACTACTAGCTACTATGTGGCACTATCACTTGGTAAGTAGGCTGTATTGCTCCTTGACCAATGGTGCTGCATTCTTACTGCAGTATACAAACTTTGTTTTCCTTATGTTGTTGCTGGACTCTGGGCTTCTGTCAATCAAAGAATAGTTGTGATAATATTCATTCACCCATCTCAAAAAAAATCTATTTGACTCTAGTGTGAATGTCTTGCAGCTTGCTGATCACTGAGAGAAATAACAATAATAATAACAATCAGGAAGATCCCTGATTGATTTTTGTCCTTAAGAATTTTCAAATGAACACACAAATCACTCTACTCTCAGATATAAAATATACTAAGTTCCCTTGAATTACCACAAGAACTTGTTTCATGGAAGGGTATCTCATCTGGGTTTTGAAGGTTAACTAGAATTTTGACTGACAGTGATGATGGAGATAGTGGACACTTCAAGTGGAGTAAAAATGTAGTCCATTTTCCATGTGTTCATCCATTCAACCAATCCTTAGTAAATACTTTCTAAGTGCCAGAAACTATGATATGCCTGGACATACAAAAAGAAGTAGAAGTTCAGACTGTATCCTGGCACATTTACATTCTAGTGGGAAAGCCAGACATTAAATAAGCAGTTACATATATCTCTATCTCAGACTTTACTATCCTACGTGAGTTGTTTATTATATTCCTCACCATTGCAATTCAATATTGCACATATACATACACAGATGCATATTTGTTATAAGAATAATATAACAACAGTAGATATTTTTCAAAACCATTATAAACAAAAGATTCTTTTCAAACTATTTTATTGTCTTAAAATACAAGTTCAGATGGGTGTGGTGGTGCATGCCTGTGATCCCAGCAGCTTGGAAGGCTGAGGCAGCAGGATCAAAAGTTCAAGGCCAGCCTGAGCAACTTAGAGGCCCTAATAAACTATCAAGACTCTGTCTCTAAATAAAGAAAAAGGGGGTGGGCTGAGGATGTGGCTTAGTGGTGAAACACCCCTGGGTTCAATCCTTGGTAACAAAGCAAACAAGCAAACAAACAAAAATATGTTTTCCAGCAAACAGGACATTCTGTGTGCTCTACACTGGGCAGATAATAGGATATAAAAATTCTAATGTATGTTCTAATGTATTTTGCATATATTGTCTCAATTTTGTCAACAATTTTCTGATGTATGTACTATCATCTCCATTTTACAAACAAATTTCAAAGAGGAAAAATTCCTCCTTTAGTTACATAGCTAATAAATGGCCTTGAACTTAGTATCAAACCCAAATTCTCTTTTCTTATCCAGTTCACTACAATAAAAAGATAACCATTGAATCCAACATCTGTAGCCTAGTATAATAGGAGTAGTAATTAAGGGATGCAAAAAAAAAAAAATCACAGTAAGGGCAGCAAGGAGATCCATCTGCATTTAGTAGGGTGGAAGGATGATCCAGGAAGACTGGGGGAGAAAAGTCCTGAGTCACTCTTAAAATAAGGATTTCAGTGAAGTGAGAGAGAATGAATTAGCCTGTTCAAAGGTACTAAAGGCATAAAAGAGCAATGTGGAATGAGGGCAAGTCACCAAGCTTCCCCAAGTTCTGATCTACATCTTTGAGCATTAGAGAAGCAAGGTCAGGAATAAGGAAGACGAGAGGTGGACCATTCATTTGAGGTCAGGAATATGGCAGGTAAATTACAAAAAGAACACTGAATAATTCAGGCCCACAGACTAAGGTACTGGACTCTTGGGAAGAAATTTTTTTTTTTTTTGGTGCCAGAGATTGAACTCAGGAGGCTCAGGGGCTTTTGACCACTGAGTCACATCCTCAGCCCTATTTTGTATTTTATTTAAAGACACGGTGTCACTGAGTTGCTTAGCACCTCACTTTTGCACTTTTGCTGAGGCTGGCTTTGAATTTGTAATCCTTCTACCTCAGCCTCCCAAGCCGCTGGGATTACAGGTGTACACCATTAGAACTGGCCTGGAAGAAAATCTTGAATTGGAGAAAACGATGACTTTCAGAAAATTGACAGCATTATCCTGCTGCACATAGCCTGGCCCACAGCTTGACAATTATAGTGCCAAGAACTGAGGATGAATGCACAGATAGAAAGAAAGAAAGGCATTTTAAAAGAGAAAAGGGCAGGAGAAACCACATGGTTTGGAAGGAAGAACCGAGTAAAATAAGCCTGAAAAGAAGTAAGAAGTCTGGACTGTGGCTTCCTGGGTCCTTAAAAACTTTTTTTTCTTAGTTTCAGTCCCTTAAGTGGCCTACCCTGATATGCTTCCTATCTTTTTAGTCTACATAATAAATTTCAAATATTTTTAAGCTAGTACAAGTGGCTTAATGTTCCTGCAACCAGGATGTATGCATCCTGCTGATGACGAGTGGCACAGTGATAAGATACAGACCCCAAAGGAAGGACAGAACAGAGCTACAGAGACAACATGCCAATCAGCCGAGAGCACTGGGATTCTGTTGTGGGGTTCCATCCTTCAAGACTTAACTCACATCCCCTTCTGCAAAACTCCCCTCATGCCTGGCAACTACATGATAAACCTCCCTCATTACTTCCACCCTGGTTAGCACCCATTCATGAAAAATGAGTAGATGATCTGTTTACAAACTGTATCAATCTTAATCCTTTCAGTGTCCATACAAAAGGCCTATTATCATCATCTCCATTTTAGGGGATCAGTGAGATCAGGTACCTTGTTTGAAATCATACAGCTGATAAGACCTACATAGAATCCTGGCATTCTAACCCTCCTCCTATTTGCCTTTCTCCCTCATACCTACCATGCTCCCTTGCCCCTATTTCTCCTATGTAGTTATTCTGCTCTGTATTATAAGCATTTGGCAGGCTTCTCTCATTTCCACAGAACACTGTAAACTCCTTATAGGGCAGGATCATGTGCTTTTTCTATTTTCTGCAGTGCCAAGTACAGTGACTTAAACATGTTTGATAAATGAACCTGTATGAACTTAAGAATGAGAGAACTTGGGCAGTAATAAGATGATAATGAGAGAAATAATCCTTCTTGTCTCAAATACCTCCTTAAGATTCTTCTCCCCAGCTCCACCCTTACTTTTACCAACTCTGCTTTTGGTTCCTGGATGTCTGCTTTGAACCATCAGAAACTTAGGTCAGCCCTAAATAGATTTGTTCAGTGATGACTGTGGGTCCCAGTTCATGGTGTTCCAAGTGTGTTTTGTCCTTTCCGGATTCTAAATATTACTTGACTCATCATCCTCAATCATGTTGGATTCATTTCTCTATTTCATTCCCCTTAACCTCACTTTGAATTTCTGTCTAGTACCATCCCAAATTTTAGCCTATTTCCTTCTGAAGAATATGAACAAGGCTATTAATGGAATTCCTATTAGTGAAGAAATAAAGATGAAACTTAATCTATGGAGACGTTCAATTTAAGGGGGGGAAAAACACTACCCTAGAAGTGACCTGGATAATTCCAACAACCTGAGACTGCACAGATACCTGGAGCTGGCTGGTAAAAAGGAATAGAACTGTCACTTTTGTTTTTAAACAAAAATGCGAAAGCCTGCTATTTTTTCTCCCTTGTAGAGTTTGCATTTTCATAGACTGCTGGTCTCATACACATCTGGAGTTTACAATAAACTAACACCAAGTGCAGAATGCTTTCCTTGTATCCCGGGATTGTATATTATGTAATGTTTTTGTTTGTTCATCAAAATGGAGTATTAGAACAGATATATTTTTTGTTACAATAGAGGAAAATCCATGTTCCACCATTCCTACCCTCTCACCTGCCCTAGAAATTGCAAAAATAGGACTCCCAAACTTATTTTCTGCAGAATTGGGAAATAATTGTTCAGAGTTAATAGTGGTCTTCCTCCAAAAATCATACACACGTTAAACTCTCAAAGCTTTTATTGAGTTATTACTAAATATATCATACTCTTTAGCTTCATTTAGATATTTTTAATTGGCATGAAGATAACTTAAGAACAATGGGATTTCTAATTTTTATCTTGTGTAGAGACCAAAAAATGTGCTATACATGTGTTTGCTATTGCCTCTGTTAGTGCAGAAATCTACCACTAACACTATTACCTATCTACCCTATATTTATCTTTCTTGTTATGATTTTCAAAGCAGAATATATGTGATTATTTCTCATTACAATTTTGCAAGACAGGCTGGACAGGTTTTCCAATATTCTTCATAGTATATGTGTGAAAGTTCAAGTTCATAAAGTGATCAGGATCCGTAAACAAGACAAGCTAGTAAGAGAGAATCTCAAGTCTCATATACCTTGTGCTCTGAGTGAGAATTTCTTCTAAAAGAAAAGGAGTCTGATCCTTGCTCTACCTTGTTAGCTTACCCAAGTTACTCAAATTCTCTGAGCCTCAATTTCATCCTACAAAAAAACTAAATACTATAAAAATGTTCCTAGAGTTGTTTACAGTTTAGTAAGACGTCAGTTAAATCCCCAATATAGTAACAAGTAGTAGTGGTGGTGGTGGTTGTTATTATGATTGTTATTAAATTTGTTAATTTTTAAATATTAACTCAAAAGTATACTTTTATAAATTTCATCATGTGTTTGTATATGATCCCATGTGCTTCTCAAAGCAGCACATGAAATAAATATTTATAATCTTCATTTTTATGTATAAATAAAAATTTTCAGAGAGAATAAATAAACTAAGATCATCATAGAAGTAATAATCAGTGTGAAATTGTGGTCAGATGATTAAAAATATTCTAAGTATTATTGTCTTTTTATGACATTTGAAATTAAATTAGTATTAAAATCATGAAGTATGTAATCTATTTATAGTTGGGTATAACCTTAGAGGTAATATATAGAGTTAAGTGGCCTGAACAGATTCTACAAGGCTATAGTATTTCCTGGAAGCTTCTTCTGCTGACTTTAAGTGCAGGGCTAGGAGCTCCTCATCCTATAAAAAGCATATGATTCAAGAATTCCTATCAATTTAGTGTGGACAAGGAGGATTCATGAAATGTATATTTGCAAATATTGAATTCATAAAGAAATTACCTCCTTTTCAGTTGTTTGGAAAAAAAATTCTTGGTGACACAAAAGAAGGTTCCAGTGTGCATATGAAGTTGCAATTCCAGTGGACAAAGTGGGTGAGAGTACAGAGGAGAGGGACCTCAGCCTGGGAATCCTTATTGCCCCCAATTTGTGACAGAGAACCTGTGCACCAGAGAACAACCTCCTGTCTGCCTTCTTTCTCTGTTCATTTCCTTTGCTGTTCCCCTGTCTCTCCTCTACCCACAGGAACAAACACTGTTCCTTCAACTTTACCCTGAAACACATTGGTGGAGCACTATGCCAGGGATGGTGGAAGCTAAATGAAACCAGCAGGACCTTGCTTTACAAACTGACAATAAGAAGCCATCATAAAACAGAGAAACCAAAAGTTATATACTCAATGCCACTCTGGGTAGCTAAGACAGCTGTGGGGCCAGGAACTGGTTGGCATTTTAGACCCAGAGATTTGTAGGCTCTTGGCTTGTAGAACAAAGAGATTATTGCTATTTGATGACAATATACAAGCACATCTGCAGACTGTGTTTTCAGCACCAGCAAATGCCAACAATATTTAGCAAACCTTTGTTTTTCTAGTCACCTCTCCTGTTTATCTGTTCTTTCTCCATGGTCTCCCTTCTTGAAAATGATTCCAAATAGAACATTAATTTTGAATAAAAAATGGAGTTGGGGTGATAGTGAGACTGTTAGACATCAGAATTTTAAATAAGTAGAACTAAAATGTTCTATACCCTGTTCTTCTTTCAACCCAGCCTAAAGTGTCATCTTTCACAAGCAAGTCTTAGAACATTTTATAGATCCATCATAGATAAATAGATCTATTATCAATCAATAATGTTTACACAATAAACAAACTCATAATTCTTCTTGGTGTCTTTTAACATTTCCTCTCACTCAAAAAAAATGTATTCTAGACATGAAATATTTTTGGTGTTCTCTGTGACTTCACCAATGTTTCGATCTTCAGAATATGACTTAACATCAAATTATGGTTAGTAGGAGGAAAAATGAAGGCAGGGAGAATTTTTCTTTTCTGGAGTTAAGGCTTACAAAATGTGGAGAAAAACAAGGATGTGAGAGCTTGGTGATAATTCTATGTTTCATGTTAAATCTTTTTGACTCTCTAATATAGAAGAGAAGTGCTGATTATATGGTCATGAGGCCAGAAAGTTAACTGGCTAATAAGGAAAAATGTAGACTATGAACATAAAGCAAGAGAATCATAAATGGATTTTTGAGCTGCTTAATCTAAAGCATGCGAGACCCCATCATTCAGCTAATTCATTAGAAACCAATTTATGCCATGATCCTCATCTAATTTAATTTTTGTCTTTTATTTCTTCGTGTCTGTCTTGCCATCATCTCTTCTAAATTTCTCTGTCTGGATGATAAAAGCAAGAAAGTTATTTTCCTGAAAGAAGAGTTGTACAGCATGCCCGCCTTCATTTTCTCCAATATTTCCCAGCAGGGTAAAATTTACAATGAGTAAAATCAAATATTTGATGAGACATGAACTTTTAGAGGTTATCCACTTCACTCTTCATTTCTCAAATGTAGAAGTAAATTGGTGTGTGTGTTGGGGGGGGGGCGTGTCATTAAATTACCATTATACCCCGGTTACTGAACTGGTGGATCTATAGTCTTGTCAGTCTTGCCATCTTTTTCCTAAGGATACAATTTCATGATTGAGTGTAGTAACTTGCAGGGAGATTGTGCCTGATTTTTAATAGCCATAAAGGAACTTACCTGGGATGTCAGGTAGATTCCATTACAACTAACTTAATATATTATTTTCATATCATAATACATGGTTATAGAATATAATATAAAAGTTGCATTCATTTTTAAGATAAACATGAGACTTCAAATAAATGTCCAGTTTGTAGTGGGTCTTTGGGGATATACCTTCACATTCATCTGGAAAGTTTTAAAAATGCTATAGTTGGCATTTTAATTTTTTTGTGGTTTTGAGTCCTTAGCTTTTCCACAAATTCCATGGTTCCTCTCATCTATCCATTCTCTTGAACCAGGGAATAGTAACTCAGGGCAGATAACACTGCCAGCATCTGCCTTCTTTGTTCCACACAGTCTTGTGATAAGATAAGAATATGGATTTGGAACCAAGATGAGTGAACTTCAATTCCACTAATCATTAGTCTAATGATCTTAGGCAAGTTGTGTTAACAGTTCCAAGCCTCATTTTTCTCATCTATAAAATGAGCTTATTTGAAGTTTATGATTCATAGGGTTGTAGTGAGGAATAAAAGTTACTGGGAATAAAGTACCTCTATTTGGTTAGTTTTTCCTTAACTTACATTCTATAGTTTAGAATTTCATGTCTTTGGTGCTTGACAAGGTCCAGAGACCCCACATGGACACCACCCAACAGTGGCATCTATACATAAAGGAGTATTACGTAGCACTAGTCACCAAAAGGAAGCAGGTATTGCCTCTGTCTTCCCATTTCAGTAATTCTCAAATCTCAAGGCTTACTCATGTATCTTCTCTGTTATTGCTGTGCTTCTAGTTTCGTGGGTCTAAAAATCAACTAACAGTCACCTTTGGTATGCATTTCATTTGCCAAGCACTGTTAGAATATAGGTAGGGGTATCTGGTAAGGAAATGAAGTGAGACAAGGGCCCTACTCTCAAAAATATCACAGTTTCATCAAGGAGATATAAATATAACACATAGACTGGTTAGCCATTAGCACCATGTTCATTAGGAATGTCAGGGATTGGTGCTTTTACAGAACTTATTTAATAGGTATAATTCAGTGTGAGCTGAAATGAGGTCTGGGGTGTGTGTGGAATGCATAGATTGAGTCCTAGATTGATGAGTGGGACAAATTTATGGGGAGCTAAGACATTAGATTGCCCTAGTGGGATAAATACTTTGGTCTAGGTTGAAAAGTGTGGGAATTACAACTGATTCAAGTTGGAAAAAAAGGAAGAAATAATAGCAAAGACATTGTTGTAGGCACCAACAGGTGTGTGTTGAGAGTAGTAAACTCCTGGCCCAATGGAAGAAAAGGAGAAGAGGAAAGTAAGCCAAACACTAATCATTTACAGATCATTCATTATATGAAAGGACCTGATTCACATATTACTGAAGAAACGGAAACCTACCTTAGCCTAAAGAACCAAGTTATTGTAGCTTGCTCAGAATAGTGGTACCTAAATCTGGACAATACAACTGCTAAGAGTATAGCTGTTGGTAGCTTAGCGACAGGGAACAGACGGTAACCACATGGATCTTTCCAGGAATAGCACCACATGGAGTGAATCAGTGAATTAAGTAGATATGTTTATGTGGCATGGGACACATTGACTAACCACATCTGAGATTTGAAATAATGGCTCCACTTTTCATGGGATCTTCAGAGAGTATTTGCATAAAGAAAGTAGTTAGATTTATAAGAGCTCAGTGTGAATCAGTGGGATTTGAATTATCATGGCTTAACGTTGAAAAAGAGAGAGTTTAAAATTCAAAAGCCCTGGAGTTGAAACCCAGATTCTCTTCCCTCTAGATGTCTCACTTTGGTAAATTCACTGAATCTCTGAGCCTCTGTTTATCTATGGACAAGGGAAATCATACCAATCTCTCTAGGGTTATGTAAGGAATAAAAAATAAAATTCAAGTAAAAAATTATTTACCTAGCACACAGTGAGTATTTAGTCAATTTTAGTTTCCTTTCTTCTTCCTGTAGATATTAAATGATCAAACGTGTATGAACACTATTTAAAAATTATAAAGCATAATACTGATGCTTAAAATAATTATCAATTTGGGTTTCAAGATTGATCTGCAGACCTGGTTTTGATGAGTTGTTTATTTTAGCTGTATATACTAAGGGCAAGGAAGAACATGACAAGGGTGAAAGATGGAAGTCTAAAGAGTCTTCAAAAGTAACAGTTCAAGCAATTTCAATCTCTTGATCCAAGTGGGACTGATTCTAGAGAAAACTTAGAAAGAACACTGGTTTTTGCTTTTTTGTCTCTTCTTTCTTTCTTTCTTTCTTTCTGTGTCTCATCCTCCAGGATGTCCTGTTTTGTTTTGTTTTGGTTTGCCTTTTTCTTTCTTTTTTTTTGCATTTTTAATTGATTTTTTTTACTGGTTGTTCAAAACATTACAAAGCTCATGATATATCATCTTTCATACATTTGACTCAATGGGTTATGAACTCCCATTTTTACCCCAAATATAAATTGCAGAATCACATCGGTTACACACTCACGTTTTTACATAATGGCATATTAGTGACTGTTGTATTCTGCTACCTTTCCTATCCCCTACTATCCCCCTACCCCTCCCCTCCCATCTTTCCTCTCTACCTCATCTGCTGTTGTTCAATTCTCTCCCTTGTTTCCCCCCCCTTTCCCCTCACAACCTCTTATATTTGTGAAATATAAGAGGAAAGCAGTATGGAGATTCCTGGGAAAGCTGGGAATGGATCCACCATTTGACCCAGCTATCGCCCTTCTCGGACTATTCCCTGAGGATCTTAAAAGAGCATACTATAGGGATACTGCCACATCAATGATCATAGCAGCACAATTCACAATAGCTTGACTGTGGAACCAACCTAGATGCCCTTCAATAGATGAATGGATAAAAAAATGTGGCATCTATACACAATGGAGTATTACGTAGCACTAAAAAATGACAAAATCATAGAATTTGCAGGGAAATGAATGGCATTAGAACAGATTATGCTAAGCGAAGCTAGCCAATCCTTAAAAAACAAATGCCAAATGTCTTCTTTGATATAAAGAGAGCAACTAAGAACAGAACAGGGAGGAAGAGCATGAGGAAAAGATTAACATTAAACAAAGACGAGTGGGGGGAGAGAAAGGGAGAGAGAAGGGAAAGCATATGGAAATGGTAGGAGACCCTCAATGTTACACAAAATTACATTTAATTGATTTTTTAAAAGATAAATGATAGCGGAATGCATTACAATTCTTATTACATATATACAGCACAAGTTTTCATATCTCTGGTTGTATATAAAGTATGTTGACACCAATTCATGTCTTCATACATGTACTCTGGATAATGATGTCTATCACATTCCACCATCCTTGCTAACCCCCTGCCCTCTCCCATCTCCTCCCACCCCTCTGCCCTATCTAGAGTTCATCTCTTCCTCCCATGCTCCCCCTCCCTACCCCACTACGTATCAGCCTCCCTATATCAGAGAAAACATTCAGCATTTATTTTTTGGGGGGATTGGCATTTTCACTTAGCATTAGCTTCTCCAACGCCATTCATTGTTTTGCTTTTTTCTGAACTGGGTAAAAAGAGATGACCAACTCAGCCTAAGGTCTTTAAGATGTCATGCGTTTCCTGCAAAATATTAGAATATGTCATATCCTAGAGGAGGATCACATAGTGATAGGAACACTTTATTTCACATTGGTTGAATATTAATGGTGGGTTTTCAGGGATCAGGAAGAGAATCTGGAGACTTAGGAAATTGTAATGGGTACAAGAAGTATATGTTGTGTAGTGCGTAAAGATATGCACTTTGCAGCCAGACAGATGTCATTCTTGGCCTGTTATTACCAGCTAAACTTTAGAAAAGTTACTGAACATTAATTTTCATATCTGTATAGTAAGGATAGTATTGATTTCACTATTATGAGAGTTTGGGCAAGCAGAGTTGAATTGAGCTCAAGAAAAACACAAATCTGCTTGTCTTTCTTGCTATTTTCTGAGCTAGGCTGGCTCTAAGGTAGGTAGGGAACAATTGGTGCATTTTATTAGCACTAGATAGAGTGACCAGGATTTTAGCTTCCTCCCAAGTTATTCCCTTGCGACATCTGCCATAGCCTTTAACTTGGATGAAGCCTGCCTTGCTTCACTGCTCATGCCACTCACTGCTGTTGCCTCAGGGTCCTCACTTGTTGGGTGCTCTGTCACTTGCAGGTTAAGGGCAAATGACAACTCACAACCATTTGGTGATACTAGTAGTGATGACTTCTAGCTAGGCTAAAGTGTACCTACCTACTTAGCCTTGTGGATGAGGAACATGAAAAGAAGTAATTTAAAGAAGCAAAATATAAACATGGGAATACATAAAATAATCTTATATTCATAGAGCTCTCTTTTGCTTCACCTGCGTTATTTTTCCACCTAACTTCTTGAGAAATAGGTTAACTGGAAAATAGCATTGTCCCATTTTTTAAATGGGGGTTTGCAAGAGATTAAGGGACCTAGAAACCCTGTGAGGATTAGGGAATTGAATCTGAATCAGTACGGTGAGAAATTTCTCTTTAGACTGTGAAAGAGAAACTCGTAACTTTCCAGGCAAAAAATAGCTGTTTTTTTTTTTTTTTTTTTTCCAGTCTGGTTGCCTAAAAACACTCAAACAAAGAATTCAGAAGATATTGAGGTTACCGTCATGAGCTCCTGGGCTAGAAAGTCAGGGATTTGGAAATTGTGGTAACTCCTATATTTGTTACCTTAGGCATATGACTTAGTCATTTTGGGCTTTCTTCCCCTCTTCTCTTCTTCCTTCCACCCACTGTCTCTCCCTCTCCTTCTCTCCTTCCTTCCCTTTTTTTGCCATTCTTCTCTTAGTTCCTGTCTTTTAATGTTAATAAAATGTTTTTCTTTGAACATTGTGAGAATAAATGCATATTTGTTCTTCCCATATTTGTTTTTCACTCTCTCACACACAACCACAATATGTGTTTAATCAGTAATTTGCCAAACAATTTCTCCAAGGGAACTCCTCAATCACCCAGCATGTGCCTGTGTCTTTAGACATTTCCTAGATGTGCCTGTTGTAGGCCTGTCCACACCATGCACTGGGGCATCAGTAACTGGGGTAAGGAGAAAGGAGGAGGGTTCCTGGACCAACCAAGATCGCAGTGCACGGAAAAAATTTGGCTTTGAGCTAGTTTTTTTTTTTTTTTTTTTTTTTTTTAAATATTACATCCAAAGAGACCTGAGAGATCTGATAAAGTCTGATTTCATCCCAAGAGGCAATAGAATAGGAATCTGGAGTCAAACTATTTGGGTTTGCAGACTTTGGGAAAGTTTTTTCAACTCTGTTTCCTCACCTGAAGGTTAAGAAAAATAGTTCTTATCTCATCAGGTTGTATGAGGATTAAGTAATTTAATTTAAATAAGGTAAATGTACATAAGAGCATGTGGTTATAATTGTCCATCCCAGTATTAATGTTCCTGGGGAATCTAGATATGGCTGGGCTATGGCACCACAGGTTTTAGGTAGTGGTAATTGTAGTTTCTTGGTAAATACTTCAAATAGGAGTAAGATTATGTTAGTCATCTTTTTCCCCCCCCTGTGACCAAAATACCTGATGTGAGAAAGTTAAAGAAGAAAAGATTTATTTTGACTTATAGAGGTTTTAGTCCATGATCTTCTGGCTCCATTGTTTGGGGCCTGAGACAAGGCAGAACATCATGGCAGATGGACATGGCAAAGGAAAGCTGCACAGCTCATGGTGGCCTAAAGCAAAGAGAGAGGAAGGGGCTGGGAATAAGAAATACCTTTATAGGACATAGGACGTTCCCCCAATGACCTAATTCCTCCAACTAGGTCCTACTTCCTATCTAATGTCATCAAATTATTAATTTATCCATGGGTTCATCCACTGATGAAGTCAGAGCCTTTATGAACCAATCAGTCCCCCTAAAGCTCCAACATCACTGAATTGGGGACCTAGCCTTCAACACATGAGACTTTGTAGAACACTTGACATCTGAACCATAACAAGGATTCTGCTAATATCAAGGGATGTGGGGCTCTAGTTCAACAGACTGTAGGAAAGTAGGAGATTGAAGAGGATGCTTTGTTCTGTCAGAAAACAAGAGCACGATTCAAGGAATGGAGGAAAGTCCTTTCTCCTAATCATGCCACATTTTTGTTTCCAAACTAGATCCGCATGATGGAGGGTTAGTGAAAAAAGCTAACAAAACACAGTTATCTTGGATTCTTCCCTGGCATATCCAATTCAGTGCTTAATATTTAGGTCTTTTTCAGACCTGATAGAGTATGCAACTCCAATATTCTACTTCCTTGACCAAAATCAGGAAATAGTCTGCTGAGGGGTCATCCTGTTGTCTACCATATGTATGTTTGAACTGTGAAACTGAAAGTGTTTGCATGCTGTCTTGTAGTAGCTACACTAAACCAGATGAACTGAGGTTCTAGGATCTCCAGTGCTTGCTGGGGGGCAAGGATCGCACTCTCCCCTCTGCCCCCGCCCACACATACACACAGAGAATGGAAGAGCAGGGGAGCAGGGAGAGAGAGAGGCAGACAGAGGCAAAGGACTCATTTTAAAACTTTTGGTGCCTTCCTTTTTGTTTCTAATCATCATGCCATGACAAATACAAAAGTCATTTATAAGGCCTATCTCCCTACAATTAGAAAAAAGTCTTGCCTATTCAGGAGTCTTACACTGTAAGGATGAAAAGGTAAGTTAGGGTACCAGCTCCAAAAGCATCTTTCATGTTATTCTTGATATTTTTCCTCCTACTTCATTTTACCTACTGAAACCACCTGCCTTCTACTTGCTTGTCAGCTGAAATCCCTGCACAATTCCTAGTCTTATAAACCTTACTAGTCACTAGTGATTGTTGTATCTAGTTTACTTGATGAACTAGTGGGTTTCTCTCCTTTTCTATTTTGCTTATCAATAAAGTTTAGGCACAGGCCAGGGGTTTGTCTCTTGACCTGCCCACTGGTTAGTCTGCACTCTGAGGCATAAACTTCCCAGAAAGTGGCCCTTGGCTGCCTGGATGCTATACTTCCCTGCCAATACCTTCCTTGAGGAGACAACTTCACTGTTCTTGGCTTGGTGACCTAATGCTGACTTATGGTAGAGGCATTTCCCTGTTCTGGGACTTGGCAAATACCAAGGAGCAGCCATATCAATGGTCAGCATCAAGGAATTCTTTTTAAAGTGTACATTCATTGTATCATATTTTATTGGATTATCTTGATGACAAGCCACAGAAGTTTATCTTTTTCTAGCATAAACCAAGTTGCTGATGTAATATAGGAATGTTTAGTATCCCATGAAATTCAAGGACAGAAAGGTAGCTGGAATTCATGAATAACTTTATCTCATAATTTAAATTTCATCAACATTCTCAACACTTGCTTTTGGCTTCTCTGTGATTAGCTTTATTCTTCTTGCTTTCTGTAAACTGGCTTTCTTCACATGGAAGAGAATGTAACATAAAAGGAAAACCACTTGCATCTTATTGTCTGGGTCACCCAAGAAAGATTGCTTTTCTTAATCCTTTATAGTTTCAAAAGTGCCTGCCTAGATTTACATAAAGACAAGCCTTGAAGTTTCTGATTAAAAGGAGATTTTGTTTTCTTTAGATTTGTTATGAGTCTCTTTCCATTGAAATGAAACAAGCACCTTGAAGAGGGAGGCTGAAACCTGCTGAATCACTAGTTTGATTTAAGGGTTCAATTAAAGATGATATCCACCATGATGAAAGAGGGCATATGTGCCAGAGCAGAATTTAGTGTTAAGAAAAAGCTTGGAAGGAACCATCAAAGTAACCAGGAAATTGGGTTTTAAGACTCAGAAACCAAACTAGATCAAACTAGGCACGATTGCTTATAATTGCAGAAGTGAACAAAGAAACAAAATCCAAGCTGAACCAAGGGAAGATCTGACATTACCAATTGTGAGAAAAATGCACTCATGGTACACATTTGGAATTCTGCTATATTTTGTATTGCTGCCACTTTGGATCTTAATTTTCTGCTGATAGATGTGTTACTGAGTACCTAAAATATTCTAAGGAACTTCTATAAAATCAATCTGGAAGTGTGGGAGAGTCCTGCAGCACACCAAAGGGAGAATTTCCAGAGACGTTGGTATAGCTCTGCAGTGGTGTAGCACATTTTTCCATTTCTCATAAGAGCCCACCACGGTGTCTTTTTGGCACTCCTACCAGGGATTGCCTATGTCAGGTGTGTATGATGTATGTATATGTTCATACAACCAATGCATCCTGCTGGTTCATGCATTTGTATTGACTTTTAGAAGTGCAAGTATTAATTGTGACTTCTGGATATTTTTAAAAGTGAGAGGGGGCAAATAGTTTTCATATAACCTAGATCTTATGCTTCAAGATTCATGGAGTCTACATCCTTCAGTTATGAAATTATTATTTTATAAAAGCTGATTTTTGTTAAGTAATGGTGGTGAAATAAAGAAAAAAATAAGTATTGGATATTGGAAAAGTAGAGTCTTGATAATATAAGAGATTCTTGGGTTATTTTAGACATGTTCAACAAAATTTACAAATATATGCTACCTTTCTTTGTACCCTCATCTATACTTTATAGCTATATTTAGTCAGCAATTCCTAAGTACTTATTAAAATTTTTCTGTGTATATAAGTAAAAGTGGAGAATTCTGGGGAAGTATATGATCCTTGTCCATTTTTAAACATATAGTCTTAGTGGAAAGAACCAATTTACATATAGGAAATGGCAAATAGCATAAATATAGAAACATTTTTAAAGGCATTGCATATGAAATACAATATGGACATAAATTTTAAGTCTGAAATTTGTTACTTTAGTACATTAATATAATCTCTAAGAAGAAAAACAAAAGATAGGCTAAAATCCCCAAATCAAATTAATACATATTTATTGATCAAAGTTATATGAGGTAATAGGGGGAAATATGTAGCAATTTGGAAAGTTTTCAATTTAATCAAAGATATAAGACACAATTACTTCCATGAGTCACAGGAACCGAGTTGAAAATAGAGAGACCATCACAGCTAAAAACTTAAAATTGTAAAAACACATACTAAGGCTTCATAAGAGTGCTTTTAAAATCTAACTGCAGTACCCTGAGGCCTCCGTTGCCTTCAGGATAGTCTTTGATTTGGGTCTTCTATGATACTCTAGCATAAGGATCTTATATCATTTATGATACAGCCAACAAGATGCTGAGATCATGGAGCAGCTTAATATGGGGCAAAAGTGGATTTTGATACCAGAAAGGCCAGTATTAAAATTTCAGTTCTCATTTCCCCTGAACCTCAGTTTCCTAACCTACAGCATAGGGATAGTGATAATAATGCCTCATCAATACGGTTTTCTGGTGATTAAATGTAGATATGTCTATATATATCCTTACACATGTTAATTTTCAACATTTATTGTTACCTTTGACATGATCTAATTAGGCCCTTTGAGTGCAGCTTCAGTCACTAAATAGAACTGAAATCTCTGAGATAAGTAGCTCATGAACCATCTAACAAATATCTTTATGATAATCTATCTTTAGAAACTCTTACTATTAATACTATTTAACATTAATCTTGAAATTTAGCTTCTGAAGCACATTCAAATATATCACCTCTTTGACCTTCAACTTTTATGAAAGGTGTTTACTATCATTTCCATTCTACAGAGGAGGAAAATGAGTCAGAGAGGCTTAGAGGACTTGGCCCAGAATCACACCACCAGGAAGTTGCTGAGCTCTCAAATCATGCAATTGAGAAATAGCTGAACCATCCTTGAGCCCAGGTCTTCTGACTCCAAACCTTATATTCTTTTCCCTACACCAAGTATCTCTCAGCAAGCACTAGTGTGTGTGTGTGTGTGTGTGTGTGTGTGTGTGTGTGTGTGTTGTGTGTAATCTTTCTACAAACCGCTGTTTATCCACAAGATACTTCCCATTGATAATTATGAATATATAACAAAGATCCGGTTGATCCACTCTGTAGATATGTAGGCCAAGTTTATTTTCACCATTCCCAGTGTTTGGGGTTAAGACATGGAATTTTGTTTTGTAAAACCTGCTGGATTGTCTTTTTTCCCCTACTGTTTGATTAGGATTCCACAGGCACAGATTGACATTAAAAAGCTGTTAACTCCAGAGGGCATAGCTAATGAAATATCCCAAAAGTTGTGCACTTGCCAAAACACCGTATCACATAGGACAGCTCTCGATTAATCATGATGAGAGTATTTCCTCTATCTAAATGAAATCTGTAATTTGGAATGGAGATTAAAGATCCTTTGGGGAATGGAGGGAAAGTTGCTGTGAAAATTCTAGAAACTAGAAAATAAAGATAGATCTGCTCAATATTCATGAAGTCAGATTGGTGATGCAAATAGAGATTGCAATCTCTTATTTTCTAATGACTTGGCTTGTAGCACTCCTCTATCAGTTTTATAGACATTCCCACTCAACATTAAAAGGAATTACAGCAAATTGTGCATTTTTTTTAAAGTTTAGCATATCCAAAATGATTTTCTGCCATCTCTGACTAATTTCTTAAGGATTTCCAGTTTATATGATCAGATATACATAATTGGAAAAAATGCTACAACACACATAATAGAGAAACATATATTTATATATATTTTGTATATGTATGATGCCAATAAGTGAATGCTTATTGCATAGGATACAACAAAATTTCATAAGGCAGTTTAAAGAGAATAGTTATAAATATTCATTTAGGTTTAATTTTTGCTTCCATGAAAGTAATCAAATTTCTTCAGCAAAATCATTTTATAAATAGATGTTTCAAATTTTAACTTTCATCCAATGTATTAAAAGTCTTTACCTCACACAGTGCAAATTTCCATCTCCCATGTTATATAGAATTTAAGAGGTGAATATAAATTATAGGAATGTTTACTTTATTTAATTATGTGGTAATATAGCAAATAAGCATTTGAGATTGGGACAGTTATGGAAATGTGAAGGATTTTATATATTCCCCACCAGCAGGCATGTGTCTGTATAGGTCCACATGAAATACTTCTTGAGTTTTTGTCAAATAAGTTAACAGAATCTGCCTCAGAATAGAATATCTGTTATTTAAAATTTTTCTGCTTCTCCTTTTTAGGCCAGCCCTGCTCCTATAATTGTCAACACAGATACTTTGGACACGATTCCTTATGTAAGTAACATTCTTATTAAGACTCTCTTTAAAAACTATGGTATAACTTAATTAGCTGAATTTAAGCTTAAAACAGTATCAGTGTTATCATCCAATCCAGGTAATCTTATGGAATGATGTATCGAATTTTGTTTCATGAATTTTCTTTTGATATTTGATAAATGTTGGCTTTGTCATGCAAATATTTTACCCTTCAAATTCATGGTTAACACAAGGGCACATGATGAGAAATTAAAAAAAAAACAGACAATTTAATTCTGTTTAAATAGTTACTTTGATAGGTAGTTCTCTGTAAAGAGATTGAATTGTACATGACAGACATAGACAAACTTCTTTGAATTTCTAACTAAAAGAATACTCCAAATCAATTATATGACAGAGCCTAGAATATAAGTGATCAGTAATATTTGATGGATTTTGTTGGACTTCTAACAAGAATTAGAGAAGTTCTGTGAAGAAAGTTAATCTAAGTTAATAAATCTATGCTTTCACAGAAGCATGGAACTTGGGATAGTAGAATCAGGTAGATCATGAAGCCTGAGGATCTGTAACACAAGCACTATGATGGCCAAAGGTCTTTAGGGTGGAATCTGGTTGGGAAGAGAGATCGGATATGGCAGTGGGCTACAGTGTAGGGAAGGTCTAGCAAGGCTTTGTGTGTAGGCTCTGGCTGGTGGGTGAAGGATAGTGATCAGGAAAGATGGGACAGTCACATATCCCCCACAGACAATAGGGGTGAAGTAGGGAAGGAGAGCCACGGGGATAATGGACAAGTATAGATTTGTGGCCTTTGACTAAGTGAGTCAAGAATGTGAAGTACTTAGAATAGTAACTGGCACAAAGTAAGTGCTTGGTAAGTATCAGCTATTCCCAGACTTAAACCCCAACTTCAAATACCTGCAGGCACCAAGCAAATCATAGACACAAATCAAGGAGAGGAGTAGGATCTATAGGGAATAAAAATCACATGACCCTCTAAAGGGGACAGCTGCCACTTGGGGCCCAGTGCTGCCAGATCATCCCATTTTTCAAGAGAAGCTATACATTTAAATTTTTATGTAAATGTTTGCAATTTTTAAATACAGGCAACCACTTTTCAAAAATTCAAACAGTGTATGCCAAACAAAATGTGTCTAGTCCATAAAGTTCCTTTGGGGAGTTGTTTACCTCATAAAAACTGGAGGCCTTGAGCAGGTTCTGCCAGCCAGGACTCAGCCACAGGGGAACAGAATGCTAGAGTTAGAGTACAAGTTTGGAACTTGATTACAGGAACAAGTGACTAAAACTGGGACATAGGGTCAGGACAGGAATAACAGCAAGCGGACTTAATGCTGAATCACCTGAGTTACCCAGCTAGAGCTTCTTAAATCTTTCTGAACAAGAGTAGTTTGGGCCAGAACAGAAATGGGGTTAAGCATACTGGTAGTAATCGGCTGGCCTCAGTGATGAAAAGTTAAGGGCTCTGCAGAAAGAAATAAAGCAACTAATTAAAGGAAACTGGTGTCCCTTATTCTATCTGCCACTCTTCCTAGCTTTATTTATTCATCAAACACATATTGAGTTTACTTAATGCCGAATATTGTTTTAAGGACTTAATAAACATTAACTCGTTTGGTCATTGTAATAATTCTATAAGATATATACTATTAATTTCTCTATTTCACAATGTGAAATCAAGTCAAAAAGAGGTTAAATAACTTGCTCAAAGGCTCACGGTAGGAGATAGAGCCAGGAGTGAATGCAGGTAGTTTGGCTACAGAATTTAAAGATTTCATTAACACATATCATGTGGCTACTTATGTTTCTCCTTCATCCCTGTGTTTTTACTTTCAGCCTGAGAGCCAGTGTAGTAGATTTGGGGAGACATCTTGTCACAGAGGCTTCAATACCCTTGTGACAGGGGCCCATATATGTATATATTAAGGAATTTGTATTCCAAACTAATGTCTTTATGATAGCCATCAACAAAGCAGGTAAGCTGTGCTTTACAGAAGTAGACTTGGAGCACAGAGGCTTGATTTTGCAAGGAGAAACACTTCCCTGTAATGTATCTATACTATTTGAAATCTTTATTTGGATTCTTGTGGTTTAACTGTCAGATGCCCCCATGTAGAAACCATTTATTATCAATCTAAGATCTAAGGATCTTGTGCAGATGTGCTCAACTGGTATGCCAACTAGGTAGCTAGTGAAATCAGCAACATGTAACAAATTATTCAAACTGTTCCCACTCTCCTAAATATCAACTTTGATTCTTCTCAGAGCTTTTTATTGTTTATTTATTTATTTAAAAACCTGCACTTTTTTCACACTCTTCTACTTTGTGTTTCCTTGAGTTAGGTCTTTGGAGAGGTGTGCTGAGCAGCTTGGCATGGGGAAAACTTCTAAATTTCTATGAGAGTTGTAAGCACACCCTTTCGTCTTTCTGAACACGTATTAATCTATAAGGCAGACATCAGGAGGCCTACCTCAGAGGTTGTTATGAAATCAAATCAGATTTTGTGTATGACATCATACTTTGTTCACTTTTGGCTGAGAACAGCTGGGTATTTATTTATTTTTTTATTAAAAGTACTTAGAAAGTAATACATGCTAAACTTTTGGAGAATTTTAAATATAAATGCCTTCCTCCACATAGAATAAACATGAATACACCATCTCTCGAGAGTGGCAGATTTCACACACAGCCATTACTGTGGATATGCTTAGGTTCTTGGCATAGTACCCACTCTTCCCTTTTTTCCTGACTCACTGGGTAACCTTGAGCAAATCACTGTTCCTTGCACAGTCTATTTTCTATTTTCTCATTCCCCAGTGTTCTATACTTTGTTTTCCTCTTTTCTTTCTCATGTTCTACTTGTTCACATAATTTCAGCTCTATTTAATGAAAAAATGATTTCAGAGTTCCCCAGGGCATTTTAGTCATGTTGCATAAGAACATTTCCTTCTTAAAAAATATTACCTGAATGACAAATTTAAGCTTATATATGAAAGTTTAACTCAAAAATAATTTTATTATAAGTAAATGTGCTAATTTTGCTGATTAGCAAATTTGATTTTAGATATAAATGGTTCTTATGGAAATGGTTCCTTGGCATATGTGCAAAGGGCAATTGAATAACTAAAGGAAATTTCCAGGGCCAAAGGGAATTTTTATGTAAGTGTCTACTAAAGATACAAAAGATATTTAAAGATTTCTGCTTTTTTTTTTAGGAAGGTAAATTAAGGGATTTCAGAAACCTGCCATTAATGAAGGGGTCACTGAGGTTCTTATGTATGAATGCCTCAAATAAGCTCAATCTTATGTAAGATCATGATAGTTTAGGATTGGGTGGGACCTTGCATGAGGAACAGTCTAGCCTCTCGTGCAAAGCACAAGTCTCCTGTGTGAAAGTTAAACTCATCACAAAGAGAAGCAGCAAGAAGGGAGGGAGAGAGAAAGAAAAAAACATTTTCCCATTTCAGAACTCTTCTGGTTTCTATTTTTCACTCTACCTTTTTATTCTTCCTTGTTATGTGTTGAATATTGTTCTATACCAGATATTGAAAATATTCTTTTCTTAGGGAGTTCAGTGAGTAGAGCCTAATTGTGACCTGTATGTCTGGCTCCCTGAAGGTTGATGTAGTCACATGGTACAAGTTCCCCTCCTGGTGCTCTGCAGTCCACAAACATGTTGATTCATTCCCAACATACTTCTTCCTTTCAGTACACATGGCAGAATATTGAACTATCCAAG
Organism: Callospermophilus lateralis; assembly: GCF_048772815.1. Classification (NCBI taxonomy): domain Eukaryota; kingdom Metazoa; phylum Chordata; class Mammalia; order Rodentia; family Sciuridae; genus Callospermophilus; species Callospermophilus lateralis. Next base: position 140,596,500 of record NC_135306.1, read on the forward strand.
CAAATCTCATTCTTTCAGCTGAAAATAAATTTAATCAGAGAGGTGCTGAATTTTTCTCCTGTTTTCTCTAGTATTCATTTCATTCATTTTCTTACCCATCTTCTGAAAATACACTGTGTAAAGTGATATACTTAAGAATCACTCATTTTAAATCTCATTAAGTAACTGGAGGCTCAATTATTTTAAACCTCTCACATTATAGATAGTTATTCTAGCTCAACTAGTTAATGGTGAAGCTCAGTCTACAGCTGACTGTTATCCCATGTGTGTAACAATGAGTTTTGATGTGTGACAATCAAGAAATCAGTGGCTTAATAGTAGTATCATGTATATCTAAAAAGATCAAAGACAAAAGAATTCAGAGGCATATGACAATAAGTATTTATTTCTCCTGTACCTGTTTGCCCTTTGGCTGAGGCCAACTGCTTCAGGCTGTAAAATACCAGAGTGGCTGGAGTATCTCTGATTCATGTTTCATTCTAGGTTCTGAAAAACCAGCCTCTACCTCAGAGCAAAGCCTGTCCAAGGAAGGGACATCACCTTTGTCCTTGCAAAAACCCACAGAGCACTCCTAGGCACATTCCCACCCTGATAAGTTGTTTATCTACAAATAACAGGAGAGATCTGCTGTGCCAGGTGTCCCTGACTCAGTCAGGCTAGCTGGGGATCCATAGCAACCCCCTAGCAGCCACCAATCAGCATGAGACAGGGAAATACCTGGGATGCCAGATGACCCTTCCAGTAGTTTATGGTGGTTGATAACATGTTGGGAAACCATGTAGTTCAGCACGTACACCCCTCTTGGCTTAAACCAATCAGTTCAAATGAATACCTCTTTTGTACTGACCAATCACCCCTACCCAACTTGTTCCCGCCAGTGAATGTGCTAATCATGTTTTAGAGTTGTTATTTGATTTTCCCACGGTGTGTGATGATTTGCTAAGAGATGCTATGATGTATGTGAAGTCCCTGCCTTCTCCAAAGAATGTGTAAAACTTGTGCAAACCCTGGGCTCGGGGCCGCTCAGCATCACCAGTTGCTGTGTGTACGCTCGGAGGACCGAGCTAGCTCACATTAAACACCTCTTTGCTGCTTACATCGATCTTGGGTCTCTGGTGGTCTTTTGGGGGTCCTGAATTTGAGCATAACATACGGGGGCTCGCCCGGGATCCTCCTAATAAGCCTACCCAGACACCTTGAGTTTGAGCATAACAGTTCCATTTCTGGGACAGTGGTTATTGTGGGTATATTTTTTGTATCACTATGGCCAAAGCACAAGGCTCAAGCCCATGTGACCCATCATAATTGAAGGCTCTGCTGTGTTAAATTCATTCATAGCCATTTGGTCAAAATAAGTCACATTGGAAAGCTCAAAGTAGAGGAAGGAGTGGGCATTTGTTAAACACACCTCATTCAGGCCTTAAGTAAGAGGGCTTAGAATTTGCATATATCTCTTTATTTTTAAAAAAATGATACAAACACAGGATTTTCACTTTAAAAATATTGATAGGTCAATGACACTAAACAAAATGAGAAATACCTGGTTCAAGTCATATGAGGAGTGAAAATTTTATTTTCAAGGGGTACAAATGATTATAGAAATAAGGGCAGAATTTCCAGTATCATTGCTTAGAAACCCTCCCAGGAAAGTGAAAGAGAGAGGAGAGTGTAAGTAAAGGGAAAAGAAAGATGAGTTAGATTTAAAGGAATAAGAGAAGGTCCTTAGTAGTATCACATATTGGATTTGGCTGCCAATAGGATCATCTATGTCAAAGTTACTTGAAAACAATCCTGATATCGCATGATCATATTAGAGGTGAGATTTGTACAGAGTGCTTTCAAATGTACAGAGTGCTTTCAAATTTGTACAGAGTGCTTTCAAAAATCAGTCATTGGATGCCAACAAAGCTATGGTTTTGGGACATAGGACAAGAGAGTGCATTAACAGAAAAATATGATAAGAAGGCAAGGTGGACAATGTGAGTGAAAGTAAGAGATGAGTGTGAGACAAAATACAGGATGCCATCCATGGGTTGAGGAAAATAGAGAAGGAATTACATTAGCAGTGAGTTTCATCTGGGCGCCATAGAGTGGGCTCCAGGCCAATAGGGGTTGCTAAGCAATGTGTAAATGACATTTCTGATTGATTCCAGCAGTAGAAAGCTGAGGGAAAGAGCTCTCTGAGGAGGAAGTTGCCATTTTCTCTAAGATGACCAAGCACTTGGCTGTAGTGCTGGACAGTTTGGCATTAATTTCTTTGAGTCACTATATACAATAACAGATCTTTGTGATTTAGGCTACTGTTCACTTTTAATTGGGCAATTTTCTAGAATTACTCATGATAGGAAAGGAGGTAGAATACATTTATTTATTTGAACCCTCCAGGAAATGATTAATACTGATAAGATGTTTGGGGAAAATTTGTTTTATCATATTTCTCTTTCAATAGACAGGTTAACTTCTTTATGTGTTTTTTTCCCCCCAGAGACACTGTTAAAACCATATTCTTGATGTTCTTATCTTTTGGGAATATAGTATTATCCAGATATAAAAAATTCTTACCTGCCAGAGAAGAGCTTATTTGGGGATAAAGTATGCCCAGGAGGCAATACAAATTCAGTACTAGAGGCAAAGCTATCAGTATTTGTTCCAGTCTCAAATCTGATCAATCAAAGTTGACAATTGACATTTTTCACTTGTCAGAATCAGCTGATCCCCTACTCTCTTGTACTTGTCACTTTGCTCTAAAAGGCAAGAGGTGGAGCTGGACAATGCTATCCATATTAACAATGTTAATATGGATTCAAATCATCTGGGGACCTTGTGCAGACTGAGTCAGTAGGTCTAGATTGGGGGCTGGAAGTTTGAGTTTCTGATTGAAAAACAAGCAAACAAACAAACAAACTTGTGGTGAGGCAGAAACTGCTAGATTTTATACCACACTTGAGTGACCTGAGAATATAAGACAAGTTTTTTTTTTTCTTTCATTCACAACTAGGATCTAAGCCTACGATTGCCAGCTAATACTTACGTGTTTTGGTTAAATCAAATTATCTAACTAAAGCACCATTTCATTTTATATAAAGTGAGAATAATGTTTGCCTTACAGTGATTGTTATGAATATTCTCTCTAGTATGTAGAAAATACTTAATGACTATTCATCATAAGATTGGGAGTAGATGAGGGTATACCTTTGATAAAATAAAACATTCCTCTGACTTAATCTTGAATTGTTAAGCCAGAAATCCAGATGCCAAGGCTAAATAATCATGAGAAATATTTTTGTAGCTTCTCAAATGCTACTGAAGGTATGGTCTGTGAACTGACAGTATCAGATCTCACAGGAAAGATTATTAGAATTGCAGACTCATCAGCTCCAGCCCAGATCTATAGAATCCTAAACTCTGAGAGTACAACCAAGGAATCTGGGTCTTTTTAAGCACCTTAGGTAATTCTTATGCACAGTGAAGAGATGCTGCTCTACAATACCTAAGGCACTTTTATAATCTAGTGGGGATCCAAAGCAGCTCTGGCTGCTAAACTGAAGTATAAGTGAGGGTTAGGTAGGAAATAATGCATACAGGAAGGACCAAAGAAAACTCTAGAGGATTACTGAAGAACAATGATAAGACAGTTTGCATTAAACCAAGCCAGTGTCTAATCCTAGTGGTATTTTTATTCAAAAATCACTTGAAACACTCTTAAAAAACATTCTTTCTCATAGTCTAGTGAAGAAAATATATGTTAATAAAAATGTATTATGCATAGTGAAAAACACATGCTTTAACTCTGCCTGGCTCACTCCTACATATCCTAAAGTTTTCAGTTTAAATAATGTTTCTTCTAGGAGGAGGAGGTTGGAGGTAAAGCTGCTGTTGTGTGCTTCCACTGAAGTCCCTAATTCCTTTCCAAAGAATGTTGCAATTGTTTCCTTAATGGTTGATCTTTCTCCCTAGAATTCTATTTTCATAAGTACAGGGAAAAAATTGTTTTATCTTTCCCACCATTGTACCTCTACACCTCAACACAATTTTTTGAACTGGTGAAGGGAAGGAAGGAAGGGAGGGAGGGAGGGAGGAAGGAAGAAAGGAAGGAAGGGAGGGAGAGAGGGAAAGAAATGGAAAGGAAGGTTGGAAGGAGATGCAAACAAATCTTAGAAGGGAGTAACAAAACGTTAAAGTATTTGAAGAAGTCAGAGACATGGAAGAATTTTATCTGGCTCATGCAGAGTAATTAACACATTTCCATGCAGAGTAGATAAAAAGCTTTTCGAAAAAGAGAGAATTGCATGAGCAAAGGTCAGAAATCTGGAAACTCGTGTCCTGGAACACAAGATGGAAGCATAAATATGAGGCTGGGGAGCTAGGGTTGAGTGTGACTGTGGAGGTTTGGACTTTTTCCTGTAGATGTTTCTGGAAGTATCACCTCATGTATTTGCGAAATTATTTACATGGTGTTTTTCTTCTTTTTTCACTACTGTGCTTTTAGGACCTGGTCTGCACCTGCTATGTAGGAACCTTGAAATAGATGTTAAATAAATAAAGCTAAAAAAAACAATGGTGATTACCCAAGACCAGTGAACCAAAGGCTTTTTTTATTTTTTAGTCTTCTCTGTATTTTTCTGATCTCTGAAATTTGTTTACCCTGTGCCATTAGTCCACTATACCATTTCCTCCATGCTCATCTTTTGGATCTTTTAAACTGCCACATCCATCAGGGAACTCATTAGTTTCTCCAGCCAACATTATGTCTCCTTCCTCCTGATTCCATAATATTTCACTCTAAGAGGTTGTCTGCTTTCTAAGAAAGAGGGTGGACTCTGGGATGTTTTAAATCTACCAGACATTAGCTGGGTAACTTAGGAAATTAACTTTTCTGACCTCTTTTTCTTATCTGTAAGTAGAGATAGAAATAACGATCTTTCTTAGTGTATTATTTAGGATATAGGTTACATTACACATAACAAGGACTAAAATAAGAGAGCTTTTACAAGATAGGAATGTATTTTTGCTCACATTTGACAGTCTGTAGGTGAGTTATCCAGAGCCAGAATGTCTATTCTGCTCCATAAGTTCCTAAAGGGAACACATACCTTTTATCTTCTTGCCCTACCACTCTTGGGGATTGCCCTTTTACACAGTCCAAGAGGTCTGCTGCCATGATGACATGCCACAGAGCAGCTTGGAAGTACAAAGATGGGCATGGTTTGTCCCTTCAACGGTACCTCTGGGAAGTCGTAAACATGAATTCCCCCTCATATCATAAAGGGTAGAACTCAGACCAAAGCTACTTTTAGCTGTAAAGGGAGGCTGAGCCATGTAATATTTACACTAATTGTCCCGGCCCAGACAAAAATGTGAGATCCCCTCACTATGGAAAGAAAGGGTAATGAATATTGAGGGGCCAACCAGAGTCCTTAGCCAAACAGAGTGGTTAGCAGAGTTCCTCAACATGGGAGTTGTCACCCAGGGCATGCTAAAGGTGATACCTGGAGACTGGAAGAAATTAGAACTTCTCTTCGTAGTTTCTCCACATTTCTACCCTTAGCATTTTATAGGCTTTATAATAAACAATGCACTATTATAGTTGTATGAGTATACAACTGCCATACAGCCTAGTCTATATGGGGTATACATGCTTATAAACATTTTACCAGTAGCAATTCTAAAAAAAAATTTGGAGGTCACAGGTTATAAAATTTAGAGATAATATTTAGAAATTGAATGGCTCATAATGAATGTTCAACAAATGAGAGCCATTATTCCTGTAATAACTTAAAATTTGCTATTTTTTGTGGGTTTATCAATAGTTCTTACCATTTGATATTGCCAAATAGAATTGTCCTTTGCTTCTCTTTAGACTCTAGGGAACAATTAGTTGAGGAGATATATATATATATATATATGTAGGATTTTAATAAAAGCTTAATTTGTCACTGTTACACTCAATGGCATTATTCAAATTTATCTATTTTAACAGGGTAAATTTTAATTTGAAAAGGTAATTTATCAAGTAAAATGTGTGTGTTTTAGCTTGATCTATATAACCAACCAAATGGATGAATACACAGCCACCTAAGAGTGGGGTGCCCAATTTATTGACTTAGTTTCCAACTTAATATGCTCATGCTCATTCATAATAACTCCCTTCAAAGTATGATCCCTTAAAAGTATTTTTACTCTCTCAAATGTATTATTGAAAATAAATGTAGGCAGTCATATATGAGAAAGAAGAAATCATGGCTGAGAACACAAAGAACAAGAAGAGGGACAGAGATTAAAATAAGGTCAGGAAAAGAAATGAGAACAGAGTAATCAAAAATAATTGCCTAAATTTTTATATTACCTTCCCTCAATTATAAGAGTATAATATTTACATTGAACTAAAAAAAAAAATTTAAAAATCCCTACTTCAAAAGGGCTAAAACATTTCCCTAGGACTTCAGGAGCTGTATGTGATGCTTAGAATAGTTTATAATCTTATCTCTCCCCTTGTTAAATTTTGTTGGGCTTTTAAATCGACTTTTCTACACTGATTTTTCAGGGACTGATTCTTAGGGATGATATAGCTACTTATTATTTCTGGGAAATCAGACATATATATCTTGTTTTAGTGATTACTCTCCCAGTGTCTTCTATTCCCTACATGTATTATGTCTTAGCCCTAATTTATTTCCCTCCTATTATCATTTAGAAATTTCATGTCTGTCTGAACATTTTTTCAGAAAAAGATGAACTTTCATGAGCTTTTCCTTTGGTAAGAAAGCCTGGTTGCTGCTTCACAACCAGCTTTAATGGAAATGCATTTTCATTATCCTGATTTCCACCAAGTGCCCCAAATGATGTGTTTGCCTAGAGGTGTTTTATTTTGGAAACTCAGTAACATAAAACCCAAAGAATAGCTATCTAATGAGATGTCACATGAAGAAAAACTAGTCAAGAAATAACAAAGCCAGATAGGTCAAACAACATGCTGAGAGGAACAAATAAACAATAGCCCATCAGAATCACATCTCTTTAAATCTCAGGGAACTCTTGGTATTTTTGTTTGTGTATTTTTAAGCACATAACTAATACTTTTTGTGATCCCTTGAAGCTGTGGTTCTCAGCCTTATCTACACATTGTAATTGCTTGGCACTTAGAAAGACTGATGCCTGGATATAGAAATAAAGTCTTAATGGGTCTGGGCTATAGCCTGGGTATTGGCATAGGGATGTTTAAAACCTCACTAGGTGATTCTTTTGTGCATCCAACATTGAAAATCACTGACTTTGAAGTGTAAAATGAAGTTTTTTCTATTTGACCAGGAATTTTAAAATACCAACCACTTGCATCACTTATTGTTTTAAAAAGAACCTGGTAACTGCAGTGTAGAGTGTATTGCTAAAATGTGTTGAAATATTTGGTGTTTATGAGACACTGTGATTCTGTAAATTCCTTCCAGTGGCAAGGGCTGATTGGTTCAGTGAGCTCATTATAGGCAATATGCCAAGCTTGTCCCCTGCTAACTTGATAATGACACAGCCACTGCTAACAAAGCTATTTATGCAAAGCTCATGCCCCCAGGTTCAGATGTGATCAAGTTAAGGAAACACCCCTCCAAGCATTGTTCTTTTTGACATGCGTCACCATTTAGGATTTGTAATTGGGTTAATTAAAAAGGGAGGCATGACCTGAGCTTGAGCAGTTTGGCTCAAGGGCCCCAACAGAAGAAAAAAAGAAATTTATAGGCCTGACTGCTGTGGAAAGCTGGTCTAGGGTTGACCTTTAGGTAGGTCATTATGGTAACCTGAGGCTCAATGTAATTAGAAACAGTCAAATGTCAAGACCATGCCCAAGTGACAACCCACCTTGCTGAGCTTTCTTGATGCCTATTATACTTAGTTTAAGAAAGACACTGAGAAAAAGTTTATATAATTCAAGTTGTATTTGGTGACTTTGTTTAATAAATGCCTGTTTTGATGGCAAAATGATCTGACTACTTTAAAATGGAACATTATGTTGTTGTGGTCAGGAGTACAGTCTTAGCATTCAACAGAACTGGCTCTTGAGTTTGAAAATGAACAATGCCACTTCTTAGGTGTGTTTTTTAGTCAGCTTTTTTGTTCCTGTGACCAAAAGACTTGACAAGAACATTAAAGGAAAAAAAGTTTATCTGGGGGCTCCGGGTTTCAGAGGTCTCAGTTTACAGATGGCCAACTTCTTTGCTCTGGACTGAAGGTGAGACACATCATGGCAAAAGGATGTGGCAGAGGAAAGCAAGTCAAGACATGGCACCTGGAAACAGGCTTCCTCCCTAGGAACAAATATATACTTCAAGAGCAGGCCCACCTACTCTAACCATACCCTACCTTCCTATAGTTAGTTACTACTCAGTTAACCCATCAAGTGAATTAATGCACCAATGGGGTAAGGTCCTCATAATACAATCACTTTCCCTCTGAATGTTCTTATGTTATCTCACACACGAGCTTTTGGGGGACTCATCATATTTAAATCATAATACTGTGTGAACTCAGGAAGTTGACTTCTCTGAGCCTTTGTTTCTTATTTGATAGAATGTGAAAAAGTGCCACGAGCCCATAGTACTATTAAGTGCATGATCTGAACTATTTCTTTCATGGTTTAGTGAACTGGTACAAAAAACAATAGCTAATAATTATTGAATTATATGGTAGGCAATATTAAAAATTATTTACATATCTTAATCTGTTGAATCCCCATGATAAATCCTAGGAAGTCTATTATTATTAACTCTATGGGTGAGAAATCATAGGCAAAGAGATTAGTAATTTGCCCTAAGGTCTCACAGCAGACAGTGAGAGGTACACAATAGAACAACATTAAGCTTCCCAGTCTCCCAGTGGTGTAATAAAAGTTAATTTGCTGAGTTACTCACTTAAGAGACTGAGGGAGATACTTCAAAGCAGCTAAGGTCAAACTGGTGTTGTTATGTGCCTCATTAATAAAAGGTTGAAGAGCTACAAACGGAGGGACATTTTCCAGATTGTGGTGCACAGAAGACATTTTTGAGCAAACAAAACATGTTACCATGAAAGTTGAAACTCCAGCTGGGGAGAGATCTTAAGAGTACTATCAGCAATGCCAATGTGTCTAATAAATGATAAGTAGGAAATGAGAGTGATCTCAAACAGATGGGGTGAGAGTTTTGGATGTTATTTTATTAAATTCTCAAATATCCATGGAGGAACCAATCATTTTATGGATAAATAACTAAAAGGTGCTTTGAGATGATGAGGTTTCCAAGTTTATCTCATTAGTTTTTTGGCAAATCATATTTGAAGTCAGATCCTTTGATTCCTCCCAACTAAAGTATATTCTCTTAGTTAGGTCTTTATGGACATTGTTAGGGCTGTTATAGTTCAGACTGCTATAACAGAATACCACCGGCTGGATGGCTTAAATAAGTGAAATATATTTCTCACTGTTCTAGACTAAGAAGTCCAAGATCAGGGTGCCAGGATAGATCTGGTGAGGCCTCTCTTCCTAGTGATAAATGGCTGTCTTCTTGCAGGGACTTCACATAAACAAACAAACAAACAAACAAAGAATGGGAGGTTCTCTCTCCTCTGTATCTTTTACAAAGAGACAAATCCCATTGTGAAGCTCTACCCTCATGACCTGATTACCTGGTAAAGTCTCTATCTCCATGTAGCATTCCATTGAGAATTAGATTTCCAACAGATGTATTTGGGGAGGATGCAAGCCCTCAGTTCAGAGCAATCTCTGAATTCCACACAGCTCTCAGGTACTGTGATCCACTCATGTAACAAGCTTATAAGCACCTTTTGTATGCGGATACTAGTACCTTGTTTTATTCTTTGGTAGCAAGGCAGAGTTCATTGTCAGAGAGCTTATATTCTAGTCAGAGTAAATGATAAACAACAGAGAAGCTGTACCATCATCAGTGCTGGGAAGAAAATAAAGCATGTAACATGGGACCAACGTAGCTGGACAGGCCCTGACTCCTTTAGAAGGGGAGCTTGGAGGAGGTCTCCTGGAGGAAATGAGATTTAAGTTGTAATCTGAACACCAAAAATGCCAACCAAGCAAAAATAGTGTCACAGTTTTAGTGTCACAGTTTTTCCTTCCCATTTTTTCCCCTACCTGTTCCACAACTCATCTTTCATTTGCATGGTTGTGCTTGTTTATTTCTCCATTTCTCCTCTTGCTCAATTCTGTGGTGAGGTGAATGACCTCACCATCAACCCATCCATCAAAAGCTGCCTTATAGTCTTGAGAGTTGTCCTGATTTTCTTCTGCTAAGACCCCTGCATCTATGCGCTCATTCATTCTTACCTCTGATGCTTGTTCAATCTCCTTTGTCTGTGTTCCATCTTCTTGTTCATTGTAGAGACCCTTCATCCAAGCCTCTTAATCTCCTGGAGCCCTGCAGTTGTCTCTGAAATGGTTCGGTTTTGCTTTATTTTTTTTTCTTTTAGTCTGCATAGCTCTCTATTATTATTCATAGAAACTTGTTATGTCCTAACACTTAAATATCTAAAAACCCTCAGTTCTCTGCATAAATGTACCCTAATGTGATATCAAAGGCTTTTACAAGTGCTGTGGTGCCTTCCCTTCTTCCTCCAGCCCTCCTCACAACACTCCTCACAACACTCCCTGCACATCCACCACATAGTACTACCAGTTTCCTGGGCATGCTGCAAAAGTGATGATCTTGAACATACTAGTTCTTCTTTGATGCTTAACTTTTCTACCTAATGATCTCCTACCTATTCTTTAGTAACTACCTCGAAATCCATCCTCCTTGAACCCTTTCTACATTTCTGAGTGTGGCAAAATCTGTGGGAAAATTTGATTTTTTTTTCTCATAAACAATGAAGTTTAAACCTACACAACCCAGGACTGACATGGTGCTCCATAATTTAAAAAGCCTAGAATCATTCTACCTTAGCTTTTCTAACATTCCAGCATCAGGCTTCTTGTTTCTAGGTTTCCTCATGGTTCAAAGGGCTACTATAGCTCTAACCAGCACATCATATCTCAGGCAATAAGGGATGTTAACATTATACTCCCTCATTTAAGAATACTTGCAGAGTCGATTTATTGACCAAAGACAGTGATGTGGTCATACCAAGCTGAGAAAGGGTACAGTTTATAACTTTTTAGTTGGGTGAGAGTTTCTAAGGAGAAAAAGAGAATAGTTATCCAGAGGTAGTTAACACTCTTTGCTAAGTCACTCTCTGTATGGTTATTATTAATACCCCTTATAAGTACATTTATTCCTTCAGATTTTATCTTTCAAGTTCTCATCTTCCCACTCCAACTGATACCAGCTGGAGATGCTCACATTGTCTTCTATGATCTGGATCTTGCCCTTGTTTCACTATTTATCCTCCTTCTCAGTGCGCATTTTACCTAAAGTTTCCTCTTCATCTCACTCTTTTACACTCCTGTGAGATTGCTTAAATTTTTCCTTTAACTGGATGATCTAACCCATCCCTATCTCTGCTCTATGAACTCTCTCCTTAGCCACTGACCTACCCATATGGAGTTAGTCTCATATTCAGTTCTTTGCTCACATATCTGCCCTTCAACTAGACCCTGAACTTTTTGAATACACAGACACGCAGACTATGTTTTATTCATTTCTACATACCTAGCACCTGGAACACAATTAGAAAAGAAGTCACAGGCATTCATTGCATTTTTACATAATTCAATGAAATGTGCAACTAAGGTATATTGCAAACATTTATTTATTACTTATATGTCATATATCAAAGAGCATTCTAGATGCTGAGATGCAATTTTTATGACTAAAATATTCATTGCCCCTCCCTCACCGAATATAAATTCCCATTAAGTGAGAGAGACAATAAACAAACAATAATTATGGTTTTGTGATTAAGTAATAAAAGACATGGAACACTACCCATAGTATTCTGGGGCCACTCACTGGATACATCTCTGTTATTTTGTAGACATAATTAGTTCTTATTAGTGTTACATGTCTCATGAAATAGTGGATGAAGTGTGTCCTTATCTCCTGACAGATTCATGCTTCTGAATGTGGCTGCCTCCAAGAAAATTGTCAATTAACTTCTTATTTAAGTTTATTGACTTCAAAAATTATAACTTGCCAAGCTTCAAATGTGGACATTTATGTGATTATTGACATTAATGGCTTAAGATAGATTTTTGTGGTGAATAAATATGATTAAAATGGTGGGACATTCATCTCTGTTTTCTCGCTGAATACATATAATGAAAAAAATTCACGTTTTTATAAAAATCATTTATATTATTGAGTGCTTCTCAGTACTGGATACTGTTTTCCATACTTTACATATGGTAGTCAATTCAATCCTCACAGCAACTATTATATTTAGGTATTGACCTTATCCTCAATTTATAGGTTAAAAAAGTAAAAAAAGTAAGTGAATACAAAGAAAATTTAACTAATGTGTTCAAGGACACATAACTAGAAGAGGGGCCAACACTCAGATCCTAGCAGGGACTCTTCTCTAAAGTCTTGCCACCAGAAGGGAATCCTCAGCCCAGAAGCATCAGTGTCATCTTGGGAGCAGGTTAGCCATGCAGGATCTCAGGCCCACCCCAGACCTACTGAATCTGAACCTGCATTTTAGCAGGACCCAGGGTATTCCAATGCAGATGCAAAGTGGAGAAGCACTGCTTTAGTCACTATACTGTATGTCCTAGAGCAACTTATATGCATGGATGCTTGTGGCTTTTCCTTTTTCTCTGGGCCAGTCAGGCACTTGTGTCTTCCTGTTGCCTTGGGAATGTGATGTGTGAAATGCTCCTGGCCATGCAAGTGCTCTCTCAGAAGATCTTCTTATCATTTCTTATATTCTATATCCCAGTGCTCCCTGCATTCTGGGAATCAGACTACTTGTTGGGATTTAATTAAAATATTAGTCAAATTATTGACAACATTGACCTCCATTCCCATGAACCACCTGGGTTATATGGATTGAGAGGAATATGATATCATTTCATCATTAATGGTGGTTAGAATGTGATATTGTGCCACAGTCTGGCTGGGCACAAAATCACGAGCCACTCAAGCAGGAACAAACTTTATTTCCAAAACTCGTGCGAACATCACGCAGGTGGCCTTCTCCTGAGACACACCACACCAACCAGAAATCCCTCCTCCGGAAATACCTCCTACCACACTTCCCCAACCAATGGGAACTCTCCGGGAGTCAGAAATCCCTCCTACCGCACTCCCCCAACCAATGGGAACTCTCCAGGAGTCGCAGGAGCTCCAAAGTAGCAGGCCAAGGCAGACAGCAGGGGTCTAATATCCAATTGAATGCACATCTTAACATAATCATTATCATCTCAATGGCTTGCTGGTGTCACCTTTCAACCAAAAATGCCGTTCCTCATTCCTACTCAGCTATGGCTCTTAGCAATATTGGAAAAAATTTGGAAGCAGAGGTTAAATGTCAAAACAAAAGGAACATTTTAAATCCTCCATTGATTTTCTTTCTCTTGTGTTTGCTCTTTTTTATTACAGGGATACCTGCCAGCATCATTTTCTCCTTTCTCTGGTTTATAACTTTTCCATTAAAAAGTAATTTGAAAGACAGTATGGCCAGAGAGTTTTATCTGTACCTTTTTTATAGCACTTTATCATGTTGTCTCACAGTTATTTGAGTGCTTACCAGGGTATAATTACAATCCTCAGCATCTATAGAGTACATATGATATAGCAGGAACTGTGCCAAGCAGTTTTTTTCCTTAGATAATTTATTTGATCCTCACCAAAACATTGTAATGGAGTTATAATTATGATCCTCCTTTAACACACAAAAAGTGAGACTCAGGAAGGTTGAAAATACACCCAAGCTTCGCTGGTTATAAGGTGGAGTTGAGCTGGAGTTGAAACTAGACAACCTGATACCAGAACTGGTTTTGCCAATGCACCGTATTACTTGGCCTGGCTAAGATTTCATTACGAATAATGTACAGAAATGCACAAAAATAGTGGTAGGCTTTTTAAAACGTGTTTTTTCCCTCCAGATTTTGAAAGACAGTTATTACATTACTTGTGTTTCTGGATTTTAATTTGGGTCTCACAAAATTCTACTTTGTTAAGTGATAATGTTCAAACAACCCACTTTTTTTCCCTCATGTATCATATTGGTTTACACTGCATCAGAATGTACAGCCTTGATTTAGAAATATGTGGGTGCCATTCTTGAAGATCACTTGGCCTAAACTCTAAGAACCACATATAAATTAGCAGTACATAGTTACAAGTAAAACTCTGATTAAAGTCTGATTCCCTATAGGTAATGACTAACAATTAGCAGTTGCCAACCAACACCAATTGGGTGAGTGCCAGTGAGGTGCAGGATGAATATGTCAAGGGTTAATGTGCTGAAAACAGTCTCTCAATCTCTTTGAATCAGAAGTCTATGACCAAAGTAATTGAAATAGCCATGATTGAGGGATAGTTGGGGGCATGAGAAGATAAGAAAGTCTGTTGTGTCAGTAAAGCAACCAGAAGATGGGTCATGTACTTATAGGAAACCAATCATAAAATTGTCATCCCATTTTAATCTAAACCGACGCAAGATTTTTACAGACTTCTCATAGATGATTCCAAGCCTTGGAGTTCATATTTTATGTATAAGAAGCTAAAATTTACTCATTTAACATACGTTGATTTTTTTTTTAGATCATCATCTTTCCCTGACACAGAGCTGGCTATTGGGAACACTATGGTATATGAGATGGCTTTTGCCCCCAAAAGATTTATTGTGTACTAAGAAACTAAACTATTATGAACAACTAACTATGTTCTTATAAGTCCTGGGATAAAAGTATATCAATGGCTCAAACATGGATGCAAGTTTGGGATTACAAACATGAAAATGTCCAGTTCTCTGCAGTTTCCCTTATGTACCCTTCATAATCTCTTTCAGTTCCTGGCTTCTTCACTATGTGTTTCTCTGTCTCTCTCTCTAATCCTTATTCTCTCTTAACACATAGAATTTATTTTTCCTAGCATTCCTGAATTTTCCCAAGTTCATGCTTTTGTACTTATTCTCTATGCCTGTAATATCTTTTTCCTTCATCTCCATCTGATAAAATTTAATTCATCTTTAAAACAGAGCTCCCTGAAATTCTAACTCTTTTATAAAGCCTTGCACCTCTTCTTGATAAGTACCCCTCCTCCTTGTTCTGAGGTGCTTTAAACGTGATTCATATGTATCACATAACATACAAATTTGGTTAAGCATCTTTCCATGAAGCAAAGACTGTTTTCATAGTTGCCTCAGGTTTAATGCATAACTTATCAGTACATTTTACATAGTAAAATTTTTAGTTTTTATTTTTTTTAATTTTTTTTTAGTTGTAGATGGACACACAATATCTTTATTTATTTTTATATGGTGCTGAGAATCAAACCCAGTGCCTCATACATGCGAGGTAAGCACTTTACCACTGAGCTATAGCCCCAGTCTAGGTTTTATTTTTTATTACAAATAAAAAGATTAAATACATTGATATATCTTTCCTGAATATATTATATTTTGGCCTATAATACAAAATCTACTTATTCATAGTATTAAATGTATTCTATTAGAAGGGTTATTTATAATTGATCCTCCATTGACCTATTTGAGACTTAAAGTCTCATTTGAATAGAAAGTCTCTTTGACTTGCTTTAACATTGTTCAGGATTTAGGTGACATTTGATCCTTGCTTTAGGATTTGTGAGGCCCATCCCATGTCAGTGAATTTACTTTCTTAAAATGTCATACCTATTTTCAAGGGGTACCTCTTCTAGGTAGCTGAATGGTATGTGAATGCTCAGATATACTAGCAGGCAATCCTGAAGAGATGGATTACTAGAGAAACTTTAATAAACAGATGAAAACCAAGAAGTAAAAAAAAAATTAAATATAACCCCTAGTCATTTAAATAAACAAAAATATTTCTGTTAGGCACTTAAAAGCATATTAGTATCCTAGTTACAAAATTTAATGGAAATCTAACAAAATTTTTTTTATTGGTTGTTCAAAACATTACAAAGCTCTTGACATATCATATTTCATACATTAGATTCAAGTGGGTTATGAACTCTCATTTTTACCCCAATTACAGATTGCAGAATCACATCAGTTACACATCCACATTTTTACATGATGCCATACTAGTGTCTGTTGTATTCTGCTACCTTTCCTATCCTCTATTATCCCCCCTCCCCTCCCCTCCCATCTTCTCTCTCTACCCCATCTACTACAATTCATTTCTCTCCTTGTTTTTTTTCCTCATTCCCCTCACAACCACTTATATGTAATTTTGTGTAACAATGAGGGTCTCCTTCCATTTCCATGCAATTTCCCTTTTCTCTCCCTTTCCCTCCCATCTCATGTCTCTGTTTAATGTTAGTCTTTTCCTCCTGCTCTTCCTCCCTGCTCTGATCTTAGTTGCTCTCTTTATATCAAAGAAGACATTTAATCCCTAAAAAAACAAATGCCAAATCTCTTCTTTGAAATCTAATAAAATTATAAATAAAATTAAACAGTTGACTATCCAAAGAAAGTGTTTATATTGAATATTTAATAAATATAGTTTTAAGTGCCTTCTCTATGTAAAGGAGTGTAATTAATACTATGTTAAACATATAAATGAAAAACTAAAGACTTTGTCTTCCAAAGAGCCACAGTGTATGAAAGGATGTAGTAGGGAGGAATGAGGGTTTCAGTATATCATCACTGTTTTTCATTCCACATGGCACAGCTCACAGGAAAGGGTTCACTGAAGGACAGCAATCATGTTCTAATGCAGTGATTAATACTAGAATATCTTGTGCAACAATGGGCAATGTCCCGTTGGGACACTTAAAATTCCTGACATTAGAGTGTTCTGGACTTGGGCATGATTATCATCTTCAGTCCTCAGAATAGGACTCAAATTTGTGAAACAGAGACCTACTTTCCAAATCTAACTCTTTAAGTTGTCTCAAATAGGCTAATGACCCCTGATTTATAGTTTGTTTGTGTCTCATGTGCATGTGTGTGTGGCTGTTTATGATAATAGATAAGGAACATATCGCAACTTCTTGAGTGGTTTCTAAATATTATTATTAATAATTAATCTATTTGTTTCAGAAATACTTGGCGAAGGCATTTATTATATGCCAGACCTTAAATGATGTACTGATGCAAAGAGGAGAAATGATATGGCCCATGTCTTCAAGGAGGTCATTTATGGTGTAGATTATAAAGATAAGTAAGAGACAAATGCAACTTTATATGATAACTATAAAGAGGGAGTAAAAAGTACAGTGAGTCACAAGCAAAGGAGTAATTAATATTCTTTGAAAGTTTAGAAACAGAAATTTCTCTTTTGAACTAAATTTTTAAGGGTAGGAAGAAATTCCCAGTGGATATCCATTTAGATATTTCCATTAAAAGAAAGGCAACCCATGGGAAAATAACATTTAGATATAAAGACAGGCTCAGAAATGAAAAGGCTTATCACATTTAGTAAACTGATTTGTTTATTTGTTTATTTGGTATAGAAGGACTAGATCTGTAAGATAGGAAGAGTGAAAGATTGTGCAGAAAAGGTAACTGTTACTGTAGAACTATAGCATTTGGTATAGTAGGGAGAAAATTTTATTTTGACTTATACTTAATAGAGACTTCATATATGATCAGTTGACACCATTGCTCGAGGCCGGAGGTAGGGCAGAACATCATCACAGAAGGACATGGCACAGAAAAATTGCTTACCTCATAGCAGTCAGGAAGAGAGAGAAAGAAAAAGATCTCAAGAGGCCGAGGTTAAGATATATTCTTCCAGGGCACATTCCCAGTGATCTACTACCTGCAACAAGACCCCACTTCCCATAGTTTTCATTGTGTCACAGTACTCCTTTCAATTATGAACCCATCAATGGATTAATCCATTGGTGAGATCAGAGACCCCTGATCCATTTGGTAAGACAGAAGCCACACTTCTGAACATTGCTGTACTAGGGCCAAACTTTTAACCCCTGAGCCTTTTTCAGAATATTTCAGATTTGAAGTATAACAAGTATCTCTCTCAAAGTGTTGTTTGAGGACATCAGTTAATATGTTTGAAGAACTGAGAAAAGAGCCTGGCATATATTAATGACTATATGGGCTAGTTAGTATTATCATCTTGATTTTTCCCTAGTTTATTCCCAGAAAATGATTCATACGGTTGAATGTTTATTTATCTTTCATTCTGACTTTCTGATTTATTATTTTATTTAATAATTCACCAAAAATGCAAAGAAGACAATGAAAAGAGCTAACATCCTCCTAAAAAATTGAGTTGTCAGATTTGGTCAGAAAGATGCAGTCTAGGATTGATTCAATTCATCTGGGTTGGCCAACTCTTAGCTGGATGCCCTTCTTTCTGATCCACATTCCTCCTAGTGACAGCATTATGCCTGGTCTCAAGTAGCTGTAAAAGGCCACTCACATACTACAACTTCTCACATACCTCAGAGCTGTCTACTATAACCTTCCTCAAAATCTTCATAATATTTCTATAAAGATAAAGCCAATTTTGTCTAGGGAGCCACAGAGATATACAAGTGAGAGGAGGTGGAGGAGGGAATAAATGGGTTTTACATGGGTAGGGAAATCCCTTTGGTCTCCAACCTTTCCCTCTTCTATGCCAAGAACATAATGATCTAAACCCCTATCCCTTGTGTAAGAAGGTAGGCCTCCCCTCATCTGGCCTCCTGTATAGAATAGAGCGTGTGACAGGGAAGGGATGGAAGAGAGGTTGGGGACTCTATATTTATGCACGGGAAAATGTTTTCAATTTTTTTCAGTTCACATCCTTGAGAAATCCCATGTGTTTCCTAAGCCTAGGGCAGGAATAGGAGACCCTGGCTCACCCACAAGTAACAGGATATTGATGGTCACTATATATAGTCTAATAAAAAGTGTATATCAAGGGCTAGAAAACACAATTAAATATTTTAAGATATGTTGAATTCCTAGAAAAATCTACTGTTGAGTATTCTCCACCTAGGAAAAGCATGGTATTCTAAGCTATATTTAGTCTCGGTCAATTTCTTATCTAGGGCAAAGGCATTTCACTCAATTCCGTGGTGCTTCCTGGTCTGACCACCATGGAATCCCTCCTCACTGTCTAGTAGTATGTCCTATTTTTAGAGAGTCCTGCACAATAAAATCCGACAAATCCTGTTGTCATCCCTCTCAGTATTGAATTATTCCTTCCTTATGTTAATATTATTTGAAGCTGAACAATAATAGATCCTACAAAACTTTGGCCTTTCCAGAAACCTAGCCCAGCTGTTTTCACTCCACACCAGAGAAAGGTTTAACGGCCAGGAGACGTGCTGCTGGTTCCCATTACACAGCAGACATGATGAGTTTCACAAAATATACCCAAATACCAAACTCATTTACATTTTCATTATGCCACACATTAGCTGAGGATTTTATCACCTTTTCCGTTCATTTGCAATTGCACCAAATTGGTGATCTGCTCTTAGTATCTTTCCCATTAATGGGAATTAGTAAGGATTCTTTAATAGTTATTTAATTGGTTTTAAACTTATGTTTCTGCATTCATCATTAAGCTCTAGCGTGAATTCTGTTAAGCTGATCCAAGTTGGGTAAGTGGAAGCCACAGGATACAATTGACCATGTCCACTGAGCTCTCTGGATTAGCCTCAGGGTCTCAGGCTACCTGCATGCAATGTGCCAATGCTCATCTTCCAAAAAGCACTGTGGTGAGACTGTGTGGTATATGTGAAAAGTATTTTGTAAAATTTAATGAACAGGAAAGATGTTGGAAAACGTTACTGTTATTGTCCAGCATCTAAAGAAGAGAAATTTGGTGTTTTAAAGGCAATTGCTCTCAATTATTCTTCTTGTGATTTGAATCATAGTTGAATTCTGAGTTATAATTATAGGTGTAATATAACAAAATTTAAAAAAATAAAAAAGATACTAATAATATAATAGCTCTATAAAATATTCTCAAGAATTATATAAAAATAACAACTTTTATTTTGGGCCAGGGATTTCATGCAGAAGTGCTTTACCACTGAGCAACATATACACACACACCGTTTTTTAAAATTTTTTGAGATAGGGAATTACTAAGTTGCCTAGGGAGGGCCTCATTAAATTGCTAAAGCTGGACTTGAGCTTGTGATTCCACTGTTTCAGCTTCCCAAGTTGCTGGGATTACAGGCATGCACAACTGTACCTGGAAAAATACCAACACTTAAAAAAATATTTGAAATATACTACAGTCTCTTATTAGCATACTATTAATATGATAATGTAACAATTTGTTACCATTAGTTTTCTAGACATTTGTTTGGTATTAACAAAATATCATCTGTTAAGTGTTTAGAAGATATTAAAAATCACTGAACATTTACACATATTATTTATAATTTTTCAATTTTAATAGTATTCAAAGACCATTTTTTTCCTATCATTCATTTCCTCTGCAAGCATTTACTCTTTCTAACATAGGTAAATGTGGTTCTAGTCAACTGGGGATAAGTAGGTGAAGGGAGAGCCTCTGCCTTCAAATGACCGTGATGACCCCAATTCCCAATTCCCTTAAAAAAAAAAGTTATCTGATATTACTTAGAAAAGGTAAAAGAAATCTTCTGGGCAATAACAGGGTCTGACCTAAAAAATAATTTTTGCAAAAGAGTATAGGACAGGAGTATCTGATTGTACTGCTCTAGTTAGGAAACTTTCAATAGAAAATAGTCTGCAGGAAACAAAGCATCTTTGCTCTTCAGCACTTTATATAATGCATTAATTGGGTGTAGTTGCTACTGAATTTTAATGGTTGTACACATATAAGCCTTTTGATTTGTTTGTTTCAGATAATCAGGATGCTTGAGAGACTGCATGTGATACTATTTTAGCTAATACAAATTTTTCATAATACAAAGAGTTGGTACTCTGAATCCCCTGAACTCATTTGGTAGATGTAGTTTTTATACATTATTGGTCTTTTATTCCTCTTCATTAGCAAACCTTCTTAAGTGTGTAATTATTATACATGTGTTAGAAGATTGGTATTATTCCCTGAGTAGAGAAAATTATAGATTAGCGCCGAAGTTATGCTTTTTGTTTTATGCATTCCTGTCTTAATTTTTTAATTGAGTTTGTTAGTACCACAGATGAAACATAAGAACCCACAGAATTAGGTTTTTGTGCATGTGAGTAATCTGTGAATCCTCTCTTTAGAGTCATTTTGAAAATGTATGGTAACAAATAGCTTTTGTATGAAACAGTGAGTATTGAGGTATTTCCTAAACACTATATGCAGGCCTAGATACAATGGGAGGAATGCATAAATCTAACACCTGTGGTCTAGTCTCTTAAGTAATTTGGTTGGATAAATAAGAAAGTACACACCAGAGTTCAAGGTATAAAATAATTGGTCTCAACACAAAACCTGGTGCTTAATGATATTTGTGAAAAGAATAAATGAATGAAGTGATTGAACACATGCATGCATAAAAAAAAGAGGTACAAAGGAAAGTTGGAAGTCAGGAAGGAAAAGATTATTTTAGTGGTTGTTTCAGAGTTTGGGGATTGAAGTGAGGCATTGGGTTAAGTTGTAGAATCTGAATAAGTAGGTATTTCAGAAAGAAGGAGCAATGATGCCTATACTTTTTGTTTCTCTGCAATTACTTTTTTATTCTAAATTTGTTGTCAATAAATAGCTGAAAATAAGAACTGAATTATAGTATGTGTATGGAGCACACAGGAACAACCTTAGAACCAATACAGTAAAAGAACTGAACTACTATTGTGAACCCAGTTGGAAGTTGACTACCGTCCTGAGGGGTACAAAATCAAAAGGCCAGCTATAAGTCTCTATGTTCTTTACTTGTCACAGATGTAAGTTTGGGGTAGAAAACCCATGCTTGAATAATCTTAGGGATTTCCTATAGCTCTAATAGATTCCTTATAGGGTAACAAATCATTTGCTCAGAGCTGGGATGTAGCTCAGTGGTAGAGCACTATCCTAAAATGTGGAAGGTCGTGGGCTCAAACCCAGTACTGCAAAAAAGAAAAGAATGAAAGAAAAGAAGAGAAAGTAAACATCTGCCTACCTGGGACCACAAGCCATTCAGTGAGGAAAGTAGTTCAGTGAGCTTAGAACAATGTATATTTCTTTGCCCCTAATAATTATTATTATTTAATGCATATAATTTGTTATAATAATGTTAATAATTGTTAATTTATTATATAAATGTATAAATTGTTATAATTTAATGCATATTTTCCAAGTACTAATTAAAAAATAGAATCTTAACTTTAAACTGTTCATTTTTTATATTTTATATGAGATGAACCTCAAAGACATTTACTTTTTGACTTTTCCAAAATTGTAATTATAGTGTCAAAACTAAACTATTTTATTCCTTAATTCCAAGATCTTTCTACAAAACTAAACTCTTACTGTTCCATGAATAGGTACAAATCATTTAGAGAGAGAAATTCAAGTTCAGGTTCTGGTTCTGCCACTACTTAATGTTGTAATGATAGCCATGTCAACAAAAAAAATAAAAGCCATTTATGAACTATTATAATAGTTCATGAAAGAGGAAATCGGTTTCTCAGTAGCCTAGTACCATGAAAATGTAGGTTAGCATTAAATTATAAATGTTCTGAAGGTAGAATCAATACATCTATGTGATTTATTATCTTGGTATTAAAGAAGCAACTATGTAGTCTGTTTTTCCTGAACTGAAATATGGTTCACAGAACAAGAGTTCTGAGAATAACTTTTCATGAAAATTAAGATCACATCAGTTTCTGTAACGAATCTCAAAATTTTGGTGCATAATACAAGAGAATTATATTTTCTCTCACTTAACAGTCTAATGAAGGGTTCCTCAAGTTGGCACTATTGACACTTTGAACTAAATAATTATTTGCTGTAAGGGGTTATTCTGTGCATCACAGAAGATTTAACAAAATCCCTGGCCTCTAAACATTAATGCCAGTTTTACCTCCTCTTCAGTAATGATGAACAAAAATATTTCCAGACATTGCCCAAAGTCTCCTGGGGTATAAAGTCACCCCAGACTCATGTGTCCAATAAATCTATTTCTGGTCACTGATAATTTTCCTCTACAGAGTGACACAAAAACAGACTCCTTTTATTTTAAGTCTCTTACATTGTCCTTTCTGATCCCTGAGAGAGGGATAGGAGATAATTTCTTAAGAGCCTTGCTTTGGGAAATGAATCATATATCTGTTCTTAAAAATCCATTGTTACAAACCCATCATATGGCTTTACATAGATTTAAGAAGGACCAGGAAATACATTCCTTCCCAGATTCTACTTTCACCTCTGAAAAGGAAAGCACAAACTTTGTCAGACAGCTCACCATCTTTGCCATAGTCAGACTAAAATGAAGCTTCCTTAGTTAAAATTTTTTGGGAAACTTGAGATTATAACCCACTCTTAAAGATTCAAAGTGCACATTATCACTTTAAAGTGTCTGAACAGTCCAGTATGAAATGTATTTGTTGAGCTTTAACTTAATGTTCCTGAAAGTGTTTATTTAACCACATAATATTTTCATCTCTTTATTTTTTTAATTTTTTTGAGATGATATTGGAGTTTTACTGATGGCCATCACATGTCTTTCTTCTCCTCTTTTCATCTGCCACTTTATTTCTGGTTCATTTCAGAGAACTTGACCAGAGATTGGGAAGGAAGAGACACATACCAACAGTTTGGCTTATTCATTGACTAGTTAGTTTTAGCATACAGTTTAAGTCCTCTTTATTGGTTTGACATTAGCTAATGACAATCATCTTTTAAAAATAATTATACCTTTTTATTTTTAGAAGTCAAATATGAACTAGCTACTCACATACTATCCTTCAATTATTCAAATATTATGACACTTTCATGTTTCCATAGTATCAGTGGTTGAATTCAGCAGAACAAAATTACTTTATTTATGATAACCCATTTATTTAGTGAATGAATCATAAAATTCTCACCATATTTAAACTTCTTAATGACTTAACTATTACAAGAAACATAATGTTCCTTTGATGCTAGCAATTTGTATTGCAGCCCAATATAAGATCTCTCCGAAATGCCAATATCAACCTTGTTATGTCCTTCATGCTTTCCATTGCATATCCCCTCTTTCTTTTAGTCTCCTTTATTTAGCCTGATTTCCTACTACTTTGCATTTTCCCTCATCCCTAAATTAGGTAACTTCATTCTTTATGTTTCTAGTTTTTGTCCATCTCATCCAAACCTAGATCTACTCCAAGTGTTTTCTGATACCTGTTAGACAAACAAAATTCTTACACATGATACAGAAATATTAGGAACATAGATTTTTATCTATAGATGATGTGATAAGAAGAAATTTGGCCCCTATGATCTCTTTTCCTTGGTGTTCCTATAGTTGTACATTATATGACAAAAGGGAATTTATAGGTATAATTGGGGTTACCAGTCATCTGATAAAATAGGGAGATTATCTTGGCTTCTGGATGGACAATGTAATTACACATACCTTAAAATCAGAAGAGAAAGTCAGAGATATGCAAAACTTAAGGACTGGTTCATTATCATTGTGTGCTCCAAGGGATGGAGATCCCATGGAAAGCATGAGAAGGAAGTTCAATCTGTGAGCCTTGACCCTGAACCTCACATTAGGAATTCAACTCTAGGAAATACCTTGATTTAAGCTAGTGAGGCCCTGAGTAGAGAATCCAGTTTTGCCATGTCAGACCTCTGACATGACAGAAATGTGAGATAATAAGTGGCTATGGTTTTAAACCACTAAACTGTGGTACTTTGTTATAAATCCATAGAAAACTAAAACATAGAACAGAACGGTTCTTTCTCTTGTGAAACTTCTATTCCTGGAATTACAAGCAATGAGCAATCACAATGCATTCAAGTTATGATTCAAAGTATTGCCTAATACTTTGGCTTTTCTGGACTATGTCTACACTAAAAATGAAGTAATACTGTTAATGACCAATGATGCCATTTCCTGTCTTTTCATTCCACTCTGTCTGCATTTACCTCCCTCCCTTAGAGATGTTTGTTTCTACTGATGCTAGACTCTCTTTTAATATCTTCTAGCTTGTGCTCACCAGTACCATTCTTAGTGCTGTCCAGAATTTACCCCTGTCTTTCTTTGAAAAAAAAATACTACATTACCTAGCCCCCTTTGAAGTAGGTAGGATTTTGTGAGTGGTTCTAGCACTGTAAGCTGTAAGTTAAGGCAGCCAAATGATCTTGTTGGCATCTAGCTCTTTGTCTAGCCTGGAGGACTGCACAACTTGTAGATCTGTGTAATAAAAATAAATAAATAAACATTTGTAGCATCAAGACACTGAAATTAGGTGTCGATTTTGCTCAACAGCATAACACAACCTAACTTATTCTAAGCATTTCAGGTACAAACAGATGAGCTCTGTCTGGTGACAATATTTGACCAAGGTTTCTGGATTATTCTTGATTATATGGAAGTCAAACCAAGATACTATTCTTGAAGTAATGTTAAAGTTTTCTAATTCATTTTGTGTTACATTGAAAATTCAGGGTGTGATTTTTGAAAAGCAAAAATAAGCTTTGACATGTTTTGGACCTGTGTATCAACTGAAGCAGGCACATACTTCATTTCTGCAGCAGCATCTCCGCTGTGATTCATACTCTTTCTTGTGATTTTCTTTGAAGTTGCTTTATTCTTTTGAAGTTCACCTTGAAGAACTGAGCAACTCCAAGACAGTCATTATTTCTTCACCATGACATGACTAATAGCTTCTGCCATAGGTGACAGTTCTTTGCAATCTCTAATTTCACTTTCTATTCTTCTTTAAGACTTGCATTGAAATGTATCTTCTTCAAATAGAAATGTTTATATCTACCCAGAATTAATCACATTTATAATATATGATCACTCTTTCAATAGATTACCTAAGAGCCTGAAAAGATAGTCAGTCTTAAGATTGAGCCCAGATAATTTTCTCTCAGCTTGTTGGAACAAATCCAGATGTTAATCTGCTCAAAAAGGAGGTGGAGAAATGGGCAATAAATTGAATATGCTAGTTATAGTTTCTTATGAAATTAAAACTAGCTGAGTTTCAATTCAAATATGAGATTTTCACTTGAATGTACTTTTACAAAGCTTTACTGGAAATGTGACCTGGCTAAATTTAATTTTATCTCATTTCTTAAGATTACCTCTTCATCTCATGCTCCTGGGGCATAGAAGAATTATCTCTACATAGTCTCCACTGAACTGACTCTATTCTCCTGGCCTCAGTTTTAGATCTGAATCAATAGCTCACTTTTCATGTTAGTGTCTGTAATATTTATCCTCACCTCTTTTCTACCAGTTCTAAGATTGTGCCTTATTATTAAAATTTTATTTTTAAGGACAAAAGCACATATGTGTAATGATGGACCTTTGGGTCATTTGCCCTTTATGAATCTGATTAACAGAGCCAAATATATTAAGAATATAAAAGACTACATGGTTCTTGGTATAGGCTTCCTTTAAAGCTAGTGGACAGCAACTATACTCCTCATCACCTGGGGACCTTACATATACACTGATACAGTAAGACTGGGATAGGTATAGATATTTTACACTTTGAATACATACTCAGGTGATGCCAATGCTTTGGGTCATTCCTTGAATAGCTTATGTCTAAAGCATTCATTCATTATTTTATTTATTCAGTAGAGTCTCCAGTGTGAGCTAGTTCTTTCCAAGTTCAAAGATAGAACATTTCCTGTTCTTAAGCTCACATTCTTACAAAGCCAGGCTCATGCAAAGATAACTCATGACCTTGAAAAGTGATGTAATGAGATGATTGCAAAGGCTATGGAAGGTACGATAAGGGTGATTAGTTCTTGTCCTGTGGCAAGAGGTGGAAAGCAGGAATGGAAGACCTCCTGTGACTTAAGTCTTGTGGACTAAGAATTCTTCCTGTTTTGAGGAATTCTGTTTGCTGGAAAAAGGCCCAGGAATTTGTCAACTCTGAGTAGCTCCCCTGCAATTAAAAAATAATGACAGTGGGCTCATAATACAGCAGCATGGACTTTCAGATGGGAACTATCTACTTCCTCCCTACGCAAACACTGAAAGCAAGTGGTTAAGTTCAATCAAATGACCAGTTGGAAAAGCAAACATAACCACTTGTTGTGAAGTCAGTATAGAAAATTTAAGGGCTTTTTGGGTAGTTTTAGGTAGACAAATCCTTTGATGTCTGCTACTATCTCTTTAATAATACAAGCAAAGACAAACTTACCTTTCAACTAAGGAAATTTTTAGTCCACTCATTTACAAGATTCTTTCCAACGTGACAAGAGGGACCTTAACAATTTCGTTTCCATAATTATGTGTCATTTTTCTTATAAGAGAACTGCCAAAATTATAAAAGATTCAGGCCCCACAAAACCTGGATCCTACTCTAAAAGCACACCTTCCATTGGGGGAATTGTTATGCTTTTAGTGTGTGCTTTGAGGAATATGCTCTGGTATCACTATAATTGGTAAATGATATTTAATCAATTTTCATACAGTAGAGCTCTGCAGGTAATAAACAACTCAAAGAAAGAAACTCTCGAGGGATGATAAAAATTATCTCTTAACTCATGAATATTCCATTTGCTCATTTTCTACAGATGGATGACTTCATTTGAAAGTAATAGAAAAGCACAGAACAGCTTGCATGCTGCAAACAGTATTTAGTGTAGATATTTCATAATGAAACCCAAATCTCTACGTGACTGTTTATGTGCAGTGCATTGAGCCCCTGCCCGCCCCCCTTACACTTGAGAGGGGATTTATGCATGCCTATTTATTCCTTTTTATCAGAATGGAAATGTACTTATTTTCTAACTTTGGAAATGTTGGAGCCATCTACACTTTTAATTTTGATAAACATATCTCCATAGCAAGCAAATGTCTGAATATAATTAGTCTTTTCTGTTCTGTTTAACAAAGGCATTTTCTTCTGAGTTAAATTTGATTATTATAGCTCAAGTTTCTTGGAGGTGATAAAACTGAATAAAATCTTTTTAAACATAGTCTTAATATAATCCAAAGGAAAGTCCACTATATCTTAGCTGAAATTTTCATGTTCTCTCCTCCTCTCAATCCTCTCTTTGTGTGTGTGTGTGTGTGTGTGTGTGTGTGTGTGTGTGTGTGTGTTGTTTTTAAACAGTTGGAAAATGTTTAGAAGGTCAGTATGCTCTTATAGATACCTAAAATCTTTCCTCTTTTTCTAATTTGCTAAATTTCAAATTATTCAAAATAACTTTTGTTTAATTTCTCTTGGACAAAATAGTCACTTGCTTCTGTCTGGGGCTGGGCAAGTGTGATTATAGGTAGAACAATATTTAATTCCTCAGGCTGAAGGAGACTATTATTGTTCCCTTCAGCTAAAAAAGGCCATAAGAAAGTATTACACAAGTGCTTTGGTATCATTGATATGAGAGGGCTTCATTGCAAACAAGAAATTCTAGTATGTGCTTCAAGGAATATGCGTTGGTATCACTATAATTGGTAAATGATATTTAATCAATTTTCAAATGAGATTTAATCAAGAAGACTTTGGTCAATTTCTTCTACCTTATTCCTCAGAGAGCTAACAGATGCCATACTTTTCTCTTTGTTATATTTCTATGGATAGTTATTTTCTTTGCATCCAATGGCACATTTTATATTATTTAATTGGTACATTATGATTATACATAATAGTGGGATTTGTTATGCCATATTCATACATGTACATAACATAATTTGATTGATTTCATTCCCTTTTCTCACTTCTCCTCCTGCCCTCTGATCTACTTGCCCTATTCGACTTATATCCTTTCTATTGTTATATTTCATAATTGTATATGAAAGCGAGATTCATTGTGGTGTATTCATACACGAACATGGAATAATTTGAATGGTTTTATTATCCATAATTTCATCTCCTTCCTCTTTCTCAACCCCTGTCTTCTACTATGTTCCTTTTATTCTCATGAAATCCTTTTTTTATTCCTCCCCACCCCTATCTCCCAGATATGAGAGAAAATCTCAACTCTTGACTTTCTGGTCTAGCTTACTTTACTTAGAATAATGTTCTTCAGTTCAATCCATTTACCAGGAAATTATAAATTTATTCTTCTTTATGGTTGAGTAAAACTCCATTGTGTGTGTATGTGTTTGTGTAGATATATATATATATATATATATATATATATATATATATATATATATATAAAGTTGTTGTGTGTAGGTGTATGTGTGTATTTATCCTCCACCTTTTGATGGAAACCTCAGCCAATTCTATAACTTGGCTATTGTGAATTGCACTGGCATAAAAATTAGTTTGTATATATTGCTATAGTAAGCTGATTTTAGGGTTGTTTTTTTTTTTTTTTTTTTTGAGTAAATACCAAGAAGTAAGATAGTGGAGTCATATGGTGGTTCCCTTCCTAGTCTTTTGAAAAATCTTCAATTAACAGTTTGCCTTAAGAGTTGAATCAGAGCCTTTCTCTTCCTTGCCTACGTTTAGTTGAGGCATAATTATATATAGCATAATGTACAGATCTTAAGGTATATAGTTTTCTGAGTTTCAACAAATGGATAGACCTGTGTAACAAACACCTCAAACTAAAATATAGAATATTGCCAATACTGAGGATATTCTTTTGTGTCCTCATCAATCTATGCCCTCCCAGAAGCAACCAGTATTATATTTTTTATTCATTATTAGATTTTTCTGTCCTTATGTAAATGAATCATACAGTATTGACTTGTGTCTGGTTTCTTTCACTCAACATAATGTTCCTAAGATTCATCTATACTGTGGTACATATCAGGAACTTGTTCTTTTTATTTCTAAGTAGTATTTTATTATTTAAATCTTTCATAATTTATTTATCTACTTTCCTGACAATAAACATTTCACTTATTTTCTATTTTTTGCTATTGCAAATAATGCAAAATGAAGATATGGTAGAAGTCTTTTGTGGACATAACTTTTAATGTATTTGAAGTAAAAACATAGAAGTAGAATTTCTGGATTATTAGGTAGGCATATTTATTATAAAAGTGTCAATCTTTAATAGGAACCTGTTAAATTTGTGTACAGTAGTTGTTCCATTTTACACTTAAAGTAGCATTGTATAAGAGAACAGTTGCTTTGCATCTCTCCAAGCTTTGATGTTGTTAGTTGTATTAATAAGTGACAACTTATTAATTCCAATAAGTGACAACTCATTGTGGTTTAAACTGGTCTTTTCAAAAAGAATAATAATTTTAGAATAATTTCATGTATTTTTACTTATTCATATATTTTCTCTTCAAAAGTGTTGATCCAAGTACTTCCCCATTTTTTTAAATAAACTTTTTATTTTGGAACAATTTTGAACTTAAAGTAAAAAAGGTAGTACAGAGAGTTTCTATATGCTCTTCACCCAGTTCTTCCCATTGATAACCTTTTATATCACCATGATATATTTTATTTGAATTTCACCAGAGTATTTTCATAAATGTACCTTTCTTTTTCAGGAATCAAGCCAGGGTCACATTTCATTTGTCATGTGACTCTACATTCTCTAGTCTTTGACAATTTTTCAGTCTTTCCCTACTTCTTATGGCTCTAATAATCTTGAGAATACAGATCAGGTATTCCATAAAAAGCCCCTGATCAGCAGAGTGTGGTCCACATACTTGTAATCTTAGCAGCTTGTGAGTCTGAGGCAGGAGGATCATGAGTTCAAAGCCAGCCTCAGCAACTCAGTGATTCTTTATCTCTATATAAAATACCAAAAAGCTCTGAGGATATGCACCAATGGTCAAGTGCCCCTGGGTTCAATCCCAGATACTTAACCTGCCCCCCCCCCAAAAAAAAACAGAAAGAAAAAAAGCCCCTTATCTAGATTTGTATGATTTTTTTTCATGGTTAGAGAGTAAGACTTTTAAAAAGAGTATCATAGAGCTCAATTGTCCTCATCACATAATGTGAGGGGGTATGTGATGATGTAATATCTACAAGACATTTTTGGTCATGTTAATTTTGTGCATGCACAGCGTGTGTGTGTGTGTGTGTGTGTGTGTGTGTGTGTGTGTGTGTGTGTGTGTGTTTTACTGGGATTGAACAGGGGACTTCACACATGCAAGCACTCTACTGCTGAGCATCATCCCCAGCCCTCCCTTTTATAATTTTAAGACAGGTTCTCACTAAGTTGCCTAGACTGGCCTTAAACTTGTTATGCTTTTGTTTTAGCCTCTGGAATAACTAGGATTACAGGCACATGCCACCATGTCTGGCCCTAGTCATGTTAACTTTTATCCCTTTGGTAAATTGGTATTTTTATGCTGTTTGGTGGACAAAACAAGGTAACATATTTATGTATGTTATCCATATATATGCCCTTATCTATATTTTATATCTATTAATTTGTATGTATATCAGTCTGAATATAAACACAAATTCATTCGGATACTTCTTACTTTAATCCAGTTTCTTAAGTTCTTTCTAGCCTTCCTTTCTTGGCTATCTGTAACTTCATCTCCAAGAGTGAGAAGCCAGGCTCCCACTGCCTACCATCCACTACTTACTTAACACCAATGTACATGTAAAGCAGTTTCCAAATTTTTAACTTGAATCTCTATGAGAAACATATTTTTCAATTAGAGAACAGTGTTTATATACAGTGTATAGTTCCTTTAATCTGTAACCACAACATTCTAGTCAAAACACTTTTCCAAAGTTAAGTCGGTTCTTTTGTTCCCAGTTAAACAAAACATGGGCTGTTAACTTTTTCATTCAGATGTATGCTTTGCAATTCTTTCCCAAACTGTAGCTTACATTTTTTGTTTGTTTGTTTGTTTGCTTAATCATGACTCTTGATGAGAAGTTGAAATTTTTGTAAAGTCTGAGTTATTAAACTCTCATTTATGGGAAGTATTTTTTCCTATTCTAAAATATCTTTGCTTATTTTCAGGTCATGGAATTTTAAAATGATCCCTTCATCTATTAATTTTATAGTTTTAATTTTTGTACACTGGCCTTTATTCCATCACAAATTTTGTGTATGATGTAATATAGATGTCAAGGTTTAGTTTTGCCAATACAAATATCTCATTGATTCACCACCATTTGTTGAAAACTTTTCTTCACTGAATAATATGTATGCTTTTGTGAAAAATTATTGTACTATGTATTTATGATACAACATCTAGACTCATCATTTGCTTCCATTGTCTGTATGCCTACCATTGTGCCAATTCCATACTGGGTAGCTTTATAAAGCACAGCTTTATAGTAAATATTAAAGTCAAGTAGTGCAGATCCTTGGACTTTTTCAAGACTGTTTTATATAGTAGGCACTTTACATTTTTAAGATACATGTTTGGGTAAACATCAAATTGTACATAAAGCCTCCTGAGATATTCATTAAAATTTCACTGATTTTCCAAATCAACTTGAGAGGGATTGGAAATCTCTACAATATTGATCTTTCAACCCAAAAGCATGTTATATTTTTCCATTTATTCAGGAATTCTTTAATTTCTCTTAGAAAAACTTAGTAATTTTCAGTTTGGGGGTCTTTTATATCTTTTGCTATGTTTATACTTAAGTATATTGTAGTTTTATTGATATTGAAATGGCACTGATTTTTTAATTCAATTTGCAATGGTTGGTTGGTAGCATACATGCTGCTAACACTTTTTTTTTTTACCTTGGACTTGAATTCTAAGGCCTTACTTAATTAACATATTTTATTAACATAACATTATTTTGTATGGATGTGTTTGTTTTGGATTCACTACATATACATTTATGTCATCTGCAAATTAAGACATTTTTATGTATTCTTTCCTGAATTTTATACCTTCTATTTCCTTTCCTTGTCTGTTATAGTGGCTATGGCCTTTAATGAAATTTTGGATGCAAGTGATGGGAGCATTAACACAAATGATTAAGTAGATATTGTCAAATTATTTTTCTTGATCAACTAAGATGACTTTATGAATTTTCTCTTGCATATTGATATTATATTGAATTACATTGATTGAATTTTAAAAATATTAAACCAACTTTGCACTCCCAGGAGAAATTCCCTTTGCTTATGATGGATTAATATATACTATTACTTGACTTGATATGCCACTATTTTGGTTAGAGTTTTTGTATCTTTGTTCTTAAAGGATATTAGCTTTTTATTTTCTTTTCTCATTTTGTAAAGACAGTTTATATTATCAGACTTACAGTGATCTCAGAAAATGAGCTGGCATGTTTTATTTTCCCTCTGTTTAGGGGAAGAGTTTGTGTAAGATTGCTGTTATTTCTCCTTCACAGATTTGATACAATTTACCAATGAAACCATGCAGCCCTAGGATTACTTTGTGGAAAGATTATTAGCTGTGAAACTAATGTCTTCACTAGATACTGAACTCTTTGGTGTTCTTTTTCTTATTCAGTAGACCTTGGTAGTTTATGACCATTAAGGATAATGTTCATTTTATCTAATTGTGAAATGAGTTATTTTAAATTTTTAATAATATTTCCTTAATATCTGTTGAATGCAAGACTTGAGATAGCCCCTTTTCATTCTTTTTTCTTTTGCTTTTCTTTTTTTTTTTTTTTTTTTTTTGATACAAGGGATTGAACTCAGGGCCACTCTCAACCACTGAACCATATTCCCATCCCTATTTTGTATTTTATTTAGAGACAGCATCTCATTGAGTTGCTTAGCACTTTGCCTTTGCTGAGGCTGGCTTTAAACTCGCAATCTTCCTGTCTTGGCCTCCTGAGCCACTGGGATTACCGGCGTGTGCCACGGTACCCTGCTCCCCTTTTCATTCTTGATACCAGTAATTTATGCCATCTCTCTCCCTATCCCAACCTGAGATTTAGTTCATTTTTGGTTGACTCGCCCTCAGCCTCACAGAACCGATAGCTGACTATGGACTTGTCTTTTTGGCTAGTTTTTGAGACTAGATTCAAAGTTTCTTAGAACTAAATGAGTGCACGGGTCCTTAGTTGCTTTTCTGGCTTAACTTTTCTTAGCAAATTTGGAAGAGAATAAGAGTACATTACAGTTACTTTTGGAAATCTTTCAAACCCCAATGTTTTCTGCACAGCCCCAACAAGGTGAAGTTTCTTTTCAACAAGGTAAAGTTTCTTGGTCATTAGTGGACCTTTTCTATAGCCTACACCAAGGCCTGGCACTTAGCCTGAAAGCTGCTATAATTCACTGTTTTCCTACAGAAATTTTCATCTTTCTAACAATAAATTTATCAAGTCTTTCAAGCTCTTCAATAATCCTATGAAATGAATAATTTTTATGTTATCCAGATTTTATTGGTGTTAGCATGAGTACAAAGTCAATTAAGTATGTTTTTTCACCTCCTAAATCACATGGAGAATTTTCATACCCAACTTTCCTCTCAGCTCTCTTTAAGTCCCTATTTCCCTAAGGGAAATTTTTATTTTAACCCTAATTCAGACATACCATTACTTTTACTATTTGTAAATAATTGTCATATTTTAAATTTATTTATGAATAATTTATAAATAATTTTTATAAATAATTTGTAATTTTTGACAGAATATGAAAAATTCATTTTCAAATTAAATTGTAACTTTATTCTGATATTTATGACCTATAAAATACACTGTTGTAATAGCATTCATTTCCTTAGACTCTCCCAAAACTGGAGAAAACTTTCAGTTAGAGACCCTTCAATTGTTTCTATTTCTTTAAAAATAGAACTTGATAAAAACAAAAAAATATCAAATATATTTTCCTAAAGCTGTTGCTTCTTCTGGGAATTACTAATAGACACAATATGCCAGCAAGTGGAGGCCCTAACGTGGTTATGTCCTACCTTTTATGTTGGAAGCATTATGGCATTGTACAAAGAACACTAAAGGCTTTCATTTCTGAAATATGGATGCTATTATATATTCTCTCTCTCTTAGTAGCTGTGTGACCTTGGACTGGCCACGACCTCATCTATAAAATGAAGATAAAATTGTCTACTTCAAAGCATGGTTGTGAAGTTTAAATTAGGTATCAAGGAAGAATATCTGTATCTGTGGATTTGTAGGAGCAGTCCAGGAAGGCACTCAAACTGAAGGAAAACCTTGAGGAGTTTTAGAGAAGAATATTTACATTTTTTGTCTTTATAAACTTTTTAAAAGATAAAATATGAGATAATTAACTTTGAGTAGGGGTTGTGGAAGTTATAGGTAAGCTATTCTATCAAATCCTACATTCTCAAATTCAGTGATTTGTAACCATTATGAAGTACTGAGAAATATTTGGGAACCTCTAAGCTGACTCGTGAATTCTTGGCATACAGCATGTGCTACCTAAGATTAGCTATTATCCTAGTTATTTAATTGAATATCTGGGATATAATTTAGCTTTAAAAAGTTTTAGTCAACAGTGTGCCATATTTATGTCAACATTTAGGTAGTTTTGTTTTGCTTTTGATATAGAATTATTTTTTAAAATATAAAACATTTTTTTTCTAAAGCAAATAGTATTGAATCCCCCACACCAAATCCCACTAGTTAGAGTATGCTTTTCTAAAATATTTCTTGAAACTTTAGAGGCTTGTTAGTGAATTATCCTTGATTCTTTTCCTGGGTGATATGGGAATCATATTGTTATTCTTTTTTTTTACCCTGAGCTTCGGATGAATAATAGAAGATCTATAACTCTTTTGTAGAATAAATACAAAATAGCAATATAAATTCATTGAGTTTTAACTATGCTATCATAATTTTATGCATGGGAGATTTTGGCTTCATTATATTTTGATTATATATATGGATCATCTCATATACCATGGATCCTTCCTGTTGAAAAATGATATAAGTCATTAGAGACCCATTCAAAGGAAAATGAGTGTACTAGACATGTGGTTCAAGAGATAATTTGGAAAACAACCTTCATTTCTCCTCTATTTTTAATAACTTAGGTCATACCCTAGTATAAAATTGTATAACATATGGTCTAAATTCATGTATATAAATATTGAATTGATAATTATTTTAGTTTATAACCTGGCTTAAGAAATACTCTAAATAAATTTAAAGACAGAAATAACTACTTTTCTTTTTTTATTATATACTATACTGCCAAATATACTGAAAGTCAGTCTTCCTCAAATATCACTCAATTGATTCAAAAATTCTTCAATTGTTTCTGGCAAACATAAGAAGAAAATTCTGTGTCCCCCAAGGTGACACTGAATATTTCTATTTGACTTATCTCCTGTATTATACTCCATTATTCCTCAGTAGTATCTTTTTTCTTTTCAAATTGATTCCTTAATTTTCTGTTGTGAACTTTAAAGTCTTTCCAGGTTTGTTTAGGGTACTTTCCTCTCTTGTTTTTCACAATAGCTAAACTGTGGAGCCAACCTAGATGCCCTTCAATAGATGAAGGATAAAATAAAATGTGGATAAAATAAAATGTGGCATATATACACAATGGAATATTACTCAGCAATAAAAGAGAATAAAATCATGACATTTGCAGGTAAATTGATGGAGTTAGAGAAGATAATGCTAAGCGAAGTTAGCCAATCCCCCCAAAAAACAAATGCCAAATGTTTTCTTTGATATAAGGAGGCTGATTCATAGTGGGATAGGGAACGGGAGAATGGGAGGAATAGATGAACTCTAGATGGGGCAGAGGGGTTGGAGGGGAAGGGAGGGGGCGTGGGTTATTAATGATGGTGGAATGTGATGATCATTATTATCCAAAGTACAGGAATGAAGACATGAATTGATGTGAATATACTATGTATACAATCAGAGATATGAAAAATTGTGCTATGTGTAACACAAATTGTAATGCATTCCACTGTCATATATAAAAATAAATAAATAAATAAAGTCTTTCCAGCATGTTAAACAGTTTCTCTTATCTAGAATCTTCTTCTTCCCTTTAACCCATATCACCAACTATCATAGTCCAATCCAGTCTGGTCTGTCCCTGAGTTGCTATGGCATTAATTGTGGATCGTTTCTTATCTCTTTAGTCAGAGAGCAAAGGGTATCAAATCTTATGTCTTTTACATCTGCTGGATGATATAGAAAATAATTCAGCTTATACATGTTAAATTTTGGACTAAATAGTAAAAAGCACTCAAACTAAGAAAGATTTTCTTTAAATTGTGGTTAATTTTTTTTAATTAGTAATAAGAGTCTTACTAATTTTTTAATTTAGAAGTAAGAATTTAATTTTTAAATATAAACCTTTCCCTAATTTCACTGATTTAACAAAAATACACATACAAATGATTTTATTATGATAGTTACTTTGTGTCAAGCATGTAATTTATTTGCTCTTTTATCCAACAAATATTTATTGTTCGTATATCAGGAATACTAGATCCTGGGATCACAAGTGCAAATATAACAGGAGTGATTCCTGTACTTATGGAGTTTTCAATCTAAAGAAAAAGAGAGTCCTTAAGTAAATAAATACGTCATTTGTTGTAATTATTATAAACACTCCAAAGAAAAGCAGAGGGCATCATGAGATATTTATATCAGAGGTA
The DNA here is from genome assembly GCF_048772815.1 of Callospermophilus lateralis. NCBI lineage: Eukaryota > Metazoa > Chordata > Mammalia > Rodentia > Sciuridae > Callospermophilus > Callospermophilus lateralis. Next base: position 140,634,113 of record NC_135306.1, read on the forward strand.
CTTGCTTATAATTGGGAGGTTGCTGAAGAAATGACAAACATGTATACCTATTTATACTATTTGTAATAGTCATCATGATTTTTATTTATGGTGTGAACTTTTATCTCTATTTTATAAGCAAGAATTATTGAGAAACTCAAAGTGACAAGGTTAGAATTTAACCTAGTATTGTGGACTGTATGCAAAGTGTCTTTCCTCACAGTATTTCTTTTTCAGAAAGATACATAACTCCAAAAGGGAAAGAGGGAAGGAGGAAGGGAGGGAGGGAAGCGAGACCAGGGGAGGAGAGAGAGAGAGAGAGAGAGAGAGAGAGAGAGAGAGAGAGAGAGATGGGGAGGGAGGGAGGGAGAGAGAATGTTAGAGTTAGTTTAAGAGAAATAGAGATTTATCCAATAGGGTGCAGATCTGCATCATCTCTCTGGTTCTTCCAACCCTTAGGGGTCTGTGGTCCTTTGGTCATTAATCCATCAACAATTGTTTTCTGAGCATGCTGTCTGTCAACACTCCTCTAAGTAGGTGATACATGATGAATAAGATAGGATTCTCATATTGATGAAGGGAATAAACAGCAACATTCCCCTCCCCAAAGACAGAGAAACTGAGTAAGTACTACTATAGAAAATCCTAAAGTGGAATAGGATCCATGGGGCACTGTGGAAAAAAAGGAGGATTTTTTAAAATGGAATCTACTTTATTATTGTTCTGACCATAATTTCAGCTGAACTAATCAAGATAGTTTAATTTGATGTGTAAAGGACTATGAGCTGCTCCCAGTAGTGCACAATACAGAACAAGCAATGAGATTTCCCTCCCATGTAAAATTTCTATAAAATCAAATTTGTGCATTTAATCTAAAAGGGAAAAAATTTAAAAAAATTGTACAAAACAGAATTAATTGAATTCACTTCATTCTAAGGATGAATAGTTCACTAGTAATGAGCATATATTTATTATATATTGTGTGCCAGTCATTGTTGTATGCACTCTTTTCACACATGGACTCATTTTACCCTCAAAGTCTGATACAGAAGACCCTGTACTAATCACCACAACACACCTGCTGCCCAGGCATCAACTCCCTGGGCTGCCAGTATTAGCTTAGTATCCTTGAATCTCAGGTCTATTCTAACACCAGGTGATGGGCTGGGCTGTATTCTCCTAAAATTGTCACCTGAGTCACTATTTAGTTCTATAATTGTAATGAAAGTTCCTCTTACCAACCTCCTGCCAAAGTTAAAGGACAAAGATGTTGCCCTAATTTATTATTCTCCAGGGATGACTTTATTATCTAATATTCTATTAATAATGGTGTCATACAAATATCCTGCTACCCACTGTCCTACTACTTATGTGCTTAGTAAATTCTTATTAACTAGCCAATCACCTTCACACACTGTTAACCACATAAGCATATATCAAAATCACTTGTTAGTAAATAAAAAACCCACTGATTATCCTCATTTTAAAGAAAACATTTCAGTGAATATTTTCCAGAAAGTGAACGTGATCTAAATAGTAATGTGTATTGTATCTCTCATGATTAGAATTGCCTACCTTGGGGTCCTCCGGGACGTCAGCATAGTTTCATACATAAGGCACATTTGATTTAAAATCATTTTTCTTTCCTAATTTTTTTCTGATCAAAACCAAAATCCCTCTTTAGAAAGAATGCCTTTATATTCTTTATGTATATGCAGTTCTCTAACAAGACATATATTAGATATTATTAACTTTATTCAGAAAGTGTTTTTTAAGTTGTTCTTACTTGACAAGCCACTGTTTTTTTTTTTTTTAAATTGTACAAAGCCCAGGTTTTAAGAGTTATCTTGAAGGACAATGTCATATTTTTAATACCCATTCACTCTTCTAACTTAAAAACTTCTTCCTTATAATGCATCTTCTTTTTTGTGAAGCTGGGAGTGGGAGATACATGACCCCATTTCCCTATTTGCCACCTGGGCAGCAGTATATCTTAATGACACTTATTAGATAACCCTATCCTTATGTGTTCTTTTAAATCTAAATTTATATTCTAGAAAATCTGTGTAGTATGATTACAATTAACCACTTCCATAATAGAAATGGGGCTAGCTTATAGTGGTATCCAGGGAAATTCTAAGATGTTACTTTGTGTTCAGTTTTTTTTTCTTTTAACTTTTAGTGGCAAATTTTGACAGAAGGTTCAATGTACAAATGACAGATTGTTCTTAAGTTGGCTGCCAGAATGTTCAGCTGAACTAAGTGTCCAAAGTTCTTTTCCCATCATTACCACTCTTTCCACCCATTTTGTGGACTCAAGTAACAGACTGTATTCAGTTGTCAATGATTATTTATCAACTGGCAATAGCCATCTGTTCTAGGATCCCTAGAACAATTATTTAACATGAACTCTTTCTTCCAATTAAGTTCTTCAATAATGTATCATGAATGGTATGATAATGTATCTCAGAAGTTCTAACTTAGGATATTTATAATAGTTCATTGATAAAATAGGTGTGTCTGGTTCCCATTTACATGATCCTTTGGACAAAGTTTTCTCAAGAAATTGAATGTGTTCAAAACCGTCCCATTCATTAACTCTTGGTATTATTTCCTGAACTTTAAGGGTCTTATAGAGAAAATCATCACCTGTACCTCTATGTTGGAGTGTTGACTCTACATTTTCTTTTAGGAGTTATATAATTTCTGGTCTAATTTTCATGTCTTTGATCCATTTTGAGTTGACTTTGTGGAGGGTAAGAGATAAAGATCTAGTCTCATTCTTCTATATACAGATAACCAAGATTTCCAGCACCATTTCTTTAAAAGGTGTTCTTCTCTCCAATAAATGTTTTTGGCATCTTTGTCAAGGATCAGATGACTGTATCTGTGTGGGTTTATCTCTGTGTCTTCTATTCTTCAATATTGGTCTATGTGACTGTTTTCATACCAGTATCTTACTCTGTATTCAGGTATTGTGATGTCTCTGACATTTTTGGCATAAGATTACTTTAGCCATTCTGGGTCTTTATCTTTCCAAATGAACTTTAGGACTGTTTTTTTCTAGTTCTATGAATGATGACATTGGTATTTTATTGGTAATTGCATTGATTTTGTATATTGCTTTTGGTAGTATGAGTGTTTTTACAATATTAATTCTCCCCATCCATGAACATGGGAGGTCTTCTTCAGTGTTCCATAGGGTGCACTGTTGACATCTTTCACCTCCTTGGTTAGATTTAGTCCAGAATATTTTTTCTTTTTTGAGGGTATTGTGAGTAGGATTTTTTTCCAGATTTCTTTCTAAGCAAATTTATTATTGGTGTAGAGAAAAGTTATTGGGTTTTGTATGTTGATTTTGTAAAAGGAAACAAATTAGAATGTGAAAAAAGCACATACAGAATAGGCGAAAAATTTTGTTAGCTACTCTTCTGATAGAAGTTTACTATTATGAATATTTTAAAAACTTAATACCAAAAACCCCCAAATAACCCAATTAAAAAGTGGATGGATGAACTAAACAGACACTTCTCAAAAGAAGAAATACAAATGATCTACAAAAATATGAAAAAAATATTTAACATCATGAGCAGTTAGGGAAATGCAAATAAAAACTACACTGAGATATCATCTCACATCAGTCAGAATATCAGTCATCAAGAATACAAACAAAGGGTTGGGGTTATGGCTCAGTGGTAGAGTACTCGCCTAGTATGTGTGAAGTACTGGGTTTCATTCGTAGGACCACATGTAATTAAATAAGTGAAATAAAGGTCCATTGGCAACTAAGAATACAAACAATAATAAATGCTAGAGAGGATATGGGGTAAAAGGAACATTTTTATACTATTAGTGGGATTGTAAATTAATTCAAACATTTTAGAAATCCATATGAAGAATTTTCTAAATTCTATAAATGGAACCACCATATGATGGAGCTATACTACTACTAAGTATTTAGCCTAAAGAATTGAAGTCAGTATGCTACAGCAATATGAGTATACCCATTTTTATAGTAGCACAATTCATAGCCAAAACTATGGAAAACAGGTTTCTGTCAATGGATGAATGTATAAAGGAAATGTGACATATATACAAGATGAAGTTTTAGTCAGCATCAAAGGAGAATAAAATTATGTCATTTGCAGAAAAACATATGGAACTTCATAATAGTATGTTAAGCAAAATAAGCCAAGCTCAGAAAGTTGAGTGTTGTATATTTTCTCTCATATGTGGAAGCTAGAGAGGAAAAAGGAAAAAAAAAGGTAGGGGGCATCTCATAAAAATCGAAGGGACATCTATAGAGTACAGGAAAGGGACCAACATAAAGAAGGAAGTAAGTGGTAGGGAAAATACTGGGGAATGATATTGGCCAAATTAATTGTTATATTGTGTGCATATACAAATATATAATAATGATCCCACCATTATATACAACTATAATGCACCAATAAAAAAGAAATAGAAAATTTTATAAATATATATATATGTATGTGTGTGTGTATACACACACACACACACACACACACACACACTATTCTTAAATTACTTATTCCCTTTTTCATTGCCAGCTGAAATCAATTACAGTAGATTTAGAAAGGGAAGACTAAGATAGTCCATTTGAATAATTCTCAGATGCATAAAATTTTTCTTTTAGCATGAACAGTCTTAAAACAGATATTCATGAATGTCTGAATGCTAAGAAATCTTTAGAAATCATAACTACTGAGATTATATAATGCAGATTGTAGATTCAGAAATGGAGATCTGAGTAGAAAATCTGACTTTCTCTAGATGGTACTTTTGGTTGGTAATAAATTTAGGACCATAATCCAGGTCCACTAACCAGACTACAGTCAAAATGAACAAACTTTCATTTTGTATCTCTTTTTTGATTTGATATTCTTAGTCCTCCTTAAAATTACATCAAAGCCTTACATAATTAGTGAATATATGCCTAGTTTAGTATGTACAATATTCATTAGTCAGTATTTTTCTCTTTCTAGCAATAAAGCATTGTATAAAATTTGTTAGCTCCTCTTTGTCTTAACTCTCAAAAGAAACTTATTGACAAGGGAATAAGGAAAGAGGAAGGAAATGATTTTGAATGGTGAGAAATATTGGCCAAAAGGCTGTGTAGCCACCCTTCCTTTAGCTATAGAGTGTTGCAGGTCATCATGAATCTCCCAACAGGGGTTCCCTGTGTGTCTCCAGAAAAAGCCCAGGCATTGCTATTTCCAGTGAATTCATATACTAGCAAATTTTCTTTTCTGAAAAAAAAAAAAGTTAGAAAAACATTCAAGTGTCTGAAAATTGTAGAACCTTGAATTACTTCAGCAAGGTTGTATGCCTTACATGATTTATAAAATAAAGAAAACTTCTGAGAATTGTTTCCTTGATTTACTTTTTCAACACATTGCATCATCATTAACAATTCTGGAAAGAGAGAGACCCAGCAACGCATGGTTAAAGTTAGATTCTAGTTTGAAATCCAACCACGTAAAGTACACTAAGTCAGTTTCAATTTGGAAACCATAAAATTAAACATTTGCAACCTTTTATTACCATGAAAAACTTCTTGTAGTCCAGGGAGTCCATCAGATATTTATTTGTTATATCCTTTTATTTGTGTCTTTATGTATGTTGAGCCATTTATCTTAATGACTCAATATTGATCATTCATTGGTTTAAACATTAACACTGACCATTTCTCACCCTGCAGTAGTCAAGGTATTCAGAACATGTAGACATGTTGAATGAGGGAATTTTATTAGTTAAAGGACTTTCTTGTACAGCTTACTAGTCCTTCAACTTTGAAGCTAGTAGAACTGATAATTCAGTGACACTTGAAAAGTCTTTCAAGAAAAATGTCACAGATGATTTATTGTAGCTACACATAAGCCTTGGTGTGACATCCTGCACCAAGGCTTGAATGTCCCTTTTTTCATAAGATCATGGTCCAGGAATTTTGGCTTCGTATGCTTTTCCTTTAAGGGTATTCTTTGGCAAAAGAATAAACAGGTCATTGACAAAACTTCCCTGCTGGAGAAGTAAAAAAAGCAAAAGAGAATATTTAGGGATACTGTGGCTTTGGAGTTGCAATTCTAAAGCCATTTTTTATAAGGAATGATTTCTGAGTTTTTATTCCAATTTAACTTAGTGTAAAAGCAGTTTCTTGCAAAGCTTGTGAAAATTCATTGATGTTCATAAATTTTCAAACAGGGTCCAGAAGCAAGAGTCAAAAAGCATGAGTGTATATCCTAACTCCATAAACTTATTAGTTGAACTTAGTCAAGATACTTAATCTCTCTAAACCTCAGTTTCTTCACATTTAAAATGGAGCTAAAACCATTCTTATCTTCTAGCAAGGTAATGTACTTGAAAATACCTTGATATTATGAAAATGAAAATGAATGGTTATTTAAAGTGTATCTATAGTTGAGGAGTGAAAATAAATTCTAAAGTGTTTATTTTCTAAAATTCATATTTTACATGGATAAACATTAATTATTTAAATATTTTTCACTGTTTGTGCCTCTGTGTAAATATATTCACATAAAGCATATAACTGTACTTTATTTTTAAGTCTAAGTGCCTCCCTCAAGATCACTAAATCCTTTTCCTTCTCTGGTAACTGAAGCTTTGGTCAAAAAGGTTGTTCTCATAAAACACTTTGCATATTTGGATAGGCAAGTTTATAGGAATCTATATTTAAAATGAATTTGAATGTTGACTGGAAACCAGCAGCGGTAATTGTAACCTATTTGATATTGGGAAAAGCTGAACACTGTGGGCAATCTGCAAAGATTTCAGGCAGCAGTGGTTACATTTTAGAGTCTAACAGTCCCTTCTCAAGAATACATGCCACGTTGCCAAGGCAATTTCCCTTATATTGAGCACTTCTGTTTTTCATTCCTGTTTTTAAAGCAATCAGATACAATACTCAAGGAATATTTTACTTCTATTGATTAATAATTTTAAGTAGTCTGAAGGCCTTTACCGTGAACCCTCCATCCAAATGCCTTCATTAACTCTAACAGACCAGAGGTGTAAAGCAGTCACCATTCTTATTTCCTGGAATTATGCCCACAGGAACAGATTCTGCTGATGACAATACCAGGAATACTTAACAACATCGAGAGGAAAATCTCTTAAAACTGCACATGGAAAAAAAAAGGGGGGGGGTTCTTGTGGGTTTAAAATGTATTTTCTCTTTTGGTTTTAAGATGCTCAAATTCCAAAACAACAATTGGGTTAAATAGTTCTTGGTAAAGTTTGATTCACAGCTTGAACTAGCGGGATGTTTCTTTCATTCTTCGTGATGACAAGGAAGAAAATTCACACAAATACAACCTGCCTCTGAATCTTTATAAGCTCCTTGATTCCAAAGAAAACTGACAAGCCATCTTCAAGAGGCCTCTCACATGCTTTGAAAACGGGAACCACATTTTATCTGTTTTGTTTTTTTCTTATAGGCCTAGATGTCTGTAAAAGTATTATAATGATGACAAATATAATAAACATATGAGTCTGTTCTTACCAATTTGTAATATAAAAATGCTATCACTTTGTCATTTTAAAATGGGAACATTGCACCTTAATTTTAATATGTATTAGTGAATAATATTTCATGTACAATTATATAAATATATATTTAACCTATTTTTGTTTTTAAAAATAGATGTTCATTTTATATGTGTGTTTATGCATATGTGTAGGCATGCCCATGTGCAAACACACACACATAAACTTGTATATTTAAAACAAAGAATATATTTTTCAAAATCTTTAGGCATCAGAGTCAGATGAACTTAATGAGTACCTTTAGCACTTACCATACTTCTACCTAGTTATAAGGTTGAAGGCAAGTTGAAATAGACAACTGAGTGGTATTTCAGTCTTTGCAGAAAGACATTTCTCAATTATTACTATTCATACAGCTTTGCTAGTAGTAATTGTTTAGCCACCATTCACTTACTTAAACTTATTCATTTCTACTGTGAAAATAATATTTCAGTCTTAATGCAGTGTTCAAAATAATAGTGCCACTTTATTGAAGCTGATGTTGTTGGCAATTGGTCATATTAAATATACTGTTTGAAAAGCCACTCTCCATCATTTTGATTATATTTTGAGCCTTTAACTCTGGTTGCTATTTTAGATAAGAACAGTGTTCTTAGACAGCTCATATACTCACTTACCTAACATCTGCAGCATTTTGTAAGGCCTGTAGAGTTAGTCCAAAAATCCCTTAAATTTCTCCCAACCTCAGAGATTTGGTTCTGACAACATTCAGTTTCACAAATATTGACTGAATATGTACTTTCTATTATTATTACTTATTTATTTCTGATGAATTTTCCCTATTATTATAAATGCTCTTTTTATTCTCTAGTTAGTTTTTGCCATAGATTTTTTTACTGGCTTTCAGTGTAGCCGGCTCTTTTCAGATTACTACTTCCATTCATTTTTAAGAAAACACAAAGAGATCTTCAGAAACTTTTGGGATCACCTTAGACATATCAATATATCCATAGTAGAAGTACAGGAAAATAAAAGAGGCAGACAAATTATTTGAAAAAAGAATGTCTAGAAATTTCCAAAAGCTGATGAAAATATTCACTTACACATTCAAGAAGCTCAGCAAACTCCAACTAGAATAAATACAAAGTGATATACCAGCGTATATAATATTCAGATGTTTAAATGAGGAAAATTTAAAAATAAGAAGAGAGATGACTTATCACACAGAGGGTAATTACATAAGATTAACTTCTAATTATTATCATAAACAATGGTGGCCACAGACAATCAGAATTACCTATTTGAACTCCTTAAATAAAATAACTCTTAGCCAAAATATTATATCCAGCAAAACAATCCTTAAAATTGAAAAGGAAATAATGGTGATCTTAAATAAAAACAGAGAATTTGATTTTAACAAACCTGACATAAAAATTTTCATTGATGTATCTCCAAGTTTACTGATATTTTTCCTTCTGCTAGCTCAAATCTATCGTTGAACCAATCTAGTAATTTTTTTTTAAAATTAGTAAACCTTATTTTTAAAAGAGTTTTATATCATAGGAAAACTAATGGAAAGTAGGGAAGGTTCCTATATAGCCCCATATGCGTTCCCCCCACTAATGACATTCCATGACAGATTTGCTAGTGAATCTTATAGACATATCAGTACCCAAAGTCCATGGTTTACATTAGAGTATGGATTTAGTGTTACACATCCTATGAGTTTTGACAAATGTGTAACATGTGCCCACCATTGTAGCATCATACAGAATAATTTCACTGCCATAAAAATCCTCTGTGTTTTGCCCAGTCACCCCTTTCTCCCTCCTAACACCTTGCAAACACTAATCCTGTTATTGTCTCCATAGTTTTGCATTTTCTAGGATGTCATGTACTTTGAATCATATAGTATGTAGCTCTTTCAGATTGGCTTCTTTTATTTAGTAGTGTGCATTCAAGTTCCTTTAATGTCTTTTCATGACTTGATTGCTCATTTCTTTTTGGTATTAATGCTCCCTTGTCTTTATGTACCACAATTCATGCATTCACCTACTGAAGGACATCTTGTTTCTTTCAAATTTTGGATATTTTGAATAAAGCTGTTATAAACATCAGTGGGCAGGGTTTTATAAATCTCTTCTTTTTAGTTATACATTATAGTAGAGTAAATTTTGACATATTTATACAAACATGAAGTATGTCTTATTCTATTTAGGATTCCAGTCTTGTGAAAATACTTGATATGGAAATTCACTGTGCTATATGTATATATGTATATAGGAAAGTCATGTTAGATTCATTCCACTGTCTTTTCTTTTCCTATTCCACCCTACCTTCCTTTCATTCTCCTTTATGTAATACGTTGAACTTCTTCTATTCCCCTCCCCATGCTTATTGTGTGTTAGTATCCACATATCAGCAAGAACATTTGACCTTTGTTTTTTTGGGATCGGCTTATTTCATTTAGCATGATAGTGTTCAGATTTACCAGCAAATGTCACAAAGTCATTCTGCTTTATGGATGAATAATATTCCATTGTGTATATATACCACATTTTCTTTATCCATTCATCTGTTGAAGGGCACCTAGTTTGGTTGCATAGTTTAGCTATTGTGAACTGAGCTACTATAAACAGTTACGTCGCTGTGTCACTGTAGTATGCTGATTTTAACTCCTTTGGATATGTACTTAGGAGTGGTATAACTGGGTCAAATGGTAGTTCCATTCCTAGTTTTTTGAGGAATCTCCATAACTGCTTTCCAGAGTGGTTGCATCAATTTGCAGTTCCACCAGCACTGTATGAGTGTACCCTTTTACCCATGTCCTCACCATTTGTTTTTGCTTGTAGTCTTGATAATTGAATGAGAAAGTTCTTTTGTGGATGTAAGTTTTCAACTTCTTTGTGTAAATATCTAGGAACATGATTTCTGGATCATATAGTAACATTATGTTTAGTTTTGTAAGAAGCAATCAAGCATCTTCCAAAGTGGCTATTCCCATCTGCAATAAATGAGAGGTCTTTTTGGCCCCTCATTCATTACCAATACCCATATCCTCACTGGATATGTTTAGTGTTGTCAGTATTTTGGATTCACCATTGTCATAAACATGGTCTGGTATCTTCTTATTATTATAATTTGTAATTCCCTAATGGGTTATTTTGAGCACCTTTTCATATGCTTCTTTGCCATCTATATATCTTTTTCAATATAAGGTCTGTTCAGACCTTTTGAAAATTTTTAAATTGAGTTATTTCTTTTCCTGTTATTGAGTTTTAAAAGTTCTTTGTATGTTCTGGAGATACAGAATGAATTCTTTATCAAACGTGACTTTTGCAAATATTTTTTCTCCCTGTCTGTGGCTTGTCTTCACATGTTGTTGACATAGTATTTCACAGATGTTTTTAATTTCAAATGAAGTCCAACTCACCAGTTATTTCTTTCATGCATTATCCTTTGGTGTTATATCTAAAAGGCCATTTTAATTCTCAAGGCCATCAAGATTCTCTCCTATGTTATCTTCAGTTATATTTTCTCCTATGATATCTTTTATATTTTTGAGTTATTGGATTTACAGTCCATTTTGAGAGGGATGTGTGTGTGTGTATGCTGAGAATTGAACCCAGGGGTGCTTTACCACTAAGCTACATACTCAGTTCTTTTTATTCTAATTTTTAAATTTTGAGACAATATTTGAGTTAATGTGAGTTAAAAATTGTCCTTTTTGTTGTTGTTGTTTCTGAAGAGCAAAAGGACCATGTCTAGGTTCCTTTGTTAATCACTTCTGCTTGTGAATACTCAATTATCCCTACACCATTTGTTGAAAAGACTTTGCTCTATTTTATTCTCTTTACTTCTTTGTCAAAGGTCAATTGATTATGAATCTGATTCTGAACTCTTCCTTCTGTTCCATAGATCTGTGCATCTATTTATTCATTTATATCCCACTATTCATAGGGAAACTTCAAGTCAAAGAGTTCTTTAACTTTATGCTTCTCCCACAATACTGAGATAACTATTATGGATCTTTTACTTCTTCATATAAACTTTAGAATCAGTTTATTCATATCCACAGTATATATTTTATCAGAGTTTTGTGGGTTTCCTCATTCAAATCTTTGGTAATATGCTTTTAAAATACTAATGTAAATGAATTTTTTTTAAATTTCAAATTCCCTTTCTACTGTTCACTCCTGTTATATAGGAAATCAGCTGACTTTTGTGTATTGACTTTTTGTCTTACAACTTTATGGTAATTATTTATTAGTTCCAGAAGTTTTTTTTTGTTGTTGTTGTTTTGGTCAATTATTTTGAATTCTTTGTAAACCAACACATAGTCTGTACACAAGACAGTTTTTTTATTTATTCCAATCAATATTCCTTTTAATGCCTTTTCTTGTCTTAGTGTACTTGCTAGTATGATGTTGAAAAGCAGCACTGAGGGGAGACAACCTTGCCTTCTTCCTGACCCCTTAGAAGAAAGCATTTAGTTTCTCACCATTGAATATAATGTTAGCTGTAGGATTTTTGTAGTTGGGCTTTACTAGGTTGAGAGAATTTTCCTGTTTCTTGTTTTCCAACAATCTTAATCATGAATGGGTATTGTATTTTGTCAAATGTATTTTCTACATTTATGACATACGATCATGAGATTTTTAAAAACCTACTAATGTGATGAATTACATTTAAAATTTTTAAATTTTTGAACTAACCCTAGATTAATCTAGTCTTATTTTAGTCTTTAATTCCTTTTATATATTTTTGGATTCAATCTGCTAGTAATTTATTGGGGATTTTTTGTATCTGTGCTCATGGTTGATGTGACTATGTAGTTGTCTTGTAATGTTTTCATCTTCTTTAGGTATTAAGGTAATATTAGATTCATTGAATGAAATAGCAAATATCACATCTGCCTCTATCTTCTGGAAAAGATTTTAGAGGATTAATATAATTTCCTCTTTAAATAATTACTAAAATTCACCAGACCTGAATGTCTTTTGTTTTGAAAGGTTATTAATTGACTCGATTTTTAAAATATACATATGCCTAGATAGATTGTCCTTTTTGTTGTTGTTGTTTGGGCTTTGATAGATTATCTCTTTCAAGGACATAGTCCATTTTATCTAGGTTATCAAAATTTAGGGCATGGTGTTAATCATGATCTTCTTTTATTATCCTTTTTGTGTCCATAAGAACTGTAGTAATGTCTCCTCCTTCACCTCTGATATCAATAATTTGTATCATTTTGTTCTTAGTTTGACTAACTAGAGGTTTTCAATTTTATTGATTTTTTTTTAAGAACTAGTATTAAGTTTTGTTAATATTCTCTGTTGGTTTCTTGTTTTCAATTTCAGTGACTTCTTTAATTTTATTAATATTTAATTTATGCTACTTTTGCATATTTCCTAAGGCAGAAGCATAAGTTATTAATTTTGGGATTCTGTTATTTTATATTACATCCATTCAATGTTGTGAATTTCTTTTTAAATGCTGCTTTCACCATTATCCACAAATCTTGATTAGGTTGTTTTTTTCAATTGCATTTAATTCAAAATACTTTTTTTTTTTTTAGAGAGAGAGAGGTAGAGAGAGAGAGAGAATTTTAATATTTATTTTTTAGTTATCGGCGGGCACAACATCTTTGTATGTGGTGCTGAGGATCGAACCCGGGCCGCACACATTACAGGCGAGCGCGCTACCGCTTGAGCCACATCCCCAGCCCCTCAAAATACTTTAAAATTTCTCCTTTGATCCGTATGTCACTTGAAAGCATGTTGTTGAATCCTTAAATATTTTGAACTTTTCATCTATCAATTTTTGATTTCTATTTTCCCATTATGGTTCGAAACCAGACATTGTATGGTTTCTATTCTATTTAGCTTGTTTAGGTATACTTTATGGCCCAGAATGTGTTCTATGTTGTTGAATGCTCCATGTGAATTTGAGAAGAATGTGTTGAATGATGTAGTCCATAGATATGTTGTAAACAGTTGATCATTGATTGTTTAATTCAATTTTATCCTTAATGATTTTATGACTGCTGAATCTGTCCACTTTTGCTAGAAGTTCTTCAAGGCTCTAACTGTAATAGTCAATTCATTTTTTTCTCTTTGCAGTTCTATCAGTTCTCGTCTCATGTATTTTATCACTCTCTGGTTAAGCCCATACATACTTTTTCCTTTTGGAGTATTGACTGTCTCTTCTATCATTTTATGTAATGCCAGTTTTTATCCATGGAATTTTTCCATGCTCTGGTATCTGCTTTGTCTGAAATCAATATAGGCATTATTGCTTTCTTTTGATTATGGTGAACATGAGATATTTTTCTCCATCCATTTACTTTTACTTATATGAGTCTTTGTATTTAAGGCATTTGTATAGAAAATATATAGTTGTGTTTTTTTTTTCATTCTGAACATCTGTTTTAACTGATAAATTTATACTCTTGGCATTAACAATTATGATTGATATAGTTCAATTAATAGTGACCATAATTGCCAATATCATTTAATGGTTATTTTTGCCCTTTGTTCCTTTTTGATCTTTCACACTTTTTCTGCTTTTTTAATAATTTAAGCATTTTAAATGATTCAATTTTCTCTGCTTTATTAACAAAACAATTATACTTTTTTTCAGTGGTCACCATAGAATTTGCACTATGCATTTACAGTTAATTCAAGTTAACTTTCAGTTAGCATTGCACTACTTTGCAAGTAGTGGAAGTATATAATAATGAAATATTTCCAATTCCTCCCGCTAATGTCATTGCTGTCATTCATGTCACTTATGCATAAGTGCACATAAATATATGTGCACACACATGATCATATACATTGTTTCTATTATTAACTTACACAAACTTTATTAAGATTATTTAAATAAATGTTTTAAAATTTATTTTCTTTTTTCCTCACCAATACTCTTTCTTTCTCTAGTATCAGTTTCAAACCTAAATGATTTTTCTAGTACCTGAAAAGTTTAATTTTACTATAAAAATTTAATTTTTTCTTTCTCTTTTTCATTTTTCAAGAAAAATTTTATAATTTTCTAGACTGATGGATATTTTTATCTCAATCTCGATAAATATGCCATTACAAGCTCTTATTTACGTGGTTTCTGAGAAGTCTGATATTTAAGTCTTAGTTTTGCTCTTTGGTAGTTTCCTCCATACCAGCTGGCTACAGCCATTCAACTTTTTTTACATTTTTATATTTTTTTCTGAAGTTTAAATATAATATACCTACGTATCATGTTTTTGTGAGTTTTGTTGTTTGTTTTGACATTTGTGCTGCTTGGTGTTCTCTGAGGTTCTTGGATACTTGGGTTCTCGTTTTGGTGGCAGATATTGATTTGGGTGAAATTCTCAGTATTGTTTCAAATATTGTTTTAGTTTCTCTGTGTTTTTTTATCTTCACAAATTTCAGTAATACTTGTGTTATAATTTCTTTTTTTAATTGTCCCACAGTTCTTGGGACAGTATTGGTTAGTATATCTTGGTTAGTATTTTTTTTTCAATCTTTTCTCCTTGCTTTTCAGTTTTGCAGGTTTTCATTATATCCTCAAACTCAGATTTCTTTCCTCAGTTGTGTGCAGTATACTAATGAGCCTATCAAAAGCATTCTTGATTCATCAATAGCTTTTTAGAAATCTTTAAAATTTTTTTCTTATTCTTTTCTAGAATTTCCATCTTTGCTTACATTATCTGTCTGTTGTTTCATGTTGCTAGTTTCCCCTAAAAAAATCCTTAGTATATTATTCATTTTAGTTTTCCTGACATATCTGACCCTGGCTTTGAGTCTTGTGCAGTATCTTTCTATTGTGTTATTCTTGCCTTTTAGTAGACATTTGTTGACACGAAGGCATGATGTACTGGACAGAGCTGCAGTAAATAGGTCTTTAGTATTATAGTGGTAATGTATTGGAGAGGAAAATCATGTTGTACTCCTGTGATTAAGTTTCAGTCTTTTGGTGAGCTTATGTTCTAGGCTGTAAATTTTTCCATATTTCTTAATTGTTCTCTTTCCAACTTTAGGTGGAACAAAATGGTTAATATGGACAGAAGTTGGGTTTTTCCTTCTTCCAGGTAGTTTAGGATCTGATAAAAACCTAGCACATTAGGCTTTGGTAACAGAATTTCTCCTGAGGACAGGTCTTATGAGAACAGAATGGTTTATTTTATTTCAAAATGGTTCCTTTTCTCCTTTCCCTGAGAGAAGCACTAGGACTTTTTTCTCCAACACCCTCTGTGAAGATATGGTGTGAAACTCATGAAAAAACTCATTGAAAAAGTTCAAAACTCATGAAAGTGTGGAAACCCTATGCTTGGGTTCCCCTGGAATTTTTAAATCTCAGAGTTGTCCACGCTGAGCCTTCAGCATTTCATCAAATACAGTTCAGGTTTTCTTCTCTGGCTGTGCTGCCACAGACGTTTTTGCTCATTGGTTTTTGCTGCAGTAATTTGTGATTATCTGTGTCTACCTCTCTGTCTCTCTCTAGTTTTGGAAGCTATACTTTGCCTTGCAACTTCACTTCTCTGATGATGAAGTGTTGTTGATTTTTTAGTATGTTTAGCTTTCTTGTTAAGAAAGAGTCATGCTCTTTACATTTTGGACCAGGGACTCAAAACTCCAGTGAATTATAGTTTCCAACACCAGAATTTCCATGAGATTTTATTTTGTAATTTCTACTTACTTATTAGTATTCTCCATTTGATGACTCATTGTTGTAATATTTCAGTTTATTTTTATTTTATTTTTCATCAGTGCTGGGGATGTAATGCAGTGTCTCACACATGCTAGGCAAGCAACCTACCACTGAGGTACATCATCAACCCTTCACTTTAATATTTTTAAAAAATATTTTCTTTAGTTTTTTGCACATGTTTATAGCCACTTTGAAGTTTTTGTCAGCTAATTTCAATCTCTGGAATGCCTCAGACACGGTTCCTGTTTACCTCTCACTTTCATACCTATAGATTATACTTTCTTTTCTTTGCATCCCTTATATATATTTTCTTGAGTTTTAGATATATTAGGTAAAAGGCTACATTTTAGATATATTAGGTAAAAGGCTATCTGTGGATTCTTATTTACCTTTCCTCTCACTCCCAACCCCAGATTGTTGCTGTTGTTGTTTTAACATATGACTGGGCGGGATCTATAGTCTGTCCTGCCTGCAGTACTGTATAGCTGCTGGTATCTCTAATCTGATGCTTTTCTCTTTCCCTTTCTCCATCCCCTTCCCTTGCTTCTTTCTCTTCCTCTTCTTTCTCCTTTATTGTTTTTGGAAGTCTGGCTTCCCCTAGATTTTAGCAGTAGTAGTGTTATATTAGAGGCTATACTTAAACACTTTGAGTCAGTAAGCCCTACATATTTCACCAATGGATTTATTTGAGGATCAAGTAATGTGTTCAAATTAAAGAAGTTTACAACTCTGCCAGAATATACTGTTGCTTGTGTGCATGTTCAAAGCCTCACATTGAGCCTTGTGTTGATGGCTGGGACCCTTTCCTGGCTCCTGAGTACACATGTGATCTTGCACACACACTCAACTTTCCAGTTTAGCAGAGACATGCAGGTACCCTCAATTGGAGAGTCTACACGACTCTCCAATTCCTCAAATTTCCTTGTTAAATTTATGGCTGGTCTTTTGATCACACTGACCAGTATTATAACCTTAAGCTACTTCCATTTCTCTTTCCCTGATTGTTTCCATTGAAATTATCATTGTTTTCAATAACTGAGCATGAGTTTTTCCCACATTCTTCTACAAATGAAGTCAGCCCCCTAAGGCAGTGAAGCTGCTGATTTTCACTGCTTTTCCTGCTCTGGTACAACTATTGCACCCACAGAATTTAGTAATGGAGAGGGGGTAGGTGCAGAGAGAGGAGGATGCATAGAAGAAACCCCAGGCTAGACCACAGACCTCACTGTGGTTAACAAAGGCTCAGTATTTTTCTTGAGTAATTTTTTTTCTCAAATTGCTATATTCCTTTGGTCAGTGTCCAAAGTCCAGAAATAGTTATTTTTGACAGTTCTGTCTAGATTGAAGTTTTTCTTTAGGGAGAGGCTTTCCTGAGAACCTTTCTTCACCTTTCTGTACTGATAATAAATAGTGTAATAACAGTACCTATCATATGGTAGGTTATTCTTCCACATATTCAAATAATTCTTTTATGCTAATTCACTAAATTATTTATTCACAACTCTATGGGATTGTTATTAACCCCCTTTTTATATTCTTGAGGAGGAGCTGAGGTTGACTATTTCTCTAAAGTCATAAAGCTAGTTAGTATCCAATTTAGGATTAGCTGCTACATCTGATTGAATCCAAAGCCTCAGATGATAGCCCCCAAAGTATGGAATTAATATATTTGAAGTTTTACTATATGTTAAATTTTAGAACTTAATTTATTCCATTCAATCCTTATACAACTCAATGAGATAAGGACAATTTTTACCCATTTTGTAAATAATGATGTCAAGGTTCAGTACGTTTAAGTAACTCATAGGGAGAAAATAGGAGAATCAAGTGGTGAAACTAAGCAGTCTGATTCCAGAATCCCAGTTCTCAACCACCACACTAAGTTGTTATTTTACTATCACGTGGGACTATAGAGAATTGCCATTTTGTAAGTTGATGTATAACTATATAGTTTATAGTTATACATCAACAATTTCACATGATTCAAAGTTTGTCTCACTTTTTACAAGATAACATATATATGCAGTGTACTTTGGTAGAAATAACTCTGTATTTAGAGCCTAAGAGATCTAGATTCACATCAGAGCACTCATATTTACTATCTGGGCAGTTTTGAGCAAATCATTTACCATCTGTGAGCTGTTCACTGATCTACAGAACTGAGATAATAATAATATCTATTCATATAAGATTTTTATGAGGAAGGAATGCATTCATGTATGTGAAAGAGAAATACTGTTGCTAACATAATCTATAAAAGTTACATATGAACAACTGAAACCTTGCAATTCTTATATTTTTATCAACTAGGCAGGAGAGTAGGTGGGATACCGAAGTGCATTAATAATCAGTGCTGTCATTGTCCTTGGATAGTTTAGGAAAGATGAGACAAAATAAAATAGCAGAATGCTTTCCTTTTGTATCTGGTCCATAAATATTGATATGACCTTTTTTGCAACAAGCAGCCCAAAGAATTTTTTTTCCTGAATCACAGATTTTTAGATGAACTAGCAGGGAGATGTGGCTCCATGACTCTTCTCTAAGCTCATGAAGATAGGGATGCACTTTTAAAATAGGATAAAAAGAGATTGTGTGAGCTAGTAAAGCAGGTGGGGGCAGTCACTCAGTAAATACATTTTTGTTGACTGATGGATTGATCTTGAAAGCTGCTGAAAGTGTGACCTATATTCAGATGAAAAGTGAGACAGCTTATTGTTAGTGGGATTTGAAGTAAAATCATTAGAAAGAAATTAAGGTAGTTGACTTCTTTAGAAAATTACAAAGGTTAGTAGGGCTTTTAAACATAAAGGAGTGTTAAAGATTATAGCAAATAAGAATCCCTTAACATAAGATTTAATTGATTTATTCTTCAATGGCTATTTATAAAGTGGCTATTGTGGGGAATAAATCATTATAATAGGTGCCATAAGAGGAACAAAAATTTAATAGTGCTTCATCTGAACAAGAAGACAGTATATCCAGGAAGATAAAACTCAATACAAGATGTCGGAGCATGAGGAAGACCACAAGCACAGTAAGAGAGGTGCTTTGCTATGTGACCAGAAGGAAAGATCAGTGCTTTCATATCAGGCATTAGATTCAAACAATGGGTATTTCCACTCCTTCCTCCCTCCCTACATTCACTGATTTTAAAATTTTATTTAACAAATTGACTTGAGCATTTATTTTTCCATCACTTCATGATGAGAAGGATGAATAAGATAGTCCTACTTTTATGTTGCTTATAGCTATGCAACCTTGGAGAAACTGTTCAATATAAAAACTAAGCTGCTTCCATAGTGAAATTAGCTTTCATTTATTAATGCCAAACTTTCAGGATTGTTGTAGTTATTAGATTAATTTATAATAGTGCCTGACATGTAGTACATGTACTTGTCAAAACCTAGTAGTAGTAGTAGTAATAGTATAGTCAATGTGGTGATAGTACAGTAGTAATAATAACCTCTGTAAGCAGTCATTATTTGTAATAATCATTGTAATCATTATAATAATTACTATATTTGTTATTGGCACATTTTTCTGAAAACAGAGAGTAGACTGATGATTTTCGGGGGGATTTGTAAGAAAAATCTTTTTAATTTTATGGAAGAGACAATATTGGCTGATAGAAATAAAAGCTTTCTCCCTCCACAATAAAACTCAGTTCCATGAGGTCAGAGACCTTGTTTTGCTTACCAAGCATATCTAACCAAATACATGGGAAATTCTAGGACAATTTTCTAATGGATGTAATTAGAGAGCATCATATTAAATGAAATAAGCAAGACTCAGAAAAACAAATGTTCAAAGTTTTCTTTAATATATGGAAGTTAAAGAGAAAAAAATAGGGGAATTGGGGAGGGGTTCTCATGAAAATAGAAGAGAGGCCAGTGGGTGGAGGAAGGGAACCAGGAGGAGGAGGCAGGGAGGGCAAGGGGAGGTGATAGGAAGTAAAAGTAATCAAATTATTTTATGCCCACTTATGAATATGCCACAGTTAAACCCACTTTTCTTTATAATTACTATGCACAAATTAAGCCCACAAAATACATTTCTAAATTAGGATTTTAGCATAGATTGAGCAAAGACATTTCAAGGAGACTATGACATTAATAACGATATCAAAGGAAGGAGGTATTTGGTCTAAGTTTGGCATAATTATTTGCCTAGAACATGTGTTTAAATACAGAAAATGGAGTATATAGCTTGAAGTAGGTCAAAGACAGTTAGGGATGATTGGAATTCTTTTTTAGGGACAAAGAAAAATTACTTGAAGCTTCTTGAGCAACAAAATTTCACAATGAAAACACAGCTTTTTAGGAAGATAAAACTTAACAGATAATAGGAATATATTATTATAGGCAGAAATATTTATAGGAGATTTATATCAGTGGTCTTCAGGAAAATGACCATTTTGGTGTGAAATAGGATGATAGATATGTAAAGGATGTATATGGAAAAGAGAATTCCCTTTATAGAGATATAGGAAAGACTGAGGGAAATTGTGCTTATAATTAGACTAGATGGTCGGTTCTGGTTTTGTTGTACTGAGACTAGGGTGATGTTAGAGCATTATTCAGAAAAAAAAATGGTGGGTGAGATGAGAACTTAAATATTGTAAAACAATAAGTAGGAGAGGTTTGTGAATGCCCATTCTGGCAGGAAAAGAAAGTGCTCACAAATGCAGGGGAATCAGCAGTAGGGAGGAGACCATCAAGAATATACCACAGAAGAGAAGAGAAGGAAAAGGAAGTGTCAAGTGGTGGTCATGCCAGAGTGGCCAATTCTGCATGAAAACCAAGGAGGAGGAAGACTGGGAAAAGATGATTGTATTTAAATGTGAAAAGGTCTTTGCAGATCCTTTGGGTTTGGCTTTTATATGGTGGTGGAATGCAAACCAGATTGCAGGGGCTTAAGGAAAGAGTGAGGATGAGGAAGCAGTGGAGGACACTAATATTCTGCCTTATACTATAGTATTTTGATACCCAAGTGAAAGAGAAAATATTCTTGGCTATCTGATTATATCATTGTATTTATGAAGTCTCATCTTACAATTCAGCACTCAGTTTTGTTTTCTCCCCTTTTGGCTCTGTGTTTTGAGCTATTGATTCATTGGGATGTTTAACTGATCAAGTGATTTCATAGGGGAGTGGTAAGGTGAGTAAGGGGACTGGATGGTACAAAACCTTTATCATTATGTTCTTAAAAGCATGGATCAATTGTGTTCTTAACAACATTTAATGGTCTCAGAGAACATGTTCAAACTCATGAAATATTTAAATCCAAAGAACAAAACAGATTGTGTCAGGCTGGAGTCAAGTGAATGCATTAAACCCACCTGCGTATTCTTCCATCCTGCACATGGTGCAAAACAATAGGAAAAGCTGGGATGAAAGGTGCCATTTCTAAACCAGAGGCAAACCAGAAATGAACACACTAAGTACCTAGATTTTTTTTCCCTTCATTACAAAAAGCTTTAATCAAGACAACTTTGTATATATAAAGATGTTCTTTTTATGCATATAATAACTCTAAGTCATTTTCATTAATTTCCTCTGACATAAATACTGAGAAATTTTTGTCATGACTTTACAGGGAGAAAAACTACCTAATTAAAAAAAGAAACCTATGGTTCCTAATTAAATTTTTTAAACATAATGTTTTCTTTTTTTTCTTTTCTAGGCCTTATAAGGACAATAACAAGGGCAGAGAAAGTTAAAAGAAAAAAAGAAAAAGAAAAATTGTTCCAAAATGGAAGAGATTATAGAATCATGATAATATTTTTTCTTTATTTAGTGGAAGCTATAATTTAGCAGTTCACTGAGCTCAGAAGTTTAATTAAGATTAGAAGTTTTAACTTGAAAATCAGAGTTTACTGGTAGAACACATTCAGGTGAATAATAGGAATAGTGTTCTTACCAAAATTAAAATCTTAACTAAGAATATCAATAATCGTTTTTATAATTTTGTGTGTTTATTGAAAGTAAGAAATGTGAACTGGGATTAGCTTTGTAGAATTCTGCATAATTTAAAAAAGGAGCTGGTTTAAAAATTGCAACTGAATTGTACTCATACAGTAACTAGATGCATGCCTTAGATAAAGCAAGTGCTCTACAGAGCTTAAACAGAAAACCTTTTTTTTCACCACGGTTTAAATGGATAATATTGACAAACAAATGTATATGATGCATGTGAAAGATAAATTCTATCTACTTCTGAGTGACAGAACTGGTATGAAATTCAGGTATTTTGACTTCAGAATCTAAGCTTTTGATAATGCCTCTTAACTTTGAGAGAGGGGAAGTTTTTAGGCAGTTGAGAAGGGACATTATTTAAAGAATTGGGTGGACAGTTTATTTATACATGCAAAACTCCTGACTTTATTTCATCTTGTTTTAGGGATGTTGGTGCTAAGTATCAAACCCAGGGCATTATGAATTCTAGACAAATACTCTACTACTGAGCTACATCCCAGGCCTTTTGAGAATGGTCTTATTAAGTTGTCCAGACTTACCTTAAACTTGGGATCTTCCTGCCCCAGTCTCCTGAGTGGGATTATAGTCAGGCACCACCATGCCTGCAGAGCCCAGCTTTATTTAGTGATGCCTTTGTCCTGATTAGAGCTTCCAGGCTGGTGGACTGTTTTGTACTTTTTCAGCTGTTGATTGTCTTTTATGACATTCAGCAGTTTTTTAAAGTATAAATATGATTAAAAGAGAGGATAGTGAACATTAGCCTTCTCCATTTGTTCTTTCTTTAGGATTGAGGTAGAGCAAAAATGCCCTTACCTTTTTTCCCTCCATCCTCTTTGAAGAAAAAAGAAAAAAGGTACCTTTATCCAGAAACCTTAGATCTTTGAAGTGTACAAATGAGGAAGAAGCTAATGAATGGAACCAAGGCAAGGGCATGATACTGCCATTTACTTTCCTCTCCACTGGGGAACCTTATAGATTAAGGGGAAGGGACACAGCAGAGAAGTTTATAGGTTAGAGAAGTACCATCTGGTAATAGGAAGGCTTTTGGTGGATTTTTCAGTAGAAAGAACACCTGTCCACAAACACATTCAGCTCACCCAATCTCCTCCATGAAGCCTTTTTTGACTGGTTCCAGGTGGAACACAGATACCTTCCCTATATCACCTCTGCAGTCTGCAGGCATCTACCTAAATGTCCATGTTGCTTTGTTCCATGCTTCCATTCATTTGTTCCTCCCTTTCTCTGCTACACTGAGTTCTTCAAAGGCAGGACCATCTCACTCACCTTTATACTTCTAAGGCTAATCATTAGATAGGGGCTCAATTAGTGTTAATGTTTTCATTCATTTATTTAGCTTTTAAATTAGGAATTACCAGTAAATTTGGTTTCCCATTTCCTGAAACAGAGGGATTCATTTAAGTCATATTTCATAAGAAAAGACAGCGGCTTTTAGGGGCTGTTTATAGTAATATAAACATGAATAAGAGTTAAGGACAACTCAGGTTATTTGGTTCTCACTATTTTTCTGGAGACCAACTATAAACAAAGCTTGGTGCCAGAATCTTCAGGGATATAAAAATGAAGATGGTGCAGACTATGCTGTCATGAAGATGGTAATGTTGGGAATGTCATGAGAGCTGCCAGGAAAGTGAGCACCTATAACAGAAAAATTTATAAGTCAGTACAAGGCAAGAGAATACGACAAGAAAAATGCAAGAGTGAGTAGACATAAAACTGGGAGAAGGTTTAGTTGACATAATATTCTGAGTGAAGGCCAAAGTGACTGGATTTGAGAGGAAAAGCTAAGGTGATTTCTGTCCACAGAGTGTTGAGTCTTAAGTGGGATCAAGAAACAGATGATTGGGTTAGGAAAAGATTTTTTTTAGTGGATTTTGCAGTCAAAATTTTGTTTTCTTAATAAGTTGATATTTCATGTTATTGGGTAAATTTAGCAAAAATTCAGTATTTGATCAAATAAATCTTCTAACCTTAACAGATTTGTTATCCAAAACTAATAATGATGGCTCTCACTATTAAAGACATACTATGTGCCAGACAATTAGCATGTGCAATTTCATTTCTCCCAAGAATTTCATTAAGTAAGGTCTCAGGAAATAATTGCATAGGATTTTAGTTATATTTCTTGATCACTTAAGATGTGCATTAAGTAGTTTACATAAATTATCTAATTTAATCCTCACAATAAACATACGAAGAAACTATAATTATTAGTATCATTTTAAACATGAAGAAACTGATTTTAGGAGATTAAGGAAGTAGCCTACATTCTCACACAACATAAATGTTGGAAAGAGGATTCAAATCTGAGTATTTTTTTTCTGAAATACACATTTAAACCTACTGAGCTTATGAGAGTGTATAGAAAATTCAGGTGTAAAGAGTAAAACTTGATATGTTTGTTGGAAGCTATCCTGTAATAGAAGGGAAAGACAAATACTGGCAAAGTACTAAGGAAAAAGAATAAAGCAAGTGTGTATGTAGATTTGCTGTGGTGTGTGATGGTAGCATATCCCTGCCAGTCAGGGTTCCTAAAAATAACTAGTGTTGGAGGTGAGGATAAATAAACTAGAAATGACAAAAGGCCTCAACCCAATAGAAATTGCATCTCCATTAGCAACCTGAGGTTCATTGGTTCATGCGTTTACTCATTTACATAATAATCATGCAGCTATGTGACAGGCCCTGTGCTTTATGCTGCAGCTATTTATGAAGCAAAGTATATGACCCATGTCTTGCTCTGGAAGTGGCAAGAAACCATGTGAATCTGAGGCTCTGGTCTCCATAACCATCACCATCTTTCCAGAGTCCAATAGAGTGTACTATGGTAAAATAATGATATTCAGAGACCGTTTTCATCTACTATGTAATAATTACTTATAATAGGGATAAGATTAGTGCAGCATCTATCATATTCTATGTGACTAAGGAATGGAATCCAAACAACAAAGAGTAAACAGATCTGTATAGATCTTGCATGAGGTAATAGTGGGGCTGAGGCTTTAGTTCACCTCTCTTATTTTATATAACAGCTATCACACTTCTATAATGTCTTAATATATTTGTGTCTCTGTGCCTCTTTAAAGGCTGAACGTTACTTGAGAATATGGGTGTATCTAAAAATCTTTATTTTCTCAGTATCTATCACCATTTTTTTGCATTTCATGAAAATCCATGTATTGTTCATTGGGTGGAATTGTGTTTATTCTAAAGATGTCAATGCTTTGATATCCCTGATTCAGTATTTTTTATGTCACATGGGGAATGTATAAACATTTATTCATTCTGGAGTTCATTGTGATCATATCTTTAATGAAACTACAAAGTTGATAAAGAGCAAAAAATTTTTCAGAGGCATTATTACTTAATATTCTAATTTAAAAACATTAAAAATTAAATAACATTAAAACATGATATCCCATATGTTATTCATGAAAAA
This sequence comes from Callospermophilus lateralis, assembly GCF_048772815.1. Classification (NCBI taxonomy): domain Eukaryota; kingdom Metazoa; phylum Chordata; class Mammalia; order Rodentia; family Sciuridae; genus Callospermophilus; species Callospermophilus lateralis. The sequence goes on from NC_135306.1 coordinate 140,659,754, forward strand.
TATCTTTTTTTCAGGAATTAAAATTACTTCATACAATCAAATTATTTCATCATCCAGGCATTAGCGTGCTTCATAACTAAAGGGGAAATGGACAGTAAAATTAACAAAAGGTTGGATAGAAAGATATGTAAAATATTCAAAGTTTATGACATCATAACTTTAAGTACCAAGTTTATTGGGTTACTCTCTTCACCTAGCAGCCATCTGGTTCCAAGAAGGCTAATACAGGACAATGTGTGGTATCCATTTGATTTTCTGTCCACCATAGAAACATATCAGGTGACATCACAAAACCAACAGGTTCAGAAAAATCAAGCATCTAAAGAGAAAATCATCTGGGAAAACTGTGAAATTCTATTTATTGTATTGATCCTCTGAGTCTAAAAAATTCCAGGGCTCTCGCTTCTTTAGTCATCAAAGTAGAGAGGACACTCTAAGTGATGGTTAGGGCCAGCTGGAATAACAGGAACAACCATACAGCTTTCTAGACCCCGAACTATCAGGAACACAAAACATTACCAAGGGGCTCAAACATCACAGTAATTATTATTGGTTAAGAAAAAATATATACTCTCCAGGAAGAGAACTTCATTATTTGGAAGTCATATATTGAAAAGCTGATTGGGATTAGAGTGGGACCATCAAAGCAAATTCACACAAAAGTGAATTATCTAAAAACCCTCTCCCAGACAGCACTGGGATCCATTCACAACACAATTTTGATTTTGTCTGAATGAGGATGCACAAGATTATGGCAAGATGTGAATTATGGCAAATATTCCTTGGTTCTTCACCACTCAATAAACAACCTCTCTCTAAATGAATGTGGAAAAGATACTGAAAGAATATTGTGCTGATCCACTGGTTTGAAAAGGCACCAAATGTTCATGAATGTCACTGCCAAGATTTCTGCATATTTTATTAAAAAAGAGGTATTCCTTGTTCTTCTGTCTCATCCTTTCCATTAAAATCTCTGCTAAGGAGCTGAAGAATTTCTTCTCTTAGGAGTCCTAGGCAGAACGTAGACCATGCTATCCTACTGATGAAAGAAAAAAACACTGGAGCCTCTCAAATCTCTTTCTTATACTCCTATGCTGGCTATTGTGAAACCATGTTTTAAATGTTCACCAGTTAAGTTTGCAATATTGACTTACCCATACTAATAACTGTTCACTCTTCTATGATTTCACCATATCCTGTTGTAGACATAGGATGCTTATTTTTAAAAGAACACATGCTGGATGGCATCATTTAGTCTTATGTTTAAAAAACAAAAAGAAAAAAAAAAGTTTAGGTACTATTGAAGTAGTCAAATGACACTATTTTCTTAGATTGGAAACTAAAGACCCACGGAATACATATAGCCGGGGATAGTTCACCTAGCTGACTCGAGAATTTTGGAATGCCAATTAGGATTTATATGTATCTAAGAGTCAGCATTTATGATTCTAGAGAATGTTAGTAGGCTACCACTATGCAGTGTATGCCACTAAAATATTCTTCTTTTAAACACCTCCCAGGAGAATTTCTTTCACCCTGGATCTTTAGATATTTATTATCAGAGGCTTGTTTTTCTGTCTTTGAAGTTGTTTTTTTCTCTGCAGTTTGCAGCACTTTAATAATGTGAAAGACTTCTAGGGAAGCACCGAAGCAAAGAAAAGCTTCATGGAGCCATACTGCGAGAATGAAAGCCTATCACATTAATTCAGCCTTCCCTCACTGCCCTCCTCCTATCAAATAGGAGGTTATAAAAAGCAAACAAGAAATTCAGATGCAAGCATACATACATACATATACAGGGAGGCTGAGATTTTGTAGTATTTTTTCTTTTTTTTATTACTGTTACACGTGCTGAACAAAAACTTCTATAAAGCTGCTGAAGCTTTCTGACATCATCTAGTCTTTTCGGTGAGTCATTAAGTTGCTGAAGCCCAGAAAATCAAATTTAGTTTAGGGCTGTTTGATAATGTAGTAACACAGCAAAATGTGATTAACCAATTAACTCATGTAATTGAATAATCAGAAATATTCTCTGAGTAGCAGACACACATTAGGCCGTTGTCATAGTCGTTCTGTATATGTGCTGATTATAAAACTACAATTACACCTCCAGTTGATACTACTACTTCCAAATTCCTCATAGAAGAGTATCTGCAAATACACGTTTGTAAGTCAGATAAATAAATCTATTCATTTACTCTTTTTCCATTCATCAATTCTCTCTTGCCAGGCTTGGGTGAAGGGTCTGATTGTCCAGTTCTTACTTCCATTAAGCTCTTAATCTGCAAGTACTTTGTTTACATTCTTCCAAGATGGAAACTAAACTGAAGTAGAACCTCCAAAAATTGTAGTTTTATAATTAAACTATTAGCCTCTCTGTTTGTTTACTAAATTCTAATGATGTTGCCAAGAGACAAATTAGAAAGAGAAAACAGCCAGTTTGAGAATTATCTTGCTCAGAGGTGTTGCCTGGCTAAGAAAAAACCTGTGATAGATAAAAAAATGGGAAATGAATATTTGTTGGATTACTTTAAAGCAACTCTCTATGATTCAACATTTGTTGAAATCTACGGTGCCTGACTGCATTTAAAATGTATTTATTTATTTCTGTAAATTCAAATCAATTCAAGGTTTGGTTGGATGGTTAAAACAGTCTCTAAGAATTGTTTCAAAAGATATTCTGCTTTGCTCTTATTGCTGCCGAGGTACATGGGTGTGGTTACATTATCAGGGATTATGACAAATTATGTAAAAGAATATTGAAAATGAATTACCCGAGCTTAGACCAATAAAAGATATTTCTTAGCAGACACAGACATTCTTAATGCTAATTTACTATAAAAAATAACGTGATTGTGCTGCCATTATCACTATTTTGAGATCATATTTTAATGTTCAGTTATTAAATCTTTAAAGATATGAGAAAACTATTTCTTTTGTAATTATCATTGTTCCTAGATGATTTGTTCTTTGTGAACTCTTAATGCATATTTCGTATTGTTCCTCCTCCCTGCAAAAAAAAGTCACAAAATTCTAAGAGAGAATAATCTCTGCTTATTTTTAGTGTCTCATTTGTATATTTTAAAGTAGGTTGCATTAAATTTTATTTGAATGAAAATGTATAATTATAAATACCTATAAAATGTGGTTTATTCATAGCCAGAATGAAAAATTTGTTCCCAAACACTTTTTTAAATGTTGCCTCTCCTCCTCAATCTGTATTTAATGCTTTTCTCTATCTTTTTCCTATTCATAGGTCAATGGGACAGAAATTGAATATGAATTTGAAGAAATTACACTGGAGAGGGTAAGAAACTAATTCAAAGCCCTAATTTTGCATTCCACATTCTAGGTACTCATTGGTTGTCTTGTGAAATTATACAGTGATGTACTATAAACTGGAAGTTTCCCACAGGTCTCAAAATGGGAATATTAGTGAAATGCTTGCAATAGAGAGAATGAGACAGCAGACCAAATAACCAGAATGTTCAGTATACAAAGTGCATTGCTTGAATTTAGAAAAATGAATGGAAAAAACAGAAATATATCATGAGCTTATATAGTACTTTTCTCTTAATATTTTCATTCTTAGTGTTTTGGCCACACATTCCTCAGACATGTTGCAAGATCTTCTCATTTATGTGATATTGATATTATCAGAACTAGTAATCATGCATATTTTATTTAGCTTTAAAAAGAGTAATGAATATTAAAACCACCCCACTGGGAAAAAACAACCTTGGAGAGCTGTTCAAATATGTTGGAAGGACCTTGACAGAGGTTCCCATTAAAGGAAATTTGGTGCAAATCAAGCCTAATATATCTAGATATTTTACAAAACAATAAAAATTAAAGAGCATCCAGAGGAAAAAAAAAAAGTGATCAAAAATAATTAACCGGACATTCACCATTAAAGGAAAGCAAAAACATGAAAACCTGTTCACCCTCATTAAGAACCAAGGAAAGACAAGGAGAGTAAACAGATTTTGTCTGTAACTGGCAGAAATTATGAAGAGGTGTTAATATCCAATGAATAAGCCTAGAAATTAATGCAATACTAAAGACCAATTTGAAAGTAAGAATCAAAAGCCTTGAAAATGGACCCCTTTGGATCCAAAAATTATATTGATAGGAATGTACAAACACAAGAATGCTTTTATCATATCGGTATTGTTTATAATAGTGAAGCCTGGAAAGAGTGTTTAAAATGTTATATACCCATATAATATAAATAAATTTTACTTAAATATTAAGAAAAATATTTAATTACAAGAATATGAGTTCTATCTAGATATAGTATCAAGTTTAAAAATCAAGTTTTAAAATATAATCTAATAAAACACAGAGCTACATAATATGCACATATAAACATCTAAATAAAATATGGAATGATATACACCAAAATGTTAAAAGTGGTTGCATATTGTTAAGAATTTAGGGGTAATTTTCAGTTTCATCTTCTTATTTATCTTTATTTCCTAAACCTTTTATTATAAACATATCATATATCATATAATAAGAAGAAATAAAATATATTTTTCTATAAGCCATCATTTAAGTATGAATTAAAATTCTAGGCCTACACTTTGAAATTATATCATCTTTTTAATTTACTGCTTATTCACTTTCGGAGTCAGGGAATTTCTCATTTTCCACCCAATTTTTATTAACTCTGAGTGGTTTTAAAAGGAAATTTACATTCAAAGTTAAGTGTTTGACAGATGGGATCTTTAATACTTCCATTATGAACTTTGATAAAATGTTAATGGCATGTTAAATAGAGAAAAGTGAAGCTTATGGTAAATTATGCCAAGTGAAAAAAAATAACACTTCTAAATCACTAACCTCTGCAAGACTGGCTAGCTGATATTTGGGGTTCAGTGCAAATGAAAATGGGGAGCCCTTCTAAATACAGGACCTGTGCAACTGAACAGGTCCCACCTGCAAAGCCAGCTCTTCTGATTTTTCCCCACACTATACACATAAGTAACTTGTCTAGAACATCATTTGTTTAGCCAGGTTTTATTGATTAAAAAAAAAAAAAGGAGTTAATTGGTGTGAGAGAGAGCATTCAGTAGGAGTCAGGTAATTGTGGGTTCTGATGCTTCTTGCTTCCTGATCTTGAGCCTGGCATCTCACCTCCCTCACTTCCTGCACTCAGGTTCCCAGTCATATTGTGAATCTTGCCACTACTACAAAGCCTCTGTGTCAAGCGTAATCTTCTCTGAGCAGTACTTCTTCTGTGTCCCTGTCATTTATTGTACCCCTCTTCAAAAGTCCTTCGACTCCTATTGAGACTTTAAACCAATTTCACTATTTCCCTTTGTTTTCATTCTTCTTTATGCCCTCCCTTCTCTCCTCACCCAGCAGATACTAATGTTAGTTCGTTCACTACACTAACTTTTCCTCTCTTAGACCCTTAACTTTTTTTTTTTGTTTGTTTGTTTGTTTCCTTTTTGCTCCCTTTTGGTGCTCAGCCAGCAAAACCCCAGCCCTGGTTAACTGGTCACCTTATTCATTCCATGCCAACACCTGACTAACTGGACAAGGCTGGAGAAACACTCGCTCATCTCATTTTAAAATTTTTAGCGTGTACTCCGTGCATTCTCAAAGACTCCTGGCAATTCTCATACGTTTCTCCAGTGGGGGAAACATTTTCTTATTCCCTGAGACAACATAATATCTTATCATCTCTTCAAATTTACACACACAAACAAAGCCTCTCTCCCGTATCTTCATTTTTAACTGTTAAATTCCCTTCATTTTCCTTGAAAAAATTCAAGCAGTCAAGTGAAAATGTCTTCACTTTCCTACCATCGGTTCTGCTAGAGTATTCTCCCTAGTTGGTGAGGGAATTTTTCATCCTTTCCAAGATTCTTCAATAACTCTTCACTTATGATGACCCAAACTCTGTACTCTCTTGTTCATTAAATGATTTTGTTTCTGTATATCTTTTCTCTGTTCTGCAATATCAGTTTCTTTCTTTTTCCCAAATAAATTTAATACAGACAGACAGACAGACAGATAGACACACACACACACACACACACACACACACGTAGCAGGGAAACATTGGGTCAAGTGACACTTTGCGTGTGTGTGTGTGTGTGTGTGTGTGTGTGTGTGTATCTCTTAACCCAATGTTTCCCTGCTATCATTGTCTCATTATCTTGTTTTACCAAAATTCTAGGAAGTATTGCATATTCGTTAACTCCCCTTTATTACATAATTTTCTTATTTTAATCTATATTATGTTTTCATCTCAACAATCATCTTAAAATTCTCTATCAAAGTTATGGCAGGTTCCATTTTGCTATGTCAAAGCATCAGTCCTGACGTTTCAGGAATATTGGATGCAGCTGCCACTGCTTCCTTTATCAAAGATGTCAATTGTTTAACTTTCAACAAATTATACTCTTGTGCTCTCACTACCTTATTGTCTAACTTTTTTTTTTTTTTTTTTTTTTTTTTTGTCTCCTTACTGGCTCTTCCTATAAATGTTGGATTATTTCGGATAGCCAGTGAACAGACCTCTTCTTAACCTCTCCTCCAGATTCATGGCTTTAAATACTACCTATCAATGGACAGCTCCTAAACCTGAAGCCAGGACCTCTCCACTAAGTTCAATGTGCATAGCTAACTGTCCAGCTGGCATCTCAGTATCCCTGCTCCCTCTCCCTCAGAGCCAAAGCTACTTCTACCATAATATTCCTCATCTTAGCTAATTGGTTCTATAATTTTCCTTATTATCAAGTCAAAACAGTCCTAAAGGCTTACTTAATTACTGTTTTTTTTTTCTCAGCATCATCAGCAAGTCCTTGTCGAGCTTCCCTAAAAATATATTTCAAAGTCAATCAAATGTTACCACCTGCTCTGCTGAATCTGAGTCCAAACCTGCATCATTCCATGGCTGAACCACTGTAATAGCTTTCACTTTCACCACACTGTGTTCCTCCAAGTAACCAGAGTAATATTTTTCAAAATATAAAGCAAGCCATATCATTTTTATTCTTAAAATCTTCCAAAAGGTTAGAATCACACCTCTTCTCCTTACCCACAAAACCTTACACAATGTCAGCCCTGCTCCTCTCTCCAATATCACATCCTCACATCGGATTTTCACACATTTCATTCTAGCCACACTGACCTTGATTTTCCTCAAAAAATCCAATCTGTTCCCACCTAAAGATCTTTATGATTGTGATTCTATCTGTGTGGAGAAATCTTCCTTAGGTCTTTACATGATTATTCTTTTCATCATTTAAATACCTGCTCAAATGTTACCTCTTCAGAAAAATTTTGAAGTTTGTATGTCCACCTTATTTATGTTAGCAGCAATATTCCCATCAGTCTTTTTCCTAATCCACAGCGTTGTCATTGTTTAGTTGCATTTATTATCATCTGAAATATACATTATTTATTTGGTGACTTTGTTAATGTCTGTCTCCTCATTAGTTTATTTTATATGTGTATGTGTGTGTGTGTGTTTGTGTGTGTGTGTATGTGTGTGTGTGTATAATATATATAAAATTTCTATATTTAGTCTGCCTGGAATATTATCTGGAATGTAATATATACTCAATGAAAATTTGGCATGTGTATGGGTTATGCCTGGCTTTACCGCTGGAAGACAGTGCAGTATATACATGTGGCCTGGATTAATTTCAGGTTTGAAAAACTGGCTCTACCCCTTTATGGTCAAGTGACTTTGAACTGCTTACTTAACCTCTCTGGATCTCAATTTTCACATCTGGGAATGAATATAAAGTTTTGTAATTACCTCATAGGGACCTTGTTATGAATTAATAAATTAATTTAAAGGTTAGAACAGCATGCATAGTTATTCTTAATATTTCCTTTGGTTCACGTGACTGTTTTCACAAGCATTATTCATTAGCATCATTGTAGAAACTTATTAAAAACTTATCTTCCCAGTTTCAATGAGCCATTTACATTATACTAACAAGAACTTCTTTTATGAGCTGCTTTGTTGTTGTTGTTGTTACATTGCTAGATGTCAGTCATCCAGTAGTAAAGAATTTATTGACCTTGCAATATGCATTTACAGCTTATATTTTTTCTGTTTAATCTCTATAACATTTAATTTACTGATGAACTGATCACATTTAATAACATCCATGTGCAGTGGATCTTGTAAATTCCATTTTACATAGTAGAATGCTGAGGCTCAGACATTAAATCACCTGTCATTACAGAAATCAGACAAAAAATCAGAGTATGAGTGAGGAATAGAGTTAGGATTTTAGTCCCACACCCAACAGAGACTAGAATCTAAGCTCATTATCACTGAGATAAGACTTTCCTCAAAATTAAGCTCAAATCTCTTCTCTTCCAATAAATTTTTGACTTCCCCCTCTTGGACAAGGTGCCTCTTTAAAAACTAACTAAGAAAGAAGTAATCAAAGATGCCTAGAGTAAAACCCAACAAACTCCTTTCATTAACACAATCTGAACTGCTCAGCACGGACACTTGTGTTATTTGAAGCCTTCCTGAGCTCTTCTGGGTTTGTCTGGCATTAGCAAAGGTAGATAAGTAAATCCCATGCCTCTGAGTGATTCATCAGTTCTCCTTGCATGAAATTAGTAGACTCTGTCCCCCAACATGTATCATGACCTGTATCATGAGAAGCTGGTTGACCAGCATGATTAATAGATTCATTTTATCTACAAAACCCAGAGCAGCAAGCATGACCACAATTTAGCCAAGATGTTGAAGTGAATGTCTATCACCTCCTATAACTCCCCTCTGTCCCCAGCTCTATTAAAAAAGGAATATTTGAAGTGCTTTCCTAATAGATATAGAATGTATGTATGGACACATGGTACTACTTGAATGTTCTTTCTGACAAGTCAGAGATATTCCCTTTAAACTAACAACAACAACAAAATCAAAGATATAAATCATTTTCCCAAGTATAAATCATCAATTTTTGTGAGCTGTTATTTCACCTATTCAAAAATAAGTAGATTTATTTTGGAATTTAGGAAGCAGAGAGAAATGGCCATTTATTCAATCTTGAAAATTTCTACAGATGAAGCAAGCTTGGTGGTTAAGCGAGCTTGGTGTTAACCTCTTAACGTGGGAATTTAGTGGGCCTCCAGGTAAGAAGTGAGCCATTAAGTTGTCAAATGATGGCCTCTCCAGCTTCATCCAGATATTCAGTTAGTTAGAATGTCATTGAATGACTGATTCTCTTCGGCTGAATTCTTTTATCTCATATTGTTGATTGTTGTGAAATGTCTGAAACTCAAATACCATTAAGGATCTATTACTTCAAACAAATGCAGAGAAAGATTTTTGGTCTCTAAACTTCTCATTTGGGGATAACGTTAGCAATTTTCAATCAATTTTAACAGGAATAAATTCCAGAGCCCAAGTTAATATTTGATGGGGTTATATAATGAGCCATAGCAAATCTTATTCTAGTTTAGTTAAATAATTTTTGATATTGTATAACTTTCCAACTAAACTCCAAAGTTTATGTATGTCTAATTATCAGTGTGTATTTTAAGTATGTTTGAAAAATATATACATTTATTATATTTAAATACATAGATATAACCCAAACATACATGTACATTAAACACAAATTGACAAACTATGTGTGAATTTTGATCAGTTTTCTTGTCTTTGGCTAAAAATATTGCAAGATTTGCAGAACAAAAGTAGGCCTGTATAAGCAGGAGCAATAAGCACAGTCTTTGAATTCAAACAGACTGTTTTGAATCCAGGATTAGTCACTTCCTATGGGACCTCAAACAAGTTACTTCATCTATTAAAGGCTTTAGTGTTCTTCCCAACATGTGGTTTACTAATGTATACCTCATAGTGTTGTGGTTAAAAGTAGAAATAACATACGCAAATTACCTAAAAGTTTCCTGTAACATTCTAGAATTTTATACACATACACAAGCATGCACATTTCTGTAGGCCCTATTTTTCTGGAAGATGTCATTTTCAGAATAACTTCATGTTTTCACTCTGCATCTCGGTCAAGTGACAGGTACATGCTCTGCTTTGCGTTGTGTGTTTGTACATGTATATAATCCTTATATTTGTAGTAAGTTATTAACTTCTTCATTGATCTCCAAAATATATGTATAACCCATTATCAATATGTTTTATAATTATGTTAAGTATATAAATGGAATCTCTTTGAGTTTACAGCTATAACTTCTATAACTGCCTAGCACTATTTGAAGCTTTTCTTTTTGTTAATTCTCAAGAGTTTAGTTCCAGGCTAGACAAACAGTTATTACATTGTGTTTTCTTTTTGGTAGCTTCAAACTATGATATTTTAATAATCCCCACTTCCAGTCTGTACATATGATGTAGTGAGCAGTATTGTTTTGTTTGTACATTAAAGACTGTTCTTCCTTTTGAAGAAACATCTTCTTCCTTTGGGGAACTGCTCTTCTCCCCATGCTAAATGTGTTATTTTTAGGAAGACTGGCAGTCACAGCACTCCTGGTCACACAATTGAATTGTCTCAATCTACTTATTGGAATTACCTGGAAGGCTGGTAAAAGCTAATACATCTGGGCACATGTAGACCAAATGAATCTGAATCTCAAGGGTTAGAGCATGGAAGAAAGCTTTTGCATCTAAAACTTTGTGAGTGTTGTTGATGCAGTTTAGGGGCTGACACTTGAGCAAATCCAAGCCAATCAAAGCGTCTATTCTTCAGGATTTTCTATACAGCAATATAGGGCAGACAGGAGTAGCATTTCTTTTGTGCAATAAAGTATGAAATAGGAGGCAGAAAAGTAGCTGTCAAGAGGAACTCTTGCCTGTTGGCAAGACAAGGTTTCCTGCAAAGAAAGCCAGAGATAAGAAATGAGAAAAGGAATAAAAAGAAAGAATTGGAAGCACCCAATTCCTATGCTAGAACCATGCTAAGAAACAACTAGATAGTACCCTATTTCCTATAACTACATGACTCTTCCCTTTAATTTTTTTAATAGCCAGACTAAATTCAAGTCTAGCATTTGTAACTTACCAATGGTGACCTCATGCAAACATCTTGGAGTTTAATTTTAGCTAATTGCTTTGCTGAAGTTATTGGATTGTTCATGTCCTAGGCTTATGTAGCCATAATTGGTTCTCAAAATAAGTGTTGTCTGCTATGGTTTCTATGTTGAGTGTCCCCAACAGGTACGTGTGTTAAGTTTGGTCTCCAGGATGGCATCATTGGGAGGTGGCATAACCTTTACAAGGTAGGGCTTGATGGAAAGTCCTACACACATTGAAGGTGGGCTCTTGGAAGGAGTTTATGTGCAACCTCTTAATAGCTCCCCTTGAGCACTCTAAGATTGTTGTAAAAGGAGCATATATGATCCTGCCCATTCATTCTCTTTTCTCCCTGCTTCTATTGGACACCTGATTGTTTGCTCCGGTAGGTACTCACACCATGATTGTCACCATCTGCAGCCCTTATTGAAGATCAAACCAATGCTGACCTCTACACCCACCCTACTCAATCTTGGATTTTGAACTTTCAAAACTGCAAGCTAAATAAACCTATTCTCTTTATGAACTAGTTGCTTCAGACGTTTCACTGCAATAGCACAAAGCTGACTATTTCACCTTATATTATTTGCCTTTTCTAAATCCTACTTACACTTCTTACTATAGAGATATAAAACACAGCTCCAGAACAGGATTGGCAGATTGCAGAAAACCTTAATACCTCAAGGTTTACACATACAGTCTCCTTTAAAGTAACCTGTTACTGTGTCCTAACTCCCAAGAATAAAAAAAAGCAATAAAAAGAATGACAGATGAAAAAAAAATGACTAGTGACAGGTTTATGAATTCAGGTTTCCACTGTCTAAAAACCTTTATGATTTGGGAACCAGCAGGCTTTTGTATGTGTAGGAAATCTTTTACAGTGTTAACCATTGAACTCAGATGTCAGAGAAAAAAATGGGTGTTAGAAATATAGTTTACAGACATTTGTAGGGTTGTGAATCTAACTTTTCCTTAGATGTAAGCATCAAAGTCTCAGGATTGAGGAGTTCCTTGTAAACACACCTCAAAGGGCTGATTTAGATGAATCAGCACAAAATGCACATAAACTGAAATTCAGCTGCTAACTCCAGCCTTCTCCATTTTTTCTCAATAAACTAGCTGAGTTATCTTCCTTGTCCTACCCCACAAACCTCTGTCTCCAGGTTATTAACAAAGCTGTCTTTAGTTCATTAATCTGAACTTTACTACCCTCACATCATCTAAAAGAGCTGATGTATTTTCTTCTGTGAATCACTTTTTATGACATCTTTCTTTGATGTATTTCCTGATGATCACCAGCATATCTAATGCTTACATAGTGATATTTCTAAAACTAACAGCTTTTAGACAAAATCTACAATGGAAAGAAATCTAGACTGTTTTTTCTTGCTATAACAGAATACCACAGACTTGGAAATTTATGTAGTAAAGAAGTTTATTTGGCTCACAGTTCTGGAAGTTGGGATGTCCAAGAGCATGGTGTTGGCTTCTTGTCGGGGGTTTTTGTGCTATAGTATAACATGGCTGAAGGGAAGGTGAGCATGCATGAGACCAGGGCAAGAAGGGGCTCGACTTAAAAGAAATCCACTCTTGTGATAACTAATCCACTCCTTCAATAAGCATAAGTGCTGTATGCTCATAATCTAATCACTCTTAAAGGTCCTAACTCTTAATACTGGTGCAATGGCATTTAAATTTCAACACAAGTTTTGGAGGGTATACTCAAGTCCCAGCAAAGAACTTGCATGGAAATGACAAAACTCTGTCACCCACTAGCTGAGTTTTCTAATCAGGGGAAATCTGTTTCCATGACTTATATTAACAAGGTGTGGAGGGTTATGGAGGTTTAATGTAAGGTGTCCTTAGATTTCAGGATTGCCATAGAGTTACTGGATCCTGAGGATAATAGAAAGAGCAAAGATCTAGGGAGTGATACAGAAAGAGGCCCAGCAGTCATACTTACTAGATTGTAGGTCTTCAAAAATGGTAAAAGCTGGGGATTTTGTTATTTTCAGCTGCATAAAACCCTAGCTGCTATAACTGTATTTTTCTGTAATTCAACTAGTTAGCTAGCAGGAAATATAACCTCAGTCATTCCTAGCATATTTCTTCCTAACCGCTTCAACCATATCCACAATTATTTCACAGTTCTATGTCTTTACTCAGTGATGACACGGTCACAAGTTGTTTGGTCATCTCTCTTCACAGGTACCTGCTGCAACATCCAATGCCCTCTCTGAGCTGTCCCTTCTAGTCTACAAGTGTCTACTACATCTAGTGGGCATTTGTCATTATCTCCACATTTCATTCTTCCCATCATGTTTCTAAGTGCCTCTAGAATTTGGTTCAAATGTCTGCCTGCCCCCACACAACCCCTGTACTTTGTTAGCAGCTCGCATGACTGTGAACTCCAGCAGTGAGTCCTTAGATTAATTAGAACATCCCACTCTCCTGGACTTTATCAGTGATGGATGAGCAACCTGATCCAATACAATCAGAGTGAATTCCATGGTTCTGACTTAACTTTGAGTCAGAAGCCCACCTCCTTCTTTGGACATGAAATAAGGTAGCCTGTAACTGGGATATCCGCTCGAAGCCTTGTAAAACTGTAGAGGTTTCCTGGTTTCTAATGAAGCCAGCATTTTAGATGGCGGAGCAGATAAATTGTATGTGGAAAGTCTTAGTAATAACTTGAGATCATGAACAAAACTATCTCTGAAACCCTTCTTCTGAGTTTTTTTTTTAAGTAAATAGTTAATACCTTTTATTGTATTAGCTATTTTAAATTGGCACTTTTATTATTTACAACTAAATGAAACCCTGGGACATTGCAAGTTATGAAATTCTTTATGAGATTGTTCAGGGTCCCAACTTCTTAGACTTGCCTTCACATATTCATCTCTGAATATTATTTTCTTTCTTATTCCATTTCAAGAGACTCTTCCCCCTGCTCTACCCTACCCCTCACTTGAGAAATATTTTATTCTCTCCTTCACAAAGACTTCCTACCTCCTTAGAGGACTCCTCTTCTTCCTTTCTCCTCCTCCACAAAGCCTTTAATTTCTCCTAAGGGCTTAGATTTTTGAAAACAAAAGCAAGGAAGTCTTTGTGAGCTGCTTCTGAGTTCAACCCTGCCTCCTCTGACCTCCCCCTGCAATAAACACCTATTTCAGTGGGGATAAAGGAAAAGGAAAAACACAGCAGAAAAAAATAAAAACATTAGTGTCTCAATATACTGCCAGACTATACAGAGATCCATAGTAGGAAAATCTTACAGTAATTTCAAGTGTTTGAGGCATTGTTTGAATTTATACTTTCAAAAGCTTGAATTTTAGTCATTTACCTTAATGAGCTTGATGCATTTTTAATCTTTCAAATTATCCTTTGGAGAAAAGGAATGCACATGTGTATTATGAAAATGTTCATAGGCATCAGAATTTATATCATGTGTTACCTGATTTTAAAGTTCAAAATATTTTATCTTTTTAGATTCAGCTTAAATTAAAGAATGCACATTTAGTTATTAAGAAGAATTTGATGTTACTTTGTATTTAATTCAGGATCACTAGTCAAGTTTATTGATCCTAAAATTGTTCTTCACCCCATTTACCATTTTTATCTAACCAGTGTCAATTTATTGTCCAAAATAAAAGCCTTGTCAAATCCCCCTAGAGTTAGCATTTCCATCTTCTTTCTTCTTGTCATTTGTGTTTCAACTGTGTCTACCTTTTGTATGCTCACTAAAAATTGAGAACCGTGTTTCATTTACCATATATCCCCAGCACCTGGCATAAGGCAGATGTTCAATGTTGAATTGAGATTCTGGGAAAGCATTACATAGTCATAGAATAGGTTACTCAAAAGCTCAGTGACCTATCAGATCACACATTTATATTTTTTCTGATTTTAGTTATTCAAGGGTAGAGGCTGACTATCTTAGCCAGAGTTCTCTAGAAAAATATAACTGATAGATAGATACAGGGTAGGGATTTAATATGAGAATTGTTTCAATGCTTCTGGAGACCAATTAGTCACATGATGCTCTGCTCTCTGCAAGCTGGAGATACAGGAAAGTCAGTAATATAATTCAGTCCAAGTTCAAAGCCAAAGGCCTATAAAGGAAAATGGGGAAGAGGGAGTTACATTCCAGAGACAAAGGTCCAAGAAACCTGGGGCTTTGATATCTCAGGGAAAGAAAAGGTACCCATTTTATTTACCTCCAGAACACAAAGGGTGTTTACCCTTTCTCTGTCCTTTTCTTCTTTCCAGACTCTCAACAAATTGGATGGTTCCCTGTTGTGTCAGTGAGGACACTTCTTTACTCAGTCTACTAATTCAGATACTAATCCCTTCCAGAAACACCCTCACAGACATACCCAGAAAGAATGTTTTATCAGATATCTGGGTATCCCTTAACCCAGTCAATTTGGCACATAAAATTAACTATCACACTGACCAGGGCTTCATCCTGATGTGTTCACATCTGTAAATCACAATTGCAAATTGAGATTTATCCCTGGAGTTGACACCAAAACCTTTCTTCACATAGCACTGGCCAAATAAAATCACCTTTCTACCTGGAGTCAGGAATGTGACAAGCAAGAAATACTTGTGGTAAAACAAAAATGACCAACGTGAAAGTTAAATACACAAATCCTAGGTGACAAGTGATGGGTTCAGTGCTATCCTTACCCGAGAATCACTGAACTATGATTAGAAAACCAGTGTTAACAGAGATTAATGATATGTCCAAGGTCATGAGGCAAAAACAGGTGAACTCTTTCCACTATGACTCATTTTTTCTCTAAAATCTGGCCACTAGGTTGGGGATATAGCTCAGTTGGTAGAGTGCTTGCCTTGCATGCACAAAGCCCTGGGTTCAATCCCCAGCACCACCACCAAAAAATAAAAAATAAAAAATAAAAATAAAAATCTGGCCACTTTCTTCAAGAATCTCACATTTAAGTGAGAAAGACCTGATGTCATCTTAATATCCAATCAGATTAAAATATGGCCCAATAAAACCAATGTAACTAAGTAGGTTTATCACTACTCAACATGAGCCCAGAATTTAAATAAATCCTTTGAGGGGACACTTGCAGCCACTAATGGAATGTTAACTAACATGACTCTTACTCATTTGGATTTTAACTACATTAAAGGACAATCAGGAGTCTAAAACTTCAAGACCCTAAATGGCTAAAATGGTTCTTACTTTAATCCTTTTCATTTGACATTTTATATCTGGCTTGTTGTTAATCATTAGATGAATCCCATTTAGTCTTCTAGTAAGAGATATAGATAAAGACTAATTTTCCCTCCCAATGTGTCTATCCAAATGTACATAATATATATATATATCCAAATGTATATATAAATGTATAAATATGTATATATTTATAAACACATTATACACAGATAAATATTTCCATTCATATGCTTTATAATAAACACTTAGTTATGTATACTCTATATACATTTTGTATTTTACATTATATACACATTTCTTTCATATAATTGATATTTATTCTTGTATTTATGTGTGTCCTAAGATAGATAATAAATCCATAGATAAGAAGAAAAAAAGACTATTCTTCATTAGTCGAGGCCAATGCTCAGTGCTACCCTTTCCAGTGCTGGCAGCAGTATCAGTTGCAACAATTAAGTATATAAATCTTAATCATTTATTGAAGATTGAACCTTATATCTAAATTGTTCAACAAGGGCTGTCTCATATCTTGACAATAAGTCTATTGCATAAGCTTAGAACCACTACTTTACTTCTTTAAATAAGTTAAGACTTTTGTCCAAACTAGTGTGTGGCAGAGCTATTTAGATGCCTTCTGGAGGCATGGAGAATATGAAGGACATTTTTGGAGTAAAATTTTTATTTTCTGACCAGGCATGGTATGCTCAGATTGCCTTTAGGTCTTCAGTACATTTATCAAAAGGAAAACTAAGCCAAATGGCAAAGAATCTTCAGTTAGCATTGGAAAGAAGAAATAAGCATCAAGGAAAAGAAAATTAGTAGGTGGTTAGAGATATACTTATTTCTGTTTAAGATTATTTCTTAACATTCATGAAATAAACTGTGCTCTTCCCCGACCATCTACTTAAACTTTGCTCAAAACTCACTAATATCACTCTAACTCTAGGTGAAAATAACAAGAAACATGATATCACATTTGTATTTTTAGCATTTTTCTAACTCATAAAAAGAACACAGCTATAACAGTATTCCAGTTATGTTTTAGAAGTTTTCAAATGAAAATATAGTTTCTCAAACTTAAAATTGGTAAGGTTGTAAGCTCTATTATGATGTTCAATGTTATTGTTTCATTCAGGTGATATAATGTATATTGTATGATACATCTCATTTTAATATTACTTCATTACTTTCAAATTATTTTTCTGATATTTCATCCACCCCATGAAAAGGAAAATAAAACATGGTGTTTCTCATTTTGCAAATGAGGAAATGAACACTCACTAGTGTTCACGAGAGTTTCCCAAGGTCACTCAATACATAGCAAAGGCCATTTTAAATTCACATCTTTTTCTTACAATTTCAATCATTTTTTACTCTCTTGCTTTCTTATTTTTTGGCTTTACTTTAATACTAAAAAAATCCAAATAGTTACCTTACTCAAAACTAACTAAAAATCTAAAACTGCAGTCAATAGTTGGGCATGGTGGCACACGCCTATAATCCCATGACTTGGAAGACTAAAGCAAAAGGATGACGAGTTCAAAGCCAGCCTCAGCAAAAACAAGGTGAGACCCTATCTCTAAATATAATACAAAATAGGGCTGGGGATGTGGCTCAGTTGCTGAGTGCCCCTGAGTTCAAACCCAGTACCCCCAAAATAAATAAAAAATAATTTAAAAAATGCAGTCAATAATTTCTCATTCAAACAAAGTTGAAATCAGAAGCAACAGTCCCTCATAACAAATTATACTTTAACAAGCCCCTCAGATCATTTAAACTTGCATTTTAAAAAGCAACTATCATAAATGTTCAGGAGAATGAGAGATAGTTACACATACAAAATTTTCATTTTGTTTAAAATTTGCTTCCATTTTATGATTCGAGGTGTTGCATGGAAATTCCAAACTGATCCATCATGATGTAAAATTTACAATATGGTTCAAATGTAACAGTGCAAAATTGAGTATGGAGGCATGCATAATAACCTTCCTCTTAGAAATCTGGAGGAGTTGTAATTTCAAATTTTTTGTGCAATTAGATTAAATCATAATGCAACAGTAAAAAAAAAAAAAAATCATTTTGTATCTCCAGAAAGAGAGACCCTCTAACCCTCTTGACATTGGCTATCATTGTTTGTCTTTCCTTACAATGATTATAATTTTTTCTGGTAATTTCTACTAAACTATTTTTACCAATATAATGAAGTATTTTTAGTGTATGTATCCTGAAGTCAAATTATATGTTTAATGATTTAACACTTAATAGTTTTATGAATGTGAGTAACTTTTTCCACCCCCTATCTGTGTGTGTGTGTGTGTGTGTGTGTGTGTGTGTGTGTGTGTGTTCCACTGAGTGGGGTGATAATAATGTACATTGTGGAGTGGTTTTGAGGACCAGATGCATTCATTAGTATAAAGTCTTTCAAAAAATGCCTGACTGTAGTAAGCATTTTTTGAGCGTTAATTATCAGTATCATCATTGTTACTAGATTAGGTGATCTTTAGGTGATGGGCATTGAGAGAGCATGTCCGCTTTCTCCCTTGAATCTTTCTAGAGAATCTTTCCCCAATCTATTTATTTCCCCTGTGGATTGTCTCCTCCCTTTGGCAATGTTCTTGATTATTATTCCTTCTCTAAAAATTTTCTCTCATTCTAGATGTGCTTTGAATGCCCTCTGTGAGGCCTGGAGTTCATGGTTTGTTCAATCAACAAGCATGAATAGGTCACCTTTCCTGGGATGGGTATATATATATATATGATTAGGTAGTGAATGAGATGATATCTGCTTTCAGATAGCTGAAGAGTTAGAAAGAAAGATACATGTGAATAAGTGTCCTTACTGCAGAAGGATCTATTATTGAGTGCCTACTAGGCTTTATCTACAAAACTATTCCATGTGATAAGCCTGAAAACAAAAGAGAAAATGTCCTTTCTTACTCATTTTGCCATACTAGAACAAAAATCCAGGCATCTATATTGGCCAGTTAATAAAATGAATGTTTTTAATCCAATGTAGGTTTCTCTGTGCCTGCATTCAATGATAAAATATACAAGAAACAAAATATTTTGCAAGGAATATTTATTACTGCATCAAGACTGAATTGATGCTAGTGTTATTTAACCACCTGCTCACCAAGCTTGTTACTTTAGGGACAGGCTGTTTTCAACCTGGGCTGTTTGGGTAGAGAGAACAACACATGCTTTTCAGCAGTCTATCACGTTTGGTGGGGCCTCAAGGATGCTCCTAGGTGAACTGACCAAATGCTTTGCCAACACTTTCAGATGCAGTTGAAATGCATCACACTGCTCTACCTGCAAGCTACACATCACTCAGACCTGGTTGTTCTTCTGATGATAAGGGATTTAATATGTACACATTTGTTCCTTGGTATGTGCAGGGTATTGGTTCCAGGAATCCTACAGATAGCAAAATTCATGATGTTCAAGTCCCTTATTTAAAATGTCACAGTCTTTTCATATGACCAGCACACATTCTCCTAAATACTTTAAATCATCTCTATATTAGTTATGGTACCTAATACAATGTTAAATAAATTGATGTATCATATTGTTTAGGGAATGATTACCAAAAAAAAAAAAAAAAAAGTACATGTTAGGTATGGAGGCATTTTTTTTTTTTTTTCCTGAATGTTTTTGATCCACTGTTGGGTGAATTTATGGATGGGGAACCCTCAGATACAAAAAGATGACAGTATTCTGGAAGTCTGAAATTTGTTGTTAAAATTTATTGTATTACCTTCTGTAATCCTCCTTGCAACAACTTCCTAAATTATCAATCTACCTTGTAAAATGAGGCATTGAGTGATTAAGTGACTTACAGGAGTTTGCACAGCTAGGTATTGACAGATCTGAGGTTTGAACTGAGCCTGGGTCAAATGTAGATTTTACAAAGAACTGCCTGCTGTGCAGTTTTAGCATTTCTCTGTCCACTTTGTCAAGGCAGGCTGTGCTATTTCACCGAGCATTGTGCTTTTCCCTTTGGAAAGCTCAGCATTTGAATGGCTGATCTAGGGATTCTTGCCTCTGGTTTCCAAGGGGATGTTTCTCAACTTGAACACTTGAGTCTGCATTTGTGCTCAGTGGGGAAGGAAGTGTAATGATATTAAATGAAGGCAACACTGACTGTGAAATCAGTTATTTTTCAAATCTCAGGGTTATTGAATTAATAAATTAGTCTTAGAAGGCTGTGTATCATTCTTGGAATCCTGAGAAAGGAAATTGAATATTAACCCAGTTCACATTCATAATGCACAATTTATAGCCACAAGCAGACAGAGCCATATGGTGGAGACATTCTTTCATTCTTTCAGATTATTTTACATTGGGTGCTCCTTATACAGCAGGTCTCCTAAGTGACTTATCCTGTGTGATCAAAATCATGAAACATCTGTTGATAATAACTTTGAGAACAAATTGGTACTTCCCAAACCTGTTTGAATTATACAAAAAAATTGTCTACTTTAATAATGAATTCAAAGTGTGCAGAAAGCATTTGAAACACACACACAAACTCGTTCATTATCACCTCAAAATTACACTGTCTAGCACTGCTGAAATCTCATTCAGAGAAAACTCAGCTCCTTTGTGAAAATGTGAGACTATTTTTTCTTTTCAATTGTAGAAACATGGTTGATAGTTCTTAAAAATCCAGAAAAGGAGATTAAATAACCATACTTATGCTGTTACATATGAAGCATGTCAAAGCTGAATAGTTTCAAAACCTCAGGAGAAAGTTGAGACTTCTTAACATTTATAAGCCACTACTAAATTGCCAGGTCCCAATTCACCACAGAATTTTCTGGCCATCTGGTAAGCTGCCACAGACTACACGGTTGCAGCCAAAGACATACTCTACACCAGAAAGTCTGTGATTCTCATCACAAGCTCCCTTTTGACTGGCTTGGCACCATGGTCTGTTGAGGATGAGCCTGTGGAATACTTTGTAGTATTTTTATTCCTGCTGTGGCTCCTCCTTTCAGTTGTGTATTCATCATGAGGTCCCCCTGGGCAGTAAGGATTCCAAAAGAAAAATGCAGTGAGATATTTCCATCTCCTGCTCTGGATGAGTGGAGTAAGCATAATAGATCTTTTTACTCCCCACAATTTTAATCTTTCATTTTATTGAGCCCAAATGAAAGTGCACTAAGTTTTAAAAAGTGCTATTGCCCACTTCCCATGCCACATGGAAGACTCAGGAGACTTGGCCTTGACTATACACACAAATTAACTTTTAGCCAACTGCAGAGTTCCTGACCCAGGGTTTCCTGTCATGTGCTAATGACAAATCTCTGTTCCAGTCAATTGCCCCCTATTTATTTTTTTCCCTTACTTGCTTACTATTAATTTTTTTCTACTCTGCAAAGCCATATCTTTTACTTCTTTAGAAAATCATCTACTAAATGGACTGAATAGTTTTAATTTGTCACTTCCTTATAATGATGATAGTAATGATAGCTTCAAAGTAGTCGAGACATGCTAGAGCCTCCTCACACCAATTTTGTTTAAACTCTACAACAAACTAGCAATTAGGTTTTTATCATCCTCATTTTAAAAAATTAGAAAACTGAAGGTTGTAAGAATTAAGTAAGCTAAATTTCAAGGATCCTGAACTCAGTCCTATTTTGATTTTTGCATACCCTATTTCTTACTATAAATGGTAGTTGTTACTAATCCCTTATACAGATGAAAAAGCTGAGGTTTAGAAAGTTAAGTATCTTACCCAGTGTACTGGGCTTATGTGAAAATACCAGGTATAGAGAAAAATCGTGCAATTATGTCAGTCTAGAGTACTCTTCCTTCTTGCTTATTATCCCCTTAGCATCACCATCTGTTTAACCAGAAAGCAACCCTCACTGATAACATGCAGTTAGCCACTGAATTCTGTCAATTGCATGTTTCTAATCTCTTTCCAGTCCCACCTATTTTTCCCAGGTGGACAATGTACTTCAGGCTACCGTCAGTTCTCATCAGGATTACATCAACCAGCTAACTAGAAATCCAGCCCAGTGTATAATACACTTAACCAAAATAAAACATGACTGTGATAATCATAACTCCACATTGATTTTTAGGGGAAAAATCTGCCTTCTGGGTGTAGTACCTAAGGCATAATGTAGTCCACTCTCACTTCCAGCTCATTCCTTACCACTACCTTGCATCCATACTTCAGGCACATGGCATTATTTGGAATTCTCCAAACTCATGGGGTTCTCTGTTTCTCATTTCTCTTTCTTTTAAATGCTCTTCTCCATCTCTTCACCTTTGCCTAACCAAGGTCTGGTCAATCATTATGTGCAAGCTTAGGTATTAGCTCTTTTGAGAAGGCTTCCCTGACTACCTCTTAACTCTTGGGTGCCTTTCTCTTCTACTGGGCATTTGAAAGTCCTCTGTCAAGATGTGCTAGCTCCTGTCCAAAACTTATAAGTTGACTTCCCTTGGTAGCTTCTTACAATAATATTAATGGCCCCAACTTTCTTGTCATCTATTTGGTTAAAGAAAAAAAATATGCCCTAGTTTTAGAACCATTCATAGATACACGTTTTCTATCCTACAAGTTTCTGCTGCTTGAGCAACATTCATTCAGTCAGAAAATAAATATTTATTGATCTCTTCTGTTCTAGGCTCAGTGTATACAGAAGCAGACAGAAAATAAAAATCCGTACCCTTAGATAATATATATCTTAGTCAGAGACACTAAATAAGCTAAATAAATAAGATAAGTATACCATATGGTGATAAGTGCTATGGAAAAAAGTAGAGTATATTTTTATTGAAGTTAGTCACTCAAACAGATTTTTTAAAATTTGTTTTTCCCCTGAAATGGCAAATGTTATTCAAAATAATCATTTGTCTTCACATTTTGCTAGCAGGGAGATGCTGCTATAACTATACTCTGTTGGCTGGACTTCAGACACTATCAGAAAGGGGGAAGGATGAATTAGTAGGTTTGTTTTGACAAAGCATCAGGATATTCTACAGATATAACTGTGGTATAAACTTAAATAAGTCCTGGTCTGGATTAGTGTACACACACTTACATCAACACACATACACAATCACTAAGGAAACTTTTTATGACAAAACTACAAGTGATAGAATTCTTTTTTTTTTTTTTTTTCCTGGACAGAAGCCACCTTCAAATATTACTGGGAACTGGACCTATCTCCCTATTGACTGGGTAATTGGTTATTAACAAGGTCAAAACAAAAAATAATAAATGCTGGTAATAATAGGAGGATAAAGGAGCCCCTATGTACTATTGATGGGAATTTAAATTAGTACAGCAACTATGCAAAACAGTTTGGAAGCTCTTCAAAAAACTAAAAATAGAACTACCATATGATCCAGCTATCCCACTCGTGGAAATACATCTTAAGGTGATGAAGTCAGCATACAAAGGGATACCTACATACCCATGTTTATTGCTGCAGTATTCATTTATTGCCTAGGTACTTATCAAGAAATTAATGGATAAAAAAATGTGGTTCATATACACAATGAAGTATTATTCAGCCATAAAGAAGACTGAAATCATGTCATTTGCAGGAAAATAAATGGAAACTAGAGACCATCATGTGAAGCAAAATAAACCAGACACAGAAAGACAGGTGTCACATGTATTCTCTCATACGTGGAATCTAGAGTACTTAAAGAAAAAAAGAAAAAAGAAAAAAGCACCTAAAAGTAGTAGAACAACTACTAAGGAAGGGGGAGGGGCCTGGAAGGAGGAGCAGAGTGAGGAAGTTAAGCACAGTGAAACACATTAATTTGTACAACTAATAGGTGTTAATAATTTTAAGGAGTAAAAAGCAATGTTTTATGTTCCAATGGGTGTTGAGAAGATGAGATGCCAAGCTGTGAATATGAATGTGCTTCTGAGCATTGTCAAGTCCAGAATCAAGATACTGACCACGCCTATTCATGTCCTTTGAGTCCCCATAACTTCCTAGGTTTTGAGAAACAGCACTTCCCAGCTGACATTGAAATTGGCGCCCCGCCCCTACCTTTTTTTTCTATGAAATTAAGAAAATAGTACAAGGAAATTAACCATGTAGTTGCCGTGAAGCAATACTTTGCTACAAGTATCTGTTTCTTCTTCCTCAAGCTCTTTCTGCCTAATTCTTTGGTTGTGTCAAGAGTTCCCCCTGAATGTTACTGGAACACCCTGTTATATATCCCACTCCATCTTCACAGCCTGTTTCTTAATCACTTCATCCCCTCCCCTCTGTTAAACTGCAGCAGATTGAGGATCCTATCCCTCACACTGAATTCCTTGCATCTTGCCAAGTGCACACACAATAGTACATATAACAAGGAAGAAAGAAAACTGAGTTTCTAATAAAAGAGAATGCATACCACAGAATCAGAAAATATTGGTACTGAAGAAGTCTGGCAGTTCATTCAACACTATAATTTTTACATTTTTGAGAAAAAATGGAGTTTCACAGAAGTATATAGACTTACTCAGGGTCAACCCTGCTGCCCAATTAGGAAAAAAGCTATCGATATACCTGTATTACTCTTTATTCTGGAAGGAAATTTTGGATTATAAAATATACTAAGAAAATATAGGTTATTTTGATCAATAAAAAATAAAATGATTAATAATATTGCAAGGTGTTTTTTTAAATGAAGATGAACTACTTCCAGTTTAGCTATGAACATTTTGCAACATAGTATTTTGCATATGGGGTTTAGATTCAAATCCAACCTAACACAGAATACTTTTTAAAAAATATCTCCCATGAGTATTTAGCAGGTACAATCTCCTATAGCCTAAACAAGTCATTCTGAGATGATACTTCCACTAGTTTCCTTATCCCTGCCCTAAGATATCTTGGGACCTCAGGTATGCCTCCAGAACTATAAACATCAAAAATAGGAAGAGAATATATTTCTTCCACTAGTTGCACTGAAATTTTCATTCTATTCCCTTGAAGATATTAGACCTTTCAATTTCTCTCATGTGTGAAAATATTCTTTTACTTTTTAAAAATATTCTGATTCTTACGACCTCATCACTATATCACAGGAAAAACAAATAAGGTAAAAATGTCTCTTCCTGTTTCCTGCCTGGATATCTATGCTGCATCATGCCAAATTCAGCTTAATTGTTTAAACATTTTAGATTGTATTGTAGTATTTGCAGTGACCTTTGTTCAAGGACAGTGATATTCTGAGCAGCTTCTGTAGATATAACTTTCCTTTAAGGATTCTGGATAGTTGTTTGCTCCTGATAATTTTCATTTCTCTTCCCCATTTTCTGTTTGAGTTTCATCAGTACTTTCATGTCCTGAAAATCCAAGATTTAAAGAAATGCTAATTCTACTGAAATGCTATTTCCTCTGCTTTTGGCTTAGCAATTCCCAACCATCTTTCAAGCATTAGTTTAACCATTACTTCCTCAAGTAAACTGTTGGTAACCTTCCAATCTAAATTAGCTGGCTCTATCATTATTTTCTCCCATCTTACTTGTAATTTGATTTTATTTGCTTATTTCTTCTTTAATGCCTGCCTCTGTCAGTAGATATGAAATCAAATAGGCATCCTTATTTTGTTTACCAGTGAATATATAACATGTATCACTCTATCTTGAACATAGTGAATTCTCAATAAATAAAGGACCTTGGCAGAAAAATACATTTTATGAGTATTGAGAAATGAAATTTATATTTTGTATGTACCATTATTTTGGGTCTCACTTTTGTAAGCAAAGTGTACATTAGAAAAAAGGCAGTAAGGAGTCAAATAGTTACATGGTGCGTCCTCTGTTTTTTCTTAAGCACTTTTGCCATCACTATTCCATAACATCACATGATTCTGCAACCACAAGCTCAAAGTCTCTGAATACATCTTGGTGAATCTGCTTTGCTCTGACAGTAATACAACATGAGACTTAACATTTTTTAAACAAACACTTGGAATACAATGTGCATACACTATATTCTTTGAAAACTGCCTCTAGCCATTTAACCTAGATCCTTGACCAGAGTAAAAGCCAGGACAACAGCATTTCATGTCATGCTTTTTCTATATTAAAGAATCTAAAACTCAAAAAACATTTAAAAGTTCCATGTAAGCTTTATAATTAATTAAACAGTTAATCCTCTTAGAAGTCAGAAGAAATATTTTATGTCTTCTGTCCTTTTTTTTTTCTTGATTCTATCCTTCATTTCAAATCTTTTCCTCTACTTTGTGTATAAGGTCCATTGTACACAAGCCTAAGTCACCCTTTATGTGCCTCTCCTCTGAGCACCCCTGCCCATGTCACACTTGCTATGACACATTTAGATATGGGTTATCATTGTAATCCTGGCATCCTAGTACTTGACTAAGAGTAGATGTTTGACAAGTAATGAATGAATGAAATTTTATAAATTCCAAAATTGCGCGCACACACACACACACTCACACATCCTAAGGCTCAGACCTTCCTTGGGGGATGCTATGGAGCATTCATATTGGAACTTTACCATGGACTTCAATAATCTAAACTTGCTCCTTCCCCTCTTCTCTGCTATCTTCTCTGCTTCTCAGCTTTGAACAGTTATCCCTCCCTTCTTCAGTATGCTGTGATTGCTTCTTTCTCTGTAGGTGAGAACTTTACTCTTCTTTTTCAAAACCAACTGTACCACTTTCATAATGCCTTTCTAGCTTAAGTCAAAGAAGATATCTTAGTTTTTGGCTATCATAATCAAGACATATATAACACTGGTCTACACACATAATTGTCTATTTACAAAGTACATGTATGTTTTGGTTTTCTAACTTAAACATCTGGATTGCACCATTTTGACCCTGTATTCTATAAGATATATATCTTTTTAATGATGACCTTCACTTAGTTTTTCTTTTCTTTGTGTGGCTTAATTTCTAAGAACAGTTAGTTCCACTTGCAATGAGATGATTCTCTAAAAGCAAGTTGAAGATGAGAACCAATTAAGGCCACTTACTTCTAAGCTTACAAGTATTAATTTCATGCATTTTACCCTGTCATTTATTTTTTGTTTTACAAAAGAGTAATTTACTTCTGCTGTCATGCACATTTAGGTCAGAAGTTGGACACAAATGAAGTACTAAAAAAGTGATGGTATGTGAATATTTTACTCTAGTAGTTGCTTAGAAATTATACACACACACACACACACACACACACACACACACTTTTCTACTTATACATATTTGATAAATTTATATTGAGTAGATTCATATTGTTCTGGATACCACTATGCCCTATGTTTGTGTATGTGTATGTTTGACAATGCCTAAAATAAATTTTTGCCTGTTATAGATGTTGGGGAAGGTGTGATTTTTTTCTCTTGCTTCCAAGAGAATTAACAAGTATTTAACTTGTTTTCCTATATATAAAAAAATGATGCAGTAATATTTTGAAAGAATGTCACAGATTCATTTATTTTGAAGCATCTAATTAATGTCTTCAACTTACAGATAGAAGGTAGTTTCAGATTCATTCTCCCCCTTCTTGAGATTGTGATAGTCAATCTAGGCCTACTATTTTGTGTGCTTTGAAATGTATTTATTGTTTGCTATCTTAAGAATATGATTTAATTAATATAATTTAATTAATAATGATTTAATTTAATTTAATTAATTTAGTTTTGTACATTAGAGCTTTTATATAGCTTTAAAGTATATACTCAAGTACTAAATACTATGTTATGACTTTTTAGTTTGTATTTATTAATGTATTAAATATTTAATATAGTAATATATACTTTTTATTATATGTAATAATTTTATGAAATTTCTAAGTTTGGATATGCAGAAAGATTAGGATTATTGAAATATAGTCACTTGCTTTTTGGGGGATAAAATTCACAGATCATTCACTTTTAAGGCATTTCTTTTGGTGGCTGGGAAAATGTGTAATATTCATATTTAAAACCTCATGGTTAGCAAAGTATAGGTCTTATTCATTGTGAGTTTTAGAATTGAGTTTTGAATTGTTTTTTCAGTTTTCCTCACTAGAATTTAAATTACTGTGTTTTCTGTGTGAAGTAACTAATGTGTGTATATTTTCCATTTAAGGAAAGTCCAACAATAACCTCTTTTCCCTACTGCATATCCTTCTACCTGCAAGGCTCATTTGACATTAAAATTGTGAAATACTGAGACATGTAGCTTAAATATTGAAATTTGGAGGCCATTTGGATAGTTTTTGTGGATAGTAAATCTGCAAAGCTGAAACTGGGATTATCCTGGGAAATTCAGATCACATAAATGCTTGGTGGGTACCTTACCTTCTTCCTGTTGCCATCCTCTTAGAACCTGCACCAAAAGACTTCAAGGAAATCCATTCATTCTTTGGGCCTTTGTCAACTAGTCTATAAATATAGAGTGATTTAGTAGATGAGTTCTTAGTCCTCCCAAATTTAAAGTTTTTTTGCTAGGCCTGGATCTGTTACATTACATCTAAATACTATTTATTCAGTCATCCTCAGAAAAGACTATGGAAGAAAGCCTATTCAGGTTCTTGAAACACCTTTCTTCTGACCTATTTGGTATACTTTTTACTTTGTTTTCTTTCATCTGTCAGCAGACTGAATGATTTTTATTGGGTTCAGGGTCATTAAGTTAAAATAAAAAGACTTCGTTTAAGAACACTAATTGATAGCTTATAAGTCTCTAGCAGAACATGCCAAAAAATGAAGTGATCTATTTGATAAATTGTATGTTAAACTCTGAAGTTAGGAGATATACTTTTAAAACCCACACATGTTTGTTCCACTTAAACTGTGCTACTTGTGTTTTTTGTCCCTATGTTTCCTGATTACTGGCTGCCCAGCCTCAGCTGATGACATTAGTCAAATAGAATATTGCTCCCAAATGCCTGATTGATCCAATTAGCCAAAGACTAAAACTTCTTCCACTGTGGTGCTGCTAAGGGGAGGAAATCTTGAATACATGAGAGTCGTTCCGATGTATTCTGAGAAAATTGAGAAGACAAAAAGAAAATAGGAACAATTAGATTCACCCAGGCATACATATATCATCCACATGTCTAGCAGAAAGAATTGTTTTCATGACAAGTAAGCTCTTGAATGATAAAGAGCTGTTTTGAAAATCTATACACGATACCAAATATGTACATAGTAAAATACATGATAACATCAGAAATAATTCTGTAAAAATTTCTTATCACTTTTAAGACACTAAATCCAATGAATTAACAATAGAATTATTTGAATAAAGTATAAATTTAGCAGCATTTAGCAAATTGAGGCAGGCTGTTTTGTTTTTGTTTTTTTTTTTTAAATAAAAAGACATTAGATACAACTAACTTGACATTTCTGAGTGTGTTGATAAGGTCTTCTCTGATCTGGATCCAAACTAATGTTCTAACTTTATCTCATACTCTCCTCCTACTTATCCAGCTCTTACCCTCAGTAATTGCCATATAGTTCATTCATCTTTTAATATATACTTAATTAGCAGTACTGTATGTTGGCATAATTTTACATCCTGGGAATATAACAATGATTAAGCAAAATATTCCTGTCCCATTGAGCAAATATTCTAAGGAGGAAGACCAGCAATAAACAAACAACTGATTTAGAGTACATCTGAAGATGTTAACAGTTGTCATAGTTTAAATTACACTCTCCTCAAAAGATGTTGAAGCCCTATCCCCAGTACTTATAAATGTATCTTGACTTGAAAATAGGATTTTTACAGACGACAGAGGTAAAATGTGGTCATTAGGGTAGGCTCTATTCCAATAAAAATTGTGCTTAAACAAAAGGTGAAATTTAGACATGAAGATTATATGCACACAGGGAAAACACCATGTGAAGATAAAGATGAGACTGGGGTGATTTATCTGTCAGCCCAATTAATATCAACAATTGCCAATAAGCTACTAGAAGACGGGGAAAAACATGAAACAGATTCTCCCTTGCTGCCCTCACAAGGAATCAACTCTGTCAACATCTTGATCTTAGACTTCTAACCTCCAGAACTATAAGATGGTAAAATTATTCTTTGAACCATAAATGATTGCACAGGGCTTTAGCAGAAGCAATGCTGGAAGGCTTGATAATTCAGAGCTAAATGTGAATAATGTAGTAGTAAGCTTTTGGTTGCTACGACTTGACACCAGCCAATTTTAAACAGTTTTATTTAGTGGACAGTTTTTGAAGCTGAAATTTCAGAAAGCCCATTGCACCCTCTGACAAGGTTTTATTGGCAGCATCACAACCATGAAGCACAGAGGTGGGAAGGAGCCCAAACTGCTCCTTTTATAATGAATCTGTCTTTTTTTGTGGTCACCACAGAAGTACCTTAATCTTTTGTGATGAAATGTCCCTGTTCACACAAAGATTTCTCACTAGGCCCCACCTCTTAAAGGTTCTACTACCTCCCAGTATCACCACATTGGAAAACAAGCTTTTAACATATGGACCATATTCAAACCATAGCAAATGGGAACCTTATGATCACTAGGAACTACTAGAATGTGTATCAAAAAGGGTTCCCTGCTGAGTTTAATCCCAGCCTTAAACAACAGTCTTCATCATTTGGAATTCCTCTGAAAATCATCAGTATAGTAGTTTGCAGTGATCTCTAGAGTCAGATAGTCTAGGTTCAAATTCCAGTGTATCTACTCACTCATCTACTCTGTGTCTCTGCCCACATCATAGAGTTATTGTGAAAAGGAAATAAGATCATGTATGCAAAACTCTTAGTAACAAACTATTCTAACAAAGGTCTGGTTAGAGCCCTTTGAAGACTCATGGAAAAATATGAGACTCTTCAGAGATTTTTAGACCTTTTCCATTGCTCTTACTTTCTCAGTCATCTATGCTTAATCATCCATAAACTCAGCAAACATTTACCATTGTCTGACTGTGCCATATATTGGTAGGTGCTCAAATTAGACTTGCCATACTTTCAGTAATTCTTCAAACAAGAATCTGCACACTGTGTTATTGTCTAATCCACAAAATGTGCATTTTTAGTTTGTTACATTATCTCTCAGAACTTTTTTCCTGTCTTTTCTGTTAAGCACAGCTAGATTTAGGCAAAGGATGACAGGATAAGTTGAGTTATTCTCATGGTGCTCATGAATCATCAGGAAAAATGGAAAGAGTTGTGAGTGTTATGGAAGAAAATCAGAATTAAAGGCATAGTAGAATTATTTAATTACCATGCATTTAAGTATGAAAGTGACATTCTCTAAACAACATTGCCACCCCCTGCTTAAGAATACTGCTGCCAATTTTATAAGCATTGTCAATATTGAGTTGCAGTTGCACATAAAAAAATTACCTGAACACATGCATCAGGACACATGCATTGTTCTAGAAAGGACCAGGAAACAGAAATAAAAGGAAAGAGGAAACCTTGTGATTTGCCTGTGGAAAGAGGAAACCTTGTAAAGAGAGAAGGCTTTATACTAATGCAAATAGCACAAATGAGTTACTATAAATCCAAAATTACTCAATTAACCAATAAAGGCCACAAAAAGTCATAGAAAAATATGTGATTCTATTTTAAGATTGCAATTAAAGTCTATAACTACTATAGGTCATTACATTTTTATATCTGCTGTTAGTCCTTTGGATGGAGATTCTAATCTGTTTTAAGTTTGGCTTAACTATGTTGTTAGACTTGAGTAATTATTGAAGGATTATTCTAAAAATAGACATTGATTTTTTAAAGCATAAACAATATATATGTGTGCATATTTTTTCCATAAATATAAAGAAGCTATGTTATATGCAAATGTTTTAAAAGGTTAAAATTAAAATCAGAATAATTAGGAATGATTTGAAGTTTATAAAAATAGGCCTTCAGTTTTCTTTCCTCTGAACATGGTATAAGAAATTTTAGTTTTCTAAGATCTGAAGGATTCTGGCAGGAATCCTTAAGCTATTTTAAAATTATTTTTTGACCCTATGTAGAAATTTTGCAGGACATAGAAAAGATCAAAGAATAAGTAGATGAGTGAGAAGAGGGGTAGGGAGGAGGGGAAGAAAGTGGAGGGGAAATGGTATTGAAATAAAATTTCTTGTATTTATAATTATATCCAAAGGAACCCAAATACTATATATATATATATATATATATATATATATATATATATATGTGTGTGTGTGTGTGTGTGTGTGTGTGTATGTGTATATATGTGTATATATGTGTGTATATGTGTGTGTGTGTATATATATATATATATATATATATATATATGTAATAAAAAGAAAACAAAGTTCCCTATAATCAAATTCAAAGATAATTTCTATTAAAATGTTTGTATGGCCAGACACAGTGGTGCAGGCCTATAATGCCAGTAGTTTGGGGGGATCCAGAGTTCAAAGCCAACCTCATCAACTGGGAAGTGTTCAGCAACTCAGTGAGACCCTGTCTCTAAGTAAGACATAAAACAGGGCTAGGGATGTGGCTCAGTGGCCAAGTGCTCCTGAGTTTAATCCCTGGTACCAAAAAACAAAACAAAATAAAAGAATAAGAAATGTTTGTGTGGTATTTTAGTCATTTCATGTATCTCCATTTTTTTTCTTTACAAAACTAAGGTTCTGTCATAGACATTACTTAAAAATGGAATTTACTCATTTAACTTATATTTAATATATAAGTTTATATTGCGTTATTCCTCACCATAAAAATATTCTAAAATATAAATTTTAATGGTTGTTAAGTATAAAATTGAAATGATAATTTATTTAATTGGGTATTTGTCATTGGACATTTAAGTTATTTATAATCTTAAAATAGATAACACTTTAATAAACAAATGAACATTCTCTCTCTCTTTTTTTTAACTTTTGATTTCCTTTATTCCGTTAGTTCTTCTAGGTTAAAAGTAAATAGATACAATGCTAAAGGACTATGTACTATGTCTACAATAACAACACATTTCTCCCCACTTTTCATTCCATTTTTCTACTGGACATTCGTAAGGCAAGTTAACATTATTTATTGTGCACCAATATAAAAAAGAAAAAAAACCAAAATCTATCAGCACTGTGCATGCCTGAAATCCCAGTGGCTTGGGAGGCAGAGGCAGGATTGCAAATTCAAGGTCAATTTCAGTGATTTAGTGAGGCCCTGAGCAACGTAGCAAGATCCTGTCTCAAAATACAAAATAAAAAGGGATGGGGAATGTGACTCAGTGATAAAATGCCCCTGGGTTCACTCCTCAGCACCTGAGGAACAAACAAAAAAACAAAAACCTAAAAACCTATCAATATTATAAGAAAGAAAAAAGGATGTAAAACACATGGATTTTTGCCCTCAACTTCATGAAACCAAAGACCAATATCAATGAAAGTATGTCTAAATGATTCCTTTTATATTTTCCTGTTTTTCTGCTCATGATCCTCAAGACTTTGGGGTAAAAAGAAGGAAATGTTGGAAAGGGTGCGTAAAACAAAGAGAATGGGAAGGGGAGGAAAAGAGACAAACAAAACACAAAGGGTACAGCAATTTAAGAAAAAAGTTAGTGATCCTTGGGGATATTGAAATTTCTCTCCCAAACAGAACCATTAGCCTGATTCCTTACAATGGCTTTTTTTTGCAATTTATGTGAAATATAAATCAAAATAGATGGAAAACACCTAGAAAAAAGTCTTTAACTTTTAAAAAATATTAAATGAAACACCCTATTTCTTCAATTATATGTTTGCTATTAGAAGCAAAATTTTAAAAGTCACAAAACTATGGAAAATGGTAGTATAAATATAATGTAAGCTCATATATTAACTTTCTATCCAAAAAGTTGAAAAGGAATGTTTATATAGAATTAGATAACATATAATATTTCTTTTGTTTTTTTTCCTTCTTTTTTTAATGAGCAATCTTATCCTAAATTATATGAATACCGATTGTTTACTTTAGATTAATCCCTAAAATTAAAGTGACTACTTTGAAGAATATGACCTTAACCTTTTATAAATATTTTCAAGTTTCTTTCCAGGTCATTCATACCACTAGACATTACCATGAACAGAGTATGCAAGTGACTTATACTCTTACAATCTGCAATCATTCATTTGCTAGATGTTTTCTGCATAATGTTGTATAAGAAATTAAAAATACAAAAATCACCTACACAAACATTCTACTATCTTCTTAAAATGGGCAGTTTAGAGGGTGGATAAGAGACTAAAATAATTGAGCTGAGCAGTTTATAAAACAATTATAAATGTTTTAAATAGTGCAAAGGAAATAAACATAGGTTATCTAATTTTCAACTTTGCCAATTGATAGGCAAAATTGTTTTCTTTTAAAATTCACATTTTAAACTAATTAGGTTAAACATAGTTTTAAAGATCTGCTGGTTGATTTTTTTAATTATCCATGCATTTCCCTTGCCCACTTTTTAATTGACATGCTTACATTTTTTTCTTATTATGCTTTTTAACATCTCATATTATAGATCTATATTTTATCTGTAAATTTTGTATCAGATGATTTCTGACACATACAGATGGTCATCTCTGTTAGTGATCCCTTTGGAGTTTTCTTTGGTTTTACTTAAAAAGACCATCTTCTCCTTGAAATCAATTATAACTGTGTTTTCTTGTACCTATTTCCATTATGTGTCCATTGTCTTCTCCTTTCTTAATTTTCATTTTGTTTCTTGATCTCTCTTGTCAATTAAATTTATTCAGTTCTTTGCCAATCTAAACAAAATTCTTTCTTCCATCCTCCAAGTAAACATCTAATTCTACTGACCCTTTATACCATGCTCCTCCTGCTGCCTCCCTTTGCTCATATTCTTCTCATTCCTCCAACCATCCTAACATGGTTTCTATGACCTGTGAGTTCCGTAGAGCTCTTGCTAAGGTCTCCAATAAACTGCTTGTAAAGTACTCAAATGGATTTGTACATACTTGAAAATGGAAAGATAAAAATTCAGTGTTCTTTATTTCAATAGCTGTTTCATCCTTTTTACTAAAAAGAAGGGGGGTGGCACTTGATTTTCACATTAAAAGTATCTCAGAATCTTCCAGTTTAAACCAGTCTTTTTCAGGTTGGATTATTATTTCATGATCCTATTGAATCAATAATTCATTTCACAATTTCACTGTTCATATTTCTTATCAGGGTTATTTCTTGCCTATCAACACATCTCTACCTCCCTTGGCTAGACAATTTAAAAGACCAGCCAATCTTACGTGTCTTCATAGTAATGAACTTGTAGCTAGTTTGCAGAGTAGCTCCATTTATTGTCCTCCGAGTCTTTCCTGAACTCTGTGGCTATTCCCCTGTCTTTTCTTGCCTTCAGGAATGCTGCTGGCATCTGTGCTCGCAGCTGAACAACTTGTGGACTATGCTTTAGGTCTTCTGAGAGTACAGTTTTCCCCTGTGGCTGACTTGTACCTATCTCAGATGTTACCATGGAGATCCTTAGTATCATTACCTCATTAAATACTTCTTCTAAATGATTCTATAACAGGTTGCTTCTCTAGAAGTTTTTGTTTTGAAGTCACCTCATTCTTAAGCATGATAGTCCCCAGGGAGACCCACTGCTTTTTCAGCTGCTTTCCTTTGAAGTTCCACCCGAAGCACATGAAAACCTCCATTATTGTTCATGTCACATGAAACATACAAAGTGGTGGGGTGCAATGGTTCACAACCTTCACTATTTTTTTTTCTTATTTTGTGTGGGGGGAGATAAGAATTCTTTTCAATGACAACAATGTTGTAAAATAACTCTAAAACAATTTATTTTATATAATTTTTTATCCATGAGTCCCAAAATACAATGTTGGTGCTTTCTTGATTGTTAGTGAGTAGAATACTATGTTAAAAAAAATTTTAAAACATATTTTTACACTAATCAGTGGAAATCCCCCAACTTCTCAAGACTTTCTATGTTTCCCATGACGTGAGAAATAAACCTGCTTATGGAAGATTCACTGCAGCAACCAGGACAGATATGTTAAGATGCAAAAAGTAATCACTTAATTGCTTTGGGGACCTCTACTACAGACAAGTGCTTTAGAGATTGCTAAAAAAAAAGTCTTCCTCTTACTCTTTCTTAAATAGGAGCCTGACATTCACTCTGGAGCCTCTCAACAGCAATTTACTGCAAAGTTGGATTGTGTGTAAGCAAGATCCATACTGTACCCTGAACAGATTAGAGACAACACTCTTTGGAAAGATTGCCTTTAAAGTAGTTCATCTGTAAGAATATGTAAGAGAGGACTCATAGAGTGATTCCAGGGTCCAGCTGTATAGGAACCAGGGCTGTGAGAAACTACAAGTGGCAAAGTGATGCGGCTTCAAGTGTAGCCGGCAGAGGTTTGAATTAACTTTTTGCCCTCATATCTTATGGAAAGAATGTGTTACCTTATACCAAGATCCTGTAACTAAAGGCAATATTCTGTTCACTGATTTCATTAAATTATTAATATGAAACAATTTATTACATGCCTACTCTGAAGTGTCCTTTATAGATTCATGTATTGTAGCTATATTGTAGCTATTTTAACTCTTATAACAACCTATTATTTTACAAGTTTTATATATGTTGAAATGATCTTAGAAAAAAGCAAATATCTTAGCAATAACTAATAATAATTGTAATAGGAGAGTGCCATTGAGATTTGACTTTGAAACCCATACTTTTCTCTTCACACATAGTACCTAGCATTGTCCATGACCCATAGTTGTTTCTAAGTTGTATTTTCTTTCTTTCATTTTTTCTGTTCCCTCTTTTTTAAAAAAATTGTCATTTACGCAAGTATATAGACTTTAAAATCATCATTCTTCCCCTCTCCATAGGTAAATTAATTTTTTACTATTCCTCCCTAACTAATGTGGTGTGTGTGTGTGTGTGTGTGTGTGTGTGTGTGTGTAATCTCTCTTTTTTCCATGTAATTAAAAGAGACTTTTGAGGACATGGGGGATAAGGATTTCTCATTTTAAGCAACACATCCAAGAAGTGTTTTGGTGAAAAGACATTAGTTTATTCATTTTCACAACCACTTTTTAAACCCTTAGCATGTGCTTAAAAGGAGCTAGCATCTCCCAAAACATTGCCTAAAATTTTTTCTTATTTGTCCTGGTATTGTGGAAGTTCAAAGCTAAGTATTTAGAGCTGTGAACTCATAAAAACTTAGGCATAAAAATCCCAGTGAATAGACTTGTCACTAGTCACAGGTAAATTAGTCAGTCTCCAACTTTATGGGACGGAGCATCTCCTTTCCTCAGGTGAAAGAGAATTGAGTTCTTAATGAGAAAACCTAGATTCAAGAATTATTTTTCTACTGATTAGTGTTTTAGTGTGGATAATTCAAGTGGTGTCTGTTAGTTTCTGCATCTTTTGGGGGAGAGTGGTGCTAATAAATCCTACTCTGAATACCTAAGCATGTAGAAAGTTATAATATTGTCCTATAAAAATAAGCAAAGGAGAGAAAATAAGGGGCTAGGCAAATATTAATTATCACATTTATTCGTGTTACCATCCACAACAGTGCCTTCAAAGAAGGAAAACTATTCTATATTTTTCATAATTTTAGCTACTATATAATGTGTGCCCATTATTTAAAAGATCCATATATTTACTGGTTTGATGTATTCATTGACTTTCTAATGAACATAGAGTGCCTACTATATAGCAAGTAACCAAGGACATATCACTAAGAATAATATGGTAACAATAAAATATTATTAACCCAGTTTTACTGAGGAGGAAACCAAGATTCAGGTAAAGTAATTTACATGGCATTATAGCTATGATCCTTTTCATTCATAAAGCTTCTTTGGTTTATAAAGGCCTCACGAATGCAGAACTATGCCTACTGTTCTTACTTTCTACCCCTGGCATGTCACCCATTGCCAGGTAAAGAGTATATACTTAATGAATATTAATTAACAAGTAAGTGAGCAAATAAAATCAGTAAATGAATGCACATTAATATAATGGATATAATGATTAGAAAAAAAGGAAAAAGAAACTAGCATAGTGTTGTTAACTTAGAATTCACTCTTTTGTGTATATTTATATATACATTCAACTGACCAGCAGCAACACCCTTAGTGACTAAATGTAAGGATGTAGTTATTTGGAAGGTATGTAGTATGTACTAATATAAGATCATATATTACACTTTTGCACACAACTAAAACATTTTACATTTGCTATATAGAATGACTATCAGTTTATATCTTATTATTTCAGTTCTATTTTGAAGAATGTCATGATTAAAATTTGCTGAGTGTGGGCATATTTCTAAGCTGTTATAAGTCATTCAGACTATATTCTTTGATTAATATTTAATAAAGAGAACATATTTTCTCTTTGTAACCCAAATAGTTTTAGTTTTGGTGTTGGTCATCCAACATCCTTATCTACTTCTCTTGCAGAACTGACATGCAAGGCTATCTAGACCACCACTTAATTTATCTGGACTTGCTTTTACCTTATCTTTGATTTAGAGATACTGGCACAAACCTTTCTCAGAGTCATTGTGTGAAACAACTTTAAAAGAATGGATGTTATAATTAC
Organism: Callospermophilus lateralis; assembly: GCF_048772815.1. NCBI lineage: Eukaryota > Metazoa > Chordata > Mammalia > Rodentia > Sciuridae > Callospermophilus > Callospermophilus lateralis. Next base: position 140,698,511 of record NC_135306.1, read on the forward strand.
TACATGTATATTCTTAGTTATATAATTAAATAACTTCTATTTTTTTCTTTTCATTTTTCTTGGGGTCAAAATTAATGAATGGGGTAGATAAACAAAATTCACAATTTTCTTGAGTAATTGAAGTACCTCCAGTTGTTCTGTATTTTCACCCAGTTAATCCCTTCTCTGAATACTTCTTGATAGGTGAAAATCTTTTAACCTGGTAAAATATCCAGACAATGGACAAGATTTTACAGTATACAAACCTTGAGAAATAAATTGTCAAATTATTCTGTAGATATTAGGCACATTTGAGAATTATTTACTTTTCTAAGAAGTAAAAAAATATATATCTACCTAATTGCAAAATTGGACAATACTTGTCTTCGGATGAACAGAAGTTGAAATGACTTAGAAATCAAGCAAAGTCTCTTCCTTGTCTTCTCCTTTCAGGCCTCTACCCCTAAAAAAATCTGTTAAGGCATATTATACTCCCATGCCTTACACATAAAATGAAATAAATGTTCCAATAAAATGTCAATAGGAGGCTTTTCATACCAGAATTTCTTTCACTGATCTTGAATTAGTCCATAAACATACCTCCACTTTTCAAGTTATCGTCCCTTAACCCCTAAGTGGGTCCCTTAAACCCTAAGTGAGTCCTCATTAATAGGTGACCTCATAAAATGTTTTAAGCAAAATATAGATTCATATACTATTCCTAAATATCTTTTTTTAAATATTTATTTTTTAGGTGTAGATGGACACAAACAATGTCTTTATTCTTCTGTGGTGCCGAGGATCGAACCTGGGTTCCACCCGTGCAAGGTGAGCACTCTACCGCTAAGCCACAATCCCAGCTCCTAAATATCTTTTTAATAAGTAAAAAGTTTATGGGGAGCTGGGGTTGTGGCTCAGTGGCAGAGTGCTTGCCTTGCACATGTGAGGCACTGGGTTCAATCCCCAGCACTGTATAAAAATCAATAAACAAAATAAAGATATTGTGAAAAAAAAGTATTATATATGTACTGATGTGAACTAGGTAAAAATTAGGGTGAAATGCAGTATAATTTTGCAAAACAGATGATTTTCATCTGTATAACTTCTTTAAGTTTATCAGTTTTAATTTTAGACTTGACAAACAAGCAAAAACAGTCCTGATTTATAGTATAAGTTTAATATTTTTAAATGAATAAGTGGCTAAATAAATGGTGGAATAAATGACTATTCCAGCCTGCTATTTGGATTTTCTTCTTTATCCAGACATTGTCTGGACACTCTAGCTAGCCTGATGAATGCTGTGCAGGCCTTCCATGAGGCATAGTTATGGAAAAAATGGCCCTGCTATAAAATAAGTGCAAAATGTCTCAGCTGTGTAAAATTCCACCAATATGTTTTTAGAAGACTTCTAAGACATCCTGAAATAGCAAAGCATTGTGTCATGCCTAAACAAGTATTCATGAAACTGTGCTTCATTGTGATTTCCATCTGTGTATGAATGTATGATATATGAAATTTATATGTATTTATATGTATATATAAATTTATATGTATTTATATTTATATGTCTATATATGTGTGTGTATATATATACATATTTACACATTATATATTATATAATATGTGTATATATATATTTAAAATTTTGGTGATAACCTAAAACCTTCATCTGCATATGGTCTTATCTGCTTCCACTTTGTCATGGTGGTTAAAATCTTTTGGATTCATTCTAGCATAAGAATGTAATATACCCTCAGGCAGATGTACAACTATCTAACATTAAGTGCTGTGGAATAGCATTATTTGGGTAATAAGGTTTATTTCTAAAATTCTGTATTGTGCTTTACTAACAGAAATCTGTGACTTGACCTTCTGATGAAGCTGCTGTTTTCAACTCAGCTTTAATTTTTTTTTTTCTGAGGTTGTCACTTTTACCATCTGGTAGCTGTTTCCTCTGGGAGAGAATGAGCTGCATGCACAAAAACTCTGAAGGAAGCATTATTGCATAATTTGCTTGCGGTCAAAACCAATACTCTGGTAGTTGGTCCATCATTTATTGTGCTGTTGTAGGTATTAGAGGACTTTATAAACATATTGTGTTTTTGAAGTGTATCACAAAGGATTGAATGTGGCAAGTCACATTTATGCCTGAATGAGAATTATTAACTTGCCTACAGTACAGTGATGAACCAACATTTTCTTTCAGTTCTCCTTACCCTTGGATTTCAGTGTCTGAAATATTCTTTAGGGAATCAAAGAAAAGACTGGAGGTTATCTTTTTGGTGCTTGAATCATTAGAAAAATATTTCCACTGCAACTGAGAAAAAAAGTAAATGCTACTCCTCCCTGCTTCTGCTACTGAGAGGATAAATAAAGAACCAGAGATATCTTTTATATTCTAGTTAAGTACCTTCTAGAAGAAACACACGTTTCTCTGTTGCACTTCAATTCAGTTTGTTTACTTTTACTTTAGATGTAGAAATGCTCTAGAGTTGATGCTGAGATCTGAATGCTTATATTGTGTCCCTAAAATCCTTCATCAAATATGAGCTCTTTACAGAAATGATTTAGGCAGAATTTCACTTCAGGAGATGAGAGAAGACTCTAAGAGAAACACAAAGTAGATCTGAAGCCTCATTTTCTTTTAAAGCATGATTGGATTTTGCCTGTGATTAGGGAGTTAAGGGGGAAACCGTGGAGGTGAATTAGTTCCTAAGGCTTCTGTTGGGCAGACTATTATCTAGTGCACCTCTTCATACAGCAGGAGTCTGAGTATTTTTCTTTTTCAAAAGCTACACTACTTAATCTTTCATAACTGGTAGAAGCAAGAATAAATAGAAAAATGAATTTAAATATATGAATTTAGGGAATATCTAAGATAAAGCTTATAAATGCTTACTGTATGTTATGGTTTAGCTATGTGGTGTCCCCCAAAAGCTTATGTGTGAAACAGTGCAAGAGAGTTTAGAGGTGAAATGATTAGGCTATGAGAGTTTTAACCAAATCAGTGCATTAATCCCACATAGGAATTACCTGGGTGATAACTGTAGGCAGATGGGGTGTAGCTGGAGGAGGTGGGTACCTTTGGGGTATATATGTTGTCCTGGGTGAGTGGAACTCTCCCTCTCTTTCTCTGCTTCCTAGAATCATGTCCCCAGCTGCTTTCCTCTGTCATAACCTTCCTTCATTAATGTTCTGCCTCACCTAAAATCCTGAAGCATGGAGATGACCATCTATGGACTGAGATCTCTGAAACTATGAGCCCCCAAATAAACTTTTTCTCCCCTAAAATTGTTTTTGTCAGGTCTTTGGGTCACAGTAGTGAAAAGGCTGACTAAAACACCATAGTAATAACTATAAAATTGCATTTGTTTATTCATTCAATGAATATTTATTGCATACTTACCATCTGCAGCCATGGTTAGGTGCCCATAAGTTAAATTAACACAGTTCCCCTTTTTAAATCTGCTCTTTATAATATAATATGATAAATGTGGCAATAGATAAAAGTTCAGTGTATTTGTAGAGTACAAAGAAAGCCTAAGACCAACCAGTGAGTCACGTGAGCTTCACAGAAGACATGATATTTGAATTGAACTTGGATAAATGAGGGAAGAAGCCATGGTGATAGAAATGACAGGGTTGTATTTGGGAAAATATAAGTAGAAGGAGAGAGGAGAATGGAGGGAGGAGGGAAAGATCCAGACTTAAGTTGAACGACCCAGCAAGTGAACTGCATTTTCCACTTTTTAAAGCCCATTTTATTGTATTTTATTTTTGAAGTATAATTAGAGTAGGATTTATTTAAGTGAGAAGAGAAAAGAAAAGACAGAACTTCCACAATGCAGGAGAGGATCTGATAGTAGGAATATCTGTTTTGGTATGCCATGTTCATTCACCTAAGTATAACTACTTTGGGGGCACTTACAATGTACACAGAACACATTCAATTTATGCCTGCTTTATTTTACATCAATTTAGGCATTAATGGCTTCATATTTTTGAGAGTTAGTCTAAAAATAAAAGCAAATACATACTCCAAAACATAGTTAGAAGTGGAAAATGGCATATCATCACTATGCTCCAAGACCCTAGAAGCAGGACCAATTGCTTTCATTGTGAGGCTTGGAATGGTGTGAGACAAAGTGACATGGCCCTGAACAAATGACAATTAATTTAATCCCTGGGCAGGCAGAATTTACATAAAAGGAAAAGGGAAATATGAAAGGCCAATGTGAGTGAGTGAGTGTGTGTGTGTGTGTGTGTGTGTGTGTTTATTTATTTATCTATCTATCCATCTATTTATATATAGCAGAGTGAGTAGTGAGGTTGTTAAAGTGATGCTTAGGCAAAAAAAAAAAAAAAAAAAACACCGGTAAGAAATGAAGGTTAAAAAACAAAGTGAAGCTTCATTACCTAGTACTATAAATGTTATGCTAAATGAATTTGGACTGCATCTCTAAGAAGTAGGAGGATTTCCTTTGTCCTTCTGGCATTCATTTGGTACTTAAATATAGTGATATTTAATGTTAATATATATGTTTGTATACATTATATATGTGTATGTATGAATGTGTGTGTGTGTGTGTGTGTGTGTGTGTGTGTGTGTACGTGTGCCTATATTTATCTCCTGTTTCCTGACAAGATGCTACGTTTCATGATTTAAGAATTAAGGATTTCTGGGCTGGGGATGTGGCTCAAGCAGTAGCACACTCCCCTGGCATGCGTGCGGCCCGGGTTTGATCCTCAGCACCACATACAAACAAAGATGTTGTGTCTGCCAAAAACTAAAAAATAAATATTAAAAAATTCTCTCTCTCTCACTCTCTCTTTAAAAAAAAAGAATTAAGTATTTCTTTACATGCATAGGTTGAGTGGGGGCAAGATATACTTTTTATTGAGCACCTGTTATTTGCCAAACAATATCAGATGCTTTTACACATGAATTAAGAATTAACTTAATGAATTATGTCAGGAATTACCTGTTCATTTGTGTGGCTATAAAAAAATACCACAGACTGGGGAACTTACAAAGAACAGAAATTTATTCTTACACTTCTGGAGCCTGGGAAAACTACAATCAAGGCATCGGTAACTTACTCTCTCAAGAGGGCTGCTCTCTGCTTCCAAGTTGGATCCTGAAATACTGTGATCTGTGTGTGGTGGCGGGGAGGACTTTGTGCTAGCACAGGGCGGAAGGCAAAAGGGAGAAACAGCAATAATCCATAAATAAGAGCAGAGTGATTATGACCTCACCACTCCCCAAAAGGTCCCACCTCAATATTGTCACATTGGGGATTAAGTTTCTGACATCTAAATTTCAAGGAATACATTCAGATCACAGCTGGAATAAAGCCCACATCTGTATCCGTCAGCTCCAAAACTTGTGCTTTTTCCACTATCTTACAGTGTCTCACCAATCAAGTCATTTATTTTTTGAGTGCTTATATGTGCCTGGCGCTGTTCTAGAAATGGACTACACCACTAGTGAACATGACAGAAATATCAGTGTCACCTGGAACTTATATTCCATTGAGGTAGTCAGACAATAAATTTAACAAGCAATTATAAAAATAAGCTAAAATGATGATAGATAACTTGGAAAACATGGCCAGGTGGTAAGACAGGAAGTGACCTAAGATGGTAGTGAGAAGAACGGTTGGTAGTCATGACATGCTCCTTTGGGGTGGTAACACCTGGGCTGAATCTGAAGAATAAGAAGAATGTAAAAATTCTGCAAAAACAAAGACTCCATGGAAGAAATAAAGTTGAAGTGTTGGAGGACCATGAAAGGGGACATGATGGCTGGAGCCCAGTGGGAAGGATACAAAAGGAAGAGACAGGTTTTCATGACCTAAAATTCTTTCATCCCCTACAAATCCTGTAAGATTTAGGTATTAACTCAAATCTTCAGATTTCAAAGAGAGTATATATCTCTAGCTGGAATGGAGTGGCCACAGCAGGGCTTTGCCTCTGCCCGCCTCCCCACTCCCAACATGTATACAATGTGATGGAACATTGAGTCCATTTTCTTAGATGTTTTATGGGCAGAACTATGAAGTTAGGATTGTTTGGATACCATTGAACAGATTTTTGAAGTCAGTGACAGTGATAGACTAAAAATTTGGATTCCTGCACCAAAATGGTGCTGATCTCAGAATAATTCTGAAATTTATAAATGATCTTTTAGTAAAAGAAACATACTCCATAAATAAAGTTGCCTGAAACAAAATTTTAAAAGTAGGACTTTGAAATCATTTACCACTGCCAATAGTCCTTGCATCTTTCAACTTGATCATAAAGCTATGGAGGCAGCAGTGTTAGGATGTCTTTTACTAATGATAATACTTTGTCTAAGAATGTGAAGTCCTAATAGGCATGGAGGAGCTTGTGATGCAGATTTCAAATGGGTAAATGTGCTCTTCGATGTGCTCTGAAAAGCACAGTTGTAAAAAAGCAGAGCACACTAGCATAAAGGGACCAGGGGAAGAAGGAGGGAAGGGAAAGGAAAAATTCTTGGGGAATGATACTGGCCAAATTATATTGTTGTTCTGTGTGCACATAATAATATGTAACAACAAATCCCACTATTATGCACAACTACAATGCACCAATTAAAAATATGGGAAAAAACAAACTAGAGGGCTGGAGAGATGCACCATTTTTTTCCTTAGAGGATCTACTCTCTCCCTTGAAAGTGTCCTCTTCTCACTTTTCCTATCCCTTCTAATAAATTCATGCTTGTCACTCAAAAAAAAAAAAGAAAGAAAGAAAGAAAAAGAAAGAAAGAAAGAAAGAAAGAAAGAAAGAAAGAAAGAAAGAAAGAAAGAAAGAAAGAAAGAAAGACAAGCACATCATATGGAAAAGCCTTATGGTTTGGAAGTTGGTGCTTCATGCCATGTCCTGAAGTAGGTAGCAATCTGTTAATTGGATGAGTATCAAAGTGTCCTGGATCCTACCTTCTCACTCCCCTGAAGCACTCTGCCTCAACTCCTTAGGTTTTTTTTCAGACTAAGAAAATGGATAAGAATTGAAGAGGATTCCAAGAAATTATAATACCATCTAATATTTTATTGGGCACTTTGTGTAAATAGGCTTATTGTCATTTATTGTGCCCTTGTACTCTGTCATATTAAGTGCTTTATGAGAATTATATCATCAAATGTTTATAATAGTAGTTCTTGAACATTTTAGCCAAAGGATCCCTTTTTATACCTGAAGTTAATGAAGACCCCTATTTTATTTTTATGTATTCTACTAATATTTACCATATTATAAATTAAAACTGAAAATTTTTAAAGTATTAGCATATTAATTTATAAATAACAATATAAACCTATTATATATGAACAGAAATATTTTTTAAATTAAAAATATATTTTTGAAACAGAAAAGTGACTAGTAGGAAGAATGTCATTGTTTTATATTTTTTAAATCTCTAATACCTGGCTTTATTTAATATAGCTAAATTCTGTATTTAGATACATCTTAATAGATTCTCATATCTTTGTGTATATTTAATCTGTTGTGTACGTTATTTAAGTCAAAGCAAATGAGGCAAGTGTTGGAGTTTTTTTTTTTTTATTCTTATATGAATGGGGAAAAGCAGAATGTTTCCATTGCCTTTTCAGATAATTGTGGATGTTATTTGAGACTGCACTAAAACTCAACAAATGGTAATATTTTTAAAGTGTAGTTGCAATATAAAGTCTATAACCATATCAATGAATTTATACTGTTACACTAAAGTTTATGCATCTATCTTGCACTTAATGAGCCTTTGCTTATGCATTGTTTCATAATATTACACATTGGTTAATTGAAAAATGTTGAATTACTATTGAGTTATGTAGAGCCTATACATGTTGACACATTTCACTATACAATGTTTAAAAAGACATTTGTCAATATCACCATTTATCCAGTCAGAAAGTGATATTTTTGTTGTTTTGTTTTGCTTTTGTTTGGTATTAGGGATAAAACCCAGGAGCACTTTACCACTGAGCTACATCCCCAGTCCTTTTCATTTTTATTTTGAGACAAGGTCTCACGAAGTTGCTCATGGCCTCCCTATGTTCCTGAGGCTGGTTTCAAATTGTGATCCTCCTGACTCAGTCTCCTGAGTTGCTGGGAGAACAGGTGTGCACCACTACATCAGACCAGAATAGTTTAAACCTTGGGAAGATGTCATACTTACGGTGGTAACTGCAAGATTCTAAACTGGAATGTTCTTGAAAACTCATATTTTACTTTTGACCACAAACACTGTCAGTTATTTTCCTCAAAAGAAAAAGTTTCCTTCATTAGTTTTCAGGAAAGTTTTTGCCTATTACCCAATAGTAAATAATCTTAGTTTGTATGTCAATCATTCTTTCAAATAAAAATAATGTTCAATTAAAACATAATTTAGCTTTCAACTCAAATAATTGCAGTGTTTTTCTCAAAAACAAAGCCATATACAATATGCATATATTTCTATTACATATCTCTCTCACTTCATCCCACAGAATATTATGAATCCATAGATCCAAAGGCTTAACAATTGCATTGCTTCACTAAAGACATCCCCAAGAAGTTGAAATTGACTTTTTTTGTAAATGTATGTTGATTAATCCCATGATTGCTGGTGTATCTTGCTGCCAATATCCTATCTTTTACTAAGGCACTAGTTTTAGCAATGTTGCTTTTCTGCCATCACTTCAAAAACACATAAATCACATCATTATTTGATCTTACAGACGCTTTGAATATTGCTAATTTATAGCCATAAAAAAGGCATTTCTATTTCTTTTGTTCAGGTGAAGAAACTAAGAATCATCCAAGATCTGAAGCCAAGAAATAGTAGAGCTCAGATCTGAGCTCAGTAGTAATCATTACAGAGCTTGCCCTCTTTATGCCTCCCAAGGGAGTGGCACCTAAGAGGTGACAGCAAGTGTCCATCTCCATCCCTCTTGGCTTAGTCAAGATTGATTGAGGTTTATGAAGTCAGATATACAATTGGTTATTCCCATAAGGGCATTTTAAAGTAAAATTGTTTTAAAGAGATACGAGATTATTATCACTAAAGCAAGTGAGAATCTATAGTACTGCCAAGGAATACTAGTAAGAAAGAGTAAGTCTATGTTCCCAGGAAAGGAAAGCTCTGGGGAACAGCTTTAAAAAGAAAGAAAGAAAGAAAGAAATGTTCATGGTGTAGTAAAAAATAAAAGGATTGCTTTATTTCAACATTAGTGGTTTTCAAAGATTTAGGGGGAAAAAGAAATTTTAAATAGATTATTTGAGAGAAAATGGTAAAATTATATTTTTTGAACATAATAAATCTAAAGAAATGGTGTATAAAGTGATCATCATCTAATGTTGAGATTTTTGTGATATTCTGGTCAATAGGAAATGAGGAAATTAAATAGAAGCAGTAGACATAGGAAAATAAGATGGAAAGAAAACTAGAATTACTCCAGTGATGGAAACAATAGAATTTGGCAACTGTAGTTGAAAGAACACAGGGAAAGAAGCCAAAGGACATAACCCAAGGTAAATTTGAATATTGTGCCATATCTCCAGTGTTCCTCATGTATAAGGCATGTGTCCCAAATAGACTGAAGGCTTCTTAAGTACAAGAACCATGTCTTTTATATTCTTTTGTTTGCAGAGTTTGTCAAAATGTTGCACACACAGTAGTTACTCAGAAAAACACATTACTAATAGGCAACTGACCCCCTTAGCCTTCTTACATTAAAGATATCACTCCCTTTTCCTGAGCTTTCCAGATTAGCTCAACCATACAACTTTATTTGATTGTCCTTCCATGTAATTTAACTCAGCAAACATTTACTTGGCTGTCACCAGAAATTTGATTGAGAGATAGAAATACAATTGCAAATACAGCGTAGTCCCTGCTTTCCAGATACTAAGATTATAGAGAAAGACACCTATACAAATAACTTTGTGATCTGCTCGTGTTGTGGATAAAGTCAGTGGAAGCACAGGGAAAAGGCAGTCACATCTTTCTGTAGAAACTGGAGAAAACCTTCCAGGTAGCAGCTGAAATGGACTTGGCTGTTTGAAGAAGAATCTGTTACAGAAGAAGAGAAGCATTTCAGGAAGAGGAAGTAGTTCAATTCAATTCATGCAATAGTTAATTCAAGTCTTTTCATATTCAGGTGTTACATGATCTTGGCATAGAAAATTAATACCTGAGTTTTGATGCTTTGTATTATTACTCACCATAGAATGGGGAAGGCAAACATGTGAACAAATACAATACAACATGCTGTGTGCAATAGTGAAGTGTGACCCCATTACAGAAGTACAAAGAGGAGAAAAGTGAGGGGAGAGTGGACCTACTTGGAGCCAGGCATTTTTCTATACATGCTGTCAAGGGGTATATAAGACAAGAGAGAAGAAAGTATAAATTAGTCAGAGATAGCAGCTTACAAAAGAGTACCCACAGACTACATCACTGGCTTGAAAATGTGTTTTCTTTCATCCTCACAATGTTGAGCTATCTAGCAGTCATGCGCTTGTATCTCACAGACTGCCAACTACAGGGAGCATAATACACCAAGAGCCCAGCTGCTATGCTCTGAAGCCTGAAATTTATTCTGGAGTTTGCCTCAAGCTCCTTCTTCCCAGGGGCTGCTCTGAGCCAATGCCTGAGCGCTGCAGGGCTGCAAACCAGAGTGCATTCTGTGAGAAATAGAACTCCTATGATGCACCCTCAACTGCCATCTAGAATGTTTCCAACTAACCATCCTTCCTTCCCTCCTTCACTGGGGGTCACTAGTAGTCCTCTCTGTTCCCCCATTTTCAGTCACAGGCATTCCCCTTAATAGCATTCTTATATTAAATCCTATCTTCACATCTGCTTCTCAGAGAACCTGCGATAACACAGCCTAGTCTATATTATATATAAATCTAACAATTTCCCAATGTTTAAAATTTACCTAAGAAAAACTAATTCCTGGCTTTCCCCATGGGGAAAAATAATCACCCAGCAATAGGCCCCCACTACAATAGCAAGAAAAGCTGAACTGTAGCTCTTCTCTTTACATGAGATAAATGCTCATCCCCTTCTTTTAACTATTTTATTCCTGATGCAAACAGCAGCTGCCATTTAACCACATTCTTGCTCTGTTATTTTACCTTTCCTGGGCCCCTGTTTCCCTCGTCTTGTCTTTTCTGCCTTCGTGAACATTCACATTTGAGATTCATTATTTTGAATGCATACCACCCTGACAAGGAAGGAGTGGAACGACCATGAGAAAGTTGGAGTGAAGAGAATTACTCAAAAGGTGAAAAGCAATAAGGACAACAAACAAAGTTCTGAATTACAGCAGTGACAAGACAAGCCAAGAGGAGCTGGATGAATATGTCTAGAGTGGATCAATAAGATTTGAAGTTTAATAAAATGAATTGATTGATAGGTAGGCACAAGTTAAGGATGCCTATCATGAGATACCCCATTTCTCTCTTTTCTGTACACAAACTGTTTTAAACAGATGTCTGCTTAAATCATTTTCAGAGAATACCAGCAGAGCTGTTATTAGAAATGGAAAACTTAATGGGAGTTCAGAGACAGACTCCACTCTTACCAACTTACATTGAAAACTATATTGAGAGCTGCTGAGAAATATGTTTACTTGTAACAGCATTTCAGTTATTATTGCAGGATCTGATATTGCTTAGAAATTTTGTAGTTAAGATGTCATTGACAACATCCCTAATCAACATCTTAAAATTTCACAGCCTAAATATTACATTTGATCCTATATTGCTCTCTTGCCTTCTGACTCAATCCACCCAGACTATTCTTTATAAAGCCAGACTGTAGACTTCCCTTGAATTAATCATGGTAAAACCTCATATTTGTCATGTTGCTCATTATTGAAATAATCTAATTTTTCCAAATATTCTTAGATCTGACACTTAGAAGACTTTCACATATATCCTCAAAGAGTTGTTATAGGTACACAGGATATAACTGTGCTTGGAACTTCTTTCTAAATATTGCTGCAATAACACAAACTCCTATTCTCTGCCCATATCTTTACTTTCCTCAAGGAAGAAGTTGCAAGGTGTAGCTCAGTGGTGAACTACAGAAAGTACTCAAGGAGTGTTGCCAATATATCAGTGTTCTTTCTTTAGCTATCAGTAGTTTTTTTTTTTTTTCTTCCTCTGGATTGATACCAACAGATGTCTCAAACTTGAAAACATTGAAAGTGAACTCAATTAATTCTAAACTGCTTTCCCCACCCTCACCACTCTTCTCCATTTCACACTTAGCATCCCAGTCCCACATGCATCATCTGATTCTTCTCTTTCCCTCACCTCTCATATTCTAGCCATCAGTAAGTCCTATCAACTCTACCTCCAAATCATCCACAAATCTCACCACCCCAACTGTGACCAACTAGTTCAGCCACCATCACTTTCTGATCTGAGCCACTCCAACTGGTCTCACCATTCTCCCTTTAGCTCTCTCTGGTAAGTTTGCTCAGAGCAACAAGAATAATCTTAAGTTAAATCAGATCATGCCACTCTCCTGTTTAAACATTTTATGACCTAAAAACTTAATGGTGCCCGACTAAGCCCACAGTTTCTGACCCTGCTACTCTCTCACCTCATCTTTCCCTTTATTTCCTTACTACTCCCCAGCTATTCTGAACTTGCTTCAGTTCTTTGAGCAAGTTAAGTTCTCTCTTCTTAGAGAATCTTGACTTCCAGTCTCTTTCATATCCTACCCCTCTTCTCATCTCTCCATTATCATCTCTTTCTGCCCTAGGTTTTTCCTCACTTTTACTGGAAAAATGACTATTTTCCATTCTTCCCTGCCTTTTTAATTCTCTTCCTGTCTTCCAGGGAAGCTTCAGTGACAGCCATAAAGTATCCTGATTTAATCATCACTTTAATCCACTCCTAGGACTACCAGTGAGTGCTCCTTCATTTCTGAAATCTTCAGCCCTGAAATTTCAGTGTCTACTACTCGCTGTCCTCTGTTCCATCCCCTAGCCTCCAGAAATCTGTACTTTGACCTTGTTGTGATCCCAGTCTTTTCCACTTCTATTCTTTCAGTCTATGAGCATCTTCCTTGCTTCTCCTCTTTTCCTAACTTTACTGACTGACTTATTGAGAGTTTGCTCTTTCACCCTCATCCCTCAAGCAACCAAACCTTCCATTTTCACTGCACATTTACTAAGCACCAAAAGAAAGTGCCATAACATGCGGATATCCATAGTGCTGCTTAGCAAATCCCAATTGATCCCTAAGGTTCTCTTTTACCTCACAGCTCCAGTTCCAATTTTTACTGCTTTATTTAAGTCTCCAATTTCATTCTGTACCCTTCCCTCGGATTTCTTCTAAGTGCAGATAGTAAGGGCATATCATTGTTCAGCTTCCTCCTTCCACCTTAAAATAACACTTTACCTACAAGAATGTAGTTATTTTTATCTCAGAGAGGAAGATATGCCTCCCCTACACACAGCCAAGTTATGCAATCACAAAAGCAAATTTTCAGGTTAGAAAAGTTTTAGAAATATAGTGTATAGAAAGATATATTTATAAGAAAACATTAAAGATGGAGTTACTCAAAGTGACAAAAGGAAAAGATGCATAATTTTCACACAGACTGAGAGCCACTATTAAATAAGTGAGTATACTTTCTAACTTTCTATGCAAACATATTCCCAAATGAGCACAATGTTTAAATCCTACTTTGTATTCTCTTTTCTTTGCCTAAACCTTTGTGTAGAGATCTTTGAATGTTATCATATGAACTTGCACAATACCACTGCACTCTTGTGTGGCTTTATCCTGTGAAATTCATCAGTACCCTCTGGTAGAACTCAAGGAATCTGGATTCTGATCCCATTCTCACTCCACTTCCTTCAGGATTTTGTTGCTCATGTACTCTCCTTGCCTCTTGTACCTTCTTGCACCCTTTCCAGAGGTTTCTTTCCCCTAGCCCACAAACATGCCTGCGTCTCTTCTCTGCTGCACTCTTTGGAAATGCAAAATAGAAAAAAAAAAATCTTCTTTTTTTCTATTTTGCATGTCAGGAGAACACGATTACTGATAGAAATGTCCATTGATTGGCAAATGCTTACATTGCTTTCTTTTCATCAGGTACTAGCACATATCTCTTCTAAAGCAAAAACTGTTTCACACATAAACACAAACTGTAAAAATAGTCCACTTTCGCTGTGTCTGCTCTTTCATTTCCCAGGATTTCCTGTCTGCAGTCATCTGGCATGATCCTTCCATCTAGCTGTTGAACTGCTTCCTCTCCACCCTCTCCCATCTTGTTAAATCTGTGCTTCTAGAGTTACCAACCCCCAAGTAAAGTCTCCAAATGACTTCTGTACACAAAAGCTTCCATAAAAATACAATTCTGTAGAGCAAACTATGTAGTCTAAATACAACTCATATTTAAGTGAGGCAAGCACTTCATAGTCCTGGACTGAGAAAAATATTTCAAGTTATACGTACTGTTGAAAAGCATATAAAAACAGAAAAATTTGAGCAGAAAATGCTCTATTTAGTTAACTGTAAGCAACAATAGTTAAAAATGTTTACATTGCTTTCTTACCTGTATACCCTGTATCTACAGCTTTGAGGCTATTTATGTTTTAATATTGCAGTGTATGGTACAAAAAGTGGAATGAAAAATAATGTAAATGATATAAAAAGGTAATATCTATAAAAAAAGCAGAATCTTATTTTTGATTAACTGTCTGCCATTATAGATTTACTGTTAAAAAATCAAATGATTTGTAGAACAGTTTGGAAGATTATTTGTCAACCAATGGACCTTTCTATCAGTAATTGTTTTTTCCTGACATGTAACCTTAACATTTCTTTATTTTAATATGCTATTGCCAATTTTGACATGTTTTGATAAAACCCTTCTACCTACTTATATTTCTGAATATTCTATAACATTTTTTACCAGTCGCCAAGTTATGGACTATTAATTCTCAATCTAAATCTATTGCTCATTTGGAAATATGCATATTAGAAACCTTCAGATTAAGACCAAGGTCCTTTATATATATGTATTAATACATAATATACACATACATACATACATACCTATACATGTATAAATTTATAATTTAATATGTATACTTTTAGTATAAATTATATTAAATAAAAATAAACCACAGTTTTTGCTACAGCAGATATGTAGAAGATAGATGTGGGTATTGATGACTCATGGCTACTGGGGAAATAAACTGATGGATGTTCCCAGAATGAGATAGATGTATTGGACTCTTGGGGTTGGTAAGATTATATATACAATTTCAGTGTTCATCAAAAGAGAACATTGGTGTCAAAGTTAAAAAAAAAAAATCCACGGAGTGTCTTTTTATCTAGGTTTTACTTACCTGACATCATCAGTCCTGACTACCTCCCCAACTTTTCCCCCTCCTTCAGTATTTCTAGGTAAGTTATTTTTCTCAAGAGGAGTAACTTATAACAGCTGAATGCATTGGTCCATATCTATTGGATGAATAAATGAAGGCATGAATGAAGGAATATACTATCTGGCACCTATTCCCCCTTGTGAGGACCCTTTAAACAGTGCTAAAGAAACTGAACTAACTTTGATCATTACCCATGTACATTCTCTGCACTCTGCTAGTGCTTACTTATGTCTAATAATCTTGTGAAGTAGGTGTCACCATCTCCATTTTAAAGATGCAGAAACTAGACTCAAAGTTAAGAAATTTATTCAATATCACACACCTAACAATGTCAAAACCAGTACTCAAATTCAGGCCTAAGTGGCCCCAATACATGCTTGTCCACTAAATCGAACAAAATCATTAGAAATATTTAAAACTTGTAAATCCCTTAGAACTAGATCTGGCACATGGCTTGTTAAATAAACCAAATTTACAAAACTAAAAAAGAAAGAAATATTTAAAATACTTTCTTGTACTGGCAGAAGTGGTTTATATCCTTTCCCAAAACAGAAAAAGGCTCTTTATTATTTTATGATTATTATGATATCAAATTAGCCAGAATTCAGAAGAAGCAACATGCTATAATAGAAAGAAAATAGTATTGGATTCTAACAAAGCTGAAGTTGAACCTGAAATCCAATATGAACTCGCTTTATATCTTTAGATAAATCATTTCATTCTTCTCAGCCTCAGTGTTTTTTTGCATTTTTTTTCATATATATAAAGACATAAATTCCCTCTCTGCTGAATAGGGAATTATAAGAAGCCTAGATCATTGTTTAACATAGAATAAAAATATTAGTTCCCTTGAGAATATTTTTAGTAATTTACTAGGGACTGTATAATTTTTTAAAGACGCCCTCTTATGAGAAAGTTTGAATAAGTAAATAATTTTACTATTATTAATTAAAATGAATAATTTGCCTGTTAAAAATAAGTAATTTTCCTTGAATTCTTACAGTAGCAATCAATGTAACTAAAATCTCATAATAATGAACATTTCCATTGTTATTAAATGATAACCATCTTAATGACTCTAAAATATTCCAAAATTCAGATATACGTACCACAGTATTTTTAACCATTCTCTGTTATATGAATGTTTGTTTTCAGTTCTGTGTGGTTTTTTTTCAGATACTAAAGTAGTCCTGAATTTATTAGTCATGTGTGATTTAGTTTGTGTATGACTTAGATTGAAGAACATGTGTCCTTATGAGCTTTTCTTAGTGAAGAGCAGTAAACAGGGGAATTGGCTCATTTTGTTACATGATTCTATTTCTTTTCTTATTAGTGAATTATAGTTATATACAATATTAAGGTTTATTTGGAATATAATTTGACCATTAGAAAAATACTGTTGCAACAAACTTTGAACACAAGCCTTTGCACACATTTCTGGTTATTTATTTAGGATAAATTCCTAGAATTTCATTGCTAAAAACAGTATTTTAAAGAAAAATTTAAATTCTGAAAATCCAAGAAATTCTTTGTCAGTAGAACTTCATATAAATATATGTGATCATGATATCACCACATATTTTCCTCTCATTTTTATTTAAATCCCATTTGGGGAAAAACTTTTAATGAATGCGGAGCTTTCCTGGGGACATTATATTTATAATATTCATGACCATCAAGTAAGTCATAAAGTGTTTTTCTTTTTTGCTGATTCTTTTCTGAGAGGAAATGGTGAGTAATACATGAGGCAAGAAGTACCATTTGGATAGACAATAATGGACTTGTGATTCTTGGAAAGAGTCAACGAATGTGGAGGATTGGTAACCAGGAGAAAGAATGGCCCAATCCAGCCACATTCAACTGTAAGGACACAGTAGCCCACTCAGAACTCTGTACAGGTGCTACTCTTACCAGTAAGACACCTCTAAGTTTCCATTGAATGGGTCAAGGGTCAACATTGGGTTAACTAGCCATGATTTTCAGGATCTAATAGTGTCAGCCAGAGGTCTGCCTGTCCACATGGAGAGATTGCTGCTCAGAAGAGAGAGGAGCTCAGATCTGCCCATGAAGTTGGCAGGCTCTAGGGTGATTGTTAGAGGTCTGGAATGATTCATCCATGGAGAGCAGCAGGCAGCAATTTCACTGCCACTTTTTGTTTTCTGTCCTCCATTCCATTGAATGTTGCTAGCTGGTAGGAAAACCAAAGAGAGAACAATATGGGGAGGTGGGAAAGCACTTCAAATAATTCTCTCAACTGAATTCTGATGAACCTCTTCTAAAGAATTGTGGTGACTGGCCAGACTCAGCTGGCAGACTGGTTTGAATAGGACTACAAAAGTTTGCAGGAAATTTTGGGACCAGAAATACAGGGAAAGTTACATTCTGTTTATATCTACCTCTCTCTATTGTGGATTTCCTCATCCATCCATTATTTTCCTTAGAGTGGTTTTGGGGTCAGAAGAATGTATATTAGGGAATGCCAGAGCTACCACATTCTTCATATTGTAGTCAATTGTCAGATCAAAACTACTACTTCAAAGATTTGTTTATTCACAGAATAATTTTTAAAATTGCAACAGTGATCTACTTCCCCTACTAACATTTCTTTAAAGCATTCCTTTTTTCTCTGTTGCAAGAGAAACAAAAGAATGTTTTGATATCATCCAAAGTAACCTTTCAATAGATGCCTGAGTCTCTTCTGCCCTGAGAGGAGCCTTGAGTGAAGGACACTCCATTCCTTCAAAAGCAAACATCCCCAAATTGGACAGTTCATTCTTCAGCTGAGCTGAATATGTGAGCTTTCCTTTTTTTTTTTTTTTTTTAATTTTTATAGCCACACAGAACAAAATGGCTTTTACTTTCAAATTACATTTCTTAACACATCGTGGACTTCTATCATGCCCCTCTGGGTCTTCTCTTTATTGCACATATTTTCAGCAGATTTGTTTGTCCATTCGTTCATTAAATGTTTATTGACAGAGGCTAGGTATGTATGAGTTGGTAGAGTGCTTGCCTCACATGCACAAGACCCTGGGTTCAATCCCCAGCACCACAAAAAATAAAATTAAATTTAAATAAATAAATAAATATTTATTGGCAATACTATGTATCATATGAGGCACCAACTAAATAAGGATGAATAATACATACTCCCTACCTTCTACATGCTCAGCCTGAAGGAATGTTAGAAATAGATAACCCAATTTAACGATGCCTGGCATAGGTAAGCATAACAATCTACAAAAACACAAATAAGGAGTGACCTGCTTAGAATCAGGTAATTATTTAACATTACTTTGACCAAACCAAATTCAACAACATTGATGATTCACCAAAATTTAAATGAGATTTATCCCTCAGATACAAAGATGATTCAACATACGCAAATCAATAATAAGATATACCACACTAACAGAATAAAGACAAAAATCATAATCATCTCACTAGATGTAGAAAAAGTATTTGAAAAATTTCAATATCCTTTCATGATTAAAACTGTCAACAAATTAGGTAATGAATCAGAAAAGTTACAAGATACAAAATCAACAGGCAGAAATAAATAGCTTTTCTCTACACTACCAATGGACTTCATGAGAAAGTAATCAAGAGACCAAACTCATTTACAATAACTACAAAAAATTAGTAATAAATTTAGCCAAAGAAGTGAAAGACCTACGTATATAAAACTACAAAACATTAAATGAAAGAAATTGAACAAGAAAGAAAAAAGTGGAAGGATAGCCTGTGTTCATGGATTGGAAGAATTAATATTATGAAAAAGACCTTAATACCCCCCCCCAAATATCTACAGATTCAAAGCAATCCTTATCAAAATTTCATTGTCATTTGTCACAGATATAGAAAAACAATTCTAGAATTCATAAGGAACCACACAAAAGTGCAAAAAGCCAGAGCAGTCAATAAGAAACAGAACAAAGCTAAAGGCATCATACCACCAGATTTCAAACTATACTGCACAGCAATGGTAATTAAACAGCATGGTACTGGCATAAAAATAGACTATCAACCAATGGAACAAATAGACCAGAAAATGGAGTATACATTTATAATCAACAGAACTTTAACAAAGGCACCAATAATTGGGGGGGGATAATTCTTCAGCAAATAGTATTATGAAAACAAGATATCCATATACAATCAAATGAAATTGAACCTTTATGTCACACCACATACAAAAATACACTTACAATGGATTAAAGACTTAAACATAAGCCCTGAAATGGTAAACCTACAGGAAGAAAACCTGGAGGAAATATATTGATTTGGGCAAAGATTTTTTTATTTGTCCCCATAAGTACAGGCAACAAACGCAATATAGACAAATGGGATTGTATAAAAATTAGAAACCTATTCATATCAAAGGAGAAAATTGACAATGAGCAGACAAACTATGAATCAGGAGAAAGTGTAAGCCATACATCTGATGAGAGATTAATATCCAAATAATAGAAAATGCAAATTAAAACCATAGTGAACTATCACTTCATATGTTAGAGTGGCTTTTAACAAAAAGACAAACAATAAGTACTGGTGAGGATGTGGAAGAAAGGGAACCCTGAACTTTAACAAAGGAAGAAAAGGAAATAGAACTTTAACAAAGGCACCAATAATGTATGTGGGGGGGGGGGGATAACTCTTCAGCAAATAGTATTATGAAAACAATATGACCATTATGGAAACAATATCCAGGTTACTCAAAAAACTAAAACTAGACCTACCATATTATCCAGAAATCCCCTTTCCTGTTTACCTGAAAGTCTTGAAATTAATATGTTGAAGGCATATCTCTACTCTATGTCATTGCATCTCTGTTCACAAAAACCAGGTTGTGGAATCAAACTAAGTTTCCATCGTGGGATGAATGAATAAAGAAAATTTGGTATGAAATGGAATAGTAGTTAATATTTTAAAATGTAGAGATCAGGGCTTGAAATACATAGATCAGGGTTAGATCTCTTGCCTAATATACACTAAGCTCTGGGTTCTATGCCTAGCACTGCAAAAAAAAAAAAAAAAAAAAAAGGAAAGAGTGAAGAGATCCTATCATTTGGGACAGCATGGATGGAATTAGAGAACATTATGCTAAGTGAAATAAGCTCAGAAAAATTGCACAGTATGGTGAGTAAAGCTCATAATTGTATCCTATATATTTTCATTTTCCTGAAAGCAAACTTCTAATGTTTTCTTCACAGGAAAATATTAAATATTTGAAGGGATGGATTAATTTATTTTTTCCAAATCATATTAAAAATTATATCACCAGTTCTATCCCATTATTACAACTTATCAATCTGTAAGAAAAATTTAAATTTAAAAAACACTACCTGGAGTCCATGCCATCTGGACTGTAGCTTAGAACATGTAAAGAATTAGGCTAAGCAATGGGAGATAAGAAGTTTCTGGTAGAGAAATCAGCATGAGTTTTCTCTCATCCTGGCCAAGAGAAGAGGTGTAGTGTGTTTCCTGCAGGTAAGAGCTGGTAGTTTGGTTCAGTGTTCCCAAGGGCTAAAATATGAAGCTGAAAATAAAGCGAACAAGGCTAAGAACTCGATTGTGAATATCTTTCTCAAATGTTGAAGTTTTGCTTGCTCTCTCCAAACATTGATAATATTAGGGGAAAGCATCTGGGTATCTCCCAATCTCTGCTTCCTTTCTTCTTTCTGTACCCCCATTAACCAAGAAATTATAATCCCTGAGATATTAGCTCTAATAAAAGCAATGTGCTTCAGTTGATGTCCTTGGAACTAGATACAAATTACTTTGAAGATACTCATCTTCCCATCCTTTTGTGCACCAGACCCCTGGATCTTAGAGAAACTGCCTTATCTGTCACCTATGTGCTGTCTCTCTCCATGGCTATATACTTGACAAAGCAGTCAAGGTTACTTAGTATAAAATGTATTCATCACCAGATGCCAGATTATCACTACTTTTTCTGCTGTACCTGAAAATCCATGATAGCAGAAGTCATCTGCTCTTAATCTTCAGTAGCCTTAGATTAGGGTCAGTCACATAGGAGATCCTCCCCCCACACTGACACAGTCACTGGGTTTTAATAGGTACTTACCACAGCAAATGGATTCACATATGCTCTGTTCTTTTAATCCTTATGATTGAGACTTATCCCTTTTACATCTCCTCTTGGCCTTCTTTGTTTCCACTGTCTATTTCTTGTACCTGACATACCCTTTCTCTCCTCAGGGATTTTAATATGAGTTCTCCCCTCCCTGTTGGCGTTCTCCTCTCTATGTCACTAAGTCATATTTGGTCTTCCTCTTAGCTACTCCTACACTCAGACTTTCCCTTCACATGTCTCATAAACTGACACCATCACTGCTATAGTTCCAGAGCTTATCTAATGCCAGGCACAGAGATGTTGTTAAATATTTTAAAAACTAATGAATACTCTATTGCTATTAAGTAACATCTCTGTTCAATGAACATGGAATTTTTAAAGAACAAGCAGAATTAGAGAAGATGTCAGAAATATAAAGAGTGAGGATTTAAGTTGCTCTGGCTGGGTTATTAGTTTCAACCTTTCAACATAAATATACAACTGTGCAATAACCTTCTGGACTTCAGTTTTCCTAATTCAGTCAAGAAAATATGCTAAATATTACCTTGACATTTGCAGTGATATAACTATCTAGTTATAGCTGACTTTATCTTGACATTGAACTTTTCTAACTAATTGAGTGTTCTAATTAATTACTCAGGACTAACCATTAAATTCTTAGTCTTTATTTCTTTTTACCCAAGAGTGGAACTTAATCAATTTAGTAAGCTATATTTATTATAAGAATATATGGAGTAATTAAATATCAAGTGACAGGAGACCAGTTAAATAAATGATGGCATAGAAACTTAATGAAATATTATTTAGCCATTTAAAATAGAAAATTTAAAGATTGCCTAGCTATACAGAAGGGTCTTAAAATGTAATATGAATTGGAAAAATTTCAGAACACAATTATAGAAACATGATGTAACCATGGAGATAGGTATTCAAAGAGTACACGAAAGAAATATGTTAAGTAAGATGGGATGTGAATTTTGAGGAGACATTTAATTATGCCTTACATACGAATTTTAGAAGGTTTTATGTGTGTTGGATGTTAGCTCCTCAATCTATAGAAGTATGGAAGTTTTATTAAATGTAAACTCTTGAAATTTACACTTTGTAGCATTATTGCATGCCTTGTCTATTACTACTACAAATTAAAACCTGTTTGTTGTTGAAAGTATTTCACATGTATTTTGACAAGAAGGGAGTCCTGCCTTCTGAAGTCCAACCATATTACAAAGGAAAACATTTATTTAATGGATAATGCACATTAGGAAAAAAAACTAGATGTAACACAACAAAAACACCCACGTTTCACTTTTCTATCAGATATTTTCATATAGTCTATTTCTTTCCATTATTTCTCATATGAATATATAATTTTTGCAACTGATACTCTAAAGACTCTAGGACTTTTCATAACACAATTTATAAGCCTTTATTTCCTCATTCATAATGATCATTTTAATTTTTGTATAAGGGAAACTTTTTTAAAAAACAAAAATGCAATGCCTCTTGAATTCTTCCAACGCAGTGACAAATGAGTATTTTTCCTGACCTTCCTTTGTCTGCTGACTGTGCACTTTATGGTTTTGCATACAAAAGTGCCTGTCACCTGATTTCCATTTAAAGAGTAACATGATAACAGAGAGTGCAAGGGGCTAGGTGTTAGATGACACCCACATCACTTAATGTCTGCTTATTGTTTCTACAGGGGAATTCTGGACTGGGATTCAGTATTGCTGGAGGGACAGATAATCCCCACATTGGAGATGACCCTGGCATATTTATTACGAAGATTATACCCGGAGGTGCTGCAGCAGAGGATGGCAGACTCAGGTAAAGATCTGAAACATTAGAATTATTTGGAAGTTGATCTGATGTTTCAATGAGACACACTTGTACCATTGGAGAATAATAATTCTACAAAACTCTTATATGTGAGAGGGAAGGTTGTCAAAGCAAGCTTTCTGTAATGACTTTGCAGATCTCTTGCCATTTATTGATTTTTGAGTAGTGGGGTGTGGTAGAGTACTTGGTAATTGCCAACACCTGCGAGGCTTCTTTTCCTGAGCACTGGAAAAGGAGAAAAAGACAATGAAAGAAACACTTTGCAGTAGGGAAAAAATACGTAACTCTGAGTCCAACAAAGACAAATGGGGACTTATAGCCAAGGAGGAGATGGGGATCAGTGGATAGAAAATTGAAAAGAGAAAACATCAGGAATAAGGGGGATTCTGGCTAAGGGAATTTGACAGGATTCTGGCTAAGGGAATTTGACAGGATTCTTGTTGAAGGCAGGCCAAAATGATAAGATATTGACCGTGGAGGATGAGGAAATTCATCAGTTACCAAGAGTGAGGGACTTTTGCTAAACTAATTCAACGGGATTCTAAAACTAGAATAGGAGGTCAAAGACCAAGCCCAAAGTTGAGGCCTAGTGGAGAAGAAGGCTCAGAGGAACCTTACTCGAATTTGATCAAGGAGAGTCTTTGTCAGATGGCGCAAGGAATCCTATAGAGTAGAATGGCTCTGGCTTGCATGGAATTACACAGGAAGGTGACACAGGAATGGCACCAATGTAAACTTCATATCCCTTCCTTGTTCTGGTTTGCATTAAGCATGAATAATAAGCCTGTTTGCTGTTTTCTTAGGAATCCTCCAAAGACACTTGTTTCCCTATCTTAGTCGTTCTGATGCAGTGATTAGTTTTGACAGCTTCATCTTGCAGTTTGTACAGGACAAATTACATTTTGTTTTTCAAGTATACCTGTATTTCCTATCAACAAAAAGAAACACTTCCATAAGGAAATCCATCCTATTTGACAATAGAATTTCCAAGTCAAATTGACAAAGTTATTTTCAGAGTAAGGAAATATCCAGGTTGAAGAGTGAGAGGTTTCAAACAGATGTTGTGATCCAGGCACAATGGTACTCACCTATAATCCCAGGGACTCAGGAGGCTGAGGCAGGAAGATTTCAAAGTGTGAGGTCACCCTGAGCAACTTAGTGAGACTATCTCAAAATAAAAGGGCTGAGGATGTGGTTCAGTGGTAAAACACCCTGGTTTCTTTTTTTTTTCTTTTTTTCTTATTATAAGAGAGAGAGAGAATTTTTTTAACATTTATTTTTTAGTTATTGGCGGACACAACATCTTTGTTTGTATGTGGTGTTGAGGATCGAACCCGGGCCGCACGCATGCCAGGCGAGTGCGCTACCGCTTGAGCCACATCCCCAGCCCACCACCCTGGTTTCAATCCTGAGTACCACACCAAAGAAAGAGAAAAAGGGAGGTGAGAGGGACAGCGGGAGAGCGAGAGAAAGAAGGAAGGAAAGAAGGAAGGAAGGAAGGAAGGAAGGAAGGAAGGGAGGGAGGGAGGGAGGAAAGAAGAAAAGAGAGAGAGACAGAAAGAAAGAAAAGAGGAAGGGAAGGACTGCAGGTAGGCAGGTGGGTGGGCAGCCTGGGGGGCTGTATAATCCACAAGTCAAACACAGAGGGAACTGAGTTTGTTATACTCAACTCTGCGGTAGATCTATTTTAAGTTTAGCAGTAGAGTCACCATGGAATAATGAAGAAATCATTGGGCCACAATCATCAGTTGAACCCTTTACCTGAAAGTGGAGGACCTTCTCTATGAAAAATGCTGCCTCTCAGCTTGAGATAGAACAGACTATGTTACATGCATGCTCTTCAATTAAGAATGAAAAGTCAGCACCACATACAGACAAAGATGTTGTGTCCACCAAAAACTAAAAAATAAATATTAAAAAAAAATTCTCTCTGTCTCTCTCTCTCTCTTTCTCACCTCTCTCTTTAAAAAAAAAAAAATTAAAAAAAAAAAGAATGAAAAGTGACACCTCTGAGAGTGCTACCCTTCTTTGTCTGCAAGCATTGGAGGCAATCTCATGTCTACAGAGATAAAGAGACTTCTGGTCTCCTGAAAGCTCCATATTAGTTGTAAAGATGAAAATTATAAAAACAGGCAACATTTATTGAGCTTTTATTATGTGTGAGGCATTGTTATTTTTCTACTGAGCCACAGTTTCCTTTATTCTGACTATTTATTGGTCCTTGTTCTGCTTCCTGGATCCAGGATTAGGAAAGTGTGTGTGAACAATACCTTTCAGGGTTTTACAATAAACAACCTGTAGATTTCTTTACAGTGGTCCTAACTGGAGCAACAAAATACATCTGTGCCCCAATCTACGTGGTGGCCTCTTTCCTAAAGGAAAATACTTACTGGGGCCTCCACTACATTCTGACAGATCCTTGCTACCCTGCTGAGATTCTTCCCCACTTAAGGCTACCTGCCTTGCATTTGAATGGCTTGAGGGCATCTGAGATTTCAAGAATAACAATTGAAAGTCTTTCAGTATAACATTAAATACAGATTTTTAGATTTAAAATATAGTACAAGATCCACATTTTCCTCCCTTTGGTACTAGGGATTGACCCCCCAGAGATGCTTAACCACTGACCTCCATCCCCAGTCCTTTTAAAAATATTTATTTAGAGAGGGTCTCCCCTTTACTTAGTACCAAGTTGCTGAGACTGGCTTTGAACTCCCTCCTCCTGCCATAGCCTCCCAAGCCATTTGGATTTCAGGCATATGCCAGCACACCTGGCTAAGGTCCACATTTTACATAGAGGGATGCTGAGACTCAGAAGAGTGACAACCTGAGGAATAAAACATTTTAGGGATCTGTTTTAATTAGAATTCAATTGACTCAATATGAACATTGTAAATGACTGTTATGAAATAGTCACCCTCAAGCCCCAACTAAGCCTATCTAACTTTTCTCAGTGTAACAAGAATAGTGTTTGAAGCTGGACCAACAAGCTTTGAAGAGTATTTTTTTTTTTTAATTTCACTGTTAGTTCTAAAAGAAGAACATTACAATAAATTCTAAAATATATATATATAATTGCTAATGTCTATATACTAACATAATTGACCTTGGGTAAGTTAAACTCTTTTAGTTGCCCTTTTTTTATGTAAAATGGTGATAGTAATAACTACTTCAATATTCTGAGAATTCAGTGAGATCCCCTAAGTCCTTAGCTATTCCAGGCACATTGTAGGTGCTCACTAAATTTTACCAACATTAAACCATCCTTTTTCTCCTCTAACCTCTGTGCCTCTCAGTAGTATTCCCTCTCCTCTACCCTGTTTCTTTCTCATTTCTCTATTCCCTTTTCTCTCATCCCTTTTGCATTTTCTTCAGTTTCCTTTCACCCTCTATGTCCTTCCCTTAAGCTTCTTGTTTCTATCTTTTCATATCCCTATTTCTCTAGGTCATACTCTGACATGAAATTAAAGGCCATTTAAAAAGTGGACCTAGATGTTGTTTTAAGTTGCTAAATTTGTGATCTTCTAGGCAGCAATGGAAAATGTGTGTACACACACACACACACACACACACACACATACACATACACATACACACACATATCATTCTAGGAATCCTGGGAACATTATATAAAACTTTCCTGCGGATGCTAAATTGTGCCCAAAATAAAGTGAGAGTGTACGCTTTCAGTACAGGTAAAGTAAGAAGTAACTTTTTCTGTAAATAGAACAGATTTCGAACTGAGCTGTGGTCTCAGTGGTTGTCCCAGAAAAGATTTGTGGGGGAAAAAAAAGAACATAATATTTGGAGCCAGAGGAACTGGGTTCCAGGTTGTACTTCCTAGCTTTGTGACTTTGGGGTTCTTTTTAAGCTCTCTATTCTCCAGTTGTCTCATTGGTACACTGCATGTATCTCAGGAAGCCTAATGGCAAGATTAAATGAAGGAAAGGTAGGAAGGAGGTATGTAAAATGTGAAGTCCTCAAAATCATTGTTATCTGCAGAGCCAGACATTTAGCAGAATACTGAACCTGAGCCACAAATCTGTGGAAGCCAGGAGTGAAATCTGTGGTAGGCAGAATTTTAAGATGACCCCCAATAACCACATCCTTGTCTAATTCCTTACTTCCACCAATAATGCTATAGATGACCTGTTTTATAGTCGGTTATCAGTACTTTTTTGTGCTTGCACATGTATCATTTGGGGCTATTTTCCAAGGGGAAAAATAAAGATATATTTCTTTGCTTTCCTTTGCATTTATTTGATTAACAGTTAGATGAAACTTTCAATAAATATTACCAGTCATTTATATTTTGCCTTCTAGAATTTGAGATCATGACATATCTTTGAAAATAAGAACATTTTGGAAAGAACATTAGGTTTTTCTTTCAGAGAAAAATAGGTATACTTCCATGCTTTGAAGAATGATTTTTATTTCTATGCTTGTATCGGAATCATAAAAATGCCCTCTGTGCAGCTTGAAGTCCCTAGATTGCCAGGGACCAATATTGATATGTCATCCTGGGGAAGAGCTATCACATGACATCCTCCACTTGGCAATGCAGCAATGACATTTTACAGAACATTGCATTTATTAAACCCATCCACAGCACAAAAGCAAAGTGTAGAAGCAGGCAGAAAAGATGGCTGCTTGCCAGTTTCCTGACAAGTGACACAATTTAATCTCCTAGCCCTGAACACAATCATTTCTACGCCTAGACAGGATGAAAGAAAAGATTTGTTTTTTTTTCTTTAACTTCATTACTTCATTTATTAGTTCCCTGTTTATAGCTAAGGTTAGTTTTGCCTTTATAATAGCTAAAATAACACACGTTCATTTCAAACCAGAATAATACTAACTATTGTGAAGTTTGACTATAATGATAAGTTGAAAATTCACCTATCACTGTTTCAAGAATGCATCCCGGTATACAAGCCACAATATTGAACTTCTGAGTCTCCTTTGGTAATGTATTCATTTATTATTTCATTAATGTGTGTCCATGAATTCACTAGTGATTTAAAAATAAAAATATGAGAAAAAGGAAGGAAAAACAGATCAAAAGACACAAAGAAGGAAACAGGAGGAAAATTTGGTAATCATCAGCACGTGAAGGCATATAATTCAGAAATGGAAAAAAACAAACATAAATTTAATGTTTATTTCTGTACAAATAAGAAGGAAGCCCCATGCAGAAAAGGAGAACAATTTCCAAACATCACAGTATGAAACTTACACCCAAGAGCCCCTTTTCTGATGGTTTAAGGAAAAAGAAGATTTTCATTAAGTGAAATAGCATAAGAGATTGATAAAGTCTTGGAGTACTTCTCCATGTTGAACTTTTCTCTTTGCTCAGCCTGAGTCCAACCTTTGCTTCCATCATCATACTCTTCTCCCACTCTAGTTCCTCCTTCTTATAAAGTCTTCTGTGATTACACGCACTCACTCAGATAATTTGGAATTACCTCCCCATCTCAAGATCCTTAATTAAATTACATCTGTAGAGTCTCTTTTCCATATAAAGTAACACCTTCAAAGACTCCAGGGCTTAGGACATGGATTTCTTATGGCAGGGAGGGTATGGAATAGGTGCTATTCCTCTTACCCAGATTTCGATATTTATTTCTTCAAAGAAAACATATGAATGGCCAATGGATATATAAAAAAATGCTGAACATCATTATTCATAAAAGAACTTCAAATCAAAACTATATTGAGATACCACTTTATACCTACCAGGACAGCTAAAATCAAAATGGTGGGCAAGAACAAATGTTGACAAGGATGTAGAGAAATTAGAACCCTCAACACTGCTGA
The DNA here is from genome assembly GCF_048772815.1 of Callospermophilus lateralis. Classification (NCBI taxonomy): domain Eukaryota; kingdom Metazoa; phylum Chordata; class Mammalia; order Rodentia; family Sciuridae; genus Callospermophilus; species Callospermophilus lateralis. The sequence goes on from NC_135306.1 coordinate 140,727,665, forward strand.
TGGTTCTGTAAAAAGGTGCAGCCACTTGGGAAAGCAGTCTGGCTGTTCATCAGACAGTTATAAATAACTACCATATGAGGAACAATTCTACTTCTAGTTATATACTCAATAGAACTGAAAACATATGTCCATAAAAAACTTGTACATTCATGCTCATAGCCTCATTTATTATTCTAGCCAACAAGAATGGAAGGAAACTATCTAAATGTCCATCAAGGGATGAATCAATAGACAAATTGTAGTATATCTGTACAATTAAATATTATTTATCAATAAGAAGAAATGGAGATCAGCAGAATAGAGGAAAGGGACCTGGGTAGGAAAAGGGATGGAGGGAGGGAAGTGCAGGCTAATATAATCTGATTATGTTAACCAAATTATATTGTCGTACTTTGTGCAAGTACAAATATGTGATAACAATCCCCACCATTATGTACAACTGTAATGCACCAATAAAAATGTGAGGAAAAAGGGAACAATGTATTTTTTTAAAAAGAGAGAGAGAGAGAATTTTTTTTAATATTTATTTTTTGGCGGACACAACATCTTTGCATGTGGTGCTGAGGATTGAACTCAGGCCACACGCATGCCAGGTGAGCGCGCTACCACTTGAGCCACATCCCCAGCCCGGAACAATGTATTTATATATCCTAAAACATTGATAAACCTTGAAAATATTATTCTAAATTAAACCATATGCAAAAAGTCACATATGTGGAGCTATTTTATTTCTATGGAGTAGCTCAAATAGAGAAATGCATATAGGTAGAAAGTAGATTAGTTATTGCCAGAGGCTGGAAATGGATATGAGATTTCTCTGGGGAAGTTATGAAAATTTTCTACAATTTGGTAGTACTGATTAATTTTTATACTGAAAAAAAATAATAAACAAAATTTTAAAACCCATTGAAATGTGTAATTTTTAAAGTATGTGAATTATATCACACTAATGCTGTTATTCAAAATACCCTGCCATTCATTTCTGGCATTATATATTTCTATTCACAAGTCTGAGGGATTTTCCCCTTAGTTTCAGAAAGCTCCCAGTATCTTTATATTATTGTGCATTTAAAGATATAATTCAGTGAAGTTCTGAAATCTATTCACTAAGTAGAGAAAATTCTTTGGGCTTCATGTCTATATGATATAGTTAACTTTTAAGAAGGCAAATATTATACCATGCTCCCATTTCCTAAGCTTACTAACAGATATTTGACCTTGTGTTATGGCTGCTCAAATATCAATAATGTATAAAAATTTCTTGATAAGCAACATTTCTATTTTCAAAGGATGAAAATAAATTACTGATTTACTTTAAAATTTAGAAGGATTAATTCAGACTGTATTATGTGGTCCAGTTATCCAATTACACGCCATAAAGAAGAGACTGACATATTGATTCCTCACAGAGGAACAATAGAATTGTTAAGACATAGATGTGATGGTTCATATTCCCTAAGATTGGTTCCATGAAGCCCAAAAATTCGGATTCAATTCTAGCTCCTGTTTTGTGCACAGGGAGCAATTTCTGGCATTGTTAGCAGGTGTAGATCTAAATTTCCAGCTCAGATAGAAAGGTAACAAGAAGCACTGCACTGCTCTAGTGAAAGCAAAAGACCTGGAGACTCCTGCCGCTAACTATCTGTGAGATATTGGGAAGGTCACAGAACTTTTTCAAACTTAGCATCTTTCTGCATACAATGAACATTGAGGATCTTCAGGAATTTTTAGTTTTAAAATTATATCCTAATCATCTGAAGATTATCACCAACCTGAGAAGTTCAGAATGCTATTATCATGGCCAAGCAATCAATTCTTCATTTTGACTGACTATAGTTCAGAGAAGATCCACTCCTCACTACATTTGTATATCAAAGACCTGATTGCATCCTTAAATACTGATAAGGTGTTTGCTTTTATTTATTTCTAACAGTCTCCTAAGAAGAAGTGTTGTCATTGGAATATTCTGAGACTACATTTGATATTGATTATAGCAAACAGTTCTGTGTGATCTAGACCATAACAAAATGATAGGGGAAAGTAGAAAAATATACTCAAATTATCTCCTGATTTCTAATTCAAAGGTAGCCTAGCTATTTTTAAGAATTCATTTTTCTGAGCAGTTTCAAATTATATCATTATTTAGAAAGGTCTAATAATGTGGAAAGCCTGTGCAGCACCACATCCTACAATTTAGCTTAATAGATGCCAAAATCATAAAGATGTTAGAGGTACTGTCAAAAAAGAAAGAAAAAGAAAAGCATGTCTGGGCAGTAGTTAAACTGGTGAAAACAGATTTTTTTTTTTTAGGGACTATCACAGTAGGGAAAATGAGACCTCAACATAGAAATGGACTCAGTTCTAAATAAAACAAGCAGAAGTGGGGATTTAAAAGACTAAGAGCAGGGTAAATTTCAGTAGATGGAAAATTACTAAGAGGAAACATCAGGGGCAAGGGGAGATTGCTTCTAAATTGACCTAATGGGATTATTGCTAAAAGCAGGCAAGGATGATCATATATAAAGACAAATTCTGCTAAACAAATTTATCAGAATTCTTGCTAAAACTGAGCACTGCAGGATTGGCAGGAGGGACAACTAAGGTCAAAGCCTGGTTAGGAAGGGACTTAGAGGAGCCTGACTAAATGTTGGTTAACAAAAGTCTTTATCACTCAATATTGAGCTCATGCAGTGGTAAGCATCAAGCTCACCTTAGACATTGGCAGAAAGAAATCTCCCATACCATTTTCTGAGTGACTTCAAGTCAGACAGTATTTGCTCACAAGACAGTACCCTCCAACCTTTCCCACTCCCATCCTCACCCCCACCCCAGAAAAACACATTCTATTTTAGTTTCCCAGAGGAAGCTGAGGTTGGAAAGCCAAGTTAGAAATTAGATCTGTTAGGTTCTTCAGAGTTCCATACCAGAGAATTTCAGCACAGAGTGAGGAGACCCCAGACTTTAGTTTAGAGCTCCTCCCTGTATGTTGAGCTACCTAGCCCTCGCAGCCTCCTACAACATGAGGGATCCTGAGTGTATGCCTAGGACACTTGAATTTGCACACTCAATCTCCATCTAATACTTCTGCAAATAGTTGCCATTTGACCACCTTGGAGCCTAGGATTCTGCATAAAGCCTGTACCTTTAACTCTTGGGAACATGAACTTGGGAAAGAGGTATAAATAACTACTGAAGCCACCTGGAGCCCACTGCAGGCCTTTGGTGAAGAAATTCCAGAGTATGTTTCTTATGGTAGATGGGAGTAAATCCTAGGTAAATGTCTCCCCCATGGCCTTGTGGACTGTACGTGAAGCGATCAGTATTGGGCATTAATTCTTTACATATAAACTGACAAGTATCATAGGGGAAACATGTACATTGAGTTTGGGGCTCAGTAAAAATAAATGAACAAATACATGTGTTATTGGTAGAGTTCTTGGCTTTTAAGAGTTTCCCATGTTAAGTTTCGTCATAGTTATGTTGGCTTCATCCCAAATTAATAGAGAATAAATTTTTTTCTTAATGATATCTCATTTATTTGCTTTAGATGAAAGTTATTTACTTAACAGTTACATCTGAGGTAAGAAAATATGGGGAATCCCTTAGTACCTTTCATGCACCCGTCATTCTGTGTGTCTCAAATCATTTTATTTATTCACTATTTCATATCTAGCAGTTCCTTACACATAGTAGAAACTTACAGTTAACAAGATCATTTTTAAATTTATTTTCAAAAACTAATTGAAGCTTAAAGATGTTATTTGCCAATGGAAGAAAAGAGTATTGTCTCTGACTCCAAAAGCCATTTTTTTTCATAAGAACACATGGTTACAATTATCATCAGATGAATAACTCATTGCACATTTAAAAATCACAAAGCCCTACCAATCTTCCATGTTGTGATGTTAAAAATTAAAAATACAAATACAACAAAATGGCACCCAAATTCTTTGAGGTCTTCAGAAAATGACTAGTGTAGATTGCCAGTCTAGTTGCTGTACAAACCTACACACAAAAAAAATACATTTCCTTGCATTAAAAAAAAAAATACTTTGTAAACATTAGTTTGAGCGGCTGTAAAACTTCATGCCATATGGATATAACATTATTCAACTTTTATCATATTTTGAACATTTAAGTTTTTATTGCACTGTAATGGACATATTTATCGAGAGACTTTAAAATATGACAGATTAATTAAAGAATCCAGGTTAGTATTCCTAGGATAGTTGTTACTTATATCTGGATTTGAAATTAATTGTTTTAAGTATTCCCAGTTAGCATTTGTTTGTTTTTGTTTGTTTGGTTGGTTGGTTGGTTTAGATTTTGTTTTATTTTTGTTACCAGGGATTGAACCCAGGGGTGCTTTACCAGTGCCTAGCACTTTTTATTTTTTTATTTGGAGACAAGGTCTCATTAAGTTGCTTATGGTCTTAAGACTGGCCTCAAACTTAGTATCTTCTTGCCTCAGCCTCCAGAGTCACTGAGATTACAAGCATGTGCCACCATGCCTGACCTGTTTTGTTTTAAATCATATACTAGAAATTTTCATTTACATTAGTATGCATAAATTAAGAAAAACAGCTTGCACTGGATAAGACCATCTTCTAGAGAGGTGGAAATATTTGGTGTTGGTATCATTCCAGCACTCAAGCTAAGACAACTTACAAGTCATCCTCTGCTCAGCGGCCTAGAATTGATCTGTGAAAACTCATGTGTTATTTGAACTTGCCCCAGATCATTTTGTGTTGGCAAATTAGTCTGGTATTTAGAGCACAGATATCAGGGCCACAATTTATAACTCACAATATGCCAGTAATAATTAAAATGTTGTTATAATTTCCCTGCCTTCCATTAACTTTTTTAATTATAATAGCCTAATTTGGCAGCCAATTACTGAAGTGAAAGGTAGACCACACAAAAAAAAAAAAAAAAAAAGAAAGGAAAAGCAATCTTCCTTTCAGAAGACAGTGAATTAAAGAATGCATTATGCACTGCTTTTGTTCGTGTCTACTGAATGTTTAATGTCTGTGTTAAAACATCGACAAATTCTTTCATAGTCATTATCCCAGGTACAGATTATTGTTATATCACATATACTTCAGAGCTTCATTTAGAGACATCCTATGGATTAATCACTTGTGCCAATTGTAAGAGTACCAGAGCTGCTTTTTATGCCATGAACTCTCTCTTCTGTGTTCCCACACAATGATCTGACATTCAGATCAAATCATCTAGCTACAGACATGACTTAGAAAAGGAAATGAGCCAAGTAATTATTTTGTTTGTAGGAAGTGAGAAAAGGTAGTTTCAGGATTTTCAGTGTTGTGGATAAGAGATTTTTGAGTGACTGATGTACTGTCACCTTCTTTGGCATGTCCTTAAAATTTGGAAATTGCACGATGTAATGAATGTAAGGCATAAAGCAAATAATTAAGTGGACAGATTCTGCCATTTTACCCCTCAACTTTTTTATTTATAACTTCCATAGATACTGTTATTTTTGCTCCCATCAGGGAACTGGGAGTTGGAATAGAGAAGGGAACAAGGATCTACACCTTTAAAGACCTTCCAGTGCAGCATAGTTTTAACATAAATTTAGAGATATAAAAGGAAAATACATATTCCTGTGAAAGGTTGTCAATAGCATAGCCCAATCTAGTCCAGAAAATTCAAGAGAGAAGAGATAATTAAGTCAAGACATAAAGAGTAAGCAAATAGGCCAGAAGAGTCTTTAGGCTGAGAGAGCCTATCCAAAGGCCTAAGAAGGAATTGAGAAGAGGTCATTGGGACTGTCCCTGGTGAGACAGGGTAGACTGACACAATGTGAAAGTGAGCAGGTAAAAAATAAGACAGAGCCTTGAGTGCCATAGTAAGTAGTTGGTTTTTATCCATCTAAAAGTAATATAAAATCTTGAATGTACAATGGGAAAAATGACTAAATGGGATGTTGCCTAGGCAGAAGTTGCTCTGATTGTTGTGGGAGTTTGGCTTAGCTGATGAGAGAGCTTGTAGGTAGAAAAGTTTAAGAAGCTATTGTAAATGTGGGTAGGAAAGATGGTGGAATGGGACGGACACCATTACCATAGGTACATGTATGATTGCTTGAATGGTGTGACTCTACTTCATGTACAACCAGATAAGTGAAAAATTGTGCTCCATTTGTGTACAACGAATCGAGGAGCATTCTGCTGTCATGTATAACTGATGAGAACAAATAAAAAATTAATAAATTGGAAAAAATATTTTAAAAAAGAAAGTATTATAATAATTTAGGTTATCACTGAATATTGACAGTGAGAAAAGTGGATGCAGTTTTTTAAAAATAAGGAATAAACTTGATAAATATTCATAATTAATAGGAATAGGAAGTGAGAAAAAGTATTAGTCTTTCAAATAATTCATCTATGCCTTCTCTAAGGCCCCATATGAGGTGCTGAGTGTAAATTTTTGGTTGCATAGAATTCACCATCTCGTTGAATTACTAAAGGATGACTTTGAGCTATGGAGTATAGCCAGTTATAAAGACTGGTGGAGAAGCAAAGTTGAAAGTTAAGTTGAATAGTTCCACTTTGGACAATATAAAGTTTCATATGCTTATAAGGAATAAGTGGAGATAGCAAAGAAATGGTTGGACATACAGCTTTGGAATTTCGAGAGACTGACTAGAAATGATACTAAAAATTTGTTAAAGCTAAAAGAATTAAGAGATTGCTTTGAAAAGTTATAAGATTAAAAATAAGGTAAAAAATAAAAAGGACCCCCAGGGACTAAGTACCGAGGAGTTTCAAACTTTGGGGTATAAGTTAAGAGGCTTTTAAATTTGAGTAATGCATGCTCCTAGAAGTACATGAAAAATTTATAGCACTTAATTTCCAGATCTTTAATTTGATCTATCTGAGAAGTAGCTTGTAGCTTTGTGGTGGCACTTCTTTCCTGCTTCCAAATTATACTTACTATTGTACCGTTTTTCAAAGGAAAAGTATATATCTTGTCCATTCCAAATTTTACTGTGGCTAATTTCTCTAGGCATAAAGAAAAAAAAAAAACCTAATACATTACTGTCTAGAGTGAAAAAAAAATCTATGAAATCAAAAATTGTGTGACAAATTCTTTCTTTCATTAAATCATTTGGTTGTTTTTTTGTTTTGTTTTGTTTTTTGCTTTAAGAAAATTGAAAAGTGTTGGTTGCCAGATTACTAAAATAATTTTAACTATAGATCATAGGATTTAGGGTCTATAACTTGGAAGAAGGAATGCAAAGTTCTCTTCCCATTCCCAAAGAATTACTTATATAAACAAGATTTCCAAGCTCTGACAATCCATATAAATGAAGAAGGGAATTCTGACTCTTTATTTTAATCTTAATTTATTTTAATCTATGGAGTCAGGAGCTAATTTCAGAAAGCTCCACTTGTCCCTTTAGGAGAAGAATTCCCAGTACAGTTTTATTTTTTATTATTTTAGATTTATAGATTGAATTTCATAATACATTTTAGTTATTTTGATTGTATGCTATTAATTATCACAACTCAAGATTTCAATCCTGTAGAAATTTTGAAGTATATGGTCTTAGGGTCACAGAAAATTTGGAAAAAAAAAACAGAAGACTATTTAAACATGCATTATTGTTTCATATAACAATGTTAGAATAGTGGACATAAAATGTTCTAACATAAAAGTGTATTAGGATAAAACTCTGTGGGTTAAGTAGAATGGAAACATAGTTTGGGAAGAAAAAAAGAAATATGTAAATTTCTAGCTACTTGAGATCTTATTGATTCATATTTTAAATTGTGAGCATGGACTTCAAATCAGTATGTATATAATTCCACTGGTTATATTTGAAGTAGTGATGTAAATGTGAAAAAAATAGAATTTCACAGTCCAAAGTAGGCCAAAAATTATATCCTTTGATACTATTTAAATTTATGATGAAAAAAAATGAGATGTCAACTTGAAATATGCAAAATGGAGCATGGTTGGGTTTTTTTCCCCTTCTTTCTTATTTTATAAGTATGAAGACCAGTATACTAGAGAACTAAAATGAATATGTAAGAAAGAGTAACCAGAATGTTAGAAAGGAAAACAAGAGCAAGCAGAATCATGGAAGATAATAGAGCATTTCAATGAGGGAATGAACAGTTGAACTTCACATTATTGTGAGATACTCTAAGAAGACTAAAGAGATTACACTAGATTTAGCCAAATCTAACACATTGGTCAATTTAGTAGGAATATTTTTTTGTTATTTTTGATAGGAGCTATTTTCCATGTTATTTTTGATAGGGGTATTGTGAGGGGCTCAGAGTTTAATAAGAGAAAAGAAAAAAAATGGTCTATAAACAGCTCTTCTGATAAGAGTGATTTGTGAAGATGAAAGAGACAGAATGATAGGCAAGACGAGTTGCCAGGTTAATTGCTTTTTAAAAATAGGAGATACCAAAATGTGTTTGACTATTCAGAAAATGGCTTAAGTAAAAACTGGGTTTGAAGATGTAGACTGCAACATCTAAGTGATCACTGAGGTCTTTTAAAAGATGTGAATTCTTCTGAATCAGAAGGAACACTTGATCCATTATAATAGGAATAGAGTAGAACATGGTTTTTCATGTTGTGATATGTGAATCTTGCATAAGAAACTGATGGATTTTTCATCAGATGGGTTCATTTTTCTTTGGAACAGATTTCAATCTGTCCCAAATTTATTTACTAGAAGTGACTCAAGAAAGAAATGTTTTGGAGATCACCTTTGCAAAGAAATAAGCTGACCAGGGTGAAGGGCAGTGTTACATTTGGAGATCATAAATTTATAGTGAGTCCCTTCATTTGAGGGTTTTCTCTACACTTCAGTGTTCAGCTGCTCTGGAAAAGGCAATGAAGAAGATAGAAAGTTAGGTTCAATTAGGGTTGAAAATTTGCCCAACAATTGTAACATAAGGATCAAGAGACAGCAGCATGAATAGAAGTGATAGATGGCAAAACAACAACCAAAACAAACAAACAAGCAAAAAAACAAGAGGAGAAACTGTAAGGCTAATATGTAATGCTTTATTTCTGAACAGCTAGAGAGATAGAAGTTAGTAACAGAGGCTACTACAATTATCACCTAGGAAATGAGTGATTTTGATTTTGGCTCTCTTGTATCTTTTGCTTCTCTCCCCTACTGCCCTGTTACCTAAAACCGCCTTCCATGAAGTTGCCCATCACAGACGCCCCTACTTTGCCATGCTCCAAAACAAAAGTCTCATGAACAGTTATAAAGCCATGCAGAAAGTACGAATCACTGACACCAATGGGATTTCTTTGTGTTTCAAACGTTAAAAAAAAAATTATGACTTTCAATGAAACCCAATAACTGAGAATCAAGAAAGTATTTGTGAGCAAGATACCTTTCTTCATCCGCAGGCCTCTGAATTATATCTTCACAGCTGAGAACAAGTGTAAGGAAGTAAGCATACATTTATACACACCAGTTCTCTGGCTCTGGTTTTATGAAATCACAGAATGTCACCATTAATCTGAAAATGGGTCATCGGTTTTCATTACAAAGTTAATTTGAGTTTGTTTTTATGAAATGTGATTTAGCCTAGGAAGAGGTGAGGAGTGTGGATATTATGAAATCACATAAACAATAACAGCTGATTATCGTAGCTCAGAAAAGGTCAGAAAGCAGCATTGCTAATCGTCTACCCTTGAAAATTAGTACCTTCAGGCAATTTAGCATTATCTGCTGTATAGAGAATTGCTCACAACCTTTGCCAATTCCGAATAATTCCAATAATTATAGGTTTGAATTTAAGAAGGTCTTCGAGTTAGAGCTATCAGAATTCAAATTCGGGCAGCAACATTACATATGCTTTATTGATACTAAGCCCAATCTAAACTATGTAGAACTATTATTCATTCACTCATCCCTTCATTCAATAATTCATTTGTTATTTGACTGTTTATTGAGTACTTTATTCATTTGTTATTTGACTGTTTATTGAGTACTTACTATGGGCTGAACACTCATTGTCATAGGCACTAAAGATAAAATATTCAACAAGACTATGTTCCTGCTCTAAGGAGCTTATATTTTTATCTGTTGGGCAGAACATAAACAAATATAAAAAATATTCCAAAATAATAAGTGCTATGCATAGAAAAAGGCAGAGTGATGAATGCCTAGTGGCTACTTTTAGTTAAGTGATCAAGTTAAGTTCTTCTGAAGAGATGATTCTTAAGCAAAGATCTTGATAACAAAACAAAGATAGCAGATTAAAGATAAGCAAAAAATCTCTCAAAGCTGAGGAAATAGTAAATTCAAGTCCCCTAAGGCAGAATTGAGCCAGGAATATCCTAGGAATAGAAATAGAACCAGTGAGGTTGGAGAGAAGGGTCAGGTGACAGTGGTAGAGAAATAAAATACAGAGTAAGTAGAAGCCAAGGTTTCATATGGTGAATAAGAGCCTTGGATTTCCTCTTAAATGATACAGGCAGAGTTTGCATTGTTTAAGCAAAGGATGAGTACACCAGTTGACTTAAATTTCAAAATTTGGACCCAAGCTTCCACATAAATAATATTACAGAGAATAGGAATAGAATCTGTGAATCAACATGTCTGGGTGAAAGTGGGAGTAGTGGATATGAAGAGAAGTGGATTGACTGGGGAATATATTGGAATGAGAAGCAATCAGTAGTGCTGATGTGGATGTGGACAGTGAGAGAAACAAAGGAATAAGGAAATTTAGATGGATGGTGCCTTATCATGTAAGGAATCCAGCTTAACCCTTAGTAGTAACAAAGTAACAGATAAGATTTCTTCTGTCATATAATTTGCCTTCTAGAGGAAGGAATATAATAAATAAGAGAAAACAAATGAATTAAGTAACATAAGTATCTCATTTTCTAACTGAATTGCATAAATGTTCAAAATGAATTCCTTATAGTAACTAGTGAACTTACTTGCCATGAGATTTGACATTTATCATATTAAGAATCTTTAAAAATGCAAAAAATCTCCTCTTGAATATCTTAAACATCTTAGAGACTACTAAAATAACTTGCCATCAAGTATGTATTTGCCCTCTGTAAGTATAAGCACAAAACTCATTAGATGGCTTGTAAGATACTTTACATTTCAGGGTCTGGGGGGCATTGGGGAATACCTCTTATACTCTCGGAAGTGAACAATAGTTTGAAATAAAGGAAATATTTGCAAGCAGTTTGCAGCATGGTATACTTGAATTCTTGCTTATGGATCATTTCTCCTCCTATTTCTGTAGAAACTAAACTTTAAGAATTAATATAATCAGACAAATAATAAACAAAAACTTGGCATTAAAACCTAAAGTGTAAAGTTGGGAAGACACGCTCAGTCTAGCACTGGTCTTATGGGTACATGATAGAGGCTGCTAATCCTGTGGTGTGCTTTTGTAGATCTCTTCCTCCCTATTCTGTGTGTCAAGGGCTAGTATCTTCCTGGTTCACCATTGTCTCCTCAGCATCTATACCATATCTGGCAATGTATAGCATATGCTCAATAAATGTTGGTTGAATGTGTATGAATACTACATACATACTCGTTTCAACTAGTATTTGATCTCTTATTGCTAGTGATCATTTGTTTTTGTTTGGACCTTACCCTCTCACTGGAGCTCTTTGTTTTAATGCAAATAAGCCTGTTTGTTAGGGTGATTAAATTTGAATTCACTGTCTTTAGAGCAGGAAGGATAAGATGGCATGAGAACACACAGCATTCTTGTTGGGTTGGTGTGGATACTGGCAGCAAGATGTCATTGACTAACTTCCACACGTCTACATTTACTTATTTATCAAACATATATTCTGTGCCAGATGCCATCTGAGGCACTAAACATGCAAAACTGAATGAGGTACAATTTCTCCCCCAAGTGACTCATAATTTATAAATGGAAATAAACAAAATATTTCTTCTCTTTCTTTCCTCCTAAATCTAATCTGTCAGCATATCTAGTAGATACTAATCCTCCCCCTCACCAGTCCCTATCCTGACTGCCACTGCCAGTAGTCTATTCTGGGCTACATATCTTTTATCAGAATTCTGTAGTAACATTTAGCCACAGTCCTTGCCTTCTTCTACCTTAACTTCACCCTCCAAGTTTAATCAAATGTGTATCTCCACACTGTACTTGGAGAGCTCTTCTATAACACTATTCTAGTTTTGCACAGAATGATCACTTTCCATTGCCCTTAGGTTCAAGCCCAAATTCCTTAACATGCCTTACAAGGGCCCTTCCTATGGGCAGCAGAATAGAATAGACAATATGATTGATGTATGTACATTCCAAGTATGTATTATATATCAAAATGCATTCTACTGTCATGTATGACTAAAAAATAAATAAATAAAAATTTAAAACAAAACAAAACAAAAAAAAACAAAGGCCCTTCATAGCTTGATTTCTGTTCCTCACCTCATCAGCCACTAAGCTATGCCAGGAACACTTTTCCCTTTCTTTATTTACCTGGCTATCTTCTTTTTAACCTTCAGATTAGCTACCTCAAATTCTCTGAGAAGTTTTCCCCAGCTTCCTTAGAACCACGTTATCTCATTATGTGCTCCTGCAACACTCTGTATTGTTTTTAACACAGCAGTAACACTAAATTTTACTAGCTTGTTTCTCTATATCCCCTGTCAAGTTGTAAAGCTACTTCAGTGTAGGCATGAAATTTGAAAGGTATGTAAGGTACTTAACAGACCACATGGGGTCTGGAGGTGACTAATCCAGGTAGAAGAAGAGGTCTGGCCAATGAACTTGTAACCATATAGTAAGAAACAAAGTTGGAGAGGTGAATAGAAACAGACTATTGAAAGACTTGTGTGTTAGGTGAAGGTCTGTGGGCAAGTGGGTTCAATCTACATTGCACAGAAATCTATACTCACTGCCATCTGTAGCCATAAGAAGCCTTTATGTGAATTAGAGAAAGGCACCCCCTTGCAGACACAGTTCAGTATCAGGACACTGAGCTGGAACAAAGAGGCTTGCTGGATTCCTCCTACACTGACTAGCCTCTCCCCACCGTGTAGGGCACTCTGACTCTAGATCCCTGAGTCCTCTGAGGGTCACAAACAGAGCCTTTCATCAGGCTATGTTCTGATTTTCATTTCTTCCCTGCTGTAGAAATTATGGAAACTCTACCTTTTCTGTTATGAGATAAGCCATTATGAATGTTCATTATCTGGCTTCTAAGGAAGGTTTAATTTGAAGAAAGAGCTTCTTTGCTTAGAATTTTTAAATGTTTAAAAATCTGTTATAGAGAGTAATTGAGGATTATTCAATATAGAATAAAACAATTAAGTTTATATTTCAATAACATCATTCTGGTAATAAAATGGAAGGGGAATTATATGGAGAAAGCTAGAAGCAATAAAACAAGTTATGGCATTTTTTTCCCCCAGAATTTAAGTGATTAACAATAAGATCAAGAAGTAAATAAAATAAGTGAGGAACAAAAAACTAAATCCAAAAGTATAAATTATGGTAGGTGAGACATGTGGCTTAGAGAAAAGAAATCCTCCATTTTGAGTAATGAAACGACTTACCTTGGTTGAAGATGGAAGGGGAAGGGGAGGATATCTCTTGGGGAGGAAATGTGGATAGTCTTGCCCTTTGATCCTTTCCAAGTGCACTGTGGACTTCCATGTAGACAAGTGCCAGGCTCATGTGACCTTAAATTTAGTTTCATAGAACACCAGAACTAGAAGAGAATTTTAAAATCACTGAATCCCACTTAAAAGACAGAGAGAAAAATCACTTAACAGGAAAGTGGAAGAACCAGGATTAGAATTCATATCTGGTTTATAACTCAGATTTCTTCCATCATACCATGCTCCTTGTGGTTCTCAACTTTCTTTTCTGAAATGTTTATTGATACCATAAAGCTAAGTTGAATTAGATTGAGAAAATGTATAATTATGAACTCCAAATACACTGATCAGTATCTGGAATTAGAATAGAGGAAAATAGGAAATCAGACCCAAGATTTTAAAGTATATTTCTTACTGTATGGTCCTCATCATTTTAGGCTTTGCAAGATATCAAATCAATCTATAGCTTTTTGATGAGAATCTAGCATATATTTGTACTTGAGGCATTATGGACAAAGGAGGACTTGAGTGCTTTGGAAGCATTTTAAAAAGCGAGGAGTATGAGCTCGTCCTCTCCTAAGGCTGGTTTTGGTTATGAGGGCATTTGAAATAAAGAGAGCAACATGAAATTAAATGCAGTGACATGCCTAGTTCATTTGAAGAGGTATAAAAAGAGGGGCAGATTTAGAGGCCATGCATGATGTTCATTCTTTCTTAATTAACAAATGTGTACAAGACACCAGGAATACAAAAATAAGTCACAGTTTTTATTTCACATATCGTAAGTAATTCTTGATGAGTTTTGAGGGGAAAGTAAACAATAACAGAACTGCTTTAGAAAGGCAAACCTGGTTTTGTGTGTCAGGATGAAATAGAGAGGGACCCATTCACCTGGCATCAGAAAACCATCTAGGCAACTTCTGCAGGGTTGAATCCAGGGGCAGGGGGAGTACCTGGTGAATGAAAGTTGACATGCAGTCCTGTCTGTGGACAGAGTATCAGATTGAGAGGAATTAGTAATGTCCAGTCCTATGATTCTCTCCCTTTGAAATTCCCATTCAATGTCTATTTTCCTCATTACAGCCATTAGGTTGCCTGGCTTGAGATTTGTTACTGGCCTCTCTGCTTCTCCAGGAAAATGCCAAAAGACCAATCACTGATGCTGAAATAGCAATTTCTTTCCCCATTGTGGAAAACTGTGATGTTTCCCAGATGACAGCTGCAGAGAATTCTGCAAGCATTTTATATAAGGGAAATGAAGTGGCAAATAGAGAAAAACAGTACGTTCACTGTGGAAGATGGCTTCTATGGATCATAAACCTGAGTTACTCCCAACAAGAATTAGAGATGAGAGAAGTTGTACTATATTTTTTTAAAATGTAGGATGAAGTGGCTATCAATTGGTCTTTACCAAAGGAAAGGAGTCAGGAAAAGAATCTCAGATATAAAATGCAAGCTGGAAAAGGGTTTTTATGTGTAAAGGCTCACAGAGTTCTCTCTTGGTCTAGGTTACCTTTAAGACTTTGTTCCAAATAAGGAAAAGATGAACATTGAAGGGGTTAGTTTTCTAGAATGTAGACTTTTTCTCATCATCAGTTTGTCTATTTAAGGTTGAGAACTTCTGTCAATTTAGAATGAACTACATATGAGCCAAATTGAATACCCCTTCCAAACCTAGAGCAGTGGTTTTCAGGATATGGCCCCATCCAGCATTACCAGGATAACCTAGAACTTAGAAATTTGAATCTTTTCTCCTATTCCACATCTACTGAATCAGAAATTCAATAGGGACAGGAAAAATATGTAACTCGGTGGTAGAGTGCATGCTTAGCAGGTGCAAGGCTCAATCCTCAACACAAAAAAACGTGGGGACAGAGAAGAAAAGAAAAGCAACATAAGAACAAAACATCTAGGAATTGAATCTAGTGATCTATGGTCTAATAAACCCTCCAGGTGACGCTCATGAACTCCAAAATTTGAGAAGGATAGATCTAGACTTTGTTTTTTGGCCTGTCTGTACTGCTTTTCAGTAGTTCCTTGACCCCAATGATGGGAAACTAGAATTCATCTTTAAATAAATGACATTATTTTTAACAACTCTGAGAAGTATGGATAGTGCAATGCATAAGCTTTGAAATTATCTAGATATTCCCTATTGATATTGTAAAGCTTTCGGTAACTTTAATTAGGTAACTTTAGTTTCTGCTATAAAATTTAGGCAGTGATATATTCATTTTGCTATTTCTGTTTAGATTAAAGAAGATATACACACTACACAATATGTACACCTCCTACTATGTGCTTTATTCAAGACTAGGCATTATGTCTTGAATAAATCTGAGATCACAATATAGTATAATAAGTGTTTTTATAAATATGGTACACTTAAATTTGAATTTTAGATAAACAAAAATAATATTTAAGGTAAGTATATCTCAAACATGGTGTATAATATTCTTATACTAAGAACATATTTAATCTGAATAACATTTCTTATGTGAAATTAAAATTTCACTGAGTGTCTTATATTTTTATTAGCTAAGTTTGGTAAGTTTATTAATATTTCACACTACTGGACCAACTATCTGGGGAAGAAATGACTTTTCCAGAAGTAAACTTGAAGTATTAAAAGGAAAATAATAATGCGCTAAAGAAGCTAACACAATTAAAGTGTTGGTTATAAAGTCTCCCTATATCAGTGAAAATTATTTGTTAGCAAGTAGCAAAGATATATCTAAGTTTATTTAATCCAAAGGTGGGGATTAATTGTAACAGTTTGGAGTGTCTTCTCAAATTCAAGATCCATGGACAACTAATCCTGGAAAGAGCAACCACACATTGAGGCATCTTGGGGCATCTGGAAGGACGCTGGCCTTTATCTGCAGTCCTGGCTTCTTCCTGTATTTCTACTTTGTTCTGGTATTCTTGCAGAGAGTTTTTTGACATTTCACAGTCAACATAGGAAAAAAATTATGTCACATATTCAGCTCTCAAGTTTCTATTTTTTTCTGTTCATACAAAGTCTCTGAATTTCATGAGTTCAGTTCCACATTGCCCAAAACAAGGACTGGCCAAACTTGCCACATGATCCAGGGTAAGTTATATGAACTTGTCAGTCCTTCTGAAATGATGTGGATGTTTGCTTGGAAAAGGCCTAGTTTAATGTAATATAATTGGCACATATCATATGCTTCCAAAACATTAGTCTTCTTCTTGTCCTGGAAAACTTTTGACTTGTGCTGATTTCCATCCTTTAATTTTCAGTTTTAATATACTAATAGCCCCTAGTGAGGTCAGTGAAATAAGGGACAAGTTTCAACAAGGAAGAACCTTAACTTGTGGATGGACTTTAAAGATCCCCAGGAATACTTACATGTGCTTTATGAGAGGAAGACAGAGAAAGAGAGCAGAAAGACATAATTTAGGGTATTTATAATAGGTCATGATAAGCAGGACCATTCAAGTTCATTTCTGCTTGAATGTGAGTGTGATCTTCTGTCTTTCTGTCTTAAAGTCTTGGCTTCTGTTATTTGTTA
Source organism: Callospermophilus lateralis (assembly GCF_048772815.1). NCBI lineage: Eukaryota > Metazoa > Chordata > Mammalia > Rodentia > Sciuridae > Callospermophilus > Callospermophilus lateralis. Next base: position 140,744,816 of record NC_135306.1, read on the forward strand.
TCAACCTATCTACCTATCTTCAGGAACTCTAGGAATAAAATTTAAAAGATTTTTTTGACATCTTAACCTTCAAAACGTTTCTGGTTTCATTATAATTCACATAGAATCTGTAAAGTTATTGCTTTTAAACAGATTCTGATTTTTGAAAAGTGATTGATTGTTCTCTGTACATGGATGCAGTATAATTCCCCAGCTTGTGAGTTTTTCTGTTTGATCATGCATTATCATATTTCATCTAGCACCTTAAACATTGATCAGGTTTCTCCATTATGTGGTTCTTTGATCTGTAATTTATCCATCTATTTGAAAAAAAAAAGGAATTATATGGAATAGAAACAATAAAGGATAGGCCAATTAGAGGACATCCCTAAATAATAATAATTGATGCAAAGTTAACTCTCAGACCCTGTGGCTTAAAACTCCTTTTGAATTAAATAGTGAGAGAGTCTGAGCATAGTTAGGTATAGTGGGGAGTGGGCCAAGGACAGAGTGGGCATGAGTTGGTAGGAATTCTGCCAAGTGTGCTTGTCTTGAGAAGAGCTGCTATAAAGCTAATTTGTAACTGAAATTCTCTGTGGGCAGACAAATGTAATGTTAAAGAGAAATTCCATTGTGCTTCATCAAGCAAGACTTACTAAATGCCCTATTTTTACATTTTTCTTTCTGAAAATACCATTCATCTCACCTCTTCCTGCCTTTTGTAAACAAAATTTATTAACTCCTTTCAGCATCTGGATTTTAGCTCTCTCCTCTTTTTACTATCTTTTTCCTCTACTGGGTCTCTTTGCATGCTCTCCTATGCAAATACCTCATGTCTCTTTTTTTGCATAACAATAACAAACATTAATTGATATTTACTGTTTGTCAGGCACTTAGCTAAGTAGTTCAGTTGCCTTATCTCATTTAAGGTATTCAGCAGTCTTACTATCCCTATTTTTTGATGGAGAAACTGAAGCTTTGAGGTGTCAAGTGACTTTCCTAAATCACACAGCTCCTATATTTTAGAGCTGGGATGAAATAACAGATATATCTGGGTAGGGAGAAGGCTCCCAGGTCCATGTTCTTAAGGTTTCTTTGTGATGTATGTCTCTTACTGAACATTTGGAAGAAATGTAAAAGAAATGTGCTTTTTAAAACACCTACAAAGAGGTGGGGATGTGGCTCAAGCAGTAGCACACTCACCTGGCATGCGTGCGGCCCGGGTTCGATCCTCAGCGCCACATACAAACAAAGATGTTGTGCCTGCCGAAAACTAAATTCTTCCCTCTGTACTACTTACACATAGTGTTTTTTTAATTTCTAGCACAATTATTTGTTGATCATTTTGAATTAATTAATACCTTTAAAATGCATAAAACCACAAATCTTATTTTACCAGCAAAATACATTTTGGTACCTTTGAAAAAAGTATATCTTTCATGCTATTTTAAATTATATCCTCAAAGTGGAAGAAATAATTCATTATCATTTGATTTTTCAGCAATGCTACATCATGTTAGAGAATACTTAATAGTTAAGTAAAAAATTAAATGTGATTCTGTGAATATTTCTGATATTGAAATGTCCTTTTTGTTTCTAATATATTTTATTCAAGGAAATGTACCAGAATTTCTAAAGGAAATTCTAGGAGAAGATTAAAATTATTTTTTCAATCTTGCACACACTTCTGATCCACAAGATGAAAATTTCCACAAATGAATATTGTAGGCTTGTGTCTGAACAGAAAGAATGGGAAGAGTGAAAGCATCAGCTTAATTACATTGGTGGAGTGAGGAGGAAGTCTTTATGCAAATGATTTCTAATACAGTGGTTCTGAAACACTCTAAGTGCTGTACTTTGTTCTGGGACAAAGTATTCCTTACATTTGAAGCTGATACATTTTTATGTTTCAAAATGAATACAGGGTGCTAACTTCACTGAAAAGGTTATCTATTGGTAAAGAAAGCAGATTAATTTTAAATAGCTGTGACCCTCTAGACAAATTCTATTTCAAGTGAACTGGGGGGAAGTTGAGTGTCCTAGTTTGGCTTGACATTCTCTGATTCTTTTTTGAGAATTTGAATGTAAACTCCTCCTTATCATTTTTTTTTTTAAACTTAACATGATCAACTCAGAGTACCTTTGTATCAGAATATACTTTTGAAAAAGACAAAACCAGGTTAAAACCTTCTTGCTGTCCCCATCAGCACTGTGACCTTGTCAGTAAAATTCTACTATTTATAAAATGGGGATCAAATCTTTATAAATTGAAATGAAAATAAATAAATGCAGTGATTATACTAATATATCACATAGTAGGTATCCAAAAATATTTAAATTTCTGTCCTGTTCTCTCTTCAGCAAATCCCTGAGCACATCTTTGACCTACCTGTCAATAGCAAAAACTTTCATAGCTGTGGCAGCTTGCCATTTATACATATACCTGTACACTTTAGTTTCCTGGTTACTCCTTTCCCCACCCCTGGACATGCTTCCTTTTTTTGCATGGAAAGCTAAAGTTCAAAGAGACAAAGTAACTTGACCATGATCATAGAGTTGATACAGAGCTGGGGCTCAGATCCAGACCTCCTGACAGCTCATCATCCTGTGCTCTGTGTGCTGCACTGAATCTGCCTACTTCATCTACATATTCAGGAACAACCATGTGTTCTGGGCTCTGTTTTCTTCACACTCGTAATTAACAATTAAGGATCCCACTGTATGCAAGAGGAAAAAAATAGTAGTTTAATAGATATAGCCTCCAGAATTTTTTCTAATTCAGCCACTCCCTTTTGTGAAAATCAATGTTTTAAGATATGATTAGTATTCTGAGCATGGGGTGATGGTAAACATAATGTTTTTGCATTATCATGAGATGACAAAATTACCCATTCTCAAAGGACCAGCTGCTGCAGGGAGGCTGGCACCCATGCTGCCTACGTTCTCAAAACTATTTTAATTGGTAGTTTTCTGGATTTTTTTTTGTTGTTGTTGTTAGTCAGAGAGGAAATATATGTGTAAATCTATTAAAGCTATACCATCTGTTATGATGAGTGATATCACTGAATCTTTGTAAAATGTTCCATCTCAGGATTTTGTGGCTGCTCTGTGTTCTCACTGAGGCAAGGGTTCCTATAGCTCACCTCCTCAAGCAATCATTGAAAAATTATGTACAAAACAAAGGAAAATTCTACCCATACTTTTTATATAATATCTCTTCTATGGGCCTAAAAGTTTGAAATACTGTGAAAACATATATGAAACTATTGATCACATTAGATATATGTGGTCCTAAGAGGAAATTGCCCACATTTTGAAGTGAAGAAGACCTGAGATCAAATCCAATGTCTACCCAAATTGCTGACAGCTTTAAACAAAAGACTGAACCAGTTGGAACTACTCCTCTCATTTCTCTAATGTAAATAATAAGTCTTATTCCACAAGGTTACAGAAAGAATCCAGTAGTTAGGAACATTAGAAATCAATGCATAGTACACCATTATCAATAACAACTATTAATCAGGAACATATTGGGCACTTTGTAAGGGCTCATGTGTACATTATCTATTTTAATCTTCCCCCAAAGCCTTTGTACTACATATTGCTATTATATCCAATTTAAAGATGAGAATATGGACACTTAGAGAGGCTAAGACAACTTTCCATAGATAAATATTAAGGAAATAGAGGACCCAAGCATTGAATTGAAACTTATTATTTATTAATTCAATTAATATTTGCTCATAATAGATCTCCTTAAGCAAAACTGGACTCTGGAAAGAGGAAGTTGGAAATGGAAGTTACATAAGCAATCAACCATATTCACTTTACCCTGGCTACTATGTAGAGAATAAATTAAAAGGTGACAGGTGAGGATTCAAGGAGATGAGGCAGGTGATTGTGAAAGTTCAGGTGAGAGATGAAGTTGGCACCAGTAAAGGTGAAGAAACCTGAATGAACTAAAGATACACTGAGCAGGTGCAGCTGAATGTGTGGTGATGGCAGGAAAGAGAACTCAGGCATGGGTAGCCCTTGTCCCTGACTCTGAGCAACATGCTGATCTGAGTTGGGGAATTCTAGAATGGATATAGAGTGATGACATTTTTAGCATCAAGCCCCATGCTCTTAACCACTATTAATGCTATCACTAATTGTTATTGTGAAAATAAAAGCACTTGAAGTCTATGCCACATAACTGTAAACTACCCAGAAATGTTTATGGAAAAGTCTAATTATTCCTTTCATTGTGAAAATGAAAAAAAATGAAAGTCTGACATTGAACTCGCCATAGTTCTTAGTTTTCAAAATAAGTACTTTGAACAAGATTGCAAATCTCTTCAAACTTCATTAAACCTGAATTTTAATATTTATAATGTTGTGAGATGAATTTGATGAAAAAGTATTTGAAGATAATTTGCCAGAAAGTTAGCAGGTTTATTTTAGATGATTGAGTTATATATAATTTTCATCTTTCCAACATTTTGTATTTTTCAGATTTTCTAAAATGATTGTATATTACTTTTACAAAACTAGCAAATTAAGAATTTTAGAAAATTTAATGTATAAAGTTACATTTGTTATGTCTATGTAGTCCATAGTTATAAGTCCTGAGAACCACTCAAATCATAACCTTCAACCAAACCAGTTTAAAACCAATCAAAACAATGATGTAATTCACAGACAACTTAAAATACATGTCCTAAGTATGCCATAAGACCTGCAGCCTCAGTCAGCATGAATTGAAGTTCAGGATGGAAACTGACTAGTAGTGTGCTCGGTGTGGGGAAGGCTGGGAAGGCAGAGAGAGCTTAAAGTTTTCTTGATTTCTTGTAATTTAAATATCCTTTCCAATTTGAACATTTAGCAATTTCTTATACTTTTTACTTCCCATTATCATAAAAGTAGAAAGTCACAAATATAAAAATATTCTTTTTGACATCCTCCCAGCACTATTGAATCTTGCCTCCTTTTCTTCCTTTTCAGGGTCAATGATTGTATCTTGCGGGTGAATGAAGTGGACGTGTCAGAGGTTTCCCACAGTAAAGCGGTGGAAGCTCTCAAAGAAGCAGGGTCTATTGTCCGGTTGTATGTACGTAGAAGACGACCCATTTTAGAGACCGTTGTGGAAATCAAGCTGTTCAAAGGGCCTAAAGGTAATAAAAATTAAATGACTCATGATTAGACATGAATAGCAAAAAATATATATATTTTTTATTTTTGTGGCACTGGGGATCAAACTCAACACTTTATGCATGTTGGCAATACTCTACCAATAATCTATGTTCCCAGCCTAAGAAACCAAAACTCTTAATATGAACTCAGATAAGGAAATGACAGACTTATATAGGAATGCCCTTAGTAATAATAAATAGCAACAACAATTACATTTTCTGAAAAATTTTTAATGCATGTTAATTTTTCAGATATAAGTGATAAATCCTCTCAGTAATGTAGTAATCTATACTGACATAACAATGATAACAATTACAACACTTTATGATTTGCTTTATTTTTGTGATATTGTTATGCATTATGCCCAAAAAGTATTATATAGTATTTTATACTTGGAATAACTAAAATAAGTTTTTGAAGTGTCTCACATCTCTAATGTTACTGTGGTTACTCTGAAGAACTACATAGGCAGTTCATATCAACTTTTTTTTAAATGTAATTTTTTTTTATTTATATATGACAGTAGAATGCATTATAATTCTTATTACATATATAGAGCACCATTTTTCATATCTCTGGTTGTATACATAATATATTCACACCAATTCCTGTCTTCATACATGTACACTCTAGATAGGGCAGAGGGGTTGGAGGGGAAGGGACGCGGCCTGGGGTAATCCATATCAACTTTTAAAAATGATCCTTTGAACACTATTCTTTAAAATGATAACATTTAATATTATTTTAGTAGTATTCAAACATTTTAGAAAAATCTATTATTTGGCTTTACAGTATTTAAATATTTTTAGGTAATGATTAGATTAATCACTATACACTTTGAGTGAACCATTTCCCTTTCCTTTAAAATCTATTTCAATTCTAATACTAAATGTGATTGAAAAACATAAGCATGCAGTTTCCTCTGGGAGACAGTAATAGGTGGTCTTTAATATTTCAGGCCTAAGAGTCAGAACTGAGTTTAAAAGCCTGGTTCAGCCAGTTACTGGTGTAGTCACCTTGATTAGGCCACCCCCTTCATTATTAAGTGGAGATCATAATGGTATATCTACCTCATAAGCTTTCTGAGGACTAAGCATTAAACTAATAGTGGGTACATAATAAGCCAGTCAAGCCTGATGAAGAATTCAGACTTTAGACCCCAAAAGTTTAGATTGGAACCCTGCCTCTGCAGCTCACCAGCTGAGAGGCTGGGTAAAATGATTAACCTCTCTTTGCTTTTTCTTATCTACAACAAGCAAATAAAAATAGTACTTGTTCTTAGAGAAGTTGTGAGAATTTGAGTCAATTTGCATTAAATATTTAGAATAAAGCCTTACACAAAATAACTGCCCAATAAATATTACTATAGTAAACATGTTATTTTTAGTATAATTTACTGTATATGATTTTAGCCTGTATAACAATCGTTTGGTAATACAAGGAAAATACTGAGAGATCTCTCATGGGTTAAATTCCAGTGTTTTAAAATCACAGACTTAAATTTCAAGAAAAGAAAAAAATAAAGCATTTTCATACTATACTCTTTAGTGGTATGGAAGAAAGACTATCTACTATTCTTATCTATTTACTAAAATTGTATTGGCAGTGCACCTGAAATTTAAACAAAGTAGGCATGCATATTATTTCTATTGAAACTACATACTACATTTAGATAATATGTAGCTATTTCTATAATTCAGTTATTATCAATTATTCAGCACAACCCTAAGGCAAATACTAATTTTAAGCACTCAGCAAAATATTACAGTTCATTCACAAGCTTCCAACTTTCCAGGTCACTTGATGACCTCCAACTGCTCAGCAGAGCACTTAAAAGCTATATAGAGAATTGATAAACCAAAACTTCTTAATTTTATCAAGAACACACTTTTGAACCCTTATTTTTGGCACTTGGGCAACCCTCCAGCTGCTTTACTTAATTATGAACTCTTTTCTTCTTTGAGCCTGGAGTGGGGCAGGAATTGCTTTGCAACATGGGGCAGTGGGGGTGTGGGGAAGCTTTAGAAATGCATATGAATCAACCAGGTATACTTAGGCAATAATCCACCAAAATTACACAACCTGTAGAATAGGGGATCATACATGATCTGGTGTAATGAGCTAAGGAGAACGAGGATAATACTGGAAAGAATTTTGCATGGTGAAAGCCAGATCCTGCCAAATCCCCATTAGGCCTGTTGGAATTATGCTGAGTTAGTTACACTTCTTGTACAGTTGTTATGCAGAGGTCATTGATTTGGAATTGATTTCTCTATATAAAACTTGTTGGTTTACAAGAAAATTAACTATTCTAATCATTGTTTGAATAACTAATGCCTCTTCCAGTGCCTTAAACACAGGAAGTGCAGAATCAGCATAAATGAAATAATTAAATTTGATCTTATTCTAAATCTAATATCTTGCTATCTTAACTTCATTTAGCAACTTTTAATTATTTTTGACTTATGGTACATTTGAAAGAAAGTTCTATCAATGTTTAGCTTATACCATGAAGAGCCATGTGCATTGTGGAGGATGAAGATGAATCAGCTAGAGTCTCCTCAAAAAGTTCTAATGCAAAAGAAGAGATCTGTTAGGGGTTACTTGGAAGAGGCAGAAAAGGAGAAAGGATTTGTGGTTTTTGCTGGAAATACAATTGATGCCACTTATTAAGAAACTGGACAGGGGTGTGTCAAGGATGAGGCCCAGCTTTCTAGTTGGGGTGCAATCTGTGAGAAGGTTGAGATAATGAAGAAATAATTGTGGAGGAATGACTAAGCATTTGCTTTTGTACATGTTGGAAGAATGGGGTGCATATGAAAAGGAGATCTCAAGGAACAGAAGTGGGGAAGCTGAAAAACCTGTCAAATTCACAAACTGGTTCCCCTCCCCTATATTTTGTCAAATATCTGAACTGAGGAGATACCTGAATAATTGACTTTCTCCTATCAATAATGTTTGATATTAGGAAATCATGAATATGTCCACTTTAGTTATTTTGAACAGTTATAAACATTCAGTTAATCCATTTTATAGACTTTCTTCATATCCAGACTATTTTCAATTGGCAGATTGTTTTTATCTGTGCACACAAAAGGTAAAGAGTGTTATTCCTTCCTTTTCTGTAAGTAAATGTTATAGGATTCTTTGAAACAGTAATTAAATGATTATATAAATTAAATTTTATATTTTTATAATTCAATACTATATTTTATTCCTTCTGTCCATTGCAAAGATAGATAAATCTGAGATAACCTTTGATATTTGTGATTCTGCTTTTATAACAGTGTTAATCTTCCAATATTCAGATAGAACTACCTGTTTGGTGATTTATAGCTATGTATTACAATAATGAATATTTGGGTAATATGCAAATATGATGTAGAGTATCTTAACAATATGTAAGAATTTCCCTAAACTATCAGAGATTTGGTCATTGAAAGAAGCTGGGGTATCTGTGTGGGGGCAGTCAGAAGTGAGAAGTGAGAAGAAACGATAATCATATGTACAAAGCATTGATAAGCAAATCCATTTAGGCTTGCCAAGCAACTGAAAATCAAATAAAGTAGGAAAATTTGAAGTATGTTTGTGGGTTCCTAGGAAATAGATTTACAATAAAAGATTTCTAGTGACTTTTCCAAGGACACTGTAAGTCATAACTTCTAAAAAGCTGTATAATTAAACATATATCAAACTGTTAGTTCCTATGGCCTAAAAATTCATGTAAAGATTTCAGAAACTGGTCATTTGGCCCATCTATTATTCTATAACTTGACTTTTAGTGTATAAATAAGTCCTATAGCTTCCTGTAGTGAGCAAAGAGTTCAGTGAATATTGAATAAACTAGCATTGTAAATGAAAACTAAATACACTGTCCTTATACTTAGTACAGAGACTGCCTGCACTGAAATCCATGCACCCCAACCACCATAATGGATAGCTTTCCTATAATATGGGGTATTTAGGTTATCAAATATCTTATTTGTACATAATTTAGTTGTTCATGACCAAGCAGTTTACCTTACCATTGGTAGAAAATAAACACAAAGATTATATAGCAAGTTCCATTACTGGCACCCAACAAATAGCTACATGGAAGGATACCATATATTCCCCCAGTCTCTTGCCATGTGGTAAATTATAATGTGTATTCATTTTTTAATACATGTGCAAATCTCCTTCTGAATGCAAAGAGCAGTTTACTTTTTATTCAGGCCTATATCCTGGACTCCAAGTTCCCACTGGTAGGTGGACCTGTTTGTGATGAAGACCATTCTGAACAATGATTTGACCCTTGGTAAACACAGTAGCCAATTTAACTGTTTGGTATGGGGTCTCGAAGCACTAAATTTTCCTTTTAGTGCTAAAATTTTTTCAATCCTTTTGAATTACCAAAATAGTCCCCTTGGGTACACAAGGGGAATTGCTTGAGGACATATATAATGAAATCTTTTATGGGGATAAATAATACAGAATCAAATAAAATGCCAAACTCTATGTATTAAACAAGGAAAACATTCTTCTTGGAAATAAATTGGAGCTAAGTTACCACTTTCTCTCCACCAAAAACAAATCTTTTTTCTAATTGGATAAAGGACAATGTATCTGATGACTTCACTTTGTTTTCTGGCACATATCTGTGTAATTTGTTATGTATGCATATTGTTAATTTCTGATTATTTCTGGATGCAAGGTATTTGTAGATTGGAGGTGTTCCCTAAGCCAATATTTGTTCACTCTTCATAATGATGTCTATAAACAAGCTCTCTCCTGAGATATTAAAGCAAATGATTTATGCATGAAAAAACAAACTGCAAATATTGCCACTGCAATGCCCACTGTTCTGTACATTATCACAGGATGGGAGAGTAGATCACTTGATTGCATTTGCTAAGTGCGTTGCTCCTTTCATTTGCTTTATGAGACTAACATGGCCATCAATTTTTTGTTTGTTTACTTATTTGCTATTTAAAGCTAGTTCATTTTTAACAGAATTTATGATTAGTGACTCCTTGTGTATATTTTTAAAGTCTAAATTATTTTTATCATGAAAACTTCAGATTTAAAAATAATATACTGTACTGGATGTAGTTTGAGTTTTCTTTAAATTCAAAGTTTTATTATTTACAGAGAAAACCTATGAATAGCTATCAATATTCACCAATCTGAATTTTTACCTTGATAGCTTGTTTATTAAAGTTTTAAAAGGAAATTTATTGACATAGTAAATATTACAAAGGTAAATCTTTTCAGTTTCTGGTCAGCCACAAAGCAACATGGTTGATTTGGAGTTGGAACCTAAGTTTAAATCCTTCCTCTATCAAAGTATTAATTGGCCATGACAAATACAGATATCATGCCCAATATATTTTAAATGCTTTTCTTCCATGTTTACTTTTTAAAAAGCAAACAGTACAGAAAATTATTATTTATTCACTCAATAACTATTTTACTTCAGAAACATTACTTCAAACAGTTCTAAATGCTAAATCGAAGAAATGAGGGTAAATAAGGAAGTTTTGACTTTTCTACCAAATATCTGACATCTATCTAGACTGAAATAATGCAGTCTTCCTCTGCTGACTGGTCCTGGCTTTATGTTGAATTCATTATGCTCTCATAACTAAATCCATCTTAGTTCTCCAAATCATTGATGAATGTACATTAAATCCTCCCTTCTATGGAACACCAAGGTCCAATAAAATTAAAATTTGCAGTACTTTTTATTCATGGACTATGGCTCCTAATGTCATTAAACTGTCAATCAAAAAATCTTACACTTCTCAGATATTGTCTCTGAACATAATTCAATTGTGGCTAGATACCTTGAAAATTTATTTCACATGGAAAATTTAATGGAAAGATAAGATAAAATCTATTTTAATATCCATAAAGAAAGCCAATTTAAGCATCTTTCAAATACAGACTATGCCATGGGTTGCCCAATTACAGGTACCCACCAAGAATCCACTAAAAGTTGAAAATTTGCACAATAATGGCATAATTAATATAAGTCAACACTGAAAAGAGAGCAATTTGGAGGACAGAGGAGTCAAAATGATACAGGAAACAAACCAGGTACATTTTTCTAGGTGAGTCAGTGTCTGATAATACTGAATGAAGAAGGTCTGTGACTGTGTGTGCTTTGTTCAGTCTAGTCCGTTTTACCTTCATACTTCTATTCAGATTACAAGCTGGAAATAGAGACAAGCTGCCCTCACATGGAATGGTAGTCACAATATAGTGTGTAAAATATACATATAATTAGACAATTACAGTGCCACCATATGAACACATGCATAGACCTCTATAAGGTAACCTTGACCAACACATTTAACTTCTCCTTTAATAGTCTGGGAAGAAACTGCTTTACAATACTGTTGTATTTACTTGGGAATACTATTTACTTGGGAAACTGCTCTAATCAATAGATATTTCCCCCCTAAAATTTAGCTGGAAGCTAGAACTACTCTGCGATTGCCCATTTGTCTTATTTCTGCCCTCGTCAGCTCTAATGGACATTCCTCACAGGAGAGCTGTTAAACATTTACAGGTCACTGTCATTACTTCTTCCAGGCCTGTTCTTTAGACCAAGTCACCCCAGTTCAGCAGCCATTCTTGATACATTATCATTTCAAGATTTTTTCATTTATTGCTTATGTCCTGTGAATTTTCTCAAGTTTAGCAGTATTCTGCCTAAATAACAGTACAAAGAATGGGATCTAAAGATCTGTTTATGTGATTATAAGCACAGACCACAGCAAGTGAATTCTGTCTGTGAATGCTACACTATATTCTGTTAATTTTTTTTGTAATATAGAAATGTGTTAGCTTTGTTCTTAAAATCTTTTTATTGGTTTATGTCAAGAATAGAGGTAAATACTTCATATTAGCTATTGACAATCAGACCAATTACATTATATTTTACTATAATGGATAATTAGTATCAATTTATAAAGTTGATACTAATTTATAAATTAATGTTTATCTGTAGTGATCATAATATTATTGAACTGGGCCTAGCATTTATATCTATCAATATCTTTCTTAATAGTTATTCAACCATTTCTTAATTTTAGCCACCATTTTCTCATCTGTATCTACAGTTGACCTGATATAGATAAATAGGATTCTCATAAATAAGATGTAATCTGGCAGGTACATATATTACCCAGCACAACATACGTAAAAGTAAATCCCACAGATATAAAGAAAGTTTGGATAAAATAATAATAGGAAGATAAAACATGAAAATAATGCCCATAGAGTAAGTTTTCTACCAAGCAGAATATACATACTACTAAAAAACTGATTATTAGGTTATGAAAGCAGATGAATTTGATCTGCACACAGAAATTCTCCCCTCTAGAAATTCATAAAAATAACAAATATAGAGGAAATTGACAACAACCACCACATAAAATTTTGTTAACAATAATGAGAGAAGTAATGAAACACAACTTAATGAAACTTGACAAACTAATTAAAGAAAGAGAGAATAGGAGAGAGACTTGGAAAAGTTTAGGAGCTTCCCCACTCTCACACCCCTCCTGAAACCCTACTAGTGATTGAAACACTGAGATTTCTCACTGGTTCCACGAAATGGGGAGAAAAATGCACTGAGCCAGTAGCTTTGTTTCAAAGAGTAGTTGAAACTTGCTGTGGGGAGAATCTAAAGTGGGAGGTAGGGAAAATGAGCAGTAATACTGACACACTCCAATGGAAATTGGGGTTTTACAGGGCCACTAGGAATCAGAGAAATTACCCAACAGATGAGACCTTAATATAGGAAAGGAGCAAAAGCGTAAGAGACAGCAGAATTTGGGTGTTCTAAGGACAGAAGTCATTTAAATTGACCAAATTATATGGTTATCTTGTGTGCCTATGTGAATATGTAGCAACGAATCACACTATTATCTATAGTGACAAATAAAAATTAAAAATATGATAAAAAAGAAAAGTGGCTACTTGCTGACAGCCTCTACTGAGCTATTCTTCATCTTCTTCCTCAGCCATTGATCAGGAATGAAAAGTGATTTGAACACAAAAAGAGTCCATATCTTCTGCCATGATTCAAATGAAAAAAAAGATGATTATAGTTACAAAGGAGAAGGACAAACTAGTCCTGTGTACCATATCAGAGCAAAAGGAAATCTAATTGAGGTGCCAACCATGAAAACAATTAGTACCTCTGTAAGCATAATCAAAAGCAAAAAGCAGCAGCAGCATCACAATCAAACCTATTAAGCACTTCTATATGTTAGGCAGCACGCTAAGTGCTTTATATGTCTATCTTCTTTTGGTCCTTTTAAGAAGCCCTAAAGGTACCTTCATTCTGTGTGCATCTGTGGAGGCTGATAACAAGCATGAAAAAACATGAATGGTGACCAAGACAGGATGCAAATCACTGGTGTGTGGGTCCAGAACTCATGCTAATAACCCTGAGTGATCTTGGCTCTCATAACCTGCAGAAAATGGGCAGAGAGGAAGGAAGGAAAAAAGGAGGAAGAAAAGGAAGAGAGAAAACAAAGAGCCAACCTATGATTCAAGAAATAGAATAAAATTATTCACTATTTATACAATAGAACAGCTTAAGAAAATAAAGTCTGGTAAGAACAATAACTGATTAAGAGAGAAGTCCGGCCTAAGATGTATTAAAATATATTGTAAAACTATAATAATTTAAAAAATGAAAATTCAAAAATAGACAACATGAAGAAATTTAGCATATGATTAAGTGGCATTTTGAATAAGCATGAATAGATAGGTTATTCAATAAGTCAACTAGTAAAACTGGATCCCTGTCTTTAAAAACGTCTGTTGGAGCCACACTGCATGCCCTTTTTCCAAATAAATTATCACTCAATCAAATTTTTATGTTGAAAACTGAAGGTATATAGCTGTAAAGGGAAAAACTAGTTAAGTTGGACTACATTAAAATGGGGAACTTTTGTTTACTAGATGGTATGATTAATGGTGAAAAAGTCATAGAATGGAGATAATATTCTCCCCAAATCTATAATACATTCATATGATATTAAACATTATTCATTAAAAAGAATAGCAAATTCAAAGACACTCTTTCTGAGAGCTGGAAAAGCCTAATAGAATATTATCATCGTGAGTAACAAAAATCTTTTCTTTTTAAATAAATTTTTTTGGGGGAGCTGGGGTTGTGGCTCAGTGATAAAGCACTCACCTCGCACATGTGAGACCCCGGGTTTGATCCTCAGCACCACAAAAGAATAAATAAAATAAAGATATTGTGCCCATGTATAACTAAAAAAAAATTTTAAATTTTTTTTGGCTTGATGATTGTAGTTCTAAGGATTTATTCTAAAGGTATCTGCCATGTATGTGACATGGCAATGTTAATTGCAACAGTGTCTCCAGTAGCAAAACATTGCCTAAATAACAAAAGAATGTCTATAAGACACACAGACAAACCCGAGTAATTACAGTTATCTTATATTAGACAAAGGTGCCAAAAACATATATTAAAGAAAAGATAGCCTCTTCAACAAATGGTGCTGGGAAAACTGGAAATCCATATGCAACAAAATGAAATTAAGCCTGTACCTCTCACCATGCAGAAAACTCAACTCAAAGTGGATCAAGGACCTAGGAATAAACCAGAAACCAAGTGCCTAATAGAAGAAAAAGTAGGCCCATATATCCATTATGTCGGATTAGGCCCTGACTTTCTTAATAAGACTCCTATGGCTCAATAATTAAAATCAAGAATCATAAATGGATGGATTCAAACTGAAAAGCTTCTTCTTAGCAAAATAAACCATCAGTGAGGTGAATAGAGCACCTATAGAATGGGAGCAAATTTTACCACAAGCACATCAGATAGAGCACTAATCTCTAGGGTATATAAAGAACTAAAAATCTTAACACCAAAACAAAGAACACAATCAAAAAATCAGCCCAGACACTTCTCAGAAGGTGATATACAATCAATCAACAAATATATGAAGAAATATTCAACATCTCTAGCAATTAGAGAAATGCAAATCATCTCACTTTAGACAGAATGGCAGCTATTAAGAATACAAACAACAATAAGTGTTGACAAGGATATGGGGAAAAAGGCACACTCATATATTGCTAGTGGAACTGCAAATTGGTACAGCCAATATGAAAAGCAGTATGGAGATTCCCTGGAAAACTTGGAATGGAACCATCATTTGACCCAGCTATTCCACTCCTCAGTTTATACCCAAAGGATTTAAAAACAGCATACTACAGGGACACAACATATCAATATTTATAGCAGCATATCACAATAGCTAAATTGTGGAACTAACCTGGATGCCCTTCAGTAGATGAATGGATAAAGAAAATGTGCTATATATACACAATGGAATATTACACAGCAATAAAAGAGAATAAAATCATGGCATTGGCAGGTAAATGGATGGAGTTGGAGAATATCATGCTAAGTGAAGTAAACCAGTCCCCAAAGCCAAATGATGAATGTTTTCCCTGATATAAGGATGCTGATCCATAATGGGGATGGGGGGAGCATGAGAGGAATGGAGGAACTTTAGATAGGGCAAAGAGGAGGGAGAGGAAGGGAGAAGGCAAGGAGGTAGGAAATGTTGGAATGAGATGGACATCATTACCCTAATTACATGTATGAAGACATGAATGGTGTGACTCTACTTGTGTACAACCAGAGACTTGAAAAATTGTGCTCTATATGTGTAATATGAATTGAATCACATTCTGCTGTCATATATTACAAATATAAAAAAGGAAAAATGTCTACAAGAATTTAGTTTATCTACATAATATAATGCCATTCCACTTTAAAAAATGAGGAACTGAACTTTATGTACTGAATGAATGGGTGAGCTTAATGTACTGAAAAAATAAATGAATGTAATGAGATGGAACAAAACCCAATATGTTATTAAACCACACACAGTACACTGTATAGGCAATACGAATAATGTTTTCTCATTTGCATAAAAGGAAATTAATATAAATAATATCCATCTAGAAAATATCTAGAAAAGTAATTGTTAATAATGTTTGCCCCAGAAAAGAAACTATGAGAAGGAAACATACTTTGTTTTTTACTGTATATTCTTCATACCTTTTGAATTTCTACTTCATGCATGCATCACGTTTTTTAATAACCAAAAACTAATTTTTAGTGAAAACACAAAAATTTAAAAATGGGAAGATGAGCAAAGATATACACACAAAAAATACACTTACCAATAGTAACCAGCAATATAGGATTCCTTGTAATAATTTATATGATGCTCATTTTCTGCTGAACACATTTGGCTAACTAGAGAGATGCTGAGTTTTGTTTTAGCTCAATTTATTCCTCAAGCATCCAGTTTAATATCCACCATCATGGGTCAGGAGATGTGCTTAGGGACAGACAGTACAGAGACAAATGGGACTTTACTGTGATGTAATTACGAGAACCTTTAATCAGAACTGTCTTGAAATACAGTTGTTCACATCTCCATCAGTATGCTATATAAACAGCCTGAACAGGCCACTTTAACCAAGCTAGATCTAAACCAATGTTTTTCTTGTCTATCAAATCTGTCTTCTGCCATAAAAATAGCAAGATTCTTTTTTTATAGATCTTGACTTAAAAAATTTCAATTGGTTTTCTACTTTGATATCCTGTTCTTTCCCAGGTGTTTGCACTTTAATTCTCTGCTCAATTAAAGCAAGGTGCAGACATAATTTGTTTTTAAGGAAAGAGAGATTAAAACAAAGGGCCTATGATTTTTAGAAATATCTTACCCCTATGCTTAAATTCAATTTGAGACGATGTTTTTCTTAATGTTTAGTAGGAAGCTAACCCTTTGAGAATCTACATTTACATTAACTAATAAAGATAATCTCTCAGGTCTAATGTCACATGGATTTACTTATTGCTCTAAATAGCACAGCAGCATACTCATTTGCTTGATTGTCTGCCATACAGACTTCTACCATAGATTCTTACTGGGAACAGCATTTCAGATGGCCCCAGCAAGATTGGTAGTGATCATTTCCTGATGGCACCATTAGATCAGACTCCAGAAGAGTTATACTTTGAATGAATACTTGGAAACCAAATATGACAGTTGAGTATTTGGCAGCCCACCAACGGGTTGATGAAATTGAATTGCTCCCTTCTAAATTTTTTCTTCAGCATTTTGAAATTAGTCTCTATTCATTCACAGAAGGCACTGTAACCCACTCAATGAGGAATCACGCCTAGTTACGTCTCTCATTAACTTGGTTGGTACAGTTCCTCATTACTGTAATTTATAACTTTTAAAGCTTAAAATGGAACTTTCTCTTGCAACTCTTCTTAAGAGAACTCTTGCAATTTAAGAAAACTTCAGAAAAGTGATAATTGCATTAGCACAGTGGCACATGCCTATAACCTCAATGACTTGGGAGGCTGAGGCAGGAGATGCAAGTTTGAAGCCAGCCTCAGCAACTTAATGAAACCTTATCTCAAAATAAAAAATAAAAACAGTGCTGTGGATCTAGCTTAGTGGTACAGTATCCCAGGGTTCAATCCCTAGTGCCATAGGAAAAAGAAAGAAAAGAAAGTGTGGGGCGAGGAAAGCAAGTCATTGTGGACTTTAGTGATAAATTCATTGTACTTCTCAGGAATAGAACATAATTGTTAAAAATAGTACCCTGGAAAATTCAATAGTAATAGTTGATTGTGAAAAACTATAGCGTTGGTTCTGCTACTTGAATTTATGATGTTTTTAGTTTAAAATATCAGCAATGGATTGCAATGTCTGTTAGGAGTACAACACTTGATCCATTAGGCAATTTAAAATGAAAAACAGTTATGGTCCCTGGTTTATTTGTTCTACCTTGGTTCCCCAGTCCTAGCAACATCATTTCATTTTCACAAAGGATACCAGCTATTTTTCCAGGAAGGAGATATTTTGCTTTTTCAGTAATGAGCTTTCAGGATGTATCTCTGAAGATGTACAAGTAGATAAGTTTGTAGGGAGAAAATATAGAAATTTCAAACCATTTCTTCCTTTAACCTGTAAAGCCTAGAGTTCCCCAAGTCTCAGTGCAGGTATTACCTTATTTCTCTACCCACCTCTTCTGCTAGGGAGTTTCATCGAGTCCTATGGCTTTAAATGTCATCCCTATACTACTTTCTGTTTTAGTCCATTTTCTGTTGCTATAACAAAATATCTGAGGCTGGGTTCTAGAGACCTAAGAGCATGGCACCAGCACCTGCTGAGCTCTGTTGACAGTCTCATGGTCATTTTGGCATTATGGTGGCAGCATGTGTGAGAGTGGTAAGTGATGTTTGCAGGACCTATGTTCAGGAAAACATCTCCATGATCTAATCACTTTACACCAAGCCTGTGTTAATCAGATTTTCATTGCTATGACCAAAATACCTCTCAAAAAAACTTGAAGAAGGAAACTTTTATTTTTGCCTCCTCACTCAAAGGTTTCAGCACATGGTTAGCTTCCTCCAAGGCAGAAATACCATAGTGGAAAGGTATGGAAGAGGAATGCTGTCTGCTTACTGCAGCCATAGAGGGAGAGGGAGGGAGAAGGGGGGGGCGGGGAGAGAGAGAGAGAGATGAAATTTAAAGCCACAGGACACAATAAAACAACCTAGAAGAAGAGGTAGGTAGAAAATAAGGAGATACTAACACTCAGACTTGGGAAACTCTAGGCTTTCGAGATAAAGAAAGAACATGCTTGAATTATTTTTGTGTGTTTTCTCCCTGTAAACATACCTATTTGTTTATCTTCATAGAGATAAGATATAATATCCAAGGCATGTCCCTGGATGTACTTCCTCCACTGAGGCCCCAACTCCTACAGTTTCTACCACCCCCAATAATGCCATCAGATTATTAACCAATAATTCATTGTTGATGTCAGAGTCCTCATGATTCAATAACTTCTCAAGATCCCTGCCTCTGAATGTTGCTGCTTTGGGGACTAAGCGTCCAACACATTAATCCTTGGGGTACAATTGTATTCAAACCATAGCAAGGCCCCCCATTTTGTAATAGATTCCACCACCCCAACCAGGCCACCCTGGGGACCAAACTTGCAGCATATGAATTTTTTCAAGGACACATTCAAACCATAGCAATTGTATATCTAATATAGTCACACTATAATAGATATTCAAAATTAACATAGAAAGAGCACAACTCTTGATTTTATTTTCCCAAGCCAGTTTTTCCTGGAGTCTTCCCTTGCTTATTAAATAGCACTCGGTTGTTTAGTGCAGATATTCAAGAGTAATCGCTGATTTCTAACACCTATATCCAGTTCCCTTAGCAAGTCCTGCCAGTTCACCCTGACTCTGCTTGTGCTGCTATAGTCTAAACTACTATCCTCTCTTGCTAGACCACTTTAGTCATATTTAACTAGTCTCTCTGTTCCCACTTTGCTCCCTCTATAGTCTATTTATACAACAGCCAGAACAATTCCTTAATATATCAAGTATATCAACCCCTGCTTCAAACTGTCCACGGGCTTTCTTTAATGTAACCAAACTCCACAGACTTAGCATAGTTTCCCAGCTCTGGTTTCCTCTGACTTCATCTCCTATCAGTTTCCCCTGCCCAAGAGGCTTCACTCACCCTAGCTTTCTTATTTCTTACTATTGTTCCCAAGTTCTAAGCATGTATGATCCTGCCCAGGGCCTTTGTACTTGGTGTACTTTCTGCCTGGAACACTCTTCAAATGACTATTTTTCTTATTTAGGACTTTATTTTTCCTCATAGCATGCATCACTGTATTGTATTATGGCCTTATTTATTTTTTTACAATAAATATAAGCCCCAAGAGAGCAGAAACCTTTATTTTGTTCTCTGCTATGCCCCACCTACAATAGTAGCTCTCCCAGAATAAATGTTCAATACATATTTGTGGGATAAAAATGAGAAAAATCAAGAACTGTAGTATAAAATAATTCTGTTTATCCTGAAAACAGAATTTGGGAAAGTGGGTATTATTGAACAGCTAGCTTTTACTTGGTAAAATGAAAAGCTTGGAACAATAAAAACTTCCTGGTGCTAGAACATGGGACCTAGTTATGTGGTCAGCTCTCTGTTCTAGAAAGGTTCAAGCAGAGACTGGAAACGTTTTTCTCTAGGAGGGAGCTCCAACAGAAAGATCTCTCCAAGCCCTGTAAGAGGTGTTAAAGGCTAGGGGACAGAGAAAGAAAAGCATGCATTTGATTAGCTGAAGAATAGGAGTGGGAAGCAATTTATTCACAGATGCAATCACTTAAGAAAATCACTAAAAAAAAAAAAAAAAAGCCCCAGAAAAGACACTGGGTGTTCTCTCACCTGATCCATGTACAATTCTAGGATGGCAGACAGGCTTGTCATTGTATCTGTGAGGAGTTGTCCTGATTTATGGAGGGCACAAAGCCCCTGATGCTCTTGCTGCTCTCTGGCTACTTGCTGTCTTCCATCGAATGATGGATGTAGCCACGTAGACGCAAATTTACTCTGCCCTGAATTTTAGCCTTTAGATGAGAAAGTTTCCCAGAACCTCATTTCTCTTGCATTCTAAATCATTTTGACAAAAGAATGACCCCTGCCTAGGTTTATTCTATAAAGGACTCAGTGAAAGGTTATTATAGTGTCTCAACCCACTGAGTCCCTTTCTCTAAACTTAAGTTGAGGAGAAAGCATTCCTCTCTTTCCCCATGAGGAATTTTGGACAGAGATATAGCTTATTCAGATATCTCCAAAGAGTTTTTCTTTATTAAGTTTCTTCACCCTCACTTTGCATAAAGCCATGTGTGGAAGCCTGAGAGGGGTAAGGATCACATATGATTGATGAAACCAATTTGGGACTAACCCCTCTTCATGTGCTGTGTGGGTAGTGTGCCTGTAGAGCCTTTTAAATGTGGGAAGATCTGGGATCTTTTCCCAAAACTCTAAAATAATAGAAAGTATTTAATTTAGCCCTATGAAGTAATTGAGGAAAATTAGTTACGGATAGTTTACTTACACTCATGAATGGAAAAGTTGTTGCCTTTAACCTCACAGCACTTATAACTTCAGGGAAGACAGAAAACAAACTAATATACAGTTCAAGGGAACAAATTTACATATACACACATCCGGTCTATCTATATAAATACATATAAACTAGAAGTGCTGTGACAAATAAGAGCAAGCAGGATACAATGACAGAAAGAAATTAACAGGGAATAATGGAAGGCCTTCTCAGGAGGAGATCATTAAACTGAGTAATTAAGTAAAGAATTCCTGAAGTGTATGATTTCCTTATGAAGTATGAAAAAAATAACACCCCAGGCAGAAGGTCTAGAAGGTGCAAAAATTGTCAGGTAAAAAAGAGCATGGTAGGTCCTAAGAACAGACACAGCCCCTAACATAGTGAACCATTGCAAAAGGCATAGTTAGCTAGGCATGGACCAGAAGTTAACTTTTCAAGACTCCATGGTAAAATTCCATTATAAAAGTAATGACAGCAATAAACATCACCTTTCTTCATTTAAAATTTTAATTATTAGAAACTGATATAACTGCCACCTGCCACTTGAATTTCTGTGGCTTTCCTATTGTTATAGCTCCTCAGTTAGGTACACATATTTTTACTGTATGATTCAAACAGGAAGCTCACACAAGAGACATGATGGCAGGAGAGGTCATTGCTGCCTGAGAGGAAAAGAAGCTTTAACTAAGTCTTGAATGATTAGTGAATATTGTTGTGGTTTACAAATGAACATACCATACAAAGCAGTTTTTTTATGAGCAATAGCCTTAATAAGTAAGCAGGTAGACATAGAAGAATGACAGGTACATTTCAATCATATGGCTTCAAGAGAGAACTGACCTCCAATAAGTCTAATATTCACCATTACTCAGCCAATTCTTTTCATCACAGAACTCTATTAAGATGCTACAAAGGATGTGAAAAGATAAACCTGCCACTCACTCATCTTCAAAAAAAAAGAGGAAGAAGTAGTATCGCATAGTTGGAGGATCAATGTTGCAGTTTGACTTTGAAATAAATGTAATGGAGAGACCAAGTTGGGCTTTGTTTTTGTCTTTTCCTTTCCTGTAATTCATAGTGAGCAAACTGAACACTCAAAGTTTGTATCTGTAACTTAATTCTTACCAGTAGAAAAATTATATGAATTCATAAATATAGTACAACACAAAGGAAAGACATCATCAACACAGACAAATCAAGGCTTTGTTATTATTTGACTCCAATTTGATTCAAATACTTCATTTGAGGCATCAGTTTCTCATAATTAAAATTTTAAATGAAGAAAGGTGATGTTTATTGCTGTCATTACTTTTATAATGCAATTTTGCCATGGAGTCTTATTATTTTGATTTGATCTTTCTAAAACAATGATATGTGGTTCTGCTGATTTTTTTCAAGTAAGCTAAAAGAAATAAGAAAGACATACATAAAATTTACTTTTCATTTGAAAATCAGTTATAGAAATGAGCATATTTTCACTGGTACATTATTGACAGTCAATTATCCTTGGTACACTCTTATATCTTTATAATCAAAATCAAGTGAAAAAATAATTTTCTTGGAAATGCTCTGGGATTTTGAATGGACCTAAATTATTTCACACAACTTTGTGTTATTGAAGGGATGTCAGGCTGAACTGCCATGAGGCACCAGAATTTTAAACCCCATCCTTGCATCTCTCAGTGATCTTCAGCTTTTACTGAATTAGTACCCAAGGCAAAGCACTGGCTGATTGGTAAGAATGGGGGTATATATTAACAACTTAATGGCTCAGGGAAAGTCATCAGGCATTTACCCCAAGGGAGTTTCTCTCCCCTGCTTTGATTAGAGTTTATTCATTATTGAAGAATATGGTAGATCCTTCCTTTGTTTTCACTATCAATTAAGAAAAAACATCCACATTTCATGAACACAAGTATGATAGTGTCCTGGGTAAGCAGCATATGTGCATAAATGAAGTATGTAGTTATCAAACCTTTTCTATAGGAGTGGAACCTCTTATTGTTTCTAATCAAATCTTAGCCAAACATTAATACGTCTGTTTAAAGAATTTCTTCTTAATTGAAACAAAGATCAGAGACCTGAACTCCTACCCACCTGGTCACCCTCTCCCCTTGAGGTCAGTAGTTAATTTTTGATCCTACCATCTGCAGTATCTCAAGAGCTATAGTCCCTGTAGTCTGGTATCTTCGCAGGACTCCGTTTTATTTTTAGATCCACCTATATCCACCTACACTTGACCAGAATAGTGATCACATGAAGCCTGAGGGCCTAAGAAAAATAGCATGATTATATAAAAACAACAAATACAATTGTAATAATTCTACAAATGCAAAATGCCACTCATTGAGCGCTTGATTAAGGCCAAGGATTATATTCACAACTCTTTTCATCCCCAATATGCAGATGCAAACATTGAAAGTTTACACAACTTCCCTAAGTTTACAAGTTTAATTTAGCATTTGAACTCAAGTTTGTTAGAATCCAAAGTTCTTCTTATATGATGGAATATTTTGGTTAAATTTGTTTCCTATGTTAACCCAACTGAGAATATGAGGGGGAAACATTTTTCAGTGTATTTACTTATTCACTGAGGCAGTTGAGAAGTACCTCTGCTTAGGCAGTGTGCTAAGTGTGGACTACAGAATGGCAGGACAGGGACAGCAGGTATCCTCACATGACTTATTTCTAAAACCTTCTTCGTCAGCAAATGGTAGATCAATATTTTAATTTCTGATCCTCTGTTCTCTGTAAAGATCAGCTAGAATATAAGTTCTAAAGTCTCTTTCAGCTCTGTGAATTTAGGATTCTAATTATCATGGAATTCCAATATTCTGTTATATTAATTCTCCCCAGGAGGAGTGAAATAAAGTCCTAACTCCACGCCCCCAGTGGTTGCTGCTGAGCAGATGAGCCTTTCCCAGCCAAGGTTCCCCTCCTCCAGGCATACAATATTTGTGTCATTTCAGTGGGAGATGAAAGTCATGGTTCCCCCTCAGCTGTGCTGTACCATAGTATGAGGCACAAGATCAACCTCCATGAAACTCATGCCTCATACTTGTAGCACCACCTCTGCTGTTCCCCTCCCTCTGTGCTGTCTTCTCATGAAGAAGCCTCTTCCTGTCAGCACACCCCCATGTGTATATATAACTCACTCCTCAAATCAGCCTTCTCATTTCAATTTCTCTGGGAAATTATTTTTTAAGCTTAAAAAATGGAGAAAAATCTGATATCAACTATTTTTGTGTTTTTCTCTTCTCTATCACCCAGTTCTCTCTTTTCTCTTCTTTTTGAAACTTATTGTCAAAATAAGAGCACTTACCCAGAGCCCATGGAAGCTTAATTTGCAACCACCAGCTGACTCACCAACTAAACCACAACTAAAAGACCATATAAATCACAAACAGATTAGTTGCAAAGTCTTTATGTATTTGCTGGTGATGCTGCCAGATGGCAATGCTGTGCCTTTTCTATTGCCCTTCAACCTATGCTCAAGACAAGGACCTTTAGTTAGATATGTGCTTCTGAGATTATTAACCCTGGCTCATAGAGTTTAATAGATTTATTTTAAAGATATAAGAGCATTAGAATGTGCACTTTGTTGTACCTTCAGATCTCTAAACTTCCCTTTCTAGAAAAGCATGTGCAATCCCATTGAAGGTAGATGCACAGGCTGTGGAGTCAGATAAACAAGCCTAGATTCAAGTTCAGGCTTTTCTACTTGCTGGTGTAGTAAACTCAGGTGAAGTTATTAAATGTTATTAAGTCTCAGTTTCTTCCTTTATAAAGTAGAGATAATAGAAATTATGTTATTTATAGGCTTGTTGTGAAAATTAAATGACAATAATTGATAAATGTTTGTCCTTGCTGGGCGCAAGGGGGCATGCCTATAATTCCAGAAGCTCAGGAGGCTGAAGGCAGGAGGATCTCAGGTTCAAAGCCAGACTCAGCAAAAGGGAAGTCCTAAGCAACTCAGTGAGACCCTATCTCTAAGTAAAATACAAAATAAAGCTGGGAATGTGATCAGTGGCCAAGTGCCCCTAAGTTCAATCCCCAGTACAAAAAAAAATTGTCCTTATTATCTTATTATGATTATTACCAAACAATGTATTGACTTGGATTTTTGCATATGGTGGCTAAGAAAACAAAATGCTCAAGATAAATTGTTGAAGACTAAATTTTACAAGCTCTTTTTTCTTGGTAGTCTGGCAGTTTGATGGATTTTGCTTAATCTTCAGCAGACTTTTTATGTTTTTCATAATGAAAATAATGAAGTATATCATTAGATCTTGGAGTTCTTACTCCTAATACTCAAAGACCAGGGATATCTACAGATTGAATTGATGGTATTTTTTAAAAAGAAAAAACATAAAGCAAAATCAACATTCTTATTGCTTACACCACTATGTACTTCAATTCTTTGAAAAAACTTCACTCTAAAGAAAAAGAAGTTGCTTCTTCAAACCACAGCTCCGAGCGTTTTGGATTGAAACAATAAGGTTATTTATTGCTTCTTGGAGAATTCCATTAACATTTTGGCCACCACCTTTGAAAACTTGCTTGTCCAATAAACTGTCTTTAACCCTAGATGTATTTTTCTAAAAAGCATTTTGGGCAGCCTACTTCCTGCTACCCACATTCCCCCAAAAACATTTTTTTCTGATGCCATTTCTTCTTCAGTTAGTTTCTCCATTTTTTTTTTTCATTTTCTAAGCCATTATTTCAACAAGGAACATCATTTCAATGTTAAAAGATTCTTGTGCTTTGGCTCAGAAGTCAGAGTATCATGCAAAATGATTTCTGCTTCACTAACATTTCTTTGTTTCCTTTGGAGAGAAGAATGGAGAGGTTTTTCTCTCTCCTGTTAACAGCTTGTTCCTTTTGTCTGGCTGGCCCAGTACAGCTTTTGTTCTATCCAGGAGAGCCCTGTAATTTTTCAAAGGCTCTTACATAAAGCAATCCTTCCTCTGATTCTGCTCACCTAGCACATTTTGCAGGAGTCAAAATGTCAAAAAGACTAAGTGTTGTTGAGTTAGGGTTTATTTTATGATATTGTTGTTTTCCCTCCAAATTCTTTATGAACAGAGACTTAATTCTATTGCTGGATAGTGGATGGTTTTGCAATTTGGTTTTGGTTCTTTGATTTTGGTGGTTTGGGTGAGAAAAGTATGCCCTGGATATTTTTAACAAGGTTTACCTGTGATTATTGCTGTTTCTGGTACATACCTGTAATCTGACAGAAGAGCATCCATGGGCATAAAATCCAAGGAATCTGGATGGCAGTGATTTCTTTCTCAACCTGGAATTCCTCTGCAGATACTGACACAGACTCAGACTTCCTAGGTAGTTACTGCTGACAGGCATATCAGAGAGGAAAATCCTATCATTAGCAGAAGGACCTGACTGGGGGACTTGTCATTTCTTTCTCTTGAAAACTACTGCAGCAGCTCAAGCAGGGGCAATCTTTGTCAAGAATAGGTTGAAACAATGAACTTTTGGAGAGGAAAAAACATCTCATAACAGATTGTAACCATTATTTTTCTTTGTCAGCATATGGGATTGAAAATTGTTCAGACCTGATGTTAGACTAGGTTCAGTTGGTGGACATAATTCTTATTTGTTTATGTCCGTAAACAAACAAACAAATCTGTGGCTCAGCTAATTTTCCTGTAAGATGAGAATAATAATACTAATATAAAAATGTGGTTTTCTAATTTAAATAAAATAATAGCATATTAAGGGACTAGCAAATAGACACTTGGAACATAGTATACTCAACAAATGGAGCTCTTTGGAGCTCTTATCAGATATGTTCTGAAGTTAAATGGTCATTTCGTATTATCCCTCTTTCCTTTAGTCAAGTAACTGTCTATACCCACTTACTAATTCAGGACACAGCCTACCCAAGACCCACTTATCTAGGAAGAAAGTGTAAAGGGAGCTTTCTTGGCTTTGGGAGCCTGTAGTGAGTACCCATGGTGAGAAAACACTCTCTGAGAGCCCTCGTAATTTGCTCTAGCACTTTAAGGCTTTGAAAATGTAACCAACAGAGCTTCCCACGTGATCTGTTAATAGCAATGGTGTGATGGGTGGGCTTTGTGGGCTGTTCCAAGAGCTGAAGGGGAGACATTATTGTGGAGTGGCCATGCTGATAGCAATACCAATGTCCTTGCCCCCAAGACATGAAAGACAAACACTGAAAATGAAAAAAGGAAAAAATAATCATGTAGTACAGTTGCAGAAATAACTCTATGACTTCAAAACCTTAAAAATAAGACTGCTTTCCTTGTGTGCCTGTCCTTGACAATGATTTCATCTTTTTAGTAGCCTTTCAGCTTATTTTATTTCCAGCTCTGCAGGATAGAAGCCTCTGAATGAAGAGGACTTTTTCTTTCCCACACTCAATACACATACATTAGTTAAACTTATGGCAAACTATTTTTCCTATAACTCTTTGCATATATATAATAAGAATCTCTCTCTCACTACATATATATACATACACATGGATGTATATACACATCTATCTACATCTATTCCTGATTATATGTATCTATATTTTTAGTAAAGCATACCTATTTATTTCCATATATGGTTCATCATGTACACATTTATAAAAATAAATAATATTTAAGTTCCTATAATCATCATTATATGTCTTAGATTTATAATCTGGTATTCCACAATTTCCTGCTTTTTGGACTCACTCTTTCTTTTTCATCTATTGAAGG
This sequence comes from Callospermophilus lateralis, assembly GCF_048772815.1. Taxonomy (NCBI): domain Eukaryota; kingdom Metazoa; phylum Chordata; class Mammalia; order Rodentia; family Sciuridae; genus Callospermophilus; species Callospermophilus lateralis. The sequence continues at coordinate 140,772,709 of NC_135306.1, forward strand.
GCATCTAGGTTGGTCCCATAGCCTAGCTATTGTGAATTGAGCTTCTATGAGCATTGATGTGTAATCATAGTTCTTTCCCTGTTTCCAAAAATAACCACTAAAATAACTTTTAAAGTAATAATTTACTTACTTTTTTAATATTTGTGTTATATATTTCTTTATGTTCCTGCATATCCCTAGACACTATTTTATCTTCCCAATTTTTTAAGCTGAATATGATACATCTTTTTTTTACAATGTATATTTTTTATTTGTTCTTTTTAGTTATACGTGAAAGTAGAGCCAATTTTGACATATTTATACAAACATGGAGTATGTCTTATGCTAAGTAGGATCTCAGTCTTTTGGATGTCTATGATGTGGAGATTCACTGTGTTATATTCATATAAGTACATAGGAAAGTTAGGTCAGATTCATTGCATGTCTTTTCCATTACTATCCTCCTTCCTTGCCAGCATTCTTTTTGTGTACTCTACTGAACATCTACCCACCCATCATTGTTGTGTGTCAGTATCCACATCTCAGAACATTTAGCCTTTGATTTTTGGGGGGACTGCCTTATTTCACTTAACGTGAGTCTCCAGATCCCTTAATTTACTGGAAAATGTCTTAAAGTCATTACTCTTTATGGCTAAGTAATATTCTATTGTGTATATATGTACCATATTTTATTCATCCATTTATCTGTTGAAGGGCACCTAGGTTGGTCCCATAGCCTACCTATTGTGAATTGAGATGTTATAAGCATTGATGTGGCTATGTCACTGTAGTATTCTTATTTTAAGTCCTTTGGGTATAAACCAAGGTGTAGGATAAGTGGGTCAAATGGTGGTTCCATTCCAATTGTTCTAAGGAATCTCCATAGTGCTTTCCAGAGTGGTTGTACCAGTTTGCAGTCCCACCAGCAATGTATAAGTGTACTTTTTTTCCCACATCCTCACCAACATTTATTGTTACTTGCATTCTTGATAATTGCTATTCTGTCGGGAGTGAGAAGGAATCTTGGTGTAGTTTTAATTTGCATTTCTGTAATTGCTAGTGATACTGGACATTTTTTTCACATATTTAATGACCATTCATATTTCTTCTTCTGTGAAGTATCTGTTTAGTTCCTTTACCCATTATTGATTGGCTCATTTGGTTATTTTAATATTAAGCTCATAGTGTTCTTTGTATAACATGATATATCTTTTATGTCTCTTTAGTCTATAGACTCCTACTTCATATCTTCATTTACCTGTGGTGTATATGCTGAAGAACTCAGGCCATTATACCCATGGGGCTTTTCAGATCTACACATCTCTTATGTATACTCATGATGAATTTCAACATGTGTCTCTCTCCTCTGTATTTCCAAAATATATTTGGCAGATGAATTCAGAGTATTAATCAGATTCATCATAATTCCTTTGCAAGACTAGAGGTGCTGGTACACTCTTAAATAAGGAAGCAAGTAATCCCAGTTTTCTCTCCTTTCTGATGTTAGCAACAATTGTTCAATTTTTAAACCTGCCATTTCATTTAAGGTAAAAAAAATCATTTTTTAATTCTATCAATTTTGTTTTCATTATCTGGAATAATTTTAAAAAGAGCCATTTACCCTCCTCAATTACAATCATAGAATTTATGCAGGAAATACAGGATAAGTGATGATTTCTTTCCTTTTGCTTACACAGCTCTGAGATAATAAATCAATTCTCTGTCATTCTCAAAAAGTAAAGTTTGTTGTATTATTATCACCATTATTCTTAGTAATACAATATTTGAGCTAATGGATTTAAACATAACTGAAATAAAAAGAGAAATAGACTAAAGAAAAATGAATAGACCTTTGAGATAATATCAAGCGATTTAAAATATGTGTAACTGGAGTTCCAAAAGGAAGTTGAGAACTAATGATTAGAAAAAGACAAAAGAAGGATATATTATCTAAAGTTTTCCCTAATTTAATTAAAAAAACACAGAGAAACTCAGTAAACTCCCCAAGGGATAAATAGAAACAAACTACTAGAAGTCACAGAGATAAATAGAAGCAAAAGCCCCAGAGAGTAATTGAAGTAGTGAGAGAAAGCAAGTGAATTACATACAGGAGAACTAGGTAAGAATAATTACAGATTTCTCATGAGAAACAAAAGAGGTCAGAAGCCAATGGAGTGATATGTGTAGAGGTATGGAAGATAATGCCAAAAGTTGAAGTATTGGGAAAAGTAAGTGCGGGCACATTGGTGCTAAATAAATTTTATTTTTTGTAATTGTTAATATTATCATTATTTCATTAGATTATTTTCTTGTTGTTACTGGAGATTGAACCCAGGTGCACTTAACTGCTGAGCTATATCCTCAGCCCTTTTTAAAAATATTTTATTTAAAGACAGGGTCTCATTGAGTTGCTTAGGGCCTTACTAAGTTGCTGAGGCTGGTTTTGAACTTGTGATCCTCCTGTCTCAGCCTTTCAAGCTGCTTGGACTACAGTCATGTATTTCTGTGTCTGGTAATCATTACCTTCATTATCAATGTCATTCTCTAAGGTGGTAGGCATGATTGAATGAATGTGTCATCCTTTCTCAGTACCCAAAGGAACAATTTAAAAGGTTGCTTTCTGGTAGAAAATAACCATCTTTGTGTTATGGCAGGCCATCAGTAGCATGGTAGTTAATCCACTGATACTTCTGAAGAAGAATTAGTTAAATGAGAATATCTGCATGAGATTTGCAGCTCAGCTCTGTTTATTAAAGTCATGGATTTAGAAATTCCACTTTGAATAGATGAATAATATAAAAGTTTTTTTTATTTGATCTCACAGTAATAATTAAAAAAGGGGAAATAGATGAATTTTCACTTAAAAGTATAACAAAGATTATTTTCCTATTGAGATTTCTTTAATCTATGCATAAAATGATTTTAGAATCTTCTGTGGATTCTTGTTCTTTATTATTATTTTTATCATTTGTGAATTTATAGGCAGATCATGCTTTATTAAAGTAAAGCATTATTCAAATAAAATAATATTTGAGGAGGGTTTTAAAATATCTCTAAAAAAGCTTCTCTTTAAAATCAATAGATTAGTTATCATCAATGCTCCTAGCAGCTTGAAATATTCTCTATAATGCTAAATTGAGAAATTTGTTTACCCCCAATGCTATATTTTTTCTTTCCTCGAGAACTTTGCATACAGTAAAGCTTTCTGCATATAGAAAAATGTTTTGCCTCAGACTCTCCCCAATAACCACCCTGAATTATCTCCTAATCTTTCTTCAAAATTCAAAAGAAAAACATGACCTTCATTGCGGAATACCCTCCTTTGTGTTCTTAATACTTGTTGTATTTATCGTTATCATTCTGTTTTCTAATTTAGGCAACATAGTGTAATAATTAAGATTGCAGGTTCTGAGCTCAGATTACTTATGAATCTTGGCTCCACTATGTGCATGCTGTGTGATCTTAATAATATCTTTTGTGCCTTTGTTTCCTCATCAACAAAATGAGGGTAATAATTGTACCTATCTTGTGGTATCATGTGACAATAAACAAAAGTTAACACACAGAGTCTTAGAATAGTAACTGACAATGATAGTATTAAATCAATAAATGCTGGCAGAACCTCTGTACTTACTTGTTGTTTTAATGGGCACATACCTGATATATTAGGTGGTCAAGTAATAATCATGAGAACAGATTCACCATAGTAACTTATGCTTCTGAATTTTGTGTAAAATCAATCTAGTTAATATTTATTGTGTAGCTGGTTTAGTCAGCTTTTTCAGTGCTGTCACTAAGATCTGACAATAACAATTGTAGAGAAGAAAAGTTTATTTGGGGGCTCATGGTTTTATTCCATAGACAGCAGGCTCCATTCTTCAGGTAAGGCAGAACATCATGGTAGAAGAGTGTGGTGGAGGCAAGCTGATCATATGATGATCAGGAAGCAGAGAGAGACTTCACTTACTAGATACAAGATATATACCCCAAAGGCAAGCCCCCAACACACCTGGCCTTTAGTTACCACTCAATCCCAGCAGGGGATTAATTCACTGATTGTGTTAAGGCTCTCAAAACCCAATAATTACTCCTCTAAACCTTTCATTTCTCACACATTAGCTTTTGGGGGACACCTCATATCAAAATCATAACAGTATGTAAAGCATGGTTTGACACAGATATTTATTGAATATATGGACAGCTAGGTAGATGATTGAATGGTTTAAATTGTTATTCTATAAAAGGAAGTCAATGTGAAGTAGTTTAGTTGGGAACAATTTCTTGGAAAAAATTAATGATTAGTTAAAACTGAGAATGTATGTATTCAAATGGATAAACAGGGTAAGGAGACCCTTCAGAATGGGAAGGAGCACTCTTGAGGTGGAGACAGGCTGTGAAGATTCTGGCCTTTCTCACCCCAAAACTAATAAAGAAAAAGAAAACTGTATCAGGATGACAGTGAAGAGAGGTACAGCTATATAATAAATATGGTTGATTTTACATTGGATGGTGAAAGAGAAAGTGCATTGTGAAATGTGCATTTTGCAAGATTTAACTGGAATTCCATTTCCCCCATTTATCAGCTGTGATAATGTAAACATATTATTGAACATCTCGAAGTCTCCTAGTTGGTTAAATTCAAGTAATAGTGAGTCTAAGGATTAAGGAATTCTTAACTATGGGCAAATCTCTCAGAACTCTGTCTGGCAGGTGATAGTAATAACTCACCTATATAATTGGAATAATACCTATTGAAAAATTGGTCAATTATGGAAAAGATTTATTAAATGTTTTACTTTAAAATCTTCCCCAGTTTATGAATATAATATACCAAAAAGCAAAGACAATGGGGAAATAATCTAAGTGTCTAAATACTACTAGACTTTGTAATTTTTCTCAATCTTTTTGCTGCCTTACCCACTTGATTTCACAGTATGTCTTAACAAGCCTTATTTTTAACAAGCTTTTCCAGAACAGTTTCTTGTATTTTATGGAAACAACTCATTTAGTGTTAAATCAGATTATTTGATTACAGCAACAAGTGACATAATTAGCCAGTAAAAGTGAGAAGACTGGGTAAGATAAGAATCTTGGTACAACTCTACTGGGTAGGCTTACAGTTCTACTTGGCAAATGTACAACTCTGCTTGTTTGAGAAGAACTGTGAAGATATGCTCCAGAGTAGCCTCATATTCCTGAACAGTTAGCATGCCCTAAATGATGCATTTTGGTTAATTCAGCAAGACCTCAACTAAAGTAGGGAGATTCCACTGCAACTACTGCTGCTGTTGAACAAGTCATATCAGTTTTCCATCAACTGAAATATCACAACCATAACCCCCTGTAATCACTTGACAACAGATTCTTGTAGGAACTCTAACTTATTCCTCTGACAAGAAACTTCTCACTGTTTCTGTTAGTTGTTTGGTTATCTTTCATCCTAAACTATGAGCTTCTCAATATCAGGCACTTTTGGGGAATCCAGTTTCTAAATTACAATAGGTACTAGATATTCAGAATAGTCTGACAACTCAAGCCACATCTCTTGTGAAAAAATTAAAGATACCATTTGCTCAAATTGGGACAGAGAATTCAAGGTGGCTGGCTTCAAAACCTCTGTTTTGGAAGCATCTGAACCTGGTTTCTATCTCAGGTTCTGCAGTCAATCAATTTTGTGATTCAAAAAATCACTTCATTTTTAGAGATATTGGTTTACCCACCTATAACTTCAGAGAAGCAGAATAGATAGATCTGGAGATCCCTTCTGAGTTAATAGTCCTAGGCATCTGAAGGAACATCATTCATGTGTACAGGCCACCCAACTTATTCTCTTTTATTTCAGAAAACAGACCTGGGATCAGTGGGTAGAAGTTATAACATCACAGTAATTCAATTAACAGCAAAAAAAAAAAAAAATGTTTTAGTGATTGTACCCTAATTATAAATTACCTAAATAAAGGCTGTTGACCATGTGCATGGACCCAGAGTTGAATGGGTTACATTAATTTCCAAGATTAATTGATTTTAATTAATTAATTTAAATCAATTACATTAATTGATTACATTAATTTCCAAGATCCTTCAATGATAAAATACATTATTTCATGTGTAAGTCAAGGGACCAAATAAAGCAAGAATACTCAACTTTTCTATTTAACTTTTCTGTCTTATCTTGCTTTCCTACCAGTTATTTATATGTTTAGTTTTTTAGTAAGTCTCTATAGGAAGTAATGTGAGTTTCCTTTTCTCCTTTCAATGTAACCACTAGCTCAGTTTTGAGACCCTGAATATTTTGACAGTAAAACTGATATAAGCCACAACTACATCATATTGAGAAAATCCGAACTGTATTTACAACTGTATTCCAGAACTTTCAGTAGTAATGCCTACATAACATATATAAATGCCACAAAATGCTGCCAGGGAAGGAATATATAATGGTCAAGGTCAGTTGTAATAGAAATCTCAGTACATTTTCCAAAGATTATTAAACAGGACTCCAGTAAACTGACTCTGTTTCTCTCCTACTCTTTATTCTTGACCAAAGTAAATAAATAAATAAACAAAAATAAATAAATCAGGGTCTCTCTTTCTATTGTTTTGCAAATATTACACAATGATCTGGAAGATATGAGGATACTTGCAAGTGACTGATACTAGAGAAACAACTAAGCTGCTTCATGACAGCTACTACTATGTGGAGGAAATTATTTATTCTTAGATGCAAGCTAATTATCTTCAAAAGTCACTGTTAATGGATTTTGTTTGTTCTACAAAGCAAGTAAACTGTCCATCTAAAAGCCAGAAAATTTGTTTTATTGTTTTCTGTATTTATAAGTGTTAGAGAAAATGTTCTTCCTTGAATTTTAATCAGAATAAGGAACAAGTTTCATTCAGCAAATAACTGATCAAAATCCAATTAATTGTAGCATTTGGTGAAAATACAATCCATATTGTGTTTTAATTATTTTCTAAAACATATGTACTATGGACATGCTTTTTTAATTTGATGACCAAAAAACATTATTACTAACAGGTGGCAGTGTTTTTCAAAGCCAAGTTTTCATTATTTATCTCTTGCATTATAGACAACAGCCCAAATGTCCTGTTTGGTCACATTCATTGTTGTGTTTCATAATGGACTACACTATCACTGAAAAACTAAACTTTTTGTCACTCTCAAAAATGTGGATTCAAATCTTTTTATTCTTAGATGCAGAACCTTGGCCCAGCACTCAAAAGTGCCTTGAAGTATAACTAACTTAAGTGACTAAAATTACTGACAATCATGAATCTTCTCAAAATCTATATTTTAACAAGAATAAAATTTTTATTTAATTGGTTTAGATAAAGGAACATTGTCAAAATCAAACAAAAGTTTTAAGTTCACTCAATTTCTTCAATTTCTTACTTGTTACAGTAGCCAAAAAGATTCTTCATGCTTCTCAAAGTAAATAAGATAGTGAAAAATAAAAAATTTATCAGACAGGAGCAAGAAGATTGCATAATTTTATGCTTAGCAATAATTTGAAATACAAGAAAGTAATTATTTTGAAATTAAAGATAATTTTTAATTTGGTCAGGTGTGAAAATTTTATAATGGAAGAGTTGTATACACCGTTTATGCATTAAATTAATAGATTGAATCAAAATTTCAGCAACCACCAAGTGCAAAGACATTAGCTTATAATTAAAAACAAAAATGTTCAAGAGTTTACAACATGATGGTAGCTGTTTTGATTGCTCTCATTCTGGCATTGGTGACTAAAAACTAAAGAAATTCTGTTAAACTTTATGTTGTCATATTTCATTGGAAACAATATTTAAGAAAGTAACTAGGACTTTTTCTAACACATCAACTTTTAGTTTTATTGAAATGCACACATCAATTTTATCATCCCAAATAAATGTCAGTGGTCTTAATCATTGATGTCATTGCCTGCCATCCTTAAATGGATATAAAATTTAATAACATGCTATAGTTTTAGCTAATGTTCATCCTGAGACAGATTGTTATTTCATATACTTCATTTAGACTTTTTTCCGATTATTTTTAAAAACTTTTAAATTATTTACCATTGATAAGATTTGTGTTTGAAAAATGTTGTGGAGCTTTTCAAGTTGTTGTGCAATGAAAAAGAGGAAGAATCAGAAAAACACAGTAGTTAAAAATAAAGGTTTTGCTTCAAGGAACTTTGAGGTTCATGTCCTGACCCATCAATCATTAAATCTCTGACCTTGAGTATGTTATTTAACATGTTTTTCTTTATATTCTTATTTTGAAAGTGTTATAATACCTGCCTCATTAGTATTTTTAAATGGGTTTAAATAAGATAAGGCATAATAAATAAGATATGCTTCCTGCTTGGTATATAGGAAATAACAAATACAGCTATTATTATTGCTCCTCACTAATTTTCTGACATTTAATATTCATTTTATAAAGGAAGTAACTTTTTTCTTTTTTACTTTTATTAGTTTTATTGATTTTATTTTTTTAAATACACGACAGCAGAATGCATTACAGTTCTTATTACACATATAGAGTATAATTTTTCATATCTTTGTATAGAGTATGTTCTCACCAATTCATGCCTTTATACATGCACTTTGTGTTTTTTTGCATTACAATTCTTTTTACACATATATACCACAATTTTTCATAGGAAGTAACTTTTAAAAACTATACCATTCAGCTCTAACTGGATAACATAATCCACCTGGTGACCTATCCAAGGTCCCTCCACTTTTGCTGCTCTCTGCTGACCTCTGCAGGGATCAAGTAAAAGAATGTTGTAGAATGTAAAAGAATGTTGGAAAAAGTAATAAGCAGTTTAGCTTCTTTCCATTCCAAATTAGTTCTTTAAGTTATATAACCCCAAAATTGAAGAATTGAAATAAAATTAGATTATACAAATAGTATAAGTAAAGTATCTAATAGACTCCATTTAGGATGCGAGATTTAGGAACATGACTTAGCATTTTTATGGATATACTTCTACATTTTCACCATTAGAATCATCTCGCATAAGTTTGGGGTGATTTCAAAAGGTTTTTTTTTTTTCCTGGCTTTATGCCAAAATATTATGGACAGGTAGAAGGAGAGGTTCAAATAAAACTGAAAGAACACCATTATATTAAGTGGCTTACTTCTCATAATCTCAGCAAGAGGCATTTTATCTCAACATTTTTTAATATTCTAGACATATTATAACTCAAAATCCATGTATCAGGACCAAATGGCCTACTGCATGTTTTGTTAATATGAAGTAAGATTAAAGAAGCTATATAATTAAGAGGTCTAAGGATTAGAAATCTTTGACGATAACTTGCTCAATAAGAAATTAATAGCAACAATTTGTTTTGTTTTTTCAGTCAACAAATATTTATGGGGTGCCTAGTATTTCTTAGGCACAGGGTAAAAGCACAGAGGTAATTTGAGCACTTCCTGCTTGATCCCCACTTAGGGAAAATAATGTAAATGAAGATAGGGAAACTAGAGGTGAGTACATAAAACAAAATTGATTCACCTTAATAACTGGATCATCCTAGGACTTCTTATTTAAATGAATCCCCATTCCTTTTAGATCTGTATTACTCCTTTTCCTCTTCCCAGAGGATGACCAACTTTATTTTCATAGTGTTCGTGAATTATCCTGACTTCACAGGTTAGAGATCTCTTGATTTCTTTTCCTTTTTTCTTTTCTCTCTTAAAGTAATTGTCTCTTAACACTACCTGTTGTAGCATAGATATTATTGTGTTCTATAGTTTTCTGTTTCTTTACTCTTCTCCAGTATACTTATAAAGTATTTGATAATCTGTTGAAGGGCAAGCAACGTTCTGGATCAGTGATTAAACCAAATCCTCATTAAATCTCCATCTGCCAACAGCTGTCTGAGTAGGACCACATTCCAAAATTATTGAACCTACATCTCCAAAACATGTGAGCTAATTATGTCAGTTGTTCAGATATATTTCATAGCTTCTATATATTCGCAATTGTGCTTAAAAGCCACCACAGTTCTCAAATTTTAGTTTCTGCACTTGTAGAACCATAATAGATACTCTTGAGTGACAGAATTCACAACTTAAGTGTACAGTAACTGAAGAAGATTAACTGAAAAGATGAAAAAAAAAGTAAGGAGTTGGAACTCAGATCTGTAATTCATCTTTTTTCTCCTATGAGATAAACCCAGTTGGGATGATAAGTGATAATACTTTGGGAAAGTTTAGAAAATAAAATATAAGATTATAGATGATGTGAGCGACAGTGATCAGATGCAGTTTTATATGTCTGATAATTTATTTTATATTCTAGTATTTTAGCTTACTTTAGATGTTAATAATACCTAAAGTTTATATAAATATATATGGTTTTCAGCTACAAAGAATAATCATCACATTTGAGTGTCATTGTAATCTTGAAAGGAGAGGCAAAGGGAATTAATATTCTTTGAATACTGATACTTAGACCTGTGGATTCCTTCTCATACATTATCATAATTCTCACTATGACATCATGAGGTAATTATTGGCTTCCTTGATGTTATTCATCTAGTAAAATCGATGCTTAGAGAAGCCACAAAATCTTTATTTTTTTCCAGTAGTAATAGTTTATTCACAAGGCAAACAATATAATTAGCTGAATCTGATACTTTCTGTACATCAACACTTCCATGTTCCACTAAGGCCTGGAAGATTAATTGCAAGGAAATTTCAGTCAGCAGATTCTCTTTTCATGAAAAATTACTAAAGGGACAAACACTTTTTTTAAAAAAACTCATTGTACACAATTGCAGCACAACTTTTTATTTCTCTGGTTATTCGCCATGTAGCATTGCACCATATGTGTACCTAAGGTAATGATGGCCATCTCATTCCACCATCATTCTTGACCCCATACCCTCTCCCCAACCCTCCCTCCCCTTTGCCCAATCAAAGTTCCTCCATTCTTCCCATGTCCCTCCCCATTATGGATCAGCATCTACTTATCAGAGAGAACATTCAGCTTTTCCCCCACATCCTCACCAACACTATTGTGATGTGCATGCTTGATAACTGCCATTCTGTCTGGAGTGAGATGAAATCTTAGTTTTGATTTGCATTTCTTAGTTACTAGAGATGTTAAACATTTTTTCATATATTTGTTGATCGATTTTATTTCTTCTTCTGAGAAGTGTCTGTTCAGTTCCTTGGCCCATTATTCATTGGGTTGTTTAGTTTTATTTTGGTGTTAAGTTTTTTGAGTTCCTTATATATCCTGGAGATTAGTGCTCTATATGATGTGCGTGTGGCAAAAATTTGCTCCCAAAATGTAGGCTCTTTCTTCACCTTATTGTATGTTTCTTTTGCTGAGAAGCTTTTTAGTTTGAATCCATCCCATTTATTGATTCTTGATTTTATTTCTTGAGCTTTAGGAGTCTTATTAAGGAAGTTGAGGCCTAATCTCATGTGGTGAAGATTTGGGCCTACTTTTTCCTCTATTAGGCAAATGAATTCAGCAAAGTAGCAAGGTATAAAATCAATACCCATAAATCAAATTCATTTCTATACATCAGTGATGGATCCTCTGAAATATAAATTAGAATAACTACCCCATTCACAATAGCCTCAAAAAAAATGGGGAATCAATTTAACAAAAGAGGTGAAAAACCTCTACAATGAAAACTACAGAACACTAAAAAAAGAAATTGAAGAAGACCTTAGAAGATGGAATAGTCTCCCATGCTCTTGGATAGTCAAAATTAATATTGTCAAAATGACCATACTACCCAAAGCGCTATATAGATTCAATGTGATTTCAATTAAAATTCCAATGTCATTTCTTATAGAAATAGAAAAAGCAATCATTAAATTCATTTGGAAAAATAAGACCCAGATTAGCCAAAGCAATCCTTAGCAAGAGTGAAGCAGGAGGCATAACAATACCAGACCTTAAACTATACTACAAAATTGGAATGTAAACCAATAGTAGAGAATAGAAGACACAGAGACAAAACCACATAAATACAGTTATCTCATACTAGACAAAAGCACCAAAAATATACATTGGTGAAAAGATAGCCTCTTCAACAGATGATGCTGGGAAAAGTAGGAATCCATATGCAGCAAAACAAAACTAAACCTCTATCTCTCACCATGCACAAAACTCAACTCAAAGTAGATTAAGAACCTAGGAACTAAACCAGAGACCCTGTGTCTAATAGAGGAAAAAGTAGGCCCAAAATGTTATTATAAGATCATACAACTCTTAAATGCTAGAACCAAGATTTCCATCAGAAATCTTTCTGTCTTACCATACAGTGGTCATGTCATACATTATTTTATGTGTCTTACATATTAGGATACAGACTTATCAAGTGACTTTTCCCAAAAGTCCATTTATTATTTCATCATGTGAACTGTAGTGTGTGTGTGAGTGTGTGTGTGTGTGTGTGTGTGTGTGTGTGTGAGAGAGAGAGAGAGAGAGAGAGAGAGAGAGAGAGAGAAATAAACTAATTTGGGTAAACCCCAAAGGCACATGTTGCACCTTTGTGCAAGATAGATTAGATTGTTGTAAAGGTTAAAGAGTTTGATATAAAAGATCATTAGTTGCAATGAAAAAGATTTTGTTGAACCAGCAAAGATACCTTACTTCAATTTCTGTGTAATTGAAAATGTTAACACTCGTTACACGCTTTCCTAAGGGAGATTTTGTTATGCAGTGGTTTCAAACATCATCCTTGGTTTGTTTGATGTAATACAATAAATACTGGAAATATTGTTCAGTCACTTCATAAATCCAAACTATAATAAGTCCTTCATTTTTTCCTAGTGAGTGAGATGTCCTTGCAAAAAGAAAAGGTACTCATAATTATTTCAATTATATAACACTTACTCTGACTTGGGTTCAAGATGAATCTGGAATTTCCAATTATCTTTTTTCAAAGAGCCCTGTGAGGGTGATCAAGTAAGGCAGTGAAGTCAAACATCTGCTGAAAGTGCCCATTTAAAATGTCAGTGAATTGCAATAAGCTTATCAGTGGACTTAAGAATTTAGGGTTAGTTGCTTAGAGTCTCAAAAGCTTACAAATACCTATTGATATTAGTTTTTTTTAATTTTCAAAATTCAGATTTATGAGGATAGGACAAGATTGGAATGTGGGTAGAGCATAGGAAAACTAATATGTCAAACCAAATCATCAACAGAGACAAGTTAGGGGAAAAAACTTCCCTCTAAGTAATTTTTAAAACATAATAGGTGAATATAATAAAGAAAATAAGGCATAATATGAAAGGAGAAAATTTGCTTTATGATAAAACAGGATATTTCTCTACCATAGAATATATTTTTTAAGCCACACAAAAAAATTAATAAGTAAAGTAGAGAAAGGCCAAATTTGATCCTATCCTTCTCCTATTTAAAACTTTTCCTCCCTAATGCCACTAACACAAGGTCCAAACCCCTTAACACAACACCTTTAGAACTTTATGAGCCTCTGTTTCTCCATCTTCAGTTCTTAGTATCTCCTCCTAATGGTACTTACTCCTTTACCATGATGATCAAACCTTTCTATAAGCTGATCCCTCTACCTAGAATTCCTTGCTGCCTGCCTTTCTTCTAACCATTCAGCAGGGCTTGACTTGGTTGTTACTCTATTTTAGTCAGTTTTCATTACTATAAGAAAATATCTGATATAATTAACTTAGAAGATAAAAGGTTTATTTTGGCTCCCAAGTTTGGAAATTTCAGTCCATGATCAATTGGCCCCATTGCTTTGGGCCTTTCTGGTCAGTGTACCAGTTGACAAAGTACGGGGAGTGCATGACAGAGCTATACCACTCATCTCATGGCCAGGAAGCAAAAGAGAGTGAAAAGGGGGCCAGAGTCCCACAGTCCCCTTTGAAGGTACACCCCTAGTGACCCAGACACTTCCCATTCAGCCCAAATTCTTGAATATTGGTACTTATACCTGTGGATTCCTTCTAACACATTATCATATTTCTCACTATGATATCATAAGGTAATTATTGGCCTCCTTGATGTTCTTCATCTAGTAAAATCGATGCTTAGAGAAGCCACAAAATCTTATAATAAGATCATACAACTCTTATATGCTAGAACCAAGATTTGCACCTCTTAATAATGCAAATCTGGGGACCAAGCCTGGTAGAGGGCCTTTGAGAAACATTTAAGATCCAAATTGTAGCACTGTCCAAAATAAATCTCCCCTGATACAAGATGTTTTTCCTTTTTTTTTTTTTTCCCAAAGCATTGGCATATTCTCTATTGACTTATCATTCTTTCCACTTTGGTCTATAAGCTCCCTTAGAATAGGAACTGTGTCTTACTTGTATTTATATTTTCCAGTTTTGGTGTTATGAGTTGAATTGTGTACCTCAAAAAGATGTTGAAATCTTACCTCTCAGTACATGTGAATGTCAAGTTTTTTGAGAATAAGGTCTTTGCCGATAAGCAAGTTAATGAGGTCATCAGAGTGGGCCCTCATCCCATTTGACTGTTATCCTCAAGAAAGGAAGAAATTTGCACCCAGAAACAGACACAGAGGGAGAATGCCATGAGAATATTTAAGTAATGGCAAACTAGGAAAGAGGCATGGAACAGATTCTTCCTCATTGGCCTCAGAAAAAACTGACCCTGTTGATTCCTTGATAGTGGATTTCTAGCCTCCAAAACAGTAGGGCAATACATTTCTATTGTTTATGGCACCCTGGCTTGATACTTTATGCTGACAGCTCTAGGTGTCTAATAAGACCTGAAAAACGAATGTTTTTAAATGAATTAATGGAGTATCTCACTGTATTATTTTACCCGCTGCACCTTTTTCTGCAGAGTTCATTAAAGCATATTCATGGGAAAATATTCAGTGATACATATTTAATTCAGTAATTTAATTTTCAACATTAATTTTAGAGCATTTACTTTGTTCATAATACTCCTGGAGTGCAAAAATTAAACTTGCTATTACCCCTCGACCTTCAAAGTGCTGACTGTCCACCATGAGAGAATGAATTAGATAGTACATATGATAGCAGTTATGTATTGCAGGAACGTCTTCTGACCAGTTGGTGTCCATGCCATACCAACTTTTATATGTTCAAACATCAACCCTTCCTATAACTATTTTCTGATTACTTGTAGAAAATTATATGGCATTAAAATGAGAGAATCTCAAAGCATTATGTGCCATCAATGGGTAACACTTTTGATTTAAAGGAGTGGAGATTAGGAAGCACTTTGCAAAAAAACTATTACAGGAAAAAAGTCTCTGTGGGTGGAAGTGTATCAAAACCTACCTAGTTACCTTTTAGGTGACTTAGGCTGCTTTCTCCAGCAACAATCCTGCCACCTGGAAAATTCTTATCCAACTTTAACCTTTGAGATGATTCTGATGTCTTTTAAATAATCTATGTAATTTTTATGACTTTGTAGGCCATAATCTGACTTCAACACAGTCTGGACAATACCAAGACATCAATGTGAATGACTTTGGTTTGCTTTGGCAGATAGAATTCACCTATAAAACCCATACAGATGAGGTGATAGGTAAAGGCACTGCCTGTAATTTAGGTTACTTTTTAATTCTAGAAGTTTGCATGGTATCCCATTTCAACCACAAGAAACAGACTTATATATGAATATGAAAGTATTCAATCACATTACATCATACAGTCATATAAGCAGTCAACCTGTGAATAGGCTATTTCCTTTGTAGGAATGGAAGTAAATTGGTCAGTGCCGTTAGCTCTTTGCATTAATAAATATGCCTCTCACTGGCCATTTCCATCATTCCTTTAGGAAAGTCACTGACATACTTTTCATTCATTCTCAAGCACTAAATGAACTAAAGTATCCACATTTTTGTTAATATGAGATGCTTGACATTTAAAAGCATATGTGCCATGTGACCACTTGTTTCTTAAACAACCCAATCATTAATTCATTCTGCTAATGAGATTGAACAATTAATAAACGCCTATTCTGTGTTCCAGATGGTCTATTTTATCTAACCTTTACTTTCTAGGATTTTATAATTTGGTAAAAAATGGAAGATCAATGTACATAGAAGGTTAATATGTATGGTGATTCAATCTAACTGCCTATATGTTCTGTATTTATACCAGACTATTGGGAATTGCTGGAGGAATACATTCCTAGAAATACTTAAAACCCTAACCATACAATCAACACAGTTTTTGAAAATTGTATGCATTTCTCTACTTAATGGTATTTTTAAATTTCCTAACAACTTCTTCAAAATTTTTGTACCTCTTCCAATTTCTGACTTTCATCATTCTTGGTTAGTAACCATCTTTCTTATTATCAAAGTGAAGATGAGAACACACTTAGTGTCTTGTCATTACATCTGCAATCTTCCTATTCATCTCCATTATCCTTTTCTCCTTACCTTGTAAGTCAGTGAAGAAAGGGGCTTTCTATGGGTTTTTTTTCCATTTATTTATCTCAAACTTTTTATCAGGATCCATATCAGGGACTAAGTGTACTTTGGTGAAATAATTGACTTGATCCTTTACTCTTAGGTCCTTCATTCTGTGTGAAACTACTTACTGCTTTCACCTGAATTATTTTCAGTCTCTCAAACCATGATCTTTCTCAACTCTGTCTCCTTGAATATGTGTTTCCCTGTGCAGAGGTGGTCTCTCCCTGCTCCCTTTTCTTCCTTGCTCATTTTCATTTTCCAGGTCTCAGATTGAATATTGTGACCTGCAATTAACTGTCTCTGACACCATCCTCCTCCTCCAATCCAATGTAGTCATCCCACCTACACCCTCCCTTAGCTACTGTTGCTCTCTTATCATCCCTTAATATATTGCAACTTCATTGCCTCTTTACCTTACCCTCTGCTAGAAAATACCTAATTCAGTGACATAACCACAATATTTAGGCCATACCTGATACATAAGCAGTTATCAACAAGTGTGTCTTTTATTAATTAAAGAAAAGTAGAAAATGCTTGTAGAGGGAACTATGTCTACTCAAGTTCAATTTAGAAGTGAGCTACCATAGGTTAGAATTCACAAAGAGTGATGTTTGAAATTAAAGTAGTGAAGGCATTTCAGATGTAAGGAACAAGTGCAAAATAAAACCATCACAGCAAGGTCAGCTTTTGGGGGGAAAACTTAATGGAAGAGAAGTAAGGAATGGTGAGGACAGTATGTAGAATTCCTGTAGAATAAGGAGTAATGGACCATTTCAAGCCAAAGAAGAATATAATCAACGCAAATTTTGGGAAAAACAGCTAACCTAAAATACTTGAAGTATGAGTTGGAAAAACTGGAAGGGAAGACTGGAATCAAGGAGTATGATTACAAAGACTCCTACAATGACACAGGCATGATAAGTCTAGCACTTGGTTTAGTGAAACAGCAGTAAAGAGGAGTTAAAATTTCATACGTACATACTGAAGATTCTGATAAAATATAAAAATTGCATATTTTTTTCAAGAATCTCTTCTATAACAGTTATTGTACTAAGCGCTCTGCTACTCAGTGATGAGTAGGTGTGATGCTAAACATGAAGAAGCTTTCATTTAATCTGAAATAGTAACATAACTGGAAAGCACAGGAGCCAAGACAAGAAGCCAGTTTTTTAAATTTTTAAAATTTTTTCTAATTAGTTATACATGACAGTAGAATGCATTTTGACACATCATACATAAGTGGAGAATAATTTCTCATTCTTCCGGTTGTACATGGTATGGAAACATGCCAGTCATGTATGTATGCATATAGGGTAATAATTTCCAATTCATTATTCTTTCCAGGCCAGTTTTGAAAAGAAGCTATGAGCACACTCTTTCAAGTTTGTGAGTTTCAAGTTGACAAATCAAACCTAACAGAGTGTTGGAGGTACCAGAACCTTGGGCACTTAACAGAGCAGTGGTAATTGCAATTCTAGAAATGGATTATCTGCAAGATTGTAGAGACAATAGGATTTAATGGAATATTCTGTAGGAAATAAGTGTTATTTTGAAAGAAAGAATGGTCAAATTTAGCATGCATCCCCAGAATTTCTGATTCTGGATATCTGGCATGGACAAGCTTTGCATTTCTCACAAGCTCCCAGGTGATGCAGAAGCTCCTAGTGTGAGGATCTCTTCTGTGAACCACAGTCTTAGGCCAGTATAAAGAAGATAAGACAGCAAAGAAAACAGAGATATAGTAAGATAAATAAGAAACATTATCAAAGGTAAGAATGTGAAGGTAATCTGTAGTTTCCTATGTAAAGCAAAGAAGCAAATTCATAAATTTTCTTGAGTTTTGGATAAAAATTCTGGATAGCTGGCTAAACTCTTTGCCAGGTGGAGCTGGTTTGCAGTTTACTCACCCAACCCCATTATAGAAAAAGGTAATATTAAAATGTATATGCCTGCATATCATGTGACTTTCACTAAAAAGAAAGAGCTAGATGTACATACAACCACTCAAACCATAAAATTAGATATATTCGTTTTCTAGGGCTGCCATAACAAGTTGCCACAAATTGGGTAGTTTCAAGCAACTTATTGTTCTGAAGGCTAGAAGTCTTAGATCAAGTTGTCAGGGCCAGTTCTTTTGGAGGGCCATGAGGGCAAGTCTGCTCCAAACCTCTCTCCCAGCATTTTGGGATAACTGTTGGCAGCCCTTGGCATTGTGGATCCATCTCTCCAATATCTGCTCTGTCCTCACATGCGTTCTTCCATGTGTGTTTCTGTGTCCAAACTTTCACTTCTAATAAAAAACATCGGACCTAATCATTGGATTGGGCCCCCACTTGACCCAGTGCTATCTCTTCTTAAAGTACATCTACAGAATCTGATCAAAATAAGGTGACAATCAAAAGTGTCAGGAGCTAGAATTTCAGCATATCTTTTGGAAGGACATAATTTAACCCCTAAAATATGTCATATAAATAAACTATCATATATGGAGCCAGGTAGAAGAGATCAAAGAGAGTTTGTAGTATGGAAATGGAGATGGTCATCAGTTAAAAACTTTCTGCTCTTACAGTAAGGAGCCTGTGTCAAGTTCAAGAAAAGATCTTTTTAGGATAAGGCAGAAGAATTGTCAAAGCCAGAAGAGAACAAAAACATTGATAGCAAGAGACTGAATATTCTAAAGGGTCAAAAATGAATAATAAGAAATATCCTAGAAGATTTAGGTTTAGATAAGAAGAAGGGTGCTTATTCCCTTGAGCAAAGGGAAAACAGGTATTGATGTGGTGTGCTCAAAGTGTAAGTGAAATCATGATGAGATAATAGGAGAAGGGCACATTTGTGGCATTGGTTTTGGTAGTTAATTGGGTAATCTGTGAGAGATTATTTGAGCACCACTGAGGATGCTTAGACAATGCCTAAGAATTATAAACAGAACCACTTCTTACAACCCCAAATTTTGTTATTTGAACCTGGAAAGAATCCAGAGAATAAGAAAATAAAGCTTTGAATTTTAATTGACCATATCTGCAATGCCCATAAGATTAATTAGTCTCTCAAATATATGTAAAAGGTGCATTTGTGATAGTTTTTAAAGCAAAGGTTTCTTTTTGAAGGGGAAGAGATGTCAAATAGTCTGTTATCAGTGTAAACCGGATCCACAGGGAAGTTTTTGAAACTTTTTCTTTTTCTTTTTCTTTCTTTTTTTTTTTTTGCTTTTTAACTGACATGTATGCACATTCAGATGGTAAGTTGCCTACATGGATGTATGGTTCCTAGACAGGGCCAGCCAGAGTTCAGGATAGATTTTGTGTTTCCTTTAACATATATACAGAATGTGAAGAATACCACTAGTGCTTTCTGTGAAGCAGTAAATACCCTACCAGGCAGATCCTAAAGAAGCTCTGACAGAACCAGGCTGTTTAATAATATTCAATTGTTTGGAGAAGCCCTAGTGCTCTTCTAGTAAAGTCACATAAAAATGAAGTTGAACCAAGTTATTGAATGGTTTTAAGGCATCATGGGGTTTGGTTCTTTATACCCACAAAGAATATCTGGGTACACTGTAATCATATGACATTTTCAAGCATTTCAGTTTTTATTCTGGGCTTCTCAAAGCACAGTATCAATCTATGCTGCCAAGACTTCTGCTGCAGCCCCCGCCTCTCACTGACACCTCCCCCTCAGCGTAGGCAGACAACACGGGGAGAGGGTGAGCTATGATCTGCTCACAGGGTTCTCTTTTTATAGAATGAGGAGAAGATTCTTTGCAGAGAAAGGTTCAGTTATAAGCTTTCACCAGGTTCTGAGTTCCTGTACTATGCCTGTATCTCCTACATTAACAGGAGAATTTGGGGATGTGCCAGAAATATGGAATGACGAGCCCAGCTTTTTGCAACAGATGTAGTTCTGAAATTCTTTGTGCACAGCCCATGTTTGCCAAACAGATCATTTTTAATTACTTAGGAAATTAGGTGTTTAAATTGGACATGCTTTTCTTCCTTTGCTAGAGTCCTGAAATATCTATTGATTTTACTTCCTTTTGTGCCTTGATTACTTCTATTTTTCTGTGCCATCTTTGTATACAACCAGCAGGCACATGGAATGTTTAGTCCTGTTCTTAATGACCAAATGTTCTACAGTAGGTAGTGTTAGGACCAGTGGTTTGTTGAGACTTAACAACTCAGCTCACTGATTTTATTTTGAAGTTGACTGAAAGAAGTGGTTCTGTTTAAAATTCTGAATAAAACTGGTTGTTTTATACAGGTATTTCACTGCTGTGACCAAAATACCTGACAAGAACAATTTTAGAGGAGGAAAGTTTTATTTGGAACTCATGGTTTCTGAGATCATCTGTAGATGACTGACTCTGCTGTTCTGAACCCAAGATGAGGCATAACATCATGGAAGAAGGGTGTGGAAGAGGAAAATATCTCAGGAAATAGCAATCAGGAAGGAGAGCGAGCGAGAGAGAGAGAGAGAGAGAGAGAGAGAGAGAGAGAGAGAGAGAGATAGTTCCCCATTCACCAAGGACAAAATATAAACCCCAAAGTATGCCCCCAGTGACCTATCTCTTCTAGCCACACCCTACCTGCCTTCAGTTATCATCCACTTAATCCAATGATTGGGTATAACTCTCATCATCTAATCATTTCACCCCTGAACCTTCTTGCACTAACTCATGAGCTTTTGGGGAATGCTTATTATCTGAGCCATAACAATTATTGAATTATTTCTGAGTCCTAGAGATTTACTTTCAAAATAGTTGCTGATTCTCTAAATGTTTAAAAACTACCACATTCCCCCAAATCAGCATTTTTGTCATTTTGGGTGTTTCTTACTCAAATCTTTATGATACTCATTATATTTACCCTGATAGGGGCCACCCTAGCTATCACATCATACATACATCTCTTGATGGTTTACTAAGCATTTCTGTAACTGTTTCAAACTCAGTAGAGCTCGGGTTTTATCAGCACCATGTGTTTTTTAGGATAGCAGACTTGAGTCATTCAGTCAGTCTGGAATCCAAAGGGTGTGTTCCTGTCAAAAGTACATTCTCTTCACCAAAGGCCCATATATTACAGGCCTGGTCCCTAGTCCATGGTGCTACTGTGAGGTGGTAGAACCCTTGAGAGGTAGGAACTAGTGGAGAAATATAGGTCATGGGGCATACCCTTGAAGGGAATATTGAAACATTCTGTCTCTTTTTTTCACTTCCAAGCTACCTTGTGATAAGCAGATTGCTCCACCATGTGCTCCCTACCATCATATGCAACCTCATTGCATGCTCAAAGCAACAGAACCAATTGATCATGGACTAGACCCTCTGAAACTGTGAAATTAAATAACCTTTTCTCTTTAAAAAAAATAAAATTTAAATTTAAAAAAGCACACTCTCTTTAATGAATTCTGTTTTGATATTCAGACCCAGCTTAAGTGCTAAATCTATTGCTAATCCCTCTCCTGCTCCCTAAATAATTATGCTCGTCTAACATCATTGCCATGATAGAGCTTATCATAACCAGTTAAATTATATCAAAATATTTTCTGATTTTTCAAACTATTTAAGGGCTCATTAACAGTGGAGTATTTTATTTATCAAGCATCTATTATATGCTAGTTACTATTGAATATAGATACACTTGCTCCCTTTCTACAGATGAGGAAATTGAGAGTGAAATATGCATAATTAGTAGATGAAAGCATCAGAATGTGGAGCTGTCTCTGCTGTTGCCAGGTTGCCTGCTCTGAAATTGGCATAGATGCTGCTGACTGAGGGTGAAGAGCTAATGCAATCTACCAGAGCCAGTGCAGTAACTTACGTAGTTGCTGATCCCAAACAAGAGTGTCTACTTTTCTTTCCCTTGCTTATTCAAAGTCATTATCTTAAGGAAAGTTTTCTCAGACTTTCCTCATTCTCTTATATTTCTTGGTGACTTTACTCATCCTTTACATTCATTTATTTTTTATTTCTTTTTTTCATTTAATACATCTTTATGAGGCACTAAGTACCTGTACTTGTTCTTCTTACATACTGTAAAGTGAACAAAAATCATAGTCGTCATAGAGCTTACTCCATGCAATGATGCATGGAGTGAAATGAAAGAGAAGATTAGCTAGTGCACAGAGAGGAGTGGAGAGTGCCAATAGAGATTGGTCATGGAGGACCTCACCTAGTCTAGAGCCTATAACGTGGGCATCCTGCCCCTGTGTCAAAAGAGGAAACATAAGGAACAGGCATACTACTCATTTGGGTTTGGTCTTCCTGCTACTTAGTAGTCCTAGCTGATGTTTGTCTTCATTAAGTAGTCCAACAACAATCACTGACATTGCCTGAGTTTAGGAATATTGTTTCACCCAGGTTATCATACCCACTCATATGAACCCACTTGTGGGTAATGTGTCTGTAGAACAGTATAGGAAGCCATTTCTTTACATTTATATAGGCCACAATTGATAGAGGCTCTCTATATAAAGCACAGATAGATTCAATCTTATAATACAGATGGATACTTCTATCTGTTAATAAAGTTGTATTCTGGATGGAAACATAAACTACACATTTACTTACCATGTTGAATTGAATATCTGGGATATGGTGGGCTGTTTTTAAATATATTCATGTTCCATTAAAGTGAGATTAATTTTTAGCTTTGTGCTCTCAAAGACATTCTCTGACTCTGAGAGGGATGTATACTGAAAAATATCTTCCTTCACCTTGAGCAGAGTCACTAGTTAAAAAAGTACATAAACCTAACCTCAAAAAAAAAAAAAAAACTGTTATTTGTTTTTCAGCTGATATATTTATGTCCACAGTATTCATAGTGATTTCATTGTCTTGGTACAATCTTGAACTTCAAATATCAAATACATAGTTACTCTCTTCTTTATGGTGGTAATTTTTTTTCCATAGCTTTTCTGTAACTAAGATTGTCTGTGGCATTTATTGGTGCCCTAGTAGATGTATAACAGAATTACTAGATTTGTGTTTAACTTTTTATTTTTACAGAGCTTGGAATGACCTCCTTAGAGCTAAAATGCAATAGCTTGTTCCTCCCACATTGCTATGAAACTTAGTAAATACATTTTTGAAACTTTCTTATGCGCATTTACTTATTTAATAAAGTGATAATTTTAGAAAGCATGAGCTGATATGTGTTTTGAAGTTCATATTAAAAGCAAAATAGGGAACATCGTATTTATTTTGGGTCATCTTTTGCTTTATAAACAAATTCTTTAAACCCTAGGTAAATATATTCATGGTTCTATGGGGTGGCAAAGCATTAATAAAAAATAATTACCCACTTCAGTAAGAAATTAGATAACACTTATTTTAATTGCCCTATCAATTTAAATCCATTTTCCATTTATTTTTTTAACAACTATTATGGTTAATTTAACAAAATCATTGCAGTTCTAATATAATTCCAGAGGTGTTACTTTATAATTTGCTATTTCATCATTTTTTCCATTAATCATTTATCTTAAGAGCATATAGCCCTACACAATATTTATTCAATAAAAGCATGGTAATGGAATTACCAGTGTTTTTCATTATTATTGTATAAAATGCCAAAAGTTTTATGATAGATTTATCAATTGAGTATGTTATTTTTAAGAACTATTTCTTTAGCCAGGAACATCACAGAAATTCTGTCTTTTAATATCAAATGTCTTTCTTTAATATCCTTTTTTGGTTAATTTTCATATTATCATTATGATTTAGAAATTCAATGAAAATATATTCTACAAATATTGTACTGAATATATTCAGTCACTATTGAAAGGATTTTCTTTTTTTCCTAAACCCTTAAAAATTCTGTCAATTATTTCCTTAAAATGACTTCAGAACAATTTTACTAAGGAACTATATTCTTATTATCATTCCATAAAAATAAAATAAAAATATAAGTTTTGCAAGTCATCATATGCAAAAATCACCTCCCAAAATAGGAAATTTCCACATTTAAATATGATATAATATCCTGCTGGTTGTTGTAAAAATTATAAAGTTAAACCATTTCTTTAAACTTGTACTATGTACAGGGATGATTCACTTTTTTGTGTCATTAGCCTCACTATCAGTTAGTAACAGTGATTGCTAGGATATATGAAAAGACAAGGTGGCCAGAGAAGTAGACATGAAAGACAAGCATTTAGCTTCTTTTCCTTATCTTCTCTCTGAAATTACGACCTAAATATCCAGTGTGTCTTCCTCATGTCTCTTATCTCAGGACGTGTGTGATTTTCTGACAGCTTTATTTTACATCCTTCAATGTCAAAAACTTCTTTTCTCTATGCTAGAGTAATGAAGACAGTGAGGATGAGCTCATACACTGGACCTAAGAAGGACTGTTTTCCCAGGCTCACATAAGCTCCCTCTGCACATTTTGCCCAATCCCTGTTCTGACCAGTCTCCCACCATGAATTAATTAGCTGAAGAACAGCAGCATTTAGTTGCACAGTCTTGAAATAGTACAAAACTAGTGTTCATATGGGATTGATAAAAAAGATTTTTTTCTCATTAACCAAAACAACAAATCTTCAGGGCTGGGGAAATTGTTCAGTTGGTAGAGTGCTTGCCTCGTATGCACGTGGCCCTAGGTTCAATCCCTAGTACCACCAAAAAAACTCTTCAAATTGTTAAAGAACAAAACTGATTAAATTATAATCCTTGTTTTATATATTGCTGTTACAATCAATTAAAGATCTATGGTTTTTAAAAAGTGATTTAAATGTGGCTAATTGCATTTGTTTTCCATTTTCTGCTCTTTTCCTATAGGTTTAGGCTTCAGTATTGCAGGAGGTGTGGGGAACCAGCACATTCCTGGAGACAACAGCATTTATGTGACAAAAATTATAGATGGTGGAGCTGCACAAAAAGATGGAAGGTTGCAAGTAGGAGACAGACTACTAATGGTAAGTAAAACTGCATGTTTATAAAGCTCTTGTTTCTCAATGAGTGACCATTTTAGTCCACTCAGGCTGCCATAACAAAATTTCTGTTGAACAACAGAAATTTGTTTTTTCACAGTTCTGAAGGCTGGGGATTTGAAGGTTGCAAACTGGTTTCTGGAGAGAGCCCTCTTCCTGGTTTAGAAAGCCATGTTCTAGTTGCATCCTCATGTGACCTTTCCTAGGTACACAGGCTGACAGAGAGTAGTGTCCCTTTTTTCTTCTTCTTAGAAGTACCATCAGAGTAGGGCCCCATCTTTAACTCATTTAACCTTCAACGCCTCACATGAATTTGGGAGGGAAGGACAAAATTTAGTATTGTAGTGACCATGTGAAGAAACAGAAAAGAGGAGAGGGGAGATTTTAGGGGAAGAGAGCTAAAAATACACATACAGGTCTGAGGTTGTGGCTCAGTGGTAGAATGCTTGCCTTGCATGTATGAGGTACTGGGTTCAATTCTCAGCACCACATATAAATAAATAAAGGTCCATTAACAAATAATAAATTTTTTTATAAAAAGTATACATACAATTGTTTTTGATTTTTTGATATTTTCAAAACAGTATTCTAAATTTTCACCAATTTTCTCAGCAATGTATGGTAAACATAGTAGATATTTCCAAAATAATCCATTTCCTATTAGTGAGTGCAACTGCTACTTCCAGGTAGTACAACAAAGGAAACAACATTATCTGTTTACTGATATGTGCATGTCCATGTTTCAACCACTGTAGAAACAGTCTATGATTTTCAAGAATTCGTAATCTAAATTCCATCATATGTGTGAATGGATCCCTTCCTCTCTCCTCTCAGCAGGGTTATAGCTATTTTGTTTGCCAGATGCCCACATTTAGGAGTCCTGGCGATGACTGCCACTGACACAAAGCCACCCTTTCTGAGCTATGGATTATAAGACAAACTAAAGCAAAATTTAAGCAGTCATAAATAGAAAACACTAGATACAGCAGTGATAAAAATTTATTTCATATCAATTGTATGTTATAGACTTAATCTACAGTATAATAATCAAATATTGAAAATTCAAAAATTAAAAATTCATACTGAAATAGATCTCTGCCGCAGTCTGGCTGGGCATAAATCACAAGCCACTGAAGCAGGAACAAACTTTATTTCTGAACTCCACCAGCACACTCCACACACGCTCCCAGGGAAAAAAATGCCGAACGCCACGCCACGCGGCTCCTCCCAGACACACTCCAACATACAGGAAATCCCTCTTCCGGAAATCCCTCCTACCGCACTTCCCCAACCAATGGGAACTCTGGCCAAGGTGGACAGCAGGGGTCTAATATCCAATTGAATGCAGATCTTAACATAATCATTATCATCTCAATGGCTTGCTGGCGTCACCTTTCAACCAAAAATGCCATGGGTCAATCCTACTTGCCTATGGCCCTCAGCATCTCCCCGCTTCTGTTTAATTAAACAACAAGCAATGTGGCTTAGGGACCATGCCTGTTAGGTTGTCCAATACAACAGATCTCAAGATGAACATATCTAGTCATAGGTCTGTGTTTGCAAAACAGGGCCTCTAATCTATGTCTGCGAGGAGTAGGGATCTCCAACCGCTTCTTAAGAAGTGTATGGGGAGTCTATACAGTCTCAAAAGAAAAGTGATTTCTATGACATATACAACTTTTAGAGGTAAAAACCCAAAGTTCTAGATTCATTGTGCCCATTTCCCTGGGCTCTGGAGATCTTGTACATAATCCCAGTAGGTGAATTTCATAGTTGTGAATGATCTTTGTATTGAATTATCTGGATAAGTCTTTGATAGTATCTCGAGAGCCAACATTTATTTGGTAGTTACTGTATTTCACATACTTTTAAAGTGTTTGGGGGTCATGTAACGTATCTTTCACACAAAAGCACATTTTATATAAACCAAAGGAAACAGGGGTACAGAGAACCTTACTGACTTGCCCATGGTCACATAGGTAATGATAGAAAGAACTGGACATCCAGCTGAGGCCATCTGGCTTGTGTCCGCATTCATCTCCACCACGCAATGCTGCTTTCTGTACAAGGGGTTTGCATTTGTTTCCTTGGTTTATCAGTCAGTTCTTTCATTTTTTCCTTTATTTATCATTCAGTTATTCATTAATGCCTCTAACAAGTACAGCCTACCCACCTAACATGTCTAGGCAATGGCCACTATTCAGAAAAAAACTATTGTAAGAAAGTATCTAGTTAAACTGAATGGGCATAAAATGCCCAATATTAACTTCACTCAAAATTGCAAATCAGAGTTTGGGGCTTCTTTTTACCACTTGAAGTCACTACCATTTTCATTCTTGAGAAATTCTAAAACTTTTTGTTGTTATCGTTAGCTTTCAATTCTGAACTAGACAAATTGTTGTTGCGGTATAAGGCCTGAACAACTTCTTTCTAGAATACAAACTTTATTACTTAAACTATTGACTTGGGAATAAAATGACCTTTGATGACCATCTTCTTCATAGGGCTAAATTGAAAAATGAAGAGGGTAGATTCGTTTTCATGTAATGACTGTTGCAGTGACTTGTTTCACCTTTGACTCATTGTTCTATCACAGTTTAGTTTTAGAAAAACTTCTGATATTTCTTCAAATGCTGCTTTGTAAAATCGTGTGAGATATTGTTTACTTATTTCTTGAAGTTGTGCTTGAATCTAGCTTTATTTTCAAATTCTTTTCTTAAAATCTCCAAATAAATTTGTCAAAGAATTTTTCAGGAACCATGTTATTTTCCCATTACAATTTTCATGATATTCATTGTAGATAAAACAATTTCAAAAATAGCTGTGACATAATTCATAAGTGTTTTGAATTTAAGGCATAGCTTTAAAAAAAACGAATCTCTAACAATAATAGGTCTCTCCTCTCTTATGTAAGGAAAACATAATTAGTACTTCCAAGGCAAGTGGTAAGCTGAATCTGAAAATGAAAGAAAATGATTCATTTTATAATATTCTGAAAGACAAATGACCATGAGAAAAAGAGAATAGAGAAAAAAATCACTGAAGCCACTCAAAAGATCAATTTTCTTTTTTCAACCCTAAATACTTATTAATATTCTCCTTTGGTCATTCTTTTTCATCTCTTCTTTCCTTTACTAACCTACATTCATAACCTCTTTTTACTTCCTCCTCATCTACACTCTTCCCTCAAAGGAAGTACAAACCATTTAGACGCTATGATTTACCAGCTGTACCACACTCTGCATATTTTTCTCTAAATATGCTGTTCTTTCTAAAGCAATTTACACCACTTCCTTCTCTCACTTCTTAGGAAAATTTCCTCTGTATGTTATTCACTTGAGTTCTATAAGTACACTGGTTTAAAATGAAACTATTAATTTCCTTAGACTTTTGTGACTGCGTACCCATAATTCAGGAAGTCTTGCAGCATCTTCCCCACAGTGAAAGAAGTCTTTTTTTTTTTAGAGTCTTAGTAATAACCCCTTCAATTTCTCAAATAGCATAGCTATCATATTGTGTATCAAGTGAATCAGATCATATATATTGGACACTTTTTTAAAAAGACTTCTTATATCTCAAGATTGAAATGTACCTACCCATCTTAAATGTCATCTTATTTCAACCTTCATTTGGTACATGAGAATCCTGCAGAAAAGCTACTTTGCAAAGTGGTCCCTTGCCCCTGCTATAAACCTTCTGAGGATGAAGAAATTAATACTCTTCAGTCATCCATTAGGTACTAACTTACAGCCCTGGGAATTTTTTTCTCCTTAAAATTGTGTTGGAATATATATTCCCTATAATTTTCTCCTTTTATTCATAGTTCTGTCCCTTGGAAACAGAAAAATAAGGACTGTCTTTTTACACATTTGTAAGAGTTTTGTATTGCTACTTCTTCACTTCTCAATCTTTTAAGATATTTTACACATCTTCCTTTATTTTTTACGACATATTTTATCACACCTTCATTTACCTTCTATAATTAGTTTACACTTTAAACTTTTTTCTATTCCTTACCATCTTATTCTCTACTTTTAAAAATCTAAACAATTTTGTAACATCCGACCTTTGCATTCATTCTACAATAAGGAAAAATTATGCTGCTACCTTTGCAATAAGTTGCTTACTATTTCAAAAGAAATGATTATAATGTCAGAACACTCTGTTTCATTGGTTACCCAAATATGTGGTATATATTTATTTATTAACAAAATAATATTTTTTTCATAAACTTCCTTTGCTATTTGGCTCTAGAATTTTGTTTTGTTTTGTGAGGTGACAGTGATGACTGATTTTTGGGTATTGTACCAGAAGCTTAGTGTTACAACCACAGCTTAATGTTGTAGTCTCAGACTAAAAAAAAAAAAAAAATTATCTCTTGGCCTTGAATTTCATAGGACAGATGGTCAAAATTTAGCATCATTGAAGATGTTCTAACTCTTTCATGTATTTTCACACACTGGTTTTTGTAAGGTGATACAGACAGCCAAATATATTACAGAAATGTGATCTTCTGTACCTCTTTTAGCATAAGACCAGAAACTTTGAATCTAGGATCATTTGTCTTTTCTACAAGGATAGCATTAGTTGTTGGTTGTCAAATTGTCATATTGTAATTTAAGGTTTAAAATCTTGCATTCCTTTTTTCTATAACCTCTGCTTGACATTTGAGGAAAATTAATTGTCAGTGAAAGAACTTTATACCTTTTATAGAAAATTATTCCATGTTTTGCTCAAAGGGAAGTAGAAGAGGAGGAAAAATAACAGACATCTAACTCAAGCATAAAGACACTAGATTCAGACATGGGGGGAGCTGGATTTTAATCCCAGGCAGCTAACTACCTCATCTACATTAGGCAAGTCATGTGTGTCTTTGGTTCTGTTTTGACTACTATACAATAGTTGTATTGCCTTAGATCAGTATTTCCCCAAATGTGTTTTATTTTTTTTTTTACTCTGTTTTTTTTGCATATATATATGCAAATATATATATATATATTATTAGTTTTTCAAAACATTACAAAGCTCTTGACATATCATATTTCATATATTTGATTCAAGCAGATTATGAACTCCCATTTTTACCCCGTATACAAATGGAACCACCATTTGACCAAGTTATCACACTCCTCCATATATATCCGAAGGATTTAAAATCGGTATACAAGAGTGTCACATTCACATCAATGTTTATAGCAGCTCAATTCACAAAAAATAAGCTATGGAGCCAACCCAGGTGCCCTGCAACAGATGAGTGGATAAGAAAATGTGGTATATATACACAATGGAATATTACTCTGCCATAAAGCAGACTTTATGGCATTTGCTGGATAATGGGTGGAACTGGAGATTATCATGCTAAGTGAAATAAGCCAGTGGCAAAAAGTCAAGGGTTGAATGCTTTCTCTGATATGTGAAAGCTAATCCAAAATAATATGAGGAGACTAAAAAAAATAGAAGAAAGATCAGTGGAGTAGACAAAGGGGAGTGAAAGGAAGGGAGGAAGGATGGGATAGGGAAAGACAGTGGAATGAATTTGACCTGACACTTCTATGTACATATATGAATATAACATAGTGAGTCTCACTATCATGTACATCCACAAGACACTAATTAAAAAAAACTGTAAGTAGCAGGAAGATAAATGGAGTAGAAGGATGGGAACAGGGACATGGAAGGAAGGGAGAGTAAGGTAAAGTACTAGGGACATGAATTATATTCCATGCTTCTAAAATTATGTCAAAACATTCTATTGTCATGTATAACTAAAAAGAAACAATTAACTTAAAAGGTTGTATGGCCAAATAAGTTTGAGAAATTCTGCAATCTGTGTCTTGCCCTTCATGTAGAACTCCAATGAACTTTAGCATATTAAAAGGCTTGTGAAATCCTATAGTCAAGAAATGTTTAATTTGTACTAACACTAAAATTGTCAAACTCATTTAATCATGGAATCCTTTCCATAAAGTGATATCATATAAGACCTATAGTTAGTGTTCTGTGGACCATACTCAGATGTGCTATGTATGAGTATCTCTTTTCTTTATTCCAAAGTTAATAACCAGTGATAAGGACATCAATTGGGCTTAGGGAATATGATAATATGCAATTTCCCAGATTAATATTAGTTGTGAGGACTTAAATTAGTATTAATCTGGGTCAGTTTTTAAAATTGCCTGGTTTTATTCAAATACCAATAAAAATCATATAGAAGACAATGTAAAAGTATAGACATTATCTGAATGAAAAACAGGACATTAAGGGACATTCATTGTTTATTCCAAACTTAGAGCAGAACCAAGAGCTGTTACCTTACCACCAGCACTTTTTTCACCTTAAGCAGGTGTGCCCACAGCACATCATTCATCTGTGAGAGGTATAAAGAGCATTTATTTATAGTATTCTTATTTTCTAGAAGAGAAAATTAGAATTCAGAGATGGCAAAGTGGATCTCCAAAGTGGATCTTTACTATATAACTAGTAAATTCTGAAATTAGATTCAGACATACATACATCCTGAAGTCAAATTCATTTCACCACTTACTGTGTCCCTCTGGTTCTCAATCCCAGTTTTACCTTGGAATTTTACAGTTAGTCTTTGAAAATTGTGAATACTGTACCTCAGTCAACCCTGAACAATCAAATCAGAACTTCAGAGGTAGGGGGATGTTTCACATTTTTTTTTAAGTTTTTTGAGTAATTCTGATATGTGGCCAAGTTAATAGTCTTAATTTGACCTAACCCCATCCCAGCCCATTCTGCTTCTGCCACTGCTTCTCCTGAGGATGACTTCAGTGGTGATGCTCATTTTATCAAGATAGAAGAGTGTATTTACCAATTTCCTGTAAAAGCATGGTAGGCATTCAGAATTATTTACCCTTTAAACTCTGTCTCCTGCAATCCAAGTCACTTTTTAAACACTAGGAAAAAAAAATTTAAAAACCTGGATAATTATTTTATGGGTTCCCTTCTAGGTTATTACAAATGTAACAAATTACAATTCAATGCAATTGCATTGACATATTTTTTTAGGGTTAAAACCTTCTATTGGTTCCTTTTTTATTTATTTCCTTATACTCAGTAATAACAATCTGTTTATAGAACTTGATCTAAGCGTATCCTAGGCCATTTTAAAATTCTTTCAATAGCACATTCCATCAATAAAACAAAAAAATGCCTCTAGTGTGCACATATTTCTCTATTTTAAATAGCATATATACATATATGTATGCATGTATATATAGTGTGTGTTAAATTTTTGGGGCATGCTTTAAAATGTGAATAATATATTAACTTTAGTCATATAGAGATATATAGATGAATGTGATAACTATTAATAAAAATTCAAATATTTTCTTCCTGTACTCAATAGATTGCCCTGAGGCTCATACCATACTTTCCATTTTAGTAACCACTGCTGTGGAGGAAGCATCAGTCAATCAAAATATTATTTTCATTTACTTTCTCTTTATATAGAATAAAAAGTTAAGAAATGTATTAATGATTAATGGAGGAAGCTTACTGAAGCCTTGAGTTTTATCATATATGACCTGGTGCTCACTTTTTGTACCAGGTCTTTATCCTCATATCCTGTGCATGACACAGAATGAGTATCTGATAAATGTGTGCTGTTGTTAGAATGACCTTCATTCCTATTCCTTACCTCTTACTCAATGCAAATGTAAAATAGAAACTCAACACAGATGCCTCATTCTTCCTATAAAATAGGAGAATTTATTGCTTTTCCTACAACATTATTATTATTTTTAAACTTATTTATCTTATTTCACCATTTATTAAGTGCCAGATATTTACAATGCATCATCTGGAGGGATTCAAAAATGAATAACCTTTAAACACTGCCCTAGAAAGGCTGATCTTAGAGGTAGAGACAGGCAGTGCAGAAGTAAATGTCTTGCAAGGTACAGAGTGAACACTTCCACAGAAACAGCCTGAAATAGGAAAAACTATTCTAGCAGCAGGTCAGCAGCAGCTTAATATATGATTATGGTTGTTTGATTTCTATCTGTATACAGCTTTACATTAGAGCCTCTTCAAGTTCATGGTATCATTCCATTTTCATAGGCACAAATAAATCAATAAACAAATCATTATTTTTTCTATTTTATACATAGAAATGTGAATTCCTAGTAAACATATTAACTGATATAAAATCATGAAACTGATAAATGAAGCCAGATCTGAGTCTACATTCAAAATTACTTCACTATATCAAGTTGCATTTGTTTCTGAACATTAAGGTTTAGTGTATGACTATAATTTTGAATAAATTTCAATCTATTCACTATACACAAGAAGGTAATGTCATTCTTTCCTATCTTGATTTTGTGAGATCCTCCTATGTGTATCTCATAATTAGGCCACATACTTATTTTCTATTCTTTCTTTTTGTTTTTGTTCTTGTTCTTGCTCAAATAGTTAATTTTGTTCTAACTGTAAGTAAACATTCTCATTGCTAAAAAGTTCAAACACAAAGAATATTGCTTATCCAATATTACCTATTATCAATATATTTCTTATTGATAGTTATCATTTGTAAAATATATTTTACAGTTCATTTCAATTTACTGCAGAGATTTTTATTCTTGGTTTATAAATATTTTTTCTTATCATTGGTATTAATGTAATGGATTATTCCCCTTTTTAATATATTTTATGATCTAATCTCAACCATTTTAAATAACAGAAATAACAAAAACAATAGACAAGAACAACTGTGTTCCTCACACCTTCTCCCCCTTTGCATGGATCCATTTTAATATTGGAGTTTGTGATTTTCTTTCCAGTGTCTCTTTTTGCAGTATTCGTTAGGCAACCTTATGTCCCTAATCACCTCCCATTTTATTCTACCATATTGTTATTCTTGAGAAGATAGAAAGATCTAGTATCTTTCTATACATTGTCCATTCTTCTTCACCACCCTCTGCTGTCCCCACACCTCTCACCTTTACATTATCACATATATGTTTGCTTACACTCTTGAATTTCCACAAAATTGGCCATGTCCCCTTCTTGCAAATCTCCTGGCACCTCTTTCTTCAGCTGGTTTGACCTCCTTGCATGGTGCTCAAATTCCATGCTCCCTCTTCTGTTTGAGAGAATGAGTCATCTCACCTCCAGCCTCTCTTTCTTGGCCTCAGTCCTCTTTCCTATTGCAGGCTGCACATGTGTCTTCCCCTATGAAGTGCACCCCACAGACAGCACTTCACTCAAATACACAACATTTTTTTCCCCTGAAACCAGGCAAGTTGTTCAGTGTTCACCATAATAGGCAGATACTTGATGCAAATTTTTTAAAACATAAAAAGACAATGAAAAACAATGACAAGAGCAACTAGCCAATCAGTGTAATGTCCCTTTCTCTGCACACAATCATCTCCAGCTGTAGGCCTTTTATCTTGAGAGTTCATAGGATATTGCATACACATAATTAACCCAAACAAACCCACTTTTGTGAAAAACATTTTGAAGACTTCAGCACAAAAGAACACTTTTTGGTCCAGATCCCATACTATTCTGAATTTTTTAAAAGACCACACAGAAGCCTCATCAGCAGTACCCTAATTAAACTCATCAGTTCACAGATGTTTACAGGAAAATGATCAGGGAAAATTTTCACGAAGAAATCCTGTTTCCTGGGGCGGGGGAGGAGGGAACGTTGAATGATGACAATAGTAATAGTGATGAGAACTGACATTAATTAATAAGTAATTCAATGTGCTCGTCCCTTTACATAGGCTAACACAAGTTTGAGGATGTAAACATTATCATTCCTGTTTTACAGATGTCAAAACTGAGGTTTAGAAGGTTAAATAATTTTCCTAAGGTCACAGAGCCAAAAAGCACCAAGGCTAGGGCTGAAATCTAAGTCTGCATGACACAAAATCTTATGCTCTTGATCTCTGTCTTCTGTACCAGAACGATTATTATCACCTGTTCCATGACTGAAACAAATGTGAATTCTTCAATCGCCGTGTAAAAACCACTTAACTACCACTTTCTTCAACTACCATTACTATTGCCACAAGTATCCTCTTTTTTTCCCACTCCATACCTTCAACCATTTTCTTAATTTCTGCATTCTGTCTAAAGATTTTCCTACTGGTGTGAAAAATCTCTGGAAATGCAGTTTGAATATGACATTTTCTGCATGGTTTCACTGCCCACCTTCAAAATGGGAAAAGGAAGAATTTAATAAGCAGCGACCATATCCTTCTTTCACTGATAATCTAATGAGCTCTGTACTTTCTGCCCTCTGGGAAGACCAACAATGAGCCCTTGTCAGAAACAGAGCTTTGGTGCCATTGAATATCTAATCCAGTGAGTTTCTAGCCTTTGGGGTCTTTTTTCCATTGATTTGTCATCCCTTTTGTGTTATGCCAACAAATTTTGTTCCTCTTCTACTTTTTCAGTAGAGGTATTTCTGGGACCATGGTCACAACATTCCAAGCTGCCTTAGACCATCATTTCTTTGAGAGAAAACTCATTTCCAAACACACTTTAAGTCGTATGTGATCATCTCCTGCATATATTCATTATTTAGGTATAAGAGGTTCTGTCTTAAAATAAGTGGTTAAGTGAATATATAAGAAATTTTGAAGGGACGGTGAGAAATACTAAGCTACTTTGTATTTGTTTTCTTACTGTGTCAGTGTATTAGGTTGATAGAGTGTACTGTCACATTGGATTAAACAAGGACTATAATAATTACTTGGGCTTTTAAAATACTTCGGAATTTAAGTTACATTTACATGTAGAGGAAGAGATGGTATAAGCCCTAGATTTTGATAATAGTACTTGAGGTCCATCTAATTTTCATCTTTCAGGAAGATTGTAAACTAACTGATGGCTTTGCCATTTGGAGGCTGTGTGGCCTCTTTGTTCGAAGCTAACTTCTTTAAGCATTAGGTTTTCTCATCAGTAAAGTGGGCCTATTTATTGTGTCTACCTCATGTAGCTATAGGGAAGATCAGTTGTATGATTTATATTCCAATATATGACATAGTGCTCCCCAAATATGTGACATGAAAATGTTAATAAATCTTAGCTCTGTTGTTTTTGTTACTTCACTAGTACTGAGGACTATTATCATCAACTGTGTTTCTCACAACTTTAGTCCCTCTACATTCTCCCCCTGTGCATGGATCTAATTATCTATGCAATCATTCCACAAATGACTGTGTCCTATTGAATATGGATTTCATGAGAGCAGGGCCCTTGTTTATCCGGAAGAAGAAGTATAGCTGAATGGTTAAGAGTATGGTCTCCTAAGTCAAACTTCTGGCTTTGAATTCTGCCTCCACCACTTATTAGATTACTGACTTTTGGCAAGTTTCTCAACCTCTTGATGCTTCTCTCATCTGTAAAATGTAATTATATCATCTATTTCATAGGCTATTTGTTTGTGTTAATATATGTAAAATTGGTAATAGTACCTGGCATTTAATACAGACTGTATAAGTGATTGCTATATTAAGATTATCACTCTTAGGGTTTACCACTATATCTCTAATACCTAGAGCAGTGCCTTGCATATTCTATGTATGCAGTGAACATTTGATCAATGAAAAAACACATGCCAAATACTAGACACACAAAAATATTTGAGCCATATCACTTGCCTAGGAGAGAAATGTAAGAACTCACAGAAATGCTTCCTGCTTCACAGAGAGTTTATGGTCAGCATTCATAACATCAGTTGGGTTCAACTCCCTCCAGTTCCAGGGTTCCTATCTTGGGTTACACTGTCAAAGTTTAACTGACACATGGAATTTATGTAGCAACGTGAGGGAAAATAAATAAATAAAATAAAATAGTGCTACCAGGTATTGTATAGTTAAGGTGAAAATTAGTACAGAGAATATGCACAGTAGTATCCCCTTCAAATGTAGTTCTGCTTTCTATGAATTCAATTTCCCTAAGTCAACCATGGCCCAAAAGTATTAAATGGAAAAGTCTGGAAATGAGCAATTCATAAGTTTTAAAGTGCATGCCAATCTGAAGAGTGCAATGAAATCTCAAACTATCCTGGCTGCATCCTAGTTGGGATGTGAATCATACATTTATACAGCATTTTCACGCACTATATGCTACCTGCTTGTTAGGCACATAGTTTATATATTAGTTATGAGATTAGCAATCTTAGTATCAGAATGGTTGTGTTCAAAGTACACTTCTTTTACCTAAGAATGATCCTCAATGTCCAAAAGTAGTGATACTGGAAATGTTAATACAGTATAATGAAATGATGTTCTATTTTATTACTATTGATCCATTGGTGCTAATCTCTTATTATACCTAATTTATAAGTTAAACTGTTTCAAAATTATGTATGTATACAAGAAAATACAGTATATATAGCATTAAATACTATCAGCAGGTTTAGGCATCCACTGAGTTCTTAGAATATATTCCCTTGGATAAGAGGTGACAGAATAGTATATAGGGATCCAATCCAATGTTCTGGACACATTTATTTTAATTTTATGTCATTCCAGCAAAAAGTAACTAAATTATGGCTCCATATAAAAATAGAAGCAAAATAAGAATAACATATATATTTAGGATACTTTTTGAATATATATTCTGATTTTCTCAAAGACAAGATTTTTCTGGGGAAATTACATTAATACCAGAAAAATACTTCAGATATCTGCTGTAATGTCACTCTCATGAAGTAAGAGGTACCTGGATTCCAGGCTTCTCTGTACAATAAAGAAAAGGTCATTAATGTTAAAACTAATAGCAATAGAATACATTGAACTTTCTCACCTGTGAAGCCTTGTGTTCTAGCATTAGCACTTTTTCCTTGAAAAATAGACTCATCTTAAATGACAGTTAGATGGGAAATATTTTTAAAGTGAGTCAATACAATGCTGGGGAAACTGTATGGAAATGGGGCCTCATATCATACTGGTATGATGAGGATTAAACACATCCATCTTTCAAAGAGTACTTTGGAAGAGTTGTCAAAAACCCTTAATAATATTCATACAATTTGAACCAGCAATTCCAAGTATGTGATTTATTCCAAATAAATCATTAAAGTTGTGTATAAATATAGAAAAATGGGTTATTACAACATTATTTATAGTGGCAAAAAATTAGAAGCAAACTAAACATGCACTTGTGAGAGTAGTTAAATCATTATTATTGCCATACAATGCCATGCTCTCTGAAACACCACTCATGCTATTGAGTATCAATGTTATGGACAAACAGTCACTCTAGATTTAAAAAAAAAAAAAAAAAAACAGGTTCCAAAAGAATGACTGTAATATGGTCATGGTTACTTAAAGAAATATATCCAATTAGGAAGATTATGATTTTTATTTTCTTTTGTCTTTTTTATTCATTTTTTCAGTTAATAGTTTACTTTTTAATCACAAAAGCTATAACATAATAAGAAATACATTTGACCCCTTATTTCTTCTTTCCATGAATACTGTCCTAATTTCTATTATATCATATCCTCGTAGAGAAAGGCAGAGGCAATCTTGTTTCATAGCATGAATGACTATACCTTATTTGCTTTTCTAAAGCTAAACCCACCTGTTCTGTCAAAGTATGACATAGATACTTAACTAATCATTGCATTTTAATCTTTAAATAAGATTATAATTCTAAGCCAAGTGTGGTGGTGCATGCCTGTAATCCCAGTGATTCAGGAGGCTGAGACAGAAGAATTGCAAGTTTGGGGCCAGCCTCAGCAACTTAGCGAGGCCCTGCAAAGTTTAGCAAGACCCTGTCTCAAGACAAAAAAACTAAAAAGGACTGGGGATGTAGCTTATTGGAAAAGTGCCCTTGGGTTCAATTCCCAATACCTAATAATAATATCATGATACCAGATATCTTCTCTACAGCTGCATAGGTTTAATTCTAATATTGATTTTTCCCCTTTCAGGTAAACAACTACAGTTTAGAAGAAGTGACACATGAAGAAGCAGTAGCAATATTGAAGAACACATCTGATGTAGTTTATCTAAAAGTTGGCAAACCTACCACCATTTATATGACTGATCCTTATGGTCCACCTGATATTACTCACTGTAAGTACTACACTCAGTATGCTTTTCAAATAGCATGCCAAGTATACAAAACTAAAATTCTGCAAAACCATATTAAAAGTGTTCTGTTTTCACCTTCACTATTCTCTAGTTTCTGGAACTACTTCAGAGAGAGTATTTTACATTTCATTCTCACATTGCTTTACAAGACCTCAGCTAGTGTTTAGAAGATGGAACGCCTTGATGAGTTGCCAGGTCCACCAGTGAGTGTGGTTACATAGTGTAGGGGCAACACATTCCACAAGACTATTTCTCAAGCCCCTCAAGCATAATCATTCTATGCCATAATATTATCTATATTCTCTCATCCTAATTCATATCTGTATAGCAGCAGCATGGAAAAGAGGGCTAGCCAAAAAAAAAAAAAAATCTATGCTTCTTCCCAAGGAAGGGGATCTTGTGCTTAGAT
The DNA here is from genome assembly GCF_048772815.1 of Callospermophilus lateralis. Taxonomy (NCBI): domain Eukaryota; kingdom Metazoa; phylum Chordata; class Mammalia; order Rodentia; family Sciuridae; genus Callospermophilus; species Callospermophilus lateralis. The sequence continues at coordinate 140,812,558 of NC_135306.1, forward strand.
GGTGAAATCATGATCCTCTGGTGTCATCTTAACTTTGCCTTTGCCTACATTTGTTACATTTCAGGGAATCAAGAGTAAATAGTGACTATGTCAGTAGAAGTGGGCTGGAGGAAGGGTTCTAAGGCAGCAACTGACTTCAGATACCGTGCTGGGGTACTCAAAAAATCCTCTGCTACTTAAGGCCCATGTTTTCTCTCATTAATAGGTCAACAGGAAATCATCTAAGGTTCTGTCTTTGGGGACTAAATTTAGGGTCCATTCACTTTTTAGATGTAGATTTGATAGTTTTGTTTTCATAAGTAAGCTTGCTTATGCCAAAATTTTGAGAGTTCATTTGTGAGTCTAGAAACTTGAAATGTCTTCAGGACCTGCCATTAATTAGGATTATAGGCTTAAGGAAGTTGTTCAACTTAAGAGAAATTTAAGGGTTGAATAATTTTGTTACCTGCTCATTACATTAGCTATTACTTTTCTTAATTAAGATTCTAAAATGACTTGCCCCCAAATATATCTTTAAAAAAAAAAGCAGGCAATAAACTGAGATTGGCCTTACCTTAAACTAAGAAACAGTCTTAACATTCAGAATTTTTTAAACTATACAAATGAGGATAAATCAATCTATGAGCTACTTTATGGAGGGCTTAAAATAAGGCCAATGTCAAAGAGACAGAAAGCAGGTTTTGTTTGTGAAAAACAAAGCTAACAAATTCAAAAAATACATATTGAGATACTTGATATGTGCAAAATACCTCAAAAGGAAATATGTGGGATGCAGAAGAAATATAATCATGGCCTTCAAGGAGCTTGGTTAGAAGGTAAGCTAATTCAGATACATAAATAGCAGCAATATTTGGCAGAAGTGGAGGGAATATATATTCCAGAGGGGAAGCAAAAATAAATGTCCTTTGGGGACTCAAAGGAGGAAAATATATCATCCATCTTTTGGAAGATTAGGAAAATCTTTATCCAGAGGGTAGCATTTGACTTGTAACATGAAAAATGGTGAGATTTCTACATCTGATGTGGAGTAAGAGGCACAAACTGTAGATAGTTGGTACAGTGGAACAAAAGTATAGTTATAAGGAAGCACAGATTTTGAGGATAACACAATTTGTGTAAGGGGGTATTGAAATGGATCGATTTTATAAGAATGACAAAGAGAAGAGTTTATACTATATTCAATACAGTACTGGAAATGGGGAACCTTTAAGCAAGAAAACAGCATGATCAGAACTGGATTTCAGGTGGGATTACTGCAAAATGTATAAAGTGGATTTGAGGAGAAAGTGATGGGCAAGTGACCCAGTCAGGAAGTATCTTCTCAGTTGCTCAAAAAGCAGATGAGTTAAGGAAGAGGAGTATAAAGAAAGGCCAGAGTTCTTGGCTTTCTGGGATGAGAATATAGATGGCATTTGGGCGGTGGGGGGAGTCTTATGAAAGAACTCATTCCTTAGGAGCCTTTTGCTTTTGATGAGTGTATATTAATTATGTGAAAAATGTGAGTTCTGCAATTAGAAAGCTAACATTTTTATTTCAATAGAAAATTAATCATCATTCTGAAAATATGTGTGCTAGATCTCCCCTCCAATTCTTCTCTTCACTTAATTATACTAATTGACATTACAATATAATGGTTATTACATCTTTCCATTCCTAAAGGTCACCATGTGCTTGTATATATTAAATGCAAACAAACAGCAACTCTTCATTCTTGGGGGACAAAAAAATCCTCAGCACGTAGCAACGCCTATTTTTAACATATCCTCTGAAGTATAGCATGGAACATTGAATCACCCACATAACAAGTTTCATTTCACTTCTTTTCTCCTCCTCCCCTTAGCTTATTCTCCACCAATGGAAAACCATCTACTCTCTGGCAACAATGGCACATTAGAATACAAAACTTCCCTGCCGCCCATCTCTCCAGGAAGGTACTCGCCAATTCCAAAGCACATGCTTGTTGAAGATGACTACACCAGGTCAGATATGCTTGTGGGGTGAGTGGGTTTGCTATCATTACCAGGAAGAAATCACATTAGCCTAATATCTGAGCTGTTGCTTTGGGGACTGACTGAAGCTTCTGAGTGCCATTCAAAATAAGTATAGTCTTCCCTCAAGTGCAAAGTTTCAAATACTTGTAAACATGTTTTACTGTTCTCTGGTGGGAAGAAAAACCACAATTAGAGTAATATACACTTATCTATCACTTTGTGATTTCTTAAGATTTCTTAATCATACTTGATTTCATTGAACTTTACAGGCATAGTGTAAGATAGGTGTTATAACTTAAGGAGGGAAGATTCTGCTGAGGTTCCAAAGGAGGGAAATCACATGCCAGTATTATTTACCCATTGAGTTGATTGAGTTCAGAACTGAAATTCTGTTCTTTTGACTCAAAATCCCATATGCTTGCCACCAATAACCACGTATAATTCAGTGAAATTTGGGAATTAATCAACCCTTCCTCTAATTGCAATAGCTATAGGTTAAAAGGAAAGGAATAAAGTTAACTCCAAATGGTTTTAAATTAACATGCCCTGTTAATTCCAAATGGGAACAGGATTCTAAGAACATGCAACTACATTCTAATCTACATCCTAATCTCCTAAATAAATTCAAATGTATCCAGACCTCCTCTGAAAAAGTCTGGTTTGGAAGCTCACAGAGAAGACCAACATGGTTTACTTAAATGGTCACTGGCAATGATTCTATAAATATTGAATGATGAACAGATGAATGAATGGGTTGATGAATAATTAAAATGTGCGTTTCTTTTTATTTTAAATATTTTTGTTTCAAAGTAATATTTATATTGTACATGTAGCAAAGGAATAAAAAGATGATTAAGAAACAAGAATCTCCCTCAAACTTCCTCCAGAGGGACCTATCTAGATGAACTCAATGTGACAGCTTGTCATGAACTTCTCATACCTTCCCCATGTCATACAAATACATATAAATACATACAAATACATATAAATATATGTATACATATAAATACATACTTAGCTATGGTGGAGCTTGGCAATTATTTGGCAAAATAAATTCATATTTTGCACATTGCTCTGCAATTTGACTTTCTCCTTAAATAATCCTTTTACCAAAAATGAGAGTAAATATAGATATGTGCACTTTATTTCTGTATGTTTTTGTGTATAAATAATGAAAGAGATGGATTGTTTTGGTTTTCTCTCCTGCCTGTCTAATTGAAGCCATTTATCAGCCTTTAAGAAAGTAAAGGAGCCTTCCCACTGGAGCATGTGCATTCTTTGGTATATCTTTTTAAATGATTAAGCATTTTCCATTTATTTTGCAATATCAGGTTTGCTGAAGTAGCTTGTTATATCTTTAGCCAAGGGATGGAATGTTTTGAAGCTGCAAATGTACATCTGTGGTGTAAATCAAATATAAATTTCTTCCTGTGCTGAAGTGTCTGATCTTTATGCTCTCAATTAAAATGAGGGCTGCAGCAAAGATAATCCTCATGGCTCTTGGAAAAAAAAGTGTAAACAGAGACACCTTTATCCACTAGAGTAATGATCTATTTGCTTTTACACTGTCACTAATATTTGATATGTTTTTAATTTGAAAATGTCATTTTACCTTAGGACCCATAATAAATTAGCAATTATTAAAGCCTCTTCATAATCTGGGCACCTTGCTAGCTCTTTGACATACAGGATCTATTTAATCCTCCCAAAAAACAGGCTTTCATTCCTATTTTAGAGGGTAGAAATTGAAGTGCAAAAAGTTTAAAGGAAACTGCTTATGGTCACAGAGTTTTTCAGTAGAACTGAGTTTCCCTAGAAATGTTAAAATCCTGACTAAGAAGAAACATTCTTATTTTCTCCTTAATTTCAAAGTGAAAAACCAAATCATATAAAACTTTGCTTATCCCAGGAATCTGAGAGTTTTGATGAGCTCTAAAGAAAACTAGAAAACAGGGTTGAGACCTAACTCTATAGCTGGCTAACCATGTGGCCCTGGTGAAATTGCAAGCCTTGGTTTCCTCATCTTTGCAAGGGAATAGCTATTGAATCTGTCTTAACAGGTTGTTGTCATAATTCAATGAGATGACAAATGCAAAGAACTTAGTGTCTGACACATAATAAATACTCAATTAATGCTATCTATTTATAGAAACTGTACTTTGTATTATTCCTAATCTACTTTGGATGACACAAGGAATGTTCTGGAAAGAGAATCAACTTTTCTTCTACAGTGACCATGCCTCAGTGTCTTCCTTCCTCTTATTCCTTTTCTGTTCCCTTGCAAGACTGACTTACTAATAACTCTTCACAACATCTTCATGATTGTTTCCTTGCTTGTAAAGTAAATCAGATCAGTTCACATACATACACTCCCCCACCACTCCCACCATTGCTTGTGTCTTCTCATTTGTACCCTGTGCTCTAAGCATTACCAAAGGATTCAGAGGTATTTGCTCTGAAGCAGATTCATTGCCTCATTCATTAATATTAATTGAATATTTCCTACTAGAATGTTGATGTTTCACTAGAAATGAAAAATTGATTAAGAAGTAGCATCTAAGAACTATTATATTTGGAAAAATATGTACAAACCAATGGATTACCCAATGCCTATTCCCTAATTATGCAAACTCAACTCCTGCAGAAAGTTTTCCACAAAGTTTAATTTATTAATTGTTTTAAAATCTTGAGATTATGGTTTCTGGTGTCAAAATGACTTTCTTTTGTAAAAGAATCATGGTAGTCAAAAGTAGTTATTTATTATGTCCTTGCCTAAAAAATGAAAGTTAACAACTTTGTCTCAGTCCTCTTTGTAAATGTCATAGATCTTTTAGATAAAATTAAAAATCTGGGAATTATTAACACAAAGAAACAAACTAGATCACTTCCATGAAATGCTCTATGTAGCCCTAGCAGAGCTCTCTACCACCATAGGAAGCACATAGGAAATATTTATAAATGAGTTTGAATTTTACACAGAAGCCACAGGAATGGCCTATGGCACCAAAGGAAATTTTAAAGAAGAAATAAACTTTGAACTTGGAAATGTATAGGTATTGGTCAGAGTTAGGAGATCAGAAAAGATATTTACTAGGAAAATGGTTTGTGCAAATGTTTCTCTCTCTCTCTCTCTCTCTCTCTCTCTCTGTGTCTTTGTGTGTATGTGTGTATATATATATATATATACCTATATTATCTATATGATGTTTTTATCATACACATAATATAGATAACATAAAATATAAATTGTTCTATATTATCTAAATGATATTCTTGATTTTTACCGATAGCAAAAATGCTTAAAGACATTAAGAAATTGCCTCATATCATACAGCATATAGAAATAAAATTAGAATCTTGATCAGTCTTTGAAGGTATCATCCCCCCATTCCTACCCCTTATTTTAATAACCTCTTTTCATGGAAATTATAAATTAACTGGGTTTGTCATCCTGTCTCTCCTCCTTACTACCTACATGACTGAACAAATCACTTAATCTTTTTCAAGTCATGGTTTTCTCATCTGTAGATTTGGGATAAAGGATCTTCTAATTTCCTCTGGGAATTATAAGGTTTCATATGATAGTATGTATGAATATTTTATTGTAATTTTCAGGAGGCTACATGAATTTATTATTATCCTAAGATCATGTAGTAGCTTATGTTTGAGGTCTACTTTAATAATAATAAATCAAGGAATGTATCTCTAACAATGGGACCTGAACCAGAAGGAAAACATTTCTATGAAAAGGATGTTTTCCCAACATCCTAGAAAATCACATCAAATGGGAAATATTTTATTGAACAAACTCACATCTTGGTCTGTTGTAAGTATTTTTCTATTTCCCTGACTTATATTCACTATTTTTTCTTCCAATACTGGGGATGGACCACATCTTGGGACTTGCAAAGGCTAAGCAAGTGTTCTACCACTGAGCTACATCCCCAGAGCTTATATTCACTTTTGTTATGGATGTATACTAAGATTGTTTAGCTTTTCCACTGACAGAGAAAGAAAATACAAAGTGTAAAATCTTGAATACAATTATCTTTTAGAGTCCCTACTGAGTCCCCTGTAAATCAGTTTTCCTAGTGGTATTAATACCTGGTTTTTATCTTCTTGAAAACAATAATGCCAAGGTGGTTTTTGGCACAGAAACTATAGACTTTTCAAAGTTGGAAGAGCCATAAATAAATATGAAGTCTAATCACCATGTGATGGGCAAGGAACTCAAGGACCGATTTGTAAGTTTTTCATAGGCCCATATTTATAAATATTTATAGATTCATATTTAGTACCAGCTTTGAGCACCCAGTCCAGCCCTCCTTCTGTTTCTTTAAAGTGATGTTCATTGTTTATCTTATTTAATTTTTGGTCTAGGAAAAGAAAGTAACTATTTCAAAAAACACAATCAATCAGTCAAGAGTCACCTGTGAATAAAGTCCACTTTGCATTTTACCTACAACTGTAGATTCCACTTCTACATGGCCAGTTCTTCCCTGGTTCTCAGAAAAAATGCAAGCCACACATCCTTATCATCTGACTTAATAGTCTTAAGATACCCATACAAACTATTAGTACTAAAATGGAAATAGAAAAAAAATAAAAGAGGATGCAAAGTAAAACTACTCTTTCAAGATGTAGGCACTTAATTTTCAACTTCTGAGTGCAGTAAAGGTTGTTATGAAAATCAGGTACCTAAATACATCTATAAGAGACATAATCTAACTTTAGAAACCAGTGTTAGATGCCTAGTCCTAAATTTATCCAGGTATCTTTCTGATTGTCTCCACATAGTGTTCCCTCACATAGTTTGGCTGATCCAAAAGCATAATCTAAACTAAGTCCTAATAAAGAATTCTTTCAAGAACAAATCCAAATTATAACTCAATCCTCACCAGTTTGAATACTTATTTACTTAACAGGTATGATCCCATTGGGGTGGAGTTCACCTCCATTCTTCTCCCTGAATAACAGAACACTAGCTGACTCCTTATGCCATCTGATACATAGTAAAGTTGTCTTTTCTCTTTTGTTGACGCCTTCCTTTATTTATTCAAATGGATCTTCATTTCTACTATGTGTCAAGCATGGTTATTAGCAACAAAATCATAATGATGAACAAACAAGACAAGTTCCCTGCCCTCACAGAATTTACATTTAACTATATTTAATAAGTGATATATAGATAAATGCATTAAGTTTGGACAATGCTAAGTGCTATAAAAAAAACAAAGCAGGAGCATGATATAGGTAGAGAGAACATGGGGTAGGATATGCTAGGAGCATCTCTCTGAGGAGATAGCATTTGAACTAGGACATGAATAAAGAGAAGAATATAGTGATGTGAAGATTAGAGTAAAAAAATTCCAAGAAGAAGGAATAGCAAGGCCAAGTCACTGAGTCAGTAATAAAAGTAATATGTTCCAGGAACATATAGAAGCTCATCTTGGCTATAAAGAGATAGTTAACAGAAACGTAGAAAATTAAGTTGGAAAATGAGACAGGACTCAAATGATATAGGACTTCGAAGGTAATGAAGAAGTGTAGATTTACTATACAGTGTACTGAGAATCCATTAAAGGGTACTAACCAGAAACATTAAATGATTTGATTTATATTTAAAAATAAAAAATACCTGGCTGTTGTATGGAAAAGTGGAAGTGCCCCTGAAGAAATGAGAGAGGAAATCATGGCAGCTGGAACAGGAGGAGGAGCCATGGGAGAGCAGAAGAGACGGTGGGTCTGGGCTGTGTTGAGCCACACTGCTGGCCCATGTCCTATGTGAAGAGCAGCTATTACCCAGCTATTGTACTACTTACTGTCTCAACACTCTTCGTCACCCATGAAGTTACCTTTCAGGAACAACACAAATATTTTCCATTTTTTCCCCAGTATTTGCCATTGTTGTTATTTTTTTTTTTTAAGTTATTTCTGAGTGTTTAACTTTGTGGATTAGAACTAGTTAGAGGCAAGACCACTGTTTCTCAAATGTTTCTACCCAAATGCCTTCAGGCTGTAGAAAATAAACTTATTCTTCTTAGGATTAGAAGAAAAGGAGAGCTTTCTGCCCAAGCAGAAAAAATAAAAAATTTTACGTGTTCTCCCAAAAGCTTATAGAATACCTTTCTTTGTTTTTTTCTTTAATGCACAAATACTTTGATTGCCAATTAAATTATTTTTATCCAAGATCTTAATGGGAAATAGTTTCCGGCAATTGCCAAAACACCAAGGTACATGTGAGTACCCAAGTTTCAGAAGCACTGAGCTAAATTTCACAAGTTTATTAATTACTAATTTTTACAGAAACAGTCCCTTAATAATTTCCCTTAATAATAGCACAAGGTTTATGTTGTTCATAAGAAACAAGCTCTCAAAGTATCACTTTCTGTCAGACTAAAGTGTGAGCATGTTCTAGCCTCTCTTCTTTTTCCCTTATATTTAGTAATTTAAACCATTTCTGGATAAACTGGACATACCTTCTTACATAGTAAAGGGATCCTTTTCCACGTACTTTCAACCAGGTACAGTGGGAAAGAGCTGCAGGTACCCTAAGCAAACAACTGGGTCTGTGTAAAATTGATCAGGAAAGCAGAGTAATTGGGTACCTTGGTCTTGGTCTTGGCTCAGTTTTGACTCCATCCTTGACCACTCTCCAACAGGCTGACCTTGGACAAGTTGTTGTAATTTCCCTTTGCCTCAATTTTCTCATTTATAAGAGGAACAGAATAATACTTTATGCCTATTGGTTTATTGTGACAATAAACTGTGCTAATACATATGAAGTACTTAGAGACAAGTCAGCACTTGAGAAGTATTAGTTATTAATACTATTAAAAACAAGGATTTTAAGATGAACAGTTCCACAAATAAAATCTTCTTGGCAACATTTTACAATTATTTATTAAAATGTGGTAAAAAATATTATGCTACTGCTGAAACATGTTATAATCTACATATAAACTTTCTCAACTCATTATCTTGCAGAACTAATTATCTTGAAAAACATATGAGAGAACATTTTATTACAAAATACCATATAATCTGAATGCTTTATTGAAATTCTTTATTTTTATCACCTCAATGTATATCTAGTATATCTGAAATGAAAATCTAATATAAGATTCAGTGGAAGCAAATGTGGTATTAACTAGTCTGTAAGACTGATCTCTGGCTAAATACAATTGTCCTCTAGATTTGTCGGCCCTTGTTTTTTCCTTCATAGTAACTCTCAATAACTAACATCAAATCTCAAACCAATTCTCAAATCTTTTGAAAGGTTTTCTTTTCAAAAATTCTGCAAAACATGACATCAGGCTCCTCACAGTCTTTATAAAGTTTATTAAAAAACTTAACCAAATTAAGCATACATAAACACATGTCTCTGAGCTATCTGCTTTGCTGAGTGTTGCATGCCTGATTTCTCCAATATGGAGCCTGATAGTATAATGTCTCCTCTGAAGCAAAGTATCATAATGGGAAGGAGGAGTGGGGTAAAATTAGTGAGACAGATGGAGAAAAGACCATCAAGTGAAAGCCTCAAGGGGAGTTTTGTCTTTATTGATGATGGCTCCACATAACCATTTAGGTTTACTTACATAAGCCATGAACCATAATTGATAGAGCTAGCCTGTTAGAAGTAGAGAGAGTATGATAATGGGGAAGTTGAGAAATCTTAATTAAAGAGGGATATCCAAATATGCAACAGAAACATATTAAGCTGTTGTTTGCTGACAGGGAAATGAATTTAATGTTAACAAAATTGAAACAGTAATGGGAATTTTAAGATTGTTTTTATAGATATTTATCATTTCCTATGTATCTCATGAATTAGCCAGACATAAGCATGCAACATTCTGCCTACAATTTTATGGAAAATGGTGGTTATTGCACATCTATAGCTATTGTTGCTATAGATGTAAAACTCAAGAGTTATTGAATCAGTGCTACATTGCTTTTAATAAAATGAGTTTGTCCTTTCCCTTCCAGAATGACTGATGCCAAAAAGTAAAAAAAAAAAAAAAAAGAAAGAAAGAAAAAAGAAAAGACATGATGACTGTGGAGGACTTTGATGTGACAAATATAGAAGCAATCAACCCCTGGTTAATCCTTGTCTCTTACATTGCAAGTTAGCTACTATCAATAACACAAAATGCAGCTTATTTCTGGCCCTTATCAGTGTGAACTGAAGCAGGGTATATAATATGATTCAAGGAAAGTAGACAAAGTCTCTTCCTCTAGGAGTTTGCTTTCACATCTGTATATCACTAAAATAATAAATTGACAGAAGATAAGAAAGCAGCTGATTCCTAATTGTCCACATGCAGACGTGTACTTTGATAGTTGTCTGTGACAGCATTGTAATCCCTGAGTGACTTCCTGCCATCTCCTGTATCATTAGCTGCTGTGAGTGAGATTATTATATTAATATTAATAATTGCACTAACAAAATATAAGAAAAACAGGGACTGCAATCATTCCATTTCAAAGACTTACATTCTTACTGTATTATAGATTTAAAAATTTCATAGGTTTTGGATTGCACCATTCATTCACTTTTTGCTTCTAGGTAATTTCATTAATATAGATAATGGAACAAACTGTTTCTAAGTAAAAAACATTTTTAATATGTTGCTTTCATGTATTTTCCCTAAACATCCATTTTAATGTTTATCTCTACACCCATTTTCTTTTTACTACCTATAAATCTACCTTGCAAGCCCTCTGTTGTATTTTTATCTTATTATTATTTCTAATTATAAAATAAAATGTATTTATAAAAAATTATAAAATGGACAAAAACAAAACAAAAATCAAAATAAGTACCCTCACCAAAGAAGGATAATTATTATTAGTATTTGGTAAATTTTCTTTGAGTTATTTTCTAGATAAGCACATTTATTTATAATATTTGAACCATATTATATACAGTGAGGTTGAGCTTTTTTTTTTTTTTTTTCCTTTTGGGTTTTTTTCTTTTTAACTTTAGTAATATATCTTGAGAATTTTCTGACATCCTTAGTCTTTAAAAATATTTTAGTAGCTATATAATGATCTTTTATATATCAATGAACCAAAATTTACTTAGCCATGTTCATTTTGTTGCACGTTTAGATTTCTAAGGATTTCTTTTTTAATCAAGGTAATTTTTTTACATTCTTTCTAATCCATTTATTGATTATGTTTCTTAAAGATAAATGCCCAGATCCCCACTGCCTAATCAGTACATTTAATATGTCCAGAAGCAAACTCTTGAGAGCTGTCCTCCCCTCTATTTCGTAGTAAATGAGAGCTCTGTCCACTAGCTCAGGCCCCATTCCCTGAGTCAGACTTTTCTCTCATTTTCCTTTCATATCCCATTCCAAATCCACCAACAGATTCTGTAGGCTTTCATAGTACATCCACTAGGTTCTTGCTTCTCTACTCCCAGCATAGTAGTTTAAGCCACAACACTTGTTGCTCGATTATTTCAATAGCCTCCCACAGTTTCCTTGTTTCTAAATTTGCCACTCATGCCACACCATACCTTACTGTTTAAAATAGTGAATCAGATCATGTCTCCAGAAGTAAAATCTCAAGTCCTTACGTATAAATCCATCCATGATCTGGCTCCAGCTGACCACTCTTTTGCTGATCAGCTTCCTTGTTTCCTGACAACAGCAGAGACACTTTTCTTTAGAAAGTTTGCCCTCTCCATTCCTTCTGCTTGTAGCAGAGTAGGTACCTAGAGCATATTTAATAATCAGTAAATATTCATGTACTGAATATAATGAAATTATATGAACATTTGCACAACTTTTGGTATTGCGAATAGATTGGTTTCTAGAATTTTGACTGATTACTCTTGATATTCCATCTCATTTACATGCTTACTTAACTCTTTTGTGTTTAATTCCTTTTTTCCTCCTTTTCTCTCCATTTCTGACTATTTATTTTATTAATCTTTCATTTCATCCATCCATACAGTATTTCAACTTCTATTTTTTATTTATTCAACAAATATTTCCCAGTGTTTGGTATTCTCAGAGAGATAGAGAAGTAGAGAATATAAAGAGAGAGATGAGTTAACCAAGAAATATAGTAGAGATGATACATGCTGTGTTGGGGTCAGTACCAAAAACTATAGGGAGTTTGGAAAAGGAATCTAGACCAGCCTGGGGTGGATCAGGGACAGTTTTTTAGAGAGGTGACTGAGATTAGAAAGAACAATAAGAATTAGCCAGTAAAACTGGGCCTAGGAGGAACGGGGAATCAGCAGTGTAAATCATACACAAGAATACTTAGAGGTTGGAGGTGTGGCTCAGTAGTAGAATGCTCGCCTAGCACGCACAAGGCACCGGGTTTGATCCTCAGCACCACATAAATGTAAAATAAAGATATTGTATCCACCTAAAGCTTAAGAATAAATATATTTTTTTTAAAAAAAAAGAATACTTAGAGGTTCTTCTCATTCTCCTCTGGCCCCAGCCATGAACTTGTATTTTTCACAAACAATATTCAGGATCAGCATATCCCAAGTTTCTGTGTATATTATTCAAATACTTTGTAGAATTTGTAAGAATCATGGTAAAAACTAATATTTTTATAGCACCTTACATTCTACAAGATGTCTTTATATTTTAACTTGCATAATAATTCCACAGAACAGTTATAATCATCCCCTTTGTGTTACACACAAGGTAATGCTGACTAAGCCAGGGCTCACTCTAATACTAAATGATGAAAATTAGAAGAGATTAGACATGATGTACAACGTACTGGGCATATATAATTATAAGAGGTAAGTAGATTAGGTCAAATATCTGGGGAGTAGTCTTTAAATTACAGTTTATTAAAATCATGATAATATGTCTTGATTCTTCATCAAGGTCCATTATTGAAGGTCCTACCCATAATCCTATGTAATTTTTTGTATTTCCAGTGTTTCCACTCAAATATTTACTTCTTTGGAGGAAGCAAGATAAATAGAAGGAGGCAGCATGACTTTTGGGGCTGGGTAGACTAAGGCTCCACAGTCAATAGGGAAATCTGGAGACGTTGGTCAAAAGGTATAAGGTTCAGTTATATGATATGATCTAATGTACAGCATGGTGACTGTAGTTAGTAATACTATGCTGTATACTTAAAATTTACTAAAACTTAAAAGACTGCAGTAAATGACTATCTGATCTCAGCTATATAATCCTTCTGCTGCTTCATCTGTAATGAAGGATAATAACAGTTCGTAGGATGGTGTTGAAGAATACAGATACAATAAGGAAAGCAAGTAATTGCTACTCAACATTTGTTAAATTGCTTCCTCCTTTCCTTATGGGGAAATAATTTTTATCTTTTATTATTGATAATCTAAAAAGACGTTTTCCAAAAAAAAAAAAAATGGGAGAGGTCAAGAGAATGGGGGATGGACCATTAGGTCTAAAACCTATTTGTAGAATTATCACATGCAATATATTTATTAAATCTTAAAGAACACAGAGGAGGAGAATAATATTTTGTGAGACTCATTTGGTGCCTGATGTCTTTCATATATTAGCATATTTAATCTGCAGTCTCAGTTTACGGATTTGAAAATGTTTTCAATCCATTAAAGAAAAAGAATGTTATATTCTCTCTTCTAAATTATTTCTAATCAACATTGAGAATATGTAGGCAACAATATTAGAAAAAAATATGAAAATACATTTTGAGCTAATGTTAATAATTGTTACTATTTATTGAATTTCCACTATGTGTCAATCTATGCTAAGCATTTTTCGTAAAGTATCTCATTTAGCCTTTAAGATAAATATTGTTATTCTCATTTTTGCATAAGGAAGCAGAAGCAAGAGATTTCAATAATAATAATGATAAATACTTGTATAATGTAACTATGTACTAGACACTCTTTATATAGAAACTAATTAACTGATTATTAACCTATGAGATAAATCCTGTTTTATCCTCATTTTGTAGATTTTGACAGATGAAAAGCTGAGGCAGAGAGCTGTTAAGTACTTGCTCACATAATCAGTAGTTAGCAAAGTGGGGGCCTAAACACAGGCAGTCGGGCTTCATAAACCACCTCCTTGACCATGATATTAAAAGTCATGTACTTGGTACATAGCAGGATTAAGATTCAACCTAACTGCAGAGTCTGACTCTTTTTGGTATATCACTTAGGTAGCACTGTTAGCTTTAAGATTTTTTAAATCTTTTCTATGCTTCAATTTGTTGTTGTCATTGTTGTTGTTGTTGTCCTTGTTGTTTAATCTGATTGTCTCCTCCCCAAAACACTTAGAACTTGTTCAAGGGAAGCAAGCAGCTTTGGTGCAATGCCAAGTCAGGGTCATTCTAGAGTGCATGACAAAGAAAAATTTGCCTTTCTAAGCAGGGTATGCCAAGCAGGATCAACACAATGGCAGAGGCAGAGTTTTCTCAGACATCCTATGGCTGCTTTAATGAACATTTTACTAAAAGAACTTGACTGTGCCTGTGTATTTCTTTGTGTGTCAACATTTAAATATCAACTCTCAGATTTTTTTTTTAATTGGGTTGACCTTGAAGTACAACCATGTGAGTTCTTTCTCTTGTAGACTACTTCCTAATAGAAATTCTGTCAATTGATCCATTGAAGCCTGATATTTTGTTTTGTTTTGTTTTGCTCTAATCTTTTAAAACTATCATTTACCATCTTTGGACAGTGGATGGAGGCAAAATGAAACAGGTAAAGATTTCAAAGCCAATTATGTGAGACCTGGTTCTGAATTTATAGTAGTATTAATAACCCCTTTTTGCTATCTAGTACAGCACAAGTAGATACTTTCCTATTTCTTTTTTTAATTCCTATGACACCATACAATGGACAGAGAAATGTTATGTCTGTTTTATAGACTGGGAATCCAAGATGACATAGATTTATGATAACCCTACAACAATTAGAAAGTGAGTGGTAAATTTAGAACCTGGCATCCAGAAACAGGAGAGCACCTTGGATAAGAGCATAGATTTTAGGGTTTAGTAAAAATAACCTCTGAGTTCACTAATTGACCTTGAAAGAGTTATATAATTTCTCTGTGCCTCAGCTTCTTCATGCATATAAATACCATGGGTTATTATTAGGATTAAATGAGTTTGTCATGGTGAGATTGCAATAAATCACTGAGTTGATCTTAAAGCAGGAGATGGAACACTTATTTACCAGTTGGCGGTCTGGATTCACCAGTTGGTGGGCAAACTGCAAGTTACCCTTCGACCCCCTCTGAGGGTTAGAGTACACCTTTATAGTCCAAAACCACATTATTCTTAAGTGGTTGTGGCTATGATTCAAAACCATAAACAAACATCATGAATCTAAAATCATAAGCAGAAGGGGAAATGGGTCAAAATGACCTTAGTTGAGTAAAAGTTAAAGAATGGTTACTAACATCTATACAAACATTCTCTGACAGAGTACACTGTCCAAGAAAAATGGGAACCAAAAATAGAACAATTTTACATTATATAAGAAAAACAGAAAAATTTGCCTTTCTAAGCAGGATACGCCAAGCAGGATCAACACAATGGCAGAGGTCAAGTTTTCTCATGGGAGAAGCATTCCTTATATGACATGGAGTCACAGGGTAAAAGGGACTCTGTTTGGTCATTGCCCTATAGTCTGGCCCATGAAAAGTTAATCCATATAAACAGATCTGTCGTGAAAAGAGCTACAATGAGTGTAGCCATTCTTCTCACTATTATTATTAGCCTTTTCTTGTCGTAAAATACACCAGTGATCCTAGTTTGTCTGCAGCTGTGATGATAGCAAAGTTGGCTGGGGGTGGTAGAGGAAGGTCAAAAAGTGGGTGCAGGGGAACTGTGTTTCCAGCTGGCCTAGCAAAAACACAGCATTTCACTATTCCCCTGACTTTAAAGACAGGTTTTATGGACTGTATATAGATTTAGTGACATTTCAATATCTTTTTAAAATGTATATCAATCCTAATTCAGAAGAACTGAAAACTAGGCCTAATTATCAGTTATATAAAAAAAATTCTATAAGTTAAAAAAATTGGTTTTATTTACAAAACTCTAAAATTAAACCAGGCACGGTGGTGCACACCTGTAATCCCAGCGTCTTGGGAGACTGAGGCAGGAGGATCATGACTTCAAAGTCAGCCTCAGCAAAAGTGAGACACTAAGTAACTCAGTGAGACCCTGTCTCTAAATAAAATTCAACCTGGGGCTGGGGATGTGGCTCAGTGGTCGAGTGCCCCTGAGTTCAATTCCCAGTACCCTCTTCCATAAACAAACCTCTAAAATTAAAAATTCTAGAATGTTAAGCAAGCACAAATATATGCCTTCCCTAAATATGTAGATTTACTATGCAGACATCATGACATTTTTAAATAAATGCAGAGTTTATTTTGAATACCTTCATGCAAAGCATAGAAATTAAGTTCATACATAGCAACACATCTGTACCTAATGATGTCTTCCAGTTTCTAAGAGTAGTAGTATTTATTCTACAGCGTCATTGCATATTAATAGATTCAACTATGTATGATTGGACAATATTTTACATATATCCAAAACCATACAATGCTGAGAGTAGCTCAAATGAGATTGTGCTGAATTTAAATTTGTGAGAACAAAGTAAGAGAAACAAGAATGAAGAAGCAACCTACAGAATGGGAAAAAAATCTTTGCCAGCTACTCGTATGGCAGATGATTAATATCTAGGATATATAAAGAACTCAAAAAACTTAACACCAAAAACCCCTATCAATAAATGGGTAAATGAACCAATTAGACACTTGTCAAAAGAAACATTAAGTGTTCAATAACTGCATGGAAAAACTGTTCAGCATCACTAGCCATCAGGGAAATGCAAATCAAAACTACACCAAATTTCTATCTCACCCCATTCAGAAGGGCCATCATTAAAATTACAAATAACAATAAATGTCAGCAAGTTTGGGGAAAGAACCAGTATACCTGTAGTGAGAATGTAAATTAGTTTAGCTGCTGTAGAAATCAGTATGAAGATTGCTCAGAAGACTAAAAATAGAATGACTATATGACCCAGCTGTACCTCTTCTTCCTATATACCCAAAGGAATTAAAATTGATGCAGTATAAGATACCTGCAGATTCTTGTTTATTTCAGCATAATTCATAATAGCCAAGGTATAGTTCTAGCTGCCCATCAACAAATGAATGGACAAAGAAAATGTATGTGGGGGATGCAGGGTATTATGCCCTCATAATGAAAAATAAAATAAAATTATGTCACTTGTAGGAAAATGGATGGAACTTGAGATCATCATGTTAAGTGAAATAAGGCAGACTCAGAAAGACAGTACCATATGTTTTCTCTCATGGGGAATCTAGGAAAAAAATGAAAATGATATGAAAATAGAAGGGAGACTTAGAAAAGAGAAGATCAGGAGTAGAGGGTAGAAAGGGGTAAGGGGGATTCTCGCCAACGACCCACGCTAATGAGATTAACTGGGTTTAAAAGAGGTGGCTGAAACATTAAACAAGAAAGCTGTGAGAAATCACGCAACACAGACAAGTTTTTCAGATGGAGAGTTGGATTGCTCTGCGACCTTAAAGGTTAGCTTCCACTTTGGAAAGGGCCCTGGAAGAGAGAGTGTGCACCCAGAATCTCTTTATGTTTATAGGAGGACTCACAAAGGAATTTCGATATAAGGTTCTTCACCAAATAAGGTAGGGGATAAGGTTTCAAGGTTGGAGGCTTGCTTGGTGATATCTTGTGGTCAGCAGATTGACTGACATCCCCGCAAGTCACACCCATCTCACATGCTGTATGGAATCACAGGCAGAGCTAAAGGGAAGACACACTTGCATAGCACAACCCAATCAGCATGCAATGCCAGGCCTATCCCCTTAGATGGCTACTATGCCCATAGTTCACACACACAGTCCATGGATGGCTTGTGACAGGGGATTATTGAGGGATAGAAATGAGCAAAGAATATTATATTCATGAATGAGTATGCTGAAATGAAACCCATTTTTCTGTATAATTAATATTTATTAATAAAAATAGTAAATAAGTAAATTTGTGAAAACAGATTCAGGAGAGCTACATAGGAGTTATAGCTAAGTATAGAGCTCATAGTGAAAATGTGCTCTACCTGGTAAAAGCAAAGTAGAACCATCCCCAGAATCACGGGTTTCTGCAGCTTAGAGAATATATATATACAAATACACCAAAAAAACACACACACAGTATATAATCACTGATGAAATAATGAAAGATGCTATTTTATACCTTTCATTTTAAAGTAAATTAATATTTACTCTACAAATATTATAATTTATCAACTGAATATTTTCAAGTCAAAAAGTTTAGTGCAATAATTTGTATTCTATAGTGGGGGAAAGAATTGATGCAACAAAAGAAAAATGTGACTATTTCATACCTTTCTAAAAAAGGAGCAGGTTTATTATTTAAATTTGTAGTTATCAACTCTGACACTATACAGATACCTATGAAACCTTTGTAAACACATACTCTCTAGGCAAGCAGATTTTTCCAATCTGGTATCTGGGGTTGGAGCTGGGATATTAACATTAGAAAAAGAACAACAACAACAACAAAAAAAAAACCTCACAGATGATGATTCTGATGCATGAGGGTAGGTTTGGGAACCATGGACTGAAATTTATTACTTCATTGTCTTTAGAAAATCGTATTACCAAAAGTAAAGCAAGAAGTAACATATTAGCAGAAAATAGGTACTTGTCTCCTAGAAAAAGAGACAGAGGATGACTAAATTAATGACAGTATTAGTGGTAACATATAAAGAAAGGTATTGCTCCTGAGACAGAGTTACCAAAACCAGAATTCATCCAGTGATGTTCGAATTTTATAATAAAATTGCTAGCTATTTAGAAACACTAGTAGCAGTATGCATTTTACCCTATAAACAACTATTTATAAAAAAATGGACCATTATTTTCTTTAAATCAAATTATATATGATGATAGGATCTCTGTTTTCTGCCTCCCCTCTCAGGTTCTCCATGAGCATCCATCTTTTAGGAACTTAGACTTTTGGAGAATAATAATTCACATAGTAATATTTCAATAAATTATTCTGTTCCCCTCCTCTATTTACATTGCTTGAGAAAGGGCAGCTTAAGTACCTAGCTCCATTGCATTTCCCATCAAAACAACTTTTTATAAAGGAATCTTAGGTACTTTGTTTCTTTAAGCACACAGTCATCACCTGAGAGCAAAATAGATGACTTTGTGGCTAAGTGCATAAGAGAGTTCTCACATGAACCTATCACACATACCCAGGGCAGCAAAATGGAGGCTGTGGGAGATGGATGGAGGATTCTGATCTAGCTTCTACATCCATATTTGGTTACCAACTAACTGCTTTGGATCTGTTGTGTATAACTAGATTGTCCTTATGAGAACCCAGGGGGTATAGATGCCTTACAAACTAGAGATTCAACATTGCACACAACTGCCACATTCCCTGTTGGCAATTCCTATTTGTTTTACATCTCCCCCAGTTAGTTTGGTTAAGTGAAGTACTGCAAAGTAAACATTGGAAGTGTTCAAATCACAGTTTGACCACTTCCTCATCTGTGCCACCTTATCTTAATAGCATTGTGCAAAAATTACTGGTAGTGTTCACTGTGAAAATTTTTTTCTATGAAGATTAAAGATTATGATGTATAAAACCAAATAATAATTGAGAGATGTGGGGATTCTCTGTCATTGCAATAACCTTGTATAGAACCACTTCCCTCCCCATCTCACCACTGCCCCCCAAAAAACTTCCGTAGTGCAGGAAAATCATATAGATTTCACAAAATATTCAATGAGGAAATAAAAGAGAAGATTATGAGGTGAATTTAAACTTCATATTCTTCATTCAACCCTGCTACACTGAGGTTAAACTAAGCTGACCAGGCAGGTGTGTGTGTGTGTATGTGTGTGTGTGTGTGTGTGTGTGTGTGATGACCTTCATAAGTAGTTTTCCCTCCATCTCCAAAAAAGGCAAGTAGTCCTCTCAGGAATCCTTCTGACTTTGAAACCCCTGTTCCATGGTGTAATTTGTGCTCTTACTTAATGTGTTTATAATATGTTGGCCAACAGTGTACAAAGAGACCTCACTTATTTAAAAAAGCATGAATAGGACAACTGTACATATGATAGAGAAGGAGAGGAAGTTAGGGAACTGATGAGAAAAGTCTGAAAATTGTGGAGAGTCTCTGCCCCTCCCATCACACTGAACCATTTTTAACCTTATTAAATACAAGCACATATCCTCTCCAAGATGAAGTGATGCTTGAGGGAAGAATTTATGTTGGGATCAGATTTTTATCTTCCACATCCCCTAGATTAGTATCTGGTACATAAAAATAGTTATTTCCTGAGCACCTACCATATGGCAGGTGATTTGTTAAGACTTTGCATATTTTATCTCATTTAATCTTGCAGCAGTCCTTCAAGGTAGAGCTTATGAAGTCATTTTCCAGATAAGGCAGCCGTGATTTAGCCAATGTAGAAAACTTCCCCAGAGTGACACAGATAAGTAAGTGGCAGAACAGAATTGAACCCCAGGTCTTAAAGCAGGAAAGATCAACTCTTTCCACTGCAATCATACTGTATCTTTTCCAAGGACAATAAATGCATGCCAAATGAATAAGTAGATGCATTAGTAGAAGAGACTATGGCTGCTGTAAATTGTTTTAATTGTGCCCTCATTTCTATTAAAGGGCTTTAGCTAGTACATAATTTATCTAAAGTAGACTAACTTGAACTGAAATCTTCTGAGTAACTGAATATATTTGCATAACCAAAGACATTTGTGACTCTGACAGATATAAATAGGAAATATGGTGTAACCTGTTAAGCCATCCTGTTAGTCATAACCAATTATTCATAATGCTGCTTTTACCACTCTTAAAATACTTTATTTGTACCTATCTACCACACAGAAATAAAAGTTGCTCCTTATTAAGAAAAAATAGTCCTAAGGTAGAAAAATTTGTATTTTCTATATCTGGGTTGTTTGAGAATGTGTAGACCTTTGGAGCTGAATTCCATAACACCCAATACAAATCACTCTGGAGTACAAACTTGTGTGGTATACACACACATATTATACATACTTATGTTTTCCAGCTTTATTGAAGTATAATTAACAAATAAAATTGTATATATTTAATGTATGTATACAATGTGATATTTTGATATACATATACATTGTGAAATGGTTACCCCCATTAAACTAGTTAATACATCCATTACTTCACATACTTACCATGTTACCTTTTTTGGTAGGTAGAACTTTTAAGATCTACATAGTAATGCATTAAAAATATTCTTTAAAAAATTAAAAATCAAGAAAAATATAATTAATCAAAAATATCTGTACTCTCATTGCTCAAATAAAGCACTATTGACATTTTGGTGGCTTTTCCATACTTATATGCAGATATACAGATATGCTTTTTAGAAAATTGTACTTATGCAGATTTATGACTTCTTATTCCTCTACTTATATGATAAATAATTTTATATGCTTTAAAAATCATTTAAAAATATGAATTAGGGAAATTAAGATCTTTTATAGACATATAACCTGGAAAGGATATCAAGCTGGTATGTGCTTTCAGACTCCTTATTTCTTACTATTAAAAAGAATCGGAATCATACTTTACATTTTGTCTAGTCATAAACTGAATATATAACTAAAAAGAACCAATAACAAAAGAAGAAAAACAAAACAAAAAAAAACCTGGGTTCAACTTGATATGTGCCCTCTCTCTGCTTTTCACTTATTATATTGTGGGTATTTTTCTGTGTCAGCAAAGTCTACTTATGTAAACATGTTTTTAGTGCCTACGTGTCTGTCCAATACAAACAAACATATGTTTTTCTGTGTTTTGTTTGTACAAACTCTGCGCAAATGACAATTCTGTGGGTATCTGTTGTTCTCAGTTTTGTAGGGCAAATTCTTGGAAGTAGGATTTCTGAGTTGTAGAATGAGCAGTTTATACCCATACTACCAATGTGTGGAAAAGGTGTATGGTGCTATGTGTCCTGACTGGGAAAAATGTCTGACATGCAATATAAAGTTAAGAAGTAAAAGCACTGGTATAAAAATGCATGTGGTATGATCAACTTTTATTTTAAAATTATGTATCTGCATGCATATACACAGATTTAGGTATAGAAATGAATACAGACATGATTTAAGTTGGGAAATTGTGTTGGACACTGGGGAGACAATAAATTAAGCACATTTGCTTACTCTAAAGAACACAGAAAATCAAAAGGAGAATCAGAGATAGCAAGTAAAATATACCCAGAATGAGCCAACACACTGGAGAGCAGACACTAGCAATGTAGGGAAGCTGCAAGGTGAAAGGTATGACCACTTACCAGATAAAATAAAGATGTCCAGTTTAATTTGAATGTAAAAATGATAAACAGTTAATAGGTTTTAGTATGAATATATTCCATGTGATACTTAACATATTTGTACTCAAAAACTGTTCCTTGTTTTTCTGAAACCTAAATTTAATCAGGCATTCTATGTTTAAGTCTGTCAACCTAGACATAGCCAGAAACATAGTTTTGTCATCATAAATAGAAATTATCCCTTAAAAATGAATTCACTCCTAAAAAGGGATAAGAGATGGATGTATAACCTGGTGTCCTACTGCCAGCTTACCTGTTTAAATACCTGTGGGAAATAGAAAATTTACTGTTCTAAATATTACTCATGTATCATTTTATCTAATAAGCATGGCCCTAAGAGGTAGGCATTACTCCTGTTCATGAGGAAGGAAACTGAGGCATGAAGGTAAAAGTCACATAGCTTATAAGTGATGGGGCCAGGACATCTAGCTGGTCAGACTTAGTTTGCTCTTTTTTTTTTCTATATTCTGCTGCCTTTTAAATAGGAGATATAGTTGCCAACAGGACCAAGAATAGGTTAGAGAAGACAAAGAGTAGCATCAAGAGGAGACAAGATGTTACCTTGATGGGAAAGCTCTAAAGATCAACCTCATTAGGTCTTAACCGTGTTGATCTCTGACTACAGCTTTTTCCAAGTTCATATGGTTCATGGGTCCTACTACCTGAAGTAGCTAGAGTAAGTCTCTGTTCTTACAATCAGATTTCCTTTCAAACAACATTTTTATTCAATGAACCTAGGAACCATTTTGACATGTTCACTACTCTATGCCTAGTACATGTATCTCTGGGCCCAGCACAGAGTACGTGTTTGGTAAGTATTGTTGAATTAATAATGAATGTATAAGTGAACAAGCAAAGTGACTGAACTCTTTTCATTGCATCTAGTAAGAGGAACACTGATCTCCATGGCTCCCATCAACTGCAGATACTAGAAAAATGTGTTCAAGATCTGCCTAACTTTTTAACTTTGTCTCCTATTCAAACCCTTAGCAAACATTTAAATTGCATGTTTTCAGATTTTTAACTTGATACTTGCTATTACTCTTCCTGAAAGTCTACTTTCAACCCACCTCAGTCCTACTCTGGAATGCCTACTCCCTACCAAGTTTCTTTTGCATCCCCTTAGTTTATTTTGTCTTCCAAATGGTAAGAGAATTGGGTTCTTTCACCTCCCACTAACCCCAGAACATTCTATACAATTTTCTACTGTATTCATCACTAAAATAAATCCCTTTTATATCATTAAAAATTATCATGAATATTAATAGTTAAATAATAAACCATGCTGTGAATAGATCATATGTCCCATACCTTCATTCCCTGGTTGGACATTTGTTTCCTTTTGGTTTTTTGTTTGTTTATTTTACTTTGTTTTGCTCTTATGGCAAACTATAATGACTTTGTCTCTAAAGAAACCTCTGAGCACATTTTTTATTTTCTTCTTATGATAGCATACTAGAGGTAGAATTGCTGGAACAAAAAGCAGAATTACTTTTAAAATTCCTGAAATATATTGCCAATTGCTTTCTTAAAATGCTATAAAGGGGTTTTATACCCCCATAACACCAGTGATATGAGTGTCTGTTTCATAGTACCACAACCAAAGTGTGATTTATTTGATCTTTTATTGTGATTTAAGATTCTATATTATTCTTAAACAGGCAAAGAGGGTGTGTAATTTAATTTGCATTGCTTTTATTCCTAGGGAGGTTGAACATTTATATGTGTGTATTTACTTGTGTTTTCTCTTTTGTGATCAGATGCTAATAGCCTTTGTCTATTTTTTATTGAAATGTTGTTGTTTTTCTTATTGAGTTGCAGGAACATTTTTAAAATATTGATAAATAAACTTGAGCAGATGGTTTCCCAGCTTATTGCTTAGTTATGAGTTCTTGATGTTTCATTTTATCTTTTTACTTCAGTGGCTCTAAGTTTTTATGTAGTCA
Organism: Callospermophilus lateralis; assembly: GCF_048772815.1. Taxonomy (NCBI): domain Eukaryota; kingdom Metazoa; phylum Chordata; class Mammalia; order Rodentia; family Sciuridae; genus Callospermophilus; species Callospermophilus lateralis. Next base: position 140,836,927 of record NC_135306.1, read on the forward strand.
AACCTGTCATCTTTTATGTGACTTCTTTCATTTATGCTTAAAATTTTCTTTTCCATCAAGATTCTAGGTAACTATTAACCTTTTTTGTAGCTTCATATTTTATCCTAAGAGGTCTATTAAAAAGAAAAAACAAAACCTTTAAGAGTAGTTTTTGCTTAAATGTAAGTTTAAATGCTAATATAGGACATATTGAAGCTTCCTTTAAATGGTTCATGTCCATGTCTCCAAGTCCTTAGTGTGGCCATAATACTGACCCTGTGTGTCTCCAATAATATTTGTTTGAATCTTTCAGAGTAGAAGGCTTTTTTTTCCCCCTAGTACTAAGAATTGAACCCAGGGCTTCACACATCCTAGGCAAGTGTTCCCTGACTGAGCTATCCTCAGCCTTTGAATATCTTTCAGAAAATCCCCCCCATACTACTGTAGCTAGATACACTCACCTAGTGCCAAGGTACAGTGATCCCTCTCCTCTTTGTCACTTTCACTGTTGTCAAGTTCACTGATTTTCAACTTCTTATTCCAACAAAAACTTAATGACCCCTTTATAACTTGCTGCCTTGAGAGGGCCCAATTTTATTGAAAGCTATTCATTCTTAAGAAGAAATAAAGCATCTTAATAATTCAAAACTTTCAAAATTACTTTAAATGGTGCAGCTGAGTCTATCTTTTCTCTCCTCAATAAACAAACATAGTAAGATATAACTGAGCATGATGTTTATATAGAAAATGGTAAATCAATCCCCTTTTCTATTTTTAAAAAAATATTCGAATATTATGGTACAGAGATTATTATTAATAACAAATTACTTATGGCTCAACAATTTGAAATAATACTACAGCTGTGAAACACAGCAAAAGCGAGTCATAAAGATACAGGCACAATTCAAGGATTAGAATTGGGCTGATATATTGTTTAGGGGCATTGAAAATCATTGAGAAGTTTAGGAAGTGAGCATCCAGCCCCAGGACTATGACAGAGGATCAATTGCCTTTTCAATGTCAAACCAGTCTTTAAAAGACCTCATTTTGCAGGCCCTTTTGTGATAAAAGCTCCTGAATAGTTACTTCCTTTGTTCATCCCTGAGTAGAGAATTTACATTACATAAAGGACTGTAGCCTGCACTGCCTGATTCTGAGTGGGTAGGTGCAGAGTCCTTTCCTCAGTATTCACAGAGAGGCAAGCAACATTCTTAGAGGCTATGCATCCCTAGAGCTTGAGTGCATGACAGCGATATTCAAGACAGCAATCTCTACCCTTTGGTGAGCTCTCTCAGTGAGCACCATGCTTTATGCATGTTCTTCCTATTTCTCACACCTGTCCTCACTTGATTAGTACTATCCCCAGTTTCCAGATGAGAGCGCTGAGGGTCAGAAAAGTTAATAAATAGCAAAATATCATACAAGGGAGAATTTAGAAGATCCAGAACCCAAATCTAGTGCTGTTTCTTTGTACTCACCAGGCTGCTTCCTAATTCATCTCGGTTTAATTTTCCAGTTTATAACTTTGCTGTTATCATTATAGCTTTCTAATACTATTGAAACTCTATCAAAAAGGAAGTTTTAGAAATGTTAAATTAAATATGGTACAAATAGTCATCCACTCCAAGGGCTCTAGTAGAAGTTCTTGGGGACCCAAATTGATGGTGGGGATGAATGGGTTCTTACAAATTGTCTAGACTGGTCCCTCCCCCTGATCTCTTTATGTCATACTTGAAGGCCCTTACAGCCTCTTCAGCAAGTGACTAATACTTTCTACTTAAAATTCAGTATGAGAGAAGTCAGCTTCTCTTTAATCATTATCATTAAAATGTCAGTTCACATGTTGAGACACATAGTTAACAACTTGAGCCTTGATTCTCTTCTACCCCCTAATAAATTTTAGAGCTTTCCAAAATTTAGTCCTTAAGACCTTTTAGCCTTGACCTGAAATTCAACCCTCTTATATTTACTCCTACAAATAATTGGCCTAAGAAGCAGTGTATTATTTATTATTTGTAAATAGGAGCCTAAGGCATCCTTTGAAAATTAAAAAATAAAACATTTCCCTCAAATGATGTCAGGCAATATGCTAGATGCTTAGGTATCTGAGCACTTGGCATCCCACCTGCCATCACTGATGAGGTTTGGCTGTGTTCTTCTACTCAAGGCCTTGTAACAGTGGTCCACTTCTTACTTAGAATACGGCTTTTGCTGCTCTGCTACTGCAACTTATTTTTTAAGTGGATATATTTCTTTCTCTTTCTTTCTCTTCCTTTCTCTCTGCTCCTCCCTAATCTCCCACCACCACCCCCAATCTCAGGGAAAACAGGATCACCTTTCATCCCCATCCTAGGCAGATTTGTCTGTCCTTGAGTACACACCCACCATAGAAATGAAGTAATCCAGACTTTGGGGTTGGTACCTGAAGATCTCAGAAATGATTTCTCCCAAATTAACAACTCCAACAGATGGAATGTAGCCTTTGAATCACCTCTATAAAAGCCCCCTGTTTCTACTGATGGGCAGAATCACAGCCTTTGGGACAGGAATACCCTGTGTTTCTCCTTTGCTAGCAAAGCAATAAAGCTTCTTTTTCCTTTTTCTCAAAACCATGTCCTTGCTATTGGATTGGCATCCAGACAAGGGCCAAGCTTTTAGCAACAGCATAGTGTTGTAAGTTCCTTCCCATTGGAAATCTAGAGAATCTGAATGCTCTACAGATTTACCCACATCAGTCTGATGAACAGATATTTATGCTTAAAGGCATACAAACATATAACCCCAATCTTTTCTACTTGAATGTCCAACTCTTCCTTTTAGTTCTAGCTCAGGAAGAGACAATAAGTAGTACTGGTCACTTTTTTGTTGTTGTTGTTCAGTTCTTCTCATTTTATATGACAGTGTTTTGTTTTCCTGCATTCTGTCATTCAAGGAAGCAATGGGAAACCAAGATCAAATGAGATTGGGTCCTGCTCCTCTAGGAGTTAATACTCTAAAGGGAGAAAGAAAACTCAGTGAACAGGATATGACAGTACGATAAGGTCAGTTCCCCGCTCTGAGGGTTTTTCTGAGAAGTTAGAAAACTCAATAAAGTGAGAGTCAATCTTACTCTTGCCTCTAAGAGAAAGGAGTCATATTCCTTTGATCTTGTACCTTCAGGTGCTACACAGATGAAGAGTATTTGCAATCACAGTCATCAGTATCACTGTCTTACACTTTATTGTGTTTGGTATGTGGCTGGGACCAGATATGAAGCACTTAAGTTAGGTGCAAAATTTAAAGGGGACCCCAAAACCTCAATAATTAGTCAATTTTTTAAATAAAATTAATGCAAAATAATCAAAATAAACAAAATATCAAAATCAGTCTTGTACTACTCTCAGGTACCATGGGATTACATAGGTCCAAGGTTTTGTCAACTTCTTTAGTGGCATAGTATAATTTTAGAGATTTAAAAGGAATGTAAAATAAACAAATGGAGTATTTATTTTATTTTCATTCCTAATTACAAGCAAGATATCTGTGACCTAAGGGTTAGGGAGGAAGGTTGGTAGTTAATTTTCATTATACAACCAGTGTTATACAGGAATCATTAGGGAAATTCAATAACATGAACCCTAATAGCCCCCCTTAAAGAATGAGCCAAGACTTATTCTAGATTCCAAGAAACCACTGAGTATTTTAAAAACAAAATTCCATAGAGCTTTGAATGTAGAGCTCTGGTTCTCTGTAATTAGTGAACATATTTGCAGTGACCTTCTATGTGTCTGCATCTTTTTCTTATGTTACCAACTTGTAACTACTCTTTCTGCCCCTTTAGTCATATTGTTCATTTTCCAAAGAAGAATCCAATTGGCCTAGTCTTGTTTTCTTTTTCTTGTGGGCCCTACAGTATTAGATCAATGCAAAGTAGGAGCCCAATCCTGTTCCAAAGGCCTAAATGGCTTTGGCCAAGGAGGGGCCTGAGTTGGGTTGGAGACAAGTGGGGCAGCAGGGAAGGGCATTTGCAGGTAAGATTTTTTTTTTTTTTTAACAGTAGGGTGGAGATGAAGCATCCTCTCTCCAGTACACCAGCATTGCAGATTAGCAATTAAAAATGCAAAGAAAGCAGAACAAATAGCAAGTGCTAATGGAGTTCACAGAAAAGAGAAATCACCAAGGGTCAGAGTGTGTTAATTGTATGCTATAAGAGCTGCAATTATAAACCCATAGATATGCAAATAAATGCTGATGGCTCAGCAAATGAGACTACAAAATCATTTATCTATGGCCCTTGATAAGTAGACAGCTAGATAAATGATTTGTTTATGAATTCACTTAGAGATTTCACTTAATATCTTCACTACTTTTCCTCCTTTCTGGAGACATCCACAGAATAAAAAGAGCCTGTGGGCACCTTGTATTGGCTTACCGTGTTTATTACCTTCACCTCTGGTTGCTTAAAATAGAATAAATAGACCTTTTAATTGTGAGTGGCTGACTCACACTGCTGAAATTCTTCTCCCCTCCACCTCCTTGTGCCATTTCTGTATGACCCAGTGCAAAGTGATGATAGCATGTGTTTCTGCCACCCAGATCCATTGATAGCAATTGACATTTCTTGTCTGCAGTGAGGTCATGGAAAAAAATAATTGCAGGGAAAGACAAAGATGCTGATTAGCTAGTATTAGGCCTTCTGGAACTCAGAGATGAGACATCTTTGAGGTTCACTATGCGTGGGGTGACCCTTACTAGAACCAAGAGCAGACCAGGTATTGCCACAAGACTCAAAACACATGAAGCCCATCCCTCTGAGGGTGGTCCAGCTATGACCACCAAGTATTTAGAGCTTTTCAGCTCCAAACTGACAATACTGGGGTTGTATTTCATTCCTGTAGGTTGTCAGAATGAATGATGGTCCAAGAAATTTAAACCTAATGAAGAGATTCAGAATAATATATGGCTTCCTTGAAAGAACCATAAGAATTTTTTTTATTTCTCTCACTAGAGAACAATAAAAAATTATCCATTCATTCAAAGAAACATTGATTAAATTCCTACTCTGTGTCATTTCTGTGTTTATACTCTAACTTGCATAGGACTTACTGTGTCTTATATGACAGAATTCTAGGCTTATAAAGAAGCTGGTAGATGGAAATCTTCAAATAAGAACCCCTTGTTTATGATGCTTGAAAGGATATTCTCACAGATATGTTTAATTTCATGGTTTGGTTAGAAGAGGAACTGGTTGAGTGTGGCATGTGTTTTGTTTTGTGTTTTGGTAGTTTTTCATTGGCCTAACTATCATATCATGTGTTCTCATGACCCAGAAAAGAAATTGGGTCTGATATGTCTAATACGTAGCCAGTGACTCTACAAAATAGCAAGTAAATTAGTAGGGAAGGAACTGAAGACAAAATAACAGGTAAAAATGAACCTGCAACATCAGTAACTATATCTCTGCATTGATAAGATTTTAAGTGATGAGTAAATATGCGTAGAAAAGCGATCAATCCATTATGAAAGAATTCTAGAAGCAGCTATAAGCAAAGAAATACCTTTTTCTAAATCCCAAGGTGTTGAATGAAGCCTGCTTCAAATACCAAATGTACTGAATGCATGGCTTATATAATAAGTAGTACATCCATTCACACTTGCAAAAAAGGTATGGGTAAAAGTTTCAAGAGTTTAATACTGGAAAAAGCACAGAATCTCATTTTAATTGTCTTGAATCTATTATTATGTCCCAAGAATAATTTTTTTCCCTTAATTCAGATAAATACAGGAATTTTTTTAAGATATGCATCAGTCAGTTTTGATTCTAAAATTTCCTTTCTACACATGGCATTGTGGTAAAAGGAGTTGAAGAAAATTGATAACATTTTCTTAGTCTATAGAGTCAGCATCAGACTGAGAAAATTGAATCATCCCCTCTAGGCAAAGTATGGTGTTACTAAAATGACATCATCATAGAAATGTTTTATGACATAAAAGAAGTTATTGATTTCTTTCTTCTAGGCTCCTGTGCTAGCAGTGTAGGTCAGCTGTTATTTTATGGATTAGAGTATTTTAAAATAAGGATGCAGTGAATTCTTTGAAAAGTTTTAAGCTCTAAATTCCACAGTAAGAAAATAGCATTCTTTACATTTTCTGTGTATAGTGTGTTCATGGACTACAAATGTAATTAAATGTATTAACACTGGGATAGGCTCTATCTTCAGTTATTTCTTTGTTTTAAATTTTCAATCTAAAGAATTTTTAGAGTACATATTTTAATGTTAGGTTCTGTCTATATAACAAAAAAAGACACAAGCTTAAACTATATGGTTTATTTTTACCCCACATAAAAGAAATTAATATGTAGGCAGTATTATCACTCCATATCAGTGACTCAAGCTCTTCCTTTATGCTCCCCTATCTGTATTGTGCTCCTTAATCCTAATGATTGCTTCATGGCCCAACATGATCATGAAGCACCAGCCATCATGTCTGGGTTTCAGGTCAACAGAAGGAGAAAGTGGGAGAAAACAAAATTGCAGAGGTCCTAGCTAAATCACTTTCCATAAGCAGCTATTCAATGAATCCCACCAAACATTGGACTGAACATTTTAATGTGACTACAACTACCCATAAGGGAGGCTAAGAATAAAATCTTTATTATTATATGAAATGTAACCAATGGAAATTTTGACTTTTATTAGTAAGACACAAGGAATAAATGGCATTGGTTTGGATTTTAACTTTTGCATTTGGTGAAATGTTACTGGTTGCATGGTAATTCCTTGTGTGTGCTGACCGTGCATATCTTTTTCTTCCTCTTGTATCACCAGGCCACCGGAACCTGTTTACAGCACTGTGAACAAACTGTGTGATAAGCCTGCTTCTCCCAGGCACTATTCCCCTGTTGAGTGTGACAAAAGCTTCCTTCTCTCAGCTCCCTACCCCCACTACCATCTAGGCCTGCTCCCTGACTCTGAGATGACCAGGTACTGCATGTGCTTCCTCACCTCATCTTCTCAAATTGCATGTGCTTCTGCAAGGATGAGTGGGTAGGACCCACCTCTGCTCACTTTCCTTGCACACAACAGCAACATCTTCCCCAAGGTGGAGAGATGTTCTGCTTCTGTGGTGTGGTGGGAGAAATTAAGAACATTGCCTTTTTTTTTTTCTTGGTGTGATCACAGAGCATTCAAATAAGATCACATGATGTTCCACATGTCCTTGATTCCCATACATTTTAATGAGGTATTAATTATATTGTTCCAGAACAATTAATTTTGGAATTTACTTATCACCATTTCCCTTATACAGAAGGATGAAAGAGAAAATTATATTTTTTAATGATTTTTAATAAGTGCTTACTATGCCCCAGATGTAACTCGGGCATAGATATTATTATTGTCATTTAACATTCTAATTCAAATATTAAATTATTAGTACCATTTAACTGACTCTTGAGATATTAAGCAACATATCCCAAAGTACAAAATTAATTGATTCTGCCTAACTTTATAAAGAACTTATTCTAAATCTAAAGACTGCATAAATTCTACATTAATATTCTAGAACCTGTATATGATTAAAAAAAAAAAACTATCTTCAGAGTAGCCAAAGTCAGAAAGGACAGTAAACAAAATAGAATCCAATATTCCATAATGTAGTTCCAATTCTATCTAAATTGAGATCCCAATTTTAATATTCTTACACATAATGGGGTGCTTATATAGTTGTGTTTTCAGACATAATATCTTCATAATAATTGCTAGAACTGAGAAAATACAGGTTGTAGAATGGATATAACAAGAGAGTCTTTTTAGAACCTCATCTTTATATACATATTTTTAAATTAGTTTAGTCATCAATTACTGGTCTCCCTAGGGGAGTTATATAGCATATTTTATATCTAATATTTCTAGAAATAAATTTAAAAACATAATTTTGACTAATTAGTTGGAGCATTTTCACTGATTTGAATCAATTAAAGCTTACTGGTAATTCAGAACACTTTATGAATATTAATTAAATCAACACAACCAGAGGGAAGTGAAAGTGTGTCACACCTCAGTCAGGACTTTTGACTTACATTTGTTGAGCTCTTCCTCTGCGCCAGCTATTTGTTAAAGCACTTCTTACAAATTATTTTTTTTCAATCTTCACAGTCACCTTACGTGGTAAATGTTATCATTATCTTCATTTCACAAACACAAGAAAATTGAGACTTGAGAAGTTACCTGATTGTCCAAGATCTTCCACTAGAAAATGACAGAGCTGAGAGTCAGAACCAGGTGACAACTGCCCCAACAGAACTTAGCCCTGCATTGGCACCGGCATGATGGCAAAGACATTTTTGCTCACTGAGAGGATTTTCCATCCATTTCTCTTTTCTACCTTTGTCTTATTTCTCTGGTTCAGTGTCAGTGAATTTTTTTTAAACCCATGCTTTTTTTTTTTTTTTTTTTTAAATGAACATAAAAGTTATAGTGGTTTCTTTGTATCCCACTGGGGATTTTGAAGCATCCCTCCTTAAAAATTCAACAAATAGCAGCTATAGGGTCTACCTCCTGGATATATTTTGATTTTTTTTCCTTCTTCTTTCCTTTCCTATTTTTCAAATTAAAAAAAATGCAGTATAATGTTGAGTATGTCTTTTTTTTAATTATATGACCCCAGCACTTCTGATATATATCAGTCCCCGACCTAGAACCACTGTCCCCCCCACCCCGCCACTTTGGGAATTCAATTTTCTATTTTAATTGTTTTCGTTAGTTCTTTATTTTTTACATTATCGTATTATTTATTTTATCATCTATAAAAAGTCACACACAAACCCATTTTAGTGCCCATGTGACTAGTACACTGATACCAAAAATCTTGATTTCACCCCACTTAGTTCCTCTTATATAGTTTTCCACCTCAGTAAATGACACAATGCATCTACCCTTTGTTCAAACCAAAAACTTGAGTCATTCTCCATACCTTATTTGCCCTTGTATCCATCATTCAATTTGTCTTCAAGTCCTATTGATTCTAACTCCAAAATGCATCTCAAATCTATTCACTACCCTCTACTTTTGCTTCCACCACTTTAAACCAAACACCTATCATCTGCCACCTACAATAGCCTTCTAATTGGTCTTACCCCTTGTACAGCTGGCTTATTCAGAATGAATCCAAAGTGATTTGTTACAATTACAGATCAAATCTCTCTCCTTTTGCATTTGGGATAAAATGCAAAATCATTAACAGAGCACCCAGGCCCTGCATGATCTAGCACCCGCCTGCCTCTCGAACATCTCATTTCACTCCTCTTTGCTGACCGCAGTGTTCACATCGGCCTTCTATTTATTCACAAAATGTGCTAAATCTCTTCCTCTCTCAAGTGCTTCTCCCTCAAACTGAAAAGCTCTCCTTAGACTTTGCCTAATTAACTTCTGGTCATCTTAGATCCAAGCTTGAATTGTACTTCCTCAGATTAGCTACCTAAAAGAGAAAAATCAGGTCCTCTGTTATTTTCTCTCTCTCCCTCCCTCCCTCCCCGCAACCCTTTCTCTCTGAACTCTCTCTCTCCCTCATGCTCTAAGATTCAAACAATTTATAATTGTACATTTCTGTGTTTTTCAAACTAAATGCCTGCCTGCCATTCTAGCTAGCTCAGTGAGTGGAATTTTATCTGGTTTGGGCATTCTGTATCCCTAACACTCAACACAGTCTTAATTTTGGCACACCAGGAGCTCCAAATTATTGAGTGAATAAGTAAACATGGAAATAATACCTGCAGGCAAGCAAACTGATGCTTGTTTCAGGAACAGGTCATAGCTCAAGCTGTGCTTTCCCCAGCTCTCAGCCTACATAAAACTACCCCATGAACAAATGATCTATACATGGAAACAGATAATAACCAGAACTCACTTCATGTTGCACTCCAACTTAAATTATTTTAATGGTCAATGTCCACATTATAGATCCATTGGATAACTAAAAAGACTGGGCAATTTGTTTCACAGATTATTTATTTTCTCTCCAGTGGAAAATAAGCTCTCCAATATCTTGAAAGAAAATATTCTCTTTCAATGTCTTGAAATGCAGCCAACCATTTAGGGGAACATTCAAGAATTCTGGCTCCATTTGCTATACCATCCCTTGTCTTTCTCACTGTATTTTTTAATAACTAATAGAGTCTCAGGTAGAGAAGAACTCAGCTAGACAAGCCCTTATCTAACTCTAGTAATGCTGAGGAACCCAACTCATCTTCTACGAGTCCATGTCTTATTTCCAATCATAGAAATAAGATAAAAATATTTTGGAATCTTATGCACTAAATTACATAGTATAAGAATATACCAATTCATTCAACCAAGATTTATCAACCACCAGCCAAATGCAAAATACTATACCTGGACAACTTTTTACAAAGCTGAAACATCAACAAAAATATTGAAGATATGCCTGAACTTTAAGCTGCTATATGGGATGATGTGTACCTTTTCAGGGCATTGGAAAATTTCCCAGAGTGTATCTCAGAAATGTGCACATATTGAGACAACAGTTCCAGCCTCCGATTAGTATGTGAGCTAGCTCAATGCAAGTCAGCATGTGAAACTAGGCTTACGTTTGTAACAGTTTAATTCCTAATTATCATTCAGAAAAATACAGGCAAGTCAGCAAAAGAAATGAGTTATTTTATCCATATTCTCTGAGTTTCAATGGGAACATCCAAATTCTTAGGTCTTTGAGTTGATAACCAATACCCAGGAACAAATTAATTACCTATGTCATTTACTTTTAAAAGGTTCATCCAAAAGAAAACAAAGAAGTTGTAAGTTTTCCTTAGGATACACTTTAGCTTACTTTGCACAGTGACTAAGACTTTCCCTTATGTTTAGAGTTAATAGATTTTTTTAGACCATTCACAAAGAAGAACTGGGAATATCTGGGAATAAAACTGAAATTTGAAGTTCATTGAAAAACAGATAACATTACTGTGGGCTCCTGCTAATCTAATGTATCTCTTTTTCTTTTAAAAAAAGTAATTGTTGATGTTCAATTGATTTTTCTACTTTGAAAGAACAAATTATTCAACTTTTGATATTCCTAGGTCAAGGAGAATAGTGTTCTTGGCTGTTTTCTTAAAATATACGGCATATTTTCATTTTTCTTTTACAAAGATGGTCTTAATTATTGTTATTCTGCATTTGAAAAATAGAGCCTGAGATAAACTAGCCAATTAAAATGTATTGGCAGATTTGAGATAGGAAATGCATTCTGAAGCATTATGTGAATATAAAATATCTCTTCTCATTGAAGATAATATATTCATAGAGCTTTTACATACCAGGCATTACTCTGGATGTTTGGGATTCAATGGTGAAAAACACATCATCTCTTCCCTTAATCAGCTCACAGACAAATGATGAATTATTTACTTTGTAATATATAACTGCTAAGAGACCTATTTCTCTAATGTAACTGTAACTCTATAACTATTAAAAGACAAAGTTTAGATACATTAAAATTAACTGTTTATTTTAGCAAAGAATATTTCATGAATCAGGCAACACTCAGAATCAGAACAGATTTAGAGACCCCCACAGCAACATGAGCAGAGACCTTTAATAGACCAAACATAGAAACAAAGAAATTATCTGATTGGCTACAATAATTTATCTGTCTTATCTGTGCATGGGGGGATGAGTTGATTGCTTGTGATCATCTGAAGTCCTGCTATTTGTTATACTTCTAAGTTAGGTTTTAGTTTCTTTATTTATTGTTGAAGATGATTATGTAAGAACTCAAAATATGGAGCCGGGAGTAGTGGTGCATGCCTGTAATCCCAGCCTCAAAGAAGGCTGAGACAGGAGGATCCTCAGTTTGAAATATATATATACACAGCTTCAAGTTAATGGCCTCATGCTTATTTAAATTATCAGAACTAAAATCAGATTGGTATAAGAGGTGCTAATCAGAGCAGCATGATCTTAGGCTGTCCCTTCTAAAAGAGATATGAATATACACACAGGAATGTCCCCCTTCCACACCTTGTTTTGCCAATTCTAATCATAGAAAAGAAGCATTATCTATGGAAAATAAAATATTTGCTTCTCATATATCCATGTTCCAATCTTGCTTATAATTCTGCTATGCAGAGCTTAGACAACCTACATCTATGATTCCCTTTTTGGAACAGAGTAGAAAGTTGGCAGCCTCGAAACTTCTAGTTTGGAGACACAAAACAAGATGTGTATCTCACCAGACCCCAATAATGGTGACCTATCTTTGGCAAACTTTCTCTCCTTGAAAACAATAGAAAATATGTCTGGACCTTTTCATGTTATAACAGACTCAAAATCTATAATTTGAAATACAATATAAATTCCAGACCTAATCTATCATAGAAGTGCCTGTGAGTCTCTAAAAGTAAGCAGAGGAGTTGCCTCCTAACTCTCTGTTTTTCTTGCAATTATCAGAAAGACACGGAATTTATCAGTCATAATAGGGAAGAAATATTTTCTAAGTAAAATAAATACCACACAGTAAATCTGATGGTACATAAAAGCATAGTACATCCAGAGACTACCAGTAGCTCTGTGTAGCTAAGGGTGGATGATGAGATTGGAGTTACATAGGCAGCTGCAAATCACAGAGGGTCTTACTTGCCAGGCTGAGGAATTTGTACTTTATCCTCTAGCTGTGGGGAGCTGTTGAAGAGTTTCAAAGCCGAGCAAGGACACTGTCTGATTTGTGTTCTTTGGAAGATTGCTCTGTCAACTCTATGAAAACATTTGAAGGCAGGGGAAATAGTTAGTATGTATATATCATACAATAGGTTTAAAATCCTGAAAAACTGAACTGAGACTGTAGAGATATTTACAAATGGATTTAGAATTATTTATCAAATAGCACTTGGTAATTGGCTGTTTCAGGGAAAGAATTCTCTGGCTGAGGGTATTTACTAGATGATGACCACAATGCCTACTCTTGAAGTGAGTGTACACTCTTGTCCATAATAACTACACTTAAGTAAAAACCTCCTACATGACTGTGAAAATGAAAGGAGACAAAGTATTTCAGGTCTCTCATTTCAGGGGGTGGCAATGTGGTGTTTTACAGAAACAAGAATTCTACCCAAACCGTCTAGGTTCGAGGGCTTTCTTTTGGTCATATTAATGATATACATTTTAACTAAGCACTTTTCTCTCAGAACTTTAATTTTCTTATCAGAAAATAAGGCAAAAAATCATATCTGTGCTATTCCCCCTCTCAAAATGGCTGTGAGGATCAAGGGAAATGGAGCCAGTGAGTTATTATTTTTTTTAAGAGAGAGAGAGAGAATTTTTTAATATTTATTTTTTAGTTTTTGGTGGACACAACATTTTTATTTTATTTTTTATGTGGTGCTGAGGATCAAACCCAGTGCCCCCACGCATGCCAGGAGAGCGTGCTACCACTTGAGCCACATCCCCAGTCCCCAAGTCAGTGAATTTTCATCCAGGCACTATCTGCATTAGTCTTTATTAATTGTTTCCATATGTTTATTCTATTTTAAAGCTGCAAGCTTGTGTATATTTATTTTTATTGTGTATATTTATTTTTATTGCTATAAGAAAAATACTTATCAGCATAGGTAAATTCCCTGAGGCCATAAGAAAGCCTTTGATGCTAAATTCATCTATCATTCTTAGCAGTCATCCTCGTTGTAAACATAGGCAAAGTAATCTAGTTTCCCTTTATATTTACATTTATAGGCTCCCTATAAAAGGTGGTATGTTTCTAAACTCATGTGTGACTTTAAACTTATTTGAGATAATTTTCTTTTGTATCTGCTCATGTAGTGCTATTTCTGCCCTGCATATATCTTCTTAGGAATGTGAACAAAACAATAGCTACTCTATGTGGAACAGAGATTAATAATCAATCAAGGACTCCATATATGTATCTTGTCAGTTCTAATAATGCCAGCAACTTTGCAGAATGTGGGCTTTGATCTAGCAAGTGAAGGGATCTGGATGCTCTACCCAGGGCATGCTCACAGCCAAGCTCACGTTCTCATGGCGCCTTAGTGCCACCTGCTCTGCACACCACAGCTTCTCACCCAGTCCTCCTCTCTCTCATCCACTCTGCCTGGGACCTATGGATCCTGAAAGAAGACTTGAGCCTTACGCATACTGTTTAATCTGGGAAATAGCACCATTAAAAAAGAAAAAGAAGATGCTTAACAAATCAATGACCTTCTTATGCCCTTAAAAGACTGATATGATCTTAAAGAATTCTTAATTTCATTTTTAATTAAAACCAGGAGAAAAAGCCCTCTGGGCATGGCTCATAAGGCATAGCCCCTTTCTGAATTTATGCAGCAGCTTTTTTTTTTTCAAAGGTTTTTGCTGCCTTTTTGAAGTAGGTGATCACTAAGCCCAATCCGAATTAAGAAAAATAAGGAGAGATTAATTGACTCTCACAAAGGCACAGAGGCTGCTCTTACTGCATTCAGTTTTACAGCCAGTTCTCTCTGCAATGTGATCTATACAAGGATTCCTAGTGAAAGAAATATTCTCTAAATAGACACTTTTTAAAAAGTTAATGACCTTGTCTATTGCCCCACTATTTTTTAAAAAAAATATTTTTGGATATTAGGGGAAAATATGCTTTCATTAAGAATTCAATAAAGTTGGGTGGAGGTTGTGGCTCAGTGGTTGAGCGCTTGCTTCACATGCATGACACACTGGGTTCGATCCTCAGCACCACATAAAAATAAAATAAATAAATAAAACAAAGATATTATGTCCATCTACAACTAAAAAATTTTTTAAAGTATTCAATAATGTTTTAAAAGCACAAAATTTGTGATTTAAAGACAAACTCATCTTATTCTCTAAACACTTGTGTATTCTGCACGGCAACCCTAGCAGGTAGGATGGCAGTAGAAGGTTCTGTCAGGGTCAAATACCTTGTTATTGCAGAGATGGAAAGTGAACAACGATTGATCTTTGCTCTAAAATTCCTGTTCTTTGATGTTAAAATAACTCTTGAGATGAAGCTATCTAAATTTAATTGATGTGCTTTTTTAAAAAAATTATTTCTCTATTCAGATTGTACGAATATTTTCCCTTAGTTTTAGGTTATCTTTTTTGTGTGTTTTGAGAACAATCTTTATATTTTAATTGCCATTGTATTACTAGACCAGAGAATAAACACAATTTCAAAAGCAGTCTCCTATGAAGTAATGAGAACATTCTGCACAAAATCACTATAGCAACAAATTGTAGGACTCAGAAAGAATAGAGATAGTATTAAACCATAACACTCATGGCATAGATATTAATTAAATCCATTAATATGTATTGAGTGCTTTTATATGCTAGCACTGTTCTGAGACTTTTACATGTACTAACTTATTTTCTCTTTAAAACAACCTAAAAAGTATGTATAATTATACCAATTTTATATAAAATGCAGTTCATGATTTGACAAACAAATGGAACAATGAATGAGATGAGATCACTGAAAATGAGGACATCAGGATGTATACTTGTATTAGTTCTATTTAATCAGGATTTTGTTTTATTCCATGATATATTCCTCGTGACCAAAATGGTACCCAACATATAGTTCTAGTACTAACAGGGTTGATGAGCTGGGTGATATTCTTGACTACAATGATAACAATAACAGCAATCACCATTGTATTTGTAATCTTATCACCTACCAGATGGTACTTTTCGCAAATCAACTCATTAATCTCCATAATACCCCAAGAAGTTGTGTGTCATTATTTTCCCATTTTGGGGTGAAAAAAAATGAGGTCTGAAGAAATTAAGTAACCTAAGGTCAAACAGGTAAGGTTTAAACCTGAGTAAACTTGCACCAGGATCTAGGTTTTAGCAAATATTTATTGAATGTTGTTCTAGTCCCAGGGGGAGAAAATATTGGGCTCCTGCTAAAATAGTTAGAACTGTTGTCCAAATTTCATTTAGGTCATGAATTCTGCTTGAGAAAAAGGGTACCCCATTTCACTACTGTCAAATCTCTTTCAATAGATGATAGGTAGATAGACAGACAGACAACGAATACATGAATAGGAACTGAGAGTCTAAAGTCAGTGTTAGGGTTTGGATTCTGCCTCTACAACCTTCTAGCTTTGTAAATTTGAGCAAGTGATTTTTCTGAGCATTAGCTTCCTCATCTGTAAAGCAGCAATAGTTGTAGTATTCACCTCATGAGGCCACTCTGAAAATTTAATGATGTTACATATAAAGAGCTTAGAGCAATATCTGTTAGGTATGAAGCAGTCCATAAATTTTAGTTGTCATTATATGTGTGTGTGTTAAGTGATATATTATGACCCCTTTGCCCCAGATAGATACCTCAGATTGAGATGAGAATGAATTTGGTTCAAGAACAATTATTGAAGGCTGTTTCCATTCAAGGCCATTCATTCATGGTGAGTTCAGTAAATTGTGAAGGGAGATGAATGGTAGACTTGGCATTATGGGAGAGGGTCTGTGCAAGTCTGCCTGTGTTGACAGAGAGAGCTAAATATTTTAGAGTATAGCATTTGTTGTTTAATTTAAAGAATCAAAATTTACCTCTCTGAGCAGAGAAAATAAATCTCCCACTTCAACCCTTTAATTCAGTTCTGCAGACCTTAGGCTCCTGTGAAGTTTAAGAGATTTCTTGAACAGGGTTTATAATTCGGCAGGGATGTGTGTACCAAATTGAATACAAAAACTTAAGATCCCTCTATTGCAAAGAAATTGAACACATTGGAGGGCTGAGGTGAACTGTATGTCTGACTTTAAAAGGAGGAGGGAATATTGGGCTCCTGCTAAAATAGTTAGAACTGTTGTCCAAATTTCAAAAGGATCTCCTTCCTCTGTATGAAGGACATGCATGCCATGGCCTATTGCACAGAAAACAGCATTCAGACTAGAATTCAACCCTGGCTCCTCCCCTTTACAAAGTTTCTTGTGGACATTCTATCTAATAGAATAGATTGGCCCAACATTGTGTGGATAAGAAATGAGAATCCGATTTCTCTTTGTTATTTCCATCCCTCTCAAATTCATCTAATGTTCTCCTTCCTTACGTCTCTGTCATAACCATGAGGATATCCTTGTGTCAACCTTATAGGTTAAAGGATAACAAAAGGCTCATATAAATTCAGAGACAGAGGGGTCCCACGGATGGATCAAACAATTTAGTTAGACCTTTATATTTTCCAGAAGAAGAAGCTACCAGTCAAACTGCAAATGTGTAATAAATACTTATTTTAGGGTAGGTACTTCTGAGGATACACAAACCAAATGTGGATAAATCCTGTTCTCAAAAAGATTAGTGATCACTAGACCTAGATGGTTTATTTGGGGACTGTAGTCTACAGACATTTGTAATTTTTTAAAAAGTTTAAGAATTTATTGTGAATTGTATTTCAAATATATGTGTATTTCAGTTAACTTTCATTATATAATAGTAGCCTTATTTATTTTTGACCTGGTCTCTTCTGAAACTACAGATTTTATTTCTTGAAAGCTGGCATTCAGAGATTCATGGTGTGAAATTTGAAGGTCAATGATACCCAGTTTTCCTTCCAGCTTCTCCCACTCTCATCTGAATAATTAATTCCTTGTTAAGTTCTTATTAATCTTCCAAAGAGTGGAATCCATGTTAGCGCTAGGCCTTAGGCTACACTGGGCATGGAAAGTGGCTATGGGAAGAAAAAATAAGCCTCTGACCAGATTCCTCCCATTATCATTGCTGAAATTCTAAGACTCTTCTTTTCTCCCTTGTAGGGTCCCTTGGTGACCCATAGGTTGTCCTAGATAAGCATTTCCACACTTCTATGCTACAACTTTTTTCTCATTGTTTTCCTGTAGGATATACCTCACTTAAAGCAATGTACCTAAGTCTCCTCACACTTGGCATGTTCCAGCCCCTTAGATGACATTTGTTCAGATACAGATCTCCTTTCTCACTGTTGGCCATGTTGGCGCTCCATGCTAGTTTGAACTTCTAGGATCACGATGCTGTCGGATAGAGGCAAAGCAAGAAGCTTGACATCATTTTTGCAAAGGTGTTTTTGACAGAGACTTTCCTCACCCTGGAAAGCTCCTTCATAGTTACAAGTTTCATGTTACTTCATGGAGATCCTCATTTCTGTCCCTTAATGGGTATCAGTTCTAGCAGGAGAGGAGGAGGTCCCCCTTGACCAAATTCAACTCAATGGCTTTCCCCATTTCAACTTCAATTATCCAGAGAAGCTCCGTTGCTGTCCCAGACAACTTTCCTGCCCTGATTTTTATATTGGAACCCATTCCTCTGGGATCCTGTGACCCACAAAAAGCAGCCTCTAATCCAAACTCTTTCCCCAGCAGAGAAATAGAAAAGACAGACACAGACTTTATTATTATTATTATTATTATTATTATTGATTTTTAAAAAAATAAATGACAACACAATTCTTATTACAATTCTTATTACACATATAAAGCACAATTTTTCATATCTCTGGTTGTATACAAAGTATATGCACACCAATCCGTGTCTTCATACATGTACTTTGTGTAATGATGTCCATCACATTCCACTGTCCTTGCTAACCCCCTGCGCCTCCCTTTCCCTCTCACCCCTATACCCTATCTAGAGTTCATCTATTCCTCCTATGCTCCCCCTCCCTACCCCACTATGAGTCAATCACCTTACATCAGAGAAAACATCTGGCATTTGTTTTGGGGGAGATTGGCTAACTTCACCTAGCATTATCTTCTCCAACGCCATCCATTTACCTGCAAATGCCATGATTTTATTCTCTTTTATTGCTGAGTAATATTCCATTGTGTATATATGCCATATTTTTTATCCATTTACCTACTGAAGGGCTTCTAGTTTGGTTCCACAGTTTAGCTATTGTGGGTTGTGCTGCTATAAACATTGATGTGGCTGTGTCCCTGTAGAATGCTGTTTTTAAGTCCTTTGGGTATAGACCAAGGAGAGGGATAGCTGGGTCAAAAGGTGGTTCCATTCCCAGTTTTCCAAGGAATCTCCATACTGCTTTCCATATTGGCTGCACCAATTTGCAGTCCCACCAACAATGTATGAGTGTACTTTTTCCCCCACATCCTCGCCAACACTTATTATTGTTTGTCTTCAAAATAGTTGCTATTCTGACTGGAGTGAGTCTTATTAAGAAAGTTGTGGCCTAATCCCACATGATAAAATTAGGGACTACTTTTTCTTCTATTAGATACACGGTCTCTGGTTTAATTCCTATGTCCTTGATCCACTTGAGTTGAATTTTGTGCATGGTGAGAGATAGGGGTTCAATTTCATTTTGTTGCATATGGATTTCCAGTTTTCCCAGCAAAATTTGTTGAAGAGGTTATCTTTTCCCCAATGCATGTTTTTGTCACCTTTGTCTAATATAAGATAATTATAATTTTGTGGGTTCATCTCTGAGACACAGACTTTTTTTAATTGAGCATAACTAACATTCAGTTTCAGGAGCACTATCTTTTTGTTAAAGTATGTTTAATTTGTACTCTATATGAAATAATACCATATATGCTGTGGTGAAGTCACATCATATGTGGATGACTCTAACATGTCCTAGAGGGGTTGGGTCATTGTAATGTGCACTGTTGGACTTTCGAAGATATGGTCAAGTACACTTCTCATCAACTCTGCTTGACCCTGTGAAAGGTAATAAAACAAAAATCAATTCAGTAAACTTAGAGGATTGAAAAGGAACAGATTAAGATGTGCAAAAGGACTTTATTTTCAGCACCAGTCACTCTGAAAGTTTGCTTAGCATGCTAAGTAAATGTCAGTGCTTGGCAAGGTGAAGGTAATTGCCATGCCCTTTCTCTAATGTTCTTTCTGCCAACTATAAATGAAAAGAAAGGGGAAGAAAAATGCATTGCAAATAAACCATCCTAAGGGCCCTACATATCATTAAATCATAGAATATGTGACCATAAAAGATTAGAAAAGATTGTATCCAAACCCTTAAATTTTTGAGAAAATATTAATCAAGCAAAATCAAAAGATATATCCTAAACCACACTGTCACACAAGTGGTGTGTTGCAGATAGAGAACTTGGGTCAGAGACATCAGGTACCCTTGCTTTTTCTCACACACAAGCCTATAAATTTAACTGAATGCAGTCCTTCTGATTGTGGGAAGGTTGTAAACTGTAGACCAAGCCTGCAAGGAAACAGGACTGTTACCTCAGGGAAACAGTGCTTACCTTGAGAGAAGTTGGATTGAGCTGGAGAGAGGAATTGTGGTTTGCTTTATACAATTGTAAGTTGATTTAATTACTTTAATATGTATGTTTTAGTTTTGTTAAGACTCCCCCAAAAAGACAGAAATTCTACTCATAGGCTTTCATTTCTCTTTTTTATACACCTATGTCTATGCAAAACTTAGGTAAATGCTCATAGCAACAGTGTTTATAATATTTAAAAAGTAAAAATAACCCAAATGCCCATCACCTGACAAATGAATAGATGGTATGTGTTAAGTCTAGCCAGTGGAATATTATTCAAACAGAAAAAGGAATGAAGTACAGATACATGCTGCAGCATGGGTGAACTTTGAAAAAGCTAAATGAAAAAAAAGTCAGTCACAAAGGATGGTTCCGTATTGGATGGTTCCATTCATATGAAATGTTCACAATGGGGCAATCTACAAAGGCAGAAAGTGACTTAGTGATTGTCTAGGACTGAAGGGAGAGGTTGTGGGAATTGGAAGCAAATGATAATGGGTATAGGGTTTCTTTGAGGAGGGGGTGGTAATGAAAATGTTTTAAAATGAAACTATGATAATCATTGCCCAAATAAGAGCAAATGCCTGATGAATTTATGGTATTAAATTATCTCATTAAAACTGTTAAAAGTTTCATTTAAAAGTTAAATAATTCCTATAGCAACAATGAACTAAGATTATACCCTTATGACATTAAATATTCAGATACAAATAATATAAACAATGGACTATTACTCAGCCATAAAAAATGAAATTATGGCATTTGTCAGGAAATAGATGGAATTGGAGATTAGCATACTAAGTGAAAAAAGCCAAAAAGACAAATGCTAAAATTTCTCTCTGATATGTGGATGCTAACATACAATAATGGGAGGGGGAGAGAAGAATAAAAGTTCATTGGATTAGACAAAAGAGAATGAAAGGAATGGTGGGGGATGGGGATAGGAAAGACAGTAGAATGAATTGGTATAATTTTCCTATGTTCATATGTGAATACACAACCAGTGTAACTCCACTTGTGCACAACCACAAGGATGAGAAGTTATACCCCATGTCTATATATTATGTCTAAATATACTCTACTATCATGTATACATAAAAAGAAAAAAATATATAAACCCACTTGAAAGTTTAGAAAATTTGTCTATGACAGATGATTCAAATAATAAATTATCCAGAACCATTAGAGGTTTTCAGACTTTTTATACTTTTAAAAAGTATATTTAATAAGTATATGTATAGTTCTCATTTACTAAGTACTACTTTTGTTGTACGCTCTGCAAACATGGTCACTAATTCCCATAATTAACATACACAATAGTTATCTTTATTCCCGTTTTACTGATAGACAATATTTGGTGGAGCTGAGATGTATACCTCCTTCCATTTTCTCTATTATTATATCACAACCTCTATCTTTCAACAAAAGTAATTGTTGTACTGCCCTTCTCAGCTAGATGGGTCCTCTACATAATCTCTCCTTCTTTATATCCACTTACTCTTCAGAGCAATAGAGCTAGGTTTTGCTCCTAAGCCTCCACCAAAATAATTTTAACCAAGGCTATGAAGATACTTTGTTTCCAAATCCAGTAGAAACCTTTTAGTCCATGGCAAATGTATATTTTTCTATGCTTGCCTTCTGTGACCTGCTCCTTCCTGAACTCCTCACCTTTTTTTACTTCACAGTCCCACTACCAGACTCATAGCTTCCCTTTCATCTAGAACTTACTCTTCTCTGAATCTTTAGACATGTCCTCTTCTCCTCATCTCTTATTTGTTTATTTCACCTACAATGGCTTCTCTTCCAACTCTCGCCTTCCTCCCCAGCCTCCCCAGTGGAAAATATACATTTATATAAAGTTAGTTCCTAGCTATGTTTCTATGTCTTTCATCTCTATATCTGCAACTAGATCTTATCATGGTTCTATTTTATACCTCTAAATACCTACTGAACATCTATCCTCAAATTCCCTAAAGCATATCAAAAAAGTGCAATCATTGTCTTTGACTTTTGGATCATTAAATTATGTTACATTCACCGTCTAAATAGCCATCAGTAGCGTGATATAGTCTATGAGATCATGTTCTTGAGTTCAGATCCTGACTTTACTCCTCAGCAATGTGCAATCTCTTTACAACTTAGCTTCCTTAGAATGTAAAATGGGAATAAGAAGAATATCTCACAGTCACTATGAGAGTTAATGAGTCTATATATGAAAAGGGCCTGGCCCATGGTAAGCTAAGTACTTCTAAGGTATAGCACGGGCGCATTTTTCCAGCTTCTTCCTACCAATTCATCTTAAATTGATTTCTAAGTGTCCTCTCAATGTGTCTTCAATATCTCTTGACTGATCCTTAGGAAATTGTTCTACATTACTTTCACTCTAGATCCATCTAGAATCATTGCTCATCAGAAGTACTTATCATCTTGTTTTCACCACAACTCAATGCACCTTCAATGCATGCCATACCCTACAGCCCTTCTGAAGCCTTCTAAATTGCAGCTCTGCTTGTCATTTCCCTGGTTAAATCTCCACTCCCCCACATGACCTTTCTTTTAGTCATACCACTTTTACTTGCAATTCTTGGAAAAATAACCAAGACAAAAACATATGTCGCCATCTCTCTTACTTTAAGGTCTTTGTCCATGCTTCTTCCATTCTTAACTACTCCTTCCTGTTATATCAGGCACACATACCATTCTCCTGGCCACTGCAGTGCCAGCTCCTGCCCACAAGTATATTCACACTCATAACTGAAATAAGCCCCAAAAGTGCACCTTCTGTGCTGGTTCCAAAAACCCTTTCCTCAGCCTGGGTGATAGGGCCCTCCTTCATCTTCCTCAAGTTATAGGAGCCAGCCTACTTTGTTATTATTATTATTATTTGATTTCCTATTCTTTCTTATCCACCAGACTGTGAGGCTTTTAAACTGTTTTAATCATTTCTTCTGTTTCCAGTATCCAGCAATGTGCTTGACAAATATCCAATTCTTGATTTTTTTTAAAAAAGGTAATAAAATATTTAAATCATTATTCATTTACTTATTCCAATAAGTATAAAGAAAGCCCTATATTTAGTGATCCTGTGACAGGCTTTGTGCTATGCATTGGGAATACAAAGAAAAATTAGACATAGTTCTTTCTTAAAGGGATTCCAAACTTAATAGAAGAAACCACAACAGATAGAAAATCAATTTTAATCTTATACAGCAAGTTCTATAATAGAGTACATGTGCTGAGAGGGTATCAAGAAAAGAATATGTTAATTTATTAACATGATTAAAATAGGAGAAAATTTAAGGAATGTACAAAAAGAGAAAGTGATTCAGAAGTTTACAGGATATTATCTAAGGAAGTGAGGTGATTACATTCAATTTGAAATAAAAGAGAGGGATTTTTTGAAAATAAACATAACTCTCGCTGCTTTGCTGTTTCTTCTTTTACTATTACCTTGTTAAGTTCTTCCCCAACCTTTGACAGAACCAGAGACGTACTAAAACCTTATGTTCTATATGAGTTTAATAAGTCACTGTTTTCTCATAATCAAATTCATAGACTAGACCTGGTTATTGGCCAAATTTTTACTGGTCTGGGAAAATGTAAAAGAAGAACTTGCAATGTACAAATTTCAATATTGGATTGCCTATCGTCCTTCCTCAGAAAGAATCCTTCTTAAGATTTTAATCTTCTTATGATTTTAATGCTAAAATATTTTATTTTATGAAATTATATGATAACAAATAAATGTTATATTAATTTAAATTTAAATATTTCTTATCATTGTGCACTCTTAGCATAGCTCCAGGTTACCCTTTCAAATCAGCTAGCACTTTTTCTCTGGGGCCATTGTTTAGTACCCCTCTTCTACCTCTGGGGGACACCGTGTTTGGGTACACTACAGTTTTGACTATGGACCCTCCCTTTCCAAAAGACCTTGAATTTAGGCTTTGCAGCTAGCAGGCTAGAAACATGGGATCCTCAAATAAGAAAGAACTTAAATATGACAAATCACTTATAAATTTGATAGTTATCATGCATAGTAATCGTCAATAATATCACTTTAGTGTGAACTTTCAGTTTTGTGATTATAACCTTGTCATTAAAACCTTTCATATCTCTTCATTCTGAAAAGTAAGATCCACACATTTTAGTGACAATTTTATTTTTCTTCCTTTTTTCTGCCCATCTAGTGATGATATATAATTGCCTTGATCTGCTGTTGGCCCGTCAGCAAATGACATTATATAAATACAAAATATGATTGCAATTTTTGCTTTTGTGCTGTATTTGTTAATGCTTGTTAATTCTTTTTTCTTCCTACTGCTTCAAACTGCTTATATTATGAACTTTTGGGTATAAATTAACAAGTTCTCTCTATAACCTTCAAAACTCCAAAATAAGGAAACACATTTCATAATCGCACTATCCAAAGAAACTTTTTGCTTTTCACTTGGAAACAGGCAAAAAGAGTGTCATTTTATTCCTTCTGGGGTTTTGCTCTAAATTGATCCCTCAGTATTTTGGTTGATTCATTACACAATGCTAGCCTTATGAATGAATATTTTTGGTAGCTTTGATCCTGCTAGATAGAAAAGTAAAGCAATTTAATAGCTCCATGTTATTAAATATTAGAAGGCTAACATGTTGGAAAATTGGGTTGAAAATCATAATGGAAACAAAGACCAGCCGTAATACCTGGAGTGGATAATTTTGCTGTAAAACCAGCATTCTCAAATTTTACCCATTAACACTGTGTATACAGAGGAGCTGGTCTGAAGCCCAAAGGAAAAATCCCACACAATAAACAGAAATGAACAATAACAACAACAACGACAAAAACTAGTTCACAAAAACAATCAAAGACAAGGTGCTGAGGAGCAGAAAATTATAGGTTTAATCTGCTAGTATGAAGATTTAGCCTGGTAGAAAATAACCATGGCAAAAGCAATATAGAATGATAAGAGAATTATTCTATATTAAATATAAAATTATACACCTAGACACACTAAGCCTATACCTTTGATCTGGATTGTCATTAACTTCTTAATTCAGGCAGGTCTCTCTACTGTGACCTTCATTCCCTTGCTCCTTCTCTTGTGCCTCTGCCCATACTCTCTCTCTGTACTAGTGGTTTTCCTCATTGCCTGATTTTCCAAATTCTAATGACATACCCAAATCTATCTCAAGTCATTGCCACTTCCATCAGTTCTTCCCTGAACATTCGCACCTATGTGACTCTGTATCTTATCTGAACTCATGCCATTTATTTGTCCTCTAGGCCCCATTACTATTTCCTAGTTAAAGATTATTTTAGGTTATTTTCAAGTCATTCATTTCAATGGTCTGGTCTTACTAACTGCATTTTAAATCATTTGAATATAGAGACACTTAGTGTTAGTTAGTGTCCCCCCAAACTCTAGAATAGTGCAAAACACATAGTAGGTACTGAAACCCTCACTATATCATCTTAAGTAATCCCTGTTGTGGAGGCATCATTGCTATTAGAGGGAGCCATAGCAACTGAAATGTATTATCAAACCATCAGTATGAAAATCATATTTTGCTTTAAGTTAAAATCACCATATTTCACATTTGAATAATCTTGTAGAATAAATTAAAACTACTAAGAAAACAAGTTTCCAGTGTTGCTTGCAGGACCTGTTCACTTGATGTTAATCTCATAGGACCTTGACCCCTGTAGAAGAAGAAAGTAAATCTAATGAAAACACTATCCATTAGCCAAGTGCTTTCTTAGTTTGGGAGTTGTCAGCTTTGAGGTCATCATGTGTCACCTTGGCAACTCCAAAACCCTTCTGTTGTAGAAGTAGACCTCTCTGCTTATATCACAGTGCAGTGTGCATGGGCTTCTGCAATGCACATTAGCGTCTCAAATCGTCCATTATAATACTCAACAACAGCAATTCTCCTGCAGGTTTGACACCTTTTCTGTCCAACTTTTCAATCTAGTCTGCATTTCACTTTGTTGATTTACTCTGTTGGGTTTATTACTAAACTGTTCATTTAATTTAATGACTAACAAAGGACTCAGATAAAATTCTTTGTCCCTTTTTTAGAGCCTAGCATAATTAGGCACATCTCCCACATCTTCAGATAGAAAATTTAATTAGACTCTCTAGTGGATCACTTTCTAGGGCACAAACAGGACATAGAGACATTGAGGCTGCCTTCCTGGAACAAAGAGAGAGTCTTCCCAGACTCTCTTGGTGTTGATCTGTATCAAATGTTTCAGAGGAAGGTTGAACTAGAAGATAAACCTGTGATGTATAAACCCTTGTGCAACATTATCCCAGGGATCAAAGTCCTTTTTCTCAACAAGTAATCTTTAATGAAGCATAACAATGACCCTTGTAGTTTCTCAGTCAGTCTGGAATAAGTCTGTTCTTTCCAGGTGTTTAACATCTCTTTCTTTCTTTTCCTCATAAATTTGAAATTGACATCAGTAAATCTAAAATGTTAAACTTTGTTTTACAACAACACATAATTCCTCTGTCTCCTACTTTTTACTGCCTCATGATGACTTCACAGCTTTTCCCCACAGATCTCTGCTTTCTAACTATTCACCACAGTGAAGGAAGCAAATCCTCGGACAGTCACTTACATTGTCAGTCAGTGCTACCAGTATGCCCTAAGATGGTACTCAACTTATTGCTAGAAATTCCACATTTCCCTGATTAATTAGTATTTGCAAATCCTTTGCAGATGGGTAAAATCATAGCATATCAGCATTGAAAGGAGCTTCAGGAATGATGTTTCAGTATTCCCCATTGTACAGATGGGAAAACAGTCCCAGGAAAGGGAAAATGGCTTGCCCAAGATTGTATAGCAACTTGACAATAAACATTCTGTAGAAAGCAAAGGTCATGTTGCTTTCACTCCAGTTGTCATTTTGATACTCAACACTGAAATCTCTTTTTTTTTTTAATTTGTCCTTTTTAGCTATATATGACAGTATAATCTAATTTGATATATTTATACAACATAAAATATATCCTATTCTAATTAGGATCCCAGTCTTCTGGATGTAAACAATGTTGAGATTCATGGTGGTGTATTCATATATATACATATGAAAGTTATGACAGATTTATTCTACTGTCTTTCCTGTTCCTGTCCCCCACCCTTCTCTTCATTCCCCCTTGTCTAATATCTTGAATATTGAGTGATGTGACACCTTGTATTTACTTTAGTTCCTTTATTTTTTTTTTTACTTTTTTTTTACTGGTTGTTCAAAACATTACAAAGCTCTTGACATATCATATTTCATACATTAGATTCAAGTGGGTTATGAACTCCCATTTTTACCCCAAATACAGATTGCAGAATCACATTGGTTACACATCCACATTTTTACATAATGCCATATTAGTAACTGTTGTATTCTGCTACCTTTAGTTCCTTTAAATTGACATTTGGTGAGGCAAGGAAACAAAGTCTGCAGAGACTATAGAAGCTGCACATGGGGTCCCTCCGGTCACTGACTTTCTCCCAACTTCCATGAGCAGTGACTTTCAATTCAACAAATACTTATTGAGAAATAAGTAACAAATACTTACTGTTCTAGAACTATGTCAGATGATTATGGGAAGATTATATTTGACCTCCAGGACAATCTAATGGTGGTTGTGAGGCAAGGAAAATATGCCATATGTATTTTGTGTGTGTGTGTGTGTGTGTGTGTGAGAGAGAGAGAGAGAGAGAGAAAATGGGGCATATATCTTGTCTCTAGTAAAAGAGAAAAAAGGTGGGGAGACAGATATCTAACCAATGGAAGGTGCTATAGGAGGTCCCAAGAGGTGCAAGGGTGGGGGCAGATTTTCAGTGCTAGGATTTTAGCTCATGTGGGACAGTTCACACAGTGAGAAGACAATGCTGGTATACAAGGCCAATGGAAAAAAAAAAAGTTAGGTGAAATAAGTGGTATAAAAGGAGTGGAAATGAGAAATCATGCATAACCTCATTCACTCATACATACATTCAGTGATAATTTATTAAATGCTAACTCTGCACCAAGTGGCATTGTTGGGATACTTAGATGAAAAATTGTGTCTCCTTACCTCAGGGGATTTATACTCTAGGTGAAACTTCTGAAACTTTAGTGTGCATGAGAAGTGCCATTTCTAGAGAGCTCTCGAGAGATGCTGATTTTACAGGTACTTGAATCATACTTTTAAGTATCAATAAACTTGCTTAGAAAGAGGTGGTAATGGCATAATATGACACTAGCCATAACTTTATGTTTAAGTCCAAAGAGGCTTGGGAACACAGGATTAGAGGTTCTGGCAGCAGTTGTCTGGGTGGCTCGGGAGAAGGGCATGTGCCTGGCTGTCACAGACAAAGCTATACCCACAGGCTAGAGCTAGATATAAATGGAGGGTCTCAAAAACACCAGAGCAGGAAGGAGTTCAAGGCTCGCTTAGGAATACCTTGCCACTTCTTCTGAGCATTCTTTTCTTCCTTTATGAGTAGTGTCAGGAAGAGATTATAATATTAAGAATAATAACTGGTAGTTATTGAGCACTATGATGAGCCAGCCTATGCTAAGCATATTACATCCATGAGTTCATTTGACCCTCGTGATCATCCTATGAAGTAAGTTATTATCCTTCCTATTCTCATATTCTCTTATTCACTTTTTCAGATTAAAGAAAGTGCATAATATTGAGGCTTATAGAGAATATCTGAGTATTTAACAATAATTTTTGTTCAACTTCAAGACACCTGTCATTAGAATTCACTCAGAACCAAAGAAAGGCCCTATGATCTTTCATTCTCTATTCTCTACTACTTTCACATTTTCAACATCTTTTACTGTACTAAATAATGATTCACTTGCTTGTTTCCCTCCCTATATTGTTTTATTTATTTTTTTTATTTTGGGGGGGTACCAGGGATTGAACCCAGGGACACTCGACCACTGAGTCACATCCCCAGCCCTATTTTGTATTTTGTTTAGAGATAGGGTCTCCCTAAGTTGCTTAGCAACTCACCATTGCTGAGGCTGGCTTTGAACTCACCATCCTTCTGTCTAGCCTCCCGAACCACTAGGATTACAGGTGTGCACCACCACGCCTGGTCCTATACTGCTTTATTCAGATTTTATTAGCCAGTGTTCCGAAGGTCTTGGGTGAATGATGTGGTTTCTACTCCTAGAATGTTTCTCCTACTACCTTTCCTGCCTTCTTTCTCAAGCTTTTTCTCCCATAATAAATGTTCTCTCACATTTTCTGTGTCTAAAACTTCAGTGTAAGATCTGCAAATGCCATTTCCTCCCTGTGGCCTTTTTTCTTATTCTTCCTTGGTAGACCTTAAAGCTGATTCTTCTTTCTTGGCAACTT
The DNA here is from genome assembly GCF_048772815.1 of Callospermophilus lateralis. NCBI lineage: Eukaryota > Metazoa > Chordata > Mammalia > Rodentia > Sciuridae > Callospermophilus > Callospermophilus lateralis. The sequence goes on from NC_135306.1 coordinate 140,866,499, forward strand.
TATCATACTTTTTTTCTGTAACTTTGGTACAATATTTTTATTTTCTATCACATACATGTGGTTATTTTTGTGCTCATGTCACCAGTCAGGTCTAAATCCCATTACAGAAGGAATAAGCTCTATGATGTGATTATTTAATGGTTACATTTTGAAGCCATACTGACATGGGATTTTTAAAAGTCTTTTGTGTAGTTTGGTAGATTGGTTTTTCTTTTTGTGTGTCAGTTTGTTCTAACATCTATGCTCATTGATTAAATGACCTTGGGATGTTTCTTAGCCTTACAATGAGATTCAGGTGTAAAATAGGGGTGATAATTTTTACCTCACAGGTTATCTGGAGTGTTAAGTGGTCAAATGGAAAATGCTCTGCTTTGCCTACAGAGTAAGGACTTGATTCATGGGAGTACTTGATTTCATTTGTACTGTATCCACACCACACTTCTTTTACAAAATTGAAGCCAATAATATTTTTGAATGGATGAAATAATTAATGGTCAACTTGTACGAGGCTCACCCCTACTACAACACTATAAGCAATTCTACTATGCTCTTCCTCTGTTCCCTTCTTTCCCAAGCTGTGCACATGATATGTCTTCATTAAGTATTGTCATCTAATATATCAACCTTACCATGAGAAATCTGGAAACTTGAATTTACTTCTAACAAAATGCAACCATTCATATTTTCATTTCTTATTTTGTAAGCTTCTAAAGTGCAAAACAATATAATTTTTAGAAAACTTGTTTCCTTAAAGAGGAAATTTGTAAATCAAAATTTATTTGACCCAATCCTTTCTATCACTTAACTGTATAACATTAGGTTGATAATAAATGAAATGGTTTATGGCAAAGATGAATTAGACCATTAAAATCTAAGAAGCGGGGCTGAGGCTATATAGCTCAGTAGTAAAGTGCTTTCCTCCCATGGGTGAGGTACTGGGTTCAATCTTCAGCACCACATAAAAATAAAGATACTGTGGGTTCATATACAACTAAATAAATGTTTAAAAAGAAATCTAAGAAGCAACAACCCCTCAAAAGGTCATAATGAGAACTCACTGAGGCTTTTCAGATGACTAATTAGTAAAATTAAATCTTAAAAATCATCACAAAATGTTTCAAATGTTATAGCTTTCAGTAAATGGTCCCTAAAGTGTCTGCATGACCAAGAATCACCATAAGAAGCATGTCTGGTCCTCCACTCTTATTATCGCCCTCTGCACACTGTGTTTTCTGCAGTTCTGTCTGCATCCAACAGACTCTGAAAATGCCTCTGCAATTCCTCACAGGGACTAGACTCTCAAATCTTGTTTATTTTAATAATAAAAATTATTCACAAAAAAGGCAATTAGCTGAATTGCAGCATGTATAGGGAACAATGAAAACAGCAATATATGAACAAAATTTTAAGTTATTTATAGTCTCTTATCATATGCAGTTCATTTATCCATTCATTCATTAATCCAGTGCATGCACTAGGTACCTGTCATGAGAAAAGCTTTGGAGGACAAAGCCAACCATGAGGTTGACCCTTTGCCTGTGGGTCTGTGTTGGATGGAAGTTGCACAGCATATAATCAAGTATAGGGTCCCTCAATTAGTCATGCAATTAACATGAACTTACTTGTGGTAACTGCTATAAAGAAAACAGAATTCCATAATATAATATGACTAAAGAGAAGGTCAAAAAAAGGGCTGTTATAATAAGGAAGTTCTTTTTTAGCATATACTCAAATGATGAGTAAAAATCAGGTCAAAAGTTAGGAAAACTGCTTAACAAATGGATTAGATATTGGCTCTTTTGGTTCTTCCAAATCAGTGATTCACCCATCAAGTGGTAGTACTAATCATATCTAGCCCATAGAATGATTGTGAGGACTATGTAGTACATTACATTTAGTACAATGTTTGCCACATGTTAAATATATTATTGTTGTTACTGTATTGGGTATTATTATTATCACGATCAATTTGATCTAAAATGCATAGGATCCACTGAAAGCAAGCTAAGCAGGTTTAGGCAAGAGAATTCACGTCAAGAAATGTAAAGGATCTGATATTTTTACCCAATTTGTAAGCTATCAAGTTAGTTTGCCACATTGTCATAGATACTGACAGAAGATTGAAGACTCCTGGATCAGTGACTTTATAAGTCATAATAGTAACTTAGTCAAAGTATCGACATTTTCAGTTTCTTAAACTCCAATTCTCACAAGGCAACATGAAGAAGGCCATGTGATGCCTTCACATGGAGTAGATTGCATTACAGAAAAGGCATCCTAAGTGTAGGGAACCGGAATCTGTTATAATGAGCAGTAAGGCAGTTGGCCTTTGTTATGAAAAAGACAGTCTTTATTATGCTGGGCAGTAAACAGACCCTCTCTTTGTTCCAGAGGGAGAAACTGTCTCTATTTTTTCAAGGAAGAAAGATATCAATAATGCTATATAGTAAACTTTCTAAATTAAAATAGGAAAATTGCTTTCTAATCATTAAAAATAATACATACCAATTTGAGATTGGTATGCATATACTATATAGCATAAAAATCCTTGAAAAGATAGTCCAGAACAAAGGCAAGCAGTGCTTCTGCTAACAATATATGCAAAAAGGCAGGAGATTCATAAAGAATTATCTCCCAAGAATTTTATGATTATATCTGTTTTTTTTATAAAATCATTCCAGAAGCTCATTAGAATTCATACAATTTTACATCTTTTACTTAATTTTTTTATATCATGAGAACATTTTACAACCTGCCATGTTGTATTTACAATGCAAATCTTCAATGATTGTACAGTCTATCAATAATATAATCCATAATAATTTACTTAGCAATTTTTACAGGAGATTTAGTTAACTTCCAATTTTGGAAATGATCAAGGAACATTTATTTTAAGATGGTTGAAAATATAAAGCAACTACATTCTTTGCTGAAGTAACAGGTATAGAAGATTTAGGAGGTGTTGTAAGGTAGCTAGACGCTGATGTTGCCAATTTCACTTAGCATGGTGCTAATAAGGGTACTTCTTCAGCCTGGTTACAAAAGTTTATATTCTATTTTAATAAAATGCTCAAAATATACAAAAGATGATTTTTTCTTCTACCAGAAACATTTTCTGGGACTGAGAATCAATGAATAGTGTTTATAAAATCATAAGAAATTTCTTCTATGAAATTTTTACCCAGAGAGGGGGTCAGGAACAACAGACTATTACATTGGATAAATATTTGTACATCTCTGCCTCCAAATAGTCTCCATATAAAATAGACCCACTGGGTTTTTTCCCTACTCATTTCAAAATCAAATTTTAAATTGGTATGCATATTTTAATGATTAGTAAGTAATCTTTATATTTTTAATTAGAAAGTTTACTATATAGCAGTATTTAGAATGCTAGATCATCAAACTCAGAGCTCTTGTTTACTGCTAAGGAAACTCATTAAAAGGACAATGAATTGCTCATGATCATAAAATTAAACAATTCCTGTTATTGAGCATCTTCTCTGTTAAAGGAGCTGCGGTTGAAACTGTGAGGAATAAGAAGCTGATGACACATTCCCCATCCAGAAATAGCTCCCATTAAAAGTGAGTGAAGTAGAGATGTGGTTTGTTGCGTGGAAAGTGCTATGATTATGGTAACCACTGCAGTGGAATGTAAGAAATGCATGAGTCACCCTAACTGGAAGGGCAATAAAAAGTCTCATGGAAGATGGGCAGTAATGTCACTATATCTCAGGGACATCACAGCTTATCTTGTCCACTGCCTGTTTGAGTTTAAGGTCATTTTGATGCCTGCTGGTCCCCAGTTCCTGATTTGGACCTGATTTCTGGTCCTCCCCAGGACCAGAAAACTCTCTCTCTTTAAACAGTTCAATGTGCCTCCCCTTAGTCCTAGTGATTAGGAAGGACATCATATGATGCATTCCTGACTGGCTTTTTATAATTCCTTGTCTATTGGTTTTAGTGCTACTCTTAGGAGCCACACAGTGGAAGTCCACTGCCCATTCTATAATAGGTGATTACATGTAATTATATTTGCTTAGAGTTTTCTCTTCACTAGGTTAACCATTGCCTCAAAAAGAAAACCCATGGCTTCTCATGTGACATGATTTAAAGGCACTTATCATCCTGTTTCTTGGGTTGAAGATGAAATGTGATTTCCAAATCTAAAATAGTACTCTCAGTATGGCCTAAGTAAATAGAATATAACTATTCCATTGTTTGTCCCTTTGTTAATGTAGCAGTTTTATATCCTTCTAACAGTCTTGATTTATTATAATCTCTTTGTTTAATGAACCCTTTGAATTTTAATTTTCCAACGAAGGCTGGTGATGGCACCACATAATTAAATTAATACCTATGGCAAGAAATAGAAGATAGGAGGAGGACATTACAGAATAAGGAGAACCACACACAAATGCTATGACATGAAAGTATGTGACATTTTGGAGAAAGGCTGAAGTAGCATAGTGTGAATATGTCATAGACTATGCAGAGGAACATGGGGTTAAATGATAGATCATGAAATGTTTTTGAATTACATCCCTGAATTTTGCAAGATTACTTTGCTAGAATCCTAAAGGACAAATTGGAGGAAAAAAAATACCTTGAAGAGTGGTAAGCAACTAATTGAGTAGCTATTCTATCCTGCAAAAATGTATCCTACTTATAATACAATTGACATTACATACACACACAAAAATGAAGACCTATTATACCTAAATTATGAGTGGGGAAATTGAGACTTCATTAAATGTTGTAAAGGTAAAACTACTATTTGGTGGAAAAGCCTAGATCAAATCCAGGTTCTGAGTACACTGTGGCAATAATATGGGTACTATGAGCTGGATAGCAATGTGAAAAATGTTCTAGAGGTAGAACCAGTATCAATTCACAGAACTCAGGAATTGAGGGGAAGGGAAGAATTTAGCATGACTCAGCTTTCTACCCTGGGAGAGTAGGAGAGGATGATGATCTGAGACAGAGATCCAAGTATACTACTGAATGGTCCCTTTTAAGGAAATGAGACCGGTAACTGACTCTAGTTAGGAGCACAAAGCTCCTGATAAAGTCTCAGGTGTGACATATACAGCCTTGCTGACCAATTTACCAAGCAGAGTTGGCAGTAAGAGTCAGCCATCTATTTAAAGACTATTATCCTTGGCACCACTTTTTCAAACCATTCAACTTGATCATACCCTCATTCATTGTATATAAAAAATTCTGCACTCAGTATAAAAACTCAACCATCTGACAATTGTTAATGTAAGATATACTGTTTAATCCTGACCTATCAGAACAGAAATGTTCTCTCATGTATTTATGAGGCTTGGTAAGGATGTTAAAATAAAAATTTAGATAAAACTATCCATATTATGCTACAGGCATATTATTCAGGGATATTAAAAGAAATAGGTAAGTGTAACTTGGTGAAGTAGCAAAATTTATAGGACCTTGTTATTAGTCAATAAATATTTGAAAGGTGTTCACATCAAAGAAAGACAAGGTTAGTTAAGGTAGAAGTGAATAAGTTGTGTTATAAGTATACAGAAATAATTGGAGAAAAATTGATTATTGGATTATTGGAGTAAATATCTTACCTCTGAAATTTATTTTAAAGCAGTAGTTCACTGAAAGTAGTAATAAAAAATAAATTTAAAAGAGGATTTGATCGACATTAGTATAAGCTTCTGAAAGTTTTTAAAAGAAAAATTCTCCTTCATTAGTAGCTTTATAATAAATGAAACAAAATGTCATTATGTCTTTTCTATCTAATGACTATAGCAAAATCATAATCTGCCATTTTAGGCACAAAATTATTAATATATTAAATAAAGCTCTCTAGCAAAGGAAATCTCTCATTTAACAGCTTTCTTGAGGACACAGAAAATTATATTTACCTGAATATAAGGATATATTTTTATATTATGTTTATAGGCTTATATATATTTACATATTTGTATTAAAATGTACATATTATATTTATGTATAATTAATCAAATGTCATGAATGTAATTACAAATGATTAATATAAATATATAATGCATATATTATATATATGTAATATATAATTATGAATCAACCAAAAATTCTCATTTAAACACAGACTCTCTTATTTATTAAAATTCTTAGACTGTACTTTTATCTGAAAATTCACTATTCAACTATTGACAGTTCTAAGATTCATTGTATAAACCACATTTACAATAGTTAAAAGTACAGGCTTTGAACTGTAATAGATTGAAAGAATCCTATTTCTGACTTGTTAATATGACTGAAAACAAAATTTTTTGCCTCTCTGAGCATCAGTTTCTTCATCTGCAAAATGGGGATGATACAACTTTCAAGAGTATTAAATAAGATAATGTACATACAGCATAGCAAAATGACTTATACACAATAATTTCTAAATAAGTCCTATTTTCATTATTATTTTTGTTTTTCTCCTACCCAATCCTACCAAGAGAATGTAAACCAAATCAAAATAGGGTTCTTTGTTTCATTTTATTCACTGCTTTATCTCAGTCTTAGCACTTGGCACATATTAGGTATGCAGTAAATATTTGTGGAATAAATCAATGAGTAAATTATTTATTGACTAATTTGGCCTCTGTTTCATCAGATTTGCCTGGAGATTCATCTTAACTATTTTTCCCTCTATAGTGACAAATATATTTTATATTCAAGTAAATTTTAAAGGCTCATTTGGAGAGTAGACACTCAAGGAAATTCAAGTTTGAAATAATTTAAATTTTAAATATCAATGTTGTGATTGAAGATCTAATTTGGGTCCTGGTAATTTTACTTAATAATCAGTTTATATTAAAAATATACTTAAAGGTTTTGAAAAAAAAAATGAAACAATCATCTCCTTCTCAGTAGCACACAGATCATTCTCTAAAGTAGCTTATGTACTTGCCTTTGAATCTATACTTTCTGGTTTTGTTTCCCCATTGTTTGTTAATATTTAACCATGCAACAAAGCTACACGAAGCCAACAGTTGTAAATTATCTGTTGCTTAAATACAAGGAATTGACCAAAGCCAGAGAGCACCTAAAATCACATCCACACTGTAAAAAAATCTATCACTTGGACTCAGCCATGGTGACTACAAGTAGCCCCTGGTGTCTGAACAGGTAGCTGCTCTGATTTCTAGGCTGGATAAGACAGCATGGCTAAACATGAATAGCATAACAGGTGACCAGCCTTATAAAAAGTGATGCTTTCTGCTTGTGTAGGATCAGATGAAAAGTTTTATAAAAATGCTAGGCTTTTAGAGCTTAAAAATATAACAATAAGTGCTTAATAACACACCATTTGAAAATTAATAATGTGCTATACTTTTCAAGATTTAGGTTTGACCCTAATTTTTTTTATTTGTTCTAATTAGTTATACATGACAGTAGAATGCATTTTGACACATCATATATAAATGGACTATAACTTCTCACTCATCTGGTTGTTCATGATGTAGAGTTACACCAGTCATATAACCTTATATGCACATAGGGCAATTTTGTCTAATTCATTCTATAAACCTTCTTACACTCATCACCCCTCCTGTCCCTTCACTCCCCCCTGCTTAATCCAAAGTACCTCTAGTCTTCTCTAGCCTCATACCTTTTATTATGAATTAGCTTCCAGATATCAGAGAAAACATTCAGCTTTGGTTTTGAGGGGATTAGCTTATTTCACTTAGCATGATATTCTCCAACTCCATCCATTTACCAGCAAATGCCATTTCACACTTCTTTATGACTGAGTAATATTCAATGGTGCTTATATACCACATTTTCTTTATCTATTTATCCATTGAAGGGCACCCAGGTTGGTTTCATAGTTTAGCTATTGTGACTTGAGCTGCTATAAATATTGATGTGACTGTGTCACTGTAGTATACTGATTTTAAGTCCTTTGGATATAAATTAAGGAGTAGGATAACTGGGTCAAATGGTGGCTCCATTCCAAGTTTTCTAAGGAATCTCCATACTGCTTTCCACAGTGGTTGCACCAATTTGCAGTCCCATCAGCAATGTAGGAGTGTACCTACCTTCCATTTCTAATTCTAATATTGATTTCTAATTGTGTTCCATTACGATCTGATAGAATGCAGAGTATTATATCTATTTTTTGCATTTGCTAAGAGTTGCTTTGTGGCATAAGGTATGCTCTACTTTAGAGAAGGATCTGTGTGTTACTGAGAAGAAAGTGTATGCACTCATTTATAGGTGAAATATTATATATGTCACTGTTAAGTTTAAATCACTGATTGTATAATTTAGTTCTATAATTTTCTTGTTTGGTTTTGTCTAGAGTATCTATCCATAGTGAGAGAGATGTATTAAAGCCACCCAGTATTATTGTGGTCTCTTTGATTCTTGAAATTGAAAAAGTTTTGTTTGATGTATGTAGATGCTCTATTGTTTGGGGCATAAATATTTATGATTAGCATGTCTTGTTGATATATAATTCACATAAGGCATATAATGTCCTTCTTTGTCCCTTCTGATTAACTTTGCTTTGCAGTCCATTTTATCTGATATGAGGATAGAAACCCCTGCTTATTTACACAATCCATGTGAGTGATGTATTGTTTCCCCATCCTTTCACTTTCAGTCTGTGGATGTCATTGCCTATGGGGTGAGTCTCTTGGAGCAGCAGATTGTTGCGTCTTGTTTTTTAATCCAATGATACTTATTGATGAGGTTGACCATTAACATACAAGGTTATTATTGAGATGATTTATATTCCTGGCCATTTGGTTTATTTCTGATTTTTAATTTGACTAAGTTTCTCCTTTGATTGATTATTCCTTTAGTGTGGTTCTTTTTTTCACTGGTTTTCACTATTTTTTTTTTTCATTTCATCCTCATGGAATATTTCATTGAGAATGTTCTATAGGACAAGCTTTCTAATTGTGAATTCTTTTAACTTTTATTTATCATGGAAGTTTTTTATTTCATATTAAAATCTGAAGCTTAATTTTATTGGATATAAGATTCTTGACTGAAATCCATTTTCTTCAGAGCTTGGTATATGCAGAATCTCCTAGATTTGAGAGTCTGGGTTGAGAAATCAGTTGAGATCTGAACCAGTTTCCCCCTATATGTTATCTGATATTTTTCTTTCAGCCTTTAAAATTCTATTTTTATTCTATATATTAGGCTTCTCATTTTAATATGCCTTGGTGTGGGCCTGTTGTACATTTGTACATATAGGGTCCTGTAAAACTCTTGTGTTTGATTTTCCATTTCATTCTTTAGGTTTGGGAAATTTTACGATATTATTTCATTGACAATATTATGTATTCCTTTAGTTTGTATCTCTGTGCTCTTAACTATCTGATAAATCTTAAATTTGGTCTTTTCATCTTATCCTGTAGTTCTTGGTAGTTCTATTCATGGTTTCCTTTTTTTTTTTTTTTTATTTATTTATTTATTTTAATCTCTTATTATTTTTTTTAAATACATGACATCAGTGTGTTTCTTAACATCTTCTTTTCATGGTCAACTCTATTTTAAAGATTATATATTTTGTCTTTATTGCTGAGGTTCTGTCTTCCAAGTGGTCTAGTCTGTTGATGATGTTTTCTATTAAATTTTTAATTTGGTTTATTGGTTCCTTCATTTAGAGGATTTCTGCTTATTTTTTTTTCCAGAATATCTCCTCTTTATTGAAGTAATCTTTTACTTTCTGTATTTTCTCTCTGATTTCACTCCTTATAGATATCATCCTTTATTTTGAAGATTAGTTTAACTGTGTACATTCTAAGCTCCTTATCTGACATTTCTAACATTTTGATGTCAATGTATTCTGTTACTGGAGTATCTTGGTTTGTTTGGGGTGATTTGTTCTCTGCTTTTTCATGTTGATTATGTGTCTACCCACCTAACACTATGAATCTGAGGCAATAGAGTTTGTACCTTGTGGACTTATAGTGTCCCTGAAGGTTTCTAATACCTCACTGTTTAAGGGGAGACAAATAATAACAAAAATCAATGCAAACAATATATAGCATTAAACCAAATAGTTCCTACTATGACATTTACAATGTTAATTATCACAATAAGCATAAATTTTATGATCAGTTGTTGCTTACAATAAAACAGCAAGTTTTCAAAAGGGCTTACAATTTCAAATGGTGTACAGGGAGAGAACAGAGTAATACAGGATGTGATGTTATAAGGGAGAAGGAGAGAAATAGAAGCAAAAAATTAAAGGAGGAATGAAAGGCAGAACAATAGAGATTGGCTATTAGTGGAAGAGGAAAGAGAATCAGGGGAAACAGGTAGAAGAAATATATATTTATATATACACATATAAATATGTATACATACACACACATATATATGTATATAGGTATATACATATCTATATGTATGTATGTATATATGAAGTAAAAATTAAAAAAAATTAAAAATAAAATAATAAAAAGCAAAACTAAAACATACTAATTAGACATCCTAATTCCCAAAAAAACTAATCCATGAAAAATAACTGGCTTCAAAAATACTAGAATGAGGAAAAAAAAGGATATTTGTAAATGTTCATGTACCATTAAGGTCACAATTAAACATAAAAAGAATAACAAAAGAAAGAAAAAAGAAAAAAAAGTCTTGATGAAAAGTTCAAGAATTCTTTCCATTAACATTCAAAATATTTTCAGCTTCTCTTCTCAGCAGTTTTAGGTAGGGTCTTTTGTAGTGTGATGCTCTACCTTCTCTGGATTTCTGAAGTGAAAGAGGTAATCTTGCAGGAGGAATTCCTGGAAGTAGGGTTGATGCTTATGTGGGCTCCAGGCTCTTTGGTGAATGCCAGTTGGTCTAGAGATTTTAAATCAGCACACCTCCAGCACCCAGTACTTGCTGGTCCATGCTGGAAGACTGTACCCCAGGGATCTCACCTGGGTTTCACTTGTATGTAAGCAGTGGGGGGAACCAATTCTTACATCCCTATGTCATCTGTAGACCCCACATTTCCTGGTCTCAGGTTCAGTCTCCAAACAATCCAGCCCTAGCCCTTCTTAGTTCCTAGCCAGATGTGTCTCTCCCAGACAGTACTACAAACAGTAGGACTGGAGGGGGGTGGGTAGAGCCAGGTGGTTTTCCATGATCATTTGCTCTCTGTGTAAAACTCCATGTTTGATTTTCTCCTGGTCACTTAAGCACAATCTGTGTCATGCAATGTGTGTTTCCTGGGCCTATATTTCAAGCCAACCTCAGGTTTGCCAGGAATCAGTTCCCTCTGCTGCCAGTCTGTGTACCATAGCTGCAAAATGGTTCCTTCTTTTGTCCTTCTTTTGTCCTGCAAAATGGTTCCTTCTTTTTGGTGATTTCCTTCCCTGAACAAGGATACTGTGCAGTGCCTCTTTCATGTTTGTCAGGCAATGTCCTGTCCTCGATCTCTAAATGTTCCATACCTTGACACAACTCAGGCCTCCCCAAAATGAGGATTCCTTTAATTTCCTTGTCCCTCTTCTATACTCACAGAGGGATTGCTCTGGCTGGTGCTTCCCACCTGGCTCTGGTAGCATCTGTGCTGCTGGGATTTTTTCCCCTTATTTTATTATATCCAGTCTCCTGTGTCCCTGATCTGCTTTGAATATTCAGTTTTAAATTTTAGTAAAGTCCCTCCTCCACTCCCCCCGACCTTTTTTTTCACCCACCTTGCAGAGAAGATTCCCGTCTGCTTTCTTGGTTTCACACCATGGAGCAGCCAGGAAAGCAGACTCCTCTATTCTCCCATCTTGAACCTCCCCCACCCCCCCACCCCCTCCAAATTTGTTTTTGCTAAACTGTTTCATGAGGCATATTTTACATAACACAAACTTCAACCATTTCAAGTGTATAATGTTATGATGTTATAAGTTTTAGTAACTGGATCCACTGCTATAACCATTACCATAAATCAGGAGTAAAACATTTTCATGTCCCCAGTTAGATTATTTATACCCATTCAAAATAATTCTCATTCCTACCCCAGTCCCAGGCAACAACAAATCTATTTTCTTTCTCTATAAATTTGCTTTTTCAGAATCAACATTTTTATTTTTAATGTTCATTAATCCATGGAAAAGTACCAGTAGTTACAGGATGTATTAAGAATACCTGTTTATGGGGTCAGACTATTTTGTTTTATTTTCTGTTTAACAGAGCAAACATGACTGCTCCATTTTTCATAGAACTATGTTTAAAATGACACTTGACTCCATTCAGGTGTGGTAGTACATGCCTGTTATTCTAGTGACTCAGGAGACTAAGGCAGGAGGATTTCAAGTTCAGGGCCAGTCTCAACAATTTAGTGAGGCCCTCAGAAGTTTAGCAAGACCCTGTCTCAAAAAACAAACAAGCAAACAAAAAGCCCTGGTAAAACACCCTTGGTTTAAATCCTCAGTACCAAAAAAATAAATAAAAAATAAAAAATAAATAAAAATGCATTTGACTCTAACCCAGTGAGCAACTCCATGTGGGCAACTCCATGTAGGCTTCTGTAATTTCATGCCCAGTTGCATTGATGACTTTCAGCCTTATTTAAGCAGCACCAACTATGAACAGCAGTAAACCCAGTCACACTCTGCCATAGCCCATTGCTTAAATCTTCTATGTAACTTTATGACTGTCATTTCATCTGGATGTCTCCAATAAGACACTAGATTTGGAACAGAAACATTTCTTGTCATTTTTAACTATTAAACTTTACCACATATTTTATTCCATAATTAAGATTCATCACTGTGTTCTTAAGTGACAATAGGTAGATTTTTCTCTTTTATGTATTCTCCTTTGTTATGAAATTGAGAAGATCTAATAGAGAATATATATTAATTTCACCCTTTGCCAAGTACATTCTGTGCATCAAAGACACCTGACATACTTACTAGTTTATTTTATTAAATGCAATCACTAATGTTATTGATGAAAGTGAGTATTTTTGCTTTAAAATCCCAGTGGAGAAAGAATGACAATCATTTCAGTGTTTAGTTCAATAGAAACTAACTGTGCTACACATGGCTGAGAAAGTACAGTGTATAACACATTTGTTATGGTTGCCAACTTCCAAGAGCTTATAGTCTAGCTAGGGAAACAGCTATTTCTGATTTTCATTTTTGTTTGTTTGGTATTGGGGATTGAACTCAGGGGTGCTAAATATTTTCATTTTGAAAAACTCCAGCCCATTTTAGTTTTTATTTTGATACAGGGTCTCAATAAATGACTGAAGTTGGCCTTGAACTTGGGATCTGCCTGCCTCAGCCTTCTGAGTCACTGGGATTATGGGCATGCACCACCATGCCCAGCAAAACAGCAATTTTAAAGTACTGCTTTACTAGTGTGGAAATGCCTTGCTGTGGAACCAGCTTAGAGGTTATAAAAAGACTTCCTGAATCTGGTTATGCATGAGATAAGCCCTGAAGGATGAATAGGAGCACCTAGGAAGGAGAACTAGCACAGACTATATAGCTTTTGAAATCATCTTAATGCTTCCTTTGCATTTTAGACTATTTACCAAGTGTCATGCTTGAAGGGTGCAGTATTAAGAAAATGGCTGAAAGTTTTTCAAAATGAAAATATTTAGAAATGACTATATTTTAAAAGTTCTAATCACCTCAGAATACTTCCACTTGTGTTAAAAAGATAGTAGTAAATAGTATGAACATTTCCTAATATAGAGATGTTGCATTACTTAAAGCTTTATTCCTAAAATGATACAAGTAGAATATTTAGAAGTCTGAAGCCCCAAAACAAACTACAGGAAATTCAAAATTTTAGGACAAAGAAAATCTTTTAAACACTGTTCTTCCCCATTTTTTTCCTGGATTGTTATAAACTTATAGGCTGGGATGAGATCTCTATTGTAGGACTCAGTCTATCTTTTTTTCTTTTCCTTCCTTTTTTTTTTCTTGTTAGTTTATCACTTACTATTTATATCTTTTATAGTCCCTAACACAGGGCTGGCTTTTACTACATACAAAAATGCCCAATAACAGAATGTGAAATGTTATAAAAAAGCAACAAGGAGAATAATTTAGAAAATATGAGGTGCTGGAATAAGTGAATTGTGGAATACATTAGTTGCTGCCCAAAACATATGTAGTAGTCAGTAAACATTGATTGAATTAATATCAGGATAAATGAGAACATGCCTTAATAATATTTGGAGATGGGTGAAACAGTTTAGAGCATTTGTGAACCAATAGCATAATCATGGTAAAATGGGACTTCAGTTAGGTAGTACAATTTCCCCAACAGGATATCTGACTAGATGCTCCCTCTGAAATAAAGTCAACACACTATTCTTAGGTATTTCAACAAGCCATGGCAAGAGAAAACAATGAAGTCTGAGGAAGATTACTTTAGCATGATACATATAGCATGCATTAAATGATATTAAAACAATGACCTTTGATTTGAAATATATATATGTGTGTGTATATGTGTGTGTGTGTGTGTATTCTTTGTTCCTATTCATGGAAGGCAGTGCTCTTAAAGGAAAAAGAGTCAGTGGACAAAAATTTACCAAAACAATTTCAGACAATAGCAGGTGAAGATATGGAGAAATGATAAGAGGTTGCATAAATAGGGTAGGAATGGAGCAACACTAGCTAGAAGATGAGTGAAGCCCTCTCAGGGAGATAAAATATTCAGTTGAGACCTGAATGAGAAGGAGATGTCTTCTTCCAGGAGAAGACCTAGAGGCAAAGCAAGAAATCAATGCAAGTTCCCTAGTGAGAATATTTGAAAGTGAGAGGGAAAGTCAGGGTAGCTAGTAGTAGAGTAGTAAGCAAATTTGGACAAAAGGTAGACAGTGGCCACAGGATCTTACAGTCCTTGAAGGGATTGTAAATTTCATTCATTTGGTCTTTGGGAGCTTTTATTTAAGGGAAGAAAGTCATCATTTTATTTCATACTATCTTTTTGTGGGCGACTGTAATAAGTGACTCAAGATAGACGGGAGAAAAACCAATTGGAAGGCTGTTGGCAATAGTGTGTTGAGTGAAGGTGTTTTTTCACGAAGATGGTAGTACTAGAGAGGTGGCATATATTTTTGTGACAGGCAAAAAGAGTTTGTTGATTGATTGGGTACGGAGTGTGAATTGAAGATCTATTGAGAATGTCTAGAGTTTTGGACTGAGCTGTGGGTGAGTGATGCTGCTGTCCATGAAAAGGAAGAGTATAGGCCCAACTAACATGGAAGGGCATTAATCAGAAAGATAAACCAAATGGACAGTTTTGTTCTCCCAAGTTAGATTATAAATGTTTGAAGAGCATAAGCTTTGTCTTAGCCTTCAGTGTTTCCTTCACTACATCAGGCCTAGTGCTTAGCATATAGTGGGTGCTAAGAAATGGACATTGGCTGATTAACCTATTCGGAACCAGAGTTGTGGAGAATAGATACCTGAGCCTTTTATTTTACTAATAAACAATGCTAAAACTTTTGGCCTCTTAAGAAGAGATGCTTTTAAAAATGTTTTTGAAAATCTTTTAAATTTTTTGAAGGTTAATAAAGGTATTACATATTTAAATTTTTGCCCTTTCATGTATTCTCACTTGAATTTTTATAAAGTTGTGGCATACATTAATTTTAGTTTCAAAATGGTACTTATATTTATATTTCATTAATGAGAATAAATATTGTTTCCTTCATTCAAAGCTTGTCATCAATATCCAAAGGCAAAACATTTTATTGTTTTAATACTTTCCTTACACTGATATTTTAACTTGATATTTTCCTTATGTTAATGGTCCGATGCCTATAAATGCTGAATATTTTTGAGACGTTCACAACCACAACATTTTTTTAAGTTACTTTATATTGGAAAATTAATCCCAAAGGAAAGCAAGAACTTATTGAAATAGAAATGGTTTGTTATCAGTGCCTAATTTCACTTCACTGGACCAAATTTATAAATGGCTTTAAAAGAGTTGATGATACTTTATCATGTTGAGTTTTTATTTACAGATTTTTTTTCTTCTCTTCCATACTAGAGCTGTGTTAATAATTAGAAGCTCAGCTGAACAAGTGAGCACATGGCTACCATGAATGTAAACATCTTAAAGAAAATACCAGAGAAGGAGATAACTGTTGCCTTGGAAGTGTGTATGGTGACAAATGGAGAGAAATGAACAGTTGACTTTTTACTATTGTTGCCCTTTATTATATGCTGGTGATGATTCTGTGGTGACCAATCTAGGAAAGGTTCAGATGTCAACTACAGATGTGAAACATCTCCCCTTAACTAAACACTGGAGCTTTTCCATGAGACTAATACATAGGCTAATAGATTGTACCAAGCCAAATAGCCCACATTTATTTGGATGTTCCAGCTGTCTGCATGGAAAATCAATAAGGAAAATAAATTGTAGAATAAGGGCAATTTCTCACTGAAATTAAAATCTAGCCAAATTACAGAAAGTAAAAGCTCCATTTTTTTTTTGCCTTGACACCTACACTGGTTTGCCAGAGAGAAAGGTAATTATTCCATTTGGTCTACAGAAAGGCTTTGTGAAGACTGGTTCCTGGAAATACTAGGATAGAAAACTTGGAATTTGTATCAGCCTTCAGACTCACTTCATCTCATGGCTTCTTGGCAGTGTCTAACACTTCTCCAGCTGTGTAAACTCTTGTCATCATGGAGGGCTCTTGCTAAAGTACAAAGAGACTATGTTTTAACTTGGCTTAAAATTGTTTATGGCCTCCTGGTAACTCCAATTACCAGTTTTTCCTCTGTGCCATCCCTGAGTTGTTTAAGCAATTATTGAATGGACTGTCCTTGGAACTATCTCCTTGCTTCCCTTATTGGCTGACATTACCTCCTGATCACTTGGTTTTCCTCCCTCTTGCTCCTTCCTAGTCTTTTTTCCAAGTTTACCTTTCTCTACTTATCCTATAATGTTAGCCATCATAAAGTCTCTCAGTTTTAACTTCTTTTCTTTACAGTCTTTCTAAGAATGTTCATGGCTTCAAATACACTTGTACAATGTTGGCTCCAAAATGTACCACTTCAGACCAGAACTGAGTTTAAATTCCAATTTCTAAGAGTCTTATGAGATATTTCTACCTTGATTCTACATAGAATCTCCCCCCAAACTCAACTATCCACAATATTTAATAATCATATTTCCCCCAAATATTTATTCTCATTCTACCATTGACCTACCTACCCTAATCAGAAACAGTTGTTGTCCTAGACTCTTCACTCAGCCATCTCAGATAATTGCCAAATCCGTTTGTTTAGCATGTCTTACCTCTGACCATATTTTCGTTCCTTAAGCTATTTGGTTTTTCAAGTTCAGATCACTAGTTACAGATACTTAATGTATATGTATCACACTGCCTCCCTATAAAAACAATTTCCATTTACTATTTACTGTGCTTCACACTTTTCAAAATTTCTATTACATATGTTGCTTTATTCTCTTCCCCTACAGAGCAATATGTGAGAAGGCACTCATATCTACAATATTAAAACATTATGATGATTGTTTAATTTTTTAGGTGATTCAGTACCTAATTAAGAAGGATGAGGGGGTTTGGCCTTTAGCTCAGTGGTAGAGTACTTGCCTAACATGCCATGGGGTCAATACACAGCAGCAACAACAACAACAACAACAAATAGAAGGATGAGAAATCCCTAACCCAAGACTATTGGCTCCCAAGTTCACACTTCTTCACCATCATAGGGCTGTTTGTAAGCTACACCTAATAGACAGGGAGGACAACAATTGTCCTTATCCAAACTGAAGAAAAAATCAAAACAAAGGAAATAAAAGGACTTTTTATGTTTTAAATTTTTAAAATTTATATATGACAGCAGAATGCATTACAATTCATATTACACATATAGAGCACAATTTTTCATCTCTAGTTGGTATACAAAGTATATTCACACCAATTCATGTCTTCATACATGTGCTTTGGGTAATGATGTCCATCACATTCCACCATCATTTCTAACCCCCTGCCCCCTCCTTTCCCCTCCCACCCCTCTGCACTATCTAGAGATCCTCTATTTCTCCCTTGTTCCCCCTCCATACCCGACTATGAATCAGCCTCCTTATGTCAGAGAAAACATTCAGCATTTGGTTAACTTGTCATCATGGAAGGTTCTTGCTAAAGTACAAAGAGGCTGTGCTTTTACTTGGCTTCAAATTGTTTATGGCCTCCTGGTAACTCTACCAGTTTTTCCTCTGTGTCATCTTGGCTAACTTCACTTAGCATTATCTAACTTCACTTAGCATTATCTTCTCTAACGCCATCCATTTACCTGCAAATGCCATGATTTTACTCTCTTTTATTGCTGGGTAATATTCCTTTGTATATGCCACATTTTTTAATCCATTCATCTACTGAAGAGCATGTAGGTTGGCTCCACATAGATGTGGCTGTGTCCCTGTAGTATGCTGTTTTTAAGTCCTTTGGGTATACTTTTCTAAGTCCATTGAGTTCATGCACATGGTGGTGGGAAAACCCATGTTTCTTATTTCTATAAGTTTTTTCTACACAAATCTGCTTTGATGTTGTCAAAGAGTAAAACTATAATGTAATCCTAAAAAGTGTTTCCTGTGAAATTAAGGGATATACAGTGTAATATCAATTAGATGCCTAAAATCCCAATTCATACACAAAAATCTTCCCATTTAATATTCTCTAAATGTTGGATGTTCAGTAGTATTTGTCTATATTTTATGTAAAATTTCTAACTAAAATCCATTTTCCTTTTTGAAATGAACTAGCTAATATTTGATTTAAACTACTATAAATTCAGTTTTTCACTTTCCTTATAAAGAATAGTTCTTGTGGAAATGGGCTTTTTGATGCGTGTTCATACATTACTGGTTTCCTTATTACGTTCTAAGATGCAGCTTGTATACCACAAATGCCAAGAAGAATGATATACAGCCAGCCACAAACAAACAAAATGAGTAAAGGCAGGAAGATGCCTCCTATATGAAAGCACTGCATTTCACTCCTAATGGTTCAGGCTTTGAGACCAGTCCTAACCCATGTGGGTCAGTTTAAGGGCACAACACCAAGATTCCTCATTATTTCAGTAAGCAAAGAGTTTGCCTTGGAGATTCAATCAACATTGCAATTCACCTTCAGAGTCTCCAGATCCCCAATGTGATGAGCAGAATTTTAGAATGGCCTGTCATGTTCAGCATTTAACTGCCCTAGAGAATCTGAAGATGTCACCGTGACATAGGATCGAGAAAAATCAGAATTTTTGTTCTGATTTCAACATCACTACATTCTCATTGAGCAACTGAACCTTTCTAAATCTCTGTAAGAAGATTCTAAGGTCTCACAAGATATTCTTTAAGGATAAGGAAAGAATTAATACCTGGGTGATAATCCTGTTAAATAGCTATATGACAGAGTTTCTCTTAAACCTCAGGACTAGACAAGATACTAACTTGTTAGTCAAAGTTTGGACTTCATAGGAAAAAAAGATACTTGGATGCTTTAATTATTTCACCTTAATGTGTAAAACTATAACAGAAAGTAGCATAACAAAATAAACGATTTACTGATATCTAAAAAAGAAGTGAAATTTCCCCCAATAAAACCCCTCCATTCTTAATTTTTTTTAGCAGCCATGGGATTGCTAACTGCTGATTGAAGCTTTTATGCATAAAATAAAACCACATTTCTAGCTTCTTTAGCTATGGCATGAAAATTTAGGGTCCTGAATTTGATGTAATATTTTTCTTCTTTTTTAGAATCATGCTCCAGTTTACATGATTTCTTTATTGCTCATAATTTCAATTCTCAGCAAATCATTATTAGTCCAATATAACACATTGTCTTTTTATCAATCATCAGAACTTTTGCCTATCAGTCAACACATTGTGGTTTTCGTCATTTGTGGGCCAGCGGGTAGGGGTTCAAGATTTTCTGTATCATTGTCAATCTCTGACCAACATCCAAATCCAAGAATGTTTTTACATTTTTGGGATTCCAGTTTGAGTTGTAAGAACAGAAAATTGGGACCCATTTATTTTTCCTAAAGTAAACTTTTTACTTTCCTTCGTAAAGCATATTCTTAATTCAGTTTTTTTTTTTTTGGGGGGGGGGGGTAGAACCAAAAAGCTAAGTGAAAAAAATCTTTATTTTATAAGTATTTTCTGATCTTTGCAGTTGTACTCTTACATTTAACTTGGCAGTAATGGTTCTAACTATATATTATTTTTGAGTATTTCTAGGTCAACAAGCTCACTCTTGATAGAAACAAGTATTTCAAACACTTGATACTTCATTTGTATGACACTTGATCAAACTGTATAATAATAAAAACAAGTGCTATAGGGATAAGCAGATTTAAGAATGATCACAACTGATTCTTAATAAGCACATGAGTCACCTGGAAGGAATAGAAATTTATGACGTAAGCATTGCACTTAGTCCTCCTGTCACTGAGGGCATAGGAAAAATTGCTTTATCTGTTAAAAGGATCCCAAGTAAGAGAACTTAGCAGGGAGTGTTGAGGACTAGATATTGACATGGAGGAAAGATTGTAACAATCTGCTATAATGCATGATCTTTGCCCTTTATTGTAATAAATTGACTTAAGTAAAAAATGTAAAAAAAGTCTGATACTTGAAAATGACACACACACAAAAAGGGTGAAATTCTATAATACCAAGTACACTTTAAATGTTTTATAAATACTTATTTAATTGAATTGATGATCCAATGTTAGCTTAGCAATCTTAAAAATTAGATCAAAATCAATATTATTAAATCTGACATGCAACTATATCGAGTTTCTAAAAATCCAATACACAAGTACATAGTAGATATTATCTTTAATCATTTGATGCCAAAAACATATGAGAGGTTAGGTTGACCCTAAACTTAACAAAACAGTTCAGCAGAAGTTAGAAATCTATGTTATATTGGGCTCTGTTACCAGAGTATGGAATCCAGATGGAGGAAAATCAGCAACTCTTGGCACTCTGCCCTCGTCTGAACACGTCTGGAACTCTGAGTTCATGTCTAGATTCTGTGGCCTAAATAGAAATCAAAAGAAATATGTAAGCACATACATGGAAAGATAACTAGAAATTTTGAAACCAATTTATAAATATGAAACAAAATGTGTTAGGACTATTTATTTGTAGGTGTGCAAGACTCAAGGCATATCTTAATCACTCAGTGGCTAATCAGGATCCAGATGTGGATCCTCTAGAGAAGAAAGATATTTTTATTAACTATAGTTGACCTGCTAAGGATCATATTCCTCACATGTTTAACAGGACATTGTGTTAACCTTTTACAAAACCAAACTCATTTATATTTTCTTATCCACGCATATACTTGCCTTTTCACATATGTACATCTTGATTCTACTAATAGTGCTGTGATCCTCACAGTCCATGACAGAACTATTAATTCATTTCTCTTAGCCCCCCCACATGAACACCAAAGTCTTATCTGGGAGTTCCAGAAAAGAACACAACTACACCTGTACCCTGGAAAGAACAGGCCTCTTAAAATAATGCTTCCAGCCAGATCACTAGCAAAGTATTTTCTCCAAAAAGAGAGCTCTTATATACTATTGGTGGTAATGTAAGTTAGTACAGTCAATAGGAAAATATTTTGGAGGATTCCAAAAAAAAAAAAAATACAACTACTGCATGATCCAGCAATCCCACTATTGAATATTATCCAATAAGATAATTATTTCAGAGTGTTAAAGACACCTGAACTCCAATGTTTATTGCAGCACTGATCACAATAGCCAGGATATGGAATCAGCCTAACCATCCATCAACAGATAAATGGGTAAAGAGGATGTGGTACATATACCCAATGCAATACTACATAGTCAAAAAATATGAAATCCTGTTATTTACAACAACATGGATAGACTTGGAGGACATCAGGTTAAGTGAAATAAGCCAGGTACAGAAAGACCAATGCCAAATGCTCTTATTCATGGGGAATCTAAAAATATTACTCTCATAGAAGTTGAGATAGAATAGTGGTTTCCAGAGATGATAGAGGAGAGACGAGGAAGGGTTGGTCCATGAGTTAATGTTAGGTAAAAGGAATAAGTTCTGGTGGTCAGTGGCAGAGTCAGACAAACATAGTTAACAGTAATACATTGTGAATCTCAAAATAGCTAAAAGGGGATTTTTTTAAATAAACTCACCATAAAGACATGATAAAAAGATTAAGGTGATTGATATGCTAATTGTCCTGACTTGATCATTACTCCACAATCAAAACATCATATTGTACTTTATAAATATTTTGTGTCAGTCAATAATTAATTTTAAAATGTTTTACATGCCTCCTCCATAACTCCTTCTTATCCATTCTTGAATATTTTACCTCCAAATACATTAAATAAATGTATCCCCTTAATTCCTACAACATTACTCAAGTTTAGGCATTTATTAATTTTCTCCATCATGATGATTAACTATTAGTCTCCCCACTGTGATTTTTTTATCTTCCTTCAATTGCTTACACCATTTTTAGGTTTACCTTTCTGAATCATAAATATCATCGTCCTAATACCCCAAGGCCCTCACTTACCATCCTTGGGAAGCCTACTAAGAAAAAGCCATCCCCATGGCAAGATATTAATTGTGCTCATTATCCACCCTCTATCAGCTATCTGGCCTGATCACTTTCCACTCTGCTTTGGCCAAGCCAAGCTGCTCAAGATTCCCAGCACGCACCACATACTTAAACCCTTCTTGGTATTGATCATGTTTTTCTAGTTTCTTATAATGACTCCTTTTACTTCTCCACATTTTAAATCAAATATATGTCCTTTAAACATAGCTTAGATGGTAACAAAGTATGCATGGGAATGTACTGAAAACTTTTATCCATTTGATTTCACTATTTCCTTCTTTATCTGATATTTATTGAAGACCATGAGACTGAGCAATCAGTCATCCTAAGCAATTCACACAATTTCTGGTATATAAGAAGTGCCTAATTAACATTTGTCCAGCATAACCAGGACAAATAAATAATTATACCAAAAATGTCATGTCAAGTGTCAGTAAAACAATAGGAGGAATAAACAGCATCTTGGAGGATGTGATGATGTTCTGCATGTGAAGCAAAGCATTAAAATCCGCATACTACAGCAACACAGAAACATCAATGTTTGTAGCAGCATAGTTCACAATATGGAACCATCCCAGGTGCCTGTCAATAGACGAATGGATAAAGAAACTGTGGTATATATGCACAATGGAGTTTTACTCAGCCATAAAGAATGAAATTATGGCATTTTTCAGTAAATGAATATAACTGGAGAACATCATGAGAAATGAAAAAAAGCCAGAGTTAGGGTTAAGGTCCATGTTTTCTCTCATACTTAGAAACTAGAATGAAATTAGAGGGGGAATCCCATGAATATAGAAGGTAAATAAGTGGAGTAGATGGAGGTGGTTGAGGGGGAGGGAGAGGGATGGAAAAAAGAGGGAACTATGGAATGAAATTGACCACATGATGATATGAACAAATATAAATATACCACAGTTAATTTCATCTCTATGTATATCCATAAAGCACAAATTTAAAAAAATAGAAGATCAGTACAATAGAAAGAGGAGACTAGGGGGGGAAGAAGGGATGAAAAGAGGCATCTAGGTTGGCTCCACAGTTTAGCTATTGTGAATTGTGCTGCTATTAACATTGATTTGGCTGTGTCCCTGTAGTATGCCTTTTTTAAGTCCTAAACCAAGGAGAGGGTGGTTCTATTCCCAGCTTTCCATATTGGCTGCACCAATTTGCAGTTCCACTAGCAGTGTATGAGCGTACATCCTCGCCAACACTTATTGTTGTTTGTCTTCATAATAACTGCCATTCTGACTGGAGTGAGAATGATATCTTATAGTTGGTTTGATTTGCATTTCTCTAATTGATAGAGATGATGAACATTTTTTCATATATTTGTTGATTGATTATATATTCTCTTCTGAGAAGTATCTGTTCAGGTCCTTGGCCCATTTGTTGATTGGGTTATTTGTTTTCTCAGTGCTTAGCTTTTTAAGTTCTTTATACCCTAGAGATTAGTGCTCTGACTGATGTGTGAGGGATAAAGATTTGCTCCCAGGATGTAGGCTCTCTGTTTATCTCACAGATTGTTTCTTTTTCTGAGAAAAAAAAAAAAAAAAAACCTTTTTAGTTTGATTCTTTCCCATTATTGATTCTTGGTTTTAATTCTTGCCCTATTGGAGTCTTATTAAGGAAGTTGGAGCCTAATCCCACATGATGAAGATTAGGGCCTACTTTTTCTTCTATTAGACGCAGAGTCTCTAGTTTAACTCCTAATTCCATTTTGAGTTAAGTTTTGTGCATGGTGAGAGATAGGGGTTTAATTTAAAAGTCTTGGTAAGGTTTACTTCCCAATCAGCTGATTTAGCACATCAACCAAGGAACCTAAATATGGAGTTGGTGCCACTGATTTTTCTACCAGGTGACAGAGACTTCCCCAGAAATCAGTGCTATGACATGGTGCTAGGCCTTTGTCCTGCTCATCCTATTCACTCATTTTTCATTGCTCCGATATTCATAAATGTCTAAGACTTACGCTTGAGCTAGTGTATATAGGACAGAGAAATTGTTCTCAAGTGATGATGTTCTTCAAAAGCCACCGACATGGAAGTTTGGCTTACATGGTGAAAAATATTTGTGTTATTTTAAACCAAAAAACACAAAACAAAACAAAAACATAGCTGGGCACAGTGGCATATGCCGATAATCCCAGCAGCTCGGGAGGCTGAGGCAGGAGGATCTTGTGTTCAAAGCCAGCCTCAGCAAAAGCGAGGTGCTAAGCAACTCAGTGAGACCCTGTCTCTAAATAAAATACAAAATAGGGCTGGGGATGTGATTCAGTGGTCAAGTGCCCCTGAATTCCACCTTTCTAAACTTTCGGAACCAGTACTCCCCCCACCCAAAAAAAAAAAAAAAAAACTTTTCAATGATACTTAGAGTTCAGTATTTCCTAACAAAACATGTCTTTCTATGGTCTGATCAGAGCCATGATTTAATACTTAATAAGACAACATGGTTTGTCTCAGAGCACCAAGCACTCTGGAGCCAGCCAACCTAAGGTCTACTCGTGCCTCCTACTGGCTGAGAGATATGGGACTTAATTTAATTTCTGTCAAAAATGGATGTACTGCCTAGTTCTCCATGTTGTCACAAAGTTTTAAAGAGATATGTCATGGGGCAGAGTTCATAAAGGTGGAATTCAATCCATGATATTCACTACTCAAAAAGACAGTGAAAAACTGGGCATAGTGGTACATGCCTATAATCCCAACGGCTTGGGAGGCTGAGACAGGAGGATCTACGTTCAAAACCAGCCTCAGCAAAAGTGTGGTGCTAAGCAACTTAGGGAGACTTTGTCTCTAAATAAAATACAAAATAGGGCTGGGGATGTGGCTCAGTGGTTGAGTGCACCTGAGTTCAATCCCCAATACAAAAAAAAAAAAAAAAAAAAGTGAAAGAGTATCTTCTGTGTCAAGCCTGGATTGAGACTGTACAGATAAGTCCAAAACTTGCTCACAAGGTATATTTAATTTAGTAGGAAAAACAGGCACATGAATAAATTGTGGTGGTCTCAGTCCTGGTGCTGCTATGGATGTGTGGAACTGATGGGGTGGCAGCATAGACACTGGGTCAGCTGGAAGGCAGGAAACTGTCACAGCTACTTCACAGAAGAGGTGCTGGATGGTCTCTAGGAACATGGTAACTCAGAAGAGGAGGGTAGACTGAGAGTAAGGGTTTTTAAGATGAAGAACACTCCAAGCCCTTAGCGTTCCAGTGTTGAAAGTTATAAGTATTGGCTGTGCTTTCTTGCATTGGCTTTTTCTCTGGAGTTCTCAGAATTCATGTGGCTGGGCTCTGCCTGAGGAGGTGGAGGAGACAGGCACTGGCTGCCTATCATTCTTAATCACAGTAGCTCTATAACACAGTGTCCATGTAAACAACAATATGGAAAGAATGGAATCTGTTTCATCCCAAGAAGAGATGCTTAGTGTTTCTTAAAATACCACTTACTGTCACTGTCTGGCAGCTCCCATACTATTTTAAGTATGTCCCCTGCAGGTGTGGTTTAGACATTGCTATCTGGAAGTTATAGAAATTCACGTCTGTCTCTAGGTCTTGACTATCAAATAATCCACTGTATTTGTTTTCATAGAATAAAAGGGTAATTATATGTTGTAAAAAAAATCTGCTTCAAATTTAAGAGAAACTGGCTGACTTTTCCTGTGTAACATAAAAGGAGTCAAATTCTCTGAGCACTTCATGGTATTATTTTCATTTAAGTGTCACTAAAACTTTAAAAGGGACATTAATTGGCATAATTTAGGATAGACTAATAATTAGTCATAAGGTAGTGATAAGTCAATAGAGAATACTGAATATTTCTTTGCTTTAATTATGTGGGCTGGGCTAATAATGAGGACATTATCAGGGATTCCAGTTACTCATGAATCTCCCTTAGTAAGAATCATCAGTCTTCACCCAAGAACTATCATTACTTTCTGAACAAACTAGTGGAAGATAAATGGTAGTGGAAAGGACTAGACTCATTGTACAAAAGAAATACAATTAGCAAATAAGCACATAGTGAAAAATGTTCTCACTAAAAAAGAAATGTTCATTGCAAATCTGGATGTCATTTTGTACCTATTAAATTTTCAGGGAATTAAAAACATATGATGCCAATATTTGTAAAACTAGGTAAAACTGGTAATGATACACACACACACACACACACACACACACACACACCTTTTAGGGGCAATAACATTATACAAAGCTTTTAAAAATTAATGACATAAATCAAGAGTATAATGTTTGATGCATTTGGGGAAATACCTCAAAAAGAAGTTGTAGAACATGAAAAAAGTAATTGATAACAACATGATAATTATAATACTGTTTATATTATTAAAATAATAAAAGTAACTTAAATATTCAGCTATAAAGAATAAGTAAATAAATTATATCTTCATAGGAAGTAATACTATATAACACCAAAATAATAATTATAGAGCTCTTATCAGAAATGCTTAAATTATAATGTTAGGAAAAGCATAGGACATGAAGTTGCATATATTCATATATATATTGAACTAAGTGAAATACACGTAGACATATAGAGTCAGGAAGATATGTAGAAAGGACGTACACTTGGCAAAAGATAGGCTCTAATTTTGATTTTGTTCCACATTTATAAGCTGTTCATTTCTGACAAGCTGTGTAAATTCAAAGTGTTTGGGTTTTTTTAAATATAAAACAGACATACTCATATCTACCTTATAGAACGACCATGAGAATTAAATTAGATAACTCCTTAAAGTTAGAGAGACAGTAATGGAAGAATGGATGGATGAATATTTGTACTTTCTCCTACTTTTCTTGCCATAATTTTTAAGTAAACTTATTGTGTACATTTAAGATATGCAACATCATATGATAAGCACATAACAGTATAAGGATTACTATCCAGAGGCAAATTAAAACATGAATCATCACACACAGTTACCCTTTTCAGTTGTTTTGTTTTTGAGGCAAAATCAGCTAAAATCTACTTATTTAGCATAAATCCCAAATATAATATAATTTTATTAACTATAGTCCTCATACTATACATTAAGCAAAACTTAATCATTCTATATATCTTCTACTTTGATTCTCATTAATTTTATAATGTTTCATAATAGAAAATGCTTTTAATTTTATATTTATCACCAAAGTTGTATGCTGTGCTAAAATATAAAGCTTGTGTATTAACTATATGTCTAACAAAAGAATCTAAATAGATACTCTTTTTTATTACTAAATATCTCAAAGTACACCTTCTCCCAAATTACCTTAGTTTATCTATGTAAAATATAGCTCTTAGTGTGCAATAGACATTGTTGTGAACAATGTATTCTGAATCCTTATAGCAACTCTACCAGGAAAGCACTATTACTATTTTTATAGGTGGTAAAAATGAGGAACTGACACACAGAGAGGTTTAAGATTAAGCAGGTCACATTGGGAGATGTGGATGAGTCAGGCTCTGAACTCTGCCATTCTGGGCCCATGATGTGAGTCCTGAATGCAATCCTGCTTTTCCACTGGTTATTCAAAGCACATTCATTGAGTATCTGTTGTGCTTGGCTCTGTGAGGAACACAAAAGGTAATCCTTGATTTGAAGTCATTCTTTAGGATTTAGCTCTGGTATGAAAATTCTTCTCCCCTAGCCTTAGATAAATGTCATCCATGTCATGACAAAATGCTACTCAGAGAGAGATATCCCTTCTCACTCCAAATAACCAACATTCTGAATGAAAATCTCTGCAGTCTATAACTTGGCTCTGTGTGGCAATGTCAGTGTTTTCAAGATGTGTGCTGAGAAATCCTAGAGCTTTGCAAAGTTGTCTAATGCTCTATAAATATTTGACTCAGATTTTTCTTTATACATATGTGTTTATATACACACATTCATATCCCACATATATGTGCAGCGAATATTTCAACTAAAATAATAAATTAACAAACTACAAACTAAAATTAAAAATTCATTCAAATTGTTTTGCTCTTGGATTATTATTGTGCCTTTTTCAGATGAAAGATCTACCTCCATCTCATTCTAATTGAAGAATATTCTGAGATTGCAAGGAAAATTCTTACAAATATGAAAAATTATGATAGCATGATGGTTAAGAATAATGACTCCACAATCAGACAGAAAAGAGAGATGGCATTTCAAGCACATTTATTTACCATGTGACTTTGACTTAGCTTCTAAACCTCTTTATAGTTTAATTTCCTCATTAATTAAATTGAAACTACCTTGTGGAGATATTAGAATTAAAAGGTGTAAACATATTATGCACTTTAGGAAGTGACAAAGTGAAAATAATTGCTCAGTAAATATTAGATATTACTATTTTTATTTCAACTGTTTATCTAAAAAACCTTTTTTCTCTTGTTACATGCAACCAAAACAAAATGAAGAATTACATTAAATTTTAAGATTAAAATGCAGCTGAAATCCTTATTTTTCAAGCTTTTTAAATTCAACAGTTTGTTATTAATTAATTTTACAAATGTTACAAAAACAGCTAATAAATAAATATATACCAATGAAATACTACTCGTGTTTTATAGATTAGGCTTTAAATAAAATTTTATTAGTGAAAATATTCATTAGCTCAAAAAATATGTTGAATCATAATTAAATTTATGTTTTATGCTCTGTTTTATTCCAAGGGGAAAATTTACATTTCTAAGTATGTTTGTTTCTTTTTACTTCTACTTATCATTTAAAGGTTACTTTAGAACAATGCATGTTGAACTCAAATTATGAGGATACATTGACCCCTTTATCTGATAAACTGCCATATTTCTGTGAGTTATTCTACTTATCACCAAAGATTTCATCTTTACTCTCTATATTTAAATATTGACAATAAGGCTGTTAAAATTTTCAGACATTTTAAATGAATGAGCCATGTTCTGTTTTTTTCTCTTTTCTTGCAGTCATTCCCAACACAGCACTGCGACCCGTCAGCCTTCAGTGACTCTCCAACGGGCCATCTCCCTAGAAGGGTAAGATAATAATTCAGAGTATCCTCTTAAAATGTGCAGCCTTTGAACCTAAAGACAGTGTCCCTGCCTCTTTCTCTCATCTCTCTCTTCTCCCATGTCATAAGCATTTATGTAGCTCATGTTATGTGCCAAGAACTGTTAGGTACTAGATTTAACAAATTAAATAAAATCTTATCTTAGCCTTCAGGGGGCTCATTGTCTAATGTGAATAATAGAATACACTCTCATACTTTCAATACGGTATAAGCATTGCATAGTATAGAAGATATATATAAGAGATTAATGAAGGATACAGGAGGGGTTCCTGACAGAGAAGAGGCATCAAAAGCAGCTAGAAGAGCAAGTCAGTGTGGTTTCAGAGAAAATATAACTTCTAAGGTTTTTTTGAGCTACACACCCAGCCCTATATGTAACTCTTGAGCTGAGAACTGATGCATTCATGGATATTTGCCCAACAACCCAAGTTCGTGGACATTTCTGCAAGGGAAGAGAAAAAAAAGTAGCATTTATTGAGTGCTTATTACGTGCCAGGCTCTCTCTCTCTCTCTCTCTCTCTCTCTCTCTCTCTCTCTCTCTCAATATTTCTATCAATCCATCCATCCCTCTTCTATCAATACATCTTATCTGGTTTCATTCCAAAATCATTCTCTGAGATAAATATCTTTTTTATTTCCTAAACCATGATTCTCAGAGAGATTAAATAATTTTCTTATACTACTTACAAAAAAATAGTACAAAATCAAGTCTGATTCTACCATATGGTTCTGTGCTCTGTAATGATATGAAGACTTTTTTTTTTTTTTTTTGGCAGTGCTGAGGATAGAACTCTGGGTCTCGTACACACTAGGCAAGCACTCTACCACTGATATCATTGAGCCAAATCCCCAGCTCATGAAAAGTTTTCTTAAACCCTAATCAGACAAAGTTAAAAATAGTAAAGAATTTCCTAGCATAAAAAATGATGAAGAGCTATAATTTACTCTGATAATAAATCATTACATAGAATCAATAAGCTATTGTTTTGGAGATTCACATGCATTCTTTGTTGTTGGAATGTTGCTTGTAGTAGAGGGGAGGGTGTAGAGACAAATCTCACCAGTTATCTCTTCTTTACCTGTCTTATTCCTTATGAACAGCCTTCTTGGCCAGGCTTAGGGTTGCTACCATTCCACATTTGGATCATTAACTCAATGACTTCCTCTAGAAATGTTAAGTAATGGCATTTCCTTCTAAATCCATTTTCAAATCTTTTCTTTATTTTTTCTTATTAATAAAAGCTTATTAAGAGTTTGCTAATGAGCATTTTTTTTCATTTTCCACTCTTTTTCTCTTGCTTTAAATGAACTCTGCTACAGACATAATTACTAATTTTAGCTTCATAAGATGAACCAGCCAAAGGGGAGAATAGTACAGAACTTACCAACTTTTATAAAAGTAGCAGGTACATATTAGAATCTCAATAAGTACTAGTTGAATACATACTTAGTTAAGAGTTCTGAAAAAACAAGCAAAAATATTTAGCACTTAAATTAGTTTGAAGACTCAGTTTTAACACTTGTTCTAAAATGCTTATGTATGCATTTAGTTATGTAAAGCATTTCTGAATATAAAATAAAAGATTTGGGTTTTAAATAATTTCCCATTGCTGGAATATTTAGAAGAAAAAAATCTCAGTGATCCTCAATAAAACACAGAACACTGAAGTTCATGCTGCATGTGCCCAACTGGCTATCAGATCAAGAGCTAATGGGGCATATAATTTTTGTTACTGAACACAGAGGGAAAGTTATTTTTCATTTTACATAGACTAATGAGTCTTTAGCAGATTTCCCATTAAGTTGTTAAATTGCTTAGTGGAAATATGTTATTTCAAAACTCTTCTTCCTAATGTTTTCTTGACAGCAACTACGTAGGATATTTAAAAATAAATATAGTTTAAAATGTCATACCTTTATATAACTTGCACCCAAGTTTCTGTTTACTTAATATAAAATAAGTGGAGATAGTTCTGATTTCCAGTTAAGCTGATCTTTGGAGATAACAAAACTGTCTTAACTGAGCCTCTGTCACCACTGTTTTTAAATTGATATCTGAATCATCTGTACCTATGCCAGACAAAACAAGGCAGAATAATATCCCCAATGACAGTGTGAGCTCTGTGCTCTGGGTTCAACTTGACAGACACAGCCCACACTTTAATCTCCTCTTCCTCCTGAGACACTATTAAAAGGCAGCTAGTGGAATTTTAAAAGGGAGAATCCCATAGTGATAAAGGGAATGAAAGTCTGTATCAAAGGCCAAAATGTCACATTTCTGGACAAGAAAAAGCCAATGATATGTACTGGTGGATGAAGCAGATCAAAGTAGTCCTGATTTTAGATTACCCTTGGAAACAGGGGCCACCATCTACATGTTGGACAGTAATCTCCTCTTACCTATTAGGGATACAAATCTCAAGACCCCCAGGATATATGTGAAACTGTAAATAGTACCAAATGCTGTAATTATTGATTTATCTATCTTAGCTAAGCAGTTATCACTGTGGCCATAATTTTGAGATGCAATAGCAAAATAAGCGTGAATTCCTTTTTCCTTCACATTTTCATAGACAGAAAATTCATTTTTACTTAGATCTTAGTAACCTCAATATACAATTTCTTTTCTTTATTAAGTCAAGAACTTCTACCTTTTCAATTAAAAGAAACACATTGGGGCTTAACTCTTTGGCATATCTGAACTGCCAGTGGAATCACTCTTATGCTTTGTAGTCATTATTAAGTAAAAAAAGGGCTACTTGAACAAAAGCACTGTGGTACTAGTCAAACCACCTGGTAACTGAGACAGCTACCAAGTGAGCTATCTCACAAGCCACGCAGTTCGCATGTATAGTGTGGTTACACTGCAGGAAGTGATGATTCATGTCCTGGGCAAAGAGAGCAAAGATTTCATCATGTTACTCAGAATGGAGCATAATGTAAAACATGAATTGCTTATTTCTGGAGTTTTCCATTGAATATTTTCAGACCATGGTTGACTGTGGATAACTGGAGCTGAAGAAAGCAAAATGTGGATAAGGGGAAGCTACTGCATTCCATGTGAATGGCTTCTCCTAGAGTTGTTGTTTGGGAATGTCACCCACAAAACACTCCACCACAAGGTACTAGCACTGTGTGAAGGGTCCTGCAGCTTAGAAGGGAGAAGATCTGCTTAGAGGAACCCAGGAAACTCAGAGACTTCAGGGCAGTGACAAGAAATAGGATGGAAGACAAACTCTGAGAAGAGGAACAAAGATGCCCCAACTCAGCACACAGCCTAGAGTGCAAAAGAGCTTCCAGGCAAGATTCTTGTCTGAAGAAATAGGATCACTCTCCTGGCAAGCCTAGATGAGCTACTTTGAGTGTCAGCCCCCACAGCAGAGCCCATTAGGGTATACCAGTTATCTGGCAGTTTCAGATTTGCTCCTCTAACTTGAAACTTTTCATTTAAAAAAGGCTTGGACTTTATCCACATCCCCTGTCAGCTGTTCTACTACTCAATTGTCAAATGTGAATAGACAGCTGCAAGTTACCAAACATTTCAACAAAACCTGCAAAATAGCACACACAAGATTAAAACACACATGCAAAGAGAAAGGCTATCCTATGGAAACAGAGGTGGTTTTGGAAACAAAATAGAATTTAAAGAAATACTCAATATAAGCATTATTTTAGCAATATGAGTGACCACTAGAACTAAGGCTGAAATGGTGAGATGGATTGCCTCTGGGAAGTCAAGTAGGATTCTCAAGGGAGGTGACAAAAATTAAATTTTGAGGAATGTGTTTGGAGAAGGATAGAGGTTCAAAAAGAAAGGAACAGAAAATCATGTGCAAAAACCTGTAGTTCTTTGCTAATGCTGCTAGGATTAAGAAATACCTTTAGCTACTCAAAAAGCTTTTTTTTAATCCAGAAAAATACACTTTATTTTATGTTATCCTCCTCATATTCTAAAATTTCAAGGTAATTTTAGAGGCATTCTTAGAGAAAAAATTTTCTAGTAAGAAATGTTTTCATGTCAGTGAAACAGCTGCTCTGGAATGTGTTGACCACCTTTACAAAAAGCATTTAAGAAGAAACTAGATGGCCACATTCAGGGATGCTGTGGAAGGAATTCTCTGTGGGATAAATGGTTAGTGTAATAATTGGCCCCACCCAAAAATAATCTTAAATCCAGAAGTCTGTGAGTATCCAAAAGAGAACAAAAAAGTAGTCTTGCCTATAAACAGGTACATCTAAGGGAACTCATCCTTTCAGATTAAACTGCTCTGTATTTTGATATCATTATTATATTTTTGCAAAAGGACAGTCAATTGCACTGGGACAGCCACAGGCCACTGTTAGCCACAAGAGAAATTCTTCTCATATTCTAAGCACATTCAAGGCTCTTGATAACATGGGGGCCTGGGAGACTCTGATGTACCCATGTGGGGGCCTGGGCAGGCATCCTTTCCAAGGAACACTCTGGGAACACCACCTTGAATGGAATTATTCTCTCTCATTTTCTACCAAACTCCTTTTGCCTCAGTAGAAGAGGTTGATTTACGGTTAAATATGCTTCAAATTTCTCAGGATGATGCTGTTCTACTTAATCTATGTGCCCAGACATTTAGTTTCAAAATATATGATCACTACAGAAAGTGACCTAAAATACAGATCATCACTGAGTCAGGACCTATACCCCAGAGCTGCTTCTTCCTACTCTGTGTATTTTAACTGATCTCAGTTACCACAAAAAGCAATGAGGTTGAAGGAAATAGACCATTTCTCAAATGTCTTCCAACTCTTAACATTTTGAGACAAAAGGTTGTCTTATGCACATGTAAGAATATTCCTAGATATGGATCCTGAACTTCTGAGGAACCACTGGAATCTGAGTGGCTAACCCTCTGGAACAGTTGGCTTGAATCATCTCTACCCACACACTTGGAGGACAGTGGGCATTAACGCTCAACTTCCTCCAATGCACCCCTACACCCTGACCCCAAAAGCACACTAAGAAAAGTCTGAAGGAGCCTAATATGATGATTAATGCAGAGGAATTCTTTCAAATTTCAAAGAGAAGTTTTAATTCAGGTTATTAGTTGCTGAGGTCACTGGTTAAAAATTGGAGCCATTGTTTACAATAGACATTTAACTAACCACCCAAACAGGAAAGTTAAGTATGGAGGATTATGTGTGTATTAACACTATATGTACTTCTCACCCTCTGTTTTGCTCTCACTCTCCTGCTGCTTAAAGAATTTGTTTATGGAGAATGTAAGAAAAAGAGAAGACAAACTGGTTGGTTTTTAGAAGTGCTCAAAAGAAATGAAACTTCTTCCCCATTAAAAACTACTTAGGTTTGGGATTTGCAGTCCAATTAAGACAGACCTGTTTCTTAAGAGAGAAAGCTCTGGGCGAGAGTACCAGCTGTACTGTTGCTGAGGGTCACCTGCTAAAGGATCCTCCATGATGGGAGAACTCAAGAGCATCCAGACCCTCTCCCATCCCTGGGGGAAGTAGTCTCTAGAATTTAAGCCTCAGCAGATGCATTTGGTAGGGGCTGGAAATAACCTCAGAACAGGTTTCCCCAGTTTGCCATCACGTTTCCTCTTCATCTCTCCTATCTTGAAGTTTCTGCCTCTGTTCTCAAATTAGCTGTCAGTTCAATTTTCCTTAGCCCCATTTCTGTTGCCTACTGATGCTTTTTTTTTTTTTTTTTTTCATTTCCTGAATCCATAAAGCATCCTTTCCTCGGTCTTGTAATCTTTCTTCTTTACACATGCAGAGCTGAAAACATAAAAGGTGTCATCACCGCAAACTTTAAGAAGTACCAAAAATTTATCAGTGCTGAAAATGCTGAGGCTGCTGAGAGCTAGGAAATATTTAAGGGCTATCAATACATGGATCCTAATTCTCTCACAGGGCCTGGACTTCTATCGCCATCTACTGTTTAAGCAACCACTCTGCAAAATTTTTTTTTTTTTAAATCTTTTGTGTGTTTTGTAATAACAGAGCACATAACTTTTATTACAAACTGACCAATTTGGAGGCCTAAATAAGGCATTGAAATGCAAAGTTGAGTTCAAAATGATTTCTGAGGTTTTGAAATTTGTTGTCATTAAAGTCATTGTCAAAAATCCAGTTTCATAAAAGAATGTTAATAAAAGTGGAATGAACTCCTAAAGAGATGTCA
This sequence comes from Callospermophilus lateralis, assembly GCF_048772815.1. NCBI lineage: Eukaryota > Metazoa > Chordata > Mammalia > Rodentia > Sciuridae > Callospermophilus > Callospermophilus lateralis. Next base: position 140,902,300 of record NC_135306.1, read on the forward strand.
TTCACCTTGAAATGTACTGAATTAGAAAAAGTGGATGATTTATAACTCCACACTGCTGGCTTATGTTTTATCCAAAAGGACTTGGAAGAAACATGAGGTAACAGATCAGGGCTCTAGTTACTGAGAGCTGCTGGGCTGTCTGTTTAGTGGCCTCACATACCAAGGGCTGCTCAATGCTAAAGAGTTGGAATTTATTCTTGGAGGGATGCCAGAGAATTCACTGGGGAATTTTATTTAGGATTTTATGTGTGTGTGTGTGTGTGTGTGTGTGTGTAAATAGTCCTTATTTTCTGTGCATAGTTCAACACCAATATGAGTACTTGTTAATCAGTATGCATATTTCCCTTGGCAAACCATTTTATTTTTTGATAAATTAGTTTAATAAAGGCCTCAAAATAAATTGTGAAAAAACTTCCTCTTCATCATTACATAATTAAACATACCCCAAACATTGTGCTGCAGAATATTCAACTAGGAAATCCTCCCTCCCCCTTAATCATATTCATAGTTATTAATCTAATAGTATTATGGTCACCCATGATGTTGATTGAGACAACACTGATGAACTGGTTAATATGCTTAATGAACCATGGAGGAAAACAAAAGGCACCCCATTGCAAGTTTATTAGGCTAGCAAAAATGAATACAGGAACCATTATTTCATGACAGGGTTTAGCTGCCCAAACTGTCAGAAAGACTTCCACAGTCACAAACCTCCTAATTACAGTCCCAGCACCAAGCTTCTCTTTCTATTTGCACCACATCCCTCTTTGAGTTTTGTTCTTTTTATAATATCTCTCTAGTATTAAGGCTGCCCTTGCTGATTTGCTTCTGTTTATGAGGCTACCAATCAATAATTCAATTGGGAACAGAATGATGAGCAAAGCAGACACTAACTCTGCTCTGTCTGGTGGGGAGAAGGAGACATCAGTCGAATAATAACACAAACAAATGTAATCCAGGACTGTGCCAAGCTCTGTGAGCAAAGGGCCTCTGATACCCTAAGTGCCTATGAGAGAGGAACTGACCTTGTCATGGAGGTCATGGGCTCTCATGAGAATGACAAGTTAGGTGGTAACTAGACAAAGAGAAAAGGCCATTGTTAATTCCCACACAAGCAATGATTACAAATCTGTCTGAGCATGTTACTGAGCTGAGCACAGACTAGAACAACATGAATTCAGTAGCACTTTCCATTTAGAAATATATAATAAGGAGGCTGACTCATGGTTGACTCCCTGTCTCCTCTGGAAACACCATCTGATGGAGACTTCCATTTGTTTATCAGAACTACACGTCCTCTACATACACGTGATTATCTAAGTCCCATCTCTGATGAGCTCTGCTATTCTTGTGGTTGTGTTTGGTATATTAGGTGCTTGTTTACCTGCCTGGGTGCAGGAACTTGGAGATCCTTCCAAGCAGCCCTTACTGCTTCCTACCCTTCTCCTTTACCAACTCCTTTCCTTGCCCTCACTTATTTTCCTAACTTATCTCCATATTTTCATTCTTTACTCTCCATTTATTTTTAAAGTTTTCTCTTTAATTTATCTCCTCATTTTCCATTCATTCCCCATGTACTAGAATTATAATTTACAAATGTGTCTCAGGGAGATTACTCTATAAGGTGGCTGAGTAAGAATCATTTATTTATCCTATTTTCAGATGTAGGGTAGGGTAAGTGGACTTCTCACAACCACATGTTCAAGAAGGAAAGCAGCCTTAGCAGCAGCATAGATGCCTGTCTCCTACCACATACTCATGCCACTAGAACAGCCTGCCCTGACAGAAATGTCACAGATATCTCATCCTGTCTTTTATTCTGAATAATAAAACTCCTTCCCCATCCTGTTTTTAGCATTCACAAAAAAATGAGTCTAGACAAAAGTCCTGGTCAGAGTGGCTTTCTGGTTGCTCATTCATCACATGACTAGATAAGCATCAGTCCAGTCTGATGCAGATGTACTGGATATTATCCTTGACCTTGGACTTAACCCCTCATATAGAATTGTTTTTACTATGATTTTTACCTTGCCTGACTATGACCTGGGAGGTGGCTTGCCTGGGGAGAGTAGGGAATAAAAAGGATTGTTTTGAGCATCATTTATCAGCCTTCATTAGATTATTCATCATGAGACATCCATCTTTTATATCCAAACTAAATCTACTGTTTTTCTCTGCATATATTTCAAATCCCTCAGAGACTTTCAAATTCTATTAGGATTTCTGTTTACTTCCTTCTCTCATCCAATTATAGGAGACTTAAAAGAAAGCACATCCATATTTTATGCCACAGTCCAGATGCCATTCTACTACCAGAAAAAAATAAGTCAGTGATCTTTATTTAATCTTTCTGCTGATTTTCAGTCTGGCAAATGTTTAGTCCACTTTTAAGATGTCAGTTAACACCTCCATTGACCAAAGGATCATAAAGGACCCTCCTTGTTTCATGGACAATCAGAGTGCTCAAGAAGTACTGGGCAGGTGACAAACATCATTCATCCATCCATTTGATTAGTCACTGATTGGATTGATTAACCTTGTATTCATTCATTCAAGTAAGCACTTACAGGATGTCTAGTATATGCAAAACATTCTGTGTGGAAAAGGGTCCAATTTCTGCCTTTAAAGAGCTCCCAGTCTGCTGGGGGTGAAAGAATGTGGAATATTGCAGCAAGTCACTGAGATTTATCTATGTAATTTCAGAACAAAAGAATAAGCAGCTGTCTTGGGGAAACTAGAAGCATTGATCCTATGCAGGTCCAGGGATTTTTATCAAGTGACTACCAAATCTGAAGGGTAAAACAGCAGTCTCTTCAAATTAAGGAAATTCTAAGCTCACATGAGCTGGTATCAAGAGTTGGAGATTTTTCCATCTAGGCACAAGTCTGTAAAAGCCACATCGAAGTGTAGAACTGAGCCATACTCTTCACTGCCTACTCAGTTTTGCAAAGGAGAATTCTTCCATGGTCAAGAAATAATTATGAGCATTGATAAGAAATTGAATATTAATAAAATGTGTTAGCATCCCCTCTTTACATTGCCTTATCTATATCTCTGAGGTCATTGCGTGTCCTCAGTCATGTGTCCTTTGTACAGAAACCTGGTATAATTTAAAGAACAAGGTCTTTCGTCCATCTGTATCTTTATTTAGTTCCTGGCTCCAGCACTTAAAATCTGTATTACTTTGAGCTGCTACCAAATCTCTCTGAGTCTGCTTTATTAATCTATAGACTAGGGATTTGTGTTCATTTCACAGAATTATTTCAAGAATTTATATTTTTTTAAAAATGTAAATGCTCTAGCATAGTACTTAACAAATGGTAGGTATTCAGTAAGCGTAGGTTCCCTATCCATCTCTCTCCCTCTAACTGCCCCTTTCCATTGTGCTTGAACCTCTTCCCTCAAGCCTTTTCATACCAGGAACCAATTGACAAAACCTCAGTTTAGTATCCCTTTAACAAACACTGGCTGTGTATCTCTCACACAGCCTCAGGCAGACAGTAATGTGGAAGACAGAACATAGCATGGGATGGAGTATGCCTCGATTGTAAAGAGACAGCAAGGGTTTCAAGTACCCATCTACACTCAAAAATATAAATTTCCTAATGGCAGAGCTTCAGGAATAATAGCAGATATGAAAAAGATACTTTTGGTCAAAGTGTCACCTCATGCTACTTCCTTATTTTACACCTAACAAAGTAAGTCCAGAGCCACTGAACATGGTCACTAGGTCAGAAGCATGCACATATGTCTGTTCCTTTCATCCCCAGGGTATTCAATGAGATACATAGCATTAAAATGGTTTGTAGGAAAATGCTGCATACCCATCACTAGGATCCCTTATAATTGCCTGTATAGCAGATCAAATCTCTGCTGCAGGATTTAATATTTCTCTCTCTTCTAGATGCAGCACTCCTGAAGGGTAGCTTTTGGCTGTACCCTGCCATCTAATTATTGAGTAATCTCCAAATCAGACTATAGATGGTTTGTAAAATTTCTTGTCCTGTGACCAGAAGAATAGGGGATTCATGTTTCCCGACAACAGGTTTTCTCTATACCCAGATATTAGAAGAAATAAGACAACTCTCATCTCTCACTTTTTCTCTCTCTGTGTAGTGCTATAGAATAGTAAAGGCTTTTGTAACAAGTAGTAAGTATGAATGCTCTTGTCACTAGTTTTCACTGGTCAGTCTTGGTAAAATCTTAATCTTTCCAAACATCTGTTTTCTTATCTTTGAATAAAATGATATTTAACTTACAGATATATAATAAAAATTAAATATCCTTAGATTTTAATAAACATTAATGATTATAATTAAAATTAAATCTCATTTAACAAAAAAATTAAATTTGTATCATGTTTGGGTATGAAAAACACTAAGGATAACAGTAGTGAAACTAGTCTCACTAATTTTGTTGTTCCTTCATGACATATTTTATTTGTGTTGAATGCACTGCAGTTTACAAAGTTATAGGGTGTCCAATCAGTATAGGTAGGTAGGTAGGTAGGTAGGTAGGTAGATCTCTCCCAATATGTATGTGCTAGAAGATAATTCAGGCACAAGAAAATAACTGAAAGTTATACAAACTGCTTTTTCCCTTGGCATAGAAGGCATTCACAGTTATCAAAAATCAAGCCTTGTATTTGATAGTGTATTTTGTTTTTGCAGAAGGAAATATTATCAATACCTGGTATTGTGTGCACATCACTGTGAAGGGCTGATTTATAAGATCATTCTACTTTTAATTTATTTGGGGCCATCCCCAATTTGGGAACAGGGGTTAACATGAGAATTAGGATTGACAAATAGCTAATGTATTATCATGTCCAACTGTCCGTGTCCAAATGAGGAACTTTCTGAGGTAGTTCTCTAACCCTTCGAGAGTGTTTGGCCATAGCGCTAAAGAGCAAGGATTATAGTTAAAGCGACATACCTAGACACCAAGACACCCAGAGAAAGCTGATTTCCTTTGCAGCACCACTGTGGGCCTTGCAGAGTTGGTCTCCTGCAAATGGTATTCTTGATACTGATGTACTAAAAAGGAGCAGACTGATTTACTTAGAGCTTTTGCTTGGCTGTTGTTTTGGTAGGGCTTATTTTGCCTCAAGAGAGGATGATGGAGAAAATGGAGTAATTTTAGGGGATAACTGTGGAAAGAGGTATAAAATATTAGAAAGTACCATGCCCAGTGTAATACTGACCCTGTGACATACCCATGAAGCCATTACTTATCTGACAGCAAGAATTCCCTCTATGAAACTTTAGTTTGGGAAGAGTACTAAATTATCTTTATTTAGATTAAAACTCATGCTCAGAAAATGAGCATTTAGAGTCTTTTGGGTGTCCCATCTCCTCTTCTGCTAGACCAAATTTCCTCATTATTTGACTTCCCTTCTTTTGTTTTTGCTTTCCATTGTTGCAACCTTCCTTTTATCAAAACTAACTCTTAAGATCAACCTATTTTCACGACTTTTTCATAGGACTGCTTAAAGCTCAGGAAATAAAGCCAAGAGTTAATAAATGGGATGGCATCAAATTAAAAAGCTTCTGTACAGCAAAGGAAGGAATTAGGAATGTGAAATGAGAACCTACAGAAAGGGAGAAAATATTAGCTACTCTTCTGACAGAGGATTACTATCTAGAATATATAAAAATCTCAAAAAAACTTTATATCAAACAATCAAATAACCCAGTTAATAAATGGGTAAATGAACTAAATAGATACTTCCCAAAAGAAGAAATACAAATGGCCAATAAATACATGAAAAAAAGTTCAATGTCATAAGCAATTAGGGAAATACAAATCAAAACTACACTGAGATTTTATCTCACACTAGTCAGAACAGCATTCATAAAAAGAATACAAATAATAATAAATGCTGGAAAGGATGTGGAGAAAATGGAACACTTTTCCACTGTTGGTGAGATTGTATGTTGGCACAGCAATAGAAATCCATATAAAGTTTCCTCAAAAGACTAGGCAAGGAACTACCACATAACCCAGCTATACCACTCTTTTGTATTTATCTTGAAGGATGAAAGTCATCATACTATAGTGATACATGCATACCCATGTTTGTAGCAACACAGTTGACAACAGCAAAACTATGAAAATAGCTTAAGTGTCTCTCAACAGATGAATGAATGGATAAGAAAATGTAGTATATATACACAATGGAGTTTTATTCATCTATAAAGAAAAAATGAAATTACATCATTGCAGGAAAATGGGTAGAACTAGAGAGCATTATGTTAAGTGAAATAAGTCAAACTCAGAAAGTCATATGTTTTTTCTCATATTCAAAAGCTAGAGCAGAAAAAAAGGAAAGAAAGATGGGATAGATCTCATGAAAATCAAAGATCAGTAGAAGAAAAGGGCCATGAGGTGGGGAGTGGTAAGGGAAGTGGGAAGTGCTAGGGAGTCATACTGGCCAAATTGTTATATTGTGTGCATGTAACAACCAATCCCATCATTACATACAATTATAATGCACCAACTAAAAAAAAAGTGAAAAGAAAAGAAAAAGAGACCAACCTATTTGCACCGAGAAGCAGATGTCTTTTAGATTTTCATTCCAGAATCATTCATTGATCATGTTCTTCATACCACATATTTTGCCACACATTAAGAACCCAAGAGCTGAAGAAAGCACTTTTTAAAATAGACTTAACTTTTCAGAGCAGCTTTGAGTTCCCAGAAAAATTGAGCAGAAAGTAGAGTTTCCATGTATGTCCCTCCCCCACATGTGCACGGAGTCCACCATGACTGACATCTCCTCACCTACATTCAACACATCATTATAACCCAGAGTCCATAGATCATATCAGTTTTTCCATAGTTTTGCATTTTGCACAGTGCTATTATTTGGAATCATATAGCATGTAGCCTTTTCACATTGACTTCTTTCCCTTAGCAATATGCATTTGAGTTATCTCTGTATCTATTCATGGTTTGATATCTCATTTCTTTTTGGTACTGAATCGTATTTCATTCTCCAGATTATACCAGTCTATCCCTTCTTCTGCTGCAGAACATTTAGTGGCTACCAAATTCTTTCAGTTAAATAAAGCCACTGTAGGCATCCATGAACAGATTTTTGTGTGAGTGTAAGTTTTCAGTGTCCTTGGGTAAATACCAAGTGGCACAATTTCTAAATCATGTGGGAAGAGTATGTTCAGTTTGGTAAGAAACCACCAAACTGTCATCCAGAATAGCTGTACCATTTTGCATTTTAACCAGCAAAAAATGAGAACACCCGATTTTCCCCTTACTAGCCATCAGTAAGGTATATTGACACACATGGAGTATAACTTAATCTGATTTGACTCACATTCTTTTTTTTATTAGTTGTTCAAAACATTACATAGCTCTTGATTGAATCACATTCTTATGTTTGTACATGATGTGGAATTCCACCGGTAATGTATTCAAATATACATATTCTTATTTTTTTCCTTATCCTGATGCTGTCAGTGTTCTGACTTTTGGGCATTTTAATAGCTATATATGGTATCTCATTTATGTTTTAATTTGCATCTCCTTGATGAACTACAATGTAGAGCATCTTTTCATATGCTTATTTGCCATCTGTGTATACTTTGTGAGGTGCCTTTAAGGCCTTTTGCTCAATGTTAGTTGAGTTGTTTCTGCTATTTTGTTTTTTTAATGTACTATATAACTGGTGCATAAAAACCTAAAAATTGTACATATTAACAAGTTTACCATGTAAACTTTCAATACAGGTATACATTGCATAATATTTAAATCAGGGTACATAGATCTATTTTCTCAAAAAATTATTATTTTTATAGTGAAAAATTTCAAGATCATTTCTTCTAGGTTTTTGAAATGTAAAGGACATTATTGTTATCTATACGCACCCCACCGTGCATACCAGAGCTTCTTATTCCTATCTAATTGTAGCTTAGTACCCATTGTTAAACCTTTCCTCATCTGTCCCCCAACCTCCTCTCCTTGGCTCCTGGTAACCACTGCTCTAATTTCAACCTCTGTAAGATCAACTTTTTTTTTTTTTTTTTTTTTTTGCTACTGGGGATTGAACTTTGTGGCACCTGGCCACTGAGCCACATCCCAGCTCTATTTTGTATTTTATTTAGAGACAGGGTCTTTATGAGTTGCTTAGCTCCTCACAGTTGCTGAGGCTGGCTTTGAACTTGCAATCCTCCTGTCTCAGCCTCCCAAGCCACTGGGATTACAGGCATGTGCCACCGCACCAGATGAGATCAACTTTTTTTTTTTTATTCCACATATAAGTGAGATCATGCAGTACTTATGTTCATTCTTTTTTAATTGAATAGTATTCTATTGTGTGTATCTGCCACATTTCTTTCCAGTCATCAGTTGAAGGATACTTAGGTTGTTTGTTCCCATTTCTCGACTGTTATAAATAGTGCTGCAACAAACATGGGAGTGAAGATGTCCCTATGATATACTGATAATTTCTATTGGATATACTCTATATTCTGTTCCATTGATCTATGAATTTGTTTTTATGCCAAAAGCATGCTGTTTTGATGACTGTGCTTTGTAGTTTGTTTTGAAATCAGGTTGTATATTGCCTCCTGCTTTGTTCTTTGTGCTCAAGATGGCTTTAGCTATTTGGGGTTCCATATAATTTCAGGGTTTTTTTTTCTAGTTCTGTGAAGGATGTCATTGATAATTATATTCTTACTGTTGAGTTTTATGTGTTCCTTGTGTATTTTGACTAACAGTCCTTTATTTGATATGACTTCTGCAATTGTTTTCTCTATCTGTGGCTGGTCTTTTCATTCTCTTACATTGTCTTTCATGCACCAGATTTTTTTTTTATTTTAATGAAGCCCAGGCTAAAAATTCCTTCTTTCATGGATTATGCCTTTGATGTTACATCTAAAAAGTCATTTCTAAACCCAAGGCCAATTAGATTTCCTGCTATGTTAACTTTGGGAGTTTTATAGCTTTACATTTTGCATTTAGATCTGTGGTCAATTTTGATTGGATTTTTGTGAAAGCTGTAAGGTCTGAGTCTACATTTCTGTAGTATGTGAATATCTGGCTGTTCTAACACTATTTATTGAAAAAGAATATCTGTATTTTATCAATTATATTTTCTTGCTCCTTTGTCAAAGATCTGTCAACTGTATTATTGGGAGTCTATTTCTGAGCTTTCTTTTCTGTTCTGTTTATCTCTTTGTTTATTCTTTCACCAATGTCACAATGTCTTGATTAGCATAACTTTATAATAAATTTTAAAGTCAGGTATTATCAATCCTCAAACTTTGTTCTTTTTCAATAATTTGTTGACTATTCTGGGTCTTTGGCCTATCCACATAAATCTTAGAATCAGTTTGTTTGTATCCTACAAATGACTTGCTGGAATTTTGATTGCAGTTGCACTGAATCTGTAAATCAATCTGTGAGGAGCTGACATTTTGCCAGTATTGAGTTTCCTCTTCATGGAATTGGAATATCCCTCTGTTTATTCAGTTCTTTAATTTTTTACTCAAATTTTGTGGTTGTCATTATATAGATCTTTTGCATATTTTTTTAGGTTTTACCTATGAATTTCATTTTGAGAGGTGACAATATAAATGATATTGCTTTATTTCCACTTCTCCTTATTTATTGCTGGCATATAAGAAAGTGATTGAACTTTGTGAACTAACTTTGATCATTTAACCCTATTGTAATTGCTTATTAATTTGAGGAGTTTGGGATTTTTATTTAATGATTCTAATGGATTTTCTGCATAGGTGATATGTCATCTGTGAACAAAGACAGTTATGTTTCTTTCTTTAAAATATGCATACTCTTTTTTTATTTGTTCTTTTTATATATACATGACAGTAAGGTATATTGACATACATGTAGTATAACTTAATCTGATTTGAATCACATTCTTATGTTTGTACATGATGTGGAATTCCACGGGTCATATATTCAAATATACATACTCTTATTTTTTTTTCTTATCCTGTTGCATTACCCAGAATGTCCATATAATGTTGCAAAGCAGTAATGAAAGGGACCATCCTTATCTTGTTTCTGATATTAGTTTCTTGACAACAAGCATAATCTGACCTGTCAGGATTTTGTAAATAGTCTTTGTCAAGTTGAGGGAGTTCCTCTATTCCTAGTTTAATGAGAGTGTTTATCCTAAGTGGATTTTGGTACTAATAACTTAATAGATGCCAGATATTAACTCACAAAATAAATAAGACATTCAATAATCAAGGAGTTAAAAAGGAAAAACAAGCCTGCAAATAAGCTATTATCATGATCATGATTACAAAGTTAGCATACTGGCTTTTAATTGTCAGTTTAGTCTTCTGACATACCTCTAAATTGTAAACTTCTAAGAAGAAAAAAAATGTCTGTTTCATATCATAATCCAAACCCAAATGGAACCCTCCTGGCATATTGTGGATTCTCAAGTGATACTTGTTCAGTGGATGAACAGATAGAGTATGATAATTAGGGTAGTTGATATATGAGTCTGGCATTATAGAATCCTAGGTAAGTTAGTGTTGAGGAGAGCTGTGGAGAACAAATATTATTTAAATATTCATGAAGTATTAAAGGAAGCTTCCCAAGAATACAAAAGGGAAAAATCCAACTGCAGGTAGATAGAACTGTATACTCAAAGACTAAAGGTAGAGAGTCAGGTGTTTGAGGAAAAGCTAATAAGTTAGAAAAAATCAAGAAGTTTTGTTTGTCGGGATATGAGGCTATAGATATTCAGGGAAGAAAATGTTGATATTTCTTCTAAAATCACTTTGTGTTTGTGCCAATGTCCAAAGTTGGCTTCCAGATTTCACCGTGGCTAACATAGTTAATGAATAACTATAGGAATGCTAGGCCTAGGAAAAGTTTGAACCAGCTTTTAGTTCTAAAGGTAGACGTCTAGGCAGAAGTAGGTCAGCAAGAAAACTGAAATGCTGTATTGGAAAACCCTGAATGTGAAGCAGTGATCTTCCACTCATTTTCCTAAATGGAAAAAAAGAATCAGAATATCCATAAGGGCTTAACTAATTGTTATGTAAAGATTGCTCTGGAATTAGAAAATAGAACTTTTAGCAGGAAATAGGTACAGGAATACTTGTATAAGCAATATCAGCAATCCCTGAGAAGAGGACAGATGAATGTTTAAGAGACGAATTTTGAAGAATTCAGCTTTGAAGAATTCAATTTTGAAGAATTCAATTAGTTAAAGCTTAGAGAGAGATTTTATATCTTTATATGTTAACTTTAAAAATAAGTTACATCAATAGTAATTAATGTATTTGTGTTAGTATTCTGCCACTTTTTTTCTATAGTAATTCTACATAGATGTCTTAATTATGTGGCAATTTCTGAAATTCTATTAGCAAGTTCTGGGGAAGACTTGTCATGTGAAAGCTAAGGTCATTGCCCAGACACAAAATTGTACTAGCCTTTTACTTCAACTCCATTTACTAAGGTGACAGTTCATTGTGATTGGATCAGCCTAGGTAATCCCCTTTGCTTCCCTAACCAGGTGATGCATATGCACATGGGCTCAGGTAGCAACTACCAGAGTATGCTAACTTTCTTTGGCTTCCATAACAAATCAGCACAAAGTAAGTGGCTTAAAAACAACTGAACTTGTTCCTCTTATCTAACTATAATGTCAGATTTCATGTTAAGCAATTTATTGTCTCTCTATCTCACTGCTCTGGAGACTAGAGTCCATGATCATGGTGACAAAGAACCATGGTCCCTCTAAATCCTACTGGGGAATCTTTACTTGCTTCTCTTGGCTTCTGTTGATTTGATGGCAATCTCAAGTGTTCCTTGGCTAGCAGCTACATTGTTCCATTCTCTGCCTCTGATATTCTCCCAGGATGCCTCTATATTTACCTGATTTTCTTTTGAGACCAGTCATATTGGATAAGTGGGCCACTCTAGTTCAGCATAATCTCATCTTAATATATCTGTAAGGACCCTATGTCATATTATGAGCTATAAGGAGTTAGGACTTCAACATATCTATTGGAAGACAACACAGTCAATACCTAACATAAAGTATAAACTTCTCAAGGGCAGAGAGGTCTTGTGAGGCTTTGTAAGCCCAAGAACCAGCCAACATCTGCCCCAATAGCTGCTGGATAATTTTTTGTTAAATGAGTAAAGAAATACTCTGCTCTATTGTCCTAAGAATGAGAATTGACTCTTTGTTTATCCTATCCAAGAGCATCTTCCTGGCCTCTGCTCCATGTCTCCATTGCAGCCCTACTAGTCGATGGGAGAATATTTGCTTTGTTCTCAAACCTCATGCATTTTCTCACATCCTTCATTGCTGTTCTTCCTTATTCATGAAACATCCTACCACTCCCCATCTCTAAACATCAAATCAGTGCTCTGCTGTCGTAAAAATGTATCCCAAATGTTGTGAATGGATGAATATTATAATTAGTTATTTTTATGTACCCTCCTATTATCCTACAATGATAGCCTCATAAAATTAAAATTTAATTGTGTTTATAGTTCTATTTTCAGTACCCAGCACGGCACCAAGTACAGATTTACATTAAAACTCTAGGCCAAAAAATTAAGGAGGATTCTTATTTTAGTTTTGTTGTATTTTTAGTTGATAAATAAAATTGTACATCTTTATAAGGCACAAAGTGGTATTTTATGTAAATTTTTTATTTATGTATGACAGCAGAATGCATTGCAATTCTTATTAAATATATGGAGCACAATTTTTCATATCACTGGTTGTTTACACAGTATATTCACACTAATTCATATCTTCATACCTGTACTTTGGTTAGTAATGATCATCACCTTCCACCATAATTAATTACCCCATTTCCCCTCCCTTCCCCTCCAATCCCTCTGCCCTATCTAGAGTTCGTCTATTCCTCCCATGCTCCCACTCCCTATCCCAGTATGAATCAGACTCCTTGTATCAAAGAAAACATTTGGCATTTGGTTTTTTGGGATTGGCTAACTTCACTTAGCATTATCTTCTCTAACTTCATCCATTTACCTGCAAATGCCATGATTTTATTCTCTTTTACTGCTGAGTAATATTCCATTGTGTATGTATGCCACGTTTTTTTATCCATTCATCTACTGAAGGGCATCTAGTTTGGTTCCACAGTTTAACTATTGTGAATTGTGCTGCTGTAAACATTGATGTGGCTGTGTCCCTGTAGTGTGCTGTTTTTAAGTCCTTTGAGCATAGACCGAGGAGAGGGACAGCTGGGGCAAAGTGGTATTTTGATACTTGTATATGTTGTGGCATTATCAAGTCAGAATTAACTGGCATATACATCACCTTAACTATTCATCATTTCTTTGCCATGAAAACATTTGAAACCCTCTCTTTTAGCTGTTTTGAAATACACCATACAGTTTTATTAATTATAGTCACCTTATTGTACAATAGAAGAACTGAACTTGTTCCTCTTATCTAACTATAACGTCAAATTTCATGTTAAGTGACATGAACCAGGAACAGAGAGACAAATGCCACATGATCTCACTTCTATGGAGAAACTAAAAAAGTCAAATTCATAGAAGTAGAGAGTAGAGTGTTGTTTATCAGATCCTGGGTGGGGAGCAGATGGGGAGTTGATAGAGACTAAGGAGAATTTTTATCTCTCAGGTATTGTAGTAGCAATGGGAACTTTAGATAAGAGAAATGAAATAATTATGTTAATTTTTAAAGAAAATTTCTCTGGCAGCAATATGAAGGAAAGGGTGCAAGGGTGCAGGAAGGAGGGACTCTTGGGGTCAGCCAAGATAGGGATCCCTGGCAGAGTCCAGGAGCTCAGATTTGAGATGTCATGACACTGAACTAAGAGCAATGTTAGGATGATTTTATTTTTTTCTAAGGTAAAACTGATATTTGTTGGATAATTAGAAGTACTAGAGAAGCAGGAGAGAGGTGAAATTTAGACATTTCTGACTTTTGTGACATCATTTAAAAACATAAGTAATAAAAGGATTAAAGTGAATTCTGGGGGTAGATAGTAATTTCATTTTGGAGAAGCTAAATGGAAATCTGGAGTAGAGGACACTGATCTAAACTAGATATATGGCTCAATGATGGAAATGATAAGACCACACATTTATTATTCAATAAATATGGAGGTCCTAGCATGTGCCAGGCACCATGCTAAGTGCTAGGGAGACAAGGGAGTTGCTACTCTCATAAAGAAAACGTTCTAGTGGGAACAAACAAATAAGCAAAGTGATTTCACTGTAATATTAGTATCATGAAGGAGACATGCAGGAGGCTATGACAGAAAACAATGAAGGGAGGACTAGTGTGGATGGAGTGGTCGATGCCTCAAGAAGGAAAGGAGCTCTCTGAGGAAGAGTTACAGGGAGGAGTGAGAGGGAAAAGTAGCCAAGGACATGAGCTATGGGAATGCCATTTATGAACAGGAAACAGATGAGAGGAGTCCCTCAAGGAAATGGAAACAAGGAACAGAGGGGTCAAACAAAGACCAAAAAAAGTGATGTGCCTTTGACAAGAGAAAAAGAGATTCTAGAACTGTACTATCCATTACAATAGCCAAGACACGTGAGGGTTCTATGTTTGTGACTGAGGTCTCTGATAGCTTCATGACTGTGGCATGCTTGGTGGTTAGGAAGTTTCTGTGCAAAGATGCAGAATTCCTGGCTGCTAGGAATTTTCTGTGCAAGACACGGAATGCCTGGCTGCTGGGAAAACTTCTGTGCAAAGACACGGATGCCTGGCTGCTATAGCAATGTCCTTCATGAGGAGGCTCTGTGTTAGAGTTTTATCAGTCTCCATCTTGCTCTCAGGCACACAGCTCCAGGGAATAAAGGAACTCTCTTGTAAGACAACCACAATGTTTCACTCAGGCTAAACCTACCACATAACAGTAACTATACAATGGACTTCCTTGAGAACTACACAAAACTCTTAACATTGCATATTGCAACTTAGTATGTAACTGAGGAATAAACCAAATAACTTTGCTAAATCTGTAACCTGCCTAGTAATGAGGAATAAACCAAATAACATTGCTAAATCTGTAACCTGCCTAGTAATACAGTGAACAATATGTACTAATGATGCCAATGACCTAAAGTAACATATTTGATATAAATAAAGCTTGGCAGTTTGACACTTCAGCCATTCTGCCATCTTTCCTGCCTCTGCATCTTATCTCTGTGTCTCCTTTTTATTTTCCTTACAAAGACACTTGCAACTATTCAATATAAATATCTTAGAAACATTTCCATTACTACAGACATTTCCTTTTCAGAAATGTAGAGGAAAGTTTACAAGGTTAATGCCAAAAAGAGGTCAGTTTGAAGAACTAAAAAAAATAGTCATTTGCGTTTTTCTGTTCAAAGTGAATATTGAGTTTGTTACTGACTAATCAAATGGGACTCTGGTTTAGATGTGGGTTGAAACTTGCTTCAGTAAGCAAATATATGCAATGCTGGAGTTGTGAGGGATTGTAGCTGTTGTGGCTTGCTTTTGTCACCATTCCCTTTATTATACAACATGGAAACTGCTGTTCAGAAGGTTATATTCAGAAACACCCAGGAGTTAATGTTAAGTTGAAACTAGAAAACAGAGCTCAGCTCTGGAAGCTCAGGCAGGAGGATCCCAAGTTCAAAGCCAGCATTGGCAACTTAGCAAGGCCCTAAGCAACTAAGTGAAGCCCTGTCTCAAAATAAAAATAAAAAGGGCTGGGTATGTGGCTTGATGGTTGAACACCCTAGGTTCAAACCTTAGTACCCAAAAAATAGAAAGGAGGAGGAGGGGGGGGGAGGAAGAGGAGGAAGAGGAGGAGGAAGGAGTGAAGGGAAGGGAAGAAAGAAAGGAAAATAAAAGAAAGAAAATAGCTCAGTTTAGAGGAAATTTTTTCTCACAATAATATGGGTATATCTAAATTAGAGTTAAGAAAAGACCTACACAACTTGAACCCTATATTTTTATTTAGTTGATCCAAGCCATTTTCCTTATCCCACTAATTGCAGAGAATTTGAATGTTTAACAATTAATTAGAATTTTATTGCACCCCAGAGCTCCAACTCAAAGGCATTTAAAAAAAAATCTTTCATAAAATATGCTTGTCTGTAGGAAGAACATGTAAGATTATTCTCTTAAACCATACTATCAAATATTAACTTTTCTTATACCCTGGATTTTATAGGATTTTCAAACAATATTTCAATATTTGCTGAAATTGGAAACTTGAGAACAAATGATACAGCTATAAAAAAAATTTACAAAAGTTATACTTTTATTTAAGAGAATTGCTAATTTTTTTCCTTTCATAATTAACTTCTCTTTACAATTTTAAAATGCAACAAGCAACAGAAGCAAATATGTCATTATAAATAGATGTATAACTTAATGGGAAAGTTTTCAGTCAAAATATTATGAAATAAAAGAAAAATAGAAAGGTTATCTGTTTTCTTTTGCTTTGGAAGTGAAATTATGATTAGAAGTTATGGTTATAAAAAGTGTAAACGTATGTGAGAGCAAGGGTTAGTGGCTTCTTATCCTTTTGATCAATTTAGACAAAAGCAAATTGAGAGTAAATGTGATTATAAGATCATCATATTTAATACGTGAAAAAGGAAAAACTCCAAATATTTCAAAATTAAATTAATTGGAACTAATCTTTAGATGATTTATGTTTGTGGGGAAAAAACTATTTAACTTGTCTAATTCTCTCTACCAAGGATATGATATATAATCTCAGATGTGTGACTAATTTCAGGATTTTCTCTGGAGAAGAAAGCTGAAACAGTTTTAGAAAGTGTACAGGTTAGATCTTATCTGTTAAACTCAAGGCTTTATATCCCAACCTCAACCACAGACCTGCACTTTACAGCAGAGGTATTATTAGAAACTCTTAGAATGTTTCATTAAGCTCCTTGAAGACAAATTTGAGAGATTGTAGGACTAGCACAACATAAAGTAAATACTTTAAGCATACAAACAGAAATAACTGGGTTTATGGAGTCTCCCTGAGGTACAGAAATTCTATGTCTTCTTTGACCTAAATACAAATCTAAATTTCTATCTGGGCATCCATTCATCTAGTTTTCCTTATCACTCACACTGAGACATCCCTGTTCTCCAACCACAACCACATAGCTTTCCTGTGGTACTGAGCTCAAGTGATCTACTGAAATATGGTACCCTCTACTTCCTTTCCCACTTATCTCATTTCTACCCATCCCTCAAAGGGTCAGTTCAGATTCTACCTTCTCCAGGACCTAATCTGAACATGATCTCTCAGTATGCATGGCACTCATTCGGTAGTGCTGCACATGTAGTCCTGCGTTGCTGACTTCTCATTTCATGTGTGCCTATTTGCTTTCCAGAGATCCTAGCTTTTAGAAGGAAAAAAAGTGAGCTACCACTCCTGAGTACTTGCATGATCCTAGTTCTTAGAGTTTTTTTCAATTCATCATTACACCACCATAAAATAGATATTATCATTTAATAATTATTAAAAAATAGACTTCAAAAATCTCCTGAATTATCCATCTATTAATTGATAGACATCTGTTAATGTAGATCTAGCTCCAATGCCTATTGTCTCACTCTATCACAGTACACTATACTATCCTTAATAGTTTTTTTTTAATCTCTCACAATAGCAACCACAGTATATTTAGTGTAGAGTCATTATCTATGTGATAACTGTTTTTGCTGAAGTCAGACTAACTTCTGTGGGTTTTGTTAAGTCCAGAGCTTGGATCCTTCCCTGTAATGCCAAATTTCTTGTACATTATTTTAACATTGTGCCCTTACAACAGTTCAACAAAATCCCTTTATTTGACTAATTGGCCAATGTGATTATTTGGATATAAGTTATGGATTGTAGAGTCTTTTGAGGAGCTAGCTTATTGAGATACTAAAGACACGAATCATAACCAACCAGCAGCTTTGAAGCTTTCCGTAGTTGACCTCCAAGCCACCAGCTTGCTCTGCTCCCCTTCACAGTTATATGAACAGTATGTACTTTCCCACTGTGCAAAAAAGAAATCTCTTTGATTTCCTACCTCTATCTCTTTTCCTTGATAATATTGTTCACATGAACACGGCTGCACTTACAGAAAAGCAAAGAAAAGAGGACTCAGGGAGACTATCTGGCTCTTCACAATGACTTCGAAGGGTAACACTCCTTTAATGGCTTATCATAGTACTGGATCTGAGACTTAGGTCTACATGCTCTGAAACTCATTTTTTGTCAGTGTCTCCAGGGGTGACCAAGTTCATATATTATAATGCTGTTTTTAATTTACAATGGAAATATACCTGCTCAAGATAACAAAACATGCTGATATTAGCACTTTGCTCTCATTAGGAAAAGCACTGTGGAAGGCCAGGTTTTAATGAGCATGTTGCTTTGTATTTCTGAACTCTGAGGAAGGGCTATCTGCTACTCAAATGATTTTAATGGCTATTGTGGTTGAGCTAGGGTGGCCAGATGATCCCATCTCATGTCCCTCTCTGACCAATCAGGACAGCGACCTGGAGCCACAGATGGAGCTGGAGAGAACTCTGCCTCGAAATGCTGGAGATATCCTGCCAACTTATTTTTCTGCTACTAAGGCTCACCCTTCTTCTTCTCACAATTACTTAGTTTTATGAGTTCTATTCCTAGAGGGTAGCCTCTTCCACTTAAAACATGCTTTGAATAGTTCCCCAGTACATTTCTTCTTGCTTTGAGCCACAGTTAGGGCAGATATGTATTCTTGACATCACTGAGGGGCTGATATTTTTGAACTGTACCCTTCTGTTTGGCAGATAGACTGTCAAAGTCCTAATATGCTCAGTGGTGTCTGCTCTGACCCCACATCTGGGTCTAAATAATCCTATTTACCACATAGCCATCAAGTCTAGACTTGGGAACTCTTCAGTCTGCTGCTATCTTAGTACTTACTTTTTTTCTCTGAACTTAACATTTCTGCTTTAATTTCAATCTCTGAAAATGTCTTACTTTCAAGCTTAGTCAGGCACTTAAAAATGTTTTACAAGTATTCTATTCAGGATTTTTAGCTGCTTTATAAAGGGAGAACTTTTCAGTGTATCTCATCTGCCAAATGACTGGAAATAGCATCTCAATGTATACTTTTCTTTAAGACTTTTTAGTTTTATAAATGATTTTGTCCTTATCTGAATTTTACCACTTATCCATGAGCCACTAGTATTCCTAATATTATCCAAGCAAGGAACCTGACCCACAGAGGGCATACGGGGTTCTCACAGAGCTTTAGAGTGGTAGAACCCAATTCGATATCACTTCTCCCAACCCCCCACTTGTTTTCTCTTTATTCATGAAACATATCTTCTTGTGTGTGTCTCTGTGTGCTCAGCTATTCTAGTCTCCAAAATTATTAAAAAAAAAAAAAAGCTTGGAGACCCTTTTTTTCCTTTAGGACCACACAGATTCACAGTGTAGATGAATGTATAACCAAAGTAATTTGGGAACAGTAAAGGCAGTAACAATGGTGTTAATAAAAGGAAAATGTGGTTTCAAAAACAGAAATGGTCAGTTTATCTGGAGGAAAGGATGGAAGGGGCAGTGAGAGATAGCACCTGGCCTCAGTCTTGAAGATCAAGCAGACGTTCATTAGATATGTGAGAATAACAAGAAAGGCACAATTTTGACCAAAGTCAAGAGCCTAGGTAAGACATGAGGCATCAACAACCTGTACAAGGAGCTATGGTTGGCCACTTTGCATGGCAGAGCATGGGTACGAGGGAACATGATGAAGTTAGGCATGGAGAGATGGGTGAAGGACAAGTTATGGGAGGTCCAAATGTCAAACTTAGAAGCTTAGACCACATTCTGAGGGCATGAAGATCCCAAAAGTCTCTTGAGCGAGTAAGTAACATGGACAGACTCACATTTGAGAAAGATGGCTGGAAACATTTGTATACTTTCCTCAGTACCAAAAATCCTTCAGGTTTAAGTAATGATTTTCCTTTTTGAAGCCTGAACTTTCTTTTTCTTTCCTTTTTTTTTCAAAATTTGTCCGTAATATGAAGTGTATTTTGACATATTATACATGCATGGAGTATAACTTATTCTAATTAGGATCCATTCTTCTGGTTGTACGTGATGTGGATTTACACTGGTCATGTATTCATATATGAGCATAGGAAAGTTCTGTTAAATTCGTGTTACTGTCTTTCCTATTCCCATCCTTTCTTCTTTCCCTTCATTCCTCTTTGTGTAATCCAATGAATTTATAATCTTCCCCTTCTCAGCCTCCCTTGTTGTGGGTTAGCATCCACATTATTAGAGAGAACATTCAGCCTTTGGTTTTTTGGGACTGGCTTATTTAACTTGGAGATATTCTCCATTTTCATTCCTGCCTGGAGCTGATGTCTGGAGTCGAACAGCAGCATCCGTGCTTTAGATGAAACACAGTCAGTCCCCAGTTTGCTATAATTCGTTTTCAGCCTACTTCACTCATTTGTGCTACCTGTGTGTCCCTGTGGACTTATTTTACTTTAAAATATGACATTCCTGCCAGGCGCTGTGGTGCATACCTATAATCCCTATGGCTCAACTGGCTGAGGCAGGAGGATTGGGATTTCAAAGCCAGCCTCAGCAACTTAGGCAGGCCCTAAGCAATTCAGAGAGACCCTGTCTTTAAATAAAATACAAATACAAAAAAAGTGTGGGGGAAATGTTGCTCAATTCCCATTCCAAAAAAAAAAAAAACAAACTGTCATCCCTGACTAAAATTGTACCAAGAAGGAAAGACAATTGCATAAATAATTATAATATAAAGTAGAGGTTTAAATCACTGCAGAAAATGTATTCATTCATTCAATAACCATTTCCTGAATTCCTACAACTTGTTAGGTATCTTCTACTGCTGGGGAAATACTGGGGCCTGGGCTTCAGGAGTTCACATTCTTCTTCAAAGGGTATGAGAAGCAATCACTGCACGCTGAAAATGCTGCAGTTGAGCTATGTGTGCAGGACAATGTGGCCCAAGGAATAGTGATCACCTTTAGTGGGAGGTGGAGTGTGGCAAGAGAAGTAGCTTTCAAACTGATTCTCCTTCCCTCACTCACTCACCTTAGCCTCATTGGCCACCTGATTCTTCCTTGACAGCACCAGGCACCTTCCCAAAGCAGGGTCTCTGTATAAACAGTCCCCTCTGGGTGACATGCTCTGCCTTTAATACCTACATGACTAGGGTCTTCTCAAATATCTCTTCTCAATAAATGCAACCCAGGCCCATCCCTGCCACAACCTATCCTCTCTTATACTACTCTGCTTTTTTTCTCCAAAATACTTGTTGTTTTCTAGCATACAATGTAATAAACTTATGTATTATATCCATTGCTTATTAGTGGTTTGCCCTCATTATAATGTCAAGCCACAAGAGCAGGGATATTTATATAATTTGCAAACATTCTAAGCATCTGGAACAGTACCTTGTACAGGAGGTACTTATAAAGTATTAGCAGGATGAAATTAATTAGCTCTATGTCAATTAGCTCTACCTCTGACTGCATCACTATGTAATATATCACTGACAGTTCAAGCTATGATGTGACTTTTCTTATCTTCTTTA
Organism: Callospermophilus lateralis; assembly: GCF_048772815.1. NCBI lineage: Eukaryota > Metazoa > Chordata > Mammalia > Rodentia > Sciuridae > Callospermophilus > Callospermophilus lateralis. The sequence continues at coordinate 140,923,882 of NC_135306.1, forward strand.
TAATGAGCCTAGACAAAGATATAATGTATCACTTTATACATGGAAAAGTGGTAGCAAAAAAAAATCTGTATGCCATTAGTATAAAATATATTGGATTATTCTTTACTATTCTTACATCATTGATCATGGAAAGCTGAAAAATAGATCAACTTGAGTAATTGGAACTTAGATGTTTGGGAGAGGAGGGTAGATGATACAAAAGGCAGCTTGGTCATAACTAAGGCTTACAAACACACTTTTTACAACTACTGATTAGAAAATTAAACTAGGTGTCTTTTAAAATTCTTATAGTTCTATAAGTCTTTTGCTTCTACACAAATTTAGTGAACTGCTCAAAATTTGATCTCTCACTTTTTATTGGTAACCCCCCAATCTACTTTTCATTTGCACTTCTCTCTGAGGACCTGATTTCCTACTTCATATCTCCAACTGCTTCAAAACATGTCCACATGGGTATCCCACCACTAGCTGACAATGTCAAAACCATATTCATCCTCATAATCTTGCATCCACTCCTCCTCCTTTTGCCAGTTACTTGGAGGCTCTCTCTCTTTCTCTAAAGCCTGGGTCAGTCTCTGGACCCACTGCTTTACCCTCCAAATTTCTTCCTTTATATTGTCCTTTTATTTTTCCTTCTCATTGCTGGCACCCTTCTTCAGTCTGTCCCTTCTTCACACCTAAATTACTTAGACAACATCCTAAATATTTCCCTGCCTCCTATTATATCTGAACTTCCCTCTCCATCAACCCTACATATATTTTTGTTAATCTTCCCAAAATAGATTGAAATATTCGTAATGCCTCAAAATCTTCCAATGAGTCCTCAGTTCCTAAAAATTTTAATGAACAATCAAACAACAAACCCACAGACTGGCATAAGAGATCTTTCAAGATCCAGTCCATTCTTTTATCTCCAAAAATCCCCCCTTTTTTATACATCCAATCACTGAGTACTTTTGTGATGCTTAATACAAGATATTTTACACAAAAGAAAAGTGGAAGGAAACCTAGTTTAAGAAAATGGGGGGCATGAATTGGCGTGAACATACTTTACATACAAAGATATGAAAATTTGTGCTCTATATGTGTAATAAGAATTGTAATGCATTCTGCTGTCATGTATTTAAAAAATAAAATCAATAAAAAAATAAAAAGAAAATGGTGGGGGGGAGGTTGGGATTGTGGCTCAATAGTAGAGCACCCGCCTTGCCTGTGTGAGGCCCTGGGTTTGATCCTCAGCACCACATAAAAATAAATAAATAAAATAAAGGTATAAAAAATTTGATATGTTTAAGAAAAAAAGAAAATGGGAATTAAGGATTGATTTTGAATGGTATTTTGATAGTTGTTACAGTGAATGACTCTTTCTTGATAAGAAAATGTACCTTACTTTGGTAAGCCATTATCATAGGCAGTGAATGATAGGTATCATATATTTGAATGAAAGAAAAAGAACACAAAATCTTGAGTGGTCACCCTGTGAAGAATGTTCTCCACTTGTTTCTACAGGGAGCCCCGCAAAGTGGTCCTGCACAAAGGCTCCACTGGCTTGGGCTTCAACATCGTGGGCGGGGAAGATGGAGAAGGTATTTTTGTATCTTTCATTCTGGCGGGTGGACCAGCAGACCTGAGTGGGGAGCTCCAGAGAGGAGACCAGATCCTATCGGTGAGTATTTCTCTTTATTCTTTATTCCCTGTAAGTCTGACATTTCTTTAAAAAGTCACTTGAGTTGCAAAGGAAACATGGATGAGAGTATTATTGCTTCAGGTGCTCACTGTTACAGTTTAAATGGTTGCTCAGGTACTTGATCCATGAAATCCTTACAATAAAGGTAAAGGTGGTAATATTTTAGATCTTCTGAGACATATTTCTATGCAAAGAACATTAGAAGCATGACTTTTTCAAATTGTATATTACTTATCTTACGAAAATACAAATTTTCTGCACACTTGACACCATAATCTTAAAACTGCACATTTATTATATGTAGAGTTTGCTGCATATAATTAATTTAAAAATGCCTGAGATAATGCTATAACAGTTTAGTGACAGTGATAAATAGTAGCAGCAGTATTTTTACCTAAATTCAGGAATTACCAGCAACAATTTGTTAAGCACCTATTATTTACCAAGCACTTTATAAAAGTAATGTTTAAGACCACTTTACTAAGGTATTATTGACATACAAAAAACTGTATACTTTTAACATATACAAGTTAATGTTTGGGGATCTGTATATACCTGTGAAATCATTACTACAATCGATGCCATAAACATATTCATCACCTCCTAAAGTTTCTCCTAGCCCTCTTTGATTTTTTTTGTGTATATGTGTGACAAGAATACTTATTTAATACCTTACCTCTTAACAAAATGTTAAATATACAATACAGTATTGTTAACTATTAAACACTATGCCATACAGTAGACCTCTAAGTCTTATTCATCTTGCATAATTAAAAGTCATTTTAGTTTACTTTTGGGTATTGCCACGTGTTCAAATGAAGAGAATAAGTTTCTGAAAAATTAAAACTTGTCAAAATTTACTGAATTAATTAATACATATTAATCAAAACATAAATAAATAAATTTAAGTCTATTAATTAATCTGGGCATAGTGGCACATGCCTGTAATACCATCTACTCAGGGACTGAGTTAGGAGGGTCACTAGTTAATGGCCAGCCTGGGCAACTTAGTGAGATCCTGTTTCAAAATGAAAGATAAAAAGAATTGGTGATGTAGCTCAATGGTAGAATACTCCTGAGTTTAATCCTAAGAAGTGCAAAAATAAATAAACAAATAATAAATATTTACTAATTACAGTAACTGTTTTTTGTTTTGTTTTGTTTTTTTGTATTTTTGGTACTGGGAATTGAACTTAGGGGCACTCAACCACTGAACTAAGACAGGGTCTCACTGAGTTGCTAAGCACCTGCCATTGCTGAGGCTGGCTTTGAACTCGAAATCAGCCTCAGGCCTCCCTAGCTGCTGGGATTATAGGCGTGTGCCACCACACTGGTCAGAACTAGTATTTAAATATTTACTTTTAATGTTTAATTATACCTTCCCTCTCCCTCGCCACCCCTTCATTCCTTCTGTTTTTTCCCTTCCTCTTTTTTTCCCTATTTCCTTTCACTTGTTCAAATATTCATTGACTGTTTCTTTTCACTACATCAAGCTACCTCCCTGGCATGATAGGTAGTTAAATCTATTGTGGTTTTCAGGCCTATATTAGAATTTTGGTAATCATGCAAATAATGGAAAATTGAATAGGAGCTTAGTTTTATGTCTGAAATTTTGGTTCATAGCTCAGTGAAGCACAGAATGTTTGGTTTTCAATGTGTACTCAGAAAAACAACCTTGTTTTTATTTAATAGCTGATTTATAGATAGAATTTCCTGAGTGACCTTATATTTGTTTCCTTATATTGTTACCCATTATTTCAGCTCCTCTCCTCTCTCTCTCTCTCTCTCTCTCTCTCTCTCTCTCTCACACACACACACACACACACACACACACACACAAATACACAATTTTCCTAAACAGTATACAGTCTGCATAGATGGCCTTGCCCTGTGTGTTCCTGTGGTTCCCATATAATGTAGGCCTCTGCCCACTCCTCAGCCTGTAGATCTCTAGAAGAATGTTAGGTATGGGAGAAATAAGGAAAGAGTCTATGCCAGGACCTTGTTCTGCCATCCAAGAGCTGAACTACTTCTTCATCACTTAAATATATAACGTATAACTGGCAGCTCTTAAACCTTATTCCTCATACATGTTTTCATGTCTGTCTTTCTCTACTAGATATCAAGCTGCCTGAGACAAAGTCCTTTGTCATATGATTTATAGCCCTCAACAATTATAACAGCACCTGGCACATAGCATTCTCTCAAAAACAATGTTTATTAAATGAAATGTTTTGGACAAATAGGGTGAAGTCATTATAGCCTGAGATATTGACTCTAAAATTCTATCTAAAATATGTCATCTTCATCATCCTGACTTAAAATCTGTATACTTGGGGATCACTGGGTCATTTCATCCCAATCAGCATTTACATTGTCATAGAACATTGAAAGACACAAAGCACTTTCACATTTATAAACTATAGGAATCCTCAAAGAAACTTCCACTTTGCAGATTAGGAAAAGAATATTCAAAAGTTCCAAAGCAACTGACTTTAAAGGCGTACTCAAAATCATGTCTCCTGGCCCAATGTTAATATTCTTTGTCTTCACAGTGCAGTAGTATCCTATTCTGTCAGTAGTATCCTATTCTGTCAGTAGTATCCTATTCAGAACCTTCCTGGTACACTGCTTGGTGTGCACCTCACAGCCAGGAACACATAGAATTATGAAGAATTCATAGTTGCATGGTACTATTGAGTCAGTCATTATTTATAACAATGTCACTTTAAGACATCACTTTGCCTTATTTTTCCCAGTTTAAGGATAAAGAAACTAAGGCACAGAGGTGTCTTTAGACTCTACCTCTGCTGAAGTAAGAAGTTTAACAAGCCATAGGCTGTGTTTTGACCTCCATATATGTGGGAGAAAAGGATGACTTAACAATGCTATTGTAAAGAAAATCCACAAGAAGTTTGCTTTCAAAAGTTGAAGTATCTATTTAAACTTAATACCAGGACCATGTAAATGGGAAAGGCAACCACCAGTATTATAGTCTTATTAGAGATTGCAAATTCACAAGACATAGCAGCAATCTATAAAGTTCAGATACTATATCCTTTATTAATGTATAATGTTTGCAAGGACATTGTCTGCCTTTTTCATTGAAAGGGAGAAGGGAACACTTTTTTTACCCTTTTATCTTGCTAAATTTAATATTGAGTGGCTAATTTCAAGGCTATTCTTGGAATTTCATTGATTGGTTATCAATTAGAGGAAAATATAAACAGGCTCAAAAAGCTCATACATGACAAGATGGAAAGAAAAATGTCATTATCAGCAATGGAATATGAAAGATACAATATTTTGCTTCTGCAGCTTGCACTGGACTTTAGGAACAAGTTATATATATTCCTGGGGGGGGGGGGGAAGCAAAACTCTAACAATCAAAATTCATTAAGTGTCACTGGGTCATGTAGAATTCATTTGCAAACAATTTACACTAGAAAGTTCAAACAAGGGAAATAATTCCCCAGGAAGAAAACTGGGGGTGGGGGTCTTTCTCTGTTCTCAGTTGTTCTTCATAGATGAGGGATTCATGTAATAGTCACCTTACTAATCAGGACAGATCATTACAAAATTATTCTGCCATGCAGACTATAAACTTTTCCTAAATTGTAAACTCTTTTATAAAAGTACCACATAACCATGTATTAAAAAAAAAAAAAAAAAAAAAAAAACTCTTCTAAGATAGTTTGGGTTCTTCCTTCTTTGGGACAAGTTTTGAACTGTTTTTAAATCTGCATTTACCAAGTGTGTTTTACAGAATGCTGAAACAACAAAATTGTAATAGGTTGCTACTGTAATAGGTTCCTTAGTATCAAGTCTCTTCATTGAAGAACTTCTCAAAAACAGCATTTTTCATGTGCAGTGGGAATCTCCTACAGGAAGATAACATAAATAGTTTTCCCAAATATTTTTGACCACCAAACCCTTACATAAGGAGTACTTCACAGGACACCAGAGGTGGGAAGTGCTTGGGTAGATATTTTTATAGTTCCCATAATGGACTGTTTCCCACGTTCTTGCCTACACAGAAACTGAAGCTGGACTTGTACAGTGTTCTAAGATTATGGGCGCCATCTAGTGTTTGTGTATTGGCTAAACACATTGCATGGCAATGGGCAAATGGAGATTGATTACTCAGCTCCATTGTGAAGATTTATTTATTCCAGGCCTCCCCCTTCTCCCCACCAGAGCTACAGTACTAAGGTAGTTAAGACATTGAAAGATAAAAGAAAATCATCACTTTAGGCTACATTCCATACATGTATTGTGAGTGATCTTTTCTCTAATTTCCCTTTTATGTATTCTAGTTTTCAGGGATTTGTTGTAGAAAGAAATCCAATAATTGAACAGTCTTCTTGAGGTATTCATGGGGAAGAATTTAGGGCATTCAGCAGGCAAGCACAGTAACTAGTGCAGTAGCTTCCTCAGGCATTCTTCCTGCAGAGGGAAAGATAGAAATGCTTGTGTTATTTATTAAAATGCTTTGTTATGGAAAAAAAATGTGGAATAGAACATGTAGAAGCAATATGCCTAGGAAGATTCTTTCCTGTCTCTCCAAGCAATTTGAGTTTATTCATTTCTCAAGAGTCTAAGGAGATCATCCCAGCTACATTATTAAGTCCAAAGTCCTTCTTGGTGGTGAACTTAATGTGTTTAACTAAGTGTGTTCCAAGATGCATTTTGGGGAGCATGTGTTGCTGGAGTGGAAATGCTACAGTTATTGATGTGAAGGTGCCACAGGAAATTGAATTTTCAAATTAGAATTTAAACTGCGTCATTGGTTTACAAATAGTAAGAGTGAGTCATAGCTCACCTGGGTGTTGCAAATGACTTTCAGGTTTGCTTTCTCAAGTTACCTTCAGGTTTAGAGCCATCCACTAGGAAAGGACTTATTTGCCAAACATTCACTGTTCAGTTATTCAAATGAAATGTGAGCACTATATACACTGCTCACCACCTTGGGGGTCCTAATAAGGTCTTCCCTATATAGTTACATCAGAGGACAACTCTAAATCCCTTTTGATATTGTGGCTGAATTACATCCTCCTCCCCCAACTCAAAAAATATTGATGTCCCAAATTCAATTCTCTGAAATGGTTGTCTTGAGGCCTACAAACTCCATCCCTTCCATTCACTGTGCTGTATCTGCCATGTCCTTCCTCTCCAGCTCTTGCTCCCAGTCCCATGGAGGAACCTGGCTTTCATAGTTTGCAGTGCTGAGGGTTTCTGCTTAAGTAATTAGTTAGTTCTCAGTGGTACTAGAATCAGCATCCCTAGGGTACCAGACAGGATCTGAACCCTGTGCAGAGGTAGGGGCCACCTCCACAAGTCTGTGCAACTTTTTCACCTTGTCCCCCAAAATATAGAATTGTAAATCAGAAATCCTACCAAATCTCTCCTACTTAGTTCCTTCATCTTCTCTCCTTTCACCCTAAAACTTGGACTCACCCAAACTCTAACAAAATCCTCTCCCTGCCCCTCAGGAACTGGTCTCATTCCCAGTTCTAGTCAGCCATGACCAAGACAGCATTTCTTCTCTCCTAACTCTACCTCCTCTGCCTTCTTCCCTAAAATAAAAGCAACAAGACTCAGAGACCTACACTAGCTGATGTAACTTTGTATATTTCCAAACTCCAATAATTCAACATTTACATCCAGACTAAGGATAATTTCAGTTTCCTCCAAGAAAATGGATATATATGTCCTTTCTATACAACTTTGTAATCCAAAATCCTACCTTAGAACTTTGCTCAAAGAAAATAGTATTTGCAAAGGGAATACTAAACATTCTTAACTTGAAATACATTGACAACATATACTTTTTATGAGTCTCCACCCTTCCCTGTTCTTCCTAAGATTTCAAAAATGTTGAGGTTGTGTCAGCTAGGGCACCCTGTTGTTAAACAACATTGAAGTGAAGTATAATCAAGTGGGACTGGTGCTGTTTTTGAAAAGATAAAAACTTCTTTTGCCAACAGTTAAATTCAAGTTTCTGTTCCAGAAACCATAAGGAGGCTGCCTCTAACCCTGCAAATCAGTGTACTTGATCCAGGCGTCTGCTCTGCTAAACCCACTGTTATCCAGACACACTGACTCTTCAATCTGTGGCTTTTTCAGTCTGTGGCTTTTGCAGAGCCCACTTAGCTATCTCTCTACCTTACTGAATTTGTCTTCTTGCCCAACTCAGAACCTACAGTTCCCTGACCATGGGACAATCTCAAATGAAAACAAACATGGATAGTGAAAAGTCTCCAGGGCAGAGATTTCCTCAGCTTCAGAGTCCCATATATAGGCATCTAACCCTTTGTCTGCCTGCTATAGAATTCAGCAGGTTCTGTGTCTTGGTCTTTTTTTTTTTTTTTTTTTTTTTTTTTTTTTTGCTATGGCTGAATATCACAGACTGGGTAACTTGTAATGAACAAAGTTTTATTTAGCTCACACACAGTTCTGAGTCTGGAAAATCCAAGAGTGTGGTACCAGCAGATAGTAGGGGCCTTCTTGCTGCCTTGTAACATGGCAGAGGGCAAAACTTGGTGAGACAGCAAACATGAAAGCCCCATTGATTCTTCTCATAAAGCCGCAATCTCAGTACCTTCTCTAACCCTAATTACCTCCCCAAAGGCCCCATTACTATGTGTACTTAGAGACTGTTTCTAATGCATGTGATTTGAATGCATTCAAATCACAGCAGCCTGGCTATGTCTCAAGGGTCCTTTATTTCTATTGATTGCCAATTGCATGAAAACTTCTCTTGTCACATACCTTCCAGGCTTTAAAGAGAGCAAGCCTTTAAAAATAGCATATTTGATCATGTCCTTTCTCCCACTTTCTTAAAAAAAAAAAAAAAAAAAAACACTTTCAATGATCTTCTGTTTTTAAAGTTTTAACATGGCCTATAAGGATTTGTAGGGTCTGGCCTTGGCTTGCCTGGATGGCCTTGTCTACACTCCTCCAGCCATCGTAGCTTTCTCTTAACCTCCTGTCAGGGATGTTATTCAAAATATGTGACACCTTGGCCAATCTTGGTACCAGACCATATAACGAATGTGTATCATGCCTACACATAGCTACAGAGTTGTGAGGAGTAGGAAACTTCCAGGCAGTCACCATCATGGGACACTTGGAAAGGCTCTGGAAGCACTTATTTGCTGGCAAACCATATAAAAGTGTTTCATTGTCATAACAAAAGAAATCTCCATATTGTTGCCTAAAGACTGAGCAGCTACCTTTCCCCTGAGTGCCAAGTTCTCTGTCAAGTGCCCTATGCATGTGCTAAACCTCCTCTAAAATCCTTCTCAATTGAGGTGAACAGGGACCTTCTATTATCTAAAAGGGACCATAGAACTCATGGATTGTTCACATTTCACTTAGGAAACATCCCCTTTGTCTGATGTAGAATCTAACTATAATATGTGTTAAATTAAAAATTCAATAAACTGTATGGGTATGAAACCAAAATTAGTGTTGCTACATTCTGATGATATTCATTATGTCCTACCTATCGAACATGTCCTTAAGCATGCCATATATCACAAGTTAAAAAAATATCAAGAAACATGCTCTTAAAGTTTGACCTGTAGGGGATAACCCACAGGTCACTACTCAAGGGTTCACCTGTGAGCAGCCTTCAAAAGTCAGTTTAGTGATACAAAATATGATATCTTTTTAATGTGATATCTCTAAAATCATATTCTGAGTAACCCCAGATCTGTTAAATGCTCCATGAAAAATGGTTCATGATCCAATAAAAGGAGAAGTTCTGCAAAAATACGAAAATGCTACTAAAGCATTTTCTATCTTACTTAAGAACTGTGATTTTAAAAAAACACACACACAAATTACCATCAAATGGAACATTTTTTGGAAATTTTGCTTTAAACTTACCTCCAGAAAAAAAATTCTGCAGGAAAATTTTGAGAGGAACATTTTTACCTTAAAATCCTGTTTGCAGAGTTCAACAGCATCTGCTATGTGTCCAAACTACCAGGCACTGAGGACATGACATTTTCAAATGAGCATACAGCCTTATGAAGGGAGACAAACACATAAATATAATATTTCCAATATAATACGGAAATGCTAACAGGAAGTTGCTGGGCCCACAGCAACTTATTACCCCAGCCTGGAGTATGGGAACACTTCTGGAGGAGAAGCTGTCCAGCAAAAAAGGCCTGAAGGAAGCAGAAACAGTAGAGAATTAGAGGAAAAAAATGTATCATATTAACTAAATACCTACTTAGTACCAAGCATTGTGCTGGATACTGCACTATGATTTCACGCATTTTTCCCCAACAACCTTGTTGGCTTGATGGCTCTGGGAAATTAAATAATTTGTTCAAAATCACACAGATAATCAATCAGCAGTGACTGTGGTACTTGAACTGCCATGGCTTCTGATTTCAAAGCTGCGCTCTTTCTGCAGTGCCAGCCTTCAAAAAAGAAAATTCAGTTTGCCCCTCTGCTTATGTCTGAAGCTGTCCACACTCAAACTTCAGTTATTGAAAAAAAATACAATGCCTAACATTGACAAAGAGATACAGGAGCCACCAAGGAAGCCATTGTACACATAAACAATCTTAAGACTGAGGTGATTTGGAAGCAACATCTAGGTCCTCTGGAGCTTAACTTGAAGACCAGACTGCTTTATTCTCCTGTTCCCCCATTGAAGAAGGTAGAATCCAGCTACTGAGAACATGTCTAAATAGTGGCTGACTGACTCAACCTTGCCACTTCCATAGAGGCAGCCAGGAATACTAGTTATGTTCATCTGGACCTCTAGCCCACGGTCCTTCCTATTTTTTTTTTTTTTTGAGAGAGAGAGAGAGTGCAAGAGAGAGAGAATCTTTTTTGTAGATGGACACAACACAAAGCCTTTATTTATTTATTTTTTTAAATGTGGTGCTGAGGATCGAACCTGGGTCCTGTGTGTGCTAGGCGAGCGCTCTACTGCTGAGCCACAGGTATTTTCCAATTCAGACAGAACTGATCAATAGGAATTTTGATTAATAGGAATTCTAACAATCAGAAAAATGTTAAGTAAGTATTCTATGATGAACTAAATGCTGAAACTTTGATGTTTATTTAAAATCTGTTCATAATATATTCTCTTCATCCAAGAATATGTGTGGGAGGTTAGGATTTCCTACCCAAGGCTCAAAGGGTGGCTTGACACCTGATCCTGTACCACCTCATGTAAACATCTAAACTGTGGCATGATAACTGAAGCAAGATACATGGCAAACTGTGTCAAGAGATCACAAGTTTTAAGAAAGGAGTAATGGACAACCGAAGTGGACCAAGTTTTAGTGGTAATGTGCTTTTGCCTTTGAATAACCTACTTTGATAGCTAATCTCTAATAGCCTTTATATTTGTATCACCATCTCCATGTACAAAGTTCCTTACTGTGGACATTATCTCATTTGATCCTGATAGGATCCCTTCAGGGTAGTTAGGAAAATGATCACTTTGCCATTTTATATAAGAAGAAACTAAAGAATTCAGTGATTCTTCTAACTGGGAACCAATTAGGCTCCAACTATAGGATTCCTTCTGTCACCACCTACTCCTTTAGCCTTAATGCTAATACTCTAGGAATGTGCCTGATGGGAACTTAGATAGTGAATCTACCTGCCGAGGTTCTTGACTTCAAATAACTGTTATCATCTCTGGGTAACTTAAACAAACAAACAAAAAGGAATTTATTGGAGAAATTATAGGTAACTCACAAGATCTTCTGATAGGAATGGACTCAGAGCCCGAAGGAAATCCTGCTGAAGGAAAGTCAGTTAAGCATGCTGCTCCTGAAACCATCACTACTGGCCACTAAGAAAGTAATTCTACCCCCCTTTTTCGAAGCACCTACACCTTAGAGTGTAAATATTAGATCCCCAGGTACCTCTCCATACTCTAACTTCCAAGGTGTGAGGAAAAGACTATCAGTCCCTGTCTTGCCCCTCTAATGGGAATAAGGTTGTGCCTCCTTCCTATCTTGGCTTGTCTCAAAATAAGAAGGGTATTTGGACACTGGACAGCTAAATGCTAAATGATTATTAGAGATAATTTGACTTGCTGAGCTTGATAAAATGGATTTTTAGATCTAGGGTGTTAAGATTTTTGTTGTTGTTGTTGTTCCCGGTATTGAACTCAGAGGCACTTGACCACTGAGCCACATCCCCAGCCCTATTTTGTATCTTATTTAGATACAGGGTCTCACTGAGTTACTTAAATAAATAAAGAACTGGTTCCAAAAGGTTAAATAGCCATCCTATTAGTAAAAGGACTAGACTCCAGGTCTGCTTGATTTCAAAGTCAGTATTTTTTCATTGTTCACCCTCACTTTATAGATTCTATCAACTTTGATTGTGTTTCTCCTCTGCTTAACTTTTCCACAAGTTCCTGCTTCCCTTTCATCAAAATCACCCACCACCCTTTTTTTAATCGTTACTGGGGTTTGAACCCAGGGCCATGTAACCACTGAACCACATCCCCACCCATTTTTATTTTATTTTATTTCATTTTTTGAGATAGAATCTCACTAAGTTGCTTAAGACCTCACTAATTTGTTGAGGCTAATTTTGAAGTGGAAAAAATATTGATTTTGAAATTGGGCAGACCTGGAGTCTAGTCCTTTTACTAATTTTATAGATATTTTAACCTTTTGGAATCTGTTATTTATTTATTTATGTGTTGGTGCTAAAGATAGACAAGTACTCTACCTCTGAACTACATTCCCAATCCTTTTTTATTTTGAGACAGGGTCTCACTACATTGTAGAGGCTGGCTTTAAATTTGCTCTCCTCCTGCTTCAACCTCTGGAGTAACAATCATCCTGCTTCAGCATCCTGAGCCACTGGTTTTACAGGCATCCATTACTATACCCAGCTAAACCCCCTCTTTTAATAACAATCAAAACAGATATCTCTTGAATTTTGCCACAGAGGGGAAGAAAATGAAGTAGTAACTAGAGGATATAGTTTATACAACAGTGTTCTATGTTGATGAAGATGATCCAGTATACAGGGGGAAATTGGTAGTTTATTTAGCAATTCATACAAATATATTAAGTAGAAGAAGAGACTTGGTATATGACTGCAATCTTATTTGCTAATTCTTTGATTTACTAATATCACCTATTGTTTTGTTTTGTTCTTTGCTGAATCCTTAAGCCTTGGACAGTGCCAGGTACATCATAGGTGGCCAATGAAATCATGACTGACAAGTACTATGCTAGATTTTCTAGGGAATAAAGAGGCAAAATCAGACATTGATCCAACTTTTGTAGCCGGACAGCCAGTGAAAAGTAAGATGTGAACATGGCTATGATCAATCTCAATGATTGGCACTTACATGAAAAGAGATAGTAAGTACCCTATAGCAGTAACCTAAAGAGCTGCTTCTCTCTTTATACCATCCCAAATTTCTAAGGAAGGCTTTGGCTCTTGCTCTGCTCTCTAACTCCTACCCAGTTTCAGAAAAACTGTAGAATTGGAAGAACAAGAAATCATGGGTCTTGGGGTATGAACTTCCCAGTCAAAGGGACCCTCTCCCTGACTCATGCAGCATGAGTAAGAGGAGGAGAGGCATGTGTGGGATGGGAACTGCACCCATCTGAGACCCAGATAGAGATCATGACATGCCAAGATTTAGGAACAAAGGGTTAATACAGATTGTTTGCCCTCCAGGGCCTGTAGTCTAGTGGGAGATCAGAGTGGGGAAAATAAAAGACGAATCTTGAATGAGATCACAGTACGGGGCCTAAGGAGCTTGGGTAGTGCTCAGAGGAAATGAAGAAACTCTTGACAGAAGAAAAGAAGACCACCAGGCAGATGCTACAACAGCTCTGTTCACCTGCAGAAAAGCTTTATCATTTCCATGGAAATCCCATCAAGGGAGATTCATGCTTTGATATTATAATATCTAAAACTGACTACAAATCAAAATAATCAGGAGCCAAGAACTACTTAAACCAAAATAGCAGATATAGTAAAAAGGAGATACCACTTTGTTTTATTCTCTCAAACAGCCAATTTGTTATTAAAATTAGTGATAAATTCCCCAAACCCAAATAGCACCTTATCTGCTTATCACCTTATCAGTTATTGAATGATAGAACTCCAAGAAGCCTTCCCTGAGGGGAAGGGAAACCTCTTAGAAGTTTTGTTCTGAATTTTTCTCTGAAATGTTCATTTTTTATAAGTTGTCTGTTTCATCTATGATTCAACCTATTGCCTCCATTATCCAGTTTAAGTATTTTTTGGTAGAGAGATACCAAAAAACTTAAAAGGGAATGACTAAATGAAGATGAGTGAGTTGTATCCCAGGGGTAGCATTTTTCACTGGAAAAAAAAAGCTTTTTCTATAGTTTATTTCTTTACAGAATAAAAACAATGCTAGGACTCACTTGTACATCAGTGAACTAGTAAAAAAGAAAATACCCACTTCCTTAGTTCCCTGACCCACATTATTTTCTGCTTCTGCAGAAACCATCTCTAGGGATTCTTTCTATTGGAAACATTCACTCTCTTATCCTGACAGTCCAAAATATAAGTCAAATCACCCTGAAGGCAGCCATCAGAGTCTGGACTCTTCAGCCCTGATCCAGGGCTAACTTGTTACATATGAAATGTAGCAACCTAGTATTATTACATGCGACCTAGTACTATTACATGATAGCAACCTAGTATTATTACATGATAGTAAGGATAATCTATTGTTTCTGAATAGTACTTCCTCAATTACAGATCGATTTTACATTTCCATTCTTAAGGCAACTCTGAAATAGGTGGAGAATGCACCATTATTACAATACCAACTTTTCATTAAAACAAAACAAAACAAAAAAAGTCTCAGGGACTGGGGTTGTGGCTTACAATCCCAGTGGTAGAGTGCTTGCGTAGCATGTTTGAGGCATTGAGTTCGATCCTCAGCACCACATAAACAAATGAGTAAATAAAATAAAGTTATTTAAAAAAATAAGTCTCAGGTGCATACAAATTGGTAATATTAAACATAGACCTGAGTATTTAGCTACTCTTTTCTTATATTTTTTTTCCAGTTATTTTCATAAACTTTGGCGTAGACCTAGAATTCCAATGAAATGCAATAAATAGCACACAGCGCCTGGGGTTGTTCCCTACGGGTCCACAAGATGGCAGTAAAAGATTTTGCATAGAACTGTATGCACCCGTTTTTGTACAGTCAGTTGTCTTTGAGTCCAAGTATTAAAACTGGGCAGACATTTAAAAAAACAATCCAGTGAATGAAAGGAAGATTAAAATTTGAAAGTAGCATTTATGACTTCATTGCTTGCTTTTTAAAAAAAAATATGTGGGAATCTCATTTTTAAACAAAGTGCTAGATATCAGCCAGAAGTCCCAAGAGACACAATTGCTTGAGAAAGTTCAAAATAAAATGTGTTGCTTCTTTGGAGCAGGAAATTACCTGTTCTCCTGTTTGAAGGAAAAAGAGAGAGGAGTCAATGAAAGGTGAATAGTTAATCTTGCATATAATTAATTTTTTCTCATTTCTCTATGTTCCAACTTTCCTGGTGGAACAACAATGTCGTGAAACAAATTACAGAACTATATTTATTGCCTAGATCTCTCAGGTCTGGTGTACAACATAAAGTGCACTAAACTATAGCCATTTTTAATATATTTTTTCATTATTCTTCTTCCAATTTTATGCTAGGATTCAGAAGGATGTCAACTATTCTTTTCTTTCTTTAGTCAGACTCCATGTTGAGCAGGAATTGTCTTGGTGATGGGGACCATGACCAGTAGACATGTGTGGTCATGAGTCAGTTGTTCCTGGAATTAAGAACATTTCTATATCTAACATAAATATAACTATGTGTTCCTTAACACCTCAACTGTGTGTAGCAGACAGGTCTTAAGCCTGGAGAAGATGGTAGCAGACTTTCATCAGCAGCATATTAAAAAAAATAAAATTGAGTATCAGATATTTCCAATTTTAAGGTTCTTTGGCCCCTCTCCCATGCTGCCTGATTTCTCTCTCATTCCCCTTTTCTAATATTATCTTCATCTCGTAGTCATTTCTTATTGTGAAAGATTACAACTCTCAGTTTTTCTTACATAAAAGAGACTTTATGTTTGTCTTGGTAGCTCATCATGTTTTTTCTCCTTTGAGAAGAGTTCTGACACAAACTATTAAGGTAACATATCTTTTTTTCCTTCATGACATCTATTAAAACCTTCTGTTAGGAAATAAGATAGCCACTCTCTTCATTTATTCATTTATTTGTCCACCCTTCTCTGTCTGTGACAACCTTGATAGAGCCTTCAAGCCATGCTGTAGTCTGGAGCACACTGATGTCTAAGCCAGGGGGGGTATCCTCAAGCTGCTTGTGGTCTATGAGGAACACGTGAGTCCATCTACACACGACTGTACCAGAAAGAAAGTAGAGAGGAAAGGCAGTTCCTCAGAGGAGAACAGACTTCACCAGGTGATGTGAAGAGGATCCATGCTCTCCTTAGTAATGGAGAGAACATTCGAGAACCTTACTGCAAGCCTAAAATGAGCTCTCTTTTCATCAGGCCACATAAGAGGAGCACAAAGTCCAATGCAGATGTAGAAGGCAGGGATGCTCAAGATGTAGAAACAGTCTCACCCAGTAAGATGTGAGGTACAGAAGACAAGTCAGGCCTCTGAATCCCAGGCCAAGGAATTCCAACACTGGACTAGGGGAGAAAAGCCAACAGGTTCCAAGGGCAGCCAGCCAGGGACTCAGTACATCCCAAGCAAAGTCCTAACTCTCTTCTTTCTTTGCAAAGTGAACTCAATCTCTAGAGTTCCTCCAGCTCTAGCATTCTAGGAATGCATGTGTGTGAGAGAAATTTGACAAAAAAAAATAGACACTGAAAGATTTTTTAAATTTATTTTATGACTAAACACTATATTAGTTATAACTAAACATATGTTATGAGTGATCTTAAGATTTCCCTTTGAATAAGGAAAGTTTAAAAAATGTAAACTAAAATTGAAGGTAAACATCCATTTGGTTATAATTTAATCATTAGAGTAAAATCTAAATGCCTCCATATAACTTTATTTTGTCCAGTTTCACCTCTAAAATTCCCTCCATTTTCTTCATCATCTAACCATATTTAGTCTTACTTTCTTTTCTTAAAACACTCTCTCCACCCACCTCCTGTTCCTTGAGGTCTCAGGTTGTTACACTCTCTCACCCATCATCCTCCCACCCTGCCCATCCACAGGGAAACACCTCCAGTTTGGCTAACCCTCTTAAGACACTTGCATGCATGGTACGGCATGTACCTATCACAACACTTACCATGTTTATCATAAATCCATGTTTGATTTCCCTTAGTAGGTTGTAATACAGTAAAATCTTTTAATTCTTGTCCACCTAACATATAGTGGATATTCTAAATATAAATATATTGAATATATATTTATAGTTAGAATATATAAAGCAAAGATTATTTAAGTCACTAGATTTTGAATGAAGACCTCTTAAAAGAACACATAGCCAAAATGCATGGTAATTCTACAACTATATTATTCTAGCACTTAGTTTACTCTTTAAGAGTTACCAACTGAAAAGAATGTGTGTATCCTTACAATTTTTGGTGAATGCCTTTAAATTTGTGCCGACCATCCCATGCAAAAAAAGTAAGAATATGTAGTCGTATCTTTAGCAAACACTAGAGGGCAGTAAAAGCAAACTTAACATCCCTTGGAAGGAAAAGAATTGTTAAAAAAAAAAATTCTGATTTAAATCTGTATGTATAATCTTATGTTTGTGATGGTTATAGGCTCTGTAGCCTGTAGTTTCTATGATTAGGGGTTTAGCAATTATAATTACCTTTCTAGTGTGGAAGTAAAAACCAAGATTATCTGTGACAATAACATCGCCGAATATTGCAAGCATTATCTTTTATGAACCTCCTACAACACTACCAGGGACCCATTTTCCAATGAAAACATTGAGATTTGGAGGCACTAAATTAGTAGGTAGCCAAAGAAATCAAAATGCTGGCATGCACCTATAAAGACTTATTAACTATTTACATCTAGCAGGCATACAAAATTCTGTACTAAGACCAAGAGTCTGGGAGAATAGAGGTCCCAAAATTGTTTGCACCAATTTAGAATGGATACATACAGCAGCAGCTCCTTAAAAGAAGATTTTATGGTTTTAGATGACCACAGGTAGTGTTATGGTTTGGATGTGAGTTGTCCCCTGAAAGCTCATGTGTGAGACAGTGAAAGAAGATTTAGAGGAGAAATGATTGGAGTATAAAAGTCTTAATCCACTCATAAAATTAATCCCTTTAAGGGGATTAACTGAGTGGTAACTGAAGTTGTAGGATATGGCTGGAGGAGATGGGAATTGGAGGTGTGGCTTTAGGGTATATAATTCTGTCTGGCAAGTAGAGACTCTCTCTCTGCTTCCAGTTGGTCATATGAGTTGCTTCCCTCTGCCACACTCTTCTTCCGTGATGTTCTGCCTCACCTTGAGCCCTGAGGAATGGAGCCACCCTTCTTTGGACAGAGATTTCTGAAACTGTGAGCCCCTGAATAAACTTTTTCTCTTCTAAAATTGTCCTGACTAACAATTTTTAAAAGTTTCTGAACGTGTAGTTCAGAAACTTTTTGAGCTTTTTGGATTTGGTGGGAGGAATTTTGAGATGCATAGCAGTGCCAGCTGGAAATGCTTTAAATTGTTGTAAACTGAGCTTAATGGCTGATTCTGGTGGGAGCTCAGAAGACTAGAATGCCAATAGGACTATGGATAATGAAGACAGAGCTCAAGAGGGTATAGAGGAATAGGAAGATACTATCAGTAAATGAACTAGAGGCCATTTGTGTTATATTCTGGCTGAGAAGTTATCTACATTTTGCCCATGTCCTGAGACTTTCTGTGAGGCTGCTTTGAAAAGTGATGGACTTCTTAATCTGGTAGAGGAAATTTCTAGAAAACAGAGCATTCAAGCAGTGATATGGATATTGCTGGCAGCTTTCGGCCAAATTTATTGTGATAATCAGGAACACAAAGCAGAGCAGCAATATTTGAAAGACCTGGACTTGAAAGGTGGAAGTAAAACTAGGGCTAAGGAAGTTGCAGTTGTTAAAGACATTACTGCCACTAAAGAAATCCTGAAGACTTTTCCCAGAGATAATAAGAAAGATGGCTTGAGAGCATCTCAAGAGCTGGCAAGACTACATCCACCTCAGTCTCAAGGGAGTAAAAGTGAAAATTCTCTTAAGAGACCAGTGGGGCATCCTTCTTTCACAAGGGAACGTAGGAAGGTTTTTCAATATACTTCAGCTACCCAAGCACTCAGTCTGCAGCCTCCAGGGTCCCTGGAAGCTTGGCTACTACTTAAGATGATGGCAGACCTTGCAATCAGCCTGATGGTGGCGGTTCTGCAGGAATTCAGAGTGCTGGAATTAGGGGGTCATGGAGACTTCCACCAAGGATTCAAAGGAAGGCTTGGGAGGCCAGGCAAAGTGGGGTTGTAGTCCCTATAGGCAGTCCCTAAAAGGGCAAAAGCATGGCGATGGGAGAAGCAAGCCAAAGCTGCAGTGGAGACCTCCAAGATTAAAAAATGCCAGTGACATGGGAGATCATCCTAGGAAAGCTTCAGGAATCAAACAGAGACAAGTCAACAGAAAGGCCTTGTGGGCTGCAACCAACAAGGCCACAGGCGTGGAGCTAGACAAGCCCTTTGAAAAGACCGTCACTGTGTCTTGTACTCCTGATACCAGACATGGAGCTACAGGACATGTTTGCCCATGTAAGTGTTGGTCTTGCTTTGGTCCCATCCCTTTTTTCTATGCCCCTATTTTTGTGAATGGAAATGTTCATTCTGTACCTTTATATATTGGATGCTTTTGATTTTTACGGGAACTCATGATACAAGCTTGCCCTGAGTCCCAGAGGACACTTTGGACTTGAACTTTTGGGCAATCTTGAAACTGTTAAGACTATGAGGACTCTTGAAGATGACTAAATGTATTTTGCATTTAGTCAAACTTGTATTACATACTAAAAAATACAAAACTAATAATTCTAAATATTTGAAGAGAATCCATGTTTGTAAAACTTGAACTCCAGGATTCACAAAAGATCATGAACTTTTGGGACACAGGAGTGGAGCATTATGGTTTGGATGTGAGTTGTCCCCCAAATGCTTACATGTGAGACAATGTAAGAAGGTTTAGAGGGAAAACAATTGGGTAATAAAACCTTAATTCAATCATTGTATTAATTCCCTATTGGGAATTAACTGAGTGATAACTGAAAGCAGGTAGGGTGTGGCTAGAGGAGATGGGTCACTGGGGGTGTTGCCTTGGGGTGTATGTTTTATGTCTAGTGAGTGGAATCTCTTTGCTTTCTGATCCATCATGTAAGCTGCTTCCTTCCACCATTCTTTTTGGCCATGATGGATCTAGCTGTCTATGGACTGAGACCTCTGAAACTGTGAGCCCTTAAATAAACTTTTCCTCCTTTACAGTTGCTCTGATAGAGTCTTTAAGTACCAGCAGCAAAAAGCTGACTGAAACAGGTAGCTATCTGATGATGCTGCCAAAATGTTTACCTTGAAACTCTTTATGAAAATGGAGTCCCAGAACATGGGGGAAAGACATCCTTCTGAATTTCACACAGGCTAGAACCTCTTAAAGATTACATATGACATTTTATTTGCTGCACTTTTATGGAGGAATCAAGAAGCCAAAGGCTAGGATGAAGGTTCCTGGACGAGGTGCATTAGATGTGAGAAGGAAATTGAGAGGTCTTGAAGAAGGAGAGATGAAGACAAGGGGAGGAAGAGTTAGAACTAGACACAGTTATGCTTAAACTTATTGTTCTAGAGTAAGAATGAGTTTGGACTTGGATTACATACTAAAAATACAAAACTAATAATTCTAAATATTTGAAGAGAATCCATTTTTATAAAACTTGAACTTCAGGATCCACAAAAGGATAGCCCGTTGCTGCTAGAGTCCGAGTAGACATCAGAAGCACCTTTGCAGGCCCCTAGGAAGTCTGCACAAGCTAATCACAACCTTGCAACGTAGCTGCACTAGCTGGGTAGGTGAGGTGCATTAAATGTCCAAATGGCTTCTTCCCATGTTTCCCAACAAGGTCAGCCTGCCACAAGAATACTGTGTTCCTCTTTTCTCTTCCTCTACTCACCTCTTGAATGAGCAGCAGGAGCTGGGCAGCAGGATTCCTGGTGCCAGCCCCGAAGTAAGCTCTGTGGAAGGAACCCTCCTTGGCCTGGGAAGGTTGTGTGTCTCCACCAAGGGGGTGCACATCCTGTGCAGAGTTGGCTGGCTCTTCACCCTGGTTTCCATGATAATGACTGTCAAACTTGAACATACTGAGCATTGTGCTTCAGAGGAGGCCCATTCGTCACAGTAATATCTCCATTATAGGAATTGGATGGGTTGGCATGTCCCGTGCAATTACCATCTTATCGAACAGACTTTGTGCCTGTCAGTGACAGCAAACTGAAAAGTGAGATGATGAATCTGAACCATGGAAGTCTTTTCTTGAAAATGACAAATATTGTTTCCAGCAGAGATTACCTTGTCACTGCAACCTCCAACCTAGTGATTATCACAGTAGGTGCACACCAGGACAAAGGAGGAACATTCTTTAGTCAAGCAAAATGTAGACATCGACAAATTAATGACTTCCAATATTACCCAATACAGCCCCTCCTGCAAACTGAGTATTGTTTCCAATCCAATTGATAGCTTAACTTATGGAACCTGCAAGATGAGGGCATTTCCTAAAGCCAGTGTTACTGAAGTGCCTGAAGTCTGGATGTCATTCACTTCTGTTTGGGCAGAGGCTTGATGTCCACTTATCACTATCAAGGGTGAATAGTTGGAAAGCCCAGAGATTTTGAGTGTTTCTGTGTGAATTAACATTGCTGCTGGATCTTGAAGGATCTGAACTCAGACATAGGAGATGATAAAGATCCCAAACAGTAGAAAAATGTCCACGAAGAAGTGATGGCTAATGCCAATGAGATCACTAAAATGAAAGGTTATATCCTTCTCAATTCATTGGCCTATCTCTGGCTGATTTAACAGATTTTTTTAAAGAATCTTTAGAGAGTACATTCAGTTTCCACCCTCATTAAAGACTTCTATGAAATAAATGAAATATTTCTAGTGTTCCTTGTATCCTGACAGAGAATGGCATAACAGACCTTTTAAAGTTACAGTTGACCCGTGAAGAGAAGGCCTATTTGAAAAGAACACAGAAACATTTGGAAAATTCAGAAGGAGCTCAAGCTTAAAAGCTGCTTATGTAATGGAAAAAGGGTATTTATGGGATTGTACATGTCAATTTTTTTTGAATAAACTCAAATTCCTAAAAGTTGGAAACAGGAAAGGGGCTTAATGCCTACCCTGTTTATTCAGCCCTCCAGCTATTATTTTCACCCACATGCTAAATGATGCTTAATTTTTAGCAGTTGCTAAGTGATTACATCAAAGTAGAATCTTCAGTTTCTCAGATTCTCAGATGTACCAATACTTGCATGTGTGTCTGTGTATATATATATATATATATATATATATATATATATATATATATATATATGCCATTGAGTCCAAAAAGATTATATGATACAGATGTTTATTTTATCATAGAAATTATGAATCTTTTTTTTTAATTCTGAATCTTATAAGTACATACTTTTCTGCCTGGCTTTTTCTCACTACATTTTTTTCTTACTATAAAGTAAATTGTTGCTTGTTCTACAATGTAAAGATAAAAGTACATACACCAAAAATTAAAAATAAAAAAGAGTGAGTCTGAATCGTCACTCTGTCACCTGTAATTGTGAATTTGGGCAATTTATGTAATGTCTCTGTATTTCAGTTTCCTCATCAATAAATAAAATAATGGCTGTGTCTACTTATAGGGCTGTTATGAGGACGAATCAAGGTGATCCTTGTAGTGCTCAGTATAGCATTTGACATGTGGGTGTGGCCAATGCTGGCTGTTGTTGTCCTACCTCTGCAAGGCCTTTCTGTAGAAATTAATGTAGACTCATCTGTGATGCCCTAGAAAGTGCCATCAGAATTTAAAAAGGCACTGTTAATAGTTAATAGTAAGTCTGTGAATCTGACAGGTTTGGTTTCAGGTCCTGTTTCTACCACGTAATGCTTAGTGATCTCAAACAAGTCACTGAGGCTCACCCAGTTACCATGTCGCATGTGAGGTCCACTTGCGATGGTTTCTGTCTATACTCAGCACTGCAGGTTCCACTGTATGCTCCATTATAGGCACTCGAGGAAGAGCCAGCAGACAATCTATAGGGATTTAGAAGCCTTCCTGCAAAGGTTGAAATCTTTTATTAGATCTCAGAGGGCCCTATAATAAGTCTTTGTTTTTATTCTTGAAAAGATGGAAATCAAATTTGTCCTCACTTTCAAATTGCCTTCATCTGATGTTCCTCAAATGGACATTCATTTCCCTTTGAATAGCATTTAGCCTTTAATGTTAACTAGATTCTTTTGTTTCCCAAAGAGAAAGAAAGAGGGAAAGGGGGTGATTTGGGAATCAGAGAGGGTTTTGAACCCTGCTTGATACTAACTAGACAAGAGGCTGTTGGAGAAGTTCTCTGTTTCCCTGAATGGAGTCTTGTCATCATATGGAACCAATGAATCCTGCCTCAGAAAACTGTTAGGAGGTTTAAATGAGCCCTGGGGTAGGAAGTGCTCACCGTGGTTCCTGAAATATCAAGTGGTCCAGCCTTCTTTGGGTAGTACCACCAGCACCCTGGTGTTCACAGATCTGTAAGCTAGCCTCAACTCTAAGAGCAATAGAGCCTGACCTCTTAGTGACATTGTGCAGCTCCTGCCAAGTGAAAGCTGACTTCAAGTGTATTGTCCACACTTGCGGCAGTGAACTATTCCTTCTCATATCAGTAGCATCCAGGCATCTGGTGTCCTCATGATTTTTCTGCCCTCTCTCAATGAAAGAAATCAGACGAAGCAGTTCACTCTGAACTCAAATGTCAGGAAGGAGGCAAGCAGCTTTCCAAATACCTATATTAAGACTTTATAGTACTGAATACCAATAAGAGCAAATAAACAAATTTGAAATGGCCAGAATCATATCATTATATGATCATATAATAGTAAGATTCCCAGGAATTCTTAAGAGGAAAGAATTTTTAAAACAGTAGAGTGCTTTATAGTATTGTTTATTTTTACATTTCAAAGGTGACTACATGAGGCTTTGATCTCCTCACTTTTATTGATCCCAGTACATGGCACAGCCCCTGGCACATTATAGGAGTTCAATAACATGGAATGCATGGTTTTGCAGTATAGTCAGATGTACAGGTATACTTCTTAGCCCACATTACTAAATGTAAACAACAAACCCTTTACAAAACAAGTAGAGGGAGTAGGAAGAAATAGCAGTACAGCAGTTTGCTTTAGTGTTAAGGAGGAAAAGAATGTTTTTCTAGAAAATGTCAGGCAAATGAGCAGAATCATAGAAAAAGTAAGAATTGGGCTTCCCAAGGCCTGGTGCAGCATGACATGAGCTAACAAGAAGGAGGATCCCCAGCCCCTAAAGAGCACAGGTGGAGGTTTGAAGGCCACTAGTGAAGGGTGGCCTTTTCCCTTTTCCAGGGAAAAGCTGGCTGTAGAAAATTAGACCCCAGCATGCATTTCCTATATTCGTTTTAGTTTCTTTTAAACACTTTGGACACATCCTCTCCCACAATCCTCTCACATTTTCACCATGCACTCCTAATCCTCTGCTCTCTTATATGTAAAGTGGGGGAAAATGGATCCCTCTTTCTCTCTCTGTTATACTAATTTTCTCTAATCTTTTGCTCAGTAGTATGTCACAGAACAGGTTCCAGCTCATTAGTTGACAACTTTAATGTTGTTCTCTTAAAATAGTCAAAGATTTGCTCTTTTCCTTAATAGCCAACAATAAATATGAATCTTAATGTCCCTTTCCCAATTTCCTGAGGCTAAAATTTTCACATTAAACTCATATTTCACCCTTCTAAAACTACTCTAGAAAGAACCAGCCAGATTTATTTTATGATTTCTTTCTTAATCTAAAAAGCAAATGCCAGGAATTTTATACATTAGACATTTTTTTTTTTAGCTGGGAAATACCCCCCAAAATAAAGTTTTTAAAAATGTACCTTGTGATTCACATTTAAAAATATAAAATTGAAAATTTCTGTCAGTGGTATTAGGTTGAGCCATATAGTTGTTTTTCTGGGTCAAGACAAATGTGAATTTTGTAAACCTAATACAGATTTATATTTATTTTTATCTGGTATCTGTAGAGTCCTCACAGATGTGTTGACCCTAGAACTCTTGGGTAGGGGTACAGCCATAGAAGACCGTATGAAAGGAGTCTCTAGAGAGTTTAGACCAAAAAAGCAACCTTAATTGTTATTTAAAAAGAATATTTAAACAAAACAGAAATCTTAAGAGCAATGGTTACCATTCACTGAGTAGGGTTTATATGCATCATTTATTCAGTCCTCAATATAGCCTTCAGCCCTTTTGAATATTCCTATTATTAATTATTAAAAATAATAAATATTAATTATTAATTTGAATAATTATTAATCATAGTTAATAATTATTAATAATTATGATTAATGATTATTAATTAATAATATTATTAATTCATAGAGTTAAGACTTCAATATAAATTCTACATGAAAAAATACTCTTTCTTTTCTATTAAACTGACCCTTTGATTTCTTTAAAAATAAAAAAAAAGAAAAAAAATTCTTTGAAATGCAATACCAGTTATCATCAGCACTTGGTATTGCATATTGATTGAGTTCTTTGCATAGAAATTTTTATTTTCTAGAATTAGGTCTTTGAGATGAAATCCTAGAAAGTAGGAGGCCTTCTTATTGACCATAAGCTTCTCAAGAATACTACTGGCATAGCACCTAAGATATAGTAAATCTCAAATAGATGCTTCTAGAATTAGTGATTGGATAAATAAATGATTTTTACAATGGGAGTTGGTACATAGCTCTTTGCAAAATCAAACATCCTATGGTATATATGTATTTTTAACCACAAGATTAAATCACAGAAATGTAATTTTAAACAGAAATTTAGAGATCACCTTTCACAAGATTTTTATTTCATAAATGAAGGAACTAAAGCACAGTGTTGTAGAGCTAAGTGGTGACAGAAACTAGAACCCCATCCACTGAGCATTTTTTCTTTTCTTTCTGGTGGTGGTGGTGGTGGTGGTTCCTCCTCCTCCTCCTCATCCTCCTCCTCCTCCTCTTCTTCTTCTTCTTCTCCTTCTCCTTCTCCTTTGATATGCATGACAGGAGAGTGTATTTTGACATACTATACATACATGGAGTATAACTTATTCTAATTAGGATCCCATTCTTGTGGTTGTACATAATGTGGAGTTTCACTGTGGTGTATTCATATATGAACATAGGAAGTTCATGTCCAATTCATTCTACTGACTTTTCTATTCCCATTCTCCCTCCCTTCCCTTCATTCCCCTTTGTCTAATCCAATGAACTTATATTCTTCTCCACTGAACATTCTTGAGAATACACCTATCCCTGGATTCTTCCACCTGCCAGAACGTAAAGGGCTAATCTAAAATAGTTATCCTAAATTATTTATATTTAAACATAATATATAGAGAGAGATATAAAATATGCACATAAATAAAGAATTGCAACACTATCTTTAAAAAATAGTTACTTGTTTTTACTGCATACAGCATTTAATAGAGATCTACATTAGCTAGGAATTTCTAGATGTCAAGAGAAAAATAAATACAAAATTTTGCTTTGAAAACCATATCCATTCACTAACCCTCAAGTGAATTAGTGCTCTAAAAAAATATACATAGTCAGATACTCACAAGCAAAAAATAATAATTTTAAAAAGCTGAATATATATAACAAGCATTTTTCACACATATTTCCTAGAAAATACATTGTAAATTACATAATTTTTTTGGTGTTTTAGGCACATTTATTCTTGGTCTCCTATTCATCCAAAAAGCCATACTTTTTCTGGTTTACCTCATTTACCTCACTTTCTCATTATACCCGACATAGAAAAGAAGCAATATTTAGAAATAATGTATTCCCTGCAAATGGGAAATATGCATGCATAATCATCTTTCATCTAATAGTCACTGTTTTCATATATCTCCAAATATAGCTTTCCCCCTAAATTCTTCTTCGGCCTGTACTTTTTATCTAATGTCTATAATAAAATCTTAACAACACAAAGATTTTTTTTTTATGCTTTTAAGAGGGAACAAGATGCTAGCATAGGATGGATGAGAAGTGGAAGTTACAATTGAGATGATGTAAACCTTGAGCTATGCATGTACCCCAAAGCCCTAAGTTGAACTGTTGCTATACAAGGGACAAGGGGCAGATGGGAAGCAAACTTGGAGTCTAGAACCTTCAGCTTAGAATGATGACAAGAACCAGGTTGAACATTCAGTGAATGCTTTGATATACAGCATGGCTCTACATTAGGCAGAAACAAATGTATTTTTTAAAAAAAAATGTTTTAAAAGCAGCTCTAGGGTCCTATAAATCCTAGGGAGCTTTCTCAGAACCCTAGATTAAAAAAAAAAAAAAAAAAGAAACAAAGAAAATCTTAAGGCTTATTCTTCACTCAGAGTCACAGAGCATTACATATGAACAAGACAGCCTAAGATAGCATTTCAAAATGCTAGCATGGATAATTGTGCAATTTCAGTTTTTTCAGGAGCAAACATCTCTGGTTTGCCTGTGTTTGACAGCTAACCTGACATTTTAGTTGCATTGACAATGGAATGATAAAACTTTATTTTTTATCAGTTTAGTTAAGAAGTTCTCATAGCAAGTCACTTTAGACTTCAGATGGGCAATACAATTACAGAAATTAAATGGTAAATAAAGCCAGTCATAGACTGTCTTTCCAACAAAACAAGAAAAATCAACTAGAGAAAAGAGGATGCATGAAGAAACTGGAGGCAGATGGACCAGAGGGAGGGGGTAGGAGAATGGCAAAGAGAGATCAGCAGCAGGAGGAGGGAATATAGACAGCTCAGCTGCAGAGGAAAGGTAAGGAAAGAGAAAGTGAAGGAACTGTAGTCACAGACGCAGAGAGACAAACCAGGAGACCATCACAGAGGTGAGACCCCAAGTGGGGGAAATGGAGGAGCAGGGAAGGGGAAGAACAGAAACTATTTGAAAATAAAGGAATCCTACCTTTGCATGGCACTGTATGTGCTAACTTTTCCAGGTGGTAGGTGTTTGCAAAATAGCAAACTGCAGGAGGAAGCTACATGCAATGCTGAATCAAAAAGGGGAAAGATAGAATGGAGATTTTTTTTTAAAAAATCCAGAATGACATCCCAGTACCAATAAGAGCAAGGGCTACTCATGTATATTTTATTCTGATGCTGGCAATGGTTAATGCAGTAGATGGAGCTTGAGGGTTCCAGGTTCCCGGTTTCACACCGCTTCCAGTGCTTGCCTGTGCTTTATTGACTTAATGCTTGTCGTTCTCACAAGATGCAGCAGAGCCTGCAGTCTGCCTTTCACAGAACTGACCTCAGTGTAGAGTGAAGTACAGTTCAAGGAGGCGCTGAACTTGGTTCCAAGAATACTAAAAGGGTTGAAGCTGAGTAAGATGCTCTGGGGATTCTTGTGTTCTCTGTGATGGTCAAAGTGGCAGAGCTGCTGAGAGGAGCTGGCCCCTTCACTGGTCAGTTGGATCTGCAGGAGTTAGTCCCTAGAGACTGGACTGCAGCATACCTGGAGATGGGTGTGTTTATGGGAATGGAAAGGCAGACTTACCCGCAGAGAAGAGAGGCACTAGCTTGTGCACTTTGACTGTTAAAAGGCATTCTTTCATGATATTGTGGGGAAGGGGATGTGCTTGGAGGAAGGAGTCAATTCATAGCATCATTGGTGGCTTCCAGAGACAAGTATGTCACCTGCAGACTCCAGGAAGGAAGCAGGAAGTAATAGAAGAGAACAGCATAGTGTGAGAAAGGACTGTCTGAGTGTTATACAGACAGGAGCTCTGTTAGTTTAGAAGCATTTAGCCTTTCTGTGCCTCAGTTTCCTTATTTAATAAGTTGATCTTAGCTAAATTCTTGAGGGAATTAGCAATCACAAGTCTGCCACAAAACCCTCTTGCTCAATTTTTCACTGCCAGTATTATCTTGATTAGTAACCTTCCACCTTTAAATTTCTAGTCATAGACAGTTTGAAGAAAGCTATTGGACTATACATCTTTCTGCTTTATTAGCACTATTTCTTTCTGGGTCTGCTCATTCTCTTTTTTCCTTTTCCCCAAAATTTACTGAGCATTTACTTTGTGCTGGAAACTGAACCCATGGCAGTGAACCTTATTTCTTGATAATGTTCTCTAATTAAAGTATTGTGTCTTCGGAGCTCTGTGGATATCCATAGCTTTGGCAACTAACCATGGAAACTCATTAGACTTTGCTGGGGAGTTGTTTTCTGTAGGGAGCAGCGTTCTGTGCACTAAATTGGGAGGTCTGAAACAAGGGAATTGGTTAGTAATTAGAAGAGACTTAAATGACTGAAAATATCTCCCTGCCTATGTAAATGGAAAAATTTCTGATGCTTACAATACCCACTTGGGACTGATTGTAAAATACTGAGCACAGCCTTGGCGGCTGTATAAAATCCTGATACATGCTTGAAAGAATGGATGAAGTGATGAAGGAGAAGTTATTCCAGGGAATAGACAATATTTTTCCTAACTCTTCTGATTTTGCATTTTCTGGAGACTTTAAAAATGTTTTTTTTTTGTTTGTTTCCTCTGATTCTCCCAGTGTCCAGATGATTTTATAAAATCATTGACTCTTAGAGCTACATGGTGTGTGATCCACCTAAATTTCCAAAAGTTGACCCATCCAAAAATGGCAGCTGCAACATAGAAAGCTCTGCTCTTTAGAGAAAGCTGGACATCTTTTTTGCAGGTTCCTGCGTATCTTTTCCATTAGTACATCTTGCCTGATCTTTTCTACTTTGTCATCTTTTCCTTAGTAGCTGCTAGCATTGGCCACCAAGTTATTGGTGAGCGGGTTAATAATACTTGTTTAGGAGAACCAAAGTCCATGAACCTTAAAGACTTATTTAAAGTCAAGGAAGAGATTTCATCCAGCCCATGTGCTTGCAGTCACCTTCAATAAAAATTTATGAGGAAGGCAATTTGTGTCACAACCTGGGAATACAAAAAGACTAAAGGAATGGCTGGAGCTGTCCTCATAAAGATCAAGGTGATATGTATTCATAAAACCAACAAATGGACAAAGAAAGCAAATCACAGAACACTGTGTGTAGTATGATCATTTTTTAAAAACAATAACTATATATTGGGAGTAAATATCTGTTTTGCACCAGTATATTTCCACTCACTCACATGCACTCGGCATCTACTAGATATTAGAAATATAGGCAGGGATATGCACATATGTGGAGAGAAAAGTATAAAAGTCATCTGGAGGTTATGGTAGAAAGATGTTCTTGCTATTCTTTTATGTTGTCTTAATTATTTAAAATGGGCTTCCTTCTTAATAAAGCACTAAAGAAAGACAGAAATACACCTAATGCTGCTGATGGCCAAGTGAGTGGTACAGACACTCAGGGGTATGAGAGAACTAGAAAGGTGGAGCTTGACCTCACCATGAGAGAAAGTCAAAACTTCAGAAAATCCTTGGAAATGGAAAGCAAAATAGGAAAGAAGAGAACCATAGAAAGTAACGTTGATATAGGGATGTGAAACTTCTGGCTGAAGCAAAGGTTTGCTTAGAAGGAGTTGGGTAATGTAAGGCACTAAACACTAGCATTGTCTCATCTGGACTGTGGCACTAACACAGTGAGTGATGCTAGCAAGCAATTCCTTTCCCTGGGTCATGAGAAAATTGGACAAGATCAACTCCAATGCTCTCCCACATCAAAGAAGTCTAAGATCTCAAGAGACTAGAGAGGGATATTGTAAAAGCCACATTATTAAATTCCTTGAATAAGAGAATCAGACAATTTCACATTACCCACAAATAATGAGGAACACAGAAGAATATGAGCAATAATATCATGTGAAATGTGAACAGCAGTTTTGGAGATAACTTGATGAATATAATATACAAGGTGAAAGTCAAGGTAGTGAGAATAGAAAGAAGAGAGTGCAGGAGAGATTAGAGGAAAAGGTAACAGATCAGTTAGAAGTAAAGCATAATAACATCATGATAAATCAAATCACAAGTCCATAATGAAAGAGAGAAGGAATAAAGGAGAAGCCCTTCTGCATGGAGGAATGTAAGCTAATAATTATAAAAGAAACAGAAAATTACAAAATCACCATTTTCTAAATATTAATAAAATGAGTGTTTCAGGCAAGTACATTGGAGAGATGCTTGAAAAAAATGGGCACCAAAGTTGATTGGGGAAAAAAGGATATTTACAAAGTTTCAAAAAAGTCGTACAGTGCAGTGGCACATGCCTATAATCCCAGCAGCTTGGATTCAAAGCCAGGCTCAAAAACTTACCCAAGGCCTAAGCAATTTAACAAGATCCTGTCTCTAAATAAAAAAGGATTGGGGATGTGGCTCAGTGGTTAAGAACCCCTGGGTTCAACCCCCAGTACCAAAAAAGAAAAGCCAAAAAATAAAAAAAGTTATTTATGAAGGAAAGTTGTCTTTAGAATGAAGAGATCTGGTGGTCTGTAGCCAAGTGACCCAAGAGCATCACCACAGTGAGGTGACCTCACATTTTGGGACTCCTACTATCAAGAAAAAACAGACAAATTCTGGTCTTACAAAAAAGTCAATATAATTAAAGAAAAAATGAAGGCTGTTTTCTAGATTAATAGTAGGTATAGACACTTAACAACCAAATGCTATGCATGAACCTTGACCAAATTCTGGACTTAAAATAAATCTACAAAAGACACATTTACAGAAGGCAAATGAAGAAATTTAAGTACATACAGCATTTTGAAAGGCATAGAATTATTTTTAGTCTTTTGGTTTTCTTTGGTGTGATGATGATATAGTGGTTGCATAGGAAATATCTTTACACTAAGAAGATTCCTCAGTGACATGTTATGTTGAAAGTAACATGATGTCTGCAACATATTCAAGAGATTCAGAAAAAGTATGTGTGTGTGTGGGGGGGGGTATGGGCATGTGCTTCTCACTGTTGTAATAGGTAGATAAGTAAGTGGGTAGAGAAAGAAATGAAAGGGAAGAATAAGTGTGCAAAAGTGTTAGTAACTGTTGAATCTTATGAAAGTTTTATAAGATTTCATTGTACTATTCTTCAAATCTTCTGTAATTTGATTTTTTTTCAAATAGTTTTTCAAATAGTTCCAATAGTCCAGATCAGGGCTTAAGACTAGGGTAGTAAATTAGAAAAATAACACATCATATACAACCATAAGAATGGAAGTTATACTTCATGTATGTGTAAAATGTCAAACTATGTTCTACTATCATGTATAACTAAAAAGAAACAATTTAAAAATAGGTAAGAACAAAAGCTAAAAATATGTTGAAGGGAAAATAGACAAATAAATATCATTCTCAACAGTAGTAGAAACTACAGTGTTATTTTCAGTCTTTGTGTCTGTGCAGCTGCGCACCCCCTCCCCCCCTTAAGGGGACTAATGAAGCAATTGGAAGGAGGATTTAAGAGGTCTTGACACAGTTTGCCTGATCTCAGGAAACTTGTTTCCTGAGAACCTTTAAATAGTGAAGTGATGACCCTTTTTTAAGTAAGAAAATAGTAAGAAAAGTGCTGACATAATTTGGGGCAGCAGTCAGATGCCAGGATACAAATAAGCCCCAAAGCAAAATTATGTCATTCTGAGGAGCTATGATGAAACCAACCCTGCTGAATCCTACACACAGCAGCCAGAGCGTAAGTTTTGCATTTAATGGAATTTGACCAAGATAATTCCATTAGTACCTTCTTCCTATTCAAGCCTTTCAGATGCCTTAGGAAAGAGTCATTTGACAGGCATGGGTCTAGAGACAATTTTATTTACCCCATTAAAATTGATTTTAAAGTTTATAAACAATGTCAACTGTACAGAGGAAAAAAAGAAAATAAGAACAGCTTTCATCTATATTACAATCTCACTAATTCAGATTAGAATATAAAAATCTAGTCAAATTAGTGAATATTATTGCTTCCAAATCTGAAACCAATTCCCACTTAAAAAATCTTTTTGATAAGAATCTAGCTAATTGGATTAATTTTAACAAACAAATTTATTTGGAATTAGGATAGTTATGTGGAAAATAGTGTTGATCTAGTGTTTCTTTTTCAGGTGCTATTGCACTTTTAAAAAGACAGTTTTTTACTATGTACAACTATACCACTATTTATAGAACATTTAACATGCCTGGGCCTTGCACACCTAAAAATGAATACTAACCCCCAATCTGACATGGTAAAACAAAGATTAGACCCCTCATTTCCATACCCACCTGTTAAGAACTACTGTTATATTCTAAATCACAAAGGGCCAAGCCATCACTTTCTTCATTATTGAATCCCCTCAAATTAGCACAATTACTGACATAAGAAGAGACATTCAGTAAATAACTGTCAGATAGATTAATGTAATATTTGGAAATTTGATTACATCAGGACACATTTTTTCTTTTTTTCCCCACATTTTTTATTGGTGATTATAATTGTACAAACTGATAGGATTTGTTGTTTCATATTCATACATGCACACAATATGCAATATATAATATATTTTGGCCAATATTCCTCCCCAGCACTTCCCACTTCTTAGGACTTACTTTTTTCTAGACATACTACTTAAAAAATTTGCTTACATAGCCCTTTTTATGTTTTTATGGTCCAAGTAGAACGAACTTCAAATTTAGTAGTTAGAATTGTTTCTTGCATAACTTTTAATGTTGTTATGATGATGCATGTCCACTTAAAAATAATACAGATACTAGGAAACCATACACCAACAAGACATAACAACCATAAATGTATATGGCCCAAACAATGGTGCAGCTATGTTCATCAAACAAACTCTTCTCAAGTTCAAGAGTCAAATTGACCACAACACAATAATCTTGGGTGACTTTTACACACCTCTCTCACCACTGGTTAGATCTTCCAAACAAAAGCTTAACAAAGAAACTATAGAAGTCAATAATACAATCAATAACTTAGAATTAACTGACATATATAGAATATTTCAACCTGCATCAAATGGATACACTTTCTTCTCAGCAGCACATGGATCCTTCTCTAAAATAGACCATATAATATGCCACAAAGCAACTCTTAGCAAATACAAAAAAGTAGAGATATTATCATGCCTTTTATCAGATCATAATGGAATGAAATTAGAAATCGATGACAAAATAAGAAGTAATAATTTCTTCATCACCTGGAGACTAAACAATATGCTACTGAATGAACAATGGATTGCAGAAGACATCAAGGAGGAGATTAAAAACTTCTTAGAGGTAAATGAGAACACAGACACAACATATCAAAATATCTGGGACACTATGAAAGCAGTTCTAAGAGGAAAGTTCATTTCATGGAGTTCATTCCTTAAAAGAATATGATCTCTTCTCATCAGCATTTTTTGCCCACCTAGCCACAACTCCCTGGACTTTTGAAGTGTCCATTAGCATTTGGTTGTATGATTTTTTTTCAGGCATTCTCTATAAGGAACCATACTTACTTTTCCTTAAAAAAAAATGGGGGCATATGTACATATAGTTCTACAACTTGCTTTTATTTAACTTAGCAGTATATCATAGATTTTTTTTAGTTTAAGAATATCAGACATATATATGCTCTTGCCTTTAATGACTGAAATCTATTTTATTATGTGAACGTTGTATAATCTATTTACTCAAGACCCTATTGATACTGTTTTATTAGTAGGTAAATTAGTGATACCTTAACATAAGAAATATTGATATTTTTATATAAATAATAGAGCATTGCAGTCAGTCTACTAATTTCAAAATGGAGTCCTTGTTGATCAAATTCAGAAGATTGCTGTTATTATCATCACCCATCAAGAAAAGGGTCTCAGCTTCAAATTTGATTCTAGGTTTTTGAGATGTCAGCTTGGAAGCACATATGCATCCCATCCCAGGATGGAATATTTGGAGGGTGGGGTGAGGGAAAAAAAAACCCATCTCTTTACAGGGGAATTCATCTTTGCACCCCAAAGTTTGACCCTTTGCCTAAGCAGTTTGACAGTTGAGTGATGTAGAGGTGAACCGTCAGCAGAAGTTTTCAAGGGCAGGAGGGTGGGGGGTAGTACTACTTCCATCATGATCCTTCTAGACTCACATAGTTCTGTGAGAGACACCAGTATGTACAGATATCCTTGTGTGAAGAAAACATGGTGGACAGAGCCCTGGGAAGGGGACACAGGTCAGTCATGGGTTATACAAATGTCCAAATATTCCATTCCAAGTATATCTTCAGGGGAGTTCTTGAGCCATTCTGTCTAATTGGTGAAAGAGCCCCAGAGGGCCAAAGAGTTTGTTAACTAACAAAGTCATAGCACAACTTAAGGCTGAAATCAAATCTAGCATGAATGAAAGGCTGGTGGGAGCACAGAGGAAAACAAAGAGTTCTGTCACCATGAGGAGTACCCACATCAGACTGATCATCTATCATTAGGCAGCTTGTTGAGAATAAAGAATCTTAAGCCCTTCCCTTGAAGATTCTGTTTCAGTGAATATAGTTAACCAACTGTTCTCCCCCTGGATGACAAATTCTTTCAGAAAAGGTCTCTGATAGTACCTGGCTCATAATAAGTATGCAATAACCAGTTGTCACATAAGTTTTAATGATTTAAATGAAATTATGGAATCTAAGAGCTATAATCCTTCATTAACTCCAGGAATATTACTTAACATCTACACAGTCATCTAGGCACTAGAGGTGTGGAGGTAAAAGAGACAGACAGGGTCCTTACGGAAAGATTTTTGAGGGGTAGTTAGGATAAATAAAATGGTCCTAAATTCTGTGAGAAATTAAAATAGGCTGTGCTAAAGACAAGCTGGGAGGCACTGTTTTGTTGTTGTTGTTCTTTTTAGTTATTCATGACAGTAGAATGTATTTTGACATATCATACCTATATAGAGAGTATAACTTCCCATTCTTGTGGTTGTAGGTGATGTGAAGTTACACTGGTTATATATATGAACATAGGAAAAATATGTCCAGTTCATTCTACTGTCTTTCTCATTCCCATACTCTCTCCTTTCCCCCCATTTCCCTCTGTCCAACCTGATGAACCTCCACTCCTCCCATCCCCTGCCTATTGTAAGTCAGCATCCACATATCTGAGAGAACATTCAGTCTTTGGTTCTTTGGGATTGGCTTTTTTTTTTTTTTTTAGCATGATATTCTTCAGTTTCATCCATTTGCCAGCAAATGCCATAATTCATTTTCTTTATGGCTCAGTAATATTCCATTGTGTATAGGTACCACATTTTTTTTTTTTATTCATTCATCGGTTGAAGGACACCTAGTTTGGTTCCATAGCTTAGCTATTGAGAATTGAGCTGCTATAATCATTGATGTGGCTGTATCACTGTAGTATGCTGATTTTAAGTCCTCTGGGTATAAACTGAGGAGTGAGATAACTGGGTCAAATGATAGTTCCATTCTAAGTTTTCTAAGAAATCTCCATACTGCTTTTCATAGTGGTTGCACCAATTTGCAGTCCTACCAGCAACGTATGAGTGTACCTTTTTCCCCCACATCCTCACCAACATTTATTGTTAACTTGTATTTCTTCTTTTTTTTCTTTTGGTATTAAGGATCAAACTCAAGGGCACTCAACCACTGAGCCACATCCCCAGCCCTATTTTGTATTTTATTAGGGACAGGGTTTCACTGAGTTGTTTAGTGCCTTGCTTTTGCTGAAGCTGGCTTTAAACTCACAATTCTGCTTTCTTAGCTTCCTGAGCCACTAGGATTACAGGTATGCACCACTGCGCCCATGTTACTTTTGTGCTTAATAATTGCCATTCTGACTGGAGTGGGATGGAATG
This sequence comes from Callospermophilus lateralis, assembly GCF_048772815.1. Lineage (NCBI taxonomy): Eukaryota > Metazoa > Chordata > Mammalia > Rodentia > Sciuridae > Callospermophilus > Callospermophilus lateralis. The sequence continues at coordinate 140,960,677 of NC_135306.1, forward strand.
GAATCTCAGTATAGTTTTAATTTGCATTTCGCTAAATGCTAGAGATATGCAACATTTTTTTCATATATTTGTTGACCATTTGTATTTCTTCTTCTGTGAAGTGTCTGTTCAGTTTCTTTGCCCATTTATTAATTGGGTTAATTGAGGGCTTTTGATTGTTTGTTTTTGGTGTTAAGTTCTTTGATTTCTTTTTATATCCTGTATAAAAAATGCTGTATCTGAGGAGGTACATGTGGCTAAGATTTTCTCTGGGAGACTACTTTTGATAGGGTAGCAAGCTAGCAAGATCTTGTCTAAAAGGACTTGGGGAAACTGGGGATGTACTTGGTGGGAAAGCCTGCTTGGGTTCAATCCCAAATACAAGAAGAGGAGGAGGAGGAGGAGAAAGAAGAGGAAAAAGAGCAAAAACAGGAAGAAGCAGAAGAGGAAGAATAGGAAGAAAAAGAGGAGGAAGAATGAAAGAAAGAGGAAGAGAGAGAGATAAAAGAAGGGAGGGAAGTGTTTTAAACAGCTCTTCTCCTCTGTGACTAAAAGACCTGACAACAATTTCAGAGGAGGAAAAGTTTATTTGGCACTCATGGTTTCAGAAATCTTAGTCCATAGAAGCTGACTGTTGCTCTGAGCTGAAATGAGAGAGAAAATCAGGAAAGCTGCTCAGGACAAGACAATCAGGAAGCAGGGAGAGAACTTTCAACAAGAACAAAATATATACCCCAAAGGCAAGGTCCCAGGGATCTACTTCTTCCAGTCACACCCTACCTGCCTACAGTTATCATCCAGTTAATGAATATCTGTGAATCAATGCACTGATCAGGTTAACACTCTCATAACCCCATCATTTCACCTCCAAACTTTCTTGCATTGTCTCACTCGTGAGCTTTGGGGGAACACCTTGCATCTAAACCATGACAGGAAGAAAAGATGGGAGGAAGGAATGGAGAGAGGAAGGATAGAGAAAAGGAAATAGGGTAGTAAGCTAAGTGCTCTCTGAGGAACTGGCATGTAAACTGAGACTGAGTCACATATGAGAAGGGCTGGGGAAGAACACTCAAGTCAAAGGGACCACTGGCACAAGTACCTCAGGCTAGAGGGAACAGGAACTGAAGCAGAGCAGAATGAAGGCCCTGGGGGTAAGAGAGAGCATGTAAAAGGTAGAGAGTGGTATCAGGGTATCAGAGAGATAAGCAGCAGTCAAGCTGTGGTCGCATTGTGTAGAAAATGGCAATTAGTCCATTCATTTCAAAATGGAGTCCATGTTGTTCCAATTCAAAAGATTGCTGTTATTATCAGCAAGAAAGGGTCTCAGCTTCAAATTTCAAGTAATTATTCCAGGTAAAACAAGAAGCCAATGTAAAGGTTTTTGAAGAGGAAAGGCATGATCTGATATACATTTTGAGAAGATCATTGTCACCGCTGAGTTACAAATACATTATGGAGAGTGGGGGCAGCCAAATTGAGAAGAGGAAAACTAATCAAGAGGCTATTATTACAGTGTCCCTGGGAGAAATGATGGGTTACCTAGAGGGATGAGTGGAGTTGGGGAAGAGTGGATAGAATTGAAATGGCTTGAAGCCAGAGTAAACAGACCTGCTGATGGATTTGCATGGGGAAGTGGAGTGAGAGACAGAATTAAGGTTCTTGGTTGAGTGGTTGGATTTGCTGAAAGTGAGAAAATTCTCTAGGGAAAAAAAAGAAAAAGGTTTAGGAGATAATTAAGTTTGATTTCCAGCATGGTACATTTAAAAAGTCTTAGGTTTCCAAATGGAAATGTCATGTAAGTGGGTGGATTTTTAAGAACAGAGTTGAGGGGAAAACCAGAGCTGAACATACTAGTATCATCTTGTATTTGTATAATAGTTTATAAGGTTTCAACTAATTTTGCTTACATATTCTCTCAGAGACAGCTGTTATTCAAAACCCATGAATCCTAAAAGTTATTTGCTGCACCCGAACCTATCATAAGCTGGGTTTGGATATACAAATCATATTTTTATTTTCTTTTTAATTGTAGACTTCAAAGTGATCCTCCTTTTACAAAGGCTCTCGGCAAGCCAAAATATTTTTAAACTTTTTAATAAAATGCATAACCATTTTTGCATCAGCAAGTCGAACTTAAAGGGGATGTTAACGTTTCACTGCTAAGATACATAAAAATCCAATATCAGTTCTTCATTTTGCCTGTGTTCCAGGAGAATGCTAGTCCTGAGCTCTCATGCAGCTACTGTCAGAAACGTTATCACTCTCCACCAAGTGTGGCAGCCTCCAGGAAGAAAAAGGAACTTAATTAGAAATTTCCACTTCAAATTCAATTTATGGTTTATTCACTCTGAAACATGCTGGAGGGTGTTTAAAAAGTTTGATGCTGAATGATCTGTTTGTTTTTCTCAAGCTGTCAACAAAATACATATTAGGTATAGAATATATTTGTTTATCAAGCATCCAGAGATATCAGGGATTTGGCATGAGGTTCTCTTTCTTGATGAAGAAACTGAGGCCTAGAGAGAAGAAAAGGCTCTCCAAAGCCAAGTAAACCATTGGCAGGATGGGACTGGACCCAGGACAGTGTCCTCCAGAGCACCATGCATCCCCTTCAGTGCCTACAACCCCAGCACTTCTCTTGGTCAACTGATCCTTTATTGAAATAATTTTTTACTAATCCGGGTCATCATCCTACCTTGTGTTTGTCAGTAGAGGAATAATTCTATGTCCCTACTGTACATCAGGCATTATTCTAAGTGCTTCATGTGAATTGACTAATCTAACCTTGTGCAGCTCTTTGAAGAAGGAACACTTAGCAGCCCCACTTTGTACAGCAAATCTCTTCTGTATCTGGGTTCAGTCTGATCAGGGAACTGACCTTCAAAGTACAAAAAGTCAAAGTTATTATCAACAATGACCACTTTCTGAGCTCAAGATAAATATTTCTTATGGCTTTCAAAACTGTGGATGTCTGACAGAGCAAACCCAATCATGTCTACAACAAAATACACTATCCCCCCATCCAATCTCACTTTTCATCCTGTGTTCCCAGCTTGAGTAATGGTACCATTACACCTCCAATCATCTTAAAATTTGTGACACCTTTCTCACCTCCCATTTCTAATCCATTCAACACAACTATTACTTAGACCATTTTGAGTTCTTAAAAGTATTTGAGACTAGATCTGTAGAACCTCCCTCTATGTTCCTCTCTGTCTGTACCCCATCGCCCACCTCCATGCCATTCCTGGTTTCCTAATTCAAGCTTTCATCCTCTATCATTTGTAATACTGCAATCATCTCTCATCTGGTTAACCTGTTTTTGATAATTATTTTCTTCAACCTCAACTTTTCACTCTTGCCAAGGTTATCTCCCCCAAACAAAGGGTGAATCACAAGAATGCCCCTATAAAGCCTTCCTGTGGACAGAACTTACCCTGACTTTTCGAGGACCACTCCTGCTGTTACCATGTTTCCTCTCTGCCTCTCCACGCTCTAGGCCAGCCACCCCAGACTGCACTCAAGTCACGATCAAGTGGGATATTTATAGTTTCCCTGCTTTCCTCAGTAGTATGTGATAAGGGCCACTTAATGCATGTGAATGTTTTTATTATATTTGCTTGCTTATGTCTCACCTTGTTCAATAAGAAATGTGAGGTGGGAAAACAGCTTACAAACTGTAAAACACTTCAGAGATGTTATTTTTAAGCCTAGAAATCACTGAATTTACAGTCTAGGGGTCCTTAGAGATGGTGGGACTTAGCACCTTCATTTTCCAGAGTGGCTCATTGGCCAGTCTGAGTAAGTTAATGGCAGCGTTAGCAATGGAGCCCAATTTTCCATGAGTCTCTCTTTCTTGATGAAGAAACTGAGGCCCAGAGTGAAGAAAGGACTCTTTCATTGAATCACTTCAGAAATATGAAAATAGATGACCCTTTTCCTTTTGAGAAAGGGTAGTGGCCATCTACATTTGCTTAATGCACTGGTAATACTTTTTGTTCATCTTACTACCCATAGTCTCTCTGAATCAAATACAAATAGCTTGGATTCTGTCCCAATTTCTTCCATGCTGCCCCCTGCCATATTCCACCCAGACCCCCAACTATGAAATAATTTGCTTAAAACAGTCCCTTGTGTTCTGTCCCTGACTAATTTTAATTGAAATCTGGTATCAATTATTCAGCCCTTTCCCCCTGGGCCACCCCTTTGTATTTTTTTCACAATTAGGAATTCAGTTAAATTTGTTGCTCTTAGCTATTATTTCAGGAAAGTCTTATATCAAATCTCTTCTTTGGTTTTATCACTGCTGATAAAAGCCATTTTAAAGTCTTGGTTTCATAAATAATGAATATGCTATAATACAAACGGCAACTATTTATCAAGTATCTACTATGAACCGAGTACTATGTTAAGAACATTATTTGCATTATCTCTAATCATCCTGACAACAGCCTAGCAACATAGGATTACTATGCTCTCATGCAAGTGAGGAAACTATAAGTTCCAAGAAGTTAAGTAACTTACCCAAGGTCATAGAGCTGATAAATGAAAGGACCAAGATTCGAATGCTGGCCTTTCCAAGTCTAAACTCAGTGATCTCATGAAGCTGCTTCCAGAAGAAGGCAGGTGATGTGAGTCCGGATAGAAACCTCAGCAGCCACAGGTATAGTGGCTGCCTTAGAAAAGTACCTCCAAAGGGTGATCCAGGCTTAGTGTCTTGGGGCAGGGCTGGCAGTAACCACATTTTCTGCATATTCTCTGCATTTTCTCTATCTGTAACCACTCCTGGGGTCACTTCCTCCAGAAAACCTTATATACCTTCTCATACCTCAACAGGGGCTCCATCTCTGTGTCCTGGACATCTGACCTTATTATAGTTTACTTATGGGTTCACCTGTCATTGTCCTTCACTGAACAGCAAATTGCTTGACAATGGCTCTGTGTCACTCTTCCCTGAAAAGGGAAATAACCAAAATGGATATTTTGAAGAAATTATATTTACACCAGTACAGTGTTTAACTCTAGGTTCTATTCTAGGCACCCATGAAATGGTAATATCCACACAATGTGCGTCCATGTTGCCTTCCTTGGCCCCATTTACATTCACCTGAGTCTCCAATGAGGTTTTAAATGATATCAAGATGCTAGAAATAATATCCCTATGAAACAACCAGAACTGGAATGGACAGGTTAGAGAAGGACAGAGTTCCCCACTACTAGAAGTATGTGGGCAGAAGCAAATAGTCTTTTGGTAAGAATGACAGAAAGAAAGGGAGAGGAGAGTGAAATCATCTAACCTGGCAAAGAGAAAACTGTCTTTAAATTTCAAATATTAAAAAAGAAGATCAGATAAAAGAAATGATATTGTTCTGTGAGCCATCCCAGGGTACAATTGGAAACAAGAAGTGAAGAGTACCAGAACTCTTTTTTTCATTTGTTTGTTTGTTTGTTTTCTTTTTTTAAATCACTAGAGCTAACCCCTGACCCCAAATGGAATGGATTTCCCTGAAAGATAATGAGTCTTGCAGTGTTAAGCCAGTGTCACATTAGATGATTCTTTTCCTGGGATAATATAGTGAGCAGATATTCCTCACTCATGCATGTGCTTGTTCACTAGCTCACCTCCTTGGTTATTATGCACCTCCTATTTGCCAGGCACCAAACCAGAGATACAAGTTCTAATAAGATGAGTTCCTACCTGTGAGGAGCTCACAAATAAGCACATTCCACAAGACAGTTCATATTGGGTCTTTAAAACCTAAAAGAAGTTCCCATCTGAGAAGGGGAGAGAAACTATATTTCAGATAGGGGAAACAGCATGTACAGAATGTAGAAATGCTGGATCAGAGAACAGAAAAAAGAAAACTTGGGGACAGGATAATGTTGTTGTATTAGCCCAAAGGTACACTCCAGGATTGAATCAGATCACAGAGGCTCTTGCCATTTCTGAAATTCAAATTAGAATCAGATCACAGAGGCTCTTTCCATTTCTGAAATTCTAATTTGAATATCACCCATTCCATAATACTAAAAAGTAGAAAAATATTTCCAGAGAATTGAGTCATTTATTCAGGAAAATCCTGAAGTTCCTGGCTAGGTAGTCCCCCTAGTGGATAAAGTAACAAATATAATACTTATCTTTTGAAAACAAAGGAAGAAAGGATATATCATTTGTCTTCTCAATAAAAGTGTCTGAAAAATAAACTTACAACTGAAAGTCAGCTAAAGGTATTCAAATTTCTATTATTACCAACATGGTTGTAAAAAGGCTGTTATGACAAATGGAATTTAAGTATTTTTATGACCCATTGGAAGTCATACATTAAAGGGTAAAAGTAGATAGGATTTTTCTAGCTGTCCCAAGCTGTTTTCTCATCCCCACGTGATCTAGTTTTCATAAGTTGGACCATAATGTCTGGACCAGATTGCTTTAGTGCCATCGCTGAATACTTGACCAGCATGTCACCAAAGCACCTGCTGCCAGTCCCAGGGAGTGTGAGTTATGTCCTTGAAAGGAAAGTTTCAACATTTGAATTTTGTAGGCATAGAACCTCAAAAATGGACAGGACAGTAGAGAAAGGGCAGTAGGATTTGATAGATAAAAGTCTCAGAAATTTTAAGCTGTTTTAAATCCTTAGCCTTTTCCACCATCTATAACCTTGACTAAGTTAGTAACTCTGAATTTAGTTTCCTCATATGAAAAATGGGGAAAACAATTCCAACCTCCTTGGGGTCAAATGAAATAATGTATAATAGCTCCTATATCCATGCCTAATACTCAGTGAATGTTAACAATGATGATGATTATTATAATCTTGACAATAATTAACACCCAATCTTTGAGAATCCATGCGCCAAGAATTTTTTTTCTTTTTTTAAAATTTGTTCTAATTAGTTATATATGACATTGAGTGCATTTTGACGCATCATACATAAATGGAGTATAACTTCTCATTCTTCTGGTTGTACATCATGTAGAATTACACAGGTTGTGTCACCATCTATGCACATAGGGTAATAATGTCCAATTAATTCTGCTATCATTCCTATCCCTATACCCACTCCACTCCTCTCTGCCTAATCCAAAGTGCCTCTATTCTTCTCCCCGCTTACTGTGAATTAGCATCTGCATATGAGAGACAATATTTGGCCTTTGGTTCTTTAGGATTGGCTTATTTCACTTAGCTTGATATTCTTCAGTTCCATCCATCTTTCAGCAAATGCCATAATTTCATTCTTTGAGTAATATTCCATTGTGTGTATATACCAAAATTTCCTTATCCATTCATCTGTTGAAGGACATCTAGGTTGGTTCCAAAGCTTGGCTATTATTATGCTGCTATAAATGTTGATGTGGCTGCATCACTGAAGTCTGGTGATTTTAAGTCCTTTGGGATAAACTGAGGAGTAGGATAACTGGGTCAAATGGTGGTTCTATGCCAAATTTTCTGAGGAATCTCTATACTGCTTTCTTGAGTGGTTGCTCCAATTTTCAGTCCCACCAACAATTTCTGAGTGTAAATTTTCCCCCACATCCTCACCAACATTTAATGTTGCTTGTATTCTTGATAGTCGCCATTCTGACAGGAGATGGAATCTTGGTGTAGTTTTGGTTCACATTTCTCTAATTACTAAGAATGTTCAACATTTTTTAATATATTTGTTGATTGATTATATTTCTTCTTCTGTGAAGTGTCTGTTCTATTCCTTTGCCCATTTATTGATAGAATTATTTGGGTTTTTGGTGTTAAGTTTGTTGAGTTCTTTATGTAACCTGGAGATTAGCACTCTCTCTGAGGTGCATGTGGTAAAGATTGTCTCCCATTCTGCAGGCTCTCTCTTCATGTTAATTGATTGTTTCCTTTCCTGTGAAGAAACTTTTTTAAATATGATTCCATCCCATTTATTGATTCTTGATTTTACTTCTTGCACTTTAGGAGTCTTGTTGAGGAATTCGATTACTAAGCCCACATGATAAAGAGTTGGGCCAACATTTTCTTCTAGTAGATGCAGAATTGTTGGTTTAATCCCTAGGTCCTTGATCCACTTTGAGTTGAGTTTTGTGCATGGTGAGAGATAGGGATTTATTTTCATTTTTTTACATATGGATTTCTAGTTTTCCTAGCACCATTTGTTCAAGAGGCTCTCTTCTCCAATATATGTTTTTGGCATCTTTGTCTAGTGTGAGATCACTGTATTTATGTGGGTTTGTCTCTGTGTCTTCTATTCTGTAGCATTGGTCTCCATATCTGTTTTGGTGCCAATACCATACCATTTTTGTTACCATGGCTCTGTAGTACAATTTAAGGTCTGGTATTGTGATGCCTCCTGCTTCACTTTTCTTGCTAAGGATTGTCTTGGCTATCCTGGGTCTCTTATTTTCCAAATAAATTTCATGATTGCTTTTTATAGTTCCATGAAGAATGTCATTGGGATTTTAATAGGAATTGCATTAAATCTGTAAAATGCTTTTGGTAGTAAGGCCATTTTGACAATCCTATCCAAGAACATGAAAGTTATTTCCATTTTCTAAGGTCGTCTTCAATTTCTACAGTGTTCTGTAATTTTCATTGAAGATGTATTTCATCTTTTTTGTTAGATTGATTCCCATATTTTCTTTAAGGCTATTGTAAATTGGGTAGTTTTCCTAATTTCTCTTTCAGTGGACTCATTGCTGATGTATAAGAACTCTTTTTTGATTTATGAGTGTTAATTTTATATCCTGCTATTTTGCTGAATTTATTTATGAGTTCTAGAAGTTTCCTGATGGAATTTTTTGGATCTTCTAAATTTAGAATAATGTCATCAGCAAATACTGATAGTTTGGGTTCTTCTTTTCCTACTTGTATCCTTTTGATTTCTTTCTTCTGTCTAATTGCTCTGACTAGAGTTTCAAGGAGAATGTTGAATAGATGTGGTGAAAGAGAGCATCCTTGTCTTGTTCCGGTTCTTATAGGGAATGCTTTCAATTTTTCACCATTTAAAATGATATTAGCCTTGGGTTTAGCATATACAGCTTTTACAGTGTTGAGATATGTTCCTGCTATTCCTAGTTTTTCTAGTGTTTTGAACATGAAGGGATGCTGTATTTTCTCAAATGCTTTTTTGGCATCTATTGAGATGATCATATGATTCTTGTCTTTAAGTCTATTGATGTTATGAATTACGTTTATTGATTTCCATATGTTGAGGTAACCTTGCATCCCAGGGATAAACCCCACTTGATTTTGGTACATTATCTTTTTAATATGTTTTTGTATGCAATTTGCCAGAATTTTATTGAGAATTTTTACACCTATATTCCCTAGGGACATTGGTCTGAAGTCTTGTTTCCTTTATGTGTCTTTGTCTGGTTTTGGTATCAGAGTGATACTAGCTTCATAGAATGAGTTTGGAAGGGTTTCCTTCTTTTCTATTTAATGAAATAATTTGAGAGGTATTGGTATTAATTCTCCTTTAAAGGTCTTGTAAAACTGGGCTGAGAATCTGGTCCTTGGTTGGTAAGATTTTGATGGCATCTTCTATTTCATTGCTTGAAATCAGTCTGTGTAAATTGTGTATATCTTCTGATTCAGTTTGGGTAGGTCAGATGTCTACAGAAATTTGTCAATGTCATTAAGATTTTCTATTTTATTGGAGTATAATTTTTTCAACATAGTTTCTGATTATCTTCTGAACTCCAGTAGTGTCCATCATGATATTTCCTTTTTTACAATGAATTTTAGTAGAGTTTCTCTCTCTCTCTCTCTCTCTCTCTCTCTCTCTCTCTTAGCATAGCTAGAGGTTTATCAATTTTATTTACTTTTTTCAAAGAACCAACTTTTTGTTTTGTTGATTTTTTTGAACTGTTTCTTTTTGTTTTGCTGATTTTTTTGAACTGTTTCTTTTTGTTTTGTTGATTTTTTTGAACTGTTTCTTTTTGTTTCAATTTCTTTGATTTCAGCTGTGATTTTAATTATTTCCTGTCTTCTGCTTTTCATGTTAATTTGTTCTTTTTCTAGGGCTTGAGATATAATGATAGGTCATTTACTCATTGACTTTCTATTTTTTTGATGAATAAGCTCAATGCAATGGACTTTCATCTTAGGACTGCCTTCAGAGTGTTTTTCAAATATTTTGATATGTTGTATCACTATTTTAATTTACTTCTAAGTATTTTTATTATCCCTAAATTCTTTGGATATCCATTCAATCTGTTTATAATTCAATAGAGTATTATTTAGTCTCCACATGATTTGATAGAATGCAGGATAGTATCTCTCTCTCTCTCTCTCTCTCTCTCTCTCTCTCTCTCTCTCTGTCTGTCTCTCTGTCTCTCTGTCTCTCTCTGTCTCTCTCACTTTGGTATTTGCTAAGAGTGGCTTTGGGACATAAGATATGGTCTATTTTAGAGAAAAATCCATATGCTGCTGAGAATAAAATGTATTCACTCATTGATGGATGAAATATTCTATGTGTGTCTTTTAAGTCATATTATTGATTGTGTTATTTAGTCATAGTTTCTTTGTTTAGATTTTGGTTGGAAGATTAATCCAGTAGTGAGATGGGTGCATTCAAGTCACCCAGAAGTATGATGTTGTGGTCTCTTTGCTGAAATCGAGAAGGGTTTGTTTAATGTCCATAGATGCTCCATTGTTTGGGACATGATTATTTATAATTGTTATGTCCTGTTGATGTATAATTCTCTTAAGCAGTATGAAATGTCCTTCTTTTCCCCTTCTGATTAACTTTGGCTTGAAGTTCACTTTATCTGATATGAGGATGGAAACCCCTGATTGTTTATGGGACCCATGTGAGTGATGTATTTTTTCCCAACCTTTCACGTTCAGTCTGTGGGTATCTTTGCCTCTGAGGTGAGTGTCTTGGAGACAACATATTTTTGGGTCTTGGTTTTTAATCCAATCTGCCAGTTTATGTCTTTGATTCATGAGTTTAGGCCATTAACACTCAAGATTATTATTGAGATATGATTTGTATTCCCAGTCATTTTGATTTATTTCTGATTTTTAATTTGACTTAGTTTCTCCTTTGATTGACTATTCCTTTAGTGTAGTTCTTCCCTTTGCTACTTTTCTCTTAGTTTTTTTCATTTAATCTTTGTGGAATATTTTGTTGAGAATATTCTGTAGTGCAGGCTTTCTAATTGTGAAGTATTTAACTTTTGTTTATCATGGAAGTTTTTTATTTCATCTTCAAATCTAAAGCTTAAAAACTATATCACATGATGCCACAGTCTCTGGCTGGGCACAAATCACGAGTCTCCACACAGCTTGTAGATTCAAACAGCAATTCTTTATTCCCCAACTCACACCGGCCGTCTACAAACACGTTCTGGGGGAATCCACGTTCTCTGCCCAAATCCACTTCCTCCCAAATCCACACTCTGCCCAAATCCACTCCACATGGGCTTCTGTCTCCCAAAATATACTGTCTGACCCTAAGCACTCAAGAGGAACTCAGCAGCAGGATAGGCCCTATTCTAAAGGGGGAACACCCTAATCTCCTATTATGCTAAACTGCCCTATTCTAAAGGGGGAACACCCTAATCTCCTATTATGCTAAACCGCCCTATTCTAAAGGGGGAACACCCTAAACACGGATCCTGCCCTGGTCCTTGAGCAAGGTCACCTTTCAGAAGTCCTTCCACTAGACAGCATGGGAGTAAGCTGGCAAGGAATTTGTCATACCTACTTGGCTGATGGCTCCTAGCATCTCCCCCCTTCTGATTAATTAAACAACAAGTAATGTGCTTAAGGACCGTGCCTGGTAGGTTGTCCAGTTCAACATATGGCTCTTACCCGTCATTGGAAAACTGACCTTTAGGCGTCAGCCTCCTGTCTTAGGTCGATACCACTGCAACTGGATCATACCCGTCACTGACTACCGGTCCAGCATACAGCCATACTTGTGGATAGGTCTATGCACCAGTGGGGGGGTGAGGTTCTTTGCCTCACCTCTGTTGGCAGCCAAATTTGGCCTTGGTGCCAGTGGGGGAGTGAGGTTAATGTGGCTTAAGGACCGTGCCTGGTAGGTTGTCCAATTCAACATATGATTCTTACCCGTCATCGGAAAACTGACCTTTAGGCAACTGACCTTTAGGCGTCAGCCTCCTGTCTTAGGTTGATACCACTGCAATTGGATCATACCCGTCACTGACTACCAGTCCAGCATATAGCCATTGGCTCCCAAATTTAGACCATCACTAGCAGAAGGGAGGAGGATACAGAAATGCCACGACACCAAGCCAATTGACAGTTCCTTTGGAAAAATTGCATCATTGGTGACACCATCAGCAAAGATCACTGGTGACACCATCAGCAAAGATATGCCAGCATTACCACAATTTGCTGCACTAAACGTAGTTACATAGTCCAGGCAAGTTCTGTAAGCAGTTCAAAGGGGAGGAATCTATCAATCTGTCCATCTCCTCCCAAAGTCCGTTTCCTCCCAAAGTAAGTTGACTCCTTGATTGAGCATACTTGTTGAGTTATATTCATTGGGATGAAGATAGGAATTCTGGCAATGATGCTAAAAAGACATTATCCTGAAAAGAATTATTAAATATAATGAAAAGGAAAGGTGAAAGTAAACAAACAGATCTGTTAACCTCCTTAAAAAACAATCCTTAACAGCTGTTTACCTGATTTAAATTAGTAAACAAGCAGATCTGTTAACCACCTTTAAAAACAATCCTTAACAGCTGTTTACCTAATTTAAATTAAGCCATTTAAATCACGTGAATAAAAAAATAATAATTTGGATCCATTTTCTCATGAGCGCTCCTCATATATGAAATATGGACATACGCACACACAGACATATAACACAAAACACAAATGTGCAAACAAACGTACAACACATAAGATAATAATAAAGGCCTTGTAGCTTTACCTAGGTGAAATCTCCATTGCAATGTTTAAAAACTCCACAGTCAAAAAATAAAACTGATCAGAAAAACATTAACCTAGGTTTGTATGAGCTCAAAAAATAAAAATAGAGCCTTATGATGTGGAAAAATGCAATAATAAAATAGATAATGAAAAAAGCATCCTGGTTAATCACAGTCGCAGATGTAAGAATGGCCAAGCTGGAGTTCTGGATATCAGCTGTTATGGATTTGAGTCAAATCATCTTCTTTTCAATCTGTAGAAATCGTTTTAGTTAGTCTTTCTGGAATCCAAATCGGCTGCTGTTCTCCCTGTGGAAACACGCAAACAGAGCCCCGACTCCAGATAATTACTGGGTCAGGACCTTTCCATTGTCCTGTTAGAATATCTTTCCAAAGAACTTTAGGCTTATGCACATTTTTTGGATACATATGCCTTTCCGCAGCACTAAGTCCTGATGAATCCAAATTTAAAAAGTTTAGAGTAAAAAGCGTTATTTTAAGTTTATCTTTGGGGGATATATACCCCTTTCCAATTCCCTCTTTTTGCTTTAATAAGTACGTTTTAATAGTTTGATGAGCTCTTTCAACTATGCCTTGTCCCTGTGGATTGTATGGAATTCCTGTTATATGAGTAATACCAAATGATGAGCAAAATTGTTTAAAAGAGGTAGAGGTATAGCCAGGACCGTTATCAGTTTTTAACTGTGGCAAAATTTTGTAAGCAATGAGCTATAACATCTTTAGTTTTTTCTCTGGCATGAAGGGAGCCCATCAAAAATCCGGAAGAAGTATCAACTGTAACATGTAAATATTTTAATTTTCCAAATTCTGGCAAGTGTGTGACGTCCATCTGCCAAATATGGTTAGGTATCAGTCCTCTAGGATTGACTCCAAGATTAACTTGTGGTAAAAAGGTCACACAATTTTGACATTGTTTTATTATATGTCTGGCTTGTTCCTTAGTTATTTTAAAACGCTTTTGTAAAGTATTAGCATTAACATGGAATTTTTTATGAAAATTCGTAGCTTCTTCTAGTGTAGAGAAAATATGTATGTCATGTGTAGTTTTATCTGCTAAATCATTGCCCAAACTAAGGGCTCCAGGCAATCCTGTATGTGCTCTAATATGTCCTATAAAGAATGGATCTTTTCTGTCCCAGATTAGACTTTGTATAGTGGAAAACAAAGAGAAAACAGTAGAGGAAGGGGAAATTCTACCAGCATCTTCAAGAGATACTATAGCATTAACTACATACTGACTATCAGAAAATAAATTAAATACAGAATCTTTAAACATTAAAAAGGCTTGTAATACTGCATTAAGCTCTACCTTTTGAACTGATTGTTTGGGTACTAAAAATGTAAAAGTTTGATCAGGGGTAACTACTGCTGCTGTACCATTATTTGACCCATCAGTGAATATATTTGGAGCATTCATGATAGGGGTTTTTCTTGTCATTTTTGGAAAAACTACAGGATGCTTAGACCAAAAAGACAACAAAGGATTAGATGGTAAGTGATTATCAAATGAAACATTAGATTTACACATGATTATTGCCCAAGTATTTAACTCATTAGCTAACTCATCAATTTGATCCATAGTATATGGAGTAATAATTTTATTGGGAGAAATTCCAAACACTCCCTTCGCTGCTTTTATTCCTTTGAGTATTAATTGTCCTACAGCCTCAGGATACCTAGTAAGAATAGTGTTAGGAGAATAAGATAAATGTATCCACAATAATGGACCTTCTTGCCAAAATACTCCTGTAGGAATATTTTTTGTTGGTAGTACAATAAATAATAAAGGCAAACTTATATCAATTCTATCCAAATGTATATTTTCCATATATGTTTCAATAATTTTTAATGCCTTTCTTGCTTTAGGAGTTAATATGCGAGGTGAGTTTGGATCTGATGGACCTTTTAGAATATCAAATAAAGGTCCCAACTCTCCTGTTGGTATGCCTAGATAAGGCCTTATCCAATTTATGTCTCCCAATAACTTTTGAAAGTCGTTAAGTGACTTGAGTTGATCTACTCGTATTTGAATTTTTGGTGGACGGACCATGGTTGAGGATAATAGAACTCCTAAATAATTAATTGGAAAGTTTAATTGTACTTTATCTATTGCTATCTCTAGATTATAATTTTTTAATAAGTTTGTAAGTGTGGCATAACATTCCAGCAATATGTTTTTATCTTTATGTGCCAATAATACATCATCCATATAGTGAAATATTTGTAGTTCAGGATTTTGATTTCTAAGTGGCTGGATTGCTTTATTAACATATATTTGACACATAGTTGGACTGTTAGCCATCCCTTGAGGGAGTACTTTCCATTCATATCTCTGATCAGGACCTTCATGATTTAATGCAGGGATAGTAAATGCAAAACGTGGACTATCCTCGGGATGAATTGGAATTGAAAAAAAACAATCTTTAATATCTATGGCTAAAACATGCCAGGTTTTTGGCAAAGCAGACAATTGAGGAATGCCTGATTGAGCAGGTCCCATAATAACCATTTCATTATTAATGGCTCTTAAATCTTGCAATAATCTCCATTTACCAGATTTCTTTTTAATGACAAAAATGGGAGTATTATGGGGAGATATGGAAGGTTGTATATGTCCTTCCGCTAATTGTTGTTTGACCAGATCATGGGCTGCTAGTATCTTTTCTTTAGTCAGGGGCCACTGAGGAACCCACACTGGTCTTTCTGATTTCCAAGTAATTTTTATTGTCTCAGTGGCCCTTTCTGAAAATCCAACCCATGTCTGTCTGTTCCTTGATCTATTTGAATTGGTGCTGCTATACCTTGTCCTTGTTTTCCTAATCTTTTTTCTTTCCTAAAACCTTGTCTAGCCCTAGTAGTGGGCGCATTAGGATTGATGTTATTTGTTAACATCAAACCTAATTGATCTAGGATATCTCGTCCCCATAAATTTATAGGAGGATGATCCAATACATAGGGCTGTATAGTTCCCTCACATCCTTCAGGATCCTTCCAATCTAATATCATTGCACTTCTATGGGGATTAGTCGCCACTCCTAGGCCTCGAAGCGTTTGAGTGGCTTGTTGTAATGGCCAATGTTTTGGCCATTCCTTACTAGATATGATGCTAAGGTCTGCACCTGTGTCCAGTAGCCCATTAAAGTCGTGTCCTTGAATATTTAGTTTTAACATTGGGCGAGAATCTAAATTTAAAGACAACATAGCCCAATCTACACCTGTGGAGCCTAATCCCCTGGAACCTCTTTTTACACTATGACTAGGAAATTTATTATGTAGGCTGGGTATTATTAACAACTGTGCTATTCTATCTCCAGGTGAAATTACTGATATACCTCTTGGAGAACTAGCTATAATTTTTATTTTACCTACATAATCGGGATCAATTACCCCAGGACTTATCATAAGTCCTTTTAATGTAGATGAACTACGTCCTAATAATAAGCCTACTGTCCCTTGGGGAAGAGGTCCTTTTATTCCTGTGGGAATGATTTGAACTCCCATCTCTGGAGTTAGCACTGCTCTGGCAGAGGCGCAGATGTCCAACCCTGCGCTCCCTCGGGTTTGTCTGATGAGGGATTTAATGGACAATGTGTCCTGGGCACTACTCTGATGGTGTTGCTGGGTTCCTCCACTGCCCCGTATATTTGTGGTTGTGGACCCCGGAGCATTGGGCCCCCTTGTCCGTTTTTTGGCAATGGAGCCTGATGCCTTTCTCCACGATATCGTGGGTAAATACCTGGTCCTTGTCCGTTTTTTGATAAGGGAGTACCCTCTATGGTAGTTTGAGAACGGCATTCATTAGCCCAATGTCTCCCTCTACGGCATCGTGGGCAAATACCCGGTATTCTATTTCTTTGATACCTAGTTTTGTTAAATCCTCCTCCTATGGGGCAACTCCTTTTAAAATGTCCTGTTTGTTCACAATCATAGCATGTTTTTGGCCTGGCATCTAAAGCCTGTTGTACTGCAGCTGCCAAGACTTGCCCTTGTTCATTAATATCTCTACATAATTTAATATATGTGTTTAAATCTTCATGTCTCCATGGTCTAATAACCTCTCTGCAGCAACAATTTGCTTGGTCATAAGCCAGTTGTTTTATCAATGGCATTGCTTGTTCCGTATCCCCCAAAATTTTGGCAGCCGTTTGAATTAGCCTATCTACAAAGTCAGCGTAAGGTTCATTAGCTCTCTGTATTACCTTAGATAGCTGACCTTGTAAATCTCCATGTCCTTGTAAAGTCTTCCATGCCCTAACTGCGTCTGCAGCAATTTGTGCATATATAGCAGGATCATATTCAATTTGTTGCCGCTGACCCTCATAAGGCCCTTTCCCTAGCAACATCTCTAGATTTCTTTGAGGGTAACCGGCTGCTGCATTTCGCCTAGCTGTCTCTGCACAAAATTCCTCATTGGCAACCTTCCATAACAAATATTGTCCTCCATTTAGCACAGATTTACACATGCTGGCCCAATCTGCTGGCGTCATGTCCAAGTTAGTAATGGACTCGACCATGCTCACTGTGAAGGGAGCTTGGGGACCATAGGTTGTTACAGCCTCCTTTAACTGCTTCACTGTTTTAAAATCTAAAGCACGGTGAATTCGCTGCCCTCCTGCCTGCTCAAGTACAGGGCATGCTAATCTTTGAGGTCCTGTCTCAGGATTCCATTTATCAACTACGGGGTTTGAGGGCCACTCAGCTGTCTCTATCGGTGGGGCTGTTGGTTGAATTAAACC
Organism: Callospermophilus lateralis; assembly: GCF_048772815.1. NCBI lineage: Eukaryota > Metazoa > Chordata > Mammalia > Rodentia > Sciuridae > Callospermophilus > Callospermophilus lateralis. Next base: position 140,978,302 of record NC_135306.1, read on the forward strand.
CTCTTGTGATAAAACGGAGTTAGTAACAGCCTCCTGTTGTGGCCTTTTTCCTAACAACCCCTTTTCCTTTAAATTTTCTTCCTCTGTCTGACTAGCTCGAGAGACCTTCTCTTTTGCTTGATCTAAAATGTCTTTCTCCATGTTCTGAACCTCTAACAATTTACTTAACATCTTTTCAGTTTGTTTTAATCTACTATAAAGATAACGCAACCCAATAAGATAACACAAAACAAAACCGAAACTGAATGAAGCAAAAACGGAATAAAAAATCGTTGTATCAATTTTCTCTTCCTCAGGGCCGACAAACTTCAAACCTTTAGTCAACCATTTTTTCAAGTTTGCCTGAGAAATTTCTAGGGATAGGCAGCTTGAAAGAAAAACAAAATAAATCAAAAGAAGAACACATTGTTTTTTGAAATGGTCACCCATTCTCTCGCCTTCCCTCAGGGGCGAGCAATTTCACTTACCCCCAAGCTTCAGGCGTTCCGCATACGAGCCACCAGATGCCACAGTCTCTGGCTGGGCACAAATCACAAGTCTCCACACAGCTTGTAGATTCAAACAGCAATTCTTTATTCCCCAACTCACACCGGCCGTCTACAAACACGTTCTGGGGGAATCCACGTTCTCTGCCCAAATCCACTTCCTCCCAAATCCACACTCTGCCCAAATCCACTCCACATGGGCTTCTGTCTCCCAAAATATACTGTCTGACCCTAAGCACTCAAGAGGAACTCAGCAGCAGGATAGGCCCTATTCTAAAGGGGGAACACCCTAATCTCCTATTATGCTAAACTGCCCTATTCTAAAGGGGGAACACCCTAATCTCCTATTATGCTAAACCGCCCTATTCTAAAGGGGGAACACCCTAAACACGGATCCTGCCCTGGTCCTTGAGCAAGGTCACCTTTCAGAAGTCCTTCCACTAGACAGCATGGGAGTAAGCTGGCAAGGAATTTGTCATACCTACTTGGCTGATGGCTCCTAGCAACATGAAGGTAGAGATACACAGGATGAATACCTATGTAACGACAGACACAGAGTTTGGAATGTGCAGTCTTAAGACAATGCCAAGGATTGACAGCTACCACTAGAAGCTGAGAAGAGGCAAGGGAGGATTCTGTTCAGAGGGAATGTAACCCTGTTGACATCTTGATTTCAGACTTCTAACCTCCTGTACTAAGAGAGATTGCTCTGAAGCACCCAGGTTCTGGAATTTTGTTACAGTGGCCATAGGAAACTAATACTCCTATCATGGTACTTATCACACTATGTTGAATTGACTAGGCATTTTTGCTTGTCTTACTCCTTTCTCTTTGAAAAGTGTCATTGAGTCTTTGATAGCTTTGAAATACAATGTATGTATCAGTCTCTAGGAAAAAAAAATCTGAAGCTTAATTTTTCTGGATATAGGATTCTTGGTAGGCATCCATTTTCTTTCAGAGTTTGGTATATGTTGTTTTAGGACCTCCTAGCTTTGAGGGTCTAGATTGAAAAATCAACTGATGTCTGAATTGGTCTCACCTTATACATAATCGGATATTTTTTACTCACAGCCTTTAAAATTCTATTCTTTTTCTGTAAGTTAGGCATTTTTATTATAACGTACCTTGATGTGGGTCTGTTGTAATTTTGTGCATTTGGGGTCCTGGAAGCCTCTTATATATGATTTTCCATTTCATTCTTTAGATTTGGGAAATTTTCTGGTATTATTTCATTGAAAATATTGTGCATTCCTTTAGTTTGTATCTCTGCGCCTTATCTATACAGATAAATCTTAAATTTGGTCTTTTCATGTTATCCCATAATTCTTAGAAGAATGATTTTTTTAACATCTTCTCTTCATGGTCAACTCCATTTTCAAGATGATATATTTTGTCTTTATTGCCTAAGATTCTTTCTTCCAAGTGGTCTAGTCTGTTGGTGATACTTCATATTGAATTTTTAATTTAGTTTATTGTTTTTTTCATTTAGAGATTTCTGCTTGTTTTTTTTTCCCCAGAATCTCTGCCCCTTTATTGAAGTGATCTTTCACTTCCTGTATTTTCTCTGTGATTTCATTCCTTATACCATCCTTTACTTCACAGAGCAGTTCAACTATGTACATTCTAAACTCCCTTTCTGACTTTTCTTCCGCTTTGGTGTCAATGGATTCTGTTATTAGAGTATCTTGTTTTGTTTGGTGTGATTTTTTCTCTTGCTCTTTCATGTTGTTTTTATGTCTACCCATCTAACAGTATGGGTCTGAGGCAGTAGAGTTTGTACCCTGTGAACTTATAATGTCCCTGAAGGTTTTCCAGTACCTCACTGTTAACATGGGAAACAAATAATAACAAAAACTAATGCAAAAAATACATAGCATTAAACCAAATAGTTCGTACTATGACATTTACAATGTTAATTATCACAGTAAACATAAATTTTATGATTAGTTTTTGCCTATAATAAAAACAGCAAGTTTGCAAAAGGACTTACAATTTCAAATGGTGAACAGGGAGAGAACAGAAGTGATGCAGGAGGTGATAATGAGTGAGAAAGAGAGAAGATAGAAGTAAAAAATTAAAGAGTAGAAAAATAATAGAGGTTGGCTGTTAGTAGAAGAACAGAGAAAATTAAGGAAAACAGGTAGGAGAAAAATTATATATAATTTAATTTTTTAAAAAAAATCAAAAATAAAAATAAAAGAATACAAAACAAAACTAAAATATACTGATCAAATATCATAGTTGAAAAAAACTAATTTGTGAAAAATAACTGACTTCAAAAATGCTAGAAATGAGACTAGAAAAAATGAATATTTATAAATGTTCATGTACCATTAAGGTTACAATCAAACTGAGAAAAAGAATAATAATAAAACATAAGAAAAGAAAACAAAAAAAAAATCTTGATGAAAAGTTGAAGAATTCTTTCCATTGGCATTCAAAAGATTCTCAGCTTCTCTTCTCAGCAGTTTTCGGTGGAGTCTTCTGGAGTGTGATGCTCCACCCTTTGTAATGCTAGAATGGTAATCCCTGAGGTGGAATTCCTGGAGATGGCATTTCTGGAGGCAGGGTTTAGGCATAGGTGGGCTTCAGGCCCTTCACTGAATGCCAATTGGTCTAGAGATTTTAAATCAGTGAACCTCTTGCTGGTCCCTGCTGGAAGACTGTACCCCAAAGATCTCCCCTGGGTTCCACTCATGTAACGAGAGAGCCAATTCTTAGTCACTTATGTCACCTGCAGACCCCAAATTTCCTGGTCTTGGGTTCAGTCTGTAAACAATCTCTCCTGAACTCTTCCTGCCCAGATGCATCTCTCCCAGCAGGCCCAGCAAGCAGCCCAATATGAGGGGGAGGGATAGAGCCAGATGGGTTTCTGTGACCAGTTGTCCCCTGTATAAACCTCTCTCCACATTTTATTTTTCCCAGTCACTTATGCACACTCCGTGTTGTACAATATGTATTTACTGGCCTATATTTAGGCCAAACATGGGTTTTCCAGGAATCTGCTCCCTCAGCTGTTGGCCCCCGCACCAGGGCTACAGAATGGTTCCTTCCTTTGTCCTCCGCATGTCACCTAGAGAAATGGCAGTTTCTTTCTCCACACACAGATATCATGCAGCGCATCTTTCAGGTTTGTTGGGCAGCGTCCTTGGTCTCTAAACACTCTGAACCCAGACACACCTCCGGCCTCCCCAAAATGTGGGTTCCTTTAATTCTCTTATCCTTCCACTATGATCACACAGGGATCATTCTGGCTGGTGCTTCTAGCCTGGCCACAGGAGCATCTGTGCCACTGGGTACTTTAAACTTTTTTTTTTTAATTCAACCTTCTGCATGCCCAGTCTCCCTTGAATGCCCAGTTTAAATTCCAGCAAAGTCCTCCCCCCCCTGCCGCCTTATTTTTGTTCACCCACTTTGCGGAGAAGCTGACTGTCTGCTTTCTTGGTTTCATGCCACAGAACAGCTAGGAACTCAACCTCCTCTTTTCTGCCATCTTGAAAAATTCCCCATGCTTCAAGAATTTTGACAAACTCAAGCTTCAAGAAGAAAATTCTTCTTAAAAAGAAGAGAGCTTGCTGGGAGCAGTGGCACATGCCTGTAATCCCAGAGACTTGGGAGACTGAGGCAGGAGGATCACAAGCTCAAAGCCAGCCTCAACAACTTAGTGAGGCCCTAAGCAACTTAGTGAGATTCTGTTGCAAAGTTAAAAAATAAATAGAAAAGGACTGGGAATGTGACTCAGTGGTTAAGTGCTGCTGGGTTCAAACCCCAGTACCAAAAAAAAAAAAAAAAAAAAAAGAAATAGAGAGAAAAAAACTCTGAGAATCCGTACATTCAGAAGAGAAAAATTCAAACAGAAGCAAAACAATAGAAAATACTATTTGCTGAATGCCATATATAATTGTGTGTGTGTGTATATATATATATATATATATATATATATATATATATATATATATATATATATAATTTATATATGTATATATAATATATATCTGTCACACTTGGCATATCAATGATGTAAACAATGAATACCTCTAAAATGTTTTTTGAGTCAAGTTTATTGAAAAAAATGCAAATCAGAGATAGAAATAATAATCAAAGTAACCTCAAATAATTTGGAAGGACTGGAAGAGAGCAGGTATGCTAAAATTAGAACAAAAATCAGAAAGAACAAGGGCAATGTGATAATTTTCAGGCTAACTTCAGCAACAAAACTTCACAAATGTAGAGATACTCAGGTGTAATTAGGCCTATGAATAATATTTGGTTATTACTGGTCCAGTGGGAAAAAAAAATACACATATTGAAGCATATGCACTGCATTAGAAAGAACCCTGAGCTGGGTCAAAAGAGCCCTGTGCTAGTACTAATTCTAAAAAGATTTGGGTCAGTCCCTTCCTCTATGGGGATTGTCTCTAATCTATAAATGCTGGACAAATAAGTTTCTAAAGGTGAAGTTCTTTGTTCCTTTAAAAAAAAAATGAAATTATATTTTGTGTTGATAATTTTCCTTTAGATTTTATTTCGTCACTTAAAATCAAAGCTGTTTGGAAAATATGAAAACCAATAATGAATACTATTTTTGGATACCTGTTTATAGTTATAACAACTTTTATATGTAAATAAGTATTATATTCACCTTACAGGTAAGGGAGCTAGGATTAAAAAAAAAATTATTTCAGTCAGTCTTTTTGACATTGTGGCCAAATGAACTGAAAAGAACAATTTTGGAAGAGAGAAAGTTTTATTTGGGCAATTATGGTTTCAGAGGTCTCAGTCCATAAATGGCCAACTCTGGGCTGGAGGTGAAGCAGAATATCATGTCAGAATGGCATGTAGGAGAAAAGCAGCTCAGGACATGGCTACAAGGAAGCAGAGAGAGATCATCATGGACAAGATATAAACCTCTAAGACATGCCCTTGG